>NC_139153.1:78944602-81358139 GCF_964270905.1 Leucopleurus acutus
ATTTCCCAGCTCTAATGCAGGCTTGCCTGATACATGAATGTATTTTTAAAATATCTTCACCCATATTCCTTGGTAGCTACTGATTACCACTCCCCCACCTCAACATTTATGTTTTTAGTTTACTTCTTTTTGAAAGTTGTTATTGGGTGGGGGTTTACCAGAAGGTTCTTTATGCTGGAGTCCGAGAGCAGGTCCCTTTGAGGTGGTGTTGGAGCACTTGAGTTTAAGTGAGGAATTGCTTCAACCTGACAAAGAAAGGCAGTGCCAAGAAGACTCACACATACTTTATTTGAAAATTCTTTTTTTATCATTTGTCTTGAAAGATGAAATAAGTCAAAAAACAAAAACAAAGAAAACAACCCAAACAAGAAACTACAATGTCTTTATTTTCCCAAGGGTTGTTTTCTACAGAGAAGTGCTTCATGAAACTGTAAGCACTTTGGTGGCGTGATTCAGAAAAGATCTGTAGCCTCGGCTGGGTCTTCACCACAAATCCCAGTACTCTTCCCAGAAATGTCAGTGGTTCATATCTGACTATGTGTGTGAGTTATTAAAACTGTTGCGGGCCTGAAAGCTGGTGCTCACGGACCCAGTCCTGGAAGCTGGGTCAGGTACTCTTCACTGATGCTAAGGCTCCTCTCTGCCTTCCTAGGCACGAGATCCCACGTGGATTTGACCATGACTGACTTAAGGCCACTTGCAGACGATTAATAGACTCGGGGAAGAGCAAATCTTAAAAAAGGAGATAATAGCAACCTAACAATTATCCAGAAACAAAATAATAAAGTCAAAATCTAACAGCAAGCCTATGATTTTGTTTTGATCCCAATAATAACAGCTACAGTTGAAAACTATGCCTGCTCAAGACTTCATTGATGATGTTCTGGTAACCAACTGTTCTCCCAAAGTCTGTGTCCTTGTCATGCGTTCAGGAGCCAAGCAAATAACCAAGCGATGGTTGGTAGTCAGATGTTTTAGCAGAGGCTACGAGGAGCTTAATAAATACTAGTTTTGTGTTGTGTTTTACGCATTTATTTATTTTTTAAATTTTTATTGGAGTATAGTTGACTTTTTTTTTAAACATCTTTATTGGGGTATAATTGCTTTACAATGGTGTGTTAGTTTCTGCTTTATAACAAAGTGAATCAGTTATACATATACATATGTTCCCATATGTCTTCCCTCTTACGTCTCCCTCCCTCCCACCCTCCCTATCCCACCCCTCCAGGCTGTCACAAAGCACCGAGCCAATATCCCTGTGCCATGCGGCTGCTTCCCACTAGCTATCTACCTTACTACGTTTGTTAGTGTGTATCTGTCCATGACTCTCTCTCGCCCTGTCACAGCTCACCCTTCCCCCTCCCCATATCCTCAAGTCCGTTCTCCAGTAGGTCTGCGTCTTTATTCCTGTCTTACCCCTATGTTCTTCATGACATTTTTTTTTTCTTAAATTCCATATATATATGTTAGCATACGGTATTTGTCTTTCTCTTTCTGACTTACTTCACTCTGTATGACAGACTCTAGGTCTATCCACCTCATTACAAATAGCTCAATTTCGTTTCTTTTTATGGCTGAGTAATATTCCATTGTATATATGTGCCACATCTTCTTTATCCATTCATCCAATGATGGGCACTTAGGTTGTTTCCATCTCCGGGCTATTGTAAATAGAGCTGCAATGAACATTTTGGTACATGACTCTTTTTGAATTTTGGTTTTCTCAGGGTATATGCCCAGTAGTGGGATTGCTGGGTCATATGGTAGTTCTATTTGTAGTTTTTTAAGGACCCTCCATACTGTTCTCCATAGTGGCTGAACCAATTCACATTCCCACCAGCAGTGCAAGAGTGTTCCCTTTTCTCCACAGCCTCTCCAGCATTTATTGTTTCTAGATTTTTTGATGATGGCCATTCTGACTGGTGTGAGATGATATCTCATTGTAGTTTTGATTTGCATTTCTCTAATGATTAAAGATGTTGAGCATTCTTTCATGTGTTTGTTGGCAGTCTGTATATCTTCTTTGGAGAAATGTCTATTTAGGTCTTCTGCCCATTTTTGGATTGGGTTGTTTGTTTTTTTGTTATTGAGCTGACTTTCAATGTCATGTTGGTTTCAGGTGTACAGCATAGTGATTCAGTTATACATACATATATACTCATTTTTTTAAAGATTATTTTCCCATATAGATTATTACAGAATATTGAGTAGAGTTCCCTGTGCTATACAGAAGGTCCTTGTTGTTTATCTATTTAATATATAGTATTGTGTGTATATGCTTGTTAATCCCAAACTCCTAATTTATCCCTCCCCACAATGTTTCCCCTTTGGTAACCAAATTTAAATTTTTGAAGAGCAAATTTTAACAGCACTTAATAGGTTACTAATACTTTGCCTTGAACTGTATGTAAGAATTAAAACCTATGGAATTGAACTGCCAGCAAGCATTATTAAAGAATTCCATTTTTAAAAATCAATTAACTTATCAGGAGAACCATAGATCATACTCAGTAATCTTAACCATAACTGTATTAGCACTGAATTTGTGTATTAGCATGGTTTGCATAACAAGATATGTTTAATGTGTCTCTGTTTTATTTAAATACAATATGTGCATATTTCAAGACTATAGACCAAACTATAGCAATACGTCTATGGTAGAAAAGAGCAATGGACACACTAATTAACATTCATCTTATTTGCACTATTATTGCCAAAGCTAATCATTGTTTAATTCAGGTAGCTGTTCTCTCCAAAAATGCCAATCCGGTTGGGAAAAAAAACAAAGTTTTTAAGAAATACCCTGCAGTATAGAATATCCAAGGATTGGTTTAAAACATGCTAGAGACCTTTGTGAAGAAGACATATAGCTAGGTAAATTAGTATCTTTGAAAAAAAAGTTTAGAGAAAGAGCACAGGAACTTTAGGAAACAAAAAAGAGGAGAGTTTGGCGAATAAGGGAAGTGTGGGGTCAGAGGAAAGAAAAAAGAGTGAATTTCTCCATCAGATGCTTCTGAGAAGTTAACAGCGAAGAGAAAGACCCTTCTGCAATTAGATTCAGAGGAGTAGGAATTCAGGGCGAAGGGTGCATGGGGAGGACGAAATCCAGATTGCTGCAGGTTAAGGACAGGAGAGATGGTCAGATGGCAGACAGCAGCATTCGTTAGAAAAGCTCAGCAGTGTGGATGAGATGAGAAAAAGAATGACATATTTTATTAAGCCCTTATTGATGCTGTCCCCCCACATTGAGCTTGACTTTCTCCAAATCCTTTTACAGTTAATGAAGCAATGGCTTTATTATTTCAGGAAAATATTTCCAAGCTTGCCTGATCATAAAATTCACTGGGCACTTATTAAAAATATAAATTTCCAGGCTACACCTCGATGTAGTGAGTTGGAATCTCCAGTGACTGGACCTGGAAATGTGTGTTTTTATAAAAGAAACCCAGGTAATTCTCATGATTGGGTAACTTTGAGAAATACAGTATCAACACATTAAGTCATATCATAAGGTGGCCTTTTCTGCCAATTAATTAATATTTTAGGCTTTGCTTATCCAAGAATTATATATCCTTCTGCCTATAGTTTGTGCCTTATATTCTTTTGTATTCCATAGGACAATGATAAGGTCATGTTAAAACCAAAGTATGTAATAAAAGCATGTCGATTAGTGGCATTTCATCTTGTAGAAGCTTATATTATTCATCAGACCAGTCTGTCCATAATGAAGGTTTTTGAGCCTATCTCTATCACTGGTTGCTAATACATTCAGTGTCATAAGAACCATGTTGCTTCCTGATGGCTTTACATACTCTATGTGAAAATCTTCATTTGAATTACGCAGAAGGATTCTCAGAATGAGCTAGAAGAGCAACCCTCTCAAAATCAGGTGTTGAAACTATTTTGCTAATGAGTCAATCCCCTAATCTGCTTATGGGAGAAAAATAAGCCAAGTTTGGAAAGATGTTTTCTCTGTGTCATTCAGATGCACTGACTCTATTGACCAAATACCTTAGACAATTATTCAATCATGCACAGCCCTCCTTCCCGGGTATCGGCTTGTTTATTCAGGTAGAGGAGGGTATTATTATTCTCAGCACATCTTTCCCTGGAGACAATATACAATACTCCATGATCTCTTTAGTTTTCATTCACTCCGAATATACTTGCTGAGCAACTATTATGTTCCAGGCATATTTCTAGGCACTAGGGATACAGCAAGAATATACAAAGGGCTTGTGCTCGTGGAGCATGCCTGCTAGTGGGAGAGATAGATAGTAGATAAATAACCAAATTTGTAGACAGATGTCAGTGCACTGAAGGAACAAAAAGCAGGGGGTGAAGCAGAATGAACATGAAGGGCTTTCTGAGACGAGGCAGTCAGGGAAGACCGCTGCCTGCAGATCCCAGGATGAGTAGAGTCTGGCAGCCCTGAGGAACCCTGGGGAAGAGCAACCTGGCAGAATGGATGAAAGTACAGGTATCTCAGGCTGGAGGGCTGGACCTGGAGATGAGCATTGTAGAGCCAGGAGGGGTTGACGCCAGAAAGGTGAAGGGGTGAGAAGGCAAACTTAAGAAGTTTAGTCAATTACTATATTCCAAGTACTGTTTGAAGAATTTTATAGATACTAACATATTTAATACTTGCAATGATTCTTTGAGTAAGTGCTGCTGTTCTCCCTATTTTAATGATGAGGGGACAGAGAGAAGTTCATTTACTTGCTACAGGTGGGATCTGAACCCACTGCTGCAACTCGACTATTCTAATGGCCTTTAAACAAATTTTATTTTATTCATACTCCCTTCCCCATCCTACTCTTGCTTATAGAAAGGAATTGGGTATAATATATGTAAAGGAATAAGACATCTAGATATTGTTTACAAAATCTCATCCTCCTTATCAGCCCTCACTCTTACCAGGAAGGATTAAGAAGATGAAAGAAACTGGACTTTTGTGGTGCGTCTCAAGGTCAAGTTTCAGGCTGTGGAAAAGTTATTTTCTTTCATTTTCCTTCTGCCTTTCCCCACTTATTTTCTATTTGATTACTGATCTGGGGTCCATGACCTAGGTACTCTACAGATAGAATTTATCTATCGATTTAGCCTTAAAGATACATAACTTCAGCACATTATTTCTGAGAGGACGTTATTATGGTCAGCTGGGCATGTGTCCTTCACCTACAGCCATTCCTTTGATCCCTTTTGGGGATGATCCATGCTTTTTGTCAATCGAGTCCTGTAAGTGCAAATGAAAACATTTAGAGAAGCATCTACAGATGGAGCTGCCAGGAGCCTCTTATCCCATAAGCTTCCCACAGTTTATATTTTCAGAGAGAAAACAGAATTTACTCTGTGTGTATTTCTTATTGATTCAAATGTTACTTAGAAAAAAATCTCAAGTGTTTCATGCTCTTTCTTTAAAAATAACTAGAATCCATTCCCTAGAATAAAAATGTGGGAATATTATTAAGGACAGGGCGTTTCAGAGCGTGAGCTGGAGAAGGGTGGAGATGGTGACAAAGATTCTTCTACAACGCATCATGCCAAGAAGGTAGAGGAAAGAATGTGAAAATGAAGTGTAAAAACAGCAGAGAATAGGGAATAGAACAAGAAAGGAACATTACTTTGTTCCTTAGTACTGTCAGGTGGGAAAAGAAGTGGAACGGGACGTGGGAGATTTGGCTTCAAATCCTGTTATGTTTCCTGACCAACGGTTTGACCTTAGACAAATCACTTAGTTGTATGGCTCACTATAGCTGTGACCACAGGCAAGTTCCTTTATCCCTGTCTGCCTTAGTTTTCCCGTCTGTCAGAAGGTAGTAATAATAGTATAGACCTCCAAGCGTTGTTGTAAGGATTAATTAGTTAATATAAGTCAAGCCTTAGCATAGAGTATGACAAATAGTAAACAATAAATGGCCATTATTATTACTATTACTAATGTCTCAAAGCCTCATTTTCTCATATAGAGGGATGGACTCTAATTTTATAAATATATGGTTCTTGCACAGTTTCTTCAAATCTAGAGAACTCCTTCATCTGAAGAACCCACTCTTCTCTTCCCTGCTCCCAGCAACTGGCTAAGTATATGAGTCCTTATATACTTGGTTATAGAATAAAGCTCAAACTCCTTAGCCATCCATTCAGAAGCGTTGGGAATCCAGAGCTCTCTAGACATTCTTACTTCTAACCTAGACAGCCTTCCTTCCAATCACATCTGTTCATCAGGAAGAGGGAGCCACCTGCCCTTTCTTACACGTACTGTGGGATATCCTAATACTTCTCCTCAACTCAGCATCTCAAAATCTGTTCTAGCCATCATTCAAGGCTCAACCCGAATACCAACTCTTTGGGGAAAATAGTTTTTACTTTCCCACATGGAAGTAATCTCTTCCATTTTTAAACATTCCCAGTACTTATCTGTGTCTCTTTTATATGAATAGCTGTTTTCTACCTGGCACGACAGTCAAGCAGGTGTTATGACTGTATGCGACACATTAAAAATGACCACAAATCCCTTGGAACTTTTCCCAGTGAGAGGTGGGAAACCAGGTGGGTTCAGGGACTGCTTGACCCACAGAATATGTTGAAAGTGATCCAGCATCTTGCACCTGTTTTTATATTTGGACCTTAAGAGACTGGTAGATTCTTATCTCTTGAATACTTGCTCTGGGGAAAGCCAACCACGGTGTAAGAGTTTTATTCTGTGGCCACCATGCTGGGGAGGACATACAGGCACACCTGCTGACAGCCCTGGCTGTACGCTGCCTTTGGCATCTTTTCCAAGTCTGCAGATACGTGGACACTCCAGCCCATCCACCAGCTGAATACCATGGAGGGAAGTCTGTTGGCACCAGGCACAACAAACAATTGCCAGGCTGAGACTTACCTGATTCCCTACCAACAAAATTGGGAGCTGTAAGAAAATGACTTGTTGTAAGCCACCATACTTTGGAGAGTTTCGTTATGTAGCCATGAAGCATCATAACACATTTCTCCTGGGCTCTGAGATCTTTAACGTCAGAAACTCTGTTATACTCAGTTTGTATCTCTACAACCACCACTTAGCCCATGCACTTGTACGGGGTGGGATTCTTTGCCAGAAGCATCCCCAGATTCTCAAATGTGTGTTTCTAAGTCAGGGGTTTTCAACCTTGGCTGCACACTAGAAACAGAGAGATTTTAAAATCCTGGAGTAGGAGCCAGGCATCTGTGGCATATAGATAGAGCCCTTCCTTTATAAAATGGAAAAAAGAATGGAGTAAAGTGGAAAAGTATACTTCTTTATGTTTGAGAGATGAGTAAATAGATGGACTAAGTATTTCAATTTGATATCATGGAGGTATGGAGTGTTTCTTCTGAATGAATAATTGGTGAAGAAGCTCATTTTCCCCTGAGCTGTGGCTTCCCTCATTACAGTGGGAGATGGGAATTGCATTTAAATCTAATAAATTTAAAGCTATCATTGGTACTATTTATGGACTACTTGTTATGCATGTGACCCTATTCTGAGTAGAGATGGAGGCTAGAGAAAATGTCTGAGACACTGACCCTGTCCTCAAAGCGCTTATCATGGAGTCTTACAAATTATGTTGAGAAAATATAACTATTGATAACGTACATGATTCAATAAAAGTTATACTAGTTAGAATTTTTTCTTTTTGCTAAATTGTGTGCTGCAAAGTATTGAAGGAATTCAGAGGAAGGGAGATAAATGAAAGATAAAACTGACAAAGGGTAAATAAGAGGCATAATTTGGCCAAGGAAGGGGAAAACCAGGCAGTGAGAAAAACATATGTGAAACCACAGAGACAAAATAAGTGTGGGATGTTTCCTTGTCTGAGGGCAGCAGAGACCAGTCTGGAGTGTGGGCATGCTGGGGAGAGGGGAGAAATGCGGTTAAGCAAGTTTAATGGCAGAAAATGATGAAAGATCTCTTAAAATCCTTCAAGTCATTTCTAAAAATACAGTTCTATTCTATGATTTGGAGTAGCACGTACACCACTCAATCCCTGGTTATTTAAGCAAAGGTAACACTTAGCACCAGCAAACTAGTCATATCCTAACATGTTTTTTTTTAACTTCCTCTGTTCAATCATTAACCTGACCTTTTGCCCCAAGGAGGTGACTCTTTCACGGGCACCACCTCTGCCTGAGCAGGGAACAGATGCAGAAAGCAATTGTCCCATTTGGGCAGTTGGTCATCAGTCATCAGTTTGCCTCTAGCAGAATATCTAAATATAGTGCAAGGAAACAGCTTTCCCAAGCCTTCCAGATCTTGAACACCAGGACCATAGGAATCCAGGACAGAGGAGGGGAAAAGGATTCTATCCCTATGGAATCTCCCAGATGCTAAGGGAAAGATTGGGAAGTCTGTTCATATTTGAATGCATGTACCTCAAACCCCAATTTTCTTTGACTAAAGAGCAATTGGGTTTTATACATCAGTTGTCCAACTGCTGCTAATACTTCCGGTATATGTCAATATCATACCTGTAAGTAGACTTATGTATACTTGGTGTGTTTACATGTGCTAAAGTCCCTGTGTTTGGTAAAGACACAGCAATGAACAAACAGACAGGAGTTCTGCCCCCATGGAGCTCATATTCTATCAGAGGAATAAGACATTTAGCAACAAACTAGTTACTGCTAAATCTGATAAGTTTTTAAAGAAATACAGAGTATGAATACTGAGGTTTACCAAAATGAAGAGAATGCTCTGGTCACAACAACCCAAGAATCCTAGTCCATATTAGAGTTTATAAATATAAATAAACCAGTGTTCTGATTTGATGTCTCAACCTCATAAACGTGTTTGTGAAAGAGGGAACCGCCCACCATGCAGATGACATTGGAGGTAACGGGGGGCTTGGGAAGTGACCCCACCTCCCCCGTGGACCAACCTTTTCATTGACACAGATTCATGAGCCCTTTCCCTAAATGGCTACACTTATTAAGGAGAAAACAGAGATAATGTGCTTTCGAAAAACTGCCTCCAACAAGGGTTAAAACAGAAGTGTTTCTGGTCTAATCAGTTAATTTTAAAATTTAATTAATCAAAATCTACTTTTCTTCCAACATTTTGGTTGACTTTGGCTGAATCACTTCAAGGTATCCATCCTCTGGAGAATGTCGGTGGTGACTGAATAATTCCAAGATTAAGAAAAGATGAACTTTTTTTCTTTCTATTAAAATTTAATAATCTTTTTGTAAAGCCATAGTGATCATGTAAAGAAGCTGGAGGGTTCTTTGCCTATGAAATTAATACTCTGCTGACATCCGGGTATTTGCAAAAATGACCAGGAAGGATTCATCTTTCAGGCTCCAGTTTTGCACGTTGCCTGTGAACATCATCGCTGAAGACATTGAAGGGTTGCCTCTTCATCTAGAGCAGAGTGCTCTCTCTTTCCAGAGACAGTACAGCCATTTGAGGAAGGGTTTCACTTGTCGCTAAAGTGTAATTTTAGCTAATTTAACCTAAAGGTTAGTGGAAAGAGTTACGATTATAAAACACATAGGTTTTTAAATGTTTAGAGACAATTTATAGATAGAGAACAATGCAAATCCTCAAAGTAAATATTAAACTTGGCTGCTGCCCTGAAACATACCTCTTTGACGTGGATCACATTAACCGTAATTTGGACCCAAAATTAACTTTCGAATTGGTCTGCGTGACCTTTGACCTCCCTCCTCTTCAGGCCATGCCCTCATCCACACCAGACTTGGCTTCCTTATGCACGAACGAGGGGAACATGTCCTTTCCCACTACTATGTTAGTTTCCTGCGGCTGCAGTAACAAATTGCCACACATTTAGTGGATTAAAAGAAAAGACGTTTATTCTCTTACAGCTCTAAAGGCCAGAAGTCAGAAATCAAGGTGTCAACAGACCCTCACTTCTTCTAGGGGTCCAGGAGAGGTCCTGTTCCTTGCGTCTTCCAGCTCATGGTGGCTGCTGGCTTTCGCTAGCTTGAGGCTGCGTCCCGCCAATGCCTGCCCCCATCTTCACCCTGTCTTTTCCTCTTCCACGTCTCCTCCTCAATGTATGTTTCTCCTCCACGCCTCTTCATAAGAATGCTTGTGACGCCATGTAGGGATAGTCCAGGATTTTCTCCTTAAGATCCTTTACCTTAATCACACCTGCAAAAACCTTTGTTCCAAATTAAGTAACATTCAGAGGTCCCAGAGATTTATGTGGATATCTTCTGGGGGAATATTTTTCCATTATCACACCCACCACCAGGAGTTGATACTGCACCATGTACGTTAAGTCTGTATTTCCTACAAGAATGCAATCTTCTAGATGATAGGGAATAATACATTTTTGAGTTCTTTATGGTGCCTTGAACTGTACTGAGCACATAACGGGGGGTTAATTCTTGTTAAATTGTAGTAAATACATAAAATTACATTAGATAACATATGGGAAAAAATTGACTTCGGGAGGAAAAAAAAAGTTGCACACGACCACGTGACCAAGAACAAGATGCCAGAATTGACCATCCAGCCCACTGCATCATCACCAACCCATTCTAGAAATGATGTACGGGGATGTTAAAACACACTCACAAAGCCAAACTGTCATTCTGGTCACGTTTCCTCTCCCAGTTCCCCAGCCACTGCCCCTCATTCTGGAGATGAACGTTTCTTCCCACTGAAATGTACCTTCTGCCCTGGGCTTCTCACTACTCTGTTCCCCACCACCAGAACTTACCTAACCTGACTCT
Organism: Leucopleurus acutus; assembly: GCF_964270905.1. Lineage (NCBI taxonomy): Eukaryota > Metazoa > Chordata > Mammalia > Artiodactyla > Delphinidae > Leucopleurus > Leucopleurus acutus. The sequence goes on from NC_139153.1 coordinate 78,955,328, forward strand.
TAACTTTTTAGATCTCAATTAGCTCGTGTAATAAGCTAGTCTTTCAGAACATGTCATTGATCCCACTAATCAACCTCTTTAATAAGAGCTTCCAAGGAACATATGCCTTTTAACTGTGGCCAACTTGAAATAATGGTGCTCTAGTGTTGAATTGAGGGCTCAGAGGCTCAATGGTGGTGGACTGTCTTAATGGGTTTCCTAAAATCACATGTCTAATAAATGGCAGAACTAGGGGCATGGCTCTATTGATGCCAAATCCCATCATTTTTCCATTTTACTACAACTAATTCTAACCCATCAGCAGCTCAGAGGGTGCTGTTAATCTTGTCCCAATATCTGACCATATTTGCCCCTCTACTAGGGGATGACTCTCCTCCTAAATTGGGGGGCACTTAGTTTTTTCTGATTCAAATCCATTTTCTTATTCCTTTAGTGGATTTTTAAATGTGAACTGGACACATCCCCTTTTCTTTCCTTTGGCTTCTCGAGGACAGAGAAAAAGGAATGGGTTTGGCCTTCTGCATTAGTGGTGAGGGCCATTATCACACATCCTCTTTTTTTTTTTTTTTTCAGACGCGCAGGCTCAGCGGCCATGGCTCACGGGCCCAGCCGCTCCATGGCATGTGAGATCTTCCCGGACCGGGGCACGAACCTGTGTCCCCTGCGTCGGCAGGCGGACTCTCAACCACTACGCCACCAGGGAAGCCCTATCACACATGCTCTTAATCTTAGAACTTGGGAGCACAAAAGGGAAACTTTAAAATTCATTTTATGACATTTTCCCCCTTCCAGTCATATAACTTTAAAAAGCCCCAACCAATTTATTTATTTTTTAAAAAAAGTAACAGAAAATTTCCTTCTGGACTTACTTTCCATGTGCTGAATTTGAGCCTGGAGTACATTTTTTACTGCTGGAAATAGGGGGTTATAATGAAAATGCTGACACAACCTCACCCATAGAGGTGCTAGCAGGCATGGCTATCATAAATAATGTGGGAGATATTTTACACTTCAAGGCAATTACATGTTCAGCCATCTTTAGGATAGCTGGCCCATGAAGGGTAAGGATTAGGTTTCTCCGACAAGCGTAAAAGACCCATGACTCATGAATGCCGGGAGGTACAAATGAATTACAAGAGCTGAGTGAAAGCCACATAATCACCTATCGTAGGTAAAAAATATTCTGTTTATTTGCAGGGGAGAAGGATGGCAACATCCAGCCAGGGCACTTCTGCCAGTTTAGGCTTTGACCCACAGGGCTGGAGGTGCTGAAAACTGGGCAATGCAATGGACTCAGCAAGCACTGCCACGTACACAAAGCAACTGATTTTTATTCTCGATCTTTCCCTCATATAAATATGTTTTCAGTGGACAGTGAAGTGATGACTTATGTCTCCAGATGGGTGAGGGTGTCTGTGTGCCTGCAGATAGTAACGTGGCCCTGGGGGCACTGGAGATGGTGACAGAGCAGTCACTAACTCAGCTCTGCTCAGGCCGTTTGCTCACTAGCATGCCCTGTCTTGTCATTTGATTGCTACGTTCATTCCTTCCTCTGTAGCTGAGAATAACAGCAGTGGCTGTTCAGGTGCCTCTTCCCAGGGGCTATTCACCTGTAGGTTCGGGAAGTTGGCTTTGGCTTCTCTTCCTCTTTAAGAGCCTTAAACAAATCTGGTGGTGATGAATTAGGACCTATCCGTTACAGATTCCCCTGTGTCTGGGTTAGGTACTCCATAACCGTCTCTAATCCCCCAACATATCACTTAGCACGCTGTTTCCATTGCTTGTCAACTGAATGCATCTTCCCTTTAGAATGTAAGCTTCATAAAGACAGAAACTGTCTTATTTGGGGTTGCACTCCCAAAGCCTAGCCTAGTGCCTGGCATTATGGATTAATTAAATAAAGGAGTGAGTGGCCTCATGGGTTGAGCCATCTCATATGTCCAGTTTTTTTCTCGAACAATTATTGTGCCTGATCCGATGCAGGCATTGTGTCCTTGTGGTGTCGGTAAATCCTACTCCTTGCCCTAGAGGGGCTCTCATTTTAGTGGTGAGCTTAACTGAGTGAATAATCACAAGATAGTCTGACAAAGACTGTATAAGAATGGTACGGACCAGATAGAACGTTGGCAAGAAGGACGAATGACTGCTTTGGCAAATATTACTTATTAACTGAAGTCACTTATAATATTTGGCCTTATATCATTAGTTCTCGGTTAATTTATGTGTTCTTTCACCCCAAATAATCATTAGGTATATCTTCTGCATCTTCATAACTTCTTCAATACCTAGAAAGGCGCTTGTTACAACTAGATAATTACTGAATAAGACATTGTGATGGGAGTAGACAGACTGGGAACATGATAGTCACTTAGGACTGAATGCCAGTTTTGCTACATACTGGCTTGTGATCTTGAGTTAATTGTTAAACCTTTGTTAAACTTTTCTGAAGCATTAGTTTCCTAGTCTATAAAATGATACCTGTCCCACAGTTTTGAGAATTAGATAAATAGTAATTAAACTCTTGCTTTGTTGTTCAGTAAATGTTGTATTTAGTACTATGTTACTATGGGTTCAATAAATGTTTTTCTTTTTGGACCTAAGTAAATATTTGCCGGGTTGTTGATGGTCATGAGATAAATAACATGTTGAACTAAACATAGAGATGGTTGGAAATTGTGAATGTGGTGATTTCCTTGAACTAGACTGGTGGTGTAGCGCATTTAACAGTTTGGCAGTGCGTAGTTTAGGATGCATTATGTAATGGAAGAGAATTTGTTTAGATTCCCTATTGGTAGGTTTATTTGAGTAACTGTGTTCATATCACTGTCTCAACCTGTTCACCTGCATCAGTTCATCAAACCTTTCCATTCAACTTATAATTTGAAAATCCACTAAAAGTGGTAGAAGCATAGCGGTAGTGGGAAGCAATCACCATCATTCATTACTTTATTTCCCGCATTTTTTTCCTTCACATGTGGGAAAGTATAGATAATGTCAAGGCAAAGAAGAGAGAGGTTTTATTTCGTTGATCAAATTCTTTAGAGTTTCCGGTAGGATTTCAGCTGCAGTTTCCACTGCAGCTTCCATTCCTGATGGAAGAACAAACAAGAAATGGGCATTCCACGTGTGTGTGTGTGTGTATGTGTGTGTGTTTGTGTGTGACTGACAGTAGTCATACATATAGGGAAAATAAGGTCTAATGACCTTGAAATGGATCTCAAGAGGGATCAGACACTCTGGCTTTAGCCTACATGGTCCAGAGTAAAAAGTCTCAGAAACTGTGTGACCCAAGGTGATAAACAGAATAAAACATTTGTTGTTAAGGTCATTAGACCTGTTCAAGCTTGTTCACTCTGAGAAAGAATAAGAGAGAGCCTTGGGACCACAAATTTATATTTATCATATTTAAAATGTTAACATGGAAGAGTGTCCTTGTTATACTATAATTTGATTAAATAATTGCCAAGTAGTTGCTTTGACATGCAGATTTCCAAAAGGTACTACTTTTGATAACAGAGTAAATTATCTGTAAATTTTCTGAATTAAATTATGTTAAACCCATCCTCTGCTGTCTGAGCTATGAGTAGATACATTTATAAATACTGTATTTAATTTTTGCTTAATAAAAATGTGAAAGTGAGCCACAATATCTCAGAGAGGGTCTCCTTAAACATTTGCAAGGCTGTATTAAGTAACATATTGAAGTACATGTATTACTGTGTATGTATACATTTTTCATCCCCAGACAAAGCCATGATTATTCAAGAGGTTTAAAATAACATGCACTAATTTATTATCACTGGTTATAAAGACTTTAGAAGGGTGCAGTGAACATTATGTTAGCATTGATGTGTCAATCTTTTAGTTGAAGAATGGAACGTCTGAATCCCAGAACAGCCTTAATTAACAGAAAATAATTAGCATCATTTCCCCAGCAGAGAATATGAGGGGTTTTTTTAACAGAATCCATTGATTGATAATTAAGGAGGAGTTAGTTGTAATAAAACTCCCAGTATTACAATTTCTAATTGGCCTTTCAGGACATTTTACAGTTACAGTTACTTTGTTCCAGGCATTTTTTGTCTTTTGAAGAGTTTTAATAATCTTTCCTCTCCAAAGCCAAGGCTCTGCAGGTGACGAAGGAAAGGGACGCAGTGGCATACAGGCGTGCATTAGTGTCAGGTGGGCAGAGCTGGGGCTGGAGAGCTGTTCATTTCCTTTCAAGCTTTTGTGGACACCATGCTTTCCCCCTTCAGGGCTAAACTTGTTCATGGGACAAGTAGGATTTGCCTGTGGGTGTCTCTCTGCAGGAAACATTCTGAAGTCTGGAACCATCTCCTCCCTGCACATGATGCACAAATCTCTGATCATCTCCTCTTTAAGCACTTAAAGCTTTTCCTGAAAACATAGGCTTGGTAAAGCCCCACCACCTCCAATGCCTCTTTTTTGTTAATTTCCTAACTTTCTCTGTGTCTGCTCTTTTGTATGCAGGACACAAAGAGGAACAAATTTGATGTGAATGTTGTAGAAAAATTGGAAAATATAGCAGAATAAAGAATAAAATAAAAGTACATTCTACTGAATATACTTTTAGATAACTACTACAATTTTGGAGTATTTCCTTCTGCTCATTTCTTTTCTATGCATTTTTCTACATAATTGAGTTCATCTGTTTTTTAATGGAACATGCATTTCTAAAAATTTAGTTTTTTAAATCCCTAAAATCTCTGAAGCTGTGCTAATTTTTTTTTTTAACTGAACTGAAATAACTATTTGCTGCTCTGATTTGTTATTTGATGAGTCATTTGGTTGGGAGTAAGAATACTGCTTTCCTTTTATACAATATTTTTATATTTGTTTGTCTTCAGTTGCAATGTGAGGATGAAATTAGCCCTCACTTTCAAAGTATAGAGTGTAATTCAGAAAAATAAATTAAGCAAATTAGATAAAGTGTAGAAATTCATAACAAAAATTAGTAGATGTTTGTTACTTGTTTGAACAAAAAAACACAAAACAAAAAAACTTGTTTTGTGTTTTGGTGTAACAGAAAAAAAGAACAAGCCATGGATCATTTTATTGACTTGTGAAGAGAAATAATCCTCCCATAGGAAGCAGCTCAAAAGAAAGAAAAAAAAGACTTTTGATAGTCTTTTTGAAGCTATATCCATTCATAAACGTACCCATAGTTTACAACAAATGTTCAATTTAAAGAAAACAATAAAAGAATAGGAATTTTAAAAATCAGAAGAAAAATGCACTAAACAAACAAATGTAATAATATATTCACTTAACATATTTGGTTACATTTGCATTACATTCTATATATATTAACAAACTTACAGAAAATGTTAAGTGGGGCTTCCCTGGTGGCGCAGTGGTTGAGAGTCCGCCTGCCGATGCAGGGAACACGGGTTCGTGCCCCGGTCCAGGAAGATCCCGCATGCCGCGGAGCGGCTGTGCCCGTGAGCCATGGCCGCTGAGCCTGCGCGTCCGGAGCCTGTGCTCCGCAACAGGAGAGGCCCCAACAGTGAGAGGGCCGCGTACCGCAAAAATAAAGAAAATGTTAAGTGAAAATTAGAAGATTTTTATATAATGGAATAGATGAGTACAATAGATGCTCAATATTTTTATTTTGATTAGTTCTGAAAAGAAAATACAGTTCAACAGAATATTGATTAGAATAAATTTGAGGCACCAAATATCACTAAAACTTTTAAATGTCCACTGAATTAAAGATTCATGCCTATTACTTGGGTCACATCCACTTACTTCTCTCAGTCCCTTCATGAGAGTACTGAGGTCTTTTTTCTTCTACATATGAACAAATAGTCGATTACATCTTCCGAAGTACACACAATGGAACAGGGAGACATAGTTTGCTTTGGGGAAACATTTCTTGGAGGTGGCATTAGTAGTTGCCCTTTCGGGGCTATAGAGATATCTCAGTAATCTCCCTTTTCAGTATTAACTTTGAGTTACACAACTTCCTGTTGAATCCACAGGATGAATTAATCACAAAAGTATCCCTATGTAACTGAATGAATTTACTGACCATCATTAAATGTGAACCAATTGTATTTTAGCAAGGACATCTACCCCCAAATACCAGACCACTGTAGAGTCACTTCTATTGACATATTATTGGGGTCTCAGCTAACTTGCTATCTTCATTATCTAGAGTTAAGAAAATTAAAGCTTGAGTGATGGCTTTGCCATTTAGATTTGGAGGAAGCAAATAATTTTAAATTAAGAAAAATAATTATACAGTTTCTTTATTTTGATATTAGTATATATTAATATCTCATTTAAGGTATTCTTTAAAAATTACTCGTACAATGTGTGAGTATACACACACACACACACACACGCATGCATATGCACAATACATTACAGAACACTATTCAAACAACGTTCTGTGTTGTAAGTACAAGCCAACCCAATGAGATTGGCCAATTTAGAACATACAACTCACATATTAAGATTGATAAATTAGTGTATTGTAACCTCTTTCAAGCCAGTGAGTGCTAGCTCCTACTATCTTGAGTTCTGAATGATCTGAAACCATGTTTTTATTCTCCTGTGGCTTCTTCTCTTTTTACCAGTTGTTTCAATTATGTCAGATATTTCGGACCCATAAGAGCTGACAAAATTTTGCATGTGATGATTCTTGACCTGCTGTACATTTTTAGGGTTAGTTTCCGCAGTATTAGAAAACCCCAAATCACAGTGATTTACACAAGACAGAATCTCATCTTTTTCTCCTGTGAAATTCTGGAGGTGTGCCATCCGGGGCTGATATCGTGCTCCGTTTCACAGTATCTTCAGGGACCTGGACCCTGTTCATATCACCATCCTGTCATCCCTACAGTGTGGTTTTCATCCTCCTGGACCAAGATGCTGGTGTCCCCCTTCTAGGTAGCAGGATAGGTAAAAGAATGAAGAATAAGAGGCAAACGATGCAGAGTTGACTTCTGAAAAGAAAGTGTACTCCCTGAAGCTACCAAGGACACCTCTGTTTATTTCCCATTAAACAACACTTAGTCCCATAGCCTCATGAAGTTGCAAGGGAGAGTGGGAAATACAACTCTTTATTCTAAGAGGCCCAGATAAAAGTCCAATATGGGGAAAAAGGAGAATGGTAAATGGGGCAACCAAATGTCAAGGAAACGCCTTGTCTTAGATCAAGTTCCTTAAGAAAGCGAGCTCAAGACAGGTGTCTGTGACTCTATGATTAGCATAGCAAATGCTCTCAGGAGAAAGAGAGAAGAGACGAGATAGGATGATGGGAAGGGATGGAGCTACAGAAGAGTGTGGTCTTATGCCAGTCTGATCATGTAGGGAGTTCTGCAGCAAAAATTGATTAAAGTTCTGTCCCACCTAAGACAAGGCAAGGGGACTTTGGGAATTTTATCACAGGCACTCAATGGTCATGGGCCACTGCTTGCTTTTTCTCTCATTAATAACAAATGGATTAGCTTCCTCACATCTGGTGGTGCTCTAGGGCAGGGGAGGCAGGAAGATTGGGAAGCTGGGGTGCAGGCAGATGGAGATTCTTCTTTGTTCTTTGGAATTATAGTGTCTGAAGTCAGCAATTTGAGGTCACTTACTCCGTTACTTATTTGATTATATAATTTAGGAAAAAATCTATTTAGCATAGCATCTCCACACACCTACCTTAAGCATGAACAAATGAACAATCTGCTATAAGAATTCCCCAAACTGCTTCTGGCAAGAAGATTCTGAAACAGTTAAACAGTTGATGATCCCTTGGGAAAAATAAATATACTTGGGTATACGAATTGCTTGGTAACTTTTCTTCTTTTTTTTTTTTTAGCTTCTCTGCCTTATCTTTGATGCCCACTTAAAAGGAAGAACTCAAACGGGTTATAACTGTTAGAATTTTTCCCCCTCAAAACAAAACGAAAGAATAATCGTCTTGTCCAGAAGGCTGTCAAAAACCAGTATGAACATTTGGTGCAATCAATCTATTACAAACCAATTTTATAGCTATATAATGAGATCTAATTGCTGCTTTATTAGTCTGCCTAATATTAAAAGTGTCAGTAATTGCTTTTCATTTAAGTTGGTTTTCCAATTTAAATTGCATGTCCAATACATTACCATTAACTTATGTTACTTCTTTTATTTAATAGATCTTTTCTTCTCTTTCTAGTCCACACATAGGATTTCCTCTTCCTAACTAGTTGAAATGGGGAAAGGAGAGAAATGAGGATAAATGAGAATTTTATACAGTAAATGCTTATATTTCTGGGATGCTATAATAGATCTTTCATACTGTAAACCCCAGTGGGGTTTGGGTGGTGAGATGTTTATCTGGACCTTGATCCAACTGTAGGCAAAAGAAAAGCTGAGCGGGCTTCCCTGGTGGCGCAGTGGTTGAGAGTCCGCTTGCCGATGCGGGGGACACGGGTTCGTGCCCCGGCCCGGGAAGATCCCACATGCCGTGGAGTGGCTGGGCTTGTAAGCCATGGCCGCTGAGCCTGCGCGTCCGGAGCCTGTGCTCCGCAACGGGAGAGGCCACAACAGTGAGAGGCCCGTGTACCGCAAAAAAAAAAAAAAAAAAAGAAAAGAAAAGCTGAGCAAACAAATTGTTTTATCATGGAGTTTACAGAACGCTATTATTAACTGAAATAACTAGATTAGCCATGTCCAATTTCTTTCAATCATATTAATTAATAGATCAAGGTAATATTTCATGAGGTAACTCAGTGATTGACTATATGCCCCTCCCCCCACCTTAATGTCTCCACATTCTTAAATTCTCTGCTCACTTCCTCCGAGAAGCTTTTTCAAATTCTTCACTTAAATCAGCGGTAGGTTTCATATAATCAATGCAGCAAAATTATAGATGGGTATGGATGGATGGATATATTTATTTATGTTTATATGTCTCAAGTACTAGGTTTTAAACTCCCAAGGGTAAGCAGCAGTCTTTCCTGTTTTATTCAGCATTTTATCCCCCAACTATTCAGTGAATGAATTAATTGGGAATAAAAGAACGGCTATGGATGATTTAAGAAGAACCAGAATGTATGAATAGTTAATTTCCCAGTTACAGCTGCTTAATTGTTATGTATCTTGGAGCAAGTCACTTCAGCTCTCTAGGAATCTGTTTGCTCACTTGTAAAATAAGGCAAGTAAACTAGGTTATTTCCAAGGCCTGATATAATTTTAACATCTGCCTGAGATGCTGACCGCAAATATATGGTCAGACTCATGTACCTGTGAAAAATAGGTCAGATTCAAGACTAAATTTTACAGTCAATATTGATGTACCATTTACTGTGACTTGAATGTAGTGGACATTGAAAAAATGAGTCTTTGCATGCTATATTCCAGAAGCCTAGCACTGTGCCTGGTAACTTTCGGTACTCAGTAAATTTTCTTGAAGTAATTAATTAAAGCAGGGACTAAATTTATATGTGGAATGAAGATTTTTTACATTGGAAGTCCAGAGTATACTCAAATTGCAGCATAACTGTACCTCAAATAGTGGTGACTGAAACCAGTATGAGTGTTTAGAAGATCAATATTTTTCATTTTTTTCTTATTCTGGTCTTCTAAATGTCTTTATCATTGGGGAAAAAAAAGCCACAGAAAAGAATCAAGGAAAGTTAAAACCTAAAACCAGACATCCAAGATAATTAGATTTATTTTCTCTTAACTCCGTCATCAGCTGGGTGCTTGGAGTCTGTCAATGGGTAGAATGGAGGAAGAAAATGGAGATTTTCAAAAAGTTACTTGGCTTCCTGCAGGATTTTGAAAGCAACCACTTTGGGGCTTTTTCTTCTCTTTTTTCCCTGCCTGGTCTGGTCCTGTAACTCCATCCAACACGCTGTGATGCTAGTAATTTGTTAAATATCGTGCAGATCCCCAGCTCTGAGTGAAGCTTTATGTCTTGCACATGTTGGGTAGTAATTGGGGATTTGTCTTTTCCACGGGGAAATTTATCTGAGTAGTAAGGTTTGTGTCTCTTTTATGAAAGGATTGCTTTTTTTCCCCCCTGGATTGGCTGTTGTGATCTTAGGTTGATTTTTCAAGAGATGACCAGTGCCAGCCCAGTGTGGTGATTATGATTTTGAATGCTGATTATTTATTGCCTTGGGCAATAGATGCCAGATACCCACCTCCTAGAAAGGAGCATTTCAGGGACCACTAAGAAAGCGAAGTGTTGCCTTTTACATGCTCCCAACTGAAATAAATTAGTATTTTCTGTAATATTTATTAGAAAAAATTAAATATATATATAATTGTTTGTTTAATGGTTGTCTTTCTTGCTAGAATTTAAGTTCCCTGAAAAGGCTAAGGCTTGTGAAGAATGCCATATGTGTCCAGATACTTGGAGAAAGAAAGAATTCACATCCTCTTCTTGGTTCAAATTTAAGCCTTCTTGCCTTGGCTTTGGGAGATTCTTAAAGAGAGAGGTCCTAACCCACATACCCCCCCAAAAGTAAAGCCAGAGGCAAAGGTTCATGTTAAAACTGATACCAGGGAGGTTTATCTGAAAAATGATACCAGGGAATAGAAGTTAAAGACAGGGAAAGAGTGGACTGGAGGAAGGAAGGAAAGCTAGTATAAGGATGCATCGCTGAATTGACCACTGCTGTGTATATCTCGTGCTCATTGCCCTGGGACCTTGTGAGGAGTAGGATAGAGTGCATGTCACATTTGTCAGTCTAGGATCAAAAGGAAAAAGCATTCATCACCTGCCATGCTCTGTTGGTAGAGAGTTGTCCCAAGTTTAAGTGCCCTGTAGTTGAGAATTGTGTATGTGCAAATGCCAAGTGAGTTCCACCAGGGGGTGTCCCGGAAGCACTGGCACAGGAGTGAGAGTCACATTGTCTGTATTAGAGATAAGCACTGTCAGTGTGCATCTAACAGAGTTTGCACAGAACCCTTGACTCGTCATGAGTGGATGTAAAGGTGAGGCTGAGAGAATGTGAGGTGATACAAAAGATCTGGTTTGATGACAATAGTTACTCTTTTCATGTAGACGAGTGTCATGCCCACGTAGAGGCTGGACCACATACAGCCTCGAGACAAGTTCTTTTGTCTGTGTGGTGCACACTGGGTTAGCCTGCTTGTATTCCACAAGAATAACCAGCAAAGTATTAATTCAATCCCATATCCCAGCTTGTTACGATGGTCTTGTCCATCAGCATGGGACTGGAATTTCCTAGTTCCATAACTTCTATGGATCCCAAAGTAGAGAGATGGTGCCCAATGATGTACTGATTAATACTGAACAAACAGCTCCCCAGGGGGAAACGCAAGCCTTGATTTTCAGTGCTGCCAATTTTCATAGTGTAAAGAATGTCACCATGGCCAGTTTCAAGAAACCAGTGGGAGGTCACTTACTGAAAATTTGGAAGAGACATGCGTAGTCTGCTCTTGAGAGTTAATACTAGCCAATGCCAGTGCACCAATGAGGGTGCCAGAGACGCAGTTAATTAGAGCAGGAGGGTCTATAGCAAAGTGGTTAAGATCATAGGGTTTAATACCTGAATGCAGGTTTGAATTCTTACACTATTACTTGGGCAACTTCAGCAAATTTCCTATCCTCTCCACGCCTCAACTGGGAATAACATAAAATCAAAAATTACTTCTGTAAAATGATTCTTATATAGAAAAGGGGCAAAGAAAACTTTGGCTCAGTTTATAGGAATATTAATAGTAAAGAATAATGCAATCAAGCTAAAATATAATTTTTCTATGGGTCACCTACCGAGGACCTGGGTATTATTTTATTCTGAGGAAATTTTGTAAGCATGTATAGATGTGTCTGCAATATTTTTATCAAGAAAACAATAGAATAAAGAAAGGAAATAAAAGTTTATTTAATAATGAAACTATTTAGTGGCTACATTTGCATTTAAACAGTAGGAATACTAATTTTAGTGTATATATATATATATTTGTTTATTTATTAGTACTTTTACAAGAATACAGGTAATACTTTCTTCTGTTAAGAGAAGGAAACTATTTTACTATATGAACTTGAATTGATAAAGTTATATTTTCTTTATAATCCCTTTCTCTATTGAGACTTTAATTCAGAATAGCCTCACAACACATACTTTGCCCTTAATTAGAGCAAATTGATGAGGTTTTATTATGTGGTATGCCAAGAAAAATAGATGGTACATAGAGTCTATAGCCTTCTAACTGGGCAATTTTTTCCCAAATAATGATTCCAAAAATTATTTCAGCTCTAACAGTCTCATTCTCTCTGCCATACGAGCAGGCACCTTACAACTTGTATACCTGGCTACAATTCCTCTCCTCTCCAGGCTGAGAATAAAAGATAAGAATTCAGTGTTTCCTACAGTCTAGCCCTAAACTGACATTTTGGCCCATTTCCCATGATGTGACCTGTCAAGTAATTCTCAAGATCATTACTTTCAGCTTTTGTGATTTTTTTTTTTTCTGTTTTAACATGATACTTTAAAAATAGGCTAGAGGAAATGTACAGATTAACCAGAAAGATAAAGAAAAATAAAGACTAAAGAAATAGTAAAGAGCATGACATTTTTTTATCCTCTAAATTTACTAGCTGAAGAGTTGTGAAGTATCTAGGGGGATCTAATATCTATAGGAACCAATTTCTTTTGATTGATCTTTTTTAAGACACAGGGCATGATACTCACTGGGGTACTAGGGTAAGGTTGGTAGGCATGTACAGTACTGGGGTAAGGCCTGGGAGTCCAATTCCTGGGTTCCCTTGCCTCATTTGCTCCAAATGCAGGGAGAGAGTATGAGGAAATGAGTTTGCCATCAATTAAAAAAAAATCCCGTTTTTAATCTGAAAATCAAATGCAAGCTTATTTAGTCCATTTACGTATTCAAAAATGAAGACTTAGCAAAGATCCAAACACACTGTTTAATTGAAAAATTAAAACTGAATGTTGCTTTGAGTCAATCTTCAACTTGTGGTAGTGCCTTCAGATATTTTGGAAATGATGTGGATTTCAGTATGGTACCATATACAGAAGTGAGCCAATATATCCTTTACTGTAATCAGTAAATAAACCATCTGATATTTCCATTTTACCAGTTTTCTTTCAATTTTTCAAAGAGGTTAGGGTGACCTACTCCTCCCAGCATGCATTCAACATGGACGATTACACATCCTGGAAAAGCGATCCTGAACACGCCTAATTTTGAGGAAGTCTGAGAAGTTTAATGGGTGCACTTAAATGCTTAGAAATTCTTACATAAAGTGAAAATAAGGTTACAAAGGCACTAATGGCCAGCCATATGCATTTAAAAAATGGTGAAACTAACAGTATTATTTAAATTCATGGGAATGTAGATACTGAAATGGGGGTTTTAGGTTTCTAAGGGGAAAAGAGGTGCTTCTATTACTGGGTGTCTGTGGGAGTGGACTGTGTCTGTAGCAGACAGTTGACATTCCCTTAGTCCCAGTTTCTGTTCCAGAGTAAAACCATATTGAGTAAGTTGACCCTCTTACCTTAAAGGTTACTATCGCTTAACACATTGCAGATTTTTAACCTGGGGCCACAGCATGAGCTGGAAGAAGGATTTCCAAACCTGTGTCCAACAGCACAATCAGCTCCATTATGTGACTTGTTTCATGTTACATCCGCACTTTATTGGGTCCTGCTTCTGACACATTTGTTTGAAAGGGATTTGTGTGTTTGCTGGCCGTTTCCCCCCTCCGAGGAGATGTATGTTTCTGGGAAGTAGTTGTTGTTATTGTTGTCGTTTTCTTACTCTCTGAAACATGGATCAATTGGGGGAAGTTTATTTCCTGAGCACCAACATAGTTTTAAATTTGATTGCTGAAGGCCAATGAGTGTTTAGAATATTTAAAAATTCAGAGCCCTGCGGAGTGATTCCTTCTTTAGGAAAGGATGAGTTGCTTTGGGGGAAAGATTGGACTGGTGTAATCGACAAAGAGTTTTGTTCGAAAGTTTATGCAAGCACGTGTAGCATTATATTAAATTATCTATTTATACATCCGTTTCCCCCATCTGGCTATGAGCTCCTTGACAGCCGAATCCATTGATCATGCACCTCTGTATGCTCTGCACTCATCGGGGACATAGTGGGTGCTCAATAAATGTGAGTAGACAGAAGAAATTTAAATTACTTGACCTTCCCTTAGAGCTCTCAGGAGCACGGCAGCACACATCTTCATGGAAGGTTTACTAAACTCCACGCCAATGTGCTATAGCAAGAATATTATCACTAAGCAAGGCTCCCTCTCATAAGCATCAACAAGTGGTTGCCAAACCCTGGAGCGCATAAAGAGATGCAGAAGCTGAAGCCCACAGTGCTAGAAACTCAGGGTGTGTGGCCTCTCAGAGAATGCTACTATTTTCCTGCCAAGAACGTAAGCTAGGAGTGGATTGAGGCATCCGCTTGTCCACATCTAATGTAAAAGATGATCTTGGGTCACTGGGGTGCCTGGAACTTACTTGAGAAGTAACTTCATTTATCTACTCACTGAGTAAACACATATTAGGTACTGGGCATTGTACTGGTGTTGGGCTGTACTTCATAGACCCGCAAGGCCTGTACTTGACCAGCTTCAAGGCCAAAGAAAGAGCTTGGAGTCAGTGACAGCGACATCCATTGTTTAATAGACGGAGGAGCTTACACATCTGAAGCAAGATCCTGGAGTGACACCCTGCCATATGCGTTGGATGGTGGGGCAGGGCACACGGTGGCAGCCTTCGCTCCCAGCGGCAGGGGGAGGTTACCAGTTACAGGGGGAAATGATGACGGGTTGGCTCATCGATTACCAAGGAAACCAGCAGAGGGACAGACCCCTCACCACCCCTTTGATAAGCGTAATGGGGAGTTCTGATCTAAAGCTAGAACAGTCATTAACTGGGGCCTGGGGCAAGTGTGCGGGAAGGTCAGTCATGTGCGTAGGTAGGACGTAGGTGAAGCAGGCCCTGATAGAGCAGGGGATGTACAGAGAGCAAAAGAACAGCCATCTTGAGTGGCCTGACCATACAGCTAGGTACTGGAGAAGACACAAAGAAAAATAAAGATGTGGCCCTTACCCTCAAGAGGTCACAGTTCAGGGCAAAACAGATGAACTCTTTGGTTGCAATGTTATGCAAATAAACATTAATTAATGTTTTTACCAACACAAGTTGGGCATGACACATGATGTGCCTCAAGTTTGCATCAAGTCATAGAGCATATGGTGTTATTTATGCTCTTTTATTCAGTGCCTAAGATGCACTTGGCACTGTAGGTGTAAAAATGAAGGTGTGGTATTTGCATTCAAGGACTCACAGTGCAGTGATATTGTCAGAGTAAAACACCCAAGTAAAGGTCTACGAAATACTGATGTGGAAAGTAGTTGGAGCAAAGACAGGGTATGAAGAGAAGTGGGCATTAGATTGAGTTACTATGGTTCCTAAACAAGGGGAAAGTTTAATTTAGTTCCAGTGACGTTTCATGTGGACAGAGAAAAAGGTCTGATTCTACCAGTCACTGGCTGCATGATTTTAGGTAAGCTCCATCTCTCTGACTTTCACTTAAGCTGGAGGAGCTCTAAGTCAATTTGGAATTTGAATGATCGGCCAGAATACAGGTGCACAGCATAAAATAACTCTGGCACCATACAGAACTGAATGAAATAAAAGCCTAACGTGAGGCTCAGATCTCAGAGTGAAGCCCAGACTCAGAATCTCAGAGGACATCCACGATAATAATGAGCCACATTGAACAAACTTTAAATCTGAAAAGACCTGTTAATGCAAGTGCATTATTGCCCACAATTTCCTGATGAGATGCTATTCAGGGGAAAACATAGGAAATGTTAGGATACCAAGTTTTGCAATTTTCATTAGATGTGAATCAACACTTAGTGATTTCTGTTAGAGGTTTTGGAAAGCAAGAGGATACCGATGTCTCTAACTTGTGTGGGAAATCCTATTTTCTAAACACGTGCCCTCGTATTTCCATTATAGGCACAACCTGGTAAACCGCTAGCATCATGTAAATATTAACGTAAAGGTAATGGCTCAGATGAGAAAAGAAAGTTAGCAGTGCCAAACCTAGGGCGCTTTTCCTCCCTGAGAATCGTCTGTTCCGCTCTTGTGTGCTTCATGTAGTTTTTAGTTTTTGGAATTCTCCCCCTTGCTTAGAGCAACGAAGGTGGATTATGTAATACAAAAGAAGTCTGAGTGTTCTAACTAACCTCCATTTCCTGTGCCCCACACCCCACATAAAAATGGTCCTGAGCTGCAGTGACTATCTTATATCACTGAAAAAAAATTTAATCTATTCTTCATCTACGTAGTTAAAGTTTATGCCTTTTCTACCCTTTCATCAGAAAATAAGAAAAAAAATTAGTGGCTTTTTATTTTAGCAAGGTATTTGAAAATGTCTCCCACATTTTCCTGGCCTAGCGATGCTCTCCTAGCCCAGTAACTCTGGGAGCAGGACAAACCAGGGACTTGGAGGGCGGCTAGGGGGGATCTGCTCTCCGTGAAGCCCAGCTTACTCACTTTCTTTCATTAGTTGCTTCAAAATTGTGCCAAGGATTAGGTAAAGTTAACTCATTTCCCTTTCTCTCCTTCGTTAATATTTGGCCATCTCCAATTTATAAATATCATAGTTTATGATAGAATATTGGTAATACTCATCAATGTTTTGGGGCCTTTAAATGAAAATTATGGTGTTTGGTGACCCCTGTCCTATAGGCTGTGAAGTTGAGAGCATGAGTGTGAAAAATACTTAATACTTCACTCACACTGGTCTGTGCCCTGATTGTCACCCTCCTCAACCTCCCACGCCCCACATGCCTTTTGAAAATCATTCACCTTGCAAGTTTCCGCTGGAGCATATTCGCTTAATTTATCCCGATAAATTTTCCAATCCCTGACATGTGCACATACTAACAGCATAGAATTTTTAACACCTTTTCCGTCAAATCTGTTTATGCCTAATGCCTCAGCCCAGCGCATCTAATTCTGTGAACGGGACAAGGGCAGGAAACTATGTTTTCCTAAGAAGATAGAAAAAGAAAGACGTAGAGAAACATCTGTTTTCTTTACTCAGAGCTTCAGTGTCTAACACACAGGAGGCAATCAGGCTAACTGAATGTAACAAGTGGAATTCAGCCTCAACGCCATGCATCAAAGATCCAGTAAATATTGTAATCGAGATGCTGCTTTTTTCCTTCTTTCTCTTTGCCTTAGTAAATACGAGTAACAGAACCTTCTATAGGTGATAGAGAAATGATGAAATTTCTTTTTTTTTTACTTATATATATATATTTTTTTTTTGGCTGCGTTGGGTCTTCGTTGCTGCATGCGGGCTTTCTCTAGGTGCGGCAAGCAGGGGCTACTCTTTGTTGCGGTGCGAGGGCTTCTCACTGCGGTGGCTTCTCTTGTTGCGGAGCACGGGCTCTAGGTGCTTGGGCTTCAGTAGTTGTGGCTCGCGGGCTCTAGAGCGCAGGCTCAGTAGTTGTGGTGCACGGGCTTAGTTGCTCCGTGGCATGTGGGATCTTCCTGGACTAGCGATCGAACCCGTGTTCCCTGCATTGGCAGGCAGATTCTTAGCCACTGCGCTACGAGGGAAGTCCCCCGAATGATGCAATTTCTAAGACCTCACAATAAATTAATGAGGTTGCATTTTAAACCATGGCAGGATACTCACCCAAATGAACATTATCTATTTCCAAGTAGGAACCTTGGAGAGTTAATTTACCTTTACCCAAAGCAGGTATGGAACTTTGCAAAATTGCTTTTACAGTCCTTTTTGAATACCTCCTCATGATTAGTCTTTATTTTTTGAGGTTGAATTAGATTTTTGGACCTTGTCATAATTTGGGGGGAGCCAAGGTTGACAAAAGAAGTGAAAGCATAATCAGTGTATTGGCATTTTTGGCCATTTGGTGTACTATGCCTCAGGAGAATGGTGCTTTATACAAGTGTACATTATGTCCACTGGGGGAATAAGAAGAAGAAGAATGCAACAGTTGGCTTGCTTCCTCTCTTCCTGAGAATTCCATTTTGTGTTGTGTGCTATGCATTGACCTATGTCTACAGAGTTAATTAACAATTGTTTTTCAAAATTTTAAAAAATTGGAACCAACACACACACACGCACACGCACGCGTGCACACATGCACACACGCACACATGCATGCACACATGCATGCACACATGCTCATGCACACACACGCACATACACATGTGTACGCACGCACGCACATGCGTGCACACGCACACACATGCACATACACGAAGATGTGCACAGCCTGTCCAGGTCTTACTCATCTAAGTCTGCTCTTCATAACCCCCAATGTGACATCTTGGAAAGAGCCCTGTTCTTGTAAGTCGTGGGCTGGACTCTGGAACCAGCCTTGCTATTTACTAGCTGTGAGACTTGAGGCAAGTGCCTGAGCCTCCACTTACTTAAATGTGCAGATGTGGTACATATATACAATGGAATATTACTCATCCATAAAAAAGAATGAAATAATGCCATTTACAGCAACATGGATGGACCTAGAGATGATCATACTAAGTGAAGAAAATCAGAGAAAGACAAATACCATATGATATCACTTATATGTGGAATCTAAAATAATGTTACAAATGAACTTCTTTACAAAACAGAAATAGACTCACAGACCTAGAAAACAAACTTATGGTTACCAAAGGGGAAAGGGGGCAGGAGGGATAAATTAGGAGTTTGGGATTAACAGATACACACTACTATATATAAAATGCGTAAACAACAAGGTCCTACTGTATAACAGGAGCTATATTCAATATCTTATAAAAACCTATAATGGAAAATAATCTGAAAAAGAATATATATATATTATATATATATATATTTATAACTGAATCACTTTGCTGTACACCTGAAACTAATACAACATTGTAAATCAACTCTAAAAAAATGTGCATCACTACACCCAGCCTACACTCCTCAAAGACTGGCTGGAGGCTCACATGAGAAAATGAATGTGAAGACACCACATACCCTGCAGAGCCCTGTGAAGCCACATGACAATGTAAAAGAGACACTATACTGATACCTCTCCCTGCCACACCTGTCCATGAAGCCCCTCCTGGCCCCTCCCTACAATCACCTGACCCAGAGAGAAGGCAAACATTCCTTTTTGACGCTGACATTTTTACAAACTTTATTCTGACATAGTGTGTATAACTCTTTATAGCACTAGTTATTTTTGGTTGTTTGTTTATTTTGCTTCTTGGCTTTTGTGACAGAGAGTTTGAGCTTGAGATTAAAGACCATGCTGGAATCATATAAGTATCCCTGCTCATATCTTGGCACAGAGCAAGAGCTCAGTAAATGAATTTTGTAATTACATATAGAAATTAATTACCAATTCCAAGGAAATATACCCATTATCCTTCGCTATCATTCTTGGTGACTTTAACATTTGTGGAAGAGATGCTAATTATCCCCCAGTGACCTTTCTCTCTTTTTTCCCTTTAGTAATAGAAACCTTTGGGGTTTGGCTAGGCAAACAGCCTATCACCTGTAGACTCAATTGAGTGCTAGATGTGACCATATTGTCAAGATACGGTCAGTGATGGTGAGCAGAAGTGATATACCAACTTCCTTAAGAGGAATCAGCTTGCCCTTAACTTTCTTTCCCCCATGGATATGATAATGATAATGAGCTTTGACCACGAGGTTGAAGGTTACATGCAGGTGCTGGAGCAACATGGCAGAATCCCTGGATTGCCAAATGATCTCATGAAGCACAGAAACCTACCTCCTTGCACATCCTGGGCTATTACGAGAGAAAGAAGAAACCTTGTATTTTATTGAACCCATGGTGTTTTGTGGTCCCTTTATTAGAGCAGCTTAAATTATACTGTCATAAGTACCCTTAGATCCTATAAGATCCATTTGTAGATGTCACCCAACACATTGGCCATCTGTTCTTTTGCGTCCTTGCTGCCATCAGTCTTTTCAGAATTATACCTTAGATGTCTGTTGGCTTAGTCACCACTTATTCTTGTTCACACTGATAATTCAATTGCCTCTAAGATCTTATCTTCAGCATCCTACTATAACTGCAATTCTTTGACTGCCTCTAGATATCGAGTCCATTGACAAAGCTAAGTTCTCCCTATCAATTTTTTCTGATTCTCACTTCTTTACCTCAATAAGGTCTTGTGGTCATCTTTATTTTTTATTGAAGTACAGTTGATTTACCGTGTTAGATTAGTTTCTAGTGTATAACATAGTGATTTGATATTTTTGTAGATTATACTCCATTTAAAGTTATTATAAAATATTGGTTATGTTCTCTGGGCTGTGCGTTACATCCTTGTGTCTTATTTTATACTTAGTAGTTTGTACCTCTTAAACCCCTGCCCCTAACGTGCCCTTCACCACACCCCTCTCCTCACTGGTAACCACTAGAGTCTGTTCTCTATATCTTTGAGTCTGTTTTGTTATATTCATTCATTTGTTTTATTTTTTAGATTCCCTGAGTCTGTGATATCCCCCCTCCTCTTCTGCATCCTCCACTAGGGATGTGGGTCCTGACAGATCACCTCTCTTCCTTTCCCACCAGACTCCGTGTGGACCTTGCTTAATAGATTTAGTTGTAGAAGAACCATGCTGCTGTCTTCAGGTTGCTTTCAGTGAGAGTTATTCTACATGTAGATGTAGTTTTGATGCATTCATGGGGGGAGCTGAGTTCAGAGTCCTCTTACTCCCCCACCTCCCCACACATGCATCTTTTTTTTTAACATCTTTATTGGAGTATAATTGCTTTACAATGGTGTGTTCATTTCTGCTTTATAACAAAGTGAATCAGCTATACATATACATATATCCCCATATCTCCTCCCTCTTGCGTCCCCCTCCCTCCCACCCTCCCTATCCCACCCCTTTAGGAGGTCACAAAGCACCGATCTGATCTCCCTGTGCTATGCGTCTGCTTCCCACTAGCTATCTATTTTACATTTGGTAGTGTATATATGTCCATGTCACTCTCTCACTTTGTCCCAGCTTACCCTTCCCCCTCCCCGTGTCCTCAAGTCCATTCTCTACATCTGTGTCTTTATTCCTGTCCTGCCCCTAGGTTCTTCAGAACCATTTTCTTTTTTTTAGATTCCATATATATGTGTTGGCATATGGTATTTCTTCTTCTCTTTCTGACTTACTTTGCTCTGTACGACAGACTCTAGGTCCATCCACCCCGCTACAAATAACTCAATATCATTTCTTTTTATGGCTGAGTAATATTCCATTGTACATATGTAGCACATCTTCTTTATCCATTCATCTGTTGATGGACACCTAGGTTGCTTCCATGTCCTGGTTATTGTAAATAGGGCTGCGACGAACATTGTGGTACATGACACTTTTTGAATTATGGTTTTCGCAGGGTATGTGTCCAGTAGTGGGATTGCTGGGTCATATGGTAGTTCTATTTTTAGTCTTTTAAGGAACCTCTGTACTGTTCTCCATAATGGCTGTATTGATTTACATTCCCACCAACAGGTCAAGAGAGTTCCCTTTTCTCCACACCCTCTCCAGCATTTACTGTTTGTAGATTCCCCCACATGCATCTTTAAAATCACTTCCTTACAGGTACTGTCACCTGGCAAAGCTTAAATCCTGAAGAAACCCAGACCCCCATACTTACACTGCTGGATATGGTTGGAGAACACACAAGATCACAAGACTGAGCTTATGCTTTTCATACCATTTTTTTTCTCTTTTCAACCCTTCAAATGCTACACCACAGTTCTTAGATAGAAACATTTCTTCAAAGTTCATTTAAGAAAAAAAGAAGAAGCCAAAAAGTCCCATATCTTTCCACCTTTGAAATGGTCAAGACTGGCCCATGTCTGTACCGAAATGCAGCCTCTCTATTACTGTAAATAGGATGCATCTGCATCCATCAAAGGCAGCCCCATTCCTGTGCTTACAGTCCCACCCCATCCGTACATTCTTAGAGCCTTCCTTCTGGCACCCATCATCAATTTCACCCTCTCAACTGTATCTTATCCATCAACAAGTAACTTGCTATTTTATCTCCAACTTAAAAAATGTCTTTGTCTACATCTACCTCCAACTACCTCTCGTTTCTTTACTCCTCATTCACTACAAAACTTACTGAAAAAATTGTCTGTCACCACCATACACATTTCCTTACCTCACCCTTTCTTCTCAAGCCACTCAAATTAGGCTTCTTTCTCTACATCTCCACTGAGGCTGAGCTACTCAAGGTCACCAAAGGCATCTATGTTGCCAAACCGAGTAGCCTCTTCTCTCTTAATTTGACTCCCTCTCTGTAGCTTTCTAATCAGTTAACATTCCCTCCTTTTTAATGCCCTTTGGTTTCTTTGATTCTGTGATGCTATACTTTCCTGGTCTGGCTCCTACCTCACCAACTACTCCTTTTCCAGCTCTTTTGATGCCCCCTCCTCCTATACCCACCCAAATACTAGAGTGTTCAGACTATAACCAGAGCCTTCATTTTTCCAAATTCTTCGGTAATTTTGTATTTACTTTCACTGCCCTACTTCAATGCCTAAAACGGTACTGCACACATAGCAGGACCTCTATAAATATTTATAAAGTGAATGTGTACATTATCTGGCTTCTTAGAAAAGTGACAGTAAGTAATGACCTCTCTTCTGCTCCATACATCTACTTTTGGAATGTCTCTGGACTTTTGTCTACTTATGGCTTTCTCATATGTTGGAGTCTGATAATTGCTCTTTGGATAGGATGATTCAACAACTGTCTTGATATGAGCTTATATGATTGTACATAGAATAAAATAAACAATGAAACAACTGCCCATGTGTATATAGACAGAAACAATGAAGTGTTACATAGTTACTATCCAAATTTGATTCAACTAGACAACTAATATAGATAACTCAGTTTTTAAACTCATTTCCTTAGGCCTAGCTTTTATTTTATTTTTTTTGTAACTTGGATTATGTAAGCAACAATTCCATTTATAAGGTCCTTCTAACAGAACTGTAAACTCTAACTTCCATTTCACTATATCGTGTTCCACCCTCTCCATCCTTCCACATGGAGGAAGCACTTTGTTTGCAGAGTGCTTTGAGCTCAGGAATGAAAGATCTGGTAAGTCCATGGCATTATAAGTACAATGTGTTTAAAGTGGCCTAAGCCGTTTGCACAGGAAAATAACACATTCTAATCCATTTAAGGGCCTTTGTAAGTAGTCAGGTCTCCATTTCTTAATCTACCTCATTATGCCTAGGTAGTGAAACATATACGGTTTTAGGTACCTACAATTACTGACTGATAAGGTACATTGACAACCAAAAGACAGGGTAGGCAATGATATTCTGAAGAAAGCATTTCCAGCCTATGATCACATGACACAGAGAGTGTTGGATTGGGCTGGATGTATGATGAGATGGCACGTCTTCATGTACAATCTGGTCTTGTTTTGCCTAAATTGTACGTAAGACCAAGCCACCAGGGAAATGTTGGCAATCACCATCCTCATTGAGTGTCAGGCATTAGTGATGTCCCAAGAAACTCAGGCCATAAAATTTGTTCTCCCAGGTGTTGATTATACACCCAGTAAGCTAATTTTTCTCAGATTTAGAACTCCCAAATAACTGCCCTAAATATTTTATGTCCAAGGCTTCTCTAGGGTTTCTAGTATTCATCCTTATATGTTATAACTAATTAAAAATTAAAGCACCACTGACACTGTCCTCCCATAAGAATTGTAGCTCACTGTCTGCCTGATGACTGGGCTAGGATGCTGGCTCTGCAGTGACAGTCCTACCTGGTTGCATCCAGAGTACAGGCATGAAATAAAACAAACTCAGCTCTGCACATCCACCAGTTTACTGGACCTTCCATCTACAGATATATGCTCCGACCCTCTTTATAAATTTTAATGAGGTCAGTGTTCTTTAGGAGAAGCAAGAAAACTTTGGATATGACAGCTCTGTTTTGGGTCAATAATATTACCTCCTTGAGAAGAAATCTATCAGGAACAATATGAGATTATTTACTGGTCATCTTGACCTTTCCCTTTATATTTTACTTTTGTACAATAATTTGTTACAATCCATTCGTCATGAAGTCAGCATAGACCACTGGTTACTTTTTTAAGGAAATATTTTAAGGTATTCATTAAAACTTTATTTGGTAGTCATCAAGTATGGCCATCCAATGTTTGTTAGCTGGTTGTTATTACCTCTCATACATTTCATGGAATGTAGTCAATATTTAATTGAATCCTAAACTTAGGTTTAAAATTTCCTACGTCTTGTCATCTGAAGAAATAATGAATCACATCTTATTGCAAATAGACATTTATAAGCCCTTGTGAATTGTTGTTTCATTTATTTGGTATCTCTTATAATTCAACATTCCTTTGAATTTTCTCCATATTCTCCAACTTTCAAGTGTTTTCGTATCAAATTGAGTACATAAAGAAGATTGTAAACAAATGAATACAGTTAATTATAGTGTGTTTGTCTATTGATTACAGTGAGACTGGGAGTGCCACTTCTTGGGGGGTAAACAACATTTAGTCTGAGTTACTCATTGTCTTGTGTATTTGAATGAAATGCAATGTAACATGATTCAGACTTTATTAAATCAAGCTAACTTCCCTCCTCTGCATACACGCGTATATGCACACACCCGTAGTAGTGTGCTAACACTTGAATGAGCAAATAAATGAAAATGTCCCGAACACTCTTAATAGCCAAGTTTTTCTTTTATATCTGTAATGTGGAATGGTATTGTTATATTAAGCTATTACAGAGTTCCCTTGCAGCTTGTTTTTGTCTCCAATATTATTGCCACTTCAATTCATAGTGCATTTAGCATAAGTGATTATATTATAAAAGAGAGCTATACTTTTAAAGCTATTATCTCATACTTAATTATCCTTTAATTAGGCTGGAAACCACTATAATATTATTAGTACAATTAAAAAGACATTAGATGAAATGTTTCAGATTTAAATACATAAAATATTATGGATGGGGTTTTCCTGTTGTTGTTTTTTTTTGCATGCAGTGTGTTTTAGGGCATATAGAGATTACGTAGAAGAATATTAAATAGTTCATGTTTTTTTTTTTCCTTTTTTGGCCGTGCTGTGTGTCATGAGGGACCTTAGTTCCCCGACCAGGGATTGGACCCGTGCCCCCTGCAGTGGAAGCGCAGCGTCTTAACCACTAGACCACCAGGGAAGTCCCTAGAAGTAGTTCGTGTTTATATTTCCTTACTGCTCGCATCTCTTTGTAGTGGTGTCTTTTCCCTTTGTTGTATATGTTATCTGATTGACATTTTTACAGATGGTGACAAAAGCCTAATGGCATCCATTAGATCAGAATTCTGTGTCTAAAAGAAAAGGGAAGGATAACAGAAAGGTATGATTGCTCCACCTAGCTTTTAATACCACCCCAAAATAGTATTCTCATATTAAGGAAATTTTAAGTCAACATAAACACAAGTGTTTAATAAGATGGATGTTGAACACAGAGCGTGACGTTTGTAGGCCACTGAACACTCACCATGCAAGTTTTATGAAAACAGAAAAAGTTAAGATTGCATCACTTCTCTTTGAAAGTTTTCACGTTAAAAATTTATGCGTCTCCAGTGCTTCCTAGTTGTGTGTGTGTATGTGTGTATTTAGAATTAACACTTGACTTACTGTTAGTTATTGTAAATATTTCAAAAATTAGGTAATGACCACTTTGATTAATGACACCTGTCCAAGAGAATTATTTATTGTATTTGAAAATTGTTTTGAATCCTCTAAAGCTTTATAATTTTTTCAAAAACCTTTAAGAGCTTATAATTCCCTCTAAATTTAAAAGGGGGAATATATGATATAACTAAGGGGCTTACATGCTTCGATTAACATTTTCATCCACTTAAGGGGATGGGAAGAATGTTTTATGGATGATAAGTTAGATACATTTTTGGAAGGTTTTTGAAGTTAAAAAGTACATATTGTGTTTTTTTCTTAGCGAATTTGAAAAACATCTGTAAATGCACACATTTCTGATGGTTGATGTGTAAATCGTAAATCTGCTATAAAATATAATTTGACATTATCTAGAAGTGTTAAAGATATCTATATTACTATGACCCAGAAGAATTCCACTTCAAGATACACACACACACACACACACACACACACACACACATGCATATATGTAACATATAGCAATTTTTTTCTTAACAAATTGTATCCAAACCACCTAGGGATCTTGTTAAAATTAAAATTCTAATTCAATAGGTTTGGGCGGAGTTTGAAATTCTACAGTTATGACTATCTCCTGGGTGACACCTATGATGCTGGTCCGTGGACCAACTTTGAGTAGCCAGGGCCAGAGCAGTGGTGCTCAAAGTGTATTTCTCAGACCAGCAGCATCAGTGTCACCTGGGGACTTCTTAGAAATTTAAATACTTGGGCCGCACCCCAGACCTACTGAATCAGAGACTGTGGGTGGACCCAGAGATTTGTGTTTTTGTGTTTAACATACTTTCCATGCAATTCTGATACATGTTAAAGTAAAGCAGGGTACATATAAAAGAATACATAACAGCATGTTCATAAAAGCCCCAAACTGGAAAAAAAGATGATTAGATAATTACATTATATATTTACACAATGGAATACAGTCAGCCTTCTGTATCTGCAAGGTTTGCATCTATGGATTCAACCAGCTGCAGATTGGAAGTATTCAGAAAAAATGTCTAGAAAGTTCCTGAAAGTAAAATGAATTTGTCGTGTGCCAGCAACTATTTACAGAGCATTTACATCGTATTAGGCATTATAAGTAATCTAGAGGTGATTTAAAGTATATGAAAGGATGTGTATAGATTATATGCAAACATCATGCCATTTTATATATGGGACTTGAGCATCTGTGGATTTTGGTATCAGTGGGAGGTCCTGGAGCCGTACTACACACCATGCAAATAAACATACAACAATATGAGTGAATATTTGTGACCAATATTGAGCATAAGAAGTAAAATATAAAACAATACTTGTACATGGTTCCACCTATATAAAATTCAAAAGCAGTTACCATATCTTTTAGGGAGGCCTACATCAGTGGTAAAACTATAAAGGCAACAAGAAAGTGGTAACCATAAAAGTCAGGGTAAGGATCACCTCCAGCTAAGGTGAAAGGGTTGTGATGTAATGACGGGGGATCCTGAAGGGCTGGCAATGTAATGTCTTTTGACCTGAGTGGTGGTTATATTGGTAATTATATGAATAGTTACTTTGAAATCATTCATTCACTGTTAATTTATGTTTTATGTACTTTTAAAATTTTCAAAAATGTAAGAGAACAATAAAGCACATTTCTGTCAGATCTATTTTATAATAATGTTTTTCTTTGTTAATGACTGAAGAATTATTCTAGTGGGAATTATTGTCCACAAAAAGTTATTTCTAAAGTAGAAGTTCAGTCTAGTGTCTCACGGTGTAGCATTGAGAAAGTGTATTTATGGATTGGAAAAAGGTATATGTAACATCTTACTACATAATATATATTGTTTGATAGTGATTGATTACAGACTGGGGGTAGTTTCGTTCCCCTGTATGATTGTATGCTTGGTAAAAAACACAGAGCAGAGGCACAATTTACGTACTGTCATGAGCACAGGATATTTGCCTGCACTGCTTCTCTTTTGCAGGTGAGCTGTTCTCCCCTCTCCCATGTGGTTCTGGCAGGACTGCCATTCACAGTAAAGGCAGCCATTCTGCCCTTATCAAGGTAGTCATGTGATCCAGACCTGCCTGGCCAATCATGGGGCCCTATTTTTCTGTCCACAATAATAAAGTTTAATGCAAGATTAGTTCTTCTGTTGGATGGGCTATAAGGATGCTGCAAGTAAAGAGTTTTTCCAATGTGTCAGGGGTAATGATTTTGGGGACCAATGCAAAATGAACACCTAATAGCCATTTTCTTTCCACTTGAAAGGAAGAGGCTTGATGATGCAGTTCACAGCAAAGGACACAAGAGTTAAATGCTGTTGGAAAAAGAAGTGTGGTTTCTTCTGTTTGTTTGAGTTGAGCCCTTGAAGTATGGATCAAGCCATACTTCAGTCCTCTGGAGGAGCCAATAAATTATTGCTCTTTTTTGTTTTCTGTTGTTGCTTGAGCTACTTTTGAGTTCAGGTCCTAGTATTTACCATGTAAAGAATCTTGGTTAATTTATAAGCACAGTTTAAAATATTTTCATCATTCACAGTCTAAAATTGCTCGATTTCTTTGTGTGCTTTGGCCCTTGGATCAATTGTTTGGAATAATAGAATTATTAGCTCATATTATTAACTCATTATTATTCTCATTAACTCATTATTATCATATATAACTCATTATATATTATTATTATATTATTATTATTACTCATTATTAACTCAATTATTAACTCATAATTACTTGTGCTAATGAAGGTCCTAAAATGTGAGGTAGTTACTTCATGGATACGTGGCCACCGTAAAGCTTTGCCGTGTATACTTGGTCACAGGGATTGCTTTGTCAATGCTGATATAGAATTGGAAAGAGATTAAATTAAAAAAAAAAAGACTTCGGAAGTCTTCAAAACTTTGGAAGTGTTGACTTCTCAGTCAAAAGTCAAAAGAGATTAAATTTTAAAAAAAGACTTTGGAAGTCTTTAAACTTTGGAAATTTGGACTTCTCAGTTTCACAGCCTCGCTGAAAGGCTTATCTATGGCACCAGAAATGTGCGTACTGAGTCCATAAGTGAAACCTAAGCGAGGCTACTAATGCCCCCATGGTTTCAGGCATGTTGTGAGGAAAGCTTCACCCAAAAGGGCTGTAAAGCAGGAATGGCACATTGAGCCACCTGGGGAACTTTATACGACACAGATGCTTGGGTCTTAGCAAAAGAAATATTGATTTACTGGTCTGGGGTACGGCCAAGGCATCAGGATTTTTAAAAATATCCCCAAGTAGGGCTTCCCTGGTGGCGCAGTGGTTGAGAGTCCGCCTGCCGATGTAGGGGACACGGGTTTGTGCCCCGGTCCTGGAAGATCCCACATGCCGCGGAGCGGCTGGGCCCGTGAGCCATGGCCGCTGAGCCTGCGCGTCTGGAGCCTGTGCTCCGCAACGGGAGAGGCCACAACAGTGAGAGGCCCGCGTACAGCAAAAGAAATCCCCAAGTATTTCTATCATGTAGTCAAATTTGAGAGATGCTACATAAAGGAAGCTTTGCACCTACTCAATTCCTTAGCAAAGCCCCAACTCATAGGTTTTGAAGGACTGGGATAGTTTGTGTCAATAGAGAGAATGGAGGTGGTTTATAGTGAAGCAGCCAGCCATGTCTTCTGGGAAGATTTGGGGGTTGTGCTCACATTACACCCTCCCCCCCACATTGGCCTTGTGCTGCTTCTTGTGCCTCCCCTGAAGACTTGATCCTTGCAAGGTCCCAGAGTACTCTTCAACTAGTCACAGGTAATCATTCCTGGACCTACGTTCATGTATAGCTTGCTTCTGAAATCACTCCCCATAGATTTCAGCTGCCTTCCTTCAGAGCTCCTAATGCCTCTTTACTCATTAAAACAACAACAACAAATAATGGAAACCAAGAGAAAGCTACAATGGGAATCTTAGCCAAAGATTCAGGGACTCCCAATGGGCAGATGTGATTGGTTTGGAGTAAGCTTATCTGTAAAGATTTTAAAAACACTGTTTTACTGTCTTCCCTCTCCTCCGTATCCAACATCTATTGCTTCAAACTCAGGTAAGTTCCACACATAACTGTGGTAAGCATAGCTGGTATAACCATCTATTGGTAGGTTGGTGCCTAGGTAGATTTCAAAAGTTCCGTGGACCACCTCCTCCCCAGAAACAATAAGCAACACTTTAAATTGGTGGCTTTTGTTTGTGTAGAGAAGTAGATCATTAAAAAGTTTAGATTATTAAAAGCGCCTATGACTACTCTCCTATTAAAGAATCACTTTAATACACTAATAATATAAACACCACCAGAAGTGGTACTTTTTTACTTTTCTCAATAAAAAAGGTAAAACAGTACTCCTAGCTGTTATCATCAAGGCTTTATAACAAGAATTTCTAGCGAGATAAAACCAGAAATTTACTTTTTTTAATTGAAGTATAGTTGATTTATAATGTTGTGTTAATTCTGCTATACAGCAAAGTGATTCAGTTACACATATATATACATTCTTTTTTTAATATTGTTTTCCATTATGGTTTATTATAGGGTATTGAATATAGCTCCCTGTGCTTTGCAGTAGGACCTTGTTGTTTATCCATTCTATATATAATAGTTTGCGTCCACTAACCCTGACCTCCCACTCCATCCATCTCCCAACCCCCTCCCCTTGGCAACCACAAGTTGATTCTCTATGTCTATGAGTCTGTTTCTGTTTCATAGATAAGTTAATTTGTGTCCTATTTTAGATTCCACATATAAGTGATATCATATGGTATTTGTCTTTCTCTTTCTGGCTTAACTTCACTTAATATGATAATCTCTAGTTGCATCCATGTTGCTGCAAATGGCATTGTTTCATTCTTTCTTGTGGCTGAGTAGTATTCCATTGTATATAGGTACATCTTCTTTATCCACTCATCTGTCGATGGACATTTAGGTTGTTTCTGGAAACAACTTGGCTATTGTAATAGTGCTGTTAGGAACATAGGGGTGCTTGTATCTTTTTGAATTATGGTTTTGTCCAGATATATGGCCAGGAGTGGTATTGCTGGATCGTATGTTAATTCTATTTTTAGTTTTCTGAGGAACCTCCGTACTGTTTTTCATAGTGGCTGTACCAACTTACATTCCCACCAACAGTGTAGGAGAGTTCCCTTTTCTCCAGCATTAGTTATTTGTAGACTTTTAAATGATGGCCATTCTGACCTGTGTGAGGTGGTACCTCATTGTAGTTTTGATTTGTATTTCTGTATTTCTCTAATAATTATTATCTGTATTTCTCTAATAATTAGCAATGTTGAGTGTCTTTTCATATACTTATTGTCCATCCGTATGTCTTCTTTTGAGAAATGTCTATTTAGGTCCTCTGCCCATTTTTCAGTTGGGTTGTTTTTTTCTTGTTGTTGAGCTGTATGAGCTGTTTTTATATTTTGGAAATTAAGCCCTTGTCAGTTGCATAGTTTGCAAATATTTTCTCCCATTCTGTAGGTGGTATTTTCATTTTGTTTATGGTTTCCTTTGCTGTTCAAAAGCTTGTAAGTTTGATTAGGTCCCAATTATTTAGTTTTCTTTTTATAGAAACTTACTTTTAAAAAAAGATTCCTTCAGTTTAATCAATAGTCATTAATTGGCACCAACCAATAGCAGCACACTCTGCTGTACTCCTGAGGAGACAGGGCTGTCTTGGTCTTTAGGAAACATTCAGTATTGTGAGAAAACTGTAAGTTTACTTCAGTTTAGCCATAATTCCTTCATTGTTTTGTTAGAACTCAAGTTTTTTAAGTTATAAAAAAGTATACTTTTAAAATAATCTAAATATAGCTATTCTTACCACTTCCTCTACTCCCATTACCTAGAAACAGCCAGTATGAACAATGCTATGTGTGTCAGACAAGTACAAGTACATACTGTAAGTGTGTATAATTTTTAACTCATGCAACCATATAATTCCATTTGCTTTTCTCACTTAAAAATATATCTTGGATATTTTCCAGGTTAATAAAACTGCTATTAAAAGAGTATACAGTGTTAGTTTCTGAAAGCATCAGGATCTCCTATAATGAGCTTCCTTTCTGTAAAATGGACATGGAAATAAGAGTCTTTGAATATCAAAGTGGGCTGCTTTCATTAAAGCAGGCCTTCTCTGTTTCTGTCACCTGCACCCATGCCCTCCCCCATCTTTCAATGCACCCCAGAAGAGGACTGAGCCCTGCTCTTGTTCACCCCGTGCAGTCCTTTCAGAAGACATTTGCCAGGCTCTGACGTTGCCTCACATGTATGTTTGCTTCAAATACAGATTTCATTCAGGAACCAACCTGTCAAGCGAGCTTGCACTGCATGTTTCCCATTGTGAGCAAAGAAAAGTAGATTTAGCACTAAAATGTAACATCTGTGTCAATATGCGATGGTGTAGGTTTAAATCTGAGCACATTTGTTAGTTTTAATTCCAAGGCATCGCGCGCTTGAGCCCTCAAAAGAGGGATCTTCCTGGGATCACCATATCCCTTCTTAGAAGTCAGCTCAAGGCATCTGCTGGAAAAGACCTCTCTTGGGTAGAAGCTACCCAGAGCGTCCTTGCTTGGCTTGCTCAGTGAGTCTTTTTACACCCAAAAATGGCACTGGGCTAAAGGCCTTTGAGAAAACAGTTAAAAGTGAGCTCTTTCTGTCTCCCATACCACAAATCCTTTCTCTGTGGCCCTGTGCTCTATATGAAACAAACGTTTAAGGTGAGTTTTGTACCCCCTTGCTGCCCCCAGCTTGAAAAGATTCTTCCTAGTTTGAGCCAGGATACCAGGAATGTGGAAAAGCCAGTGCAGTTTTAATTGGATTAAACTCCCTGTGTCCCTCTACCAGCAGCCTCCTGACTGGCAACTTTCTTGACAGCTTAACTAACAAGATAAGATGCAACAAAGGGGACGTGGCATCTAAAAGGGCCTCCCGCCTTACCTGGGGGGAACACACCTGGGCCAGCTGCGAGTGGCGATGGAATAACAGGGAACTGACAACAGCCCTCACGCGGATACTGTCCCCACTTCCCAGGCTTTGTGCATTTCTGAGATGAAACTCACACCTGAAATTTTAGCTGCTCAAAGTGATTGGATTCAACAGGCGGCTCCCTAGCTTGTGGTAGAAACGCCAGAGGGGGAGCAAAGCCACTTCCCTGGTCTTTCATCCCCTCAGCCAAGAAAAATCATAATCTGTCCATCTGGCACATTTGCGAGGGGAAAAAGGGCAATACAAATTTTCCTTAATAAAATAATGCCGGCTGTTAGAGAGCAGCCTTGCCGATGTCTCTTGACGACCTGCTCCCACGGGTCTGGTGGGCACGGGGCCAGGGTGCGGGCAAGTGCAATTGGAGACATTAGTTCTACCACCTTAGGTACGGTAGCAAAATAATATTTGATAAATGAAAGTAAATCCAAGCAGACACAATTTCCAAATAGTCTTTAGAAGTACCTGTCACTTCCAGACTCTCTTCCGAAGCGGAAGCCGTGGTGAGAGAATCCATTTTACCGCTCCTTCCAGACAGAAGATTTCCGTGCGCCCTCGGAGAATTCAGTGTTTCCAGGAGAGTGACAATCTCATTTTCATGAGAATCGGGCACTCTCTGTGAAAGCTCCTTTCAGGAAGTTCTTACCCGAAACCAGAGAGGGTGGATGCTTGCACCCTCATTTAAGAAGCCCTAAGAGAGATGGTGACCCCCGAAGTAATGCCCCACACAAACAGAAGAGCTAAGACCTCAGATACCTTTCATGGGAAGATACCCATGTCATGCCATTATTAGAGCTAAAGTTTAAACCCAGATGCCCCTGAGAGGGGTGGCTGCTCTTCAGAATCCCCACCAGGGTGTATGGGGCTTCTATTTGATCCCATTCTAAGGGCAGGCTTTGATATTCTGGACAGGATAAAGAGGTAGGAATACAAGGGAAGATGTCGTCTCGTGATGCAAAGATGAACTGGATTCCTTGACTGTATTTTTCACTTACAGGTAATAGATCTGGTGATTTGGGGGAGTTTGAATCAAGAGTCCCAGTAAACAAAAAGTAGAGAAAGGGGAAGAAAACAAAGATATGAAAGTAAAATTAAAACGCCCTGGGGGCGGTCTAATTTGACATAATTAAGAGTAGCATAATATTCTGACTTTTCCATGGTTTAGGTTTACTGTACCCAATAATACTGAAGCCAATGACTATTGTAGATGTGCTGGGAAACTTGATTGCATTAGAGTCAGAAGTGGTAGAGTGGAAAGGTGTCAGGACATCTGTGTTCAGGCCTAGTGTAGTGTAATAGTTATGTGACCCAAGTTTCATCAGTTAAAATAGGGTAAGTACCTGCTCTGTCACTGGCACCATATTACAAACATCTGAATATTCCATCTAGGTCGATCCATCTAGACAGCTTCAGTTTGCTCACAATACCTGCTTCTTATTGTGAGGACCAAATTTAATAATGTGGGAGAAACAGTCAACCTTCCTCTCTCTCTCTCCCTCTCTCTCTCTCTCTCTTTCTTTATTTTTTTCTTTTTGTTTTTGTTGATAAATTCTCCAGCGTACCCCCTCTGTTCCTTAGTTTCCTCAGGTGTCACATGTGGATAATGGTAGTGCCCAACCGTATAGGGTTGTTGTGAAGATTTAATAAAGAAATTCATTTTAATGTCTAAGGAAGGTACATGGCATGTTGTAAACAGCAATCAGTAATCAATTTTTATTAGGTGCTAACATTGCAGCTATTCGATGATGTCTAAACACATTGCGTCCTGGTAAGGACTGGGTCTGAGAATACAGGGTTCTCTGCTGTCCCTTATTTTCTTGTTTGTCTTTAAGCAATAAGGAATTTGATCTTAAGATGAACTTCAACAGCAAAACACAGTAGGAAAAGCATAAATGAATGAGAAGCATCCCATTCCACTGAAGCACCTGGTGATACGGG
The DNA here is from genome assembly GCF_964270905.1 of Leucopleurus acutus. Lineage (NCBI taxonomy): Eukaryota > Metazoa > Chordata > Mammalia > Artiodactyla > Delphinidae > Leucopleurus > Leucopleurus acutus. Next base: position 78,989,956 of record NC_139153.1, read on the forward strand.
TCACCCTGACACAAGTGATGGGCAGGAGGTAGTGGTCACCTTTTTCCTTTGGAAAACTTCTCCAACATAAGCCTCTGGACTGGCACGCCACCATCTTAAGAAAACAAACCCAGACAGCTCTACCTTGGACTGCTGGAGGAGCTTCTTGCCAACAACTACGAATCAGGGGAAAAAATCCAAACAGAAAAAACCAACCAAACAAACAAACAAAATGAAAACAGCCCCCGTCCCCTGAAAACCAAACCTGAAACAAGATTTGTTTCCCCACAGCTCTAAAGTCTAGAAAGCCAGGCCTTAGTGGAAGGAGATGGAAGGGTAGTTTATGGTTATCTTACACTACAAACCTTTGAAAAATAAAATATGAAATGCTGGGATTCTGACTGATGGCAACTGATAGAAAGAAGAAAACGCTTAGAGTAGGTGTGAGTCTGTGAACCCATAGTGGGCGTGTGGATTGGCTTCAGGGGTCTCTGACAGCTCTAAAATCATAAGCGAAATTTAGTTGGTGTATGCATGCATTTTTTTGTAAAAAGGGTTTATAATTTTCATCTGATGTTCAAAGAGGTCTAAGACTTCAAAAGGGTAAGAGCCCTGGATTAGGGAACAGTACACTTAGGTTTATAAATAAGGATCATTATTGTTTTTATCTTCATGTTGCACAAGAACGTTCCCAAAGTACCTGACAATAACTTGGCATCACGGCAAGAGAGCTGTTGATTCTCACTTTCTTGAGCGCCAGCAGGAGCTGCAGGTATGGGAGGGGCCTGGGTCCCTGGCTTCCCTGAGGAGTTCAGTTTGCTTTTCTGGTGTTGACTGGGCACAGGAGCTTCTGGCTCTGCCCTAGACTCTGTGCAAATCATCCACCAGTGGCCACAATTTTAGCCTGAAGGTGATCTGAGTTCTCAGAATGGCTCCCACTTCCGTTGGAGCCCTCTCTAATACTTGCTGAGGAAGCCATTGGCCTAACGTTTCCTTTCAATTCATGTCTCAGACTTTACCTGGAGACACTGTGACTATCCCCTTCCATTGGTCCCAAGGAGGATGGGGTGAGACTGTGAATGACTCATCACAACCCATTTCCCTCCTGGAGACCCACTAAGAGCAAGTGAGAAAGGACGTATTTTATACAAAGTGTCTTATGTTTGACACAGTATGGATAATCTTCCTTAAAATTAATATCTGTCATTCATGAAGCTTATGTTGATGGTGGCAAGCACTATATAAGGCACTATACAGACATTTTTCCATTTAATCCCTATAACAACCCTATGTGATTGGTATAATTAGTTTGGTATAATTGGTAAGTCAGTTTTCAGAAAGTGAGTCAGGGCCCAGAGAGGTTCAATAACTGGTCCAAGGTAACACAGGTAGCAAATAACAGAGTTGAAATGCATGCCACAGTCTGTATAACTCCAAAGCCCAAGATTTTAACCACTATTCTGCCATAATAAGTTATTTCTATTAGATTGTAAAGTAGAATTGTTTGGTTTTGAAAGGATCTTTTCTAAACCGCCTGCACGTTCCCCTGATTAAAGAAATAACTCCTCCTTCTGGACCTCTAAATTGTGAGTTACAAACCCAGTTACTGAAAGGTAGGAGACATGGGAATGAAGTAAGCTGAGTGGTACCTTGAAACTGGCTCTTTGTATCAGCTAGGATCACATTTAAAAATTAACAGAATAGATGAAAGACTGCATCTTAAATAACTAAGACTTTGATTTTCACACTTAACAAGAAGCTTATAGGTGGACAATCCATGGCTGGTATAATTCAAATATGCCCTCAGAGTCCAGCCTCGCGTCTTCCTGTTTCACCATCCTTAGCCTGTGGCTTCTGTCCTCATGGTCATAAAATGATTGCTATGCTTCCAGCCATTGTGTTTATGTTCCAAGAAAGAAGGGCAAAAAGCAAACAGAGCACAGAGAGCATGCCAGCTAGGTCTGTCCCCAGACCCAGTCACATGGCCACACCCAGCCTGGGGAAACTGGGGAGGTAAGTACTGATGCTGGGCGCATCACCATTCAAAACAACAAAGAGGCTCTGTTAGTGAGGAAGCAGTGGAGTATAGTTGCTGGCCTGGCAACTACGGAAGCAGCAACACTTTGCAAAGGGAAGCAGCCTCAAGGCAATTGAGCAGAAGCTCCTGTTTTCTGCAGCCACAAGTCAGGGCTGTCACATTGTTAGTTACATCACCTGGCACCACAAACCGTGGGATAAAGCCTACAGGGGACCTGCATATTTTATGGCCCCAGGTTGTGTGTTGTGTCAGATATAAAGGACTCACTAAAGAAAGCTCAGTGCAATTCAATTACAAAAGCATGGGCTTGAATTTAGAAGACCCAAGTTCAAGTCCCTCATCTGCCATGTGCCACCTATATGAACTTAGGCAAGTCATCAACCTTAAGTTCTTCATGTGAAAGCGAGGGTGATAATATTACCTCAGTCATGCATTGCTGTGGGGTTTAAATGAGATGATGCGTGTAAAGAACCTTATGGAGAGTTGAGCATCAGTATTACCTGTGATGATGATGGTTTTCATCTGAATAGCACTCAACTTGGTCACTTTAATTTGCTTTGTTACAGAGGTCACTTCATCTTGATAAACTTATGTTTAAGCCCTTGCTCAGCACGAAGCCTTGTGCTGGGCGCTGATGTTATAGAAAGTGTGACCTGCAGGCTTGCCATGGACATCCTTGGGGGTGCTCACGTCTCACAGTCTGTTCTCCCTTTCGGGTGTGCCGTCCCCATCTTCCTCTCCAGAATAATTCCTCTTTGGAACTCAGTATTCAACTCCAGAGCATCTTCTTCAGGGTCCTCCCTCCCCAAGTCCTCCTGGGACCTTCTACGCCATAGGCTTCCATGAAACTGCATTGTCCTAGTTCATCTCCGGTTTTCCTTCTTTTTTGTTTTTTTCATTTTGTCTCTTTCATGGACTCCTTTCCTTCCCCTAGTGCCTGGAGTGTAGAGATTCCCTGGCTTGGGCTGGGTCTCAGCTACCACTCTTCTTAGCTGATAAACCCCATGGGTTAATCTCAGGCACATTCATGATTTCTTCTACTTCAGGATGCTGATGACTCGCTAATCTGTACGCAGGGGTCAGACCCGTGTCAGAGCTTCAGAACCGTGCATCCGATGGTTTGCTGAGCACATCTCCCATGGCTATTCCAAACCACTGCAAATAAAAGCTATTCAAAAGGGAACTCCTGGGCTTCCCTGGTGGCGCGGTGGTTGAGAGTCCGCCTGCCGATGCCGGAGGCAGGGGTTCGTGCCCCGGTCCGGGAGGATCCCACGTGCCGCGGAGCGGCTGGGCCTGTGAGCCTTGGCCACTGGGCCTGCGCGTCCGGAGCCTGTGCTCCACAAAGGGAGAGGCCACAACAGTGAGAGGCCCGCGTACCGCAAAAAAAAAAAAAAAAAAAAAAAAAGCGAACTCTTCCTCATCCTGTGGACTTGGTCCTACCTCTATGGTCTCAATTTTATCTGCCTACTATTGTTACTGTGTCCAGGCTTGCGATGGCCAATAAATGAGGAGACGAGGTGCTGGGGCAAGGACTAGCGACTTTATTCAGAAAGCTGGGAGTCCAAGGATACGGTGGACTAATGTCCTAGAGAACCATCTTGCCTGGGTTTGGATGCTGGTTTCTTTCATGGAACAAAGAGGAGGAGAGAGGAGGATGTAAAGTAAAAAGGCCATAAGTCGAGGCAAATAATTCCTGGTTTCAGCCGGACTCTGGGAGGGGATGTGTTCATTTCTTTTTTTTCCTGCAGCCATTCATAGGTGGGCCTGGGCAGGATGTTTCCTGTGAGCTAAACAAAGGTATTTTAGTTTTACATTCAGGCCTGGGGGGGCAGGGTTCCTGAGACGGGCCATTATGTTCACTTTAAGCTCTAGGCAACATCCCTTTAGTGATTAACTTGGAGCAAAAGCCATAGAAGACAAAGGTTAAAGTAAAAGAAACAGATCGAATAGGGAGTCAGATCTGTTCTTCCCTATTACTCTACCATCTACCCAGTCGTCTAAGCTAGGAACCACCTAGTCAGTCCTTGTCTTTTTCTGTTTTTCTCCCACATCCAATCACTTGTTGTATGTTAGCTCTAACTTTTTTTTCTCTTCTTTGCCATAACCATCGCTATTGATTTAGAAGCTCCGGCTTCTAAAATCAATATTTTAACAGTTTCCAATTTCACTTCCAGTGTCATTCTGCTGATCGCAGCTGCCAAAATAAGGGTGACCCGACTAAAGTGAAATCGACCAAGTCCATCCTTCACTGAGAGCCCTTTGGCAGCCCCCTGTGATGTCCTCCCACTGACCATGTCCACCGCTCACTTTCTACTGCAGAAACTATACACTCAGGGCATCTGTGAGTTGCCCAGGGCCTCCTCCTGTGTGGGACCTCTCTGTTTCGTCCTGTGTGCATGTTTATGACTCTCAGCTCACAGCACCTGCATTCCTCGGTCTAGGGCTCAATCTACTGGGCTGTACTCAATATTCCCTACATATTTTTGTTGAATAGTTTAGATAGATTATTTTCCTCTTAGACAGTTAAAATATTTGGTCGCATGTTTAACACTCAAATGACTTCACTGAGGTCTAAGTTTATGAAGACTAGGTTTTTTTTGTCCCTCAGATTCTGTAAACTTGGTGTATAACATTCCAAGGGAGAGCCAGGTAAGGACATGACAATTAGAAGATTGATCAGAATTCCTGAGTATGTACTCGGCCTCCATCTGGATTTTTTTTCTCCCACTGATGTAGCAGAACCCATTAATATCAAGGGCTTGAGTGGTTAAAATTCGTCACTCTGCAAGACTGTGGGTAGGAAAAGTATGCCCTTTGGGGTTCACCTTCCTAAAAGGCACAGACACCCTCACGACGCACATGATGACATCACCCCTTTGCGCTTGTATAAACGGACTAGATTAAGGAGATTAAGAAGGGAGTGGGTCAGAGGTAAAAGTGATTGAGGGGCAGTGGAGGGGAGGACCCCTACCATCCTCTGAAAAGAGTCAGCACTCGTATCTTTACATGTATTTAGGGCAGAGAAGCAGGTAGATTTCTGAATCACAACCTCTGCTCTGGGCTCTGAGTTCAATTTTCAGCTGTGACTCTAGCAGGAGAGTAAGGCTCGTAACCATGTGGGGCTCTTGCTTTTCAGTCAAAGAGGATAGAGAACTGTAAGGCCCTTCTCACCAGAGGACGCAAAAAAGCCTATGAAATGCCTTTGAAGATAGTAAGGGGGAAAATAATGCTACCTAAACTTCATGGTTAAGTGCATGACATATTAAACCACCCTCCTACGGGGCTGACATGCTAATGGATAGTTCCAGCTTTCATTTCAGATTTTTAGATACCTATAGCGAAAGGATATGCATTCTATAGAGTATATAAGAATGTCAGGCTTACATATTACGTTTTCGAATTTTTAAAGAAGTTATCAGAATGTGTAGATATCTCTTTCCCTTAATAGAGATGTTCCTAGCCAGTTGTCAGTTCATTACAGCAGCCAATACAATCTGTTAAAAAATGCAAATCTATCCGTAGCATGTTCTGGTTTGAAACCCATCAGTATTTACAGGATGAGTTCCAAGCCTAACGAATAAAACCATTTACTTTCTTTTGTTTCTTTTTTAAGATTATATTCCTTTATAGGTTATTACAAGCTATCGAATATAATTCCCTGTGCTATGCAGTAAGTCCTTGTTGCTTATCTAAAAACCGTCTGCTTTCTGGGCTCTAAGTATATATTTCCGTGCTTACTTCTCTCTCCCACCCAATTTTGTCTTCTGCATCACATACAAGTAATATATACACACATGCACAAAGGCACGCACACAAACACAGGCACATGGGCACAGTCCTACACAAGAACACTCATATATACACATGGGCAAACGTAAGATACACACGGGCATGCGTATAAGACACATGGACACATAAAAATGGACATGCACGCAAGCAAGTACACAGGCACACTCATGGGTACACAGCACACCAACATGTGTATACATAGGGACACCAGAAATGCACACAGGTGCACACACGAGGACACACATGTATGCATACATGCAGGCATGTATTCACATACAGGCACACATACAAGAACACACATGGGTGCAAACACAGACATTCATGGGACTACATAGAAGGCACACACATGCAGATATGGACACCCGAGGATACACACACCCTACACTGTAGCTCACGCAGATTAATCCTTGTTCCTTCCTGTGTCTTACCCCCAGCAGTGGGATGGCCTTTTATTCGGTTCATTAGCTAATCAGGCTTCTTGCTTTTCCCAATGGCACATGAATGCTACTCTCATTTTAGCTGATTTGCAAAAGCAACTGTATCTCATCCTCACCAAGCACACAGAAACCTTCATCACAGATATTAGTCAGGAAGCATCATTTGAATTTGCCATTGTTCAGAAATGCGTCTTTACAGAGCCTACACCTTCCCCTAGATCAGGGGTGTCCAAAAGAAATACAATGAGAGCCACGGACTTAAGGCATGTGTGTCATTTAAAATTTTCTAGCAGCCATATTGAAAACAAAACAGAAAGAAAACGAGTAAAATACATTTTAGTAATGTATTTTATTTAATCTATTACAAAATGCTGTCATTTCAACATGTAATCACTATAAAGTTATAAATGAAATTTTTTACATGATTTTTTGTGTGTACACTGGTCTTTGCAATTTAGTGTGTATTTTACACTAGCACATCACAATTTGGACCAACTGCATTTCAAATGTCAATAATCACACATGGCTGGTGACTTCTACATTGGACTGTGCAGCAAAGACTGTCAATCTTCTCTGGATCAGATGGACCAGTTGAGAGACAGGCACTGATGGTGGGGAACCTTAGGGACTAACGGAGCTTCACCTCCAGCAGATCTTAATACAGAACCTAGGGCATGCCTTTTGCAAGCTTACATAATACCCTATTTTTCCCTTTTTATTTTTCTTCTTAATTTTTTAAAGCTATTTTAATGTATTTTGCCTTGCCACATTAAATGCCTTTTTATAAGCCATTTTAAGTTATTCTTTGTTTATTGTTGGTCTTATAATGAAACAAGTTTAAAAAAAATAGAAGACCGAGAAGATACTCATTCTCTTCCATAGTCCTGTAATTCTCCATGTTTGCCTCCCGGGAGGGCCATTCTGGGTCTCTTCTGCCCTCCCCCTGGCCAGGAGCTCCATGTTTTGTGCACTCAAGGGCTTGCTGTACAGTCCGTTCTGCAATAAAACTAAGGATAGTACCATGGACGTGCGCCTAAAAATCACTGTGCTATGCAAAATCAAGCAATGAAAACCACAGGACTTATAGGAAAAACAGGATCAGGGACACAACATTCCAAAACCTTGTTAAGTGACTCATTAACACAAAAATGATAGAAACCTAAAGAAAACAGCCGCATCGTTTTACACATGCAAAGTGGCCAAGAAATACATAAAAACTACAACAAATATGGCACTTGACCTTGAAAAAGACCTGGAGTTTGCTTGTGGAAGTGGTCTGGAGAGTTCAGCTTGTGAGTTAAGGTGAAGTGGAAAGAGACGGACTATCTGGAGTCTGAGGAAAAGTTGTGACTCCAGAGGGTGATGTGTGTGGTTCAGGGCCCACTCCATGACCTGAGGGAGGGATGCTTGTTTAGATTGTGTGTGTGTGTGTGTGTGTGTGTGTGTGTGTGTGTGTTTGGATATTTCTACACCACTCAGTTAATCTCAGTGCAGTTTTTTTGCACTCACCTAGTGTTTCTTGCAAACGAAATTTCACATAATCAGATACGAAATTCACATTATGTGCAAATCATTCCCTAATATGACAATCATTGGAACAAATTCACCATTTTGAAAATAAGCATTATAGCATAACTGACTGTAGTTATTTCTTTTCTTTTCTTTTTTTTTTTTTTTTTTGCGTTACGTGGGCCTCTCACTGTTGTGGCCTCTCCCATTGCGGAGCACAGGCTCCGGACGCGTAGGCTCAGCGGCCATGGCTCACGGGCCCAGCCGCTCCGCAGCATGTGGGATCTTCCCAGACCGGGGCACGAACCCGTGTCCCCTGCATCGGCAGGCGGACTCTCAACCACTGCGCCACCAGGGAAGCCCGACTGTAGTTATTTCTATGATCACCATATATGCATGTGTTTATTTATTATCTGGTCTAGACTGTGAATTCCTTGACGGTAAGAATCCTGTCTCATCTTTGTATCATCTGTCTCTCCCTGACACACAGAGAGTATTCAATGGATCGTTCAAATTTTGTTAATCTAAGTTATATTTGACTGCCTCGTATTAAAGTTTGAATTCTTCTGGGGCAAATACCACACTGTCGTGTACATCTTCAAGCCATCTTTCTGTGTGAGACTTGCTAATTTCGGAATGGAGTGCGTCGAAGCGTGTGCAGTGGGTATACTCACCACCCTCTGCCGTTCCCTTATCTCTGGGAGACTTAGCCCGTCCTCAGAAAATGTCAACGGCTCGTCAATGGATCCAGTGTCTTCACAGAGCAGACTCAGGGGAGCCAAAGCAGGCTAAGGGAACAATGGTCGACACTGTTCTTCCTAGTAGTTCTCTGGTCCCTCCCCCAGCATGGAAACACTTATGGGGCTGCTTTCCAGACCAGGACCAAGCCCTCAACGGCCCAGTAGAAATGCTTCTGCTCGGGATCGAGGTAATAAAACTAGTGAAAACAGCACTCTTTTCCCATTGGCTAGGCTGGAATCATTCCTCATGCTGGGCACATGGGCGAGTGGAAATTCGAATAGAGAAATTAGAACATCAGGTCACTGACCCACACTGGAAACACCCACAAAGTCCAGTGTCCTTCCTACACAGGTAAATTGCATAGACAAACAGTAAAAGAGATGAAAAACCCAGCTGAATCCAGAAAAATCGCTTTATTTTGTTTGCATAATACCAAAACGTTTCTCCCTTTTTAATTTATGGTTTTGGAGTCTTACAGAGAATCTGAATATCCATGCGTGTGTCATTGCCCTCTACTGGATAAACTGGGTAATGTTGCTTCACTCCTGTCCCTATATTATATCAAATAATAACTCATACTTGCCTAGCATTTGATCTTTTTATTTGTCAAAATGTTTTTACACATAACATTTTAATTCATTCCGATAATAATGCTTTGAAATAATTAAGCTATTTTCACTCCCATTTTACAGATGAAAAAACTGAGGCAGAGAGGTAAATGTACTCACTGAACATAAACATTTCAGAGAAGCAAAATGCAAAGAACTGTGCTAGGCAATTTACAAAGATGAATAAGATGGAATCTGCTCTCTGGGAGCTTATGATGTATTACAGATAAGATTCATACACAAAGAACTAAAAGGAAAATAAAATTTGTGATATATGAATAAATGAAACAAGGAGGTATTGGTTGCCCACTCTGTGCCAGGTGCTCGTATATGTTACTTTAGTTTTTCCTCTTAATGACCTTTTTGGTATGTATTAATATTATGTGTCCTGTTTTACAAAACAGGACAGAATTGAGGTTGTGCACACATAAGTCATTTGTCTGATGCCCACAGCAAAAAATACCAAGGGAAATAAGGAGAGAGAATTTGCCACTGGTGCAAAGTGAGCAAGGCTTCATGAAGGTGGTGGCATTCCATCTGGGGCTTGAACGATGGGCAGAAGGATGCAGATGTTCAAGGGAAGCTGTGCTCACAATGAGAGCAAACTGTGGGGCTCACTCGAGGGCAGCAGGTCCTGCAGACAGAGTGGAACTTGGGCTACAAAAAAAGGAGCTAGTCCTGATGCAGAATGTATATCCGAAGGGAGTCTGCCAGGAGCAAGTGGGAAAGCCAGGGTCCTGGCTTCAGATCCGTGCTGGCAGGAGGTGGCGGTGCCCTCCTGTGTGAGCGCTGAGGCTGTGGTGATGGGGCCACCGTTTCTGCTGCTTATGGATGTGGTCACAGGTCAGTAGGAGGCTGGTGTGGGAAGCACAAGCAGACCACGCAGGGTGAGCTCCTGGGAATCAGGAAGGAGTGTCACATTGCCGGGGAAAATCGGAAAATCATTCACTTTCACATTAGAAGTTGCTGAACTGTGGCACCTCCTCTTTCTTTAACAACCTGGACCAACAGCCTAAAGAGCGGCATGTGAAAAAATCAAATTGAAGACGCTGGAGCCAATGAAACAGGGCTCTTTTTGTCCTTTGACTGTTATGACAAGCCTCATTGAATAGAAGACGTGGGTGATTTTTGCCTAGAGTTTTCCTTTTATGCCCAACAATTTCGCAAGCCCTCCAGAGTAAACCCTCACCATCCTCCATGTATTCTGTTTCTGGTGGCCTCCCAGAGAGTCCCAGGGACAGAATAAATGATAGGAGCTGCAGAGAGTTATCAGAGCTTACAAGGCCATGGCCCTGCTGCCTGAGGATGAAAAGGGTGAGGCCAGGCATTTGAAAGACACAGGAGACGCAGAAAAGCTAAGACAGATTACAGAAATGAGTCTAATCCTTTGTTTGCTAAAGGAAGAACTGGGTTAGAAAGTTTTTTCCTCTGCAACTTTTCTGTTGTAACTCCTCCAAGCCCCTGAGATAGTAAAGTAAGCAAGAAAGAAAGATGAGAGAGACAGAGAGATACGTACATATGACAGACAGAGGCAGAGAGAGATAAACAAAGATAGCATATAGACAAAAATGGAGTAATCATGACACTACTGTAACTTTTCTTAAAGCAATGGCCTCTCCACTGACTCCGTGTTTTTTTTTCTTTTTTTTCTTGAAGTATAGTTGATTTACAATGTGTTAATTTCTGCTGTACAGCAAAGTGACTCAGTTATACATATGTGTGTGTGTGTGTGTGTGTGTGTATATACACATTCTTTTTTATATTCTTTTCCATTATGCTTTATCCCAAGACATTGAATATAGTTCCCTGTGCTACACAGTAGGACCTTATTGTCCATCTATTCTATATGTAGTAGTTTGCATCTACTAATCTTAAATTCCAAGTACATCTCTCCCCCACCTCCCATCCCCCTTGGCAACCACAAGTCTGTTCTCTATGTTCATGAGTATGTTTCTGTTTCATAGAGAGGTTCATTTGTGTCATATTTTAGATTCCACATATAAGTGACATCATATGGTATTTGTCTTTCTCTTTCTGACTTACTTCACTTAATATGATCACCTCTAGGTCCATCCATGTTGCTGTACATGGCATTATTTCATTCTTTTCTATGGTTGAGTAATATTCCATTGTATATATGAACCACATCTTCTTTATCCATTCTTTCATCGATGGACATTTAGATTGTTTCCATGTCTTTGCTATTGTAAATAGTGCTGCTATGAACATAGGGGTGCGTGTATCTTTTTTTAAAATTTTATTATTTTATTTTTTAAATTAATTTTTATTGGATTATAGTTGATTTACAATGTTGTGTTAGTTTCTGCTGTACAGCAAAGTGAATCAGTTATACATATACATATATCCACTATTTTTTAGATTCTGTTCCCGTATAGGTCATTACAGAGTATTGAGTAGAGTTCCCTGTGCTATCGCAGCAAGATCTTTTTTGACCCACCTCCTAGAGTAATGGAAATAAAAATAAACAAATGGGACCTAATTAAACTTAAAAGCTTTTGCACAACAAAGGAAATCATAAACAAAATGAAAAGACAACCCAAGAATGGAGGAAAAATTTGCAAACAAAGCAACTGACAAGGGATTAATCTCCAAAATATACAAATAGCCCATGCAGCACAATATCAAAAAAAAAAACCCAATCAAAAAATGGGCAGAAGATCTAAATAGACATTTCTCCAAAGAAGACATACAGATGGCCAAGAGGCACATGAAAGGATGTTCAACATCACTAATTATTAGAGAAATGCAAATCAAAACTACAATGGGGTGTCACCTCACACTGGTCAGAATGGCCATCATCAAAAAGTCTACAAACAATAAATGCTAAAGAGGGTGTGGAGAAAAGGGAACCCTCCTATACTGTTGGTGGGGAACAGCCCCTATCCTACTCCTGGGCATATATCTGGAGAAAACCATAATTCGAAAAGAGTCATGTAACTGAATGTTCATAGCAGCACTATTTACAATAGCCAGGACATGGAAGCAACCTAAATGTCCATCGATGAAGGAATGGATAAAGAAGATGTGATATAAATATACAAAGGAATATTACTCAGCCATAAAAAAGAACAAAATAATGCCATTTGCAGTGACATGGGTGGACCTAGAGATTATCATACTGAGTGAAATAAGTCAGATAGAGAAAGACAAGTATCCTATGATATTGCTTATATGTAGAATCTTAAAAAAAATGGTACAAATGAACCTATTTACAAAACAGAAATAGAGTTACAAGTATAAAAAACAAACTTATGGTTACCAAGGGGGAAAAAGGGAGAGGGGAGGGATAAATTGGGAGACTGGGATTGACAAATACACACTACTCTATGTAAAATAGATAACTAATAAGAACTTGCATGTATTTCTTTGAATTATAGTTTTGTCTAGATATATGCCCAGGAGTGGGATTGCTGGATCATATGGTAATTCTATTTTTAGTTTTCTGAGGAACCTCCATTCTGTTTTCCACAGTGGCTGCACCAACTTACATTCTGACCAACAATGTAGAAGGAAGGGTTCCCCCACTCACTCAGTCTTGACCATCAGTTAACACAGCGGGCTAAGACAGTACATTCAGTTCTTCATTCCATGCATATTTATTGAACACACTTTCCACTTCTCCATTTATTTATTCTATTCTAAGAATCTATTGCATACCAACTAGGTGCCAGAAACTGTCCTAGGAGTGGGGAAAACACAGGTAGATAAACAACCCCTTTTCCCTTAACCAGTCCAGAGCCTTTGTCTCTCTGCCTGCTGCACGTGTGAGATGTCTGACAAAAGGATTGCATTGCTTGGGAGTTGCCTCATCTTCAGGAGCACTGGGACCTGGGAGCACTAGTGCAGCCACTCTACTGGAATGACCAGGGCAACTGACAACTGCAAGCCAGAGGATATTTTGTGACTCTTTGTCCTTCTTGTTAAAATCTATCCAAAGCTTTGAGTTTGGGAGAAGGAAACACGCCACTGGCATCAAAAACATGAAGGCAGCAGAGTCCCAGTTCTTGTCTCTCTGGGTGAGAAATAAACTTTTCTCATCTTCAGCTCACCACCACCATTCGCATCACTGCTGCCTTTATTGTTAGCCAGACCCATAGAGGGAATGCTGCTAAAATGAGTTTCGTTTCTTGTTCAGTTATTGACATGCCGAGCTTCCTCTCTCCATCCTGCCTGAGACAGGTTTTGGAAGAGATGAGGCTTGAGCGAGTGGTCGACATTGAATTGGGAGGCAGCTGAGAGCTGCACTGTGGCCTCATATCATCAGGAAAGGCAAACTGAAGTGGATGGGGCTATGTTTATCCTTTAAAGTAGAAAAATAAACTAAGAGCAGCAGTCCTTTCCTGTTGGTGCCCTTCACCAGCAGTTTTGTCTTGCTTTCATAGAAGTGGTTCTCATCCTTCACAACATGGAAGATGTCTAAGCAGGATAAAGTTCCAGGGATGTCACAAAATGGGATATTTTCCTGTGGTTTGAGCATTTATCCAAAAAAATGTGGATGGAGGAGAGTTGGGCAATGATATAGAGTTAAAGCCAGCACTTCCAGAATTTGGGTGGGGGTTTCTTTTAAAAATCTACTGAAATTTACCAGAATTTCTTCTATCACCAAGCTCTATACACAGACTGACTTCAAAATTGTCTATTCAATTAGTGCTTCCCAGATTTTGGATTTCAAGCATTTTTTAAAGGAAAAAAAAAGTCAAAACAATACATGAGGAACTGACACAGAGTACCAATTCTGAGTTTACTTTTCTAGGGAAAAAAAGAAGAGTTCACAAAATAGACACAGCTACTATCCACTGGCACCTGGTCATTTCCTGATGGACATTTAATATCTAAAAAGGAGGAAGGAAACAACTTCATAGAAATGGAGAGTCCCTTCAATTTAATCAATTTAGGTTTGGAAAAACTCACAACTTTGGCTTTGTGTTTTTCATTTTGCGGAGGAACCAGAGATGGATCACGGTAGACCAGCTCTAGACCAGCCTGCAGTAACCCCTGGCCTGACTTACGAGTTCCAGTAATCTGGAAGGAGGCTGTCCAGTGCTGGGAACAGGTCCACACAGGCCTTCCTAGATAGAACTGTGGCTCTAGAACAGGTAGAATCTTCGATAAGTTACTCTGAACCTCAGATTCCTCATCTATAAAATGGGATGCTGCGATTTGCCTTGGGAACAATTCTGCCTGTTCAGTCAGTCCGTGGGCTGAAGTACTAAGCAGAGGGCCTCGTCATAGGCCTACAATGAGATTAATTCCCTTATTTCCCTCCGCTTTTTTTTTTTTTTTTTTACAAAAAGACCTGAACCTATTTCTATCCCCTAGGACACATGAAAGAACAACTTGTACTTAGGAGGTACCCAATAGAAGTTTGCTGAATTGAATTTGTATGTCTCACAATGTAGCATTTGTTACAAATTGCCTTATTAGTAATTGCCCCCTGTCTTATCTTCCTTTCAAATTCTATGCACCTTTTGGATTAAGGATGGTTCCGTCCATTTTACTACTATCACCCTCCTGCCATAGAGTCCGGGACAGTGCAGGTTACATCCTAAAGGCTCTGTAAGTACTTGAGAATCAGTCACTGGTTAAAACAGATGGGCTGCTCTTTTCTCTGGGTGCACTGAAAATCCCCAAGTAGTGTGTGTGTGTGTGCGCGCGTGCGCACACACGCGCACATGTACTCGTTCTCATGGGTCTTTTATTTCTAGAAATCTCAGTCTACCTTGGAACTCCAGTGATAATTCTGAGTTTACAGACATTCAGCAAGGATGATCAGATTGCACTTTTGGAAAAACCTATTTCAAGTTTGATAGCTTATGTGCCAAGGGCAAGGGTTCTTTCTTTTGCTACTAATAACTCAACAGGGGTGGCAGGCAGCAGCACTGCTTACGTGTTTGGTTTCTTCATTCTTCACCCGTGAAGCACTATTACCTTGTATAGGCGACTACATTTTACTTACTTAGTGGTGATCTGATTACCTTGATCTTAAGCATTTTAACCTTGTGCTATCCAGGCCCACAGAGAGTTGGACGAAATGAGAAGAGCCTGTGGAAATACATATCTAATTTTATATTGCAGTTGTATTGGTAATTGCAACTTAACCAGCTTTCCTGTTAGTTCTGGAGGGAAGTGAAATTATATGCAATAATACGATGTTTGGAGAAATGGATATGATGCATAACACAAGAGCCTTCCTTGATGAAATAGCTTGTACTAAGTACATATATGGAAGTCTAATAAATAAGTTATTAAGGATAATTTGTTCAAGAGTTGGTAACAAAGTAACTGGGAAGGACCACCCAGGAGGAGTGTGCTTTGTCCCTACTTCCTTCTGAATTAAAATGGTGTCTTTCCTTTAGTGTGTCTTTGGTAGAACCAATCATGTCGATACTAGGAAATTCTCAAGGAATGATTCCATGGTACTGGCAATCTGAACTTGGTTACTAAGATCAGTATTTTCTTTTTTATCATCTTGAATACTGTAGTTTGATCAAGAGATTTTGAACAAACAACTCCAGTGATTTATAGCGCTGGTGTTGAATGATGTGAGTCCCATCAGGTTTTGGAAAGTGTCCTCCGTGACCCACAGAAGAGTAATCAAGCTTTCTGTCATCCAGTTTGTTGCTCTGTGATATTTACTGAGTGTCTGTTGTGGCTGGTTCAGCATTATTCAACTCAAAGTCTTAGTCCTAGTGCCAATGCTTACTCAGCAGATGAGACAATCAAAATGCGAGTATGAAAGTGAAAAAAATATATAAATGGAAGCACCAGAATAAATCTGATGAATTCCTATTAACCTCTCACTCAGCTCACAATATTGGGACCAAAGGACCTTTTAGAGGGAAGAGGACAGTTTTCCTTCATAAACATGCCATGAACCAGTCTAATTTGCTACTAACAATTTGTTATGCAGTTCTCATCTTTGAATTTATCTAAACCCTTCCTGCACCTATTTTTACCTTCAGCTCATATAAATAACTGGAATAATGAATTCCACATGTTACCTTATTTGCAGTTAAAGAACTTCCTTTCAAACGTCAAGAATGTTCTTCTAAATTTGCTCTCATGGGGTTGGGGAAAAAAAGATATCTCTAATCATTATCGCCTCTTAATTTCTGTCACTTTCAGATTGCAGCTTCATCATCTTCAAAGTCTGCTTGCCATTGAAAACAACAATAACAACAATATTTTGTAGAAACTTTGCCGAAAAGACAGTGTTATCTAAATGCTCAACTCAGCTGTCACTTATGGAGTTGAAGCTGGTGGCCAGGGAAGAAGATGCAAAGTAGCATGAAATAGAGCTCCAGTTTTCCAGGCGTTCTCAGTTGAGTTAGAGAGACAGAGTATGAACTGATATTATAACACAAATACAGTTGAGTTTTGTAAGAGGTTATGGATGGCAACACAGGTGTGGAAGAAATGCTCCTGAGAGACGGGAATCTGTAAGAGCGGTAAAATTGAGGAGACACTTGAGTTTTAAAGGGAGGGGAAACCTTGTCTAAAAGATAACTTGTGAAAATCAATAAATACAGGGATTAAGAACATGGGGTTTGCAGTCAAAGAGAGCTGAATTTGACACATATTTCTGCTGCTTCATAGATGTGTAACCTTGGGCAAATTGCTTTACGTTTTAAAACCAAGCTTTCCTCTGAAATAAAATGAAGCTGATGCTGCTGTTCTCTTCCTTCTAGTGTTACCGTGAGGTTCACCTCATGCACTGTGTTTAAAGCCTTTAGCATCATGCCTCATGCCCTGTGAGCATTTATGTGATGAACACCATCACCATCATTACCAGGGCGCCAAGGATATAATCATCCAGGTGGAGACCCAGGTTCTGGCTTCATTCGAAATCTTCAGAAAAGCATCCGGTTATTCTTTCCTCTTTCATGGTCCCCTCCAGCTCTGCACCATAACTTCTTGCCAGACCCCATCTCTAAATTCATGAAGTTTCCCTTGAGACTTTCCCATCCGCAACTACAGGTCAGTCTGAGTGAGATTTCAAACATTTTTGCCGTAGATATTCTGCCTTGTCTTTCCCGCTTATGCATCCAACTTAGTCCATGTCTGTTTCATCAGAGTTGTTGACATTGATGTAGGAGGCGGTTGGAGAAGGACAACAGTAATAAGTCATGGGTGTAGATACAGACAGGCTGGCTAGATGCCGATCATCATAGCCTTACACTTCACCCTTTCTGTATTAGGAACCATTTATTGACTGAAGAATTAAAGATTTATGTCCAATCCTTTTGTATATTAAGTGCTTTACAACCGTCTTGGTGGTTTCTTAGACTGAAAGGTATTAATTATTCTAGGAGAATGAAATAAAAATGTACAAAATAACTAGCTGCAGATACAAAATCAAAGGCACTGACTGGTCAGGCCTTGGGAGGATAAGTTAAGAGATAAAGTAAAAGAGACTTGAATTCAGAGCCAAGAAACTGGAGTTCAGGTGTGGCTCCACTTCTAATTAGCTGTGAAAACAGAGCAAGTTCACTTTGCCTTTTAGGACATTGGAGTGTTATGTCTATACATCAGGAGTTAGAGTAGATGGTGTCTAAGATTCTTTCCATTTTTATCATTCTATGTGCATATAAGCTCATAATTCCTCCCTAAACACTCTAAACATTGAATATTACGGAATTGTGGTTGAGGATAAATTCCTAGCATGCATCTTGGAATTGATATCTGTGACTTATATACAGTGTCACAATACATTATAATAAATATTAATAAATTTATTATTTATAAATTTAATATTTATTATAAATATTAATATATTTTTTGTATTGTATCTATGTATTACTTGATAGTTTTTACATTTTTACATATGTTATTTCATAATCAAAACAATACTTTGAGACGTGTTATGCAGGAATTGTTTTCTATTTTTCAAACAAAGACACTAAAGTGAAGAAAGTTAGATGATTCATCCCAAGCCACGCTGCTAACAACACACCACAGAGATGGAACTGAATTCAGTACCCTTTCCCCCAGTCCACACAATGGCTCAGATTTAAATAGAGAAGATAACTTTTTTATGGGTGTTAAGTAAGCTTAACAACTGTACAACCAAAACTTTACCCCAAGCATCAGCTCAATGAACCATAGTATCTAATGATGTTAAACAGAAGCTATGACAATGCACAGCTCTCAGGGAGCTGGGGATCACTGTTCAGGCTGCTGCTTCGTAAGAACACAATGAAAAGATCTGATACTCGTATGTAACTTTATACTTTCCAAGTACACTCAAGTGTATTACTATACAGAGATTTTAAAAGAGAAATTAAGCAAAATATTATAGGTGGGAAACTGAAGCTTAGGAAAGTGCCATCAGATACAGAAAGCAATAGGGTCAGAGCAGATCAGTTTTCTGACTCCTAAACCCCAGCCTCCCTCCGCTATTTGTGGTGACCCACTGTCCCAGTTTGCCTGAACCTGACGGATTTCCCAGGACATGAAAATTTGTGTTAAAACTGTAAAATTTGCAGGCAAACTAGGATAAGTTGGTCACTCTACCACCACATGGCCTAAGTTCTGACACATACTGTCGAAATTCTGATTTTTACCAACAGGCAATCAATGGTTAAGTTAACAGGTCTCTGGGATGGTTAAGTGACCCATCTTGTTATCAAGCTGAAACAGGAATAATAATGATAATTGTGTAACCAAGACCTTGATTATGATACTAATCAAAACATTTGCCATAACAATGTCAATTATCATTAAACAGCATTTCCTTACTTACAGTATGGAACCAAGCCAACAATATAATAAGCCACCCACGATGGAGTGAGGGGATGTTGTTGCCTTTGTTCTGGAAAAGGACCACATAAAATAAACTCTATAGAATTATTTATAAACTGATGCAACAATTTGGTTATTTTTTTTAATGGTTAGGTCCTTTAAGTGCACTTCTGTTAATCCCCAAACAGAAAAGTGTCTTTCATCCAGAACAGGAATTGATTATAAAATGTCGTCATTTGAAGAAATGGTACTCTTTCCACTCATAAATAGAAAACAACTGCCTACCGTTCTTACTATTGTTACTTCTTTTATGGTACTCTAAAGAGTGACCAAATTCTTTAAAACTACATTCAGATTGAGGATGTGTTTTTGTTATAGTAGTCTCCCAACTCCGATGTCATTGGTGAATTTATTCCAGTACTGAGCCCTTTTTATCTCTGTCAACTTAGATTAAGTCGAATTAGTTCTCATTTCAATATTGACAAAGATTTTGTTTGACAGCAAGAGTGACCTCTGGTTTCCTCCCAAGGACAATCTTATCTATAGAGCGAATCATAAACTCTCTGTGAGAGGAAGGCTGAGACATTGATGGTGTTTCTATTTAGACTGAGTCAGAGAACACAAGGAAAATCATGGCACAGGACAAACACGTTAGACAGAAGGAAGGACCACCTGGTTGAATGTTTGGGGAATTCTGGAATTTAATCCTGGAATTTATTTCTAATTTAATTCAAGGAATCTCCTTAAGTGGAAACTTTGAAGGAAATGCATAAAACTAGGTTGATTTGAGAGTAGTTCTTTTGGGGTGTCTTTTTTTTTTTTTTTGGCCGCGCCATGCGACAACATGTGGGATCTTCCCAGATCAGGGATCGAACCCGTGCCTCCTGCAGTGGAAACGAGGAGTCCTAACCACTGGCCCACCAGGGAATTCCCAATCTGAGGGTAGTTCTGTCCCCTGTTGTAATGAATAGCAAAGTTTGTTTGGAAGGCGAGCAGCGAAGTGGAGTTAAAATACGGGAAGAGGAGAGAGTGGCCACATTTGTAAAGGTTATGATGTCATGAATCAATTTCTGTTTGGAATTGAGACTCCTGAAGCTGAAAGGCATCTCCAATCCAGCTTCTTTCAGTCAGGCTGCCGAATTTCTTAGCTTTTGTTTCTTTTATATGAAATCATTTTTCTTCTGAGTCCTTCAAACAATACAATACGTAAGTGAAAAGAATGATAGGTATTACCTAGCTGAATGTCTTTATCTTACAAATGAGGATTCTTAGGCTCAGAGATATTAAATGATTTGCCCAAAACTATGCAACTGGGAGTTTACAGAGTAGCCCAGAATACAGGCTTGTTGCCTCCTTTTCCCGTACCTTTTCTCTGGTCTCGTTGGAGACATTTAAGAGGTATTTTCCCCTATTTGGTAGTGTAAGTTCATACAAAGGATCATGACAGGTTGGTGAACTAAAGAGATGCTATATCATCTTGTGGCCTCAGTTTTCCTGTTCTAGATTGGAGTCCCAGGCAGTGTTCAACTCGACGGCCCCACATCTCTAAGTCCGCCAAGTTCTTGATGCCTCCACCGATGTTCACGTCATTTCATCTGAACTCATGAGGGGACCACTTTGTTCTGCAGGGTGGTTCAGGAATAAAATGTATACTCCAAAATAAGAAGCAAATTGTATGGATACAAATACAAAGTGTGACTATAACATAATAAAATTGATTTCTAAAAGAGATATTCCAGAAGGTAGAGGTTTAAATAAATAGCAGCCTCTATCCAGTCTCATGAAATTTGGCACTTTTTTTTTTTTTTTTTTTTTTTTGAGTTCCATTTTGGAAGGAGTCTTCAGTTTCGGTTTTTTAGGCACACGGGGCTGTTTAAGAATTACAGTGGTGCCTAAATTGTAACAAAGAAAATTGCTAGCCAGAGGATTACCCACTTTTTTGCAGATTTCTGCCTTGTTCATCTCTATCCTGTCATATAATATGAGCAATATATTTTTGTCTAATTTAATCAAATCAACTAGACTATAAGAGTTGACTCCAGACAGCTCCTCATAGAGAGTACAGTGGAAGATATTTGAAAGAATGTCCATAGGCTCTGAGAACATTTGCAGAGAGGAATGACAAATCTATTTGGAATAATAGGGGTACATTATTGGGATGCATGTATCAACTTCAGCGGGGTGCCTTTGGAGGGTGGCATTTTCTGATGTGAAGGTTCTGATGTATTTGCTGAAACCTCCAACTGTAGTTGCTATGCAAGATAATTTACCATTTGTTTGCATTTAAATGTGACAGGTTTTTAAAGAGTTAGAAAACATGTTAACTTATCAGTCTCCCCAGGCTCATTGGGATAGTTCTAACAGTGACTGCAAATGTAAGGTTTTATGAGATTTTCTTGTTTTCAATTGATTAGAACAATTCAAAGAAAGTCAGACTTTGATCTAAAATCAGTAAGCACAGGCTGTCTAGTTGGCCAAATATTTGTACTTTGAGATGGAGTAATATTCAGTTACTGCATCTGGATCCAGATATTCATAATGGCTGGGATAGGTGTATTTGATTAAAATAAAACTCATATGGGCACAGTGGTTAATAATCCACCTGCCAATGCAGGGGACACAGGTTCGATCCCTGATCCGGGAAGATCCCACATGCCGCGGAGCATCTAAGCCCGTGCGCCACAACTACTGAGTCTGCACTCTAGAGCCCATGCTCTGCAACTAGAGAAGCCACGACAATGAGAAGCCCGCGCACCACAACGAAGAGTAGCCCCACTCGCCGCAACTAGAGAAAGCCCGTATGCAGCAACGAAGACCCAACACAGCCAAAAATAAAAACAAATAAATTTACTGGTGGCGCAGTGGTTGAGAGTCCGCCTGCCGATGCAGGGGACACGGGTTCGTGCACCGGTCCAGGAGGATCCCACATGCCGCGGAGCAGCTGGGTCCGTGAGCCATGGCCGCTGGGCCTGCGCATCCGGAGCCTGTGCTCTGCAGCGGGGGAGGCCACAAAAACTCAGACAAATGAACTATTCTTTAATTAATAGTTAGTTAATAGGCAGAAATCATCCAACCTCTAGATTTAGATCTAGTCTTTTTCAACAGGTGTATGTAGGTACTTGGGGAAAGCTAATTTCTCCGTGCAGAGCTGTCCAGGCTCTGCAAGATGTGTGGCATCCCTGACCACACACTAAAAACCGGAAAAACTCAGACAAAAGTGTGACAAACAAAAATGTTCCACACATCTCCAAATGTTCCTTGGGGACAGCAGAAAAAGTACTGCCTGTGGTTGAAAACGTCTGATTAAATAAAAAATAATATAAAAGGTGAAAAAATAAAGCAGAATTTATTATTAGTTGGGTGGCCTAGAGTAAATGACTTATCCCTGGGCTTCAGTTTCTTCATGTGTGTCATGAGAATAATAACAAGGAAGCTTGTAAGATTGTTGCTAATGTGATCAAAATTAATGAATGAAATAATGGATATCAAGTTCCTAGTGAATCACCTCATGAATAGTAGGCAAACAGTATATAATTAATTAACTTCTATTGCTTCTTTCTCTTTCTAATTTAACATTTTTCTTTCACAGGAAAGGCTGGACAACCAGAGCTGTTGTGGTAGATGTGTCTAGACATGATACAAAAGGCCTCAGAAAGTTGGTTTGGGCATGTACTCTTCCAGAAATGAAGTATAGTCTCTAGAATAGATTTTTAGAATCTCACTTGGTTTCAACTTATGTGCATAGTTCACTTACATGAACATTTCATTTTCACCTCAATAATCAGTTTGTTGTGTTGCCCAGCAAATTCTTTTCCTATGAACAGGTTTTATCTGTTAAACTAGCTCATGACCAGCAGTAACCTCCCAGGAGTGGATGTAACTCTCAGCTTTTATCATTTCAGACAATGGCTTTTTGTGATATTAAAAAAAATATCAGATTGAGTAGGTTACCAGTCATTTTCTTGAAATTTTGGCTTCTGGAAAACCAACAGCCTTTGGTAGGCGTCCTCTCCAATTCTCATCTATGCTTGTTACTTAGAAGTATTGTATATGCTGGATTCGCTTCAATTCTGCATGTGTTTCTAAAGCACAGTGTACTGGAAATCCTGGAAGCATTTTTTTCAGTGTTCTTTAGCTTGTTGTAACTATTTAACCTGAAAGAGTTTCCAAGAGAATCCAAAGTATATATAATCCCAGTGTCTAAGCTCTTCATTTTTCTTCAAATGCAGCTCCATAAAAAAGTCAAAATGGAATTCTGCACCTCACACAGGTTTCAGTGAGTGTCCCCTTAGAAATGAAAAGCGTTCCAGAGAAGAGAATATTTGCCACAAGACTCATTTCCAAGATTTAGTAAACAGTTATTGAAAACCCACTAGTGCTAGGCCAAGGCCGGGGAGACCAAGATGCATAGGACAGAGAGCCTAAGGATGTAGATTAACAGTAGTAATAACAATGACTGCAGTAATAATGTTTATTGATTCAAATGTTTCAAGCAGTGTTCTGAGCACATGAAAAGTATGGACAAATGTCACTTGCACAATAATTCTATGAGGGAGTTTCGTTATTGTTTTGTTATTGTTTCTACCTTACAAGGAGAAATTTGAGGCCCCAGGAAAGTTAAGCAACACATTTTATGTCCGGTCATACGAGTGAATGGTGGAGCCAGGATTTGAACACATGCAACCTGGCTCAAGACTTTAGCCCAGGGGAGAGCAGCATTCACTGACTAGAAAACCAGAGGGAAGGCTTCGCAGAAGAGCTGTCTTTGATGTTATGTCTCAAGGGATGAATGGATGATCTCCAGGCAGGTGAGACAGGGAATGGGATGCTTGGCAGATGGAACAGAATCTGAATAGGCTTAAAAGCTTTTTTAACACTAAGCATGTTGTGGCACACTCAAAATGGATAATTTCACAAAGTTTTATACAGAGACTCATTTAACAGCCTGGGTGGAGTTTAAGGGGTGTGTCATACCCCAGAGCTAGTCACATTGGGAACTCATTAACATCCCAGGGCCTAAAAGGGCAAAGGATGAGGTGGGGGAGAGACTGCCCAGGACCATGTAGAGTAGCTACGTGGAAACAGGAGCAGGACAGGGGCTGTTGGTAGAGAGATGCAGCCAACCCACTGCAACCTAGCATGAGGGGAGCAGGGAATACATCTCAAATTCACCCTTTTCTCACTCTCTAAGCTCGTACCTATGCTCCCCATTGGCTGAAAACAGCTAGAAGCCATAGGGCAAATGAACCCATGGATGCTGTTAATAAGGGGCAGCCTCCCTGGATACAGAGCAGGATGGGAATAGTAGACAGTGCATCTGGAGGGACAAATGGACCATGTTCAGAACCCCAAACCAATACATAATATATTCCGAGTTGGGACATATTTTTGAATGGCTTTGGACATACTAAACCTTTGAATAATTTCCAAAGGTCATGTGTGCTGACTGACAGTGGAATACCTATCCCTTTTCCTAGAGAAAAAAGATCATAAACCCATAGTTATGTTTTGTGGGAATCTGTTCCCAGATGTTTCTGAAACTTAATGCCACACAAATACAGTAGTAATTTAATACCAGCTCACATTGAGCAGGTTCAAAAGTAACTTTTCTCAATTGCCCCTAACTTAATTAATATTTTCATAATTAGCCAGGAGACTTCCTGAGTGAAGATGAGATTCTTGGCTACTTTTAGCTATTAGTGAATTATCTGAGCACAGAAACAGCCTTACGTTTCTTTCAGGCAGAAAAATAAAATAAGTTACTTTCATCTGCTTCTAATTCAAAAGTAGACAGAGTGAATTTGATTCGACATTATTAAAAAAAAATCACCTTTTGTCTGAGATCATGCATGGAAAAATTCAACCCCAAAGGACAGAATTTCGGAACCTAATATGCAAGCAAAAAAGTGGGCTGAGTGAAAAGGAAGGAAGAATATTCTAGTTGAAATCTGTAAATAATATGAGCTTACCTATTAAAGTCCACTTTTGCAAAAAATCTTAGAAGAGGATTATACTGCTACCACCAAGAAAGACGGAAGTTCTACCCCTATAGAGAAGCTGAGTAGGGTTTGGATAATTTGACTATTGAATAATTATAAAAGCTAACATTTGTATTTGTCCAGACACCATAATAAGCATGCTTATTTAATCCTCTGTCTGCAAGGTAACTTTTATTATTATCCTCATTTTACATATAAGGAAACTAAGGTTTATGGAGATTACATGACCTTTCCAAGGTTCTATATCCAATAACTGACTTTGTTGAGGTACAAACTCAGGTCTTTTTTACCGTAAAGGCTGGCATATTTGTGTGAAGAGAAGGAGAGTAAATTGTGAAGTAACCCTACAATAAGCATACCGGTCCCTAATGATTTACATGCACTGATTAGAATTTCTAGTGAACTTGAAAAGATAGCTGATGACTTATCACCTCTGTGGGTGGATATAGTGTCTTTCTTCACTTTGTTTCTGAACACCTTGCATTTCCTGATCAGAGCTCAGAACCACGGCTAGACTTTAGGGCTATTAAGATACCAAAATTAGGGCAAAACACAGAACACTTTTTAGGAAGAATATATGAGCAGCCATGATTAGCTCAAGGCTGACCTTGACCTCTGCTGTGTTTTGGAGAGAGATGCCTCAGGAACTTTGTACAGTAGGACTTGGCTTGTCCTGTAGGCTAAGAACATCAAAGGTTAGGGCTATTCCCTGGTATACCTGTTCTTAAAAAATGGCAATCTATCAACCTATACAGGTGATCTGTCAAACAATACAGGTGAAAATATGTATTAAACTTAGTAGATTTAGGATCAGTCAATTAACACAGGTAAAATATATACTACATCTATCAGATTTTCAGACTAAATCATTTCTTGAGATTCGTGTATTTACTTTTTTTCATGTTGTCTAAAGTTAGGAATCTCATATATCTGCTGTTTTGAGATTAGGTAAATAAGCCTTGGGCATATAAAAAGCCCTCAAAATATGAATAGTTATTGAGTAATTGCATGAGGTAAATGTCTTCATGTTCACTTAATCCATATTTTTATGGTAATTGAACTTGATCAGCTTCCCAATCAGTTTTTATATTTATGTATTGAAAATCACTTATCAATATAGAAAAGATTTCTGTAAAGTGACAAGTTAAGCCTGTCACATGTTAAGTCCTCTTCTTTGCTTCGAGATATATATGATTGCGATTGGTAATGGCACGTAGAGGTAAGGCAGCACTCTGAAGCAGCGGGGCTGTGGTACGTGGTTATTTACCCCACTCGTGTTGAAAGGGTCTGGGGGGCCAAGGGACAAGCTACAAAAGCTCTAACCTCACCAGCAACGCTGGTAGAGAGAGAAAGAGCATCTTTTCTCTCCCATTCCTAGCAGGTCATGTTCATAGCATCTTCCTAGGTACCTGCACTGAGGCAGACCCCTCTCTGCCTCTCTGCAGAGTGAGGCAATTTGGAATGCAAGGGAATCATTCGACTCTGACACCGGGCCTGCTGCTCCGCCTTGGTGCTTCTTTATCATACTACTGGAATCCTTACCTTAGGGAATTTGCAAAAGCAGAGGCATTATCTCCAGAAGAACCCTCACTAAAATGGACATTAAGTTACCAGGGAGGGAAAGATGGACCAGTGGTCTGTAAGTAAATATGAACTGTGCTTTTCAGGGTCATGAACGGTGCCTGGATCTTGAGAGCAGGACAGAGTCTTTGCCTGGGGGCTTGAAGCTCTCTTGTTGGAGGCAAGGAGAATCTGTTTAGGGAGCTGAGGCTGGGATAGGATGAAGTCTCAGACCAAGGAACAAGGAGAGTGGCTGGGGTATGGGGGCTTGCCATGGGAGGATTAGAAAATAAAAAGGAAACAAATTCATAAAAGACCCAGGGATGTAACCAGACATGAGGACGATCCCAAAAGAACAGCTGAACATCTTTTCCTGTTTTCCCAGTTTAGTTATTTATTTAATTATTTGGAGTATAGCTCATTTACAATGTCATATTAGTTTCAGGTGTACAGCACAGTGATTCAGTTATACACACACACACACACACACACACACACACACATATATTCAGATTCTTTTGCCTTATAAGTTATTACAAAATATTGAGTATACTTCCCTGTGCTCTAAGTTTACTTTTTTTTTTTTTTTTTTCCGGTACGCGGGACTCTTACTGTTGTGGCCTCTCCCATTGCGGAGCACAGGCTCCGGACGCGCAGGCTCAGCAGCCATGGCTCACGGGGCCAGCCGCTCCGCGGCATGTGGGATCTTCCCGGACCGGTGCACGAACCCGTGTCCCCTACATCGGCAGACGGACTCTCAACCACTGCGCCACCAGGGAAGCCCTCATTTACTTTTGATCAGCCCTGTCTGTAAGGGCAGCATGGCATCTAGTAATTTATGACTACAAGTGTGTTTCTTTTTTTTTTTTAACATCTTTATTGGAGTATAATTGCTTTACAATGGTGTGTTAGTTTCAGCTTTATAACAAGTGAATCAGTTATACATATACATATGTTCCCATATCTCTTCCCTCTTGCATCTCCCTCCCTCCCACCCTCCCTATCCCACCCCTTCAGGCAGTCACAAATCACCGAGCTGATCTCCCTGTGCTATGCGGCTGCTTCCCACTAGCTATCTACCTTACCTTTGGTAGTGTATATATGTCCATGCCTCTCTCTCGCTTTGTCACAGCTTACACTTCACCCTCCCCATATCCTCAAGTCCATTCTCTAGTAGGTCTGTGTCTTTATTCCTGTCTTACCCCTAGGTTCTTCATGACATTTTTTTTCTTAAATTCCATATATATGTTTTAGCATACGGTATTTGTCTTTCTCTTTCTGACTTACTTCACTCTGTATTACAGACTCTAGGTCTATCCACCTCATTACAAATAGCTCACTTTCGTTTCTTTTTATGACTAATATTCCATTGTATATATGTGCCACATCTTCTTTATCCATTCATCCTACGATGGACACTTAGGTTGTTTCCATCTCCGGGCTATTGTAAATAGAGCTGCAATGAACATTTTGGTATATGACTCCTTTAGAATTATGCATTTCTCAGGGTATATGCCCAGTAGTGGGATTGCTGGGTCATATGGTAGATCATTTGTAGTTTTTTAAGGAACCTCCATACTGTTCTCCACAGTGGCTGTATCAATTTACATTCCCACCAACAGTGCAAGAGTGTTCCCTTTTCTCCACAGCCTCTCCAGCATTTATTGTTTCTAGATTTTTTGATGATGGCCATTCTGACTGATGGCCATTCTGACTACAATGATATCTCATTGTAGTTTTGATTTGCATTTCTCTAATGATTAATGATGTTGAGCATTCTTTCATGTGTTTGTTGGCAGACTGTATATCTTCTTTGGAGAAATGCCTATTTAGGTCTTCTGCCCATTTTTGGATTGGGTTGTTTGTTTTTTTGTTATTGAGCTGCATGAGCTGCTTGTAAATTTTGGAGATTAATCCTTTGTCACTTGCTTCATTTGTAAATATTTTCTCCCATTCTGAGGGTTGTCTTTTGGTCTTCTTTATGGTTTCTTTTGCTGTGCAAAAGTTTGAAGTTTCATTAGGTCCCATTTGTTTATTTTTGTTTTTATTTCCATTTCCCTAGGAGGTGGGCCAAAAAGGATCTTGCTGTGATTTATGTCATAGAGTGTTCTGCCTGTGTTTTCCTCTAAGAGTTTGATAGTTTCTGGCCTTACATTTAGGTCTTTAATCCATTTTGAGCTTATTTTTGTGTATGGTGTTAGGGAGTGATCTAATCTCATACTTTTATATGTACCTGTCCAGTTTTCCCAGCACCACTTATTGAAGAGGCTGTCCTTTCTCCAGTGTACATTCCTGCCTCCTTTATCAAAGATAAGGTGACCATATGTGCGTGGGTTTATCTCTGGGCTTTCTATCCTGTTCCATTGATCTATCTTTCTGTTTTTGTGCCAGTATCATACTATCTTGATTACTGTAGCTTTGTAGTATAGTCTGAAGTCAGGGAGCCTGATTCGTCCAGCTCTGTTTTTCGTTCTCAAGATTGCTTTGGCTATTCGGGGCCTTTTGTGTTTCCATACAAATTGTGAAATTTTTTCTTCTAGTTCTGTAAAAAATGCCAGTGGTAGTTTGATAGGGATTGCATTGAACCTGTAGATTGCTTTGGGTAGTAGAGTCATTTTCACAATGTTGATTCTTCCAATCCAAGAACATGGTATATCTCTCCATCTATTTGTATCATCTTTAATTTCTTTCATCAGTGTCTTATAATTTTCTGCATACAGGTCTTTTGTTCCTTAGGTAGGTTTTTTCCTAGATATTTTATTCTTTTTGTTGCAGTGGTAAATGGGAGTGTTTTCTTGATTTCACTTTCAGATTTTTCATCATTAGTGTATAGGAATGCCAGAGATTTCTGTGCATTAATTTTGTATCCTGCTGCTTTACCAAATTCGTTGATTAGCTCTAGTAGTTTTCTGGTAGCATCTTTAGGATTCTCTATGTATAGTATCATGTCATCTGCAAACAGTGACAGCTTTACTTCTTCTTTTCCGATTTGGATTCCTTTTATTTCCTTTTCTTCTCTGATTGCCGTGGCTAAAAGTTCCAAAACTATGTTGAATAAGAGTGGTGAGAGTGGGCAACCTTGTCTTGTTCCTGATCTTAGTGGAAATGCTTTCATTTTTTCACCATTGAGGATGATGTTTGCTGTGGGTTTGTCATATATGGCCTTTATTATGTTGAGGAAAGTTCCCTCTATGCCTACTTTCTGCAGGGTTTTTATCATAAATGGGTGTGGAATTTTGTCGAAAGCTTACTCTGCATCTATTGAGATGATCATATGGTTTTTCTCCTTCAGTTTGTTAATATGGTGTATCACGTTGATTGATTTGCGTATATTGAAGAATTCTTGCATTCTTGGAATAAACCCCACTTGATCATGATGTATGATCCGTTTAATGTGCTGTTGGATTCTTTTTGCTAGTATTTTGTTGAGGATTTTTTCATCTATGTTCATCAGTGATATTGGCCTGTAGTTTTCTTTCTCTGTGACATCCTTGTCTGGTTCTGGTATGAGGATGATGGTGGCCTCATAGAATGAGTCTGGGAGTGTTCCTCCCTCTGCTATATTTTGGAAGAGTTTGAGAAGGATAGGTGTTAGCTCTTCTCTAAATGTTTGATAGAATTCGCCTGTGAAGCCATCTGGGCCTGGGCTTTTGTTTGTTGGAAGATTTTTAATCACAGTTTCAATTTCAGTGCTTGTGACTGGTCTGTTCATATTTTCTATTTCTTCCTGATTCAGTCTTGGCAGGTTGTGCCTTTCTAAGAATTTGTCCATTTCTTCCAGGTTGTCCATTTTATTGGCATAGAGTTGCTTGTAGTAATCTCTCAGGATCTTTTGTATTTCTGCAGTGTCAGTTGTTACTTCTCCTTTCTCATTTCTAATTCTATTGATTTGAGTCTTCTCCCTTTTTTTCTTGATGAGTCTGGATAATGGTGTATCAATTTTGTTTATCTTCTCAAAGAAGCAGCTTTTAGTTTTATTGATCTTTGCTATCGTTTCCTCCATTTCTTTTTCATTTATTTCTGATCTGATTTTTATGATTTATTTCCTTCTGCTAACTTTGGGGTTTTTTTGTTCTTCTTTCTTTAATTGCTTTAGGTGCAAGTTTAGGTGTTTATTCGAGATGTTTCCTGTTTCTTAAGGTAGGATTGTATTGCTATAAACTTCCCTCTGAGAACTGCTTTTGCTGCATCCCATAGATTTTGGGTCATCATGTCTCCATTGTCATTTGTTTCTAGCTATTTTTTGATTTCCTCTTTGATGTGTTCAGTGATCACTTCATTATTAAGTAGTATATAGTTTAGCCTCCATGTGTTTGTATTTTTTACAGATCTTTTCCTGTAATTGATATCTAGTCTCATAGCGTTGTGGTCGGAAAACATACTTGATACAATTTCAATTTTCTTAAATTTACCAAGGCTTGATTTGTGACCCAAGATATGATCTATCCTTGAGAATGTTCCATGAGCACTTGAGAAAAATGTGTATTCTGTTGTTTCTGGATGGAATGTCCTATAAATATCAATTAAGTCCATCTCGTTTAATGTATCATTTAAAGCTTGTGTTGCCTTATTTATTTTCATTTTGGATGATCTGTCCATTGGTGAAAGTGGGGTGTTAAAGTCCCCTACTATGAATGTGTTACTGTTGATTTCCCCTTTTATGGCTGTCAGTATTTGCCTTATGTATTGAGGTGCTCCTATGTTGGGTGCATAAATATTTACAATTGTTATATCTTCTTCTTGGATCGATCCCTTGATCATTATGTAGTGTCCTTCTTTGTCTCTTGTAATAGTCTTTGTTTTAAAGTCTATTTTGTCTGATATGAGAATTGCTACTCCAGCTTTCTTTTGGTTTCCATTTGCATGAAATATCTTTTCCATCCCCTTACTTTCAGTCTGTAAGTGTCTCTAGGTCTGAAGTGGGTCTCTTGTAGACAGCAAATATATGGTTCTTGTTTTTGTATCCATTCAGCCAATCTGTGTCTTTTGGTGGGAGCATTTAGTCCATTTACATTTAAGGTAATTATCGATATGTATGTTCCTATTCCCATTTTCTTAATTGTTTTGGGTTCGTTATTGTAGGTCTTTTCCTTCTCTTGTGTTTCTTGCCTAGAGAAGTTCCTTTAGCATTTGTTGTAAAGCTGGTTGGGTGGTGCTGAACTCTCTCAGCTTTTGCATGTCTGTAAAGGTTTTAATTTCTCCATCAAATCTGAATGAGATCCTTGCTGGGTAGAGTAATCTTGGTTGCAAGTTTTTCTCCTTCATCACTTTACATATGTCCTGCCAGTCCCTTCTGGCTTGCAGAGTTTCTGCTGAAAGATCAGTTGTTAACCTTATGGGGATTCCCTTGTGTGTTATTTGTTGTTTTTCCCTTGCTGCTTTTAGTATGTTTTCTGTATTTAATTTTTGACAGCTTGATTAATATGTGTCTTGGCGTATTTCTCCTTGGATTTATCCTGTATGGGACTCTCTGTGCTTCCTGGACTTGATTAACTATTTCCTTTCCCATATTAGGGAAGTTTTCAACTATAATCTCTTCAAATATTTTCTCAGTCCCTTTCTTTTTCTCTTCTTCTTCTGGAACCCCTATAATTCGAATGTTGGTGCGTTTCATGTTGTCCCAGAGGTGTCTGAGACTGTCCTCAGTTCTTTTCATTCTTTTTTCTTTATTCTGCTCTGCAGTAGTTATTTCCACTATTTTATCTTCCAGGTCACTTATCCGTTCTTCTGCCTCAGTTATTCTGCTATTGATCCCATCTAGAGTATTTTTAATGTCATTTATTGTGTTGTTCATCATTGTCTGTTTCATCTTTAGTTCTTCTAGGTCCTTGTTAAATGTTTCTTGCATTTTGTCTATTGTATTTCCAAGATTCTGGATCATCTTTACTATCATTATTCTGAATTATTTTTCAGGTAGACTGCCTATTTCCTCTTCATTTGTTAGGTCTGGTGGGTTTTTATCTTGCTCCTTCATCTGCTGTGTGTTTTTCTGTCTTCTCATTTTGCTTATCTTACTGTGTTTGGGGTCTCCTTTTCGCAGGCTGCAGGTTCGTAGTTCCTGTTGTTTTTGGTGTCTGTCCCCAGTGGCTAAGGTTGGTTCAGTGGGTTGTGTAGGGTTCCTGGTGGAGGGGACTAGTGACTGTGTTCTGGTGGATGAGGCTGGATCCTGTCTTTCTGGTGGGAAGGTCCATGTCTGGTGGTGTGTGTTGGGGTCTCTGTGGACTCACTATGAATTTAGGCAGCCTTTCTGCTAATGGGTAGGGTTGTGTTCCTATCTTGCTAGTTGTTTGGGACAGGATGTCCAGCACTGTAGCTTGCTGGTCGTTGAGTGAAGCTGGGTGCTGGTGTTGAGATGGAGGTCTCTGGGAGATTTTCGCCGTTTGATATTATGTGGAGCTGGGAGGTCTCTTGTGGACCAGTGTCCTGAAGTTGGCTCTCCCACCTCAGAGGCACAGCAGTGACTCCTGGCTGCAGCACCAAGAGTCTTTCATCCACACGGCTCCTTAATTTGCGATGATTCGTTGTGTCTTCATGTATTCCACAGATGCAGGGTATATCAAGTTGATTGTGGAGCTTTAATCCGCTGCTTCTGCGGCAGCTGGGAGAGATTTCCCTTTCTCTTCTTTGTTCTCACAGCTCCCAGGGGCTCAGCTTTGGATATGGCCCCGCCTCTGCGTGTCGGTCGCTGGCTCAGGCCCGGGGGGAGGGAGGGGCACGGAGTGCGGGGCGGGCCTGCGGCGGCAGAGGCCGCCGTGACGTTGCACGAGCCTGAGGCGCGCCGTGCGTCCTCCCGGGGAAGTTGTCCCTGGATCCCGAGACACTGGCAGTGGCGGGCTGCACAGGCTCCCCGGAAGCGGGGTGTGGATAGTAACCTGTGTTCACACACAGGCTTCTTTGTGGCGGAAGCAGCAGCCTTAGCGTCTCATGCCCGTCTCTGGGGTCCGCGCTTTTAGCCGCAGCTCGCGCCCGTCTCTGGAGCTCCTTTAAGCAGCGCTCTGAATCCCTTCTCCTCGCGCACCAGGAAACAAAGAGGTAAGAAAAAGTCTCTTGCCTCTTCGGCAGGTCCAGACTTTTCCCCGGACTCCCTCCCGGCTAGCCGTGGCGCACTAACTCCCTGCAGGCTGTGTTCACGCTGCGAGCCCCAGTCCTCTCCCTGCGCTCCGACCGAAGCCTGAGCCGCAGCTCCCAGCCCCGCCCGCCCCGGCGGGGGAGCAGACAAGCCTCTCGGGCTGGTGAGTGCTGGTCGGCACCGACCCTCTGTGTGGGAATCTCTCCGCTTTGCCCCCCGCACCCCTGTTGCTGTGCTCTCCTCCGCGGCTCTGAAGCTTTCCTCCTGTGCCACCCGCAGTCTCCGCCCGCAAAGGGGCTTCCTAGTGTGTGGAAACTTTTCCTCCTTCACAGCTGCCTCCCACTGGTGCAGGTCCCGTCCCTATCCTTTTGTCTCTGTTTATTCTCTTTTCTTTTGCCCTACCCAGGTACGTGGAGGGTTTCTTGCCTTTTGGGAGGTCTGAGGTCTTCTGCCAGCGTTCAGCAGGTGTTCTGTAGGAGCTGTTCCACGTGTAGATGTATTTCTGGTGTATCTGTGGGGAGGAAGGTGATCTCTGCGTCTTACTCTTCCGCCATCTCCCCAGCCCATCCTCAGGTGTGTTTCTTTATTCAGTGTTTTTCTGTAGAAGGAGGTTGAGGTTAAGAGATAAGAACTCAAGTGCTGTTTTGATCGTTAACTTTGGGGCTTTGAGTTTGATCTCTCTCTCTGCCTGAGCCTTTTAAAATTAAGGTTACATCTGCTCTACCTCACTAGTGCAATGTCAAAAAATGTGAAGTGCCTTTGAAAAGTATAAAATGTTAGACCAGTGTCAGGATAGGTATGAGAAAAACATTCTTCTTCAGAATCTCTTAATAGCATTTACTTAGGACTGTTTCATTACTATACATATATTTCTATTTTTATACAGATGCACATGTTATCTGCATATATACACACATTTGAATACTGACCAACACATGCACTGAGTTTCCACTTTCTCCTCATTTTATAAATCGCTTATCAATTGATAGGGAAAAACACAGAAAAACATTACATAAGAGGTGGAGTAACAGTACATAGAAAAGTGTAAAGATAATGTATGAAGATAAACTGGACAATAAAAGCATTTCTAAAAATAAGGAACTGAAGCTTAATGGCCTTATAAGGTATTTGCTTTTGAGATTTTAAAGCAGAGCGCTTAGGAGAATTTCTTTTTATCACTTAACTGCCTAAAGAAGGTCTACATACATAATAATTTGACCACTCTATGGATACCTTTTCTGTAGATTATAGGCCCTTTTGTTAAGTCAGTAGAAAAATTGCTTCGCCAACAAAATATGAGTAACCACTTCCATTTCCCCGCTGTAATCTCTTCCTTACTTCAGGGTCAGTGTATTATCAAATGTAGAATCAATGGTTCCCTTCGATGTAATTAGAGGGATAGCGGTTCAGCCCAGCTCATCCTAATCTTAGCCTGTCAGCTCTTGGGGCCCTGTACCTGTGTGTTATGAGCAATTTAGAAAACTTCCCTCAAAAATGAGACACTCATGTAAAATAGCATGTGTGCAAGGAGTTTTTGTTTAAAAAGCTAAAGCAATTACAACTATGAGTATGGATTTTTTTTTTTTTTCCGGTACGCGGGCCTCTCATTGTTGTGACCTCTCCCGTTGCGGAGCACAGGCTCCGGACGCGCAGGCTCAGCAGCCATGGCTCACGGGCCCAGCCGCTCCGCGGCATGTGGGATCTTCCCGGACTGGGGCACGAACCCGCGTCCCCTGCATCGGCAGGCGGACTCTCAACCACTGCGCCACCAGGGAAGCCCTGAGTATGGATATTTTGAGACTTAATTGAAATTAGAAATAGTTTGCTATAAATTTGGTATCTGAAGTTGTGCAAATACTAATATGCTTCTAGAGATGAAGCATTCAAATAAGAAAGCAAGTATCTAGGGAATGATGAGACTGATGGAGTAACAAGATAGGAGTTAAAAAAAGAAGTAGTAACTGTGCAATAGCTGATACCCCTGTAGTGCAGAACCTAAGGCTAGGTATGTATTTATGTGTACTTGTGTTGATAGAACTCTCTGAAGCAAAGCTCTTTTGGGGACCTGGGACCCTCAATGAAATAGCACTATGACCTGGGTAATGGGTTTGTCCCTTTAACTGGTTAAGCTTATTCGACTTAAATATAATATAGATTGATGAAATATGATTATGACACCATCTTTAAGACTGATTAGCTATAAGTATGCATTGATTAGCTATGCATACGTATATGGTCAGTTGTGCGTACGGGTGAATTACTCCTGTCTGTGCAGCTCTGCTTTGAACGCCAGGCAACTCTTCATAGGTGTCAGCACTCCAGCCTGCTGGCCCAATACACAGAGAGGGTCTAATGCCACAGAGAGGGTCTAATTACCCAGACTGCATGCTAATACTACACAGCTGACACCTGCCGATGAAAGTGTTGTTCCTCCCCTGGTGGAAAAGAAAAAATTCAGTTCTTCAGGACACATAGGATTTCAGAGAAACTCTACATCCTTCTATGCCCTCCACAGGGACACTTTCCTGCTCAGAAGAGCAAGTGACAGTAATTTCCAATTCCTTTCCATGGCAGCAATCCCTCCCCATTCTGCCCTAGTGGATCTTGGGAGCTAGAAAGTGACTGTGTTTTCTTCACTTATGTATAACTTTGTGTAAAAACATGGTTATTCAGAGGAAAAAGAATCTGCTTGTAAATATATCCCTGAACTGTAAGGTACTTGTTTAGCATACTCTGCTAAAGTATATTTATCAATTTGTTACACTGTAGAACTTGAACAATTGCTTTAGGAAATTAAAGCTGGCTTTCTGCCATACTATCACTATTCAGTGGTATCTTGCTCCTATGGTTAGGAAGTTTTGTGGTATGTTGGAGCTGGGTTTTGGCATAAGAAGACTTAGGTTCCACTATATATTCTTTTAAATTTTTATTTATTTATTTATTTTTATATTGGCATATAGTTGATTAACAATGTAGTGTTACTTTCAGGTATACAGCAAAGTGATTCAGTTATACATAAACATGTATCTATTCTTTTTCGAATTCTTTCCCCTTTTAGGTTATTACAGAGTAATGAGCTGAGTTCCCTGTGCTATACAGTAGGTTGGTTGTCTGTTTTAAGTATAGCAGTTTATTTACTTATTGGGCAAGTCGTTTAACCTAAATTGGACTGTAGACTCATCAGGGATGTGGAAGTGATAAGAATACCTATATCATGAGTTCTCTTGGGAATCCAGGAGGTACTAGTGAATTTACTTTAATAGTTCTGAAGCCCTTCCAAGCAGCAAAAGTCATTCTCAAATGTCCTCATGTATGCCCTTGCCGTATCCCTTAAATGTGTAATGTCAATCCAGTTTTGCACATTACTGAAGTTTTCTTACACGAAATAAAAATGTTTGTAGCTCCTGTGTTACTAATCAGAGATTGTCTAGAACCATTCAGTTCTTTTAACTTCAATTTTAACAACCTTTTTTAAAAGAAAAAACATTAAATATTGTGTTCCATGAGCAAACTATAAATGTCTTTGATGGTTCCATCTCAGGATATCCCACTGGCAGCAAATAATGAGTCTTCGGTAAATATGTTCCAAGGAAATTCTGGGAAGAGAGTAACCAGAGTATGTGGTCCTGACCCTCATCCCCTCTTATCTTCCTCTGCAGCAGAAGATATCCACCCGGGGAGGCAGGCTGGTAGACCCAGGAGAAGTTTTACATTTTAGTTCTAAGGAAAGAGCAGGTCCAGGATTTGGTTCTATGGGGAAAGGAGCCAGGTTACCAGTTGTAGAGAGGAAGTCATGTTTGTCCTTGAGGACAGACTAGATGTCCAGAATTCTGTACCTGCCAGAGTGGTCAGCTGACACGATTCCCTTCGGCAAATATTGCATGGGCCAAATTTCTATCATACTAGGAAGGCTCTCCCAGTCCAGCTGACCCTGGAGGGTATGGGGGACAATTATGAGGGTAGACTGAGTAGCTCCAAGCCCCTGAATTTAGGAGAGGGCTGCCACATGTTCCTAGGAGGTCCAGGAGCAGAAATCCTCTGCAGAGGGTGAACTGTTTGTCAACTTGTTCTCTGATGGTCAGTAAGGATGGACACGTCATTCTTTCCCTATTTTCTGGTTTTCCATTGTTCAAAAGACCTTGTAATTTAACTGGATGCCCAGGGTTTTTATACCATAATGGGGCAAAGACAAGTTACAACTCAAGGGCTCTGGCGATCTGAGAAGGGAAGACCTAGATAATTGTCTGAAATAGTCTGCCCTCACTGAAGTAGAGACAATGAAAATGTCAATTGAGATATTTCATCAAAAAACAAGAGAGTTCTCAAGTGAGTAAAATTAGAGCACAAAAAGGGACTTCAATTTTGAATTTAGGAAACGTGGTCCATGACTTTAAAAATCCAAAAGATGAGTTGAAAAAGAAGACACATGCCGTTGAAAACAGAAATGGTGAGTGGAAGGTCAACAGAATGAGCAGATTGGCTGAGCTGACTTAGTCTCAGGCAGAATTAATAAAAGACACACATCCAGGATATTGCTGAATCTAAGGATAAAAAGATCATATCATAAATTCTCACTCAAAAAAGAAAATTCACTTACAAAGAGAAAGGGATCAGACTAGCATCAGACTTCTCTACAATTCTGGAAGCCCAACGATCATGACCAGCAGCAGCTACTTAGAACAAAAAGAGAGGAATGCAAACAAGGTGCTATTTATCTAAGGAAAAATTCACAAACATATTTTAAATAATCAAAATGGATTCATAACAGCAGCATAAAAATGAAGAAAAGCGAAATTATTGACAAGCACCAAATGATGCAATACATAAGTTAACATGAAAGGTTAACGTCAAAACACATTTATAATATATTTGCTAAATAATGATTTTTGAAACAGAAGAGGCATTCTGTTATGGGAGAAAATATAGCTAATAGCCTGGAACTAAAGTTTATCTCAACAGAATCCAAGAGTTTGGAGTAAAGATGGGACACAGAAAAATGACTTTGAAAACTATATTTCATTTTGCTGAGCTGCATCGAAATGAGAAAGGGTTGGAAGACTACCTCTCATATTCAAATCTAATAAATCTAATAATAGAGGAATAAAGGCTTAACATAATAGGAATGAGAAAATAATAACTATTCACTTTAAAAAGCATAGTAGAACTTCAAATTATTAAGTGGGACAAAGGGA
This sequence comes from Leucopleurus acutus, assembly GCF_964270905.1. Classification (NCBI taxonomy): domain Eukaryota; kingdom Metazoa; phylum Chordata; class Mammalia; order Artiodactyla; family Delphinidae; genus Leucopleurus; species Leucopleurus acutus. The sequence goes on from NC_139153.1 coordinate 79,028,639, forward strand.
ATGAATAGGAAGTTAAGGCAGAAAAATATTAAGAAAAGGAAAACAGGAAATGATAAACCACAGTATACAAGAAATATAACATTGAAGGAATAAATTATTCATTTAGTTATTTCACTAAATGTGAATGGGATGAAATCCTCTTCTCCTGTACAAGATTCAGGAAGGGTGGTCAATATGGACATACATATTTTGTTGAATGAATAAATTTATACGCGTAATTTCCTAGGTTTATCTCCCCAGATTAATTAATATGTCTACCATGCTATACAACCCCTTTTGTGAGTATAGCTAAATATTCTCTCATGAGTCATCCTAATAGCAGGGGATCCCTGTGTCTGCCCTCTGTGGTGAACCTTGCTGTCCATGGATGAGACTGTGGGCTGTGGGATGCAGGGATCACATGGACTGTGGAGTCAGGGAGCCCTTGATCCCAATTCTGTCTCTGCTTTACGCTTGCTGTGTGGTTTTAGAAGAGGGACTTTACCTTAGTGAGAATCAGTCTCCTTACCTAGTGATGAAAATGTTGATTGTGGACCGTGGTTGTAAGGACTATATTTGTTAATGTATTTAGAATTTTTGGAAATTTCTGGCACATAACAGGCACTCTGTGAACATCAGCTCTTTTATTTTGTCCTCTTTATCTGTGTTCTAGGCTTACCTAATACATCTTCCCAAACACAATTCACAGAGTGGAGTAAATCATGTCGTCTAGGCTTAGCATAGCCAGGAAGAATATGGAAAGACAGAGGATCACAGAGACTCCAGAAATCTTCCCACACCTTGGGTTGTTGTGGCTTGGAGGATGCAAGGCATACCAGAAAGTGCACCTGTCTAAACAGTGATTTCATACCAAATTGAAGGTGTCCAAAGGCAGAATTTCCAATTCCGCAGTATCTATGCAAACTTCCTTTAAGGGTCACCTGAATAGTTTCTGTTTGGTAGTCAACTGGGTTCCATTTTTAAGCATAGCTTGGACAATAACTTATATCTCATAGTTATGATATTCCTTAGATGCCATTACTTGTTAAGATCACCGAATAACTGAAGTGTATCCCTCTCCTTCCTTTCCTTTGAGGTGTCTTTTAAAATTGTCATTTTGATTAATCTTTAAAAAATCCTGTTTTGGAATTTTAGATTAGTTTATTTCAACAAATATTGAGTGGATGTTTCTTTCGCATTGGACCCTATTAAAAGGAGGATTTCAAAAGAAAACATGGACTCTGTATAAAACTCAGAACATAATGGGAACATAAGCAAGTAAATAAACCAATTCATTATAGAAGGTGCAAATATGTGTAGAGAGAGACCCGGGGTGCTAGGCGAACACGAATAAAAGCCTTTAGCTCAGACCTGGAGAGTTAGAGAGCAGGTGATCTGTGAACCTTGTCTAAAGAAGGCTTAAATTCAGGAAGACAAAGTGAGTGGAGTGGAGCAGAGAGATAGGAGGGGTAAAGAAGCGGGGCAAAGGCAGGGCAGGCATTGCCAGCAACAGAGGAGTGGAATAAAAGGCCAGGGGTTGTGGCTCTGAGTAGCTGTGAATGTTGACGAACAGGGAATCCTTACTAGAACCTCATTGGATTGACTATCCTGAAGGCCTCAGCTCCCAGGTTCCTTGACTCTTTAACCGGAAGAGTCTGTGATTCTGACTCCATCTGACAAAGTACCTGAAATTTTGCTTTTTGGGGACATGTTCCCCTGAAGAGAGAATATTAGAATCTCTGAAATGGGTAGAAGCACGTGCACCTTTGAAAGCATCATGTTTTTTATTCTCCCCACTGAGAATCACTACAGTCAATGGACTTCTCAAGGACTCATGCCCCTCCATCTTCAAAAGCAATCACTGAATAGATGCATCTCCCCCAGTTGTATAGAGGTTGTCTTCTTAGGAGTCCATAGACTCTACTTCCATTCTCCTGGGTCCATTCTCTTGGCCACCTTCCAGTTCATAAAACCTCCACTCTGCTAGTACCGTATACTTTCCCCCATTTGGTTAAAAATCTTTACTGTCCAGGGCTTACTTATCACCTCCTGTAGGTTTACACTCTTGTTTTCCTTTGCCACATGTTCTCTGGCCTGAACCCCTACACTCCCGAGTCATGTGAAAACTCATTCATGGTCACAATAACAGATTTCAGGTTCTTAGATCAACTTCCTGGACTAAAGTAGCAAAATAGTTATTCAATTAGAATACTCAGTGGCCATAAAAAATCTCTCCTCCTTATTTTGAGGTGTCAAAGTTGGTTTATTTAAAAGTAAATTTTAAAAAGTTGGGGGAGGGGAGAAAAGAAAAGTGGATTTTGTTATACTGGTAATATTATCAAAATTATATATGCTTTTATGCAGCTACTGTCATTTTTGTGCATAGAAAGTTTTCATTAAAATGTGTGTGCACGTGCACACACACACACCCCAAAGCAAAAAAGCAAATAAACTCTTCTAATATAAGGCAACATTCAAAGTAAAGAAACATCATGTGGGCTTTACAAACCATGCATGGATTATTTTTAAGAAGAAAAAAAGTGGGCTTTTTAAAGTTAACAGTTATAATCTTAATATATATCTAAATCTAATTATGTAATTCTTACAGCATTCATCTCTTTGTGGGAGGAACACACAATTTCTCTTTCTCTTACGTATTTCAGCAACTGTTCATATGCTCTGAAGCATCAGATGTCGTTATCAAATACAATTTTTCATAAGACGAGTCAGTTTCATCATAGTTGGGAAAAATAGTCTTGTTGTTGTTTTGGTAGGGCCTGTCCCCCAGTTATTTCTTTCATCTCTTTAATGTGACTCTAGTTAAGTCTGCAAGGGTAAACCATTAGTGGTCTCTCCTGCAAAGCTCTAGAAGCGGCGTCGGTAAGTGCTTTTATTTTTCCATTGGGCTGTGTTGTTGTGATTTAATAAAATGGGAGATTTGTTCCTTTATTCATCCTGGCGACAGAGAACAGTCAGCGGCACGGAAATTCCAACTCCAAGGGCCCTGTTTCTTCTTTCATAGGCTTCTATTTTTCCTGATTTGTCATCTTCCAGCATCCACATTTCTTTCCCTCTGAAAACCCCATTGTTTACTTTACAAACCATGATCAGTCGGTAAAATCTGCAGCTTGATGGCAGACCAAGCTGCCCCTGAATGAGCAGGGCAGCTGCCCGCAACCCCATGAGGTGGAGGTGGCTATTACAGGGGACAGTTTTCGTAGGACTCACAAGAGATTATAACTTTATAGATTGGCATGAGATCTGTAAAGCAATACTGATTCTCAGATGTTGGAATGAAGAACAAGGTGGTGCTGTGAGTAAGTCTAGATTGGAACCACTTTGATTGTAAGTCTTCTTAAACTCAGAGCCTCAGAACTCCCTCTTCGCTTTGAGATTTATAGCGGTGGAGGTGAGGCTGATGGTGATTGCACTGATCTGTGATGAAACAAGATTTCAGGGGAGAATGAATCCTTATTAAAAGAAGGGATAGTCTAGGAATTGGGGAAATTTTCAAAGGCCTCTTCGCTTGTCACATAAATAAAAGAATGAATAAATAAATGAATAAGAAAAAAATCCAGGTTGAAGGGCAATTCAGTCAAGCTACCCTAACATAGCCTGTATTTTTGTCTATTCTAATGTGTTTGCCCCAGAGCCAAAGAGCCAGCTGTGTTCTGCTGGGTGATGTATGAAGCAGAAAGAACACTGTCTAATCTTTATATCCAGTTGAGCCTGAAGTACCTTGAGATGGGGAGGAAGGTGGTACATCTCACTCCCGCTCAGGAATTATTATTCATGCGAGAATCACTCATCCGCTCTTCTGGTAGCCCTCCCTAATTCCATTAACCCCTCAACCACTAGTTGGTAAGCAGGACAGGCTTGTAATCTAATTAAAATCAACTGGTCACGTGCCAATTAAGGAGGGGCTTTCTGAGTTTTGTTTTCTTTGGAGGGGGTGACTGTGTTTTATTTATTTTTATATTTCATCTTTGGCAGTAGGAGGTATCTTCTAACTCTCTTCCCGTAAATTTCTTTCACTTTTAATTTATTTTGGAATAGTCACCTGTATTGGGGTTAAGTGCTTGTGCAAATAAAGGAATGTCACAAACTACTTATTTAGTGATCTCCTTAGGTAGAAATTCTCACTGGAAGGCTTCTCTACCTGGGCAATTTAGCTTAGTCGACATCGCTTGGTGTTTATGGGATTCCTAGAAGTTTTTGTTGAGATGTTTTACTTCCCCAATCACTTGACAAAACACCTACATAGAACCATTGAGCAATGATTTCAAAAATGAAATCAAGGGTTTTCGCTGGTGGCGCGGTGGTTGAGAGTCCGCCTGCCGATGCAGGGGACACGGGTTCGTGCCCCGGTCGGGGAGGATCCCACATGCCGCGGAGCGGCTGGGCCCGTGAGCCATGGCCGCTGAGCCTGTGCGTCCGGAGCCTGTGCTCCGCAACGGGAGAGGCCACAACAGTGAGAGGCCCGCGTACCGCAAAAAAAAAAAAAAAGAAATCAAGGGCACAAGAAATTAAACAGAGGGCTCCTTGCCTTTGACAAAGACCAAACTGAGAATAGGACATGGAATTATCTAGATCATTATTAATCATTTTAATATTGCATTTACTTGAAAGTGGAGTACCTTGAAATAGTGTCTACAAGGAGTCTTTGTAGCATTTGTAGAGTTAAAAAAGAGAATGAGGGTGCATCTATATAGTGAAATAAATTAAAATTCCAGAACAGTTGTACAGTGTACTCAGTCTGCTAAACCAATAAATAGGATTGCAGCACGTTTTTTTTTTTCTAACATCTTTATTGGGGTATAATTGCTTTACAATGGTGTGTTAGTTTCTGCTTTATAACAAAGTGAATCAGTTATACATATACATACGTTCCCATATCTCTTCCCTCTTGCGTCTCCCTCCCTCCCACCCTCCCTATCCCACCCCTCTAGGTGGTCACAAAGCACTGAGCTGATCTCCCTGTGCTATGCAGCTGCTTCCCACTAGCTATCTACCTTACGTTTGGTAGTGTATATATGCCCATGCCTCTCTCTCGCTTTGTCACAGCTTACCCTTCCCCCTCCCCATATCCTCAAGTCCATGTTCTAGTAGGTCTGTGTCTTTATTCCCGTCTTACCCTTAGGTTCTTCATGACCTTTTTCTTTTCTTAGATTCCATATATATGTGTTAGCATATGGTATTTGTTTTTCTCTTTCTGACTTACTTCACTCTGTATGACAGACTCTAGGTCTATTCACCTCACTACAAATAACTCAATTTCATTTCTTTTTATGGCTGAGTAATATTCCATTATATATATGTGCCACATCTTCTTTATCCATTCATCTGCTGATGGACACTTAGGTTGCTTCCATGTCCTGGCTATTGTAAATAGAGCTGCAATGAACATTTTGGTACATGACTCTTTTTGAATTATGGTTTTCTCAGGGTATATGCCCAGTAGTGGGATGTTTGATCCAGTTGTGATGCAAGGTATTAAAGATTGCTTAAGATACTTAATAGGTGCTAAAAAGTCTGTAAATTTCATAGCCATCTGTAGATAAGAACTTGTGGGAACTCAGATGTTAAAAGTGATACATGGGTTTTAAAACTATGCTGCTACTTTCCAGCTCACCAGCCACCAGGAACATGGTGTGCCCGAGCCACGCCATCCACTGTCAGGAGGCGAATGGCAGGAAGGAAGAGTGGACCACCTCCCACTTTTGTTAGGGATGCCACACACTACTAACTGCTTCTGGGGAATAGAAATGACAGATTCTTCAAGAGGAGTTGCTGTTCCAAATAGAATATATTGCTGCATTAGGAAATAAAATGGTACTCTTGACTAAGAGCATGAATTCTGTAGCCAAACAGACTTGGCTTATATCCCAGTTCCATCCCTGTGTGACCTTGGACCAGTAGCTTAACCTCTCTGTGCCCCTTTCATTATCTATAAAGTCACGATAGTAGTAGCACATATCTCATACAGTTATCATGTGGATTAAATGAGTTAATATTTCTAAGGAGCTTAGAACAGAGCTTCACACATAGTAGTGCTGTTTTTTAAACTTTTTACTTTGGAATAAGTAATGGCCTCAAGATCTGGACATATATTATTTTTGTTGTCGTTGTTGCTGATTTTTTTTTTTTTTTTTTGTGGTACACTGGCCTCTCACTGTTGTGGCCTCTCCCATTGCGGAGCACAGGCTCTGGATGCGCAGGCTTAGCGGCCATGGAGCACGGGCCCAGCCGCTCCACAGCATGTGGGATCTTCCCGGACCAGGGCATGAACCCGTCTCCCCTGCTTCGGCAGGCAGACTCTCAACCACTGCGCCACCAGGGAAGCCCTGTTGCTGATTTTTAAATAAACGTTTTGAATTATTAAACATTAAATAAATGTTTCCATATGCCCTTAGCTCAAGTTCCACCTCATTCGTAAAGGGGCCAGTCCATCCCTCACTGATCTCCTGTGTCTGTACTGGGAAGCGAATGAATATTTGCTGATACAACATGCTTGGAGTTGGATGTCTGTTATTATTTATCTATTTCACAATAAACCTGCAAAGTGGGTATGATTAGTTCCATTTGCCAGTTGAGGAAACTGGAAAACCTAACTTCACCTCTTCTCTTAGTCTGAGTTTGAGCATCTACAAAATGGGGACAGCAATTCTTCCTTCTCAGGACATCCGACTAAAGTGACCCATGTGACTTTACAGGTCTGAGACGGAAATATCACTGCATTGTATGACAAATGAGTCTAGCTTTCTGGAGTATCAAGTAAGCCAGAACAGTCACTATTTATGGAAGGTGCCTATAATAACTAGTATTTGGCCTTTCTGGCCCCCAGCTGGTCAGAGTAGGTCAGGGTGTAGTTACTTGCCAAGGGCTGCCATGGCATTCCTCTCAGGCAGCTTCCTCCTCCAGATGCAGCCCTGCAGTGATCCTAAGGGTAGCCCACAAAGGACTTCTGCCCTCCAGCAAAAAAAGTTGGGTTGGGGAGGAGTAGGGTGATAACCATGAATTCTGTCCATCAGATATTTCCAGTCCTTCCCTCTACTGCATGGTGGGATTAGTACTTGTATCCTTGAGGTTAGGTGTGGCATGTGATTGCTTTCCACCGTGAAAATGATAGTTGCCACAACCCAGGAAGGTCATAGAGATGAGAAAGAAATAAATCTGGTTGGAGGCCACTCACCGTTGGGTGTTTTTTATGATAGCGTAACCTAACCTATCCTGACTGATACTAGTGGGCAATGCGTTCTTCAATGAGGTGTACTTGGAAGTTCTGTAACAGTAAAGTAGCTACTTTAGAGATTGGTCACTTCAAGTTGAGGAAGTGGTTGAGGATAGGGAAAAAGAAAAGAGAGAAGGTAGAAAATAAAATGTTCCATGACAACCAGCCAGGTTTTGTCATGGCCAGTCTAGCTTGAGAGAGGTTCCTGGTTCTTTGACAGTCAATTGCCTTTGATACACGGCTGCATGCTTTTCCTGTAGAAGCCACCTACTCTCTTGATCTCCCCACACGCACACATACCACTTTCTGTTAATATCAGAGTAATTCATTTGGAAAAATAAAGACCATGTGGCAGGCAGTGAGAGCAGAACAATGAAAAACATTGATAAATCATTTCAATCTGGTCACAGCAAAAGAGAGACATGGGAAAGAATTGCTTCAAATCACTGTTGCCAAGAGGTCAACCTCAAGTAGTCACAGAACACTTAAGAGTGTTGAAGATTGTTTAAGATGTCCATAAATTGGGATGCTTGTTACCTCCCATTTTCTGTAGTGTATCAGACGTAGCCAAACTTTTAAATATACAAATGAATTTTTAAAAAGAGAAAAAGAAAGACAATGAAGAGAGAGAAAGAGAAGGGAAGGAGGGTGGAAGGAAAGGAAAGGAGGAAGGGAGGGAGGGAGGGGAGAAAATCCCCTTGGTGTCAGAAATGAAAACGGAAGTTAAAGCCAAAACACAGATCTCATGACCTGATACCATCAGTGCCAAGAGGGATATCAGATATCAGGGCTCTAAGGAATTTAGCTTGAAAGCGTGGCCTCAGACCTGTGTGAAGAGGAGAATTTACATAAAGCCAGAACCCTTGAGGGATAGAACTAGAAAGATTCTCCCATCAACACAAGGGAGTGACCTAGCCGTTTTTCTGCCCTGGGCTATGAGTGAACAAAAAGTCTCCCAGGAGAAATTGAAAAACTAGGCTTGCATGCACAAACTGTGGGTGTGGCCTCTAATTTTCACTACATGAAAGCAACAGGACTTTCCTCAAGGGTATAAATTAATGTAAAACTGATGTTGGACCAGTGAAATTCCTGGAGTGCCAGCAAGAAACAAATGTGAAGTTCTCTGTAGCAAGACTTGCACAATTTCCAGCTATTAAGGTTAAAAAAACCGATTAAGGTGAGCTTGCAGTAAAAATTATAAACCACATTAGGGAATGATGGATCCTAAGACACTGAGGTAGTGAAAAAATCCAAAAGTGACTTTATTATTTTATTTATTTATATTTTTGGCTGCGTTGGGTCTTCGTGCGGGCTTTCTCTAGTTGCAGCGAGCAGGGGCTACTCTTCATTGCGGTGCGCGGGCTTCTCATTGCGGTGGCTTCTCTTGTTGCGGAGCATGGGCTCCAGGCCTGTGGGCTTCAGTAGTTGTGGCTCGCGGGCTCTAGAGCGCAAGCTCAGTAGCTGTGGCTCACAAGCTTAGTTGCTCCACGGCATGTGGTATCTTCCCGGACTAGGGCTCAAACCCGTGTCCCCTGCACTGGCAGACAGATTCTTAACCACTGTGCCACCAGGGAAGCCCCAAAAGTGACTTTAAATAAGGATGTTTTAAATAACTAAAAGAGCATGGAAGCCACAGGGAGGAAATTAAAAACCCGTTATGAACCAGAATAGGCATATTTGAGAAAAATCCAAATAGAACTTCTAGAAACAAAAAATAGTCGTTGAAATTTTATGAAACCTAATTTGATGTGTTAAACATCTGGATTAGACTTAGCTAAAGGATTAATGAACAGAAAGACATATCTAAGGCAATTATTCCAAATGCAGCCTGGAAAGAAAAAGATACAACCAACGATGTAGAGGCTGAGACCTAAAAAGAGAAGATTCAGAGGAGAAGAAGCAGAGAAAAAAGGTAGTGGTGATCCTAGGATATTTAACTGAATCAATGATGACTGAATATTTACTAAATTAGATGACAGCATGAACCTTCAGACTCAAGAAGCACAATGAGTACCAAGAAGGATAAAGAAAAATAAATCCACCTATTACTCATCTTGGGAAAACCACAAAACACCAAATATGAAGTGATGAATAGAACCTACAAAGGAACAACATTTATATGGAAAGTAGATTTCTCACCAGCAAAACAACAGCAAGAAGACAGTGGGAAGAATAGCTTCATAGAACTGAGTGAAAAAAAAAAGCAGCTTAGAAATTCACTTAGGCAAAGACTGGGAGGTTCCCATCCACGGAATGAGGCTGAATGAGATATTTTAAATTAGGTAGAAGGATGTTAAACCCCGAAAGAGAGAGTGAGATGCAAGACACAATGATGAGCAGGAAATTGTGAGCCAGACAGAATCTTGCCTGGGATGTGAGGCTGGTGGATGGATAGGGCACTGGGTACGGGGGGAATCTGGGTCGGCCTCCATCTCTCAGAGGAGAGGGTTTGAGCAGGGAGAGCAGAGGGACCTTAGCTGTCCCCAGAGGACATCCTTCTTCAGTTTTCCAAAGGAGGTTTAATTTTGAAAGGTCAAATTTTAAGCCTTGATATGCAATAAACGCCAGAATGATCGTTTGCTGGAGGTCTCCATGCTCAGGCTTCTGACTTCCCTTTGAGCCAACCTGGTATGGGAGAAGGACACCATGTCACATGGGGTCCTGGACCAGTAAGACTTTGGATAACAAAGAAAACAGTCCTTAAAACAGCGTGCGACCCATCTTGGCTCTTCACCATTTCTGGCCAGTCTCAGGCACCAGTAACCTCTGGAACTTGGGTTGTTGGTCTTTCACCTGTTTGGTTTGGGTCACGCACTTAGCCACACCTGGCTCCTGCCCTTGCCTCACTCCCATCCCTGGTTTCACTATCCTCCTACTTACCTGCCTCACCCCCACCTTCTCCATCCCATTATTTCATTAATCTAACTAGAATTTATTGAGCACTTACTATGTACCACCTGCTGCCAACATGGCTTAGACCAGGGGTTGGCAAACTATAGCCCAGAGGCCAAGTTCAGTCTGGGTGCCTCCTTTTGTATATAGAGTTTTATTGGAATACAGTAATGCCCATTCATTTACATATTGTCTGCGGCTGTTTTTGCACTAGAGACCATATGGGCCACAAAGCCAAAAATTTTTACTGTCTGGCCCTCTACAGAAACAGTTTGTGACCTCTGGCTTAGGGGATCAAAGATATTATGCCTGGCTTAGTTTCCTGATCTGAATAATGAGGAGATAAATGTCCCCCTTGTGCAACATACAATATTCTTCTGTGTACAGAAAAGTGATTTTTTTTTTTTTTTTGCGGTATGCGGGCCTCTCACTGTTGTGGCCACTCCCGTTGCGGAGCACAGACTCCGAACGCACAGGTTCAGTGGCCATGGCTCACGGGCCCAGCCGCTCCGTGGCATGTAGGATCTTCCCGGACCGGGGCACGAACCCGTGTCCCCTGCCTCGGCGGGCAGACTCTCAACAACTGCGCCACCAGGGAAGCCCGAAAAGTGATATTTTAAAATAGGAAGTAACAGTAGCTATCATTTACTGAGAGCTCCTTGTGAGTCAGGTGTTTAGCTAAGCCCTTTATATGGATCATCTCATTGAATCCTCACAAGATAGCTGCCATCATGGTTCCATGTGACAAATGAAAAAATTGGGGCATCAGGAACTTAATTGACATGGCTGGAGTGACATGCCAGCAGCACAAAGCCTGGCTCTCCTCTGGGGAAGAGCCATTCTTAGCTCCCTTATCTGTATGGTGAGGACCCAGAAATCTCTCAGCAGGGTTGGAGTACGGACAGAATGCAAAAGCCAGTGTGGAGAGCTGGCACAGCACAGAGCCGTGACACCATAACACTAGACTGCTTTAGAGTAATCATCTTGAAGGATCATTTCACCGGAGCTACCCCACATACCATTTAAATGTATTGGAACAACTGTGCACTCTGAATGTATTGATTCTTTATGAGTGCTTAGGTGTCCAGCCATGTAAAAGGAGGCTTAGAAATCTTATGTGAATGGTGTCAAATCATGTACTAATGCTGAAGTGTCTGAATGTCACAAATTCAGCTACTTAACTCACCCTGTCCTGTGTGTCTTAACAAAGTACTGAAGGCTACACACTTTCGGTAGAATGCTCAATATTAAATGCTCCACTTTACGGGTTATACACATCTTAAAATGGCATATGCTGGGAAAGATACTTGGGGGAAGGGAAGGGCACAGGGAGGTAAATAACCACCCTAAACGATGATGAATCACTCTCTGCTTAAATGCTGTTGCATTAATTCAGGTGACATTTTGACAATAGCATGCTGTCAGTCCAATGGTTTGCCCTATACAACAACCTCTAATTATTACTAATTAAATAATTAATTATTCATAAGAGCACGTGCCATTAGCATAGCAGAAAGGTGTTGGAATATGAGTTATATGCGGTTTATGAATCTTCAGAAAATAGATTCTTTAATAAATTAATAAAGGGGCTCTGGGGTTTCATTAAAAGGTGGCTGGAGGGTGTGCTTGCCTGTTTCCAAGGAGACCACAGGTGGTTCGCTGCTTTTTTTTTTTAAGTTAAACTTGTTTGGGCTAGATGATTTTTTTTTTTTTCACCCTTTTCTCCCTGCTCTGTCCTCAGGCAGAGAACGGAACATTTTAATGAAACCCCTGTTGTCTTCATATCACTTTGATCCCCTTGTGTTCTCTCCAGTCTACACATTGGCCAGTTGGATGAAGGGCTTCACATTGTCCCCCCAGTATTAAAAACTGTGGCCTGCCCTCCATGAATAAACAACATTGCAGTGGAGACCAGCGCAGAGAAAGGCAGAGCAAACAAAGGGATGAAGGAAAATGCATAAATTCAAATGACACGGGCCTCATTTACCCACTTAATTACACTGACTCCTGACTCTGTTAGCCACTGTGATTATTTTTTCCAGTTAAGCCTGATTTAAAGAACTTAGAGGGAAAGAGCCTCATCCATTTTTTTTCCCCTCCACAATCTCTTGGCCACATGGAGTTCCACAACTTCGTTATCTCACCATAATAATGATCATGGTAATATTAATATCTTCCAGCACTGTTCACTAAATAGTGATAAAAATAGTAATATTAATGTTTTCTAACATCCATTTTTGATGCTCTGGGGCGCATTATAAATTCTGTCTTTGTTTAAGCAGTAGGGAACCCACAAAATATCATTACAGTTATCATTAGAACTCAAGGGCACAGTCCGGAATCTGAAGCCTAAGTAGGGCTATGTCAGCAAGCATTCCAGGGCCATGGAGAGAACAAAAAATGAATAAAATAGAATTTTTTATACCGTTTCAACACTTGACCTATTTTGGAAGAGATGACTTTTTTCTTCTTTAATATATATACCTGCTGATTTATTCTCACAAAAGATAGAGAAACTTGTTTCTCTGAAAACAGCCACCATCATCCGTTCAGAGTCACTAGAACCCATTTATTTTTCTCCCACTTTTTCCCTTTCCCCTACAAACAGGAGGGGAATTGGATCCCCACCCAGCAACAATGGTCTGCTTTCTATGGTCCAGGAGCCACACCTCTCCGTCCCTGGGTGGAACTTAGTCCAGGTGAGGGATGGCAGACAGAACAGGAACCCCTCCCAGGACTGAGCTGTTGAAGATCACACAGAAAATGCTGAGTACATCTTCCTTACTTGTGGAGCTTGCTGAGGGGAGACAAAGATTTCCCTGGAAACCTGTAAAGAAAATACTCTTTAGCAGTGGGCTGAATTTTCTGACATTCCCTTGTCACCTTCTCCATATGAAGAACCAACTTCGAACTTTACAGTGGCCCTACCACTCTGCTGATGGCTGTCAGCCACTAGGAGACAGGAAATCCCTCTGCACACCTGGGGGTGGTGTTAGCTGACCCTTCCTTAGTCCCACACTGTGTGACTTTCCTCTTCTTTTCCAGGTCCCTGCTTTGATTTTTTTTTCTTTTGTTTTCGCTTATTAAGTTATTTCTCACCTTTTAAATTCTCTCCTTTCTCTTCCCAGCTCCTCCAAAACATACACTCTCTTCTCCTGTTCCCTCCTCCGCTTCACTCTCCCATCATTTTTCTGCCTGCTTGTTTTTCTGAAGCTGTCTGCGAAGTGGGCAGTTGTATTTTTTTTTTTTTTAATTTGGCAAAATATATAGATGGCACCATTAGCTTATAGTGTCTGGACTGGAACATACAATCAAGAGGGGTAAAATCATATCAAGCCATTAAAGTTAATTACTAACACAAACGGATGTTTACTAATACTTACGATAGGAATACGAATCACTTTAGGAAAATATTATCAACCCCATAGGCATCCAGGGCTCCACTCCCCTTTCTCAAAAATGAGCTCAAGGAAGATTAAAGCCCTAATTAAACACATACTTTATTTCTGTATTTAGTTTTCACAAACGACATCCTTTTAATATAAATCTGACATTCTGGCATCACTCACATGCCCAGAAGAGTCAGATAATCAACAACAGTTTATAATAACACTGCAGCAGAATAATTAATAAGTCTGAAGTTCAGTGAAAAGTGTTTCCCCAATAACACAATGAGGAGGTATTCATTTCCACATAAGATGTTTAGAAGGTTCGAAGCTCTGAAAATTAGAGAAAGAAATTGTGTTTGAGGGTTTGCCGTAACTTTGCCCACTATCCAATTTGGTTTCCTATTTATCTTAACTCTTGTTCTTCTTTGTTTCCTGTTCCACATGATGAGATTTGCTCCTCAAATTTGCTGGCTTTCAAACGTACAAAGATCCTGTACCAAATTCAAGCCATGTTCACGTCAAGAGAAAACTGGCAGTGTTCTATCTAATGATTATTTGCATTCTTAAATATAGATAATTGCCCAATAGCTCCAGCTTTGTAAAGAGAAGGGAATAAGTGATCTCTTGAAATTCTTCCTAGGCTTCTCCAAGTCCACAATAACCTACCAGCCTTATGGCAATGTCTGTGCAAGCCCACTGAATTACTGCATTTCTAGAAAATCAAAGCAAGACATCAGTAAATTTAATTTGTTCATACAAAGGGTTGAAAACGTGAAGTGAGCTTTTAGAGACACTGTCTTATCTAAGCTATCAATAGTTACTAATATTAATTAGGATTTATCATTACAGTCTTTCCATCCATTAAACCTTTACCAAGTGCTGTGAGGAAGGCTACATTCTGAATTTATTTGCGGACTTGGAAAACGAAAATGGAAGCAGAAATGAAAGCCTGCTGTCATTTAGAATGCTTGATTCAGAAGCATGTTTGAAACCTACACAGGATCTTAAGATTGGCCTTGAAATCTAGTCACCAATCTGCTCCTTAAAGCAGATTTATTTTGCTGCTCTCAAGGCTGCAAATTCTGTATATTCTGAAGACATAACAACAAATTCTGTTGTCTTCTGACTCCTGTGGAGCTGCAAGCAGAGAGTTGATGGGAAGCAAAACCCCAACGTTCGGATTTTCCCTCCTGCATGGTGTAAATGGGGTTGAATCATGGACCTTCTTCAACTCCTTCCCCCACCCCTCCCCCCCTTCCTTTCTCCTGTTTCCTTCCCACAGATACACATGCTCATTGCTCCAGTAGAATGAGACAGTCTGGATGGCGTGGTCTCTTATTGTGCTTCTAGAATGTCCACGTTTAACATATTGTTGTACACATAGCAATACATTTTTGTTGTTGAATAAGTGGGTCAAATCAAGCCTATGGAACAATGTGGCACAAGTACATGTGGGTACAACAGAGGTTGTTAAGAAAACATCACCCTTGCCAAGGACAGAGGCAGCCAAAATTTTAAATCAAAAGCATTTTATTTCAGACTCCAGCATACTCATTTTTGCATTCTATTCTTCTTTGTGATTACTCCCTCACCCGCTCCCAGCTTCTAGGTTTTCTGGGTTTATAATTGGAACCTCTCCTACCATCACCCTTCATTCACCTCTCCCTGTCATGACCACGCCCCACTTTCCCTAAGATGACCTGACTTTTTGTTCCGTGCAATCATACACGTTCTAGATCACACCCCCCCAGGAGCCTTCTCCAAGGCATTGACCTCTCTGGAAAAGATTATGTGCTACTCTTGTAATGAATCTTTTTTTTTATTTATTTATTTATTTTTTTTTTGCGGTACACGGGGCTCTCACTGTTGTGGCCTCTCCCGTTGCGGAGCGCAGGCTCCGGACGCGCAGGCTCAGTGGCCATGGCTCACGGGCCCAGCTGCTCCGCGGCATATGGGATCTTCTCGGACCGGGGCACGAACCCATGTCCCCTGCATCGGCAGGCGGACTCTCAACCACTGCGCCACCAGGGAAGCCCACTAGAGTCTGATTTTAAAGAATGCTTTGTGGCTCAGATCTTTTCCATCCCACGGATGTACATATTTCTAATGGATCATATATATGTACCCTCTCAACACACATACACACACACACACACACACACTCTCTCTCTCTCTCTCTCTCTCTCTCTCTCTCTCTCTCTCTCTCTCTCTCTTTCTCTTTCTCTGAGAATCCTTCTCAGCCCAGCATTCTGGGCAGCCACTTCCCATGGGTCAAAGTAGTCCTTGAAATGTATTTAGACTAAAGCAGAGTAGTGGAACCGTTGGCACTATACAGTCAATGCTAGGACTTTAACATGGTCGTAAGGCGCTCGTAAGAGTAGGATCTCAGGCTTTCAGTAAAATATAGAAGAACTTGTTGATACCTTTTTGCTTTATCCCTTCCCTGTGGACCCCTCATTATGTATACGATTGCCTTGCAGCCTAAATGTGGATGATCTAAAGATTTGACATCTTCTAAAGGTTTCCAGGTTCTAGGCTAATGATGAATCCCGCTCCAGCAGCTCTTGGTAATGTCTTTCTCCTTGGGGTCCTTGCTATGGTCACCTCTAGTCAAGGCTATTCTTGAGAACTGGGACAACTGGAGGACAAAATACATATTCTAAGCCCTCCCTAAATTTTTGGGAGGCAAAATCTCTACTTAGTAAAGAGTAAAAGCCAATGGAAAAGGGTAGGTCTTGGCCTGAATATATCTTATAGTTTTGACTGGGTTACAACGAGGCTCAGTCAAAGACTTCCTCAGACTTGGTGACCTGCTAAGAAACCCCATTTTCTAACAGTTACCTGATGAAGCCTGGGAGGGCAAACTCATTGCTGACCTCAGGGCTAACCACATGGCAGAGAATTACTGGTCTACCGGAAGGTCTAACCTCTGAGTCATACTTAGCATCAGGCCTTATAAACAGGGGCTAATTCCTTGTCTAGGATAATGCAGTGACTTGTAGACCATGATAAGGAGGTGGAAGGTTCACATGGTGTCTGTCAATGGACAGACTCTCTGAGAGATTGGGAGCCAGCCTCTTATGAGGTGGTACTCCCAGGATGGCTTCTGGGCTTGTTCTACCTCTAGTGTATTTCAGTGAATTTATATCACTAATTTCTCTAACTTTTGCTCTGTCTCTGTGTCTCTGGGCACTTCCAGTGCTAGTCTTAGCATATGGGAAATTGAATTATGTGCAAGTATGAAAATGCAAGTGAGAGTCATGGATATTTCTGGGCCTTCTGCTTCTGGCTCAGACCTACAAATGGGAAAAGATGGGGATGTAAGCAAACTTACTAGAATGTTCTGGTTTCCAATGCAGCTTCAGTCATGTTAGTACTGATGAATCAGTAAGTACTATGTTACCTCATCCTATAGCTACTGCCTTTTCTTCTCAAATATTTCTAGCTTTGCTGAATATCATTTGAAATATACCCTGAAAATATGATTCAGATGCTAAAACTTGCAAACCCATCACTGCCCATTTGAGGAGAGAGATTAGATTAAATCAGCATCAGAGCAAGTTCTCTCCAGCTACTTTATCCTCATGGGGCATCTCCTTATCATAAAAAAGGTTTATAGTTATGCTTCTCTTCCTATTATATAATATATGAAACATGAATATGATGTGTAAATCATATATAACATGAATTTACAAACCATGTATACCCATAAGCATGTACATGTATAAGGCACAGAATATGCATGTGTATTTAAAATCTGTCACACACCCATCCAGCACATGTATGCATGTACACACATCCATGACACAAGCACATGCACACATGTAAAATGGCACATAACATGCATGTGTATAACGTGTATATGGATGCGTTGTAAGGCATGTGCACGTGGTATGCAATGTATGCATATATGTAGCATGTTTATGTGAGTACGTGAGCATATAACATATATAACATAAAGAATATTTATACCATAGCGTATAATATCTACCTATATAGCACATATATCTAAAACATATAACACAGGTACCTATACTCTATGTTTTATTATATGCAAATATGTAATACATAAAACATAGGATATGTTTCAGAACATATACCTGAAACACACAAACATAATAATTTATAAAATATATGTATAATACATGTATAAATATGCTCTTCTTTCTATCCTAAATTGAAGATTCATATATGTATAAAATATGACTTTACATCTAATTTAAATATTTAATGAAATGCCCTTTTTTAAAGAAGAAACAGAAAGCAATGGCTAATAAAATAACATGTATTTCAGTTTGGAAAATCTTGGGCACGAATATACTAGAAGTCATGATGCTGAATTTGATTTTTTTTTGCCCACTTAAAATGACTAACTCTGGATTAAGAGCTGTAAAACAGATCAGAAGCCACTGCCGTCAAGCTAAACAGGAAAATGAAAGAACAGAGGTGGACCAGGCTGAAAACCAGCATTAAGCTACATAACAACAGACTGGATTTGTTAGCATATTATAAGAGGAAGAGGAAAACACCCTAACCGATGTAGGAATAGCATGCCAAGTGCATTACCAGATCTTTGCACACATGAGAATCCAGTGGGTTGCGGAAAACATTGTTAAAGTATGTAGGATTACTCTTCATTGTGTCAGACTGTCCACACATTGCAGGGTATTTACAACCCTGGATCTCATCCACTAAGTTCCAATGACACACCCAATCTTTGGTACAACCAAAATCACCCCTGCAAATTCCAAAGCATGCTCAGGGGTTGGATCTCTCTCAACAGCCACTCCTATAGGGAACGGACTAAATACTGCTTTTATCCAGAACTTCACTCTCCAATTAGTGAATGTGAATGAGCACTATTGTCCTCTTTAAAACGCGTTTCTTTGAAATTCATAATCCTTTTCTGTCCACGTCGAAAGCAATTTTATAAGTTTCCATATGTCAAGGTTTCTTTAGCTTTCATCCATACGTGTAATAATATAGATGGGCCTGAAACGTTTGGTTCATTTGGTCCACTCAGGACAGTCTAAAAATCTATGAGCAGTACAACAGGTTCGCCCTCCCATCCGTGAGCTGGCTTGAGCAATAATGCTGCAGCCACACGCGTGTATATGTGCATTTTTAAAAGCAGCCTCAATAATTAACATTCTTGTAGGGTTCGGTCTCATTACTAATGCGGTTCACCATGGCCTGGTAAACATTTGTACATGAGGAAATTACATTAAAAATATATGAGGGGATTAAGGGGAAAAATTAACCAAAGCATAATGCATAATCTCAAGGATGTCAGGAAGGACCAATCGTTTAGCCTTGCTTGGTGATTTTGGGGTGAAAGTCAGAGAATAATGGTGTATGAGTAAAAGACCTTTTTTTAAGGACTCATTTGCTCTCTCTAGAGGTCATGGACCAGATGTTACCAAAACCTCCAGAAATGGGGTTTGGGATGACCGTCCTGATGCAAAGCATCCTTACGATAACTCTGGCTAAATGACAGAAAGAGTGACTAAAACTTCGTGACTGGCATTTCTGTATCCGCCCTGGGGGACAAGTTACATTTAAATGCCTCGAGGTCATAGAGAAGCTACAGGGATGATTTGCATTTTGTTCTGAACAAAATCTTAAGTACTCACAGTGTCATATGCCAAAAGAAGAAAACTCGGGGTCAGCACCACTGCTTACGGATTATCTTCCTTGACAGTGGATGGGGAGATGCTTGTTCTCTCGTTGACAGTGATTCTTTCACAATAACAGCAAGCATTTATCCATCGCTTAGGACATGCCAGACAGTCTTCTAAGTACTTCACCTGTGCGAACCCGTCACCTCTGCGAACCTGTTTAATCTTCACAACAATCTTCTGTGGTACTATTATTATTTCCAAGTTTTATATAAGGAACGGAAGTACAGGGAGGCTGTGTAACTTGCCCAAGCTCACACATTAATGAATGATAGAGCTAATCTGAATCTACGTAGCCTGGTTCCAGGGTGGTCTCTTTGAACCCATATGCCCTGCTGACTCTTTAACTTGTTCTTTCCTCTCCTTGAAATGCATCTGCTGTGTTTTAAGAATTAAAGAGAAAAATGGTGATTGGCCAATCTGGTTTTGATGCCTGATTGTAAAAAATAACTGTAAGACTTGACAAGGATCTATCCCTAAGCTTCTCAATAAGCTTAATATATCTTTTCTTTTTAATATCATCTGATCGCCCATCCTATGAAATGCCTACCTTGCATAATGGCAGAGAAACTCATTCCAGTGCTTTCCAGGAAAACTAAGGCTAACTGGGTAATATCTTTGTGCTAAAGGCTACAGAAAGTATATTCTTCTGGTCACCAGATCAGCAATTCTGTTTGCATCCAGTATCATCCTACTTATTGTTCTGGCTCCCAAAGATATTGGAAAGCTCAAGCCCGCTCCCTACCTCCATCTTCTCTTTTTGTGCCCCATGCACCCACCCCCTTCCCCCTTGACCAGCATTAACTTGGGACAGATTTCAGAAGAGATTTTCCAAAAGGCGGGGCGCGTTTGACACTCCGGGCCTTTCCTCACTGCACCCAGCTCCCTCCCCCTCCTCCTGTGTCCCTCCTGATGGAACACAACGCACCCCTCATCTCTTTATTGTGTGCTCTCCCCTTTCATTACTGCTGAAGGCTCTGAATGGACCTCTTGTGTGAGAGACAGTGGTCCTCATTTAATGCGATTATTTACAATAGGAAAGAGAGCTTTAAAAAGAGAGAACAGGAGCGACGGTTCTAGCGAGAGGCCTGACTGTGGAGCCATTCTTCTCTTAGGACTCTGGCACCCTCCGCACCTTTTCCTGGCCCGTGGCCGAGCTCTCCGCCGCTGGAGAGGACCCTTGAGCTGGGTTACAGTTTCCGTCTGACGCCGCAGCGGCGGCCTCAGTGGTGGGACTTGTTTCCACAGCGAGTGCTCTGATACATGAACAGCTCTGTCTTCTTTGATCAAGGGAGACCAGGGCATCCTGTCCCATGGCTAGAGTTTTCGGATGATTAGTCTTTTCCTGGGCACACCCTCCTGGAGAACAGGACACTAGCTATTGAGGAGAAGCTGAGGCCGGCTGCCTTGGCAGAGGGTAATAGAAGTGGAAGATGTGGTAGCCTAGACTCAGGACACGTCTTGGACCAGGCTGTACTCTTGTGAGAACTGGGAAACCCTGGCCCCTCTGGGCCAGTGGATTAGGAAAAGTTGCTTTCTCTCACTGGACCTAGCCCCCCGTCCCACGGTGGGGCTCACACTGCACAGATGCAAGACATCATGGGGCAGCTTGAGTAGATAATACACCTCCATCAGCCATCTGTCTCCAGCCGACCTCAGCGGCGGTGTGGAGCCTGGGCGGGGAGTGGGACATCCACAGCCAGACTGCGGTGGGAGTTTGGATCTTGGGTTTACCATTTGGTAGCTAGGCAGCTCTGTTGTCTTGGGCAGGACATTTTGTTTTTCATTAGTCTATTTTTTAAATTATTTTACTTTATTTTTAAGTGGAGTATAGTTGATTTACAATGTTGTGTCAGTTTCAGGTGTATAGCAAAGTGATTTAGTTATAGAATATATATATTCTTCTTCAGATTCTTTTCCATTATAGTTTATCACTAGATATTGAATATAGTTCCCTGTGCTATACCGTAGGTCCCTGTTTTTAAATCTATTTTATGTACGGTAGTGTGTATCTGTTAATCCCACACTCCTAATTTATCCCTCCCTCCCTTGGGCAAGACCTTTAAATGCTCCATGTCTTGGTTTTCTTATCTGTGAAATTGTATGGTAGTAGTAGCATGTAATCAGAGGTCATTCTTAAGATGAGGTGAGAAAATTCATAGAAAGCATGTAAAACAGTCCCCAGTGCAAGGAAAGTTCTCCCTAAATGTTGCGTGTTACTAATGTATGAATAGCAGAGTGTTAAGCTACCCTAGACCTTCGCAAAAACGGGACGTGCCTAGCACGGTCTCTAGGATTGCTAGCCTCATCCCTTCTGTAGATTGTCCTTTGACCCTAGGAATTCTCCCCATTGTTGAGTAAACAACTATAATGATAATAATGCCTGACTTTTATTGTGCATTTATCATATTTCAGGTCCTGGGTTTAGTACTTTGTGTATATGATATTGTTTAGGCATCCCAACATCTTTCTAAAATCGGTTCCTCTTTTAACCCCATTTTTTAGATGAAGAGACTTATACTCACAGAAGCTAAGCAACTTGTCCAAAGTCTAAAAGACAGCTAGAATTCAGGCGGCATTGGGGAAAAACCCCTTACTCCAAGACCCCACTGCTGTCTCCACTACAGAAATCTGCTTCAATCTGAAAAATTCATTGCTCGATCTTTTTTTTTTCCCCCTCTTTTCATGTCCTAAAATCACATATATTTTCCTGTCCCTGCTCCTTCCTGGAAGCGGAGCTCATGACATTATGAGACTTGAAAGGCTGTACAAACTGTTTTGTACAATCGCCTTATTTACAAGTGAAATGGAAGTGGTAAACTTATAAATAAAAACATCCTGCCCACAAGGGCATGAGTTAAAAATAAAGCATAATGTATTGCCCACCCCAGACATGGGGCAAGTGAGTGGAGGACAAAGGGATCAATCACACCCACTCAAAAGCCCGCCAGGCTGGTGAAGATGGGGTGGGTTCTGGGGGTTGTTCCTGTGTTCTCAGAATCAAAGTGTTAGAGCCCCGATCAGTTTTGTCTGTTTTGAAGTCTGGTCCTGTCCTGTCTACTGGTTAGTTTTGCATTCATTATTATTATTATTTTTAATGTAGATGGCTTTGCTAATAGGCTAATTTTTTTCCTCATTCCTTTCCTGGACTGTTGTTTCATTTGTCTCCTCATTTTATTTATTCAATTTTCTTCAAATTGCACCGTTTGTTACTTGGCCTCAGGGAGCACCGGCTATTAAAACGACACTAATAATTTTAATTGACTTAAAATGATGTCAGAACAGCACAGCTGCTAAGAAATACAGGGCCTCCAAATAGGTGCTACAGCAGGAAGAAGGCATTAAGCAAAGCCAGGTGCCGAAGGCTCTGAACCCCCCAATTCAGTAGAGTGTTACCAAAGAAGAGATGTTCTCATCAGAAGGCCCATGCTGCCCCACTAGAATGCAACTGCTACTCCAGCACACAGTATAGCAGAAACCTTAAGTTTCCAGAACAAATCCCTGGGGGCAGGGGCAGGCCATGAGGTGTTATTATTCACTGTATAAAAGTTCTTGTCATTGAATAGGCCATCAGCATATTTAAAATTTGCTTAAAAGAACTGTTCATATACAATTACTCAAGCATGTATCTTTGTCATAGCAGGAGAAGCATCATCTGTACCTCTGATCAACCCTATTCTAATGTCAGATCTCACAAATAGCTTTTAAACAGGAAAAAAAAAAAAAAAAAGCAAAGGTGGTTGGATGACATCTATTTCAGAAAAGTAGCTGAAACATAGGTACCTGAGAAGTAAGCGAAAAGATAATTGCCTTTCAAATGATATTGGGTGGGTGTCATAGCCTCAGTTTTCTCTTTTAAAATATGAGAGCACTAATACCTGCTTCAGCTAGCTGTGTGCGTAGAAAGAGATGATGCCTGAGAAATCATTTTGACAGTCACGACAAGACATGAAATAGTTGGGAGGATTTCCAAGGCTTTGGAGAAAGCCCCATCATGATTTAGTGTCAGCTCCCAGGAAGTGGAGTCCAGTGGAGTCATCACAGCACGCAGGAGATGGTAGCCACAAGACGATGGCGGCTATTTACTCTGCCTGAAGATCGGGCCAGAGAAAAGTATAGTCACACAACGTATTAGAAATCTCAGATTATTAAATCTAGAAATCTTAGAGATTATTAAATCTAACTCATTTATTTCACAGTAGAAAAAAAAAAAACACATCCAGAGAAAAGTAGTTACTTGCTGAAGGTCACCATCAAATTATAGACAGGCGCAATACTAGAACTCACATCTCTCAGTGATTCATCATGTGGTTTTCCCCTGCAATATCACTCTCATGTTTAGAAATAGTGTAACAGTCCCACTCCCCAGCACTCCCCACCCCCAATTTAATTTTAGTCAGGACTTACTATCTGACCTGCTTTGGAAGGAGTTGTACATCCATGTGCATTGCCATGTGAATGAAGTATTAATTATTTCATTCAAAATACTAGCGCAATTGCATATTAGTCAAGTAAATAAAAGGTACCTAATCAAAAGTTATCATGTGCTTCCCAGTAGATATCTGATATCATAGAACTGCCATTCCTTGGGATTTAGGTTTTAGTCCTGACTGCTACTGTCTTCCAGTCTTAGCCATGGTGGAAAAGACCCCCCTTCTCCTTTCTAATACTCTGTAGTACATATAGTGTACCTCTATTGGATCGTATATTATCTCCATCAGGACAGCAGCTAGAGTTATCAATTATTATGTCTCTAGGAATCAGCACCGTGCCTGTATACCTCATAGCTATCAAATAAAAATTGGAGGAACAAAAAGAAAAATAAGTGAATGAACAGACTCAGGAGCTCTAGCCTACTGAGCTGGGATTGAGGTGGGACAGAAGCCTTGGGAAGGTCATGGTCAGACAGAGATCTGGATCAGACTAAGTCACTGGCTAGGCTGGGCTGAGGCTGGGGGGTTGATCACACATGGCAGAATGGCAGGAAGGACTGGGGAGGCACAATCAAGCATCAGCAAATACAGACACTGAGAAAAGTCTTCTCCTGAAGGATGAGTACAAGAGATTTCTTTGGCTATTCTCCCTACTTTCAGTGTGTGTGAAATTTTCCCTAATAAAACACCAGAAAAAGAGGTTATGTGTTTTTTTTGAGCAGCTAGGCTTACAAAAAGAGTTTTAGAGCGGGAACAGCAAAATGTGCTGAATTGGGGGCTTGGATCAACGCTGTGGCAGCACCAGGGAGAGCTCCCAACAGCTGTTGGCGCTCCTCTGGAAGCTGGCCATGGGGACGCAGTGGTATCTGGAGGAGCCGCTGAGGTCTCCCCCATAGGCTCTTGTGCCTGTGAATGCAGTCTTCACTGGAGCTCAGAGGCTCAGGCTTGCTAGGGTCAGCTCTGCTCCTCCATCCCAGGACTTCAGACTCATCTTTCATCCCCTGGAGCTTTGTAACCATCAGTATGACAGCCGTAGAAACTCTGGGCAAGCTAGGGGCTCAAGGGTGAAGTTTGGTTTCTCCTGAATTGGTCTTTCCTGCAGGACCTTCTTCATTAGAGTCTTCCCCACTGGGGCCCTTCCCAGCATCTCAAGAGCTGAGCTCTTGGTTAGAGCCTTGATAAGAGCTGGCTGCTGCTCCATGACTTTGGGAAGGTGATTCTGCCTCTGGGATCTCCATCTCATTATTTTAAAAATAAGGCATTTGAACCTGATCCGACATTTCAAAGGCAGACACAGCTAACTAATCTCACTATTCTTCATTGCTGAGCACAGATTTGATTTGAAAAAAAATCTCAATGCAGTGTGACAGTTGGTAATATCTGGCAACTCCATCACATAATTTCTGAATTTCTTTTAAAGGAACACGGTAAAATACTGACTGCCCAAGTTCTGGCTTAGTATATTTTTCAGATTGGCCTCTGGTCCAAGATCAGGTGACTAAAATTAGACAATCTTCTCAGTACAAGAACTGATAACACCATGGTTTCTTACATCCAAAATTGAATCCATGACATACAGTTTCTCAAAATTACCTACCTGTTCATATGTTCATTAAATGAATATGGCCTAACTCCTCTGTGCATTGTATTCTCCCATTTGCTAGATACATAAAAAGCTGAATTAGACGAACGCCTTGTCCCTTGAGAGTTTTCAGTCTATCAGAGGGAATGAAGGAAGTTATATGAATACATAGAATATGAGGCAGGATGTGAGAAATGAAAAAATTGAAGCACGATTAAATGTTTGGAAGTTTAGGGAAAAAATATTTCTCATGGGTGTCAAGCATGAAAGAAAACGGACACGAAGAAATCTATTAGAAGCTCTTCCGGTTTGGCCAAGATCTGGCTTTCACAAATGACGACCAAGAGTCCACCATTAGTCAAGGAGAGTGATTTGATGGTCTACACCAAGCTTGGATATGTACTACTGACTTTCCTCCTGTTTCCCATAAACTAAAAGGGACAAAGCTATGTGAATGACCTATTGTGCAAGGTTACTTGCTACAGCTTGAATTTTATGGGAGTTGGCATTAGATTACAAAGGAAGCCATAACAATGAGATGCAGTGAAATGTGGTACATTTGTCTTGGCCTCTAATAGACACGCACTGTTGGAAGGGGTGGGCCTTTGGAAGCTGGGGGCGGGGTGACTGAGTATTTGTGCTCTTTCTGGAAATGAAAGGATTAGTGCCAGATTCAGTCTGATACTTTCGTAGCACACATGAAAACTTCTATCAGTATAGTATTCAACAAACTTGACACTAACTTCATCCCTTCAGTGAAGGCACATACATGCAGAGAAATGAGATGTATTTCTTAATCAGCCATTTACAACTCGTAAGAAATCTTGAACCAGAAAGGACAATCCTTGATTTTCCAAGCTACCACAAAGTCATGATTTCTACAATTAAATAGTTTCCATTAACTTTCCATGCAGCCACCATCCCCCCGCCCACCATCGCTGACAGCTGACCCAAATCTTTCAAACGTTGCAGAAAACCTTGGCCTATGATCATTGATCAATCCACTTTGTAAAATACCTGGTAATCTTCACAAGCGTCGCAAGCAGTGTGCCAGAGCTAATTAGGTCTGTTGTTTTGACTTGCACTGTCTTAACTGCCTAGAAAGTTTGTTACAGGGGTGTTTCAAAGGGGCCCCAGAAGAGCGCTATTAACAGGGTGACGGATGGTTGTGCTGAGCTGAAGGTCGCTTAGGTGCAGTTTCAAATTGCTCTCTGTGTGCAGTGAACAAAGTCAGACTTAACTCTCTAGCAGACTGCTTCTGTTTTCATTTTGTTTAAAAAAAAAAAGTGGAAAAGTGCCATGTTAGCAATGTTTTGGATGTAGTATGTATATAATTGCTCAAAATGTAATATCAATCTGTTCCCTTTAAAGTAAAAACTTTTCTTGCCAATAACGTCTCCATATATTGGAGATGGATATCACACTCAATTTTTATGTGCCTATGAAAGACATTCGCCCAAAATAGACACAAAAATATAATTTCATAAATGCAGAGGTATCTAAATAGATACAAAAAGAGAAGAGCATTTACAATGATAAAAGTACATGGATAGATAGCATCTTTTGTCAGAGATAATGAAGAATTCTATATAATGCACCTGGTGCCTGCTTTCTGCACCTGCAGCCCACAGACTGAGCCAGAAAGATGCAAATGAACACGAGGAGGAATAATGGGTGTGGCGGAAGAAGAGTGTAAAAAATGCCTGATTTCATGCCTGCCCTCTAAGTAACTCTAGTTTCAATTTCTTTTCTTAACGTACTTGACAATGCTGACATTTCTAGAAAAGCACATATAATTGGGCCTGAACTCATAAAATTAGTGTGTATAAAAGGAAGAGGCCAGTGTATTCTTAGCCTCTTGACATTTTCTACCACAGTCTCCATTCCCTATTGCTTTCTTCTTTTCACTTTGTTGCAATTTAATTTTATCCAATTCAGTAAGTATTTACTGTGTGTGTATTATGTGCCAGGCACTAGACTTGACAATAATATTCTAGAAATTTATAGGATAATGTCCCTGCCTCCAAAAAAACTCATAGCTGGGTGAAGAGACAGCGTTTACCTACTGTACTATACTTAATAACATAAGACCTAATCCAGAAAAGGTTGGAAAATGGGAGGTGGGGATAGTGTTTAGGGTAAGTATTTCCAAATGAGCATATATATGAAACAGAGGTTCAGGGATGAAAGGTACTTAGCTGGAGGAATAAGGGAGGAAAAAAGAATTCCAGAAAGGTGCAAAGTAGGGATAGAGCTAAGTTTCTAAGGGAAGTATATGTAGTCCACTGAGGCTGTAATGTAGATTTTAAGGCAACAGTCATCAAATAATGAACAGGGAGACAAATATGGGATCCAAAATATGAATAGAAAAAATAATTTTAAAAAAGATAGTGAATGCTACCTTTCCTGTCATCTCTCTTTAAGACCTCCATCTTTAGTTTTCTAAAGACTATCTTGGATTAGATAAAGAAAAAGAAAAAGAAAAATATTTTGTTTCATTTTGTATTGTTTTGTTTGGGGTATGGTAACAGAAACAAAGAAAGCCACAGGCCATTAGAGAGCGCCCTTGCAAAGTGTGGCAATAATAGGGGTCCACAAACCAACATATTAGAGCTGTAAAGGTAAGAGGCCAGACTCTTCCTTCTAGATTACATCTCATGGATAGTCATAGGTCACATTGACAGTTGAATGAATTATACATAAGGCTCACATCATTTTTAAGGATATTTAGATCATTTCTAATTATAACCAATTAAGAAAAATTGGGCATGGTCCACCTTTATTCATCTATTCAGATATGTGCTGAGCATCACACTGTGTCAGACATTGTTCTCAGATTGGGGGATGGGAACATGAATAAGACAGGTAAGGTGCCTGCTCTGATGGATCTGATAGTCAGATGGTGGGAGACTGATACCTAAAACTAAACAGACAGATGAACAAGGTTGTATCAGACGGTGGTGACATGATAATGGGTGAGTGGAACACAGTAGTGATCAGTTAAAGAGGGTGGTCAAGGTATGTCCTCTCTGAAGAGATGTTTGCACAGAAACTTGAACCAAGTGAAGGAAGGAGAGGTATGAAGATCCGGGAGCCAAGTTTACCAGGAATAGGCAGTAGAAGTTGACAAGGCTATAATGTGGGAATGATTGCCTCGATTGTTGGGAAAAATACAAGAAAGTTATCATGGCTAGAGCAGAAGGAGCATGGGAAAGAGTGGGAGGGAATGAGGTCAGAGAAGTTGGAATGAAGCAAACCATATAGGCTTCGCGGGCCATGGCAAGAAATGTGAATTTTATTCTCAGTACAGTGGCACCATTGGTTAGCTTTGAGTGGAGAGGTGACATGATATCATTTGTGTGGTCCCTTTGTGATCAGTATTTGTGGCCACATTGACATGCATAGAATCCACACCTATCATTTGGGATCTACAGACTGTATTTAGCATGTTCAGGATAAAAACAGTGCTTCTGTGAGAGTCTCCAATGATGACTACTATCACTTGCTTTTCTTTTAATTCTACTATCAATTTCCTTTCTTTCAGTGATGACTGCTATCAGTTCCTCTTCACATGCTGTTCCATGTCAAGGGAGTGAGCCCTGTTTTCCCTCCCCTTGAATTTAGGCTTCACTTAGTCACGTGCTTGACCAATATAGTGTGGCAGAAGTAACGATCTGGGACTTCAGATGCTAGGTCCTTAGATTCCTTAGTTTTCACCTGGATTTCTTGGAATGGTTCTTCTTGGAATATTCCCAGCCACCACACAGTGTGAAACCTAAGCTACATGGAGGAATCATGTGTAGGGCACCCCAGGTGACAGATCCAGGTGACCTCCCAGCCAACAGCTAACTCAACCGCCAGGCATGAGAGAGTCATCCCAGATTTGCAGTCTAGTCCAGACTTGAGATGACTGTAGTCCCAGTCACAACATATGATTGTAGTTTCATGCGAATCCCCAAGCAAAAACCTCCCACGTGAGCGCACTCAATTTATAAAACTGTGGGAGATAACCAGTTGTCGTTTTCAAGCCACTAAGTTTGGGGTGTTTTACAATGTGCAGCATTAGTTGAGCAAAACAGTCTCTTTTGCCAAAACTTTCTATTCCAGCCAGAATTCTGTTGATGCCAAATCTGGTCCATTAAGTATCACTGGCCCCTCACTCTCTGTTGTTGTTTTTTTTTTTTTTTGCTTTCCTTTTTCCTAAATTTCAGATTTGTTTCTTGTTTTGTTTTTGTTTTCATTTTGCAAAACAGAAGCAGGTGCAGTTCCCTCACATACACTTGGCTCAAACTCAAGAATGCATCAGCCATACAGTTCTGGACGTTCCGGAGCTGAGCTCAATGATCTCTCCTAAGAGCCTGATCGAGCATTATCTTCCACGGCTCTTTCTGCTAATGCTTCCCCTCTTGTTCTTTTTGCAGTTTCAGGCATCTTTATTCCAGTATTTTATTGTTATTGTTAATCGAGCAAATGAGTTTCGTCTTATCAGCAGGCAGTTCAGCTGGTGACTGCTTTCTTAGGTCAACGTGATTCTGTAGATATGTATATTACATCCAGGTTAGTTAGATATTCATGACTATAAAACATAGGACAGTTCATTGATTAACTGGTCATCAAAGAGTGAGAGCTCTTCCTCTTAACATGCCAAGATGACCCAAGTCTGATTAACTCAGTTGTTATGCACATATTAACTTTAGCAGTAGTGTATACCTAATATTAGCACATTACTTACTGCTTAAGTATCTGGTAACAAAAACTGTGGTTTTTAAAATCTTATTCTGTGAACAAGTCAATGAGTTTATAGATAAGCATGGCTATGAATGTAGCTCTTTCCACATATATAAACACGAATAAAGGCAGGATTATGTAGAACAGAACAAAAATAAAATAAGACTCTTGACTTCATATAACATTAAGATTGTTTTAGAGAAAGGGGGGCAAATAGAGTTGATATCCTGTGGAACCTTCCTGCCCATCAGTTCTGGGAGGTAAAAGGCTGAAGCCAATCTTATGGAAACCATTTTGGCTTGGAGTTTCAATGACTTAGTTTAAGTAAACAATTAGCGCCAGTAGTCTGTTGGCTCAGCAATGAATATGGAAGTCAGTCCTAATAAATTATTTTCTATGATCTTTCTAATCTTACACAAAGTAACTCTTCATTGTCTAACTAGTTTTTTTAAAAAAAGGCTGTAAATAGCTATCAATTAACTTTCTATTTCCTGTTATAAAATGTGAACATTATGATAGACTTGAGTCAGCCACGGACTCAAGGGGGAAAATCACTCCTTTACATGGGGCATAAATGTAGCCTTTATATATTACTAATCATAACTACAATGGGACTAATCATATTCTGATACCAAGTTGAAATGAGGAATTAGAAGAGTTCTTTTCATTTTACGTCTTTGGAAATCTGGATACAGCCCAGACATTACCCAGAGGATGTCCTCTTTGAAGGCTTGGTTTTAGCAGAACGGATTCTGTGGAAGGGGCTTTCTGTGCCTGGTTGCACTCTGGTGTTGTTTCACATGTTGCTCTCGGAAATATTGAAGTTTCTTTTGAATTATTTTTCCTAATGATGAAAAACAGCTGAAATTAGTGAACATTGTGAATTTAAATAGCATCACACCATTAGTCACCAATATCTCAATAGTAAAGCAGCATATAACCATTAACATTTAAAATGATGAACAAGCTGCTCAAGCTACATGGTTTTTACTGGACAAATTTATCAATTGGAGGTCGGCTTCCATTCTGTGCCTTGTCGATCCATTTCATTTGGCCGCAAGATACTCCAACATGTTTTGTTTTGAATAACTGCTACTTTTTACAAAGTGATCTGTTTGGGAAGGAGGTGGCCAGAGGGAGAAGTGAGAAAATGGAGTTAACCTAATTACAGTATAATATTTTTCTTTTTAGTAATTTATATAGGATGTCTTGAAATGTCTCTTTTTGTAAGTATAATGTCTCTAAATGTAAGGAAAATGTAGGCTTTTCCTTTATCAGGATAAAGTAAGTGAGAATGCTAATTGATTTCAAGTGAAATCATTTGGGTTAATTCTCATTTTTTGATGTTTGAAGGAACAGTATTCCTATTCACATGTAAAATGGTACAGATCTGATATTGGTTAAGATTGTTTTGGTCAGACCATCTAAGTTTTATGAACCCGTTTTACGGGTCTTAGGGGCCTTCACGGGAAATGCAGAGACTAATGTTTCCCTGAGGCTCTGACCCATGGGAGTTGCTCTGTCTGCAGTTCCCTTCCTGCATTGGACACATCCATACTCCACTGAGAGCATCAGCTCAGAGGCTACTTCCTCCATGAAGCC
Source organism: Leucopleurus acutus (assembly GCF_964270905.1). Lineage (NCBI taxonomy): Eukaryota > Metazoa > Chordata > Mammalia > Artiodactyla > Delphinidae > Leucopleurus > Leucopleurus acutus. Next base: position 79,060,153 of record NC_139153.1, read on the forward strand.
TTTCCTGATATGTTGAGATTTTCTACTACTGGGATCCCAGAGTCCCTGTAACATATCTCTAACTTTGTGCTCATCTGATATGATTTACATGTCTTTCTCCAACGCCATCTCCTTCCCTGACCAAAAAAAGAAGAAAATTTTGACTATGTCTTCCCCAGTGTGGAGATCAGATCTTACTCTTCATTATAATACATGGATTTAGCACCTAGTATCTGGCCTGTGTAGACAAAAATACTGGTTGGGAAAAAGCCAAATGGCTGTTCTTAAATGGAAGCCATTTCAGAAGAAGCAGGGTTCTCTTCCAAACATTACAGTTATGCTGAGAAAATACTGAAGTTTCTTAGCTTTCAAACCAATCATTGATCTGGTTTTCTTATCGGTAGTGGTTAACTTTGGTCCACAAGATTAAGAGGTTTGAGTGCCCCATGAGAGAGGCATGAGAGTTTCCTAAAATGATAAGAATCATTCTTCCCTAAAGTTGAGGAAACAGAACAGTCCCAAACAGGTAACAGTACTTCTAGTTCTTTGATTACAGATGCATATAATCATACAAAATTATTTAAAATATGGAATGTTTTACCTAGTGTGTTGCAGGTTGACTGAGATGCTTGTTTAAAATGCAGAATCTGATTTATCAGGTCTTGGGTGGAGGTCAGCTACCTGCATTTTAAACAACTGTTCAGCTAATTCTGATGCCTTATAGACTTGGGCTTTGAAGAGACACTGCCAAAGATGCTGAACTCACTTCCTTTGGAAGCAGTTTTCACATATGTTTCTATGGAAGTTTGTGTGGTTTTCTTTCCTCTCCTCCACTTAGAATATAACATTATCAGGACAAATGCCTGGCCTTTTATTATACTTTCCTATTAAGTCCATTGCACTGAATTCAGTGCTCTGCCCTCATGGTACATCAGGACAGGCATGGAAGAGACCTCATTTCTGCTCTGTTTATAGGAGGCTGGGAAAAGGGGTGAAATCGCAGGTGGCTACCGGGCCATAGAAGGCTTCACTTTTCTCAAGTGCTGTGTGAATATTTCTAGTTTTTACTATCTGCTCATACCTACAGGGCACATAAAAGCAAGTCCTTGGGAGTCAGCAGACATTTGTGCCTCTTCCCCAGATGCCCCTACCTCAGTCAGCTCCTGGGGCTGTTGAACCCATATCAATCCACGGGCATCTGACCATCACTGTCCTGCTTACAGGCTGTCTGTGGCTCTCCCTGCCTCTAGGAATGAGTCTACATCCTGAACCAGACTTACAGGCTCCTCATAAGCTGCCTCCTCTCTTCCTTTCCAGCCACATCTATATCATCTACCTCGGACGCATGACTCTCTAGCTGATGGGACTTCTCGGAGTTTCCCTAGTAACAGGTTCTTTCATAGTTTCCGAGTACATGTCACCTCCTGCCGAGAAGGCTGTCACAACTTTGACTTTCTGTGAATGCCTACTCAGTCTTCAGTTATCACCTCCAATGGGAAGCCGAGAGTGACAAAGCCAACTAGCCTTACATGTTTAATTTCTCTATTGGCATTTAATTTCATTTCATTGTTTTAACATTTAATCATTTAACAACCCTATGGGGCAGCTTCCCATTTTACAGTTGAGAAAGCAGAGGTACTGGGAGGTGAGGTAACTTGCCCAAATTCACACAACTAGTAACTGGAAGAGTTAGGATTCAGACTGATATATCCCATCTCTAGCTCCATGCTCTTAGCCTTACACCTTGACTAGATGGCCTTTTACTTGTGCACCTTCTTCACTAGAACACAGGAGCCATGTCTTAGTTTTCCCTGGATTCTACTTTCCGAGCAAACTGCCTTGTCCACAGTAGATGTTCAATTAACATGTAATTGGATAAGTCTGTCACTGGATCATAGGCCTTTGCCTTGCCAAGGATTACAGGAGCAGCGGAAGCCACAGAAAAGACCAAATCGAACCAACCAGAGCCCATTAAGGCCACCCAGTTATAAACTATAGGGGCTACCTAGCGACTTTGATTTCTACATTAACAGAAAAGTTACTAATACAATGCAACATTGATTGACTTGCATCTGATTTCTAGAGACAGAGCTGTGAGTCAGGGGTGATTTAATCTTTCAGCCTCCCGTAGCTATTTCTGGATTTCTTTGTGGCGAGGGACATTAGATTCACCTCGTGTGGTATGGGGCAGTGATGGACTCAGTGATCAAAGTGCCGACGGTGTTTTGTGCTCAGAGGCCTCTGACTATCTCTCCTTCCTGTCAGTGTTCCCAGATAGCACAGGCCAGCTCAACTGGAGAACAATTGGGTCTTCTGAACTTTCAGCCTAATCTCAAAGGTGTCTTGTTAGTTGTTCCAGTGCCTGACAAATTTCAACCTTCCCCACGCACCAGCTCTTATGCTTTTGGGTTGGACAGACCTAGGTTTAAGTGGCAGATTTACTGTTTACCACAAATGACTTTGGATAATACCTCTGGCTGCTCTAAGCCATGGTTTCCTCCTCTCTAAAATGGGATTAATGGGAGTATTCACCTCATAGTGTCATTATGAGGATAATGTATATCAGGCACTACTGGATAAGGTCACATATCTAATTAAGCTGGGTCCAGAAAACAAATTCAGGTCGTCTGATCCCAGAGTTGGAACTCATAGCCATTAGCTTCTGAACAATGTTCTCAACTCGCTCCGTTATCTCCCTTCCTTAATTCTTCTACCCATTCAATCTCTGTCCTTTCACTGCTGCAATTCGTGAAAATAGAGTCCATCCTCACTGCTTTACATCGTGACCCATGTTTTCCTCTCACCACCTGCTGGACTCTGCCTTCTGTTACCACCACTCCATAGCCATTATGCTCTAGGTGGTGAATCATGACAGCTGATTATGTTGATCAGGAACTACTCCGTGAATATGCAGTGTTCAGACTTCATTTGAATTTATTTCTTGCTCATCTCACAGTGCTAAGCGGTTTGGGGTTAGCAAGGTGGCTCTGCTCCATGCATTCATCTAGAAACCCAAGCTGATAGGGGCTTTCTTTGATCACTCAGGGCTTCCACTGGGGATATCTTCCTTTGGTCAGCCAAGAGAAAAGAGCAGGGTGGAGCCAGGGAAGGGTTCTGTGGACCAGTGGTGCATCACCTTCACTCCACATTCCGTTGCTAGAACATCTAGAATAATCATGAGGCCAGAGAGGAGAGGACAATATGAACTTTGCTGAGCAGCCAGAAACTCTTTGCCACACTCACTGAAGGAAGTCAAGACTATTATTAAGTGTAAATTTCTCCAACACCAGGGCAGTGTACCTTTCCAATCCTTTCTTGAACCATTTCTGTACTTTCCCACCATACTGTCTCTACCAGACTGTCCATTCTATCTAAATGCTCAAGATCACTTTCTTTCACACCAAAACCCTTGATGGCAAAGTACAGTATTACCTCTTTCACTGAGCCTTTTCTCATCTCCCCCTCTCAGAAGGAGAAGGACAAGGTAGACAGCAAACTGTTTCCACTTTAGATCATCTAAGGTCAAATCATAGAAGGTTAGCACAGGAAGAGGTCCCCAGCAATGCTTAGCCCAAAGTTTTCTTTGTATGAAAGAAGCTAAGACCTAGAGAGATAAAGGGATTGCCTAGGGACAAGCCATGAATAGAAACTAAGTCTGTTAGATTCCATTCCTGTCTCTATCCTCACATTATCTCCTGGTGGTGTAGGGCCAGCCTATGGGGTAGTTTTATTCATATATATTTTTCAGACTTTTCCCAATTAACCCCCAAAGTATATTAAAAACAATGCTTTAAAAATAATGCCAATAAAAATCTTCTTTATATAGACTGACAGATTAAAAACATTTTTCCCAGTTCTGCTTCATGATCTTGTAAAGTTTGAGAATCTCTTAGTTTTTCCTAGCGATGCCTCAAATTTCAGTGAGAATGAATCAATCTCTATCTGTCTATATATATCTTAGCTCTTGGCAATTAAGTCTCGTGATAACTGTTTTTGTGCATTAGTCATAATCACTTTTTAAGCAGCAAAGCCTATTACTGTTACAGAGTGAGTTTCAGATGCCCTGCAGTTTGATTAATTTTGGGTAATGCAGCTGTGTGGGGTAAGAAGATTTTACAACGCCTATAAAATGTTGCCTCATGACATGTTCAGCAGTGAATCTGTGGCACCATAGAGCAATTTCAGTGCTTTTCATTAAATACCCGACACCATTTACATTGTACAGTTTTTAAGCAAGAACCATCCTCCGAGATCAGGAGGGTCTGTTAATTGCAAGGCATTTGGGAATCCTGGAAGAGGTAGAAGGGTCTAGATATTTTTCTGGGAGCAAATGTAAAAACAACAAGCCAACACACAGAAAACACTACACGCGAAGGAATTGTATTCGATCCATGTTGCTTTTAGCGGGTTCTCTGATCTTCCCACAACAAAAGATGAGATCTGACTTGCAGCAAATAGTGTGCCCCAAAACACAGTTTCCCATGAAAACAAATCAAGAAGAGAACAAGAAAATCATAGTGAATGGTATACATTTCTTCTTGTTACTTGAAATCATCTCTCTTAGCTTAGCTACCTTTGGTATTGTTATTGTTATTACAGGTAAGAGAGCAGATATAATAATTAAATCCATCATTGATTCATTCAAACAATTCATACATACTTATTTAGCCCCAATACATGCCAGGCAAATGGATAGAAGCTCAAGATAAAAGATGGCTGTGAGAAAATAGGATGAATTTTTTTAAATGGTTTCTGCCCCGCTGAGAGATCGCAGTGTTACAGTTTGAAGCTCTGACTTCTCACCCAAAGCTGAGGCCCACCTGATCATTTTTCACTTGGATGTTATAACACCTCCTTAAACTCAACCGATTCAAATCTAAATTCATCATTCTTGTCTAAATCAGTTTTTATCCTTGACTAAAGAAAATTACTGTATCTTATAACAGCAAAGCACCACGCAAATGTTCGCTTTCCACTAGAATTACTCCCTACAGTGGTAATTACCAACCTAAGACACACAAATAATAAGATTTTGGATTCGTCATCCTTCCAGTCCCCAAGTTCAGTCAAATAGCACAGCCTAAGCTCATCTTTTCTGGAAGGCTGTCCTCACCTCTCAAGGTCTCGCTACCTTCAGACCGTCTCCCCTTCTAATCCACTCACTATTCGTCACTGTGTTGTCCCTGTTTCTCAAGCACTGTGGTGTCATCCCAACTAGGTCACACACTCTTGGAATTCACAGCCTGCATCTTAAACCTCTTTTCTCACCTGTGACGATGACTGGGTATAAGTGTGGATCTGAAACACGAGCTCAAACCCAGGTCTGGATGCTAACCAGCTCCGCAACCCAGTGAAATCCAAACAGCTTTCACACTGGAGTTCCTTCTTCTGTGATATGAATAAGAGAATAAGGCCCCACTCACAGAGTTGTATTGAGAACTAGAGAGAAAGTAGACTCTGCTCAAAAGTAATTTGTAAATCTAGAGCCCACACAAATGTAAATTCTTAGTAGTATTTGCCATAGTTTCAGCTCAGCACAATAAATATTAGGAGATTAATTGATTCACTGATGTGAAGTGAGTCTCCTAAATGTACTAAGAACATGGAACATTTAGTACCAATTGTTTGCTTATACATTTGGAGGATAAACCTGCGAAACCAGTCCTTCTGCTTTCTGAACAGTATGTTCCCTGGGCAGAAACATAGATCCACACCATCCTTAATCCCAATGCACCTCTCCTCATGTGTTCCACAGCAGGAAAACTTGTCCACCACATCTGTCTTCTCTCTCTCAATGCACCTTCTCTCTCCAGACACTGGACTCTGTCAGTAAAATAAGCTGCCTGTCAAGGAAAAGAGCAAAGTGATAGGACAGGGAGCCAAGACCTCAACGTCAACGTCAACCTCAATGCCATGGATCACTCTTTCCAGTCATATTATTCGTGCTGTATTTGTAAAGACATGAGAGACACAATATTGAACATCAAAGAATGACAGAGCCTTATATAAAGCTACTTTTAAAAATAAATGATGGTGATGATGATGATGATGATGGTCATGGAGGAGGTGTTTACTATGGCATCTAGATGGGAGAAGATTTTTTTTTTTGACAAGGGTTTGCCCTGAGCTTCTTATAACATCGGAGAGGCAGTTAGGTCACCCATAAATGTTTGGCTTACTCCAAAGGCCAGCCTGGTCCACAGGTGCAGATAGTTTTAATTTGGCCATTGCTGGTCAACTTAACTTTTTTTTTTTAAAAAGACGAGGCAATAAACTAAGGTTTTTATTGTGAATGTTGAGCACTTCTCATGACTGGAGTGTTCAAGACTCACCTAACTGAATGGCTTCAAAACCTTAGCTGATGCACTTCTTTTTTCAAGTTCTGAAGGTCCCAGCCAAAGTGTTTACATTTATTGTGAGTAATTTTTATTTAATCTTTTTAAGAAGTAGACCAGTCTTGTAACATAGTGATTTAGCTTTATTAAAGATAATTAAAAGGGGTGAACCTCCTTCTGCCCAAATGATCTATGTAACCAATAAAAGTCACTCTGGAGCCGGATAATTATCTGGATAATTATCTCAACCCTTTTAACTCTGCTGTTCTGGGCTTATAGTAGGCATTGATTTGCTTTTGACTATGAAGACTTGACCCAATAATTCTTTTTTTTTTCCCCCATGTTTAAATAGCAGTCTTCTTTTACTTTTAATTGTGGTATATTTGACAAAAGTTTTATATATTTAAGGTATACAATTGATGATTTGATATACATACACATTGTGAAATAATCACCACAGTCAAGCTAATTAACGTGTGTGTGTGTGTGTGTGTGTGTGTGTGTGTGTAAGATCTACCCTCTTAGGAAATTTCAAGTGTACAAAAAAGTACTCTTCACTATAGTCAGATTGTTGTACCTTGGATCTCTAGAACTTAATCATTTTGTAAAATTGAAACTTTGTATCCCTTGACCAATATTTCTCCTTCACCCCCTCCCCCCAGATCCTGGTAACCACCCTTCCACACTCTGCTTCTATGAGTTTGACTATTTTAGAATCCCACATGTGTCAGCTCATGCAATATTTATATTTCTGTGTCTGGCTTATTTCACTTAGCATAATGCCCTGCAGGTTCATTCACGTTGTTGTAAATGGCAGGATTTATTTCTTTTTTAAGGCTGAATACTATTCCATTCTATATATATATAAAATCTAACCCCCAAATTCTAATAATTCAGAAAGTCAAATGCCTTGAGCACTCAGGACAAATATACTTTTTTAACTTTTGCTTATGTTAGAATCATAAAACCCTATAGAGAGTAAAAATTTCTCTAGTTTACCCAGCCCAAAATGATGTATAAAGACACCATACTGGCTTTGGTAATAATTTCTATTGTCTTATATGCCAATGGATCAAAAGTTCTCTCTTATATCTATTCCCAAACCAGACTTAATAATGTTAAGTTGATACATTCTCAGGTTGATACATTTAAATTCTGACTTTTTCCCCACTGAAAAATATAAAGAGAAATGAGTTTTCAACTTTCACTTACATGCTAGAGACAGTAACCTAGAAGTTCATGACGACTCCTAATGCTTTGGTTCTTAAGGATGTAAAGAAGAGATGATATCTACTTTGAATTAAATTCGAGATGTAAGGTTAGGAGCTCTCTCCCTATTTCTAATGGTATATGAGGTGAATCCCTTAGAGTATCCAGTCTGTACATTAGACTTTAACTCCCTTCGAAGATGGTAGCAACTGATGTGAAAATTTAGTTTCCACAAAAAAACACTTGTTAGGAATAATCGTATCTTATTTTTCAATGGAATTTTTGAGGCATCATTTATATACAGTAAAGCTCACAGGTTTTAATTGTTCAACTTGATGAGTACTGACAGTTGATATACAACATTTTCATTCGCCTAGGAAGTTCCCTGTGTCCTTTTCAGGCAATTCTTAACGTTTCAGGGACAAGCATATTTTCATTTCTATTACCGCAGGGTATTTTGCCTGTTCCTGTACTCCATATAAATGGAATCCTACAGTATGGATACTTTACTTCTGAATTAAAATTTACAAAGCACTTTTACTTTCACTACTTCCATTAGATCCTTGGAGTGAGAGAAAGGTCCCAAGGTAAAAATTTTTATGGATGGGACACCAAAGCTCAGACTCGCTTAATGTCACCCAGTAGAAGGCTTTCAAGGCAGAATTGAAGCTCGGTGTTCTGATTTTGGGTTCGGGACTCCTTCTGTTGAATTCTAGTGGATCCTGGAAAGATGTTTGGACTTGTCTTCATCATAACAACAACAGTGATAATAAGTACCTGAGTCTGAATGCCAGCATTGCCATTCCTGATGTGTGTGATTTCCAGTAAGTTATTTGATCCATTTCAGACTCAGTTACTTTATAAAGTAAGGATGGTAACAGCCTCATTCCTGGATCTGACACTCTTGTTTGTACTCCAAGACTCATATCTCTTCATGATTTCTGCTCGAGGTCCTATAAAACCTCAATACCAACAGGCAGAGTCAGAAACTAACTGTTGGGCTGTTACAACACTTGGTTTAAGTCTTTCTGATCACATTTGATTTCCATTTTTCTCTCTCTGCTAAATGAGCTCCTTGAAAGTGGGATGCAGGTCTTCCTCACCACCATTTCTCAAGTGCTTCGCACACCATCTGGCCCAGAAGTGATATACGCTCTGAACTTGTTACAGGTAGCCAGAAATAAAGACAGGCAAAGCTCCTTTGGAGAAAAATTTGGCCTCCAAGTTTTACATCACCACTCAGACTTGTCTGAGTGGGTCTTACTAGATCTGATAAGAGGGTATGAAAAATATGATGAGATTATTTTCATGGTCATGCTAAAAATGTTAAATCGTACCATAAATCTCCAAGTCATCAAACCAATGTAGGAGAAGAGAGTCCACCTACCTGTTACAGTTAGATGCCTGTACGGGTTAGGGAAGGACCACTTTGCCTAGTGCCCCCCTCCTCATGTGGCCACCTCCTAATTCCCTAGTGCTGCCTTGTGCCAGCCACCTATACCTAACTGCAGTGCTGCGGTGGTATTAAGGGAAACAATAATGTCTGCTAACGCTGTCAACACCTTGGCAATATCTGCCTTTCTTCAATTACTTTTGTTTACAAATTACTCCTAATTTTGTTCCTAAAAGCTAGTTAAGAACAAATGCTGCTAGGATTGATGGGAAGCTAACTGCATGATTAAGTAATTACGTTTTTAAAGCTTGCCTTACACTAGGACTAATGATATGTCACCCAGTAGCAGAAATTCCAGATAATGAATGCGAAATGTTTCTATGTACTTAGTTGCTTTTAAATCTCCCTTCACGCCAGAGCTGGTGCTACGCATGGGGTAGTGGGAGGAAGAAATGGAGTGACAGCTCGGCCTCCCCAGCCTTTGTGTAGAAACACACACTCCCACCCAGGGCTCTTTTCTGCCCTCGAAGATGCTTTATTTTTTGTAAAGCTGACGCTTTATTTCCGTGTAGGGCTGATTGTTCGGTTGGTTCACTGATGAAAATGCTACATCGTTTTGTTGAATAAAGAGCTGAATGAAGTTAACTAGCAGGGGACTGTCCTTTCCCTGCAGGGCCCAGATTGAGAGTGGATCTTTTGAGTATATAATAGAACAGAATTCGAGTCAGAGCTGAAGGGGCTCTGCCTCTCCTCCTCCAACTGGGGACTTTCACGGGTGAGGATTGGTGGAGTGGGTGTTGGGTGAGCAGGGTCCAAGGGATGGGAAGAAGGAGAAATGAGGTCCCTTCATCTTTACACTTGGGATTCTTGGTCATTCGTAGGGGTTCTTGGCTTCTGGGCTCCTGACAAGCATCAGTTCTCTTCTTTGGGCTGCAATCCTGCAGTTAAAGTCAGAACTCATTTTGCGGTGACGGGTAACGTTTCCTCAATGAATACATAGGTTCTCCAATAGTCCGGCCATTTTCTTTTCTAGATAAAGACAGTGGGAAAAAGTGTTATTTATGTACGTGTGTATAATATATCAATGTTTTAATCTATTTTGTATATAATTGTGTCAACTATATATGCATTCATATATAATTTATATTTATGCATTATTTAATGTCTTTATATAGTGATATATAACACATGCATATAAAAAGCATAGCACAGTAAACGTTCAATCTGTTGCTATACTTACATGTATAATATAATTATAGTAACAAGTTACTATAATGCATGTCTATATATCACACATAAACACATTGGTGTAAAACAGCTATATATGTACACTATACCCATATAGACACATATGTACATATTGCATATCTACAGACATATTCTCAAAAATATATAATTCAACAACGTTAGAAAATGCTTCAGTTAATGGGGGTGCTCTAGTGTGATAAGTTATCATCCATTGGCTCACACTGAAAGGTGAGCAAAAATCAGTCCTCGCTTTAAATCTAGATTCATACTGGCCAGTTCCTTCACCTTAACATCTTTCTCAGACTCCTTTACTTTACAATATGAATTATAAAAAAAATACATGAATTATAGATACCAACCTTGAGGGGTTGCTGTGAGGAGTAAATGAGTTTACATATGGAATTCATCCAACGGTCTTGCACATAGTAGGTACTCACTAACTGTTCATTTTGTTTCCCAAAGAACTGCAATTTCTTTTCCTCAAACACTGAGTAATAGTGACCCCTAAGAGAAGGAACAGACTGTGCAATTTTCCCTACTGGTGAGATTCAGACTAGTTATCTCTTACTGCTGAGTAATGACTGTAATAGACTGAGAAGATTTCCATTTAAATAAGTGGATGAGTTTTTAGCTGACTCTGGAAATGTAAATGGACCCTAATGAACGAATGCCATAATCATTCTTCCTGTTTCTTCTTTATAGACGCATTATTTCCTAAGGGTGAATGCATTCAGGGTACATACGCTTGGATATGAATACACATATGCATATACATTTTCAAGGTACTAGCTTTAAGGGAGAAGGATATTCATTAACTAGGGCTGTACAGTCTCTTCAAGGACTTCTATTTGCACCAGAATAAGGTCTATATTCCTTAGTCTGACATTCAAGGCCTTCTGAATTGACCTCAGCTATGTCTAATGAGATATTCCAATTTCCCTGAGCAACTAGTCCTCTCTCTTCTGAATTTCCAGAGGATTCATTCCCGGTACTAATCATTTGACATTTTATGGCTTTATTTAAAATTTTTTGTTACCTTCTCAGAGCAAGGAAACTAGCTATTGAATTTAGCCGATAATATACTGGGCATATACTCTAAGAAAACTGTAATTCAGAAAGACACATGCACCCCAGTGTTCACTGCAGCACTATTTACAATAGCCAGGTCATGGAAGCAACCTAAATGCCCATCGACAGACGAATGGGTAAAGAAGATGTGATACATATATACAATGGAATATTACTGAGCCGTAAAAAGGAACGAAATTGGCTCATTTGTTGAGATGTGGACGGATCTAGAGACTGTCATACATAGTTAGGTAAGTCAGAAATAGAAAAACAAATATCGTATATTAACGCATGTATGTGGAACCTAGAAAAATGGTACAGATGAACCAGTCTGCAGGGCAGAGATAGAGACACAGATATAGAGAACAAACGTATGGACACCAAGGGGGGAAAGTGGGGTGGGGGTGGTGCTGGTGGTGGGATGAATTGGGAGATTGGGGTTGACATGTATACACTAATATGTATCAAATAGATAACTAATAAGAAGCTCCTGTATAAAAAAAAAAATAAAATTTAAAAAAACATGCAGAATCTAGCAGAGAACCTAATATATATATATATATATATATATATATATTTATTTATTTATTTATTACTTAAAAACATATAATTTTTTCAGGATATACTTTATCTGGCTTATGATAGAAAAATTTAAATATATGGCACAATATTAAAAAATTAAAATGACCTATGATTTCATCACAGAAAGATAATCACAGAAAGATAACCCTTAATAGCACCATGAGATATACTGGTTAACATCCATCCAAGATTTTCCAAGTTTAAAAAACAATAGATCAGGGGCTTCCCTGGTGGCGCAGTGGTTGAGAGTCCGCCTGCCGATGCAGGGGACACGGGTTCGTGCCCCGGTCCGGGAAGATCCCACATGCCGCGGAGCGGCTGGGCCCGTGAGCCATGGCCACTGGGCCTGCGCGTCGGAGCCTGTGCTCCGCAACGGGAGAGGCCACAACAGTGAGAGGCCCGCGTACCGCTAAAAAAAACCAAAAAACAATAGATCAGGCTCAGGTTATTTATTGAAATTGAGGGTCATGTTACGTATATATATTTCATATTCTGGATTATCATTAATATTTTGTTCATGCTTTTATAATTTTGCGAAATATTGTTTGGAAACTTTTTTTTTTTTGCGGTACGCGGGCCTCTCACTGCTGTGGCCTCTCCCGTTGCGGAGCACAGGCTCCGGACGTGCAGGCTCAGCGGCCATGGCTCACCGGCTCCACGGCATGTGGGATCTTCCCGGACCGGGGCACGAACCCGTGTCCCCTGCACCGGCAGGCGGACTCTAAACCACTGCACCACCAGGGAAGCCCTGGAAACATTTTTAATAACTATATAATAACCTTTAGGAAAGAGTACAATAGTTAATTTATCTCATCTATTTATTTTTATCACACTTTTATTCCTTTTACCTATAATGATGAGCTAAATCTCTTTAAATCCAAACCTTTGTTTTCAACTCTGATTCTACCCTGAGAATAGATTTTCTCCAAGTTGAACATAAAGTTCTGAGACTCTTGACACATATAAACAAATTGTTTTCCAAAATACTTCTAACTATTTACACTGCTTCCAGCAATACTGAGTACCTCTGTCATGGCCACCTCAAAATTTTGGAGAGCATTGTTTGTTAAAAACATTTTTCACAGCATAACTCATTATAAATTTCATCTTTCCATTTACTATTAATGTAGAATATTTTCAAATTATGAGCTTTTCCAGTCAGGAAAAGAAATCTGAGCTAGCCTAAATTGGTTTATTTAAAATTAGCTTTATTTTTATTTGTCAATTATACCTCAATAAAGCTGGAAAAATAAATAGATAAGTAGATAGGTATGTAAAAATTAGCTACTCCCACCCCCTGTCTGGTATTGGACTTTTTTTTTCTTTATTCCAGGAAAGTCAAAGTTTTCCTAAAATATATCTATCTTCTTGAACATGATCAGTGATTTCACTGTGAAGTTTCTAACTCTGGGGAGGTTGATTATTATTCAAGGATATTTAAAAGCAGTCTGTGGTCTCCTTTTGCTGGATGTCTTAGAGTACTCTCACTGTCCTTCCTGCCTCTGTCCCATCTAATTCTGGATGCACATCTTAGGATAGTAGATGTGACTGTTCATGACCTTTCACTCCTGGCCACTGCAGGCTAGGCATCATAGTCTCTCAAAGAGGGATCAAAACAAAGGTCCTGATGGGGTTGAAAACAGAGGTTGCCGAGCACCTGAATCAGTGGGATCAAATCCAGGCTAAGTTATTGATGATACAACCCTATTCTCTGTTGTAAGAGAATTTGGGGGATGGGGGCAAATGTGGAGGGGAGCGACTGTGGACTTGTTAACATTTTACCATATCTTACCTGTTTAGCTGAGTCACTTTGTTTTATAGGTTTGGGTATGAGTTGGTGACTAAGATTTCTCAATTCATCCTACCCATGCTGTAGTTGGGGTTAATTCTTACATAAAACTGGTATGATGAAAAATTTGTGACTTCACCTATTCGTCTGTTTTCATGGGTGGATGAAAATGAATCAGGTACATATTTCTAATCACCATCATGCCCTGGGTCTATTTTAAGAAAATAACTTTTATATTAAAAAAACTTTGATATTTGGAGAATAACATCTCAATGGCAATCATATTTCTCAATCCAAAGTGTTGTTCCTCACAAGCAATAAATGAAATGGCCATTTTTCATAGTATAGATAGCCTACTTCACTATTTGCTTTTTTTTTTTTTTTAATTAAAAAGAACAAAGCAGAAATGATGGTTTGTTGATGTTTAATGGATTGGTAAAAAATAATTTTTGAGTTGCAATTTTGCTTTCAATTTCTAACACATTAACACCTAATTTCACTTTCATGTCCCAGGAACAATTACTACTGGGCAGGTTACTTAAGGTAGAAAATTACTTAAGGAGTCAGTTATAGTGATGCAATTTGAAATCCCTTAACCCACCTCCACCTCCCTTGTGTATTTTCTCTCCTAGCCTGTAAGGCCACAGGGAAGGAAGATGCAAGGATTAGTTTTCACTCATGTTCCAGAATGTTCAGAGCTCCTCAAAGATAGTTACTTACATTGTAGAATTCCATGGGGGCACCCCAAACAATGAAAAGTCCGCCTATCTATCTGTCTATTTCTCTATCATCTACCAGTTTATTCTATCATCTCTATCTATTCTACTTATTTGTATTTCTAACCTGTTTTCCCATGTCTGCATTATTTTCAGTCTACGTTAGAGATAGTGTTTGAAATGTAAATAACCCTAGGAAAAGATACAGGTCGACAGAGTTTTGCTAAGGAAATGATGTCTCTCGGATCCTTTGGGGGAGACAGGTTTTCACGGGTGGACTCAAATCCCAGATGAGAGGCAGGTCAGTGGAAGAGAAAAGGACCAACTCACTCTGGTCTTTGTCAGTCTTCACCCACCTACCCCCACCACAGCTGAGTTAGAATATGTAAATGCCAAAAGAAAAAAATATGGCAAGTACGACCTCAGCTAAAATGAAGCTTACGAAGTGTTTGCCTTTCCTAACATCTGCCTCAGCTCTACATACAAAGGGCAGCACCTTTGTGTTATTGAATAAACAGTTCTAATGCACCTTTTCCTCTCAGCTTTTCAAAGTTCAGATAGGGCTAGGGTCAAGGTGACCCTTGTTTGTTTGGGATCCACAGTCATTCTTCTGGCTCAAAGAAAGGGCATTAGAAAAAAAGGCAGGAAAAGGTGTGTTCTTAGAACCAAGTGACTAGTTGAATGGGTCAAACTAATTCTTTTAAACTTGCTTAGCTTCAGGTGCCAGCACTTAAAAATAATGTTGAGGTAATAAAACAGGAAAGTGTTTGCGCATCTTGGGCAATATAGATTCATGGTGTTATTATAGTGAAAATTATACCCATTTTCCAGGGCATGTGTATTCTTCATTTTCAGCCCTCTAATGCAGTGGTCCTCAACCACTATTGGAATCAGAATCACCCGGGGGAGCTTTTAAGGCACGTCAATCCTGTATCCCACACCCAGGGCCACTTAAATCCCCCAGGGCCACTTAAGGCCCCCTCCCAGGGGCCAGGGCGGAAATGCTCAGGTGATTCTGCGGTGAAGCCAGGGTTGAGGATGACAGTTTTAATGGCACAAAATGCCAGTGGTTTTGTAGCTCTGATTAAATTGGGGTGGGGATGGTCAAGAAGGGAGTGGTTTTCCCGAGGCATGACTCCCAGCTAGCTCTGGCTCTTAGCATAAAGGACATCTTTGAACTGAAATCAAGTAAAGTTAGCATGAGTCCCATGTCATTTCTCTGGCCATTGTAAGTGACATTTCTGTGCCTGGTGTTTCAGTCCCAAGCATGTCACTGTTTTCATGTCATCACTCCATTCCATGCTGCAGAGATCGCTCCTGTCAGCTCCCATTCATCTGGAAGGGTCAGGCCTACACTCACAACCTGAGGCTCTCCCCATGCTTCTGACAAGCTCTGTCACACAGCAGCTGTCACCAGGCCCAGCACACATTGGCTTCAGTCTGCTGCTACTTCAAACCATGGTCAGTTTATTGTTAGGATTTCAACTCTTCAACCAAACTGTCCGACACTAGAACTGGAAATCAATGGCAAAGTAAATCACTCAGGGGTAAGAGACGGTTGGCCAAGTCACCCAGAGGTGATTTATAAGTCTTTCTTGGCTTTGCCAAATCCCCTCCAAGGCATCAAGCATATAAACACAGGGCTGATGGAGAACCTTTCAGGTAGTCTTGCAGAAATGTTCAGAAAATCACTTGGTTGTTTACTTTCCCAGGTAGGTAGTAAAACTGGAACTTGGGAAAGAGTCCAAGGGTTGGAACAGGAGCCATGCCTGGAGGCAGGTACACTGGCATCGCTTTCCAAGTCTTATTTCCCTACACTGGGGATGGGAGCAGTGGAGGGTATATAAGAAGGTAAGCAATGACTGTGCATTGTTTTTCTACTTAATCGTCTGTATTTTCACGATGCCTATGGGAGGTGATATAAAGTGGAAATTAGGAAGTTAGTATGTATACTTACAGATGATAAGGGTACCATTTAATATCTTAACTGGAAATGACCTCATCTTGCATGGAAGTACCTGGGGAAGATTGGGACTCACTTTAAGAAAGATGCCAAGTGCTGCCTCTCACCATGTGCCCCCCAAATCACCCATCTTACAGCTTAGAGAAAGGTAGCAGCAGACAACTCACTCAACATCACTCTCAACTGAATCACTCAAAGGTAAGATAATTCTTGACCTCAAATCCTAGAGTTTAACAATATTCAGTTATCAATGAAGCAAGAATGGATAGTTCCCAAGGTTTACAGAATATAGAAAATCACAATGGGAGTGACAGGAACACTTTATAGCATCTAAGATATTCAAGAATAAAAATTTTCTGTTGACTCTTGGTTTAATACTGTCAGAACTGCTGATCCAATAGGCAAATCCCATGAAGTCCACAGAATCTCCAGGGACATAGTAATACATGTGTAATACATGTATTATATTACATGGACATAAAATATGTACATATATACATAATATATTTATTATATTATATGTATCATATTACACGTGTAATACATGTGTACTCCCTGAGAGACTATCTTCAGTTCATGTGGATCAACCATTCATCTGCCTAATTCTTGGCAAATCGATTAGGAAAGTAAAAGCTACAAAGGTGATATATTAACAAAGCAAAATGTACTTGGAATAGAAAGTTGGAAAATTTATTATATATTTCCTTACTAACTTCCGTATGGGAAATCTCTAAAATGACCATGAAAGTCAATGGGAGTATGTGATCTTATATATAACGTATTTTCTTAACTCATTTTTCAGGAAAAACACACCTCGAATGTCGTGATCTCGACAGCATATAGTTACCATGCCAAAGAGGTGAACCTAGTAAAAGCCTGGATTCAAAGAGCGTAGCAAGTAGTGAGGCGCCAGCAAGTGCTAAGGAAGTAGTGAGGTTTTCGAAGAATGGATCCATGTCTTATTGCTCAGCTTAATGGCCACATACATTAAAATTCCCATTTTCCTAATGCTTGCTCCTTTCTCAACTAAGCAACCACTTTCAGCGGCATTGTAGAGTCTGCACGTTCCAATGACGGTGCACAAAAACATGATGACCCATTGTGACAAAAACCCAATTCCATGTCCTTCTTTTGGGGAATATGTTAAATTGAAATTTTAAATATCCGTAATAATAGAAAGCTGGAAATATAAAGGCTGGTTATTTAAACTTGATGAACACCAAGGCTCCAACACCCTCGGCGTATACACACCTGGCACAACAGGGTTTCTTGGCACAGAGACAGTTGACTCCTCCTGGCAATTCTTCATGTTCTCTGGGCAGACAAAGACTCCTTACCTGCCACACAGAGAGACACTTAAAAAAGTTCCTAACCAAGGGCCAAGGAGCTCCAAGAGCAAATACTTGAGTATTGTCTACCACTGGAGTTTAAATGTATGTACATGCCAGCCCATCTTAAGGGGATCGGAGGGGGGGCGGGGTGCTTGATGGAATCCAGACTGAAGGGGGGGTGTAATAGAAAATTATTAGAAATAGCTTCACTCTTTTGCCGCAGGTGTCTGCAAGGTGGGTTACACTCAGCAGAGCCAGAAAGTGGCGACAGACAAGGGATTCAGGATATATACAGTAAGGGTCTGTGTCTGACCCTCCTTTACCCAGCCCCTTCCCTAGGAAGGATATACCCTACTAAGACTGGGTAGCGGAACAGACTGAAAGAACTGATTACTGGGGACCCTGGCACTTCTGCTGTGGGTACCTCTTCTGAAAGAGCTGTGCACTGGAAGAGGGTATTTTTTCCCTTTCGCCCAAAGGAAAGGTGAGAACTAGAGACCTGAAGGCACCCAAAAGGTGGTAAGGAGCTCCTTCTAGTTCTAGGAGAAAGGGCAAGTGAGGGAAAGGAACAATGCTGACAAGCAAGTGAAGAAGCAGCAGAGTTTTAGTTTGGGCCCATCCCACTGGGGAAGCAGAAAAAGCGGGCATCTAAGCCTCAGAAGTCCATAGCAAGATGGCTTCAGGGAAGGCTTGCAACAGAGCTGCAGGGGGCACTGATGCTGTATGAGGCACCTCTCCTTCCCCTACCCCTCCTTTCCCCTTCATTGCCTAGAGATTGAAGACAGGAGATGCTGGGGGAAGCTGCTAATATTCTGTTACTGGGTTGATGGAAATGTTGAACAGCACACCTGTGGACAGACCATGAAAGTGACCTTCCCTTGGAATTTAGGGGGACCTAGAGAACACTTGTCTTAAACTGTTGGCAAAGAGAACTTCTACAGACCTAGCAAAAACACCTGCCATGTTTGATTAGCAGCTTATTTTCCAGTGTCCCTAAAATATACATAAACATTTCTTGAGTAAATAATATACAAGAGTGATGTCCCCCAATTAGACTCCCTAGACTGAGAACTACAGGTACCGTGCTTTTCGGGTCACTGTCTCTTCAGTCACCAGCCTGACGCCACGCACACAAGGATGCTCAACAAAGGTTTGTGGAAGGAATGAATAAATGAGTAGCCCACCAACTTATATGTAGAGTTAAGATCCCTAAAGTTACAGATGAAAATATACAGTGTTTAGCACACAACTTTATGACATTATTCAGCATATGCATCACAGATCAAGGAATGCATTTGATTAATTTCAAAATTACACACATGTTTATGAATGGCATTCCCAGTAGCCACAGAGAATGTGTCCCGAATGCTTTACTAAGGAGCAGTTCCTTGTCACCAGCCAGGGCTAACACATGTAAGTGTATACAGGCTGTCTGCGTTCCCTGGAATTGTCAGTGGCTTGCTGGGAGCCTGTAAAGGATGGAAAAGCAGAAATCCTTCAATCGCCTTCCTTCAACATTCCAAATCAAGTACACAGTGCTTTAAAAATTGTTTCTACCCTTTGGGCATATTGGCATAGAAATAAAAGCACTTAGTCTCTCCTTCCAGTTTTGTTTTACATTCTCAACAGTGAGAGTTACTCACAACGTAGGCTCCCAATGGAGAGGAACTTGTGTGCACAGCACACATCAGTGGTTAAAAGATGACTTTGTTGTAAGGGGTGTGGGGTGAGGGATGCAGCGGGCTTGCAGTTGTTGGCTGCATTCTCTTCCAGATGTTCATCTCCCTATGTGTGCCACGTCAGATATTCATTAGAGAAATTTAGAGAGAGGTCAGATGGCTGAGAGTCCAATATGGTAACCATGACCACATGTGACTACTGAGCACATGAAACATGGCTGATCTGAACAGAGATGTGCAGTAGGCTGAAAACACACACTGGATTTTTGAAGACTTAGTTTGAAAGGAAAGATACGTGTAAAATATTGATTATATGCTAAAATGATAATATTTCAGGGTAAACCAAATATATTATTAAAATAAACTTCACTTTTCTTTTTAACATCTTTGGATGTGGCTTCAAGAAAATTTAATTGCATACGTAACTCAAATTTTTGACTCACTGTATCTACACTGTGCTGATTTAGAGGGACCACCAGATCAGGAGATACGCATCTTAGTTATGTATACATACTTATTTAGTTTCTTACTGAACTTATATGATGTGCCAGGAATTGGGCAAGAGGTGGATTTAATGGTGAGCAAAGCAAGTATGTGGATCACATGTGGTCTCTGGTGCCTCCAGGTCTACTTTCTCTCTTCCTCTCTCCTGCTACTGCAGAAAGTTCATTCCTTGCCATCTTTTTTTTTTTTTTTTTAACATCTTTATTGGGGTATAATTGCTTTACAATGGTGTGGTAGTTTCTGCTTTATAACAAAGTGAATCAGTTATACATATATTCCCATATGTCTTCCCTCTTGCGTCTCCCTCCCTCCCACCCTCCCTATCCCAACCCTCCAGGCTGTCACAAAGCACCGAGCCAATATCCCTGTGCCATGCGGCTGCTTCCCACTAGCTATCTACCTTACTACGTTTGTTAGTGTGTATCTGTCCATGACTCTCTCTCGCCCTGTCACAGCTCACCCTTCCCCCTCCCCATATCCTCAAGTCCGTTCTCTAGTAGGTCTGCGTCTTTATTCGTGTCTTACCCCTAGGTTCTTCATGACATTTTTTTTCTTAAATTCCATATATATGTGTTAGCATACGGTATTTGTCTTTTTCTTTCTGACTTACTTCACCCTGCATGACAGACTCTAGGTCTATCCACCTCATTACAAATAGCTCAATTTCATTTCTTCTTATGGCTGAGTAATATTCCATTGTATATATGTGCCACATCTTCTTTATCCATTCATCCAATGATGGGCATTTAGGTTGCTTCCATCTCCGGGCTATTGTAAATAGAGCTGCAATGAACATTTTGGTACATGACTCTTTTTGAATTTTGGTTTTCTCAGGGTATATGCCCAGTAGTGGGATTGCTGGGTCATATGGTAGTTCTATTTGTAGTTTTTTAAGGACCCTCCGTACTGTTCTCCATAGTGGCTGAACCAATTCACATTCCCACCAGCAGTGCAAGAGTGTTCCCTTTTCTCCACAGCCTCTCCAGCATTTATTGTTTCTAGATTTTTTGATGATGGCCATTCTGACTGGTGTGAGATGATATCTCATTGTAGTTTTGATTTGCATTTCTCTAATGATTAATGATGTTGAGCATTCTTTCATGTGTTTGCTGGCAGTCTGTATATCTTCTTTGGAGAAATGTCTATTTAGGTCTTCTGCCCATTTTTGGATTGGGTTGTTTGTTTTTTTGTTATTGAGCTGCATGAGCTGCTTGTAAATTTTGGAGGTTAATCCTTTGTCAGTTGCTTCATTTGCCAATATTTTCTCCCATTCTGAGGGCAGTCTTTTGGTCTTGTTTCTGGTTTCCTTTGCTGTGCAAAAGCTTTGAAGTTTCATTAGGTCCCATTTGTTTACTTTTGTTTTTATTTCCATTACTCTAGGAGGTGGGTCAGAAAGGATCTTGCTGTGATTTATGTCATAGAGTGTTCTGCCTATGTTTTCCTCTAAGAGTTTGATAGTGTCTGGCCTTACATTTAGGTCTTTAATCCATTTTGAGCTTATTTTTGTGTATGGTGTTAGGGAGTGATCTAATCTCATACTTTTACATGTAGCTGTCCAGTTTTCCCAGCACCACTTATTGAAGAGGCTGTCCTTTCTCCACTGTACATTCCTGCCACCTTTATCAAAGATAAGGTGACCATATGTGCGTGGGTTTATCTCTGGGCTTTCTATCCTGTTCCATTGATCTATCTTTCTGTTTTTGTGCCAGTACCATACTGTCTTGATTACTGTAGCTTTGTAGTATAGTCTGAAGTCAGGGAGCCTGATTCCTCCAGCTCCTTTTTTCGTTCTCAAGATTGCTTTGGCTATTCGGGCTCTTTTGTGTTTCCATACAGATGGCAAAATTTTTTGTTCTAGTTCTGTGAAAAATGCCAGTGGTAGTTTGATAGGGATTGCATTGAATCTGTAGATTGCTTTGGGTAGTAGAGTCATTTTCACAATGTTGATTCTTCCAATCCAAGAACATGGTATATCTCTCCATCTATTTGTATCATCTTTAATTTCTTTCATCAATGTCTTATAATTTTCTGCATACAGGTCTTTTGTCTCCTTAGGTAGGTTTATTCCTAGATATCTTATTCTTTTTGTTGCAATGGTAAATGGGAGTGTTTTCTTGATTTCACTTTCAGGTTTTTCATCATTAGTATATAGGAATGCCAGAGATTTCTGTGCATTAATTTTGTATCCTGCTACTTTACCAACTTCATTGATTAGCTCTAGTAGTTTTCTGGTAGCATCTTTAGGATTCTCTATGTATAGTATCATGTCATCTGCAAAGAGTGACGGCTTTACTTCTTCTTTTCCGATTTGGATTCCTTTTATTTCCTTTTCTTCTCTGATTGCTGTGGCTAAAACTTCCAAAACTATGTTGAATAAGAGTGGTGAGAGTGGGCAACCTTGTCTTGTTCCTGATCTTAGTGGAAATGCTTTCATTTTTTCACCATTGAGGACGATGTTGGCTGTGGGTTTGTCATATATGGCCTTTATTATGTTGAGGAAAGTTCCCTCTATGCCTACTTTCTGCAGGGTTTTTATCATAAATGGGTGTTGAATTTTGTCAAAAGCTTTCTCTGCATCTATTGAGATGATCATATGGTTTTTCTCCTTCAGTTTGTTAATATGGTGTATCACGTTGATTGATTTGCATATATTGAAGAATCCTTGCATTCCTGGAATAAACCCCACTTGATCATGGTGTATGATCCTTTTAATGTGCTGTTGGATTCTGTTTGCTAGTATTTTGTTGAGGATTTTTGCATCTATGTTCATCAGTGATAATTGGCCTGTAGTTTTCTTTCTTTGTGACATCCTTGTCTGGTTTTGGTATCAAGGTGATGGTGGCCTCGTAGAAGGAATTTGGGAGTGTTCCTCCCTCTGCTATATTTTGGAAGAGTTTGAGAAGGATAGGTGTTAGCTCTTCTTTAAATGTTTGGTAGAATTCGCCTGTGAAGCCCTCTGGTCCTGGGCTTATGTTTGTTGGAAGATTTTTAATCACAGTTTCAATTTCAGTGCTTGTGATTGGTCTGTTCATATTTTCTGTTTCTTCCTGATTCAGTCTTGGCAGGTTGTGCCTTTCTAAGAATTTGTCCATTTCTTCCAGATTGTCCATTTTATTGGCATAGAGTTGCTTGTAGTAATCTCTCATGATCTTTTGTATTTCTGCAGTGTCAGTTGTTACTTCTCCTTTTTCATTTCTAATTCTATTGATTTGAGTCTTTTCCCTTTTTTTCTTGATGAGTCTGGCTAGTGGTTTATCAATTTTGTTTATCTTCTCAAAGAACCAGCTTTTAGTTTTATTGATCTTTGCTATCGTTTCCTTCATTTCTTTTTCATTTATTTCTGATCTGATTTTTATGATTTCTTTCATCTGCTAGCTTTGGGGTTTTTTTGTTCTTCTTTCTCTAATTGCTTTAGGTGCAAGGTTAGGTTGTTTATTCGAGATGTTTCCTGTTTCTTAAGGTGGGCTTGTATTGCTATAAACTTCCCCCTTAGAACTGCTTTTGCTGCATCCCATAGGTTTTGGGTCGTCGTGTCTCCATTGTCATTTGTTTCTAGGTATTTTTTTATTTCCTCTTTGATATCTTCAGTGATCACTTCATTATTAAGTAGTGTATTGTTTAGCCTCCATGTGTTTGTAGTTTTTACAGATCTTTTCCTGTAATTGATATCTAGTCTCATAGCGTTGTGGTCGGAAAAGATACTTGATACAATTTCAATTTTCTTAAATTTACCAAGGCTTGATTTGTGACCCAAGATATGATCTATCCTGGAGAATGTTCCATGAGCACTTGAGAAAAATGTGTATTCTGTTGTTTTTGGATGGAGTGTCCTATATATATTAAGTCCATCTTGTTTCATTTAAAGCTTGTGTTTCCTTATTTATTTTCATTTTGGATGATCTGTCCATGGGTGAAAGTGGGGTGTTAAAGTCCCCTACTATGAATGTGTTACTGTCGATTTCCCCTTTTATGGCTGTTAGTATTTGCCTTATGTATTGAGGTGCTCCTATGTTGGGTGCATAAATATTTACAATTGTTATATCTTATTTTGGATCGATCCCCTGATCATTATGTAGTGTCCTTCTCTGTCTCTTTTAATAGTCCTTATTTTAAAGTCTATTTTGTCTGATATGAGAATTGCTACTCCAGCTTTCTTTTGGTTTCCATTTGCATGGAATATCTTTTTCCATCCCCTTACTTTCCGTCTGTATGTGTCTCTAGGTCTGAAGTGGGTCTCTTGTAGACAGCATATATAAGGGTCTTGTTTTTGTATCCATTCAGCCAATCTGTGTCTTTTGGTGGGAGCATTTAGTCCATTTACATTTAAGGTAATTATCGATATGTATGTTCCTATTCCCATTTTCTAAATTGTTTTGGGTTCGTTATTGTAGGTCTTTTCCTTCTCTTGTGTTTCTTGTCTAGAGACGTCCCTTTAGCATTTGTTGTAAAGCTGGTTTGGTGGTGCTGAACTCTCTCAGCTTTTGCTTGTCTGTAAAGGTTTTAATTTCTCCATCAAATCTGAATGAGATCCTAGCTGGGCAGAGTAATCTTGGTTGCAGGTTTTTCTCTTTCATCACTTTCAATATGTCCTGCCACTCCCTTCTGGCTCGTAGGGTTTCTGCTGAGAGATCAGCTGTTAACCTTATGGGGATTCCCTTGTGTGTTATTTGTTGTTTTTCCCTTGCTGCTTTTAATATGCTTTCTTTGTATTTAATTTTTGACAGTTTGATTAATATGTGTCTTGGCCTATTTCTCCTTGGATTTATCCTGTATGGGACTCTCTGTGCTTCCTGGACTTGATTAACTATTTCCTTTCCCATATTAGGGAAGTTTTCAACTATAATCTCTTCAAATATTTTCTCAGTCCCTTTCTTTTTCTCTTCTTCTTCTGGAACCCCTATAATTCGAATGTTGGTGCGTTTCATGTTGTCCCAGAGGTCTCTGAGACTGTCCTCAGTTCTTTTCATTCTTTTTTCTTTATTCTGCTCTGCAGTAGTTATTTCCACTATTTTATCTTCCAGGTCACTTATCCGTTCTTCTGCCTCAGTTATTCTGCTATTGATCCCATCTAGAGTATTTTTCATTTCATTTATTGTGTTGTTCATCATTGTTTGTTTCATCTTTAGTTCTTCTAGGTCCTTGTTAACTGATTCTTGCATTTTGTCTATTCTATTTCCAAGATTTCGGATCATCCTTACTATCATTATTCTGAATTCTTTTTCAGGTAGACTGCCTATTTCCTCTTCATTTGTTAGGTCTGGTGGGTTTTTATCTTGCTCCTTTATCTGCTGTTTTTCTGTCTTCTCATTTTGCTTATCTTACTGTGTTTGGGGGTCTCCTTTTTGCAGGCTGCAGGTTCATAGTTCCCGCTGTTTTTAATGTCTGTCCCCAGTGGCTGAGGTTGGTTCAGTGGGTTGTGTAGGCTTCCTGGTGGAGGGGACTAGTCCCTGTGTTGTGGTGGATGAGGCTGGATCTTGTTTTTCTGGTGGGCAGGTTCACGTCTGGTGGTGTGTTTTGGGGTGTCTGTGGCCTCATTATGATTTTAGGCAGCCTCTCTGCTAATGGGTGGGGTTGTGTTCCTGTCTTGCTAGTTGTTTGGCATAGGTTGTCCAGCACTGTGGCTTGCTGGTCGTTGAGTGAAGCTGGGTGCTGGTGTTGAGATGGAGATCTCTGGGAGATTTTCACCATTTGATATTATGTGGAGCTGGGAGGTCTCTTGTTGACCAGTGTCCTGAAGTTGGCTCTCCTCCCTCAGAGGCAGAGCCCTGACTCCTGGCTGGAGCACCAAGAGCCTTTCTTCCACACGGCTCAGAATAAAAGAAAAAGTAGAGAGAATTAGTAGAAGTATGAGGAAAGAAAGAAGGAAAGGAGGGAAGGAAGGAAGAAAGGAAGAAAGAAGCAAAGAAGGAAAGAAGGGAGGGAGGAAGGAGGGAAAGAAGGAAAAAAGAAAGAAAGAAGATACAGTAAAAATAAAAAAAAGGGACGGATAGAACCTTAGGACAAATGGTGGAAGCAAAGCTATACAGACAAAATCTTCCACAGAAGCTTACACATACACCCTCACAAAAAGAGGTAAAGGGGGAAAAATCATAAATCTTGCTGTCAGAGACCACCTCCTCAATTTCGGATGATTCGTTGTCTAAAGGAGGGAAGGAAGGAAGGAAAGAAAGAACGAAGGTAAAGTATAATAAAGTTATTAAAATTAATTATTAAGAAAAAAAATTTTTTTAAAAACCATGGATGGATAGAACCCTAGGACAAATGGTGGAAGCAAGACTATACAGACAAGATCTCACACAGAAGCATACACATACACATTCACAAAAAGAGGAAAAGGGAAAAAAATCATAGATCGTGCTGCTAAAGTCCACCTCCTCAATTTGGGATCATTCATTGTCTATTCATGTATTCCACAGATGCAGGGTATATCAAGTTGATTGTGGAGTTTTAATCTGCTGCTTCTGAGGCTGCTGGGAGAGATTTCCCTTTCTCTTCTTTGTTCTCACAGCTCCCGGGGCTCAGCTTTGGATTTGGCCCCGCCTCTGCGTGTAGGTCGCTGGCTCAGGCCCGGGGGGGAGGGAGGGTCACGGAGTGCGGGGCGGGCCTGCAGCGGCAGAGGCCGGCGTGACGTTGCACCAGCCTGAGGCCCGCCGTGCGTTCTCCCAGGGAAGTTGTCCCTGGATCCCGGGAACCTGGCAGTGGCGGGCTGCACAGGCTCCGCGGAAGAGGGGTGTGGAGAGTGACCTGTGCTCGCACACAGGCCCCTTGGTGGCGGCAACAGCAGCCTTAGTGTCTCCCGCCCGTCTCCTGGGTCCGCGCTTTTAGCCGCGGCTCGCGCCCGTCTCTGAAGTTCCTTTAAGCAGCGCTCTTAAACCCCTCTCCTTGCGCACCAGGAAACAAAGAGGGAAGAAAAAGTCTCTTGCCTCTTCGGCAGGTGCAGAGTTTTCCCCGGACTCCCTCCCGGCTAGCCGTGGTGCACTAACCCCTTCAGGCTATGTTGTCCCAGAGGTCTCTGAGACTGTCCTCAGTTCTTTTCATTCTTTTTTCTTTATTCTGCTCTGCAGTAGTTATTTCCACTATTTTATCTTACCAACCCCAGTCCTCCCCCTGCGCTCCGTCAGAAACCGAAACCCGAGGCTCAGCTCGCAGCCCCGCCCGCCCTGGCGGGTGAGCAGACAAGCCTCTCGGGCTGGTGAGTGCCGGTGGGCCTGATCCTCTGTGCGGGAATCTCCCCGCTTTGCCCTCCGCACCCCTGTTGCTGTGCAGTCCTCCGCAGCCCTGAAGCTCCCCCCTTCGCCTCCCGCAGTCTCCTCCCGCAAAGGGGCTTCCTAGTGTGTGGAAACTTTTCCTCCTTCACAGCTCCCTCCCACTGGTGCAGGTGCCGTCCCTATTCTTTTGTCTCTGTTTTTTCTTTTTTTTCTTTTGCCCTACCCAGGTACGTGAGGAGTTTCTTGCCTTTTGGGAGGTCTGAGGTCTTCTGCCAGCCTTCAGTAGGTGTTCTGTAGGAGTTGTTCCACGTGTAGATGTATTTCTGGTGTATCTGTGGGGAGGAAGGTGATCTCCGCGTCTTACTCTTCCGCCATCTTCAAGGTCCCTCCCCTTGCCATCTTTGACCTGCATCCAGGTGTCTGGTGGTAATCTCCCACTCCAGCCAGCAGTGAAATCATGTCATCTTCTAGGGTATAGCTCTGTCTTGACCTGGAGACAGACCCATAAAGGTACTTTGGGGGCTTCCCTGGTGGCGCAGTGGTTAAGAACCCACCTGCCAATGCAGGGGACACAGGTTCAAGCCCTGGTCAAGGAAGATCCCACATGCCGCAGAGCAACTAACCCCATACACCACAACTACTGAGCCTGTGCTCTAGAGCCCACGAGCCACAACTACTGAGCCCTCATGCCACAACTACTGAAGCCCATGCACCTAGGGCCCGTGCTCCGCAACAAGAGAAGCCACTGTAATGAGAAGCCCATGCACCACAATGAAGAGTAGCCCTCGCTCGCCGCAACTAGAGAAAGCCCACGCGCAACAACAAAGACCCAATGCAGCCAAAAATAAATAAAATTAAAAAAAAATTTTTGGACTTCCAGGAAGATGGCGGAAGAGTAAGACACGGAGATCACCTTCCTCCCTACAGATACACCAGAAATACATCTACGCGTGGAACAACTCCTACGGAGCACCTACTGAACGCTGGCAGAAGACCTCAGACCTCCCTAAAGGCAAGGAACCCCCCACGTACATGGTTAGGGCAAAAGAAAAAAAAATAAACAGAGACGAAAGGATAGGGACGGGTCCTGCACCAGCGGGAGAGAGCTGTGAAGGAGGAAAAGTGTCCACACACTAGGAAACCCCTTCACGGGCGGAGACTGCGGGTGGCGGAGTGGGGGAGCTTCGGGGCTGCGGAGGAGAGCACAGCAACAGGCGTGCGTAGAGCAAAGCAGAGAGATTCCAGCGCAGAGGATCGGGCCGACCTGCACTCACCAGCCGAGAGGCTTGTCTGCTCGCCCACCGGAGCGGGCGGGGCTGGGAGCTGAGGCTCCGGCTTCTGTCGGAGCACAGGGAGAGGACTGAGGTTGGCGGCATGAACACAGCCTGCAGGGCGTTAGTGCACCGCGGCTAGCCGGGAGGGAGTCCGGGGAAAAGTCTGGACCTGCCGAAGAGGCAAGAGACTTTTTCTTCTCTCCTTGTTTCCTGGTGCTCGAGGAGAGGGGATTAAGAGCGCTGCTTAAAGGAGCTCCAGAGACGGGCGCGATCCGCGGCTAAAAGTGCAGAGCCCAGAGACAGACATGAGATGCTAAGGCCGCTGCTGCCGCCACCAAGAAGCCTGTGTGCGAACACAGGTCACTATCCACACCCCCTTCCGGGAAGCCTGTGCAGCCCGCCACTGCCAGGGTCCCGGGATCCAGGGACAACTGCCCCCGGGAGAACGCACGGCACGCCTCAGGCTAGCAACGTCACGCCAGCCTCTGCCGCCGCAGGCCCGCCCCACACTCCGTGACCCTCCCCCCCCCCCCTCGGCCTGAGTAAGCCAGAGCCTCCGAATTAGCGGCTCCTTTAACCCCGTCCTGTCTGAGCAAAGAACAGACGCCCTCCGGCGACTTACACGCACAGGCGGGGCCAAATCCAAAGCTGAGCCCCTGGAAGCTCTGAGAAAAAAGAAGAGAAAGGGAAATCTCTCCCAGCAGCCTCAGAAGCAGTGGATTAAAGCTCCACAATCAACTTGATGTACCCTGCATCTGTGGAATACATGAATAGACAACAAATCATCCCAAATTAAGGAGCCCTGTGGATGAAAGGCTCTTGGTGCTGCAGCCAGGAGTCAGTGCTGTGCCTCTGAGGTGGGAGAGCCAACTTCAGGACACTGGTCCACAAGAGGCCTCCCAGCTGCACATAATATCAAACAGCGAAAATCTCCCAGAGACCTCCATCTCAACACCAGCACCCAGCTTCACTCAACGACCAGCAAGCTACAGTGCTGGACAACCTATGCCAAACAACTAGCAAGACAGGAACACAACCCCACCCATTAGCAGAGAGGCTGCCCAAAATCATAAGTCTACAGACACCCCAAAACTCACCACCAGACGTGGACCTGCCCACCAGAAAGACAAGATCCAGCCTCATCCACCAGAACACAGGCACTAGTACCCTCCACCAGGAAGCCTACACAACCCACTGAACCAACCTTAGCCACTGGGGACAGACACAAAAAACAACAGGAACTACGAACCTTCAGCCTGCAAAAAGGAGACCCCCAAACACAGTAAGATAAGCAAAATGAGAAGATAGAAAAACACACAGCAGATGAAGGAGCAAGATAAAAACCACCAGACCTAACAAATGAAGAGGAAATAGGCAGTCTACCTGAAAAAGAATTCAGAATAATGATAGTAAAGATGATCCAAAATCTTGGAAATAGAATAGACAAAATGCAAGAATCAGTTAACAAGGACCTAGAAGAACTAAAGATGAAACAAACAATGATGAACAACACAATAAATGAAATGAAAAATACTCTAGATGGGATCAATGGCAGAATAACTGAGGCAGAAGAACGGATAAGTGACCTGGAAGATAAAATAGTGGAAATAACTACTGCAGAGCAGAATAAAGAAAAAAGAATGAAAAGAACTGAGGACAGTCTCAGAGACCTCTGGGACAACATGAAATGCACCAACATTCGAATTATAGGGGTTCCAGAAGAAGAAGAGAAAAAGAAAGGGACTGAGAAAATATTTGAAGAGATTATAGTTGAAAACTTCCCTAATATGGGAAAGGAAATAGTTAATCAAGTCCAGGAAGCACAGAGAGTCCCATACAGGATAAATCCAAGGAGAAATACGCCAAGACACATATTAATCAAACTGTCAAAAATTAAATACAAAGAAAACATATTAAAAGCAGCAAGGGAAAAACAACAAATAACACACAAGGGAATCCCCATAAGGTTAACAGCTGATCTTTCAGCAGAAACTCTGCAAGCCAGAAGGGACTGGCAGGACATATTGAAAGTGTTGAAGGAGAAAAACCTGCAACCAAGATTACTCTGCCCAGCAAGGATCTCATTCAGATTTGATGGAGAAATTAAAACCTTTACAGACAAGCAAAAGCTGAGAGAGTTCAGCACCACCAAACCAGCTTTACAACAAATGCTAAAGGGACGTCTCTAGACAAGAAACACAAGAGAAGGAAAAGACCTACAATAACGAACCCAAAACAATTTAGAAAATGGGAATAGGAACATACATATCGATAATTACCTTAAATGTAAATGGACTAAATGCTCCCACCAAAAGACACAGATTGGCTGAATGGATACAAAAACAAGACCCTTATATATGCTGTCTACAAGAGACCCACTTCAGACCTAGAGACACATACAGACTGAAAGTAAGGGGATGGAAAAAGATATTCCATGCAAATGGAAACCAAAAGAAAGCTGGAGTAGCAATTCTCATATCAGACAAAATAGACTTTAAAATAAGGACTATTAAAAGAGACAGAGAAGGACACTACATAATGATCAAGGGATCGATCCAAAATAAGATATAACAATTGTAAATATTTATGCACCCAACATAGGAGCACCTCAATACATAAGGCAAATACTAACAGCCATAAAAGGGGAAATCGACAGTAACACATTCATAGTAGGGGACTTTAACACCCCACTTTCACCCATGGACAGATCATCCAAAATGAAAATAAATAAGGCAACACAAGCTTTAAATGAAACAAGATGGACTTAATATATATAGGACACTCCATCCAAAAACAACAGAATACACATTTTTCTCAAGTGCTCATGGAACATTCTCCAGGATAGATCATATCTTGGGTCACAAATCAAGCCTTGGTAAATTTAAGAAAATTGAAATTGTATCAAGTATCTTTTCCGACCACAATGCTATGAGACTAGATATCAATTACAGGAAAAGATCTGTAAAAACTACAAACACATGGAGGCTAAACAATACACAACTTAATAACGAAGTGATCACTGAAGAAATCAAAGAGGAAATCAAAAAATACCTAGAAACAAATGACAATGGAGACAGGACGACTCAAAATCTATGGGACGCAGCAAAAGCAGTTCTAAGAGGGAAGTTTATAGCAATACAAGCCCACCTTAAGAAACAGGAAACATCTTGAATAAACAACCTAACCTTGCACCTAAAGCAATTAGAGAAAGAAGAACAAAAAAACCCCAAAACTAGCAGATGAAAGAAATCATAAAAATCAGATCAGAAATAAATGAAAAAGAAATGAAGGAAACGATAGCAAAGATCAATAAAACTAAAAGCTGGTTCTTTGAAAGGATAAACAAAATTGATAAACCATTAGCCAGACTCATCAAGAAAAAAAGAGAGAAGACTCAAATCAATAGAATTAGAAATGAAAAAGGAGAAGTAACAATTGACACTGCAGAAATACAAAAGATCATGAGAGATTACTACAAGCAACTCTATGCCAATAAAATGGACAACCTGGAAGAAATGGACAAATTCTTAGAAAGGCACAACCTGCCAAGACTGAATCAGGAAGAAACAGAAAATATGAACAGACCAATCACAAGCACTGAAATTGAAACTGTGATTAAAAATCTTCCAACAAGCAAAGGCCCAGGACCAGATGGCTTCACAGGCGAATTCTAACAAACATTTAGAGAAGAGCTATCACCTATCCTTCTCAAACTCTTCCAAAATATAGCAGAGGGAGGAACACTCCCCAACTCATTCTACGAGGCCACCGTCACCCTGATACCAAAACCAGACAAGGATGTCACAAAGAAAGAAAACTACAGGCCAATTATCACTGATGAACATAGATGCAAAAATCCTCAACAAAATACTAGCAAACAGAATCCAACAGCACATTAAAAGGATCATACACCATGATCAAGTGGGGTTTATTCCAGGAATGCAAGGATTCTTCAATATATGCATATCAATCAACGTGATACACCATATTAACAAATTAAAGGAGAAAAACCATATGATCATCTCAATAGATGCAGAGAAAGCTTTTGACAAAATTCAACACCCATTTATGATAAAAACCCTGCAGAAAGTAGGCATAGAGGGAACTTTCCTCAACATAATAAAGGCCATATATGACAAACCCACAGCCAACATCGTCCTCAATGGTGAAAAAATGAAAGCATTTCCACTAAGATCAGGAACAAGACAAGGTTGCCCACTCTCACCACTCTTATTCAACATAGTTTTGGAAGTTTTAGCCACAGCAATCAGAGAAGAAAAGGAAATAAAAGGAATCCAAATCGGAAAAGAAAAAGTAAAGCCGTCACTCTTTGCAGATGACATGATACTATACATAGAGAATCCTCAAGATGCTACCAGAAAACTAGTAGAGCTAATCAACGAATTTGGTAAAGTAGCAGGATACAAAATTAATGCACAGAAATCTCTGGCATTCCTATGCACTAAGGATGAAAAATCTGAAAGTGAAATCAAGAAAACACTCCCATTTACTATTGCAACAAAAAGAATAAGATATCTAGGAATAAACCTACCTAAAGAGACAAAAGACCTGTATGCAGAAAATTATAAGACACTGATGAAAGAAAGTAAAGATGATACAAATAGATGGAGAGATATACCATGTTCTTGGATTGGAAGAATCAACATTGTGAAAATGACTCTACTACCCAAAGCAATCTACAGATTCAATGCAATCCCTATCAAACTACCAATGGCATTTTTCACAGAACTAGAACAAAAAAGTTCACAATTTGTATGGAAACACAAAAGAGCCCGAATAGCCAAAGCAATCTTGAGAACGAAAAACAGAGCTGGAGGAATCAGGCTCCCTGACTTCAGACTATACTACAAAGCTACAGTAATCAAGACAGTACGGTACTGGCACAAAAACAGAAATATAGATCAATGGAACAGGATAGAAAGCCCAGAGATAAACCCACGCACATATGGTCACCTTATCTTTGACAAAGGAGGCAGGAATGTACAGTGGAGAAAGGACAGCCTCTTCAATAAGTGGTGCTGGGAAAACTGGACAGCTACATGTAAAAGTATGAGATTAGATCACTCCCTAACACCATACACAAAAATAAGCTCAAAATGGATTAAAGACCTAAATGTAAGGCCAGAAACTATCAAACTCTTAGAGGAAAACATAGGCAGGACACTCTATGACATAAATCACAGCAAGGTCCTTTTTGACCCACCTCCTAGAGTAATGGAAATAAAAACAAAAGTAAACAAATGGGACCTAATGAAATTTAAAAGCTTTTGCACAGCAAAGGAAACCATAAACAAGACCAAAAGACAACCCTCAGTATGGGAGAAAATATTTGCAAATGAAGCAACTGACAAAGGATTAATCTCCAATATTTACAAGCAGCTCAGGCAGCTTAATAACAAAAAAATAAACAACCCAATCCAAAAATGGGCAGAAGACCTAAATAGACATTTCTCCAAAGAAGATATACAGAGTGCCAACAAACACATGAAAGAATGCTCAACATCACTAATCATTAGAGAAATGCAAATCAAAACTACAATGAGATATCATCTCACACCAGTCAGAATGGCCATCATCAAAAAATCTAGAAACAATAAATGCTGGAGAGGATGTGGAGGAAAGGGAACTCTCTTACACAGTTGGTGGGAATGTAAATTGATACAGCCACTGTGGAGAACAGTATGGAGGTTCCTTAAAAAACTACAAATAGAACTACCATATGACCCAGCAATCCCACTACTGGGCATATACCCTGAGAAAAGCATAATTCAAAAAGAGTCATGTACCAAAATGTTCACTGCAGCTCTATTTACAATAGCCCGGAGATGGAAACAACCTAAGTGTCCATCGTCGGATGAATGGATAAAGAAGATGTGGCACATGCATACAATGGAATATTACTCAGCCATAAAAAGAAACGAAATTGAGCTATTTGTCACGAGGTGGATAGACCTAGAGTCTGTCATACAGAGTGAAGTAAGTCAGAAAGAGAGAGACAAATACCGTATGCTAACACATATATATGGAATTTAAGGAAAAAAAAATGTCATGAAAAACCTAGGGGTGAAACAGGAATAAAGACACAGACTTACTAGAGAATGGACTTGAGGCTTGGGGAGGGGGAAGGGTAAACGGTGACAAAGCGAGAGAGAGGCATGGACATATATACACTACCAAACGTAAGGCAGATAGCTAGTGGGAAGCAGCCGCATAGCACAGGGAGATCAGCTCGGTGCTTTGTGACCGCCTGGAGGGGTGGGATAGGGAGGGTGGGAGGGAGGGAGACGCAAGCGGGAAGAGATATGGGAACATATGTATATATATAACTGATTCATTTTGTTGTGAAGCTGAAACTAACATACCATTGTAAAGCAATTATACTCCAATAAAGATGTTAAAATGAAAAACAAACAAAAAAAACAAAACATCAATAAAAAATTTAAAAAAGCTCTAAAAATAAAAAAAAATAAAGTTAGGCCTATAGTTTAATCTACAAAAATGTTTGTCAGGGTGTTGTTCATAATAAAATATTAGCTGGATATGTCCACTATTAAATAATCAAGTATATTAACTTTGATAAATTGTCATGATAGGATACTAAAAGTCATAATGAAGAACAGTATATATACCAATTATGTAAAATAAGACTGTAAAAATAAAAGCTGAAAATATATACTATGTAGATGAGATATTGATAGCAGCAATCTCTGGATAGTTGTGTTTTTGGTAGTAATTTATCGTATGTGATCTATATTAATTTTCTTAAAATAAAAAAAGAAAAGAAGGAGTAGAATCTGATTACACCAAGAAGAGCAAATAAAGTGATCAAGGTGAGGGTCAAGGGATGGCAGCGCAGTGACTGCTGACAGATAAAGTTCTGAAATGAACTTGCCTTTATTAGAACATTTCCATCCACCTGAAAGCAAACCTCCTCTCCTAGCTGCTTTGCTAAAGATGGCCAGACTGCCTTCTTAAGCTATACTCTCTTTCCAGTTAGAGTGAGCTCCACCTAGGATGAGATGAGAATGCATGTCCCTCCCCTCAGAGTGAGACCAGGTGCCAAAGAGACCAAAGTCAAAGAGGAGCTTTTCACCTTGACCCCCTTTGCTCCACCTCCCCATGCTTAGGACAAACACCACCCCCTCTGGGAACATCAAGAGTCCTCACATTTCCTGCATCTTACAGTCTTTCCAGTTTCTCCAAACCTTTGATCTCTAACCTGTCCGTGACTATATCAATTTTAAAAAGAAGAAAAAAAGTCGAAACCACAAAGATCCATTTTTAAAAATCCTGTTGTTCGGCTTGGTGCAAAAGTGAATGCTTTTCTCCTGCTGTGCTACTGTTTTACATTCTTTTCCCTCCTTCTACAAGAAGTGCCCGTTGTAAATTACGGAGCGCATGCACGCACCCGTACACGCACGCGCGCGCACACACACACACACATCCCCAAATCTGGATTCTGCCCTTTGTAATTACAAATCACCACCTGTGGTAAAATTATTGAAAAACAGATGAGCTTTTCATTCCAGCAATAGCCTTAAAACAAGCAGCAGTTTCAACTGCCAGGGTGATGTATGGACAGCACAGAGGGCAGATGAGGGATTAATTAGGTCTGTCCTTGCACATTGCCAGGGGAGCACTTCTGTAGAGGTGATTGAAAACTAGAAAGAGTGGCATTAGTCTTCATTGTTGGTTAAAGGCAACAAAAATAAAGATGCAATTGAGTTGACAAAGCTTCAAGGTATGCGGCTGAGTCATTTGGAGGTGTCAAAATGATCAAACTATAATTAATTAGCTGAAGTGTTGTATTTAATCCCTCAACTTTAATGAAGAATTCTGCATCCGAGAACAAGTAGCAAAGAAGGGACCATTGGTTTCTGATATTTGTTAGGTTTGGGGGGTTAGTCATTGGGGGAGAACCTAAGTTTTTCTCAGGCTGTAATGATCAACATCCCCTGCTTTTAATCTTATTGTCATTTCCCTTTCTCTTTATAGAACAGTGATGTTGTTCTCCGCATTTTTATGAGGGGAG
Source organism: Leucopleurus acutus (assembly GCF_964270905.1). NCBI lineage: Eukaryota > Metazoa > Chordata > Mammalia > Artiodactyla > Delphinidae > Leucopleurus > Leucopleurus acutus. The sequence goes on from NC_139153.1 coordinate 79,096,484, forward strand.
TAACCCTCCCCGCAGTCTGGGAAGTCTTTTTAAGGATGTCTGGAAGACTGAGTATGGGGGTCTTTGGCTTTTGAACACTTGCCAATTCCTTGTCCAATTTTCTACCAAACAGTGGGTCTATTTTAGAGCATTAGGGAATGTAGCTTTGAGCCATAAAGTCACAAATGATTCCTAATTATAATCAGGAAACATTCATTGAATGCCTACTATGTGTGGGGTTTTGCTTCCTTATCTCAAAAAATACACACAGGACAAGCACATGATGTAAAATATTGCCTAGAAAGATAATGATTTCTCTTTTTTTCCTGTTGGTCTGTACATGTTTGGCCCACATTATTATTTTATATTGGTTTCTGAGCCCCAAGGGAACAAGACATGGGTCTGGGTTGTTCTCTTGGTTTGGGGCCTAACTTGAACCCCTAATGGTTCCTTGATGAGGCTCCTGAGACAACCAGCTCCAAGGGAAGGCAGAACTGAAATATACTCATGTTTAGCCTGTTAATGAATTGGCTATAAATTAGCAGATTTCCTTCCTACTATTATGTAGACTTTGTTTTTATTAGCTATAATTTAGTACCGGACAGCGATTTTTAAACGTGTAGAGTGATTTCTTTTCTTTCTTATAAGTTATCACCCGAAAGACTTAGGAAAAGCACTAACCTTTTATAAAATGGAATAAACAGAGTTGAGGATGGAACAATCAGTAATATTTGAAAAAGCCATTCTTTTTCACTTTTCCACCTGCCAAATCATTAAAATATGCAGAAAACCCCTTAGAACAAGGATTGTTTCATGTCCTCTAATATGGATTTCGTGTAAAAAGTGGCGTTTTTTGAAGGATCTATATTAAAACTGCTGTTTTAGTAAATTTTAAAATATATATCCCTATTTTAAAGGAAGGAATTATACGACATTGATAATTCTGCCTGGGACAAGTATTAACTCAAATATATTAATTAGTTCATGAAGCAGTTTGGATATTTTTTTCTCTATAAATATCTTCTTGCCTAGAGTAAGAAATCAGAAAGGAGTCCCGGGCTTCCCTGGTGGCGCAGTGGTTGAGAGTCCGCCTCCCGATGCAGGGGACACGGGTTCGTGCCCCGGTTGCGGGAAGGTCCCACATGCTGCGTAGCGGCTGGGCTCGTGAACCATGGCTGCTGAGCCTGCGCGTCCGGAGCGTCCGGAGCCTGTGCTCCGCAGCGGGAGAGGCCACAACAGTGAGAGGTCCGCATAGCGCAAAAACAAACAAACAAACAGAAAGGAGTCCCTTCTTTTCTCCCTCTCTTAACAAGTAAAATATAAAGTTATGAATTTGTATCTGAAACCTGGAAATTTTCTGTTGAAGAAGAGGTATCGCCAGGAAAAGGTAGCTATTTGGTTCTTATTATTAAAGAAAGAAAAGTTTCTCGTTGAGAATGTTTCCAAAGAGAAGTCACCAGGAAGTTAAATACAGAGCCATCTTCCCCTTTCTATACTCTTCTTCCCATTCCTACACGTTAGCCTTGTTCCAGTGTTTAAGGTTTTTTGATCATGTGATCTGTCACAAAATTGTCTATTTACTTGTTCCTTTAATATTTGTACTTGAACGTTCACATCCACGTAATAATTATCTATCTTCGATATGAAGTCCCTTAGGGACAGGGATGGTGCTCATAAAAACTGTCAACTGAAAAATGCCACAAAGCAAGCAAAAGTTATAACTAAGATGTGACTGCAGGGCAGCGTTTTGTGACCATTCCATATACCATGGACCCTCTTCAGTGGTTTCCTTTGCTCATGTGACAAAAAACAAGCCCTGGGCCACAAGTGACCTCCTGCATTTAATGGTAAAGGCCCCTCAAACAATGAATGCAATTAACATATCACCATATCCTTTAACAGGATGACAGGTAATCATGAAGAGAATGCATACTTCTGAATATCACCCAGCGTACCTTCATTCCACATCTGTGATCTGCCGAAATAAGGCACTAGACACTAAGCTGTTACTTAAACAAATAACCACTGTTGTTAATAACATCTTACACTTAAACACCACTTTATATGTTCCAAGTGCTTTCATAGACCATCACATCTCATCCTCAAAGCATCTCTGTAAGATAATTGATTACTCCTGTTTTACAGATCCCTCAGAAACATCCCACACAATTTCTCTAGCTGCTGTATCAACTAGAGGCACGTGGCTCCTCTTCTGTCCACCTCTATTGAGAGGAAGTTTGGGAATAAACATCTTGCCTCATTGAAATCCCAAGTGCAACTTCTTTTTATAGTGGTGGTTAAAACTGTCGTTGGAGGTGAGAAGTATTTTGTGAATTCTTAAGGTGTCTACAACGTATGTTTTGATGCTCTTTTATTTTGAAGGATGAGTCTGTCTATGACTATAACTTGTACCTGACTGAAAATACCAATAGAGGCATCTCTTCTTTGCTCAGGCAGAACTCTAACCATCCTTTGGGGCTCAAAGGGGTGCCTTTGCTTCAAAAAGGGACCTTGAACCGTTCTTTATCAGTTAGCAGCAAGATGCATACATATACTAGCACAGGTGGTGTTTGGACTGGGGAGGAGGTTGGGAAATGGTTATTTCTAGATTCCTTACAGGAAACTAGGACAAGGCATTGGAGAGGGATGACTGATCAATTAGTTCCAAATTCCAGAAAACCTCCTACAGGAGAACAGTCTTAACTCTGAGACCAGCATGGGGCTTTTTAGTTGATGCTGAAATGATGAACACCCTGCATTCTCCTGTAAGGAATAACTAACTGGCAAATGAACAGGAGGGATGGAAACCTACAAGGATCTTGCAACAAATGGGTAGAAAAATATTTTAATCTAGCCCATCTTTCTTATCACCTTCATCCCCCCTTTCTATCATCCTGTTTCCAGTTACCTTTTCCCAGACCACTAGCACAGGCAAAGTGGGGGAGTCTAAAGACATGAATTCCCCAATATATTATTTCTCAGTGACATCTGAGGCTGAGTCTTAATAAAAATGTGAGATTTAGGACAACTGTGAGTGTGCTGTTGAAGTGCACAGCACACAAGCAGAAAAAGACATGTCAGTAACATGTTTCTGTAGCTGACATGTAACAACACACAACTGAAAAGGCTTGGGCAAACTGCCAGAGCATCTGACAGTTACCTGGGAATCAAGGATCTTTGCAAGACATCAGTTACATGTGATCCAGAGCAGAGCCTGCTTTGGGCAAGTGCAGAGTGCCAGGCAGCCAGGCAGCTCTAAGTCCAGTTGAACCAGTTTCCTCCTCCAGCTCCGATGGTGTGGCTCTGCTTTTTAACTTCTTTTCCCCCCCTGCGTCATGCAGTCTGTTATGCAATAATTTTCTTTTCTTATTTGCAGCACATTTCTGTTATGATCTTGACATATTCACTCGTATTAGCATTTAAGCGCCAGTCAGTCTTAAGAGAACCCTGAATCTATCTATTGTCTCAGAGCTCTAGAAGTAGACGCCTTTGGTTGTGAGGCCAACATCCTTTATGTCTCTGATTTCCTCCTCCCAGGCTCTGGCTCTGTTATGCTATGTCTCTGAGTTACCACTTCCTGTGACAGTGCTGTTCCTTTGTGGCTGAATTTCTGATACACCCTTTTTTTTCTGGATTTTTCTTGGAAATTGCTATATGATTTTCTTTCTTTCTTTTTTTTTTTTGCGGTACATGGGCCTCTCACTGCTGTGGCCTCTCCTGTTGCGGAGCACAGGCTCTGGACGCGCAGGCTCAGCGGCCATGGCTCACGGGCCCAGCCACTCCGCAGCATGTGGGATCTTCCCGGACCGGGGCACGAACCCGTGTCCCCTGCATCAGCAGGCGGACTCTCAACCACTGCGCCACCAGGGAAGCCCTGATTTATTTATTTTTTTTTAAATCAACAACTGAGCTGTATGTTGTTGCTGTGTGTTCTACCCGGAAAGCATCAAGATCAACAGACACAGAATCTCAAAAACTGTCAAATGAAAACAAACACCAATCCTCCAGTTCCTGTTTCCAAATCCCAAGGTACCGAGAAAGCCCAACATCTATATTGACAGCTCTCCACAGGGCTTAACAAGACAAGAGAGACAGCAATGGATAACTAGAAAGTTGGGTGAACACAACACAAACTGCAGCCCCTTTGCATTCTGGGAAAATGCCAACTACTTACCTTCTGTTGGTGTGTTCTTCCCAGTTGGTTTGAAGAGGCGGGTAGAGTCTCTAGATCACTGGTTCTCAGCCCAGTTGATTTTGTCACCCCAGGGAACATTTGACAATGTCTGGATACATTTTGGTTGTCACAACTGGAATATGCTGTTGGTATCCGGTGAGTAGAGACCGAGGGTTTTGCTAAACATCCTAAGATGCACAGAATGGACCCTACAACAAAGAATTATCCTTCTCAGAATGTCAGTCGTATGAGGTGGAGAATCTCAGCTCCAGATCTATGGGTATGAAAATAAGAATTTAGGTAGTCAAGAGAGAACTTCATTTTTCTTCCATAAGATTTTTTTCTTTTATCCATGCAGTGTCAATTGATAAGTTATTGTAGTTAGCTATTTGGGTGCATATATCAGTATCTGGAGGAAATAGGAGAAGATGGGCTGGAAATGAACAAAAAAGCTGAGTCCAGAAAAGAGCTAAAACCATGAGTTATAAAGCCATCTCCACTGGCTCCAAAGCCACCCACTCAAGCTGAATTTCCCGCCAGTAGTCTCTCATTTAAAAAAAAAAGAAATCCAGTTTTGAAAATATCATGAGTTTCTTTGTCCTAACTAAAGGTTTTCTCAAGCATATATCTTTTAAATAGATCTTTACTGGAGTATAATTGCTTCACTATACGGTGTTAGTTTCTGTTGCACAACAAAGTGAATCAGCCATATGCATACGCATGTCCCCATATCCCCTCCCTCTTGAGCCTCCCTCCCACCCTCCCTATCCCACCCCTCTAGGTCATTGCAAAGCACTGAGCTGATCTCCCTGTGCTAATAGATCTCCCAACTATTTTACAGTCAGTAGTGTATATATGTTGATGCTACTCTCACTTGGCCCCAGCTTTGCCCTCCCCCTGCACGTCCTCAAGTCCATTCTCTATATCTACCTCTTTATTGCTGCCCTGCAACTAGGTTTATCAGTACTATTTTTTTTTAGATTCCATATATATGCATTAGCATACAGTATTTGTTTTTCTTTTTCTGACTTACTTCACTGTGTATGACAGACTTTTTTTTTCACCCTATCAGTCTTCACAATACCTCACATTAAGTAGAATAAGCATCTTCACTTTATTCAGAAGTAAGGTGATGATAGACAGCTGTAGTTCACAGTTCGTAGTTCACTTTTTCTGATTATATAGCTCTGAAGAAAAGATAAGTTCAATTTTCAGGAACCCTGAATAAGTGAGTGAATAAGAGATACCAACTATAAAGGTTCTGGGGTGGAGGTGGGGCTGGTAGTGAAAGAGGTTAATTATTAATAAAATGTTTACTATTCATTAGGTATCTACCATGTATAGGCACTGTGCTAGGTTCTTTATTTATGTCCTTCGATCCATACTGTACTTGGAGGCAGATATTATCTCCCTTCGTCATGGGTGAGAGATCCGGGCCTCAGGAAGGGAAAGGAAGTCCCCTGCAGAAGGATGCACAGCTGGAAGGAGCTGAGACCGATTTCAGATCTTGCTTTGGTGACCTCCAAGCCTGTGTGTGGGTCGCACATCAGAGATCTCAGATGTGCCTCGGCTGGGGCTCAGGGAGGGGGCGACCCTGGCCCAATCGGGGAGTAAAAAGTTGTTTGCATATTAGAGCTCAGAGCTCTCACTATCACAGAGTTAGGAGGGGCTTCGGAGCTCTTTCTCCTAATCCCTTCATATTACAGATGAGGAAATAAGGTCCAGAGAGCAAATATGATGAGTATTTACATCCCACCCCCCAGAGCTTTGTCTTCCTACGTGTGCCATGATGGGTGCCCGGAAGCATCTCTGCCTATCCACACCGGAGCAGAAATACTCAGCCAGCATCTTTGGCTGACGTCCCTGCTTTGCGTTTCAGGCAAGTGGAGCCTTTTCTCTGGAATTCCCTTGCTCTCTGCGAAGACAAAGCCTGGGTTTATTTCCCTTTAGGACACAGTGGGAAGCAGTCAGTTTTGTACGAGCAGCACAGACTTTGCGGCCTTGTCTTTTTCCTTCCTTCTTCTCAACCTGGCTGCGTAAAACTAAGTGCTAAATCATAATACCAGTGGGTTAGGATTAATTGTGATGTTTATTTTGGTACATTTGCCTGAGGACCCGATGTGTGTTTTTACAAATCTAACAAACAATTTTACCTAGAATACCAGACACTCTTCAGCTCCCATTAGCCACGGTTGGATTTGAACCACTGACCTCGAGGTGAGAGGCCACTCATCACATTACAGATGCCCCAGGCCATGGAGTTCACTCGCTTGCTGTTTCTTTAATGTAACTGCCAACAGCAAGATCAGCAGTGGGAATTCTCCCCAGTCCATAGATCCTAAGGTCTCAGAAATTCAGCCTTTGAGAGCTCTTCTTTTTGCCTTGGAGTTTGGACCTATTAACTAGCAACATTGCTAGAGAAACTGCAGAGGGATAAAGGATGGCATACATCCCACACTGTTCTCCTGGAGGAGTAGGCTATCAGGTTATAACCATCTGATTTCCCGTGGATGGTTCAAGTCACCAATGCCCAGGTTAAAGGAAATATTCGAGAACATTAACGATTTGCTGGTACCAAGAGATGCGATGAACAGTTTAAATATACTGCCCCTCAATGGGAGGAAATGTATTTCTATTAAGGGACCAGCATTGTGCTACGCTTGTTGGAATTTTTGCTTGTGCACAGGAATTTTGCTCCGGGTCTATGTCTGTCACTGAAATTGACAACTGCCTATGGCTCTGCACAATTGAAACGTAGATCTTAAATTTCACATCATTATCCAAATAAAATATATCTGCCAAGGGGGACTGGTATTACACAGTTAGAGAACTGTGATACCAGTTGTCTGATTAACAGATTGAGAGGAATAGAAGAATTTCTCACCTACTTTCCAGAGTGATGCTGGCTGGAGAGCTCCTGTTAAACGGACTAATTGATCAGGCTCCCTGTGCTAGGTACAGAGATGCCCAGCATCATGACTGGATGGAGGAGGTAGGGTTTCCTGGGATAGAAAATATCTGTAATGCAGGGAAGAAGGGATGGGGATCAGACCAGACATTTATGAATCCTGTCTTCTGAAAGGGAAAGATGGGAAACCATTAGCCCCTGAGTACATGGCCGCTTGCTCTTGGGCCTCAGATGTACTGAGCCATACTCAGAAGGAAGATACACACGTGAACTTCCTCTTCTCAAAGACTCTTCATAAGATCCAACACCCTGCTAGTCCTGACTTTGCAGTATTCATGAGAAACATCATGGAATACTAAAAATGCATGTCTAATGTAATAAAACAAAAAAAAATCATTGGAGGGTGTGGTTTACTCTAAAAGATACGTTAGCCATCATTAACATGTGTGTTGTCTCTACTGTTTGCTCTGCGTTAATTAGGTCACTTGTTTTCTGACTTAGTGCCCAATTCTAAACTCTGATGGGCAGGTTAGTATCCAAAAGTCACATGAGCGTAACTCATAGGTTTAGATGACAGTGAGTTTGAGAATCTCAGATGTGTTTAGTTTTTCTTTTCTTCTTTTTTTCTTTTTTTCGGTACGCGGGCCTCTCACTGTTGTGGCCTCTCGCGTTGCGGAGCACAGGCTCCGGCCGCGCAGGCCCAGCGGCCATGGCTCACGGGCCCAGCCGCTCCGCGGCATGTGGGATCTTCCCGGACCGGGGCACGACCCCGTGTCCCCTGCATCGGCAGCATCAGCAGGCGGACTTTCACCACTGTGCCACCAGGGAAGCCCCTGTTTAGTTTTTCAGCTGGAAATAACCTTAGTGATCAGTATTGGTACAGTTTCTTATTGTTCCAGGTGAGAAAACTGGAGTCCAGGTGTTGAAATGACTTACCACCTAATGAGCTAATGACATTTATAATGAGCTGGCAATGACTGTTTTAATAGTTATCACCATGGCATCCAAGATTCATTCTGCCTTAGTATAGCCTTGCAGAGAGTTTTCAGATGTATCATCTCATGAGAATTTTTATCAGTTTGTAATCCCTTCTTATACTTACTGGTGTATTTATGACATGTCATTCAAAATAAGCAATATTGTTCTTACAATGGTGGTTAATGTCTCACTTTCCACTTTCTTTTTACTGGTGTACCACGGTTTAGATCTTGGTCTTGTGCACGGTAATGTGTTCCAATGGTTTAAAAATGTTAGACTGCAAATCCCAATCTGGCTTTTTTGGTAAATTACTGTGAGACAAGAAGCAACTCATTCCATCTTCCTTTGCTACTGCTTCTCGATAAGAAGTGGAATTTTTTAGGTACTACTCTGCGTTGTGCTGAGTAGAAATGAGCAAACACTCCTTCCACCATGACTTTCAAGAAAAAGGCAAACCGGAATAAAGAATATCGCAGCTCAAACTAGCCCTTCTGAGTCTCAATTTCCTAACAGGAAAAAAAAAGAAAAGAACAATACCACTGTCTCAGGTTAATTTTCAGGATTAGATGAGAAATATATAAAGCAAAAGCACTTGACATTTTGACTGACACCTAAGATACTTTAGTATCATTCCTGCCTTAGCAATCACTTCTACTTTTTCTGGATTTCAGTGTACAGTTGACCCTTGAATAACTCTGCGGTAAGGGTGCTGAACTCCCATGAAGTTGAAAATCCACGTATAACTCTACAGTCAGCCTTCCTCAGTATCCATGGCTTTGCATCCATGGATTGAACCAACCACGGATCGTGTAGTACTGTAATGGTATTGAGTGAAAAAAAATCCACAGCTAAGTGGTCCCATGCAGTTCAGTGCAGTTCAAACCCGTGTTATTCAAGGGTCAACTGAAATGCATTATCAATACCTTTACAGAAGACACTTTTCATAGTCTATCTTGTATTGCAGTTAGGGGTTAATCCCTTAATATCCTAAACAGATTGTAAATTCTTGGGGAGTCTAGAATTCCATCCTGTATACATTTGTTTCCTTACAGAATCAATCGTGATGCTTTATTCATATACATGTTCAGGACAATCTCTCTCTACTTACCAATGAACAGAAAGATAGATTCAAGCTAATTGAATAATAGTCCTTCTAGGTAACAACATTACAGATGAAAAATTAACTGAATGGTTCTACTTTGGATTACATTAACTGCAACATTGTGTATTAGTATCAAAAATGGATGAGGCATTTTTCTCCACACCATACCTCATAGGCCATGGGGTAGATAAGGGTTTAGCAAATTATGGCCCATGGGCAGGCTGCCATCTGTTTTTTTTTTTTTAAATTGGAGTAAAATTGCTTTACAATGTTGGGTTAGTTTCTGTTGTATGATGAAGTGAATCAGCTATAGGTATAACTATATCCCCTCCCTCTTGGACCTCCTTCACCCCCTCCCTCCCCCCATCCCCATCTAGGTCATCACAGAGCACTGAGCTGTGCTCTGTCTGCTATACAGCAGGTTCCCACTAGGCTATCTATTTTACTATCTGTTTTACACATGGTATCTATTTTACACATGGTAGTGTACTTATGTCAAACCTAATCTCCCAATTCGTCCCATCCTCCCCTTCCCCCCCGTGTCTGTTCTCTATTCCTGCCCTACAAACAGGTTCATCTGTACCATCTTCCTAGCTTCCACTTATATGCGTTAATATACAATATTCGTTTTTCTCTTTCTGGCTTACTTCACTCTGTATGACAGACTCTAGGTCCATCCACATCTCTACAAATGACCCAATTTCATTCCTTTTTATGGCTGAGTAATATTCCATTGTATATATGTGCCACATCTTCTTTATCCATTCATCTATCATTGGGAACTTAGGTTGTTTCCATGTCCTGGCTATTGTAAATAGTGCTGCAATGAACATTGGGGTACATTTGTCCTTTTGAATTATGGTTTTCTCAGGGTATATGGGATATACCAGTCGTGGGACTGTGGGGTCATATGGTAGTTCTGTTTTTAGTTTTTTAAGGAAATTCCATACTGTTCTCCATAGTGACTGTATCAATTTACATTCCCACCAACAGTGCAAAAGGGTTCCCTTTTCTCCACACCCTCTCCAGCATTAATTGTTTGTAGATTTTTTGAAGTTTTATTAGAACACAACCACATCCATTTATTTACACATTATCTGTGGCTTCCTTTGCACTACAAGGGCAGAGGTGAGTAGTTCACACAGACATCATATGGCCTACAAAGCCTGAAATATTTACGACCTGGTCCTTTACTGAACAGCTTTGCTACCCCTGGGATGGACTAGACTAGACTACATAGACCATGCTGTACTATCAGAGAGTTTCTTGCTGCCAAGAGGAAAAGAACTTATCAAAACAAAAGTGAAGTCATACTTTAGCTTTTCGTTTTCTTGTGGCTCATTCAAATGAGGTAATGTTAATGTTTATCAATTTGTTCTTTAAAGGTGACTGTAAAGTAAAATTATATATACATACATATATTGAAATTTATTGTTAGACATTCCAGTTTTTCTTTATGGCCAGCAAAGCTGGAAGGTAGAAGGAAGACATATCAAATCACCTTATGTATGTGTTTATATGTATGGCCCTTTCCACCAACTGTTCCGCAGTTATATTATACCAACGTGTCCATATGTACGTGCTGAAATCAGATAGAACTGAAAGTCTGAATTGCTTTCACCTGCCAGGATTCCATACGACAGTCTTGTATTCCAGGAGCCACATCCCAGTTTCTGATATGCACAAGGCTCCGTGGAAGGAGTTTGTTCAATAGGGCCAATAGAACAGATTTTGTACACAAGTATAGCCTTTGTTTCCTCTGGAAACTCACTGAGTGTCATTTTTATTGTTGCTCTCACCTTGGGGATTGTGTATTTCCCTGCAGAGTATTGGAAGGGTGGAGGCTACAAAGAGATAAGAGAAAACAGAGAAGGTGAGACAAGAGAGAGGAATCTAATCCCTGGGGTATTTTATTTACTTTGCTTTTTAAAAATAATGTTCCCCTGGTCTCTACTGAGATTCATCAGTACTTTTTGAAATCATAAAGTGTGTTACCCTGTTTGGGACCCAAAGAATTTTATAGTACATACATCTTTCCCTGTGGGTCTTAGATTTAGTCTGATCCGTATTCATCATTCCTCTGAAGAACAAACAAAAACACAGTCCCACTGGAAAGACAGAGAATCTCAAGCATGAGCTGGACTCCTTTTGTTCTTTTCCTCTTTCCTTCCCTTGAATCCATCACACAGCTTTGTCAAAGTTAAATAACTAGTAAGCCACACGAAACAATAAAGCATCAGCCATTTGAAACTTCCATAGGGAAAGGAAAGTAGTAGGATTGAGAACAATATCAAAGTATTTTCCAGAGAACCTTAAAGATATTTTTGTTAAAGACATGCCAACAGGATGGAAGAGAAAAAACGGGCAAGGATGAACAAGAAAAACAAGCATGCAGATCAAGGATTTGAAGTAGTTATAGATTTACCAACTGAGTATCAGATTTGACAATACAATCATGTACATTTCCTCTGAAGGTTATTAAAAGTCAGAGAAAGAAAGAGAGAGAGAGAGAGACCTGACAAGGTACAAAGAGTGAAGAATTTGGCAACATACTTATTCGCCCTGCCAACAAATTAATTGAAACATGGAGGGAAGAGGATTCCAGAAAGACTAATTCCCTTTCCCTGATTGCGTCTGAACAGGAGTCATTTTCCTAGTTTGCTCACCTTGAATTGGAGACTGTAAGACAGCTTGCATCATCCCCTATGCCTCCCCCACCCCTTACCACCCACCAACAGTTGTGTGAGAGACTGAACTGAACAGGCCTGGAATGATTCAAGAACTCATCTTGGTCCATCACCTTTTTTTTCATAATCCTTAGTTTACCATTTGATTTTCTAAGACATCCTGGGGAAATTGCCTATCCTTCCTTAATTGACTAATCTATGATTTTAATGAGCTGGATTTGCTCAAGGATTTAGTTTTAATTTTGACAATCTTCCATTACCGATGCTATATATATCCTTCCTCTCTTTTCTGATGTGGAACCAGAAGCCCCGTGAGAACTATATCTAGTGCTTTCAAGGCAAGAGAAAGATGTTGTAGCTGGGACCCTCATATTCCTCACAGCATAGACTAAACATGCCAACGTGGTCCAGAAACACAATCAGAATGCTAGGGTTGAAAGGAAACTAACTTCGTATAATTCAATTTATCAACCCAGTTCTTGTCATGCCTTTGTTCACACATTCTAGGAAAGGTTCACACGTTCTGCCAAGACTAACTACCATGAGTATAACTCGGAATGACAGATAATCTGGGATCAAATCCTAACTCTGCCACTTAAAGTTATGGGATGGTTGTCATCACTTGAAATTTCTGAGCTTGAATTTCCTAATCTATAGATGGAGATAACAATATCTTTCCTATATATAGCATGGATGGTATGAAGAAATGAGTACAGAGGCAGTTTGTAAACTCCAGCTGAGATGCTATGTGAAAGCAAGGACTTCCATCTTATACAGCACCGGAGCACCGGCATGGCATACTGAACAAGGGAGTGGGCAAAGGGAGTCAGGGTTCTAGGTGGTGTCATGACTTTCATACAGGATTCCATCCATAAACACAGGCTGCTCTCTTATTCAGACAGAAAGTGTCTTTTGTGCAACTTACTTGGAAGTGAGTGTAAGAGGGGAAGAGGGTCAGAAGAACTATAAAATTAAGTTCCATAATGTCTTACCTGATGATTCCAACCTTGATGCACCAGAAAATTCTGTTTTATTTTGCACCCCTTGGAAAAATAACTAGATCCTTCTCAACCTTATCTTCGAAAAATGTATCTTAGCTCCTACCTGACTTATTTTAAATATATTTAAGTATAGGGTTTACATTCGGCAAGAGTGTCCACAGTATGTAAAATTGCAGTATCTCCCACACAGGAGAAAGACTAAGAATATAGTCAATGACACAGTCATGTAAAACTAAGGTAAATTCAGAGATTATGACACAATGTTCACAAAACTTCTCTTTAGAAAATTTTTCTAGAAATGCCAATTGGCTTTACACATAACCAATCAAAACATAAAAAATATGAAGGCTGGTGATAAAATTGAAAGAAGAACATTGAAGAACTGGCATGAACAGGGACATAAAATACATACGCACATTGCACAACTAACTAAAAGCATCTTTTGTTATCAGAACAATTGGGCCTCTGAGTCCTTTATTTATCCCAAAATAAATGCTAGATAAGAGAAGCACTCTCTGTCTTATTCACAGCCTGATCTGTTCTACAAGCATTTAAATGAACTACTACCTTCTAGGACTCTGACTGGTCTGGCTTGATAATAAAGCTAACATCCAAAGTTGAACTTTAAGGCAACTGTGAGGTTGACCCCACCATAGCAACAGGAAGCCTGCTTCCCAGGAAAAAGTCTGAAGGATAAGCAGTTAGAATTTTGGATACATGATCAAACTACCAAGGCACTTGAAATCAGCTAGGTACATTTATGGTTCCCTTTGTTCTGGAAGATTTGGAAATGTTTGATCAATACACAACACTAAAAGAAAACCCCAAGCACTCTGGGACAACTAAACTCACAAAGACTCTTCAACAGCAACATCTTCTAAAGGGAGACACCACTGGCACATCCACGTAATCTTGGCCTTTATTACGTCTTGAGTCTGTCACCACCAATCTAATTTCATTCTACTGCTTGTCTTAAGACACAATTTACAAACCCGTGAATATAGTGGGGAGAATGCCCAGCTCACAGATGTGAGAAGGGAGTATTTCTTTAGTGAGTTTCAAATCAGGTGCTCCTAAAATTACAATTGCGTAGGCTCTCCCTCATCTCCAGTCAAGTCGCAAAGTGACAGTAATCTGATTGCAATGCCTTGTCTCAACCGAGTTTGATTTTGAATTTGGACCCTGATAAGCCACAGGTAACAGCAAGCTCCTTAAATTAAAAAATGAGTCCATATATTTTTTAAGCACATGCAAATTCATAAAGGCACTCAGAAGGCTCTATGTAATGGTTAGCTGAGAACTCTGTTTGCCTTTGCATCTCTTAATTGTATGAAGCTGGCTTCAAGTACAGTGGCATCAGTACAATGACCAATGAGGTCTAATCTCCAGCAACATCAACACATGCAATAAGGCATAGGAGTTCCATCAAGCAGTGGGCAGAGTCATTTTCCTGGGAATGGACATGCTAAAAAAAAATGAATACCACGTGGTATGAGTTTAATTTACGCTGTATCAGGAAGCAACAGGGTAATAACGGGCTTCTGACCATAGTCTGAGCTCCCATTCATCGCCTTTCATGGGGACTTTTCTCTCATTAAGTTGCATCACCCTGAGAAGTAGGGATTTTTATTCCCATTTTAAAGATGAGGAAACAGTAGGTTAGAGAGGTTAGAGAAGATGTTCAAGCTTATCCAGCTTGTGGATGGTTAAGTTAGGGATCAAAATACAGAATAAAAGGATCAAATGTTCAGTGACCACTTTCATAGAAACCAGCTTTCCTGAGAAGAAGATTAAAATTTCCTCCCATCTTCCTTTACCTTCATTTCATTTCAGATTTTCACTTTTCGCTCTCATTCACTTGAGTGTTCTGAATGCCAACTCTCTGTCTTTCCCTGTGCTGTGCTGGAGACTGAGAAGCCCAAGAAGAAAAAGAATACAGTCTTTGCTCCCCAAGGATTTCTTTTGGGGGGAATTCAAACATAGGAACTACTGGTAATATACAGAAGTCTGCTTGTCCTCTGAAATCACAAACCAAATTCTTCCATATACCAAGAAAATAAGGTAAATTGCCTAACGATTGGGGGCATATGAAGGACATTTCTCCTTACTCTGTCCAGAGTTCAGTGGATGGCTTGACCATCAAGTACCTCGAGCTTGAAAGAGCACAGACATAGCCACATGGAGATGAACCAGAGAGGGGATTTCTTCATATTTCCTGGCATAGGTGACCTCAAAAATTAACGTGACAGGCAGACCCTGGAGCCCAGCTCCCACTAGTAGTAAGTTAATGGCCCATAAAACTCTTCCATATGATAATTCCATAGAGATATCATCAGAGAGGACTGTCTTAGACGAATAAAGACACATGCTCTTAGTTTTATCAAAAAAATTCTATACTCATCAAAGGTAGAAGTAAAAGAGGAAACAAGTTATGTTCTGAGTCTTTGACATTGGACATCTCCAGCATTCTCTAGGAACAATTTGGTTGTGGTTTCCGGCGTGTGTACTATCAAACCCTGAATTAACTTTCATTCCCTATATGGTTCAGGCAGGGGGTGGGGGAAAAAAACTTTTGAAGAGGAGGATAGATGTTAGCATTACCAAGGTACCTCGGGTAACTTTAAGCTCTGTAAGGGTGGAACTATGCTGTTTTTGTTTTATCACTTCATCCTCAAAATAGAGCACAGTCCCAGACTCATGCAAGCTACATAATATACACTGGTTACATGAAGAAGCAATTTAATCTAATGTGACGATATTATTCCAATTTGTCATAGTAAAAACAACCCATTAATACACTGTTGTACTTTTAACATCAGAAATCCTTTCAGGCAGATGAGAAACCGATCATGTTTATAGTTGAAAAAATAAAAGGTCATTAATAAATCAGTTGATGCTGGAATCAATTCCCTATGAAACTTCCATTTCTATACATAATGTAAATATTTATCATAATCCAACGTGAAATAAACCCCTTAACATTTTTTTTCATTTCTTTGAAGAACTGAACCCAGACTTGACTTTGTGTATTAATTAAAAGTGAGTTTTCAGGTCGGTTTATGTCAAAACCAAGGCACCAGAAAATAGCTCTAACCTTGTCCCTCAGAGATTAATGCCACTAGGATTATTGTTTATTTTGATTAGAATGGATTTGTTATTAGAAACAATATTTTCTCTCATACCGATTGCATGCAACCACTCCCTTTGAGAGACAAAGTCAGTTGCTGTCAGGAAGACCCACGAGTTCCTATTTTCCTGCCTTTTCACCTCGTGATCGTGGTAAACATTTTATTCATTTGTCCACTTCCACTATTGCATGTCTACTTTTACCATTTTCTAGCTGTTACTGCTGACAGTTCCTTTCTCCGGTGTGGGCTGCTGTTGTCCCTTGAAGCCTTTCTTCTTCTGGCTTCAGATTAAACTGGCTTTCTTCCTTCAGATGCAACTTTGTGTCAACCAGAACAATCAACAAAAGACTTCCGAAAGCTTGCTGTTACTCACCGAAACCTAACAGCTTGCTCATGCTACCTGCCAACGTTCTTAAAAACACACCACACACCCATGGCCATAAACCCACAGAAGCATTTTCACTGACAGATGAAATCCTAAAACATGGAAGCATCTTGAAAGCAAATGGCAATGAAACACTTTTCCGAACACTGGGAAGCTGGGTGGAGAAAGCAAGCAAGCCAGGGATTGGAATCCATTATGTGGCTGAGGCTTCTGTCTGGTCGATTTAAACAGATTGAAACCGAGGCCGTCGCACAGAACCGCCTCAGGTGAGGGTGCGCGGTGTTCCTGTGGGGTTATCACACCGGCCAGGCCTTGAAGGCAGAGCAAAGCCCTTCCACTGGGAAGTTCCTCCTAAGTGCTCGCACAGCATCCGCGGGATTATCCCTCCTCCCCACTCACACATCATCTGGCTTGAAACTTGCAGGCCCTCTGGCAAAGAAGAGAGAAACGTTCTATTCGAGCCCTCCTCCTTCCCCATCCTGTTTCCTAGCAGCCGCTGGCTGAGTCCTGCCCTTCTCCGCCAAGCACCAGGCTGGATTAGCTGCAAGCCAATAGCTGGGGGTCAGGATTAAGAGGCCAGCGTGCACTTTAATACAAGCTGCCTATAATTAATGGCATTATTAATAGCTTGACTGAAAAATTCATTAAAAAATCCATTAAAAATAAATACCCTTTTACAAAAGGCATTGCCTTGGGTAAGAAAAACAGAAAAAAAGATAAAGGAAAATTGATTGGTGGCTTTCAGTTCACAGAAAGACAGACCATAGTTCAAACTGATTAAAATTGAACATTTTTAGATTAAGCACCCTTGCCAAAATATTCTCTGTAGTTACCCAATATGAAAATATGATGATGGGCCACATATTTATATTTGTATGTATCAAGGGTTGGGATATAAGACACACAGGTAGCTGCTTGAAATAACTTTCTCCAAGTGAACATTCTTGACCTTCAGTAGTAGAAAGTCCCTGAAATGCTGGGTAACTGTATCTGATTAACTCAGAGTCTCCAATGCAATGGGTTTGTTCAGAGGCAGTATATCCCCCCCAGTCTCATGACATGTTTAGCGACCTGACTGTTTTGCTTTTCCTTTCTTCCCTCTCTCCCTCTCTATCTGCATTCATGCCATGGCTCTCCTCTTCTGTATATCTGGCTCGGTAACTTGGAATTGATCTTATTGAGTTTTGCCTCAGCCCAAGTAAACAGTGCTGAGGGTGATTGGAATGTCTGCGGTTCAGATGTTCGCTCAGAATAAAGTGGAGATGATGGAAAGGGGAAAGCCCAGTTGGGGAGGCAGTCTCACCCTGACTTCTCCTCTATAAAGATTTGTTTGTGTTGATACTAAAGCTGATCTTTTGGGTCAACTTTGCTCTGGGTCTAATCTGCTCATTGGTGTGAGATGAACATTGTCTTCCAAAGGTCCAGGCGACCATGCCCTCTCAGAAAAAGACCCCATTCATGAGAGTATTTGCTTGAAGAGAGCTTTTATTCACTTCACCTGTTATGTTGGGCCTATAGAGCACAAAGCCAAGTGGAGATTAGGCAATTATCTGGTTAATAGGATCAACAGAGACAAGAAGTTCATTCAATAGGCATTTCTGACTGCACACCACGCACAGCTCAGCCCTCCATGGGATGAGAGGAGCCGGGTGAGGAGGAAACATGCGGCTGCTTAGTTGTAACATGATAAAGGAAATGAGACATAAACACAGCCAGCAACTGACGTGCAATTTACAAACAAGGGCGGAATTGCATGGGATTCTATGCATTAAAGTCGGGAATATAACAAGCTAAAAATTATAGGAAGTGGTTAAGCCAGGGTAAATTTCTTGGAAAAGGCAAATCAATGTCTATCTATGTTCAGAGATCTCCAGTTCGCCACTTTTAAACCTAATCATTTCCGACAGTGTAAGGCCTTTTGCCTTTTAAAATGCATTAAATCTCCTTTGTTGCTCCTGCACTAAGTTCCCACAGTTTTTTACTGAAGATTATATTTAATTCCTGGAAATATTGAGAAACTTGTTTTTATCTGGGTTTCACAAAGTTACCCACAGATGTTATGTGAAAATTCTGGCACTGTTTCTGGCTCTTTCCCCTCCCTAATCTCCACTTGGTATTGCAATACTTACAGAGGTCTTCCAAGTCATCTGTGCAGTGTAGCACATATTCACTGAGCAGTGAGCTTCTCGATAAAGATACTGATTTTTTAAAATGCCCTTGCTCTGTCGATTGCCATTTTTGTTGCTAGTAAAATGTGGTCCTAATTAGCAAGGTGTTGAGTAACTTCCCAATTAGGAAGTACTGGGCTGACCAGCATTTCCATTTTCTTTCCATAACTTAGACTCATGGGGAATTGTATGTAAAGTACAACATTTGCAATTCTGAGAGATCTGAACTTAAAAATGCATTCTTTCGGGTGAGGCTCTCTCGCTCACTACTCCTGGGAATCTTCAACTGATAGCTTTTCACCTCTATGCTAATGTGAAAACCTACACCACTGGTTGAAATTTTTAAAATTATGGCAGTTGGCTATTTTGTTCATGTACACCAAACGTATTTAACTAATATATTTTTGAAATGTCTACTTATGGAATCAAATGATTGTTTTGAGACACATTGGAGACAGGCTGTACTGGGCAATATAAACAGAAGGATAAGAAGGGAAGGGAAGGCCCAGGAGGAGAGAGGAATGAAACAGGATGGAAGGTGAAAGGCATGTAGGGGGATTATATCACTGTCTAGCTCCGTCACTTAGCACCTGGCAGCATCACTTAACACCTGGCAGGTCCTTCATCAGGTCAATTTGGGGTAGTAGGAAACATTGGTTTGGGAAAGGAATGTCTTGGCACTTAGGAAAATAAGGTCTAGAAAAGGCTGATGAGGTTATTAGTTCTATTTTTTTTTTTCAAATTCTGTAATTACAGATGTCTGGATTTGCTAGGATGGTTACCAAATTTCAAGCATTTGGTGACAAACCTTTATTAAAGAGGAATCAAATGACAGATGTAGGATGGAAGAAAGGTACCCGAGGTGTGAAAAAAAAAGTAGCAAAGATTAGGAAATGCAAGAAGAATTTTCAATAACACAACCATCAAGCCCTCCCATCTTCACCAAGATCAAACAAAAGCTAGTATGAGGGATTCAGACAGATCTCAGTTCAGATTCTATCATTCATTCATTCATCATTCCTTACAGCAGGGTAAAGTCTTTGAGGATGGAGTGTAAGAGTGATGATAATGATAAGGCTTCCTCTAAAGTTATCCACATCTAAGGTCATTGGATGATAGCAAATACACTCAGAACTCTAAGCTGCATCGACAATCAGAGGGCAGCCGACGTCGAAGGCATGCTAAGAATCCAGCCAAGTACTGAGCATCATTGTTTTAAGTCTGGTGTTGATGGGGGTTGCCATCATTCTAAAAGACTGTTTTCTGAACTTAGTATAATAGATTGAATGAGTGTGAAGGGTGTTCATTCTAAAACCTGCTCAGTTTCATTTCAAAAAAAGCTGCCAGAAATGTTTCACGCACGACATGATAATTCTAACGCTCTCCTGTGTGACGTACTCTCACGGAATAATATGGGGAAATGGCTAAAACTCCTTCCCCACAGAAAAGTACATTAGAATGCAAATAAGTGAGAGTGCCTTCTCGTTAAGGATTTTTTGGAAAATTCTCTGTGACCAAAAGTTGTTTGGAAATTCTTTGTAAAACAAACACACACAAAGCCCTCCTACGTGTACACAGGGACTTTGCCATGTTGCCCACTGTATTCACATGGTGAAAACGGTGTTTGGCATAAAGTGCCGGCTCAGTAGATATTCACTGAATGTGTGAATAAACACTGCAGTGCAGTAGGGCACCGGGGCTGGAAAGCACTTCTCTGTGACCTGTCAGAGTGCCTAGCTAGCAGAAAGCATTCAATTGCTTAATACAAATGGATGAATGAGCACTTGTTATAGGCAAGATAAATGATCTTACGTGGTCTGTGAATCACCAAACCTGAATTATGTATTAAAATAAGGGAATGGGGAGGATGACACCACCAGTCTGACATGAAATGTGGGATTATTGGAAGATAAAATGGCTCTTTGCGTGGCACCATTCCATTAGAAAGCCTCTGATTCTCAGACAGTGAATCATATATTTTTCCATATTCGTCATCCCCTTCAAGGTTTACACTGGGTGTGTGTCGGGGGATGGGTATCTTCAGGGGAAAGTACCATGGTAAGGACTTTCTCATGCAGAGACTACACCCGCAGGGTACTGCCTACCTTGCACAAGGTTAGGGGTCTTGGTTGAGCCACTCTCCCCTAACTATATTCCCCTATGTTAATTCCTGGAATTCACATGGACTTGCTTTACTGTTTTCAATCTTTTCATGTTTTTGAATATCATGTATGCAGTTTTCCTTCTCGGCACAATTGTTATCAGACGTTGATCCTTCAGTATGAATTCATATCTAGTACTTAAAGGAAAGCTTTTGGAACTGGAAGGAGAAAAGAACAAGTTGAGAGGGAGAGAGAAAGTATATGGACACAAGAAACCTGAGAGGAACACCATCGAAGGAAGGAAAAGTGCAGGATGGAGCCGCAAAAGGCAGAACTCTGAGGCTCAGCATGTCCCTTCCCGTAGCAGGAAAAGTAAAAGACTCTTTGGTACATTGAAGAAACTAACCCCACTCCTCAACTCCAGGCATCCTTCAGTCTACTACTCTGAGTTTCTCTTTCTGACACCGAAATTAGTCCAAGTAAATACCTCATCCCTTCTTCAGTAGCTTGTGCTGAAAATTTCAGAGTGCCCTTCACGATACCTCAACTCAAGGAGAGCAGGCTGGAGGAAAGCAGGGGAAGGCTCTACCTGAAGCTGGGACCAGTTTCCCCTCCTGGTTGGCTCACCTCCAGGATAGGGTTTCTAAGGGACTGTTTACAACACAGTTCTTTTTCTCACTGACGTCTATCGTCTTAAGCCAGAGCATCAAGTCAGTCCTGGCTCTCAGCTGCACAGTCCCATGTACCTGGGCAATCTCTAGCGCTGAGTAGGCTTGGAGTAATTAAACCTGAACTGGGAATCCAGAGAGCTAATAGAATAGAGAGAACTCTTGGCACCTTCCTAGGTCTTGGATTTAATAGGGGATATATCCAAAAGAGAAAAAACAAACTAACAGTAAAATGGCAGTATGTGGTGACCACCAAATGAACAAAGCAAACGCTGAGTGTGGCAAGTAGGAGTGGGGCTTGGAGGTTTGGGTTCCAGACCTGGTTTATTTTGATGGGTACACTTAAATGGATGCAGTAAAAATACATTTTTCTGAGAGTTGGGAAAATATTGCATATTTCAAAAGAGAACACATTTTGCTTCTATCTAGGTCAAAATGTACTTCAAGAAGCTCTCAAGGAGCTATCCATATGCCTCTATAAGTTCAGACTTTGGTTATTTATTTATTTATTTTTGGCTGTGCCATGCGTCATGCGGGATCTTAGTTCCCGGACCAGAGAGCGAATCTGTGCCCCCTGCAGTGGAAGCGTAGTCTTAACCGCTGGACCGCCAGGGAAGTCTCCAGAATTTGGTTATTTAAGATTTTGTTTAAAGTAGTTTTGGCTAGGACTAGGATATGGAAATCTCTGTTTTCAGAATTCTGTTGCAATAGGATGTGACAGGTAATCAGAGGTGGGAGAATCTGACTAGTGAACTTAAGGTTTAGTCAACCATGTCTTTTTTTCAAACTTCTTTTTATTGAAGTATAGTTGACTTACAATATTGTGTTAGTTTCAGGTATACAGCAAAGTGATTCAGTTATATCTATATCTATCTATCTATATAGATAGATAGATATAGATATATAGATATAGGTAGATATATACACACACAACATATATATATTTTTCAGATTCTTTTCCTTTGTAGGTTATTACAAGATGTTGACTATAGCTCCCTGTGCTATACAGTAAATCCTTGTTGTTTATCTATTTTATATGTAGTGGCGTGTATCTGTTAATCCCATGCTCCTAATTTATCCCTCACCCACTCCTTCCCCTTAGTCAACCATGTCTTCATGTGGAGCTGGGGATGAGGAAGGATGGAAGACGTTTTTAAAAGTCTGTGGAGCCTGATCTTTCCAATCATTGATAAGGCACCAGTATTAGACACCTTTGTGAATGAAATAACTCAGTACACGTGAAACAAAAGTGAGTTTTTTTTTTTTCACAAATTGGGAGAATCAAGGCACATATTGAGGACTCCCAGAAAATGAACAAAAGACACATGCCCAATGACTTGGCAAGAGCTCTTAAGGAAACAAGAAAGAGCACCATCTCAACTTAAACATGCTGGGAAAGGGGAGGAGACCACGAATGTTGACTTTCAAGTGAAATCAAGCCAGAGAACTTCAGAAATATGAATTAAATAAACACTTGCTTGAAGGAAGCTGATCTGAAGGGAGCATATGTTTTCTAATTATTTCAAAAGCGGTCATGAAGTTGCTTTTGGAGAATATAGAGGACTACTACTTCTCAAAGTGTGAACTCTCCAGCTGGTGGTCCTAGGAAGATGGTCATATGGCACAGGATGTCAAGACTGGCTCCCAGAGTGAATAGATCTGCTAGGCTCTGTTTAGGCAGCATACCATTTAGCTGCCCGCTTTCCTCTCTGTAATTGACTCTGCTCCGCTCTGCACTTGTCAGGCAGACACATCAGTTCTGATAGCATGTGCCCTGCTCTGTATGCAAAAGATATCCATGAGTATTAACTAAGTTTGCAAGAGGAATTAGGAATCCGTAATAAATGCTTTAGCAAAGAGGCTTTGGGGACTAAAATTGTGTCTTCAGGCAAAATTCTCATAAACTAGACATCATTTTTGATTTACAGTTTATAGTATTTTCTTCACTGGATCCAATAGCCCCAGCTTGAGGGCTCCTGCCCCATGTGGCATGATTGACTGCCCAAGGTGGGAGGGTAGTTCTATCCATTGAAGTGAAGTCAATGAGATTAGAAATTCAGGAAAGCACAAAACAAGTAGAACTTTAGATTTTTTTTTTCTTGGTTTGTATTTTTAGTAGCTACAAAAAAAAAGAAAGAAAGAAAGAAAGAAAAGAAACTTTATCTACTAATCCACTCCCCCAGCAGGAAACCATTTCAAAAACCTGACTGCTATTTTAGACAAGGTGGCCCTACTCTCTCTTTTGATATTAGGCACAAGATGCAGGCCATGATCGGGAAGGTGTGTTGTCCTACGTTTTACTGTGGACATCAGAGATTCATTTACCCAGAGTTTTCAAACATGGAAAAGAGAGGCCTTGAGTAAAGATGAGGCTAGATCTTTCAGATCACTCAACACTCCATCAGATCTTAAGGGTAAACCGATTAGAGGAAGAAATGAGACATAGTTAAACAAACTTGATGTAGCATCAGTTGTGCTCAAGGCACAGTGGTAGGCACATTGGCAAACTGTGTGTACATGGTAATATACTGGCATAGGGTGGAAAAAAGGTCAATATCTCATCAATCTCCAAAAGGGGATAACAATCATTAATTAATTAACACACACAGAGGACAAGAAAGGAATTGTAAGTTTTACAAAAAATTTTACCTTTCCTTTGAGCCACATATATATTCAACATACAAGACCATCAGAATAATTAAAGACACAAGAATATACTTCTACAGAGCCATATAAGTGGATGCATAAATAGTTGATATACATATTTGGAGCTATGAATTTGGCAAATGAGTGCATGGGCACGTGTGATTTATAAGTTCCTTAGCAAGTGCTCATTTATTCAAGGAGACACATAGATGGTCGAGAGCATCTCTGAACATATTTTACCCAGTATGTTACACTGATAATTTTAATGATATTGCTGTTAAGAGATTTATAAGCTACTCATAGTTTATGAGTAGGTTCCAAATTAATAACCTCCTTGTCCTTCTTTTCCGCACTTCTAAAGTTATTTATAATTGGCTAGAAACCATGGGAAAGTACATGGCTATTTCCACAAAGTGTTCTTGTGTATGTGTGTTATGTGAAAAAAAAACAAAAAAGGTAATGAATGCGCTGAAAAATTATTCTGGAAAATTAAAAGTTCTTCCAAGAAACCAATAAATGGCAGGAGGAGATATCCTTGGGAACTTTGAGATGTATGCTCCAATAGCCTGCATGAATGCAGACAGGCAGAACACAATAGTTCCATAAGGAAATTGTATAAGCCACCCATCCCCCCGAACCAAAAGCTGAAAACTTTTTTTATGGTACTTTGCACTAGGTTTTGAAAGGACTTATGTGACTTTAGAATATATACTGGTTCCAGATTATCAGCTCTGTTTCTGGATTTGAGTTTTCTCATCTCTTAAAAACTGTTCATGAATTCCTGGGACAATCCCTGTTCTCACGAAACATAGGTTTTCCATAAAGTAGATATACCTATATCCCGACCAAAATTTAATTTCTATTTCTTCACAGAATACTTCCTGGAGAGAGGCTATCTTTTACTTTCCTTTTCTAACTGCACTTGAAACAACCAAGTATGAGACACTATGAATATTCATAATCAATATTTACTATTTTGACAACTTCCTATGCTTTTACTTCTCTCAATGATGTCATGTCTTTTGTCTCAACCAAAGGGGCACAAGTATTCTTTATTTTAATAAAAAGCTTGATAATCTCAAGAAGAAAACCAACATATTCTGTGGCAAATCTGAGTAAATTAAATGTACGTCAACACAAAGTATAACACCAAGATTTCCAAAAATGTGTAGGGCTAAAACTAATCAAAGTAAATAATAAAATCTAAGGGGAAAAAAGAAAAAAACTCTTACTTCTTATTTTCCACATCCTACAGTAATGATTCAAATGGATGCTACTGAAATCTGCCCACTGATTCATTTTGGTGTGAAATTGGGGTGGGAACATGCAAAAAATAAGAGATATTGGGTAAAGAACATAAAGCCTTGTGGGATGGCTGGGTTTCAGAATGGACACTTGGGCTTTGGTGTGTATTTGGGCTTAGAGTATATGAAAACTTTGGAAACAAATGCACATATTCACTTCCTAGTCCAAGAGAAACTGTCTCTAAGCAACTTATTTTCAAATCATTTTCTAACTCCATTGTTTTTTATGGGGGGCTAAAAAGAAGAACAAGAAAGTCTTGTTAGGTCATGCGATGCACCAGACTCCTCTGTTCTTAGCCTGGTGGTCTCCTTTTCAGCAGAGAGTAGGAGATATCTTCCCTTCGTGCTGCATAAGGATGGGCTACACAAATAGACACTAAAACCCATGACTGTGTGCCTGTAGAGATCAGTTTCTCTGTTTCTTCCTGTAAATTTTACGATATAACTAGCAGAGTGAAGGTACAAGAATGAAGAGGGTTGTAAATAATAACATCAAGAGGAAATGTAGAAATTAGAAAAGTAGCCAAGGTTTCTGCTTTTATATCTGGACCTGGGTGAATCCTGTTCTCCTACAAACCCTCGTTGGATTCCTCGCTACCAATGTCCTCTGAATACCACCACAATTTAGAAACAAAAACAAAAACAACAGACATACTTTGAAGATGTTTTTTTCTCCTTACTTGAAGATGTTTTTTTCTCCTTACTTAAGAACAACAACCCCCCCAAAAACCAAATTCGTCCATCTCAGGACTTTTCAAGAACCTATGGAACTTTCTTCTCCTGGAGTCCCAGTTGAGCCCTAAAATACAGACCGACAGTCGAAGATACAATTCTGGTCTTCCCAAGCTGGCTTTTAGACTAGTGTAGCAGCTGATTCTGTGAACTTGGCATCAATAAGGGAGGTGCCCTCCCTGTTTGTATTGTGTGTGTGTGTTAATCTACCACCCATGTCAAATTGCCTCAGCACTAAGTGTATTTGAAAGGTTCAGCTTGTGAGGTGGCTGAGGATTTGGGGGAAGGGTAGAAAAAGCTTGGCTTTTCTTATCTCATTCAAATTGGTTTGTCCATCTCTGTGACCATGTGTCTCACAAACATGAAGATGGGTGATCTCCTGGGGGACTTCTAGTACATTCCCCCCTGTCAGTTGAGGATTATATCCTACAATCTGTCCCCTAGCGCTTTAAACACACCCATTTAAAATAACTCCAGTAACAGAATCTTTAATTGACTCAGGGGATGGTGGGGGGCTTCCCAGTATGATTGTCGTTTTGGTTCAAAGGAGAAGAATGAAGTTGATTCTGTGCCTTGTGTCCGAGTAACAATATGTGAAAAGGTTCATTTAGTCCTTAATCCTTATGGAGGATCTGAAAAGAGCTGATCGTTTAACAGCTACTCGGTGTTCTGCTTTCGAGCTGTTTTCCTTATTTATGTCTTGGTTGTTAAAGCTCTAACCATTCCCTTTATTGTTCAGTGGAGAGAAAAAAAAGAAAGACAAATTGGTATTAGCAATTCACAAAAGCAGTGACTCCACACTTAAAAATGAAATCTACTGAAGTCTTGCAGGAGGAAAAGGTTTGGTTTGGCATATTTTGAGAGTCATTAGAGAACAGAGCCTCCTGCCTGACAACCGGTTTCTTGTGGAGAAATATGAAAAAATAAAAAAAGGGCGAAGGAAAACATCAGCTTTGAGCAAACTGATGCAAACAAAGTGAACTTGGCTTTACCCCAGCTGGGTCTGCCCTTATTTGGGCACAAATGAGTTTTGAAACAGGTATGGGATGCATTGGTCTAGGTATTCATAGCAGAAATACTGGGCAGTTTGGAATTTCCATCATGAAATGTTTTGGGGTACACACAGGTAAAGGTTTCCTTTTAATTTCCACCACATGCCCAATAGTAAGTCAAACTAAGAACATTTATTACAAAATTACAAAAGGGTAAGATTATGCAGGCCAGTTACTGGTAAGCAAAATGATTAGTGTTTTCCTTTATTCTTAACAGTGTTTGCGTGTCTCCATCTGTTCTCACCAGGTTCTACTGCTGTTTATGTCACCTGAGAAACTATCAGAGAACAATCTAAACAAAAGTTCCCCAGGTTTCCTAGGATGGGGAAAAGTAGAGGCTTAATGAAAGAATGTTAACAGAAATAATATTTCCTAATTTTCCCTGGAGTGGTGAGTGGCTCACCCACTCATATCAATGTGACCCCGAAGTTTAGTGTATGTGGGACACAGGTTGAAAAACTCAGTTTGGCTGGGATATGGCTTTTTCTTACTATATGGGATCGTGATTTCAGATATGTGCATAAGGATTCATCCTGATACAGAGTAGTTCTGGAAGATAAATAAATGAATCAAATCAAAACAAACAGAAGGAGCATATTTAATTAAAGTAGCATAAAATCCAGTGAGACAAGGGCCATATCCAAGGCACACATATGAACAACCCCCAAATTAGAAAAAGAGCAAGAAATAGTGTCTAATATCTACTAAAATCCTGAGCTGATTCCTTCTTTACTTTTTTCCTATCTTTCCTTTTTTTAAATTTTTGAGAGAATCAAAGAATTTGGGCTTCAGTATATCGAGATCATATTTCAAAGGAAATTGGACATCTAAGAAAACAAATTTACATATAAATGTAGCCCTTAAAATCAAATGAGCTAAAATAAATTCTCAATTGAAGAAATTCTAAGTTATTATTGAAGAAAGTTCTGGAAAGGCAGTTTTGAAAGGAGTCAGTGCTATAACCCACCTTGGAGATCCAGAGCTTGGCTGCATAACTAGAAATAAATACGCTCTTGGCAAGAGACAATTGGGTTTTCGCTAAAAATAAAACTTTCAACCTGAGATCTGAGCTAACTTCCATGACTGGCACTAATTCTAGGCCAGGGAGAGGGACAGTGAATATCTCAGCAGCTTTCAACCATGTAGCATTCCTATCCAGGAGATCCAAGGACTTCTGCTATACTCTTCATCTGTCTTGTGATCATTATGTACAGAATTTAACACAAGGAGCAAACCTCAAGAACGTTTCCAGCTCTCACTCTGAGCCTTGTTGGCATTATTGAAATAGGAACTACTCTTACTTGGTCAGTCAGCCAATTAGTTTTGTCTCGGTAATTACAAAAAATTAAAAAGCAGGCAACTTTCCTGATGCCTTTCCTTAAATGACCACACTGGTGTTTATTTCTGCATTGACCAGTATAGCTATCTTAACTTGGCAGTGGTATAATATTCTGTTGTAATTGTCAGTTCACAACCATTAAATCAAACAAACAAACAAACAAAAAACTGGGTGTGTTGGGTCAAGGTCTAGAGCAGGTATCATGCTGGTTGACACATCTTTTTGCACCTTGAAAAAGTAATGAAAACTAATCATTCTCCTGCTAATACTTGACCTAGCTTCCTTCATCGTTTCACTGAATAACATTAACTTACTCCATGAAAAATGAGATTGCTTTACTCAGAATCATGAATAATATTTTCTACCTCAATACTGTGTTGTTGTTATTATTATGCTACCTATAGCTATTAAATCCTCAAATCAATAAATATATTAGAAGTCTACTATGTACAAAGCATGATAAAAGGGGCCATGTACGATTATAAAGAAAGCTAAGACACGGCTCTGCTTTTAGGGAAATTACAAAACCCTTCTATCATTCTATTAATACGAAAGACACTTTTTAGAAACTGAAGATGGACTTTGGAGAGGTAGACAATTAGGGACTTCAGATTTCAGCGTAAGATCAAACTGATCCAAAGTCACTATTACTCTATTTTAAAGAAAAATAAATGTTTTATTTTTAAAATTTTTATCCTAAATGTCTACGATGCTTAGGATTGATGGAAATCTTATCACATACTTGATATGTCTAGAGCAGATTTGGGTAGAACACTATCGACATGCATGTACAGAGAATTGAAACCTAAAGGATATTGCTTTGGAGAACTCATCTGAACTGATTTTTAAGGATCTGTTTATGGTTTCTCTTAAAGGAAAGATAAGGGTGACTTTTGTCTGTTTGCCAAAGTGATCTGTACAGTTGGGGAGTTGCCATAAAGGAAATCTTTTATTCGCTTCTCAAAAAAATGGGTTACACATATGAAAGTATTTTAAGTACAGCAAGTATTAGAACAGACCTTTGGGGGAGGCTGCCCAAATCCTCACTGACAACCGAAGGACCTGGCAGAAACCCCTAAGGCACAAATAGTACAGTAGAGAAAATTTTGCAGTCTCCATCATGAGACTTGTTCACCTCACACCTCTCCTACATCTATTGACCTCTAGCGACTTTAGAACGGATCCCTACAAAATCAATGAGATCTCCCTGTTATTGTCTATAAAGGAAGGGGGGAACAGAAAGAACAGCTCTTTGATATGGCCCTAGGGAAAGGAGAGCCATCATCTTCAGGAATACTTTCATCCTAAAGAATTATCCCAGAGAGCGACCATGAGCATGGGCTACCCAACACTGTTGAAGAAGATATCAGTGCCTAGAGATTCCTTTAGATGCCCCACCATGAAGGCCATCTGCTTACGACCTACTCCTCTGGCCCACCATGGACCCTGGAACTCCAACTTAGGTGATTCATGGGATGAGATGCCAAACCTGAATTATATCCCCTCTATATATTCTGCGAAGACTCGTAAAAGACACTTTGTTGATCTGATAATAAAATCAGATAATAAAATCTTCCTGAAGGGAAGAACCAAGTGGCCATTTAGTCGTTCACTAAAGACCATGAGGAGTCTGTGATCTCTGTTCTTGGTGGCTGGAAATAAGGAAGGAAAATAAAGGTTGGAAATAATGTTGTTAATCAGCTGACCTTAAAATAGAGATTTTTCTGAATTACCTGATGGGGCTCAATGAAATCACAAGGGTCCTTAAAAGTGGAAGAGGAAGATGTACTACAGAAGAAGGGTCAGAGAGATGCAATGTGGCTGACAGTGAACATAAAGGTCTAGGAGTCAAGCTGGAAAAGGTAGGGAAATGGATTCTCCCCTAGAGCCTCCAGAAGAGGAATACACCCTGATAAATCTTGCTTTTAGTCCAGTGAGTCCTGTTTTGGACTTCTGCCCTCCAGAGCTATAAGATAATGAACTCGTATTCAGCCACTAAGTTCGTGGCAGCCCTAGAAAACTGATATAGCTGGTATATACAACACCTTCTCCTTCATCCATTTCCATTGGCTTTGTACCCAACCCACAGCTTCACTTTCCAGTCTGGTCTCCTATCAGCTCCTGACCTCAGACCCTGAAATTTGTTAAACGCTGAAAGCCACCTCTCTTGAATTGCCCCAGTGAGCAACAATGAGAACCTTGTGACAATCCTAGGACCTATTTATTCTTTTAGGTGAAGTTCCAGGGGTCTAAGTTGGATAATTGGACACTAATAGCAGAACTCATAAGCATATAATGCTACATCAACTAAAGAATGTATTGTGAGTCAAGGTGAAAGAAAAATTTCATGCTTTGAAATATTCATAGCTTATTTAAGGCTGGAAAGGACTTATTTTTTTTAAATTGAAGTATAATTGATATACAATGTCATATTAGTTTCAGGTATACATCATAGTGATGAGACATTTTTATATATTAAGAAATGGTCACCATGGTTAAGTCTAGCTACCATCTGTCACCATGCAAAGTTATCACAATATTACTGACTGTATTCCCTATGTTGTGTATTACATTCTCATAACTTATTTATTTTATAATTGGAAGTTTGTACCTCTTAATCCCTTTCCCCTACTTCATCCACCCATCAATCCCCTTCCCCTCTGACAATCACTATATTGTTTTCTGTATCTATGAGTCTTTCTCTTTTGTTTGTTCATTTGTCTTGTTTTTAAGATTTCACATATAAGTGAAATCGCATGGCATTTGTCTTTGTCTGCCTGACTTATTTTACTTAGCATAATACCCTCTAGCTCTATCCATGTTGTCCAAATGGCAAGATTTCGTTCTTTTTATGGCTGAGTAGTATTTCATTTTATATATATATATATATATATATATATATATATATATATATATATACACACACACACACACACACACACATATATATGTATATATATATACATAAAGAAATATATATATGTAAAAAAATATATATGTTTTACATATATATATATGTAAAACATCTTCTTTATCCATTCATCTATTTATGGACACTTAGGTTGTTTCCATATCTTAGATATTGTAAATAATGCTGCAAGGAACAAAGGGATGCATATATTTTTCCTAGTTAGTGTTTTTGTTTCCTCCAGTTAAATAACCAGAAGTGGAATTGCTGGATTGTATGGTAGTTCTATTTTTAACTTTTCGAGGACACTCCATACTGTTTTTCATAGTGGTGTGCTAATTTACATTCCCACCAACAGTGAACAAGAGTTCCCTCTACTATACATCCTGGCCAAAAATTATTTCTTGTCTTCTTGATAATTGTCATTCTGACAGATGTGAGGTGTTATCTCATGGTGGTTTTGATTTACATTTCCCTGATGACTAGTGATGTTGGGCATCTTTTCCTGTGCCTGTTGGTCATCCATATGTCTTCTTTGGAAAAATATCTACACAGGTCCTCTGCCCATTTTTGATAACGTTGTTTGTTTTTTATGATATTAAGTTGTACAAATTTTTTATATTTTTTGGATATTAATCTCTTGTTGGATATACAGTTTGCAAATATCTTCTCCCATTCAGTAGGTTGCCTTTTCCTTTTTTATGATGGTTTCCTCTGCTATGCAAAAGTTTTTAGTTTGATGTAGTCCATTTTAAAATTTTTGCTTTTATTGACCTTGCCCAAGGAGACATGTCCAAAAAATATTGCTAAGGCCAGTGTCAAAGAACTTGCTACCTATGTTTTCTTCTAGGAGTTTTATGGTTTCCAGTCTTAAATTTAAGTCTCTAATCAATTTTGAATTTATTTTTGTATATGGTATACAATAGTGGTCTACTTTAATTCTTTTGCATATATCTGTCCAATTTTCCCAACATCATTTATTGAAAAGACTGGATATTCTTTCCTCCTTCGTCATAGATTAATTAACTGTAATTGCATGCATTTATTTCTGAGCTCTCTGATTTGTTCCATTGATCTGTATGTCTGTTTTTGTGCCAGTACCATAGTGTTTGACTTCTATAGCTTTGTAGTATAGTTTGAAATCAGGGAGTATGAAACCTCCAGCTTTGTTCTTCTTTCTCAAATTACTTTGGGATTTGGTGTCTTTTGTGGTTCCACGCAAATTTTAGGATTCTTTGTTCTAGTTATGTGAAAATGCCATTGGTATTTTGATAGGGACTGCACTGAATCTGCAGATTGCTTTGGGTAGCACGGACATCTTAACAATATTAATTCTTCCAATTCATGAGCACAGTATATCTTTCCATTTATTTGTGTCATCCTCAATTTCTTTCATCAAGTCTTATAGTTTTCAGAGTATAGGTCTTTCCCCTTCTTGGTTATATTTATTTCTAAGTATTTTATTCATTTGATACAATTCTATATGGGATTTTTTTCTTAATTTCTCTCTCTGATAGCTTATTATTACTGTATAGAGATGCAACCAATTTGTGTATATTAATTTTATATCCTACAACTTTACTGAATTTATTAATTCAAATAGAGTTTATTTGGTGGGGTCTTTAGGATTTTCTGTATATAGTATCATGTCATCTGCAAATAGTGACAGTTTTACTTCTTCTTTTCCAATTTGGATGCCTTTCATTTCTTTTTCTTGCCTAACAGCTGTGGCTAGAACTTCCAATACTATGTTGAATGAAAGTGGCAATAGTGGACATTCTTGTCTTATTTCTGATCTTAGGGGAAAACTTTCAGATTTTCATTGTAGATTATTATTTTAGCTGTGGGTTTGCCATATATGGCTTTTGTTATTTTCAGGTACAGTATCTCTATACCCAGTTTGTTGAGAGTTTTTATAATAAATGAATGTTGAATTTTGTCACATGCTTTTCCTGCATCTATTGAGATGATAATATGATTTTTTATCCTTCGTTTTGTTGATGTGGTGTATCAAGCTGATTGATTTATGGATGTTGAACCATGCTTGCATCCCTGGAATAAATCCTACTTGATTATAGTGTATGATCTTTTTATCACATTCTTGAATTCAGTTTGCTTACATTTTGTTGTGGATATTTGTATCTATGTTCATCAGATATATTGATCTGTAATTTTCTTTTGTTATGGTGTTTTTATCTGATTTTGGTATCAAGGTAGAATATGGGCCTCATAAAATGACTTAGGAAGTGTTCCCTCCTCTTCAATTTTTTGGAAAAATTCGAGAAGGATAGGTATTAATTCTTTTTTAAATGTTTGGTAGAATTCACCTATAAGCCATCTAGTCCTAGACTTGTTTGTCGGAGATTTTGAAATTACTGATTCAGTTTCATTACTAGTGTTGGTATATTCAAATTTTCTACTTCATGATTCAGTCTTGGAAGATTGTGTTTCTAGGAATTTATCTATTTCTTCTAGGTTGTCCAATTTGTTACCATAAATTGTTTGTAGTAGTCTCTTATGATCCTTTATATTTCTGTGGTAGCAGTTGCAACTTCTTTTTCACTTCTGATTTTATTTATTTGGGCCCTCTCTTTTTCTTGATGAGCCTGGTTAAAGGTTTATCAATTTTGTTTATCCTTTCAAAGAACCAGCTCTTAGTTTCATTGATCTTTTCATTGGTTTTTAGTCTCTTTTTTATTTGTTTTATCTCTGATCTTTATTATTTTCTTCCTTCTACTAATTTTGCATTTGTTTGTTCTTCTTTTTCTAGTTCCTTTAGGTAAAGCTAGATTGTTTATTTGAAATTTTTCTTGTTTATTGAGATAGGCCTGAATCACTGTAAACTTCCCTCTTACAACTGCTTTTGCTGCATCCCATAGATTTTGGAGTGTTGTGTTTCCATTTTCATTTGTCTTCAGATTTTTTTTTTATTTCCTCTTTGTTTTTTTTCATTGACCCATTGGTTGTTTAGTAGCATGTTTTTGGTCTTCATGTGTATGTGTTTTTCCCAGTTTTCTCCCTGTAATTGATTTCTAGTTTCATACCATTGTGGTTGGAAAAGATGCTTGATATGATTTCAATATTCTTAAATTTATTGAGACTTGATTTTTGGCATAACATGTGATCTATCCTGGAGAATGTTTCATGCTCACTTGAAAAGAATGTGTATGCAGTTTTTGAATGGAATGTATATATCTATTAAGTTCATCTTTAAGGCTGATGTTCCCTTATTGATTTTCTGTCTGGATGATCTATTCATTGATGTAAGTGGAGTATTAAAGTCCCCTACTGTTATTGTGTTACCATCAGTTTCTCCCTTTATGTTTGTTAATATTAGCTTTATATACTTAGGTGCTCCTACTTGAGTTCATAAATGTTTATGAATGATGTATCCTTGTATTGACCCTTTTATCATTATGTCTTTTGTGACAGTCTTTGTTTTAAAGTCTATTTTGTCTGAGTAATGCTACCCCTGTTTTATTTTCCATTTGTATGGGATATCTTTTTTCATCCTTTCACTTTTAGCCCGTGTGTCTCTTTAGACCTGAAGTGATTTTCTTGTAAGCAGAATATGGATGGGTCTTGATTTTTATCTATTCTGCCACCTTATGTTTTTGGATTGGATAATTTAGCCCATTTACATTTAAAGTAATTATTCATAGGTATGTCATCATTTCCATTTTGTTAATTGTTTTATGGCTGTTTTTGTAGTTCTTCTCTGTCCCTTTCTTCTCTTGTTCTCTTCCCTTGTGGTTTGATGATTTTCTTTAGTGTAGTGTTTGGATTTCTTTCTCTTCATTTTTTGTGTATCTATTATAAAGTTTTTGGTTTTTGGTTACCATGAGACTCATATATAACAATCTATATATAAAACTGACTATTTTAACTTGATAATCACTTAAGTGTGAAGACTCTAAAAGCACTATGTTTTTATCCACCTCCCATGTTTTATGCTTTTTATACCATATTTTATAAATTTTTACTTTGTGTATCCCTTAACTACTAATTGTAGATATAGTTGATTTTACTACTTTTCTCTTTTAACCTTCATACTAGCTTTATAAGTAGTTGACACACTACCTTTACTATATATTTGCTTTTACTGGTAAGTTTTTTTCTTTTATATGTTTTCTTATAACATAAAGTTATGACCTTTTCTGTTCCTCTTAAAAAGTCTCTTTAACATTCTTGTAAGGTCAGTTTAGGGGTGCTGAGCTCCTTTAATTTTTGCTTCTCTGTGAAACTCTTGGTCTCTCCTTCAATTCTGAATGATAACATTGTTGGATAGAGTATTCTTGGTTGAAAGATTTTTTTTTTTTCCTTTTCAGTGCTTTAATTATATCATACCACTTCCTTCTGGTCTGCAAAATTTCTGCTGAAAAAGCCACTGATAGTATTTTGTGAAAGTTCCCATATATGTAATCAGTTGTGTTTCTCTTGCTGCTTTTAAAATTCTCTCTTTATCTTTAACTTTTTGATATTTTAATTATAATATGTCTTGGTGTGGATTTCTTTGGTTTTATCATGTCTGAGATTCTCTGTGCTTCCTGGAACAGGATGTCTGTTTCCTTCCCCAGGTTAGGAAAGTTTTCAGCCATTATTTCTTCAAAAAAGTTTTCTGCCCTTTTCTTTCTTGTCCTCTGGGATCCATATAATGTGAATGTTAGTGTGTTTGATGTTGTCCCCTGAGGTCCTTTAAACTATTGTCATTTTAAAAAAATTCTTTTTTCTTTTTGCTGTTCTGATTTTGTCATTCCCTCTACTCTGTCTTCCAGAGAACTGATTTGTTCTTCTGTATCATCTAATCTGCTATTGACTCCCTCTAGTGCATTTTTCATGTAAGATATTTTATTTTTCAGCTCTGATTGTTCTTACTTATATTTTAAAAACTTTTTAAGTTCTCACTGTGTTCATTCGTTCTTCTCCCGAATTTGGTGAGCAATTTTGTGACCATTGCTTTTAATTCTTTATCAGGTGTATTACTTATTTCTGTGTACTTATCTTTTCTCTCAAGTTTTGTCTTGGTTTTTCATTTGGAACATAGTTCTCTATTCATTTTGCTTGGCTCACTGGGTTTGTTTCTATGTGTTAAGCAAATGGCTACCTCTCTCAGTCTTGAAGGAATGGACTTGTGTACGTGATGGTCCTTCTTGTCCAATCCTGCTCTTGCTTTTTGTTGTCTCTTGAATTTGAGCTGTCCATATCTATACCATCTGATTTATTCTTGATTCACCACTGTTGTTGATGGTGTGCTGAGACCCATCAGTGTTCCAATGGGAGAAATCTCATTTAGCACCTAGCTTCGGGCTGACTGAGTGCCAGACTCTCAGGCAGCAGCTTTTAAAATATGCAGATATATACTGTGCTTTGGGGCTACAAGAATAACCCCTGCTGGCATTCAGACCAGGAGATCTGGAGATGTCTCCTCGGTGACAGTTGCAAAAAAACTGGGGCTCCTTGCAAGTGTATAAGCTCCTTTCTGGGGAATCTCATCAAGCTGTAGTAAGGCCAAGGGGCTGTGCAAGGATTATGTCATGCATGAGTCCCATGGAGCTCAGGAACGCCAGCCCCCTTGGTCACCAGGGCCAGGAGATCAAGTGGTGTCCTTGTGTGGATTGCCTGCACCCACTGGCTTTATGTAGGCAGCTGGAGTGTGTCATTAGCCTTGTTGGTTTTCTAAGCCAGATGTTTTGGGGGCTCATCTCTCTGGTGTAGAGCCCAGGGACTGGGGTGCCTGGTGTGGGGTGACAACCCCTCACTCCTCCTGGAGAATAACCCATCTGGTGAGATCCATCTCTATTGTGTGCTACCGCATGGGGAATGGGTGTTTTGGCAAGAACATTTTTCTGCCTTTCCTACTTATTTCCATGTGGTCCTTTTTATCCTTCTTGTGGAGCAGGTGTTCAGCTAATTCTCAGGTTCTTTTCAAAGGGAACTGACCCACGTGTAGCTGCATATTTGTTGGTTCCATGAGAGGAGGTAAGTTCAGGGTCTCCCTATGCCACCACCTTGAACCATCCTCCTGAAAAGGATTTCTTTGGTTATTTGGTCTAATAGTCTCATTTCAAATCCTCAACTTTAAGGTGAGGAACTGGGCTCAGAGAGGTTACTTCACAAAGATCTCACATCCAGTTAATAGCAGAGCCAGATCTAGAACAAACTCTCCTGATTCTGAGTGCAAGGCACTTTCCTGGCCTTCATTCAACCTGAGTTTGACCTTATAAGTGAAGTCTTAGAAAACCTGGTGGAATGAAGTGTTTTTCTCCCCAGAATTCTGAAGATACAGTTGCCTTAATCCTGAAATTCCAGTCCAGTATTTATTCTCCTAACTTAGCATAATTAACTTGATTTTCCCCTCCTTCTCCCTCACTCCCCATCGTTTGTAAACTCTGATTTACATCTGGACAGGAAACATACTCAAAATATACTCCTCAAGTGTTTACCGAACAATCCCCCAGGCAATACCAACAATGAAGAGCAAAAACTCATATATTTGTTATTGGTCATGAATGTTTACTTTGTGACAGAATCCTAATCCACTCTCAAATAGTTACCAAATTCACTAGAACTCTTTACTGGAAGAATTTTAAGTTTTTAAATAATTCACCTTCATCCCAGGCCCACAAAATAAAGTCTGCCCCTGGTCTTTAACTAGAGTGGTCCACGCTTAAATAATTTTTTAAAATTTTCTCTTTTTAAGCGATCATTATCTTCAACCAAGTTGACACTTCAACCTTTACCTTCAAGCAGTCAAGCACATAAAAACTCCCTCTTCCTGTTGCATATTTAGTTGAATTAAGCCTATAACTCTAAACCCTGAACTGGCTGCTATCTTATCTTACCTCATTTCCCCTACTCATAACCTGACGCCTCACTTACTGAATTTCTTCCAGTTCTTTGACTTCACTGCAGTAATTCAGGGCGTAATTTATTTGCTCTTACTGATTATTTTCTCCTGAAATATATCCATCTACTATTCATTTATTGCAGAGTGCATTTTCTGAAGCCCACATGTCAGAAATGAGGCAATATGCTGGAGTGGTCATGAGCAAAGCACAAAATCCATGAATTCACAGAATGTAGGATACAGTCAACTGAAATGGCAGTTTCAAAAGCACATAAAGTAGGTGTAACAATAAGGTAAGTATAGATCTGTTTGGGGGAAACACCTAAGCCTGCCTTTGTGGAGGAGGTCTGTTTGAGGGTGAAACCATGGCTATCATGATCCCTGTATAGCCTGGGAGTGACCAGTATATAATACATACACACAATATATGTTGATAGAATTAATAAGAACAATCTGTGATGAAATGCCTCCTGAGACACAGTTACTATGATTCTTTTATTTGCAAATGACTTTGTATCATAAACATTTGTTGTCTGTCTAGATAGGGTTAATCAGAGAGTGGTAGAAATTACTTGGATACCTCCAGTTTGTAAATTTAAAAGCTTTTGAGTTATCTCCCCCACTGAATTATCTAAACTGCCCGTTCAACTGAGTAAATGTAATCACTCCAAGGTGAATAAAAATTTTGGGGTTAGACATAACAGGCATTGAATCCTGACTTTGCTATTTATGCACATGTGACGTTTGGCAGGTTACTTAAACTCTATAACCTCCATTAAATGGGTTTAATGATGATATCTTACAACAACTCAAAGTAGTAACATGCAAAGGATCTGAAACCACGACTGCTACATAGTGAATAC
Organism: Leucopleurus acutus; assembly: GCF_964270905.1. Taxonomy (NCBI): domain Eukaryota; kingdom Metazoa; phylum Chordata; class Mammalia; order Artiodactyla; family Delphinidae; genus Leucopleurus; species Leucopleurus acutus. The sequence goes on from NC_139153.1 coordinate 79,135,455, forward strand.
TCAGTAAATGTTAGTCCTCTTTGCATCTCATATCTTTGATGATATATATTTAGCATAGAGTTTTAGAATAGCTGAAAGTAGATGGAATTATGCACAAATAATTGAATTTCTACTCAGCATTTGGCACAGTCAGTATCTAATACTAGAATGAAAAGAATCAAGAATTGGAGCTTGGTTAAGTACATGCCCTTCCTGTCCCTTAAATGCTGCAGCTCTCAAACAAACAATACAAAAGAAAGGCAGGAAGAAGCAGGATCCTCCCTCCACTTATCTTATTCTATCTCCATATATAATGGACTATCTATATAATGTTCCTGGATTTTAAAAGGTAAACAGTTTTAAATAGCATAATGGTATCACTTGGAAATTCAATTAATTGGAAAGTTGTTGGTGTAGGGATATGTCGTAGAGACCTCTGGCTAATCATCAAACCCATCTTCTCTTCTTCCCGGGCTCACAGTGAGACTACAGTTTCTAGTCTCCCTTGCATCTAGGATTGGCCATGTGACTAAGGTCTAATCAAAAGAATGTGATTATATGTGATGTATGCCACTTCCCAACCTGGCTCTTGAAATACTCCCATGCATGATTCTCCATATCTCTACATCTTCTAGGTGACTGGAATGAATGAGTTCTTTGGATGAGCTCTTGTGGAGATGGCAGAAACACAGGTTGGAAAGTCCCTGCATTTCTGTTTGGAGAACTGTCCAAACAGGAGCATCCTATTGGATTACTGAGTGATAAATAACATATTATGCTACGCCACTGAGATCTGAAGGTGGCTCTTTTCAAGTACCCAGCATTATTCTTTTTTAACACATGACCTAAAAGATAAGGGTTCAAATTTCTTTTCCTCTCTTTATTAGCATTTGGCCTCATTTTAAATAATGGCTTACATTTTCAAGATTTTAGATAGACTGTTTAAGGGGAGATATCACTTCTTAGTTTTCTTATTATTCTCAGCACATAAACATAGTACCTAGAAGACAGTAGTCACTCAATACAAATTAGATAAATGAAATAATTCAATAAGCAATTTTTATACTGAGAAGAGTCTCTTTGATATAGTGTTAATGGGCATAAACTCTCCAGCCTGGGTTCAAATCCTGGCTCAAATATTTAATGGCTGACTTGGGCCAAGTTGCTTAACTTCTCTGTGTCTCATTTGTAAAATGAACATAAAAATAGAAACCTACCTTGAAGTTATCCTCTACTGTTGTGGGAGTTAAGGAGTTAATAGATGTTAGTCTCTTAAAATAGGTCTCAGATATAGCAAGAAGTCAGAAATATCATCCTATATTGAGTATTATTTGTGCCAGTGTTCTGGTATCATTACTTCACTAAAGACAAAGGGTGTGTGCTTCTTATAACCTACACCTGTATTTTGTGGTGATAAATTGGAATTCTATTGGAGTGTGTGCTTTATTGATAGTCATTTAGGCTGGGTATCTGAAACCAAGGACTAAGTGCAGGAATATTTTTTGGAAAAATTACAATGAAAATGGAGCTTCAATCTTCAGAAAAGGAGTTTTATAAAGGCAAAAGCTATTAATGCACAGAAATCTCTAGCATTCCTACACTAATGATGAAAAATCTGAAAGTGAAATCAAGAAAACACTCCCATTTACCATTGCAACAAAAAGAATAAAATATCTAGGAATAAACCTACATAAGAAGACAAAAGACCTGTATGCAGAAAATTATAAGACACTGATGAAAGAAATTAAAGATGATACAAATAGATGGAGAGATATACCATGTTCTTGGATTGGAAGAATCAACATGGTGAAAATGACTCTACTACCCAAAGCAATCTACAGATTCAATGCAATCCCTATCAAACTACCACGGGCATTTTTCACAGAACTAGAACAAAAAAGTTCACAATTTGTATGGAAACACAAAAGACCCCGAATAGCCAAAGCAATCTTGAGAAAGAAAAACAGAGCTGGACGAATCAGGCTCCCTGACTTCAGACTATACTACAAAGCTACAATAATCAAGACAGGATGGTACTGGCACAAAAACAGAAAGATCAGTGGAACAGGATAGAAAGCCCAGAGATAAACCCACACACATATGGTCACCTTATCTTTGATAAAGGAGGCAGGAATGTACAGTGGAGAAAGGACAGCCTCTTCAATAAGTGGTGCTGGGAAAACTGGACAGCTACATGTAAAAGTATGAGATTAGATCACTCCCTAACACCATACACAAAAATAAGCTCAAAATGGATTAAAGACCTAAATGTACGGCCAGAAACTATCAAACTCTTAGAGGAAAACATAGGCAGAACACTCTATGACATAAATCACAGCAAGATCCTTTTTGACCCACCTCCTAGAGAAATGGAAATAAAAACAAAAATAAACAAGTGGGATCTAATGAAACTTCAAAGCTTTTGCACAGCAAAGGAAACCATAAACAAGACCAAAAGACAACCCTCAGAATGGGAGAAAATATTTGCAAATGAAGCAACTGACAAAGGATTAATCTCCAAAATTTATAAGCAGCTCATGCAGCTCAATAACAAAAAAACAAACAACCCAATCCAAAAATGGGCAGAAGACCTAAATAGACATTTCTCCAAAGAAGATATACAGACTGCCAACAAACACATGAAAGGATGCTCAACATCATTAATCATTAGAGAAATGCAAATCAAAACTACAATGAGATATCATCTCATACCAGTCAGAATGGCCATCATCAAAAAATCTAGAAATAATAAATGCTGGAGAGGGTGTGGAGAAAAGGGAACACTCTTGCACTGCTGGTGGGAATGTGAATTGGTACAGCTACTATGGAGAACAGTATGGAGGTTCCTTAAAAATCTACAAATAGAACTACCATATGACCCAGCAATCCCACTACTGGGCATATACCCTGAGAAAACTGTAATTCAAAGAGTCATGTACTAAAATGTTCATTGCAGCTCTATTTACAATAGCCCGGAGATGGAAACAACCTAATTCATCCATCAGATGAATGGATAAAGAAGATGTGGCACATATGTACAACGGAATATTACTCAGCCATAAAAAGAAACGAAATTGAGCTATTTGTAATGAGGTGGATGGACCTAGAGTCTGTCATACAGAGTGAAGTAAGTCAGAAAGAGAAAGACAAATACCATATGCTAACACATATATATGGAATTTAAGAAAAAAAAAATGTCATGAAGAACCTAGGGGTATGACAGGAATAAAGACACAGACCTACTAGAGAATGGACTTGAGGATATGGGGAGGGGGAAGGGTAAGCTGTGACAAAGTGAGAGTGGCATGGACATATATACACTACCAAACGTAAAATAGATAGCTAGTGGGAAGCAGCTGCACAGCACAGGGAGATCAGCTCGGTGCTTTGTGACCACCTAGAGGGGTGGGAAAGGGAGGGTGGGAGGGAGGGAGACGCAAGACGGAAGAGATATGGGAACATATGTATATGTATAACTGACTCACTTTGTTATAAAGCAGAAACTAACACACCACTGTAAAGCAATTATACTCCAATAAAGATGTAAGAAAAAAAAAAAGGCAAAAGCTACCAAGGAGCTGCAATAACATCTTTGCCTGAAATGACTGCTCTGATCTGGCTGGATGTTCATCTTATCAATCCTTGAAAGCTCAGCTCAAATGTTACCTCTTCCACAAAGCCTCTGTTGAAGGCTCCATAAGGAAATTATATGTTCCTCCTCTGTGCCTTTCTTTTGAATTTTTTCTACTTTGAATTGCAGTTGTGTATGTGCTTTTGTTATCTCCCACATGGAAATAGAAGGTTCTTAAAGCCTGAGTCCATGGCTTACTCATTTTTGCATCCCTAAGTCCCCTCCTGATAGCAACCTTGTGATGAAAGCATGAAATACAATGAAAAATGAAACAAACTGGACATTTCTCAGGCCTTCTAACTTTTAGGCTTTCCTGAATGAACATCAGAGCAGAGTAGCACATGGAATTTGGCGGAAGAGGCAACTCTAAGAAAAATTGCTCCCCTTGTTTTCAGGAAAAGATTGAGGGTGATTTTTAAAGTAGAACATAGGGATAGTTTAAAAATAACCTCGATATGATTTTTTTTTTAAAGGCAAAGCAAAAGGAAACGCTGAAGAGCCATTGCTGTAGGGACTCTGGGAGTAGCACTGACAGCCTCCAAGCCCTGGGAAGCAATTTAGAGGCATCCTTTTTGGACTCCGAGACGCACTTCCACAGTGGCTGGGGCTTCTGGTGCCCGGTCCCAGCTTCCAGACCAATAACAGGGATCGATGATTCGGATAAATGCATCCAGCTGATAACTGGCCATTTGGGTCAGAATCCCCAGCCTGTTTCAAGGGTAAAAACACCTGCCCGTGAAGGGAGAGTCCCCTTCTCTTTGGCAGAGTCTCAGCTGCCCAGCTCAGGCGAGTTATGTCAACACTGAGAGTGGCATGGTCCGGAGTCCAGGAAGTCTGAGCTCTGTCTTTGAGCTAGCAGAGGGTCTGGCACAGATGAAATAGACAAAGACCCCTGACTGGCTCTGGACAAGGCATTTAACTTCTCTGGACGCCCAGTTCTCTCTTTAGGAGAAATGTGCAGGTTGAACGACATTCTTTTTCATCTGTATCACTTTTGAGAGTATCAGAGCGAAAGCTGATGTCCCTTCATAGAGAAAAGACAAAACGGTGTTATAACTCCCTCACTCTTTACCATCAGCACGAATCTGTGTGTGCAAGTATGCACACACATGCACACATGCACACAAACACATACACACGCTTGCCCTGGCATCATTTGTTCAAGCAATCTCAATTTAAAAAAATTTTTTTTTAAAAAATAAGAGTTTACTGAATCTTCCTCTGAAAGTCTGACCTAATACTGCCTCTCCCCAGGTGACATTCTAACTATGTACTGGATCCCCACAGGTGCCTGGTCAGCTGACTTTGAGTGAGTGGCTTTTAAGGGCCGATGCTACATATGAGATCATCGGGGCTGGCTGCAATACTGCCTCAGCAGAGATCTCCATATAGCCCCGAGATTTGGAAGCCTGAGGAATGCCTGAGAAGCAATCTTTTTGAGGTCAAGCATCCAGTTAATTAGGATACTCAGCTACGCCTTTAGCAACATTTGTTCATTCTGATCAACCCTTTTTCCTTGGGTTCAGAAATATCCGGTGGTGCGTAACCCATCTCTAGAATTCAAAGCCAAGCTTTTTCCCCTAGAGCACTTACGTCTTTACCAGCTACAGAAACTGGTGAGATCATGGTTTGTTCTTATTGGTAGTTTATTGAGGAGAGAGGGCTAATTAAAAAGCAAAGAAAGAGGGCTTCATCTCACACACACACATGCAAACGTGTGCCATCTCTGCCCTGTCCTGCTTTGCAGTACCCCCGTGCGGGCCCCCGTACACATTCGCATCGCACGGAACAAATGGCCTATTTTCAATCAGCTGGAGTCAGCTGCCTCTCATGTGCCACTGCCTGGCTGCCCCCTCATTGTTCTTCGGGCCTCCAGCAGCAGGAGGCCCGGGACATGTGGAGCCACTCTCACCCTCTGGCCCGACGTCCAGCCCCTTTCATCACACCACAGACAGACCCTTTCCAAGAACTTGAATGGGGAGCCACAACCTCCCCTCTGATCGCTCATTAATCTGCTCCTTCAGACATTCCTCCACCTTTTGGCTGGTCTGCACCACCCCCCCCTTGCCACCCGCCCCCCCAGGAGGATAGTTCCGAGTGGAATCGCTTCTTGTGAGCCGCAAGTACAATTCAAGAAGGCAAGCTGTCTAGTGGTATCGGAGTGTTAAAGATACCTGAGCCCCCTAAGTTTAAGCTGCTCTCTGGACCTGAAATGCCCTGAAATAGTCACTTTGGGAGGAATGGATGTGTATCCATTGGGGGGCTGCCATGAGTCAGGCTCTTAGGTGCCTGGTGATGCTAAAGGGAAGGAGACGTTTCACATTGCAGACTTGTCTTTAAAGAAGCTGCCCTTAAAGAGACTTTGTAGAGTTTTTGCCTTTAAGAAGCTGCCTTTCTAGTTGGGAAGGTAAAACAAGACCATATGAAGAGGAAGTAAATTATGAATTTCAATGGACTACAACAGCATCCGGGAGGGAAAGGTGAATTTCCAAGCTGAAGGCTCATGAAAATCTTGAATAAGGAAGTGGGATTCGATTTGAGCCTTTAAAGGATTGGCAAGGTCTACACAAACAGGGTAGCGAAAGGGCAGTGGTTTGAATAACAACCATGAGAAAGCACAGGGACTGCAGCTATGGGGTGACTGGGCAGAGGGTTGGGAAACAGGAGTGGAGGGCAGGGGTTCAAGAGACCTTAATTTTCTTCTGTGATTGCCGTGGGACAAAGGTTCATTTGCCAGCTCTCTGCTATTTCTAAGATGAGATGGGAACACTTCCCTTCAGTCTCTATGATGTTTGTGGGTGATGAAGATGCTGTCTGTAAAGCACTTAGAAATAGGCAGCCCGTTCCAAATAAGAAAGATATTTCCTGACTGTTTCAAACCAAGCCTTCTCTGTTTAATGCAGCAGCTTCTCACCTAAGCTGCTCCCTGGGTGTTCACCCGGCACTTTAGGAAGCAGCGGGAAATCTCCGCCAGGCCCCAGGCTACCATTTAGCACAGTGAAGCAGCAATGGAATGGTCCCCCAGAGGCCTGACGGGGTCCTGTTCTCTGTGAGGTGTCCATCTGACTCCCATGGAAAGGACTGCCTCAGTAGTTATAGTCAAGCACGTACAACGCAGGAGATGCTGAAGAGAGCGCAGTGCTTACCAATGGCCTTTTGTGTTTCCCAGAACAGAGCGTGAGCATGTGGATGGGACATGTTGCTCTGGACCCAGAGGGCTCAGAGCTGGGGTCTCTCTGACGTAGGGAAAGCTCATGATGTAGAGTCCGTGTACCAAATACTACTCCAGCCACCAAATGTAGATCTCAATTTTGACTTTTCCGTGTGCCACATTGCCCGTGTGAAACTTTCAAGAAAAGGAAACATGGGTGTTATTTTTGAAGGGGCTGCGTACGTATACTCTCTGTCCTGTTCTGTGTTGGGTGTGAGGCCACAGACTCATCTGAGCACTGAAGCCAAAGCAAAGCAATCGTATGCAGCAATCGTATGCATTTGCCGTTATCTTTGAAAAAGAAATACATCTTAAAATGTGTTTTATAAGGTCATTTCCTTAACATCACCATCCCACCTTATTCCAAAAACCGTGACATTTTTAACAATTTTCATGGGACCGAAGCTCAATTTTTGGTAGAGCCAGGGAACCAGTTTTATTCTCACTTCATGGACATGCACGTATTGCTTTAGCAGCTTTCCTGAAGGTCTGCTATCTGTGCATGTACACAGAGTAACAGTCTCTCTTTTTTACCTTTAGCTCTGGGAAATGCGAGTTTACAGGAGTTCTCGATAGGAAGAATTGAAGAATGAATAAAATATCTGTAGGGAGCTGCAGAGAACATTTCAAATAAAGGCATTAGGCAACTGTAAGGTAGCTGAGCCCAGTTCTCCCACCAGTGGTCCAGGAAGGGCAGGTGCTGGACCCTGCTGGCCTCCCAGGCAGAAGATCCCCGTCTCCCTTCCTTGCCTCCTGGATTCTGGGGAGCAAAGGGACTCATTCCAAAGCGCCCCAGCAGAGTCAGTAGGCTGATCATGAGAAGCCTGCCCCTGACACACTCAGGTCTTAGAATGTGTAAATCTTGTTTCAGCTTATTGGGAAGAAGATAAGGGGCAAAGGAACGGAAGAATTATATGATACCAGCTTCAAAGTGATGAGACTCCCTGAACCGCCTCCCTTCTCATATCTGGGCTGACAGAACACTAGGGTCCCAAATTCAAGGACGGAGCAATCCTTTAGAGGTCTTCTTTACTGGCTTTCTCGTCTCTCCCATCCCTTTTCCCCACCAGCCCACAACACTAGAGAGAAAAATATTCAACTAACAAGCCTCTTTGTTCATTTCCCAGGCAGAGAGAAGGCCTCATTGTTGACACCGCTGATGCTTTCAGAGGTGAAGACTAGCTCAAATGATGTCAAACAAGGTTGAAAGGTCAGGTTGCATGTATCACTAATCTCAGTTTCCACCATCCAGTCCCTGTGCTTTCCTCCACCAATGTTTTGCCAAAGGAGGAGATTCTTCAAAAGCCACAGTACCACCTGGCAGATGCTGGAGCTTCTGAAATTGGGCTGAGTCAGACTGAACGCATCTCTTCTATGAGTTACCCTATCTGGGTTCTTGAAGAAAAACTTTTGGAGGTCACTACTAGTTTCCCAGAATTCCCAAATGGGCTTAATATGCCCTGAGGTATTTTGAAATCTCATGACCTCTTCTCAGGCAGTGCTTTTGAAACAAACCTCCGTGGCAACCCATCCATGGCTCCTGGTTAGCAATAAAAAAGAGAGACAGAGACAGAAAGAGAAGGAAGAAGAGGAAGATGGAGAGGGGGAGAGGTAAGGAGAGGGGGAGGGGTAAGGGGAGTGGGGGGAGGAAGAGGAAGAAATAAATACAGTGCAGAAAAAATATCAGAATACATTCATGTAAAGAGGGTGGGTATCGTTTAATGAAATGTGTTTCCTATATACACGCGTGTAAGAATGTGTGTGTGTGTACTGGGTCATTCTTTAAAAATCTGTTTATTACTAAAAATCGCACTCAACTTTTTGAAAGCTGCAGCTCCGGGGTAAATAAAATGTCCCCAGGGAATCGCAGCATAAAAACAGGCCCCCCTGGCTCAGTGACACACTCCTACCGGCCCAGAGGGTACAATTTTGTACTCTCTTTGAGTTTATTCAACAAATCGTACCCCAATGCCCCCTAAACTTAATGACTGAATTATTTAATCACATGTGCTTTATCCACACGTACGCCAAAATCAAGTATTTTCACTCCTCCTAAGATTCCGTACATGGGAATACAAGCAATCCACGTTTAATGTCGTTGCTTTTTGAAGAGCTTGTTATTCCTTGTGATTAAAGTATTTGCACCAGGCTAGGCCTGAGCACCGGCTCTGGGCTAAGACTTCTCATATGGGTGAGGTGATCTCATTTAATTCCAGCCCATGCCGGGCTGCAGCTGAACCCAGCGTGAAGTTCTGAGGTGCCCAGCACGCTTTGCCGAATGGGTGGGGCCCACCCACCAGACATCTATTTACATGGAAGGCTGAGAAAACATCTGGGAAACAACACAACCCCGTAAAAAGGAGTTTGTCAAGGCAAACGCGACCAAGGAACACAGCTTTAGTCATCTGAGTACACTATTGTCCTTCAGCCTTGCCTTTTGGCTAAAATAACAACTGAGTCATGTTTGAATCTGAAGAGACCAGATGGTATGGGAGGAACCAGGAAGAATAACAGCAACTGAAAAGAGTTGAACTCAAACTCTATGCAAACAGCAGTGCCCTGGCATCCTTTTAGCAGAGCATCCATAGGTGGGATATGAGGCATTTCCCCTCCCCTCCCCTCCCCTGCTCACATGGCTTTGGTACCATTAGAGTTCCTGTGCTTGGGCATCAGTATCAAGTAAGAATCTGTGGTGTCTGGAGGAAAACAGCAGCGTGCAGTGGACAGGGTGGTACCTAGAAGAAGTGGCAGTGGTATCTGGCGGGAGCAGTGGGTGATAACTGAATGAATGCTCAAGAGCACAGGTGAAACACCCTCTGAAAACTTCAAAGTTTTTTTTTTTCTTTCTTTCTTTTTTTTTTTTGCGGTACGCAGGCCTCTCACTGCTGTGGCCTCTCCCGCTGCGGAGCACAGGCTCCGGACGCGCAGGCTCAGCGGCCATGGCTCACGGGCCCAGCCGCCCCGCGGCATGTGGGATCTTCCCGGACCGGGGCAGGAACCCACATCCCCTGCATCGTCAGGCGGACTCTCAACCACTGCGCCACCAGGGAAGCCCCCAAGTTTTTTTTAATTGAGGCGTAGTTGATGTACACTATTATATGTTTCAACATAGTCATTCACAATTGTTAAAGGTTATATTCAATTTACAGTTATTATAAAATATTGGCTACATTCCCAGTGCTGTACAGTATATCCTTGTAGCTTCTTTATTTAGAGTAGTTTGTATCTCTTAATCCCCTCCTCCTATGCTGCCTCTCCCCTCTTCCCACTGGTAACCACTAGTTTGTTCTCTATATATGTGAGTGCATTTCTTTTTCATTATATTCACTAGCTTGTGAAAACTCCCAAGTTTACTTTAAAATTGGGACTTTGGAATGTTGAGAGAAATAGAGAAATCTTGGTTACTCATATTTTTAGAGTAAGTATTAAATGGCAAGAAACGTTATCATAAATCAAATGTTTCCTTCAAGTGTCCTTTGGAGAATACAACTTATCATATTTTAGCTACTTGTTTTTCTCAGTTACTAATAAGGACTACACAGCATGTTCAAGGAGATGCTCTACATAACTGAAAGCTAGATATAGACACACAGATCAGAGAATCTGGGTCACAAAGGAGAAAATGCCTCAGACATCCTGGACATGCACTAAGGAAGATGCATGGCTTCAGGCGAGCTCTGATAAGAAGTTACTGAGGAAAGAAATATGAATTGATCATTTCCAGATTCATTAGTTTACAGCTGACTCCAAAGGCACAGAGGGTGTCAGAGCATTTGAAAATTAAAATGATCAAATATTAGTTTTTAAAGCTCTGGCTGCAAGGAATTTCTACAATGTAAGATATCAAAATGAGATATCTGGTTTGCTTGCTGAAGTGTTCTGTTTACAAACAGGTAATCTCTTGATATTAGATAATGTACTATTTTTAGTCATTTTTCCCCTAGTTTTACTTTTGTGTCATTTCCCAAGTTCAAGTGAGAAGAGCTTTCATCTCATTGGGGGTGGGCAAAATGCTGTGATTGTTTTTATTTTTTCACAAATTTTTGTATTTTATGATCTTGTGACCTAAAATTATCAAATACTATAGCAGTTGGGACACATGGTACCTGGATATTAAGCTCATTTCCTGGTGTTACACTCTGGTTTTGGATACATTCTTTACGTGTAGAACAATGGCTACCAACTAGGAATGGACAACAAAATAAGCATGGTTTTCAGATTTTTCAGGTTGGGGAATGGCATACAGTAAGCTGAAGAAGAGAACTGCTCTTCTTGTTTACACACACAGTGAATGCAGCCAAAATGCAAGAGCATGCAGGCAAGCATCTTAAATATTAAATCCATCCCTGTTGAACATCATTTATTAAGTGACTACCACGTGCAGGACCCTGTGCTGAGTGTAATACAGGCAAACCTGGTTCAATACAGTTGTGTATTTGGGGCACTTGTGATCAGCACAGACCAAGTAAAACATACCAACCATTATTATAAGGCAGATTATGAGAAACTATGCAAAAGCTTTACAAGGGCTTGATATGTAGGTAGGAGAAGAACAGGGATAGTTTACAATAAGTAAAAGAAGAGTCAATAGAGGAGCCTAGGACCAAAAGAATTAAATGCTTCAGGGAGTTTAAAGGGAAGGAGGGGCTTCCCTGGTGGCACAGTCGTTAAGAATCTGCCTGCCAATGCAGGGGACACGGGCTCGAGCCCTGGTCCAGGAAGATCCCACATGCCATGGGGCAACTAAGCCCGTGCGCCACAGCTACTGAGCGTGCGCTCTAGAGCCCACAAGCCACAACTACTGAGCCTGTGCGCCACAACTACTGAAGCCTGCGTGCCTAGAGCCCATGCTCCGCTACAAGAGGAGCCACCGCCATGAGAAGCCCGTGCACCGCAACGAAGAGTAGCCCCTGCTTGCCACAACTAGAGAAAGCACATGCACAGCAATGAAGACCCAATGCAGCCAAAATAAATAAATAAATATATATATATATATTAAAAATATAGGGAAGGAAAACAAGAAATTTTTTTTTGAGATTTACTCCATCCCCCTTTTACAGATGAGGAAACTGAGACATAAAGAGTTTAAATAACTTGCTTAGGTTCCTATAACCAGAAAATGGAGATCCAGAATTTAAATATGTTTATTTGACTATTAAAGTGTGGACCTTTAAGTAGCAATGAGGATCACGCAGGGGTTAACCAGTGAAAACTGCTGAGGATCAAGTCAGTATTTTTCTTTATCTTGGTCCAATAATTCTTACCATCCTGGAAGCTAGAGTAGGGGTAGTAACTGAAGGATTTACGCAGGACTGGAAATGGCGTAAGTTCAGAAATTGAGAAATCTAGTGGTGGAATTGTTTTAAATTGTTTTAAATGGAAGAAAAGCAAGAAAAAGTAAGATGACAAATTAAGTGAACGTGAGCTGTGGTTGGATCTTTCATAAGAGCAGTAACAAGTTTAATAGAGTGAGAGAGTAGAACAGACATATTCAGAGAGAACTATTTTAGAGTTTAAGGTCACATACGTGGAGTTGCAAAGTAGTGAGGTCTGACACACGGACATTCAGGCGGCATCTACTGAAACAGGCAGAAGTGAGGTTTCTGAGTTTGAATAATTGAAGTCAGGGCAATAGAAGTGATGCAATGAAAATCTACGTGATTCATTTAAAGATGAAAGATATCACTCTTGTACTGAACAAGCCAGGAAGTCTCCTATTTTTTCATGGAACAGGCATTGGGGTAAATTTGGGAAGCAAATTGGACATATGGAATTCTCCTTTTTCTAGTTTCAGCCGATGTACCCGATGACTGGATTGGAAGAATTGGAAAGAATAACAGCACCCATATTTGCATTGTTCTTCATCATTAAATTCTGAGTGACATATCCTATCATTTTAGCTCACATGATTATTTTATATTTTTCATGGATATATGGGAGAAACTCAGGCACAAATAGAGAAACTCAGTCACACAGAAGCTGCATACCTTTAAAAAAACCCTCAGCCCAATTTAAACCTGACCCCATACCTCTTTGTGTTTGGACCTGCCAGGAGAGAAAAATTCTTAGAAATACATACTAACTCAGAAAAAAAATACTGAATACTTCCTTTGTACAAAGTAGTGTGCTAACTACTTTATATTATATGATAGCTTCCAAAACCGTTTCCAATGATCACCACCTCCTGGTGTTAACACCCATGTTTCATTCCCTCCATTGTGAGAGTGGGCTGGATCTAGTGATCTACTTCTAGCGCATATAAGATGGCGAAAGTGGTGGAAAAGCATTTCCAAGATTAGATTAGGAAAGGTCGTGACTCCTGTCTTGCTTGCCCTCTCTCTTGCCTCTCCCCTGCTCACTCTGAGGAATGAGATGCCATGTTGTGAGTGGCCCAATGGAGGGACCCACATGGCAAGGAACTGGAAGTGGCTTCTGACAACATCCAATGAGTAACTTAGGCCATCATTCCCGCAGTCTGCCAACAGTCAGTCACATGAGTGGGTTTAGAAGTAAATCCTTCCCCAACTGAGCCTTGAGATGATCACTGCCCCAGCCAACACCTTGACTGCAGCCTTGTTGAAGATTCTGAGTGAGGGAACACAGCTAAGCCATGCCTGGAGTTCTGACCCACAGAAACCAGGATATAATAAGTGTTGTTTTTAAGCCACTAAGTTTTGGAGGAAGGGGTCGTTTGTTACACAGACATAATAACTAATACACATAGTATATTTTGGTTAGCCTTCACAATAACACTATGTGGTAAGTATCATTATGTCTACTTTATAGGTGAGAAAACTGAGGTTTATAAGTCTTAAATGATTGCCCAAGATTACATAGTGAGTAGGTGGTAGAGCTATTAACCAAAAAATGTGACTTTGCTCCCTAACACAGTGCTGCATGTAACATAACTAGGAGTAGGTAGGATGGTTATAAAATGTACACTTATAGAAAATTCTTTTCCTGATTTTATGTGATTGTGTAGTCAGTCATGACACCAGTGCCCCAACAGGATTGAGGTAATTCATCTTAAAACAAACTATCATAACGCAAAGTTTTATGGTCCTCAGAAGTCTTCATCTCCATTAAACTTATTTTGGGGACTAAACTGAAATTTCTTTAAGAAGCCCAGAGGGTGTAGTAACCTTTTATTTCAAAAAGTGGTGGGAAATATGTCATCCAATCATCCAATGACCTCTTGTGGATGAATCTAACTGGTGAAAAATGCAGCCCACTGCTAAATGCTTTCTAGAGTTTTGTCTTATGCTGAATCTTTTTGACCTCAAAAACTCAATCCAGAATCTTAGCTCTTTTTCCGGTAACTCTCAAGATTCTTCTCTATGGTCTAATTTTACATACACGCAGAAAAAATAGATTTGAAATTCCCTGTGAATTTCAGATGTGCTGAAATCTGCTTCCTTCTTCAAACCTTTTGCCCTGAAGTGTTTTCCTAAAAATCACCATTTCCTAAAAGCTACTGGCATGGAAAATTGCGGTTGTTATACTTCCTGAAAATATTTTTTTTTAGCAAATGTAAGAAAATAAAACAAACCTCAATTTATTATGAGAAGCAATGCCTTGCCTGTTGATGTCTGATAACCATAACATTAAGGTTTCTTCAAGAGATGATACAAGTTGATGTCAAACATGGAATATCTGTGTGAGAATGCGTGAGTGTTTATGTGTGAGTGTGTTTGTGAATGTATATGTGTAAATGTGTGTGTGTGTGTGTGTATCCAGATGTGTATTAACACTCAGGTACCTGTGCAGATCTATGGCTATACTTACTACCTCTGTCACCTCTGCTTTTGACCAGTCCAGTTTCCCGATCACCTCCTCCTGTTCTTTACACTTTCTCCCATATCCCCCATGAAATGATAACAAAAAAATGAAAGCTGTAAGATAGACCGTTCTCCTACAAACTCCATTTTAGAGAAAAATAAATGAGGCTGAAAAAGAAGCAGCTAGTGCTGGATTGGGAAACAGAAGTGGTAACTGTCATTTATGGAGCCAAGCACTGTTCTGAAAGCTTCATCTGGAGGAGCTCATGTACTCATCAAGACAGTATTACCAGGTGGCATTATTAGTTTCCCTATTTTGTAGATGAGGAAACCGAGGAACAGAATTGTGAGTAATCTTTAAAAGCCACACATGGTCTAAGGGATGGAGTCAAGATTGAAGGTCAGGATCTGAATGTATGAATACTAATCCCATGCTTATAACCTCTCCATTCAGAAACCATGCGAATATGGGTTTTTTTCCACTATATCAATCCACTTTATGTAAATCTAGACAGATCTGTACTTTTTAGCCCCAGATGTTGACTGTCTGTGTTTAATCTTGAGAAGGATTCTGAAACACTGCCACATACTTCTTTTCTATATTTTATGGGTTCACAAAAGCATGTTATGGATATAAGAGCTTTTCTATAATACTAGCTAAAATGTCAATCCTAATACTTAACCCTAATCAACATAGTATAAATATAGCTTATGTGTTTCTACCAAGGACATATACGTATTTTACCTGTGATACCCCATAAACCCACAATCTACAAAGTCTAAAATTGTACTGTAAATGCCTTTGTAGAGTAATAAACACAATCATAGGTGGTATAAATTTCCAATCTGAAGTCTCTGTATAACTCTTTATATAACAAAAGTCTGAGAACAATAAACATTATTTGGAGAAAAAAGATGATTTCAGTATGATGAAAGGTAACTTCATTCTATTAACATACAATGTTACGCACATATCATTAAATTCTTTATTTGTGTTCCCCAAACTAACCTTTCTTCACATCTCCCAGAGTCATCCATATCTAGGCTAAGACAAATATTTGTTATTTGATCCTAACATAATTTATACACTGGCATCTCAAAACACAAATTTCTATGCCGTAGAATTAAGTATGAGATAATTTTTTTTAAAACAATTTGATGAGGGTGGGAAAAGAGGCTGTATATTACTCAAGAAGCCAAAGGAACATATGATAACACTATGTTTAGTTTAGGATCTACAAAAGGACACTGAATAACTCCTGTTAATCACATCACTATTAATAAAACTGATCCCAATTCTCTGACCAGAGATAGGAGACCAGAATTCATAGTCCTAGTAAGTTAATGTGAGTGGAGAAAAGAGGAAATCCTCTAACTCAGTAGCTGGCAGATGTTTTCTTTACAGGGCCAGACAGTAAATATTTTAGTATTTGCAGGCCATCTGGTCTCTGATGTAACTACTCACCTCTACCATTATAGTCAAAAACAGCCATAGACAATACATAAATGAATGGGCGTGGCTGTATTCCAACAAACTTTTTTTTTACAAAATAGGCTCTAGGCCATCTTGGGCTAGTTTACTTATCTTGCCTTAAGTTATAGGTTCACTATTCAATTCATTTCAACATGTATTAAATAAGTTCCCAAATTGTGTCACGTATTATGTGGAATATAAGAAAAAAATGTATGACAACTTTACCACATTCAATAATTTTATATGTTTTTTTGGATGGAGTATGATGCCTTGGGGGAAGAATTAGGTAAGAAGCAATTGTGAGATCACATGCAAAACAAAAGAGTTTATAAAGTATGCTCTCTTAACTTGACTGCTATAAGATCATAGATGTAAAAAATGGATG
This sequence comes from Leucopleurus acutus, assembly GCF_964270905.1. Lineage (NCBI taxonomy): Eukaryota > Metazoa > Chordata > Mammalia > Artiodactyla > Delphinidae > Leucopleurus > Leucopleurus acutus. Next base: position 79,151,913 of record NC_139153.1, read on the forward strand.
GGGTCCTCAAGTTCATCCCCCATTCATTCAGTCACTTATCAAATACTGAGGAGTGTTTGTGTGCAATGCACACTGGAAGGCTTAGGGTGACGACGAACACCTCATTGGGTAGCAGAATAGAGGTGAGCCCAAGATCAAAGGATATGACTTATCGTAAAGGCATCATGTGGTCCAGACCCTGCCTTCCTATAGGCTCATTATTTTTATTATTCCCATTTTGCAGTTGAGGAAGATCAGGTTCAGAGACTTTCGCAAAGTCACCTATTGAAGGAAGTTACTCCAGATTCTTAAAGAGAAAGACAATTTTCTCTTCCCCAGGCAGCCATCTCACACTTATCTTCCAGCTGGACTCTGGCTCTGTGAGCGGCTCTCATCTGCACTATCATAGTGCAGACCTATGAGTAAGGATGCTTAACCTTTTCTTACCTGCATCCTGCAATCGATGCTTTTTGTTCTGGAAATACTGGTCCCTTTGCTATTCATCTTTAGTTTTGCTGGTTGGTTTTTTTTTTTTTTTAATTTTTATTTGAGTATAGTTGATGTATAATGTTATGTTAGTTTCAGGTGTACAGCAAAGTGAATCAGTTATACATATATCCACTCTTTTTTTTTTAGATTCTTTTCCCATATAGGACATTACAGAGTATTTAATAGAGTTCTCTGTGCTATACAGCAGGTTCTTATTAGTTATCTATTTTATGTATGGTAGTGTGTGTATGTCAGTCCCAATCTCCCAGTTTATCCCTCTCCCCCGGTTGGGTCTTTTTAGTTGTGAAATTATTTACTAATTGATGGGGATCAGAATCTCCAAATGTCCTCACGATCAACCCCACAGACCCGCTTCCTCACCTCTAACCCTGCATGAAGAGACACACACTGAATTGCCAATATCTCTAACGCTCCCTGGATTGGCTGGAGAAAGAGCCACCTGAACTCCCTAGTAAATTACCCTTTCTATACTTTTACTTCACACATTTACTTTGACTTTTAAGTCTGTGGTTTAAGAAAAGCCATATCTGCACACTTCTGATTTGCACTTTATTCATTTTTAGTGCCATTGAGTGATATTTTAGTGTCATAGGAGAAAAAGGAATAAGTTAAAACCAGGCATAAAAGATGCACCCTGAAAATAACTATCAGCCCATTTTCTGGGTTCTAAACCCACTCTCCACCTCTTCCTCCTGGACGCTGATCAGTGACGGGTTTGTAAGCTGCTTGGGGGCCCTCATAAGCCACGACACAAACTAAAAGACAATCTGGCTACTTTTACTCATTGACTGAGAGGCATTTAGTTTTTAGTTGGACAGGTAGGAAGATGATAGGAAGCTCTAAAAACACTCGTCCAGCCTCAGAGCCACAACCTTGTGTCACCGGGAGGGAGCAGAGAGGAAATATCGCCATCAATCTGCCATCCAAAGCAGAAAATCCGGAAGGGCTGATATCTGCCTGGGAAACTCACTTCCAAGAAAGCCTTGGAGAAAGACCTTACCTCTACCTGAGGTCCCAACCCCACTTCTATCACAATAACCCCAAGGAAATAGAAAAAGATGAAGAAGGACAGAGTTCACTCATTTAATATACTTTCCTCTCCTGAAAGTTCGATATCCTCTTTCTTGGGGCATGGAGGCCGGATATTCTTTTGGTCTTTGGTCTCGTTCCGAGTGTGTGAGTGTTCATGAATATCAGAAACTACTTTGAAGAGAGTGGATGTGGAAAATAGCAAGATAATTCAAACTGCACCTCACACTATGTCAAAGCCTTAAACTGACCACATTCCCTTGTAGCATGGCTCAAGTGATAAAATGTAAAATTGAAGGCAATTTATAAAAACCTGTCTTCATGCCTGTATAATCACAACGCCAAATTAACACTGAATGACTAAGAAACACTTAGAGTGTTTTTCACTTTTGGTTATTCTCAGCATATATCATTAGTTGTAATGAAGGGCAAAAGAAGTTGAAGACAATCAGATAGTGATTTAATTCCAATCTTTAAAAAGAAAGAAGGGTTGGAATGAGAAGAGATTTTGATTTTTGTTTTTGTTTCAGTTTCTGAAACTCCTGTAATTATGTGCAATTACCTATTATGTCTGAAATTGGTTCTCGAAGACGTAGAACCTACTTTGTGTTCTTAAAAAAAAAACTGTACAAAATATGCAATTTAAGAAGGGAACAGTTTGAGTGGGGAGAAAAATGAAGCTACAGCTGTAGGATTTTCTTATGCTTTTCATACCAAATCACAAGACCCATTAAATTATTTATCCTACAGGCAGGCGTTGTACTGCAAACGTTGAATACAATTGCAGATTCCACGAAAAGAAACGTGTGCATTTTAATGGCCTCTGATTTAAACAATCCTTAATTTCATTAGCCTTAACTTTTTTTCTTCAAGGAATAAGAGTTCAGTTTTGGCACAGGGATGCGAATGACACTAATTTTTTTTTTCTTTCCTTAAAGAAGCAGGCTACTGAGTTATTAAGCCACGTAGGAGCACATGTCCATACATACGTGCAAAGTACATACACATGTGTGGCGATCTGCAGTATGCCCCCAAAGAATTCACAGTGCACCTAGCATATTCTTGGCTCTTCATGAATGCATATAGATTGGCTTTACTCTATTTCACTTCCATTGTTTCTCCTGCTACTATGTTACAAATGAAGATATCCTCCAGGAGTCTGGCTTAAAAAGCAGATTCTTGTTCCCAGATGAAGAAAACATAAATTTACCAAAGGTTGGGTCACGTGGGGGAAAGCTCTCTCTCAAGTCATAGTTTTGGGTTCATTTGAAAAATCTGGGTTTTGCCATCCTCTGTAATTAAAACTCTTCTGTCTTAAGATTTATCGGTGCAGTAGTGAACGCATTTTCAGAATGTTTCTTTGCAGCAGCTATTGGAAATCTCTAACTCTGCCTCGGGCAGGATGCCGTGGCTGCTGTATTTTTGGGGTCTATTCTCCCCATGATAAATGAGCTTAACTTCAAAGATAAGTTACAACAACTCTCTGGAGGGGAAACCCTTATTACTGTTAATATACGTTAGTCTCTATCACTGCATTTCAAATACTGTTGCATGGAAAAGGAACCATACAAGACTGTTTACATGTTCCTTTGTCAATAGAGTAAGGGTATGCATATGTAGAATTTAACTGAAATCTTGGGTAATTATTTCTTCCCTAAATTCTAGCTATTTTCTTTGTGTGTGGGGAAATGGGGATATTTAATTCTATACAATCCAATGACACCACCCGTGTGTGTGTGTGTGTGTGTGTGTGTGTCTGTGTCTGTGTCTGTGTGTGTCTGAACAAAACTCAACCTTATGATGCTAAAAGTATTATTTTACTATCTGATGCAATCAGTATTATGCAGAATTGGCCCAATTCAGAGACTCCTTAAAGTGAGGTTTTTTTTTTTATTTCATTCAAATGCTACATGATCTTTAAAACAATATGTGATTTTAATGCGATTTTGACTATTTCAGATTTCATAGTTTATTTCTTCCTTTCAGAGCCCTTCTTATTCCCATTTTTATACTCTAGCCCTTTCTCTAAAGCTATGTTTCCTGAAGTTGTTTCTGAATGAGCATCTGAAAGGAAAATTGAAGCTTGTAGTTTGGGGACTTTGGGTCCCCAGTTCCTGAGTTCACCCCTCTCCCACCGTGCCTCAGCGCTTCTGGGCACAGGGTGTTTGTCGTCCTGGCTAATGAATGTTTCTCCTCTTCCTGGGTTGTTAGCAACATCTAGATGGATGGGTGTGTGCGGAGTGGAGCCTGGCCCCTTCTCCTCTGAAAGGGTTAAAGTGAAAAGGGGGCTTGTTGAAACTGGGGAGTTGGGAGGGTGGGGGGAGGAGGGAAGGCAAAAGGAAAAAGAAAAGGTTAGTGTTTTCTGTCCATTAAAGAGAGTATTCTGTTCTGAAACCGAATTGGTCATGCATTCCAGAAGCGTTTCCTGGTAGAGCGGGGTCTGACCGGAGCACCTGCTTTGCTATATTGTACTAGGTCTGCGCTGCTCTCCTCCGGCCCCTTCCTTTATACGCAGGGGAATCTGTCACTTATTACAGACAGATTGCTCGTGGGCCCAGAACGGCTGTGCGCCACCGAGGGACAGGGAAACACTACGACAGCCTGCATCTCCATCCAAGCCATCCTGCACACAGAGCTTTGTTTTTCCTCTCTTAAAAAATATTGATGTGAATTCCTAATGACATCACGTTGAAGTCCACCAACAAATGAAACCATCTGAACCCGGGGTACGGATGGGTTCATATCCCAAGCTAAAGAGTAAGAAATACAAAGAAAAGGTGGGAGTTAGGGGTTCAGCCTTTCCGGAGCTGGAAGAAAAGGGGGCGTCGTAGCTGGCGTGCATGCCGCAGGTGGAATCTGTTAGCTCCGTAACACTGGAGGTGAATCATAGGACTTGTTCTGTCGATTCTGGGAGGAATTCCCTGGTGTCCCAGCTGTGTTTTTCTGCGCCACACGAAGTACCTCTGTGGATTTATGTCCTGGACAACACCAGCACGGAGGAAGGACACCTTATCCAGAAATGATGTCATAGCCTTACTGCTGCACATTTCAACTGGTTATTTTTTTAAAGTAATGCTGCTTAAGAGACACACACATTGTGTATAATTTTTTTAATGCATGCTTTTTTAAGGGATTAGTTGGTTCTTTTCATCTAGTTATTTTTGTTTTCTTCTTCATTGAAGAAGTGCATAATGAACAGAAGAAGAAAACTAGGTGTTGTTTTTTTTTTTATCACTGCATTCTTTTTAATGTGTGTACATCGAAGGAACTCACTGTGATAAAATCCAGTTGTGGAGAATACACATTGCCCTGTGGCTGTCTGTTCAGATTAATGAAAGGTGGCCTTTGTAACCAAATCTTCCAATCCCAGGGTCACCCTCTCTGGCCCTCTAGAACTGTCCTGCTGAACATGAGACAGAAAGACAAACCTTAAATATGTTGGACTTTGACATCTTGGCTAATGTCTCTGGATAGATGTTAATTACAAGAAAAAAAATGATAGTAGAAATGTATATGGTATAGAAGATGTCTATTAAAACTCAATGGTTTTTTAATCTTAATTTTTTGTCAAAATATTTGGTTAGGAAGAGCACAGGCAAAAACTTACGCAGAGCACCCCTACCCCCTTGTGGCAATGGCACTTGTAAAGTGGAAATTTCATCCTTTTATAGAACTGTTGAGACTTTTGTACTCAGAAGCACCTGACTTAGACCTTAAGGCACCGCCAATTCTGTTGAAGATTGGAAGATATAAAAAGATAGATGACTGCCCAGCTCTCAGGGAGAAGCGAACGGGTCTAAGACATTTTGCTTTTTGACTATTTTGTTTAAGTTGCAACACATTAAAATGTATATAGCATATTTAATCATTGGGCATCCTGGCTAAAGATAAAGACCTCACTATTTAGTTAACCTTAAATATTTGTTATCCTAATCAAAATAAATAAAAACTTCATAGTTTATAAAAAGTTATTATAACCATTAACTAATGTGATGCTTCCCATCACTCCAGAGGGTAGTTTGTAGTTGTTCTTGTTTTGCAGATGAAGAAACTAGAGCTCAGAAATATAAAGAGACTTGCCTAAGCTGACATCACACTCATCAGAACCATCACAGGGTAACACACTTGGTCAAGGAGAAAGCCATGAATTGAACCCACTTTTTCAAAAACTAAACCTGGGATTTTGTGGTGTATCACCTGTACTTCATAACTTAAAAATTTCCCATCCGTTTATGGCCTAAACTACACAGTTCTGCACATTGAGCTCTTATACATTGTGCTCTACACCTTCTTCATCCACAAGGTCTTCATCTACTTCTCTGCCCAAATTCCTGCTCATCCTTGAAAACTCTGATGAAATGTCACCTCCTCCATGAAGCCTTTTCTGATTCTCATAAGCAGTCATTCATTTTCCCCCTCTGTATTCTCTCTGCACTCCATTCATTCCTCGAATTTAGCAGTTACCATGTTATATTGGCATTACCATTTTTTTTGAATTTTATTTATTTTTTATACAGCAGGTTCTTATTAGTTATCTATTTTATACATCTTAGTGTATATATGTCAATCCCAATCTCCCAATTCATCCCACCGTTGGCATTACCATTTTAACTCATCTATATCTACCTTTAGCCTGTGAGTTCCTTCTGGGAGAGGTCTTATCTCATCAATGTCTGTGTCCCAACATTTACTATGGAACCTGGCACATAGTATCTGTCAGGAGATATTTGGGGCTCCATGTGATAAACTGAGTCATCCTTACTGATAAGTAAGCCCCTTGTCTCTAATGTCAGTGTCTGGGAACTCTAAAGAGGCCTGTCTGTGAATAAGCTCCAGGATTCTTTCTCAGATGCCAACCGGTTCCCCCTTGCTTTCCATCCTTAAGGTAACATACACCAGTTACCTAACATGGCTCTGGCTTCAATTTATTCATTTACGTAATAATTCAGCAAATATTGAGCATTTGCTCTAGGGTAGGTGCTATGCTAGGTGCTGGGAATACAGAGGTTAAAAAGATAAAAGAAAGAAATAGCTTCTGACCTCAAGAAACTCACAGGATAACAGCAAAGACAGCAAGCAAATAAACATGATCGTGGGGATATGCACGATCATGGGCATAATTTTCTATGAACGGCAATTCTAAGGGTCAGGAGATAGCTGGGAGGATAAATTTATAAAGTTTCCTGGAAGAGATCATACCTGAGTAGTATTTCGAGTAGGCGTCAACTGCACAGGGACTGTGAATGGAGCAAGGGGAGGTGCAGGAACAAGGATTTGAGTAAGAAAATACATAGAGTTGTGAGAAAACACAGCACGTTCAAGGTATTTCAAGAAGTTAGGTATGGCCGTTATGGTATTAAGGAGGAAGACAGTGAATGATGAAGCTGGTGAAGGTGGCAGGAAGCCCACTATGAAATACTTTGAAAGTCCTACAAAAATATTATCCTAGAAATAAAAAGCAGTGAGGAGCTACTGAAGGATATTAAGGAGGTTGAGTATTGTGATCACATTCGCTTTTTCTTTAAAGAAACTTCACATTGATAGAAGTGTGAAGAACACCAGAATGAGTCAGACTTGGAGGAAGAGATGCTGGTGAATTAAGGATAAAATTGGAGGCGAGGAAACCTTTGGGATGTTACACCGACTGAGGCAACAATCCAGGTAATAATTGATGAGGGAGAAAACTAAGAGCATAGCATGGGAGTTCTTAAACATATTTTTAAGATCTAATTTATATAGAGGAAGTTCCTGGGAAAAAAATGCTAGCAGAAGAAATAAATATAGAGGGAGAAGTGAGAAAACAACAGAAGACCCACTCCCTCAAAATAAGCCTGAAAACCAAAGTTCTGAAGTTTCATCATTTAGATGAAAACTTAAGTACTAATAAACAGTAAATTAAACCCAGACAGATGACAAAGCCTTCAAATATATATATATATATATATATATATATATATATATGTTTGGGATTTTCTTTTTTTTTAAGTGTACTAATCAGTAAATTTTAATATATTCACAGAGTTGTACAATCATCCCCACTATCTAAACCCAGAACACTTTAGTCACCAAAAAAAAAGAAATTCTATATCATCAGCAGTCACTCCCATTCCCCGCTCCTTCCAGCCCTGCAACCACTAACCTATTTTCTGTCTCTATGGGTTTGCTTATTCTTGGGATTTTCAAAGAGACAAGTGAAAGTATAACTTCCGTTTAAAAACACAAGAAACCTATCAAAACCTACCTATCAAAAATAGGTACAAATTAAATGAAAACAAATATGAAAGGGACCAACTAGAAATTTTGCAAGTTAAAAGTATAGTCATTGAACTAAAAAAATAAAATTCAATAAATGAAATAAATTCTGGATTCAAATAGTTAAAGAAAGCTTAAGTGACTGAAGTATTAGCACAGAACCCAGCACCAGGAGACTTCCACCAGCGTGTAAAGTCCAAGAGTTTTTTGTTTAAGGAGGGTGAGAGTTTCTTACTTAAAAACCGACTAGTCCTGGGACTTCCCTGGTGGTGCAGTGGTTAAGAGTCCACCTACCAATGCAGCGGACACAGGTTTGAGCCCTGGTCTGGGAAGATCCCACATGCCGCAGAGCAACTAAGCCCGTGCACCACAACTACTGAGCCTGCGCTCTAGAGCGAATGAGCCACGATTTCTGAGCCCTCGTGCTGCAGCTACTGAAGTGCCCGTGCTAAATCAATCAATCAATCAATAAAAACCAACTAGTCCTGACTAATGCTTTCCTATTTCAATAGTCCCTTCAGCTATCAATGCCCCCTTCACACATCCACTCTAACCTCATTTCTAACCATCACTACACACTCCATCCTCGTGGTTCATTCCAAATACCAGACCTGTGTCCAGGTATCCTAAGACATGCTGTAAGTCTTCAGTCGCCCAATGCAGGAGAAGGCATCTGCTCCTCATGCTAAATATCAGGTTCAAAATATAAAGACAATGGGCTCAATTAGGCTTTGGATTGGGAGGATTATTTTGAGGGAGAGAGGCGGAGTGGAACTGTTCTCCCTGATGTCCCTAAAATCACAGGGGGTAGGAGACTGACTTTACCAACGAAGAGTCTGTCATTTTAGGGGGAAACATCTTCCTTCCTATCAATTATTTTATTTGATTCTCAGAATAACACTATGAGATAGACAGGTTTGAAAATGTGCTCCAAAAGGGAACTATCACATAGACTTAGTTGTTCTATCAAAGTAAGGGTACAGATACCCAACAAATCAGGGACAGTGGTGCCTTGCATTTTATTTCATAAAGTCATAGGACTTAATATTAGCCTGGATTCAACCATGAAGATATGAGGATTATATGGATATTATGATCTTACAAGCAATCACTAGGTTCCTTTTGAACGAAGAGATACTTGCAGATTTAAGTTTTCCACCTAATGGAATTTTCGGGATTATTCAAGTATAATAATTTTCACAACCAATCTAATATTTTTATAGAATACTTGAGCAGTTCTTTAATTGATTGTTCCGGCTCTCTAGGGATAGCCTTTAAAATGAAGGAATGTCTTCATTAGACCTATACTGTATGGAAAAGTACAGAGAAAATGAAAACTGCCACTGCTGTTGATAAAGGTGATATTCACCACCTGTGAGATGGTGGGCTATATACTTTTCAGACTTAGTAATGAAATGATATTTATTAGCAAGGAGAGTCCCAGAGGGAGTCACAGGAATACCTGGAGGTCAGGACACTGACTTGGCGCTAAAGAGTCAGGGACAGTTGAGGATACTGGAATTTGATGACCCCCTCTCTTTCTCCCACTTTCTGACCCAGCTGTTCACTAAAAGCGGTTTCCATCTGGCACAAGGCAATTTGGGGGTCCCTTTTTAAGAGGATGATGCAATTGCCTAGAGCCACTTCCCCCATTCCAGTAATGGGGTGCCTCTTCACGAAGCTCTGTGGTTATCAGCATGGTAACGGTATCAGCTGAGCACCTACTTGGGAATCTGTTCTGACAAGTGTGATTATCAGAGTTTAGAAACTGTACCTGAAATGTGCAGGTGTAGAACTGCTAACATTTATTTCATCTGTGGTTTACTGATATTTATTTAAGATACTGCTTCTCAAATTTGTTTTGAGTCCCGAAATGTTTTTCTGTAACACAGATTACTATTCTATGGATCTAGTGGCAAATGGAAAAGAACACACTTTCGTGTACGTGGTAATAGATGATCTTGACAGGCTACCTTCTCCTGATGCTTTATCCTATGTAGTTGTCACAGCAACCATATGAGGTTAGTACTCTCACCACACAGATTTACAACCAAAGAAACAGAGGCATAAGGAGTTTTAGTATCATGCAAAGTTACACAGCTAGTATATGACAGGCTTGGCTACAGACTCCAAACGCCTGATTCCATCATCACATTCTTAACTACCATGCTAATGGCCTCTAGTTAATATTTCCTCATTGCTGCTTGTGCATTAAATACTCACCATGGTGGCCCATAAGTACATGCTTGAATAGAGATCACCGTACACTCTGGGAAATGTTTATGGAGCCCATACCCTTCTGCAGAGCTCGTTGGCCACGTCATCACTAACTCTGGATACCATACGACTACCCAGGGTCTCAGTATCCTGATCTGAAAAGTGGCCCCAGAAAGCAGCAGTCCCTCCCCGGGAGGATAATGACATAGGGAATCAGGTTAGCTGGCCTCATAAGCTCTTCTCTGGGAGTGAGCCAGGTCCTTGTAGAAGCTGAATGGTTTTCTCAGGTGATGCGGGCGACAAGAGCATCACCATTCCTGTGCCCTAAATGTTCACCTAGCATCCCAGAAGCCCCGACACTCGCCCATCCCAAGTGACACTCAGAGCCCCCTGCCCTCCCAGCATCTCATGGTTTATTGTGGTGAGATACGAGGTCCTCAGCAAGAGAGCTCACTCTTAGGTTGTGGAGTTTCGGGGGGAGAGTTTGGGGGTTCTTGGAACTTCTTAAAAGTTAAAAAAAACAGTCTAAGAGTAAAGCAAGTGCATGTTATGATCTGCTGGTTTTACTTTGTCTCTAACTTGCAGTTTTTAATGTTGCAACATGTTTTATATTTTATTCATCTACTCACTCACAAAATAAGTCCTGAGAGTACTCCACGTGCATGGAGCTGTGACAGCAGACTCGAGATCTGGAGAGCTCCGATCTGCGGAACCGTCAGGGAGGGAAAACCTAATAAGCTGTTGTTTTGCAGAAGTTACTAAATCTCCAGTATACATTTTAACTTGCATTTTAAGAGAGGGAAGCAACCTTACAGTTATAGGCAAACTACCAGGGGTTAGGCATGGTGGTAGGTCCTTTACATAGAGTTGATCCTCACTTCAATATTATGAGATTGATATTATTTCTCCATTATTACCTATTATTTACAGATAAGGAAGTGAAAACTCAAAAATTAAGAAGGCAGGTACCAGTCACGCAGCTCAGGGAGTGTGAGAGGGCTGGCTACAGAAGTTCCTGCTCATGTCGAAAACCAGAGTCTCCCATCCATTCTAGTAATTCCGAGGATAGATTGTAATACTGGTTAGGAAGAGCCACTGAGGAAGTAGTAACCTTGAACCCTAAGCCACAAAATCTGGGACCATTAGAGAGAGTCTTTAAGAGAATGAGCCGTCATGTTTTAAGTCCCTCTACACAGAGGGCATTTACTAGGAGTTAGCATTGCATAAGGAATTCTCTTCCCAGTCAGAACTCAAGAGATAAGGGGTGTCTGGAAGATAGATAGGTAGATAGATAGACAGATAGATAGATAGATAGATAGATATAGATAATATATGGATAGATAGATGATAGGTAGATAGATGATAGATGGATAGATAATAGATAGATGATTGATAGAAGATGATAGATAGATGATAGATAGAAGATGATAGATGGATAGATAGATGACAGATGATAGATAGATGATAGAAGACAGATAGATGATAGATAGATAGATAGATGATAGAAGATGACAGATAGATAGATGATAGATAGAAGATGATAGATAGACAGATGCTGGTGTGAGAGGAGTGAGAAGCAATGGAGGAGAGAGTCATCATTACATTTAGAAAAAGAACTGGGTGTCTAAACCTGCAAGGGACTTTGGAGGTTTACTCACTGACTCTCACTGAATGTAACACACATTCTCCAGGACATGCCAGCCCAAGGATAAAAATGGAGCCTTTGTAGTTTTCTCTCTCTGGTTACCAGTGGATCTGATAGAGAGAAACCACCAGCCCACTGTTTCTGGAAGGTATATAGATATCTCACCCTCAGTATCAGAAGTCTCCTTCAAGGACTTTTAGCTTCCACCGGCTCCAAGGGGCTCACCCTCTGTGAAGTCCCTGAGGTTGCCTCCCCTCCGCTCCGCTTGCCCACCCCAAACCCTGGCTGCCGCCTGAGACTCCATCCCAGGCAGAGCTGCAAGAATGAGTAGTTACCCAGGGAGAGAGAGGTGAGTCTGGCAATTTTTACTGAAGCCACCATCCCCGGGAGTTGAGAGACTTCTAAGAAATGTATCTAGTTGTGCCCAAGATGGAACAGTGAGTTTCTTTAGTTTGTCTTTGACAAACAACTACATGTGTTTAGGGAGAAACTAAGGGTCATGAAGAATACCAGTATCGGAACAGAGATCAGAACCCTCAAAGTCAATGTTTACCAGGCCAGTGATGTTTGTCTATACTACAGTAGGCATTAACTTCCCAGGGGCAGGGCCTGCGTCCTCTCCATCTTTGTATACCCAGGTGTCCAATACATATTGAACAGAATTAAACTTTCCAGACACTTTCTCTGAAGCCTGTCTCGCCAGTCAGTCATCAACATTGTACACCTTATTTCCAATAATAATATTTTGTTGATTTTCACAGCGACGAGTGAGATCTCATTTATATCACTTGGCAAATGGTTTTCCAAAGCCTCATACTAGCATTGGGTACAGCATCTGGAACTCCGGGTGTCTTCTTGGAACTTTCCACCCATGGCAGCCTGAGGAACTGATGGCAGATCGGAGGGAGGAAAAGAAGAGGTGTGGCATGGATGTGCATGAGTCCACAATACCGCAAATTCTTCATCCCAAGACTCCCCAAGTCAGGGGTGGATACAGGTGGGGAGGAAACAGGCTATATTCCACATAATGGTTTTGTCAAAGTTTTAAGAGAAAAGATCATCTAAGCAAGAAACCAAAAGCCAGCAACTCTGGAGAAAGGTTTTGGATTATCAGGCTGGTGGATATAACACCTTCTATAGAATGACATTTTATCTCCTCCTTCTTTATAGTGAGTGACTAGTTAGAAATAGGTGGAAAATACAAGTCAACATCTGAACACAAGGGCTCGACTCCCTGGCTTTCCCACTACGTCCAGAAAAGCTGCCTCACTGGGGCTGAGAAGCTGCAATTGTATATGTGTGTGTATATAATATAGGGTGGCTACAAACAGCCCCCAAGTTGTACCCTGGACCAGTAGAGGAGGCAAGATTTTATTCCAAAGTTTGCTATTGTTCTTCTGGGATTCTAGGTTCTTTTTATAGCACTGGGCAGCTGGGAATCCCCAATATTACCCTAGTTAAAATTGTAACCGAGATCTCTGTTTTTAAACTAGCCTGGTTAATGCTTGACAGGTGGCAGTGTTTGAAGGCCACCTTCTGAGAGTGGGTTTATGAGAGCACCCCAGGCACCCTCTGCAGAAGGGTTTGTGCTAAATTCACAATCACTTTGTTATTATTTTTTTCCTTTAGAGTCCGGTGTAGTTTACATCTGTTTGCCCCATGAGTCCACTCGTAAAACAAGAGTCGAATTAACAGTTTGTGAGGATTCTTAGGGACTTTATATGTTTGTGAAAATGAAACTAATTCAGCCTAACTCCAATATAACTGCTGCTGCATGCTGCGCACAGAGCCCTGCCACCCAGTGGGTTCCACTAACGGTTGTTGACTGACTGATAAACAAGTTCCAGGGTTCTAATTGGCCCAGGGCCTCCCTGGATGCTCTGGTGATATATTGCTTTGGGTGGAAGATCCAGCCTATATCACTCAAAAACAAGCCAAACAAAATTAAACAAAAAAGATTGCTTTGTATGGATAAAACAGATCTAATACTTGAGGCTGCACCAGCTCCTGACCCCTTCTCCTTCCTGGACAGCCCTGGGTTGGAGACCCATAGACAATGCACTTAGACCCAGTGAGGATGTGTTAATAACGTGAGCCCAGAGGAAGGACCTGGAGCCACCTGGGGAGTCAAGGGAGGGCAAGCTCAGTTCAAGGGAGAGCACTTGAACTCAACAAACATTCATCAAACAACTTCAGGCCAGGCTAGACACTGGAGATGCGGAGATAAAAGGCACACTTCTAATTTCTCAGACGCTCCAAGTCCAGTGGGGTAAAAGGCAAATACATAGTTAGGAGACTGTGCCCTAAGTGCTTATTTGAGAGGTTACATATAGGGAAACGCCTTGGAGGGTCACCCTGTACACTGGGTGGTCATGGGGAATTGCAGGGAAGCTTTCCTTAGCTGAGCTTTGAGGAAGAAATAGAAAGGATCCTGGTGAAGATGCCAGGCGGCCCTAGCAAGAGAGGAAGAGGGTGGACATAGGGGAAGGCCAAGAGGATGGGAATGGCTCAGTATCAACCAGCTTGTATATGCACTCATCCATCATGCAGTTTGTAAAGGCCCTTCACAATACAATACCTTCGCAATACAGCCTTTCCCCAGTATCGGAACCACCTATCACACTTGTAACAGAGAAGAACAAACCTGACTCCATAGTGGATCTATCCCTTTAGCTCTAACCCTTGTGCTCCGTAGCCTGTGCTTAGTCATGCTGGCTCTGCACCTTTTGTAAAAGAATGTTGCCTATAGCCTGAAGTACAGGATAGCCCATTCTTAAGGCTCTGACCTTTAAGGGTATAACACTTTTCCATTAAAAAGTTGCAGGACAGAAAATAACCGTTGTCTTGTTGGAGGTTTATAGGAACATTGTGACCAGGCCTATGTGCACAGCTGCAAGAACAAAGGATTCCAGCACCAAGAAGTTTGCAGCTACCAGCCACACCCCTTCCCCTTTTGGTATAAAAGAAGCCTGAATTCTAACTCAGGTAGGATGGTTCTTTGGGACACTAGTCCACCATTTTCTCAGTCTGCTGGCTTTCCAAATAAAGTCACTATTCCTTGTCCCAACACCTCATCAGTGATCCCCAGAGACTGGCACCCCACCAAATGAAGCAAAGTATCTGGAAAATTTCCCTTTGTAAGTCTTTGAACATGTAGACACAGAGTTCCAGGAAATTTCCACAAGCAAACCATCACATGCTAACGTGTGGAAGGCCCAGGTAGGGCTCATTACCAGGTAACCCTACCACTAGATAGAAGCAATCAGATGGGCCTGGATATTCTCTCTTTCTCCTGGGACCTTAACCAGAAGAAATGGGCTAACCAGGTCTCAGCAAAAAGGCAGGTTGTACTTTTAGATCAGCTTCCTTATTGAGGAGGTTATAACTCATAGGGCTACATAAGAACTTTTTATATATAAGTTAGAATATCCACAAAATTATTTTGAAGCTAGAACATCTGAATCTGAAAGAAACCAGTCCAGTCTTAAAGAAACCAGGCAGTAGAACCATATAACTGTTATTTTTTAAAAAAAGATGTGACATGGGTCTTAGTGCCCTAGAATCGTACTTTAAGCTAAAGGTCCTATTAGGTGCACTGTTAGAGTCTACTGTTGGTAAGCATATTAATTGCCTGGAAGGCTTTTTGAACTAGTTTACAAAGCCAAGGGGTACTGGTCTAGCTGGAAAATTTCTGGTGTTAGCTTGCCCAGGGGGGCAGAATGAAGGACGTAGACTACCTGTCCTTCCAGGATTCTTTCTAAACCTATATGGAGCCATAAAAGTCAAAATGAAAGCAAAATAAAAATAGCCAATTGCACACATTCCATTCGCATACACTGGTCCAGCGCCTCCAAGACATCAGCCAGAAAAGAGGCGACCGTGCAGTGCCTCCGTCCTAATATTCTTGCTCCAGCTCTTCCACGTGTTAAAAACAAACAAACAAACATCTCCCAAATCAGCAGAGTGGAGACCACGATTGCTGTGCAGCAGTCATTCAGCGAAGAACCACATTAGCACTAATTATATCCTGGCTTGCTGTGGTGCAGCCAGTGTGACTTCACAGGGGAAAATGGCACCCGTGGCACTAGGGGGCATCATCTGACACATTTACAGACTATTAGCCAGCGCTAATGTCATTTCAAAGGACTTGTGTCCAAGTGGGGAGAGCACCCTAGGAGAGCCGCTCAGCCTGCATGATCTGTGAGTGAAGCTCTGGGCGCTCCCAGTGGAGAGGAAGGGCTTGCACTGGGGGGGGTGTGGGGGGGTCCATTCCTGACTAACCTTGCTCCCAAAATGTAGGTCACTCCAGGCAGGTGGTATCCTGAGGCATGTAAAAAGAAAACTTCTGGAAACTTCTTTTTACTTTAAGGGGGGCTGGGGGTTGTCTTGTCAGGAAGTGCCCTTGCCTCATTAACTCATAGAAGGATCTCAGTTCTTCCTCGAGGTGTCTGAGAGTAGTGGCCACGTGAAGGAAATGCTTCCTTCGTAAAAGTGGTAGTTTGTTTCCGTAATTGGGCGTTCGGAATCAAGGCCCTTAGCCTAGCAAATTTCTGTCAGAGGGAGATGGGCAGGTGGGCTCTGTGAACTAAAGGAGATGCTAGAGCAGTGGGGATTCAAAGAAGTTCATGGAATGTTGAGAACCTGGGCAGGAGAAGCTGTCACTCAGAGTACAGCAGCCCTGGGGAGCTGGTTAGAAATGCAGAATCTCAGGCTCTACCCCAGCCCTCTAGGTCAGAGTCTATATTCTAATAAAATGATCAGGTGATTCCTGTGCATCTTAACATTTGAAAAGCACTGGGCTGGTCTATATCCTTGACTACAAGGATGCTTTATGAGAGAAGGGGTCACTTTTAAAAAAAAAAAAAAAAAAGAATTTCTATACTCAGAGCTCTTTCTTGGGCTCAGAACCAGGTCTCCACCAAACCTCTTCTCGTATCAGCCTCATCCCCCCTTTCACCACTCTCTCCCTCTATGCCCTTCTCTACATCTTCTCTATGCCCACCCAGCTCATACATTCTGCCCTCCTGGCCATCTGGATCCTGCCAGGAGAATGCCCATCCTGCAGTTAGAGCAGTGGAAGTGGGGAAAGCACTCAGTTCAGATCAGAAGAACCAAATCCAAGCCTTGGTTCTGCAGAATCCTGAAAATAAGTCTCTTCATTTCTCTAATAACACCCGTTTTCCTGGATGCAGAGGCCAAATGAAACAGTACATGTAAAGGAACATTATGAGCTATAAAGCACTGAAGCGATGCCTAAGGTCTTGCTCCCCAAGGGGCTATTTCTGAACACACGCTATTCATAAAGGGGCCAGCGCTGTAGTCTAAAGGTTAAGAGTGCGGACTCAGAGCAGATTGCTGGGGTTCAGATCCTAGAGTTGCCACTTGCTGGGTTGACCACATTTAACTCAGCTTCCTAGTTTGTAATAGAACCTACCTACTACTCTGATCAGGCTGTCATGACGAGTGAAAGAATTAATGTATATGGCTAGCCTAAACATGTCCTATAAACGTCAGCTGGATTACCGCTTGTCCATAAATGTTTGTAATCTCCATAAATATCAGCTATGATCACTGCTAAGTGTGGGTAGCTTGACATCTGGGGGTTTTATCTACATCCTCTGTAAGGGAAACACAGAGACATGCGATGAATGATCAGGGAAGAAACTCAGAGGCATTTCAGAGTGGACAGAAGAAAAGGAAAGAGAAACAGACAGATAAATAGAGACCCAGAGATACAAAGACTTTGAATAAGAGGTAGGCTTAAGTGAAAGGCAGCCCTGAGAAGATAAATTTTTTTCTAGAAAAATAAGCATCTGAAGGGTATCACTGCAAGCAAGTGATTATTTGCCATAGATCAGAGCAAACGTAGAGTAGAATCTTCCATCAGGTGATGGGCCACCTGCAAAGACAGAATTGACACTGTGCGTGGAGGCTAATTCTACGTATTATATCAATAAGTCATTGTGCCATGTCCTTAAATAAGCCAACCCATGTTGATAAGAACATGGTTTTACGCAACACAACAAAATTATGGAAATGCATTGAAATGTACTTACCTAACATCTCCAGAAAGAGCTCTATATGCCTGTGTTTAATACTATCACTCTCCTCTCTGTATGGAAGTTTTTGCTTTCAGTACTAAGCCAGACCCTTGACCTTACGTCCTGACCGCATAGGAGACCACAAGGAATTCTGTAAAATCCTGCCGTGGCCCTTTTCCTGTGGCCAGGAATTCCTATTCCAGCCATGGCTCCAGGGCCACCTCTCATTCCAGCCATGGCTCCCAGCTCCCTACATCTGCTTTAAGTCACCGTCCTCCTTCCCAGAATCTTCTTCTGTCCGGTATCCTGGGAGGGAGTGTTTGATGTCTGCCTGGGTCATGATTTTTCCAGATAGCTTTGGACAGGATTGATAGGAAAGTGCCAGTGATGATGAGCAAGGCTAGTCCCAGGAGACTTCTCCACCCAGGGAATTTTAAGTGTTGTCCTTCCCTGTTTACAATCCAACCTTTCTCCTCACTTTGGAGGCTCCCGTCCCTTCCCTCCGTGTTCTCATTCTGTCCTATGTTGAGCATGGTACTCCATCATTGTACTCTATTCTACTTAGACTGGTCTGCCTTGGTGTCTGAATTCTACCCTTATGCATCCATTTCTTAATATAAATACCTCTCAGAGGAGTATCAGTAATTAAGCCATTAATAACCATTTGGGAGAGGTTGGTGAAAGGGGATCCAGCACCTTAAAATGTTTAAGATTTGACTGGATGGAGCAAAATTCTACAAGTTCTTATTGGAACAAGTGTCACTATGCCAGGAGAAAAGGTAAGTGGGCTCTAGTCAGGACTCAATCCTCAGGTGGCTGCATTTCGCAATAAGTGAGGCATAATGAGGGGATTCTTAGAAAACTCCATTCTGCTTCAGTTATATTCAGGTGTTAATTACAGCAGCAAGATCGTTGCCAGAGTCCTCTAAAATAATCTTACATATGAGATTTTGTGGATTTGTGTTTGAAGTATTTAACTCTTTCTTGAGTCCAAAGGGCTACACAGGTCCACCAAGAATTCAGTTAATAGCCTTGCCAACTGGAACCAGGGTGCTGGATCAAGTGTTACTAAAAAACTGTGCCTTGGATGCAAATCAAACCACAATGAGATATCACCTCACCTGTGTTAGAATGGCCATTATCAAGAAGAGAAGAGATGCACAATGTTGGTGAGAATGTGGAGAAAAGGGAACCCTTGTGCCCTGTTGGTGGGATCGTAAACTGTACAACCACTCTGAAAAACATTATGGGGCTTCCTCGAGAAATTACAAATCGAACTACTCTAAGATACAGCAATTCTGCTTCTGGGAATGTATCCAAAGAAACAGGAAACATTACGTCGAAGAGACATCTGCACACCCATGTTCATTTACAATAGCCAAGTTATGGAAACAATACAGCAGAAACTAATACAATATTGTAACGCAATTATACTCCAATAAAGATGTTAAAGGAAAAAAGAAAAAAGAAAAGAAATAGACGAATGGATTAAAAAGATGTGAACTACAAGACGGAATATATACAATGGAATACTGTTCAGCATTAAGAAAGGGGGAGGGCTTCCCTGGTGGCGCAGTGGTTGAGAGTCCGCCTGCCGATGCAGGGGACACGGGTTCGTGCCCCGGTCTGGGAAGATCCTACATGCCGCGGAGCGGCTGGGCCCGTGAGCCATGGCCGCTGAGCCTGCGCGTCCAGAGCCTGTGCTCCGCAACGGGAGAGGCCCCAACAGTGAGAGGCCCGCGTACCGCAAAAAAAAAAGGGGGGGGGGCAATACTGAAATCTGCCACAACGTGGATGAACTTTGTGGGCATTATATTAAGTGAAATTAAGTCAGACAGAAGAGTAGAAATACTGTATGATCTTACTTACATGTGGACTCTAAAAACAACAGCAAAAAACTCACAGAAAGAAGATATGATTTGTGGTTACCAGAAGCAGGAGGTGGGGGGAGGAAAAATTGGATGAAGGTAGTCAAAAGGTACAAATGTTCAATCATAAGATAAACAAGTACTAAGGATGTAACATACAACATGATGACTATAGTTAACCCTGCTGTATGCTATATGTGAAAGTTAAGAGAGTAGATCTAAGAGTTCTCATCGCGAGGAAAAGAATTATTTTTCTATTTCTTTAATTTTGTATCTATATGAGAAGATGGATGTTCATTACTGTGCTCATCATTTCATGATGGACGTAAGTGAGATCATTACGCTGTACACCTGAGACTTATACAGTGCTGTAGGTCAATTCTATCTCAATAAAACTGGAAAAAATATGTGCTTTGCTAAGGAGTGATTTAGTAACATTTGCAGACACTGTTCCCACAGAAGTTCTGGGAGATAGTCTTGGATCTCCTGGTCCAAGGTGTGCAGGAGTGAGCCCAGAGGAAGGCTACAGTCAGCTGATAAAAATGGTTGAGATTAATAATCATTTCTCTTCCCTCCATTTGTGAAAGGGCTTTCTCTGAGTGGATCGTATTTAGAGTATGGATTCATGATCTAAAAGAAAATAACAGAGGATGAAACTGTTCATTCATCCCTCCTCTGATTCTTCAACAATCTCCATCTCCACTGATTATGAGCACGTTCACACCTACATTTGGAGGCACCAGTGTGTTTTTCATTTCATTCAGGTGTGTGTCTTCTCTGTCTTTCTGCTACTCCCCTCTCTCTGACTCTCTTGAATTATTTAGTGTTTTTCCCCAGTTAATCTAAATTAGAGTTGTTGTTTGTTGTTGTTGTTTTTTGGTGGAGGGGGGATGGGAGGAAACTAAAAATAGTCACTGAAGCCAGGATATATTACACCAACTGCTTTTGCCTCTGGTGGCGACCGGAGTTTCCTTTGTTGTCTTGTTTGATTGTTTCATTTATATGGCAGGTTAGACAGCAACAGACTTCTGTTATTGCCTTTTCTCAGTGGTGGATTTTTTAGGCTCAGATCCCCTGAGGCAGCCACTCCCCAGCCACAGCTGGTGACAAAAGGTGCTGTTGCTCTCCGGACATACACCTACTGGAGGCAGATCAACAGAGATGCTATTAAGTGGCATAGGGTGTCTCCATTTTTAACCATTTAGGCTTTTGTTGAGAGGCAGAGAAAGAGAGAGAGAGGGAGAGAGAACACTGAGTAAGTTGCATCTTCTCCATTCTTTATGGACCACTTTTGCAGATGCTTGGTTATGTTTCTTTATTCATGTCTTCTCACACCCCCTCCTTGGAGGGGATGTCTGCTGCTATTTTTCAATCCTCAGAAAAGATTTTTCAATCAAATCACAATAGAAATATGTTCAAGTGAAGAAGACATTTGTCGGGGGTGGGGCTTTTGCAACAGAGTGAGAGTATGAAGGTCAGAAATTCAATCCTTGGGGCTATTTTTAGAAGTTCTCCCAGGAAAGCTTTGGGTCCTCAGTTACTTTCTAACTTTCCATTACTCTTCTAGTTAATGCACACACAGAGCATCATCCTTGGCATGAAACTGGGAATGAGGAGATTTATGGATGGAAAGGAAGGAAAACTTTGTAAAATTAAACAGATCAGATGGCTCTGGTGATACTTCAGGTGATAAATCAGCACTGCAAGTTGAGAAGAGACCCCCAAAGAATCTTGGTCATTAGAAAAGGGTTACCACCTTCCAATCTCGTCCCCTTCAGGGTCTCAACTGCCTTTTTTGTTCCCTTCTAGTCCATAGGGCTGAGAGCCAGTATAAAGAAACTCCAAATGTTCACTAAGTTTTTTGTTTGTTTGTCTTTTGCCAAGGACACTAAAAGCAAGGTAAGGAAAGGTAAGGTTACAGAATCTCACCTAGTGTTTTCAGAGCAAATTAAGACCAAGACAACTTTGAGCGCCTACTCATGCGCATGACTGAGGCGTACACTACCATAGCCCAAAGGAGACATTTCACAACTTTTTTTTTTTATTTTAAGGCCCCCGGAGACAGGTACCTGAATTTTAAACCATAATACAGAGGATGGCAAAGGTCCTTAAGGAGATTACAAGAGAAAGGCAGGAGACTCTTGTAATAACAATGCCAGTCACCAGGTGACAAAGAGCCTGCATTAATCCCTAAAGAAGATCAGGAGGCTGGGGTAGTTGGAGATGGGCTGGGTGTGGTCATAATATCACTGAGAATGAGAAATGAGTAGGATTTGGATAAGTATAATAGACAGAAGTATTATAGACAGAAGGAGCCCTTTTAATATGTCTCCCTCCTGAAACCACAAACTATGAGCTACCTTGGCTCCATCTTTTAGAAAATACCTTAAGTCCTGGCTGTTTTCTCTTCTGAATAAACCTAACAGGTGCCAATAAATATTCTGAACTCACCCTCTGAGCAGAGTGAGATGCTGGCGTTGTCAGACGGTAGAATGCCACAGTGAGAAAGGCCTTCCACATTCTGTGATTTCAATCACTTGTCTCTGGATTAGTCCGTAATGGGATTTTGCAACATTTTAAAACTATGAATCCCTTTCACAGAAACATAATCTCGAGAACCCCCTAAGCCATTTATTAATCATTTCACCACTGTTGCCTGGTACAGGGTAAGAAAATTTTACAAATAAAATATATTTCATTTAAGGACTGTATATAACTTAAAATCGTCTGATAAAGTACATTCCAATATCGTATTTAATAACATTTATGACATGTAAAAGTAAGTTTTACTTATTCCCATTTAATAAGTATGTACTGTTTCATTTACTCTTTTTTTCTTTTCCATTATCGTTTATTACAAGGTATTGAATCTAGTTCCCTGTGCTATATGGTAGGACCTTGTTTATTTTATATATAGTAGTTTGTATCTGCTAATCCCAAACTCCTAATTTATCCCTCCTCCACCCTCTTTCCCCTTTGGTAACCAAAAGTTTGTTTCATATGTCTGTGAGTCTGTTTCTGTTTTGTAAATAAGTTCATTTGTGCCTTATTTTAGATTCTGCATATAAGTGATATCGTATGGTATTTGTCTTTCTCTGCCTGACTTACTTCACTTAGTATGATAATCTCCAGGTCCATCCATGTTGCTGCAAATGGCATTATTTCATTCTTTTTTATGGCTGAGTAGTATTCCACTGTGTATATATACCACATCCTCTTTATCCATTCATCTGTAGATGGACGTTTAGGTTGCTTCCATGACCCGGCTATTGTAAATAGTGCTGCTATGAACATTGGGGTGCATGTATCTTTTTGAATTAGAGTTTTCTCAGGATATATGCCCAGTAGTGGGATTGCTGGGTCGTATGGTAGTTCTATTTTTAGTTTTTTTAAAAAACCTCCATACTCTTCTCCACGATGGCTGTATCAATTTACATTTTCACCAACAGTGTAGGAGGGTTCCCTTTTCTCCACACCCTCTCCAGCATTTGTTATTTGTAGACTTTTTAATAATGGCCATTCTGACCAGTGTGAGGAGGTTAATTTACTATTTATTTATGTAAGACAAAACATTATTTGTGCACAATTTTTTTTAATATATTAAATTTGGTTTGGGGGCCTTTGTATGAAGCCAGGGATTAAAAATTAACTATGTTTTACAGCATTAAAGCCCTTACAAATACTATTATAACCTCTTGTTTGGAATTTTGCACTTCATGCTAAAGTAATTATCTTTAAAACCTTTTTTTCTGTTGTGTTTATAAAGGAAAAGATAAGAGAAAATGTTTGGGGCTGCTACTTGCGTTGTGTCTCTGAAAATAATATATCTTAGATATGGGTAGTCCTTGTTCCCAACAAATGAACAGCAAAACCAGCCATAATACATGCTACATTTCTAATATTTGTTTTGAAGGACTGGAGATAAAGTAATATAAGAACTCTGATCGGATGAGTGTATGTGTGTTCTGGGGAGCTTTTATAGAGAGCTAGCACAGTGTGCTGTTAAAAGAGGGACCCTAAGGCCAGGCACCTGAATTTAAACTCCCCTTCCCCACGTTCTAGCTGTGTGACCTTGAGTAAGTGACTTAACCTCTCTGTGCCTCAGTAGCCTCATCTGTAAATTTGAGATAACAGTAGTGCCCACCCTCTGTGATTACTAGGAGGATTTAGTGAATTAGAAGTTTTAGAGCTATTAGAGCAGCACTTGGCATATAGTGCATACCAGTATTAAAGATATTAGATAATCATTTATGTTCTTCTTGCTAATTTGTATTAAAATTAAAATACCAGTGGTATTTTTTAATGTCTATTATTTGTATAAATTATATCCTGATGTCTAAGAGTAAAAATGATTTTAAAATGTATAACTCTTTAAATAACAATGTTTTTTTTCTACTGGATGGCCAGCTCCAGGGGCTGGGTCTCATGCATACTCAGAATCTCTCAGCCAGCATGCAGATTCTGTCCTTATTTGCAAATGTTCAAGCTCCTCCTTCTTTAAGGGAAAACATTAAGATAATTACTTTTTAACTGAAGTTGAAACTAACTTCATTGCCACATTTTAAAACAGGAGTTTCCTGTTTTAAACATGCTTCCAAACCCCACGATTTAGAAAAGCAGGCCGGCAATATCTCTAGATCTGAAGGCAGCTCATAGACCCTTGGGAAAGCTTGATTTGATTTTCACTCAATATAGGGAAAAAGTCTCCACTCCTTTCAAGCCTACACACTGTCAGAGCTGCTTTGTACAGTTGTACAGGCTGTATACTGCACATCTCCAGGGCTCCTGAGCTGCTTCCTATGTGAACACTGCCACCAGAAGTGTGTAACTGGGAAGCCCTGAACACACCAGCCCCTGGGTAATCCCTTGCTCCATTAGGACCCATCTCTTCCCTCTGTCACGTGGCAATGCTCCTTCAAATACTTAGAGATAGTGATCATATTATTCCAAGTCTTCTCTTTTCCAAGTTAAGCATCATGACTTTCATCAATCCTGCTTCACTTGGCATGTTTCCAAATCCTAAATTTGTTCATTCGACACTTATGGAGTCGTGACTGTGTCAGGGGCTTCGTTGATACCACGCTTAATAAGGTACAGCCTCTGCCCTCGAAGACCGTACAGTCCATGCCCCAGCGTGTTGAATACCCTTCTATTTTGCCCAGGACTCAACAGCATACTTGGTTGATGGAATCTGAATGGCATCTATCTTTCTTGATTGCCTTGGCCTCCTGCCAAGCTTGGTGAGTGCCCCAAATCATGTATTCTGTTCTTAGCCTCATTGCTCTCTGCCCAGGCTTTGGCAATTGGTATAGCCTACATTTGTCCCTGCTGAATTTTATCTTCTAAGATTTAGTCTATCAAGCCCCAGTTATCGATTTAAAAGTATTCAATATATTCACTGTCACTCTAGATGATACGGCACTTTAAGTCATCAATTAGAAATGTTGGACAGGGCAGTCAAGGAGGGAACCCTACCACCCAGCACTAACCCCACCCAGTACCCACTGCCCTATGGCTCCTGCTGTTTGCACGCTGATTATTTACCCATAAACAGTCAGTGGTCCTCAAACTCATCCACCGAAAGCCCGATGAAAAGCTCTCCTGAGAGGCTTTTCAAATGTTTTACTAAAGTCTCGCTTCTATGTTGATCACATTTCCCTAATTCTTAGTCTAAGGATCCTATCAAAGGAAAAACCTGAAGATTGAAGAAATTGCTTGTTTTTGGTGACCCCGTGTTGGTTCTTAACAATCAGTACTACATTCTCCAGAGATTCTTAATCCAGCCCCCTTAATAAAAAGTCCTGATTATTTTCGAGGGAGAAGTACTAGAACGAAGGACCCTCATAGGTTGTTTGTAAAATCTTTCTTTAGTCCTCTCAAAAATCATCCTGACAACTCCAGGTCGTCAATTCTTCTGGCCTTTCTAAGTTTCCTCTAACATCAAGAATTACAGTTCCGCCATCTCACTGGCAGATCCTCTCTGCAGAGATAAAGGCCAGGGTAGAACTCTCCAAAGCTGACAGGAAGCATCCCTTGCCTCTGACAGGATCATCTTAGTTAATAATAATCACAATAATATTGTGCTTTGCATTTTATCCAGGGACACCTGAACAGCCGAATGCTTTATGAACATTATTTAATTAAGCCTTATGACGATCCCGGGAGGGGAACTGAGAAACTGAAAGATTGGCTTCACCTCCGCGCGGGTAAAGAGATGTGTCAGGAGGAGACAGGCTGGCAGGTTAAGCAGAGAGGAGGGACCGATGGCAGATGTGCACCGAAACCTTACTGACCAGCCACCAGCCTCATACCTGGAGGAAATTCTCCTCGTATCTGAATCCTTCCGAAATGCTCCTGTGGAGTTTGACGTTTGTCACTCCAAAATAAGAAGTGTTCTATGCGATCCAATGTTCTAGGTGCGATTTTAAATTTACTAGAGAAAATGCTGATTAAACAATGTTTATATTTGTTTCCTCTCTCTCTTGCTGCTCCCCCCCTCCTTGGCCACCTCTCTGGGGCTCAACTCTGTCAGCAACAAGACTGACCGC
The DNA here is from genome assembly GCF_964270905.1 of Leucopleurus acutus. NCBI lineage: Eukaryota > Metazoa > Chordata > Mammalia > Artiodactyla > Delphinidae > Leucopleurus > Leucopleurus acutus. Next base: position 79,178,002 of record NC_139153.1, read on the forward strand.
GGCACAATCAAGTAAAGCAAATGCTCACGTTCATTGCCAACGCCAAGCCCAGACCCTATTCCTATCCCAGCGGTCAGAGCCTCAAGCTCCGGCCTGGAGAAAGCTATTCTAGAGTTTTCAAGGGCATTTCCGTTCTTGCCCAAGAGGACCGAGTGCATGTACAGGCATATTGCCCGGGGCACAGGCTGGTGCCTGCTCTGCCCTGGGGAGCCAGATTCTTTAAAGGACTCCCCTAATCACCGAAGAAAACAAAACAGAATAAACAGTTCAACCTCGTCTTTGTGAAACTCCCTTGAGAAATAAAGTCTGTGTGATGTTGGATAATGGGAAAAATAATTTGAAATTTACTATACTTAAATATAACGTGTAGGAACTGTTTTTTTTTTTTTTTTTTTTTAATCCTGGGGACTTCTAAATAAAATTTTAACCACTCTGAGAAGTATACGCTGAGCTAAATGGTCTTAACACCCCACTACAAAATCAAGGGGCGTTGAGTGGAACTACAGTAAGTTGAGTGGAGGTCTCTTTCTCAGAGGAGCTTTACTGTCTGCTGTCCCAGTTCCCCATCACCTAGCACTCACACACTGTGTCCCCTGGCCACGGCTTCCCTCTCCTGTACTGCATCGCACAATTCTGTCTCCCTGGACCAAATGATGCACGAGAAGAAAGCAGAGGCATGAGCAACTGGTTACTGAGATAACCAAGTCACCAAGTCACTTAGGTTACTTGACGCTCTGTTAAACGTCAGTCTGAGGTGCCATCACCACATTTTGTGGAAAATTCCCATAATTTTCATTTTCCTCTTTCCCCCAGGGAATAAAACCCCTACAGCAGCCAGCGACGGGTTCAGTGTACTTAGAATTGCCCATGCCTGTTTCTCTATTACAGACTTCTCGTGCATATATTTGAACAAGGAGAGAGAAAACGTGCATACATTTCAATATGCACGTAAAGGATCTATATCCTCTTCCTCTCCCCTTGTTTCCAACACCAATTGCTTCATTAATGAGGAGATGAAGTGCTCTTTTTGGAGAAAAGACTGATCTCATATACTGAGTGTCCAGAGACTGACCCAGCCTGCCCCACATTCAGACCTCCGGGCAGTCAAGCGCTGCTTTGTTCCAACACTTACTTCCATACGAAGTTCAGAGTCTCAGATTAAATGAACCTTCTTCAGCCAAAAGAAAAGGCTCCACAGGCATGGCTGCCACGCTCCCCGTGTCTGCCCGACACTGGAGAAAGAATGAACTTGGGCGATTCGAAACGGGCTGCCAATTATATTTTTAAAAAGATGTTTTGCTGACATCTAGAGGCATTTGGGTAATAACACTTATTAATAATAATTCCTCACACTTATAGGGTGTCTTGTGTCGTATGATCTCCCAGCACTTTACACACATTAATTAATTACTCATCACAGCACCCCTGTGAGGTAGAGTAGGTAAGCATTATTATGTGAAAAGGATTTATTGATTTTTCAAAGCAATATATAGCTGTTGCACGGAGGGGGAAACCATAGGAGCATGAATTAAGGATGGGGAAAAAAAAAGAGGTACGGTGAATGTTAAAGAAAACAAATAAAACTAAGAATTACCCCCACTGTGCTCTTTAGTGAGGAATGATTATTTCACAAGTTCCGAGGGCCTGAACATCAACTAATTTGGTTGTTCGTAACTTAGGCAAAGGCACATAGGAATCTGGAGGGAGGGAGTTATCAATAAAATATCCAAGCTTTTCTTTTCTACCCCATTTACAAAGCTTCTTGCTAAGGGTTTTCCCCTGCCTGGGCATTCCTGGTGGTTGTTCAGGGGCTGTGATGGAAGGACAGCCCTTGGATTCACGAAGGAGACACTTTCTTTGTTTATGGTGGAGGTGGGAACGTGGAAGGGGGTGCAGAGAAGAGGAGAGAAGGAGAAACTCCAGCCAAGTTTCTATGCAAAAATACTCTTGGAGGCTGTGGAATTTAAACTATGTCCCTGAGTGTAGCTATATAAATTGACTATCTTTCGAACCCTCCTAGTCTTGGCTCAGCTGTTATTTTTTTTAAGTGGTAACTATTCTAGGTTCTTATTTTAGGCATGATTCTTATTTATTTTCATGGCGCTAACACTTCTGAGACTCACCGTTCATTTCTAAGCTGAAAGGTAATATCCTACTTTAAAAGCAAAGCGCCGTAAAAAGCCAAGTGCTTGCAGACACCAAGACATGATGGAAGACTCACGAAATGCTTTATACTCTTCGTAGAAGTTATTGTATGCTTTGTTTTTATGAGGCTAACAGTAAGCTACCTTTAAAACAACTTATTTTGCTCAAAACTCTTGTACTCATTGGGTTTGAAAAAAGGTAACAGCAAAGTAAAGTGAACCTAAGCGAGCACAAATGGCTGTTGGGGACTTGGAGGTACTTAATCTTCTGGAGTTGACACCAAAATTAAAAGTTACCAACTTGACCTTGACCTCCCTGGGCACTATTACTCTTCCCCCCACAATCCCAGGCACATCAAGAACCCACATCTGTCACCACAAACACTGCTACCTCATTTGCATATTTGAGGAAAATTAAACCCTAGACTTAGGCTCAAAGTTAGAGGAAAAGGAAATACTTAGACAAGCAGGGCCAAGGAGCAGATCTGATGCCTCGGCACCTGTCCTAGTGGGTCCCCTTCTTCTATTCTCTAGTAACTTGGTTTTTTTTCTTTCACTTCATATTGCCATACTGACAGAAACTGTACTAATTCTAAATTTATTAGCTTAGAAGATATTCTATTTTTTAGACTTCATACATGACCAGTTTATTAGTCATTCATCCATTGGAAGGAAATCATTGGTCAGTTTCCCTCCCAACATGTAGCTGAGACCAGGTGTCCTGGATCCAGTGGACTTTGATTTGAGGTGTTGGAGCCATTTGCACCTGTGGTTCACTTTGGTGAGAGGCAGGCTGAAGTGTTACTGGACATAAGACCTGTGGAGACTTGGGAGGGGGACTACTGGTTAGAGGGAAAGAGGTGTCTAGGGACAGGTACCCAGAAAACCATCACTCAAGATGCTGCCTGGCTCTGTCTCAATGACTCAATGGGAACCCCTTTCTCTCCCTCTTTCTTCTTCTCTCTCTGCCCTTAGCTTGGCCTGCTGTTCCCAGACATCACCTCTTTGCTATCATCCAACTATGCTTTGGGTTAAGGAGCCTTCAGAAGCTCACCAGGAAGCCCAAATACCACCAATGATCTTGCTTATCAGGGAAAATAATGAAGTTCCCAATTATGGGACAAAAAGACAATTTTGAAAGCCACTCGCTTCAAAAATTGGAGACAGCTTCATCATCAAATAGTGCTGAGAGTGGAGGCATCCAATATCCATCAGTATGGCACTAGGCTTCTTTTAGCTTCAGGACCCGGTTCAGCTTGTGGGTATTACCATTTACACGTCTATGATTTAAGAGAAGAATTTAGCATCAAGCTTTTAGTGTACTGTCTTTTCCTACAGATATGCAGCTACTTGCCTAAGACAGAAACAATTTATACCAGGTGAATATTAACAAATATGTATTCCCCTCTTTTTTTTAAGGCTATATGCCTCCTGGGTGAAGAGGAAGTTGGATAGTTAAAACACTGTCATGCACTGGAAATACGTTCGCATGTGCAAAGCAGCCAGTGATATAAAAGAACATGTGTAGGAACTAAAAACCAAGGGTTTTACTAAGAAAGACTTATTTTTAGGACTCGCAGCCTTGGAGGGTCATTTCCAGTTCTGTATTCTTTGAAACAAAATTTTATTTCAATAAAACATTTGGAATGAGTTGAAGGCAGAACTCAGCAAGTTTCTCCCTCAGTTTGGCTGTCTCTCTCCCCACTTAGGACCCTCACTTCCTTTTGTTGATCGCAGCAGCAACCAGTTGGTTCTGTCATCCAACCATGAGTATGGACTGTCCTCTGGTTCAAAAGATTAAGACACACTCTTAACATAAGCATCTCTCCTTTGTCCAAAACTCTCCAGTGACTTCTTATCTCGTGTAGAATAAGAGCCAATTCACAGACATAGAAAAGAATCCTATAGTTACCAAAGGGGAAAAGGGGGTGGGGAAATTAGGAGTTTGGGATTAATATGTACACACTATTATATATAAAATAGATAATCAACGAGGACCTACTGTATAGCACAGGGAACTATATTCAATATTTTATAATAGCCTATAAGGGAAAAGAATCTGAAAAAGAATATATATATGTATACATATATACATATATGTGAATCACTGTGCTGTACACCTGAAACTCCCACAACATTGTAAATCAACTATACTTCAATTTTTTTAAAAAAAGTAAAAAAAAATAGAGTAAAAACATGCAAGCAATGAATAATAGTTTCGCCATGAGCCGTGACATTAAATAAGAAAAACAAGGTACTCTGATTTTATCCTAAACACTGGCCTGTTACCTTAGTATCAAAATAACTGTGGTATTTGAGTTTAGAGTCAATACTTTAGTATCTGAAAGCAAACAAACAAACAAACAAGCTAAAGTCCTTACCACAGCTAACAGGTTCCTGGCTGGTCTGTCCCCGTCACCCCTCTGACCTCAGCTCCTACACTCGCCCAGTCATTCACTCCACTCAGGCTTCCCCGCTGTTCCTAAAGCACTTGAGAAACGCACCTGCCTCAGGGCCTTTGCCCTTGCCATTTCTCCAACCTTCTGTTTCCCCGGATATCTACATAGCTCCTTCTCTCACTTCCTTCAGGTCTTGACTTAAGCGTCGCATTCCGAGGGGGGGTCTTCCCTGGCCTTCAACCAATTTTTCAATGTTCCTTTCCCTTCCCAAACCCCGAAGGCTTCCCCTCCTCCAACTCTGCCGTAGTTTTCTTCTTGGCGCTCCTATAAGCCTGATATCGTTTACATCTGACTTCTTTGTCTTGTTCAGCATTGGTATCCCCCAAGTAAGACAGAAGCGCACACCATCAGGAATGGTTGCTTTGTTCACTGCTCTCTCCTCAGGACCGAGAACAATATCTGGCACTGAGCAGGTGCTCAAGAGACGTGAGTTAAGGGAATCTTCGGAAAGTCCTGGGGATCAAAGGCAGAAATTGTTCACAGAAATCTGATGCGTAAATGTGGACGCACCAGGCAGTGAGTTTAAGCACGCAGAGAGATAACTTTCTTTAAAGTGGCCAGTTGAACAAATGGAAATCACAGACCAAATTATGCCATCGAGACTTTAATGAAACGGCCACAAGTTCATTCAAGACCGCCCAGATGATTTCAAAAGCAATGTGGCAATGTGTGTCTGTTTCAGAGTGATAAACGCCTGTTCAACTGCTAATGTTGCTTTCAGAAATCTTGTGTAGCTTCAGTGAAGCTCATTTATAAACCTTAACTACTGTAGCTAATTTAACTCGCTAATTTCAGGCATCGTGTTGAATTAAAATCTGCATTTTATTGTGTATCATTTTGTGTACTGCTAACATTAATATGCATTTTGTAATGTGAAACCACAGATGTTTTAAATACATATTTAGGCTTTCAGAAGCGTTTGTGTTAACTAGGTTTCTTTTCTTCTGTACATTTTAGAGGCTGTCCTTCAGACCATATATCCACCAGGCAGAGCATGTGAAAACATGCTTAGTTCTGCATGGAGCCAGTCGGGAGGGACCCTGGGTCTGAAGGCCTGATGGGAAATCAGTAAACTCTTCCCTTCTCTCCTCTTACTGGAGTAGCAAGAAAATGTGGTTTTGGGGAAGGATGCTGAAAACCTTGCAGCTGGTGTCTACCTGTGACCCCTCAGACTAATGGGATGAGGGCATAAAGGAGCTGTGTTGCCAAAAAAAAAGAAGGGAGCGTCATTGGCAAATGGTCTTCAAACGATATCATAGCTGGTCTGCAAGCCTTTTTTTTTTTTTTTGGCCGCATCCCGCAGCAGGTAGGATCTTAGCTCCCCAACTACGGATCAAACTTGTGCCTCCTGCAATGGAAGTGCAGAGTCCTAACCAGTGGACCTCCAGGAAAGTCCCTGCAAGCATTCTTGAAGAACACTATGTATTAAGGTCCTTTTCTCTGCTCCCATTTATTTATTCTTTTATTTTAATTTTTTAATTGCAGTCTAGTTGATTTACAATGCCGTGTTAGTTTCAGGTGTACAGCACAGTGATTCAGTTTTTTGTATATATTCTTTTTCAGATTCTTTTCCCTTGCAGATTATTACAAGATATTGAGTAGAGCTCCCTGTGCTATACAGTAGGCCCTTGTTGGTTATCTCTTTTATATGTGGTCGTGTGTATATGTTAATCCTAAACTCCTAATTTATCCCTCCCTCCCCCTCTCCCCGTTGGTAACCATGTTTGTTTTCTCTGTCTGAGTCTATTTCTGTTTTGTAAGTAAGTTCATTTGTGTCATTTTTCTAATGATCTGCTCCCATTTAAACCTCCTTACTGTCCTATAACCCTATGTATGTTGATAAGATGCTTTAGAACTCCCACCCATGTTTCATGTATGTTCATTCTTTCTCCCTTGCAGGCTTCTCAAATTCATGCCGGAATTTCGTCTATGACCCTTGCCTCCAACCAATCCCCCGCAGACACATCTTTTCTTCCTGCCTTGAATCATCTGCTGCAGAAAACAGTGCTACATATGTAGAAATACTCTCAATAAATCATTGTTTATAAAAACAAAAATTTTTAGATGTATGTATATGTGTGTGTGTGCCTACTCGCTCCTGGCCTCTATATAGAAACAGATATACTCATATCACGGCGAGGTTATCATATCCTCAGACTGGAGGTTAAGTTATTTTTCAGGCTGCTTCTACAACTATTAAACTACCTACTTTTTCAGGGAGGGGTCATATCTTTTCACGATTTATTTCCCCAATTGTGAGATTGCACGTAGGCTTTTGATGCTTACTAGTAGGAAGGGCTTGTGTTATACCATCTGTAGACAGAAACTATTCTTAGAATAAATGTTGGAAAAGAATGGCTCTGTTATTTGCAGGGAAGTGTATTTCCTCACTTTTACAACACAGGAAGGATGAAGAGTTGCATTCCCTTACCCTCTTTTCTTAAGCATAATTTGCATTTCCTTTGAATGAATATCTATAAAATACCCTTCAGGGACTGGACCAAGTTGTAGTAAAAGTAATGAATGCATGAAGGAAAGAATAATAGTAAATAAAAGGGTTCACAATAGACTTTGCTGGAAGACAGCAAGGGGTGATAGGAAGAGTATGGTGTTTGGTGAAACAAGCTGAGTTTAAATTTTAGGTCCACTACTTACAAACTGTGTGTCATCTTTAGTAAGTTGGCACTCACTCACTTTGACATGGGTACTACATACTCATTATACAGAGGAAGAAGGAAGGACTCAGAAGGTTTACAAAAGAAAAATATGTAAGTAAAGTACTTACCACATGGTAAAAGCTTGACAAATGTCACTCCCCCAAAATAACAATAAAACTCTTACCTGCAGTTACGAAGCCTTTGCTTTTCCCTGGGAAAGACCACAGCAGTGAGCACTTGTCAAAGACTCTGCCGTGGCGCCAACACTGAGATTTAGGTTCCCTGATTTTTTAACCCCAGTACAAAACCCAAACCCTTAAGCTCCCTTCATACTACAAAGGGCAGTTACACACTGAGTCATGTTTTAGATCTTTCTAAATAAACCCCATATATTCCTGAGACATCAACACTAAATGAGGTGTATTTTGTTTTGCAGAATCTGACTCGTAGGTAGTTGCCGATATTCCCAAGTTCATTTTCTGCAGCCAAGGACATTCCCCCTGAATTTGGTCTTTCCTTAAACAGTAAAGGAATAAGATATTCGGCCTTATAGATGTGAACCTTTTAGGTATCTTCTTATGTAAGGCTAAGACTGCCCTCTCATGAATGACTTTTTGCCCCGTTCAGATAAAGTCCTGTTCTGATTCTCTGTAGCAATTCTGATATCCTTCCATCCCCAAATCAAAGTGGAAAAGAAGGCTGGATCAGTGCTGTTGGAGGACTTCCTGCTCAGGATGGGGCACTGAGAAGGACACCAGGAGAACATGGGAACTTAGGAATTAGAAGCCCTACAACTCCTAGAGGATGGGAGCAGCCCCCAGTGCCTCAGAGGTCAATGCAGAGTCAACGTTACAGCATGCATGCTTACCAGCAGAAGACTGATGGGGATCAATGGTGGTGTGAGCGACTGCGAGACCGTGGTCATCATCGGGGTAGGAAAAGGGTGAATTCTTTCTTGGTTCCATGTAAAATGGCCTTTTTTCTGAGAAGCATCCCATTAGAATCAACACTGGAATAAAAGAGAGGTCACAATTGTGGTTTTATGATTTTTATAGCAGCTAACAGTTGCTGAGTGCTTTACAGTTGACATAGTATTTTTCTAACGGTTTCTCACTTCTGAGCCTCACAAAAGCCTTGCAAGATGCTGAGGATCATTGTTTCACTTCACAGATGAGGAGACTGAAGGCTCAAAATTAAGTGAACTCATGGGAAGGTTGACATGGCCAGTAGGCATGATGCAGATGTCACCTGCGGACAACTTTGCGAGGCTGGGTGTATCATCTCCATGTTACTGATGAAGAGAGAGAATCTAAGCAAACCAACTGAAAACAGAGCAGACAAGCAGCAGATACTGAATCTGAGCTCTTCATTCCTAGCTCCAAGGCCCACAGCACAACACGCTGCCTCCCCACCAACATTCCCTTTCCCTCTTTAAGGTCTATTTAGTGTCTGTGCACCATCAGCCAATCCCAGAAGAGCTTTATAAAGATCATAAATGGGAAGAGGTAATTTAAGGTCCTTAGATGGATATCAAGTTGGGCTCCAAGAGGGGTGAAACACATGCAAAGGCCAAGAATCTGAGGCAGCTCCTGGTGAGCAATTTCTCATGGAAAACAATAAAGTGGAATCTGTCGGAAACACATGATAAATTGTCCACACAATTCAAAGGCATGGAACAAAAGGATATACATCCCTTATGAAAAATACCAGCAAGACCGAAAGGCAAATATGTCAGAAGAGCTTTGGACTCACAGCCTCAGAAACTCAGAAGCCTCTCAAAACTCCTCTCCTTTGTGATTTCCTCTTAGCCATAAGTAAAATTCAGGCCTTATGACAAATCTGAACAACAGGTGTTTATTGAGAGTCTCCTGTGTAAGAGGTGCATGGAAATTAAGGTCTGACCATTAGGAAAACTCACCTGTTTTTTATTTCCCCTTGAATCTCATCAGTGATCTCAAATCACCTGAAAGCATACTTTAAGCCATTTTTTAAAGCGTTCTAGTTCTTTTAAGAAAGAAATGTAATGAAAATCAACACAGGTTTATTAAGACCCTTCTCCAACAAAATTGAATGTGGATATCTATCTACCGACGTGTCTGTCCATGTACACACATACATATACATACGTATGTATGTATAACTAAGACTTTCAAGATGATAATGGCCTTCACAAAAGTCGGTGTTTTGCAGAGAGCTAAGGAAACATCCTTACAAGCCAAAGGTTTAATTAAATTTGCTGTACAGCAGAAATTAATACAACATTGTAAATCAACTGTACTTCAATAAAGAAATAAATTTTTAAAAATTGTATCAGTAAAAGGATAGGCTGCATATATACAAATAATTCTGCAGTCCTCTTTCTTACCCAACCATGCACTCTGCATCACACAACTCTCCCTTTCTTTCTCCTGTTCTCCCGAGTCCCCTGTCTCCTCCTCTCTTTCCTTTTGCCTTTATTAGGGAGTCTTTGTCCTCTAGCCAGAAGCCAGCCTCCAGGCAATACCCCATGTTCTAATAAAGCAGCCCTTTTGTCAATGGCAGTAATAATTACCTCTTTTGCAGCTGCCCCTGGTGTTGCATTTTTGTAACACAATTTGGCCTCTTTGGGCTCTGGTTAGTCTTATTTAACTTACTGCAGGGGTTCCCTGTTTGATCTCTAATTGATATAATTGACTGGGAATAATCGAGAAGGTTTTATGGATGTTTATTGATAGCTAATTTTCCTTCATCCATTGTTTAATTCGATAAGAGCATAACCTAATTTATTGTCACTCCAATAGGGATCCATTACCCTTTTGATAAATGCTTCTGGGGCTAACTTGTCAGTAACTGATTTCAAAGAGCTGTTTAGCCTACAGAGTCCATCATTAGTTAATGGCAGTTTAGAAAGCTAATGATGTTATAAATTACAATCAATAAGAACATGGAAATTACAGTAGTTGAGAGACATAACACTGTATTATTAAACAAACATTAGACCACACCTTTGCTTACTATACGTATGGAGGGTTTGCAAATCCATTTAATGAGTCTCACAATTAACCCAGAAAGTCATGGATCAGGAGGAAAACTGTGGGACTCGGGATACTTATACTTAAAGGCCCATTTCAAAAAGACAGAGGAATTGTGCTATGTTCCTTGACAATGGAGAGAATCTACGGGACCAGCACACAAGCACAGACAGCACATGGCTCTCCACCTTTTCATGTCTTTAATCTGATCCTACCACACTTTCTCACAAATCATAACTTAGCAAGAGCAATACCTGGATTCATGAACACAGATGATGAATTGACTAACCCTTGGAATTTCCAGATAAAGTCATCCAACTTATTAAAAGCGCCTTGTTGGCCAGGAGCAATTTTCTACTTTCTACTTAGGAAAACTTCACTATAGTACTTTATGTAGCTATGTCCAATTTTATATATGCGTACATTTAATTTATATATATGTGTATATATATGTATGTATATGTATGTGTGTGTGAGAGTGTGTGTGTGTGTGTGTGTGTGTATATATATATATATATATATATATATATATATACACACACACACACATTTAATTTCTTCCCTAAATAGCACCACCAGCCAGTCTGGTGGAACTTTTGGTGTTCAGAGTTGCAGAGCATAGCTGTCTCTCTTAGTGGATCAGAATTGATTCAGGACATCACACTGTGTCTCCATGCTTACTTGCACTGGTGGCCAGGTCTTCCTTACTGATTTCTGGATGGTTGAGACTGCCCAGCCTTCTTACTGGCATAGAACCTTAGTCTTTTTGCTTTGTTCTCTGGGTCTAATTTCTTTCTGGTGGTCACTCATCTTCCTCAACTGCTCATAGAGGAATAAATGCTGGTTCTTCCAATGACACATTCCACTTTTCCCCATCTATAGATTTTCAATCAGTTCTTCTTTGAGGAAAACCAAAATTGTTTGTCATCCCTTCCCTTGTTCTCAACTAATAAAGCAATGAGAATGGTGAGCCCAAGACAACGGTTGAGTCAAGCAGCAGGGTCTATCTTTTGGGACAACAGTGTTACTTTTCCAGTTTTCTTGTTTTTTTTTTGAAGTCTTAGTTGTACAAGGTAACATTTGAAAAACTAGTAAGGCACTATATATAGGTGGATAAGACACAGTTCAAAATCGAATCGTCAGAATGTAGAAAATTAAAGCACACATTCAGCAAAATGATTTGCAATAATCACATAAGATAAAGGGTGAAAACATCTCTCTTAATAAGAGATTCATTTCAAGAAAGGTAGACAAGATGAAGAGGCAGAGGGCTATGTACCAGATGGAGGAACAAGAAAAAACCCTAGAAAAACAACTAAATGAAGGGGAGATAGGCAACCTTCCAGAAAAAGAATTCAGAATAATGATAGTGAAGATGATCCAGGACCTCGGAAAAAGAATGGAGGCAAAGACCGAGAAGATGCAAGAAATGTTTAACAAAGACCTAGAAGAATAAAAGAACAAACAAACAGAGATGAACAATACAATAACTGAAATGAAAAATACACTAGAAGGAATCAATAGCAGAATAACTGAGGCAGAAGAACGGATAAGTGACCTGGAAGACAGAATGGTGGAATTCACTTCTGTAGAACAGAATAAAGAAAAAAGAATGAAAAGAAATGAAGACAGCCAAAGAGACCTCTGGGACAACATTAAACTCAACAACATTTGCATTATAGGGGTCCCAGAAGGAGAAGAGAGAGAGAAAGAAACAGAAAATATTTGAAGAGATTATAGTTGAAAACTTCCCTAACATGGGAAAGGAAATAGCCACCCAAGTCCAGAAAGCAGAGCAAGTCCCATACAGGATAAACCCAAGGAGAAACACGCCAAGACACATAGTAATCAAATTGGCAAAAATTAAAGACAAAGAAAAATTATTGAAAGCAGCAAGGGAAAAATAACATACAAGGGTACTCCCATAAGGTTAACAGCTGATTTCTCAGCAGAAACTCTATAACCCAGAAGGGAGTGGCATGATATACTTAAAGTGATGAAAGGGGAGAACTTACAACCAAGATTATTACTCTAGCCGACAAGGATCTCATTCAGATTCGATGGAGAAATCAAAAGCTTTACAGGCAAGCAAAAGCTAAGAGAATTCAGCACCACTAAACCAGCTCTACAACAAATGCTAAAGGAACTTATCTAAGTGGGAAACACAAGAGAATAAAAGGACCTACAAAAACAAACCCAAAACAATTAAGAAAATGGTCATAGGAACATACATATCAATAATTACCTTAACGTGAATGGATTAAATGCTCCAATCAAAAGACACAGGCTCGCTGAATAGATACAAAAACAAGACCCATATATATGCTGTCTACAAGAGACCGACTTCAGACCTAGGGACACATACAGACTGAAAGTGAGGGGATGGAAAAAGATATTCCATGCAAATGGAAATCAGAAGAAAGCTGGAGTAGCTATACTCATATCAGATGAAATTGACTTTAAAGAAGGTTACAAGAGACAAGGAAGGACACTCCATAATGATCAAGGGATCAATCCAAGAAGAAGATATAACAATTATAAATATATATGCACACAACATAGGAAACCTCAATACATAAGGCAACTGCTAACAGCTATAAAAGAGGAAATCAACAGTAACACAATAATACTGGGGGACTTTTAACACCTCACTTACACCAATGGACAGATCATCCAAAAAGAAAACAAATAAGCAAACAGAAGCTTTAAATGACACAATAGACCAGACAGATTTAATTGATATTTATAGGACATTCCATCCAAAACCAGCAGATTACACTTTCTTCTCAAGTGTGCACGGAACATTCTCCAGGATACGTCACATCTTGGGTCACAGATCAAGCCTCAGTAAATTTAAGAAAATTGAAATCATATCAAGTATCTCTTCTGACCACAACGCTATGAGATTAGAAATGAATTACAGGGGAAAAAACATAAAAAACACAAACACATGGAGGCTAAACAATACATTACTAAACAACCAAGAGATCACTGAAGAAATCAAAGAGGAAATCAAAGATACCGAGGGACATGGGCTTCCCTGGTGGCGCAGTGGTTGAGAGTCCACCTGCCGATGCAGGGGATGTGGGTTCGTGCCCCGGTCTGGGACGATCCCACATGCCATGGAGCGGCTGGGCCCGTGAGCCATGACCGCTGAGACTGTGTGTCCAGAGCCTGTGCTCCGCAACGAGAGAGGCCAGAACAGTGAGAGGCCCGTGTACTGCAAAAAAAAAAAAAAAACAACAAAAACCTAGAGACAAATGGCAATGAAAGCACAATGTTCCAAAAGCTATGGGATGCAGCAAAAGTAGTTCTAAGAGGGAAGTTTATAGTTATACAAGCCTACCTCAAGAAACAAGAAACATCTCAAGTAAACAATCTAACTTTACACCTAAAGGAACTAGAGAAAAGAACAAACAAAACCCAAACTTAGCAGAAGGAAAGCAATCATAAAGATCAGAGCAGAAATTAATGAAATAAAAATAAAGAAAACAATAGGAAATATCAATAAAACTAAAAGCTGGTTCATTGGGAAGATAAACAAAATTGATAAACCATTAGCCAGACTCATCAAGAAAATGAGGGAGAGGACTCAAATCAATAAAATTAGAAATGAAAAAGGAGAAGTTACAACAGACACCGCAGACATACTGAGCATCCTAAGAGTCTACTACGAGCACCTATGCCAATAAAATGGACAACCTGGAACAAATGGACAAATTCTTAGAAAGGTATAACCTTCCAAGTCTGAACCAGGAAGAAATAGAAAATATGAACAGACCAATCACAAGTAATGAATTGAAACTGTGATTAAAAATCTTCCGACAAACAAAAGCCCAGGACCAGATGGCTTCACAGGTGAATTCTACCAAACATTTAGAGAAGAGCTAACACCCATCCTTCTCAAACTCTTCCAAAAAACTGCAGAGGAAGGAACATTCCCAAACTTATTCTATGAGGCCACAATCACCCTGATACCAAAACCAGACAAAGATACTACAAAAAAAGAAAACTACCGACCAATATCACTGATGAATATAGATGCAAAAATCCTCAACAAAATACTAGCAAACAGAATCTAACAACACATTAAAAGGATCATACACCATGATCAAGTGGGTTTTTTCCCAGGAATGCAAGGATTCTTCAATATATGCAAATCAATCAATGTGATAAGCCATATTAACAAATTGAAGGAGAAAAACCATAAGATCATCTCAATAGATTCAGAAGAAGCTTTTGACAAAATTCAACACCTATTTATGATAAAAACCCTCCAGAAAATAGGCATAGAGGGAACTTACCTCAAAATAATAAAGGCCATATACGACAAACCCACAGCAAACATCATTCTCAATGGTGAAAAACTGAAAGCATTTCCTCTAAGATCAGGAACCAGACAAGGATGTCCACTCTCACCACTATTATTCAACATGGTTTTGGAAGTTCTAGCCATGGCAATCAGAGAAGAAAAAGAAATAAAAGGAATACACATTGGAAAAGAAGAAGTAAAACTGTCACTGTTTGCAGATGACATGATACTATAAATAGAGAATCCTAAAAATGCCACCAGAGAACTACTAGAGTTAATCAATGAATTTGGTAAAGTTTCAGGATACAAAATTAATGCACAGAAATCTCTTGCATTCCTATACACTAATGATGAAAAATCTGAAAGAGAAATTATGGAAACACTCCCATTTACCACTGCAACAAAAAGAATAAAATACCTAGGAATAAACCTACCTAAGGAGACAAAAGACCTGTATGCAGAAAACTATAAGACACTGATGAAAGAAATTAAATATTATACCAACAGATGGAGAGATATACCATGTTCTTGGATTGGAAGAATCAATATTGTGAAAATGACTATACTACCCAAAGCAATCTACAGATTCAATGCAATCCCTATCAAATTACATTTTTGTAAGCCCTATCAAATGGCATTTTTTACGGAATCAGAACAAATCATCTTAAAATTTGTATGGAGACACAAAAGACCCTGAATAGCCAAAGCAGCATTGAGGGGAAAAAAATGGAGCTGGAGGAATCAGACTCCCTGACTTCAGACTATACTACAAAGCTACAGTAATCAAGACAATATGGTACTGGCACAAAAACAGAAACATAGATCAATGGAACAAGATAGAAAGCCCAGAGATAAACCCACAAACCTATGGTCAACTAATCTATGCAAAAGAGGCAAAGATATACAATGGAGAAAAGACAGTCTCTTCAATAAGTGGTGCTGGGAAAACTGGACAGCTACAAGTAAAAGAATGAAATCAGAACACTCCATAACACCATATACAAAAATAAACTCAATAAAAAAAAAGAAAAAAAGTAATACTTTCTAGAGCAGAGAGGGGAATGAGCAGCTACTGTTTAATTTATATAGTTTCAGAGTGAGATGATGAAAAAGTTCTGAAGATAGTGGTGATGGTGGCCTAGCAATATTAATGTACTTAATGCCACTGAACTATACACTTAAAAATGGTTAAAATAGTAAATTTTATCTTATATTCATTTTACCATAACACAAAAGTAACGTGTTCTAAAGCACTGTTTGCCTTCTACATTTATATAATAGTTTTGATATATTAACATTCAATGATTAGAAATTTAATGTAGACAGAAAATTTACGGAAAGAAATTTTGTCTGGAGAAGGCTTAAACTACAGGTGATTATATCTGCGTCCATTCACCTATTCCATCCAAGTTTTTTTTTTTTTTTGCGGTACGCGGGCCTCTCACTGTTGTGGCCTCTCCCGTTGCAGAGCACAGGCTCCGGATGCGCAGGCTCAGCGGCCATGGCTCACGGGCCCAGCCGCTCTGCAGCATGTGGGATCTTCCCAGACCGGGGCACGAACCCGTGTCCCCTGCATCAGCAGGCAGACTCTCAACCACTGCGCCAGCAGGGAAGCCCTATCTTTTTTTTTTTTTTTTAATGAACCGAAGTCCATATTGACATCACTGTTTACTCTTGGTGTTGTATATTCTATGGATTTTGACCACTGTATGATGACACATATCCACCATTATAGTGTCAGAAAGAGTATTCTCACTGCTGTAATTTCTTATACTTAATTTTAAGAAATTATTATAATTAAGTTGCTATATTATTAATTATACATGATTTCTTAGTGTTGCACTAAGAAAGCTGAAATGGTAAATAATTATTGACTCCAAAATACAAGATCAACATCTAATAGAGAGGTTTATATTTAAAACTATAACAAACAATATTGCTCATTATTTGAAACATCTTCCTTATTCTATTCACGCACTAAAAACATGTAAGCTCTGCAAGGGTACAAGTTTTTATCCATCTTGTTCACTGCAGTATCCTCAGCAGGTCGACATAATAGATGCTAACACATAATAGATGCTCAAGATGTAATTCTTAACCATATTTGTGCAGTGATTTGTCTTGCAACAATGCTGATTTAAAGCAATATTCTACACTATCTCTGTTTCTACAGGACTGTATAATTCAATTTTTCATTTGTTTATTTGATATTTATTTAATACTTGGTATGTATCTCAATGGGGATACTATGGTGAGAAAACCTGAAACAGTCCTTGCTGTAATGGAGAATAATCATCTAATTAAGAATCTAGATATTAAGAAAATTACAAACAAATGAAAGAAAATAGCAAACTCCGTGGTAAGAACTATGAAAGCTAAGTACAAGGTTCTAGGGGAGTACCCATAGATGTGGGTCTCTGTGGCAACCCCAGAAACTGGAAGAGTCTGAATTACCTTAAATCCTGAAAAGCTAGACATTTATTTTTGTCTTTGGGGACAGCATTTAACTTGGCGTTCTGTCTACAGTAATTGATCAATAGGTATTTATTGAATGGAGTTATTTTCAAATTGATAATCCAAATATTTCACTCATTAATGAGAATAGTCAGTTAGCCAGAGTACAATCTTACTTAATAAATCCAGAAACAGGTACTTATTCTCATTTCTTTTTTCCAAAAAAAAAAGAGAAAAAAATTAGATACACAATTCCCCTCATATATAACTCTGCATGGTGCAAAGTTAAATTCAAATCAAGGAGAAGTTATTTCCTGTACATTTCCTTAACACATAAATTTAATTAATGCTATTTCTATGGAAGGGGTGAGGGAACTCTATTCAATGCTCAAGTGTGAAGTGGGCGTCATGAGTCATGTCTACCATTACTATGCCTTAGATTTTCACTGAACCACTGCCTCAAAGAAACTCTTTTTAACACATTTTTACTGTACAAAGCAGGAATATACTATTGTGCATATTTTATATTTCTCTAAGGCTTAAAATGGAGTCATATAATACAGAATCTCCATTTAGGGTCAGAAGGAGAAGTACTGGAAAAGGGAGGGGCGTCTCCACCAAAGACTTGTCTCTCTTGTCTCTCCCTCCCTCTCCTGTTCTCTTAGCATCTCCACTCTGTCATTGGCAGCATCAAAGTCATTTTCATAGAAACCATTTGTACTCTTTCAAAAATGGATTGTGATTTGGGGTTGGGCTAAACAGCAGAGCAGATGAAATCTTTAAGAATAAATAAAATATTCTAGATCCAGACATGGGCCATTAACAATAAGCAAGGAAGCACCATGCAAGTCCCAAGGAGGGAGCGGATCCAGGGAGACCCTACATCTGTCTTCTGTGAACCATTGGCTGCCCTTCCACTGTGAGCTCTTTGCTCCTCTGAAGACACAGCAGAGGGGTTAGCAGGTCAAGGGAACCGCTTGCAGATTGATTTCCTTGCTTCAATAGCTCCTTGACATGGCAAAGTTTGGCTCCATTCTCTTTTCCAATTGAAAATGGATACAGAAATGAAAAAAAGAAAACCCACCACACCCAACAATGAATTAATAATAGCTGCCAACTAGCTGCTAGGGCCATTATATTCATAATGCTCCCGATGCTGTGCCCATCGCCTGCAAGAGAGAATCTGTCCTTAAGCTGCTTATTTTCAAACTACATGTGAAGACAACAAATCGTATGGCATGTTGATCCAATAAGGCATAGCAAGAAAACTAAAGAGTCAGCTGGGAGGGAGTGCAAAGAAATAGAAATTTAACAGCTAGCCAGCCTGAAATAAAGCAGGCGCGATTACAAGACACATGTACAATTCTCCATGGCCCCTAAAGTCTCTAGCGAAAAGGTAGAAATGAACTAATTTATTAGTAAAATCACATCAGGGGCAGTAATTTCATGTTAGTGAATTTACATGTAATAACATTAGGCTCCCTGCCTCCACTTCACCAGTGTGGCCCCGTCTGATGATGAATGAGGTGCCTAAAGAAAGATGATAGTTTGATTGTTTTCACAGCAAACAGATCAGCATTTTAATTTCTTGCCTCTGTGTTTATTGCTTATTTGGCCCTTTGCTCGGCTTGTAAAAACTTGGCTAAATGGAAATGAATAAATGTAATTACTGCGGGTGACAGTGGTAATCTGTGTGGGTTTTTCATATCGGCTTTGCCAGCGCTAATCTAATCACCGGAGAATATGTGTCACCTCGCAAATGCACTGACGGAAAGCAGAGTCCTCAGTCAGTGCCAAGTACACACAGGCTGGGAAGCTCAGAGGCAGACGGCTGTCTGCACCCACTGCTTGTTTCCCCACTGCTATGGAAGCAGAAGTTACCAAAGAATCCTGAGAAATAAATGTGTGTGTAGGAAATAGGTCCTCGTCTGGGGGAACCCAAAAGGAGGCTCATGGATGACCCTGAAGCCAAAACAAACACTAGCCAAGGTGGTAGCCAATGTCTTCCCAGTGTGGGGATGAGATGTCCAGGGCATAGGGTGAGCGGAAACTGCAATTTTCCATTTCTGCCTAATAGTAAATGGCTGGGAAGTCTAGCTAATAAGTGGCTTCATGTTTCAGGGTTTTGTTTTCCATCTATAAGACAGACATGGGACAAATCAGATTGCTTGATGTTAGCATTGCAGGAGGAGCAGTGGGGAGGGACCCAGGCAATCAGACTGGAGGAAGAAGGATGAAATGAGATAATGTAGGTTAAAGTGTCTTGTGAACTACAAAGCAAAGTTAAATGAAGCAGAAGAGGGTCCTCTGAAACTGACTTTATTATATATAAAATTTATTTTATCAGAGCAGCAGGGAAGAGAAGGATTATTCGGTAAATGGTAGTTGAATGGTTGCTTAGCATTTTGGAAAGAAAAATAAATCAAGACTTGTAACTCTGAATATTGGTCAAAAGTAATTCCAGATGGATAAAATAATTAAATATAAATATGAAAATCAAAATGTTAGGAAAACCAGATGAGGAATTTAATATTCACTGGATTTGGAGGATTTGAGAGAGGACACAACACAGAAAAACAGTAAAAGAAATCATGAAGGAAGAATAAACAAATTTGACGACATTAAAGTTACAAACTTCTGCAGTCAAAGTAAGGTAACCCAAATAAGAAAGCAAATAATATTTTCAGCAAATAAGACAAGGGCCAATAACTATGTTATATTAAAAGCTCCCAGATGCTTATTTTTAAGTAAAATAAGACCCCATAGACAATTGACAGAAAGGAAATAGATGAGAAGTGTCCACAAAGAAATACAACTAATAAATGCGTGAAGGCAAAAGTGTTCAAACTTGCCAAGAATCAGAGAAAAGCGAATTCAAACAAGTTAGCAAAAATGGATAATGCCTTGTGCTTTCAAGGTATGGAGAGACTGAAAATTTCTAAACTGGCAATGGTAGGTGAAGTTAGTATAAACTTTTTGGAAACCGAGAGACATAAAAGTTTCTAACTTGGACCTAGTAATTCGACTTCTGAGCATACAATTTAAATAATATTTTTTAAAAAGGATGTGACTATATCTCTAAAAGTATGTATTTTTTAAAAAAAATTAGAAATAGTTAAGTGGTACAGTTTATTGTTAATCATTTAAATAATTAAATGAATTAGCTAGTCTTCCTGTACAAATAAAATTTTTGTGAATAAAAATTATGAAGATTTTAACGATGTGAAATTATTTGATAGACAGCTAACTGAAAAAAAATTCTGCAAAATTGTCTTTTTCCAGAAGCCCCCATTGGACGTCTCAAATATCATAAGCCAGTATTAGGTCACATGCCCATTTCTAAGCCAATCATTGCAAGAAAAATACTATAACCATGATTGACTTAGAACAATCATTTGGGGGAATGGTTATTGGGCAACACTAAGAGAATAAAGGAATGAGGACCACCAAAAGATACTCTTAGAGAAAAAAATAGGCACTAGACATGTATGGGGTAGGGGAAGAGGGTCATGGTATATAAGAAGGTAAAGGGAAATTACATGCATTTAGAAAATTGAAGAATTACAGGAATAACTCTGGTTTCTTAAGTGAGATATTAAAAAGTCTTTGTCCTAAACTTCAGAAAACAAAGTAAGAAAGAAGGAAAGAGAGAGAGAAAGGAAAGAAGAAATAAAAGAAAATGAGATGAAGGAAGGAAGGAATAAGAATAAAGAAAGAGAAAATCGCTTCTACGGAGCCTCAATCTTAGAAGAAACCCTGGCATCTAACCCCTTCTATGTAAAACAAAGACTTCCATCATCATACTTTCAACCTGAAGACGGTATCAGAAGTGTAAGGCCTCAGGCAACCTGCTAGGAAGATGGCTGAGAGGCTTAGAACTTTCTTGCGAAGCCTAAAAAGCATGACAAAACCAAAGTGAGACCCTCTCCAAGGAAGGCATGCAAGGTCTAATCTGACCCAAAGTATAGTAGGTAGACCTCCACTCTTTTAAGATGTAGTGTGTGAACTAAGCCACGGTGAGAGACAAGGAACTGGGAAGATGTAGCAGTCAACCAGACCTCTCATCAAAAAGCATCTTCACTCCAGAGAGTCAAACTTAAAAAAAAAACAAAACCCACAACTCAACGAATATCGAGTCAGAGCTGCTAACCTCCAGAAATAGGACATCAGAGAACCAGGCAGTAGACATGATGTTCGTAAAATGGCTCTTGTTGGCAGTTTATTTGCTATTTGTGGAGAGGACGAGGACCCATCTCTAAATCCTTCCCCTAGCTCACATCTCTGGAGTGCACTGTGATGAGTTTAAACAGGAAAGCACTTCACGTGTGGCAGTCACTGGGAGAAAGAGCCCAGATCCAGCAAGAGACGTACAAACCTTCTCTACTGCCTTCAGGGATGCCGTGGAATCATCTTCTCTGGAAGGGAGTTTACAGTTATTTTTATAGAGTATCTATACAACTCTTTCCAGATCAGGGAAACACAGTTATTGAACCTTCCAAAAATTGGATTTTCTCATTCTTTAAGTCAGGGATTTGGATTCTCACCTTGTCTGAGAATCACAGAGATGGTTTGCCTCCGTTTATACCCAGGAAGCTGGAACCAGTGGTCCCAGGGGCAGGTATGTCACCAGCCTCCCAACTTCACAGCCACTGAGAGGAAATCAAGTGAATTCAGTGCTTCTGGTTTTGAATGTGAGCACTAAAGTACAAACATCGTCCGCTAGCTTGACAAAAAATAAAGATGGTGAAAGGTTTCTTTTATGTTTCAGGAAATTATTACATTTTAGTGAAGTGCTTAGAGGTATAATATGAGCTGGATAATTTTCACAGCATTTGATGTAGTGAATGTGGTGGGGCTCTTCCATGACACATAACCGGTATTAAGCCAACATTTATAAAATAAAAAATGAAACCAAGTTTCTCACCGGGAAAAATTAGTTTCCATTCAGCAAGATGTCCTACGGCATCCTTATAATTTTTAGGTTTCAGTTTTCAGTACTAACTTTTACCACAAGGGATGACATTCAGAAAATAAAGAATCCTAGATGTCCCCTAAAAGGAAGTATACCAAACGATTAGGAGAGTATCTGACCCCAAGTAAATCAATATTTAATTATAACCATTGGTCTGAACCTTCTTCTTGCCCTCTTCTTATTATAAAACCCCAATATTGCTGTTTTCTTTATTCTTCCCTTTTGAGTAACTTTACAGATCAACCCTTTTCCTAATATTATACTTAGTACTAAGAAAATGGACTTTTGACATGTCTATGGAGAGCTACATAAATTAGTGCTATTAATATTAAATAATATTTAAGACATTGTGTAAAATAAATAGCAGTATAAAATATAATCCCTGCCCTTTAATAGCATGTAACTGAACAGGGAAATAAAACATATATGCTTATAAAAGTAACAAATAGGGCTTCCCTGGTGGCGCAGTGGTTGAGAGTCCGCCTGCCGATGCAGGGGACGTGGGTTCGTGCCCCGGTCCGGGAAGATCCCACATGCCACGGAGCGGCTGGGCCCGTGAGCCATGGCCGCTGAGGCTGAGCGTCCAGAGCCTGTGCTCCGCAACGGGAGAGGCCACAACGGTGAGAGGCCCGCGTACCACAAAAAAAAAAAAAAAAAAAAGTAACAAATATATACAACATTATGCTGATACTTCTAAAAATATGGTCTACAGGTGATCTGTATCAGATGCATTTAGTATGCTGTTAAAACAGATGTGCCTAGGTCCCATCACAGATTTACTGAGTCAGAAATTCATGGGAATAGGGCCTAGGAAGCTACATGTTACAGGCACTCCAAAGTTTGCACCTTTTTTTTTTTTTCTAGTATATGGAACTACCAGAAAATATTAAGAACTAGAAATTCTCTCAGCCAGCAGTAGAAGGGGGAGATTATATCCAGATGATCAGGAAAGGTGGCTGAGTATGTGAGATTTGAACTTGGTTTTGAATAATGAGCAGTATTTTGGCAGTGGTGGGAAGATAATACAAAAGATAGGGATGTAACATTAAGAAATGCTGATGGGGGAAAAATAGCCAACTGGTTCTGCTAAAGGTGAGGAGTGTTTGGAGAAAAATCTGGAAGGATAATTTAAAGAGCTTTTGAATGCCTAGCCAAGATCCCTAACCTTTTCCAGTTTTTAAAAAAATAGTGAGGTAAATATTAATTATAAATAATGCAACTACACTACTAACATAAGATTACAGACATTTCTGAGTTGTGTGGGTAGAGATGGCCTTCACAGAGCATGCGCCATCTTGAGAACAAAAAATAAAATGAAAAATCCCTCAAAACCACCTTTTCTAAGAACCAGCCCCAGAGAAATCAGGAGTTTTGTGAGAACTACAAAAATAATTTCTCCTGCTCCTGTAACTGCCACAGTGACCAATTGATTCTCTGTTTTCTATTTACAATTCAGGGGCACTGATATATGGTGCAAGTCCTTCTTGCTCAAATGCATTTTCTTTCTTTTACAAGTGAAAAAAAGGGAGCACCGTGGACAAATCTGTTCTGATCCTGAAAGCTAAAACTCCTATCCACCAGTTGATGAGAACGAGAAACAAGCTGAAAAGTTAATTCTTGGAAAATTGGCAGAGTGAATTCACTTCCTACTCTGCATATGTGTTCACAGGTGGATTCCTACTACCGCATTCACCTGCCAAGGTGAACCTTGGCCTGAGCCATGGCCCCTTTCCGGCTGGTGGCAGCAGGAGAGTTAGGGAACGCAATTCACAATTAGGTGTCCAGCAGAGGGATGGTGCTGACAAACCCGGGTAAAATTACATCAAGCTCTTTGAAAGATGTGGCCCCTGGCTGGGGATGCCTCACTAATTCTGTTGAAGGCTTTCTCCTCAGGAAGGAACAAAGCAAGATCTAGGTAAATGAAGGAGGAAAAGGGAAAAAAGGGAACTGCAAGACACTGAAAGAACAAAAGAGAATGTGATGTTGAAACCTGGAGAATGCTCTGAGTCCTGAATTAATAGGACTAAAATTAAAAATAGATCTTGTGCAGTAAGTCCCAGTAGGATTTTTTGATACCACTGGAAGAAATATATATGGGGGGGGGGGGGGTCGGGCTTAAATCTTTAAGAATATTTCTGCGCAACTTTTTCCTCTTATCAACATGAAGCATGAGAACACTGGGACTCATGTCCCTCTAAGGGACATGGTACAAAACTAGAAGCCAACAACGGAAGTTTAAAGAAAGATAGAAATGAAGTAAAGTTCTTTACTACAGGCAAGAACTGAGGTTTACCAAAACAGATGGACTTAGTAAGAACAAGGGTAGGTGGGAAGGAGGTGGGTCAGGAGATTTCTTAGTAACTGGGGAAACACACCTGAGGGAAATGCAAGGAACGCAGATAAAGAAACAGCTTCTTGGGCTCTCCATAGCTACGTCTTCGTCTGCAACTCTCACTGTACATACAGGTTCATCTTCTGCTGCCCCTTCCTCTCCCATATCCTCTTAAGACTTGAGACTTAAGATTTCTGAATGTAATTCTCATCCTCAGTACCAAGGACGGTGGGAACAATTACTCTCCCAGGAAAAGGTTGTACAGTGGTTTTGCAGACATACTTGTGTTGGAGAGTGTTCTTCATCCTACTTAAAAAAACGTTTATTGACATATATTTGATATATTGTATAAATTTAAGATGTGCAGCATGTTAATTTGATACGTATGTATAGTGTAATGTGAATGCCATTGTAGCAATAATTAGCATCTCCATCAGGTTACATAATTATCATCTCTTTTTAGTGGTTGGGCATCATCATACTTTTTATTGAAACATGTTACCCACAAATGAGGCATGCTGAGAATAATCCTGTCCGTGGATTTTGTTCTGCACTTCTTTCTGCTGTTTTGTTCACCTACATATTTTAAGGGAACTTGCATCTTTCTTTTCACTTCAAGACTACATCTTCGTGGTTTAAAAAAAATTTTTTTTGAGCTTGCTCCATTTTCTGTGTGATACGGTGTAGATAAGAGACTTGCAGATAGTCATTCTATCCTGAATATTAAAATACTAGAATCATTATTATATTTTGTCTACAGTATGCAAGTCAAGTAAAATGATTATTAAAATAATAGCTAATTGTTTTTTGATTTTACTACGAACCAGGAACTGTTTAGGTGCTTTTCATGCATTAAAACATTTAATTATCAAAATAGAACTGGGACATAGATATAATAATTATCCTCATTTTACAGATGTGAAAACTGAATCATACAACAAAAACAATGAAGAAGAGATGAAGCAATAATTCTAACTGCTAAGTTCACAGTCCTTAAGTCTTAATAACTTCAAATGGTGTGTTTTTTTAACTTAAAAAATCATAAGTGGAATATATGTACCCACATACCCCAAACTCAGAGGCAACAAATACATAAAACTTTGATTTATGCAAAATGAACACTCTGTGTGTTCAAATGAAAGGGTTATAGAAAACAAACCCAACATATATGATCATGAGGGACTTAATAAAAAATAATCTGGAGGGACTGGGTGCTAAAGGCATGACAATGAGACTAAAAGGAATTACCAAAAAAGTGAAAGACCACAGTATTTTCAGCAGCTCTGGTCTGGCTGTATCCTCTGGGTGCTCATCCTGTAGGCAAACATTGGAAGGAAGGATTCATTCCAAAAATTCTTTGAATTGGAAAACTGGAAGGGAGTCCACTTTATAAAGGATATGAAAGTTAGTGGGCTCTCTTGCCTGAAATGCCTAGGAAAGATCCATTGTGAAAGGCTGGCTGTGGGAGTTCCATGGAACTGAAACTGAGGAGGGTTGTTTCTGAAGTCTTTTATTCATTAGGGCCAATCACTTCCTGTCCATGCCCACTGCCCATCAATTGGTTACTTTGCTTTCATGTATGAGAAGATTTCTTATTTCTTATGCAAGAAATGACCCAGGGAATATACTCTTGCTTTGGTATTCTCTGTCCATTGACAATTGTCTCAAGCCTTCCTCCCTAAGGTTTCAATTACGGAAGATAGTGTTAACTTTTCATAGTCTTCAATTTAACATCTGCTCCTGCCAGGTTTATTTCATCCAGCCTGGGAGAAATAGCATAAATAACACTTCCCCTCTCTTCTGCTCCACCTGATGAAATGGGGTATAAAACACAGAATGGTGGCAAACAGGGAAACATATCAGAGCTTCTCTACCTGAGATCATGAAGACTATTAACAAAGACGTAAGCGGTAGAGAAAAGGATTATCAGATGGACTTGTTTTCCTCTGATGGGTTAGAGAGTGTTACATGTCATTATGTGACTATCATTAGCCCCCTAGTTTACAAGTATACTATAAAGACTACATAAAATGAAATAAGAAATAAAAATAGTAAGTAGGAATAATAGTAGATGCAAATAAATATGGCATGAAAAAGCAGAAACTATATAATATTTCATTAATCCTTACTCCTATTTCTATTAAATGTGGTAGGAAGTTTTAACACGTATCTTTTAGAGATGCATGGTAGCAGCCCCTTGGATGTCAGACAGAGGTACATAGAAGGGACTCTTGCTGATTTTGCTGTCTAGACTAGGGCTTACATTGATCAGTTTATATAAAAATAATGAAAGAAGAACTGGCCAATAAAAACAGAATTAGCTAAAGAGAGGCTTCTCGACCCAAATGCAAGTCAAATGCCTGCAGCTCTGGGATGAGAATAGGTTACAGGTTATTTGATTTTTTGTTGTTGTTTGTTTGCTTCCTGACCATAAGAATTAGAAGATTAGTTTGGGCATATCTTTTGATTTTTCACATCGATATTTTCCCCAAATATTATTTCTCAAACTGTTTTTGTTGAGACAACACAAAGGTTCTAGGCTATCTATTTCCTTTTGCTAGTGTATGTCTGAAAGGACAAGAAGTAAAGTGGAAGTGGTAAATTAAGACAGGGCACCTGACATTCTTTAGAAAATTTACTAGTTGGACTTTTTAAAGATCCTGTCTTTAAAAATGTGAGGAAAAGTTAATTTTTAGGTTAAGGAAGAGTTTAACATTTTACCGAAATGATCATGTGTCTCTGGGTCTGGACTAATTTCCTAAAATAAAAATGTCAAACCAGAAAAATCACACTCTCTTGTGAAATTCAAGTATACTCCTTCTTAAGCAGAGGCTATGATAAATGTAATTAAATGAGACTTAAACAAATTGTTATGGAGGTTATAATAAAAGTATAAACATGACCCAGTGAATTCACCATAGCTATTTAAATACATCATTAGTAGGTCCTACATGTCACTACATGTAAGACATCCATATAAAGTTTTGGTTTTCAGTAGGGGTGTTGTCCCCACAAGATGGAAAGAGAATACTTTGTGGAAGGTGACACTGGTGGAACGCGGGATAAATCCAAAATTCCGATACCTAATATTAGTGGGATGACCAGTCTAATGCATATCACCCATGGAATGGAAGAGAATCTAATACTCTACATTATTTTAAGGTAGATACTAAATACATAAAATTATAACAAGGTGAAAGCTGATTACCTTCTGTATAATCAAAAGACTATAAACCATCAGCTGATTTTTGTCACACACAAAATACAAAATGTCACATAGCAATTTCTCTAGATCAGTTACAGTTGGAAAAATTAATGAAAGTGATATCTTTTGTAATGGTATTCCAAAAATGACATGTCTAGGAATAAATCTATAAAAATAAAGATAAGACTTTTCTAGGGAGTATTATAAACTTTATTGAAAAACATTTCCAAAATCTAAATAAATGGAGGTATATGCTATGTTCATGAATACAAAGTCTCACTATCATGAGGTCAAATTTTCTCAAATTATGTACAATTTCAATGACATTTTAGTCAAAATGCTAGAGTTTTGGGGGGTTTTTTGTTTTGGGGTTTTTTTTAAATAAAAAGAGAGAACTGACTAGATGCTTCTTGAATTTGAATGGAAGAGCAAAGCATTAGGAAAAAAAAAAAAGTACCAAACGTTCCTGAAGAAGAACAAAGAAGACTAATGTATGGCACGAGGGGTGTATGACACACACGAACAATGAGAAACTATTGTAGCTTTGGCCCAGAGGTAGCTAATACAATGACCAAGGAAACAGAAGGTGAGCCACAAAACAGGCCTAGGCATACATGCCATCTTGACATATGACAAAGCTCACGTTGCTGGGTAAAGGGCTGGCTATTTAAAACAAGGTATGGGGGAAAATTATTTATTGGGAAAAAAATTAAATTTCTAGCTCACACTTACAAAAATCAATTCCACGTAAAGACATTTAGTCTCATTAAATTTAAGATTTACTATTTAACAAACAATACCATGAAGGCAACAATATACTTGGAATACATATAACAAAAGGACTAGTATAGAGAATACAGAAAGGATGTCTATGAATCAGTAAGAAAAAAATGGCTAATCACTAGAAGCAGGCATTTCACTTATAAGGAGATGCAATCAAACAATAAATACATGAAAAGAAATCAATCTCATTAGTTCTATCAAGTACAAATTAAAGCCAAATGCACTAGTATTTTATATCCTTTAAATTGGAAAACAAATGAAAAGCATAGCAATGCATTAGTAAGGATTAATGCATTCAGAGTTCTCATCTTCCGCTGGTGGTCTTAAAGCCAACTACAACTTTCAACACGGAGAAATCACAAAATATGATGTAAAAAAAAAAAAAAGACAAGTCACAGAAAAATGTAGGCCATATAAAGTTGTTTGTATAAAAGTCAAAACTAGCAGAACTAAACAATATATTATCAAAAAATACACACAAATTTAGTAAAAAAAAAAAAATTAAAAACATGTAAATGATTAACACCAGATCAGGACTGTCATTCCCTGGAGAGGGTGAAGGTTCATGAGTGGTTAGTGTGGAGGAGATGGCTGTATTGGAACATACAGCAAGCTGGTAATGTTTCGTTTCTTAAGCCAAGTGGTAGAGATATAGTGTTTATGTTATTATTATTTCTTAAGCTGAACATAAAAGTTAATGATGATTTATATATAATATATTTTACCCTTAAGAATTGTTCATATGTAGTGGAATTTCACATTGAGTCTAAGACTCATTCTTTGCTGGGGCTAAGATAAGTTTAGAGATTTCAGGTAAACTAATTTATAAGGAGCACTGAGGAGATCCTTGGGAAGTAATGCAATCCTAAAGAAAAGGGGCCAGGTATGTTGCTTTTATTACTGGGAAAAATTAGAAAATAAGGATAATAATAAATTAAGGATCAGTCCTTAATTTTGCAGAGGGCTGGAGCCCTTGTTAGAGAGAGGAGTACCAAAAAGTGTTAGGATATCCACAGGTATCTCATTTAACGCTTGTAAGAACTCTTTAAGGTAGGTAGAATTTTCTCCATTGGGGCAAAAGGGGCTTGTCTTGCATTCCACAAGGAGATGGACTCAACGATGTAATTTGTCCTATGGTCACATCTTAGTCAACAGATCTGAGTTCTAATCCAGGTGCCCAGTACCTTTTCTCTTACCCTAGAATTTCTCAACTTCTGCACTATTGACATTTTGTGCTGGATATTTCTTTGTTGTGAGGTCTGTCCCATGCACTGTAGGATGTTAAGCTGCCTCTCTGGCCTCGACCCACTAGACACCAGTGGCACCTTGTCCCCCCACCTCTAGCTTGTGACAGCCAAAAATGTCTCCAGACATTACCAAATGTCCCTTGGACAAGCAGAGACCCCCTTACCCCTCGCCCCTCACCCCCCAGTTGGCAATCACTGGCCTACACCATATTTCAAAGGAGACCATGATTTTAAACGTGTATGTGTACATCCTTATACATTCTTGTAATAGTGGGTTTCTAAAAGTAGTTCGTCTTATGAAACTCTGAGCCTCCAGAGTTCACACCAAAATTACTTGTAGCACGTGCTTATCAATATTGAAAGTCTAAGCAAATGTGCATAGAGACACATATGGTGAGATATATGTACATTGCAGCTATGAAAAGAAATACCAAATCACAACATTTTTAGATGCTGAGGTAGAAAGAGAGAGAGTCCTTTTTCTTTCTTGATTTCCATTTCAAAAATTTTAGATCAAATGAATCCAAAGCAGTTGTTGAAATAACTCCAGACAATACGAGGGCAACACTAAGGAAGTAAAAATGGTGGCTGATGCATATATTTAATCAATCAGTAACTTTATTGTTTCTTGATTATTTGGTTTATTAGAGCAGTAATCTTTTTCATACCAATCTGGAGGATTCTCCTATCTATATCTGTGTCACCCATTAATTGATTCAAGGTGTCATAATTTGTTAACCTGCAAACTGGAAAATTTATTTACGTGATGCTCCATGAAAGGGGGGAATCAGGAGAACATATCTGGAAGTTGAGAATATACTTTTTATTTATTTAAAAATATGTTAGCCCCTATTTAATACCAGGGGCTATACTAGATATAGGTAGAAATGTGATGAAGATATTTCAAGATTAATTCAATGCTGCTTAGGAAACAGTGTTCAATCTATGGATAGGAAAAATAGCAGAGTGAATTGGCTGGTTTTGTTCTGGAGGAAAACCTGCCTTCTTGGGAACTTACAATAGCATGCATGTGTTTTAAAGCCTAGAGGAAAAGAGACTTTAAAATCTGTTCATGATCTCCATCTCCACTGTGCTTAGTTAAGACTTCAGTTTTGTCATTAAAAACAGAGGAAGTATTACTCTTTTCTCTAGTCTCCACAACAGACCAATTTTCATCCCACCAAAAGAAGTTTACAACTGAGAATGATATCAAACTGACAATACTTTCATGCAGTGACTTCTCTTCCTACGAAAACATATCTTCAGTATGCTTTATCTATATTTCTAATTTATCAGTGTACACACCCACCTGGGTATGCACACACATAGAGAGTTTTCTGCAGGAGTCAGAAAGATAAACTAAGCCTCTTATCTGAGGTTTTAAGAATAATAATAATTACCTTTATTCCCAGCATAAACTCAAACCAATGTACCTATCTTATTCATAAGTGTGTAACTGTATTATCCACTTGACAAATTGGTAGTTTGTTACATAACCTTATTATCACCAACATGAATGTATGTCTTCCCCCTTAAAAACATCAACATTGGAAGAAAATGAGATAAGTTCCCCACTCTCTCAATCTTCTAAAGATTGAAAACCTAGTCATAATGTCGAAAATTATCATGGATTCTTAATTGACAGTAACTTTATTTGAGATGCATCTATTGATTAGGAAAACATACTTTTGAAAACAGTAGTTCTATGAATGAAGTCATGCTTTAAGTACATTTACATTTTATTTTTCCTAACATCTACATATATTTGAAATACAGTAACTATATGTGAAACATTTAGCTCATAGAAAATGCCTGGCGTGCAAAAGGAGTTCTCACTCTGAAGTTGTTTGTTTGTCAGTAAACACAAGATGGGGATTACTGAAAGAAATAAAGGACGCACAAGGAATTTTTCTCCCAGATCTTGGGAAACACAAAGCCAATCAGAGACAGAACCCATAGAGTCCTCAGAGACTCTCAAGGGTGTCAATTTCCTTGGCCATAAGCTTGGGACAATATGTGTCTTCAATACAAGGAAAGTTTGGTAAGTCAGATATTAATTGTTAACTAAAAATTGTCCCTTGCCATCTACCTCTACAGAGAAATAGCAGGAAAACTGATCTCCTTTGCCCTGTCAGCACTTCTCTCTGCACCCTTTCCCCATCCCACACTATGCCCAGGCAGCCGCTCCTCCCTTCCTAGGTGCCTTTGGAGCGCCAGTTGCCAACTAAAAATTGTCGCTTGCCATCCGTTTCTACAAGGATGAAGCCACTAGCCACTGCAATCACCGACCTTCGACACACCCTAAAAAGAGTTCCGGTGGACATCAGGAATGGGGCACTCTGTGCT
This sequence comes from Leucopleurus acutus, assembly GCF_964270905.1. Classification (NCBI taxonomy): domain Eukaryota; kingdom Metazoa; phylum Chordata; class Mammalia; order Artiodactyla; family Delphinidae; genus Leucopleurus; species Leucopleurus acutus. The sequence continues at coordinate 79,209,924 of NC_139153.1, forward strand.
CTGAGAAAAATGGAAGAACAGGCCTTCACATAATTAGATATTTTCAGGAGAAGATTTTATAAGCCCAATTTCCTGCATCTTCTCATATCTAGAAAAGCACTACAATTATTAACAGAGACATCTGCTCCTCATGACTAGCTGCGACCTTCTTGTGACCAGCAGCAAACAAGACCAAAGGGTGCAATGGAGCTGCACAAGCAGGCAGCCCAGACTCTCTTATACCTGTCACTGTGACACTGCACCTCTCCCTCAGATTAGACCTGTGGCCACAGGGGGTGTGTTCCTTATGACCAGCTGACAGAGGAGAGAAAAAGCCAAGCTTGGTTCATGGATGAGTTGGGTCGGTATGTGGATGCAAACTGAAGACAGACTGCCTGCCAGGGGCGGCCTTATTGATGGAGGTGAGGGGAAATCTTTCTAATGGACTGTCCACCTTCCCATCTGCTTTTTGTGGATTCTAAGGGAATAGGGACCTTGTCTACCTCCTTGAACTCTGTATTCCAAGTACTTAGGAGTTTACTGGCAGAGAAAGAGGTACTCAATAAATACTTGCTGAACGAATGAGTCAACTCAACAATATTCATTAAGCACATATGCGAACCCAGGAATATCATAAACATTTGGTGGCTTATTAAGACTTTCATTGATTTTGTACCTGGCACGTCAACACAAAAACTAGGAAATGTGCAGAATCCGTTTTTAAAAAAAGCATTGGGTAGATCTTGAGTCTTTACTTGATTAGACAATTCATGCATAAATAACCAAGTTTGGAAAGGAAGCACAAGGAAGGTGTCCAGATACAGAAGCATGGGGAAAAGGTGTGGATATGATTTGACACTATATTCTCCTCATATTTCCATAATTCTAAAACTTTTTTAAGAGTTTTTCATTTGTTTTGAAGTAGATGCACATACTGCCCTTACACTTCTTTTGGAAGGAAAATTACTTTTCCCAGTCATTATTCCATTGGGTTATCCCAGTTTAACCAAGCATTTATAGATTTCTGCTGAAATGAATTGAATTTAGTTCAGTGAATGTGCAGAAAAGAAAATGCAACATGTAACTTAAATCAGATATTAGTCCGGGGGCTGATAAAATCCAATCAATTAGATTGTTTTATTTGTGGCAAATGTGTGCGATAGTTCATACCCTGCCCATAGGCTGTAATATGGAAAATGTGCACACACATACGTAGAATCCTGGTCCTTGCAAAACTTCTGTTCAAGATTCCATATGTACAAATAAGACTCTGATCCAGCCATCACGCTGCTTGGTGTTTACCCAAATGAGTCAAAAACTTACGTCCACACAAATACCTGCACAACGATGTTTACAGCAGCTTTATTAATCGTCGCCCAAAGTTAAAAACAACCAGGATGTCCTTCAGTAGGTGAATGGATAAATAAACATCCCAACTATGAAATATTATTCAATGCCAAAAAGAAATGAGCTTTCAAGATATGAAAAGACAGGAAGGAAACTTAAATGAATATTACCAAGTGAAAGAAGCCAATCTGAAAAGGCTACGTACTGTATGAAATCCAACTATGTGACATTCTCAAAAAAGGCAACACTACGGAGATAGTAAAAAGATCGGTGGTTGCCAGGACCTAGAGTAGCAGAAGGGATGAACAGGCGGAACACAGAGGATCTTTAGGGCAGAAACTATTTTGTATGGCACTGTAATAGTGGATACTTGTTATCATACATTTTTTAAAGTTCACACAGTGTACAACACCAAGAATGAATTCTAATACAAACTGTAGACTTCGAGTAATAATGATGTGTCGATGTGGGTTCATCAAGTGTAACAAATGTTCCACTCTGATGCAGGATGGTGGCAGGAGGGAAGGCTATGAATGTCTGGGGGCGGGGACTATATGGGAATGCACTGTACTTTCAGCTCAATTTTTTCTAAAGCTAAAACCACTCTAAAATATAACATCTATTAAAATGTATAGAAAGAAAGTAAGCAAAAAAAAGTAATTTGCTATAGGGACACCTATGGTTCATGGGCAGGATGTTAGCTAGGCTTGATAAGGGGCTGGGCAGAAAACAGGAAAACTATTTGGAATGCAGGCAGGCATTCTCTTTTTTCCTTCCTCTTAGACCAATCCCTAGTCTATGCTTTTCTAAAAAAAAAAAAAAAAACAAACTAGCATCTGTAACCCACACTGCTTGGTGGCTGCTTGCTCAGGGTCTATTCTCTGTATAGTTGTCTCTTCCCCATTACTAACAGAACTCCAGTGTGCTCAGAGAAGCAATATGCCTAGCTTTCCCAGATACCTTTGCATCCTGGACATTGTCCAAGCTAATGAGATGTAAGCAGAAGCAGATATCACAGGGTGATGATCTCAGAAAGCTGTGAATGAAAAAAACTCTGATGGTGCGGACCTTTTTCCATTCTGCCTAGAATGAACCACCATGCAAGGAGATGGAGTACCTATCTTGTGGCCGAGAGGGTGACAGCCAATGCTAATGGTCGTGGAGCAGAAAACTAGAAGAATTATGGGTATTTGACCAGCCCAGGACTGCCTATCTCTGTACCTCTCATTATGTGGAAAAAAATTTTTAAAGTAAGCCGAAGTAGTTGGGTTTCTGTTTCATTCTTTCAACAAACCTCTAATTGATAAAACATCTACTAGCTCTTTCTTTCTGGGCAGATACACATTCTCCGTTGCTCTGGTCCCTGGAGAAAGATGGCTGCCCACGTATTTGCAGTTTATATTATCTCAGTTGGTGAGAATGGTCCAGACTGAACTAGAATCTCTCAGATTGCAGGTGAGCTTCATTAGAGAAAGAATCTGATGAGCCTGGCTGGTCCAAATAACTATGTGTAGGGGCAGGATAACATCTATAAATATGGCTGCCCGGGCCCTAACACCGAAGGATTTCAGAGAAAAGGGTTCAACATAAAGGAAGAAGATAGTCTAACTGTGTGAATTGCTATCACTTTATTTAGATTCAGTGAACTCAACCACAGCAGCTGACTCTCTGATCACTTCTGTTACGCGTGCGCAGATACAACTGTGCCTGATGATTTAAGTTCTCCTTAGCAGGGAGCATTTCTCGGTGGAAATAACTTTCCTGGAAGTTGAGCTGAGATCAGAGATGTGTATAAGAGGGTCCTTGATCTGGCATCCATTTTTCAGAATTTCTGTGTGTGTGTGTGGGGGGGGTTCATTTATACATAAGTGGGAGCCAAATTCAGTCAGGACACTGTGTATACCATCTGTACCACCTATATGCAAGGACTGGAATATACTAGCAATAGGAGACATGGTGTCTGTCATTTCATACTTATAATTTACCTACGGAGGCAGGGTATACACATAAAAGTAATTAATAAGGTAAATAAAGTTCCAGTTTCTCTGCCCCCAAAATATGATTTAGATCACAGTTGTTATAAGAGATCAGAGAAAAGAGAGAAGATGGTTGTCATTAAAATTTGTTTGAAAATGACAGATCAAGTTCTATCCCAAGGTGAAGCAGGTATTATAATTAGACAAAAGAAAACTATATGTGATGGTTCTCCATTCAACCGCAGTTAGTGTCTGAGAAGACACATCTAAACACAGATGTATAAAGGAGTGACTTGCCAAAATCTTCTGTAACACAGAGTGGAATGGAATCCGGTAGTCTGCAACTATTTGACACCACTATAGTACCTGGGCATAGACCTGACAGCCTAAACTTCCTTACGGCGTACAAATCTGTTAAAGGAAGTGATGTCACATGTCAGATGCACTTCACAACCTCAGGGTCTCCTGGACTTATTCTGTGAGATATACTTTCTATCACTGGTGTTTACAGAAACATTATAGTACTGGCTACTCGACAGCTCATTTTAATATATTTTAAAGACACCTTCTTTTATAATCCAAAGACAATAATCCCAAGACTGTAGTAAAAATTTTGATAGAGATTCTGTGAGAATCATCACCTAAGACTTGCAATATCCTTCAGAATATTATATTCCCCATCCCTCAGTCATATTTAATTCACTCATTCAGTCCATATTTGTTGTGTGCTTAATCAATACCAGGTGCAGTACTAGGCACTAGGAGTACAGAAGGGAATAAGACAGATAAGTGTCCCTCGCTTTACGGAATTTAGAGTACTGAGGAAGACTGATGTTAAATAGTTCCAAATGTAAAAAATGCTACGAGAGAAAACATATACAGACTATGATGGAGTGACCTAAAGTTAACTCATGGGAGGAGAACAGTACCAAACATTTACACCCTTTCCCCATAATCCAAATTTAAAGTGTTAGATTATCAACCTTTGAAACTATCTCTGGAAGGATAAGATCCGAAAATGCTCAATTCCAAGAGCACTTCCACTTTTTGGAACGGTAACTTGGGCCTTTGCCAGTATCACACCAAAAATAAATAAATAAGAACGGGACCCATCTATATGCAGCTGTATCGAAAATTGTATTCCATACGTGACAACATATTATTAAAAGAGCAAAATCATAGCTTCCAACTGCCTGTTGAGGTGCACAGCATCACTCTTTCCCCTGTAATGTTAGACTTTATTGCGTTTGTCGGCAGCATATTCTATTTTAATATTTGATAAATAGATACAGAACGAATTGTTTCAAGCTACAATCCTGTACTGCTTCAGCTGTTCACCTCCTTTCTGAAGCAAACTCTACCCTCAAACGAATATCCCCCCTCCAAAAAGGAAAATCAATTTTATATGACTGTGGAAATGTGTTTATTTTTCTACCCTCAGGATTAAAAAAGCTGAGAAATGATTAATAATAAGTTGTCTAGAAAGATAACACAGGCATTTTAGGGGGGTAGTGATTTAGCATCTTTAATTTTCATCAGTTCTAACATTTTATCATTAAAACTGCATGAATATATATAGAGAGAGAGATGAAAGAAAACAAGAAAGGTAGTATTACCTCCTGTCTCTTAGGCGGTATTTCCTATGTTTCAGATTTCTACGTGGTCTGACCCCATTTCAGTCAATTTTCCATAGCCTGCCTGTCTCACATCCGCTGAGAGAACACACCAGTGCTGTGTTTATGCTAATTTTATGCTCTCTGAGTTGTGTCTGTTATTCAAAGCAGTTGAAGCAGTTATTGCCAGTAATCTTATTTCTGTGGGAGCCCCGGGGCAGACGAGGCCTCAAAATCAGGCCTGCAGACTGAGGCAAAGCCATCACAGCCTGCTGGTAAATGGCAGTTCTTCCCCTCCGAATCTGATAGCAGTTACTTCACAAACACAGTAATAAAATGAAACAAATCAGATTTTCAAGTAAATAAACCAGACTTCAGTGAGAAGCGACAATGGTCAGGGCAACAGGAGTTTAATAAGTGATACATAGGGGGAAATACAAAAGCACTACGCCTCTTCCTCTACCCTCTTTATTTTAAAGCAACCTCCCTAACACTGGAAACAGAAAGTTGCTTGAACCCAACAGCAAGAAGAGAGGAGGAGAATCAAGCAGAACCAGCAGTAAGGTCGATGTCGACTTTCTCTCTTCTAAAATCAAGTAACAGTACTGAAAACTGTATTATTTGCTATTGAAGTGTGGCTAGGGATGTGTAAACAAAAGATTCACAAAGACTAATGGACTTGTCTGTTCTCTTCACCCATAAAAACTAACAGCCTTTAAAAAACTCAACAAAATGGAAACAAAGGTAACCAGTGTAGTTTCCTGATGAAGGGATATTAGTTCTCCGGTTAACACAGGGTAACAGGAGTGTTCTGATGCAGCAAAAGTGGTGACCAAGGTCTCTTTGTCTCATCGAAGAATCGCAGACTCAGGGGATCCTTCATTTCTGGCAACTTCTTGTTTCCAATAGGTTGTTAACTGTTCATTCTTGGCTACTTCCCCACTCCACCCGCCTTCACCGTTATCACTCACTGGTTATAAACAACTAAAACAGCTGCCCTGCAACAAAAAATAAAATGAGGAGTGTCTAAATCTACATTAGTAGTATGACAGAATTCTTCCAGAAACCATGTGCCTTCCGACACTGGCTTCCTTCACTCAGCATAATGGACTTGAGACCTTTTTTTTTCCTGAGCAGTATTCCTTTGTATGAATGTACAACGTAGTTTGTTTATTCATTCACTGAAGGACATTTTTTTTTTCCCCAATTTGGGGCATTTAAAGCTTTTTTTTTTAGATACATTTATTTATTTTTGGCTGCATTGGGTCTTCGCTGCTGCGCGCAAGCGGGGGCTACTCTTCATTGTGGTGCGCGGGCTTCTCATTGCAGTGGCTTCTCCTGTTGCGGAGCACGGGCTCTAGGCGTGCAGGATCAGTAGTTGTGGCTGGAAGGCTCTAGAGTGCAGGCTCAGTAGTTGCGATACACAGGCTTAGCTGCTCCGTAGCATGTGGGATCTTCCTGGGCCAGGGCTCGAACCCGTGTCCCCTGCATTGACAGGCGGATTCTTAACCACGGTGCCATCAGGGAAGTCCCCAGTTTGGGGCATTTATTAACAGAGTTGCTACACACATTCATGTACAGATTTTTGTGTGAACACTGTTTTCATTTCTTTAGGGTAATTATCCAGAAGGGCATTGGAGGATTGTATGGTAAATGTATGTTTATTTTTATAAGAAACTGCAAGCCATTTCCATAGTGGACGAACTACTTTTTATTTGCTCCAGAATGTATGAGATTTTTATTTCCTCCACATCTTCACCAGCACTTGGTACTGTGCTAGTATTTTTTAAATTTTAGCTACCTAAATGGATGTATGCTGGGTTTAATTAGCATTTCACTAATGGCGAATGATACTGAACATCTTCTCATGGGTTTATTTACCATTTTTGTCCTTTGTCTGAAGTGTCTAAGCCCTTTGTTCAATTTTTAAATTAGGTTGTTCGTTTTACTATTGCAGAGTTTGAGAGTTCCTTAGTGTATTCTGAATACAAGTCCTTTTTTGGATACGTGACATGCAAATATTTTTGTCAACCTGTAGTTGTCCTTTAATTATGTTACTAGAGTTTTTTATAGAGCAATTTTTTTAATTTTTGATGAAGTCCAATTTATCAATATTTTCTTTGATGAATTGTGATTTTATGTCATGTCTAAGAAATATTCCTCTAATCCAAGTCATTAAGATTTTCTCTTAAGTTTTCTTCCACAAATATTATAGGTTTACATTTCACTTTTAGGTCCATAATCCATTTTGAGTTACATTTTGTATTAAGTCAGTTTACTTTTTTCCACCTTTGGATGACCAATTATGCCAATATAATTTGTTGAAACCAGTTGGGTGTGGAGGAGTCTTCTTAAGGAGATTTCAAACAATAAATTCAATTTTATCAATTATTATAGGACAGGCAGGTTATCTTTTTTATCTTGGGTATGTTTTTTTCAATATTTTTCTGTTGTTCAGATTAGATAATTTCTACTGATGTATGTATCTTCAAGTTCACTAACTCCTTTGTCATCTCCATTCTCCTGTGGAGCACTTTGAGTGAGTTTTATCTTGGTTATTGCATTTTTACAATACAATATTTAGGGAGGGACCAGGCTGCTAACTGTGACAGTGACTTTTATGGGATCACTTGGAGAACTTGAAATACATGACCTCCTGGGTAACATTGAGGACTGGTGCCTGATTCATGCCACGGAGAGCTACAGTGGCATATGTCAACATCAGAATTGGCTTGCATTTGCAAAGTTTGGCAAAGTATGCATCAGTACTTCCTGTGGTCCAGAGGTTGGTCACATGGAAGAGAGAGCCAGCTTGGAGCTTTTTAGTTCTATTCTTCCAAGAGTGAATACATTTTAACAGAGAGTCTGTGTAGTGTGAATTTATGGAAAAGTAGGCACTGAAGAGGGAGTTGGGAGTCCCAGGGAATACATTACCCATGAGAAGAGAAATGTAATTAAGAGGAGGTTTCCCAAAGCAGAGGACTCTGAGGACCCAAGGAACATCCCTTTGTTAAGAACTGTGAAAGGTCTGAGATTTTGTTTTTTGCAAGCTGGGGAGTTCACTTCCCACAGTTTCATGGATGCTGGCAGAGGATACAAGACTCCTGCATCAGAAACCAAGGGCTTTATTACTCACATCACTAGCAATACCCAGAAAAATCAGCATTTTCTTGCACTAGTTCCCTAAGCCCCAGGTTCTACAGGGAATTGCAGAAAGGGGCAGACGACACCTACCTGAGCAATGGGTTGCATTACAGAAGAGAAGCCCTGAGCTCAAGGAATCTAAATCTTTTATACTGGAAAGTACACATGACTATTTTTTTCTCTGGAGGGAGACCCTATTCCTATCTTCTGAGGCTATACACTGTATAAACACCCTGAAAAGGATAGTCTAGAACAAAGGCAATCAGTGCCTCTACTCATGAGGTGTCCAGAAACAGAAGAGACCCACCAACAACTGTCTTCCAACATCACAAAAAAATCAGCTTTGAAAATCTGCTCAGAGAGAGTGGCCCATGGAGGGTAAACGTCAACTTCCAATAATACCTGTCACTTGGCCAATACGTATTTTCTTGTCTTTTTTTCGAAGTGCAACCCAGCAGCTAGAGCAGGAAGCGATGAGCAGAATAAGAAAGCAGAAGCCAAGCACACAAGGCAAACTGTCCACACGTACAAGTCAGCAGGAGGTGGGGAGACTCTTACTTTCCCATGAAGCTGAAGTGTTTACTGCTATGTTGAATGGAACACCTTTTCTTTTTAATAAAACTACATTTTTGTATCATAAAGTACACAGAACTATCTAGTATAAGTGGAAGGACAGGAAACTCATGTGGTCTGCTGAGTTTTCATCTAGTGGCAGGAGAAAGGTTTTCTCCAGCCTATAAAGTACAAAAAGGTGGTGAAAGAGAAATATGTGTTACATTTTGATTATTACCACTTGCCATGTTGTTCCGTTTATTGGTTACAATAATAATGATGACTACCCTTTATTGAATGTTTTCACCCTACTGGCACGTTCTTTTTCTTTTGCATAGATTAACTAATTTATAAACAACCTGCATGGTGGTGGCCACTATTATGCCCATTTAACAGAAGAAAAAAGTAAGGTATAGGGAAGTTAAGCAACTTGCCCAAGGTTGCAGAGCTCATAAGTTGTGAAGATTCAAACCCCAAAATCTGACTCCAGAGCCTCCCTTTCTAACCTGACTTATGGCACCTGCTTGTGTGAAGCTAAACATATGTGTAAAAAAAAAAAAAAACGAAAGGTGAAGAAGATGGGGAGGGAGAGATGCTGCTTTCTGGTTGAAATCCGTATATAATTTTAGAAATACACTAATGATGTTTGAGAGCCACCACTAAACCTTTGTGAGTGGATAAGCAGAAGGCATACTTATCATGGATTTTTACATTATCCTTTTGCTTCTCTGTGGAGTTTAATGATTTAATCTATTTAGATTTTATTCTTTATCTCTAATACAAGGGTATTAAATGGGGGAGAATTCTTAAGTTCCTTACGATTCTTTAAGTCCAACCTATGCAGGCAAATCAAGACCCCTATGACCTCAAACCTTTATAGGCAAAGGGACAGAAATGTACTTAGATAAATATGACAGAAATAGAGAAAGGGTGCAGCTACATAAAGAGATGGTATATACAGATTATTTTGTAGAATGAGGAAGTTGGCGCAGTTTCAAGAAAGAATAAAATGTACTTTAGTCAAGATATGATCTTCTGAGAGACGTTCAAGATGGCGGAGGAGTAAGATGTGGAGATCACCTTCCTCCCGACAAATACATCAGAAATACATCTACACGTGGAACAACTCCCACAGAACACCTACTGAAGGCTGGCAGAAGACCTCAGACCTCCCAAAAGGCAAGAAACTCCCCCACGTACCTGGGTAGGGCAAAAGAAAAAAGAAAAAACAGAGACAAAAGGATAGGGACGGGACTTGCACCAGTGGGAGGGAACCGTGAAGGAGGAAAAGTTTCCACGCACTAGGAAGCCCCTTCGCGGGCGGAGACTGCGGGTGGCACAGGGGGAAAGCTTCGGAGCCGCGGAGGAGAGCACAGCAACGGGGGTGCGGAGGGCAAAGCGGAGAGATTCCCGCACAGAGGATCGGTGCCAACCGGCACTCACCAGCCCGAGAGGCTTGTCTGCTCACCCGCCGGAGCGGGCGGGGCTGCGAGCTGAGGCTCGGACTTCGGTCGGACCGGAGCACAGGGAGAGGACTGGGGTTGGCGGCGTGAACACAGCCTGAAGAGACTAGTGAGCCACAGCTAGCCGGGAGGGAGTCCAGGAAAAAGTCTGGACCTGCCTAAGAGGCAAGAGACCATTGTTGCGGGGTGCGCGAGGAGAGGGGATTCAGAGCACCGCCTAAACAAGCTCCAGAGACGGGCGCGAGCTGCGGCTATCATTGCGGACACCAGAGACAGGCGTGAGACGCTAAGGCTGCTGCTGTGGCCACCAAGAAGCCTGTGTGCAAGCCCAGGTCACTATCCACACCTCCCCTCCCAGGAGCCTGTGCAGCCTGCTACTGCCAGGGTCCCGTGAATCCAGGGACAACTTCCTCAGGAGACCACACGGCGTGCCTCAGGCTGGTACAACGTCATGCTGACCTCTGCCGCCGCAGGCTCGCCCCGCATTCTGTACCCCCCTCCCTCCCGCCTGAGTGAGCCAGAGCCCCCTAATCAGCTGCTCCTTTATCCCTGTCTTGTCCGGGTGGGAACAGACGCCCTCAGGCGACCTACACACAGAGACGGGGCCAAATCCAAAGCTGAACCCCAGGAGCTGTGGGAACAAAGGAGAGAAAGGGAAATCTCTCCCACCAGCCTCAGGAGCAGCGGATTAAATCTCTATAATCAACTTGATGTACCCTGCATCTGTGGAAGACCTGAATAGACAACGAATCATCCCAAAATTGAGGTGGTGGACTTCAGGAGCAACTGTAGATTGGGGGTTGCTTTCTGCATCTAATTTGTTTCTGGCTTTATGTTTATCTTAGTTTAGTATTTAGAGCTTATTATCATTGGGAGATTTGTTTATTGATTCGGTTGCTGTCTTCCTTTTTTTTTGTATATATATATTTTTCCTCTTACTCCTATTGTGAGTGTGTATGTGTGTGCTTCTTTGTGTGATTTTGTCTGTAGATATTTGCTTTTACCATTTGTCCTAGGGTTCTGTCTGTCTGTTTTTTGTTTTTTTATTAGTGTAGCTTTTAGCGCTTGTTATGATTGATGGATTTGTTTATTGGCTTGGTTGCTCTCTACTTTCATTCTTTATTTTTTTAATGACTTTTAAATCTTTAATAATTGTTTTAATAACTTTATTTTATTATTTCTTTCTTTCTTTCCTTTTTTTTCTCCCTTTTCTTCTGACAGGGCCTTGGTGCTCCAGCCGGGTGTCAGCCCTGTGCCTCTGAGGTGGGAGAGCTGAATTCAGGACATTGGTCCACCAGAGACATCCTGGCTCCATGTAATATCAAACAGAAGAAGCTCTCCCAGAGATCTCCATCTCAATGCCAAGACCCAGCTCCACTCAACGACCAGCAAGCTACAGTGCTGGATACCCTATGCCAAACAACTAGCAAGACAGGAACACAACCCCACCCACTAGCAGAGAGGCTGCATAAAATCATAATAAGGCCACAGACACCACAAAACACAACACAAGACATGGACCTGCCCACCAGAAAGACAAGATCCAGCCTCATCCACCAGAACACAGACGCTACTCCCCTCCACCAGGAAGACTACAGAACCCACTGAAACAACCTTAGCCACTAGGGGCAGACACGAAAAACAACGGGAACTACGAACCTGCAGCGTGTGAAAAGGAGACCCCAAACACAGTAGGTCAAGCAAAATGAGAAGGAAAAGAAACACACAGCAGATGAAGGAGCAAGGTAAAAACCCACCAGACCTAACAAATGAAGAGGAAATAGGCAGTCTACCTGAAAAAGAATTCAGAATAATGATAGTAAAGATGATCCAAAATCTTGGAAATAGAATGGAGAAAATACAAGAAACGTTTAACAAGGACCTAGAAGAATTAAAGAGCAAACAAACAATCATGAACAACACAATAAGTCAAATTAAAAATTCTCTAGAAGGGATCAAGAGCAGAATAACTGAGGCAGAAGAACGGATAAGTGACCTGGAAGATAAAATAGTGGAAATAACTACTGCAGAGCAGAGTAAAGAAAAAAGAATGAAAAGAACTGAGGACAGTCTCAAGGACCTCTGGGACAATATTAAACACACCAACATTCGAATTATAGGGGTTCCAGAAGAAGAAGAGAAAAAGAAAGGGACTGAGAAAATATTTGAAGAGATTATAGTTGAAAACTTCCCTAATATGGGAAAGAAAATAGTTAATCAAGTCCAGGAAGCACAGAGAGTCCCATACAGGATAAATCCAAAGAGAAACACCTCAACACACATATTAATCAAACTATTAAAAATTAAATACAAAGATAAACATTAAAGGCAACAAGGGAAAAACAACAAATAACATACAAGGGAATGCCCATAAGGTTAACAGCTGATCTTTCAGCAAAAACCCTGCAAGACAGAAGGCAGCAGCAGGACATATTTAAAGTGATGAAAGGGAAAAACTTACAACCAAGATTACTCTACTGAACATGGATCTCATTCAGATTCGATGGAGAAACTAAAACCTTTACAGACAAGCAAAAGCTAAGAGAATTCAGCACAACCAAACCAGCTTTACAACAAACACTAAATGAACTTCTCTAGGCAGGAAACACAAGAGAAGGAAAAGACCTACAATAACAAACTCAAAACAATTAAGAAAATGGTAATAGGAACATACATATCGATAATTATCTTAACTGTAAATGGATTAACTGCTCCAACCAAAAGACATAGACTGGCTGAATGGATACAAAAACAAGACCCTTATATATGCTGTCTACAAGAGACCCACTTCAGACCTAGGGACACAAACAGACTGAAAGTGAGGGGATGGAAAAAGATGTTCCATGCAAACGGAAATCAAAAGAAAGCTGAAGTAGCAATTTCATATCAGACAAAATAAACTTTACAACAAAGACTATTACAAGAGACAAAGAAGGACACTACATAATGATCAAGGGATCAATCCAAGAAGAAGATAGAACAATTGTAAGTATTTTTGCACCCAATATAGAAGCACCTCAATACAGAAGGCAAACACTAACAGCCATAAAAGGGGAAATCAACAGTAACACATTCATAGTAGGGGACTTTAACACCCCACTTTCACCAATGGACAGATCATCCAAAATGAAAATAAATAAGGAAACACAAGCTTTAAATGATACAATAAACAAAATGGACTTAATTGATATATTTAGGACATTCCATCCAAAAACAACACAATACACTTTCTTCTCAAGTGCTCATGGAACATTCTCCAGGATAGATCATATCTTGGCTCACAAATCAAGCCTTGGTAAATGAAAGAAAATTGAAATCGTATCAAGTATCTTTTCTGACCACAACGCTATGAGACTAGCTATCAATTACAGGAAAAGATCTGTAAAAAATACAAACGCATGGAGGCTAAACAATACACTACATAAGAACCAAGAGATCACTGAAGAAATCAAAGAGGAAATCAAAAAATACCTAGAAACAAATGACAATGGAGACACGACGACCCAAAATCTATGGGATGCAGCAAAAGCACTTCTAAGAGGGAAGTTTATAGCAATACAATCCTACCTTAAGAAACAAGAAACATCTCAAATAAACAACCTAACCTTACACTTAAAGCAATTAGAGAAAGAACAAAAAAAACCCCAAAGTTAGCAGAAGGAAAGAAATCATAAAGATCAGATCAGAAATAAATGAAAAAGAAATAAAGGAAACGACAGCAAAGATCAATAAAACTAAAAGCTGGTTCTTTGAGAAGATAAACAGAATTGGTAAACCATTAGCCAGACTCATCAAGAAAAAAAGGGAGAAGACTCAAATCAATAGAATTAGAAATGAAAAAGGAGAAGTAACAACTGACACTGCAGAAATACAAAGGATCATGAGAGATTACTACAAGCAACTCTATGCCAATAAAATGGACAACCTGGAAGAAATGGACAAATTCTTAGAAATGCACAACCTGCCAAGACTGAACCAGGAAGAAATAGAAAATATGAACAGACCAATCACAAGCCCTGAAATTGAAACTGTGATTAAAAATCTTCCAACAAACAAAAGCCCAGGCAGGACCAGATGGCTTCACAGGCGAATTCTATCAAACATTTAGAGAAGAGTTAACACCTATCCTTCTCAAACTCTTCCAAAATATAGCAGAGGGCAGAACACTCCCAAACTCATTCTACGAGGCCACCATCACCCTGATACCAAAACCAGACAAAGATGTCACAAAAAAAGAAAACTGCAGACCAATATCACTGATGAACCTAGATGCAAAAATCCTGAACAAAATACGAGCAAACAGAATCCAACAGCACATTAAAAGGATCATACACCATGATCAAGTGGGGTTTATCCCAGGAATGCAAGGATTCTTCAACATATGCAAATCAATCAATGTGATACACCATATTAACAAATTGAAGGAGAAAAACCATATGATCATCTCAATAGATGCAGAGAAAGCTTTCGACAAAATTCAACACCGATTTATGATAAAAACCCTCCAGAAAGTAGGCATAGAGGGAACTTACCTCAACATAATAAAGGCCATATATGACAAACCCACAGCCAACATCATCCTTGATGGTGAAAAAGTGAAACCCTTTCCACTAAATTCAGGAACAAGACAAGGTTGCCCACTCTCACCACTATTATTCAACACAGTTTTGGAACTTTTAGCCACAGTAATCTGAGAAGAAAAAGAAATTAATGGAATCCTAATCGGAAAAGAAGAAGTAAAGCTGTCACTGTTTGCAGATGACATGACACCATACATAGAGAATCCTAAAGATGCTACCAGAAAACTACTAGAGCTAATCAATGAATTTGGTAAAGTAGCAGGACACAAAATTAATGCACAGAAATCTCTTGCATTCCTATACATTAATGATGAAAAATCTGAAAGTGAAATTAAGAAAACACTCCCATTTACCATTGCAACAAAAAGAATAAAATATCTAGGAATAAACCTACCTAAGGAACAAAAGACCTGTATGCAGAAAATTATAAGACACTGATGAAAGAAATTAAAGATGTTACAAATAGATGGAGAGATATACCATGTTCTTGAATTGCAAGAATCAACACTGTGAAAATGACTATACTTCGCAAAGCAATCCACAGATTCAGTGCACTTCCTGTCAAACTACCACAGGCATTTTTCACAGAACTAGAACAAAAATGTTCACAATTTTTATGGAAACACAAAAGACCCCGAATAGCCAAAGCAATCTTGAGAAAGAAAAACAGAGCTGGAGGAATCAGGTTCCCGGACTTCAAAATGTACTACAAAGGTACAGTAAGCAAGACAGTATGGTACTGGCACAAAAACAGAAATATAGATATAGGGAACAGGACAGTAAGCCCAGAGATAAACCCATCACATATGGTCACCTTATCTTTGATAAAGGAGGTGAGAATATACAATGGAGAAAAGACAGTCTCTTCAATAAGTGGTGCTGGGAAAACAGGACAGTTATATGTAAAGGATGAAATTAGAACACTCACCAACACCATACACAAAAATAAACTCAAAATAGATTAAAGACCTAAACGTAAGGCCAGACACTATCAAACTCTTAGAGGAAAACATAGGCAGAACACTCTATGACATAAATCACAGCAAGATGCTTTATGACCCACCTCCTAGAGAAATGGCAATAAAAACAAAAGTAAACAAATGGGACCTAATGAAACTTAAAAGCTTTTGCACAGCAAAGGAAACCATAAACAAGACCAAAAGACAACCCTCAGAATGGGAGAAAATATTTGCAAATGAAGCAAGTGACAAAGGATTAATTCCCAAAATTTACAAGCAGCTCATGCAGCTAAATATCAAAAAATCAAATAACCCAATCCAAAAATGGGCAGAAGACCTAAATAGACATTTCTGTAAGGAATATATACAGATTGCCAACAAACACATGAAAGAATGGTCAACATCATTAATCATTAGAGAAATGCAAATCAAAACTACAATGCGATATCATCTAACACCAGTCAGAACGGTCATCGTCAAAACATTTACAAACAATAAATGCTGGAGAGGGTGTGGAGAAAAGGGAACCCTCATACACTGTTGGTGGGAATGTAAATTGATATAGCCACTATGGAGAACAGTATGCAGGTTCCTTAAAAAACTAAAAATAGAACTACCATACAACCCAGCAATCCCACTACTGGGCATATAACCTGAGAAAAGCGTAATTCAAAAAGAGTCATGTACCACAATGTTCACTGCAGCACTATTTACAATAGCCAGGACATGGAAGCAACCTAAGGGTCCATCGACAGATGAATGGATAAAGAAGATGTGGCACATATATACAATGGAATATTACTCAGCCATAAAAAGAAACAAAATTGAGTTATTTGTAGTAAGGTGGATGGACCTAGAGTCTGTCACACAGAGTGAAGTAAGTCAGAAAGAGAAAAACAAATACCATATGCTAACACATATATATGGAACCAAAAAAAAAAAGGTCATGAAGAACCTAGGGGCAAGACGGGAATAAAGATGCAGACCTACTAGAGGAAGGACTTGAGGACATGGAGAGGAGGAAGGGTAAGATAGGACAAAGTGAGAGAGTGGCATGGACATGTATACACTACCAAACATAAAATAGCTAGTGGGAAGCAGTCTCATAACACAGGGAGATCAGCTCGGTGCTTTGTGACCAGCTAGAAGTGGGGGATAGGGAGGGTGGGAGGGAGGGAGACGCAAGAGGGAGGGGATATGGGGATATATGTATATGTATAACTGATTCACTTTGTTATAAAGCAGAAACTAACACACCATTGTAAAGCAATTATACTCCAATAAAGATGTTAAAAAAATACTTCACATTGTATAATGTGGAATTAATAATAGACTCTAATAAATAGGATTGTTTTTTACAGTGGATCAGTGTAGATATTGTGATTTACGAAGCTTTTAAAATTCATTATTATGATTATTTCTCTTTATAGGGTATAAAATGGTACTGTACTTTTTAAGAATATACTTTCCTAAGGCTATTTATATGGCACTATATATGCAACAAAAATGCCTGTATTCAAAAGAAACTATAAACTATCTGTTATCCTACCAGAAAGGCAGCAAAATGAATATCAGGTGAATAATCATCATAATATTGTTTCTAAGATGTATGGCCTTTAGTTAACTTTACTGCCTTCCTCATCTGAAAAATGGAAATCAAACTATTTCATCACTGTGTTTTCAATGAGCATTTTTTCCAAGAAATCGATATACTTGTCAATTCTCCTTTAACTTGAATATTCTATTTCAAAAAACTTAATAAGTTTTTCAGTATTTATATAAACATTTAGAAAGAGTAACAAGATAAAAGGAATCACGAGCAATCTAATTATTACCAGCAGCTGTAACCTGTTGCATGCAATGCAGGGACTACAATCTAGGCTACTTTAACCAAATGTTCAAGCATTTAAAACGCTTCTTTTCTCTGTTCTTGTGATTCAAAAGGAAATTACAGAGTGAAAGCCTTACGCAGGACACAAATGTGTTTTCTACCACATAGAAAAAAATCTTAATCCATCTCCAGGTAGCTTTGACACTTTTGAATTATGAGTCCCCTTAGTTCTCAAAAATGAATTCTATCTCCTATAAGTGGAGATGTCAAGTACTTCACACCATGTGGTCTCTTTTTCTCTGCTCTATTATATATCACTTTTAAGAAGATGCCATTGCAGTTTGTCATACTGCACAGTGATTGGAATAAATTGTTATGGTGTTTCATGGGAGAATAATCTCCTTTTAACCAAACATGATCAATGAAAAGTTGAGATTTGGGCTGATGCTTTATTTGAAAATCACAATTTCAAATAGCAAGTTGTCACAATTCATTTAGATGGTTCTATTATATACACATATACAATTTACAATGTGCTTCTCACAACAGTGTTTCATGAAGCGAGATATTCCTCTAATGAAAATGAAATCAAGGGACTTCCCTGGTGACGCAGTGCTTAAGAATCCACCTGCCAATGCAGGGGACACAGGTTCGAGCCCTGGTCCGGGAAGATGCCACACACAGCGGAACAACTAAGCCCGTGCGCCACAACTACTGAGCCTGCGCTCTAGAGCCCACGAGCCACAACTTCTGAGCCCTCGAGCCACAACTACTGAAGCCCGCGCACCTAGAGCCCGTGCTCTGCAACAAGAGAAGCCACCACAATGAGAAGCCCGCACACTGCAACGAAGAGTAGCCCCGGCTTGCCACAACTAGAGAAAGCCTGTGAATAGCGGTGAAGACCCAATGCAGCCAAACTAATTAATTAATTAATTAATTTTTAAAAAAAGGGGTCAAGCTCTATTTCATTCTCAAGTTGCAATACATTGTGTCTTTTCCCCTAAATATATCCCTTAAATAAGCTTACTTATAGCCTTTGAGTGGTAAATGTACAAAGCTTCTTACAAAAGGTTCTGTGTATTATAAATGATGCTCCATTCTCTTTAATAGAATTTTCTTCAGTCATACAATGGGAAAGGGGTGAAAGCAGAAAGAGGTTAGAAAATGCGGCGTAAGGAGAGAAAAATTATAAGAAAGAGAAATAAGACTTCCACAGTTTGTTTTCTTATAGAAAATGCAAACGACATGGGACAAAACCATGAGAAAATTTGTCTTCCTTTGTTTTAATTGAAATTAATTTTGGTTTCTTTTTCTGGTGGTCATTGGGCGGGGGAAGCTTAATGCTTTGTTCTATAGAATTGGAGAATTAATACTGTTCCTTTCTGGTTCCCTATAACATTGCCAAGTGTCTGATAATGAAAGTGTTTTGTATGGTGACTTTTTCTGTTTCCTCCCTCCTTCCTTAAAATAAAGTTTATTGCCTTTCCTGACCATAATAAAGGAGAAAAACATATATTACTGAATTTATTTTTTTTTAAAAAGAAACCCCAAATGTTGTATGTTCAACATACAACATATGTGAGCCTCCCCTCACAGCGAGGCTTGGGAGGAATTTAGTGCTAAATAAATGCTGCCTCAAAGCAGGCAAGATAAAACATAAATCACTGCATTAAAACCTCTAACAAGTCTATCTGCTTTTTGAAATGACTGGGAGATGAAAGCGAGGAGTCTCATTTAAGAAGGCCCAGCGGATCAGTTCTGCATTTATATAGCTGTTATCAAAAGCAATTCATTTGGAGATCAAATAGACTGACAGATAGGACAAGCAGGGGATCACCACTGCCTTCAGGCAGCCCAAAGCTGGGACGACTCCCTAGCACCATCACTAATATTGAGTCTAGTCAACGCTTGTGTTATTACCACTTCCATCCTCTGCCAACTGCACAGTAAAGCACACTTCTTCCATCCCATCTGAGCCAAGACACTGCAGAGGGAAGAGCAATGAGAATAACATTTCCCCAGCTGGGTCTGGTGGAAAACCCCTCTGCTGTACCACAATGAGAAGACTATGTTCATCCTAATTTTGGACGAGGGTGACCAAGGTGATGAGGAATAAAAGCAGGAAGTAGTAGAGGCTTGCCAAGGGACCTCAGGTTGTATGACCCCTCTGTGGTTGGCATATTCCCCAGGACCTCACCACGCTGCAGCTGGGTCCTCTTCAGCTGACTCTCCCACGGGGGAACAAGGGGGAGGCAAGCCAGTACAAAGTGAATTTGCGCAGGTGGGCACCTCCCAGGCTAGCGGCGGTGGGGAGGGGTGTTTATCAGTGCAGAGGCTGGGGTCTCTAGTCCTTTTTAAATAGAACTTACTGGATTTTTATCTAATTACAAGGTAACTTGTTAATGGTTGAAATTCTGAATAAAATAAAAACAAAGAAGAGAATGTAAAATACAAATAAAATCATCTTTCAGAGATAACTCTTGTTAACACGTGTACATATATATATAAATATGGGCATAAGACAGACGTACAAATGTATGTGAGATCATGCTCTATTTGTACCGTATATGTTTGACTTACTAGTGAAAAATAAGGATTTCTTATGCAATTATTACATGAAAACATAATTTTTAATGAATCAAAGTCTTTTAATTATATGGCTGTATCAATTTAATTATCTCATTTACTTAGTTTTTAATTTAATTATTTCTCTTTTGTCAGTAGTTTGGGGAATTGGTTGTTATTGTTTTGGCATATAAGTGCAGTGTATATTCCAATGAATTATTTAGGTAAAACTTTTTTGAATCACTTAGACAAATGTATACATTTTATAGTCCTTTGATAATGATCAAATTGCCCTCTATAAAGTTTATACCAACTGAGAGCCACCCCACATGGGAACACTTATTAGGCAGTATTTTTGCCAATACCAAGAGTATTCCCATCTACTGGATATTACATATTCTTTAAGTATTTGCCAACTGGATAAATGAAATGTGGAGTCACCTTGTTGTTTGAATTTGCATCATTTGATCACATTGAAATGAGCCTTTTTATATGTTTATTTTTGTTTGTATTTTTTCTTTTGTAAACAGTATGTTTACCAGTTTAGTTATGGGTGGGGTTTGGCCACAGTCATCTTTTCCTAAATAATTTTAAGAGGCTTTTATTAAGTATATTAATCTTCCTTTTCTTTGTTATAAATATTTTTATCCAGTGACCAGAGCTTTGAGGTAGCATTAAATTAAAGATCTAAAAGTGGTGTGATAGTGAAATAGACACATTACTGACTTTAAGGTATAGTATCTCTACCAAAGGTTTATGAAACATCATGTGATTATATAAACCTTAGGTTTTAAAACAGTACTACATGTGGTATATGCATAAAGTACTTGTTTTTAACTCACATTATCCAGGAGCAGATAAATGGGAAAAATATTATTGTAAGCTCCTCCTAAACTTGTTTTACACTTAAAACTTCAACCATTTTGGCATAGAATTTGGGGGGAAAAGGGCTAGAAAGCTAGCCAATGCCATGAAAATGAACCCAGAATAACTTTCCTTCTGTAGTACTTAAGGAACTATTTGTTGATTGATCAATCAACACATATTTATTGAGCAACTATTCTCTTCCTCTTTGCCTAAGAGCATCATAAATATTTAGAAATATTTATTTACAAATGTGCTGAAAGCACAGATCTTGACTCAAGTCTGATTTAGGAAAACAGTTTTCCCATACTCATTCATTCAACATTCACATCCACTCTGTTACTAAGTCACTGTAGTAGGAGTGTGGTGGAGAACTCACAGATACAGGAGACACGGTCCCTGCTGTCACTATGTTTATAACCTGGTTGGGGAAACAGACATATTCTCTAAAATGTCAACAGCCACTCCTCACCTGGGTATGGCCTCGTATTGTAAGGAAGGCAGTGTAGACAATCCCCAGGCAAGGGAAAGCTCACTGGGGCATGAGAGACCAGAGGCAGACCTTGTCTGGGCCCCAAAGAATGTATAGGATGTGAACTGTGGAAGGAAAGGAAAGGAAAATCGCACGTATAAAGAAAAAGATAAATATTCTCTCTTGGATTTCTTAAGCATTAAAACATACCACTTTTGCCTCAAGATCCAATAGGCCCCATTACTTTGATCTTTGTGTCTGTGGCCCCTTTCCTGAAGCTCCCAGCAGCACTGAGAGGGGGCCTTAGAAAGGACTGGACGGAAGTGGACAGGAGGGCTTCATTCTATGACCTCTCCATTCTCACTACAACAGGGACCACAAAGCTATGTGATGCTGGTGGTTACCACCATGCAGTACTCCATCCCCAGTTCCCAAATTATATGCTCAGCTGTATGGAGGGATAAGGTTTGTCATCATTATAGCCTTTCCTTCCTACAGAGCCAACCTCACCATAGACATAAATAACCAGAGAGAATATTATTTGTAGGAGGCTGAATAATGACCTCTCAAAAGCTATCCTCACCCTAATCCCTGGGACTGTGAATGTACCTTACATAGCAAAAGGGACTTCCAGATGTGATTAATTAAAGATCGGGTAATGAGGAGGTTATCTAGGATTATCCAGATGGGCCCTAAATGTAATTGCAGGGGTCCTCAGAGAGGCAGGAGATCAGAAAAACATTAGATGTGAATCAAGAATCCGAAGTGAAGGACATTGGAGATGCATTCTGAAGATGGAAGAAGGTCCACAGGACAAGGAATACAGGCAGCCATGAGGAGATGAAAAAGGCAAGGAAACAGATTCTCCCCTAGAATCCCAAGTAGGAATCAACTTTGAGAGCATTTTTATTTCAGCTCATTGAAACTGATTTCAGACTTCTGACATCGAAAACTTTAAGAGAATAAATTTGTGGTGTTTTTAAGGCAGGAAGTTTGTGGTCACAGCAGCAATAGGACACTAATATCAATACGTTATTGGAGGGACCTCTCCTAATATAGCCTTCTCCACTTACTGGAATTCAATCTTTAGATCTATTCCTTTACGCCATGCCTTGAGAAATCTGTTAAAGTGAAAATACCATAGGAGGTGTGATATAGCTAACATTAAAACACTAGTGTGAATTATTCTATTAAACTATCTAGAAATTCCAGACAAAATGGGTCACTGGATAGGTAAGTTTGATGGAAGGATATAGAAATGATAGGTCCGGAGCTTGAAATACATATGGTATGAGCTGGTTTGAGTACCAAAGGTGTGGAGACTAAGATTGGAAGAAATAAAATAAGACAAAGGTCAGGGCAAACCCAAACTACACACGTTAATGATTCCACCATTTTGCCTTGAGTTAGTGCTGCTTTTATGCTCTTTACACATATAATTTGTGCCCATTTTTAAAACAAAGTACCCTATTTTAATTAATTAGTACACAAAAATACCAAAAAGGAGGAGTAGTTAAGAAATCAAATATATTTCGTTAAGCAGTCAAGGATTGTGGCTTCCAATACAATAATTCAAGTTAAAATTTCTACATTACCATATAAACTCTCTTCTTGTGCAGAAAATAGTGTGGCATTATTTTAAAATTCTAAACATAGCACCATCGATCTCAGGGGTCAGACCTCTGCCAGGTGGGAAACGAATGCACTGTTTAGCCCAATACTTAACTTACATTTTCCGATCTTAAATGCAATACTGTATCTAAACTGGGTTTTACCTTTTAACTAGAGGCATTTGTTTATGCAATATCAGCTGTGTTCTAGCACATCCCTAAGCCTCTGAAAAGCAAAACTCGGATGCCTTTATATTGATTACTTATAGCTGTATCAGGAAGAATGTTCTTAAAGCTTAACCACAAAGAAAGAAAAGGATGAGAATGCCATTTTCTCAGCTATCAAGTGTAATGCTTGAGTTGTGTCCTCACCTATTTTGGAAACCTGAACTCTATCTGCCAAGTTTGACCAAGACAAGGAAATCACTTCCAGATACAGCTATAAGTTTATTTAGCTCAAAATCATTTCTCAAAAATAAAGTCTACAATACTAATAATTTATTAGCGTATAAGGGATTCTACTTTATATTATTTATAACAGTAATGTATTAGGGTGACCAACTCATCCTGGTATGCCTGGAACTTACTGGGGTTTTCTGGTTTTCGCGCTGAAAATCTTATATGCTGGAAACCCTCCAGTCTCAGGCAAATCAGAACAGGTGGTCCAAATACCGATATGTTCTTGACAAAATGTCATTTCAAAAATAGTTTACCCACTTAAATGAGCAAATTAAAAGAAAATAGATTCAATATTTTTTAAAAAACGTACAACAGTACTTACAGTTTTCATTTAAATTTGTCAAGTGGAATTTGGATAAATAGAGTGTGTATTTTAAGTAGTCGTGGTATTTTCAATGTTCACTTTTGGTTCAAATTTTATGTTATTTTGAGAGGCTTCCGGGAAGATGGCGGAAGAGTAAGACGCGGAGATCACCTGCCTCCCCACAGATACACCAGAAATACATCTACACGTGGAACAACTCCTACAGAACACCTACTGAACGCTGGCAGAAGACTGAGACCTCCCAAAAGGCAAGAAACACCCCCCCCCCCCACGTACCTGGGTAGGGCAAAAGAAAAAAAAGACAAAAGGATAGGGAGGGGACCTGCACCAGTGGGAGGCAGCTGTGAAGGAGGAAAAGTTTCCACACACTAGGAAGCCCCTTTGCGGGCGGAGACTGCGGGTGGCGCAGGGGGAAAGCTTCGGAGCCGCGGAGGAGAGCACAGCAACAGGGGTGCGGGGGGCAAAGCGGGGAGATTCCCGCACAGAGGATCAGGGCCGACCGGCACTCACCAGCCCGAGAGGCTTGTCTGCTCCCCCGCCGGGGCAGGCGGGGCTGCGAGCTGAGGCTCGGACTTCGGTCGGAGCGCAGGGAGAGGACTGGGGTTGGCGGCGTGAGCACTGCCTGCAGGGGGTTAGTGCGCCACGGCTAGCCGGGAGGGAGTCCGGGGAAAAGTCTGGACCTGCCGAAGAGGCAAGAGACTTTTTCTTACCTCCTTGTTTCCTGGTGCGCAAGGAGAGGGGATTCAGAGCGCTGCTTAAAGGAGCTCCAGAGACGGGCGCGAGCCGCGGCTAAAAGCGCGGACCGCAGAGACGGGCATGAGACGCTAATGCTGCTGCTGCCGCCACCAAGAAGCCTGTGTGCGAGCACAGGTTACTCTCCACACCCCGCTTCCGGGGAGCCCGTGCAGCCCGCCACTGCCAGGGTCCCGGGATCCAGGGACAACTTCCCCGGGAGGACGCCCGGAGCGCCTCAGGCTCGTGCAACGTCAAGCCGGCGTCTGCCGCCGCAGGCCCGCCCCGCACTCCGTGCCCCTCCCTCCCCCCCGGGCCTGAGCCAGCGACCTACACGCAGAGGCGGGGCCAAATCCAAAGCTGAGCCCCGGGAGCTGTGAGAACAAATAAGAGAAAGGGAAATCTCTCCCAGCTGCCGCAGAAGCAGCGGATTAAAGCTCCACAATCAACTTGATATACCCTGCATCTGTGGAATACATGAAGAGACAACGAATCATCCCAAATTAAGGACGTGGACTTTGGGAGCAAGATTTATGATCTTTTCCCCTTTTCCTCTTTTTGTGAACGTGTATGTGTATGCTTCTGTGTGAGATTATGTCTGTATAGCTTTGCTTCCACCATTCGTCCTAGGGTTCTATCTGTCCGTTTTTCTGGTTTTTTTTTTTTTTTTCATTTTAACATCTTTATTGGAGTATAATTGCTTTACAATGGTATGTTAGTTTCAGCTTCACAACAAAATGAATCAGTTATATATATACACATGTTCCCATATCTCTTCCCTCTTGCGTCTCCCTCCCTCCCACCCTCCCTATCCCACCCCTCCAGGCGGTCACAAATCACTGAGCTGATCTCCCTGTGCTATGCGGCTGCTTCCCACTAGCTATCTACCTTACGTTTGGTAGTGTATATATGCCCATGCCTCTCTCTCGCTTTGTCACACCTTACCCTCCCCCCTCCCCATATCCTCAAGTCCATTCTCTAGTAAGTCTGTGTCTTTATTCCTGTTTCACCCCTAGGTTCTTCATGACATTTTTTTTTCTTAAATTCCATATATATGTGTTAGCATATGGTATTTGTCTCTCTCTTTCTGACTTACTTCACTCTGTATGACAGACTCTAGGTCTATCCACCTCACTACAAATAGCTCAATTTCGTTTCTTTTTATGGCTGAGTAATATTCCATTGTATATATGTGCCACATCTTCTTTATCCATTCATCTGATGATGGACACTTAGGTTGCTTCCAACTCCAGGCTATTGTAAATAGAGCTGCAATGAACATTTTGGTACATGACTATTTTCGAATTATGGTTTTCTCAGGGTATATGCCTAGTAGTGGTCCGTTTTTTTTTTTTAGTGGTCCGTCTTTTTCTTAATAATTATTTTATTTTAATAACTTTATTATATTTTATCTTACTTTATTTTATTTTACTTTATCTTCTTTCTTTTTTCCTTCCTTCCCTCCCTTCCTTCCTCCCTCCTTCCCTCCCTCCTTTCTTTCTTTCTTTCTTTCTTTCTTTCTTTCTTTCTTTCCTCTTCTACTAATTCTTTCTTTCTACTTTTTCTCCCTTTTATTCTGAGCCGTATGGATGAAATGCTCTTGGTGCTGCAGTCAGGAGTCAGTGCTCTGCCTCTGAGGTGGGAGAGCCAACTTCAGGACACTGGTCCACAAGAGACCTCCCAGCTCCACATAATATCAAACGGCGAATATCTCCCAGAGATCTCCATCTCAACACCAGCACCCAGCTTCACTCAACGACCAGCAAGCTACAGTACTGGACATCCTATGCCAAACAACTAGCAAGACAGGAACACAACCCCACCCATTAGCAGAGAGGCTGCCTAAAATCATAATAAGTCCACAGACACCCCAAAACACACCACCAGACGTGGACATGCCCACCAGAAAGACAAGATCCAGCCTCATCCACCACAACACAGGCACTAGTCCCCTCCACCAGGAAGCATACACAACCCACTGAACCAACCTTAGCCACTGGGAACAGACACCAAAAACAACGGGAACTACGAACCTGAAGCCTGCAAAAAGGAGACCCCAAACACAATAAGATAAGCAAAATAAGAAGACAGAAAAACACACAGCAGATGAAGGAGCAAGATAAAAACCCACCAGACCTAACAAATGAAGAGGAAATAGGCAGTCTACCTGAAAAAGAATTCAGAATAATGATAGTAAAGATGATCCAAAATCTTGGAAATACAATAGACAAAATGCAAGAAACATTTAACAAGGACCTAGAAGAACTAAAGAGCAAACAAACAGTGATGAACAACACAATAAATGAAATGAAAAATACTCTAGATGGGATCAATAGCAGAAAAACTGAGGCAGAAGAACGGATAAGTGACCTGGAAGATAAAATAGTGGAAATAACTACTGCAGAGTAGAATAAATAAAAAACAATGAAAAGAACTGAGGACAGTCTCAGAGACCTCTGGGACAACATTAAACGCACAAACATTTGAATTACAGGGGTTCCAGAAGAAGAAGAGAAAACAAAGGGGCTGAGAAAATATTTGAAGAGATTATAGTTGAAAACTTCCCTAATATGGGAAAGGAAATAGTTAATCAAGTCCAGGAAGGACAGAGAGTCCCATACAGGGTAAATCCAAGGAGAAATACGCCAAGACACATATTAATCAAACTGTCAAAAATTAAATACAAAGAAAACATATTAAAAGCAGCAAGGGAAAAACAACAAATAACACACAAGGGAATCCCCATAAGGTTAACAGCTGATCTTTCAGCAGAAACTCTGCAAGCCAAAAGGGACTGGCAGGACATATTTAAAGTGATGAAGGAGAAAAACCTGCAACCAAGATTACTCTGCCCAGCTAGGATCTCATTCAGATTTGATGGAGAAATTAAAACCTTTACAGACAAGCAAAAGCTGAGAGAGTTCAGCACCACCAAACCAGCTCTACAACAACTGCTAAAGGAACTTCTCTAGGCAAGAAACACAAGAGAAGGAAAAGACCTACAATAACGAACCCAAAACAATTAAGAAAATGGGAATAGGAACATACATATCAATAATTACCTTAAATGTAAATGGACTAAATGCTCCCACCAAAAGACACAGACTGGCTGAATGGATACAAAAACGACGCATATATTTGCTGTCTACAAGAGACCCACTTCAGACCTAGAGACACATACAGACTGAAAGTAAGGGGATGGAAAAGGTATTTCATGCAAATGGAAACCAAAAGAAAGCTGGAGTAGCAATTCTCATATCAGACAAAATAGACTTTAAAACAAAGACTATTAGAAGAGACAAAGAAGGACACTACATAATGATCAAGGGATCGATCCAAGAAGATATAACAATTGTAAATATTTATGCACCCAACATAGGAGCACCTCAATACATAAGGCAAATACTAACAGCCATAAAAGGGGAAA
This sequence comes from Leucopleurus acutus, assembly GCF_964270905.1. Lineage (NCBI taxonomy): Eukaryota > Metazoa > Chordata > Mammalia > Artiodactyla > Delphinidae > Leucopleurus > Leucopleurus acutus. The sequence goes on from NC_139153.1 coordinate 79,237,822, forward strand.
TCGACAGTAACACATTCATAGTAGGGGACTTTAACACCCCACTTTCACCAATGGACAGATCATCCAAAATGAAAATAAATAAGGAAGCACAAGCTTTAAATGATTCATTAAACAAGATGGACTTAATTGATATTTATAGGACATTCCATCCAAAAACAACAGAATACACATTTTTCTCTAGTGCTCATGGAACATTCTCCAGGATAGATCATATCTTGGCTCACAAATCAAGCCTTGGTAAATTTAAGAAAATTGAAATTGTATCAAGTATCTTTTCTGACCACAACACTATGAGACTAGATATCAATTACAGGAAAAGATCTGTAAAAAATACAAACATGTGGAGGCTAAACAATACACTACTTAATAACGAAGTGATCACTGAAGAAATCAAATAGGAAATTAAAAAATACCTAGAAACAAATGACAACGGAGACACGACGACCCAAAATCTATGGGATGCAGCAAAAGCACTTCTAAGAGGGAAGTTTATAGCAACACAATCCTACCTTAAGAAACAGGAAACATCTCAAATAAACAACCTCACCTTGTACCTAAAGCACTTAGAGAAAGAAGAACCAAAAAACCCCAAAGTTAGCAGAAGGAAATAAATCATAAAAATCAGATCAGAAATAAATGAAAAAGAAATAAAGGAAACGATAGCCAAGATCAATAAAACCAAAAACTGGTTCTTTGAGAAGATAAACAAAATTGATAAACCATTAGCCAGACTCATCAAGAAAAAAAGGGAGAAGACTCAAATCAATAGAATTAGAAATGAAAAAGGAGAAGTAACAACTGACACTGCAGAAATACAAAAGATCATGAGAGATTACTACAAGCAACTCTATGCCAATAAAATGGACAACCTGGAAGAAATGGACAAATTCTTAGAAAGGCACAACCTGCCGAGACTGAATCAGGAAGAAATAGAAAATATGAACTGACCAATCACAAGCACTGAAATTGAAACTGTGATTAAAAATCTTCCAACAAACAAAAGCCCAGGACCAGAGGGCTTCACAAGCGAATTCTATCAAACATTTAGAGAAGAGCTAACACCTATCCTTCTCAAACTCTTCCAAAATGTAGCAGAGGGCAGAACACTCCCAAACTCATTCTACGAGGCCACCAACACCCTGATACCAAAACCAGACAAAGATGTCACACAAAAAAAAATACTAGAGGCCAATATCACTGATGAACCTAGATGCAAAAATCCTCAACAAAGTACCAGCAAACAAAATCCAACAGCACATTAAACGGATCACACACCATGATCAAGTGGGGTTTATTCCAGGAATGCAAGGATTCTTCAATATACGCAAATCAATCAATGTGATACACCATATTAACAAATTGAAGGAGAAAAACCATATGATCATCTCAATAGATGCAGAGATACCTTTCGATAAAATTCAACACCCATTTATGATAAAAACCCTGCAGAAAGTAGGACTAGAGGGAACTTTCCTAAACATAATAAAGGCCATATAGGACAAACCCACAGCCAACATCATCCTCAATGGTGAAAAACTGAAAGCATTTCCAATAAGATCAGGAATAAGACAAGGTTGCCCACTCTCACCACTATTATTCAACATAGTTTTGGAAGTTTTAGCCACAGCAATCAGAGAAGAAAAGGAAGTAAAAGGACTCCAAATCGGAAAAGAAGAATTAAAGCTGTCACTGTTTGTAGATGACATAATACTATAAATAGAGAATCCCAAAGATGCTACCAGAAAACTACTAGAGCTAATCAATGAATTTAGCAAAGTAGCAAGATACAAAATTAATGCACAGAAATCTCTTGCATTCCTACACACTAATGATGAAAAATCTGAAAGTGAAATCAAGAAAACACTCCCATTTACCATTGCAACAAAAAGAATAAAATATCTAGGAATAAACCTACCTAAGGAGACAAAAGACCTGTATGCAGAAAATTACAAGACACTGATGGAAGAAATTAAAGATGATACAAATAGATGGAGAGATATACCATGTTCTTGGATTGGAAGAATCAACATGGTGAAAATGACTCTACTACCCAAAGCAATCTACAGGTTCAATGCAATCCCTATCAAACTACCACTGGCATTTTTCACAGAACTAGAACAAAAAAGTTCACAATTTGTATGGAAACACAAAAGACCCCAAATAGCCAAAGCAATCTTGAGAATGAAAAACGGAGCTGGAGGAATCAGGCTCCCTGACTTCAGACTATACTAGAAAGCTACAGTAATCAAGGCAGTATGGTACTTGCACAAAAACAGAAAGATAGATCAATGGAACAGGATAGAAAGCCCGGAGATAAACCCACGCACATATGGTCACCTTATCTTTGATAAAGGAGGCAGGAATGTACAGTGGAGAAAGGACAGCCTCTTCAATAAGTGGTGCTGGGAAAACTGGACAGCTACATGTAAAAGTATGAGATTAGATCACTCCCTAACACCATACGCAAAAATAAGCTCAAAAAATGGGCTTCCCTAGTGGCACAGTGGTTGAGAGTCCGCCTGCCGATGCAGGGGACACGGGTTCGTGCCCCGGTCCAGGAAGATCCCACATGCCACGGAGTGGCTGGGCCCATGAGCCATGGCCGCTGAGCCTGTGCGTCCGGAGCCTCTGCTCTGCAAGGAGAGGCCACAACAGTGAGAGGCCCGCGTGCCACAAAAAAAAAAAAAAAAAAAAAAAAGCTCAAAATGGATTAAAGACCTAAATGTAAAGCCAGAAACTATCATACTCCTGGAGGAAAACATAGGCAGGACACTCTATGACACAAATCACAGCAAGATCCTTTTTGAGCCACCTCCTAGGGAAATGGAAATAAAAACAAAAATAAACAAATGGGACCTAATGAAACTTCAAAGCGTTTGCACAGCAAAGGAAACCATAAACAAGACCAAAAGACAACCCTCAGAATGGGAGAAAATATTTGCAAATGAAGCAACTGACAAAGGATTAATCTCCAAAATTTATAAGCAGCTCATGCAGCTTAATAACAAAAAAACAAACAACCCAATCCCAAAATGGGCAGAAGACCTACATAGACATTTCTCCAAAGAAGATATACAGACTGCCAACAAACACATGAAAGAATGCTCAATATCACTAATCATTAGAGAAATGCAAATCAAAACTACAATGAGATATCATCTCACACCAGTCAGAATGGCCATCATCAAAAAATCTAGAAACAATAAATGCTGGAGAGGGTGTGGAGAAAAGGAAACCCTCTTGCACTGTTGGTGGGAATGTAAATTGATACAGCCACAATGGAGTACAGTATGGAAGTTCCTTTAAAAACTACAAATAGAACTACCATATGACCCAGCAATCCCACTACTGGGCATATACCCTGAGAAAACCATAATTCAAAAATAGTCATGTACCAAAATGTTCATTGCAGCTCTATTTACAATAGCCCGGAGATGGAAACAACCTAAATGTCCATCATCGGATGAATGGATAAAGAAGACGTGGCACATATATACAATGGAATATTACTCAGCTATAAAAAGAAACGAAATTGAGCTATTTGTAATGAGGTGGATAGACCTAGAGTCTGTCATACAGAGTGAAGTAAGTCAGAAAGAGAGAGACAAATACCATATGCTAACACATATATATGGAATTTAAGGGAAAAAACTGTCATGAAGAACCTAGGAGTAAGACAGGAATAAAGACACAGACCTGATAAAGAATGGACTTGAGGATATGGGGAGGGGGAAGGGGAAGGTGTGACAAAGCGAGAGAGAGGCATGGACATATATACACTACCAAACGTAAGGTAGATAGCTAGTGGGAAGCAGCCGCATAGCATAGGGAGATCAGCTCGGTGATTTGTGACCGCCTGGAGGGGTGGGATAGGGAGGGTGGGAGGGAGGGAGATGCAAGAGGGAAGAGATATGGGAACATATCTATATATATATATAAAACTGATTCATTTTGTTGTGAAGCTGAAACTAACACACCATTGTAAAGCAATTATACTCCAATAAAGATGTTAAAAAAATTTTGTTATTTTTATTTCAATAAATATGCAGTCAAAATTTGCTTTTTTTCCACTAAGTTAATCACACTTAAGACCCCAAATCAAGATTTTTCTCTACACACAGTCAGACATCACCTGTCAAAATTCCAGACAAGCCCGTAATTGTGCACATACACCCAGAACGAAGCATCTATATTTCTAATGCAATTTCAAGCCAGTGTATCGGGTTTAAGATCTTTATTATCTATGAGACAGGACAGCATGTAGATAAATGTCCGGATGGTCCAAGCTTTCAAAGAATGTCGGCATTTATTCTGTTGATATGCATCCCTGCACAGCCACCATCCAGGACTGTGCATGACACAGCTAAATACAATTCTGTTTTCCCAATCCCCTACCTCTTCCCCTTTGCCTCCGAAATCTCCCCTCGTCTCTTCTCTGCTCCCTCCTTCAACTGTTCATTTTGAAGATATACTTTTCACTAGGATTAATACAGGGTTTGCATTTACAATTTTCATTTACCAAACAGAAAAATATTTTACTAGAAGGGAATGGTATTAAGGAGAATGATTTTCCATGTGCCCCGAGGCCGGGCATAGGCAGGATTTGATTTGCTATGTTCGGCTGGAATCTGAATTGATACGCAGAGAGGAGAGGGGGTGTTTAATAAAATTTACATTTCATTTTCTCACTTGACATCAGTCTCCTGTCACACATGGAACTGATGGGGATGCTGCAAATAACTTTTTTCAGAATCTAGTTGGGGGGACAGACTGGGAAATGAGAAGACAGAAGGGAGAGAGGGAGACAAGTACAGTCTGGCTTGTTTCCATCTTGTGGTTCCAGGATGGAAACAAATCCATGGTGTCTGGAGGACCTGAGAGCCGGCATCCTCCACCCTGAAAGGAGCGAGCGCCAGTGGGACACCCAGAGAGGCACCAAGAATGACGCCATCCAGATGCCCACAGGGTAATCTACGGGTCAAGTGAGGGGTTTAAGCTTCTGGTGGACTGGAATTGATTCATGTCCACTGAAAAAGAGATCAGGAGACGTCCAAGAGACTGGAGCAAGGACAAGACAGAGGACTTGGCTCCCCTTTAGTTCAGGGAAACCGTAGTGTCTCTATAGCTGCGTAACAAATTACCGCAACTGAGTGACTTAAAACAGTACCCACCATGGAATATCACTCAGTCTTAAAGAAGAGGGAAATCCTGCTGTCTGCAACAACACCGATGGTCCTAAAGTATATTATCTAAGTGAAATAAGCCACCACAGATAGATGAATAATATATGGTCTTGCTTATATGTGGATCTAAAATAGTCATACTCAGAAGCAGAAAGTAGAATAGTGATTACCAGAGGCTGTGGGCAACGGGGAGGTGATGGTCAAGGGGCACAAAGTTTCAGTTATGCAAGATAAGTTCTGAAGGTCTACCATCCAGCATAGTGCCAACTGCTAACAATACCGTATTACCCTCAGTGGTCCCTCGGTATCCATAGGGGATTTGTTTCAGGAGCCCCTGCAGATACCCAAATTCGCAGATGCTCAAGTCCCTTACATAAAATGGCATAGTACAATTGCATATGTACTTATTGATACAATCTTCTGAGAGGGTCGATCCTATGTTAAGTGTTAAAAGATATAGTGATAATAATAAATGAGTCATCATTTTGAGACTGAAATGAGGGATGATATAGAGCAATCAATTCAAATCCCAGTAAATTCTAGGAAGTCCTACAAATGTGTTAAACAGATCTTCCATCTCAGAACAGACCAGATTTATGGGCAGAATCTATTCTTTTTTTGAATTGTTCCAAGCAAAGAAATTCCCAGTTTTTTGAGGCCTAAAGATAAAAATGGCTAGAAGAATACTTGTAAACACCCAAATCTATGTATTCAACCATTTAAACCTCATTTAACTTTATAAAAAAATGTTTTATCCCTTTTTAAAATATTAAGTTCTGGAAATGTGATTTGCCTCTCAAATATAACTGTAATTTGTCACAGTAATATAGTATAAGCTGAAATCAACAGTTCTACACTCATCAGAGTAATTCCTTCTGCTTATAGCTCTTTCAAAATTGACACAATACATTGTAAGTTCTGGAAACAAAATATGGAACAAATGCATGAATTTTAAATGACAGAATTAATTAAAATCCTTTACTGTTATTGACATGTACATGACATTTTATAGAAGCTTGGTTGATTAATATTTGCATGTAATTTACATTCAATTTCCCCATGCTCATTTTTGCATATAGTTTGCATACATTTCAATGTATAGTAATTTTATACTTTTGGAGTTAGACTGTTAGATGGAAGGGAGCCATTCAACTGAATAATCCTTGAAAGGGGACATCCCTGAGGTACTCAAGCCTCTCAGTACTCAGCAGCCTCTTTGGGCAATGAGATGGGCAAGTTTGCTTCAGGACACAACCTTGGTCAGATTGGCCCAGGCTCTCACCCTGAGAGACACACGAAGCTCTGTCAGAGTCTGGTACCTGCCCTGAACACACTCCCCAAAACTCAAGAGATGGTGGAAACTACCCTAGCTCCCATCATCCCTCTCAGCTTTAACATCCATAAATATTTACAAATAATTTTGAACTGTCTAGAATTTTAGTTTGTTCAGTATCTTGGAGGAAAGGAGTCCATCACACATAGAAAATCAGAAATGGGAGGCAAGAAGAGGTCCTTTGAAATTACACAGCAACAAGACATTTTAAAATTACTTATTTGAATAAAGGGTAAGGCTTGTTACTGCTGGGAAACACTTACTGGGTTCCCTATGTTAATGGTCTGAGTAAGTTTAGGGTTGACCTACAGTGGGGCTTTATTTAATCAGCTCATCTCCAGACAAAAAGGAACCAAGAACTCTTCTCTTTGCTTCCAGAATTTACCCAATTCTCCCATTTTTTGAGAATGAAAAAAAGAACTGCCTTAACTATGGGCTGGGGATTCTGGCTAGACTCTGAAATCCCATGACACATGCAAGAGCCCTGCAAGTTACTCTGGGTATTTCTGGCTGCCGTTCAGGCCCAAAGAGTCCATTCTGGGCCCAGGGATCCTAGGTTTTGCTAGGGTAAAATTAATAGGTCGATTATGGTTGCTCCCAGCCAGAGGCATAGGATCAAACTTGCCTTCAAAAAAGATCAGTGTTTAGCACATGGAGGATGGATAAGAAGATAGTAGAGATTGGGAGAAGGGTAAAGAAGGTGTAGAAATAAGAGCTGGTAGCTGACTTTTGGGGAAGGGTTAGATAGAAGAAGTTGTGGGTGACTTCTAGATTTCTAGTCTGAATGTGGTCATGCCATGCACTGTATGAGGGCAAGCCTAAGGAGAAGCAGGTTTTAGGCCCTGTTAACATTGTAGTGGCTGTGGGATAACCTAGTGGCAGTTCTCAGTAGGCAGCTCGATAAACAATATAGAGCTCAGGAAAGACACCTGGGCTGGAATTGGAGGTGGTGAAAGGGAGAATGTACAGACAAACCCTTAGTGGGCAGTTTTCTACTCCTCAAAAGCCTTAACTTCTGAAATGTTTTTGTAGTGAAAGATCACAGCTCTCTGAGGACCCAGAGAATCCAACACAGTGTCACAGAGAAGACCGCTTACCTCCTTCCAGGGGCAGCTTTAAGATCTGAGATGTCTGCGAGATGCCTAAAGAATGGACACAGGGGCTGAGAACTTCCCGGCCAGCTCACGGTAGAGTGAGACATACCTTCCCGCTGACGCCCTCAGATGATGACTTTCTGCCATTAATACCTCCTCCGGGGCTAATTGCAGGACATCGTTGTTTAAATTCTGCCATGGAAGAGTGTGTTTCCTTCCTCTGCTCCAGTTCAAACATGGGACAGCCCCTTCATCTTTCAGAGATTGGAAAATCCTGGTTTCGATTTAGGGAAAAGCTCAGAGCAAGTTCTTTCTAGATATTTTCTTCACCTTTGCAGTCTTGGCTTTACTCCCTTGGTGCATAAGACCTTCTGGATCCACAGGCAAGGACACAGGCTGCTTAAAGTATCAGTTAGTTTGGACACAGATGGGCCCTCTGCAAATGTGTGAATTGGGTGAAACTGCCTTTCATAGCCTTACTCAACTTACCAGCATAGCTAACCCTCTGCTCTGGGCTCCACCTGAAGCCCTAGCACACAGCCTAGAGAGGCTGCATGTGATGTAATCTCTCCCATGCACTATCTTCTCCAAAAAGCAGTTAGTTCTCTAAAATTAAGTTAGCTGATAATCCACTTGGCCACTTGGTCACCTCTAGTCTCCCAATACAGTTTTTTTCCACTTGTAAATTTGACTCAGTTATTAACTATTGAAAAATATAACTGTGGTCCATGGACAATTTCCATACCCAAATTTGCTATTTTTATATTTTGTCCTTAACTAAAATCTCAGTAAAGCCCAAGAGAATCTCAATTTCCATGTGTCAGTACTCATGAGGTGCAAGCTTGGTATGTTTGCTCAACTGTGGGCTGGGCTCCTAATAATGATTGAATTCAAGCCATGAAATAAAATCATCTTGTGAAAAACCAGGTGGTTGCCTGGTGGTTGGAAGGTAAGGCTGACAGACCAGGGAGTGGGGTCTTCTCCTGTCCTTCAAATATTCCCATAGGAAAAAGAAATGTTTTGCTTTAACACTGCAGAAATAGCTGTAGCAGACCAGACTTTTTCATGATCCCTTCTATAAGAGAAGCCCAAAGCTCTGTGGGTGATCATCCTAGAGGAAGCTTAATACCACCCCCTACTGGTATAAATCAGCATTACACCGTTATTAAAATTGGGAAATCAGAAAGATAAGCAGCTTAAGCTAAAAACAAGTAAAAAATTATCTAGTATTTGGGAACCTATTATTTGCCTGACATTGGACTAGGATTCGTGATAAATACAAAAGATGTATCAGATACCATTTCAATGTACATTCATTTATATGACTGTCTTCCGTTTTAAAGTTGAAGACAGAGAATTCAGAGTCCATATTCTCCCTTCTTAGTGTCCAGACTCCTCAGGCCTCATCTCCCCTACTCATCATGATCCAGATATATTTTGAACATTATGACTTAAAAATGCCCTCACTACTCCTTGATCACAGCTGCCCCTGAACGGCCTCTGGACGCACTGAATGGAGGCAGAATGCCTCGGCGGCACTGCAGGAGGCTGGCTTCTCCTGGGGCAGCCCCAGGCTACCATGCTCCTTGCCCAGGCGACTCCGGCCCTGCAATCGCTGCGTCTCTCGTCTGAGGTCTGGGCAGGGCAGCAGCAGCTGATCTTGGCCCGACAGCTGGTATCGGAGCACCTGCTCCTGGGCCTCCTTCCAGCTCCCAGTCTCCTCCAGGTACAGCTGCTGAGCAGGAGAGCCCAGAGCACACGTGTTCCCGTGTGATGTGACACTGGTAGTACCGGGAGCAGGCACAGCGGCCTCGGCCTCTTCTCGGCTGCCACCTTCCTCTTGGACTGCACGGCGGCTCACCTTCCTTCTGGACACACCATTCCGTGACTGATGGAGGGGCTGGTTCAGCTTGCCCAGCATGACCTTCATCCTCAAATCTGTGAGAGAAAAGGAGGAGGAGAAATAGACCTGGTCCTCAATCAGCTGATCGCACATTTTGCACATTTAGCGTTCCTGAAAAGATATCTCCAGCTAATTAAAGATTGAGTTATATCACCTTATCGATTTCCAAATATCTTTGGGAATAAATACTTTTTCGAAAAAAAAAGAAAAACACGATATCCTAAGCCCAACTGATAATTAATATTAACTAACACAAAGTTGATAATAACATCATAACTTTTATGATGTTAATACGTCAATCAGGATTTTTCATTGTAAGCATGGCAGCTTAAATATGAAAATTAGGCCAGAGTCAGACCTTACCAAGTGGGTTAACTCACACTTGTATTTAGAAATGTGAGCTCTAAAAACAAGTCTTATTAATACTTTTGGCTTTTAAGCCAAATTCATCATTTAAATATTTTTGATTTTACAAAAACATAAACATATGCAGAGATAAATATATAAAAAAAACATATCCATATGAGTGTGTATATATAATTTTTTTTAATAATGATCTTGGGGTCTTCTTATTTATTTATTTTTTATTTATTTTTGGCTGTGTTGGGTCTTCATTTCTGTGCGAGGGCTTTCTCTAGTTGTGGCAAGCGGGGGCCACTCTTCATCGCGGCGCGTGGGCCTCTCACTATCGCGGCCTCTCCTGTTGTGGAGCACAGGCTCCAGACGCGCAGGCTCAGTAGTTGTGGCTCACGGGCCTAATTGCTCCACGGCATGTGGGATCTTCCCGGACCGGGGCACGAACCCGTGTCCCCTGCATCGGCAGGCGGACTCTCAACCACTGTGCCACCAGGGAAGCCCAAATTATTGTTTTTAAACAAATTAAAGGAAATTCAAAATTATTCTATGTTAATGATACTCATCCTTTTACATTCCAGTATGTGTTCTTTGAAGAGAGAAAAGATAATCATTTAAAGTAACACTTATATAGCAATTATAGCAATTATCACATGCTGGCCACCAATTTTTATATATATATATATATATATATATATATATATATATATATATATATATATATATATATATATATAAATAAAATTTAATCCTTACCAGCACTCTGTGAAGTAAGTGCTATTATTATCTCCCTCTTAGAAGGGAGGCCATTGAGATACAGAGAGATTAAGTAACTTCTCAAGACAACATATAAAGGAATGGCAGATCTTACTTACATGACAGAGGTCAAGATTTGTGGCTCCCGAGTCTGTACTGTGAGAACCACACAATATACTGTGTAAAGTTGGCAGTGGGGAGTTAAGAAGAAAGTCTGGCTGGATACATGCATGAGAGTAGGGCATGACATTTCCCATCCCTGCTTATCTCATATCTCACCACCAAATGCACAATGCGAACTGTCGGGAACCAGCCGCAAGCGGACACAGTCCTTGCAGCTTAAAGCACGGCAAAGTCCTGCTTAATGCTTGACAGGACCCGAAAGAGTTATTAGAGAAGATGTGAGTCTTAGCCCGTGAGGTTGCTTGCAATTTCTCTAACAATAGTTTGTACTCGGAATGCTTTGGTAGTCACAGTCTGCTCTCATGCATGTTTATATCCTGGTTCGCAGAATGTTTTGTACTATGATTTCAACATTAAGGAAATACTATCTGATGATTCGGTTTGGTCATTTTAATAAAAACACGTACTGTCTACTGCAATATATAAAAACAAGTGTGACGAGAAATAAAGTGTGTGTGTGCTTGTACACCACCCTCCTGACCCCGTCTCCCCTTAATCCCCTCCCCTGCTCTCAGGACCTGTTCCTCAGTCTAACAGCGACGGACAGTGAACTTTTTGTACGTGTATAGTTTTAAATACAAGGTAGATGGTAATTTATGAACCTGTGTATTATGCTCCTCTCTTAGTTTACTGAGACCCATCTTGGCTTGTGTTCGGAGACAGTCATCATGTCTATATCGTGGTGTAAGAGACAGTATTGAGGCAAAGGGTAACAATTTCCCACCTCAATTTAATCTAACAATGAATGGGAGCTGAGGTGAGGAAGAAAGAAGGTAATAGCAACATAATATAAATCTGAGTACTCTCTCTATATATAAAATATATATAACACACTGTTAATTTGGAGCAGTAAAACAAGATAACGTAATCATGTTGTTTATATAGTTTTGATGATGTGTCAATTAATATTCTACGAAGCCCACGTTATCCATATCTTCTCTCTCTTCTTCCACAGTCCTTTTGCCCAGCATGTATCTGCCATGGTCCTCTAACTATGGGATAATTCTCTTGCTTAGAGCTTTCAGGTTATCCTAGTCTCACTGATGGGATCTTCAAATCCTTCCAGAACTGTTCCTTGACAGCTCAAACTACATTGATTTGTGCCTCAATACTTGTTGGCTGGAGTTTCTCATTTGACTTGGGCAACTCTTTCTGTTACTGGACACCTTTCCTTGTATGATAGTCTCATCTTCCTCTTAGGACTTTGAGTTCCTTCAGGGAAGGAACTTTTTTTGCCGTTAACCTTGTCCCTCTGTTAAGCCCAATCCTATGCCAAGTATTGAGCTTGGTGTCATCTCTAATTACCGCTCCCACCAGAAGAAAAGGATATAGTTTATCAAGATCAGCAAATAACCAAATAACAAGAATAATCAATTGTCAAATAGAAGCAAAGTTTAAGAAGGAAAAAGGGCTTTGAATTTTTATCCCTTGGTACAACCAATACCATCTCATGTAAGGGGAATCAAACACTGCAAGTCACCTATTTTCAATCCATTGAAGGTATTGTTATCCTGGTTTTGAGAGACCGTCTTTGGAAATCTATTCTCCCTTGTTCTTCAGGTCTGCGTCTATTCATAAAAGACTAACACAAGTGTAGCTTTCCTCTGCAGGCCCAAAACCATTTAAAAATCTCCCATGAATTATTTACATGGCAGCTCCAATCAGCAACATAGCTGACAGACTCCCCAGCTGAAATAAGAGTGCACTGAGTAAAGGTGCAGAGGGGGGCTGGCCACTTCCCACTGTGAGGTTATAGACAGAACTAAGTCAGCACACATTATATGTCAGCACCGACATCAGAAGGAATCCGATCCTTTGATCTTGGACCTCCACAGGAAGCTTAGATCTCAGACAAATGAGATAAAAAAAAAATGAATTTATAGCAGATATGTGTCCTAAGGCATTCAGCTGAATATCTGGGTTTTAGGGAAGGAAGAATAGTGAGTATCAAATCATATGAAACGGCATGCCTCCTTTCCACCTCCACCTCATTGGTGAGTCCCCATTAAAATGGAAAGATAGAGTTTCACATTGCTCCTCCACGTTAGCTCAGAGTCCCGTTTGTGGGTTTGATCAAGTTTCAGGAAGAATGGGGTAAAATATGGGAACACAGATCCTTTCTCTATGAAAAGGAAGACTCCATGGTTTTGGGTCCATCCAGGTTCATCCACAGTCAGCGAAACTTTTCCAGGTAACCTTGATCTCTTTTGGCTTCCAGAACTTTCTTGGGCAAGAAATGTGCTGAGCTACGATTTTTAAAATTTGTGTGGGTAGTAGTCATTGGCTTCTTTTTATTTTTTTTCCTGCTTCTTTTTTGTTTCATTCACTAGTTTGTTGCATTTTTTAGATTCCACATATAAGTGATATCACAGTATTGGTGATATCAAAGACAGTATTTGCCTTTCCCTGACTTATTTCACTTATTGGCTTCTTTTGCAATGGGATAATTAACAATGAATCTCTCCTCTCCCCACCCCACGCCCACCCTTTATATTTTCATAGCATAGTCTCCATGTGCTGCATTTAGTGTTGGATGACCTGGATTCAGTACAAAAGACCCGGTATAATGACCTCTGTTTTGAAGCCTAAATAGGATCTAAGGCAGCAAGACGGATGGCTGATCAGCCAGCATAAAGAATGGGCTCCACTTTGGTTTCTCATTTGTCAATAAGGGCACAGTCCTGCCCACATACTGAAGAAGACATATACATAATTAATAAATAACATTAAATTATTCATTATTAATTGGTAAGTATTAATTAATATTAATGGATAAATATTATAAATACTATCACCAATGTCCTTTCTAGATTATTAGTTCCTTTAAATGAAAAATTATTATTTATTTTTAATAAGCAATGCATGGCAAATCAGGAAGTATGAAAATTTTTAGAAGGTAAAGAAAAAAATGCCTTTGATCCCACATATCATAAGTAATCTCCACTTTATTATGTTTGTAATACTCTAGCAATGGCTATGTTTTAGTAAACCTAATTTAACTCATTAATCTATCCACAGTTCACTTTGGTGTATTTTTTGAAGTGTGAATCTAGATGAACAAATGTTCTAAATAGTCAAATTTATAGCCCCATTTATAGACTAATGCTTGTGTTTTCCTTTATTTTTATTATCTCCATCACATGTTACATTTCTATATCTAATATCTATATCTATACCTAATTGAGATTATTTCTCATAATGTGCTCATATATTCTTGTGTCAGTATCACATTGTCTGAAGAAGAGTGACATAAATATTATCTCTCTGGTTGAGCTACCTTTTCCCACTGCCAAAAAAAACAATTTCCTGTAAAAAATTAGTTTTCTAGTATTGATCTATAGTTTCTGAAGAATTTTAGAATCATCTTATGCTGTTCTACTCCTGTATAAAATAATTGGAACTGTGTTAAACCAAAGTTAATATAGAAATAACTGAGGTCTTTGCAATATTAGTCAACCTAATTAGAAACATGTTGTAATTCCCTATGTATTCAAGTCTTCTCTTTAAACTATTCAATAAAATATAGTTTATTTTTTATATAAGTCCCATATATCTCTTGTTTAGATTTTTTTCTCCAAGGCAGCATATTCTTTGTCACTAACGGGTATTTCTTTGTCTTTCCTAACTGTATACTATTGGCTTATACAATATGATTTTTGCATAGACTGACATTATATTTGAGTAAGTTACTCAAGTTATTTATAAATTATAGCAGTTAGTGGTTGAATCTTTAAGTTACCATTAAATAATCATCTGTAAATCATCATATATCTTCTCCAAAATTGTCCTCTAAATTTTGTTTTATATCTGACTTTGTTTCTTCCTATTCCAAAATATATGTTATAAAATTATGGTAAGAATGAGCTCTGTGTTTTATCCTCATTTAAGTAGGAATTCTTCTAAGATTCCGTTGTTAAAGGTAATATTGGATCTCGGTTGCAAATAGCATTGGAACTCTGCATCTTATTTACCAGGCATCTTATTTATTCCTGGTTATTTCATTTTAAAGTTTCCTTAAGGAGTAAGTGATAGATTTTATTTATGTCTTTAAATTAGGAGATGTTCATACCTTTTTATTATATGGAATGGACATGCTATTTATTAATAACTTCCAAATATAGTTTTACTTCCTTGGGAACTTGGGACAATTTCTTGTTCTAAACTGTTTTGCTCTTCACTGTTTCCAGACATCTTGAGGCAAGCCCTCTCCTCTCCTCTCCGTCATTCCTATAGATTTGTACTTACAAAAAGGTAAATTGACAGTCTTTTTTATTTTACATTCACAACACACAGCATATACAGTCAGTAGAATTCAAACGTGGCAGAGATAAGAAATCCACTAAGTTAATGTTTATGGTCACGCTTGCATGGTATGGAGCCCCTTTTCACACGTCAGTCTTTCATTCCCAATATTCGGGGCATGTATTTCACATACACACACACAAGAGTGACCAGTAGCCAGACACAGATCAGGGTACGATTTGGAGAAGGTAGCACTGAGATCTCCATCAGTAGCTGTCCTGCAAAGACAAAGGCAGTCCCCAGGAAACTGGGAGAGGAAACTCAGGTGGCCAGCAGACAGCATCGCCTGGGAAGAAGTTGTTGCTTTTTGCCCATTGTTAGGACCCAAAAGACGTGTGGCCATTGTCCTGTTGTTAATCTTATGAACCAGGATAAAATTTTTCCACCTCTTTTAGATGAGATGAGTAGCCGTTCTTTTTTTGTCAGCAGTTGTAGGAACTGCTGGAATCTAGGGGTCTCTGGAAAGGGGAGAGGGAAAGGAGAAAGGCTCATTTCATCTCTACCTTCACCATTTACTCAACAATGGTGATCAATGGTCTCATGTCCTAACACCCTCTGGTAAATGTGCTGCTGGGATTAGAAGAGGTACAGAACTTAAACAGAAGAATCTGGACAAGATAAAAACAAATAATTATATTACATATAAAAGGTGTTAAATGAATAAAAGGGAGGTGTCACAAAAGTGGACAGAAGGTGACTATTCCTTCTAGATAAAAGATTTTGAAAAAAAGAGAAAAAGTATTTGATCTGGGATTGGAAAGAATGGAAACTTTAGATCTGTGGGTACATTATAGAAGGGTATCTTGAAACCGAGAGTCTTATTCTCTGTGTACAGGGAATACTGTCCTGGTGGGAAAAGAGAAAGAGTGAAGGAAGAACATCTATAAGGAGTGTGTTAACTGAGGCTGAACTGAAGATATATCTGGGAAATGGAGTGGGTGGGAGATGAAAACCAAGACACAACAGAGGTGGAATTGATAAAACCTAGCAAGCAAGGGGGCAGGGTGGTAGCGGGAGACTAGCAGTTAAAGGTAACTCTGAGGTGTCTAGCCTGGGAGATTTGGGGGATATTAACCAAATAAGGGGAATAAGGAAACAGGTGAGAAGGAATGGTACAAAACTGAGCTTCAGCAGAGCAAAGCAGGGCTGCTTCCCTGCTCTTCTGTGAACCTGAGTTTGTGCAAAGTACACAATTAAGCCCTTAGCAAATGGGATTTGAAACCGTGTGATATGATTTGGGAGCTGGAAGCACTAAACATGTAGCTTAGGATAACGGCATTCTTTCTCTGCTTTGCCATTCTCTCCCCTCTTCAGATTCTTCAAATACATATTGTTTGTTGTGACTGCTTTACACTTAATTGTTCATTGCCTGGAATTGTTCTTTCATTTTCCCCCCAATATTATTCTTGTGTCCCAATCATATTAGAAATTCATAAAGGATAGGTAGCCAAATATCATCTCTTTGTAACTATACAGAGAGGACCTTATAAGGTACAAAAAAGTTCAGGAAATAAATACTTCTTTAATATGTATTGGAAGATAAAATTTAAGTTCATTCATTGTGATTCCAGCAATCTCTCACCTAAATGTTACAAAGACGAGTAATCGCTTCTGCCAGGATTTCTCAACCTTGGAATTACTGACATCTTGAGCCAGATCATCTTTGTGGTGGGGGTGATCTCTTCTCACTAGATGCTAGGAGCATCCCCCTCCCCCAAGCTGTGACAACAAAAATGTCTCCAGGCAATGCAAGGATCCGCTGGAGGTAGGATGACCAAATGTCCCAATTTGTCTGAGACTGAGGGAGCTACTGAGACACAAGGCTTTCATTTTTAAAACTATGAAAGTTCTAGGAAAGCCAGGAAGACTTGGTCACCCTACTTGGGAGACAAAATTGCCCCTAGTTAAGAACCATTGGCCTGTGGGAACAGAGAGCCATCTTTATGTGACAAATTCCAAAAAACATTAAGTGCTACTATGGAGGTATGATTTCCGTATTTTTGGAACCCCAAAGAGGAAAATATTCATTTTCATTGAGGTGGGGAGGATTAGAGAAGATTTTATGAAAAAAAAGGCATAGCAGCTGGTGTTGAAAAGCTTGAGGAGGTTTTAACAGGTGAGTGTGAGGACGGGGCAAGAAGATGAAACCCAGAGTAGGAGGAGGAAGACACGGTGGAGTCAGATCTTGGAGGGCGTTGAGTCCTAAGTAACGAGAAAGACCAACAATAAGTAACACATACACAGCACATACAATACGCCAGGAATCTTTCCGCACTCTAGAGTGACATTATCTCAATCAGCATCACAACATCTGAGTGTGGGCAGAATTCTTAGGACAATCTTCCTGATGAGGAAACCGAAAGGCACAGAGAGGACTGTGGACCTGCTGGAGGCCACGAAGTAAGTCAACAAGGGAATCAAGATTAAACCCAGTCTTGCTGACACCCGAGTTTCACGCTCTTAACTGTCACATTCTCCTGCCTCTCTAACTGAGGCTGGTAATTCATTAAATCTTCTGAGTAGCAAAGTGACAAAAGCAGATGTGAATTTTAAAAGCTAGCTCAGATGCTCCCTATGTCAAAAACCCCGGTAAACGTAAAACACAAGGGATACATGCTTTACTCCCTTCCCTGTTGCATACATACA
Organism: Leucopleurus acutus; assembly: GCF_964270905.1. Taxonomy (NCBI): domain Eukaryota; kingdom Metazoa; phylum Chordata; class Mammalia; order Artiodactyla; family Delphinidae; genus Leucopleurus; species Leucopleurus acutus. Next base: position 79,255,576 of record NC_139153.1, read on the forward strand.
ATTTTTGCTAAAAGCCGTAACGTGATGAATTTACAGTCTGAATCTACTGGACAGTCAAAATGCTTGATTCCACCAGCTAAATATGTGATGGTGATGCTGTGTGTTTGCAGAGTGCTTATGAGAGAGACGGCCAATCGCTTGATCAGCAAATGCCACAAGTTTAAAAACACAGAAGGAAAAGGAAACTAGAGTGCCATGGTAATAATAAAATAAAACCTAATTTATTTAAAGCTAACAATAATTAGATGTTTTGTAGCTGGTAATAATCTCCAAAGAAAAGCAAGAGATGCCTCATTACTTCCCTTGGAAACAATGTTCTTAAGATTCGGACAAAGCTTAGAAGATAAGAAAACAAATCCGCTCTGATCCCCAGGGGAGGATTTGGATCACACATCTTTCTATTTCTAACTTGGATGTCCTAATAAAATGGCCTCTTTCATTCTTCCATCTCTTCAATCTAAACTCTTTCACAGGAGCGCTGTCCCTTGTTTCATTCCTGATAATTTATTAATAAGCTCCCACATAAAAAATGTCCCTTAATAAAACATCCAGGCATTGTGGACTGTGTAATGTAGTTAATTTAAGCCGGGAAACTGAGATTCATGTAAATGGCCATATTAGATTAGGGGAAAGATTAGCATCACCCCTGCTGTTTGCTGGAAAATGCAGTTGAATATGCCCTTCTTCACAGAGCTGGGTTCAGAGGACCATTTTCAAACACCCGTCCTGAATCTGCATGCCATAATATGGACAAGAAGCTTCTGGAAACCAAAGTCAAAGTGGTCTTAGATGGAATCTAGAAAGATTTCCTGCCCCCTTCTCTCTATCTTCATCCTTCACACCCCCACCCACTCACATTCCCTACTACTTTTTGATGCAGGTCCAGGAGGTGAATGGAGTATGGATGGCTAATTTGATGGGAAACTTAAAAAAAAAACAAAACAAAAAAAAACCCCTCTTTTACTCTGTGGGAAAAAATCCAAACAGGCAAACAAACTGATACACAGATACACACAGTCACCAGAGTTCTTTAAACTCATTAGAGGCAGAACAACTTCGGACTTCTATGGTTTGGTGAAACATCCACTCAGAACTGGTAAGATTTGGATTCCTTTTCGAGCAGAAAATATCATGATAATTGGCTATCATTTAGGGGAAAAAAAGGAATATTCTCCTGTTTAGAGCATATGTTTCAAAATATTTCAGATCCATGGAAGTTTCTTGTTTTTCATACACCATACTTGTACTTGGCAAATCCATCTTGTATTCTGCCCATCGTCTTTGTAATTTCTGTGTCCTTAGAAGGACAAAACATTGGTCTGCAATAAATGCTTATCTTTTCTCTGCTTGGCAGCAACTCTAATGACAATTTAACAATATAACAAGCAAAATCATCTGGCATCATGCACAACGGAGGCAAATAATACCTTTTGCAAAAAGTACAACGAAACGACAAAGCAGAGCTTAACAAAGCTGACTTGTTTCTTGAGGGTTCTGCATTCAATCTATTTTGCATAGTTAGTATTTGGCAACTCCATTCTCTTCTTTCCCAGATTCAATTATGTTGCCAAACTGGCAGCTTTGCACTAGCTAAGGGAAAGATTATATGCCTATACTCTGGTTTTTCCTTCCTCTATATAACGAATTCAAATGTTAAACCCATAACCTTCTAGTAAGAAAAAATATATATAAATATCAACTCGGATAACTGGTTAGTAGCTGAGTGAATCAGCTGGACTTGTGTGTTCTTATGCTGGGGTATAATTTCCTTGAGAAGAAGTAACAAAGGCTAAAGAAGGGGCTATAAACTAAACTGATTCAGAAACTGGCAGCCAGCGGGAGGCTACAGTTCACACACAATGGGTTTGTTTCTCTTGGGGGAATCATCCCATTGTCCAAGCTTACCTTCTGCCATCATGGTGCCTTCTTTTTCAGTCTCTACTTGTGATTCTTGGCGTTTGGGTGAGACGTGGCTATGATTCTTTTGATCATTAGTCTGGGATTCAGAAATCTCTTCACTTTTTATTTCTGTATTAATGAAAAAATACATTGGCTTTTTTTAGAATAAAGTGACATTTTTATTATACATGGGCCCTTCTCCACTCCCCCAAAATTATTGTGATATACATGCAGTAGAATGCATTTAATAGTCTCAGAGCTTAAGGAATAATGAAATAAAATCCCATATACTGATCACAACATTGAGGTATAAAACTACCATCCAATATAGTTGCCACCACATGTGGTTACTGAACATGTGAAAAGTGACTAGTTCAAAAAGAGATGTCCTGTAAGTGTAAAATACACACCTGATTTTTCAAAAATGTAAGATATCTAATATTTTTATATCCATTACATGTTGAAGTATTATCTTGATATTTAAAGTTAAATGGCTGCTAGAAAATGACACTATGTGTCTCACTTTGGTGGTTTGTGTTATCTTTCTGTTGACCAGAGCTGCAATGTTACTAATACTTTTTAAAAACATTTTATTTTGAAATAATTATAGATTCACAGAAAGTGTCAAACGAAATGTACAGGGATGACCCATGCACCTTCACCCAGCCTTCTCTCTACTTCCAACAACTTGTATAACTGCAGTATGACATCAAAACTAGGAAATTGGCATTGGTGCAATCCACAGAGCTCACACAGCTGTGTGCTTTTTATTGAAGACTTTATATCTTCAGTCTGCTCTTGACTAGAGTGATGCCTTCTCTCCTATTCATTTATTCATTAAATATATTAATAAAAATGCATTTATATTCTTCATGCCAGGCATTGTTCTAGGCACTGGAAAGCCAATGATAAGTATGAAAGACCAGGTCTGCCCTTATAGAGCTTTTATTCTAGTTGGGATGGCAGAAGAAAAAAAAATAAATTGTAATATGATGTCAGATAATGCCATGCCAAGACATATGATGATTTTCTCAAGGAAAGGCACTTTTGTGATTGAGTTTTGAGCTGAACTAGTTGATTTTTTTCACAGGACACCATTTTTATGTTGAAAGAACTTGAAAGAATGATTGAAAGACAAATTATGGTTATTCATACTTTGGTACTGGGGAGATTTTTTTTTTAAGTAAATGAAGTGAGCCTGTAACTTCAAAGAAACGATTGACAGTATTTGTTGCCAGTGATATAAGTCAAGCTCACATGGGAAATTTTAGAACTTTAGAAAAATTTTATCAACTACTGTAAGCTTCACAGATTTCTAATTCTGTTGATATTAACATGATTTTTAAAAAAAATTATAGAAGGAAATATATCAGCATTTTGTAGACCTGCATAACTCAGTGAAACAACATTTCCTAAATGGCCAAAGCATAATGTTTCAAAATCACGCACGCGCAAAATCTCTATTCAAAGTACAAGGTAGACTGGTGCATTTTCATGTAACAGAATACAAAAAGTACATTGAGATGTACCTTTAAGTAACTTCATTTTGTCCAGTTTGGGTGCAGTATCAAAGAAGAATGTCTACAATATCTGTAAAGGTTATTAATATTCTTCCTTTTTCTACTATGTATCTGAGTGAGGCTAGATTTTCTTCATATACTTCAGCCAAAACAATACATTGCAACAGACTGAATGCAGAAGCTGCTAAGAGAGTCCAGCTGACTTTTTTCAGGCAGACATTAAAGAGGTTTATAAAAAATGTCATTCTTTTCACTATATATTTTTAAAACATAGTTTCTAAATTAAAAATACGTTATATTAACATATAATGCATGTCTTATTTGTATTTTAAAATAAATTAATAAATAAGCTTTACATGTTCTCTCTTAACTTCTCATTTGGAAATACTGATAGATAGAACACACAGTGACAAAAGCTCTTTGGGGATTTTGATAGTTACTGAAAGTGTGATGAGGTCCCGAGATCAAAATTTTGTAAAGTGCTGCTCTGGTCTGTACAACTGGATCAGAGAATCGCTTTCTAGGAGGAAGATGGGGAACAGTATCCTCTCTGATTCTAAAGTAATAAATGCTAATTACAGCAATATGAAAAATACAGAAAGATATAAAGAGGGAAATAGAAATTACTCATACAGAACTGATTACTATGTATTTTTTCATGAAGTTCCTCCTAATCTCTTTAGGTTTTTTAAAAGAAAGTTAGAAGTCTGCGTCCAGTCAAGAAAATATGGAAATTAAATACAGGGAAATGTGTCCAAAGATACTGAAAGGTTGAAAAAGCAAAAAGAGGACACTGAGATAACTGATAATTTTAGTAACTGCAGGAAGAAGCTTCCTCTAGCGTTGGGTGAACAAAAGAGAAGAGATGGGGTGAGCAAGCTTAGAGGACAGTCCCTCCATGGCTGGGAGGTTTAGCTATAAAATGGAGGATGAGAATTAAATCACCTACTTCACAAACCATGAGATTAAAAATTATGAAAGGTCTTTACTTTCGAACCAGAAAGCACTATCCACATAGACACACGTACACACACACACACACGCACACACAGATTTTTAGATTTTAAAACAAAGACCAAAACCCGTGATGCAACAAATCACAGGCAACAAACCAGGATGAGATCCCATTCTTCTTGAGAAAGACAAGGGATCCTTGAGTTTTCTTTAAGTCTGTGAAGCCTGATGATGCCGGGGAGGGAGGGAGAGACCAGGCTGAAGCTTGGTTCAAACTAAAGAGCATCTAGTGGAGCTTCCATCCCTCAGCCTCTCTCAGAAATCCAAGCATACTGAGCTGTCTAGTGGTGGTACCAGGCTACCTCCTCTTTCCTTTCTTAATTTTTCACTTTCTCTCTTTGCCTCTCCTCATTTCACCTCTTTTATTCTCACTCTTCCTTATCACTTTGGTTTCCTAGTATCTCCTAATATCAAAGTGTTTCATCCATGTCTCCACCCACTGCCCCCCCAAAAAAGAAAGAAAGAAAGAAAAAGATCAGCTTCTGGGAAAATGCCTAAAAACACAATTTCTATGCTCCTAGTGAAAAAAACAACAACAAAAAAAAACCACACCAAGCACTCTCTTCCTTCTTCTGAAAAAGCAGAGGACATTCCCCCTTTATTGAACTCTCCTTTTGGAGGGTCACATGGGCTGTAGGGCACAGTGTTTCAAAGAGTCAGATATGGAGAGAACCAAAGTTTGATCCTGGTGGTGAAACCTTGGGCAAGTCACTTAGCCTTTCTGGGCTTCATGCTCCACCCCTGAAACACAGATGTAGTACTTAGTACCTACTTCACAGAGTTGTTGTGAGAATTGAATGAATTCACATCTCTAAAGTACTTAGAAGCCTATCCATAGTGAGTATTCAAAAAATAAGAGTTGATATTATTATCGCTATTATTATTATTTAGAATTAGACAATCCTTGTCTCTACTGTATGAGTTGAGTAATTTGGCTCCATGTAGTTTGATATGTTACAGAGGCTCATAAAAATGTCTCTTTGGGGGAAGAAAAAGAATAGTTCATATATTGTACATGATGGCATTTCCTTCAGATATTTTTACTAAAAAAAAAATTACATACTTCTGCTTTTGCTTTTCTTAAACCAACAGCATACGAGGCAGCACAGAGCCAGCCACGAGACCCCTGAGCACAGGGAAGCAGCCAGTATGATCGTGGGCCTCTCGGATGGAGTTGCAGGTAAGACAGCAAACAGCCTGGAGCGAGCTGTAAAATTGACCCCTGTTAAAAAAAAAAAACCAAAAATAACAAAATAATAACAATAGCATATTAATAAGATGCTAATATAAAATATTGTGGAAAAGATATGGTTACAATAGTACCTGGCACATAGCTGATTCAATAAATATTTATTGAATTAGATGATTCAATACCGGAGTCAATAATAAATCCAAGACTCATATTTCTAAAGAATTTCAAGATTCCAACAATAATATATGATTGTTCTTTCCACTTCTGTCCATTATCATGGGGAATTCTTCCAATGCTGTCCTATTTTCGACCTTTTTTCTCCACCAGTGCAAAGCTGTAGCTTCACTCTCATGTTCCACTAATTAGAACAGAAGCACTCTGGACTCCAGATTGCGTGAAACTACTTGCTATGACATATGTATCTCATTTCAAATACAACATGTAACACATCAAAACAAGGGCACAGGGACTCCTACTATGGAACCAAGAGAATTTCTAAGGTCCACAAGAATTTTGTTATCTGGAAAACTAGGGGTAGAGCAGGGATAGATGGATAGAGCCACCGTGGCTATGGACGAAGGGGCAGAATGGCCGTTCCCTTCAGGGAGGACATCTTTCTAAGAACTCGTCTCAAACTCCTCCCTGTTTTGTAGACTGAAAAATTTGGTTCTCACTCCATTAGTGTTTTTGAAGCAAGGTAGAAAAGAATCTAAAAAAGCAAGAAAACAAAGCAAACAAACAAACAAACCCTGTCTATACACACAAAAACCTGTACACACGTGTTTGTAGCACCTCAATAACCACCCAAACCTGAAACAATCCAAATGTTCTTCAACAGATGAATGAATAAACCAACTGTGTTTTTTTCAGGCAATGGAGTATGACTCAGCCAAAGAGAGAAAGAGAAAAAGAAAAAGGAGTGGGGAAGAGGATGAGGAAGAGAGGGAAGGAGGATGGAGGGAGGGAGGGAGGGAGGAAACTATTAATAACCTGTAACTACTGAGATGAACATCCAGAGCATTATGCTGAGTGAGGAAAGCCCATCTCTAAGGGGTATACATAATATGATTCCATTCATATGACGTTTTAGAAAAGACAAAATTATACAGATGGAGAACAGATCAGTGGTTGCAGGGATTAGTGGGAGGATGTGAGGACAGAGGAACAGCATAAGGGAGATGTCTGGGAAATGTTCTGCATCCTGATTGTGGGGGTGATTGCATGAATCTATATATATCTTTGAATTCATAAAATGACCCCCTAAAAAATCATCATTTTTACTGTATGTTATTTCAAAAACTAAAAATTTAAAAACTTTGCCTATAATTTTGGGAATGATAGATATGTTCATCATCTTAACTGTGGGGATGGTTTCATAGAAGTATAGATTCATCAAAGTTTATCTAACTGTATGCTTTAAATATGTATAGCTTATCATATGTCAATTATATCTCAAGACAAAAATTTAAAGTCAAAATAAAAAAACACTTGCCTGTGATCATAAGTTAGCTATAACCAGTATTTTTGAGTAGGTCGTTCAAAACAAACAAACCCCAAATCTCTGCTTTCATCTGAATAATTCAGGCAAAAGCAGAGCTTGTATTTTCTCTACTCAAGGAAACACCGTGTTTTCTTTGCTGTGCTTTCCTTGGGCTGAACCTGACAATTTGATTGGAAGTCACAGTTAGAGCTCCAGTCTCTTGACTCCTGGCTGACTCGGTCCCAAAGCTACTATAACAAAATTATCTAGAAATGCTTCTTCTGTGGGTACATCTTATCCTTGAGCCATATTTGGCTTGTTTGTTATCAATTAGTTGCTTTTTATGGGCAACTGAATAAGCTAACTCTAGCCCAGAGACAGGGGTATGGATTTTACTAGGGATTTACAGAATTAAGAACAAAATTCTTTATTCTTTTATCCATTTTCCAATAACTGCTCAGTGATTGTTTACTTCACCACGTGGATAAGTTACTGTTCTCATTCTTAAGATATTTACAAGCCAATAAATGAAATAAGATACACATACAAATATTTTCCATACAAATCAGAATGTGACCCATGCCACCAGAATAATGCAAATCAATTGCCTCGGAAGGTTATTTTCTAAGAATATGATTGGGCAAAGCTTCCCAGAGGGGAGAGTATCTAGATGGGGATCTGCAGGTTGAGCAAATAAAGACAGAAAAGAGAAAAAAAGCAATCGATGTTGAAAAAAGTACTGCCAGGAGATACTAGGCATCAGTGCAGGAAAGCATGTGAGGCAAATTTTGGCGGGCATTGAACGGCAAAGGCCAGAAGGCCCTTGACAACATTCTGAAGGCGATGAGGTGCCACAGATGGAAAGATTCTGACCTGAGAAGTGGCATGAGCCACCTGTGACACAGAAGATCGAGCCATGGAAGTGCTTAGAACACAAATAGTGACGGAGAGGCTGAAGTCAGGCCTGAGGTTTACAAGCCTGGAGCAGTAACCTGAGTCTAAGGGTGAAGACCACCAGTTTTTAAATATTTTTAGCAGCAGAACATTACTTAAATGTAATCTTAGGCAGAATCTCAGTATACCCACTTATTCATAAACAAAAATTTATTTGTTTTTGTTTTTTTTTAACACCCTGAGGATGTAATGCTGAACTAAGCAGAATTCCTGTCCGTCCTGGGACTTAGGTTCTAATGGGGGACAGAGCAGGCAGGCAGTAGACAAACAAGCAAATACACAGATACTCTGACGCTAGCGAGTGATGAGTGCCATGCAGAAGTCAGAGGATGGCTGGAGAGGGGAGCAGGGTTGAGACTGTGGTGTGGACAGAGTGAGGCAGAAAAGGGCTCTCTGAGGAGGTTACATTTGAAAAGAAACCTGGGTGAGCTGGTGAGCGAGCCATGAGAAGTTAGGGAGGAGGAATATTCCAGACTCGGAAACGGCCACTGCAGTTGAGTTTTTCTGGGTTGGGTGGCAGGGTGCATCCTGTCTCAACCCAGCGGCCCTGGAGAACCCCCTAAGAGTCCCATGGCTCCAGGAAATGGTTAGAGAAACCACAGCCTAGACCGTGGTAATGACAATGCATGTGGAAAGGTTGGGTGGGAAGTCGGTAGGACAAACTTAACAGACACTCTGCCTTCTTGACAGTGTCTCAGGAAGTTCAGAAACAGACAAATGAGCTGGATTAGTCCACATGTTATAAAGACTTATGAGGATTCCATACATACTTTGTTAGACCTATGTAACTTCTCAGTTCCTCAATTTCTATATTTCCAAAATAACATAGCGATTATAGTCAATGATACTGTATAATAAACTTCAAAGTTGCTAAGAGACTAGGTCTTAATTGTTCTCACCACAAAAAAGAATGATAATTATGTGATGTGATAATTATGCGATGTGATATAGGTGTTAGCTAACACTACAGGGATAATCATATGGCAATATATAAATATATCAAACCACCATGCTGTACACCTTAAACTTATACAGTGTTATGTCAATTGTATCTCAGTAGAAAATAAATTATATATAGGTATATGTATATATATATATATACATATACATATATCTTTAATGAACTAAGTCCTTAATTATAAGTCTTTGGTGTATCTACGGAGCGGAAGAAATGTATGTCTTTGTATGCAGTGATCAATGAAACATTGATTAAAGTGACATCTATTTCCACTTAAAAACGTAAAGACATGGACAATGTTGGAAACTTTAGAAAGACAGATTGCCAACTTCCATGATCTAAATATAATCAGGAATCACATCTGCCATTATCTGCCATCTCTGGGCATTAAGCAGGTGTTGAATTCTGTCCTTTTTCTTCAGTTTTAAGAAAAATAAATAAATAATGAGACCAAAAAAAAAACACTAAAATAGGAATAATGATGTGTTCCTCTCTCTAAGGGAGAAGGGGGAAAATAATGAAAATGATTGCAAGTCTTCTGCTTGATTCAGGGATGAAGCAACAATTACAGTCCCATGAATCAAGGCTTGTCACAGCTATTCTTTTGGAGCTTACTAAAAAGGAGAAATGTCATTGAGTGGCCTATCAACGTGAGGATGAGAGCTGCTTTCCCAAATAATTCCAGCCTTAGACACTGATACACCGGGAAACGAGGAGTCACTCTCAGGATCTGCACTGGTAACGAACAGGTGGCTATGGGGTCACAGAAGTGCAGGCCTTCTGATGTTTTCTATTTCTCCTCCATCTTTTCTCTTCTCACTTAAACAGAGCCTCACCTCATAGAGTCAGTCTTGAAAATTACGAAGAATAATTTAAGGAAAACTTCTCAAGACAATTCCTCATTTAGGGGACTTTACAAGCTGAAGGTGGAAGTTAAAGGAAGCAGTAGTCCAGTAAATGTGAACACCAGGGCCAGCTCACAATCACACTGTCACCGAGAAGCTGCTGTCTACACTACAGTTTACATCCGGTTGTATAACTTATGCCTTAAAGTAAACTTGATGAAGTATTTAGTCTTAGTTAGCCACTGAGGAAACTGGAGGGCAATGGTCTTTTAAATATGCAGCAAATCGGGACCAAAATATCCAGCTCTGCATGTGTTACCCTTCAAAATATATCCTTGGGAATCCCATGGTCAAGGCGCTGAACATTCTCCATGAATCTGTGCTTACATCAGGACAACGTCTTAGGTATTATAAGAATAGGTGCCCTACACAATTAATACTACTACCTGACCCCAGATGGTATTCCCTTTGTGAAGAAAAATTGTCCAAAACTTGGAACTGAGAGAAAAATAATGATTACAGATCTTAACAATATCATACTGGAGCATTTTCAAACAAGCCCATCCAAGGTTTATCCAACTCTCTGGAACACACTTTTGTTTGACTTAATATTCAATATTTAGGGGTCCAGTCTTGTGAATTTGTAGAAGATTGGTAAGCTGCAAGTGATTTTCATCCAGTAAGAATGGAAGTGATATTTGTAGACATGCAACTCAAAGATTAGAGTTTGATTGCCCTGTATCCAATTTAGCAAACTGATTTCAAAGCAGTCCTTTCCAGGCTATAAACCTTGCCATCCTCCTGGTTCCCTCATTAAAGAGTAAAGTAACTTGTTGACAAGTACTCATTATATATTTTCATGAGAGCCATATTTTTAACTTTTTGAAAAGTATACTGGTGGTTTGAATTTAAGTTTCATGAAGGAGAACTAATACCTGGCCTTAATTAAATATTTGTTGCTGGGCTTCAGACACCTCACATCAAAACATTTAATTTCCTTTGCCATTTCCAATATCTAAGCAGTTTAAATCCACTCATGATTGTTCTAGTGTATTTTTTAAAACTTTGCATTATCACAGCTGTGCATTAACTACTTTCCACAACTGCATGTCTTAAGTACCAGACTAATTTCCCTGACTCAAATTAATAACTGATTATAATTATCTACCTTTCAGTTCAAACGTGATGTTAGTATTTTTAGAACTCTTTCAGATGCTCTCTTAGGTGAGGAGGGTTTTTTTCTGGTAAATTACAATATTTAGATAACTTTTTTCAAGTGGTAATTCTGTGTCTCTATCAGAGTTCAATCCTTTATAAAAAGGATGTCCAAAACTGGACTCTCGCTACTCCTCTGTAGGGTGCAGCCTGGACTCTACCCATCATGGAAATGGGAGAGTAGTATTTTTCATAAGCTCATCTGGCTTTGAAGTTTAAGTAACATATTATTTACTACAAAGTTATTGAATAGTATTACACTCTAATAAAGCAAAATTTGTCAAGAATACTTCCTAAGGGAGAAGGTTTCTCTTTAATGTTTTGTCAAGAAGAACTGGATCATATAAGCAATTTACACACACCTTATACCTACCCTTCTAAAGTACCAAGATTTTGAGTGGGCATAGTCACCATTTTAAAGGTGGGGGTGGGGCAGTGGATGAGGAGGGCAGGACTGAAAGATAAGATTTCATAATACTTGATACCCCAGGACTCTCCTTCTTATAAATTAAAATTCTTAAATTAATACCCAACCAAGTTCCATCAAATGTCATAGAAAAAAAATAGAACATTCAAAGTAAATTTTAATAACTAGAGGAAAATGTACATTTGGATTCTTGCTTACCATGATTCTCATGAGGCTTGATTCCTACATGTGTTCTTGCTTCTCACACCTTAATGATACAACCAAGGGGATTTTTTTCTCTAAACTACAATGACTTCTTATTCATGATAGAAGCTAGTCCCATTATAAAGGAGAAGGAGTTATATTTTTTTTTAAAAAAGGAACAGATAATAAAAACACACTGTGCTGGAATTACCTGGAGGGAAAGTGACAGTAAAAATAAAGTGCCAATTTGACCCAGAGATCAAAACTGCCAAGTTGGAGAACCTCACATAACCATCTTGAGTTTCTGCCTGAGTACATCCTGCAAATAAACACAAAACCAAAAAGTGAATGTTAGTTACCTACACAAGAGCGATTTCTTCAAGTCTTCCCTGTAGAGAGGCAAATGGACAATATGGGAAAAAAAATTTAATTGAAGAGGTTACTAAATCCATCAGGCTTCTCTTAGACAAATCTTGGAACTAAATAATCCAAGATAGAATAATAACAACAAAAGCCAACATATATTGAAAGCTTACTATGCCAGACGTTGTGCTTTATATTCATCATTGTACATAAACTACACAACCCTATAAAATATACTATTACCAATATTCTAGAGATTAAGAAATAGACTCAGGAAAGGTTAAATTACGTGGTGAGAGGGTTATAGCTCAAATCTGCCTGTTTTCAAAGTTTGTATTCTTAGCCCTTATTATATACTGAATATTTAAATGTCTCTCAAGAAAGAAAGTCTATTCTCTTTCTAGGTGGTCAGTTTCTAGGCTCTGCCTCTCTTCTATTCAAGGGATCTGTGGTTTATGCAGTGACAGAGTTAGGCCAATAGATCAGGACCACAGCAATGCATCAAATCAGGAGTGATAAAAGCTACCCTGTTCAGCAACCTGGATCGTCTGGGCTATGGTTTCCCTGAATAAAATGCAAAAAGGAAAGCTGACATCTTCTAACAATAGGCCATCCATTTATAAAGTAAAAGAAGGAAACTTAGCTCTGGATCCCGTTCACAATGCCTTTAATTAGTCTTCTGACTCCACTATCCTCAAATTACTTTGCTAATTAACAGCTGCTCCATTTCACTCTGGAAATGTCACTATGATTGGTATGATGGACAATGAGATAGGAGAGTGGTCCTAAAGTTTAAAAATTGGTTTGAGATCTTTAAGGCTGAAAGGTATCATAAAGATAGAATATGCATAGTGTTCTATTTCTCAATTCAATTGCTCAATCCTTTTGGGGAAAACATTGTCTTTCTTCATCAATTTTTCAGAGCTAACTAAAATTTCCATTTTCAGAAACATCTTTTCCTTCATCTCTTCAGAGTCCCGAAATAAATAAAATGCCCAGAAAAAATGGAAATAAATAAGCCAAGACTGAAATAAATGATAGGCACCAAGACAAATGCCGTTTATACTCTTTAAAACCTATATGCATCAAAATTATGGTCAATAAACTCTTGCAAACAGTGAACTGCAGAGTACAGATGTTCAACATGAAATCATTTGCTACAGTTTTCCCTTTGACAAACGTTCTTATTGTTCCCATCTTTGGAGGAATACAAAGCAGCATTTAATTGAAATGTGTCCGGCGAGCACAGTGAGTCTGCCTCATAGAACAGCCGCCAAACTGCCTAATGGAAAGTACTTTAGCTCCAAATCGGTTTGCTTTTGAGTTAAATACAAGCTTGCCTCAGAGATCTCTACAAAGATTCCCATATATATCTACGATATTCTCAGCTTTGAAGCATATGTGCCCCAAAGCTGAGGCAGTTTGCTGCCAAGTACAGTACATGACTCTGGGGTTCATCATATCTCTGGAATGGTAATTGTAAAATAGACAAATGTCATTGACAGGCTCCCTGATCAAGCTGGTCCTGGCTGAGGGAACCTGGGAGGAGATGGGGTGTTGGGCTTCACATAAGATTGAAGTTGATGACATGCTTTATCAGGGAATGCTACTTGAATGTGATTCTGTAGGGCATAGGGTTTCTAAAATACTTTTCACCCCAAAACTATCCCTCTTACCCTTAGCTATCCACACTAGCAAACTGTTACATCATTAATGTTGAGAGTTTATTTTTTTAGTATTAAGAACACATTTTTTCTACAACTAGGATCTATAGCTAAATATCAAAGGATCTGAAGGACCCTAAAATAATTGTCTTTGCGTACATAAACCCACTTTTGGTTATAACCTCTTTTTTTTTTGAACTGAAGAGGATTTACTGAGACAAAAGAACATGAAGTTAAACTGCAGAACAAAAGATTCAGGCTAGACATATAGACCGGGTTTTATTGTTGTTAATTTATTTTTCTGCAGGAAATACTTAGAATAAGTTAGGTAATCCATGCCAAATGGTTTTGCTTCCATTCTTTCTGAAGTTAAGGAGAAATATTTCATGATGGCTTCAAGAGAGACTTTCAATCATTGAAATAGGGTGTTTGGTGATGTGGGCATTCTACAAAGAAAATGACACCAGATTTTTTTCCTATTTCATGACACTCACACACACGCACAAAAACGTGTGCATATAGGATGACCTCAGCCCATTCCTCATACACTCTCATTGAATTTCCCAAAGAGAACAACGGTGAATATACTGATCCAGGGGAGTCAGTTGGCTTGAGCATGAGTTGGTGTTAATGGAGGAAAATAACAAACGGTTTCACGCCTCTTTCATTTTGCATGATCCAATATGATTCTAAGCTAGACAGTGATGATATCCTTGGGATAACTGAGAGGAAACCAATGACGAATGGGGGGAGTATGTGTCAGGAGTGGGGCACAGTAAAGTATGGAGGCTGAGTAAGGTATAGTAGAGGAGTAGGTATGGGATACGATAAGGTATGGAGTGTGAGTAAGGAACTGGGTATGGGTAATGTATGCAGTATGGCAAGGTACATATTTTATAGGAGGCATGTGAATGAGCTTAGACTCAAAGCCAGGGTAGAGCAAGAAGTAACTAGAAGAGGGCAGACAGCAGAAGCAAGAAGAACTACAATCCTGCAGCCTGTGGAACAAAAACCACATTCACAGAAAGATAGACAAGACGAAAAGGCAGAGGGCTATGTACCAGATGAAGGAACAAGATAAAACCCCAGAAAAACAACTAAATGAAGTGGAGATAGGCAACCTTCCAGAAAAAGGATTCAGAATAATGATAGTGAAGATGATCCAGGACCTCGGAAAAAGAATGGAGGCAAAGATCAAGAAGATGCAAGAAATGTTTAACAAAGACCTAGAAGAATTAAAGAACAAACAAACAGAGATGAACAATACAATAACTGAAATGAAAAATACACTAGAAGGAATCAATAGCAGAATAACTGAGGCAGAAGAACAGATAAGTGACCTGGAAGACAGAATAGTGGAATTCACTGCTGCTGAACAGAATAAAGAAAAAAGAATTAAAAGAAATGAAGACAGCCTAAAGACCTCTGGGACAACATTAAACACAACATTCGCATTACAGGGGTCCCAGAAGGAGAAGAGAGAGAAAAAGGACCCAAGAAAATAATTGAAGAGATTATAGTCGAAAACTTCCCTAACATGGGAAAGGAAATAGCCACCCAAGTCCAGGAAGTGCAAAGAGTCCCATCCAGGAAAAACCCAAGGAGAAACACGCAGAGACATATAATAATCAAATTGGCAAAAATTAAAGACAAAGAAAAATTATTGAAAGCAGCAAGGGAAAAATGACAAATAATATACAAGGGAACTCCCATAAGGTTAACAGCTGATTTCTCAGCAGAAACTCTACAAGCCAGAGGGAGTGGCATGATATACTTAAAGTGATGAAAGGGACGAACCTACAACCAAGATTACTCTACACGGCAAGGATCTCCTTCAGATTTGATGGAGAAATCAAAAGCTTTACAGAAAAGTAAAAGCTAAGAGAATTCAGCACCACCAAACCAGCTCTACAACAAAGGCTAAAGGAACTTCTCTAAGTGGAAAACACAAGAGAAGGAAAGGACCTACAATAACAAATCCAAAACAATTAAGAAAATGGTAATAGGAACATACATATTGATAATTACCTTAAACGTGAATGGATTAAATGCTCCAACCAAAAGACACAGGTTCGCTGAACGGATACAAAAACAAGACCCATATATATGCTGTCTACAAGAGACCCACTTCAGACCTAGAGACACATACAGACTGAAAGTGAGGGGATGGAAAAAGATATTCCATGCAAATGGAAATCAAAAGAAAGCTGGAGTAGCAATACTCATATCAGATAAAATAGACTTTAAAATAAAGAATGTTGCAAGAGACAAGAAAGGAGACTACATAATGATCAAGGAATCAATCCAAGAATAAGATATAACAATTGTGTATATATATATACCCAACATAGGAGCACCTCAATACATAAGGCAACTGCTAACAGCTATAAAAGAAGAAATTGACAGTAACACAATAAAAGTGGGAGACTTTAACACCTCACTTGCACCAATGGACAGATCATCCAAACAGAAAATTATAAGGAAACACAAGCTTTAAATGACACAATAGACCAGATAGATTTAATTGATACTTATGGGACATTACATCCAAAATCAGCAGATTACACTTTCTTCTCAAGTGCACATGGAACCGTCTCCAGGATTGATCACATCTTGAGTCACAAGTCAAGCCTCGGTAAATATAAGAAAATTGAAATCATATCAAGCATCTTTTCTGACCACAGCACTATGAGATTAGAAATAAATTACAGGGAAAAAAATGTTAAAACACAAACACATGGAGGCTAAACAATATTTTACTAAAAAACCAAGAGATCACTGAAGAAATCAAAGAGGAAATAGAAAATACCTAGATACAAACGACAATGAAAACACAATGATCCAAAACCTATGGGATGCAGCAAAAGCAGTTCTAAGAGGGGAGTTTATAGCAATACAAGCCTACCTCAAGAAACAAGAAAAATCTCAAATAAACAATCAAACCTTACACCTAAATGGACTAGAAAAGAAGAACAAACAAAACCCAAAGTTAGTAGAAGGAAAAAAATCATAAAGATCAGAGCAGAAATAAATGAAATAGAAACAAACAAAATAATAGCGAAGATCAATAAAACTGAAAGCTGATTCTTTGAGAAGATAAACAAAATTGATAACCTAGACTCATCAAGAAAAAGAGGGAGAGGACTCAAATCAATGAAATTAGAAATGAAAAAGGAGAAGTTACAACAGACACTGCAGAAATACAAAGCATCCTAAGACACTACTACAAGCAACTCTATGCCAATAAAATGGACAACCTGAAAGATATAGACAAATTCTTAGAAAGGTATAACCTTCCAAGTCTGAACCAAGAAAAAATAGAAAATACGAGCAGACCAATCACAAGTAATGAAATTGAAACTGACATTAAAAATCTTCCAGCAAACAAAAGCCCAAGACCAGATGGCTTCACAGGCGAATTCTATCAAACATTTAGAGAAGAGCTAACACCTATCCTTCTCAAACTCTTCCAAAAAATTGCAGAGGGAGGAACACTCCCAAACTCATTCTATGAAGGCACCATCACGCCGGTACCAAAACCAGACAAAGATACTACAAAGAAAGAAAATTACAGACCAATATCACTGATGAATATAGATGCAGAAATGCTCAACAAAATACTAGCAAGCAGAATCCAACAACACATTAAAAGGATCATACACCATGATCAAGTGGGATTTATCCCAGGGATGCAAGGATTCTTCAATGTACACAAATCAATCAATGTGATAAACCATATTAACAAACTGAAGAATAAAAACCATATGATCATCTCAATAAGATGCAGAAAAAGCTTGTGACAAAATTCAACACCCATTTATGATAAAAACTCTCCAGAAAGTGGGCATAGAGGGAACCTACCTCACCATAATAAAGGCCATATACGACAAACCCACAGCAAACATCATTCTCAATGGTGAAAAACTGAAAGCATTTCCTCTAAGATCAGGAACAAGACAAGGACGTCCACCCTCGCCATTATTATTCAACATAGTTTTGGAAGTTTTAGCCACAGCAATCAGACAAGAAAAAGAAATAAAAGGAATCCAAATCGGAAAAGAAGAAGTAAAACTGTCACTGTTTGCAGATGACATGATACTATACATAGAGAATCCTAAAAATGCCATCGGAAAACTACTAGAGCTAATCAATGAATTTGGTAAAGTTTCAGGATACAAAATTAATGCACAGAAATCTCTTGCATTCCTATACATTAACAACAAAAATCAGAAAGCGAAATTAAGGAAACAATCCTATTCACTACTGCAACAAAAAGAAAAAAATATCTAGGAATAAACCTATCTAAGGAGACAAAAGACCTGTATGCAGAAAACTATAAGACACTGATGAAAGAAATCAAAGATAACACAAACAGATGCAGAGATATACCATGTTCTTTGATAGGAAGAATCAACATTGTGAAAATGACTACACTACCCAAAGCAATCTATAGATTCAGTGCAATCCCTATCAAATTACCAATGGCATTTTTTACAGAACTAGAACAAAAAATCTTAAAATTTGTATGGAAACACAAAAGATCCCGAATAGCCAAAGCAATCTTGAAGGAAAAAAATAGATCTGGAGGAATCAGATTCCCTGACTTCAGACTATACTACAAAGCTAGAGTAATCAAGACAACATGGTACTAGCACAAAAACAGAAATATAGATCAATGGAATAGGATAGAAAGCCCAGAGATAAACCCATGCACTTATGGTCAACTAATCTATGACAAAGGAGGCAAGGATATACAATGGAGAAAAGACAGCATCTTCAATAAGTGATGCTGGGAAAATTGGACAGCTACACATAAAAGAATGAAATTAGAACACTCCCTAACACCATACACAAAAATAAACTCAAAATGGATTAAAGACCTAAATGTAAGACTGGACACTACAAAACCCTTAGAGGAAAAAATAGGAAGAACACTCTTTGACATATATCACAGCAAGATCTTTTTTGACCCACTGCCTAGGTTAATGGAAATAAAAACAAAAATAAACAAATGGGACCTAATGAAACTTAAAAGCTTTTGCACAGCAATGGAAACCATAAACAAGACAAAAAGACAACCCTCAGAATGGGAGAAATTATTTGCAAACAAAGCAACTGATAAAGTATTACTCTCCAGAATTTACAAGCAGCTCATGCAGCTCAGTATCAAAAAAACAAACAACCCAATAGAAAAATGGGCAGAAGACCTAAATAGATATTTCTCCAAAGAAGACATACAGATGGCCAAGAGGCATGTGAAAACCTGCTCAACATCACTAATTATTAGAAATGCAAATCAAAACTACAGTGAGGTATCACCTCACACCGGTTAGAATGGGCTACATCAGAAAATCTACAAACAAGAAATGCTGGAAAGGGTGTGGAGAAAATGGAACCGTCTTGCACTGTTGGTAGGAATGTAAATTGATTCAGCCACTATGGAGAACAGCATGGAGATTTCTTTAAAAACTAAAAATAGAATTACCATATGACCCAGCAATCCCACTACTGGGCATATACTCTGAGAAAACCATAAATCAAAAAGACACATGCACCCCAATGTTCATTGCAGCACTATTTACAATAGCCAGGAAGCAACCTAAATGCCCATCGACAGAAGTATGGATAAAGATGTGGTACATATATACAATGGAATATTACTCAGTCAAAAAAGGAACGAAATTGGGTCATTTGTAGAGATGTGGATGGACCTAGAGACTGCCATACAGAGTGAAGTAAGTCAGAAAGAGAAAAACAAATATCGTATATTAACGCATATATGTGGAATCTAGAAAAATGGTACAGATGAACCGGTTTGCAAGGCAGAAATAGAGACACAGATGTAGAGAACAAATGTATGAACACCAAGGGGGAATCATGGGAAGGGGTGGTGGTGGGATGAATTGGGAGGTTGGGATTGACATATATACACTAATATGTATAAAATAGATAGCTAATAAGAACCTGCTGTATAAATAAATAAAACTAAAAAAAAAAAGTTCTGAAATACGTTGCAGCATAGATGAATCTTGAGGACATTATGCTAGGTGAAATCAACCAGTCACAGAAGGACTAACACTGTATGATTTCATGTATATAAAGTATCTAAAATAGTAAAACTTATAGAAGCAAAGAACAGAATGGTGGTTTTTGATTTTCATATGCACAACTCCAGAAAAGTAAATGAAGCTAGCAGTGGTACTGGGACTGAACAGGAAGGTAACGGAGGACCAAGAAAGCTGGAGAGGAGAAAATGAGCTCTCAGGGCCTGTTCTGGGCCAGGCGCTTTGCATTTGCCATCACATTTATTCTTTATAACATTGAGAGCCAGTGTTTGTTTCCCCATAGAATCCACATTGTACCTATGACTTGATACTGTACCAGAGAATCATCTGTACATGATTAGGGGGCCATGACCTTTTCCTTACACCATACTGAAGATACAGGTATGACAATAATACTCCTCACCATGTTGGCAGGGGTGGGGGTAGGTGGGCAGATGGTTTGTTAAACATTTCCTGCCAACCTAATGTTCCCTTTTGCAGACACTGGCGTTGTAGACTGGTGGTGAAGGGGATTTCTTCCAAACTAACAAAGATACTGAGTATTAGCGGCTTTTGTTATAGATTCCCAACAGTAGCAAACATTTCTGTGCAGATGCAATTACAGCAGGTCTCCGAATGTCACAGGTACCTACCTCTCAGCATGGAATCTGATGTCCCTTCCAGAGAAACAGAAATGACCCAAGGCTCTGATGGGGGCCCCAACGACTCTACTCTCCGATTCTGGAAACAGGAAAAAAGGGGAAAAGTTGGACTCAGAAGAGAATTTTGTGAAGTTATCTGAAAAAGAAGAGGATTCACACAGAATCTTTTATAAAGCACACAATAAACAAAGGAAAAAAATAATAAATATTTTCTTTCTCAGGTTAAGAAGAATATATCAAATTAGCTTACTGAGCAGAGAGAAGGGAGATTATTGCAAGAAAAGTTGGGGCAGGGCAGTGAAGAGGAGAAAGGAAAGTTAAGTTTACAGAAAAGGAGAGTGGCACGGTGTGCTGAGGGTTAATAAGGAAGGAAAGATTAAGACGACAAAGCAGGAGAGAGTTGGGTGAGTGCCAGGCTAGAGCAGAAGTGTGGACCTCAGGCCCATGGCCTTCAGCCCTCTGTAAGCACGTCAGGGGAGGCATTTCTAAAGTCAAGAGTAGAAAGCTGATTTGAGCATCATATTTCACTTTTCCCCCCTTGATATTAGTAAATATAGACAAGATAAAATAGAATCAGAGGGCATGGACACTGAAATTAGAATTAAGCACAGAAGCCTCTTGTTGATGCTGTACTTAACCACATACAGGAGAAATCATTTAAAATAACATAGAACTATAATGCAGATGTGATGGCATAAATTCCTTCATTAGCATATGAAATGACTTCTTCAGATATAGATCCAACACTTGGAGAAGGCGAGATTTCTGAGAAGATACATGAGACCTATCGTAAGAATGTGCTTGAGGAGGGCTTCCCTCGTGGTGCAGTGGTTGAGAGTCTGCCTGCCGATGCAGGGGACACGGGTTCGTGCCCCGGTCCGGGAAGATCCCACATGCCGCGGAGCGGCTGGGCCCGTGAGCCATGGCCGCTGAACCTGCGCGTCCGGAGCCTGTGCTCCGCAATGGAAGAGGCCACAACAGTGAGAGGCCCGCGTACAGAAAAAAAAAAAAGAATTTGCTTGAGGAGAAAAGGTATCAGAATTCTATTTTTACCCTTGATCAAATTCTGGACACTTATAGAAAGTGGAAGGAAAGCAGGCTGTGAAATGGAAGGAAAATAATGAAAGTAGTTAGATGTTCTAAGTGCACCAAATGTCACAGGGTGGGCACTCTGTACATGTGTATCTTGAAGATGATGCAATGTGAAACATGCACCAGATACAACATGGTACCCGGCTCTGAATAAAGATTGTTACCTGTGCACAAGGTACCTGCTTATCCAGAAAAACGAGCTGTGGTTGTACTGTAAGTTCTTTTCCCACTTCTCCATCTGAAGGCTGGACTAGGACTGAAAGACCATAGGGCCGAATATATATCAAGTTCCCAGTTTCGAAATTGCTTGTATTTCTGGCACATGTTAAAAAAGAAAAGAATACATGCCTAAGATTACAGATATCATATCACTGCAGTAGCTTTTTTCCATAACACATTATTACCAGTGAGAAGATTTGCATTTGCCTTTGTTTCTAGAAACTGAATAATACACTCTATAGCAAACATGACCTTATAACTAAAGAATAATTATATATTTACTTTATATGTTTGCTTTGCCATAGGAAAGAATGCACTGGTTGGGGCGGGGGGGGGGGGTGGGGGAGGTGGGAGGAGAACATACTATGAACTTAGATTTTATCACAATTTGTTAATATCAGCTCCAAAAAGCCTTAGTGAGGCAACTTATCAGACTAAAATATTTAGAAGGTGGGGATGTGTTCTAAGTATGCTAGTAAACCAGCTCTCCCCCAAGAGGTGTTAGTGTTTTCCAATTTCCACAGTATAAATACATTCACCATGGCTAATTCTGTGGTACCAAGATGACGTCACCAAAAAGAACTGGAAAGAGATGCCTGGGAGCAACCTCCCACACCACTGTTTCACATGGAATAGCTCATTTAATCTCACAACCACCCTTTCATGTTCATTGTCTCCACAGGATGTTTGCACTAAATAGAATCGACAACTGTGGAATTCATTGATTAATTGATTTCAGTTGAATGAAGTCCTTAGGGAGAATAATACTTATAATTAATATATGCTGAGCACTTACACCCTGTACCAAGTACTATTCTATGCTTTCCACCTATAAACTCATTGCATCTTTAAAGTGACACTATGACATAGGTACTCTTATTTGCACATGAAGAAACTGAGGTCCAAAAAGCCTTAAGTATTTTTCCAAAGGTCTTACCAAGAGTAAGTGTATGACCAAGGTCCAGAGCTATACTGTTTTTCATCTCTTTTGAGCACATTAATTGCTGATGTGACTTAGCAATAAAATGGAATAATTATAAAATAAAATACTTACATAATTCATGATACCTCAAAACATCTTTTTACCGGAGCTTTGGTATTTTTGAAGACCCAAGGCAGCTCTATTAAACGAATATTCTGGGTTATACACCTATTGTCCCATTAAGCCTATTGTGTATTACACATCAGAGGCATGCAATAGAGTTTTAGCAATTAAATGGATATATATAGACACCATATATCACACATATTACCCTAATATAGGGTAATAGATTACCGTCAAAACACCCTAGGTCAGGTCTAACAAGGCTTTGAGTTTTTTTTTTAAATAGTATCCTACCCAGCCCTCAATTAAATGCTTGTGAGTCAACTACTTGGTCCCCTAATCTTTTTTTTTTTTCTTATGTGAGGAGAAAAGGATATTTATTTTAACAGAGAGCGTATGCGAGGTAAAGGTGACAATTAGTCCTAAGAAGAGGAAACAGTGCAAGAACAAATACAGAGGATCACAAACTATGAAGTTTCTGTAGGGAGCAATTTCCCTCTCCCCTGAGAATCCTGGAAAATGGGGGATGGAGCATGTGTGGTCCTACGAATCCCTTTTGGTCATTTACCAGCTAAGGTCCTGACCTCTGCTAGAATCACTCACTGGGAATTCCACACACACTAGTCTGATCATCATTTATTAGTTTGCTTAGCCTGAATGAGTAAGGCTCCTTTTTATTTAAAGAAAAAATTGAAATCATATTTTAAAACCCCATGTTATTCATTGCATCCTCTATGGCTCCTAGGTTACTGGAAAATTCTAACATTGTTATCAGATGCTATTTCTCCACTGGCCTATTTCTTTTTTTTTTTTTTTTTTTTTTTTGCGGTATGCGGGCCTCTCACTGCTGTGGCCTCTCCCGTTGCGGAGCACAGGCTCCGGACGCGCAGGCTCAAAGGCCATGGCTCACGGGCCCAGCCGCTCCGCGGCATGTGGGATCTTCCCGGACCGGGGCACGAACCCGTGTCCCCTGCATCGGCAGGCGGACTCCCAATCACTGCGCCACCAGGGAAGTGGCCTATTTCTTAAAAGCTTTCTGATGCAGGACAGGACGCAGGCTGTCCGTGTACGTTAAAGAAACCAAAAGACTCCATCCAAGGTACTGACATAAGCACGTTGATGTCTAGAGACGAAGGGATGGGAACCAACTACCTGAACACTTGCTAAAAGGCCCGTCCGTGACACACTTTAAAGTTTATTGTGAGCAAACATCTCTGATTAAATGTAAACAGCATCCCACTGGAGGTCAGAGACTTGCTGCTACAGCATATCCCAAGGTAATACCACTTTAAACTCCACATAAACTCGTAGGCAGTTTCTAACCTAAAACCTGACCGTAGGTGGTACAGTTTTTTACGATATGTTATAATAGTGCAATAAATCTGTTAGCTTAAAATCGAATCTCCGTGGCCTTTTAGAGAAATCATCATTAAATGCAGGGTCTTGTTAATGATGCCATCGAAGTGAAATTGTTTAATCTGCTAAGGGGGTGAAAGGTCACCAAATGAATTTTTTATAATACATCAACTTGACACGCAATAGGGAAAACTGTAATAGATAAAAGCAAAGGAAAAGGGCACTGTCTTCTTCTGATAGGTCAATAGCAGCCAAGAGAGTCACTCATCCACTTTCCTTTCACGATGGGGCTCCTTTTGCATTTAATATGGACACCCAATTAATACCTCAGCACCACAGACAACCTCATTTTAGGTGACTTATAGCAATTTCTCCCCCTTCCCTGAAATGAAAGTGATCACAATACATCATAGCATTGTGCGAATTAACGTTAATTGATTCAAGTTACCAAGCAATGATGGGCCACTTATATAACCTAGGCGTTATTGGGTGCTAGAAGGGATGGAGGGAAGATTAGATTCCAGTGTCCGTTGCTGTGACGACGGGAATCACCTGACGCCTTGTTAGACAGTTGTAAGGTTCTATTGCTGGCCCCAGTGGGGTCGTCAGTAAACGGGAGTGATGTCCAAACATCATTATCCGCTGCTCCGATATTAAAGCAAAGGGATTAGCAACTTATTGCAAGCAACCTGGATTTGTCATTGTGCTGTCGTTATCCAATTTCCAACCGCTAATGTGACTGTAGCCTGCAGGCAGAAGGACCTACAGCCAAACTTTAAAAAATGGGGGAGGAAAGTTCCCTCCAATCCTCCCAGTTTAACCACTATTTCACAGCTTCCAATAGCCAGCCAGGTATGTGGAAGAATTTTTTTTTCCCTTCAGTGCTTAAGTGCTAGCAAAAGAGAAAGACCAAGAAAATACAGAAATGTCTGAGTTCAGAGATCACTACTATTCACTCCAACTCTTGCTTTTTAATCTGCCCGATCTGCAATGCTTCCCCTACAGAGGAGGGGATTGTTTCTATCTGCATGGCAAACTGAGCAAACAAATAAATAAATCATCTTGATGAAGGCTCGCTCTGGGCAGTGAGGTGAGGGTGGGGCGTTTGGAGATACTTCCTCACTTCCTCTTCAGCCTTGGCCTCCTCAGAGTTACTAAGTCAGGTTCCTATAAAAGAGCTCCATGTTTTGATTAAATTTTTTAGGGTATGCCGTGAGGGAACTTAAATTTCAGAGGAGTTTGCGAGATTCTGTACCCTGGAAGAAGAAAGCAAGTTCTCCACTCGGTTCAGTTTAACAAACAAATGTTAGCCCTTCCACCATGTACAAATATTGTTTTAGGCACTACGAGATAGGCAAAGATAAATACAACACCATAACCTCGGTCCCTCAGGAATGTTCTTCCACAGAGTCCGTAAGGCAAGAATGACTTTCCTGGCTATCTTTCAGAGCTAACAGATACATTTTATTTATATTTCATAGTCCTAATGCTCCCTGTTAAACCTAGCCAAATGCCCTTAGCTGCCATCAACTCCTAAGAGAGAAAAAATGTCTTATGATCTCATGGTTTCTTTCTGGCACCATAGCATAGTGATTCCAAACTTCGCACATTACAAGCATCCAATACATGTTACTATAGGAACACTATGACCAATCAGTACCCACCATGCACTTCCTCTGTTCTTAGGTCATTAAAATGCCTCTAGAAAGCCACCACCTATCTTGGACTGGCCAACTTCAAGTTCTGATACACTCTTGAACTGCTGCACTTACTGCTGTGCTCTAATACTTGTTATTAAACTCTTACGGTTCTTTGGAATTTTTCATTTCAAACTGAGATTTGAGGAACCACAGGCGTAGGTTGCACTGTGCCATGAGAATATAAAGACACAAAATAAACACGGCACAACCTCCAACAAGGTCAACTCAGAGGTCAAAACCTAAGTATTTTAGTCAGAAAATTGTTCAAAATAATATTTTATAATAAATCTAGCATGAATATCTTATCTGGGGTAATATAAATTCTGAATACATTTTTTAAGATCATACACAAATATTCAAAATTTCCTGTTTGTGATGGAGTCCCCTAGCAGTCATAGTCTAACCAGGAAAAGAGAAATCACTCAAGATCTTTCTGGTGGAAGAGATTTGTTACAGGATATTGGTTGCAGAGAAGTCAAACCGGTTACATTTCACTATTTGCAACATGTATTTAACGATCACTTATGGTGCATGACACTGCTTAGGTACTCTTGGGAGTATAATAGTAAATTGAAGCCTTGACCAATGAATGAATATTATAAAGATAAAAATATACTAATTTTATGAAAAACTAGATTAATGGTTAAGCAGGTTCATATTGAATTAATGATTTCCTTGTAATAGATATAGAATAATGAGATTTAATATACCATATTCTTATTAGACAGTTGAGTAAATGTTTGTTTTCCCTATCTATTAATTTTTAAATCTCTAGATTTTCATATGAGCCATACAATTTTTTGGACATAATAACTGTTCAATTAATGTTTGGGAAATAAAAAACATTCAAATGTAAGTTTTCATGAGTCTTTATTATATTTAGCTACAACTTCACCACCCGTACACATAAATCTTAAATTGATTGTAAGGTAGTACGGTTCCGGTTCAATTTCGGAATTAGAACTACATGTGCATGTGGGTGGAAAACTACTGGATGCAGATAAGTCAACAGCAATAATGGATTAGAATTTTCCTCCTGTTTATAAGGAAGAGAGAAGGGAAAATGTAAACTGTAGAAGTAGAATCAAAGATTTAGTGGTCTGGGGCCATTTAGTACAAGAACAAGGGTCCCTAAGGGCATCACTGCAGTAACAGAGCTGTGAAATAAATGATAGCTTTAATGATGACATGAATCATCAATAAAAATGTGAAAGGTCTACATCATTTTCCATTTAATAAGGCTGGATAATATCTATTTCTTTTTAGTTTAAGAGATGAAGTCATTTTTAAAATGTAGTGATAAAATAAACAATTTTTAATTAAATGGAAAGTTTACTTATGCAGAGCATCTCATTTTCCCACAAAGCCACATATATAAAATACCATTATGATAATTTTGCCATCCACCTAACTCAACAAACCAGTGAATTTGTATTGTAGTGAAAAAAAGAAATGGTGCAAAAACACTCTTTAATGGCAAAGCTGTGGTTTTGCCAGGAGGGAGGAAAGAGACAGGCTAGCAGTATGGGAATCCCTTCCCGGATGAATATTCTGCCAGTCTTGAGAAGAGCATCCTTCAGTGTTGACAGAAAGACCCTGTCCTTGCATACTCCAAATAGCTGTTTCCTAGAAAGCAGGTGCCCAAGGGGCGGGGAGAGATTGCACAAGAGAAGATGTTAAATGAGCCTGAATGTCACCAAAAGACTCATGTCACCAATTGTCTCTCCTAGTTTTCTTCTCTATTCCAAGTCAGCTTGATAAGGTGTGCCTTATACACAGTGAGGAAACTTAAAAAGCTACTAATGTGAAGGGTGCAAAAACACACAGGTGTATACCGCCACAGAGCCATGCTCACATTCCCTATAACTGTTTTTAGGGTCCAAGGTTCATGGCAACGTCAGAAACAAAGAGTTTTATGTGAGATAGCGTATTAGTTTTCTACGGCTGTGAAACAAAACTCCACACACTCAGTGGCTTAAAATATCACAAATCTATGATCTTCAGGTTGTGGGTCAAGAGTTTAGACAGGCTTGGCTGGGGGTTCACTGCTTAAGTGGAGGCTCTCAGGAGAATCCACTTCCAAACTCATTCCAATTGTTGGTGGAATTCATTTCCTTGTGGCTGTGGAATGGAGGTCCCTGTTTCCCTGTGGGCTGTCAGCCAAGGTCCACTCTGTACTTACAAAGTGCATCTGATTTTTTTCTCATGTGGTGCCTTTCATCCTAAAAGCAGTGACACTTCAATTCCTTCTCACACTTGGAATCTCTCTGCCTTCCTCTTCTGCCACAGCAGGATAAAGCTCTCCTCTTTTAAGGACTGTTGTGTGTAATTGTGCCACCTTGATAATCCTGGGTATTCTCTCCAACTTAAGGTCTACTGTGCCACATAACACAGTGTCTTCATAGAAATTCTATCTGATCCTATTCATAGGTTCCCAGGATTAGGGCAGCACACATTTGGGTGGTCATTTTAGAAATTCTCAACCACAAATAGCTTTAGCATTTCAATAGCTAAACTTCCATGAAAGATACAGATATATTTATGCTTACTATATGACAAAGAATATTATTTAGAGGTGGGTTGTTTTTATGAAGCAGGAGAAAGAGAGGGAGAAGAAGAAAAGACAGGAGGGAAAGAAACTCAAGAAAGCAAAAATCAAATTTCTACTGCCAGGATTCCAGATAAAAGGCAGAATATAAACTAAGACCCTCGTGGGGAGCCCCAAGTTTAAAAAGCAGAGGTTGAACTTATGTTTATCTCTGTTCCCTCTACTCCACCGAAATTACTTAAAAGGAGAAAAATGAATAAAAATGGTGTAAATCAACATGGATAAAGAAGGCAGGAGAGGAGAGAACAACCAACAACAGAGGTTAACAAAGCTTTGGAAGACGGAAGACAGGTTCATGGAACTGACTTAGCCATGCAGAAGACACTTAAATCTAGATGCCTCTAGAGGAGGATAAAGACTGGGAGAGGCCAATGTGTTGTATATTATTTGATTAAAAAAACAGCACTCCAGTTCTCCCCACAAAGCAGAAAGTTGGTAGCTTTTTGAAAGCAGGTAGTACTCCCCTTGATAAGTAAATGTCTGATATGGCCTCAATTTGTTGAAATGCATGTAACGCCATTAAATTAACAAGAGTGAACCTTTAAAGAACACTGTAGATGTTTCCACTGAAAGGCCTATGTCCTCAGACTAATTTCTGCTGTCTAAAGGTCAATTCATTAGCTTGTCAATGGCTCTCCAGTGAGTTCAATGGAAGTCTGAGTTGACACTGATCGAAGTTGAAAGAAACAGGGCTGGCCCTGGGATCTGCCCCAGGCTTCAGGGTTGTTTACCATACTGTACAATTCTTAGGACCATGGGAAAACTTGCTGGTTCTCATTAAGTCCCTTAGGACATGGCATTTCTCATTCTGCAGAGAGTTATTCAGATATACTTAAGAAGCAGCCTTTCGTTAGCTTCAGAAGATTTTTTTTTTTTGCATATCTAGGAAACCTCTCTTAAAATACTAAAGAAACTGAGAGAGATGGGGACTATAACACATCCCAACAGAAAACTGATGCTACCTGTCACCAATTGTCTGTCTGAGTTTTCTTCTCTATTCCAAGTCAGCTTAATAAGGTGTTCCTTATACAGAGTGAGGAAACTTAAAAAGCTACTAATGTGAAACTGTTGATACATGTTCAGCAGTTTCTTATCAAGTCAGAAATACATGAGTTAAAAATGAAAACATGATGGCTATGACAGATGGTGGGCAATAAAGGTGCTCTTTTCTCTGAAGCTCACGATAGGATGATATCCCACACACATATGTGTGCATACCTACACTTGTGCTGGGTCCACTCTCTTTCCTGGGCTTCCTCTGCTTTATCTCCATTGCTTCTACTCTTTGACTTTGCTCTCCTTCTAGTTAAAAGCTAAATATTCACTGAGTCTTTTTTGTTGTTGTTGTTGTTTGGGTTTTTTTTTTAATTTATTTTTTTTCTTATTAGTCATCCATTTTATACACTTCAGTGTATACATGTCAATCCCAATCGAGTCTTTTTTTATATAATATAAAAATCAGTCATTTTAGAAGGATGACCTATTAAGAAAGCTCAGTACTGTAAAATCTAAATAAAATTGAGCAATGAACTGGCTCTATTTCTCTCTAGTCACCCATATGCTCATGAGAACTCGGTGGAATCTAAATGAAACTGGACTAAAGGAAAGAAAATATATTTAAATGTAAGCTAAGATACATTAGCACATTTTTCTCAGATTCCTGATTTTTATATTATCATGCATAATATCATAATTACATCAATAACATGGTGAAGGTTTAGTGGTTAGTAAAAATATCCAAGATATAATAGATTCTGAGTGCTCATGCAACTAGGAGTATTTTTAAATTCTAAACTAACAATCCTCAAAGCCCTTCACATCAACCAGAATCCAGAAAAAAAATTGCTTGAGTTTTCTTTCCATATCTTCCGTATATACTAGTGTCCTGTAAGGAAGAGGAACACCAAAGACAGGTAAAGTATGCTACATAAACATTAGCAAAGCTCTCATTTGGATATGTTGCTCTACGTATAAAAAGGCAATCAATGTATTAGTTGAATATTCCTTAAAATGTGAAGGTGTGTCTTTTTGTTTTGCTTTATTTTATAGTGAATACCACATCCACTGGAGATGGTTGTATAGAAGTAATTAATACCCATTAAATATTAGTTGCTTATTTATTAGCACTACGACAAATACAGTGAAAAAGCAGCAAGAGAATAATCTAAAACAATATGAGCATTCTAAACTTTCACTGAGTAACTTAGCTCAGAATCTAAATAATTTTTACCTATTTCAGGGACCCAACATCAACTATATCAACTCAAAACGTGCATAGGTTTGAGCTTATTTTTCCAGTGGTGATGACAAGCTTGCAGGGAATAACCATGTTTGAATCTCCTGAGTCCTCTATAACCCAGCAGCATGCATGTGTGAAACAGTTAGTTCATACACGTTTTCTAAGCATTATGGCAATTTCACATTGTCTCTCAGTTTGGAGTATCATTTCTGGTTCTTTCGTATCTGCTAAAGATTAGAGCTTGGGACTCTAACAGTCTTGACCTTGTGACAGATGTCTTAGATGAACTTGGGCTGGACAATTCATTTCTTGGGTAATACAATGTACAAAAAAATTGAGAGTCATTTATACTTGCCTCCTCCTATTGTGTACTTCATGTACTTCTTCATGTACTAAGCTCGGGGAAATATTCAGCTAAATTTACTTCTGAAGTGTGTAGTAAACACTGATCTGGTAAAGAACTTCAAAATACAAGCTTGTAGAGTCAGAAGAGCATAGCACAAAGGATATTACAGATCCTACACAGGTCTGTGCCATAAACATAGTTGGCAGCAATCATGTTCTGCCTCATGCAATTTGACATCCTTTCAGGGCTTTATAATCCTAGGTTAAATAAAACCCAATCAGGGTCACAGCTTTAGCTTAGTAAACTCCTGGGCATGCCTCCAAAATGTTCCTAAATATAAGTCTCTTCCCCAGTCCCTACAGGCAGTATTATTAACAACACCCTGAGTACTCAAGTCTTAGCTCATAGCTCTATGGAATTGTGATAGATAGTGTTTTTGTCCCATAAGGCAAAGATCATATCTGTTTCACCTTAGCAAACCCAGAATCTAGCCCACTGCTTAAATATGCGTTACATGATAAATGAATGAACAAGCACATTGAAAACAAGTTGCCTTAGAAAAATCTCTTCCTCCATGTTTTTCATTTTAAAGTACCAAAATAAAACATCTACATCTACCCAGGAAATAGAATAACCATGAAGACTACAGATTTAATAAAGAATTTTAAAATTGAGAATTTAAGTCTATAAGTGGCTCTTGACATTTTTATCCTTATCTTAAAAAGCAGACAGGTTATGTGACTCAGTGTAAGTAGGCTGACATTTGCAATACGCTTCCAAGAAATCAGCTCTCATTTAGAAGTTATTATAATTAGTACTTACCCATAGCCGATGACTCCCTTTGACTGAGTCACTAGTAAGGCCCCAATAGTCATATTTAGAACATTCTCTAGTACTCCAGTCTGTTGAGCAGTGATAACCTGGTGAGCCAAAGTCTGTAATTTGTTACTTGATAAGGATGGAATTACTCCAGTGTTCCTTACTGCTGGCAGATCACCAATTTCAACGACCATCACTTTTGAGATAGTTTCCATAGTGGTGGGCGGTAGGACTCTATATGAGCTCATTTCCATCATGAGAAGTCTACGCTGACCAACTCTATCATGACTGGCACAAGTCACAGTTGGGCAATTGCGCTTTCTCTTTGCTCTACGGTCAGCCATGGCCTTTAAGGTTGCTTCATTACCAGGCATCTCATGAATAAATCTGATTTGGTCTTGGCTAACCTGCAAGAAGTCAGTTAGTCTTTCAAGGGTCATCATTTCCCAGCCTTTTTCTAGAACTGAAAACATCACAGTGAGGGCCAAATGAATGGAAACACCTGAGCGAATTTCAATGGGCTCCTCTCCTTGTAGGACAACATACAAGAGGTTATCCATGATGCTGAAATAGTTGGCGCCAATAGACCCATTCAGCAGTGAGGAAGTTGATTGAACCTGAGTAGGTGTAATGAATCTTTCCCCTAAGAAAACATTCGGGCTCTGGAGTTCATGGTAGAATACAGCCAAGAGGAGCTTGGAGGTACTTTTGTTCCCCAATAGAAAAAAACGCAAAACTTGAGGAGTCTGATCCACAAAGCAGACCTTGGTGATTTCCTTGGTGGGTAAAATGGAATAGAAAGCAGATACAGACCCTGAAGTGGAGCAGGGAGTATTGGCATTTACGCTACTGAAGGTGTCAACAAAACCACTAGTCACAGATACAACTGGATATAACTTTTGCATTGCCCAAGTGGCATCAGCACTGTCAAGAATTAAGATCACTTGGTCAGTCTGTTTGCAGATGTAGCCTTGTATCAGCGATCGGTATGTGCATTTCTGCTCTTCTCTAAATGTGCCTATAAAATAAAGGAAAATAAACAAGTGACGTAAGAACCACAATCTCTCAAAGATGATTTACAATCCATCACTCTCACCATCATCAGTAACCTCAGGAAACATTTATTGAATATTCAAGTGTGAGAATGCAAAAAATTCTTGGGCAAAATATGGAAAGATACAGCTCTTTAATATAATTTAAATTTATATGTTACATAATATGCTATTTAAAGTTAATAATGGGCATAATAGCTAAGTGGTAAAAGAGCTGAATAAACAAAGTAATTAAGAAAAAGGAATAATCACTAAGGTCTACATAATGGAAAAAGGATAGGCGAGAAGAGGGTAATGATATTTGAGTCAATGGGAAAGAGGTAGATTGAGGGGGCGGGAACAGAGATTTTATGGAGGTATATTAAAATTGAAAAGGTATATTGTGACCAGATTGTGAAATAGTTTGGATGTCAGACTATATAATTTCCTCATACTTTTTCTCTAAACATGAAGAATAAAGAAATACAACAGGAGGAGAAGAGGAAAGTAGTAATTTGGGGAGTGTTGACATTAAATAGAGCCCAAGTTGAGGATGACTGCAGCTGATGAAAACATTTAAAGAAACAGCATTATTCACTATTCCCACTATTCCTAATCTTCCTGTCTATGAACCTAGAGTACTTCCTGTTCTGAATTCAAAGGTATGTGTTACCTTCCAACCAAAAAAAGTTCCTTTGACTTTAAATTAATAGTCACAAAATTGTCTTGTATTGTTTTCTACATATTTTAATTTTCCTTAGTGCATGTTCATCTAAGTAGCCTAAGGACTGGAACCAAAAAAAAATCAAATTATTATTATGTAGGATGTACTACATTTGAGCATGATCTAGCCTCCTTCTGCATCCTTCCTTCCATGTAATATGATAAGAAATCTGTGCCAAGCAAAAGTACAGTGAGGTATCACCTCACACCAGTCAGAATGGCCATCATTAAAAAGTCCACAAACAATAAATGCTGGAGAGGGTGTGGAGAAAAGGGAACCCTCCTACGTTGTTGGTGGGAATGTAAATTAGTGCAGCCACTATGGAAACAGTATGGAGGTTCCTTAAAAAACTAAAAACAGATTTACCATATGATCCAGCAATCCCACTCCTGGCCATATATCCAGAGAAAACTATAATTTGAAAAGATACATACACCCAATGTTCATAGCAGCACTATTCACAATAGCCAAGACACGGAAGCAACCTAAATGTCCATCGACAGATGAATGGATAAACATGTGGTATCTATATATATACAATGGAATACTACTTAGCCATAAAAAAGAATGAAATAATGCCATTTGCAGCAACATGGATGGACCTAGAAATTATCATACTAAGTGAAGTAAGTCAGAGAAAGTCAAATATCATATCACTTATATGTGGAATCTAAAATATGATACAAATAAATTTATTTACAAAACAGAAGGAGACTCAACAGACATAGAAAACAAACATATGGTGACCAAAGGGGAAGAGGGGAGGGAGAAGGATAAATTAGGAGTTTGGGATTCACAGATACAAACTACTATATATAAAATAGATTAAAAAAACAAGGTCCTACTGTATAGCACAGGGAACTATATTCAATATCTTGTAATAACCTATAATGAAAAAAAATATATATGTATAACTCAAACACTTTGCTGTACATCAGAAACGAACACAACATTATAAATCAACCATACTTCAATTTAAAAAAAGAGTGTCATAGGGCACTGAGGAAAGCTGAAAGAAGAAAAAAAGATCTGTGCCAAAGCTGCCTATGGTGTCAATAAACTTAATTACCAAAATGCTACTTCAGGAGTAGGACACCTGAACCTCAAAAATAACAGCAACAAAAGGGTCAAAATTATAAGGAAAACTGTAAAATATTTCAAATGGAATGATAATGAAATTTTAGCATATCAAAACTGTGGGATGTGGCAAAAACACTGCTTTGAAGGAAACTTATGTTAAATGCTTATATTACAAAAGAAGAATTGTCTAAAAGTGATGCCTTAGGTACTCCCTTACAAATTCAGAAAAAGAGCAAAGTAAACCAAGAGTAAGTAGAAAAAAAGGAAATGATAAATGTAACAGCAAACGTCAATGAAACAGACAACAAACAAACAAACAAGAAAAAACAGAGAAAGTGAACAAAGCTAAAATTTGGTTCTTGGAAAATGTCAACCAACCGATTAACCCCTCGCTAGACTGATCAAGATATAAAGGAAGAAGACACATCACCAATTTCAGGGATGAAAGAAGGATTACGACTTCAGATCCTACAGGCAAAGATTAAGAGACTCTTACAAACAAACTTTATGCCAACAAGTTCAACAACTTCGATGAAATAGGCAGATTCCTTGAAAACTGACACAAAACAGAAAATTCTAATTGCTCTATGTCTCTTAAATCACTTGAATTCATTAAATTAAATATGAAATTGTTAATCTAAGTAGAGATTTAATTATAAAATATTTTTAAATGGTCACCTATACACAGTGTGTTTTTTCCCGGTGGTAATATAATATGGAAACGTTAATGTGAAATCAAGAATTATCTTCCAAAGCATGCAACCAGTATGAAGGGAATTAATTAACTGCACGATCTTAACAGCCATGGACATTTTGCTTTGAGACCCTGATACATCACTCGCTACTACAGGTATATCATTTTCAAAGGAGATAGTAAGGTAGCCTTTCCTCATGGGTTATCCTCAAATCACACTAGTTCCTCTTTTCTAAACCTACTGCTCACTCTCCTTTTTACACATTTTTTTCAGTCATGCTGATGCCATTGATGAATCGTTCACATTCCATCCGGTTTTATAGATCTCTGACTTTATTCTTCTTGCTTCTCATTCAGGAGTTATAAGGTCTTTCATAGTGACCTCTGTAGATTGCTAAATTCTTGGAACTGTACCTAAATAAAATACTTATTCTCTTAGTTGATATGATACTCAATCATTCTCTGCTACTAACTAACTATATGTACTTGATAAATTACATAAACACTAGGAACCAATGTCCTTAAGGTGTTATTTCTCAAGGCCTAAGGCTATATCTCATATTTAAATTACCATAGGGTTCAACATCCTACCTCAAACACAGTAGAAATTCCTTAATATGTATTAGTTGATTGACATGTAATGTCCTTTTCAAAACCCCTATTCTTCAAATAATTTTTATCTATTATTTCCAGGTGTCTAGTTATAAGATTATTATTCTATAGCTTGAATACAATTTAAACCAACTCATCACAAGAACAGAGTATACTACAGAAGGGCATTGTGAGAATTGCCCCTTGAATTAATGTTAGTATTTGATAGTGTTCTGTGAGAGATCCAACTATTTCACATGAAACCATAAGACTGAAATTATGGCTGATTATATTTATATGAATCTTGTGCTCTTGAATCACATAATCGATCTGTCCACACATAAAAACATTCTGTTATGACAAAGCATTTTTTTCTTGGCTGATTCATTCATTCATTAAACAAGTGGAGGAAGGGAGTGAAAGGTTGGATAAGCCTATGAATGAATCAGGAGAACAATGTGTCTTCTGCAGACAGTAAATAGAATGTGCTGGTGGATTTGCTGTAATGATTGAGGCAGCAGGGATACTAAGGAAAACACACCGTATCCTTATATTCTGTAACAGTGGCACGGAAACTATCAGAGGGGTCCTCCTGATAAGACAAAACTTTCACACAATTTTGTTAATGGGAGACTCTGACTTATTGCTTCAACAGGTCTTAGATGGCCAGAGGGTGGTCATCCCACGTTGCTGCAAATAATATATAATGGTTGCTTGGGAGAGCTTCAGATAGAGAAATATCTGACAGGAAGTCCATAGACTCATGGGAATGGTACCTGGAAGGGGTATGGGATAAAAGAGGGATTAGAATGCCAAGAGGAAGACTTGACCTCACTACAAAGATACCCTCAAGCTATAAGGCTGGTAATCCTTCCTTCCTTCCCTTCTTCTTTCCTCCCTCTCTCTCTTCCTTCCTCCTTCCCTAACTTCCTTTACCTAAAACTTTCTAATAGCAAGTTTAATTATCCATAGTTTATAGACAGAAAAATTGACTCACAGCAATTATGATTCACACAATTACTTAGTAACAGCCATGAGGAAGAGGAGGAAGAGAAAAACATATTTTTTAACTTCTACCTGTGCTTTTGGCAAAATAAAATGGAATCCAAATAACTTCATTTGGGGATTGTATTTAGATGTGGGGTCAGCTGTGATGATTAACCCTGTGGGAAGGGTGCTGTATAGTCAGGAGTTCTCTTAACACAGTCTATTGACAGGAACTCACAGAAAGGTTTTTGGTTATTTGTCAAGTCACATATTTGGCAAGAGTCCATTTGCTTCTTTTCTATTACCATTTGGCCTTTTAAATATTTTAGCATACTTTCCCTGAAGTATAACCGTATAGCCACTAATTTAACAAAGGCAATAGACTAAAGATTATCAGCAAGTCACATTATGTAGTTTTGTAGCCAAATGTGGAATCCTGGTGTTCATAAATAAGAAACTTTACTTTTATTTCTCCAAAACTTACCAATGACTAAGAGACGGTGGTTTATTGGTATCTTACCATCAATTTTCCTATTTCACCTTCAGAGTTAATCAATTCCAGTATTTTCATTTTGATGTGAGGCAAAAATCAAGCACAGGAAAGCAATGCCCTGGGATTCCAAAGCTGCTACATGGGTGCAGTTCTTCATTGTGGGAGAGAATTGACATTAACTCCTTAGGAGAGGGCTACGCACACCCAAACACATGTCACGTCCCCTCTCCCAGACACAGCTGGCAACACCCACATGGACAGTCTGGCTTCCCTTCTAAATAGCGATCCAACTCTTCCTTCCCTGGGTTTCTCTTCCTCCTGCCTCTCTCCATTGGAGAAGGATGTAGTTTTCAGTAATGATTCTCTTTCTCACTTTTTTTTTGTCTTTTCTTTTCTGATTTCTCCAAATGGCCTTATCTGCCAGTCACAATTTTTGTGGTCTGCAATTCTGATCACTTTTAAATGAAACCCATGCTGGCTTTGGTAATCATAATGTCATTTACAATTTACCACTAAACACGTTTATTCAGTTAGTAGCACACTGGAGAAAGAGAACTCCATATGAACTCACCGTGAAAGGCCTAATCTGATTATTTCCTCATGAAAATCCAGGCAGGGGTGCTTGTTAAGAGGGGCTGAGAGAAGAAGGGTGAAAAAAAATAAAAACCCACCAAGGTCTGGCCACAGCTGACTTTCATAATCAATGTGAATAGATAAAGTGACCCAGCCTGTCAGGGGCAGCCACCCAGTCGCCCCAGGGCATTCCTCTCCAGAAGGCAAGAGTGGACAGGACTTAATAAATGCTGAGTGACCGGTGAGTATTGGCTTGGCCTATGCTCTTTCATTCAAGATGGACAAGACCAGTGATAAAGTCCAGAAGCTCCTCTCTAAGTGGGGGAAATTAGATGAAGCAGGTTGTATGTGTGTGTGCATGTGTGCACACGTGCACTTGTTTCTGTGTGTACTTTAACACACAGAAACATAAAATATCCTAGACATACAATATGCTCTGTCCACCTTTCCCTAGATTGGAAACCATGGACCTAGAAACCAGAAAGGAGGAGCGTTAGGTACTCCTGGTAAAGGAGGAAGCAGAGGAAAAGGTGGGTGGGTATGTATGTGAATGTGTGTGAGTGTGTGTGCACTCAGGTTGCTTCCAGGGTTCTAACAATTATTAACTTTGTGTCAATATTTGTCCTTCCTGTCTTGAAATGAGGATTTTCCACTTCATTTCACATTTGAAAAGAAAATATGCCAAAGGGGTCGTCTTTGCTAGGAAAAAAAATTAAAAGAAAAGGAAAAAGAAAAAATTTCTATCCCTTATTTAGAAAAATGGATCAAAAGGAAAGAAAGAAGTATTTTAAAAATAAATGTTTTGCCTCAAAGGCACATGGATTCCTTCTATCTTCCCCATTTCAACAAGAGAAAAATGCATATGTTTGAAAATAGCAGATAGCAGATTTTGACAAAAGTATAGCAGATTTTGACAAAAACAAAATATATAATCATTCTCTTATTTTCAAGAAATGAAAAGAAATCATTTATAATTCTTTTCTGTCAAACAACATTTACACCTCATTGTTTCTAATTTAACAAATATAAATGGCCACAGATCAAATAAAGTGAAGACAAGCTGAATTTATTCCCATTTATATAGGTTGTCATAGACCTTCAGGCTATGAGGAATGAAACTCCAAAATCTGTGTTCCTAAATGTACAAATGGAGTAACTGGAATCTTGCAAAGAAATATTAAAGAAAATATGTATTTAGTCATATTAGCAATAATAGAGAAAAACTATCTACCTTTTGGAATGGGGAATTCAAGCTAAAAACTATTTTTTAAAACCTCAAAACTAATGGGCATGTGTTATATTTGTAAAGTGAAGGTAAATTGAGGGTGATGTTCTTGTGCATAACAGATTCCATACAGATGACAAAAAACACAACCTTGCTAATTTGGAGTCTAGAATTATTGGTCTTAAAATATATCGAGTGACCATAATATGGTAGTTCTCGTCCTTGTAGAAGAGATAAGGTATATATGTTTGCACATATACCCATACACTCAGATAGTATTATAAGAAAATGTAATTTGAGAGACTTAAATTTCACTGAATTGGAAAATTTAATGTATTCCAAGTTCGGGTCGTGGAGCTTCAAAATAAAGGCATTTCCAGGTTGGTTTTCACAAATTGCTAGGCAGTGGCACTCAGGGGCTGAGTCTCCTTGCATCATTCTCAGTGAGGAAGACACTGTAACAGCTGGTGGTTGGCGTGGCGAAGTGACTCCCCACGTTCAGGAGTCAAGAGAGGACAGAAATAAGCCATAATTGAAAAGAGTATAAAAAAGGAATGTACATATGTGTATAACTGAGTCACTTTGCTGTACAGCAGAAATTAGCACAACATTGTAAATCAACTATACTTCAATTTAAAAAAATTTAAAATTAATAAAAAGAGAGATGTCTGAGCATGAAGACAGCTCTAAACGACAAGATACTGCAGAGGTGCGGAAGGCTCTTAATGACGAATGCACATCTAGAGGGGTAATGGGCTAACAGACTTCAGGAGCCACAGATTCTAGGATCTGTGCCCATTTTTGAGCAATCTCACCAAAGTTCTTGAACTTGAGTCTATTTTCCGTGGGAATATGTATTCAAACTAATGTGAGAAAAACGGAAAACCACATAAGACCAACCATTATATGAAGCAAGGATGCCTGTAAGGCCTTCTGTGAAAGGTCCTTCTGTCCTTACTAAGTTCTCTTGGTGAATATTTTGAAATATTTGTTCCCTTTTATAAAAAGTGTTGCTTTATTCAGGAGATGAAACTACTTTGAATGCAGTGGTAATGAAGATGAGGGAGAAGGTCAGATATGTATCAAATAGACCTTTCTTCTGAATCAACCATCTTTCCTTTTTCCTTTTTCAAACTAAAAAAAAAAATCTTAATTTTGGTGATGAAAGTCCATTCAAATTAATTCTAGAGGACTACTTTATATGATTTCACTATGTTGAAATGTCATTGTCTATATTTTGCTTGAAATAAGTGTCATAGAAAATACTTTTGCAGTTTTGTTATTTTATTTTTGGCTGTGTTGGGTCTTCACTGCTGCACACAGTCTTTCTCTAGTTGTGGCGAGCAGGGGCTTCTCTTGTTGCGGAGCATGGGCTCTAGGCACGCGAGCTTCAGTAGTTGTGGCACTCGGGCTCTAGAGCACAGGCTCAGTAGTTATGGCGCACGGGCCTAGCTGCTCTGTGGCATGTGGGGTCTTCCTGGACCAGAGATCGAACCCATGTCCCCTGCACTGGCAGGCAGACTCCTATCCACTGAACCACCAGGGAAGCCCAATTTTTGTTATTTTGTTGTATCATGATTTCACCTGCAAACATCTACGGGTATGGTCTCAATTATGACTTTTATTCAGTGAATACTGCTCTGAAAACAGCCAATGTAAATCCAAGTTCAGGAAGCCCAGTTTTGGGGGCAAGAGATCAGGTTTTCCTGTTAGAGAAACCTGCATTGTGTCCTGGCTCTGCCACCTTCCAGCTGCAAAACCACAGGCAGGTTACATAAGTATCCTCTCTCTGACTCAGGTAACTCATCTGTAAAAGTGGTTGAGAGTAGCTCCCAATCCACAGGCTGATGAACAGCATTAAATGTGATGATGCCCGTGCAAAGTCAGGAACAAACACTTGCTAATATATACAAGCTGTTACATTCGCCATAATTTAAAAAGGAGTATTGTTTAAAATACTTTTTGCACCCTCCTCTTGCTTTTTTTGGGCACTATCCTTATCTCCAACTAATGACATTTGCCTCGTAGGAGTCTAAAACAGCACCTGTAAGTGTTGCAAGCATTCACAATAAAGGATTTTGAAAGAGACAAGTTACAGGTGAAGAAAACACTAAAATGTGGGCATAAAATTATGTGATTTTAGAAAATACAGGTCAGAAAGAAATACATGTATACACACATACATAGGTATGCGGGCACACACGTGTCTCTAAGCAGGACACCTATTTTTTTCCACTAATCAAAAAATAAATTAAAACCTGCAAAATTCAAGGTGATTTCCCTTTCATCTAATCTTTACTTTTCCCTTAAATACTCATATAAGTAGAGGACTACTTTATATGATTTCATATACTCTCCACCCCATTCCACCTTTTCTCGCCACCCTCCTATTTCATTTTTACTAGCAAACTTTGCTTGCCAGCTTTGAACAAAGTGATGTCCATGGGCTATATTAAAGGAAGGGACAGCCAACAGCCTTCTTTACAAATACAATTCGGGCGCTCTCTCTCCCCAGAATGATAAACTTATCCCCACTCCAGTCCTCGGCGTGAAGCTAGAGCAGTAATTCTGTCGGATGCCGAAACTGAAATGGATGTAGCCATGCCATGCCCAGCTCTGAGCTGTGGCTGTAATGAGATTTGAATGGGAAACCCCGGACACAATAAATCCGCACCATATGTGACCGTTTCCTGTGTCAGTTCCTTTCTCATAACCAGTGGAGACTTTTTTTTTCCCTCTCATGACCCCACACCACGACTCTGAAATCTTTCATGGCTGCTTATGGGCCGCAGGCTCTTTCCAGCAGTTGTATAAATAAATGAATTTGACAGCAAACATCATAACAGTTAGCAGTAATGTGTGTTCGCCACAAGTGCCTATACTGCTCAGTGGAGAAATGGCAGAGGAAACAGCTTGTTTTGTCACCTAAACAAAAGTAGTTTCATTTGACAAGTGGTGAAAGAATTAGTCAAATAAACTTGAAATCCACTGGGACTATTTTTGCCAACTCCTCCTGCCGGTGAAATGTTCCCAGCTTCTCAATGCCCATGACTCATGAGAGATAAATTCCCGCCCTTTATTCTGCGATAAAGATCTGGGCTGGGGATACCAAACCTTTGGCTGATATTTTGTATTAATCTGCTTTGCAAGGCAAGACTGTCATGTATGGGAACTCAAGTACAGCAGGGGGTTTTCAAGGAGGCTTGTGGCAGACAAACCAAGGACACTCAGGTGGGAGGGAGAAGAGTGACAATAATGACCCAGCTCATTGATGACCTGTTGACAGCAAACTGAAGCCTCTGAGTGCTTCCTTTTCTTTCACATTCCCTTCATTCCAGAAAGAGAAATGTCTACACCAGACAGTTGCTGAAAGGGGGTTAGCGTTTTCCCTGTATCTCCACAGTCCCAGGAAAATGCAGTTGCCTCTATTCAGTGAATCTGTGGTCAATTTAGATAAACACCAAAACAGCACAGATTTTCCTACATGACATGGGTTGATTGTTTATAAGTCCTTAAATTTTGCTGCTTCTTCACTGGCATCTCAATTCTAATCCAATTGTCCCAGCTGTGAAAGATGTCAGAGCACAGTGGTTATTCCTACAGTTGCTGGTTATTTATGGATTCTGGTGCAAACTGCGGTGGTTCAAATCTTGGTTCTGCTACTTACTCTCTGTGTAATATTAGGCAAGTAACAAATTCACTGTGCCCTCAGTTTCCTCCTTTGCAAAGTGGGAAGAAAAATGGAATGGTAACAAGCTCACAAGGCAGCTGTGACGATTAAATGTATTTTAAAAGGTTCAGAACAATGCCTGGGACATAATCAGTGGTATTATTATCATTATTATTATTCCAAACAAAGAAACTTAGACAATAGTCTCTTTAGAAACACTAGAGCTTTTCTCTATAATAGCTTGATATTGGCAGTTAATCTGAGAAATGAAATTTGAAAACATAGCACCTTCAAGTAAATTACAATTAATTTCAAGATATAGTACAACAGTACTTTAAAGAAAAATATCATCTGGACCTTGAAAGTACTTTTTTTACATGTAGGTTATTCTCACTCTTTTTAAGTGGTCCTCTTTATCATGGTCAAGTAAGCTTTGCCTTTAGAATCTTCTCATATTCAACTGAAATATCACTGATTAGGAGGATGAAGGTTAAGGGCTATCACCAACTAAGGGATCCTAGTTCAGGTATATGTTTTGTTCTCTGTTTTTTATCTTTTTGAAATGTAATTATTAAAATGGCTTACTGAAGTGTTTTGCTGTCTGATAATATGCAAAAAATGCCCTAAAATTCTAGAAGGTATGGATTATAATCAATATGAGCAGATATTTCCATGTATAGAGAGCCTGCTACCTGTATAATAGATTCCTAGTGTCTCTGTTTTAACTGACAGATCCACTTGAATATACATTTCTCTATATCTAGTCAAACTCTTCCTATGGAAAAAAGTCAGATATATTAATGAGTTGAAGTGTGTAAAAATAAAGGCACTCATTAAGTTTTGCTCTTAGAGCAGTTAAGTACCAATAAAACTTAAAAGAGGTGAGTCAACGGAAGGCACAGAACCATTTGACTTTATAAAACAATGGTGAACCAGGA
Organism: Leucopleurus acutus; assembly: GCF_964270905.1. NCBI lineage: Eukaryota > Metazoa > Chordata > Mammalia > Artiodactyla > Delphinidae > Leucopleurus > Leucopleurus acutus. Next base: position 79,299,426 of record NC_139153.1, read on the forward strand.
GGGGGCGAGGTGGGGTTGGTTTGATTTGGGGAGGGAGGTAGGTTTTGCTAGAAAACCAGATACACAAAGTGACATCATCCTGTGGTACAATGGGTTTAAGTGAGACTCCATCTATAGTAAAATGAACCGAAAACCCCATCTGTCACTGCTCCCTGTGACCAGGCTGCACTGCGACATCAGGAAACTTCTCAAAAACTGGCCTGCGAGAAAATGACTTGTCCCCTAGGTAATTTCACTGTTGAGGAATGTCATCTGATACAATGCCTCTCTGGCTCCTTCCAAATCCCTTTCCAAGGTCTGCTTCCAGGGTGCATATCCTGACTCACTCTAGGATCCCCAAAGGTGAAGGTACATGGCCCCCAAGGCTGCGTAAACAGAGCTGGGCAGCGTCCTCTTTGACTACCCAGCCACTTCCACCTCCTGTTAAGGAGCAAATGAACACTGCACCTTGTAGTCTGATTTTCTGAGTTAAGGAGAAAATTGAGGGGCCAGGGAAACTTTAAAAGACCTGTAGGTTTAATCAAGCATTGTGGAGCTGTGAAAATAACTGCTCAGCTATTCTTCATCATTTTCCAGGTATGTGTGTGAACACATGTAAGGCCGGGGTTACCTCGGTAAGGGACAGGCTTGTACTTCCCCATCCTCTCGTGGTTGAGTAGAATCATTAGTCAGCCGTTAGTCATTGAGCAGAGGTACCAAGTGTCCCTTTGGGGCTATGCAACTTAAGTGAAACAGCTGGCAAACTACAGGCCATAGGCCAAATCCAGCCCACCGGCTATTGTTGTAAATAAAGTTTTATTGGAACACAGCCCATACTCATTTGTTTATGCATTGTTAACTATAGTAACCTCTGATTTTGCACTGCAGTAGCAGACTTGAGTCATTGTAACGGAAACTCTATGGCCTGTGAAGTTGAAAATATTTACTATCTGGCCCTTTATAGGATATATTTGCCAACTCCTGCTCTAAAGAGTTCCAAGTTTGTCACTAAGACAGTGACCAGCAAAGTACAAGATGAAGGTTGATTTCTCAGACTGGGTCCCTGCCAACCAGAGATAAATAAGAAGTGTAAGCAAGAAATAAACCTTGGTGGGTTTTTTTTGAGGTACTGAGATTTGCAGAGTGTATGCTATGGCATCCTAATCTAGGCTACTCTGATGGATACAGCATCTTTGCTCTTCTCATATGTATCCTTTTCTCTGAACATACATAATATATCCAGCTTTAGGGAAGCGAACAAAGAGCATAAAAGGACTTTTGTTGTTGTTGTTGTTCCTCAGGAGACAGGATGAGGACATGAAATGTTTGAATTCTCAGTTAACGTTCGGCCTAGAACTTTCTAAACATAAATATTCTTTACATAATTGATCCTGATATTTGCTTCCAATACCTGAGAATCAATCTTCTCTGTTAAAGCTCCTTGAGAAACTAGTCCCCTGGATCTCTGCAAATTTACTTTCTTTGCCATAAAATTTCCTCAATATACTGCACAGAGAAGGTTATTAACGTCATTGGGGGGAAAGATTTCCATAAGCCCAGAACTGAAATGCTCGTGTCTTTCAGAATGAGTTCTTGCATTTGGGCTTTAGGAGTTTTAATATGGGTGAAAAAATGCATACACATGGCCCAACTTGCTCATTTTGCTATATCTCGATGTTCTCCTTTGGAAGAATAAGAAAAGGTCCATTTGGGGGGCAGAAAACAACACGGTCTTTTTCAACTTCACAGAAGGACAAGTAGAGTGGACAGCCTGTTGCTCTTTGGAAGCAGGAAGTGATGGAGACACCTTGAGAGCATTGTGTTCCTGGTGTCAGACACTGAAAGGGGAGCCAAGGGGTATCTTGCCAAGAGAAGTGCTGTGATCAGATGGAGAGAGACACTGGTGTGAAATGTCGATTCCAAGTTATTTTCTTCCTATTCCTGGTAACCTTTGACAACAGACGGATCACTATGCAACTCAGTTTCCTTATCATGCATGCAAAACAATATACATGGATATTGACCTACAGTGAGATGGCATAAACGTTAACTGCGCTAATGTCTAGGAAACGTGGCAGGGGAAAACGGGTTGAGAGAGGAGGCAGCCACCCAAGCAATCTGCTCACTGAGGGCAATAAATAGGAGCCAGAAGGGAGAGTGGATGGGAAACATGATCAGGTTGACCAGACACTGTTCAGTCATTTGAACAAATAAGTTGTTAGGATTCTTACAAATAAGGCAACAGACCAGGGCCTTGCAGGTAAGCAACTTCCAAGTCATCTCTTAAATTCAATGATTCCTTTTGAAAACTGGTGCAACACAATTCAGCAAGGTGAAAGTGTTTTAAGGACATTTTGGAATTCAACTTTGAGTAACAAAACATAGCTAGATTACTGAGATGCACAATTGGCATCAAATAGTCAGACAGAAAAGTAGTGCAAGTGAACTTATTTACAAAACAGAAACAGACTCACAGACATAGAAAACAAACTCATGGTTACCAAAGGGGATAGTGGTGGGGGTGAAGGGGAGGGAGGGATAAATTAGGAGCTTGGGATTAACACATGCAAACTACTATATATAGAATAGATAAACAACAAGGATTTACTGTATAGCACAGGGAACTATATTCAATATCTTATAATAACCTCTGATGGAAAAGAATCAGAAGAAAATAGAATATAGATATACACACATATATAGGTCTATAACCGAATCACCTTACCACACACCTGAAATTAACACAATATTGTAAATCAACTTTACTTCAATAAAAAAAAAAACAGAAATTTTCATCTCCCTTTAAATTCCACCCTTCCACTTGTTTACCCTATCTTGGAAAAAAAAAAATTCAGACAGAATGGCTTATTTATAGCAAAGGCTTTACACAAAATGGGAGACAAAGTAGTGGCTGGAGCTATGAAAACAGGTACTTCAAAAAAGATCTACAAATGCTAACAAACACTATATACAAGCTTAATATGAAAAGGATAACAGATTAAGCAAAACTTTAGTTATACAAAACCATATATAAGATTTTTTTAACATCTTTATTGGAGTATAATTGCTTTACAATGGTGTGTTAGTTTCTGCTGTATAACAAAGTGAATCAGCTATACATGTACATATATCCCCATATCTCCCTCCCACCCTCCCTATCCCAACCTTCTAGTTGGTCGCAAAGCACCGAGCTGATCTCCCTGTGCTATGCGGCTGCTTCCCACTAGCTAGCTATTTTACGTTTGGTAGTGTATATATGTCCATGCCACTCTCTCACTTTGTCCCAGCTTACCCTTCCCCCTCCCCATATCCTCAAGTCCATTCTCTACGTCTGTGTCTTTATTCCTGTCCTGACCCTAGGTTCATCAGAACCAATTTTTTTTTTAGATTCCATATATATGTGTTAGCTTTTATAAGCAGTTGCATACTGTGGTTTGCATATAGGGATCCTTCGAGATAGTCTCTTAAATTTGGATGAAGGCTGGTATAGAATCAGGAAATCGATAGCCATCCTGAGCATTACCTTATCATCTTGGATTTTTGGAAATTCTGGGGGCAGGTGGGTGACGGAAAGAAAACAGGAAAAGAATCTCATTTTCTAGTTCCTTCATTGCACTGATTTAACGCTATTAAGCTTTTATCATTATCCTGATAGGATCTAGACCTTGGGAACATGATAGTGGACAATAAAAGGAGAGACACAGTGTTTGCCTCCATGGGACTGACTTAGTCACGTTTCTAGTAACAAATGTGCCTCCTCTTTTAGAGACAGTGAGCTCGTGAGCAGTTTGAGTACAGGTATCAGCCCCACTTCCTCTTGGTGTGTCTCCCTCCTTCCCATACACTCACATCTGTGCCTGATACACACACAGAGGGAAGAAACATCAAAACTTCCTGACCATGTACTATGCGCCAGGCCCTGTGAGAGTCATTCAACATGTCACATTTTATTTAATCGGCACGACAAACACAGAGGTATGTTTTTATGGCTTCCATTTTCCAAACAAGGAAACAAACCTGAAGTTGGGCTTGAAGGACTCTAAAATGGCAAAGCCAGACCTTAGCCAGCCTCAATCCCGGTGTCACTACCAGATGCACAGCTGCCAGGGGTCCCACCCGCCCACCCTTCATCAGGCTGGCATGTGAGTAGAGACAAACTTTCCATTTCGTTAAACAGTTGAGATTTGGGGGTTATCTGTTAACTGGAGTTAATTGCTCTGCCCTACACAACGTTCATCTTATACCTAAGTAAATGAAGTCAATTTTAAAAGTGAATCGGTACACAGAGGCAAAGAACAAACAAGGTTAAGGTCCCAGTTGGTTTAGAAGGATTAGTAAGAGGAAAGGCCAAAGGCCCTGCCTCTCTGACCTAGACTATATCTACCATTTTAAAGAGGCTCCATTTCATAAGAGTAGTGGCTTTCCTGTTCTTAGAAGTTCACTGAGAATTGACTACAAATGAGTTCTGTCCTCCTAGGTGATCTCCACTCAGTGGCCAGCTCAAAATTTATGCAGGAGCCCTTAAAGCCAGCTAAGGATTCAGAGCCTCACTAAGGTCTGGAATACAAGAGTTCCAGCAGCATCCTACACGCCAAGAAAGAAAGTCAAAAGCTACAGGCAGCTAGTTTGAACTTTCAAAAAAGTTTGGCAAAAGGGCAAGAACATACTTTTAATTCCTAAGGGATAGCTCATGTGCTTTCCGTTGGACCTGCTCTGTGTCAAAGGCCAATTTCCAACCATTACGATACTCTAAGTTAGTTACATGAATATTATGTTTAGACACATTCACACACTGGGTCAAAAGCAAAATTAGACCGTTATCTGTCATTGGGGAGTTTATCCTTCCACCAACTACAAAATTCTTTTTGTTTGGATTCAAGGCTGATTTCCCCTAAAATACAGGATTTTCCAGATAAAACTAGCCACTGGTCTTTCAAGAATGGTTTTCCAGGTTAATAAGAGCTGTCTCCTGGGAAAATATTACACCCCATAATGCACCTGGTCAATCCTTTGGTGTCATTCAAATTGTTAGGGGTAAGAGTGGGAGAATTCCTTCCTGTCCTCTGAGACAATCATTTTATGCCCCAAAGCTTCAACCTCATTATTCTTATCTTAAGGCATAATTACAATGTTATTATTGGTCATAAAATTAACCAGATTTTCCTCTCTTTTCTGTTCCTCTTCAACATTTGACTCCCTGACCTTCCTCAGCTGAAAAGTCTATGGACTTATTATGCACTAAGTGTAGAAGTATTTCCTTTTATTTGTTTTAAATTTTCCCACTGTTCATTTCATTGAGAGCATACTTGTTCTCATATTGTGAAATGGGGTAAAGAAAAAAATAAAAGAAGAAGAATTTCCACTACTCCTTTGAAATGTGAAAATGTTTACTCTTGTCTCCCAGTGATTCTAAAACTTTTCACTTTTGTCATCTCACTATCCAGAGGTCCTACTCTGCATTGACTTCACCCTGTAGGTCCATGGTTAACCTTATAATCCAAGCTTCTTTGCCAGTTGCTCCACTGTACTCTGTGCAAACTTCACCTCACTATTTTCCAAAGCAACTTCTTTGCCAAAATGGCCAAAAAGGTTTCACTCCAAAGGCTGGTGCCCATCTGTAGCAGTAGTTGCTAAAATACAGTCTTAGGAAAGGCAATGAGACCATGCAAAGAGTCATTAGAAAAAGTGTTGTGATAGATGAGTAGTCTGCTGGGATGAGGGGTATACCTACGGTGGGTCTTCAACAAAATTTACTCTCAATACAAATACCACTACATCTGCTATGCAAACATCTTGCTCAATAGAACTTATGTGAACCAGAATTTCATGGAACCAGAATCTCAGCCCTAGTCCACCCACTATCCAGAATTCTATCCAAATTCTGTTCTACCAATGCACATCCTTTTAAGCATCTAAAAATATTTTCTTAATATTCTTTCCGTGCTAATCACTGGCTGGCAAAATGTACTCCATCATTTACTCTAAAGTTGAAAATTATAATCACTGGCTGATAAGAATCATTATAAATTGACTAAAATTGAAAGTGTTGTCCCAGATGGATGGCAGCGTTGGCTGACACCAACTAAATCTTACTTTCCTGAATTCAGAAAGGCAGTAAAGATGCAGGATGAAAAGCCTTTTGAACAACTGATTCATGCTCCTTCATAAAGATGGATGATTCCCCTTCTACTTTATATGTGAAGGGAGTTAGACTTGATAATCCTTAAAACCACACCAAAAGCTGGATTTCTTTGCAAAAAAACAGGGTGCCTTACGTCTGACCTCATCTTTTGATAATTTTCCTTTCCAACACTCTGCTCAGACCATTCACCCTCCTTGGGGCCTTGGACAAGGCAATCTCTCCACTCTTCTCCCAGCTTAGTCATGTGGCCCATTTCTACACCTTTTTTCACTTTTCTCACATGTTTCCCCCTCCATGAAGCCCACCTTGATCAGCCTATCCTCACACATGCTCTTGTTGTCTCTTATGATGCCTTGCATTTTAACATTTTGTCCGTGGCATTTTTCGCTTTCTAACCTAGTAGATACTTCACTTATCTTTTACAGAGATCACTTACTGTCTCTTGCCTCTGGAAAGTAAGCTTCATGAGGGCAAAGATCTTTGTCTCATCTTACACTTATGTACCCCAACTAACTGACATCTTAGTTCAAAGATCTTGCCATAACATGATGCTCTTTGTGTTTCCTGTAAAATGAGTAGTGAGTAGACTTATGAGTGAATAAATCAACCAAGGCTTGACTCTGTAATCGTCAAAGTGACCCTGAAATTACTGTACTTTCATATTTTCAAACCATGTGGATTAATACCCAAAACATTTTTAATGAGAACATAGAAGAAGAGCTAAATTCTCAGACTGAATTCTACAATTACAGCCTCGAGGGCCATCCACTTGAATTAATCAAAAATGCCACTAATTAGCTAGACTTAAGCAAGGGCTGGTGTGAGGCAATGTGACTTTTTTATGTCACGTGTCACCTGGATTACATTTTCTTTCTGATATACAAGCCATTGGTCAGGATTTGACACTGTGGATTTATCTGATGAAGTGTGCAGAAGAGATTGGTTTGTTAATTTCTAAGCATGATCTAGAATCATTTTATGAGTGTTTCCACCTTTACTGAGCAAATCAATACTTCAGTGTTTCAAGTATATAACGGTATGTTTTATTAAGCATAGTCCCATATTGGGAACAAGGGGATTTGGGTTCCTTTGTTTTGCCAAAATCCACCATTCTTAAACAAGTTGCCTTAGCTCTCAGAGCTTCAAATTTACCATCTTAAAAATGAGATTAGGCTAAATAAGTTATTGTTGAGATCCCTTTCAATGTTCACATCAAAAAGGATTTTATCACTTACACATCATGCTACTAGCCCCTCAAATGGCCGTACTCTGGCCCTTTCATTTCTCTGACATCTTAGAAAGGAAACTCATCTCTCCACCAAACCTCCTGCCTTACAAAAACAAATGAACACGCAGGCAAACTCCTTGTGTTTATACTCCTGCTGTACCTATTCCTTTACCTCCTTGAAACTTTAGTCTTGGTTCTTCACCCTCTCCTCACTTCCTTCCATTTCTTACCTAATGGTACTTCTTCCTACTCCTTCCAGTAATCCCAACATTTCCTCCCTCATTCTTCTCCCATGTCTACATATAAAATCCCCATCCTTGACAAAGCTATGCATCTATTTCCATCACTTTTGCTCCTGGGAAGTTTAAGAATTCTGTAGAAAATCACATAATTAAAAAGAAACTTCCAGTTGCAAAATAAATGAGTTATGAAATGTACAATGTAGGGAATATAAATAAGTAATATCTTTGTGGTGACATATTGTAACTAGACTTGTGGTGATGATTTTTGAAATGTACAGGGAAAAAAATCACTATGTTGTAAAACAGGAACTAATAGAGTATTGCAGGTCAATTATGCTTCAAAAATAAACACTCATAGAAAAAGAGGTTAGGTTTGTGGTTCCCAGAGGCCAGGTTGGAAGGAGGGGAATTGGATGAAAGTGGTCAAAAGGCACAAACTTCCAGTTACAAGATAAATAAGTACTAGGGATGTAACATACAACATGATAAATATAATTAACACTGCTGTATGTTATATATGAAAGTTTCTAAGAGAGTAAATACTAACAGTTCTCATCACAAGATAAAATTTTTTTCTATTTCTTGAATTTTGTATCTATTTGAGGTTACAGATGTTCATTAAACTTATTGTGATAACAGTTTTTGATGTATGTAAGTCAAATCATTATGCTGTACATCTTAAAGTTATACAGTGCTATAGGTAGATTCTATCTCAATAAAACTGGAGGAAAAAATACAAATAAAAATTACAAGCATAAAACAAGAATAAAAGCTCACATAACTGAGAACTGTATCATTTGGTGCTATCACAAATATTTTATCTGCAACCTCAATTGAGCCTTCAGTATTAACCAAGCCCTCTTCCAGTCACCGCTAGTTAAAGTTCTCTTCTGTTCAAGGATTTAGTTGCCCCTACGCTCTCATATTAATGACCAAGTCACCGACTTCACAAATAAATCTGGGGACACGAGGAACTAATTTTCCTACATTTACTCCTAACATTTTCAAATATTCACTCTTCTTTTTCTTCTTCTCATCTGACTCAAAGAAATGGGTATCTTTCCTCTTTCCCAAGCTAACTTCTATATGGGCGACCTCAGCCCTGTCTCCTTCTCCTTGAAAGTCACAAATTAGCCTCATCAACTGCTGCTCGTTTCTTGGGTCTTCAAACCTCTTCCCCATTACCTGGAAGCATGTATAAGTTTCCCACCTTCCTTTCTTTCCGTTTACTCTCACATTCCTTGAAAAGATAGGTTTTCTTTTTATTTTGTTCTATTTATTATTTTTTCTCATCTTCTAGATGGGTCTCAATCCACTGAAATCTACATTTTGCCCAACTCACTCTATTGATACTATTCTCAGGGATGTTACTGGAAGCTTCAGTTCTAGTTCTAAGATCCAGTTGCTTTTTTCTGATTTAATCATAGTTGGCTTCATTATAGCACTTGTTGTTCTTCTTGAAATACTCTTTTGTCCTAATTCCTCTTACCCCTGTTTCTCCTCAACTGCTGTTGTTGTTTGGGGGGCCTCCTTCATCCAACCCTTTAAGGGATGGTATTCTTCAGGGTTCAGTTCTCTGTCCTCATCTCACAACACATATGCCCCCTGTTTGTATGCCCCTCACATATAAACAGAACGAGAGAGAGAGAGAGAGAGAGAGAAAGAGAGAGAGAGAGAGAGATTGACTGATCATGTGCTAATGGACCCCAAACTCATCATCTCTCCTGAATGACAGAACTGAGTGTCAACTACCCTCTCTTTCAAGGCATTACACACACCTCAAACACACCCACTGTCCTGCAGCCCTTCTATGCCTCAATATGAACTACATGCCCGTTATCTTCTACGTAAGAATGATTAGAGCTAAGAAACCCAGAAGGTAACATCCCTTATCACATATGTAAGTTTATAGGGAGAGGTTCCTATAGAATAACTTGTAACATTGAAACCCTGACCGTATGCCCGAGACTATGGGGAGTGGTTTTACAAGCATTGTGGTAAGTCTAACCATAACAATAAACCTAAAATGTCTATACAATTTTCATCTCCATCTAAAGATGTGGAGACAGAGTAAAGAGAAGCTCAGAAACTTGCTGAACAAATATGTGATAAAGACAGGACTCCCAACCAGCCCGCCTGGAGGCAGAGCTGCTCAGTGTGTGACGCTGCGTCCAGAAGTATAGGCAGCTTCATGTAAGGCACCTGATGACCGTGGTACAGCCGTTCCCCCCTTTGCCCATTGAAAACAATCGCAATAATAATAACAATAGCAGGCTACCTGTATCGAGTGATTTTAATGTGATTCATACAGTTTTAAGTGCTTTATAAGCATCAACTCATTGAATCTTCCCAATGACTCTATGGCATAGGTACTACTATTACTCTCCTTTTACAGATGAGGGAAATGAGGCATATATGGTTTAAGCATCTTTTCCATTTTTCAGTAGCTTGAGGAAAGTGAACACAAGGCAGTCTGTTCCAAAGCCCATGTCCTTGACCTCTATCCTACACTCTCCAGCTCTTTAAGCATTTTACTGTGTTTCTTAAAATAATATTGAGTGCTGGTTCCTATACATCCCTTCCTCCACTCGCACCATCACCAAAACACCTGACTTTATCCTAATAATTATAGCCCTGTGGTCACGATGCTTACTTGTATCTCTTCTCCCTCTCCCTGTTTTGGCTTGTTAATGTATAGCGATGTCTGCAAATGTTTTCTTTCTCAATTCCCACAAAACCCTTCCATATTCAGTTTCATTCTGGATCATCTAATTTTATTGATTCTTTTTCACAAGCCACACACTCCCAATACCATAAAAAAATAAACAGGAAAAGCCAAAAAGTAAACACTTGATCCAATCACCATTCTCTCCATATAGCCTCCTAAGTTGATGGTGATCGTGTAACTTATTGTTCAAACCAAGACACTTTTGAGAGTAGATGTATTACAATTACACTGGAACAGCAGGTATGAACTTAGGTTGTCCTGGGCAAACCAAGAGGTATGGTCAAATCACTTCTGACACACAGAGGACAATTTAGCTACACAACCACACTGTGACTAAAAGAGATTTCCTAGCTAACAGCTTCCCCACTGGCAATGATATCATGTCTTCTTCCAATAGCACTGGCTACAGAAGAATCAGAATTCTGCTGGGGCCTTCGAATAACAACAAGCACAAAGAAAACAATCTTGCCAAAATTTTAAAACAAAAAATGAAGAATAAAAGAATAAGCCTTAAGGTTTTAAGTCTATTATAACCAATAGCAAGTAGACAGAACTGAATAAAAATGGACTTAAAAGTATTTAGTAATATTTCTTTAAATCAGCAGGGTTTAAAGAACAGAGACCTTACTTCTTAAAGTCTTTCCAACAAAATCCTCAGTTAAATCTTATTGAAAACACTCATTTCTTGTTAAATAAACATTATCTAATGAACAAAGGATTTTCACAAAATCCTTTCATATCTTGTTATTCTCAAGTATAAATTAAAGCTTTTACCTTGTCTTTATAATGCAACCTCAGTGTCAACCCTCTAACCTTTCTCCATAGTATTTAATACTGCTATTTCTGAAACATAAAGAACAGCCACGTTGCCAAAAAAAAAAAAAAGAAGAAAAAGAAGATGAATAATATATGAAATGAAATCCTGACTTCGTAATTTATTAAATTGGTAATGATCAAGAAATAACTTTGACCTATTCAACCTATTTTCAGGGTTCATTGCTATAGTTCTTCAGATTAAAACAATGTTGCATTTACCTGTCTCAGAAATTGATACTCGAGAACATTTTTTCATAGATCGTGAAAATAACTGATGGCTATTTAATATCATTGGTTTAAAATAACAATATGGATATATGTGAATATCTCTGAGAAGTATATTAATTATAAATTTCTAGGTTTTGTAGAGACTTTAACGAGCCTGAAATTCTATTAGGTAACAGTGAATTCTAGAAAAGAAATCTTAATCCCTTCTCTTCCCTGCTCTACTATCTTGTATCTCTTGTACATCTGGATAAGAAAAGTAGAAGAAAAATGGCACAAGCCCAAAGTGAAATTTTGAAGTAAGAAAAGTCTGCCTTTGATGGCCTTCCTGGCCAGGAAGAAGAAAACCTCTCCTGCTTTTGGGTTCCCAAAACTGTTCTCTGTTCCTACAGAAGTAGAAAGAATCTGCCATTCTTATTTGAATTTTCATGAAAATTTGTTCTAACAAGTTGGCACCCCCAGTTTGCATTTATAAGTTTAACTTTTAAACTCTCCAGTGGATTTGAAAGTTTATCTTCATGTAAAGGAATGCAACAAGCTTTCAAGCAGTGCTGTGATTTTTAGAAAAGGGTCTTCCCCGGTCTGCAAACCCATAGCACTCTGAAGGTGGATCTGAATCCAGTTCTGCTTTAAGGATTTGGCAGTGATACAGACATTAAATTAGCCAAGGGTGCTTGTTGGTCTATAGCCCATAGACCCATTATTGATCCCCAGGAAAGGGACAAATGGGACTGAAGATTTTTAGAAGGTGAGTTCTTCTCAGGAGCAGCACAGCCAGCTTGACGAAAGCCATCATGAGCACCACCCAGCAAGGCAAAACTCTGTCCAAACTTTTTTGGATAAAAATCACCCAATCCAAGGACTGAGATACCCATCCTGTCCCCATGCACGTTCCCCTGCACGACCCACTGTATATAGTCATCTCCTGGTCCAGATAACCTCCTATTTACTATCTCATTATAAAAAGTTTATTTTCAAGATCCAGAATCCAGAGAGAGACAAATCAACAGGATTTTTCTGCTCTAAACCCCCTCAAGTTTAAGATCAAACAGCTAAAGAGAGGATTAGCAAAACAGAAGTTAGAGGTGAAACATAAAACTGTAGCCCTGGAGAACTGTCAGGGGCAGCAAGAGAACCCCAGATGGTGGGACACGTGCTCCAAACACTGAGAGCCGTTGATGGTGGGAGATGAGGAAAAACCGATGACCGATCCTTGAAAACTATAACAGAGAAGAGAGAAAAACAATGCTTAGTCTCATAGGTTAAAGAATAATACTAGTAATAGTCCTCTTAGTAAGCTGCTTTGCATGTGTGCCTAATCAAACATGCTATGAAATAAGTGTAATGCGTATCATGAAATTTGTGGTCAATACGCATTGCTTTGCAACTTGCCTGATTCCAATAATAAACACCCTCCCTTTCTGCCCTGAGTCTGATTTGAGCAGTCCCTTGTGAAAATCCCCTCAATATATTCTCTGCACCTATCATATTCAAGGCATTGTGTTTGACGCTCAAAGCACATCTTCTGTACTTTATAGAGCAGGGGTTCTCAATCTTGGCACAATTGACATGCTGGACTGGACAGTTCTTTGTTGTCGGGAGTGTCCTGGACATTGTAGGATGTTTAGCAGCATCCCTGGCCTCTACCCACTAAATGTCGGTAATTACACCTCCAAGCCCCCAGTTGTGACAACCAAAAATGTCTCCAGATATTGCCAAACGGCCCCTGGGGGTTAAGCATCCCGGTTGAGAAAACACTGCTGTAGAAAATTCTCTATATACCCTATCCTTAGGTTATTTACTTCTCATGTGGTGTAGTTGCCTCCTTACCAAACAAACACCTCATCTAGAACTCTGCTTATAAACAACAGCAACAGCAAATATTCTCATTGAGCAGGAAGCCTAAATTCCAATTCCTGCATGTTTGTAAAAGGATATGTCTCTCACCTGGCTTTCATTTTTAAAAAGTCTTTTTAAAGAAGATGTAAACGCTAAATAAGTTGCTGTTGACCCTAAAATAATGTCTATGCATTTAATATCTACCTAGGAGATAGGAAGGCAGAAAAGGATCACATTGTACCAGTCAATTAAACTGTTCCATTTTTAAGGAATCAAAGCAATATATTAGAAAGAAAATGGTAAAAAAGTAACTGTCTAAAGAGTTACTAGTTGTCAATTATTTGGGAATAATTAGTTCTGAGACCATAGCACATAAAGCTCCGAACAGTCATCTTACAAACTTGGAGAGGAGGATCATTTGCTTTTCGCCTTATAAAATATAGGACTTCTAGAAGTATAAAACACGTTACATTATACGGGATTTTTATCTAGTCATTCTTGTAGCCTCATAGGGAAGTAGAAAAATCAAATCTTTGAGCATTGAATCAAGTGTGTCACAGCATTTCTTACCATTTGGGATCTAACCAGTATGGTCAAAACGGCCAAAATAAAATTAGATTTTGAAAATACAAATGAATTAATTGCACTAAAAGAAATTTCAGCCCAAGTTTCTCATCCACATCTCAACAATGAGAATCAACACTATGTGAAACAATGGTCAGATGCTTTATAAGAAAGATTTAAATGTCCCTCAAAAGCATCAGATAATTACCTAAGCCAGAAGCAAGATGTTAGACTAGGCAGACTAATGATCTGATCTAAGATGGTAATTCCCATGGTTCCTGAGGAGTACAAACATCAATCATTTAACAAATATGTGGTTTCCATTGGACTCCAGACCGGGTGAAAAAAATATCTCAGCAGTGAGAAAATTGTCCAAGTTTTCCTGGCATATCAATATGCACGTCCCTTAAAGCAAGGCTATTTCTAACATAACGCATTTCTAATCTTTCTTTCAGATTCTGTTATATTAATTAATGCCAGAATAAGCACCAGAGGGGAAAATCTACATAACTGGACAATAAAGTGATGGCTTCAAACAAGATCTCGCAATTCTGTTTTTTGAATAAAAGTATAGGAGAGTTTCCTTTTTGATAGTACTACTTTATTTCTTTTGTAAAAAGTATACTATAGCTTACTTTTCTAACTTTCCACCTCTCGGATAACTAGATCATGGCTTTTAAAACCCATGGTCTCCAGTTGTGATGCGCCTGGGAAGATACCACTTGACTGTAAGTAAGCAGCCATTGGTTATACAATTACTTAAATCTTACTGAGAGATATTTTATGTTATTTTTTTAAATTACCATATGGTAATTTATTTTCTTTTGCTGTAAGAGTCTATGGATTTCAACAATGTATGGATTTGTGTAACTACCACAATTAGGATACAAAACAACTTGCTGATGCACCTAAAACCCCCTGTGTTACCCCATTATAATACTATTCTCATCACACCCAGACCTCTGGCAATCACTGACCTTTCACTGTCTTTACAGTTTTCCCATTTCCAGAATATCACATAGTTGAAATCATATAGTACGTAGCCTTTTCATACTGACTTCTCTCACTCCCACATGTCTTTGGGAATCATCCATCTTGCCTGTATCAGTATCAAAATGTATCAATAGTTTGTGCCTTTCTGTCTCTGAGTAGTATTCTACTGCATGGATATATGACAGCTTGCTTACCCAGACCCCTCGTGAAGAACATTGGGTTGTTTACAGCTTCTATCTCCAATAAAGCTGCTCTGAACATTTTAATGTAATAGGAAAGAACAAATCTGATTCCATGTTAGACCTGGTCTATTGCCTGTGCTTAGAAATGTTGGCTCTGCACATTTTGTAAAAGAATGTTGCCTATAGCCTGAAATATAAAGGATAGCCTATACTCAGGTCTCTGACCTTTAGGAGTCCTTTCATATAGAGATAAAAAGTTGCAGAACAGAGAATAACATTTGTTTTATTGGAGGTTTATAGGATCATCCTGACCTGACCTAAGTGGACAGCTGCTAGAACAAAGGATCGGACACCAAGAAGTTTGCAACAACTAACCACACCTCTCCCTCACCTTGCCTTTAAAAGTGCTTTGCTGAAACCCTTCCAGGAGTTCAGGGCTTTTTGGGTATGAGCCACCCTTTCTCCCTGCATGGCCCTGCAATAAATCTTTCTCTGCTCCAAACTCCAACGTTTCAGTTTGTTTGGCCTCACTGTGTGTTGGGCACACAAACTTGCACTTGCATTCAGTGGTAACAATATGTCTGCATGTTTTAGTGGGAACATAAGTTTTCATTTCTCTAGGGTAAATAACCAGAAAGAGGATTGCTGGGGCTTATGTTAAGTATATGTATAACTTTGTAAGAAACTGTCAAACTGTTTTTCAGAGTATCTGTACAATTTTGCCACCAGCAAAAACTCAAAACTCCCACCAGCCATGTATGAGAGTTCCAGTTGTTTCCAGCACTTGTTATTACAGGTTGACAGTTTTAATAAGAATTCTAGAATGACTTTATTTAAAAATTTTTTTTTAGCTTTTTAAAAAATTGTTTTATTTTATATTGGAGTACAGTTGATTAACAATGTTGTGTTAGTTTCAGGTGTACAACAAAGAGATTCAGTTATACATATACATGTATCTATCCTTTTTCAAATTCTTTTCCCAATTAGGTTGTTATGGAATACTGACTTCCCTGGTGGTCCAGTGGTTAGGACTGGGCACTTTCACTCATGGGGCCCAAGTTCAATTCCTGGCCCTGGTCGGGGAGCTAAGATCCTGAACACCACGTGGGGCAGCCAAAAAAAAAAATCTTTATCAACTGTTATAATATGTTTTAGCACTCCAATTGGGAAATGGCATTATTTTCCAATAAAGTGTTTTGTAGAAAGTACTTTGATATCAAATATTTGAAACCATAATAAAATGTTTTATTCAATACTGTAATATCCTCTAAAATTGTATTATAAAATTGGTCAGGGGAGCTGTAATGGCTCTGAACTACTTATTTACTTCTTTTTGTATTTATGACAACTATAAAAATGTGCTGCATGCTTTTGGGGCTGCTGCAAGGACCAGAACCACACTCATCAGTTCAGCAAACAAATATTCAGTGAGAGTTATTATCCTGGGAATAATTGTGAAGAGAACAGATTCGGCCTCTGTACTCGTGAGGCATATATATATATATATATATATACACACATACATACACACATACAATAATTCAATTATTGTTATTATTCAATCACAATATTATTCAGTCTAAAGATATGCATAGGGTATATTAGCTGGGGGTGTTTTAGAACTTGGCCTTAGTTTGAACAATGCCTGGTACTCTCTCTTAGGAAACATAAATAGAAAATGTCAAATGTGCTTTAATCTTGACTTTGTAGCAAATAATGAAATTCCCAAGTGTTCCTGAGACATTAGTACAAATTAAAACCTAAAATATAATACAAATTGTGATAACAACAAAAACCTCCAATATTGGAAGAAGCAGATCTATAATGCAAACAGAAAACCATGAACGGTCTCTACAATATCAAACCTCTTTTGATAAATGGAGGGAACATATGAGTGTTACCAATAGCTACAAGTCAATTCTCCTCTTTGGCTGAGCAATGTCACCAGTCCCCACAGCCTTCCCCTCTTCTTTCTCTGAATGCTCTCTTGTCCAGATTCCCAGCTCTCATCTCATTAATAAGGATCATATCAGGGTTCTTATTCTCTAAGTCCTCTGGATTGCTGACTCTGGATCATATCTGGAGCTTCGCAGTGGCAGACAATAGACCACGAAGGACTGGATTTGTCCCAATCTCAGACTCCTAACTCGCTACACCCCAGCCCCTCGGCTGGCTCATCCAGAGAGGGAATCAGACATGAAAAGCTCATTTGTGATTCACTAAGGAAAGGATAATATCCCGAACCGTTCTTTCACATGCACTTAACATTACTCCCTTCGGTAACATGCAGCCATTACCTGAAAGCCGTGTGAAATTTGCAGGGAATTGAAAACCTCATGCTTATACAGAAGGCTGAGTCGTTTTCTAAGAGTTAGGCAAGTCATTCAGAGAGTTCAACTGCTAACAAGATTCCTCAGACATGAAGCCAAGGGAACAAAATCAGTTTACCCTAATTGATTGCACACAGTTTTATTACAAAACTGATGGTTTTAAACCCCAGCCAATTAGTTTGTCAAAGAGAGGTTAAATTCTTGACTGGTTTATTCCAAGTACATTTAGGCAGGATTTACAATACAACCCGCCTTATCCAGGCAGCCGGAAATATACTTTTAACAAGTGAATTTAGGAAGGACTTCCTAGGAACCAAAAGGGAAAAAGAAATTCCACTAAAACGCTCAACTTAACTAACCAGGACATTAACTCTGGGTTTTTTTTTCCACTCGATGTAATTCCTTTGCTATGTAGTTACCTAATTTTGAGATCTTTTAAAATATTTTTATGGTTGGTGTCACTGGTAATGCTGCATTTGAAAATATCAAATTAGAATTAAGTAACAATCAATCTATTTAGCCTGACATATTCATTCAGAGCCATTTCTTAACCTGGGTGAGTTATCACCCCCAGTCCTTCACAGATTTTGCCAACTGGTAACATGTGGCAGAGAGTTAAGTCTGCCTGAAGATTCTGGCATTTATTTCTGAGTGTACGCCTCATAGTCCAGGCCAGTCATTTAAAATAATCCTCATTATAACTATCTGGGTTTCAGGGATTCCCTGGAGGTCCAGTGGTTAGGACTCTGCACTTTCACTGCCGAGAGCCCGGGTTCAATTCCCGGTCCGGGAACTAAGATCCCGCAAGCCTTAGGGCACGGCCAATAAATAAATAAATATTTGGGTTTCCATTGCATTTTTAAGAAGAGGCCATTCATTAAAATTCTAATGGGATCAGGCAAAATCTTTTCCTAAAACTGAGCAGCTTGAGAAAAAAATCAATTAACCATTACTACTAAGCATACATTCTGCATTCAGCCCTATGCCCCGTCAAGTAAAGTACAAAAGAAGGTCAAACATAGCTATAGGTGAGAAGCAGAACTCACCGTTTTAATGTCCAGGCCAGTGTTAAAATGTTACATTAGAGAAATTTTTACAAATCAATTGTTTCTTAAACTTAGATAAAGTATTTTACAGAACAGTGGTCAGCAAACATTTCCTGTAAGACATCTGATAGTAAGTATTTTAGACTTCACAGGCAAAGAGGCCAAGTTGAGGATATTACATACATACCTATATAATGAGAGAAAACAAATTTCCACAAACTTTTATGGATGAAATCCAAAACTTGTATCAGATTTACCTTATCTCAGACAATGTAGTTAGCAGAAGTAATAGCCACATATTTTATCTTCTAAGACCTCAATGGATAACATGGAATGGACCAAACTTTCTCTGGGACTCAGAATGATCAGAAATTCATTTTTTGCTTGGAGTTGTCATCCATTAAATATTATTACTATAATTCTCCTGGAATTTGTGCTAGGTGATGAGGCCACAAAGAGAAATGGCCTCCTGCCCTCAAAGCACTAAAATTCAAGAGCAGAAAGACAAATGGACAAAGTACAGTAATGGTATGTAACGTGGCTGCAATAAAAGTATGTATACATAGTGTTACATAAACATTTGTTTAAAGTGCTACATAAACACAGAGGGAGGACTTAGGAATATGCTGTTGAAAGTTTCTCATCATAAAAATGTATATTTCTCCTCTTGTAATCTTAGCAATAAGGACATT
Source organism: Leucopleurus acutus (assembly GCF_964270905.1). NCBI lineage: Eukaryota > Metazoa > Chordata > Mammalia > Artiodactyla > Delphinidae > Leucopleurus > Leucopleurus acutus. The sequence continues at coordinate 79,318,432 of NC_139153.1, forward strand.
GGATCTTCAGAATATTTAATGAAGAATCCCTGTATCGCTTCTGAATAACAATTCTGGTCTATTTTCACTGTATAGCTTTACAGACAGGCATTCCAGATAATTTGGCTGAATTGAAAGGGACGAGGAGGACACAGTCAAGAGTATTTTATTTATATCTTTTCACTACATCTATCACAATAAATTTTCTTTTATTCTGACAATTAAGATTCTTTTTATTTGAAAGCTCCAGTTAATGGAGAATTGTTCCCTAGCCATCTCAAGAATTAAAATGAGAAATTACAACAACAAACAAGAAAACCCCAGATTATTCAATATAAATCCAAGCTAGAATAAAGAAGAGAGAAAACTTTAATATTATTTTTTTTATCTTTCAAACTAGTGTAATATACAATAGGCAATAAATACCAAAACCATACATATATTTTATAAATTCAGAAGGAAACCAAAGTCTTATGTCTCCTCTCTCCTGAGGAGGCTGGTGGTGAACTATGACCTAAAATGTGGCAACGTGGCTGATTGATGAAGGCTTAAAAGGCTCATAACCTTTTCCTCTTCAGATATCAGTCAGATGATGACTTCAGCATCTCCCTGTATTATACCAAAAGCTCCACCTTTGGTTTTTTTGTTTTTTTGTTTTTAATTTTTATTGGAGTATAGTTGCTTTACAATGCTGTATTAGTTTCTACAGTACAGCGAAGTGAATCAGCTATACGTATACATATATCCCCTCTTTTTTGGATTGCCTTCCCGTTTAGGTCACCATAGAGCACTGAGTAGAATTCCCTGTGCTATACAGTAGGTTCTCATTAGTTACCTATTTATACATAGTATCAATAGTGTATATATGTAAATCCCAACCTCCCAGTTCATCCCACCTCCCCTTTTCCCCCTTGGTATCCATACGTCTATTCTCTACATCTGCATCTCTATTTCTGCTTTGTAAATAAGATTGTCTATACCAATTTTTTCAGATTCCACATACATGCATTAACATATGATGTTTTTCTCTTTCTGATTTACTTCACTCTGTATGACACTCTCTAGGTCCATCCACGTCTCTACAAATGACCCAATTTCTTTCCTTTTTATGGCTGAGTAATATTTCATTGCATATATGTACCACACAACCTTTAGTTTTCATTCCTGGAAGGCTTTTCTGGTAATAAACATAAATACAAGGGTTTAGAAGATGCTCTGATGTTTCTGAGGGATGCAGGCTCTTCACATCTCTGCTCTAATGATCCTAGTTTGGAGGGTTCCTAGCACATTTCCAAAAAGTTATTTCTACCTCAGAGTCCTGCCAGTCCTGCTAATACAGATGAGAGGCGGTGGTAACCAGATGAGAAATGATACATCCTCTATCCTTTGTTGTTCCCCTGACATTCACGTCAATCGAGCAATACTTGTAGAAAGGGATTTTACTCCACAATCCCTTCTAGCGTGGAGTCTATATTCTAGACAGATAGACACTCATGAAATTGAGAGAATGATCCAGAAGCACATACTGTCCAAAGGTACAGAGGCCTCAAGCAACATGAAATGTTTAATTGTACTGTGGAGGGAAGTGGTGCCTGAAGAGGAGGGTGGGGTCTTGTGATGGAGGTTCCATCACAAAGTCCATCAGATGTTATGCTAATGAACTGAGATTTTACTCTGCAAAATAAAGGGAAGCCAGTTAACAGTTTTATGCTGATGCTTACATGATCAGATTTGCATTTTAGAAAGAGCACTTCTTCCTTGTGTAAATTGTAGAATTATAGAGGTTTAGAGTAGGGAAAGGGAGAACAATATTCACTGCTACAACTCAGATAAAGGCTTACTCTAAGGCATTAGGGAGAAATGGAAGAGAGGATGAATTTAACAAGCCTTTGTGACTGCATGAAGGAAGAGGTTGAGAGGGCAAAGCAGCCAAAGGTGACGACTAATTTGGGAGATTTAAGAGCAGGAGGGCTGACAATAAGGCATTCTAACACAGATAGAATGGAGATATCACACAGATAGTTGAATATTCAGATCTGGAAAGAAGGGTGAGTCTGGAAGAGAAGTAGAGATCTGTGACCTAAGAGTCGAAGGCCAGGTCACAGATAAGATCAGGAGGGGGATAAGAGGAAAAGGAGAAGATTGTTAATGACAAAACTTTAAAGATCACTAACATTGGAGGGATAGGGGGAAAAGGACTCAGATGGAGCATATTAGGAGGCAACGGCTGGGGCAGTGGAGATTCCAAACTTTCTATTTTGAAAGGACTCAGACCAGCAATCAGGTCAGAAGGGGGTTTGAATATTCATTACAAGAATAAGGAAATTCAGTCGTGTGTACCCAAGAGTGGGGATGCTGCTGGACATTACATTTCCACCCCAGCCCCCACTTTCAGTTACCCTACTACTGAGAGGCTGGAGAACCAGGGGAGCACGTTGTCTTGGAAACCAAAGCAGGATGCAATTTAAAGAATCAGGGAGCAGACTCAGAGTCAAATTCTGCAGAGACCATACAAATAAGGAGAAAACGTCCAGTAATTTGCAGTTGCTGATGCTGGTCAGCCACAATGCAGCGGGAGAGACTGAATGAGACATAAGGAAGAGTCAGTCAGGGCACTTTTCCTTAAAGAAGTTTGACTATGAAGAGATGAAGAGGATATGGCAGGAGCCACAGTGGGATACAGGGTCAAAGGGCCTCAAGAATAGTTTGAAGACACAAGTAGAGACCCTGTCTCAGAGCTGTTCCTCACAACCCACTGTGAAAGACTTGCAATGCCCATCGCACAAATCGATGGCTGCCCTTCTCCAGAAAACATCTCTCCCATAGGGCCCCACTTCCACCTAAAAGTCCACTATGAAAGATTCATTTAGTTGGACCTTAAAGGCTTTTTACCGGCAGCAATTTTCTATTAAAGTGCAAATACCCAAGTAACAACTGGAAATGAGGCCAGGATAGATGCTTGAAGTAGAGAAGGGAAGTGAGAAGGCAAACACCAAAGAAAACCAGTGCCTGCCGCACAGCTTTGCTTGAGTTGGCCCTGAACTCAATCAGCAGTAATAACAGAAAACGGGCAGAGAACACTGATTAATCACTGGTGCTGTTTAGCTGAAATTATCCTTTATGCCCTACATACAGAGAAGCACCATACATAGATTGTCAATTTCCAAGAATGAAAATTCAACTTAATACTAATTTGGAGAAAAATTAAATCTATTAGGTGATATACACGGCACTTAAAAGTGTTAAATGCCCAGGGTCAAACATAGGAATTCATTGTAATGTCCCCTAACTACAATCACAGAAGTGAAATGAGGATGTGGGGAAATCTGACAGTGGTTACTAGGTGACTAGGTAGCAGAATATGCCTCCCCCCAAAAAACACCGGTTTGGCAGGCGGATTATTTTGAGCTGAAGATAATTTAGAAGTAAGCAGATACAAGAAAAGCCCTCTGCACTCCCCCTAAAAGCAGAATATAAATTTGCAAAGGTGTCTCCCCTTCCCTCTCTACCAGGAAGCACTGAAGTTAGTCATCTGAGATGCTAGACCCTTATTAGCCCAGAGATAGTACCAGGGAAACCATATAACTCTTATCTACCATTAGTGTCTCCGTACATTTACCTTCCCACAATTTGCCACCTCTGGAAGCTCAAAGTCCCTTTCTTTTGCCTTGTCACTTTTCTTTGCAATTATTGTTCTTTGCTAAGATGCTCAAGGTCTAAGCTCAAGTTTGAACCACCTTTTGAGTTACTCATCACTGAGTACTTCCATGTCCATGCACAAGGTACACATTAATGAACTTCTGTTTGCTTTTCACTTGTTAATCTGTCTTTTGTTAGTCTAAGTTGTAGGACTCCAGCCAATGAAGTCCAATGGGTAGAATTTTTTTCCTCCCCTACACATTCCTCTCTTGATATTTCTTCAACAGCTGGAACAACTCACTGATATTTGTGTCTGTTGTGTCTGCTGCTCTCCCCATGCCAAGTCTTGTTTTTTGGATCACGTTCTCTCATATACTGAAGGCAGGTCATTCACAATTTATGCATGCCCAACCTATTCACATCCCTATGTGCACAGAAGCAACTGAAAAAACACTTTTAACCTGTATCAGAGGTAGCGCAGCCCCAAGAAGGACCTTCCTTTCTAATTCCAGTTGAATGTTCTTTCCCATCCCTATCAAGGACAGCTTCATACGTCATCTCTAATTATCACCTCACCCCAGGTTTGGTCTATATTGGTAGAAAATGTGTAGCCTAATTAGTAAAAGAAGGAGAAGAACGAAGAAGAGGAGGAGCAGGTAGGCTAGGTGGAAGGTGACTCATTAAACACCAGAAACTGTTCTCCATCCACTTGCCCAGCCCTTCCTTCAATACTGGGAGACTCTTCTCACCCTATACACATAATTCCATTCAGTTTCTTGGCCTTGGTTCCCATCTACACGATGAATCTTACATCTTTGACCTTTCCTGTGAACTACAGAGCTGTGCATCTAACCCCCTATTGGGCACCCCCTCTCGGAAGTCTAGCATACACCTCAAATTCAGTCTGTCTAAAATGGAATTCTTCTTTTCCAAAGTTGCTCCTTCTCCAGGGTTCTCCCTCAGTAAATGGTATCACCAGCCACCCAGTTATTTTAGGAAGAACTCAGAAGTCATTCTTGACTCCTTTCTCTTCCTCGTCCAATCAATCAACAAGTCCAGCCGTGTACACCTCACAAATCTCACCTGAGTCCCTGTATTTCTCATGCCATCATCCTGATCTGTGCTGCCTCATTGTCTATCCTTTGGACCTTTGCCACTGCACTGGATGCCCTGCTTCCTCTCTTGTCCCATCCAATCTGTTCTCTACAGGGCAGTCAGAAGAATCTTTTAAACATGCAAATCTGATCATGACCCTCCTTCCTTTTAAGTCCTTTATGAATGCCTCTTAACCCTTAGGATCAAGTCCAAAATCCTTAGCAGGGTTATAAAACATTCTGGGAACAGATCTCACACATCTCGACATCATCTTGGGCCACTCCCAGCCAGGATGGATTTCTTTTCATTCTCCGGTCCCTATGCCTTTGCACATATTATCTTTCCATATCCTTTTTCTACAACTCTTCCCCTGGCAGACTCACTCACCTTCTAAATCTCTGCTTACATAGCCCTTGCTCCAAAAAGGTTTCTCCTAGAACAAGGGCTGACAAACTACAGTTGACAAATTTGCCTGTGGCTGTTTTGGTACAGCCCTCAAGCTAAGAACGGGTTTTAAATTTTTTAAAGAATTTCGAAAGAAGAAAAAGAAAAGGAGGAAGAGACAGATGAGGAGGACGAGGAAAAACAGAAACCATCTATGATCATTAAAGGCTAAAAGAGTAACAACCTAGAATATCTCCTATCTGGCCCTTTACAGAAAAGGCCCCTGCCTTAGAGCATCAACCTAAGGTCCCCTACTATGTGCTCCCCTGGTGCCTGGACTTCCTCAGTCATCACTTAGGCTTTATTACAATTAGTTGTTTAATGTCTCTTTTTTGCACTAGACTCTAAGCTCAGCAAAGTTGGGTACCATGTTCATCTTTACCACACTATATCTCCAGTATGTAGTACATGGCAGAAACTTAGTAAACATTGTTGAATGAACTGCAACGAAAACGAAAATAAGTGAGAGCTTCATATTGCTGGGTCCACAGACAGGCCATGGAAGTACTTCTAAACGAGTATGACTAGGACAACCATCCCCCCAGTGCTCTCAGGACAATGATGATTTATGCTCGTTCTCCCAGAAAAAATATTAATAGCTCCCCCTCTACTCTCAAAAGTGTCCCTCTTTGGAGGAGTTAGGAGACTTGGAAAAAGTTCATAGGTCCAACTGCCTGTGAAGAGAGAAATTTCCCAAGATCACTGGAGCAGAAACCACAGTGGCTTTTGTAATCAAAGGGTGGAACTCTTTCCATGGAAGAGTTCAAATCATTGTAACACGTAGTATTCAGAAACCAGACTAACAGTAGAAAAATACTGTGTTTATGGAACATCATGATTAAAATAGACTTTTGCTTTACTGACCTGGAAGTCTGCCTATTATTTTTAACATAGTCATTGTGTGAAAACACATCCTTCATTGTAAATAACCAACTTTCAAAACTCAATCCACCTTGAGTTTGGAATGGCCAGTATAATTACTGTGAATAAATACTTTTATGACAAGCTCTTTTTTTGACATACACAGGTGACTCAATCTTTTTGTCTTTCAGTACAAGTGGGAAATCAGATATTCTAGCTAATTAATATTCAGGAATAATAAAATAAGTTATTTGGGGATACAAAACTTAAGAATTGAAGTAAACTTCAGAAATCATCTGATTTAACACGCTGACTTTACAGATATGAATTAGGAGAACACAGGAAGCAAATGTTCCTGCTCTGTGTAAGGCTCCCTTGGAATCAGGCCTGTTTAAAATTTTCCGATAAATTTAAATTAAATTAAACATCATTAATAATCAAATTTATGCTGTATCTATTTCTTTAATGATTGTGACATCACTTTGGTATCTTCATGCCTGAGATTCATCTTCAAGAACAGAAGTCTATATTGTACTTTATGTGTACATGAATCTCACCTGTCTAAAGAAAGGCATGAGTCCTACATCTTTCTTAAATTCCCTTTTCACTTCTTCTCTACAGAGTGTTTTGCCACCATCGGTCTGAGCTGTAGGCCAAACTCATCAAACCTATGTCGATTATTCATACTATTGATTATAATGATAGTACTTACTGAATTTGTACAAGGCGCTAGGCACTAAGCTTATGTGATTCACTTTCTTGTCACGACAACCAGATGAGGTAAGTGTTATTAAATTAAAAGGGAGAAAGGTGGGCCTAGGAGCAAATAACTTGCCCAGGATACAGAGCTGGTAAGTCATCCAGATGGGGCCTCAACTCATATCTCTATGAACTACCAGCCTATAATAACAAATTCCTCCGGATGCTGTGTTGGATACCTGCGTGTACCATGTCAAGTCCTCTCCATCCCATCTCTTATTCCAGCCACTGATGTGTGGCTCCCATTTCCATGCAAAAGAAAGCTGACAGTGCCTTGCCTTCTGCCCTTGGGCCTCTCTCATGCTGCCACATGAGATGAACCATTTAGCATTCATACCTCTGCAACCAAGAAGTGTTGGGTTTGGAGCTTTGACCAGTTGGAGACATGAACCAGTGCCTTCTCTTTTTGCCCATGGGCAGAATTGAGATACACTTCAAAAGGGTCCTCACAAGATCAAGCATCTCCTGTAGACATCTTGAGCTGCTTTCCCTCCTTTGTTTCACTACTTCTGTCCCCCATTCCTGTTCCCTGAGATCATCTCCCAAATAAATAAACTCTATGCAAATTTTGTCCCAGGCTCTGCTTTCAACAGCATCCAGGATGAGAGGAGGCCTTCTTCCGCACCATCAGACCATCTTGTTTCTCTCCTCCTGAGCTTTCTATCACTAATATGCAACAGCTAACATACTTTATCTGAAGAGGAAATCCTCTGTCTCTGATGGACCTGACTTCTTCATTTCCTGTGAATAGCAGAGCTATCTGCATCTGTAGGGTCTCAGGACCACATTGAGAATATTTGTCTACCTCTGCTGGAAACCCTTCTGATTAGTCAGGCTCCTTGAGCTGGAAACATAAGGATTTATAATGAAAAAGAATCACACAGTAAAAACAGAAAGAATGAAAAGAAAACAAACCAATAAAGAACCTATCCTATCATAATATTTGAGGTTCTGGTATTTGCTGGCTTTGGAGGGAGTTCAAAATAAATGAAAGAAATGTGTATTTTATTAAATGCTAATATTTAGAAGATGTAGGGGGGGAAGGAAAGATAAAGGCTTCCAATCATATTTGCAAATATGGGTCGTCTCCTAGCCCCTTCAAAATGGTTAGATGTTTTCCTTGCATCTGAGCCACCTCCGCAGTTTTGGAAGTAACACCTGGGACCAACGAGAAAATCATGCAAGGGGTAGCGAAGCTGCACGTGTATCCAGCCCACAGAGCTGGGCACCACACCGTGCTCTCAGCCTGGACTGTAATACGATAACGAGCTCTTTCTAGCCAAGTTGCAGCTGCCCATCCGACTTCCTCCCCAGGAAGAGCCTATTGCTTCTGACCCCACATAGGTCTGCCTGTAATAAACTCTATCCTTCCCTTGCAACATCTGCTATTGTTAAAATGATCTCTGTTTGTCTTGAAGTATAAATAGGCCCCAAATTTCAAGAGTTCAGAATACACTGAACCGTAACAGCATAGCTTTTTCTTTTCCTTCTTGGTAAGAGCCTTATCCCTCTCTTGGGTTTTGGAATTCATTTTAAGAACAACAATGAAATAAAGTGGAGAGGAAGAAGATTTGAGAGGGTTAGGAGGACTCTAGGGGGTCAGAAATGAAGAGCTGGCCCTGGCTTTTGTTTTTCCTATATTTGCCGGAATACATGTTGATGGTCCATGTGAGCCATTTTCTGTATTCTTGTTTCTCCATACTAAACTTAAGATTTTGGGGCAAGAGAAGGAACTAATTTTATTACTAATTAGTACCCAAAGTGTTTTGCAATGTTCAAATCGACCAACTTTTAATTTTGCTTGAACGAGACAATTTCTTGTTCCTCATCATGAATGTACTTGTTTTCAAGAAGAGAAAATAGGGGAGCCTTAGTCCTGGCCTCAGATGTAGGGTCTTGGTGAAAAGCAAGACACTGAGGCCTGGTGGCACTAGATTCCCAGCCTAGACCTGCCAGTAGGTAAACTGTCCTCACTCCTCTGAACCTCAATGGATAAAATAAGTGATTATTTCATAGTACAGTTAAAGTAGTAAATGAAATAATGCACATGAAATGCCTGTTAAGTGTGGTTAATAACTACTAGATGATCATGATTTTTCAGTATATGAGATTTTATCTTCCAGTGAGACTCAGAAAGTCTTCCAGTCCAGTTATCAGAGCTTCCTCAGATAGAGAGGAATCAGTTCCATATGCATCTCCAGCTGAGGGGTTAAAACAGATAAAATGCTTAGAAGAGTGCCTAGCAGGTTGTAAATACTTCATAAATGTTAGCTGTTCATCACCATCATTATCTATGTATCATTAATAATGTACAATTATCCTTATTATTATAATCTGTTTACTGAGTGACCTTAACTCAGCAGGTGCAAGAGAGGAAATTTAGTCTTCCTAACCCATTCCCATTTAAACTCATGCTGTCAAATTACTTTTCTCAGATCCTGGATGAAACCCCAGGCAGATGACACAGCTTTTCTGATTACTTTCACATATGAAACATTCCAGTCCAATCCAATGCAATCTCAAATCCTTTTGAAACCTTCTTCCTTCCTTCAGCTTCAAAATCTGGGAAATCTGTGATGGGGAAAATATTGTTGGCTTTGCATTACTTCTCCCCCTTGATTCTTCTTCCTCCACTCACTACAAAGCCTCTGGAAAACCAGAGGCTTTGTAGGCTCAGAGGGTTTGATACCCTCTGAGTATTGTAGATGTCTAAAACTGACTCTTTTTTGAGTCCTCCTGTGGGTTCCACAGAGACTTGCACTAAGGATCTGCGGTTGCCTGTCTGGCATGGGAGATGCCTGTTCCTGGTGGCTACTTATGACTTATCTGAAAGCCCCTGATGCCCAGTGTCCACCCCCACTTGAGGTCACCCCACACCTCTTGGGTGGGTCTCTGTTAAAATGGTACATGATACGCTCCCCTAACAAGTCCACCCACACCTGGAATACTGTGGGCCTGGCATCTTTGCTCAGCAAGCTAGGAAATGGAAACTTCTTCAGCACAAGGCACTTCGGCCAGTCTCTCACCAGGAGACTCTTCTTCAGTGTGTCAGACAACAGTCTCTGTCAACTTCTAGTGGTGCTTTAAAACCCAGCTCCTCTGGAGAGGAACATGACGGCAACCACTAAGCTCTGCCCTCCTGTGAGCAGAGATGAGGAGTTCATTGCACACTGAGAATTATCTACAATACGGTCCTAGAACAGCTCCCTTCCACCTCCCAGTGAATTCTCCTCTTCCCGTATACCCGGAGGTACATGAAGGGCTAGAGAGTCAGAGGCTACACTAGGTTCTAGCCACTTCGTTTACAAGATCAACATAGATTATCTTAGTCTGCACTGTCCAACACAGTAGCCACTCACCACATGTGGCTATGTAAGTTTAAATTTTAATGAATCACAGTAAAACAAAATAAAATTCAGTTCCTCAATCTTCCCAGTCACTTTCAAACACTCAATACCCACACGTGGCTAGTGGCTACCATACTGAACAGCACAGATGTAGAAAATTTTCATCATTGCAGAAAGTTCCACAGACAGAGCTGGAACTCTGGAACCTCACTTTAGAAGGTGAAGGTTTTGTCAACTATTGTTTTGTTCTCAGGGCTTGGAGCTTCTCTTAGGGTCATAGTACAAGAGAAGATTCATATTTACCAGTTTTTTAGATAATCATTAAGTAGATCGATTTTGACATCTGGGTTCTGGACTAAGAATGTGTTAAAGCAAATGAATACAAGACCATTTTTCATGATGCTAAAATCTTAGATAAAGCAGAAAAAAATTAATTGGGGTTCTTATGTTTAAGCCTCAAGTCTAAAACAATGTCTACTAAAAATAAAATTAAATTAACAAAAGGAACCCATATCACTATTTTTTCTCACCTGGATCACTGCAATAGAACGGCTAACTCATCTTTCTCTTATCCATTCCTGCAAACCTCCAGTTACTCTTCCAAAGTTTAAAAAATGCAAAGTAAATCGCATCAGTTTCCATTGCAAGTCGAATAAAATCTCATGTTCTTAAAATGTCCCATAAGCTCCTCAGGATCTGCCTCTTGTTCACCTGTGCAACCTCATCACAGGCTACGCATCTGCATGCAAGCCCACTATTATTCAGTCCCTGTGGCCTTCCTTCCTCCGAGGCTCTACTCCTCCAGCCCTGGGATTTACACACAAACTGCTTTCTCTGCCTTGAAGGCTTTCCCCTCCACATATTACCTGGCCAACTCTTATTCAGTCTGGGTCTCAGTTTTAATATTACTTCCCAGAGCAGCCTCCACTGACTCACCACCACCACCACGACCACTGTGACGCACTTATGGCATGCCTGTTCTCTTCTTTATAGTGTTTATATGTATTCAAATATTTAGTTGTCTATTTTATGTATAGATTTCTTATTGCTTACCTTTCCTAATATGATATGAGGATAGGAATCATGTCATTTTGTACACCAGCTTTTCTCCTGATACCTGGAACGCAGTAGCTGCCCACTAAATATCAGCTGGGTAAATGAACGGATGAATAAATGAATGTGCACATCTTAACACTGACTTTCTTTTCTTTTTCTTTAATTTAATTTATATTTTATACAGCAGGTTCTTATTAGTTATCTATTTTATACATATTAGTGTATATATGTCAATCCCAATCTCCCAATTCATCCCACCACCCTCCGCCCTTGTTTTCCCCCCTTGGTGTCCATATGTTTGTTCTCTACATCTGTGTCTCTATTTCTGCTTTGCAAACTGGTTCACCTGTACCATTTTTCTAGATTCCACATATATGCATTAATATACGATATTTGCTTTTCTCTTCCTGACTTACTTCATTCTGTATAACAGTCTCTAAGTCCATCCATGTCTCTAAAAATGATTCAACTTCGTTCCTTTTTATGGCTGAGTAATATTCCGTCATATATATGTACCACATCTTCTTTATCTATTCATCTGTAGATGGGTATTTAGGTTGTTTCCATGACCTGGCTATTGTAAATAGTGCTGCAGTGAACATTGGGGTGCATGTGTCTTTTTGAATTATGGTTTTCTCTGGGTATATGCCCAGTAGTGGAATTGCTGGGTCATATGGTAATTCTATTTTTAGTTTTTTAAGGAACCTCCATACTGTTCTCCATAGTGGCTGTATCAATTTACATTCCCACCAATGTGCAAGAGGGTTCCCTTTTCTCCACACCCAACACTGACTTTCTGAAGGAATAGCTCTAGCAGCAAAGGTAGCACTTTCAGCCTAGAAGGAAGGACACAGCATGGGTAGGGAAAGTGTTTGGGGGTCAGCAAGGCCCTGGGTGGACCAGTCCCTTAAATCACCTTGTACCTGCACCAGTTTCCTCCATCGACACACAAGACTGGCCCAACTTCTCCTCTCACTAGAGGACAACCCACCCCATCTTTGTCACAGCTCATTGTTTTCCTTAAAACACCTCAGAACCCAGCAAGGAAGCAAAGAGTGAGAGCTTTCCCGCCTCTGGTGGGTAGTCCTACCTCTGTGCCCCTTGTCTCTGCAACAAACAGTAAAATGTTAAGCCTCGCTTATCTGCTTGCACACTTCCCAGTGAAGGCTCTCCTCAATGCCATGCCTTCCCCAAAGTACGGGCTTCAGTTTCTTTTCTTTCTTCCTTCTTCAGCAATCATTTGCTCTATTGTTTCACCTACCAGCTAATTCCAGACAATTTTCAGTTTTCTCTCTAGCTGTGCTTTATCTTTCAGTTTCTAATCCCAGAGATTCCCGCTGCCAGATGGATATTTGAATAGTTCCTCTCCCCTATAGTGGGCATCCCAAACTCACTAAAGACAAAGCTTAGGCCAACAACCTCTTCCTTCTTATTTCCCCATATCTACTGTTGGAACCTTTGTTCCGCAGGATATGCTGACTATGGACAATAGAGTCACTCTTGATTTCCTCCCATCAGTTCCCAACAGTCAGGAGTGGGCAAGCCCTTTCTTCTCCCTCTCTTTTGTATGTCTTTGATCTGTACCATCCTCTCCCTTCTGATGGCCATCAATCTCCTCCAGATCCTCAATGCATTTCCTCTAAAGCTAAACAACTAAAACAGTGTCCTATCAGGTCTTTCCATTGGGCCCATGCTCCAACCCAATCTTCACCCTGCTTCCTGCAGCCTGAGTAAAGTACAGCTTCCCATAGGCTCCTCCTCTATCCTGGACTCTTCAAAGTCCCCTCAACAGCTCATGAAGTAAATAAAGAAAAGTACTTCCGTCTGGCTTTCAAGGCTCTCCAAAACTACAGCTCTGTTCTCCCTTTTTCTCAACATGTCTCCCATTCTACAACCAAATGAAAATACCCCACACGTTGTGATGTCAGTGTCCTTTATTCATGCCTTGATAAGGGAAGTTTTTTCTCCTTCTGTCAAAGTCCCACCCATCCATTTTGCTCAGAGTACTATGTATGTATTTGCAGGTGCTTATCTTACATTGTTTCGAACTAAGGTCGAGTACTCGAATTATCATACTAAATTATTATGCTAAATTATCTCCTTGAGGGTCAAAGATGAATCTCACTTATGCATAATTCCCCAGACAGCCTATATCCAAGAAAGGTCATGGTCATTAAGAAAAAAAAGCATGGGTTCAGACAGATTTGGGCATAAATCTTCACTTTATCACTTGACGTACATCCTAAACAAAGCCCCTAAACTCTGTGAGCCTCAGTTTCATATTTAGAATGATAAAAATGAGACTTACTTCCCAAGTTACTGTAAAGGTATGATATATAAAGCACCTAACACGATGTCTGGCATGTAAGAAGCACCCAGTAAATGGAAACTACTGCAACAGAAGTAACTATCATTAAATTGTAATAGAGAATCGATATGTATTGGTTAAACTAAGCTAAAACTAGCATAATAAATCTATTCTGCCTTCCAGAAGGTTATAATCAAATTGGGTAAAGAAGGCACCACCTCATTCTAATATAATTAATCATGCTGAGCAAAATGTAACATGAATGATGACATTCCAGTAAGAGCCAAGGCAGTCTGAGGAGGAAGACTTCACTTCCTCCTGGAGTGGAGAGGGCATCCCCTTGAAGGACGTGTAGATCCTCAGTAAACTCGTGAAAGATGGAATAGCCACAGGAATAGGCCTACTCTGAACAGTAAAGGTTACCCTCTATTACTTTTTCTTTAAAAAAAATATTGAAGCTTGTTTTAAACGAGACCTTAGTCACTTCATTAGTGTTTATTTCACTAATTACTGATTTCTTTTGTAATTAACTTTTTCTTAAAAGGGAGTTTAATACAGGGGGAAAAATACTGGCTGGAAAAGGAACTAAAAGTTTGGTCTGATAGGCTATATGATTGTAAAGGAGTCACTTTGTTCCTGGGACCTTTGTGATATCAGCTGCAAACAGTAAAATGCCAGATATGTTTTTGAGGAAAGAATCAGGTGATGAAACGCATTTTACAACAGGTTCAAGAATGAGTTCACAACATGGATGGACCTAGAGATTATCATACTAAGTGAAGAAAGTCAGACACAGAAAGACAAATATCACATGATATCACTTATATGTGGAACCAAAAAAAGAAAATGATACACATGAACTTATTTACAAAACAAAAACAGACTCACAGACACAGAAAACAAACTTATGGTTACCAAAGGGGAAAGCAGGAGGAGGGATAAATTAGGAGTTTGGAGTTAACAGATATGCACTACTATACATAAAATAGATTAAAAAACAAGAACCTACTGTACAGCACAGGAAACTATATTCAACAACATACTGTAGTAACCTATAATGGAAAAAATCTAAAATATATATATTTCATGTATATATGAAATATATATAATACATATATGTATATATATATAATATATATATGTATATATATATAAAACTGAATCCCTTTGCTGTACACCTGAAACTAACACAATATTATAAATCAATTATACTTCAATTTTTTTAGAAAAAGAGTGAGTTCATATGGAAGATCTAAATGGCCTTGGGAATTCCCTGGTGGTCCAGTGGTTAAGACTCCATGCTCTCACTGCCGAGGGCTGGGGTTCAATCCCTGGTCAGGGAACAAAGTTACCACAAGCCGCTCACGTGCGTACGACATGGCCAATAAATAAATAATTTAAAAATAAAAATAAATAAGAATTTAAAAAGATAAACAGCCTTTATCCTTGTCGCGTAGGGAGATAATCTTTGTTAGCACCCAGCCTCCTGCAATATTCATTCCCCAGCACACATGACCCTGTGTGGAAGGGGAATATATATAGGAAATTTACAAGCCTTTCTAATTACTAGGTACTATCACACAAACCAGTGCCAGAGTTGATAGCTATAAAATGACTGACTATTCAAGAACAATTCATGTGTTAGTGGAACCATTTTGAGAGAGGTAGGAAAGTCAACGGTTGAGTATTTCAAATGGTGATGATAAACCTACCTCCAAAACCAGAAGTGAAAATTTAAAATGATATAAAAAATTGATGGTGAGGTGTTATTTTAAATTTGTTTTGAGTGTGTGATCAAGAGTGATTTAGGTGATTCAGAATATTTTCTTTCCCCTTTCTTTTTCATTCCTGTCAAGAAGAGAAAGGGAAAGAAAATACCCTAATTGTCAAATCTGGACTTTCTAGATTAAAATATATATATTCCGTATTATCCAGGTGGGCTCTGCTGGGGAGGGAGAAATTTCCCCCTCTACTTCTCTTGAGTTCTTTTGGCCAGACTAATAATAAAATTGACACAAGACAGATTAACAGCAGGAAAGAGGAACAAATTTTAATTCATGTGCACAGAGGTCTCATAGAAATGGGACCTAAGAAGTGGCCAAAGCCAACAGCTTTTATATTTTTTTAGACATAGAAACAATAAATTTGAGAGGAATTGGCAGGACAAAAGAATTTAGGTTTGGGTGCCCAATTAGTAAGAAATGTAAGCAAAGTTTGGGCTTGGGTAATAAATTAGGAAAGAAGTAACAAGGTTTATTTATACAAGCTTCTTGGCCCTGAATTCCCTGTGCCTAGCGATAAGGGTGTCCCTTCTACCTCCACATGCATGAAGGGCACCTTTCACATGGGAGATTTATTTCCTCCTTTCAGGGAGACAGAGAAGAGGGTCAGAGTGTCCCTCTTGCATCGAACGTTTCTTAAGTAACTTTAATTCAAAATAATCATATGCCGTTAAGGCATATTTTGGGGTCGTCTACCCTGGGCCCCAACAGTTCTAATATAATCACAAGTGTCCTCAGAAGAGTGACGCTGAAAACGTTTGAAGGAAGAAGAGAAGACAAAGTGACTACAGAGGCAGAAAGAGTCATGCAGGGACCTGCAAACAGCAATGTTACTGAACTGAACTTGGGCCCCCTTGCCCGATGCACAGCTGAGTCAATCTACTGACACAGGTTGTGGAGAAGGAAAGTACAGCATTTATTGCAGGGCATCAAGCAAAGAGAATAGGCAGCTCATGATCAAAAGACCCAAATTCCTTGATGGCTTCCAGGAAAGGGTTTTTAAAGGCAACATTTGGGGTGAGGGCTGCAGGGGGCATGACTTTCTTCTGATTGGCTGGTGGTGAGGTAACAGGGTGGTGTTTCAGAAATCTTCATCATCACCCTCTGATTCCAACCAGTCTGGTGTCTATGCTCAGCATGTATTCACCCTCCTCCACCTGGGTGGGTGGGTGGGGTCTTAGTTTCAGCAGAACAACTCAAAGATGTGTATCAGATTGTTATGTATATCTCTTGAGGAGGAGTTAGGACTCTGTTTTATCACTGAAATATTGTTTCTTGACTGCTTTTCCTTTGTTTCTGTATTCCCTCACTTCCCTAATGAGTAACTGCTGGAGTCTGCTCTTTGAAACTCCAGAAAGGTCTAGGAGA
Source organism: Leucopleurus acutus (assembly GCF_964270905.1). NCBI lineage: Eukaryota > Metazoa > Chordata > Mammalia > Artiodactyla > Delphinidae > Leucopleurus > Leucopleurus acutus. The sequence continues at coordinate 79,335,069 of NC_139153.1, forward strand.
CTAAAGCCTTTTTCCTACAAACAAGAAATTGGGGACCCAGAGGGGCCTTGCTAAGTTTCAACAAGATGCAAAATGAAGCAAAACATTCCAGTCACGCAATGAAAAAAAATTATAAGACAGGTGCCAGCTATGAGGTTGTAGGGAGAAAAGGCTCAGGAAGAAGAAATGCTCCAGAAGCAGCTTTCATGCCCTGAGGTTCAGTGCTTCCTGGTTGGGGCCTTTGTTATGGGGGAGTTAGAGTAGGTCTTGGGAGAAGGGAAAGCAGCTCGAAACTAGTCAGGTTCCTGGAACACAGAGGCACTTCCTGTGACCTGTGTGCATTCCTGCTGTGGGAAGGACCCATCCTTCATGGGTGATGAAGGTACATCACCCATTCACACGGTTGGCTTACCTGGAGGCAGTTACTAGGCAACCAGTGTGGGAAGACTAGCACGTACCCATCAGGAACAGGCATTTGGATCTTTTTTAAACAAGACTAAACAATTGCTCCTTCTTTTTCAAAACTCTTCTGTTTCTGTAGCTGTTTTCACGTTCAAGGCAAACAGAGAGCCAGTGGAGGCTTGGCAACTGAAACCTTGCCTCTGTTTTGTAGGAGATGTAACTCCAAGTGTCCTTTGGAAAAATGTCCCACCATGGATTCCATGACCCACATATTCCATTTGGAGAAATGGAGGGAAAGAGGAAGAAAAGGGGAAATACAAAGTAAAAGAAGAAAAATGAAACAGGAGCACGAGAGCAGGAAAGTCTGAGAAAGAAAGAGAGAGACCATCCTGCGCCTGTGCGCGACTCTCTTTCATATGGAATTAATGGTGGTTTAATGGGGTATGAAGGGCTGTTTTACTGGAAACAATGAGGAACAATTGTCTAGCTCACGTTTCATTTCACAGGTCATTATTGCATTAAGAAGTAAATCGACCAAGTCCGGTAAATAACAGTCTGCGTATTGCCGAGAGCTTCAAACCAACAATTTTAGCCATCGCCAACTAATATCTCTGTCATTTTAACCCTTGCAGGGGAGTGCTAGGGGGCTAAACAATTACAGACTTCACCCAGCTCTAGCAGGTGAGCATAATTCATTGCCCCTCCAGTCCCTCCTTTTGCAAAACCCAGGAGGCCATATTTTAGCACTGTTTTGTTGATGAACCAGCCAGAGCCCACTGCAGCTCTGGTGGCCTTGAAAAACAGCCCCCATTTTAGTGAGTCCTGCAGGCATCTTTAAACAGACTGCTTCCTCTGCAAAATTAATTGCTGCAAAATGCGGTGCTCCCTCATCTAAGCTTTTGCAAGTTCATACTCAGCTATTTGGGTGGGCCATTGATGTGTCTGAGAGAACCAGGGAAAATGAGCCGCTTTCCCTTATTACAGAAGTTCACATTTGTGTCACCAAGCATCATCAGGCACTGGATATTCAGGAGTTCCTAATGCCTAGATTCTGGTTCCCTTAATTCAGGGGAAATTTGGTGACTGAGGCTGTATTTTGAAGTGATAGCATTGTAAATAAATATATCAAAGACAGTTTATAATAAAGTCATAGTTAAAACACATGTAATAAAATACATATTTAAATGCATATCAGTACACAAGCATACCTCATTTTATTACACTCTGCAAATACTGAGATTTTTACAAATTGAAGGTGTGCGGCAACCCTGCGTTGAGCATGTCTGTCAGCACTATTTTCCCAACAGCATTGGCTCACCTCGTGTCACTGTCGTATTTGGGTGATTCTCACAATATTTCAATCCTTCCACCAGCATAAAAGATGACAACTCACTGAAGGTTCAGATTATATTCAGCAGTTTTTAGCAATAAGTAATTTTTAATGAAGGGATGTGCATTGTTTTTTAGATGAATGCTATTGCACACTTAACAGACTAGAGCATAATGTACACATAACTTTTATATGTGCTGGGAAGCCAAAAAATTTATGACTTGCTTTTTTGCGATACTCACTTTATTAGGCAGTCTGGAACCAAAACCGCGATATCTATGAGGTATGCCTATAAAATATTTTTTGCTTCAAATTGTAACAAAGATGAGACAAAAATCAGGCTAAGAATCATAATGTTACATAATCATATCAAATAAATCCAGTTCTACTGATAGTTTTTCCATCAAAACCTGATGTTCACCCTGGAGAGCGGATACGGAGACCTCCATATTTCTACAATACCTCTAAAATCAGATAAACCAGGTCTTCCTTCTTTCCTGAGAGAAGAGAAATCTTTCAAAGATAGCATCAGTATTCCAACTTACTATTTCTTGTTCTTCCCCCTTCCAAACTAAAACTAAGGCCTTACAAAGAACTATGGTAGGCTGAGTAATAACCTCCCAAAGATGTCCATGCCCTAATCTTGACCATGTGAATATGGACTTTGTTGGTGTAAAGTTTATGGATCTTAAAGTGGGGAGTTTATCTGGGTGAGCTCAATCTAATCCTACAAATTCTTAAAAGCAAAGAACTTTCTCTGGCTAGAATCAGAGAGATGCAGCAGAAGAGAAGGCAGGAGAAATTCAAAGCATGTGAAGGACACAAGCCACCCTTGCTGGCTTTGCAGGTGAAGCAGGTCACAGTCAGGGAGTGTGGGCAGCCCTAGAAGTTGAGCATGATTCCTCCAGTCTACAACCAGCAAGGGAATGGGAACCTCAGTCCTACAGTCACATAGAACTGAATCAGGCCAAGAACCTGAGCGAGATTAGAAGTGGATTCATCCATAAAAACTCCAGAAAGAAATGCAGTCCTGCTAATATCTAACTTTCAGCCTTGAGAGGCTCTAAGCAGAGAAACCAGCCAAGTATCCCAGACTTCTGACTTGCAGAACTGTGAGACAATACATGGGTGTTCTTTTAAGTCACTAAATTTATAGTAATTTGCTATGGCAGCAGCAGAAAACTGGTAAAATAACCAGTTAAGATGGATGCTCAAATGTTCAAGTCATCACCCCAGTCAGAGGCAGGATAAATGGAGGCAACAAAACAGTGGTCACTAGTACTTACTTAGTGCCTATCCCAAGCCAGGTGAGGGGCTGAATAGTTTACAGGCATTGTGAGTTTTATAGCTCTAGGATCTGCTCCTTTGCCTCTAAAGTGCTCAAAGGAGAGAGAATATGGTCTAGATGTAGGGATGGGCTGGTTTCCACACAGGCCATGCTTAAGGAAAGTTGTGTCTCACCAACATCACCCAAAAGGGAAGAGACTATTATCCACAGGCACAGAAAAAAATCAGCTTCAAATCCCTTTCTCCATGGCAATTACTTTCAGGAACTTATATTCAATTTTTATTAACATTTTTCCTGTGAGGGAGTTAAGCAAATTGGAATTGGGTCCTACAGGGAGTCCGTAATTCCGTAGTAGACAGATTGGCTTCTAGGGCTAGGAAAATTTCTTTTCTTCTGCGTCCCTTTTCCTGACATGCTTTACATAATAACCAACTCATATTTCAGGATTCCCATTTGTTATATAAATGAGTTTTACTATCATTATTCTTATTAAAATAATAAGTAATACATATATATGATGTTTAAAAATGGAAACTTCCCTCTAAGCTGCAGCACTGAAGATCGGGATAGCAGAGGGTAAAGACAGGGAATTTTTTTCTTTTTCATTATATATGTTTTACTGTCTTGTTTATTCGTTCAACAAAAATTTTTAGGATAACTTCCTAAAAGTGGAGTTGTGGAATCAGAGGTATAGGCCTTTAGATGGTTGCCAACACCACTGCTAAAATAATCGTATAAATAGTAAATAATAGTGGCAATGGTCATCACTGTCTTGGTAGTAGTGGTGGATACTTTTGTTAAGTTGCTCTCTTTTAATCCTTCCAATAAACGTATGAGTATATACTATTAATATCTCCACTTCCTAAATGAGGAAACGGAGGCTCAGAGAGAATAAGAAGCTTTCTTGGAGTTGCCCATCTAGTAAGTGGACACAATGCAGACAGCTCAACTCAGTATAAAAACTCTTAACCAACGCTCTGATTATGAGAGAAACCATCTTTCTTTCTTTGTATGTTTTGTATGGCTTTTTGTATGCTTTTTGGCATTTGTATTTATTTCTCTGTGAAATGTACTTTAGAATCCTCTGAATATTTTTTGAATTGGTTTGTTCTTTTTTTGTTCTTAAATATTAGTATTTTTTTGGTATATTAAGGAAATTAGCCCTTTTCTATATGAGTTGTATTTTTTCCCTAGTCTTTTAGTTTAGTTTTTAATATTCTTTGCAGAACTTTTTAATTTGAAAAGAGTCAAATTTATCAAATATTTACATATATGTCCTAGATTTTGATTCATGCTAAGAAAAATCTCCATAACTCTAAGGATATATAACCTCACCAAAATTTCCTGGTAATTCTATATTTTTTTTTCATCTTGAATCTGTATGAAATTTATTTTTATAAAGAGAAAGATATGAATTCCTAATTTTTTTCCCTGAGTGATTAGTCAAGTGCCTCAGTATCATTAATGAATAGTTTCTATTTTCCCATGATTTAAAATGTCATCTTTGTTATAAACTAAGTTCTTTAATGTATTTGGTTTCTATTTCTGACCTTTAAAAAAATTTTTGTTCCATCCACATATTTATTTCTAGGAGATTTTAATGATTGCATTCAGAACGTCACAAAATAGCATTAATTTTACACCTAGTGAGTGTGCAAATATATGGAGAAAAAAACTTTACACTAAATCAAAGAATCTTTCAGATCCATAATATTGAAATGAAAAGGTCTCAGTCATGAACTTGCTTAGCACCTATTGGTAAGGCACAAGTGCTTTATTTATCGGTGGGACTGCCCAAATGTTTCCTTCCATTAAAATGCATGTGCACGCATACACACACACACACACACACACACACACACACACACACACACAATAATCAAACACATAGAAACCATCCATCTGTCTTAGGCATAAAACAAGCTAAAGTTTGAGCTTCTGCCTTCTAAATCTTTCAATAATTCTTGTACCAAAAGAATGAAAGCAGCATTGAAGGATTCCTCCATTATTAAAATTTTACGAATAAGACCACAGTTTACTATTCAATGAAGTCCTGGAAATAATCCAGGGGCAGAGGCTGGGGGAGGAAAGGCGAAAGAAAGACAAGAAAATGAAAAAGAGAAAGGAGAGAGCCAGTATATCATCATGGCAAAAAGTTAAGTAATTTCACTTAGTGACTGACATTCAAAAACAGCCCCTCTTGTGGAACACTGATGTTACTGCTTCTCATGAAACAAACCATAGATATGTGAATAGATTTCTCAATAAAGGATTATACCCTGAATAGTAAAATTCCCAGGCTCAGAAAACCTTGACGCTTTATTTGGAGGACTGGATATTTAAACAGTAGTTTCTGCTAATGGCAGATAATCCCAGCTAGGCAAGCTTCTCTCTTTTACTGACCGAGTTATATGCCCAGAACCAATTAGGTGGTCTCCAGAATGGCTTCTAATTCTGTGGTTAGTTTCTAATTCTAGAAACCCAAGATGCATATGATGACCCATAAAAAGGACTTATAAAAGTGAAATTTATCAGAGACAAATACCGTCTAGCACATAGGTTTTAAAAAATCAGTTCTCTTTAATATTTATCCCTCCAGAACAAAGGAGGAAATAGTCATCTGCGTGTAGCTATTTAGGCCTTGAAAAATGACTAGTGCAACTGAAGAACTAAATTTTAAACTGTATAATTTATATAATTATATAATTTATAATTATAAATATATAATTTAAAGTGTAAAACTGATAATTTAGTTACAAAAAATGTTTAGGTATATTTGGAACAAATTGTACGTGCATCTACTTTTCAATTGTAAAGTTTATGAAATCTAGATACAGATCAAATATTTCTTATGAAAATGTAGTTTCTGAATTGAGATATGCTGTAACTGTAAAATTCATGTGAAATTTTAAAGACAGTATGAAAAAAATACAAATATCTCAGTAATTTTGTACTGATTACATCTTCAAATAACTTTGAATATATTGGATTAAATAAAATATATTATTAATTAAATTTCATCTGTTTCTTTTTTCCCTTTTTTAACCTGGACACTAGAATATTTAAATTACACTTGTGGTTTGCATTATTATTTCTATTGGACAATGCTGTTCTGGATAGGCAATGCTCAGTTCTGGTTTCTACATTTTGGAAAAATCATCAACAATTGAAGAACATCAAAACAAGCCAGTTTAGAAAGTGAAAACCTGAAAAAATCTGTCATATATTTCCTAACAGAAAAAAGTTTAGAATTTCTATGCTAGAAAAAGGTAACCGCTTTTGAATATGTAAAAAGATGCAATATGGAAAGAATTATTTATACTCTGTCACCAGAAAGCAGACTAGGTTAGTAGACAGAAATCATACAGGAAGATCCTAACAATTAAAATTATTCAAAATATATTAGGCAGTCTTGTAAGAGAATGAATTCCCACTTCCTGGGAAAGTTAACAATAGAGGCCATCCTCACATTGAATGGGAAGTGCAACTGATTGACCTTCAAGAAACCATTAAAATCAAAATACTGTAATCTTATCATTTCATTTCCAACTGGCATGTATTTCTGCAGGCTAATGGATTAATATGAGACAATATTCCCCAAAATGCATTCTGAAGTACACTAATTCCAAGGAGTACTCATGCGTAGTGTGAAAATGTATTCTGTAGTCAAAAAGTTGGAGAAATACTGGATAACACAAAGTTGAACAGTTTTTGTTTTTGTTTTTAATTGCAGGACTTATCAGAACCTTTAACATTTTAATTCATGTGATGAATCTCCAAAACGGGAATGGTCAGAGTTTTCAACATATATCTGGCCATGCATCACATTTTTCACAATCTCCTAAGATAAGTGAATGGGAAACACTCTTTAAAAATGCTAAAACAAATTGTACATTGAGTAAATCTACAAAACATTTTGTGAAACAGCTGATGGCAAACTTCAGTTCTTGACTTTTTCACTCATTTAGTCACCCATTTATTCATTTATTCCCTCACTCAGTAAACATATACTGGGCACATATTATGTTCCAAAGATTGTACTAAAAATTCAAAGATGTTTGCCTTCAAGGTACTCAGTCTGGTGAGAAGGCAGGCTTGTAAAGTGATGGCTGTAGAGCATGAGATGAGCTATAATGGAATTGAGTGATAGATGAAACAAGGACATAAAGAGACAGAGTCCCAACTGCATGTGGGAGCCAGGGGCATTCCATAGGAGAGCTATTACATTGCAACGCACAGGAAGCCCTGCATCTGCTCCTTCTAAACACAATTCTTTACTTGCCTCTTTCATATATGCCTTCTTTTCTTATCAACCTTGATGTTCTTTCTAGGTTACTCCAACAGTACACAGTGCTTTGCTCTCACTGGGTACTCGATAACTATTTGCCTAGGTTGGAAAAAAAAACAGAAATCATACAGGAAGATCCTAACAATTAAAATTATTCAAAATATATTAGGCACTAGGTCACTGGGAGAAAAGGAGAAGCTACAGAAAAATTACCACAATACACTTTTGATCTCATGACCAAAGCTGCTTCTCCATACAACTCTATTGCCATCACACAACCTTCAGTGGTTAATGCTGGCAAAATGCTTTTCTTGGATGTGACAGAGTCCATTTAGTTTGTCCATGAAAACTAATATATATACACATATATACTAGAAGAAGAGGAACTAAATGAGGTTTTTGTGTGATTGTTATTACATTGTTTCTTAAGAATGTCATAGTAATCGACAGTTATTTTTTTAAAACCTAAACATCTATTTCCTACCATGTAAAGTGGAAATATGTGAATTACTCGGTTAAATATATCTCTGTACAGCACCCCACCAGATGATTCAGACCACACGATGATAATTACCTAGAAGTGGTTACAAGCCCAGACTTTGGAGTCAGACAAATACAGATTTAAATCTTGGTTCTGCACATTCTAGCTGCGGGACCATGAAAAATTAGTTAACTTTTCTAAACCCTTATTCCCTCAAATGCTGAAAGGGATAATAATTCCTACATGTTAAGGTTGTTGTAGGGATAAATGGGAATGTTTATAAGCCACTTAGCATAATGCGTGGCACATGGAATATGCCAGATAAATGGTAACTATTATTATTGCTAGTTGGGGTGGATAATTGCTGGAATAATTGCACAGTTTCAGTTTGCTTTGTTCTTCGTAGATAGAGCTTTGTGTGTGAGAAAAGCTGATAGATCTAAGAGAGCTTACCTTGGACAATGTAGTGAAAGAAGCAAGAAAAAGGTCGAAGGAGGGTACTGTGTACAGTACAGCACAGTGTTAAAAACACGAGTTCAGTCCTGAATCTTCTATTAATTAGTTGTATGACTTGGGCAAGTTGCCTATGTGTCTCATCAGCTTCCACATCGATAAAATAGAGGGGACAAGAATATTTATCTCCTAGGATAGATCCTGTCCATGGCATTAAATGAGATCATTCATCTGAAGGTCTTAGCACAGAGTCAGAAACATACTCAACAAGTATTAGTTGTTAATGGAAGGGCTGAAGAGCAAGAGAATCACAGAAATAGGATGTCTAGATTGAAGAAAGGAAAGGGAAATTGCTCCTGTAGATCATAATGCCTCTTTACATCACCCTTTACAAGTCACATAGGAAAATCATTCCAATTCACAGTACGGATTATTTAAAAATGCAATCAAATATTGTTATGCCCTTCACTGCCTGGAGACCAGACAAGTCGTGGAAGAGGGAGAGACTAAGGTGGAAGAAAGGTGCTCTTTGGGTCTTACAAAGCATCCCCGGAAGCTTTATCCTCCTCTGCTCAGGATAAAAATCCCTGCAGTCACATATCCCAAAGGTTCTAATATTTTCGGAGACTCCACTGTGCCTTTATATTTTAATACCCTGACATCTGGAATCCTAAAAGTCTAATGTTTAACCATAAATATCTGCTGAGATTAAAGAGCTATATACCAAGTTTCAATCTTTGGGGCCTATAATTGCTTGGGAAAAGAGAATGGTATTTCCCCCTCTAGCTAGAAGAAAAGACCTCTACAAGCACATATATTGGCAGACAAATTTTCTAACAACCGTTTCCTCTCTCCATTCTGTCCTCTCATTTTCTCCCTCCCTCTCCTTCTCCCATTTTATAATACCATGTTGCTGTCATTCCCAGGGCAAATGGGAAAAAAGAGAAGCCTGGAAAACTTAAAGAAAAGACACATTTCAAGACCTAGCAACAAAGTTGAAAACATGCTGGCTGCTCTCTGTTAGGCAGCTGAGCACACGTCTCCACACTGAAACTTGAGTTTCCCCATTATTCAGTTACAAACCACTTCATCACTCTATGTGCTCACAGTCAAATGCCAGCTTTATTTTCTTTTTCACCAACCTCATCTTTTATTTTTGATTTGAGGCTAGTCACTTTTAAGATCTCCATAATGGTTTACAACTTTCTTTCTCAAGAAGTGTCCAAGAAGTAACACGGTTTGAAAAATGTTTCTTACTCTTTCCTGGGAAAGAATGGGAAACTCTCACCTGCCCTGAAGGTGGATTTGGTCAGAAGTCCCAGTCAGACCACAGTACTTTGCTGGGCATGATGTTGAGGAAAGTGTGGGAAAAGCTTATCACGAGTTTATACTTTTAGTACAATGATTCAATATATAGTTTAAAAAATAAACTTAACATTGAACCCATTTTTATCCAGTGATATATTGTGAAAGTGATATGTTGAGGTCATTTAACTCACTTCAACACTAGGAAAAATAATCTGAATTTTTAAAAAAGGTTTAATATATTCTTATTATTAGAGACTTAATTTAGATTGTAAATACTCCTATGTCTTTTTAGTTAATGTTCTTTTCCCTTTCAGAAATATATCCAGTGTGTATATAAGCAAGTATGTTTATGTCTGCTGGTATTTGGCACAGAGAGCTTATTCTTGATTCTTCATGAGAAACTGAAACTGCTCGCTTTTTAAATTAAAAACATTAATTGTCTTCTTAACATCCTGTCTGTTTACTTCAAAGGGGGCGTATAACTCTATAACAGTGATTCTCAAACCTTAGCACAGCAGAATCACTTGAGGAGGACGTCTGTGTGTGTGTGTGTGGATGTGTACGTATGCGTGTGTGTGGGTGTGTATGTATGTGTGTGTATTTGTGTGTATGTGTGTTTGTGTGTGTGTTAAATACAAAGGCTTGGGCTTCACACACCTATCAACTCATGCAAACGAATGTTTAATGTCCTAGGTGATTCTGATAATAAGCCAGCTTTGGAAGCCACTGTCCTAAGCACATCAAATTTACCTCCTAAATTGAAGAAGCAGAAAAAGGGCAGGAGAATGAGGGGGTTTTATGCTTTGTTTGTTTGTTTCAAAACTTCCAGTCTATTGAGAACCAACACATTTAAAATATAATGCAAATTATCAGACAAATTAGACATACAAAATGAAAGCCCTAAGTTTTGTTCATTAGATCCAACAGATGTACAATTACTGTCAAGTAGCTCTGGTTCTACAGGTGACATTTCTGTCATCACCTCACTGTGGACCGGCGCAGTCTGTGGGCAGCACAGGGCGGTGGACCACTCGTGGAGTCCTGCGTCTGTTGGGCCCCCTCAACCCCAGCTTTCTAACTACACTGCCTACTCCCAGCCTCGCTCTCACCATGATCCATTCACTCCACAGCAGCTTGTACGATCTTTTCAGAAAGTGAATAAAATCCTAGCACCATCTTCCAACCCCATCTTACTAAATTACTCTGGCCTATAAAGGGGCTAAGCCCTGACTACCTGCAACTACGCCCCCTCTCATTAACTATACATCACTCCTATGGGTCTCTTTTCCACCCACCCCTCAGACACATTGAGGCCATTCTGGTGTCAGAGCCCCTGCTCTGGCTGGTCCCTCTCCCCGGAAAGCTCCTCCGTCTGCTCAGAGGAGTGATTCCTCACTCCTCATTCAGGCCTCATTGAAATTGTAACTCTATTTCTAATAGCAGCTCCCTTACACACACACACCACATCACACACTACATACACCCACACACACTTGAAGCTACCTCTCTAGCCCAAAACTCTGTTTTATTTTCTTCATACCTCTCATCACTATTGAAATATTTTTATTTATTTGTTTATAGATATAGTTATATAGATATAATCTCCACACTGGAACATAAGTTTGATGAAGGCAGGAATGTTATTCACAACTATAGTTCCCATCCTTAGAAAGGCACTGGTAGACTACAGATGGTCAAATGCATTTGCTGAATGAGTGAAAATGTCAACTTCAGCACATCGCGTGCAAAAGGTGCTCAAGGGATGCTAGCTTCCATTACACCCCCTTTCTACTTTCTATATCACAGCTAAGAAATTGTAAAATGCCATTGAAACCAAAGCCCTGATTTCCTTCAGTCTTCTCCCAATAACATCAGTAGCCATATGTACAAAGTGGGCTGAGAGGTGATTCCATGCATTTGTAGACTGGGACAGACAGGAAATGAGTCTGAAGCCAGGGTGGAAATCTCTAGTACTGATCTAGTCCTACCTAAATGGGATATTAATTTCAAGACTTTGTTTTTATAATTTTGGATTTTCAGATGATCAGATGCCTCCATCATCAAAAGAAATTCTCTCCAGAATAAAATGCAAATGGCTCTTAGAGGTTCTCCTGCCTGGGATTAGCTGCCTTGCACCCTGTTGCCATGCATGTTTCAAAGTTGGCTGCAAATGCGAACTTACAGATAAGTACAAAACAAAATTAACAGCTCACTTTTCCCCTGGCTAAACACCCTGCATTACACAGATAGCAAAACCCACTGGCACAGTGTTCCCCATAGCTGATCCACGTGGATAATTTTTGCTCCCAACACCAAAGCATATAACAATACATTGGGACCTGTGGATATCTGTCTGAATTTTGCATGTGAATTTATATGTGCAAATAAAATTTGTATTTTTCAAATTAAAAATAAACCTCAAAGGCAATGGACTCCAAACTGTTTGTTAATAAAATGGAGAAAGGCCAAAAGGGTGTGTTAAACTCAACGCCATTTGGAATAAATATAAGAGCTGGTTCCAGAGGCCTCCATTTTCATCTTTGCTGGCTGCTTCCACTGTTTTATAGATGACCATAGATTCTTGTCTTGAAGAGGAAAAATACAAAATAGACATTTATTCTCTTAAGATTACATTTGTGCTTTTCTCCTCTACCATATTGTGGACAGAAACTGGAAAGTAGCATAAAACTATGGTTTAAAAAATGAGAAGGGACTTGAACTAGGGAAGGAGGGATCTATTCCCATTTTGAAAGTCACAGGAAAACACTCCAATCCTGTTAGTACCCGGAAGGCACAATTTACTATGTACTGTCTCCTTCATGGCAAGAAGACACAGACTGTATTTGTAGTGCAATAAACAGTGGATTCTACTGTGGGAATCCTTACAGTTGGGACCTACAGCAACCTCATTTAAAATGTTATAAAGCTTTATAACATCAGGAGTTTAAGGCAGTCCAGCCTACACACCTCCCAATATACCTTCAGCCTCCCACACGTATGCTCACAACTGTCCATATGCTGAGAGTAAGTAGCATGTAATATTGTAATACCTATCAGAGTTTTACCATTGAATCATGTTTCATAAGCAAGACAAAGAGTGGTGAAAAAATAAAATATACAGCTTTTCAACCAGCAGCAAATATGCTTGTGCCTAAACAGTATATTTATACCACATGGTAAGCACCACCTAAGAATTCATTGAAAGAATATTATTATTCACACCTGGAGTATTTGATGGACATTTTAGAGTTCCTGTTTGCAAGAGACATTTTCAATGTCACCCCATATCTTCCTGGCATTCACCTTCACATACCAAAGATGGCTGCTACAAAAACCTACCACTCCTTTCTGAGGAAGGTTTTTCCTTCCTCAGAAGGAAACCTTCCAGGAAACGTTTTTCCTGGCCTTGGGAAAGAGCATGATTGGCCTGTTCAAGGAAAGCCAAAGGGCTGGAGAGTTAGTGTACCCAGGAGCATCCCTCGGCCAATGAAGAGTAAGGTTTTGAAGGGTCAATATTTTAGCTTCTGCATGGCTTAGCTGGGACAACTGTGGGTCATGTCTCCAGGAGTCCCCACTTGGGGCATATTGAGTCTGAGATGCGAATTATACCTCCCAGTGGAGTCATTTGGTTATAACAGACTACAGTTCAGGGTGGAGTCTGGGCTGGAGATATAAATTCATCAGCAGTAAATGTATTTCAACTTTGGACTTAGGAGCAAGATAGGAAGAGAAGATAGTCCTGGAACATTCAAAACTTCAAAAGAGAAAGGGAGGCTTGAAAAGAGTCATCCAATGAAGTAGGAAGAAAGTTGGGATGTACTTGCAGCAGTTTCCACCTGAACAAAAATGTAAACTCAGAGTTACGTTGTTTGTAGAAGCAGAAAGACGATGTTCTCTCCAGGGGTCCAGCTATAAAAACTGATAGCCCGATGGGCTTGTAAAAGCAAGAAGAAAAAGAAGGGATTTTGATCATAGCCCCCAGGGACAATTAGAAGATGGAGAAAAGGAAGGCAAAAAGAAGGCATGCCATCTAGTCTACCACCCTTTCCAGAGTGAGGGCATTTAGCTCTGGTGGAAGAGAAGGATTCAGAATCCAGAGGAACTGCTTCCAAGGCAGACACTGAGAAACGCTGAGCACAGAGAGTGCTGCTTCAGGCCCAAGAGACCAACCTAGTGAGAGGACCATTCTCTTCACCTGTGCACAGGTGGGTGTTGGGAGTCTGTACCTTTGACATGGACCACAGGCAATCTCATGGAGGGCAAAACAGTGGTATTGTGACATCCCTTAAGCACCCAACATTCCTGAGATAGAGGTGAGCTGAGCAGCTTACTGGCACAGACTCCAACTCTATTGCTCAGTTCCTCTCCAGGATATTTTGTTCCCACTGGACCACACAGCCAAACCAGCTCCGTCCCATGCTTGTTCCCTCTACTGGAGACATCGAGTTCAGATAGAACTGACCTGTGTTGAAGAAGGATCCAGTCCATTCTGCTTCAATTTTAGGAAATACAGAAACTGGTGGAGGCAGACCCAGAGCACTCCCATCCAGATCCTTAAAGAGATATTTTCTAGGACTTTCACAGTCAAATTCAGAGCAGACCAGTATTCCTAAATCTTTCCTGGGAAGATAGATAGAAAGCAACTCTCTCATTTCCATGATAAGCCACCAAAAGGAAACATATATTGGTAGTGCTGATGTTATGAAAAATAAATTCAATTAAATTTTATTATTACTAACGTGTTACCTAGATATGAAATAACACTCTATAGAAAATGTTATTTCCCAGTTATATGGTCAAGAGAAAAAGACAATTCTTATTAACCAAATATTCTGGATATCGAGTTATATAATCTTTACATAAATCACTAATTTTCTAAGATACAATAAAATGCCCCTAACTAATAATATTTATTAAACATGATGTGATCAATGCAATGTTCCAATGCAATGGAACTTTGGGGCCTTGCAGTATTTTAAGATTATCATTATAAATATCGATTATACTTGTACTATATAAAAACAATGTAAAAAAAGATGTTCTCATGCAATAAATATCTATTGAAAACCTACTACTTGTACGTTGGGGAATACAATGATGATAAACATAGGCATCAGAATTTAGAGTCAAGCAGGGTATATAAAGAAGTTATTGGTTATAAATAAATAAGTTATTATTATTCAATTATAACACTGAATTATAGAGAATTTATTTCCTCTCATCTAACATTTTTAGGTACCATTAGTAATAATATTAAATATTTATTGCATGCCAACCATGTGTCAGGTATTAATAGTACAAATAATCAAATGCTAATATCATTTAGCTTTGTAACTATTTCATCCCATAGGTAAGAGTTGAATATAAAGAAGATTGGACAGTAGAAAAAAAATGACAAAATAACACAAATTGTGTACCTAATAATGTTTAGGTTCCAAAAACGGTTCAGGGATGGGCATCAAAAAGAGATTGGTGTTGGGCCAAACATATAAACTTTCTAATTAGGGTGCTTTTCCTGATTCTTTTATTCCAACTAAAGAAGTTTTCCCAATGTTATAGGAAAGTAAAAATAACCTATTTTCCCTGCTCTGACTTTCCCACTCCCTCTTAAAGCAAAAAAAAAAACAAAAAAAAATTCCTTGTCTAGTTTTCAGATTCTTGAATAAAACCCTCAGATCATATGTTCAAGAACAGTAGTTATGCCTGGTCTGAGAGCAAATATCTGTCTAAGCCATATGGTTCATTCTAGGGATTCCTAACAGCAGACATGGTCTCCTTCCCCACCAGTGCCTGCACAAGGACACCCAAGCCTCCTTCTGAAAACTAGTGACACCATACTCCATGGAAGGTTCAAGAATCAGGGTCAAATTTTTCCATTGATTTAGAAAACATCCCAAAGAAGTACCTCTAATAAAGATAAAACAATTAAACAATATCAATAAAACTTGCAATCCATCACTTCTGCCGCTTTTGTCTGCCAGAGGACATCACGTGGTGGATTCCAGATTCAAGGAAGAGAGAAACAGTCTCTTTCTCTTCAGTGAGAGAGATTGCAAAAATTGTATCTCAAAGGGCACAAATATAGGAGGGTAAAGAATTGGGACCAATCAATCTACCATATTTTTCTAGAAGGACTTATTTCTATTCCCATTGATGATTTTATCCTTGTTTAAAAAACATGTTGAGGTATTTGGAGAATTACCAAACCCTTCATAAATATGGCTTACTATAAATACCAAAACCGGTACCTGGTTTGTAAAGGAGGAAAGTAGAACTTGTTTTTATCTTTGATCTTTAGCATCCTGGTCCTCTCTGCCGTTATTAGAGGCACGATCCCAGTGTTCTCTGCATTGGACAGAATGCAGACATCTAGATCATCGCTATAGCAACTCTTCACAAAACTAGAAAAGGTCACATCTGAAAAAAAATGTTTAAGGTATTACAACATTATACCATGTAAACTACCAACCACAAATACACACTACGCAACTAAATATCCTTATACTAATGTATGTCCAGGAGTAAGTTTAAGCTACTGTCCAGGGTAGTTCCAGGAGTTTACGTAAATCTTGACTTAAAATATCTTTAATTCTTGAAGACATGGACATTGTATACAAAGTAGAAGAGCATCCCAACACATTGACATCTTAAGAGCAACACTTTCCATCAAAGGTTTGACCAAAATCCAGTGAGGAGTGAGTACAATAGTACCAAAGAGAGCTGACAGAAGATTCTCTGCGTAGGCTGTAGTATAATTGGATTAAATCCTGGCTGCCCCACCAACTACTTGACAACTTCACTGAGGCACAATTTCCACGTGTCAATTTCCTCCTCTGTGTGACAGGAAAAGTAACACGTACCTAAGAGGTTAGGCATATAATCAAATGAAATATTTCCCTGGGAAAGCTCTTCAACAAGTATAGAGCGGTGACTTTTTAAAGAAATCACTCACTGTCATTATAAACTACCATTGTGGTTATCAATGCCCAGTAGATGGTCAATTGGACAGCAAGCACCAGACGACACTGTACGCTTTTGTTGATATAATTTCAAAATGCTGTTAAAGCTTCTATGCACAGATGTATGACACTACACTGCTTGGAAACCCAAACATCCCACCTTGAAGTTTCATGATGCCTGAAATTAAATGGCCACTCCTCACTTTGTGCCATGGCTCCTGAGGCCACCGATTTGGTTCCGAGGTGAATACAGGCCACAAAATACCAACTCGACCCCCTCTGGGATTGGAAGGAGCTCGATCAGGTGACGTCACGTTGGCAGAACGAGGCTTAACTCTATCCTGAATGCAGTCAAAAGATGAGCTAGTGGCCACGATGACTGAATTCCTAACCACAATCTGTAGATTTTCACTATAACACTGTGGGGCAGAAGACACATAAACTACTGCCAAAAGGCCAATAGTATTGTCGACCAGAGTGAGGTTCTCTATTTCCATGCCATGCTCCACATGGAGCATGGCACCGTAGTCAAAGTTCTTGAAAGCCAAGAAGCCAGAGATATTGGTACAGTTGTCAAGTCCAGTCTCCTTATAGAGATGAAGGCCGTGAAGACTTGAGTGGGCCACGTTGTCAGACCAAAGGGCTTCAGGAGAGGAGCACCTGTAGCCTCGGATGTGAAAGCCAAGTCTCTCGGATCCTGCCACAACGTTGCCATGGAGATGGATGTCCTTTGCCTGATTCACTTTGATTCCTGCCACCCAAATGGGAGACCAGGCTGACTGTGTCATCAGAACCACAAGGTTATTAGAGAGAGAATAGTCCTGACCCTCCAAATCAATGCCATGGCCAGCTGTGCTAAACACTACATTGTCATTTAAAACGATCCCCTGACTGGCAGCTGCACGAATGCCCCCACCACAGCTTTGGTGCAGAGTACAAGATATTATCCAGGATCCTGCCGACGTATCGGTGAGCTCGATGGAGGAATACAGTGGTGAGCCAAAGTTCTGAATTTCCACATTGAAAAGCTGAAGGATACCTGCAAGCAAAATGCATGTCATCAGGTACTTGCTTCTTCCCTACAAAAGGCAGAAGGATGGGGCTTCCCTGGTGACGCAGTGGTTGAGAGTCCGCCTGCCGATGCAGGGGACACGGGTTCGTGCCCCGGTCTGGGAAGATCCCATATGCCGCGGAGCGGCTAGGCCCGTGAGCCATGGCTGCTGAGCCTGCGCGTCCGGAGCCTGCGCGTCCGGAGCCTGTGCTCTGCAACGGAAGAGGCCACAACAGTGAGAGGCCCGCGTACCGCGAGGATAAAATGTCTTTCTCACATAGATATTAGGATTAAATGAAACAAAGTAGGCATGGAAACCATCGTGGTTCCTAGTCCATAAGAAGCATCGAATACAGATTCTCTTTCCCTTCCCCAGGGATGATTTAAGAGCCCTGACCAGCAACCCAGAGGCTCAGGACTGAGCCAGCATTGCTGGTGGTTGGGCTCTGGCTTTGGTGCTCAGCTGTAAGAATCGGCCTTCTGTCCTGCTCTGGTGATGAGGTTCCAGCCTGGACTGCAGTTACCGTGGAAAGGGGCCCTGTCTTGCGCTCCCTCCCTAATTCTCTGTCTTCATAAACTGCAGGGTAGTTTTGGTTTTACACAACCACAACTGGGATTCAGCCTTTGTCTAGCCTTCCAGAGCAGGGTTCCTCCACCTCAACATGACTGACATCTTGGACCAGATAATCCTTTCTTGTGGGAGGCTGTCCTGTGCCTTATAGAATGTCGAGCAACTACCCGCTATATGCCAGAAGCTCCACCAAAGCTGTGACAAGCAAAAATGGCTCCAGATATTGTCAAATGTCCTTTGGCCAGGAGGGAAGAGCAAAATCATTTCTGTTGAGAACTGACGGAGCTGGAGCTTATGGAGAGAGAGCTTGTTCTAGGAACCAGAAATCGCGAACTTCGGATGTGCAGGCTCAGCGGCCACGGCCCACGGGCCCAGCTGCTCCGCGGCATGTGGGATCTCCCTGGACCGGGGCACGAACCTGCGTCCCCTGCATCGGCAGGCGGACCCTCAACCACTGCGCCACCAGGGAAGCCCTCGAACTTTTGTTTTAAGGTTCAAACATTGCTCTTTACTATACTGGTAAAGCAGATATACCCACAAAAAGTGTTCCGTTCTCAATATACTTGGGAAACCGTTAGATCCTTTGCTCCAGGCTTTCTCAGAGCCTTTATTACATTCATGTACGCAGTGACTTTCTGAGATGGGGCTTTATTTGACTAGGAAACTTGGGAATCAATTTTAAGGAACCTAAGTTTAAGAAAAAGGTACTAATCAAATAACTTTGCAGCATTCCAGAAGAGCTAAAGCTTGAAAGAAATGAAAGAAATTTAACTGATCCCTAAAGCAGTCTAGAATATGGAAATCATTCTTATTTAAATTTACACTATTAATTTATAGCATGAGATGAGGCCTGCCATCAAATAGAGCATGCTACTGAGAAAGAGTAATAGAAATTCAGGAAAGAGATAAAATTCAATTGGTCATTAAATCATCTATAATTTCAAAGCAGAGGAAATTTCACATCTGCTGAAGTTTGTTTTTTTTTTTGAGGTAAAAATGTGCCTGTGTGCTGACAGCTAGTATATTATTTTAACATCACACTGATAATTAAGCACAGATTAGTACTGAAAATTCATAGCTTCTCAGAGCACAGAGAAGCATCTATTTCAAATATTTTGTTTTATAAATGAAAATTCCCACCGTTGGAATTTCTGAGTGTCCCAGATGCATAGCCTCCAATTGGTAGTGCTTAGTAACTTAAAATTTCAGTTACCTGAAAATTCTTCCACGCTGGACTTCCTGAAGGACCCCACAAGTAGTCTCCCCCCGCATGATGTATCACCCTGGATTTGTATGTTTCGGGTCAGAAGTCCAACCTCTGAAGCCAAACGAATGTGTCGGCCATCCTCCATGACGTGGACACTTCCTGGGGCAACGGGAGTTGGGAAAGGAAAAAATTTTTAAAACCTATTTCAGAGATCGCCAGCTGGGGACCCAGCGAACCTGACAAATGAAAACACTCCTTTCCCCGCGGAAGTCCTCCCAACATTAAGGTCTGCTTTTCCTCGGGCGTCCTCCCCAAACGTCGGCTGAGAAATGAAAAGCCCGTTCACTGCTCTCTCATTGGGATCAGAGTGAGCGTGTTTGAGCAAGAATCCATTTGTCCTCAATCACTACGGGTACCGGGACAGGGATGTCAGGGAAGACCGGTCCAATTAGTGGGGTCCCCGGCCTCCTTCCTTCAATTCTTCAATGTGAGATTCCCGCCTTTGGTTGTGCATTGTTCCTGAACCTCTTTGAGAGAGTGAGGAATCGCAGATCCACTGAGGCAGTGATAGGACTGAAGCAGCAGCGGCAACGCCCTCTCCTGGCGGGTCTGGAACTCGTCACTCCCAGAAAGAGCCTCCCCAGTCTTGCTGGTTTGTTCCACTGCCCACCCCACTTTGCATTGTACGTTGTGTATTATAGGCAAGGATTGCTAACGATGTCTCTTTTCCCCGCCACTCTTTAGAAACAAAATCATCCTTAAAACCATGATTTAGAAATAGCTTTAGATACAGTCCTGCTGAAAGAATGTATTTCCCTCTCACATATCAGAGACAAGAAAGATATCCCCTAATCCCTTTATGTCCGTGTTTTTTATTTATTAGCTATATTTCCTGGGTTAAGTTTATTTATTAGGCTGAAGCGGGAAATATGGTTATTTATTATTTATAATGCAATATATTTTAAGTGTGTATACTGTATTAAAATATTCAGTATTTTTTTTCAAGAAAAAGGTATTTGGTTTTTATTTATTTATATTTTGGGGCAGTAGTAGTAGTCAATTGATACAATGAACTTCATGTCAGGAAGGACACATTCTAAGTATGGAAAAAGGAGTCGTTATTTACAATGACTACCACATTCTAAGTGGCTGTGTGATTCAGTATGCCAGGAAGTGAACTGGAAACTCATCTCCCATGAGATTTATTCTGGCTCAGCCATGAAAATGCCCGGTGACCTTGAACAAGGTTCTTAACCCTTCTGCTTGCTTCTAGGCTTGCCATTATAAATAAAAAGTTTAAAAATTCCCTCACATCAAAGATTTTTTTTAATTAGGCAATAAAATTAATGAAGGGATGGAGATAAAGCCTTCTAAGGATGAGCCTAGGGCAGCAGTAAAATATTATCCATCCCCTCTGAACGCCGATCAGATCCAAGGTCCCAAGGCAGGTTGCTGAACGCGTTTTTCTTGGCTCATTCACTTCCCTTAACTAACAAACCAAAGCCTTACCGACGTGCCGGTGTCTGAGCCGTTCATGGATGCTAACATGGTGGCCCCTGACTTCTTTCACAGTGAGGACCTCTGCTTCGTGAGGTTCATATGAAGAGGAACTAAGGACAATCTTGTCTTGGGGTCGCCAATCCACTGTGTTCTCTACTATAATTCTGTAACAGCATAAAGATGGAATCAGGTACACTGGCAGTACAACACAGATGACCTACTAAACTCCAGGGAGAAGGGGAAATCCACTGCAGACAACCATTCCCACCAGGGAGAGTAAAGTAGAAATATCAAGTCAAGACAGAGAAAAAAGGTCTTTGCAAAAAAATTAATGCCAATGGAGTTCATCTTCTGGCTGATATGTATACAATACAGGGTTAACAAAGGTATTCTGTGGCCATGAAGTACCAGACAAAGCAACAAGAAAGAGTAAAAGTTCCAGAGTTTAGTATATGCCGTCTACATATGGTTTCCTAAAATGGAAATCGTCTTCCTCAATTGGGAAACAGTTTGAATAATAAAGGCATTTCAGAAGGGATCTTTTCTCAAATTTTCTGAAGACCTCTAATACCATTTTCAGACAATTAATCATCATGCATTAAGGCTCATACCTTCGTGGTCAAGCAGAAACAGTGTGAATCCTAGAGGTTCCACTTAGTAGCTGTGTGAACTTGAGAGGTCACATAACTCTTTTGAGTTTCATATCTTCATTTGAAAAGTGACGATATTTTGAGCTTCCCTTCCCCATCTCTCTGTTATTGCAGGGACAAAGGTATGCATTCCCTGAGGGTGCTAAGTTCCAAGCATTGTGCTTTCATCACAATATGTAATAAGGGTTTTGTTCACTTTTGTTTTTTTAACTCACATTTAATAAAGTTTTTGTTCAATCGTTCCCTGCTGCCTAGCTTTTCCAGTGAATATATTTGCTTTATTCTCCATTTACAGTCATTACCAACTTCAATAGTGTAAGTTTATATTAATGGCCTGCCTCTTTTGCTAATGTCCACACTTTAGCAAGTGTTGACAATAGAGTCTCCTCTACCAGTAAAGGTTCATCCAGGCAGCAGGTCCACGTGAAGGCCATTCAACCGAGCAATATATATTGTCCGCTCTAAGCAACAGTATGCACCAGACACTATCGTAGGTGCTAGAGACATAATGGTAAATAAAACATATGGCCTTTGTGTTAAAAAATGACAACTTAGATTTTGACTAGCAGACACCCTTAAAGAGTCTATTGTGTGAGTGGGGAATTCACAGATGTTTTGTACATAATATTAACACCAAAAAAGAAAGAAATTAAAGGGGGTCATTCTTGGGCCAATGATATGAATCTGTTATGAACCAAAGATTGTAATTAATTTAAATCTGTGTGCCTGAGGTTAGACAGAGAATAAGAGAGAGTAAAAAAGAGAGAAAAAAAGACAATTGTGGATGGTTGCAATTTTAATTAAAGAATTTAGAGTTTTTGTGAGACAGGATTTGCTGATTTGCTATTATATCCTAGAAAAGAGAAAAAGGAATTATTGAAATTATTATCCCAAACTTTATATTAAAAACATAAATGAACTTAAGTCAACCTTTTTCATGAAGACTTCCCAAACTTTACAGATTCATAAACATTTCTCTCTCCTCTATACTCCTGAAGCCTTGAGATTCTATATCTCATAAGGACATACACAGATGGCAAGGGAGCATGACCCTATGTCCACACAGCAACAGTGGTAACTTGAGAAAATTTTGATCCTCATATCAATAGACTAAAAAGTTTTGCTACTCAAGTATCAGTATTCAGTATTCCTTAAATTCCAATATCCACTCTTCCTATTTGCAGTCTTTGACTCTTATGGTTGCCCTTCAACCGTTTCAAGAAATCCTAGCTTGGGCTTCCCTGGTGGCGCAGTGGTTGGGAGTCCGCCTGCCGATGCAGGGGACACGGGTTCGTGCCCCGGTCCGGGGAGATCCCACATGCCGCGGAGCAGCTGGGCCTGTGAGCCATGGCCGCTGAGCCTGCGCGTCCGGAGCCTGTGCTCCGCAACGGGAGACGCCACAACAGTGAGAGGCCTGTGTACCGCAAAAAAAAAAAAAAAAAAAAAAAAAAAAAAAAAATCCTAGCTTAAGGATTTGAATCCCAGCTTAAGGATTTGAATCCCAGCTCTATTTCATGTATCTGATTAATACTAATAAGAATCCTATAGCTACAGGGAAGAGGAGACACCTGCTCGTTGTTCTCAGCAAAACACACCAAAACTAATAAATAAACAAAAAAATTAAGAGTTGTTTGCAACATAACTGGACCTAAATAGAAACCATATGAGAAGAGAGAGGAAACAATAATCACTGAAGAAGTCTCCTGAAAGATAACTTTTGAAAAGTATAAAGAAAATATCAGCAGTTTCCATTATTCTGGCATTAAATTTTACCTAGTATAGGGAAAATATAATACTTTTGGTCAAAAGAACATAATTACAAAGAATGAAAAGAAATATACTTCCAAATTTGATTTAAAAGTTTTTACCACTGTGTATAAACCATTCATATAGAAACACCTATAACTTAAATGAATTTAACTAAACTTTGGGGAGGTCTTAATGATAATAGCTGCACTTGACCACAGTCTCAGAGTGTCCAGATGCCAAAATGTTTTCCTCCAAGGAATAAGAGTGGCCATAGACTTCTGAACTCTAGTAATACTGAGGCTTTTTTTTTTTAAACTCCAGTTTAAACTTTCTTTGGTCAACTGCCGTTGAAATCTCCTGACACTCTCAGACCACACTGGACTATGTGAGGTGTTTAAGAAATCGAATCCTGTAATGATGCTGACGGTGACAACAAGAATAGCTGTCGTAGGTGTCAACTGTTTGTCTACCTGACCCTCCTTTCTCCTTTGTTCCAGGAAATCCACCACATCTCTTCTGAGAACCGCTCTCCTCACCCACCACACTAAGTGGTCCTAGTGAGATCTGAGAATTGCAGTCTCACAAGCCTTTTACCAAAGGGTGAGCAAGGGATCCAACCTGTCTTTGTTGATCAAAATCCTTCCCCTTTTCCAGCTTTATGAGGTATAATCGAAAACTAAAATTGTAAGATATTTAAAGTGTAGAATATGATGATTTGATATACGTACCCATTGTGAAAGGATTTCCCCCATTGAACGAATTAATACATCTGTCACCTCACATATTCACCCCTTTCTTTTGTTGGGTGAGAACACTTAAGTTCTACTCTCTTAGCAAATTACACAGTACAGTGTTATCAACTGCAGTCACCTGGACTTTTGAATTGAAACTAAGGGGAAAGAGAAATGTCCTCCCTGGTGGTAAAGCTGGGAAGAGCCGACAGCTCTGGGTTCACGTGCACCCTATAGAACATGGAAACCTCTTCAGCAGAACTAAATGAGGTTGAAATATAGAAACAGGAGAGGTGGAGGGAGGGCCTGATGCAATCTCCCAAGTGATGAAGAAGGGTGGCTTTTACTTTTACTTTTGACTGAAAGAATCAGGATTCTTACAATACAATACAATAACTATGATAACTACCACGTCGTGAGGCTGACTTGGAGCCAGAAACCAGGCTAAGTTCTTTATCCACATTAATTTACTTAATCCTTATAACTACTCTATTAACCAGGCATTATTAGTCTCATATTATAGAAAAAGAAACTGACACTCAGAGAGAATACTTTACCCAAAATTACACATTTAGTTAATTGCATAATTAGAAGTATTTTAACCTGCCTGGCCTGAAAGTCCAAGCTCATTTTCATTGTAGAAATCTATTGCTCTCCTCCCTTCCTAACTCAAATGTCTTTTCCTAGCATGGAGACAATGGGCAATCTGAGATTAGCACCCACTAGTTCCTTGGACCAGAAGGAATCATCTTCTTTTGGAGACTACAAAAGTGATCCTAAATTCCTGCTAATAAATGAATAAGGCCACCAGCTCTACGTTCTAACATTTGAACTAAATTTTTATAGTATAATAATGAGGTTTGAATAATGAGCCAAAAAATGAGAGTAGTTTTTGAAATTAAATGCAAGGTTCTAATTTATTAGACAAGATGCCATTGAGTCAACAGGCTCAACAAGCTCTGATTTCCAGAAAAGATACATCAATCCAGCATAGCAGGCATTTATTGGAACTCTTCTTTATGTTCTGTTGTGTACTAGATGCTAAGTAACACACCAAATCAATAAAAAACACCAATATTTTCCTCTCCTATAGAAGCTGCTTGGAAGAACAGGAAATACATACCTGAAGCAGTTCAGTATCAATCACTAAGAAGTGTATTTAAATTAAAATTATAAATCAGAAAATCACATGGAATAGTGATTCAGACAGTGGGAAAATCATTGTGTGCTGGAGGGGAGATTGAATGCCTTGTACGAGATGTGATGGAATCTTTAAGGATCAGTAGGAAGTATAAAGGTAAAGAGGAGATGCAAGGGTACTTTTGACCCTCTAATTGCATATATCAAATATTTAGTAAGCCAGTACAGAAGCTGTTATAGAAAACCACGTGGAAGTGCCAAAGTGAGAATGTAGCAGAAAGCAGACAAACAAGAAATATTCCAAACAAATGTATCCACAGAGCAGCCACTGTGGAAAATAGTACGGAGGTTCCTTAAAAACTAAAAATAGAGTTACCATATGATCCAGCAATCCCACTCCCAGGCATATATCCAGAAAAGACCAAAGTTCTAATTTGAAAAGATACATGCACCCCAATGTTCATAGCAGCACTGTTCACAATAGCCAAGACACGGAAACAACCCAAGTGTTCACTGACAGATGAATGGATAAAGAAGGTGTGGTATGTATACACAATGGACTATTACTCAGCCATAAAAAAATAATGAAATAATGCCATTTGCAGCAACATGGATGGGCCTAGAGATTATCATACTAAGTGAAGTTAGAGAAAGACAAATATTATATGATATCACTTATATGTGAAATCTAAAAGATAATACAAATGAACTTATTTACAAAAGAGAAACAGACATATAAAACAAACTTATGGTTACCAAAGGGGAAGGGGGGTGGGATAAATTGGCAACATGGGATTAACAGATGCATACTACCATATATAAAATAAACAACAAGGATTTACTGTATAGCACAGGGAACTACATTCAATATCTTGTAATAAACTATAATGAAAAAGAACAGGAAAAAACCCAAAGTATATCTGTAGAATACCACCATTGATTGGATATGGTAGATAATAAGATAGATATCATCAATGATAACCTTAGAATTAAAAGCCTAGGACCTGGAAAAAGTTGAGACAAGAAATGATTTGTTCTTCAGGTCAGAGTTATTTTCTTATAAATAACAGAATAAGTTAATAAACCACTTAAGAAACAGAAAAATACCAGGACAAAGAGGCCGGCCAAGGCTTTACGCACTTTCTTTAAAAAGTAAATGAGAGGGCTTCCCTGGTGGCACAGTGGTTGAGAGTCCACCAGCCGATGCAGGGGACACGGGTTCGTGCCCCAGTCCAGGAAGATCCCACATGCTGTGGAGCGGCTGGGCCCGTGAGCCATGGCCGCTGAGCCTGCGCGTCCGGAGCCTGTGCTCCGCAACGGGAGAGGCCACAACAGTGAGAGGCCCGCGTACCGCAAAAAAAAAAAGTAAAAGAGATAAGAAAAAAGTGAGAGCCTTTGAGAAAGGTTCCCTATAAGCCTACTCTTTTCCCTGTTGTCCTCTTCTCACTAAATTATATCTCACTAAATTATATCACTCTTCACCCAGTTGTTCAAGTCGGTGACCTTTGAACTCTTCCCTTTTGCCCAGCCCACCAGCAAATCATGTTGGCTCTTCTTCAACATCTATTTAACCACTTCTTTCCTCTTCCATCATCCTACCCCAATCTAAGCCATCAGCATGTGTCTACCTGAAATACTGCAATGTTATTGCAATGTTTTTTTTAAATTTAATTTAATTTATTTTTTATATAGCAGGTTCTTATTAGTTATCTGTTTTATAGATATTAGTGTATATATGTCAATCCCAATCTCCCAATTCATCCCCTCTTGCTTTCCACCCTTGGTGTCCATACATTTGTTCTCTCCATCTGTGTCTCTGTTTCTGCCTTGCAAACTGGTTCCATCTGTACCATTTTTCTAGATTCCACATATATGCGTTAATCTACTATATTTGTTTTTCTCCTTCTGACTTACTTCGCTCTGTATGACAGTCTCTAAGTCCATCCATATCTCTACAAATGACCCAATTTTGTTCCTTTTAATGGCTGAGTAATATTCCACTGTATATATGTACTACATCTTCTTTATCCATTTGTCTGTTGATAGGCATTTAGGTTGCTTCCATGACCTGGCTATTGTAAATAGTGCTGCAATGAACATTGGCAAAGCTTCAGTAATCAAGACGATATGGTACTGGCACAAAAACAGAAATATAGATCAATGGAACAGGACAGAAAGCCCAGAGCTAAACCCATGTACCTATGGTCAACTAATCTATGACAAAGGAGGCAAGGATATACAATGGAGAAAAGACAGTCTCTTCAATAAGTGGTACTGGGAAAACTGACAGCTACATGTAGAAGAATGAAATTAGAATACTACCTAACACCATACACAAAAATAAACTCAAAATGGATTAAAGACATAAATGTAAGACCAGACACTATAAAACTCTTAAAGGAAAACATAGGAAGAGCACTCTGACATAAATCACAGCAAGATCTTTTTTGACCTACCTCCTAGAGCAATGGAAATAAAAACAAAAATAAACAAATGGGACCTAATGAAACTTCAAAGCTTTTGCACAGCAAAGGAAACTATAAACAAGATGAAAAGACAACCCTCAGATTGGGAGAAAATATTTGCAAATGAATCAATGGACAAAGGATTAATCTCCAAAATATATAAACAGCTCATGCAGCTCAATATTAAAAAAACAAACAATCCAATCCAAAAATGGGCAGAAGACCTAAATAGACATTTCTCCAAAGAAGACATATGGATGGCCAAGAAGCACATGAAAAGCTGCTCAATATCACTAATTATTAGAGAAATCCAAATCAAAACTACAATGAGGTATCAGCTCACACGGGTTAGAATGGGCATGATCAGAAAATCTAAAAACAACAACTGCTGGAGAGGGTGTGGAGTAAAGGGAACCCTCTTGCACTGTTGGTGGGAATGTAAATTGATATAGCCACTATGGAGAACAGTATGGAGGTTCCTTAAAAAACTAAAAATAGAACTACCATATGACCCAGCAATCCCACTACTGGGCATATACCCAGAGAAAACCACAATTCAAAAAGACACATATTGCAATGTTTTAACAGTTAATCTCTCTGCTTCCACCTTTGTCCTCCCAACAGTCAATTGTCCACACAGCATAAATCAGATTCAAACATAAATTGGACCATGTCTTGTTTAAAATCTTCCCAGACCAGGATAAAATCTGAAAACTTTATCATAGGATTCATCAAGTAACCACTTAACTTCAAAGAGCACATGGTCTCCCCAAAGAGACCCACAGTAAAATATACTTAATGGATACATACATACTTGTAATGGATAAAAAAATGAATTTCTTTTAATCTAGGTATAACCTCCTTGGACTTATCTGTAATCCAAAAATCCAACATTTTTATTCATCAGTCTCCCCAAAAGTCAACTGAAGCAAGCAACAGCAAGGAGTAATTTAATTTAGAGAGAAATTGATATAATAATATGTAACAAAAGAAACTTAATTTTTTTTTCAAATATCTGGCTAAGCTTACTTTGGTTGGTAGTGTAAGAAATGAGCCTAAGTTTATAAAGTTAAAGTTTATAAAGTCTAAGTTTATAGAATGAAAATTTTCCTCTGAAGATTTCACTGTAACATCCTTCATAAAATAAATACATTATATACAAATAAATTCAGATCTACAATTCTGGTAGAAAGAATTCTTGGTGAAAGTTCATAAAGGGGTCCAAGTAAAATCTGTCCCCATAACAGTATATTAGAAAGACTTACTAAACTGGCTTTTGATGGAAGAAAGATTGTAGATCAATGTTTAAAGAAACAGTTTGAATAAGGTCTGTAGTTCGGTTAATACTGTACTAATATCAACTTGCTGGATTTGATAAAGTCTATGGTTATGTAAGATACCACCAGGGAGTGCCAAGTCAAGGGTACATGGGAACTCTGTACTATTTTTGCAACTTCTTGTGAGTCTTAAATTATGTTACAAATTTTTAAAAGGTTAAAAAAAGAAATCATCCATAAAATGAATACACTGTGATAATTACATATCATTCATATAAACTCATTAAAGTACTCCTCATCAGGACTGATATTAAATAATTTTGTTTTTAATATGATTTTGTTTTTAATATTTGCAGTATGTAGAACACAAACAATGGAATCAGACCAACTGTGGTAAAAATTCAGCCTCAGGAATTCTAGCTTTATGACCTTGGAAATTTTACTTACCTTCTCCAGCCTCAGTTTTTATATCTGTAAAATGAAGATAATAATACCTAACTTATAGCACTCAGAGATTTAAGTGAGATCATGTATATAAAATGCTTGGTAGATGCCTGACACAGAGTGAGCCCACATGATAAGAACTCAGTAAGTGGCAGCTAGTTAATTACTATCGCTAATTTTAATTAATAAAATTGAGTTTCTTTCAAAATAGCCTGTAGCTCAGATTCTGAATGAGGTTTTTAACACATTCTTGTAAGAAAAATCCATTCATATGGCTCCTGCCAAATTCCAACTTGCTAACCTGATAATGATGAAAGATTCTTATTGATCCCTGTTGGAAATGCCTCCCTCACAAATCCTTTAGGGGATCAGAAAAGCACTTCAAACTCAACATGACCAAATCTGAGCTCATAATCATTTCCCCAAAAGTTTAGTCCTCCTCTAGTGAATGGTGCCACCATCCATCTACGTAAACCAGAACCAAGAAAGCACCTCACGCCCGATTCATCCAAGAGATTCTGTCCTGTCTATACATCTGCCCACTTCTCTCCATTGCCACTTCAGCTCCTAACCACAAGTTACACTATCTCTTGCTTGCACCTCCTAAGTGATATCCCTAGATCCATTTTTGACTCCTCGTATAGTCTGCATTATAGCTAGAAATATTTTTTTAAGATATAAAAATGTGATTATCGGTGCTACCTCCCACCCATACTATCCCCTTAGAAACCTAAAACAGCTGCACAATGTTCAGGAGGCCAAACACAAAAATTCTTGACATCACCAATGAATATGGCCCTGACCCGTAACTACCCCTTGGAATCCTGTCATCATGGCTTGGGCTGTTCTCTTTGTCAGCCATCCTGGCATTCTTTCAAGTCCCTCGTGTTCTCCATTCTTTCTCCCAGCACAGAATCACCTCTTGGGTCTCTGTTTCTCAATCACCTGTGCTGGGTCCTCCTCTATCAACTTCTAAAAAATAAGACTGGCCCCAATCTCATTTCCAGGCTCCAGTTTTCTCCTCTACCCATTGATAGTCTTCTTATCAATAACATCATCCACTTCCAGGATGACTCCCTGTCACTGTCTCCATGAGCCCTAAGTTATGTGTTAAATTACCTTCTTCACATCTCTACTTGGTGTCTCCAACTCAGCACATCCCTACTATCGTCCACCCTGACAAGCTTGTTCCTCTCCCAGTCTCCCCATCTCAGTGCGTGCTTCCACCACCCACCAGGTTGGTCAATCAAAAACCTGAAGGACTTCCCTCACCTCAACATTCAATTCATGAGCAAGTCCAGACAGCATCATTTCTTCTCTCGATCTCCACTCCCTCTAGTCCTAGCCATTATGATTTTTGACCTCGACTGACCTCCTGATACCCCAGCTTCTGCTCTTGTCTCCATGATCCATCATCTACATAGCAGCCAGAGTGATTTTCAAAACCTAAATCAGACTCCACCAATTCCCCTGCATAAAACCTTTCAGTAGTTTCCCTTTGACCTCTCACACCTAAACAAGGTACCATGTGACTTGGCATCTGTCGTGTCATGCAACTCTACCTACTGCTCACTCTGGTCCAGCTAGAGTGACCACCTTTCTGTTCCCCGAGCCCCAAAGGCCACCTCAGAGACACAGCTGGATGTCCGTCCTTCACTGAGAACTCTCGTCCATTCTCACCAAACAGGAGGATCCCTCTTACCATTCATATCTCAGCTTAAATTTCCCTTCTCCAGAAGGATCCTCCTTGTCCATTCAATATAAAAGAGTACACCTGATACTCCCACCCCCAGCTATCTTGGATCATATCACCCTATTTATTTCCTTTTTCTTTTCTTTTTAACATCTTTACTGGAGTATAATCGCTTTACAATGGTGTGTTAGTTTCTGCTTTATAACAAAGTGAATCAGTTATACATATACATATGTCCCCATATCTCTTCCCTCTTGTGTCTCCCTCCCTCTCACCCTCCCTATCCCACCCCTCCACGTGGTCACAAAGCACCGAGCTGATCTCCCTGTGCTATGCGGCTGCTTCCCACGGGCTATCTATTTTATGTTTGATAGTGTATATGTCCATGTCACTCTCTCACTTTGTCCCAGCTTACCCTTCCCCCTCCCCGTATCCTCAAGTCCATTCTCTAGTAGGTCTGTGTCTTTATTCCCGTTTTGCCCCTAGGTTCTTCATGACCTTTTTTTTTTTTTAGATTCCATATATATGTGTTAGCAGACGGTATTTGTTTTTCTCTTTCTGACTTACTTCACTCTGTATGATAGACTCTAGGTCCATCCACCTCACTACAAATAACTCAATTTCTTTTTTTTAATGTCTGAGTAATATTCCATTGTATATATGTGCCACATCTTCTTTATCCATTCACCTGTTGATGGACACTTAGGCTGCTTCCATGTCCTGGCTATTGTAAATAGAGCTGCAGTGAACATTTTGGTACATGACTCTTTTTGAATTATGGTTTTCTCAGGGTATATGCCTAGTAGTGGGATTGCTGGGTCATATGGTAGCTCTATTTTTAGAAGAAAAAGTATCCTTATAGTCTTAATTTACTGTTTATTCCAAGAATGCAAGCTGAATTTTACTAAATGCATTTCTGTTTTGTATCAAACTGAACATTCTTAGTCTTTATATTTTTTGTTTAGGTAAATTATATTAATTAATTATTTCATTTTGAACCATCCTTCACTTGAATAAATCATACTCTTTTTTTAAAAAATAAATTACTGGATTTCATTTGTTGCTGTTTTATTTAGGATATGGCTTGGATGTTGCCTTAGTTTTCTTTTTTTGAGTTACCTTTAGCAGCTGTTTTATAAATTACTTTATGCTTGCTTGCTACAACAAATTGGAAAGTTTCACATATCTTCCTATGCTATGGAATAGATTGTACAACACAGTAAGTGTCTGATGACTAAGTGAATGGCTAGAAAAACATGACATAAGTTTACTTGAGCCAAATGTATTCTTGGGAATAAATTTGTGATAACTTTATGTCTTGCTGCTATTGGTTCTTTCAGTTTTATTCTTCTTTAGCTGATTATGATCATTTATATTTCTTTTTTTTAAATTTATTCATTTATTTATTTATTTTTGGCTGTGTTGGGTCTTTGTTGTTGTGCGTGGGCTTTCTCTAGTTGCGGCGAACGGGGGCTCCTCTTCGTTGTGGTGCACGGGCTTCTCACTGTGGTGGCTTCTCTTGTTGTGAAGCATGGGTTCTAGGCATGCCGGATTCACTAGTTGTGGTACGTGGGCTCAGTAGCTGTGGCTCACAGGCTCTAGAGCACAGGCTCAGTAGTTGTGGTGCATGGGCTTAGTTGCTCCGTGGCATGTGGGATCTTTCCAGACCAGGGCTTGAACCTGTGTCCCCTGCATTAGCAGGTGGATTCTTAACCACTGCACCACCAGGGAAGTCCCAATCATTTATATTTCTATATATAATTTTTTAATTTCAGAATGACACTATATAGATATATACATTTTTAGATTACAATTTTAATCTCTTTGATATCTATTATAGTTGAATCCCCGTTTCTGAATTACATTTTGTTCTCTTTGTATGGTTAGTTATTAGAGATTAAACCAGTACCTCTAAAAAAAATCAAGTCTATTAATTTCCTACTTTGTAATTCATCAATTTCTGCCTTTATCAGGTACGGATTGATTTCATTAGATTTGTTGGTTATTTTCTTTCTGATTTCTTACATTGACAACTTACTTTATTTTGTACTTTCTTATTCAACAATGAAAGCATTTAATGTGATGACACGTATGGCCATCTCTCATGTAATACTCTCATTACTGTTATTTTCCAAGTAGTCTATTGATAAAGGTTTGATCTCCTCTTAGATACAAAAGTTATGTAGGAGAGCGTTTATCTTTTTTTTCTTCCATCTTGCAAGAGATTAAGGTTGTTGGCTAAACTTTTATTTTAATCTCCATGTTTATTTTATTGTGATTATATTGTATCAATATATAATTTCTGTTTATTAAAATTCATTAAGGTTTTTAATTATATATATTGGAGTAAAGATATATTATACATATATACAAATTAAATTGCCTTTATTATATTGGTTATATTTCTTAATATTTTCTTTATAATTTTAATCTAAAGGTTAAAAACTGAAAGAGGTAAGTAAATTTTATTACTTTCATTACTTTTGTTTCTGTTAATTTCTTCTCATATTTTTTACCGATTTACTTTATGTATTTCTATATTATGTTATCTGGTATAAAACTTTCCTTACTACTGGGGTCTCACTGAAGATTGAAGTCTTTATCAATATAAAATGTATTTATTTTGATTTTTTAGTTTTCTTGTGAATAATTTTGAAGTCCTTGCTTCCATTTTATTTTTATTTTAAGGATTCATTTTGTCCAATATTTAACTAAACATTTTTCTGAACTTGTTTTCCTCTGATAAAAAAAGTTATGATTACATTTTTATTCATTACTAATTTTTTTTTCTATATAGGGTCATTTTTAACAAGCATATTTTCTTTTTATAATTGGCAGATTTATTCTTACTTTCTTACTTTTATTGCCATTTTGTACCTTTTTTGTCATTTTAGTTATCACTATTTCATGGTCTTCTCTGTATTTCACCCTTTATTTTATAGTTTCTTTCATTCTTTTTTCTCTCTGGTGATTTGGAAGGTATATGTCTTATTTTATTTATTTATTTATTTTGCGGTACGTGAGCTTCTCACTGCTGTGGCCTCTCCCGTCGCGGAGCACAGGCCCCGGACACACAGGCTCAGTGGCCATGGCTCACGGGCCCAGCCACTCCACGGCATGTGGGATCCTCCTGGACCGGGGCACGAACCCGTGTCCCCTGCATTGGCAGGCAGACTCTCAACCACTGCGCCACCAGGGAAGACCTATAAGTCCTATTTTTAATTCTGTTAGAATTAACTCATATTTACTTCCTATGGCTCTCTTATGTTCCATCTCCAGTTTCCTGTGGCTATAGTCCCCAATTTCAAACCTAGATTTTTATTTGAGAATTATAACCTGTGATGGTTAGTTTATGTGTCACCTTGGCTAGGCTATAGTAGCCAGGTATTCGATCAAACAGGAAGCTTACTGTTGTTGTGAAGGTATTTTGCAAATGTGGTTAACATCTACAGTCAGGTGACTTTAAGTGAAGGAAATGGCCCTCAATAATGTGGGTGGGCCTCATCAATCAGTTGGAAGACCTTAAAGCAAAATTGAAGTTTCCCTGAAAAAGAAGAAATTCTACTTCAAGATTACAGTATCAGATCCTGCTCAAGTCTTTGCACCCTGCCAGCCTGCCCTACAAAATTTTGAACTTATAGCTCTCCTAAGCATATGAGCTAATTCCTTGAAACATATCTCTTTATATATAACATATACTGTATATAATATATATATACACATACACATACATACACATATAATCTACTATTATATATATTTTATAGAAACAGAACCCTGACTAATACATTAACTTTCAGATTTTATATAGTTTCTTTTATAAGAGCAATTAGAATTTGTCTTATTTTAATAACCATAGTTACAGTATTATATTTAACTTATTCCAATGCTTGCCTTTGATATCTATACTTTATCTACCTTTATACAATTCCTGAATTCTATTTGTATTCTTAAATTTTAGACTCAGTTTAATCTCTTTATTATAACACATTTTTGAATTTTTTTCAGTTCTTGCAAAGCAAAAGAAATCTTTTGTTTACATTCACATGTGAACAGCATTTTAGCAGGGTCTATGTTTACAAGCCAGGCCTTTGCTTATAATCTTTTTTCCCCTGAACATTTCTAGATTTTGCACCACTATCTTCCTACATTTGATATTGCAGAAAATTCTAATGTTATCAAGCTTTATGTCCCTTTTTGTTTTTCTTTTACTTTTTCACTTTTTTTCCTTGTACTGTGAGGATATGTATCTATCATTATTCTCGATGTTATTCAAATTAAATAGAAATAATCCCAGGTCTGTTATGTGTATTTTAGTTAAGTTTTAGTTATTCTTTGTGTTGTCATTATTCTGGACTCATTAAAAAGAGCAGTTATCAAAATGCGCTTTTATTTTCTGTTCTCTATTTCTAATACCTTCTCTTTTATTATTTTTATCTCTTGATTTTGTCTTCTTCATTCATGTAGACTCCATCAATTTCTTCATGTTGCCTGCTCGCTTTGACACAGTAGTGATTTCATTCTTTACTGCCTCCAATGCATTATTAAATTCTATTACTGCAATTTAAATTCCGTAAGATTCTTTATGTGCTTCATCTCACTCTTATTTCATTTCTATCTATCTCTTCACCACCTATCATTTCAATTCAGACATTGCGGTCCCTCCTTATATTTCATCTATTAGCTCATAGAATTCATATTTTTTAAGATTTATTGGCAGCAGAAAACATGTATGATCTAAAATTTACTCCTTAAATAAATTATATCCCCCCTGCCTTTAGCTTGTTTTGTTCTTCCTCCATTATGTTACAGAGAATATTTTAAAGTCCTTCTAGCCTTTTATTTTTCTATTTATTCATCCTTAAATTATGATCCTTAATCTAAAATTTAATTTCATATTGTAACAAAACCTCCAGCAGAAGCAAACCAAACCAAAAACTACATCTGTAAGTTACTCTCATTCCTTACCTCTCATTGCCTGAGGCAATGTCAGCCCCAAGATGTGTCCAGGATTTCTTAGGATAAGCACTATGAAGCTGAAGTTTCCCAAACACCCCTGAAAATAAAAGGAGCAACAGTTGGATAGGAAAATCCTTCCAAGAAATTAAGGTCACATAAGCAAAACTCATTAGAGAGTTTATTGTGCAAGATACATGATATAGAAACTATATATGAAGATGTCCACCTTATCAGAAAAACAACACTTAACATCTCACTTGGCTATGAAACATTTTTATTCTCTCAAAAGCTATAGAGAAATGAATGCTACACCACATCTAGTAATCCAAGAGCTGGGAAACAGACCACTCTAATGGTCTATTCCCAGCTAACTAGTTAGATTTCTACCAGTAAGTCACTCCAAACCATTTGCAATTCTGTTGGAAGTTAACTGGTTTTGATATTTTGTGTTATACAGTAGACTTTCCAAAGGCAAGGTAATTTTGTTTCCTGAGGAAAGAGATTTGCTGCTATTCGTTTTGTTTTCCATAGCTGGATCTCAGATATTTTTGTATTACAGATATCGAAGGATAAATCTCTAGCTCATTTGTTCAAAATATAATTTATTTCAGACTCGTAAATTAAAGTCTTACCAGGGACATGCTTGATGCAGTCCAGTTTTATTCCTTCAGGTATTTCCTCTTACACATTTTATTGCCATTTAAAATCACATGAAGCAAAATTCCTCATATTCTAGTGGTCTAAACATGTTTTGAGCATGAACCCAAGCAGTAACAAAATTATGATCGTGCACACCTAACACATGTCTATTTGTTTGTAGATAAATAACCATACATACAAATGAATATATTCATACATGTTTGAATAAAAGTTCTAATATTTTCTTCCTGCACCCAAATGGATTGATTGTCTTCATACTCCTGGATTAGCGCACCCCCATTTTATTGCAAATCACTAATCTTAAAATCTAAAGATTTCACAAATTTTAGCAGAAAATGTGTAAGGGAAGTAAAAACCAGTAAGGTACAAATAATATGCCTTGGGTTTTCATCCAATGTGAACTAAAAAAGCTCAGTTAATTAGAAACTAACCAAGTGTTTAAGTCAACATCCATGATTTTACCATACTCTAATTCAGCAAAAATTCAGAAGATAATAAAACTAAAATAAGGATTAGTGTAAATGGAAAAAATACTCCCACTTTTAGGACATGACCTGGAATCAATCTTTCATAATAATAATATCATCATCATCATCAAAAAATTAACCACTATTAGCTAAGTAAGCTAGACAGGAGAGTAACATGGAATAATTTAGAGAAATTTCCAACTACAAAGATTTTAACAAAAACCAGTTTATTTCCTTCCATTTACCAGAAAGCAGATTTCCTGATCATTCCCAATCACCAAAGGTTAACTGTAAAATGACACCATTTCCTAGTTGTTTCAAGGAGATTATAATACTTGAAGAGATTAAAATGTTATTTACTTATGATATCACCAAATTTTAAGCATGCAGTGACAAACATTTCATTCCTTTTTCAATTTAGTATCAGAGAAATTTTTAGAAACACTTGTTTGGCAATACAGCTGGCATGGGGATCAAGACAGGCACCCTCATATGCTCCTAACACAAAGTCCAGTTCAACATGGCACTCCCTGGAACAGAGTGGACACCACAGGCAAAAAGAGTCCATGCTCCTGTTGTGATCCATCTAGCTTGTCAATTTGAAAAAAGTAAAATATTCCTTAACCTCATATTCTTAAAAAGATAAAATAAATAGCATATATGAAAAATCATTTGAAAACAATAAAGCACTATCAAAGTATTATACGGCAATGGCTATACTTTATGAAACCAGGTTACCAAACTTCAAACTATCCTAACATGATTGTTTTTACTGAGTCACTGAAATCTTATAAAACTAGGATTACCATACAAAGAGAATTTTAAAATGCTAGAAATCTATAAAAAGCCTCTTATACTTTTCCCTTAAAAGTAAGTTATTGAGTGGCCCTTACATCATAGTTATACAAGTCCAGTCCTAGTTTCTGTGCTCTTCTGTGCTTTAAAAAAGGATTTGAATTGGGAGATTGGGATTAACCTGTATACACTGATGTGTATAAAATGGATGACTAATAATAAATAAATAAATAAATGAATAAATAAATAAACATTAAAAAAATAATAAAATAAAACAGGATTTGGTATTGTGGCAGTATCAAAGGAAGAAACTGCCAACAGTAAATGTTTCTTAGTAATCTATAGAGCTATCAGTTTAAAAAATATATCAATAACCACACAGTATTTAAAGTTGATAACACAGACTCTTCATCCAGCCTTTGGTGTGTGACCAATCTGGATATGAATCTAAGTTCTGACAGTATAAAACTGTGTGGCTTTCTGCATATTGTTCACCATCTCTGAGGCTTAGTTTTGACATCTGTAAAATGTATACTCCTTACAGGAGAGCTGGTAAGTGAAATAATAAATTCTCTAGAAGAGTGCCTGGAATTTAGTAGGTATTCTATGAATGGTACTTCCCTATCAGAAATACACACACATTTCATTTTTAATAAAGCTGCACTTTACTCTTACCAATTGTTCCTGGATCAATACGAATTCCGATGAAACGGTCACAAAAGACTCCCTCTGAAGCTCTAAGGAGAATCAGGAGCTTTTTTTCTTTTTCTAAGGGATTTTCTAAAGTACCTGTTTACAAGAAAAGTATATCATGTAAATTAATTTGAAATTTAAGGAGGGAGAGGGAAATTGTGATGTAATTTTGAGAATGCAAAGTAGATGCTATAAAGTAGACTAGATGGAGAAAGGCCAGTGTTCATAGATGAATAAAGAAAAGGTGGAAAAATGAGATGCAGTAAACTTCTCTGAGGGAGATTGGATTATTGTTCAGCAAATATTCACTCTTCTTAGGGCAGAGTATACTTTCCTGACCTATTAATACTGAGCCTGGACACATGACTTGTTTTGCCCAATGAAATTCAGGTAGAAGTGACAGTAATGCCAATTCTGAGTTGATGCTTTAAAATGCTTGGCAAGTTTCACCAGATCACTTGCAATAATGTTCCCTGCCATGAAAGGAGAATTTCTTAAATAACCTCTAGGGCCTGGATGAAGAGACGTACACAGCAGACCTGAATAGAACCCCTGAGCTGGAACCAAGTCAAATCAAGTCTGGCACCAATATTTGTTGTTGTGAGCCACTGAGACTTGGTGATTCTTTGTTACACAACATTATTACAGCAAAACCTGATTGATACACTGTCTACCGCTGGATCCCCACATTGCTCTACATGTATTTTAGCATTAAATCTTCACAACAGGGGCTTCCCGGGTGGCGCAGTGGTTGAGCGTCTGCCTGCCAATGCAGGGGACACAGGTTCGAGCCCTGGTCTGGGAAGATCCCACATGCCGCGGAGCAACGGGGCCCGTGAGCCACAATTACTGAGCCTGTGCATCTGGAGCCTGTGCTCCGCAACAAAAGAGGCTGCGATAGTGAGAGGCCCGTGCACCGCAATGAAGAGTGGCCCCCGCTTGCCACAACTACAGAAAGCCCTCGCACAGAAACGAAGACCCAACACAGCCATAAATAAATAAATTTAAAAAATAATACTGGGGCTTCCCTGGTGGCGCAGTGGTTGAGAGTCCGCCTGCCAATGCAGGGGACACGGGTTCGTGCCCCGGTCCGGGAGGATCCCACATGCCACGGAGCGGCTGGGCCCGTGAGCCATGGCCGCTGAGCCTGCGTGTCCCGAGCCTGTGCTCCACAACAGGAGAGGCCACAACAGTGAGAGGCCCGCATACCAAAAAAAAAAAAAAAAAATACTGATTACCATAAATCTACTGCACCCATTCCCCTGGCATTTAAAAAAAAAAAATCTTCACAACACACTTGAGAAGTAAATATGATTCTTATCTCAGTGTTAAATATTCATATAGAATGAGGCTAAGGAGTTAAGGGACTCGTCCAAATTTATCCAACTAGTAAGTATCAGTCTGAATTTGAACAATGGTCTGTTTATGCTGTGTTCTATTAAACAAGTAATAGGTTATTATCTAAGCCTAAATTCTTTTAGCAGTAAAAGGACACAACCTTCAAGCTGTGATACTCAAATAGCAGTTGGGAATTACTTTTGACCTTAATCTGCTGATGTAAACAGCAGACTTTGGTCACTTTCACAGTATGAGAATAATTTGGGGAAATTACTAAAATTGTGTTTCTGAGTACGGACCTGGCAAAGATTATTTTCTTCAGAAAATATATCTTAGAGTACATAAAATATTACAAAGCATTAGATTTTTTAAGAAGCAACTAGTGAGAAGATTGTTTCCAAACTATATACTGGATTGGAGAAGTTGACAAAACACTCTGCTATCAAACATGCCTTTCCACTTAGAAATTCCTGAAAACATAACCCAAAATGAGGTTGCCAAATATGGTAAAATGAGGTTGCCAAATATGGTAAAATGAAGTAAATGGAAACTTAAAATTGCCTGGTTGTGCTTTTGGCTAAGTGGTCTTTCAGGGGCATAAAATCATTTTCCCCAGTTGGCACCCCATATATATACCTGGTTAGCCAAAGGCTCGGTGTGAGTTTCCAGCTTGCTACATACCTAGCTCTAGAGTTCAGCCTGCACAACCATTGGTCTACAGGGACTGTTGAAAGTAAGACTCAGAGGGGTAAGTAAATTTCCCTGGAGTCACACAGTAGGCCAACGGGCATGCAAGGATTGGACCCCACAGCGTGTGCTTTCCCAATAAAACGCTAAGGTACACAGAGGCTCCACGTAGGGAATGTCAATCCTCAGCTGAGTGACTAACACATCCTCTTAGCCAAAACAAAGATGTGCGAGAGCAGAAAGAAGGGATGTGGGAAGGAGGAGAATGTGAAGAAAATGTGCGTGGTATAGCTCTTATCTGGCCAGTAAGCCGTTTTCCAACTGTGATTTCATTTATTTCACGGAGGGTAGTTTAGATTCTTGGGGGAAAATGGTCTAGCACTAAACAGATACCAGAGAGAAAAAAAGTAGGACAGTTTTTGCCCTAGAGAAATGTACGCAGAGTCCCACGAAAAGAGTTCAGTGTTCCTCTAAAATCAGAGATTAAATCAATTATGCAACCCAAAACGGCAGCACATGTGGAGCTTTCACAGAAAGTCTGTGCAAAATTAGTCAGCCTGCCGTGATCTTTTGGTATCTGAAATGACCAAAGTTTGTATTCTTTTTTGTGATGTGGGGGAAGGGAAAGATGGAGAATAGGGATGGAGCAGAAAGAAGGCAAGAGTGACCTAAGAGAAGGAAACAGATACTATTTTAACATGAAAACGCAGTGCTTCTCAAATGTGTGAAAGCTGGTAAAGGGAAAGCCTTAAAGTCCGGACTCCTCATTTTATGCTCAAATCTAGCACTCGAAGAAAGGTGAGGTGCTCTCACCAGCTTGGGCTTTGCCCCTAAATGAGAGGAGCCACCGCTAAGAGAAGGCTCATGGGATCATGCAGTTCTTCTCTGATTTCCCTTTTTAAAGCTGCTTCAAGCTGCTCTAAACTGTAACAAAAGGCATTTTCAACCTGGATGAATGCAGATACTCACAATGGAGGGGAAATCCTTGTCGTCATGCTGCCGAGACAAGCGAGGTGTTTTTGCATATGTGATTTCATTTAATTATCACAACCCTGTGAAGGATATTGTTGAGGCTCTCACAAGGAAACGGAGACAGAGAGAGGTTAAAAAACCTGTCAGAAATTACACAGCTAAAAAGTGGGGAAGCTGGGCTTAGACTTATAAGTCCCATCCGAGGACACGTGGACGTAGCGGAATAGGAAAGAAGTAAACGGAAGTTGTCACAACTTAGGATGATGGTGGGCAACGGAGGGGAAACAGAATACGTTCCAGATGCTAAAATCACCTGGGGAGATGGAAGGAAAATAAGTTCTGGTATATAAAAGATAACGGTTATAATGATTTGAGGAATATGGTACAAATGGATTCCATGAACTTCAAAGGTAAGAAAAAGGTTAAAGGACTTTATACGATTTTATTAACTGAACTTCTTTGATGGACTCAAATATAAACCTAGTTTACATTTAAGTCCACTCTTTTAGCACGACTCCCCACAGCTTGTGACTAAGCCAGCCCACCCTGAATTATTTACCTCCACCCTCCTCTGTGCCCGTGAGATCCCCCAGGCTTTTATATGCCTACTTTCATCCTGTCTAACTCCTAATCATCCCTCAAAACTTGGCTCCACTATAATTTATTTCTAAAACCCTCCTATGACCTAGAGCTAGATGCCCCCTTTTGTGCATAAAAATGTCCTCACCTCTTGCTGCAGTAAGTCTTCTTCGAGGAACTTGTCCTAAAGAAATAATATAGAACACAGGCAAGGGTTCATGCTCAAAGTTCTCCACTGCAGTGCTACCTATTTACAACAGCGGACATCGGAAAACTCCTTGAAATAGCAAATGATTGGGAACAGCTTTGTGCATTTAGAACCCCTTTCTTCCCCGCCACCTGTGCCCCGGTTTCCTTGCCACACTTGAGAGCTGAGCCACCTAAACCGAGTCCCCAAACAAGAGCAAACTCAGCTCAGAGGCCACCTCCTCTGGGAGCCTTCCTTGTCAACTACGTCTGTTTTAAGTAGCCCGCTGTGGGCTACCACACAGGCCATGCTTTACCTCAGTGCTTCAAGACTGTACTGTAAGTGTCTTTTATCAGACTGCCTCCTCTTTACAGTACACTCCCTGAGAGAAGGAGATGTGTCTTTCCAGCAAAGTTCACATCTATTTTGTCCCCAAAATGGTGAACTAAGTAATTTTAACCAATCCTCTTGCAGAAAACAATTAAAAATAAAGAGGGATACTCCACAGTAAAAAAGACACCGATGTTATAAGAATAGTAAGTATGTATGTGCCTAGCATCATAGCTTCAGAATAAAGCAAAAATGAGCAGATATACCAAAAAAACAGTGGCAAATTAAATAAACAAGAAAATAGTAAGGATGCAACAGTTTTGACTAATATAATTAGCAAACAACATAATATGTGTAGATGCAAAACTAGACTCACAAAGAATACATATTCTTTTCAAGCTTGCATAAAACATTCACAAATATTGGTCATACGATGACCCTAAAGCAACTTCAAAGCGTTTGCACAGCAAAGGAAACGATAAACAAGACCAAAAGACAACCCTCAGAATGGGAGAAAATATTTGCAAATGAAGCAACTGACTAAGGATTAATCTCCAAAATTATAAGCAGCTCATGCAGCTTAATAACAAAAAAACAAACAACCCAATCCAAAAATGGGCAGAAGACCTAAATAGACATTTCTCCAAAGAAGATATACAGATTGCCAACAAACACATTAAAGAATGCTCAACATCACTAATCATTAGAGAAATGCAAATCAAAACTACAATGAGATATCATCTCACACCAGTCAGAATGGCCATCATCAAAAATTCTAGAAACAATAAATGCTGGAGAGGGTGTGGAGAAAAGGGAACCCTCTTGCACTGTTGGTGGGAATGTAAATTGATAAAGCCACTATGGAGAACAGTATGGAGGTTCCTTAAAAAACTACAAATAGAACTACCATATGACCCGGCAATCCCACTACTGGGTATATACCCTGAGAAAACCACAATTCAAAAAGAGTCATGTACCAAAATGTTCACTGCAGTTCTATTTACAATAGCCCAGAGATGGAAACAACCTACGTGTCCATCATCGGATGAATGCATAAAGAAGATGTGGCACATATATACAGTGGAATATTACTCAGCCATAAAAAGAAACAAAATTGAGCTATTTGTAATGAGGTGCATAGACCTAGAGTCTGTCATACAGAGTGAAGTAAGTCAGAGAGACAAATACCGTATGCTAACACATATATATGGAATTTAAGGGAAAAAAAATGTCATGAAGAACCTAGGGGTAAGACAGGAATAAAGACACAGACCTTCTACAGAATGGACTTGAGGATATGGGGAGGGGGAAGGGTAAGCTGTGACAAAGCGAGAGAGAGGCATGGACATATATACACTACCAAACGTAAGGTAGATAGCTAGTGGGAAGCAGCCGCATAGCACAGGGAGATCAGCTCGGTGCTTTGTGATCACCTGGAGGGGTGGGATAGGGAGGGTGGGAGGGAGGGAGGGAGATGGAAGAGGGAAGGGAT
The DNA here is from genome assembly GCF_964270905.1 of Leucopleurus acutus. Taxonomy (NCBI): domain Eukaryota; kingdom Metazoa; phylum Chordata; class Mammalia; order Artiodactyla; family Delphinidae; genus Leucopleurus; species Leucopleurus acutus. Next base: position 79,379,194 of record NC_139153.1, read on the forward strand.
ATGGGAACATATATATATGTGTATATATATATGTATATATATAACTGATTCATTTTGTTGTAAAGCAGAAACTAACACACCATTGTAAAGCAATTATACTCTAATAAAGATGTTAAAAAAAATCATATTGCATATACTCGTCTACCATAGTTCAATTAAAATGTACAATTCATCTTGGGAAAGGTCTATAAACTGAATTGTATTAAATAAAGGTTTTCCAATTATCTAGAGATAAGATTAAGAAAGTGAAAAAGGAAGCCACAGAGTGGGCAAAGGTATTTGTAACACATATAACCAACAAAAGGTACATTCCAACATGACCCAGCAATTCCACTACTGGGCATATACCCTGAAAAATATCATAATTCAAAAAGAGTTACGGGGCTTCCCTGGTGGTGCAGTGGTTGAGAGTCCGGCTGCCGATGCAGGGGACACGGGTTCGTGCCCCAGTCCGGGAAGATCCCACATGCCGCGGAGCGGCTGGGCCCATGAGCCATGGCTGCTGAGCCTGAGTGTCTGGAGCCTGTGCTCCGCAACGGGAGAGGCCACAACAGTGAGACGCCTGCTCAAAATGTTCATTGCAATCTATAGATTCAATGCAATCCCTATCAAACTACCAATGGCATTTTTCACAGAACTAGAACAAAAAATTTCACAATTTGTATGGAAACACAAAAGACCCCGAATAGCCAAAGCAATCTTGAGAACGAAAAACGGAGCTGGAGGAATCAGGCTCCCTGACTTCAGACTATACTACAAAGCTACAGTAATCAAGACAGTATGGTACTGGCACAAAAACAGAAATATAGATCAATGGAACAGGATAGAAAGCCCAGAGATAAACCCACGCACATATGGACACCTTATCTTTGATAAAGGTGGTAGAAATGTACAGTGGAGAAAGGACAGTCTCTTCAATAAGTGGTGCTGGGAAAACTGGACAGGTACATGTAAAAGTATGAGATTAGATCACTCCTAACACCATACACAAAAATAAGCTCAAAATGGATTAAAGACCTAAATGTAAGGCCAGAAACTATCAAACTCTTAGAGGAAAACATAGGCAGAACACTCTATGACATAAATCACAGCAAGATCCTTTTTGACCCACCTCCTAGAGTAATGGAAATAAAAACAAAAATGAACAAATGGGACCTATTGAAACTTCAAAGCTTTTGCACAGCAAAGGAAACCAGAAACAAGACCAAAAGACAACCCTCAGAATGGGAGAAAATATTGGCAAATGAAGCAACTGACAAAGGATTAATCACCAAAATTTATAAGCAGCTCATGCAGCTCAATAACAAAAAAACAAACAATCCAATCCAAAAATGGGCAGAAGACCTAAATAGACATTTCTCCAAAGAAGATATACAGACTGCCAACAAACACATGAAAGAATGCTCAACATCATTAATCATTAGAGAAATGCAAATCAAAACTGCAATGAGATATCATCTCACACCAGTCAGAATGGCCATCATCAAAAAATCTAGAAACAATAAATGTGGGAGAGGGTGTGGAGAAAAGGGAACACTCTTCAACTGCTGGTGGGAATGTGAATTGGTTCAGCCACTATGGAGAACAGTATGGAGGTTCCTTAAAAAACTACAAATAGAACTACCATATGACCCAGCAATCCCACTACTGGGCATATACCCTGAGAAAACCATAATTCGAAAATAGTCATGTACCAAAATGTTCATTGCAGCTCTATTTACAATAGCCTGGAGTTGGAAGCAACCTAAGTGTGCATCATCAGATGAATGGATAAAGAAGATGTGGCACATATATACAATGGAATATTACTCAGCCATAAAAAGAAACGAAATTGAGCTATTTGTAGTGAGGTGGATAGACCTAGAGTCTGTCATACAGAGTGAAGTAAGTCAGAAAGAGAGAGACAAATACCATATGCTAACACATATATATGGAATTTAAGAAAAAAAATGTCATGAAGAACCTAGGGGTAAGACAGGAATAAAGACACAGACCTACTGGAGAACGGACTTGAGGATATGGGGAGGGGGAAGGGTGAGCTGTGACAGGGCGAGAGAGAGGCATGGACATATATATACTAACAAACGTAAGGTAGATAGCTAGTGGGAAGCAGCCGCATGGCACAGGGATATTGACTTGGTGCTTTGTGACCGCCTGGAGGGGTGGGATAGGGAGGGTGAGAGGGAGGGAGATGGAAGAGGGAAGAGATATGGGAACATATGTATATGTATAATTGATTCACTTTGATATAAAGCAGAAACTAACACACCATTGTAAAGCACTTATACCCCAATAAAGATGTTAAAAAAAAATGTTCATTGCAGCTCTATTTACAATAGCCAGGACATGGAAGCAACCTAAGTGTCCATCATCGGATGAATGGATAAAGAAGATATGGCACATATATACAGTGGAATATTACTCAGCCATAAAAAGAAACGAAATTGAGTTATTTGTAGTGAGGTGGATCGACCTAGAGTCTGTCATACACAGTGAAGTAAGTCAGAAAGAGAAAGACAAATACCGTATGCTAACACATATATATGGAATCTAAGAAAAAAAAATGTCATGAAGAACCTAGTGGTAAGATGGGAATAAAGACACAGACCTAGTAGAGAATGGACTTGAGGATATGGGGAGGGGGAAGGGTAAGCTGTGACAAAGTGAGAGAGTGGCATGGACATATATACACTACCAAACGTAAAATAGATAGCTAGTAGGAAGAAGCCGCATAGTACAGGGAGATCAGCTCGGTGCTTTGTGACCACCTAGAGGGGTGGGATAGGGAGGGTGGGAGGGAGGGAGATGCAAGAGGGAAGAGATATGGGAACATATGTATAACTGATTCACTTTGTTATAAAGCAGAAACTAACACACCATTGTAAAGCAATTATACTCCAATAAAGATGTTAAAAAGAAAACCAATATTTGCTTTTTGTAATAATAATAGTAATTATTAATAAATGTTGCTTGATTTGAAAAAAAAAGACTTCAACAAATCAATATAAAAAAGATAATTCATCATTTTAAAAGGGCAGGGCAGGAATAAAGATGTAGACATAGAGAGTAGACTTGAGGACACAGGATGGGAGGGGGAAGCTGGGGCGAAGTGAGAGTAGCAAAGACTTATATACACTACCGAATGTAAAATAGTTAGCTAGTGGGAAGCAGCAGCGTAGCACAGGGAGATCAGCTCGGTGCTTTGCGATGACCTAGAGGGGTGGGATAGGGAGGATGGGAGGGAGGCTCAAGAGGGAGGGTATATGGGGCCATAGGTATACATATGGCTGATTCACTTTGGTGTACAACAGAAACTAACACAGTATTGTGAAGCAATTATACTCCAATAAAGATCTATTTTTTTTAAAAAAAATGGCAAGAGAACAGCTACTTCACAAAACAAGATACCAAATAGAAAATAAAAATTTTAAAAGTGCTCAAATCACATTAAATATTAGAGATATGCAAATTAAAACAACCATGAGATCCCACTACATACCCACTAGAATGGATTCTTATTTAGTTGAACTTGTACTTTTTACTTTGCAAACTTTTCTGAACGTGTGTGTCATACTTCATAATAAACTATTATGTTTCAAGGACACTCATCAATACGTACTTGTTCATCAAAAGAATGGGAACTCATCAAAATTATATTTGTTTTTCTGCTTCTCTAACGCATTAAATTCTTTTATAGCTTTAATGAGGTATAACTGATGTATTAAAAGAACTGCATATATTTAATAAATATTGACCAAAATTTTAGACTCATCTCCCTAATAAACTTTTTGTCGGGTCCTGTTCACTGAATCCAAAACAACAAATTGTGTTTCTAAATAATCTGTATTTCCCTCCAAGTTAACCTTGAAATTCCATAAATATCATGATTGCCCATAAAAGATAGGTTAAGAAATTACCCCCCAATATCAATTTTACACATTTTCTCCTGCCCTCAGAACTAAGTTATACATTGGTGACTTTGGAAGCTGAGCTTCCAACTGAAGCATGACTATTTTTCTCATGTCTTGCTGTAGCTATTTTCTTCAGAGTAGAGCCTCCAGAACATTCTGGACAAATAGTGATAAATCAATTAAATTGTGAAGCCTGTTTTATTCTGAATTAGCCTTTAATTCCCAGTGTATACTTGACCCACTTAGCCCTAAAACACCCCTTCGCAACAAAATCAATCCCATGTGAAAAAAAAAAAAAAGGAGGGTGGAAGGGCTTTCAGCCCAATGAAATAAGACATGGTTATAAGAATAACCAGTAGACATTATCAAATGATAATCTCCAGCCCCTCAGAGAGTGATTTTATTCAAGCTGACAAATTTCCATCATTGATGAGAGGGGCTCTCAATTTGTTAACAGTTGATAGAAATTAAAATAAAAGTTAATATATAACATATTCATTCACATATTTGCAACATGTATAAAAACCCTTATAATTTCATAAATAAGACAGAGCTAATTTACTTCTGTAAGCCTCAGTTTCTGCAACTTCATATAAAATAGGCACAGTAAAAGCATCCATTTTTAATTAGGCTTAAATAATTTAGTACATGTTAAAGATACATGGCAGGGTCTGCATATAATACATGCTCTTAAAAATGTTGGCTCTTAGTAGTAATAGTGTAGACAGTAGTGGTAGTAACAATAGAGAAGTGAAACATTTTAAAATCAATGTTTAAATCTGGAAATTAAGAGAAAGAAGGCAAGCTCTTCCTAGCAAGTAATGTCCTATCCCTAAGGTACTAGAAACTAGACATTTCAAAGGTAAACATATTAGGTGATCACTTACTTGAATGTCCAGACCAAGGAACTGCAGAAAACACAATTAAATTCCTCTTAAACTCAAATACTGTCGTAAGAGTTTTCTAACCAAGAAAATAAAGTATTCATTCATTCATTCACTTGTTTGCTTAAAATTATCTAGCTTTTCCATGAAAAAATAATTAATTAATATTTAACAATTTTTTTATTTATCATATAATTAACTATTTAAACATTTTAAAATAATTAATAAATTTCTAAGGAATTTTATGTTATTGTGATAGAAGTTCAAGTGTCCAAAATATATTTGGGGAAATGCTGATTTAGAAAGTATTAAAATATTAAAGTAAAATGATTACTACAATTGTGTTTAGTAGAGACAAACCCAGCAAGATAGAAGGATTATTTCTTGTACCCGTGTTTTGCTTAAAAATACATATACATTTAAGAATAATGTGATACATGGGCCAGGTTCCAATCTTTCTTAACCAAACCTTTACAACATTTACTTCAGTTGCCTTCCCTCTGGTTTCCCCCAAACCATCCACCCTTTCTTTACTTAGGATAAAGGTCAAGCTCCTTAATGTGACCCACGATGCTCTGCTTTCTCTGATTCGCAGCTCTATCTCACAAACCATTCTCTCTCTTGCTAACAAAGCTTCAGTTACACTGGCCTTATTTTAGTTCCACAAATGTTCCAGCTTCCCAGTTTTGGGGACTTCAACATGCTATTTCCATTGCCTGAAATGCTCTCTGGACATGACTTGCATCTCCATCTACCACTCCATTCTTTCTTCATCTTCCCTGCCCTCTCCCCCGAATCTTTCGCTTTCTCACACAGGGTGAGCAGAAGGTCTTTAGTAAAATAATATACCCACGTTGTACTATAAGAGGAGAGCAATATTTGCAGGAAAAAACTCTTGTTTTCAAAATGTGTCTGTGTGTTTATTTTGTAGGTGCTACACTCTAAAGATCCTAAAAGGCCTTAGTCAATTAACACGAAGGCTTGAGAGATCTCACAATTGCCCTCCTAGAACTGTACTAGAGCCAGGAATTTCCATGGACTTGACCACAGAGAGCACTGACTGGATGGAGAGGATCCTGGGGATAGGGCAGAGGGAAAAAAAGGGAAGACGAGATGAGATGAGAGCAAAAAGGGACCCTGGCACCCATCTGATGCTGTCTCTGTACGGAGTTAATTTAATGGAAAAAATTAAAAAATGTTTCACACCAAAAAAAAGAAGAAGAATGTGATATTTGTCAGAGAACTAATATCCATCTGAAAACAAACAGATATTTCTATGCCTGATCTAACTTTGAAATATGTATTATTTAACTGTTGGCTACCAATCTTCTGAACTCACAGAAGTGGAGTTTAGTGCTTCCTGAACCTGTAAAGAACAAAGGTTTTATGCTTTTGCCCTTACAGTTAAGTAAGTATGATATTTAAAAATCACATCCCTTTGATTTCACCTTTTTATTAACTAGTAGTTTAATTAGAGAACGGTCAGTATAAACAGAAACTGATTTGTTGACTGATGATCTATATTAGCTAACTTATAAACCATCTACTTTACAGATATCTATGTACACTTATATTTACACATTAAATTTGTGGTTAATTTGTATTATTTTTTAATCACAAACTTGAAAGAATATATTTTTGTTTGGTTTGGTTTTTTTTCTTAATATATTATTTTTAAACAAACATCACCACAAGATTCTCTCTGGCTACTCAATGAGTCTGACTACTGGGTATTGTGTCTTTAAGCTGGAGGATATGTTTTAATCTACACTTTTCTCTGGTTTGTCTCCTTCTTATTACTTAATCATCCAATGAGCCTTACAGAACTGTCAGTTTGGAAGGCAATAAACTGTGTATGGATTTTTCTTCTTCTTTAGGATTGAGAAAGTCCCAATCACGCAAGCAATGAAAGAAACTTCCATACACCTAGTACTTCATTTCCTGACAATCAAAGTCATGGGCTAATGATGACCTTAGGCTCCTGGCTACAAATGTGAGACAGGGCTGACAAATACACATCACTGGCTCTGCAAAACAATATGTGACAAGTTTTAGGATAAAAACCCAGTTCCTAGCATAATTACTGAGTGACCAGGCAGTGCATCACGTGACTTGGCTCTGACAGGCTGAAGGAAAAATGCACTGCTGAGTCCGAAGGGACTCTGAAATGTGGGGCATGTGTTGTTTACTTAGGGATCAAGGAGACTTCTGTTAAGTTTTAAAGACACACATATATTATTACTGATTATCCCTCTCTGAAATCCTCCTACAAACTATCACAAGAGAATTTTTCATTTGCAATTTTAAAAGTATGCATAATATTAAAACACTTTCATTGAGTTGCACATCTGGATCAATAACATGTTAATATGACTGATATCTAACATAACAAAGGATGCATATTAAAGCATGGAAATGATGTCTCAACTAAAAAAGGACACTGGTGAAAAGGATGAGTTCAGACAGCTATTCCCGTACAAAGAAATACAAACATTTAAAACACTCAACAAACCAATGCTTATTGAACAGGCTTTGAGTCAGGCATTTTTATTAGCTTTCCTCTCCTAGACAGAATAAAATTTAGATTTGTACAAGATCATCAATTTTTTCAATGTGTTTTTAGCCCCTGTTTATTGCTTTCATATAGGGAGAGGGGGGAAACATTGTGCTCATTTATACATTAACACTGTAAGCCCTTCCTCACAGATGTTGACATTTAGGTGTCAGTAGACTGGATGTATTACAAGAAAAAGGCATTGAGCTGAAAGACATACTTAGATGTGTCCATTCATTTATCAATAAACTAATCAGTCACACAGCACATTATCAGAAGCCTACTATGCACAAGGTACTAGGGTTACAAAATTCTGTAAAGAAGCCTATCATCTAATACAGAGAAGATATTCATGAAAACATACCATTTCATAATAGTAAAATGAATGTAGTAATGACAATACGAATGAAAGAATGGACCAGGAGAAAAGATACACTGAAACCTATTGAATGGAAAATGCCCATAGTAAAGGTAGTCCTTGGGCAAAGGCTTGAAGGACAAATATTTGAAGTGACTAAAATAACCTCTAATCCTGGTCCTGCTCTTTATGAGCTATGAGACCTTGGAACCAATCAATAATCTCTTTGGATCTCAGTTCCATTATCCATACAATGATACAGATGATTCACATAATCTCTGAGGTCTGAGATATCACAGTTATAAATCCACTCTTGAGGAATTTTCCAGAAGTTGTATAATGACTCGCTAAACTAGATTTATAATCCAGATTTCTAGAGTTCCCATATTCATGAAGGTCCTAAACTAATTTCTGTCTTCTTAAAGTCATATGCATGAGATTATCAAAAAGTAGCAATTTTCAGCACAATTTGGACTCACTCGCGTTCTTCATTGCTTTAGAAAACAACCCTGCATAGCTTAAAATCCATCCTACACTGTGAAACTCATGCCTACTTGTCACTAGTCTCCAGCTACCAAGGCAGCCTTTCTGCCTCACAATTATGTAAAGCACATGCCTGGCTCTGCCTCAGGACTTCTGCACCAGCTCTTCCTTCTGTCTGAAACCCTCTTGTTCAAATCTTTGTGAGTCTAGCTCTTTCTTGGCTCTATGGTCTGTAGTCACACTGATTCTTCAGAAAGGTGTTTACTGACTACCTAATCTATGGTGCCAACACCTCTCTTCAGCTCACTCCTCCATTTAGTTTTCTTCAGAGTATGTACTGCCATCTAAAATTATCTTCCCCATTTACTTTACTATTTCATTGTCTATTTCCCCAGCAAAAGAGTGCATGCAGGAATCTTATCTGTCTTGCTCACTGCTGAATACTCAAGCATTCAATGGCAATTCAACTCAATTGCCAATTGAGTTGCCAATTCAACTCAATTGGCACTGAGTTGGCATTCAATGAAAGAGAGAGAAGTGGGGAGGAAGGGAATGGAGACAGGGGCAAATCTATTTTCTCCTTAATATCTACTGTTTTGCTCCATTTTATCATCGAAAAGAAAGTTTGTTACTCATGAAAGCATAGAAAGGTTTGATGACATCACTCTTAATATAGACAACGGTTTATTTTCAAACATGAGATTGAATCTGTTCAATTGTACTTAAGGCTATATTTTAAGCCAAAAAATGAAGTTGTTAAGTATAGGTAAATGGCATTAAGCTTATTAGAAGTTACTGTCTTTCATGTATTGTGTTGAATTTTTTTCTTTGTTCAAGAACCTACTGTGTAGCACAGGGAACTCTACTCGATGATCGGTGGTGACCTAAATGGGAAGGAAATCTAAAAAAGAGTGGATATTTTTATACGTATGACTGATTCACTTTGCTGTGCAGCAGAAACTAACACAACATTGTAAAGCAACTATACTCCGATAAGAATTAATTTTATGTAAAATAGGTAGCTAGTGGGAAGCAGCCACATAGCACAAGGAGATCAGCTCATGCTTTGTGACCACCTAGAGGGGTGGGATAGGGAGGGTGGGAGGGAGATGCAAGAGGGTGGGGATATGGGGATATATGTATGTGTATAGCTGATTCACTTTGTTATACAGCAGCAACTAACACAACAATGTAAAGCAATTATACTCCAATAAAGATGTTTAAAAAAAAAAGAATTAATTTTAAAAAAACATGCAAAGTAACATTTTCTATCAAAACTATATTTGACAGCCATTATATTAAAAAAAAAAAGAATAAGATGGACAATTTCCTTTCCTGCTTTCTTTATTCTCTCCGCTGTATCTCATACTGCTCAGCGGCCATGGCTCACGGGCCTAAACGCTCCGCAGTATGTGGGATCTTCCCGGACCGGGGCACGAACCCGTGTCCCCTGCCTCGGCAGGCGGACTCTCAACCACTGCGCCACCAGGGAAGCCCGACCTCTTGGTTTTTTTAAAAAAAGTTAAATTTAAGGTCACACCTCTAAGTTCAATGCACTATATACAGATCGTGCAGAGTATGACTATGAAGAGATACAAATTAGTCCATGCTGAAAAAGACTTACCAGGGTACAGAATCATTTTCATAAATACATATAAAAGTCTTGTGAAGATAGAAGAGGACTGACTCTTCAGGTTTTCTGAGACACTTTTCAAAGTGATTCAAGGCACAAAATGTGCACTACTGTGAATACATACATGTGCCTCTAATACAGCCCATCAAATATTTGGCTTCATGACTTACAAAACTAAATGTACTGAAATGAGATTCTGCTTCTTAGCTGAAAAACCACAGAAGCTATAAACATCATGTAGATAATTACTCCAAAATATGGAGATACAAATACAAGCACTTTATTTGAAAAAGCAAACACAAAAGATAGGTGTAAATTCAAAGTATTTAAATGCTTCCATTTTGAATAATTCAGTTAAGAACCTATACAGGTTTGTTCCCAGAAGCTAATGCATCAATCACTAGTCTCCACTAAGGAAAATGAATTCTAAAAATTAACATGGTTTTCAATAATTCAAATTTCACTATTTATATAAAAACCTAGAGAGACCAATAATACCCAATAGCTTCAAAAGATAAGCTAAAGACTTTTTTGATGTAATCAATTTACCGATGTTTGTCCAGGTCTGTTTAATATATACGCAAGGAAAATACACTCTATAATTTCTTATAAAATAGCAAGTAAGGAGTAGATGTAGGAGATGTAGAAGGGGAAAGAGAATTCAAAATGTCCTTCTCCTCAGTAACTTCCACTTCAGAATCATCAAAAAGCAACCACTTCCCCTCATACTCCTTTAAGCTTTGCACTACATATGAAATTTTGTTTTCAAAACCACTCATGTTAATGCCTGTTTGGTCACTGGATTCCTTGTTTCTATCAGATTCATGGGTCTCATTAGTACTGTTAGTCTCAGAATTTCTATTTTCAGCAAATGCTGTACTGGCAACTTTATCAGGATTAGATGTTTTGTTGTATAACTCATAATCTGCTTTACCCTTTTGTCCTCCAAGAACTCCGATAGCGTCTACATTTTTTTTGTTCAAAACTTTGCTTGGCTGGGTATTTCCACTGACTCTAATCGACACTTCTTCATTGTCATAATTTTCAACCACACCCCTGGCTTGCTCCTCATTCAATGGTTCTGGCTTACCTATTTCACACATTGGTCGTTCACAAAATTTTCCTTATCTAGTTCTAAACTGTTAAGGTCAGTGACTTTAACAGAAGCAGTATAATGCCCACTACTAATTGTAATGCCACTATGCATCACAACTGCAAATAATTCATAGCTGTCATTGGTTGGTTTTGTGCTCCGTTCTTCTAGTAACAGTTTAAGAGGTGTCAGTAAAGGAGTGCTGATCTTGGAAAGTCCACCACCATAACAATCAAACACAAAGAATACTGAAATAAGTACTAATATTCAGGTGCTTCTGTGAAGGATATATGGCACCTCCCCCCTTAATTTTCTTTATTTTCTCCAAGCCACTAGCAGCAAAGCACTTCAAATGAATAGTTATAACTTCAGGCATTTTGTCAAACAAAAGACTTCGTTCAGCTTCAGTATAATGATGGCAATTTTCACAGAAATATTTATCTTCTCCTACAATCCTCTCCACTGAGGCAAACTCTGAAATTGCCCATCTCAGGGTTTTCATTTCTGTTTTTGGCTCTGGAGAAATTTCAGAACTCTCCTCTACTTTGGAAAGCTCATCTTCTTGCACTGGTACACTGATGTCTTGAAAATCTTCTCTTCTTTCTGTTAAACTTTCACATTCTAAGCAATGAGTCCTTAATACCAGCTGACCTTGAAATAATTTCTCCACTAGCTCAAAACCAATTTGCTCTGCACCTTTGTTTATGGGCTTAACTTCATTAACAGGCATAAGATTATTCCTTGGAGATTCAAGTCCACAACCATTAGCTGTATTACCATTCTCATACTTCCCCAAGTCCTCTTCAAGATCATCTTCATTTTCTTTAGATTGTCCTTTGGGTTCTTGGTTTGTTGTTATTTTACCCAGACTACAGAATTTAGAAATAATGCTGGGCTGCTTAGCTGCAGACTTTAACCAGTTTATTTTAACTCTTGATTTCTTTTGTGAGGGTCTTGCACTCTCATTTTCAGAAATGTACTTGGGGATTATTTTACCAGGAATATCTAATGAATCAACTGTAGCTTTTCTTTTTGATCTGGTTTGTCTCTGGTTTTCTTCCAAAGACTGGTGTTCCTTAGAGACTTTAACTTTTTCCTTCACGTTACCAAATTCAGTGTCACTTTTTTCTTTTCCCATTTACTTTTGGCAATTTTTCTTTACAGTCTTCCGAATGCCTCATACTGTCCATCTCTATGCTGTTATTACCACTCATTTCCTCTTTCTGATGTGTTTCTTCTACCTTAGTAGATAACTCTGCCACATTTTTTACGTCTTTCTTTAGGAGTTGGCATGTTTCTTGAATGTTTCCCCAAATCCACTGTAATACTTCCTGTGCATCACGCTGTAGATATCCTTCATACACAGGGCTGAGTCCCCTGAGTGTGTTAAGTAGTCGCCTTGGCTGAGTAGCCAGTTCACCAGTATATTTCTCTGGATTTAAGAGAAAACCAGCCTGAAGCTGTTCGACTGAAATGATCAAGGACTGTAAGCTGCATATTAGTTCATAACTTGCTGAAGAATCATCTTTGCAACTTCCCTTATCTTTTTGACTGGTTTCATCTTTTAGGGCTTCTTTCTTCCTTGAAATAATATTAAATAAGTGCTTCACTCCAGATCTAAAACCAGGACAAAAATATAATACCTGAAGTACACTATTAAGATAACAAGTATTGCCGAGATTATTCAGTCCCACAAACGGTAACAAGTTTTCTCTCTTCTCACAGTTGATAGGTGAGGACTGTGCTGCAGGAACAACTTGATCAGTTTCAGACCCTCTATATTCAGAAGTTTTTTCTTCATTTTCTTGAAAATCTGTGAAATCCAAGGCTCTCTTGGTTTCCTTTTTCTGAAAAAACTTCAAGGAAAGTCTGTTTTTTTTTTTGATGGACCACCTCTTGAAAGCCCATTACTTTCACTAGGTACGACACCGGGAGTTTTCTCTTCAAATCCCAAGGAGTTGAGAAGAATTAATTTATACAGGGACCTTGTAATCACCAATCATATCTAGAATATAACATTTTACCAGGTGCCGTATCTTCTGCTATACCATTTCTTGCTGCTGGCTGTCCTTATCACTGGGGGTTGTTACATCAAAAATGTTTCTCCCATAACTCTGGTCATGGCCCAGAGCGAGGTCCGCGTTGGTGACGCCGAGGAGTCTAAGCGGGCTGAGGGCGGGTGCGACAGGTGAGCCCCGAGCCCGTGGGGGCCCGCGACCCACGGAAAAGCTGGCCGGATTGCCCTCCCCGCAGGGGAGTGACCATTCGCTCTCAAGAGCGGGAACCCGGGCTGCCGCTCGGTCCTGCCAGGCGGAGGCACCGACTACATCCCCGAAGCGGTGACCGACCGCGTCCGCCCCCGTCCCTGCCCCGGGACGGCAAGGAGCGCCAGAAACGGCTCCACTCGCCCGGCGCCAGAACCGCTGGGGTCTCAAGACATTATTTTCTTCTCATTTTCCATCTACCTTCATAGCTGTTTCTTTTCCGTTCTCCTTCCTGAACTCAGCTTCCTCCATTACCTTAAAAGGTTGGTTTTTGCCAAAATTTCAGCACTAGTCATTTTTTCTTCTCTATCTCACAGCTTTGATTGCACATTTTGGCTGATGACCCATACATAGTTAGCACAGTCCTCTCTCCTGTGCTTTCTCATAAATCTATTTGCCCTCTACATGTTACCACTTACACATCCCACTGAAACCTCAACTTGACAAATGTGGATCTATGGAATCAACAAACCACTGTACAGGCTCACTAAGTGGCTGATACTATTCAAGCACTTTAATAAATATTAATTCACTTAATTTTTATAAAACTCTATAAAATAAGCATGATTATTATTGCTCCCATTTTAGAAAGAGAAAGCTCATTAATTTACCAGAGTCACTCAACTAAAATGTGGTGGGAAGGAGGTTCTGTCCTGGCACCGCCGTGGACCCAGATCTCCCAACCTGAACCCTAAGATGTATCCTAACCAACTCCCCTCCTCACATCAAAAGTGCCACGCAGTTCTAGTGATTTTTTACCTCCTCAGTACTTCCCTAATTCATTCTTCCCCTTTAACTCCAGTGCCTTAGTTCAATCTTTTACAATTTCTTTTCTGAAACACCTCGTAGCCTTCTCGCTTTTCACTGTGCCCCTTCCAACATATGCCCCACACTGCCAAGAGTGATCACTCTAAGACCAGATCTAATCATGTCACGTCCCTGCTTAAAACCACCCAGTGACTGTGCACTGCCTTCATGATAAAACCCAAACTCCGTAACATAATGCATAAGGCCAAGAAGCTTCATCAGCTACCACCATTCTATAAATCCTACAGTCCAGGCCTACCCATTCCCTACGATTTCCTGAAGGTATAATGCTCATCCACAAATATGTGCCTTTTCCGATCTCTTCTTTTATCTTTAATCCCCCTCCGCATTGGAGGAGGTGACACTTCCAATTACGTTTTCATTCGTTTGTCTCCACGGCTTTATTGAGACATCTCTTGAAAGCTAGGTTCATGACTTCTATTTCTGTACATCAACCTCTCCTGTGGTACTTGGCACGTGGTAGGCAATGAGCAAAAAACATGACGAATGAAAGTATGGACAAACAAGTGAAATACCTTAAGCTTATCTTAAGTGTTTTATCAGACTAATGAAACAACCACTGAACAAAGAATGAAACTGAATTTGGCATTTCTGATGCAGCTGCAGCCCTCTAAGCAAAGCTTTGATCTTAAACTTCCTTTCTAATGCTAGCATTATGATTCCACTCTACTAAAAGTCAATTGATACATTTTGCCAGCACCAGTTGCCTTAAAAGCAGGACCACCAAGAAATATAATTCCACAATGTTGGGACTTGGATCAAATGGCATCAGATAGCAGACAGACTCTGGCAGTGCTCTGTGCCAATGTCCACAACTATTAGATTTATTTGCTAACTAGTCTTATTATCTATTTCATGTTGGGATTTCTTTAGGGTGTGGTAGAATGGGACAGATGGGTTGAAAGTCTTCCTTCAGGCATCATACAGATAGGATTGGGCAGATGGGTTCCTTTCAGATAATCAGCCTTAAAGCCTGGAACACATGGACAAGCAGAGAGAAAAAGAACATACCGTGTCTAGTAATAGATAAAAATACAGTTGGTAATGGACACAATTAAAAATAAGATTTGAAGTGTATAAATCAAAACTAGAAAGTGGCATTGTGTCACTTCCCTTCAAAGGTACAGATTTTCACAAGCAACAAGTTTGAATTATAGTAATAAGTGACCTCAGAAACCTAAAAAACTTACAAAAACAGACCACTTTTAGCAATATAAGATGCCAACCTGAAATAAGTTTTGTAGTAACAAGAACAAGGCTCAATTTTATTGACTATTTCTATCAGTTAACTGGATGAGAATTTTATAGAATATTAAACAAATGAGCAAGTGATATTAATCTGGGAGGAAAAAATCAGAAGCCAAAAGGATTTCCTCACTGTGGAAAAATGGATTGAAATAATTAAAAAAAGACATAAGTAAAGAATATTGCACTTAGGTCTCCCTAAAACCCAAGTGAAAACAAAATAATTCTTATACAAGTATACAATGTAGAGATATGTATTTGAGGCAGCATATGCAAAAAGAGAAGGAATTAGAGTTGATGAAGTAGTTGGCATAATCAGCTGGATGAAGTTGAATCTTTGGCTGTTTTAAAAGAAAAACCGTATCTGTGGTGGAGAGCGCCCACTGACGCTTCATTTCCAAACTCTGCCCTCCTTTGCTCACTGCCCCGGGACACAGCTGTCCTGGACACAGGACATCAGTGAATCTTCCTTTACTCAGAGTTCTGGTTGGGTTTGGCTAAATGGTAGCATGAGCAGGAGATGAGGGAGGACAGAGAGTAAGATGTGGGTATTTACTCCCAGAGGTCCTTCTGGGTACTGAGTGTGTCCCAGTCACACAAAAGTTCATGGTGCTGTCTGACAACCATCTTCAGGCATTCACCTCCATCTCTGATTCCAGTTAACAATCTCCTTCTCTTACTCCTTTAGGGGAAGGGATGATAAGGATACTCTCCTGTTTCTAGCCCTGGGGTTTGCCCCAGGCCTTTTGGATTTTTGTAAATGGTTCCTTCATTAAAATCTCCTCCAATTGCCCAAGTTAGTATGACATGTACTTCCCGCAGGCACCCTTACAGATAAACTAGCATTTATTAAACACCTATTATATGCCAAGCACTTAGTAGGAGCTGTTATACTTATGGTTTCAGCATCCCTCTGAGGTAGGTTCTATCATATGTTACAGATGAAGTGATGGAGGCATCCAGAGGCTGATTTATTTAAGGCCAAACATCAAGTAGGTAACCAGGTTGGATGTGACCCCAGGCTGTCTGACTTAGAGCCCATGAATATAGCCCAATTCTGCTATATTCATTTCACTCTGTTCAGAATAAGTCATGACTTATGCTTATACTCTTAATCTGGAGAATAGTTCTTTCCCCCTGGCTTCATACTTTCAGAGGAATTAAACAAAACAAGTGTGTTTAGTGACAATTTCAGGAAGCATGAGGGGATCTCATAACTCAGAAATGTGGAGGCAGTGCAAATTCGTAAAATCTTTCCGAAAAGCAATTTGACAATATGCATCCAGGACCTTAAAGCATGCACTTACCCTTAGGCCCATTAATTCCACTTATAAAAGTCTATCCTAAGAAAATAATCAGAGATGTAAATAACGACTTAAGTACTAAGATGTTCATTGCAGAGTAAGTTACAAGGACAAAGAAAACAAAAAAAAATCAAAACCTGAAATAATCTTGAAGTTCAACAATAGAAAAACAGTTAACTAAATTATTATGCAGGTATGTATATGTATAGACTCACATGGATGTGGAATATTAAAGCTATCAAAATTGTGTCTTGGAAATAGAATGAATTAAGGACATTCTCATATTGTTAGTCTAGGATTCAGAAGATTATCAGACTGTATACTCTATGTTTTAGAGCACGTGTGTGCATGTACACATGCACGTGTAAGGAAAAAAATGATTTTAGGGCTACAAAACATTAACTGCGTCTATCTTTACATTTGGGAGTATAAGTGATTACTTTATTTCTTCGGTATAACTTTCTACTTGCTTTTCTGTATTTTCCAGGTGGCACAATAGAAGCAAAAATAAAAATTATTTTAAAACATCAATAACTGTGATTAAAATGATATAACTATAATTATATAATCATAATAATAACTGTGATTAAAATAACTGCGATTTATATATGGCTAAAATAATAGGAACTGCATAACCTGAAAAAGAGAAGATTCAATAAAATGTAGATGAAGGGCTATCAAAAGAAAGAGTTTGACACTCGTCCTAAATAGATCAAACAGAAGAACCTGAACCAACAGAAATTAGAGAAAGATAGATAGACTTTGTCTATAAGAAGGGAAAGAATTCTAACAGACTTTTTAAAAGTGGGAACATGTTGTCTCAAAAGGTTTTGATTTTTCTGTCAGTGGAAGCATTCAAGAAGAGGTTTGACCAAAATTTTTCAGGAAGCTTCTTGCAGTGATTTAAACTTTGGACAGGTAGTTAGGCCTAGAAGTCTCTCCTTCCAGAGAGTCTAAAATTTGCATGCTACTGAACAACAATACCTAAACATTTCCTCACCATCAGAGATTGTTTCTTTGGGATAAGGTATTTTTGTTTCTGAAAATTCTCTTTTAATCTCCTCTGTGGGGGCAAAGTAGAATGACTTTCTGAGTTCAAAAGTAGTTCCTTTGAGGGCAAGGGACATGTCTTCCCATCATTGTGTACAACAGTTTCAAGTACAGAGCCTACCTAGAGCAACTCGGGTTTTTATTTAAGTAAGCCAGTGTACCAGACCTGGTTAAAGACCACCCCAGATCCACTCCATCCTGCAACATCCCTCACTTCCCAGCGGGAGGACCCTCATCTCCTAGCACCATTGCATCTCCCACACTGTGCAAACAGCCCTGGTTCCTCGAGAGACTCACTCTCACTTCACAGCGATTTCTGCCCCAGTATAGCACGAGCGCACAGCTTAGCTTTCAGGTCTGTTCTCTGAAGGACGTGCACTAAGATAGCAACTGAAATTTTCCTGTGAGTTGGTTGATCAAAGGATAACCAATCCACCCTACAAGATCTTCTGAAAGACTGAGCCACGGGTAAATTCTCACACAAAGAACTAAAGGGAGAATTGATGTGCGGCCTGAAGGAGGCAAAAAGAGCCCTGCAATGAGTATGAGGACCCTGGGACCAGATGGCAGCAGACAGCGGGTGGACAGGAGGGGGTGACCAACAAACATCACCTCTGTCTGTGTCCAAAGCTTGCCAGGGAGAAGCTTTACTAGCAAACTTCCTCCTTGCCTCAGCCCTCCCCAAACTCCCTCAAGCAACCCTGCTGGAGGACACCATCCTCTCCCAAGGCCTCTCCCTCCTCCCAATCCTGGTGCCCTTGCCTTTGACTCACCGACTTTCAGTTCCCCGCCTGCAATGAGCATGCACGCCAGGCTCAGAACGTTGCTTCTGTCCACAGGGAATTCTAGAGTCCCCATCACATAGAGGCCTCTGAGGGACGGAAGATCTGTATCCACAAGGACAGTCCTGTCTGCAGAAGGAAAAGAAATTGCTCAGACCCATAAGCACAATGAGAATTACCTCTTCTCCTCCAGCGACCTGCACTGCGGTGCTCGAGGCAGTTCAGGAGCTGCTTCCCTTGCTGCCTGGGCCAGGACAGGGGCAGGAAGTGGAATAACAAATGGTTTTCCAAAGGCTAGGCTTTCATAAAGAGGCAGGGGAAACAAGAGGCATGATGCATACATTCTGCCATCGTTTTACAAACTGAGGGTCATGGCCAAAGGCATTGCTGATGCCCCAAACCCTGCCCCAAGCCTACTTTAGTGCAAATGTCCAGATGAGCTCCACACCCTTTGTCCCCATCCCTCCAGTTTGGCTCTCATGTCTGAGAGGTAGACAACCATACAGACGACCTTGGCCTCTAAAGTCAGACTATCTGGATGTGAATTCCAGCTCTGCTACTGTCTGACTGCGTGGACCAACAATTTTACCCCTCTGTGCCTCAGTTTTCTAATCTGTGAAGTGAAGATGATAATAAAAATACCTGCTTCATTCATAAGGTTTTTGTGAGGATTAAATGAATCAATAGACCTAAAGGGCTGAACCATTCTCAATTCCCCAATCCCACCACGAAAAGCCCAGTGTCTGGTACGTGCTCAATAAACACTGGAAATTTTCATTATTAGTACTGTTGTCCATTAGCTTGGCAAGCTTACAGAGCTCATGGGACAACTCAAAGCTTATTCTTTATTTCCCCTTCCATAAAAGCAGTTTCCATACAACTTCAGGAGAAAGAAACATTGATTTTTGTTTGAAAGTAACAATAGAGTAATACATGAGTAAAAATTCACCTTTAAAACAGTAAATATTTCATGTGTGCCAAAGTATTAAGTGTTACTTTCTGAGGCTTGGTAGTAATTCAACCCAAATTAAAGATATCAAATAAACATTTCTGCTTACATCTTAAGTATCATAATCACTGACACATGCAAAGGTTTTTAAGGAATTTTTAAAAAAATTTATTTTGTTGAAGTATAGTTGATTTACAATGTTGTGTTAGTTTCTGGTGTAAAGTAATTCAGTTTTATATATATATATTCTTTTTCATATTCTTTTCCATTATAGGTTATTAGAAGATAATGAATATAGTTCCCTGTGCTATACAGTAGGTCCTTGTTGGTTATCCACTCTATATATAATAGTTTGCCTCTGCTAATCCCATACTCTCAGTCCTTCCTTCTCCCACCCCCTCTCCCTTGGCAACCACAACTCTATTCTCTATGGCTGTGAGTCTGTTTCTGTTTCATATTTAAGGAATTTTTTAACATAATCTCACTTCTCATTCCAGAAAACAATGCACCTGTTGTTCTCAAGGACCTGCTCACCCAAATTAACTTCTCAGGAGTTGTCTTTTCTGGTTCCTGCCTACTGCTCAAAGGATAAGACCACCACACCTTCCTAGGGCAGAGAGCAGAGGGTTGTGAACCAATCATTTCCCTCTTCCTCCTGGTTCATAGTTAGACTACCTTTTCTAGCCTCCTCTACAATTAAATGAGCCATGTGACTGAGGTGTAGTCAATAAAATGTAGGCAGAATCGAAGTGTGACACCTCCGGACCTGGTCCCTAAATTCTCCTGCACGTATTCCCTCCCTCCCCTTGTGTCTCAGTTAAATAGTAGAACACAGGTTCTCATGGTGTGGGCATGGGAAAACAGCATCTGCATCACCCACTCATTCATCAGAAGCAACCCAAGTTTTAGCTCTGCTGGTAAGCCATTCATGGTCTCACACTGGATCCACCACTCCCCTGTGAAAATCTCTCTTCTTACAACATAGCACTAAAACACATTATTGTAATTACATACATGATTATTGCTTGTAAGGAGGGAACTGTCACTGGGCTGGTCCTCAGTGTCATTATGTCTTTCTCTCCAACTGTTACTTCCTTAGGAGAAGAGAACATCCCTTTTTCAAAATCCCTAGTGCTTACTGTGACATCAAAGATAAAGCCGTTAAATAAACATTGCCCAGATCTGTTGAGTTTAGTTCCCGACACCCCTTAAAATTCAAGTTTATTAGTGACTGCTACAAAATGAATTATCAGGCTAAACAGATGAAAATAAATTTGCATTTCACTTTCAATTTCATGTTTGCTTCTTTCCACACATTCAAACAAGAGTGAAATATCTAGAGAACGTTCTAGGTTTAACATATATTTTATAGATTCATGGCTTTAACATGACTTCAAAAGCAAGACAGAAATTATTTCAAGCAAACACTTTTCAATACAAGAGTTCTATACAAATAGCCTTTATCTCTGCCAACCTATGGTCCATTCTACCAGTGTTTGGCTGTTGAACCTGATTGTACAAAATAACTGAATTTCTTCAATAAAGGTTTTCTCTCATTCACAAAATACTTACACACAACACACACACAAAAGCGTGATATTAGGCCTCTTCTGAATATACTTCTCAGTTAAAATATGTCTATTACATGGAATTTAAAGTTTTCCCTTTGGTCTTTAGCACATTCCCCCTTCGTAGATGTTTTTCTTTCTTTCTTTTATTTATTTTTTCTACTGCGCCATGAAGCTTGCGGGATCTTGGTTCCCAGGCAGGAGGTCAGGCCCAAGCTCCTGTGGAAGGAGCTCTGAGTCCAAACCGCTGGACTAACAGAGAACCTCAGACCCCAGGGAATATCAAACAGAGTGAGGCCTCCCAGAGGTCTTCCTCTCAGCACCAAGACCCAGCTCTATACAACTGCCTGCAAACTCCAGTGCTGGACGTCTCAGGCCAAACAACCAGTAAGACAGGAATACAGCACCACCCATCAAAAAAAAAAAAAGAAACGACAAAAAAATATGTTACATACGAAGGAGCAAGGTAAAAACCTACACGACCAAATAAATGAAGACAAGATAGGCAACCTACCTGAAAAACAATTCAGGGTAATGATAGTATAGATGATCCAAAATCTTGGAAACAGATGGAGAAAATACAAGAAATATTTAACAAGGATCTAGAAGAACTAAAGAGCAAACAAACAGTGATGAACAACACAATTACTAAAATTAAAAATACTCTAGAAGGAAGCCATAACAGAATAACTGAGACAGAAGGATGGATAAGTGAGCTGGAAGATAAAATGGTGGAATAACTGCCAGGGAGCAGAATAAAGAAAAAAGAATTGAGGACAGTCTCAGAGACCTCTGGCACAACATTAAACACACCAACATTCGAATTATAGGGGTCGCAGAAGAAGGAGAGAAAAAAAAAGGGTCTGAGAAAATATTTGAAGAGATTATAGTTGAAAATTTCCCTAACATGGGAAAGGAAATAGTCGATCAAGTCCAGGAAGCACAGAGAGTCCCATACAGGATAAACCCAAAGAGAAACACGCCAAGACACATATTAATCAAACTGTCAAAAATTAAATACAAAGAGAAAATATTAAAAGCAACAAGGGAAAAGCAACAAATAATATATAAGGGAATCCCCATGAGGTTAACACCTGATCTTTCAGCAGAAACTCTGCAAGCCAGAAGGGATTGGCAGGACATACTTGAAGTGATGGAAGGGAAAAACCTACAACCAAGATTTCTCTACCCAGCAAGGATCTCATTCAGATTCAATGGAGAAATTAAAACCTTTACAGATAAGCAAAAGTTAACAGAATTCAGCACCACCAATCCAGCTTTACAACAAACGCTAAAGAAACTTCTCTAGGCAGGAAACACAAGAGAAGGAAAAGACCTAAAAAAACAAACCCAAAACAATTAAGAAAATGGTAATAAGAACATACATTTCAATAATTACCTTACATGTAAATGGATTAAATGCTCCCACCAAAAGACATAGACTGGCTGAATGTATACAAAAATAAGACCCATATATATGCTGTCTACAAGAGACCCACTTCAGACCTAGGGACACATACAGACTGAAAGTGAGAGGAAGGAAAAAGATATTCCATGCAAATGGAAACCAAAAGAAAGCTGGAGTAGCAATTCTCATATCAGACAAAACAGATTTAAAACAAAGACTAACAAGAGACAAAGAAGGACACTACATAATGATCAAGGGATCAATCCAAGAAGAAGATATAACAATTGTAAGTATTTTTGCACCCAATATAGAAGCACCTCAATACAGAAGGCAAACACTAACAGCCATAAAAGGGGAAATCGACAGTAACACATTCATAGTAGGGGACTTTTAACACCCCACTTTCACCAATGGACAGATCATCCAAAATGAAAATAAATAAGGAAACACAAGCTATAAATGATACATTAAACAAGATGGACTTAATTGATATTTATAGGGCATTCCATCCAAAAACAACAGAATGCACTTTCTTCTCAAGTGCCCATGAAACATTCTGCAGGATAGATCATATCTTGGGTCACAAATCAAGCCTTGGTAATTTAAGAAAATTGAAATCATACCAAGTATCTTTTCCAACCACAATGCTATGAGACTAGATATCAATTACAGGAAAAAAAACTGTAAATCATACAAACCCACGGAGGTTAAACAATACTCTACTAAATAACCAAGAGATCACTGAAGAAATCAAACAGGAAGTCAAAAAGTACCTAGAAAAAAATAAACAATGAAAACATGATGGCCCAAAACCTATGGGACGCAGCAAAAGCAGTTCTAACAGAGAAGTTTATAGCAATACAATCCTACCTCAGGAAACAAGAAACATCTCAAATAAACAACATAACCTTACACTTAAAGTAATTAGACAAAGAAGAACCAAAAAAACCCCAAAGTTAGCAGAAGGAAAGCAATCATAAAGATCAGATCAGAAATAAATGAAAAAGAAATGAAGTAAATGATAGCAAAGATCAATAAAACTAAAAGCTGCTTCTTTGAGAAGATAGACAAAAGTGATAAACCATTAGCCAGACTCATCAAGAAAAAAAGGGAGAAGACTCAAATCAACAGAATAAGAAATGAAAAAGGAGAAGTAACAACTGACACTGCAGAAATACAAAGGATCATGAGAGATTACTACAAGCAACTCTATGCCAATAAAATGGACAACCTGGAAGAAATGGACAAATTCTTAGAAATGCACAACCTTCCAAGACTGAACCAGGAAGAAACAGAAAATAAAAACAGAGCAATCACAAGCACTGAAATTGAGACTCTGATTAAAAATCTTCCAACAAACAAAAGCCCAGGAGCAGATGGCTTCACAAGTGAATTCTATCAAACATTTAGAGAAGAGCTAACACCTATCCTTCTCAAAACCTTCCAAAATATAGCAGAGGGAGGAACACTCCCAAACTCATTCTACGAGGCCACCGTCACCGTGATACCAAACCAGACAAAGATGTCACAAAAAAAGAAAAGTACAGGTCAATAGCACTGACGAACATAGATGCAAAAATCCTCAACAAAATACTAGCACATTAAAAGGATCATACATCATGATCAAGTGGGGTTTATTCCAGGAATGCAAGGATTCTTCAGTATATTCAAATCAATCAATGTGATACACCATATTAACAAACTGAAGGAGAAAAACCATATGATCATTTCAATAGATGCAGAAAAATCTTTCGACAAAATTCAACACCCATTTGTGCTAAAAAAGAAACTTTCCAGAAAGTAGGCATAGAGGGAACTGACCTCAACATAATAAAGGCCATATATGACAAACCCACAGCCAACATTGTCCTCAATGGTGAAAAACTGAAACTATTTCCACTAAGATCAGGAAGACAAGGTTGCCCACTCTAACCACTATTATTCAAGGTAGTTTTGGAAGTTTTAGCCACAGTAATCAGAGACGAAAAAGAAATAGAAGGAATCCAAATCGGAAGAGAAGTAAAGCTGTCACTGTTTGCAAATGACATGATACTATACATAGAGAATCCTAAAGATGGTACCAGAAAACTACTAGAGCTAATCAATGAATTTGGTAAAGTAGCAGGATATAAAATTAACGCACAGAAATCTCTTGCATTCCTATAAACTAAGGATGAAAAATCTTAAAGAGAAATTAGGGAAACACTCCCTTTTACCATTGCAACAAAAAGAATAAAATACCTAGGAATAAACCTATCTAAGGAGACAAAAGACCTGTATGCAGAAAACTGTAAGACACTGATGAAAGAAATTAAAGATGATACGAAATTAAAGATGGAGAGATATACCTTGTCCTTGGATTGGAAGAATCAACGTTGTGAAAATGACTCTACTACCCAAAGCAATCCACAGATTCAATGCAATCCCTACCAATAGCATTTTTCACAGAACTAGAATAAAAATTTCACAATTTGTATGGAAACACAAAAGACCCCAAAAGCCAAAGCAATCATGAGAAAGAAAAACGGAGCTCAAGGAATCAGGCTCCCGGACTTCAGACTATACTACAAAGCTACAGTAATCAAGACAGTATGGTACAGGATAGAAAGCCCAGAGATAAACCCATGCACATATGGTCACCTTATCTTTGGTAAAGGAGGCAAGAATATAAAATGGAGAAAAGACAGCCTCTTCAATAAGTGGTGCTGGGAAAACCGAACAGGTACATGTAAAAGGATGAAATCAGAACACTCCCTAACGCCATACACAAAAATAAACTCAAAATGGATTAAAGACCTAAATGTAAGGCCAGAAACTATCAAACTCTTAGAGTAAAACATAGGCAGAACATTCTATGACATAAATCACAGCAACATCCTTTTGACCCACCTCCTAGAGAAATGGAAATAAAAACAAAAATAAAAAACTGGGACCAAACGAAACTTAAAAGCTTTTTGCACAGCAATGGAAACCACAAACAAGAGGAAAAGACAATCTTCAGAATGGGAAAAAATATACGCAAACAAAGCAACTGACAAAGGATTAATCTTCAAAATATACAAGCAGCTCATGCAGCTCAAAATCAAAAAAACAAACAACCCAATCCAAAAATGGGCAGAACACCTATATAGACATTTCTCCAAAGAAGATATACAGATTGCCAACAAACTCATGAAAAGATGCTCAACATCACTAATCATTAGAGAAATGCAAATCAAAACGACAATGAGGTATCACCTCACACCGGTCAGAATGGCCATCATCAAAAAATCTACAAACAAGAAATGCTGGAGAGGTGTGAAGAAAAGGGAACCCTCTTGCACTGTTGGTAGGAACATAAATTGATTCAGCCACTATGGAGAACAGTACAGGAGCTCCTTGTAAAACTAAAAATAGAACTACCATATGACCCAGAAATCCCACGACTGGGCATATACCGTGAGAAAACCATAATTCAAAAAGAGTCATGTACCACAACGTTCATTGCAACACTATTTACAATAGCCAGGACATGGAAGCAACCTAAGTGTCCATCAACAGATGAATGGATAAAGAAGATGTGGCACATATATACAATGGAATATTACTCAGCCATAAAAAGAAACGAAATTGAAATATTTGTAGTAAAGTGGATGGACCTAGGGTCTGTCATACAGAGTGAAGTAAGCCAGAAAGAGAAAAACAAATACTGTATGCTAACATATATATATATATGAAATCTAAAAAAAAAAAATGATTCTGATCAACCTAAGGGCAGGACAGGAATAACGACACAGACATACAGAATGGACTTGAGGACACGGTGAGCGGGAAGGGTAAGCTGGGACGAAGTGAGAGAGTAGCATGGACATATATACACTACCAAATGGAAAATAGACAGCTAGTGGGAAGCAGCTCCATAGCACAGGGATATCAGCTCGGTGCTTTGCGACCACCTAGAGGGGTGGGATAAGAAGCGTCGGAGGGAAACGCGAGAGGGAGGGGATATGGGGATATACGTATGCATATAGCTGATTCACTTTGTTATACAGCAGAAAGTAACACAACACTGTAAAGCAATTATACTCCAATTAAGATGTTAAAAAAAAAAAAAAAGATGAGTTAGACACGTCTCCCTTCATCAGGTGAAGACAGAAAAATAAATACAATGCAATATCCTTGAAATGATAATATACTTTTTCATTACATGGAGATTGACCTCATCTTCATTTTCATCGACTTCAAAATAGAAGGTCTGTCCAAGTGCCTATTATAAAAAAATTCTGTGAAAATGAAATAAACCTATTACCACTAAAGAATTTTGTAAAAGAATTCTCCTTGTATTACTGTAACAGAGATGACAGCTAGCATTGCAAGTGATGCAGGCAAAACACTTCCTCCTGACTTAGTATCTAGAGCAGATCAGGTCCAAATGGACCAACCCTCAGCTATAATGACAGCTTCTAGAGGATTTCTCTCTGTTCCAGGTGTGGAAAGTTAGGACCAATATGTCACATTGTCTAGGAGTAGCATGATTTCCATGAAGTTACTCAAGACGTTTCAGAAAAATCATTCAGAAGCAGTTATGCACACAACCCACTTAGAAACTTGAATGATAGACCACATCTAATTTAACTGTGGCCCAGTGCTTTTCACCTTGTCTTGACTTGGCCAAGGCTCCTGTATCCTACTATGTCAGTGACCAATCTATCCTACTGAAGAGAATGAGCACTGGCATATGGGGGGAACCATCTGGAATTTCTGTTGCTCGATGGGAGGCTGATGGGGGAACATATCTGTAAAGAGACTCCAAAAAGAATTAATGAGTACCAGATGTAATTAAAGACTTCTTTCCTCCTCAAAGGAGCTCAGGACCAGCCATGGGGTGGTGACTCTTGGTCCAGAATTACACCCTCTTTCTACTTGTTCATCCATCAAACACTAAACATCCCACCATCTTTATTTTAGTGTTTTTTCCCATGTGGTGTTTGGGGGTTTTTTTCTCCCCTGAAACGGTTGTATTTTGACAATGAGAAGGATAAAGGTTTATAAATAATATCTGGAAAGTTAACACTTAGGGAAAGTCACCTGACTTTCCCCACGTATCAAATGCAACTACAAAAATAAAAACAAAGAGGCATTAGTCTTCTATAAATGCATAGCTACACTTAAGACCAGAAATCCTGAGCCACATCAAAAGGCAGATGTCTCTGACAGAAGGCGAGGGCTTCTTTGTATCAGGAATGATCTACTATAGCTACAAAGCGTGCCATATAATTTCAAAACTAGATTTAAACTCATTTTTTTCCCCCAGCAAAGTCAGGGGATCAAGGTCACTATTGTGTAGCATTCCAAGGGTCTGACATTCATCTAAATCCTGTAGAAAAGAGATCAAGGGCAAAGGGCACAGATCCTGGGAATAATGATGGGGTCTCGTGAATAAGCACAATTTAGGGCAGACCCACTGCTTGTGTTATATTCACTGTATCAGGCCCATAACTTAGGTGGTGAAGACAGTTTCCACGACAACCCTGCTATTGTCAGGAACACAGCCTACACCAACTTTGGACATGTCTCTGACTTCTAGGGGAGAATGATGGCATGCAAGGGCAGAGCAGGACATACAAGGACTATTTGTAGGCTTGTTATTTTCCTGTATCTTCCATAATTAATAAGCTTGTTTCTACATTCAGTCTTAGCTCCAATACTTTCCCATAAATATGTGAACCAATGGAAAAATAAGTTTTAATGCCATTTCAATCACTATTAAGTGACCCGATCTTTCTTTTTAAAAAGAGAAGACTATTTTTAGCTCTAAAGTAACTATTTTAGATACTTAGATATACATATGTACACAGTCATTGGTAGTATTTTCCCTCCTTTGTAGTCATTTAGCTTTTGGTGACTCTAACGATTTATCCAAATATTCCATCTATCACGATATATGAGGATGGTTCATCCAAAAAAATTACTTTTATAATAGAATGGAAATTGTCATACATAAAGAGTTCACAGGAATGAAAGGTTAACATGATTGAAAATGAAAGTCAAGTAGACTAATTTACAGAGATGTTGGTATTCATTTATAAAGAATTCATTGTCTTATAGAAAAATCAGAACAAAGAAGTGCTAGAAGATGATGCAGTCTTTCTATAACTATATTCTTTTCAAAGAGCTGCTAACTTTACAGCCTGCCTTTTTCATCAAATCCACACAGGTGGTTTCTTTATTCTACTCTATCATTTTTTTCAAACTGGTCTTAAATATAGGCAGAAGAGGCAGTTTTCAAAGTACCCAGAGGCACATGATTCAGGCCTGAAAGCTAGCTTCCTTACACCTTGAAGAAAAGCCATCTGCCTGCCTGGTGTGTGTGTCTTTGGGGTGGGGGTAGGGGGAGGCTGCTCTCTTCACTCTCACCTCATGAGAAGAGTCCAATTTAAACTTCGGACAACAAATTCCCATCCCCTCCCCACACACACTCTCTCTGTGTCTTTCTCCATCACAGACAAACGTGCATAATTCCCACAGTAGAATCAACATTTTAAATTATGATATTTTAATTGATCAATAAAATGTTTAACATACAGAGTTTAGCTTTTCCTCTAATCTATACCATCTGTTCTTCAAAAATATTTTGAATCTATTTAATAGGAAGGTCTTTAAGTAAAATTACCAACTGTATCAGATCAATCCTCTAAAGCCCAAATTCTGAAAGGAACATACCAGAAGGTGCTGCCATTTTTACAGAAATAGAAAAGCATTTGTGCCTTCTTTTATTCCAGCTCTCTCGGTTTTGTTTTGTTTTTAGTCTTGAGATGCTGTTATGCTGCAGTTCTCTCCATTAGGCTTCAAAGAATTCAGCGTGGCCAACCTGGTCTTGCCTTTTCTTAATACAACTTTAATATTTAAAAAATTGATGTATAATTGACATGCAAAAAGCTGTACATATTTCATATATACAACTTAATGAGTTTAGAAATAAGTATACACCCATGTAACATCACTACAATCTACGCCATAAACCTATCTATTCTTTCCAAAAATTTCTTCCCACCCTTTTAATTAATCAACTTATTTACTTATTTCTTATTACTTTTGGATAAGAACACTAAACATAATATCTACCCTCTTAGCAAATTTTAAGTACAGAATATCGTATTGTTTGCTATAGGCACTTTGCTGTACAATATCTCTCTATGATTTATTCATCATGCATAACTGAACATCGTACCCTTTGACTAGTACCTCTTCGTTTCCCCATCTTCCCTGTCCCGGCAACCACTCAATTTAAAAAATGGGCAAAGGAACTGAATAGACATTTCCCCAAAGAAAACATAACAAATGTACCACAGGTATATGAAAATGTGCTCAACATCACTAATCATCAGGGAAATGCAAATTAGAACTACAAGATATCACCTCACAACCCTTAGTATGGCTTTTATCAAAAAGAAAAAAGAAAACACAGATAACAAGTGTCGGCAAGAAACTGGAGAAAATGGGACCTTAGTGCACTGTTGGTGGGAATATAAACTGGTACAGCCACAATGGAAAACAGTATGGAGGTTCCTCAAAAAATTAAAACCACCATATGATCCAGAAATTCCACATCTGGGTATTTACCCAAAGGAAGTGAAAACAGGACCTCAGAGATATCTGCATGCCCATGGTCATTGGTTTTGCCACTTGAAACAAGGTCCATGGTGCTCTGATTGCTCAGGTGACTCGAGACTCAAAAAAACAAGCAACAGGGTAACAACAGCAAAAACCTAGACCTTGCAATCCCCAGGAGACATAAAAGAGAAGAGCAGGCATTCTGATAAATTTGAGGTCAGATGTTTTATCCACATAATGAAGTCAGAGGCTTTATCCACATAATTCTGTTATCTCAATGTATCATTAATGAATCTGTACTAACCTGAAGTTTCATGATTAAATTCCTCTCCATCCCTTGCCGTACATGACACATTCATATTTGGAAAGGCATAAACTGATAAGTCTCAGGTGATCCAATTATTAAATGTTTACATGTGGCAGTTAGTGTTAAAGCCAAATGAGGCACCAAATTTATTTTCCTATGTGGGTTTTTGTTTTGATTTGTTTCCTTAAGAAAAATAATGAAATCAGCTTGTAGTAAATAAATATATTTTCCCAATTTAATCCTGAAGAAAAAACATGAAGATCTATGAAATAAGTGATAGAGCTCCATGTAGCAAACATTATATTCAATGAGTTTATTTCCCCTTCAGCTCTTTTTTGAAAACAAATCCTCTCTTTTTTTCTCTGCTTGACACTAGAGAGGGCAATGTGTCCAGAAAACTATGAGATTCTTAACTCTTCTTTAATGTTATTGGTTATTGTTTTCTCAAGCTTTCAATTATTTCTTCCAGCTGGAGGGAAAAACCCCTCCAAAACACTATTAAATTCCTTAAAAATAAAATGCTTGTATTCTATTTGTTTTAAAAATTATATGCATTATTTCATAAATGCATAATTGATGCTTAAAAGAGAACTTAGAATATAGTACCTGACTAATAAATATTGAGTAAATAACCTCTGTTCTACATTTATAACACATTGTATTCAAGTTCACAACTTCGGAGCAAACTAGTCTGTATTTTCCATTCCTAAGATCATGAAGTGCTTATGTTCTATATAAATATAAGAATTACTTCTGTAGAGGTGTTCACTGTTCTCAACATTTCCATTGTTATATATTTTAAAAATTCCCAAAGTCTTTAAGAATTTCTTTGTAAATTCCAATAAATTACATTTATTTAATGCTTGGGGTTTCCAAAATAACTTCCTTTCCCCTTGAGTTCAAATACATCCCAGAGACCATGAAGGTTCCTAAAACTTTTATTCACAATCCACATGTATTTCAACAATAATATCCAGACTTTACAACCCCTGCCATAAGTCCCAATACTCTAAAATATCTTCATACTGCTTGGCAAAGATACTGAAATCCCCATCCTTAGGTTTAATCCTTCTTTTTAATCCAGGGTGTCTAGAAATTCCCAAGAGAAGAATGATATATAAAGCAAAGCATTATCACTGACCAATAAGTTTATTCATTCACCCATTCATTCACTTAGCAAATATTATCAAGTGCTTTGTTGGATACTGGCATATGTAAAAGAAATGAATATAAATAAAATAAGGCTTCCCATTCCACAGAGAGAAGTAAATACTTTTATGAGATTGATCGGATGAGTTTTTGGTGGAAGGAAGAAGTAGATCTGAATCCTTTTTAGTATTTGCTTCTGATATGCACCAAAATAATCATGGCAGACCCAGGCACTATTTCAAAGTAAGGAACATTGTGTCTGTTTCTCCCTTCTTTCTAGTGCCCATCCATCCCCGAGAACCCAATGCCTTCATTTGCTCATAACCCCCAATGGCTGGAATCCCCATGATGCCCCACCTACCTACCCTCCACACATATCCAGGATCTAAGTAGTTCTATAGTCCCATTCACACCTCAACTATACCCCCATTCTCTCCAGGCTACAGTCACTGACACCTGACTAATAAAGAATTAGTGTAAGAAAAGCATGTAGGCTAATCCATCTACTACTATTTGCCTAAGTGCAGCAGAATGCTCACCTGATTAGAATTCAGAGACCTAAATTTGAATCCCAAATAAGCCATTCCTTGGGAAAATTGCTTAGCTTCTCTGATTTTCTGTTCCCCGCGTGCAAAATAAGAGAACTAATACCTCATGGAGGTGATAGTAAGGATTAGGTGAAACATCACATATAAAAGTATTACAGTGGGGCTTCCCTGGTGGTGCAGTGGTTGAGAGTCCGCCTGCTGATGCAGTGGATGCGGGTTCGTGCCCCAGTCCGCGAGGATCCCACGTGCCGTGGAGCAGCTGGGCCCGTGAGCCATGGCCGCTGAGCCTGCGCTCCAGAGCCTGTGCTCCGCAACAGAGAGGCCACAACAGTGAGAGGCCCACACACCACAAAAAAAAAAAAAAGTATTACAATGCCTGCCCTTACCAGGCATAAAAGTATTAGCTATCATCTGTTTTTTACACCCAACATATATTTTTGAATGTTTGCTCTATGCCTGTCACTTCATTATTTGGTGAGCCAAAGAGACATAGGCCTGGCTCTCATGAAACTTAAGTTTTTGTGGAGGAAACAGACATCTAAATATAATCACACAGATAACTACATAGGCACAAACTGTGCTAAGTGGTAAGAAGGAAAAATGCAAAATATCATGGGGATAGAGCACCCTAGACAGAAAAAGTAGTATATATGAATATCACAAAGTGGGGGAAAGCTCCATACACCCAGAAGACTGACAAAGAGCAAGGGCACCTAGACTGAAGAAGCTGGAGGACAGTGGTGAGAGGCGGAGGTGGAAAGGCAGGCAGGTGAGCGGGTCAGACAGGACTTTGAAGGCTACGTGACAAACTGGAGACATTCTAAGAGTGACATAAAGCCAACAAAGAGTTCTAAGCAGGGAAATTACATAACCACTTTGTATTTTTAAAAGATCACTCTGGCTGCAGTGGAGAAGAATGGAGTTGATAAGGGCAAGACAAGCCAGAGGAGAATACCTAAGGGGCATCCTAGTGGTTCACCTGAGAGGTGGTGAAAGGAGAGATGATGAAAAGCAGGCAGATGGGAGAAATACTTAGGAACAGAATATACAAGATTGGTTGAAGTGTCAAGAAGAACTGTGCAGTCGGTAATGGGAGACGACATCATGGGCTCAATCCGAAAAGCTGGGGAGGAGCAAGGTGGCAGCTGGGAATGGCAGACTCGTGCAGGGAGGAGAGGAATAGAGGATGCTCTCCAGGGGTTTAGTTTGAGATACCTGTAAGTCATCTTAGCAGAGGTTTCAATTTGACAGTTGGACATATGGGTCTGATACTTGGAAAAAGAAAAAATATTTTCCTGGCTTTAAATACTGTCTATAGGTTGATGGCTATCAAATTTACATTCTCAGAAATACTGGGGAAGCAGAGACAGAACGAGGAGAGAAGAACTAGCATCAAGAAGTCGATGAGGGCTCAAGGGGAATTTTTTAATCATATGGACATGCAAAAAGATGCATAAATGCTGTTGGGAAGTATCCTGTAGCAGGGAAAGGTTGTAGACAGGGAAAGGAAACAACCTGGAGGGGAAGACCGGCACGTGATGCAGGGAACGCCAGGTGCGACTGACCTTTGAGAGAAGGTAAAACACTTTCTCTGTTAGAACAGAAGAGAAGAAGGTAGGGGCACATGCAATCCGTGTGCACTCATCTCCTTTCAAGAGGAAACTGAATATTTGTACAAAGTGTACAAATTAAAACACCCTGCAAAGATTGCAAACTTGGGACACCCTTTCAGCTCACCTTTAAATCACATAATGTAAACATTAAAATCCACCTGACAATAACCAATCAGGGATGATCTCTATTACAAAACTTTTTGTATGAAATGAATCTATATATCTGGGCATTTGGCTTAGTTTCTCCCTAAGAAATTATATTCCCTCTACAACATCTGAATGGGGTTCTTTTAAAAGTAATTGAATTTATAGATTCATATGGGGGAAAAATGTTTGCAACGTTGTGTCTTCTTGTACTGGTGTGTCATAATTTATTCATCTAAGTTTTAAGGGTTTTTCTTTTTTTCATATGCCTTGTTAAGTTTACATCTAGGGTTTTTTTCCATAAAAATTAGAATCTTTTGTCTATTACCTTTTCTAACTGATGATTATTATGATATAAGAATGCTATTGCTCATTATATATTGGTGTGGTTTCAGCTGTTTTACTGACCTCTTTTGTTTAACAATATTTCATTTGAATTTCTTGTATTTTTCTAGTGAAAAATAATATGTTTACCAGTAATTGTTTTCCTCCTTCTTTCTCATGGTTATGCCCTTTATTATATTTTTTCTTGTCCTATTGCATTGTCTGTCATCTCCAGTCATAGGAGCTGTTTTGCTCCTGACTCTAACAGAAAGTAATTAATCTTTCATGGTTATCTTTGAACTTTCCTGTGGATTTCTAATAAATACTTTATATCAGGTTAAGAAAAATTTCTTCTATTTCTAGCCTAATAATTTTGGGGTTGGTTGAGTAGGCAATGAAATCGATCAAATGCTTTCTCTTTCATAAGTTGGTAAGCCTTTGTGGGAAATCCTCTTGTTACTCCTACAGAATCCTCTTGTTATTACCATGTAAACATTTTTCCTTTGGGTGGGGAGAAGATAAGTTTGACACACTGTGATCATTAGCTGTAACTTTTGCCCCTAAGTAATGCACAAAGATAGCTCTGTGCCCCATTCAAGAGGAAGACTGCATATTTTTCACACCAAGAAAAAAAAGCAGAAAATGGAATACTGTCAAAAAAATCTTGCTTGAAATATTTGCTTAGATTTTATTTTTATTTTATTTAGATGCTTCTATGAAATAACTTGGAGAAATTTTCCCTCCAGTGTCCCAAATATGCTGAGAAACTTGTGACTGGACACCATTATAAACCTATAATTTGTTTCAATGATTTACTCCTTCCTCAGCACTTCTTAACCCATCCTCTCTGCCCCACTGTCCTAGTATGTTTTTTTTCTTCATACTCAAAGTTAGTTCCCCAAAATAAATAACACTTCCATCACTCACCCCCATGACTACATCGGCTCTGCAGCCTTGGACGTTTTAGGTCTTCAAGAGCCCATTCTTAGGTAGAGAGACAGAGTTATGTAGGTGAAAACTGGCACTGTATTTGATAAGGGGAGAAAGTTAAACTTTTTTGGCCGTTCTCTGGCTCTTCATACATTGAAAAGTGTGCCTTATTATTATAAAGAGATTCAAGGTACAGTCTTGGGGAGAGAAAAGTGTTCTAATGTTGCCTTAATTAATTACGTTAATAAATTTTTCCTGAAGTAGAAACATACTTGCATTCCTAGGATTAAACTCTATTCAATCATTATATACGATTCTTCTAAAGTACAGGTACATTTGATTTTCTAAAACTTCTCATCAATGTCAATTAGATTAGCACCTAATATTCTTTCTTTGTGCTCTCTTTGTCTCATTTTAGAATCAATTTTATAGCTTTGAGGATGAATTCAGAAGCTTTGCGTCTTCTTCCGGGCTCAAAAAGTGTTGATATTTTGGTGATTACATGTTCCTTGAAGGTATGTCTTGAAGTTTTTAAGAAGCATCCTGAGTGATTTCAGACATAGGTGGGCTATGGATTCCACTTTGGAAATCAACTGGCCCAGAGAAATTCTCCCACTCGTACAATAAGGTATAAATATTTTTGCTGTAATAATGCTTGTAAAAATTGGGGAAAAAATTTAAGTTCATCAGTAAAATAGTAGTTCAATAAATCATGTTACATTTTTTCTCTGGAATAGTATGCAGTCATTTTAGTAGGATGTAGTAGATTTCTTTTTACTGATATGTTATCTCCAAGATATATTGTTAATTTTTTAAAAGTCCATATGAATACTTAGGACATATTTTCATGCTGAATTGATTCAAAATGCAAATGATTAGTAGTTTACAACCATCTCAGTTGATCTCATGCGCGCTAAAGTTTAAGAACTTCTGCTCTCAATCTTGGTTTCCTTGTGCACAGACTGTGGTGCCAACATCACAGCATCTTTATAAGCTTCAGTGAGATAAAATGATATTAACACAACGCCCGGCACATAAAAGAACTGAACTCATTTTATCATCTTATTAAACAAATGAGTATATTATTACCAGTGGCACTACTATTAACACTATGCTGTAATTACTGTTACTATTACTAAATGAAGGATCTAAATCTTTGATCTGTCATATGTTTCTGTAGCCTTATATTTACATAATGTATTCCTTTTTTTGGCTCAAAAAATTAAATTTGAATACTTCTGCTATTTCTTGCAACATTTCTTGCTGATAATATTTTACGGCCTTCTGATTTTAACCCAGCCTCTCTGACTACTATCATTCAAGTAATGTGGGGCCTTGTGGCAAGGCCAGCACTTGGCACTGAAGTGCTGGAATGGTCCTTATTATGCAGTGTGATTTGGGTTTGCCTGTGATGAAATATGGTGGAATTTGGATGGGAGAAGAAAAGATACTAAAATCGTAGAGTTGCCAAAAATTGTGGCTAAAGTTTTCCTCTCTGAGTGGGGCTTGAATTAAGCATGCTATGGCAAAAACTATTTACCAATAAATACTCTATTTTCCAAGTACCAACCAGTCTCTCCCTTTTGTTACCTGAAAGACTTTGGCACAAAGCTACATGCCCCTTTGGTCCTAGTTCTCCTTTTCCCTTGGGGAAAAAAGTCCACCTTTCTCACACAGCTTAAGAGAAGAGACTCATAACCATACTTAATGTATAAAAGCTGTGATTTCCATGCAAACTGCTGCCTTCCCAGAAAAACAGAAAAGCCCTCTTTAGCAGTTTAAAACCCTTTAACTGTTTCCTTCCCTTTCCACTTGAACTACTGGGCTGCTCTGCCGGAATCCTTCTCTGATGAATGAGATAATTTAAGAAGTGTGAGAAGCCTTTTTAATTCATTCAGACTCTTAAGATATCATTAAATACACACCAGGTACACACACCCGGAGCCAAAAAGACATACTGCACTACTCCGAAGATTCCCTCAGTTACAATGATTTCCTCACTAGTGCTACGATTCAGACCTGAACTAGTCAAACAGCAGCACTTGGGTCCCTTTGCAGTAGCCAGTGTCATAGCTCTAAGCAGGCGCTGATGTTTTCTCGTTTACCCTCTTCCTTTTATAGTTTCACCAAAAAAAGAAAACAAACAAAACCAGGTGTGTCCACGCTATGCAAATGAGAAAAGGTAACCTCTGAAACAATTTCCCAGCAAGCAGAAGATCCCCAAGCTGCTCTAGCTAACACCACAGGAGGTGTGTCATCCACCCAGGTGCTAAGCCAGGGTGGGCCTGCGGGCTGGGAAGGCGGTTAAGTCCCCAGAGACCTCAGAGCTCCTGCTCAGCAAGCCACGCCAGGCCCAGCAGATCCTCAGGTGCTGACCCACGGGAGGAACATCAGGCTCCGGTGCAAGGTGCGGGGAGGAGCTTGAGCGAAGGCCACCAGCTCAGCAGGAGAGAAGGGAAAGCCACTGGGAACACAAGCGTTCAGAGAACTCCATTGGCAAAAGGAATGAGCCTGGGGCTTCCCTGGTGGCGCAGTGGTTGAGAGTCCGCCTGCCGATGCAGGGGACACGGGTTCGTGCCCCGGTCCGGGAAGATCCCACATGCCGCGGAGCGGCTAGGCCCGTGAGCCATGACCTCTGAGCTGGCGCGTCCGGAGCCTGTGCTCCGCAACGGGAGAGGCCACAGCAGTGAGAGGCCCACGTACCGCAAAAAAAAAAAAAGAAGGAATGAGCCTGCGCTCTCTTGCACAGAGCATCCTCTTAGCTGTGGGAAGCACAACTCACAAGAGAGTAAGTTTCTGGCCCAAGAAACCTGAATAAATGCTGGCATTGAACAAGTCCCAGGCCAGGTTCTGCGGCGGGCCACCAGGGCTCCCCAACAAGGTCAGCACCTGCTAGTCAGTTGCTAAGGTTCTTAGGGTCTCACCACCCTCCACCCATCCCTAGTGTGCAAAGATTCTCAGAGTGACAGTAACAGCTCTCCCTTCAGCTTCCACAACCCCTAGAAACACTTTCGCAGGAACCGACTAGGCAGTACCTGCCTCTCACTCTCCTTTACTCACTCTGGCATTTATAGAGTCTCGGCTCCACGCCAAATCTTGTGTTTTCCACTGGGATAAGTTGAATAAGATAGGGCCTCTGTCCTCAAGGCAACATAAACGTAAATAATAATTACAGAATAAGGAAACAGGATGGAAATAGGCCCAAGGTGTTGTAGGAACACAGAAGAAAGAGAACTACATCAAACGGGATTCAGGGACACTTTCTGGAAGAGGTGACACTAAGTTGAGTGTTCAAAGACAGAAAGTAGCAACTGGCAGAGGGTTAGGGTGGGAGAAGTGGGAAGGATGGGTGGGGCACGTTCCAGGCAGAGAGAACGGCGAGTATAAATGAGCGGAGAGGAGAAAGCGCCGCCTCCGTCCGAAAACAGTAAGTAGACGCGTGCGACTGGTCGGCAGGGCGCACAGGGAAGAGCTGGGCAGCGAGGCCAGATCACAAAGGACTCTGTGGTCCAAATCAGTGACGTGGAGATTTACCCTAAAGGCCTTGGGGAGCCCCTGGGATATTCTACAATATTCTATACCCAAGACCAAGGCCTTCAGAAAATTGAAACTTGCTGCTTTTGACCCTTAGGTTTTTCAGGTTTCCAAAAAGGTTAACCTATTCTCAAAACAAAATAGGTTCTGAAGTCAATTTTCTAATTTTATATGTTGTTACTTAATTTTTAAAACATCTAAAGTGATATACATATAGAATGATATGTACCATACACAGCACAGTCCAAATAAAGAGGACTCTTACTATAGTTAGTAAACACTAATATGGTATTACAGCAACCACCCCAAGGCATCCAGCCTCACTATGCCAACAACAATCATTCCTGCTGACCCACTGCAAGTCCAGCAAGGATGCCATCAATATGAGTGGAAGAGAGTGTCTGGGATTCATCAGCATTCCATCCAGTTCACTGTTCATTCATTCATTTAACAAAAACACAGAGAGCATCTCCTCTGTTCCAGAGCTATCATGGACCATAGGAACACAAAGATGCGAAGCTCCTGTTGGTACTCATCACGTGCTGGAAGACAGCAGGGTGACGCCCGCCTTTTGCACCTGTGAGCACAGCCCAGCCGATCCTGGCACAGTGCAGCAAGCTTACCACCTCTGTGCAAACCCTCCACACACTACTGCCGCCTGAGAAATGCAGTCAGAGGGGCTATCCGACTGTCCTTAAATCAGACAAAAACCCAGCTCAATCCAGGTAAGAGCAATGTTTTTTTATCCAGACACTAACTTGCCATCAGGCAATGTTATCATGTAAATAAAGTGAGGCAAACGGATGGCTTCAGACAGGATCCAGGGCTCACAAGGCATCACTGATGTGACAAATGCAAGAAAGTGAGGACAAGCCATTCGACACAGAGCAGGCCCTAGGAGTACACAGCAGCCTGACAAACAGGATCCTGGTCTTAACAACACATCTGTAGCAAAAAGCAGTCATATCCCACCTATAGGTTTTTGTTTATTAAACGCTATTAATTTTCAAATATGGGGATATACCTCTAAGAAACAGATATTCCTAACTTTCTCTTAAAATATGCTTTATGGTGGTGTATCTGTTTATATCACCATGACCCTTTAGATCATAGCCTTTGAAGGGCTCTATTCTGATCCCTCCCACATGATTAAATAGGGATAGTGTAATGAACTAAACACACTCAAGGAATCTGGAGGCCTAGATTTGAATCTGTGCTGTCTCCATGATCTCTAAACTCTTTCTTGGATACCCCTTTTGGGTCCCATTTTCCTCAGTTATAAAATGAGATATAATTGTGGCAGAGACCACTAGTTGTCTCCCAGTATCTTTTTTCTTTTCCCTTAGTCACAAGAACTCCAAGTTTTAGCTGAATACATTGTCACCTAGTCAAAAGATTACATTTCCCAGTCTCCTTTCCCATTAGTTATGGCCATTCGGGCAAGTTTTGGCCAATAAGATGTAAGAAGTGGTGTCAAGTGTGACTTAGAGGTGGAATCCTTCCTAATTCCTGCTGCCTAGAATGTGGTTGCAATGGCTAGAGCTCCAGCCGACATCTTGGACCACAGAGTAACTTTGGGAATGGAAACAGCACATAATGGAGCAAATAGAGTCCAAGTTCCTGACACCACAGAACAGACATAAGAGAGATAGAAATTTCTCTTTTTCAGGTCTTTGTTACTCACAGAAGACCTAATCTTACCTAATACAACTGATGCCTAACCTCATGGAGTGGTAGCAAATGTTAAGTGTGAGAGTACTTTGTACTCAGAGTGTTTCCCTAAAATCTTGGCGTCATGAGCTGCTCTGTGAATAAAAGGGTTACCTGGTTAAACATCCTGGAGAAACAGCACATACTATATCCCCCTGGAAATTACACAATCCATATTATCATACAAAGGGCTTTGAAAAGAACAGAAGCAAAGAAATTATTTTTCTGTTTAGTCCCAAATTTCCCAAACTCATTTGACGTCGTTATCTTTCTTACATGGGATGCTTATAAAGAGCTAATTTCATAGGAAACAATTTGAGAAATTCTGGGTAAACTTACCGTTAGTAATAGGTAACATCTACATGACTGTTTTAGCCTTACAGTATGGTGTACCTAATTAGATTCATGTCATTACAGTCCAGGTCCTCAGGTATATGCTTTCATAACTCTTTGTATGTTTTCTACAGCAATTCTTTTTATTTATTTATTTATTTTTGGCTGCGTTGGGTCTTCATTGCTGTGCGCGGTCTTTCTCTAGTTGTGGTGAGCGGGGGCTACTCTTCATTACGGTGCACAGACTTCTCATTGCAGTAGCTTCTCTTGTTGACAGCATGGGCTCTAGGCATGAGGGCTTCAGTAGTTGTGGCTCATGGGCTTAGTTGCTCCACAGCATGTGGGATCTTCCCAGACCAGGGCTGGAACCCGTGTCCCCTGCATTGGCAGGTGGATTCTTAACCACTGCACCACCAGGGAAGTCTCTCTACAGCAATTCTTAATTTTATTAGTTTATAATGCTCACTTTGAAGAGGAGTTTTAACCACTTCCACTCCCTGGATAGTGTGAAGGCCAAGGACTCCTCAGGGCCCATGTAGATCCTAATGAACTGAATGTAGGAATCCACCTTCTAAGGGAGCATTCCTGAATACACATAAGAAATTCTGAGAAACACTGACATAAGGGTAAAATAAGAGATTTTTAATGTGTTTTCAAGTAAGGGGGAAAAAGACAGAGTTACCAGCAAGACCCCATTACTGGGCTCAACTGGTCTGGATGTCCAAGAGAGATAACTTACATGGCTGGAAACTGATGTTGGCTACTAGCTAGAGTTCATCTGGGCTGCCAAGCAGTGTGAAAAACACAGGGCCTCCATAGGATTTGGGGTTCCCATAGCCTGAGGGCTGCATCCCAAAAGGGAGCATCCCAAGAGCAAGAAAGACATCCAGGCAAAATGGTCTTCTTATGCAAGTGTTCTTGTGACCTAGGCCTGAAAGTCCCAGAACATCACTTCTACTATATTCTATTGGTCAAGCAAGTCAGGAAGGTAGACTCACATTCAAAGGAAAGGGAGTGAGCCCCCACTTCTCCAGGGGAGGAATAGCACACACTTACAGGGAGAGAAGGAATTTATGGCAGCATTTTTCAAAGAATATCTACGACAACAACAACATGGACGTTACGATAGTAATTAGAACCAGAACTAGATACCGTTATTTAATGTGCTAATAAAGAAGCATATAT
The DNA here is from genome assembly GCF_964270905.1 of Leucopleurus acutus. Lineage (NCBI taxonomy): Eukaryota > Metazoa > Chordata > Mammalia > Artiodactyla > Delphinidae > Leucopleurus > Leucopleurus acutus. The sequence goes on from NC_139153.1 coordinate 79,420,878, forward strand.
ATTAGTATATCACAAATGTGGTTTTTAGTATTTTGATAGCTGGATCAATACAACTGGCTTATTTTATCATCCTATTTTATTTTATGCATTAAAAATATTATTCTGAGAATGGATCTAGGCTTCACTAGACTGCCAAAGGGACCTAGGGCACACGAGAAGTTCAGAGCCCCTGGGTTGTGTGAAAGGGTGGTGACCCCCAAGGATCAACAGTGAACCACTGTGTTAGCCCCGCCCCTGCTGGCTGGGCTGTACCTCTCATGGGCAAACTTCTTATCTTTAAAGCTCTACATATGAAGAGACTCCAAAAGCTCCCTCAAGAAAGTATAATCAATTGAAGAAATGCCAACTGTACCTAAACCAATAATTGGGAAATCATGAATTATTTAATTCAACATTCTGAGAATATCTGCATGGAAAACAGACCATAAAGTAAAGTGAAAAAGAAGTAATTCAATTAGACCAAGTGAAAAAAGCCCTGCTCTAGATTAAGGGCCCCATGGGCAGCTGTTCCTTACTTGGCTCAAACTTCCCTGGCCCCAACCAGGAGGGTAAAATACATATGCAGTCACTCAGGTCCCCTTCTCTTGTAAGAAATGCCTGTGTCTCCTCAAAGAATATTAATTCCATGAGACAAATTTCTTAGGGGAACAAAATGAGGTAAAATATAGGTTTCTGCATTAACGTCAAGGAAAAGTTTCATTAATTCTCAGCAAATTTGTTGCAGTGCAGATCACAGACTATGAGGTCGGTAAGAGCTTGAAAGGTGATTTCTTAGTAGGGTGACCAACTCGTGCTGGTTTGCCTTGAACTTTCCAGGTTTTATCACTAAAAGTTATGCGTCCCAGGAAACTCCTCAGTTCTGTATAAATCAGAGTAGTTGGTCACTCTATTTACTAATGACTTTAAAGAGATTAGCTCCTAAGGTCAACACCCCAAAATACATATCAAAATCTCTGGATGCTGCTTTCAGTATTCTGAATTTGCAAGGACTTCACCAATGTACTCTGATGGACTACTACTGGCTGTTTAAAATATGACCTTTAAGGCTTCCCTGGTGGCGCAGTGGTTGAGAGTCCGCCTGCCGATGCAGGGGACACGGGTTCGTGCCCCAGTCCAGGAAGATCCCACATGCCGCAGAGCGGCTGGGCCCTTGAGCCATGGCCGCTGAGCCTGCACATCCAGAGCCTGTGCTCTGCAACAGGAGAGGCCACAACAGTGAGAGGCCCACGTACCGCAAAGAAAAAAAAAAAAAAAAAGACCTTCAATATGACCTTCTGACCTCCAGAATTGAACTCATTGTAACAATTATATACAATCTTCTACATTTTTATAAAAAATGTATTTATTGTGTTGATTTATATTTTTGTAATATTGTACCCCTTTAGGAAATGACAATGATATCTTAGAGAAGATAGCCTAAGTCTATTCTATTCTCCCAAACTGACTGAGCTATACGAATTGACCAGTTCTGTTGGACTAAGCCTATTATATGACCTATTTATTTAGAACATTTGGCAGTATTCTAGAAAGAGAGTGGCTAGGGACAACCGGGCCGCCACCCTAGAAGTGCTGCGGTCTCACCAGGGAGTAATTGTTTTAAATTTAAAAAAATTTTCTTTCTTTTAACTTTCTCCCTTGTGGAGGAAAGGGAACCCTCATACACAGTTGGTGGGAAAGTAAATTGGTGCAGCCACTGTGAAAAATAGTATGGAGGTTTCTCAAAAAACTAAAAATGGAACTACCATATGACCCAGCGATTCCACTCCTGGATATATATCCAAAAACAAAAAACAAAACCACTAATTTGAAAAGATATATGCACCCCAATGTTCATAGCAGCATTATTTACAATTACCAAGATATGGAGCAACCTAAGGGTCCATCAGCAGATGAATGGATAAAGATGTGGCATACACACACACACACACACACACACAATGGAATACTATTCAGCCATAAAAAAGAATGAAATTTTGCCATTTGCGGCAACATGGATGGACCTGGAGAACATTATGCTAAGTGAAATAAGTCAAAGGAAGATAAATACTATAGGATATCACTTATATGTGGAATCTAAAAAATACAACAAACTAGTGAATACAATTTAAAAAAAAAGAAGCAGACTCATAGGTATAGAGAACAAACTAATGGTTACCGGTGGGGAGAGGGAAGAGGGGAGGGGTAATGTAGGGGTAGGGGAGTAAAAGATTCAAACTATTATGTACAAAAAAGGCTACAAGGATATATTTTATAACACAGGGAACATAGCCAAATATTTTATAATAACTATAAATGGAATATAACCTTAAAATAATATGGGGATCCTTAAGGCATTGATCTCTACCAGGGTTTTTATAGAGATCCAATACAGATGTGTTAAACAATAAGCCAAGACAAGCATTAGATTCTGCATTTGATTTGTAGGAGCCTGCAGAGAGTATACAGTTTTCTCGCAGGCAGTTTCTAAACTACCACCCTCCTGGTCCTCCATGGAAGATTTACTATGAACCACCTCCACCACCTCGGTATCACTCTTTTCTTGCCTTCTGTTGTCTGACTTCTCCTCCTGGTTTCATGATTGCTCCTTCTCTGGGTTCTCTTCCTGTCATTTAAATTAGAATTTCGTCCAAGATGTTGTCGTCTACCCCCTCCTTGCATCTCTCTATTGGCTCCCATGCTGGCTCTAACCCTAGTTCAATCTCCAAGGCTTCCTTAGTCAACTCTTCGAGGATTACCAAATCTAAATCCAGATTCCCAACTGGCTTCCTTCCCAAACTCCTGAGTCATCTTTTCAGCCTCATTCTCCTTTACCCTTCACAATTAATAAAATGCCAGGTCCTGCCAATTCTCCTTTCTTATCAAGTTTATGACACATACGTGTATTTTTCCATAGCAACCACCAATGCATTTATTGCTACTAGGAATCTTATAGTTTGTACTGTGATGGTCAAAGTACTCTTAAAAGTCCTAAGGAAAATAACACATAACTCCTTTAAAAATTAGTTTTAAACTGCACATGGAGAAAGAAGTTGTTATAGTAGCAAAGGAATCACACCTAAGTCAATGGAAGAAACGCACCAGAGGTGTTTTACAGGTGTACCTGTTAGGTTCCTCTCAGGCTAGAACCCAAAGTTCCCAGAAGGGTCACACTTCCGGGAGACTGGAGTTAGGAGTTTGTAAAGTTATAAAAGTAGTGATTCTCTAGGTGCAGGAAGTGCCAAAAATAAATCCTAGGTCTCCTACACACTTCACACTCCAATATCCCCCCACCCAAATTATGATCCGCAAGCCCTGGGGAAGTATGTGCCCTCCTAAAAAATTGCTATGATCCTAATACTAATGGACTATGACAATGAGTGTGTTTCCCAGGTGAGTAAGGACAGAAAAGAGTTTGAAAATCCGCTCAATTAGACTAAAACTCCAATTAGTTCCAGCAAGTTAGCAAGCCATAAAGAGTGTCAGGGTCTACATGTCTTGGGCCCCAAGAGAAGATTCTAAGTAAGTTCTAATTAGCCCAGAAACAAGCGCCATGACTGAGTCAAGCAGAGATTGACAAACTGAGATTAGAGAAAGGATATCAACTTATTTTAATATTTTTTTATTGTGTTCCTTTTGTCACTTGCAGGAAATGAAAATCTCTGCTGTGATTTTAATTGAAATTTACTTTTTACGGGGAAAACATACACAGTTGTAAAAATACTTTAAAAAAAAATTCAACTGCTGGTTGTCTACCCCTGGCAAGGACATCCTATCACAGGTCTTGCTTGATAGTTATGGCATTACTGCTATTCATTTGTAAAAACCTGTTTGAATCACAGTCATTGCAACTAAAAGGAACTCCCTAGCCTCCAGTGTGTCTCTCAAATGTAAACCTATTTTAGGGACACAAATCATCTAAAATATAACAAATAAAGCAAGAGTGTTTCTTCTTATAAATTTTAGAAGGCAATTTGCAACACTTGGGTTGAAAATAAGGAGACTGAAATCCCACTCTTATCCTTGATACAAAATGTCATATATGTTTGGGCAATGATAATAATGTGTTTCATAGGATTCTACAATTTAGAAAACACTTGCATTATCTTAGCTCATTTGAGTTGAGCGTCACTAAGTTCCCTACCAGTTCAACAATTCTATGTATCCATATTTTACATATATATAGATGTTTACTTCATACAATTAAATTCATGGAAAAACACCACAAACACAACAAATAAATTGTTCGACAATCATTCATTTCAGCAAAGGAGTCCATATTGCAAAGGATTTTGCACTTAGATTGCCTTAAATAGTAAGCTTCTATGGTACATTCTTAAATATTGGCTATATAAAAAGTCAGTTTAAGTTAAACATTTCAGAACTGTTTGGGGAGGCCTGTGGAAATACTTGCTCCAGGGAGCTTGGGATCCTGATGTTTCCTTCCCGTGGGAAGGACATGGCCTCAACACCCTTTACCATGAAGCAAGGTTTCCGGAGGTCTGTGCTCACCTCTAAGAAACTGCCTAGAAGAAGGAGATTTATACAGTATCTAAAGGTCCTCTGATCTCTGTTTTCAGATTTTCTTTTTATTTGCTGATTTTTATTTGCTAATAATGCTGGTTAAAATTTCTGTGTCGAGTACCTCTTGAAATCATATTTGTTTGTTCTTCCCTTATATAATCGTAAAGAATAGCTTTCCCGGGCTTCCCCGGTGGTGCGGTGGTTGAGAGTCCACCTGCCGATGCAGGGGACACGAGTTTGTGCCCCGGCCCGGGAAGATCCCACATGCCGCGGAGCGGCTGGGCCCGTGAGCCATGGCCACTGTGCCTGCGCGTCCGGAGCCTGTGCTCCGCAACGGGAGAGGCCACAACAGTGAGAGGCCCGCGTACCGAAAAAAAAAAAAAAGAATAGTTTTCCCATTCATGTTCTAAATAAGGTAAAAGAATTGTTGACTGTTATCCTTACAAACTTTTCATTTCTGCCCTGAAGGAAACAAAATGCTCAACGTATTCGTGCTCCACTTCTCCCCTCACCCCAAAGCACTCCTCTCTCTCCCAAGAAGAAGTTTCTGGTCACCCACATAGAGATTTGGACACAGGCTGCTGCCCAAACACTGTCATCCGTTGCCCATCTCAGGGTGAGAAATCCCAGATCAGGGCCCCAATTTTGTTCAAGGGTAGAAGAATCCCACTTTCAGGCAGTGAAGAGGCAATACCATAACACCTGGCATGGTAGGTAGTAGAGAATAAAGAAACTAAAATCCTTTGACCAGTCTGTCTCCTGGTGTGCTTCAATTTCTGACTCACGTAAGCCAACAAAATCTAAATAATGTCTGCCCAGGGAGGGAAGACAGCACAAATTGACCAGACCCTAAAACTCTCAAACCTTTTGAATTAAGTCAGGTACATCTGCTCTTAATTACATACATGCACACACACTACACAATAAACGCATACACAGTGGTAGATTAAAGACAGCTGCAAGTTCTTTGCTCTTCTTCCCAATGAAAGTAGAGCCTAATTCTCCTTTGTATCTGGGTTGGCTTTAGTGCCCTGCTTGACCAAGAGAATGTGATGGTCATGATATTCTGAGTCTGCTAAGGCTGGCTCGGAAGGTATGCAACTTTCACCCAGGTCTCTTGGACTGCTCACTCTTGGGGAACTCTGCTTTAGGATGTTCCTTCTTGGATTCCAGCTGCCACACTGTTAGAAAGCCCAAGAAGCCCCACAGAGAAACCCATGTGGAGAGGAACCGAGGCCTCTTAGCTGACTGCCCTGACTGAACTCCCAGCCAATAACCAGTGTCAACCATCAGCTGCATGAGTGAAGTCTCTTGGACCACCCAACCACGCTGGGCCTTTAGATGAGCCCAGCCACCATCGACAGCAATGCATGAAAGACCCCAGCAAGAATACCCCAGCCTAGCCCTTCCTCACAAAACTGTGAACAAAATAAAACGTATGTTTTAAGCTATGAAGTTTCTAGGTGGTTTGTTAAATATTGATAGATTTCCAGAATACACACATTTCCGCAGTCACCATACTAATGCCATGCATCCTACAAAGGACCCCAGTAACTCAAGTTTAAATTAACTTCCCCTTCCCACTTGCTAGTAATCCAGAATAAATGGGGGTGATGGCTTGTGTGACTTTCTGTCCCATCCAAATGGGACAAGACCAGAATTTTGAAACTATTCAAGAGACAACACTGATATTTATGGTATTTGGTTTCTAACTGATTTTGCAGACCCAAATCTCTGTGTTACCTGTATCTTATCCTATATCAGTTATAATCTCGGGTAAGAAAAAAGTATATTAAGCTTGTAATGCTCTACTCTCAACATTTTGTAGAAATTCCTCCCCCAGAAAAATTATTTCCTGATTTATGGTCATCTTAACTCATATCTCCAACCTCAACGTCTTGCAATTTAACAAGGAAATACGTTAAACATTGTTGACTTTGAACATCCCAGGACTTTGATGAGCCTCACTGCCATTTAAAGTACCCGAGTACTGAAAAGCAGAACAAACAGAAGAACTATTATGAAAAAAACCCCAGTACTTATCCATTCATCTCTTCAAATAAGGACAGTTCAAAGTAATATGGGAAAATGGAACACAGTGAATTCTACCACACATACATGCAAAAATAAAACCATGCTGGAGGCTATATGATATCATATCTGTACCCTTCAAAACAGAATCCTGCCACTTGGAATTATAACACATTTTCCTTTCATTAAAGCTGCTCTGTGTGAAAAGGGTGTTATCCTGTCATGGCTGAAACTCCTTCAGAGAAAGAACTGGAAGCATCAAATCCTCGCAGGTCAGTTCAGGACAAAACCTGGAGCACAAGTTAGCAGGATCATTTGTGAGGGTTTGCGATTTGCATGATTTATTAGATAGAACTTGTTCCCACTCTGTAAGATGTCTTGAATGCATTTAGACCAATTCTCCCAGTACTTAGGAGGCAAAGACAATCAGATATACTTGTTTGTGTGAAGCAAAGTTATCATAAACTAAACTACAAAAGCAAATTCTCCATGATGACTTCAGCTCACTCCATATAATACCACCAAGAAGAATTTACAGCTTTCAAAATCCAATGTCTATAAAGACAGAATGCCTCAAAGGAAAATGGTACCATACTTAAAATAGTGATATCTTTTATTAGTACAGTAAAGTCCTATTTTTATGGAATAGGATGGGTCTGAGGTCATTCCATAAAATTGATTTCCCAGAAAATGGAAATAGGCAATTTACCCTAAGAATTTTATTGAAAAATTATGCTAGTCTATTTGAATAATGATGGGAATGTTCTACACATTTCCTTTATTAATGAATTAAAATACACAAAACATCATAAAATTATATTAGAGGTTCAAAAGTATCACTTAAATCTTCTTTACCAGTCACTTTCATTTTGTAACATCAGCAGTTCCATTAAAATCGTATTATGTAAAAATGGGTTTTTACTGTAATAATAGTTATTACCTATTTAGCTCCCAAGGTTGGTGTGAAAATTAAATAATAAGCCATTGGAAAGCAAATACAAAGTGTTGCTAATACCAGAGGCCAAGAGGGGCAGGCAGATGGGAAAACGAAGGAAAAGAGCACCTGACACATTAAAAATCACAGCGTTCATCTATAATTCCATTATTGCCAACACTCCACGCAGCAGTCATGTGTGCTGATGTTATCTCATTTAATCCCCTCAACATGATGATATATTAATTTTAACCCTCATGTTATAGATGAAGGTCGGAAACGTTTAAAACGTGTCTAACGCCACACAGTTGGTAAATGTCAGAATCCAAATGTGAACACAGCTTTGCCCTCGTCAACAGCCCATCCTGTATCTCCTAAAACATTGCTCCCTCCCCAGTACACCCTTGTGTCTCGTAACTGACCTTCAGTTTCTTATCCCATCTATCAAGGTCCTCTTCAAATGCCTCTTCCTCCCTGAAGTCATCTCTCTTCATCTTGCCTGGGACAAGTGTTTGATTCTAAACACTTCTGGTGTTTATTACAGCTATTTGTTGTATTATTAAGTATTAGTATGTGTTTTATCAACCCAGCTAAGTTACTAGCTGTTTGAGATCACGGCTGTATCCCATTTGCCTCTGGAGCACCAGATCAGAGCACCTGGTGTGGTGACTGTTCAGTTATTGTTGGTTAAATTGAATTGGAAAGGAATGTTAACTTGAATTAAAACTATATTTGCTACCAGATGCAAAGCAGATACTTCTACCAACGGCTCATGGCATCAGATACCTCTTTGGGAAGTTTCTCCAGTTTCTCCACACGTATGTACCTAATGAGAACGTAGCAAGATTGAATTCCTCACGTAGAGTATCTGACATATGCTAGGTATTCAATAAATTTTTTTTAAATTCCAAGTGAAGGGAACAATGGGAACAGGAAGTAGAGAAGTATAAATTCAGTATAATATGGAGTCTGATTTGAGTGAATCAGAGCAAGTAGGAATGGTGAGTTTTTAAAAATATGTATGTGGTAAAGAGTTAGGGCTCTGGAATCAAACTGTCTGCTTTCCTGGGCCAGCCTTTTTACTTATTAGCTGGGAGAAACTTTGGCAAGTTACTTAACCTCTCTATGTCCCAAATTCCTCAGCTATAGAAAGGAAGATAACAACAGGATCCAAATCAAAGTAGTTGTGAGGAATGATCGAGAAGATCCATGTGGAACACTTAGCACAGTGCATGGCAGACACCCAGCACTCAAATTATAGTTGCTGTTACCATCATCGTCATCATCAGGAACATCTTAATTCTTAGGACTCTGTTCAAAGGAAAAGGCATTACTTTCCACAGACCTGTAAAATCTGATAGCTGTACTGGGTCGATCCTGTGAAATCCCAAGATTCAGTTCTGGTATGAAATTATGGATGCAGCATGGAGAACATGCGCTTCATTCAAGCAGTGCTCGGTGTCTCTTTTGTGCCAGACTTGGGTGAACAAACTGACTTGTTTCAGAGGAGGCAGGGAGTGAAAGAAACCAGAACGGCCAGAAAGGTCAAGAAGGTAAAACCACAAGTAGAAAGACGAGATGAATTCAATCCCAAGGTCCATCAGAGGTCAAAATATCAGGGTTTGCCAAAAAAATCAAAACAGAAGAGTAAAGCCAGTACAGCGCCTACAAAAGACCCCCAAACTAGGGCTTCCCTGGTGGCACGGTGGTCGAGAGTCCGCCTGCCGATGCAGGGGACACGGGTTCGTGCCCCGGTCCGGGAAGATCCCACATGCCGCGGAGCGGCTGGGCCCGTGAGCCATGGCCGCTGAGCCTGCGCGTCCAGAGCCTGTGCTCCGCAACGGGAGAGGCCACAACAGTGAGAGGCCCGCGTACCGCACAAAAAAAAAAAAAAAGAAAGACCCCAAACTAAACAGAACAGATTAAAACACTGGCAACTATAAGATAATTTTCTGGAATTAGGGCTTCTTTGAGGAGAGAGGCAGCAAGAAGTAAGGACTTCATTTATTATATATTACAAATCTGTTTTCATTCCCTTATTTTTCCAACTGAAAACTAAATAATGAACAATAATTGCAGATTTAAAAAATCTTAACTTCTCTGATCTTTACAATAATACTGAAGGACCAAGTGGGAGATACTTCAGACATCCAGTATCTGTGCCCGCCCATCCCCCTGCCGCCTTTTTCCAGAGCACTGATCTGTGCTCTTTAAGAGCAGCTTCACGGAGAACTCGGGTCCATCTTACAAGCTGACCATGAACAAAGGAATGAAGGATGATGGAGAATGCCAGGGGCCCCAGCAACCAGGACACACAGTAGATACAGTCAATGCAGTGCCAAGCAAGATAGCTAAGATTGCTCCTCCCTCAGCATAAAGGTCTCAAGGATACAAAAAGCTTGGCAACCTTCAAAAGCTTCTCTTGCTTCCCGCATGCAGTGGGGGAAACAGTTTGCTCAGTGGGAAAAACCATAGCCCAGGGCCAATCCACTGGCTACATTCATCAAAAAGAAGGCTGAGGCAGAACAGATTTTTCCTTTCCCTATAGGAATGACTCATGAGCTTGTTTATTCAGAAAGTTCCATCCTCCATGGAGAGAGGTGGATGATAGGGGGGTGGGATGATAATAATAGTTTAAGTTTGTACGGTCAGCCCGCTCCCTCTGTCCTCACCTCTCTGTGCAGTTCCATGTGCACCCCACCAATGCCCAGAAGGTGGTCAGTACGTTTTAACCTTTCTGCCTTCATTTCCCATCGTAAATAAAGCAAACAACGCCACCACTCTTTTCATTTACGTTAGTCCTTTTAGAAAGGAAATGTACTTGACTGGTTAAGAATAAGGACTTGGAGTCAGATCGTCTGGTTCAAAATCCTGGTTGTGCTGAATTGCAAACTGTGTGGCCCTGGGCAAGTAACTTAACAGGCTTGGACCTCTGTTTCTCTGTCAGTAAAAATGGGAATGATAATATTACCTGTATTGCAGAGCTATTGTGAGGATTAAACTAGTTAATATATGGAGAACGATTCCCAAGTATTGTTAGTTGTCAACAAATGTTTGATATTAGCATTATTATTATTTCACAGATGACCAAATATTCTTTTTCCAGTACTGATCTTCTTTTATTCAGTATTACTTTAAAAAGTTCAAATTAAACCATAAATGGAAATAGGTCCTAAGAAATATATCTGTTGTATGAAAAACATTTTCTTCTTGGGCTAGGGAAATTTTCTAGTAGTTTCAAGAATTCTCTCCTAAGAAAGAAGAATTTTGTAAATATGGTGTATATTTCTGTACCTCTGAGGAATCACCTTTCCCTTCTTATGTAAACAAAAAGAGAGTTCTAGGTAGATGGATGATGGATAGATAGGTGATAGATTAGGTAGCTGATAGATTGATAGAATTTTATTTTTCTATTTGATTTATCCGTTCCTTTTCCATCATCTTTGAAAAATCAAGGCAACAGAAGACCTTGTCATTCTTCTCAGTCCTATATTAAAAGATTCACAAAGGCAAAAGATAGGAGGCATTTGAAAATTGCTTCTTTCCATATACCCTGTGTCTTTCAAACATAAGGATACTAAAATTTTCTGTAAATCTGTTCTCTGACACATTAGAAGAATTATCCAGCTAGTGGATTAGTCTAACTCCTTTTGGCATGGAGACTATTTATCCCACCTTTAATGAAGGTAGGCTGAACTATTTTTTCTGGTTTTTACTGGATTATGAAATTCCTCTCCTGTAATAACCCGAAAGAGAAAGTGGTAGACATAATTGCCTATTTATTTCCACATTCTTTACTGTGTTGTTCAATATATTTAAATGACAGATAATCCCCAATTAGATTGGCCCAGTTCAGTCTGTCTGTGATTATTTACCCCATAGATTGTTTCACTCACTGGGTAAAATCAGGACGTCATCCCCAGGGCCTGGAATGGTACCGCTGTGTCCTCCCCAGCCCTTCTCCATGCCTTCCCATGCTTCGGGGAGGGACCATTTTAAAACTGACTCAGGTGCAAAGGAAGAAGCTAGAAAACAAAAGGAAGATAGCAAGGGTAACTATGAAAATCTGATTCACTATGATAACTTACAAATTCTATCCTTTATATTAGGATCCTGGTGACATTTTCACTTCCCAAAGAAGCTGCCTTTAGATATTTTATAATGTTCCATAAAAACATTTATCAGGCATAAAGCAGGTAATTACTCAATCCTTAGAAGATTACCTCCACTTCTAGGGAAAATATATTCTACTTTCGTTATTAAACTTTTGTGTTTTGCCTTTACTATAAATACTACAACATGTGTTTATCACGAAACATTTGGAAAATGCAAATATAGAAAGAAAAAGAAAAATAATAATTGTCTACTATCTCACCACCTAGAGATAACCGCCATTAACCTTTTATTTGTATTTCCTTCCAGAATTTCTCAGCATTTTTACATAATTTAGATCCTATAACATGCAATTTTACATTCAGTTCTTATTTTACTTGGCAGTTTTTCACATGCATTTTGTAATGTCATTAAAACTCCTTGTAAACATGATTTTAATGGTTACATAATATTCTATCACATGAAAAGCCCACAATTTATTTAACCCCTAATGTTTGGCATTTAGGCTTTGTCCACTCTCTTTGCAAATTATAGAGAATGCAGTGTTAAATATCTGTGAAAAGCTGCCAGTAATCATGATTTCTTCTTAAAATAGAATCTTAGCAATGGAATCACTAAGTCAAAGGGTATGATTTTCTCACAACTCTTAATGTGTATTAAAGGCAGGGCAATCATCTGAACACCTCTCACTGCCATAATTTACATATAGTTCATAAGTTACAACTGGTTTTTATTGATTCTGCCACTGATGATCAAGTGGCATTTTCTTTTCAACCATCCCACTGGCCTCTTCAAGAAACTGTAGCAGAAATCTAATAATTTCCAGTGGGGACCATACCACGCCAATGTGAAATGTACCCACACATTCTTTTCTGGAACATGATCCCTGGTACAGAGTCAGAAGGGCAGAGAGATTGTCTCAAAAGACGAGGATGAAAAGATTCACAGATGACCAAACTCTCTTCTTCCAGTACAGATCTTCTTTTATTCAGCATTCACTTAAGAAGTTCAAGTTAAACCATAAATGACATTAGGTTCTTTTAGGGGAAATATATTTGTTCTATGAAAAATATTTTCTTTTCCACCTAGGGAGATTTCCTAGGAGATTCAAGAACTCACATGATGAGGGAGGGAATCTCATCTATTACTTGCTAATTTCACAAGCATAAATAATGAGTGCCCTCTCCATCAGAACAGTCCTAAAAAACAGTGATGCGAAAAGAAATAAAATGTCATGCTTGCTCCCAAGGAGCAACTGGCATTGTGTAAGTATGTAAGTAAATACTGGAGGGATAGAACGCGAAAGGGAGTACCTGACCAAGGGAGGGAGGGAGACCTTGCCAGGGGAGGCTTCCTGGAGAGAAGCATCTGAGATCTGAGCTGCACTGTAAAGGCTTGGGACCTACCCAGGTGAAGTGGGTGAGGGTGTGTGGTGAGAGTCTGCACTCCAGAGGGGTGAGCACGCGCGGTGGCAAGAAATGAGAGATCACATGGAAGAACTATAAGCAGTTTGGTGTTGCTGAGTCACAGAGCTGGAAAGAGGCAAGTGGTAGGGCTAGAGGAATAACCAGAGGTCAGAGTGGGAAGGGTGACAAAGATGGAGGAGCCAAGGGTAAGCCCTGGGTTTCCAGCAGGTGTGGTGTCAGATGGAGATGCCCATTAAGACAGACATCGACGAATTCAGTTTGGGCCATTTGGAGTTTGGGGTGTCTTTGAAGCCTCCAGGTGGAGATACACAGCAAGCAGGGGATGGCTATGAATCTGAAGGATGGGAAAGAGCTCTAAGTCCGAGAGATAGATTTTGGCATTATCACCCCAGAGGCCGTATTTGAAAATCTGAGGATGGTTGTGAGAGCTCCAGGGGACTCCAGTGTGGAAAGACAAAACGCCTAAGGTCAGAACCACGGGGAACACCTGACTATTATGTCTACCTGAACCCAACTCTCCAGTGGTCGTGGTCTAATTAGGGCCCTGGGATAACTTAAAAGTACATGGATTGTGGTCAAGTAGAAATCCTAGGGATAGGGAGGGTGAGAGGGAGGGAGACACAAGAGGGAAGAGATATGGGAACATATGTATAACTGATTCACTTTGTTATAAAGTAGAAACTAACACACCACTGTAAAGCAATTATACTCCAATAAAGATGTTAAAAAAAAAATGAAATCCTAGACAATTTAATTAACACAAAATATACCCCACACCATGGAAGCCAGGCAATGTTTTGCAACAAACTCTACTCAGAAAGAGGCTTTAGAAATATTTTATACTTACTCAATATCCTGTAATAAACCATAGTGTGAAAGAATGTGAAAAAGAATATATATATGAATATAAAAAGTATATATATATATATGTATGTATAACTGAATCACTTTGCTGTACACCAGAAACTAACACAACACGATAAATAAACTATAATTCAATTAAAATAAAATTAAAAATATAAATATTTTGGGCTTCACTTGTGGTGCAGTGGTTGAGAGTCCGCCTGCCGATGCAGGGAACACAGGTTCGAGCCCCGGTCCGGGAAGATCCCACATGCCGTGAAGCGGCTGGGCCCGTGAGCCATGGCCGCTGAGCCTACGCGTCCGGAGCCTGTGCTCCGCAACGGGAGAGGCCACAACAGTGAGAGGCCCACGTACCGCAAAAATAAATAAATAAATATTTTATAAACACCAATAATGCCTTTCTAAGTTTCCTCCCAGTTTTGTCTCCTTTTCAATACTATACCCTAAACACCCAGGTGGGGATAGGGTGGGAGTATTTGTTGAGGTGGCCACTAACACCATAAAGTCCAGAAAAAGATGTTCTTACTTCCAGTGATATTTCAAACAGGCAATGATCAGTTTCTTTAAAACCCTACTCCAAGCTCCAAAAACCCTTAATTGCTTCAATTTTGTATCACAGATGTTGGAAACAAACATCCTTCAAGTCTGTCATCTTCACTCTCATTTATGGGAATGTTTAAACTGTCTTTAACTGAACAAACTAAATCTTAAGGTAGCTATTCTAAGCAATGTTATGATGAATGAATTTGATCATTCTATATCATCCTGCCTTAAAATAAGAACCCTTAATGGACAAGGACATGTTTAGTCTCCTGCAGAATTATGAGATGTCTATACAGTTAAAATCAAGCTTCTAGATGACTATTTTTAATATAGAAAGAAGAGGGGAGGAAAAGAAGCCTAAAGAGTTAAAGCTATCGGAGGCATACATGGAGAACCAGAAGAGAGGAATGTCTTGGAAAACTAAGAAATAGAGAATGTACAGAGAGTAGAAGTGATCTTGTTAATAGCAAATTTCCAATAAGAGAGGGAATAAGAAGTGGTTATTGAATGTGACAACTAGAGCATAGTGATCAAGATGAAGAGGGTCCCAGTGGAGCGATGGAGGTGGCAACCACTTGGATTACAGTAGATTGAGGAATGCACTGGAAGTAAGGAAGGGAAGACGCTGGGTCTGATCCTGCAAAAAGCTCATTAAGGAATGAATAGCCTTAAGATTTGAGACCCTCAGCCTTTGATCTGTTTTCCCAATCGTTAAATACGCTAGACTTATCTTGAAACTGGAGTCCATGAATTTTGGTCAGGACCAACCTTTGTGATGAGCCCTCACCCTGCTTTCCTCTCAAATTTGTCAGTCAACAACAGCCACCATTTGAGATGGTCTCCAACTTGGTACGTGAGCCAAGTATTCCTTCTCCACCTCAATCCTTCATCTACCCCAGCGTTCTATGGCTCCACATCAAGAGGAGGCTAGTATTCTGAGAAGTTTGCAGGAGTAATATAAACTACAGGAGGATTTAGGGTCCATGAATTTTGTTTTGATTTGATTTTTTAATTGAGAGGTGACAAAGAGTCATTTGCTGATAAAACAAAGTTCAGAAGATGTTAGAAGGGATGGGATGAGTTTAAACAGGAGAAAGGCTGACAGATCCAGAGACCAGAGAAAAGGAAAGAAACTTGATCTGTGGGGAAAGGGATGGCAAATTTACAAAGACAGTATCTGATCATCTGAATATTTTTATATGACTGTCAACAATATTTGCAACTAGCCCCCACTGAAAAGACAACATGGTTGAGGTAAAGGCTCTTCAGAAATATTTTTTGTGTTCCCCCAGTGTGGGTTGCTTCACCCTCCTCCTCTCTCCCATCTTTTATAACGCATCATGGACACCAAGAGGAAATCAATGGAGCCACAGTGTTGGAGGAGCATGAAAAACCTGCACTGGGGTCTTCAGAAACCTGGGTACCACCTTCACCCAAATTAGCATACATCCTTACCCCAAACCCACTAAGCACCCATACAACAACTTTCATCAGCACCACCTCCTCTGCTTCTTCCCAGCATTGGCCCACGTATACCCTAATTTCTGCTGCCTCTGGAGTATCCTGTCTACCAGGTCCCCATAATGACCAGCACAATCCTGTACACAGAATAAACCCTCAACTAACTAAGTGAGCTAAAAAGGCCCTATAGCAGAACACCTCAACCCAAAATGTTTTTTCTGCATTACATATTCATTGTTATCTCTGAATCGGTCAACATATAGATGGAACTCCATTATTTATTCCATTCTTGTTTTGTCAAAGAATTTTTGATATTGCAAAAATTGTACTATTTTTCATAGAGCTCTCCATTAAACAAAAGACATGCCATATTTAAATTTTGACATTATCACTTATACCCCACACGATAGAAATCAAGCAATGTCTTAGAACCATATTAATAATAAATATTTGAATCTAATGGATGGTAATGTACTAGTTCTGTAACTCCCTGGGTCTTAGGAGTTTTCTGTCCCAACCTGTATAAGATAGGAAAATTGGCTATATATATATAATTAATTTTAATCTAACTCATAAGTTAATATATGCCCAAAAGGTAATTTGAATACCTTAGGGTTTACATGGTATAACAGAAAGAACACTGGACTGAATTGGAAACCTGAGTTCTCATCCAGGCTCAACCACTGATTACTGATGTGACTAAGTAAACTATTTAATGATTAGGCTTCCATGCCCTCATTTGTAAAATGAGGCAATTGGATAGGACAGCTTGTGAGGTTCCTTCCCTTACTAAAATTCTACGACTCTATGAAGCCTCAGCTTTCTATTTATTCAGCATGTTGTAATTGACAGGCCAAGTGAAGCACCTCCCAGTTAAAACTGACCCCTGCTGAAAAGTCCTGGATTCCAGCCACCCACAGTGTCCTTCCAAAGAGTCCTTAATACAGAAATCTTCGCACTAAGTGCTGAGAGGCACGTCATGCTGACGAAAGCTGCCCAACCCAGGAATGGCCACCCACAGATGGTCCAGTATCCTCTGAGGGGGCCTGACATGAGAGCTCCCCCAACAGGTAGGTTCTCTACAAAATAGGGGCTGACCCAACCGAACGTATCTCTTCTCGGGGGAAGTTGAACACAGGACATCCAGAGAGGAGAGAGTTGTAAGATACTATTCTTTGGTAACAGTTATTTTAAAGGAAACATATTCCTTGATTATTTAGTCATTTGATGGACATTCCCCGGTGACCATAAGACCCCATGAAGTCAAAGACCATTCTATCTTGTTCACTGTTGTCACCTCCCACATCTCACAAGAGAGGCATTCAACAAAGCATTTTGAGTCACCTAAAGGAAAAAAGTGATAAAGAACTAGGGACAGAAAGAGCAAAGGCTATGGCAGCTCAGAAACAGACATAAAAACAAAGAATCCCTTTCTTCTCGGTCCAATAAGCATGAAAAGGTCATCGTCGGTACTTCTAGTTTACATACAGTTTTAGTCCCATACCGTAACCTCATTTATTTATTAATTTAAATGGAGAAATTAGATCATTTTCTGATTAGCCTGGGCTCTTCTCTGACATAACACAAAAATGCCACTGGAAATCAAAGGAAAACTCAGGCTTTGAAAAGATTTATCCCGGCTGCAAATGTATAGTTAAACAGACTCCGGGTAAACAAAAACAAACAATGAAATACATTAGAAGGCGCTTATGAGTCATTTAGTCTCTGAGAGTTTAGCTTTTATGAGTTAGAAAGATTTCACAGAACCATCTGACTTATGGGGAGGATTTGTTTACCCTGATTTCCTGAAATTACTGGGAACAGTTACAGTTTTAAGATACCCTGAATTTTTCTTTCCATTTGGTGGGGGCCTAATGGCTCATCTGCAGATCTGGACTCCTGTGTGCACATATGGTCCATAATTCATGAAATGCGCTTATTTACATGTTGTAATTCTTACTTTCCTATGTTTTGAAATGCACCAATTCTTATATCTTTCTTTGACATGCAGACGTATATTTTAGCTGTAGGGGTGACACAATAAGGAGTTGTCAGACATAAAAGCATTAGGGCTCATACTTGCCCTACAAACAGTATGATGGGAGGAATTTATAAAACGACTGGAGGACATTCTGTTGTACCAGGCAATTCTATTTGATGAGTTAATACTCACCTGAAATAGTTGGCGCCACACCTTCCCTCACCTGGAGAATTACTTGAACTTGGCCTTCACCTGAAACTGAACACAAAAAACCGTTAACTTGGATGTGATACAAAGATTATCTTAATACGAAAGACATTCACGTTTGAGAACGATGGCTTTGTGCTAAATTCTCCCCAACCTAACTAAATTTTCAAGATAAAAAAATGAAGTCCTTGTTAATTAGTCTAACAATTGATTTCCAATATTTGATTTTGATTGTTTTTATTTGATTAAATTTAATTGCAGTGAGCTTTCCAAAGGAATTGGCACATAAATAATTAGGGAAAAAATTGTTTCACCATATGTTCTTTGGAGGCCAGTGTTGGTGAGCAGGACACCCCTCATATCCTATTTCCCCTCCATCGGTTTGAAGGCTCCGCTTTTAGAATTCATGTATTTTTCACCAGTAGAGTTCAGATTACCCATGAAATGTATTTGCTTTACCTTTATCCAAACAAATTGTCCTTTTAATGAAGCCTTTTCCCCACCCTGCTTTCTCCTCCCATCTTCCAAACCAACTGAGCACATTTAAAAGGCCTGGGGTTCATTAATTTTAAGCGTTCAATAAATTAGTGGAAATAATCAAAAGGCCTGATTCTTTCTGATAATGACAATTTGATGTCAGTATAAACCAGTAGATTAAGCTGGGAACATATGCTCCTTTGCCAAGAGAGGCTGCTGTAATTAAATAGTGAATTCATCTACAAGGTGCTCTCACGCCTGATTAATTAGTAATCAGGTGCGCGAACTCCACTCTTCAGTAACACCTTGTCTCTTAGTGGTTAATTACCTTTCTGCCTTATTCGATGCCATGGAGGCCAGCACCTCCCACCACTGAAGGACCCAATGATGCTGAAGGTTGCCGCCTTGGGGCCTTGGTCCCACCCATGCTCTCCATTTGCCTCTCCCCGGAGCCCTAAACCCTTTCCTCTATCACAGAATGGAGCAGACCGAGGATCATTCTTTCTAATCACAAAGCATAAGCGTCAGAACATTACAAAGAAAATAATCCCCCAAAACACCCATGATGAGACCTCTCTGATTCTATTCTTATCTTGTTCATTATTCTCACTTAAAAATTTTCTGTAATAACCTATAATGGAGTATCATCTGCAGAAATACAGAATCACTATGCTGTATACCCGAAACTAACATAATATTGTAAATCAACTATATTTCAATTTAAAATTTATTCCCATTATAAAATGCCTGAGTCTGTGGCTTTCTCCTTCCACTGTACACACTTTTTTGACCAGGTAGAATGGCCAACATGTTCTTTATGTGCTCTACTTTATCATCACTTCCAAAGCTTTACCTATATTGTTTCTTTATACTATTGAAAATTTCACCCACTTTTCTAACTTAAATAATAAAAGTAATTAATAATAAAGCCACCAGCTTAACATCTTTTTTTCTATAATGTCTAACTCATCCACTTCTGCTCACACTGAACTATGCATTTTCTAAAGTTTAAAAGCATTTCTAAAACCACACAGTGATACTTATCCCAAGCTCTCTTTCAATTGAGCAAATACCACTGTGCATCAACTGTGGTGAATTTAGGATTGTCTCAGTCCTTAGCTCTGTCTTTAAATCTTTGAGGGAGGGACTTTTCTCCTGTACCTTAAGACACTAGACATTGTTGGACATGTAGATACTTAATTTTCATGGACCAATCAGAAATCCTAAATTTATACTGCTCTACTCTGTATGCCAGAACTCAACTGGCAATTTTGACAAATTAAATAAATGGAGGCAGGAATTAACCCTTTTAAAGGAGGCAAAAGACAAAATGGTAAAAAACATAGGTTCCATCAGAAAGAAAAGAGAAAGGGAATATGGCAAAATGACATCTAAAAACATGTAAAAGTCTGTAACAATAGAATACCCTTGTATAAGAGAAAGGAATAAAATATTGTAATGGAATCAAACTCTAGGAAAGGTAAAATTTTTTAAAATTCCAAGAATCATTTGGAAAGGGAAGTCAGTTCATTTAAAGATGTTATAAAAATCATCCTTGTACTCACTGATATAGAAAACAAACTTATGGTTACCGAAGGTGGGGAGGAGGGATAAACTAGGAGTTTGGGATTAGCAGATACACACTACTATATATAAAATAGATAAACAACAAGGACCTACTGTACAGCACAGGGAACTATATTCAATGTCTTGTAATAAACCATAATAGAAAAGAATATGAAAAAGAATAACAAAACGTTGTAAATCAACTAGACTGAAACATCGTTTTTCCCACTATATAGAGGAGGGAATTTGAAGTAGAGGGAAAATAATCAATGTATCCAGAATCCCCTGGGTGAAAAGGATACCGCCAGCCAGTACGGTATCAGGAACTGTAGTTATGATGATTACATAGTCTTCATAGGCAGCAGTGATGATTACCCGGAAAACTGAAAAGGCGAGCCCTGGACATACCTGACCCCCAGTACAGGCTGTCCCACTTTTCTTCATCCATTAAAGCCCTCACCCAGGCCCTGTTCCTGGTAAACCAAGGCTCCCTGGAGCAGCGAGCACCTCGGCACCGGTGGCTTCTGATCTGGGTGGACTCTGACTTTGTCCAGCCTCTACACGTACACAAATGGCTCCCACCTCCAGAACAACCTCTTCCCCAAAGCAGACACTGAAACTAAAGCATGCTTTGAAAAGCTATTGTTCACTTTATTAAAGCAGGTGTGTGAATATCATTCAATCTGAGAAGAGAAGCAGTTTCAGTATCACAGGAAATGGAGCAAGACCACCAAAAGCAGGAAAGATTAGAAAAGCCTGATTTCCTATACCACAGGCCCCCTGCAGGCTGGTTCTGAGCGTGGGAGCAGAGGGCTCTTTCTTCCCAAACACCACTTCTAGGCGGAGAGAGACCGCAGAGACGGAGCGGGAAGTGCGTGGGTGAAATCCAACAGCCTGGATTTGAATCTTGGGTCTTCCAGGTCCTAGATGTGGGTACCGGACAACTTCTGAACCTCACTCACTTCCTCTGAAAATGGGAATCATTGTACTGTCTTACATCATAGGGTGATTGGGAAGAAAAGATGGAAAATCCAGGTAACGTGCTTAGCATAGCATTTGGCTCAAATGAACAATATGTGTGAGTCATCATCAATACCGTTATTACGACAGGCTCGTTATTCTAGGAGCCAGTTAACAAAACCCCAAAAATATGCTTTCACTCTTTTGACAGCTGCACCTAATCACAATAAGCCCTGGTATTCAGAGTTGTAAGCAACTTAACCAGATCCGCTGAAGTTTGCTAAGTGCTTTGACTCTGTAAAAGCGTAAATGCAGTGTCATTTCCAATTTGGAGAAATACCAAGAGGGATAAAAATCATTTGAGAATAAAGGTATTGACTCAGGAAGAGTTTAAGAGCCTAACACAAGCTGTGACATTGTACATATGCTTTCTCAGTGCTTATGATTTCTGATTTTGTATTTGTCATATGAGAATGGTTAATCTCCTTTGTTTATCAATGGAGCCTCACTGCCGTTGATCCTTCCAAGATCGTAAGAATATCTGGTTGGTCCTCAAAAAGAAAAGAAGCCTTTGGGTCAATTATAGCCAAATTATTCTGATGAGTGCTACATGATCTAAGCTTGCTATAAACACAGACATCTAGGAGAAAGAGAGAAACGTGTAAGAAAATGGCTCCCGGTGAGAGAAAAGAGAGTTACTCGTGTAGATCTGATTCTCATGCCTGCCAGAGTGATGTGTTGGCAAATTTTGTCCTCACGAGGGCCCCAGGGAAGAGAAAAATTAATTGATTCTCTCCCAGGGCAGGTCCCATTTTCTCTTGGAATTTTGGAGGGAGAGAGGACCTGCTTACCTAAAAAGAAAAACCAGCTGGTATCTTAGCAATAGATCCCTTGCCTGTTTTCTTCTTCACTCTATCCCCAGGCTCACTTTGCCACTGAGGACTGTACATGTATTAGGACCTCTTGCTCAGCTCACATTTATCTAGCATGAGTCAGCTACTAACTACACGTGGAGAGAACGGGAAACAGCAACTGCTTCTGTGTCTGTGAGTTCCTTCCAGTCTCACCTGACTCGTGCCTGCTCTCCCTCTCTTTCGGCCCTGGACCCAGTTCCAGTGCCATCTTCATGGGCCAGCTCTTGGGTTGGTCCTCTCTTTGCATTTTCATCTTCACCTGCCCTGTCCCCGACCTCCACCTCTTCTCACACTCCTGCACCCTCCTGCTCTGTTTCTCCCTCCCTGTTCAGTTCTTGCTCCCCAGAAATGAGCCTCATTCACTCAGCCACAGAGAAGGCTTTCTTGTCAACTGGTCCCTGAGCAGCTAAAGCTTGATTCGCAGGACCACTCTCGTCTGATTCCAGCCTCTCGGAGAGAGCCACTGAGTGACCTTGACCTCGTCACCCAGGATCTTTTCAAGACCTTCACAGAAATATGATATGAAAATCCTTCCAACACTTGTGAGTCTTCTATTATTCCCAATAACATTCATTCATAAAAAGGTGTAATTTTTTTTAAAAGAACTTGATCAAGATGCTGAGCGATACATCTGCATTAACCAGTCCTGAGAGTTAGCTCAATTAAACCTTCTTAATTAACTCAGAGAACAATAACAACTGTTCTTCTGACTTAGAGCAAGGTTTGCCACGCTTGCACAGGGCGTATGTGATTCCTGGGCCCTGCACAGATCTACAGAACCAGAACTTCCGGGGGCGGGGGACCTGGGAGCAAGCATTCCAGCTGTTTGCCCATGAGGCACACTTAGAAAGCACTTCTTGAAGGAATTTTACAAACTTTTCCATACTCTACTCTTAAAAATGTGGTTTTTACTCACAGGTAAAAA
The DNA here is from genome assembly GCF_964270905.1 of Leucopleurus acutus. Taxonomy (NCBI): domain Eukaryota; kingdom Metazoa; phylum Chordata; class Mammalia; order Artiodactyla; family Delphinidae; genus Leucopleurus; species Leucopleurus acutus. The sequence continues at coordinate 79,443,781 of NC_139153.1, forward strand.
CCTGTGAGTAAAAGTTTCTCTTAGCAAGTGGCAGGTATTCTTAGCAAGTGAGGAAAGGAACCCAGGTTAAAAAAAGAGAGAGAGAGAGAGAGAGAGATTCACAATTCTTACTTTTCATCAATTATACCAAAAATTTGAAAACCAAAGTATACTCCCAAAATATAAAATGTAATGTGATAATTTTAGTAGTATAAAAGTTTTATTTTAATAGTTATGAATGTTAATGTGTTTTAGAGAAAGCAAGTAGGTCATTAAACCCATGATTTTATGGATAATATTGCTTAAAAAAAAGACAAGTTTTAAAAATAAGGCAGTGTGGGAGTTGACTTAAGAAAAAAATCAAGTAAGTAATAGCACAGGAGGCATAAGGATGTGACAAAGTCTGAAGGCGGTACTCAAATATGTAAAGTTCAAGAAGCACAGAGGAGTTAACAAGTACAGCTTTTTCCTACAAACAGGAGAAAGAAGAACTGGTTTACAAGGGTGGGTAGGTACACAAGCTTAGATTAAAACAAGACAAAACAAAACACTAGTATACTAGAAAAAACACTGAAATAGAGTCAGAAAAGCCAAGTCAGGATACTGGTTATATCATCCATGACCTGTGTGAACGGAGGCCAGCCACCAGCATCGCTGAGAATTAGCTCCTTAATCTTGAGTGATTCCTTGAAAAAGTATCTGATTCTGATTCCTGAGTTTTCCTTCCTTCCTTCTTTCTTTCCTTTTCTCCATTTCTTCCTTCCTTCCTTCTTTCTTTCCTTTTCTCCATTTCTTCCTTCCTTCCTTCTTTCTTTCCTTTTCTCCATTTCTTCCTTCCTTCCTTCTTTCTTTCCTTTTCTCCATTTCTTCCTTCCTTCCTTCTTTCTTTCCTTTTCTCCATTTCTTCCTTCCTTCTCCTTTTGGAGAAGTTGCTTGTAATTGAGAGGCAAAATCCCTTTTCACATCCGCAGCTCCTGTTCCGTTCTCTATATTTTTGCCATAAAGGTTTGTCGTGCATTTCCCTGAAGTCAGCTCTCTATATTACCGGTACCAATCCTTGGGGATCTTTGGGGAATGAGTTTTCTATAAGAATGTAAATTAATTTATTAACTAGAATGCTATAGATTGCCTTAGAGGGCCTCGGCATGGGAATGGCTGCAGATTTTCAAAGGATTATGATTCTGCTCTGCTCATAAAATCCTCCCAAAGAGCTCTGGGGAGCCAGCTGAGTCCTCTCTCATTAGAACCTAACAAGATTCCTTCTCAAGGAGTTGCATGGGGTCTCCTAGACCAGCTGAAGAACAGAAGGGTCTAGGCAGCAGCCTGCTCCATCCCAGTGCCTTAGCGCTTTGAGAAAAGAGAAACCTGGGCCGGATCCCTGCTCGCCTCACTGCCAACTTAGGAAAACGTGTCTTATTTTCAGGATCTCCCAAGTTAACAGCATCTTTTCTGAGCCTTCTGGGTGATGTGACTTGAGTTGTTTTTTGAGACAATAAAGTCCATCTGTCTTTCTATCCACAGCCCACTTGCCCTCATAGACAACAGCCCCGGCTTCTTGCCAAACAGCCTGCCTTTATCCTGGTGAGGGGGACATTTGGAAACAAGCACTGACCAGCCTGACTAGACGTGTCTTTTTTTTTTCAGTCTGATCAGAAGAAGGTGGTACACGAGAGCCTCCAAGCCTAGCAGGCGGACTTTCTCAGCTGCCGCCTCACACAATATCCCAGCTTGGCTGCATCTCTGCTGTGTGAACTCGGGCGGGGGGGGCGAGTGTGAATGGCGCAGCATCTGATAGGAATTTATCACCCACCGGCTGCTGGTTGGGCAGGGGATAAAGCAAGGGGAAGGGGGCTGTGAGTGTTTAATGCACACTGCCACAACCCAACAGTTTTCCCTAAAGAGCCTCTTCCCAATATAAAAGGACAGGGTCAAAAGTAAGTTGACCCCGGACAGAATGTACAATTATTAGAAGAGAACTGTGCAGGAACAGCTGCTGGGACCCCACCGGTTCCGCATCAGGCTTCCAAGAGTCAGAATATGAATAATCAACTCAAGGGTGTTTTCTCCACCCCTCCTCACCCCCACCACCTCCCCCAGCCTTGTCCTCCTGTTTTGGGCAAGTCCTATTGCGTTTCTACAGGAAGAAGCATAGCCCTCCCTAGCAGCTGCAATAATTGTGTCCCTATTGTGATGAAGACCTCCTCCTGGCCACCCCCCTACAAGTGGCCATTGTCAGCGTGGAGTCAGTGATTACACGCTCCGCCTGATGCTTTGGGGGACCCAGCTGCCTAAGTGCTGACACACGAGTGTGCGGAAGGCCGGGGAGGGGGCCGGTGGAGGTGGAGGCAAGAGGTGGGGGGAGCCCACGGCTGTGAGATGGGACTCTGACATACCAGACCTTTTGCATAAGTCAAGCCCAGAACAAATGAGGCTTTATCAGGCCCCAGTGATGAGGGGGTTTCATCTCCCTTTGAAGTGGAGCAGAGCATGGGGCCTAGCAGCTTTTCCTCCTTTGGACCAAGCAAACATCTTGCTTTTGATACGCTGCATGCTCATTATCTCTGCCCCATTTAATGATTTTTGATTGAAGGGTGGCGGCTGGGACGCCGAGAAGATCGTTAGAGAGGCTCCATCCAGCCAAGCCCGCAAGAAAGGCTTTCCTTGTGCCCGGGCGTAAATTCGGAATTTCTTAACAGTATGCGCTTGTTCTTAGAGGCAGATAAGGGCAGAGCGTGAAATTCTTAATTAAGCAATAAATAGAGAGTGGGGTGTCAGCAGATGTAGCCGGTAGCCATGGCAACGGGAATCACATGGGCAAGAGAGCTGAGACTAGATGTAGGCCTCAGGCCTGGGCCTGACTGACAGCTGAAGAATCCTACAAAGCTTGTAAACCAGATTAATTAGCTGACTAATTATTTCATAGCGTGAATGTAACTAAAAAATAAAAATAGTTCACCACGAACTAAAACATCCCTGGGAAAAAAAAAAACAGGGACAGAGGCAGTGGGAAACTGGCTGTATAAGTCAGAGACAGGAGTGCTAGTGAATCCAATCACAGAGACTGAAAAATGGGCTCTCTGGATTTGACTCCAAGTTTGACAATATGAAGGAACACTTGTTTTACAGTCAGACCCGTTCGCAAGCATGGTGTAGAAGTTGCAGTTCACCACTGCCGTTCATGATACCTCATCACACCAAATATTGCCCCTCCGGGATCCTACCACATAGAACCAGTCTCCTTAAGAAAGACTCTTAAATGAGCAAGGTTATCTTATTCTGTGGGTAACAATTGCTTAAGTGATATTAAGTTTCAATCAGGGGGCCCATATATCATATACGCCATGTTATCATGAATCTGTTATCTTACAAAAGCTAGTCAAGGAAAGTAGAATGAGACTCTTTCAGACAAGTTATGACAGGTATATGGAATTCAAGGCACCTGAGACTGACCACCTTCCAGGAAAAAAGAAACATTCTAGAGAAATAATCTACTGAGAAAATGTGTAATAAAATAACACGGCATGCTAATCACACTTGAAGATGTTTGGGTGTTTTGTACCACAATTCCAAGAGATAAGTAAGTATTCTTAACCTCGCTGTATAGATGCAGCCACGGAGGCATGGAGAATTTATAATTCCATGCCCCAGGTAAAACAGCCAGCCAGCCACTGATTAAAACCCGAAGCCCTAAACTCTGGCCGTGAGCTTTCCAAAGAAGCTGCATTCTGTAAAGACATTGCTGAACAAAGACAAAACTTGCCTTGGTAAAGAAGAGAAAGGCAAGAGTCAAAAAATATTATATGTGCGGGACTTTTTCTTTGTCATGGGGACCAGTGAGAAGTTTTCTCCTGCACCACTGCCCGGCACCCCCCACCCTTGTGGGTCAGTGGCCCATGATTATTGAGTGGGCAGCACACTCTAGTGGAGAGAGTCACAGCCAGGAGCCAGAATGCCTGGGTTCTGCTCTCTGCCATTCTCGGCTGGGTCAAAGACGAGTCAGGCATCTTAAATCACACAGCAAGGAGCTAAATGGAGGAAATGAAGATAATTGTGATTTTTTTAAAACTTCCTCTCTGGGGGGATGTGGTAGGGCTGCACACAAACAATACAAAAGACGGTCTGCTTAGAAGTGGTCAAGGAATGAGTGAAAGCCAGCCAACTGTCAGTGCAGCAAGACTCCAGATGGAAGGCCAGCAGGGAAAGGGGCAGTGTCCCCCCAGCCATGCCCACCCCCCAAAGCCTGACAGGAACCTCGGCGGACCTGGAGGAGGGCCAAGCAGTTTCCCTATAATAAAAGGAGCCTTCTGTACACACAGCCTCCCCCTGGGATTTTTGTTTTGTTTTGTTCTGCTCTTCATTCCAGGAATACGTCCACATAGACTGTGAGGGCTTCTCTTCTTGGATTAAATGTATTTTATGTAAATTATCCCAATCACAGAGACCTATAAAGCCCCATGGTCCAAAGAAAACAATTACGTGAAAGTAACAAACTAATCAACACTAACTGAACTCTACTGCTTGGAGGCTTTTTCAGGGGTCAGCCACAGCTACCGCACTGCTGTTGGGCTGTTGGTCTACCGACACCATGGTAGCCTCCTCATCAACTTCCTAGTGGTGGTGCAGACTTTACACAGAAGACATCCAAAGTCACACCCGATCCACACAACCCAATGTAGCTGCATGGGACACCACCACGGAAGACCAGTGCAAGCCTCGGTTCCTCCTGAAACCTCAAGTCCTCACTGTGCCAGCCCAGGAATGGGAACAGGCCTGGCTCTCGCCACCTACCTACTCCATTCAGACAGAGGACGGCGGAAGCACAGATGGCCATGAAAGCCGCTATTTGGAGGATCAGGAATCCTCTCCAAGGAGTCCGGGTATCCAACTTGCAACCCTCTGTGACTTCCTGTTCCTTGTCCAACTCATATTATTCAAAAGTGGAGATACCAAGGTATTCTGATACAAAGACTCTTTAATTAGTAAAAGCCATCTGCCTAATAAAAATGGCTTATACTGAAATATTCGCCTAAGTCCTATATATGTACATATATAATACAGATGCACATCTACAAAAGATATATATATATACTTATACAGATATGCATTTATACCATATGTGTAAATATAGTATAATGCTATAACTTGCTGTTAATTCAATAGATAATGGGGGGAAGAAAATCTTTAGCTGCATGACTTGATTTTGTTTTCTTGATGCCACAAATGTTCCTTTATCGTGCCTGGTTTGTGCGACTGTTCAAATTAGTTTACAGTTCGTGAACAAATCTGATCAATGGACAAGACAGGCTCCTCAGAAGCATGCTAACTAATAAAACAAGAGCAATTTGAAATTAAAATTTTGTTTCAGAATATACAGCAAATGAATAGCCATAGAAGTTAATGGCAACTATCTGCTCTTACTTAATGGCTGTATGTGACTCTAGTGGTAAAACAGTCTCAGGGATCTCTGTCCATCCTGATTTTTTATAGTTTTAGGTTATATTTATGGATGAATCAAATCAGGAATAAAATCTGAATGGTACAATTCAGTGCAAATAAAATATAGAGTAATCCATTTGGCCAAGACTTTTTAAAAACCCGGGAAGCACCATCCTCTCCTCTCTGGTGCTATTAAAATGTAATCGCCCCAGGGCTCAAGTGTAATCAGACCCAGTTGACAAATGGCTATAGGCACAAGTGAGAGGGACAAAGAACTCAGGGCGCCTACCAGCTCCCCAAACCCTTAAGGCCAAGTCTGGCTTGTGGCAGAGACTGGGACTTGCTATGCTTGACACGGCCCTGATTTCAACCAGGATCTATTAAGACCAATTCATAACAAAATTGTCCTTTTAGAGACTCATTTTGTCAGCTTCTCCTTCTTAGAGACCACACTGAGCTAAGGTTGGTAGAAGTGGACACCATGTACTCAGAGTGACCAATGCTGAAATAATATGGAAAAGAAATATTGAGATTTCAGGAAGTCAAATATGAGATTTCAGGAAGTCCAGGAAGTCAAAAGAAATGTATAGCCCTGACCCACACATTGGGCTCCCGTGAAACATGCACAATAAGAAGGTAAGGAAATCCATTTGGCCCCTGTTATTCTGCCATCACCGTAGGGTTTCTGGTTCTATAAAATGAGGCTCCTGGACCCTTCACCCTGATGCTGCCTCTGACACAAGACAAGACAGCCCATCCCCCAGTCCTCAGATAGCCTTCCATGCATCTCATTTTTCTGACCTCAGATTTCCTTCCAAGGCTTCTCACCTTCCACATTGACTACACTCTTCATCCTGCCTCTCTGTACCTTTGCTGTTCCTTGTATCTGTGATCACAACCAGCCATCCTGTCTTTACATGTGCAGTTGACTTTTCTACAAATGCAACATGGCCTTAACATGAATGAAAAATATGAATAGCAGTCAAAGTTTATTAAGCACTTGCTCTGGGTTAGACCCTCTGCTAAAGAATTTTACATGTTATCCTTGATTTAATTTCCTATCCTTTAGATAGGTCCTTTTATTATCCCATTTTACAGATAAGGAGGCTGAGGCTTAGAAAGGATACCGGCACGATGTCCCATAGCTAGTAGGTGCCAGAGCTGGGATTCAAATGCAGGCAGTCTGATTCAGAGCCCAGCCACTTAACCATAACACGCAGCGGTCTCTTTCAGCTCCTCATCACTTCACAGCACCAATGTTTGGTATTCCAAAGGGAACGGTGGTTTCTGACTATGTGCTCAACATGCTCATCCAATTATACTTACCCAGATAGGTGAGTTGTCTCAACTGGCTGTGGAAGAACCAGTCACAGCCTTGGTCCCGACCAGGTGATGGAAGAGACGGAAGGGACCGCCCCACTTGACTCCCGCACCTTATGAGGATGTCAGGGTAAGGCCACAGGTCTGTGTGCACCAGCAGCAGGTAATTCCCAGGAGCAAAGTTCTCAAATGTCGCTGAGTACTTGAAGTGAGAGAAAAGTACAAAAGTGCTCATTGAGTGAGGAAGACTCTTCCCAGAAAAAGAGTTACAAAGAACTCAGATGGAGTGGTTTAGAAATAGGACCGTTCACACCAGCTACTTTTCTTGTGGGAAATGGGCTTACTTAAATCTACTCCATCATAAATTCATAACTAAAGCTACAAAAGCATATAGTGTGAGGACTGAAAACTGTAAGGTTCTTCTTGTTTAACAATCTCAATTAACAGAGGAGAAAACCAAAGTTCAGACAAGTGAAGTAACTCGTCCCAGGTCAAACAGCAAGAAGAGACAGAGACACATGTAGAATTCCTGTCCAGTTTTCCCCAAGACTCAAACAGGCAGGCAATGATAGGAGTGCCATCCATTTATAAGAGTAACAGCTAACACGGTTGAGCATTGGCTCAGGTATCATTCATATCAAGGCATCCAACCCTTGAAAGACTCTGGGGATTGTGACTAGTATTGCCTCCATTTTATAGACGAAGACACTGAGGCAGGTGGAGGTTCGGTAACTCTCCCTACATCACAAAGCAGGACAGTGCTGATCTGGGACAGAGACCCAGGTGTCCACCTCCAGAGTCACCATTCTACTGCCTTCACCTTCCCAGAATGTTCTCATGGGAACCTCAGGGGAAGGGGAGAGAGGTGTACATTCTTCCTGAGAGCCGTGGTGAGGGGATCAAATGGATTCTGCTTTGAACTCTTCAGATCTATGGCACACCTGCTTCCAGCTCCCTAAGACCTGCTCTTATGACCTTTAGGGAGAATGCGTGTGATGAGACGGGAAGAAAGAAATGTGTTAAAAGGAATAAAAGAAGCTTGAGGAAATCCACTGGATTGATTTTTCTGCAGAAAATGCACCTATTTTCCTTATGGTTTTTCCTACCTTCCCTCCCCCTAACCATCTAACTCCTTCAACTCAATCCAAACGAAAGGCTAGTGCCTTTCGTTTTCAGGTGCAAGTTAATATTTGACCACAAGGTGGCAGTGTGCAATGTAAAAAAATGCCTTGTGAAGCTATTTTCTCTCGGCTACAAACACTTCCCTGGGGTAAGTTGGTTCTTGACCCATAATATATAAGACTACAATTCTATAGGATGCTTAGAAGCTGTTTTTAATTGTATTAATAAAGTTAAAATTTCAGGCAGAACCATTCTGTGTTCAAGGTGAGGTTTAAAGGGATTCTAAAATTTTCAAGTTTAAGATAAAAGACAATCATACCTCAAATTCAGGTTACACTTCATCTGGTCAAAATGCTGCTGCGGTTTTCTTGATCAGCACCAGAAGATGCTAATACCTGCAAACTACTGCGTCACAGAAGGAAAGACGGGAACCCCTGGGGAATGGAATCTACCATCAAGTGGATGCCGGGGGTTACCTGCAGAGAGCTGTTGGTCCAAGGGCTCTCAAATCGCAGTGAGTAGGTCTCTTGATCCAAGAGCAGCGCCATCCAGCCATAAGGGTTGGACAGTGTGTCATACACATAACTGACAGTGGTGGTCTTATTTCTGCTGTCCGTTATGGTTAAGTCATAAGAAACTTTTGGGGCATTGGCTCTAGAGTGATTTAAAAAGAAAAAAAGCAGGTGGTAAGTTTTTTGTCCATCCTGGATCTAAGGCACTCCTCTCCCATCAGCTATAATTTATCTATTTTCTCCATGTCCGTCTCTCGTCCCAGTGTCTGTAGAGGTTTTAGCGGTCATGGTGTGTGTCAAAAAGCCCAGTGGGAAGGTGTCACTGGACCATTTGTGCATCACACTGACCTGAAACACTCAGATCTTAGGCCACTAATCAATGCCATCTTAATGAGTTCATATAGGCCAGGACTATATACTATTATTTTAAAGAAATGTCCAAGGTCAGAATATTGCCATAGCCCAGGTTTATCAGCAGCAGAATGTGTATTACACAGTCACTAGTTATCCCTCTGGGGAGCAGTGGCTGAAGCCCAGATCCTCAGAGCCTACCTCCAACGGCCCAGCAGGAACAGCCTCAGTAAGCTTCCCCAGAACGCAGCGGGCCCTGGGTCCTCTCCTGTGGGCTTACACGATGCCCAGGGCTCACTCAGTGCCAGTGGGTTTGCGTTCTTGCTTGTTAACAAGGAATGCGACATCCTGAAGCTAGAGACATTTTGTCTTTTCTGGTGTCCTGCCCTTTGGCACTGGGCCCTGCACATTATGGGCACTCAAACCATGTTTGTTACACAAACGAAGCCTGCATGGAGGAGCTCTTCCCAAAAGCGATGCCAACTTCCCAATGTATAGAAAGGGTTTCTAGAAGAACAGCATTTTACCAAGTGAGGAAACTGAGACAGAGTATGGTAAAAGTAGTATGTGAACATCACAGGTAGAGCTAGAAAGTTTTAAATTTCTACAAAGTATTCTATGCAGCCCATTCCAGAAAGTGATTTTTAAGACTTCACTAGAAGATAAATAGATTTTGCCACCTGCTTAGACCCTAAAAGAAAAAGTGGACAGAAAAATAATAAAGCAAAAGCTAAAAAAAAAATCAACACCCATTACGACCTTCCTTCCCCCTCTGGTTTAGTTTTGATGAGAATCTTTAACTGTGGCATGTTGCTACAGGCAGATAATTAAATTCTCAAAGTAAAGGGAAATGAGACAAAGGAGGATATTGGGTTTTCAAAGTGAGGGGTGATGTGAGCACATCGAAAGCCAATTTACAATCTAGTGGCATATTATAGAGAGGAGACTGGTTTTAGTGTTAAATGCTTGGGCACCATTGTCAAATGGGTGTAAAATGGAAGTCTATAACTGCATGTGCACTAGGTGTATGAATTTGGGGGACTCACTGACCCTCTTTAAGCTTTAATTTCCTTTTTTTTTTAATGGAGACAACAACAGTATGTATCTCCTATAGCAACTGTGAAACTTAAAGTGATAATCTACGTGAAGTATTCAGTAACCATCACTAAGCCCAATAAGTCTACCTATAGCTCATTTAAGAAAGAACCTCAGATGTGCCTGGTTTGCCACGCTGTCTACTTATTTTACTGTCTAGAGTTTATCCAGGATACTTGGTCATTTAAAATCACACTCAAAACCTTTCATGGTGCAGAGCTTTAGCCCTGGCAATGTAGCACGTGATACATATTTCTTGTAAGATTAAATGTGTTTGTTTCATCCATTAATAAGTAAAATGAAAGGGATAAAGAATGCTCAGGCATTTGGAATAAAAGAACTACTCTTTCCCAGATGTCCCTACGTAGCATTCACCAAACCTTTAGAAATCTTGGGGTAGGGGGGCTTCTTCCTCTCTTTGGGCCTGGGATATGGAGGGCTTTTTTTGCATGTATATCAAGATTTAAATCGGAACTTAAGTAAATCCTGGACTCACATTCTTAGAATCAGAGTGGATATGAAGGTCATCTGTTCTAACATCCAATCTACTGTGGAAATTCCCTCCATATTTTATCTTGTTCCTTCTTCCAGCTTTGGGGAGTTCACATCCTCAAATTCCTCCTCCATTTATGAAAGTTATTTGTAAATTTTAATTTTAGACAAGCTTGAGAAAGCTTAATTTTCTCCCTTGTATTTTCTAGCCCTTTCTCCTCAATTGCTATGGCTTTCTCTTACTCTGACTGAAACCATGAGTCCCAGGGTCCCAGGAGATCAGCCAGCACAATTTGGCCCAACTAATATATTTACTAAGTGAAGATAGGTTACTGGGAAATAAATGTAAAACAAATGTGATAAGAAGAGATAAGTTGAAATACCAAAGAGGCAAATGAGTTAGCCGCAGCAAGTACCGAGGTCAATACATCAGGTGGGATTCCCCACAGTCCAGAAAATGATTCCGAAAATTTCAGGTTCTGAAAGAGCAGCCCTTCAGCTTTCACAGAGACATATGGGCTCTGGAAAATGAATCACAAGACTGAATTCCAAGAAAGACTCACTGATAAATCAGAATTTCCATTTAGTAATTTGCAGTGAGAAATAAAACTGCCTTTCACATAGTGGGTATTCAACAAATGTTTGTTGAATGAATAAATGAGTGTTGAACAGACTAGAACACCCTAACTGGCTATTTAGTGATGTTTGGTCCCAGGGAAGTCTACCCAGAAAACCACATGAGTGTCAGAAGATTTCTTGTAAACTTACTCATCGAAGGAGATAAGCATTCGATCGTAAGTTATCAGATCCTCATACAGTCAACCCCATTATCAGTAAGATATTCACCCAAAGGACTTATACACTTAAGTTTAGTGGTCAGAAAACCTCTCCTGGACATATACAAGCAATCTGCACTAACAGTGGGCCCTGGTTTAGGAAAATACTAAGATTTCCTTATGAACTTAGATTTCTTCTATCCTAGTTGAGTGCTCTCAATTAAACCACTTTTACATTAGGGTTTTGGTTTTTTTTTTTAACTATAGGCCAAAAGAATTCTATTTGTTGAAATGCATCCATCTGATCACAACTAATCACTCCAACCTGTATTTTGTCACTTACTTTGCCTGACCATCCTATATTTTATAACTCTTTTCTTAAGAGATAATGCATATTTCCAGAAATTCTTCTTCATTCCAGCAATGTGGCCCCAAGAATTCTCCCTGGTCACTTGGACTAGACTTAAATTATTTCTCAGATTTCTATCAGCATCACACTTATAAGTCAGTTTTAAGATCTAATTTCTCCTGATTCTGTTTCTATAGATTGTAATTTCACTTACTGAAGGAGCCATTTTTCAGGCCATACTCCCCAGTTTCAGAAGGCCCCTATAAACATGACTCTGTTTTCAAATATTGTAAAACCACTAAATGCTAACATTAATTCAGTTCTATTAATCTTCGGGACTTTTCCACCTTCTTTTTTTTTTTTTTTTTTTTTTTGCGGTATGTGGGCCTCTCACTGCTGTGGCCTCTCCCGTTGCAGAGCACAGGCTCCGGACGCGCAGGCTCAACGGCCATGGCTCACAGGCCCAGCTGCTCCACGGCATGTGGGATCTTCCCGGACCGGGGCACGAACCCGCATCCCCTGCATCGGCAGGCGGACTCTCAACCACTGCACCACCAGGGAAGCCCTGCACCTTCTTTTTGATGCCCTTCTTCCAACAGTATCCAGTAATCTGATGCTAACTTGGTCAACCAGAGACCCAACCATAGTGCACTGTGATCCTAAACCATCCTTTCCTCTACCTTTTCCTCATTCACTGCCCGACCCTACCAAGCCGCCCCATCCATCCTGACCAAGGCTCATGTGGGATGCAATTTCACAGGCACTCGAGGGCAGCATGAGCTTTCTTTAGGGAAATACAGGTAGAGGAGGAGGTTATCAAATATTCCTTTATCACAGTCGGTAGTGGAAAGGATCGTAGTGTGCGTTCTGAAAAGCAAATCAAAATGTGAAAGACCCATCTCCCAGTAGGCAAGATGCCTTTTGTTGACCATCACCCCAAGGGCCAAAAATTCTAGGTCAAATCAGCTCCCATCCTTCTAGGCCAAATGCCAGCAGTGACAGTGGTGAGCTCTTCTGAGAAGCACCCAAAGGACATCAAGAGTAGAAGAATACCGTGAAGAGAATTTACCAACCATAATTACTACAATTTTCGCTTGCCCTAAATAGCCACCAATCTCCCTCTCTTTACTGTTAATGAAGCAAAGGAGCACACAAGTATTTCTAATTTGGAGAAGCCAAGGGAGCCTGCATGGGCCATTAGCAGCAGAAAGCTCATTACCAGGGGAAGAAGTCTCTCCCTGAACTTCTCATGGTTTTATGTGCAAGAAATCAGGAGGCAACCAGTCCATTTGAAATATTAACCCTTACCTCCGAGTCAGCAACGGCTCCTGTATACAATCAAAAAGACAAGAGGACTTCAAGACTTTCCTTTTCTATGAGGTAGCTTAATTTTTTTTTAATCACCAAGGCTGTTTTTAATTAAGGGACATTTTCCTTTAGAAATATAGCAGTATCACTTGATAAAACTTCCCAACCTAAGTACCAATTTACAATACTAGTTGCATCAACAGTTATGTAATTTAGCGCCCAGATACTGTGCAGAACTGTTGAGTGTATCCTGCCCACAGAGGATTTGTCAGGCAATCAACAATACCAGTGAGAACAAACATTAACTCCCTGGTTTGTGTTTACCATTAGCTTACTTTTCCTAAGGGTCCACATCTCTGTGTATTAAGACAAACACTGCACTGAGCTCTAAATGCTCTAAATTCGGAGCAATTGTGAAATAAACTCTTTATAATTACACATCTCCTAAGCCAGACACATCATAAACACGAGCCCCGAATGGTACTGCCAGCATTGCCTGGGTATTCATGCTTGCCGCTGTCACTCTCACCTTTTACTGCACAAAGAGGACAAAATCAAAATGTTGAGCACAGCCGACAAATTTTTGTGGCACGACTTTTCTTGAGCATCCTTTCAAAATACACTGGGCTCATAAGAAGTCTTTGTCAGAAGCTCACCACTGTCCTTCGTTTTGGAGAGTCTTATTTTTGCATAAGTAGCCCATCCTATACAGGTTGCTAACTGTATTCCCCTTGCCCCTATGGCTACTGGTGTAAATAAACCGCACCTCCCCATTGGTGAGCAATAATAATAAACAGAATTTTTTTTAATGAAAAAAGAAAGTCCTGTCCAAGAACCACTATTCTCTCTGCTGATCTGCCATCACCCAGTGATAACTGACATGTATCAGTAAGGGGTTTCCTGTATATACTACCCTTATTGATTGAGAAACAAATATTTCTTCTTCTGAGTAAGAAACCTAAGAGAAGAGAAACCCTAACCTTCAGTCTTTCTTCCAAACGTTTAACAATTCTTAAATTCATGTAAAAAAAATAGAAATGATAGGCAGAGAGGCAAAGCCGTATGAATCCTTGCATTTCTGGCAGGTACACCCCACATCACTCCTCCATGACTTTGCAGATATATATTTCTGTTTATCTTTTTTCAGATTTAGCTAAAGCAATAATAATTGATTGTAGAGAAGTCCCCAAATCAACCTAGCACCTCCCCAAAGGTAGTGTCTAAAGTTTTTGCGACACACTTGGGATAATAATTCTTGCTTACTATACCTTAATCCTTGAAGAGAAGCAATAGATGTCCATTGTCCATCTGTCTATCCTTCACATACTATTGCATCTCTTTCTTGATCTGTGGAATACAGCTGGAATGGCTATCTCAGAACATGAAAACACCATCCTTGGAGCTACACAACTCCAAGGTAGACAACTACTTGTCAGGAATATTGAAAAACAACTGTATGCATCTAGCAGGGAGTTAGACTATAAAGCCTACCTTCTCTTTTATATATATGCACACCTGGTGCTGGTGGGGCTGACAGACTCCCCCTCATGAGCTCACCATCAGCCCCTCTTCCCAACTCCGTATTCAGTGATATCAGGACAGATCGTGTGAGAGTATTTTCACCACGGAATTAAGCAAATGCTACAAATCAGGGTCTTTATTCTAGAAAGCTAGTTGTAAAACAGGTACCAGCACACCCCTGGACCCCTTTGTTATTCATGAAATTTAATAACCATGGAGTATTGTTGATGATATTCCTCAGTTTGGGCTCCATTTTGATGTTTAGATCTTTTTCTATTTTAATGCTGTAACCTCTGCTGCCGAAAGCGGATAAAACTTCTTGGAATTTTCCTGTCTCACATGTGGTTTTTTTGAGAACTGAAAAGATACCATTAGTGATGCTATGCCTATTTATCCCTAGGAAGGAGCGTTAGGTGATTATTAAAGGAAAAGCTTGGCCACAATTTCCATTTCAACTCTTCTTTACTTTTGCATTCATAGAGGCAGGGGGTGCCTTGTACTCTGAACACTGACACATTAAGAGCAGTTCCATAGGTAGACCCTGAGCGCAAGCACTACAGGGAAGGATATTCAGCAGGATCTAAGAATCAAGGTGATCAACAGCAACATTAGCCTTTTCTTTTCTAGGAGAAATAGGGAGAGAGAAACAGAAGCTTTGGGGCACAATGAATCATAAACTGTGTCCTGAAAGACTCCAGATTCCACGACTTTCTGGGATATTTCGTTGGATAAGTGCAATGTCATGTGGCTATTGGAAAGTGTTCCCTATTTTTCAAGAATCGGATTAAGTTTCATTTGAGCAAACTTAATTCCCTTGCCAGGCATTTGCTTCTCAGAAACGTAATCATCTATAATATTTTATTCTATTAGTAGTAAGTTTATATGTTATTTTGTCAATCATAAATGTAGAGACTTTTTTTTTAAACTTCTTTATTGGAGTATAGTTGCTTTACAGTGTTGTGTTAGTTCCTGCTGTATAGCAAAGTGAATCAGCTATATGTATACATATATCCCCATATCCCCTCCCTCTTGCGTCTCCCTCTCACCCTCCCTATCCCACCCCTCTGGGTAGTTACAAAGCACCGAGCTGATCTCCCTGTGCTATGCTGCTGCTTCCCACTAGCTATCTGTTTTATGTTTGGTAGTGTATATATGTCTATGCTACTCTCTCACTTCGTCTCAGCTTACCCTTCCCCCTTCCCGTGTCCTCAAGTCCATTCTCTACGTCTGCGTCTTTATTCCTGTCCTGCCCCTAGGTTCATCAGACCATTCATAAATGTAGAGACTTTTGAAAGACAACATTTACTGAGCACTTACTACATGCCAGACAACGACCCTGTGAGTTAAGTACCATTTGGCTCATTTTACTGATAGGAGAACTGAAGCAGAAAGAGGTGAAGTAACTTGTCCAGGAACATACTTAGGAAGTGGTGGAGGGAGGGTGGGCTATGATTTATGCCCACAAATGATTCTTAATTACCTCTCTATTCTTCAGCCTTTGAAAAATAATTTCAAACATATGCATGTATCTTGACTTTCTTTTATGTACTTCCTATTAAAACTCAGAAGGACTGGTTGGCCAACCTACAACATCTTGTAAACTCTTTTAATTTCCCCCACATTCAATTCAGTACATAATTGGAAGACAGATCAAGGCTTGATTTACTGACATTTGAATAAATCTATGTCAACTGAAGGAGCTGTAGAGTGCTCTAAACCAAAAAACAAATAATTCCCAGATGGTGATTGTGAAAGTTCATTCTCATTCCCCCCATCACAATTCTATGCACCTATACCACCAGGAAAAGAAAAGGATTGCAAATGTACGCAAACTGCTGATTCGGTGGGTGGGGTAGGGGCAGAGTGGAGAAGAAATCAGCTGTTAAAATAAATCATCTGATCAACTGACAGCCCCGGGCAAGCAAAAGCCCAGAAGACATTATGAAAGGATATTCTTAAGTATTTGATGTTGCTAGGAATTTTAGAAACAAAGACTGAGGATAGTATTTTAATCCTGGATCTTCTAAAGAAAAGTTAAGGGCTGTGGACTCCTCATAAATATGTCCTAAGAGAGAAATGGACAATAAGGACACTACAGGAAGATTTGGGGGAGTCCACAATTTCTTAAATGATATTCACTTATTCAATACTAATTTTATTGAGTCACTATATGTTCAACATGGTACTGGGCACCATAATACAAACAAACAGAAAACCCTATCCTTGCCCTACTTACCATGTATGAGGAGGGAGGGGCAATTTATAAAGCTATGTAGGAGCTATGAGTATTGGTTAGAGCAAGTATAGAGAGCCAGCACACAGCAGGGATACAAAAGCTGTACAGAAAGCTCGGGGAAGCTTACCAGAGAAAACAACCTTCATGTTGAGTTCATGGAAGCTGAGCCTTATGGGCTGAAAAGCACAAAGAAGTTGAGTATGGCTGAGGCATAAAATGCAGGGAAGGGAGGGCAGAGCATTGAGAAATGATGCTAGAAGTACAAACAGGAGCAGGTCACGAAGTGCCCACAAGACATTACAAATGGCAGGCTTTCATCGGGAGGCACTGGGAAACCCTGACAAAGCTTCTACAAAGAAATGCATGGATGGCAAGACCAGATCCGATCTACAAAGCCTCAAAAAGTTTAAGAATGGCATCGCAGCAAGGTGGCAAGCTAAGAGGCTGTTGTGGTTATACAGGTGGGAGGCAGTGTCAACCTGGACTAGAGTAGCTGGGAAAGAGAGAAGTAGAAAAACTCAGGAGAGATTTTTTAGGAGATAAAATGGGCTGGACTTGGTAGGTGATTTCTGTGAGGAATAAGTAAGAAGATGAGTCAAGGATGACTCCCATCTCTGGTTTAGATATAACTGAATCAGTTGTCTGAACACCCAGAGATTCTGAACACCGAGGGAGGAATAGGTCCAAGGAATAAAGACCATACGTTCAGTTTTGACAAGTTGAGTTTGAGATGGCTGTTGAATACTCTAGTGGAAATACTGAAAGCGTAGCTGCTCAACGGAAATATAATACAAGCCATAAATGCAGGCCACACATAGAATCTTAAATTTTACTGTAGCCACAAGGAAAAATTTAAAAGAAACAGGTGAAAGTAATTTTAATAATATATTTAACCCAATATATTCAAAACTTATCATTTCAACGTAAGCAATATAAACAAATTGTTGCGCTCTCTTACATTCTTTTTTTTCATACAAAGTCTTAGAAATAAGGTGTATAGTTGAAACTTATGGCACATCTCCATCTGGGCGAGCCACATTTCACGTGTTCAGTAGCCACCTGTGGCGAGTGACTTCAATACTGTGCAGGGCAGGTTGGATAAATAGATCTGGAATTCAATAAAGCAATATAGACTGGAGGAAAAAAATCTAGAATCAACAGTGACTGTTAACTGAGGCTGTGGAATAATCCAGATCACTTGGGAAGAGCATGATGTGTGAGGAAAGCTTCTCACAGAACCCCAAGGAACACTAGCATTTAAGGGGCAGGGAGACGAACTTACAAAGGAGGTCTAGAAGGAGCTCACAGAAATCCACTGGTGACATGATCCTCGTTCCAGGTAATTTATCTCTAGACATAAGAAATGTGGGATCAGTAAATCCAGGAACTATGTGAGGCACGTTGCCATTATGAGGCCTCTATGGGAAACGTGCCTGACATTTTTCTGAAATGAGGTCCTGACTTACACTGATAGGGCTAATGCTTTCCAGTCTTATCAGGAAGGATGGGACTGGGAGAATGAGATTGGAAGCCAGGAAAGGAACGCTATGCTGAGTACCTGTGGCCCCTAAAGAAAGCACGTTTTTAGAACTGGCAAGTGAGAGAGAACTCACCCAAACCAAGCGTGTCATCATTTTAGCAAAACAGAAACTGGACTCTGCCTTGCAGAGGGTGGGAATCTTTCCTTCACCTAAATATTAAACATTATTACCAACTTCAAACATTTTTAAGCCTCAGTCAACCCAACTGCAAGGTCAAGTCAGAGGAAGGTACAAAACCGGAAATGCCACAATGTAAGCACCCATCACTCTTGGAAAAGGTAGTGAGGGGAGGTCGCCAATGTCAAACAAGGAACTTATAGTGAACATGAACCAGAAGGGGCCTCCAAGGAGGAGATCACACTCCAAGCACTCGGTTGCTGGTTAGGGGGCAGAGGTGCCCCATTAAACAGCTGTGTAGCCCTCACGCCTTGCCCTCTGGGGACCTGGGCTGAGGGAGGCAGGAGGAGGCTAAGAGTTGAAAGGGAAGAGGGCAGGGTCCTTGTGCCACATCAGATCTCCATCAACATGCAACCCCAAAAGATGGGGACCGTGAGAGCTTTGTAAATCAACTCTTAGGGTGCGTGCTCCAGGGCAAATAGCACAACAAATTAATCCTTTCTCCATGAAATGCAGCAAAGTTTGTATCTACGCAGAATTCAAATTGCTCATTAGCTCTGACATGTTCCTAATGAGGTTATAATGCTCTGGGACAGAGATCAAGTCACTGAACACAAATAGCTGAGGATAGAATCCTGGAAAGCTCAAGTTAGAAAGACCTTAGGGCAGTGCTTCTAAACCTTGAGTATAAATCCCCTGTGGGTCCTGACTCAGAACCTCTGCGGTGAGTCTGAGATTCCCAAGTCTAATCCCAGGCCACACTGATGCAGTCTGACTAGCAAGGCCTTCGAGATCATCTAACCCAACCACCTTACCCTAGAGATAAGGACATGAAGGCTAAGAGGCTCATAATTGGGAGTGTGCTAAGACTCCCCTGGGGTGAATTTGGGGTCATTGAGCACGTGTCCGCAGACCTGTGAATCAACCTGAAAATGTTTAAATAGAAGCCTAGGGAGTAGGGTGACCAACCATCCTGGTTTTCTCAAGACAAGGGGTTTCTGGGACACGAGGTTTTCTATTTTAAAACCAAGAAAATTACAAACAAACCAAGGCAAGTTTTTCACCCTAGTAGGAGTCTTTTGAATCTACTTAGAATACAGTATCAGGATTATTATCTTTTTGACCTTGTCAGTCCCTGAGTGCTGGGATCATGACCTGCTGCCTAGGTAAGCACCTAATTATCCTGTCCGAAGATTCTCCAAGAGCAGATGTTCAGAGGATTACACCTGCAGAGCCTTCTAATGCCACTAAACACCTCTGTAAGACACAGTCTCCCAGTAGGTCTCCAAGTAAGGCATAAAAAAGGAATATCAACAACACAGAGAAATCAATATCATGCAAGCACAGAATGTTCTTTTTAACTACATAAATCTATTTTAATTTTCCTCATTTGGAAAAAATGCATATAAGAAATAAATCGCTAACTTCAATAAAGCTCAAAATGCTCATTAAAAACAGCTTTGTTAAAATCACTAAAATGATAAAAATCAGGATGCATTCCTAAGGATGAAAAGAAAAGGCAGCTCTGCATAATCCAAATGGTTAGAAATGAAAATATATCCCTCCACATTGTTACTTTACTCGCTGGAATTGGGTCCACTAACATTAGATAGAATAATAAACAGTTTGGAAAGCAAAAGTGGAGCATTTTCAGATGATTCAATGCTAGCAGGGTATTATATTACTAAGGTGTCTAAAACAGAATGTCAAGATACTGATGCCATATGCGTTCAGAATGCAGACTTAGTGCAATCCTGACCATATAGGCTCACTCCCTGGAGTTTACCCGTTTAAATAAGATGCCAGCATGATCTGGCTGAAGCACTTGACTTAATATTCATGCAGTTAGGACACAAAACAAAAGGAAAGAAGTGTGGCTAAATGTATATAATGCATTTGAAATAGGTAAAAGATAGAACCCTGGACACTCAGCAATCTTTACCTGGAAATTAAAGAGGGCAGAAGCAATCCTATTATGCATTATAAACAGCCCAGGTGCTGACTTAATGGTAGTTTGGGTAGCATAACCAAGGAGTCCTTGCTCCAATATTAATAGGAAATGTATTGTACAAATCCAATAGTTCATGAAATTAACAAGGAAAATGTACTGGGGTGAAGCAACTTTGCAAGTAATAGGGAGGCATCAGCAACTGCTTCCCTGGAGCATACTGAACACTTAAAAAGAGCTCAGGGGGAGTAGGTGTACATAAATGAGAATGGACATTACTGGAATTTTTAATAATCCTCTTAATTTAAATATATTTCAAATTCTCTGTTGGTTGCAAGTCTTTTCAAGAGGAAGCTATTAGCTCAAAATGCCAATAAGAGGTCAAGGGCTATGAGACCTGGTCCATTGTTATTGAAAGTTAGCTGCCATTTGAATCAGTCTAAAACTACCGTAAACTTATGATTTGACAGCTGTCAAAATTATCCCCACATCACTTTTGTAGAACTAAATACTTCCAGAAGATTCCGGAAAACAATTTCGCTTCTATAAATATCAACAGCATGGATGATATATGCATGTGCATTGACAAGCCAAAATGTAGAGTTAATTCAACTTACAAACCAATAGACATACGATGGAAGAGAACATTTTCCTCACAGACACTTCCATGGACAAGCTGACTGAACCTGGCCTTGACCAAACAAGAAGCTGGAAGGGTTTCCATAGAAGCAAGAACGTGACTTCTATTTTTCCCGGACAGAGACCCATCCAAGTCTTCCAAAATTGCTGCATGAGGAAATGGAAATGCTACCAAGTTTGGAGAGTTTGTAAACTTCAACTGGTTGGTCTTGACAGTAAATCCACCTATAAATTGGAAGAAAGACTGTGATGCAGTGACACCAAAGAATATGATCACAAATGGCAACTGTACTCACGGGGATATTTTCAGTATTCTAAATTGCATATTTATACAGTTTCACAATCCACTCAATTTATTCAAGAAAAAACAAAAATCCTAGGTGTTGACTATATGCCAGGCTCTGTGCTATGTACTGGAGAGAGAGGGAAACAGGAACAGTAGTGGCATTGCCCTCATGCAGCCTGTATTCTAGGGCAAGGATTCTCAACCGGGGGTGGTTTGCCCTCCAGGGGACATTTGGCACCACCTGCAATCATTTTTGGCTGTCACAATTGGGTGGATGGCAGGGCTACGAGCATCTGGTGGGTAGAGGCAAGGACGAGGCTAAACGTTCTATAATGCACAGGACAGTTCCCACAACAAAAAGTTATCCAGGGACTTCCCTGGTGGTCCAGTGGTTAAGACTCCATGCTTCCACTGCAGGGGGTGCGGGTTCCATCCCTGGTCCGGGAACTAAGATCCCCCATGCTGCTCTGTGCAGCCAAAAAAAAAGTTATCCAACCCCAAATGCCATAGTGCCAAGGGTGAGAAATTGTGGTCTAGTGGGAAATGATGACACATAACATTAATTGACTAATTTTTTTTTAACATCTTTATTGGAGTATAATTGCTTTACAATGGTATGTTAGTTTCAGCTTCACAACAAAATGAATCAGTTATATATATACATATATTCCCATATCTCTTCCCGCTTGCGTCTCCCTCCCTCCCACCCTCCCTATCCCACCCCTCCAGGCGGTCACAAAGCACCAAGCTGATATCCCTGTGCTATGCGGCTGCTTCCCACTAGCTATCTACCTTACGTTTGGTAGTGTATATATGTCCATGCCTCTTTATCGCTTTGTCACCGTTTACCCTTCCCCCTCCCCAAGCCTCAAGTCCATTCTCTAGTAAGTCTGTGTCTTTATTCCTGTTTCACCCCTAGGTTTTTCATGACATTTTTTTTTTTAATTCCATATATATGTGTTAGCATACGGTATTTGTCTCTCTCTTTCTGACTTACTTCACTCTGTATGACAGACTCTAGGTCTATCCACCTCATTACAAAAAGCTCAATTTCGTCTCTTTTTATGGCTGAGTAATATTCCATTGTATATATGTGCCACATCTTCTTTATCCATTCATCCGATGATGGACACTTAGATTGTTTCCATCTCTGGGCTATTGTAAATAGAGCTGCAATGAACATTTTGGTACATGACTCTTTTTGAATTATGGTTTTCTCAGGGTATATGCCTAGTAGTGGGATTGCTGGGTCATATGGTAGTTCTATTTGTAGCTTTTTAAGGAACCTCCATACTGTTCTCCACAGTGGCTGTATCAATTTACATTCCCACCAACAGTGTAAGAGGGTTCCCTTTTCTCCACACCCTCTCCAGCATTTATTGTTTCTAGATTTTTTGATGATGGCCATTCTGACTGGTGTGAGATGATATCTCATTGTAGTTTTGATTTGCATTTCTCTAATGATTAGTGATGTTGAGCATTCTTTCATGTGTTTGTTGGCACTCTGTATATCTTCTTTGGAGAAATGTCTATTTAGGTCTTCTGCCCATTTTTGGATTGGGTTGTTTGTTTTTCTGTTATTAAGCTGCATGAGCTGCTTATAAATTTTGGAGATTAATCCTTTGTCAGTTGCTTCATTTGCAAATATTTTCTCCCATTCTGAGGGTTGTCTTTTGGTCTTCTTTATGGTTTCCTTTGCTGCGCAAAAGCTTTTAAGTTTCATTAGGTCCCATTTGTTTACTTTTGTTTTTATTTCCATTTCTCTAGGAGTTGGGTCAAAAAGGACCTCGCTGTGATTTATGTCATAGAGTGTTCTGCCTATGTTTTCCTCTAAGAGTTTGATAGTTTCTGGCCTTACATTTAGGTCTTTAATCCATTTTGAGCTTATTTTTGTGTATGGTGTTAGGGAGTGATCTAATCTCATACTTTTACATGTAGCTGTCCAATTGACTAATTATTAAATGCTAAAATTGCTGTGGGTTAGTCTCTCCATCTTTCTGCTCTAGTTCTTCTACGGCAAACCGAACCCCACTTTTTATGAGATTTATACTTTAATCATTTACCCTCAAAAGCAATATTCAATCAATCATGTGGGTAGATAGTAACAGTAACAGTAACATTTTTCAAATACTAGCTCTAGGGCTACACTTCTTAGCAGGGTTTCCCTCATGCCACCTCCATGTGATTCACTGTGATTCTGTTGCCAGTCCAGTTGCCCAGGAAGAAACGATGGCAGTGGTCTAATACTAACCTTCCTGTCATTAAAATTTAAAAATTCAGTACACATCTCTTAGTATATATGCTACCATATTACTATATTATATACCTTATAAAATACACCAAAAAAGGAAAATTTTAAAATAAAATATTGATACAAAGAGAGGCCCTAATGCTTTCATTCTCATCCCAGTAGAGTCCATGGACTGAATTGTCACACATTCAAGATGCCACGATTCCACCTCTGGCAACTTCTGTAGTTCATCTAATACCACAAGCAGCTCTACAATTCAGTTATACTGGATTTCTTTGCAATTCCCCAATCATAACTTGCTCTTTGGAATTTTTTTTGCATATGCTGTTTCTAATACGTAGAAACTTTTCTCTGCCTATTCCTCCTTGCAAACTTCTCTTCACCTTTCTAAATCCTGCTCCAGGCACTCTATGATGAAATCTTACCTGACCCCTTACCTTGCTCCCCTCACTGACCTTGCTCAATCCTCTAGTACTGGACTTATCACACTATTACAATCGCTGGCTTAGACATTTATTTTTGTGCCTAGATGGAGAGACGCTGGAAGACAAGAACTATGTGTTTTTCATCTCTGCACTGCCCAGTTCCTTAAACCGAACCTGGACTAGACAATTTTTAAACAAATGAAGGAGATGGCTCTGCCCAGACCATCCAGTGGGAAGAGATTAGAGCTCATAAGGAGCAGGGTGCTTTTTTTTCAGTGTCTTATGAATGATATGAAACAGTGAAGCTATTAAATGACTGAGGAATTATGATTTGAAGTGATTGCCATAAGGCATTTTTTATTCCCATTATTATTTCTACCATCTTAAACTCAGATGCCACCCAAGTAAAAACAATATTTAGCTCTGCCTATGGCGGGGGGGCGGAGGGGTGGGAGGGTGGAAAAAAGCACAGTGGAAACTTGCTGATTATTCATTTACTTAAAAAAACAAACAATTATCTAAATTGGTGATTCAAACCACAAGAGCATGTTTACTTGAATCACTTGGTTTGTCTGTTTACAATGATGAAATCAACTAGATTGCTCTCTGCTTCTTTTCACCTTGGCCCATGAGTTCTCCAAGGTATTTCTCACTGCCTCTGAGATGTGGTTAACAAGTGGACAAGAATTCCTATGGTGCATACAACAAGTCTTGGGCTGTTGCAAACATAAAGTACCTGAACTCTGGCTCTTTCAGGAAAGCTTGCATGTGTGTTAGTTTATATCCATATGTCTATCCATCCAGTTCCATTCATTGATTTAATCAATGAACCTACTGGGCATCAGGCTACTAGTTAACTAATGATAAAACTCTGAGCAAAAGAGATGTGATCAGATATAGAGAACAAACTGGTGGCTAGGTTGGGGCAAGATGGGGGAGGGGCTCAAGAGGGACAAACTAGTATGTATAAAATAAATAAGCTACAAGGATATATTGTAGAGCCCAGGGAATATAGCCAATATTTTGTAATAATTTTAAATGGAGTATAATCCATAAAAATATTGAATCACTATGTTGTACACCTGAAACTAACTGTAAACCAACTCTACTTCAATAAAAGAGAGAGAGAAAGATGTGATCCCTGCCTTTATGAAGCTCAGAGTCCAGCAGAGACATGGCACCATAGTCATAGAGTGTGACAGGCACCATATAGGGAAAGACTGGGGAGCTGCAGGAGCCACATTGGGAGCACCTGGCCTCCTCTAGAATTTCTCTTAGGAGATTTGAGCAGCAGTTTCAACTAATGCAATCTTATAACTAAAAGAAACAATGAGTCACAATGGCTTTTGCCACTATTTATCACATTTATGTGAGTACTCACCTTATTCACTATCTATCTTATCTACTCAACTTACCCTGTCCTCGGGAACAGCCTGAACAGGTCCTGATGGCCACACAGTCAGTTAGATCAAAATTCACAAAGGTTGTGTTAGACACTGTCAGTTGCCACCTTTTGGGGGTTTTGATCCCAGCTGACATACACAGGCTTCCCTGTGATTTAGAAGGGGGACAAAAGGGAAGAACAATAAGGGGACTGGCCACATGAAATACAATTTTAATACATGAATAAAAACAATTAAGTGAGTAAAAAGACAAACTACAGACTGGGAAAAAATGTTTGCAAATCAAATATATGACAAAGGATCACAATGAAATATGCTACACACCTGTTAGATGGCTAAATGAAAACATAGTGACCGTACCAAGTGCTGATGAGGAAAAGAAATAAATGAACCTCTCATACATTGCTGGTGGAAATGCAAAATGGTACAACCACTTTGGAAAATGGTTTGGCACTTTCTTACAAAATTAAACATACTCTTAACATTGACCTAACAACTCAACTCCTAAGTGTTTACCTTAGAGAAATGAAAACTTATGTTCATACAAAACCCTTACACAAATGGTTAAAACAGTTTTCTTTGTAGTCAATCACCAAATCTGGAAACAACTCAAATGTCCTTCAGCAAATGAGTAGGTAAACCTGTGGTAGATCCCTATAGTGGAATACTGCCCCACAATAACAAGGAATAAAATACAAGTTAGATAAATACTAAAGGATTCGGGGACGAAAGAAGCCAGTCTCAAAAGGTTACATACTATCTTATTCCATTTATATGATTGTTGAAAAGAAAAAACTATAGTGACAGAGAATACATTAGTGACCTCCAAGGGGTTAGACATGAGAAGAGGATGTGGCTACAGAAACGGAGTCAGAGGGAGGTTTTTTCAGGCTGATGCAACTGTTCTGTATCTTGATTGTGGTGTTGGTAGTTACAGAAATCTACACATACGTTAAAATTTATAGAATTGTATATCAAAAAAGTCCATTTTACTGTATGTTAATATAAAAATAAATAGTAAAAAGTCTAAAAAGAAACAAAAACTGCTTCCAGGATTTTCCACAAAATCTCTTCAACAGACTCCATCTAATCAAGCTGTTAGTGCTTCACTGTTCTGCTGCTAAAGATAATTGTCTGTCTGAGGATCACCAGAAATTGTCAAGGGTCTCCAGCATGGAAGACTGTGATAAAAAGAAACAAACAGAAGAAAAGAAACCCAGTGGAGACAAAGCCAGTATAGAAATCAGAAGAAAAGTTAAAAACTATCATTAATAACATCAGAGAAATAAGAATATCATGTGCATGAAACAAGAAGAAGCCTAAAAAGGAATATTTTGGAAAAGAAAAAGAGAACAAAAACAGGAGAGCAGTAATAATAAATTCAATAGAAAAAATGAAATAACTTAGAAAGTAGGATAAAAAGGCAGTGGGGCAGTGGGAAATCAGAGAGAAAATTAAGAAGATTAGATAAGTAATTTAGAGAGCCAATATCCAAATAATAATAATTTCAAGAAAAAGGAAAATATATAGGAGATAAGTATCAAAGAAATAAGTGAAGGAAACTTCCCAGAAGGAAAGGATATGATTTTCCACAGTGAAAAGTCTGGCCCAGAGCCTAATACAGTGGTTAGAAGAAAAAGCCACACAGCAAGGTACACCATATTGAAATTGCAAAATACCAGGGACAAGGGCAAGACCCTAAAAATTTCCAAAGAGGAAAAACTAATAGGTTACATATAAAAGACCTAGAATCAGAGTATCTAAAAACTCATTTCTTTTTGCAAAGTGATTCAGCATATATATATGGTTTTTAAATTATTTTCCATTATGGTTTATCACAGGATATTGAATATAGTTCTCTGTGCTATACAGTAAGAACTTGCTGTTTATCCATCCTATATATATATAATGGTTTGCACAGAGTATCTAAAAACTCTTTAACCTCAAGACTAGAAGCTAGGAGACAATGAAGAATTGCCTTCAAAACGTCAAGGCAAAATGAACTCCAACCTAGTAGTCTATAGCCACAACCTTCCAAGAAGGGGGTCTCCATTTGTAGGTCAAAATCTTTAACTTCCATAGACCCCCAGTTAGTTAAGAAAGTTACTGCAGGCTAATAAAATGAGAATTAAATCAGAAAGAAGGGAGACAGGGGAATCAGGAACAAGAGTTCCAATACTACAGAGACATGAAGAAAATCTCCAGAATGTTGGTCAAGAGAAATTCCAAGACCTAGCTATGAAACCCTTTTCTCACACTGCTGGTACAAGTTTAAATACTTGTAATTGTTGTTTGTCGTTTGGCATCGGCCACTAAAGCTGAAGGGATATACTCTGAGCCAGCAATTTTACAATCTGGCACATGTTCAACAGAAATGCATGCCTGTGAACACCAAGAGACATATACAAGATTGTTCATAACATCTTTCTCTGTAATAACCTAAAACTGGAAACAAGCAAATGTGCATCAAGAGGAACATAGCTTTAAAAAATTGTGATAGAGTCCATAAAGTGGAATACTACGTAACAATGGGAAGAATAAATGATTGCAACATATAAAACCATGGATGAATCTCACAGACATAATGTTATGCCAACGAAGCCAGGCACAGAAGAGTTACACGATTTATGATTCCATTTATATAAAGTTCAAAAACAGATTTGAAATTAACCTATGTCTGAGAAGTCTAAATAATGGTTCTCCTTTGGCTTGGGGGCTGGGGGTTGGGTTAACTGGGAGCAGGCATGAAGGGGTTTCAGAGGAATTGGTGATGTGCTATTTCTAGATCTGGGTGGTATGCACGTGGGTTTTGCTTTATAAAAATTCATTGAGCTCTTCACTTGTGATTTGTGTACTTCCTCCATGAAACAATTTGTTTTAAAAGTGGGACAATACTAGAGAAAAATAATGTATAAGATGGGAGGGTGAAGAAAGAAGTTAGAGAAGTTTAAGGTCCTTGCATGGCTCATGTAATTAAGTGCCGATGTAATTAAGACTTTGTGAAGACGAGCAGGTGTGTCACAAGTTTAAGTCCAACGTGAACAATCACAACAGAATGAATAACGTTCGAATGAGTAAATATAAAAAAGATATTATTCAATGCAGGACAAATCAAGTTCCAAAAGCAGAAAAAAAGAAACATAGAAAACGGGTTGCAAACTGAAAGCACGAAATAAGATGGTGGAAATAAATGCAAATATGTGGGAGACATCAGCATGTGGATGGTAATAACTGAAACCACTAGAGAAAATGAGATCTCTCCCAGGGAGAGCAAGTATATGGAGAGAAGAAGGGGCCCTACGATAGAATTTAGACAAACAAAGATGAAAAGTCTAAACTGAGGAAGAGAAATCCACAAGTGAAGATGAGGAGTAACCCTGAGACAAACAGGAGAAAGAATGAAGCATCCCCAACAGCATCTGTCCGAATAAGACTTTTTTTTAAAGTAGTATCATCTGCTTGAATTAATTACAATAACAACAAAAAGGCAACCATCCTACAGTTACTTCCAAAAGTAGGATGACATAATTTACACCCAAATCAGGACATCCTGAAGAGTGTGAAAAGGGGTGCTAATTAGCTGGAAGGCTAGGACCGCACAACAACCAAAACCACACAGCCAAACTAGCATGTATAGTGATGGTTAGCGCACCTCCTTCTCTTGCATAATAAAGCCATCCTCATTTAAAATTATTCTACCCATCTCAGTAACAAGGTAATGCTGGGTATGAGGCATACACAAATATGCCTAAAGAAAAAAAAATCCTTTTTTCTTCCAGAGAAAACTTAGTTTTCTTCCAGAAACTAGTGTTTGTTTTAGAATAAGACTCACTGATAGCAGAAACTAACACAATATTGTAAAGCAATTATACGCTAATAAAGATGTTAAAAAAAATTTTTTAATAAAAATAAATTTAAAAAGACTCACTGATAATTGTGTGTCACCAATTATACATGGGTGGAAGGTCTAAGAATAGTTAAGCCAAATTCTCTGAAAATTTTAATTCCTAAAGAAATGGCAGGTTTGAAAGAAAGAGGCTAAAATCAGATTCCCACAACCACAGAGAGGTTTGGCATCCTCCTTTTAAAAAAAAAAAAACAATTAACACAGTTTTATACAGCAATAAAGTGGTTCCCAAATAAATCTGAGTAATGTTGTGTTAACTAAAGATTCATAGGTATTTTTCTTGTTTGTTTTTAACTCTAGAACTTTGTGAAGATTTTAAAGTGTTAATATGCAATGTGAGTTTCAGGGGATGGGAGGGATGGTAAACAGCATATCCTGTATGTAATTAACCTAAGAATGTTTCTTTTCTCAGAGTCTCTCTTGGGACCAGCCTTCAATGAAAAACACTTCAGAGAATACTGGAGTAGGCACTAATAAATGCTTATTGCCAAAGCCATCTTCCATATGTAATTAAATGAGTATTAGACCAGGCATGGGAAGATATCCAGGTGGTCCTAGCTCCACAATACTGGGCATGATTTTGGGCTATCATTTGACTCCCCAAAGCCTCCATTTCTTTACCTGTAAATTCAGGAGTTCTAACTAGACCAACTCTTAGATAATATTTACCTCTAAAGTTGCATGGTTTTATGATTTGGATGCCTAATCAAGATCTAGACCTTTCCTAGAACAAGCTGTTTAACATTTTCCATCCAGGGACTTTGGTTCTGCACTCACTTGTTAGGAGACTCAGAAGCCCTCAGTTGCATTATCTTGCTGGTGAATCACACTCCAGGGGTGAGATTATTTTTTGTTAACTCATGATAAGCACCCTTTTGTCATAATCTATCTCTTAACTTATGTCACTCTCCCATGAATTATGATGTCTATTTAGTATCAGTTAGGATGTTGTGACATTGATTTGCCAGGACAGTTATTTACTCAGCTTGATGGGCATTTTATTTTTAGCATCTTCTCTACGGTTATTTCGGAGACATTTAAGGGCCTGGGTCAACCAGTATCACAGAATCTAAATCTGGGTCCCATGCTCTCTCGAAAACTATGCAACCTGAAAAGAAGAATAATCTCTCAAGGTGGTAATCCTTTCAGAGAAAAGGAAAAACTGGCAGGTATTTTCCCTCCTGAAAAGAATGGTTCAGAAGAGAATTAATGAAGGAAGTCGGAGAATTAAACATAGGAAAATGTAGCTTAGTAAGAAAATGATTTTTTTACCCTTAATGTTTGTATCTATAGCTATGAAATAGTCAAGGGAGTACTAAAGTCAATAATTATCATTTAAATATCAGTTGATCAAAGCATTCAGAAACAAACTAAAGAGAATGCTCTTTCCTTGGTCCCCAGAAGTACTCTAGGTCCCTTCCATCTATGATTATTCTGACAATGTGACACTAATATTCATGTAACTCCTTCAAGAAAAAGAACTTGGGGGACCCGTTATAGGTCTGAAGCCAATGGCAGCCATGGACTTCCCTTGAGAACTAGTACTTCTTATCCACGAAGTCCTCTAAGGCTCACCTACATTCTGGGCCCCTGGCCATGCAGTGGCAAGGAAGTCATCTATAGGCTGATGTTTATCATGTAGAAACCCACACTGAGGCAAGTATTAGGGAATCACATAAGAAACCATAGTATATTAAGCAAACAATGTAAATTATATCACCTTTTTCTCTGGGGCAGGGACCCTAAATAGAGTAAGAACTCTATGAACAAAATGTTGATGTCGAAACTTGGCAAACCACAGATGCACAAAGACAATTTGGAATCACCTCATAATCCTTGTGAAGTTAGAGTAAATGACCCTAAAATTATTAGGCTTATTATTGAATTGTATGGACAATAATGCTAAATTGCAAACAAATATGAGTTCTGCGAACCACTCAGGGCTTTTGTGATGTACACGGACACATAACATGGAAATCTTGTGTGTATTTGAATTTTATGATAAACATCACCACTGTTACAAATCAAAAGCTCCTCCAAATTTGACCAATTAAATACAAGATTTACTAAAGAATGCTATTTAAATTACATATCCTGGATTAGCAGGGGACCCAACACATGCGATTGTGTTTTGATGGACAACATAAAAGAATCACACGAAGGCACTTACCTTGGGGGCAAAATGAGCAAGTAATAAGCTGTCAGTAACTGAAGTATTTGCATCACTTTCCAAGATGTCAATTCCAAAATCTCTGCATGCATAAACCTGGAAGTTTTTCAGGTGAAGATTGCTACTTCTAAAAATCTATAAAACAACAGCATATATTATGTCAAAGGTCTGAGGCTTGGGTTTTCTTGCAGACTTCCTGTAGCTTCTTTAATTATTGATGAAGTATAAACAAGCATGCTATACCATATTTAAGCAGCTTTTGTCCATCAATATCTGTGCGGGCGTCCCAAAGTTGCCGTGAGGTCAGCACTAACTAGTCCCCTTTGGTAACATCCCCTCTATACTTTTCATTTCTCCTCCTAACAATTGATGCATTAAAAGGTCAATGTGGGGCTTCTCTGGTGGCGCAGTGGTTGAGAGTCCGCCTGCCGATGCAGGGGACACGGGTTCTTGCCCCAGTCCAGGAAGATCCCACATGCGGCAGAGCGGCTGGGCCCGTGAGCCATGGCCGCTGAGCCTGCGCGTCCAGAGCCTGTGCTCCGCAACAGGAGAGACCACAACAGTGAGAGGCCCGCATACCGCAAAAAAAAAAAAAAAAAAAAGGTCAATGTGAATTCTTTACTTTAGTAAACTTGCAACTGTCAAGTAACACAAAATGAATGGAGAAAAACAGAGCATCCGAGAACTCCAGTACTTAACATTTTCCTCCGGTGTTGTATATGTTTACTAATATTGTCAGAAAATTGTAAATATGAAATAAGTAATTCAGCATGACTACAGACTCAAAATATGTTATATGTATATATAATGATGACAGCTTGGGCTAGTGGCCCTAAACAAGGATCAAGTATTAACAAAATGAGCTTGTTAGAGTTGAATCACACTAGCCTGGGGGACAGAGCCCTTGGTTTTTACCTAGCACTCATATTACCTAATTATGTGATCTTGGGCAAGACATTTAACTTTTCCTAGCCCTCACCTCAACCACCCTGAAAATCAGGGTGCTGTTAGGACTACCAGTTAACCTTACACAGTGGCCTCTTTGTTTACTCAATAGGGTCATGCTTACGTTCGTAACCTTAAAGTGGGAGTTTCCTATTACTTAAGGCCAAGGAAGCCTTAATTTATCACAGTATGGTGGTTCTACTTGTCGATCAGTCTTTGTGCTTGAATTTTCAAGAACTGAATAGCTTGCATTTCCCACTATGTATGCGCTGACAGCTTTTATAAAATGATGGATCTTTGAAGACACGTTTATGTAAACAAAATGGGTACGATCTGAACTGATAACTTGACAACAGTTGTTACCTAATTACAGGCATCAGCCCTCTGCAAGGCACGAATTGCTTCCCTGCAAAAGAGGGATTTGTCACCTCTATATTTATAATGCTTGTGGGAAACAAAGTACTTTATCGAATTTAATGAGAAGAAAATACTTAATACAATAGGGATTCTTCCTGTTAGCTAACCCAATTTTGTATTTTGGGACTTTCCCAAATAGTTCTCCTTATGTTGGATAGGTGAAATAAATGCCTAACTTTCTTACTGTGACTTAATTATATGTTTTTATTCTATTTACTGAATGCCCTATAGCTATATTTCTTCATCTGTGTATCTTAGGCTCCCTATTTCTACGTGGCAGAGACCAAATGTATGTAATTTTCTCTGTGTAGCACCAAACAGTGACCCTGGATAATTTTTATATGGTGCTGGTAATAGTGAGCATACAAAGCTTTCTTATAAGACATCACTGAAATAATGAAAATTAAATGGATAACATGAACATTGTTTCCTTTCAAGGAAAATGGGACAAAATTTGGCTCATTGATGAAGGTAAGAATGCCACCTTGAGCTGGGATTTTTGCGTTTCAGTGATGAACAGAACTTTTCCTTACAAGTGAAACATGTCCTATTCAGGATATTAGGGTATCAAATGCACAACTTTTGGAGTCTGGATTCTGCACCTGGTTTTGCTGCTAACAAACTGTGTGACCTTTAGCAAATCCCTTTACTTTCTGAACCTTAATTTTTTCTCTCTAAATAGGCATGTGAGGGGAAGAACAGATGACCCCTATGATCTTTCTTGGTTGCAAATCTCTATGATTCTGTTGTTCCCTATTAGAGCTGCTGGAAAATCGCCATACAGGCAATGAACTAACCTTGGCTTGCTGACTAGGAATCTGTTCATGCAACAACTATTTCACACACACCTATGATGCTGTTGGCTCCTTAAAGCTGTGAGAATATCGCAATGCTCCCCCAACAGCAAATCATCCCCCTTTAAGTAGAAATGCACAATAAATCACCACAAGAACAAAAAACTAAAGAAACGTACCTGGGCACCACCTGCACTTCCCCAAACCGTGAAATTTTGGAACAGGGTGGGACCAGTGCCATTATCCCAAGTTGGCTGAAACTTAGGGTATACAAAGAGGCCACACCTAGGAAGAAAGATAAAGAGTGAAATTCAGCCAATTTCTGCATTCCAAATGTCTCACTTTTTCTCATTGGAAAATCTAAAACTAAAGGTACTGAATAAGGGAGTGTGAAGAGGAGACCTGCGAGCCTTCTCTCTGACTGTCATTGCCTATCCCTCAGCCTTTCCTTTCTGTCACCCTCTGTGACCTGCTCCTGGATCTCAACAAGACACAGATTGCCATGGTCCCATTCCATTCTCTCAGCCCTTCTAGATTCATCCCTTTCCAAGGAGCATGCATACCCCTGCCTAGCCCTTCAGAACACGAGCCTCACTCTTCCATCAGTCCCTTCTAGATCCACCCCTTTGCTGAAACAGCAGATACCAGCCCCTGTAATCCCTGCAACTTTTGTGCTTCTCCCTGAAATGCCTTAGCATTATGGTATTTTGGATATCTTCTCCCCTCACATCCCAGGGCTGCTGAGAGCTGCTAGATAAAAAACTTCATAATCTTAATAATAATTTCATGACACATGTACTAATTCTAGCCTCAGCTTCAACATAGCGGAGCAATGGTGCTTAATCCTTATTCCACTCTCCTTATCATTTCCCATCATTGCAGTATTATTTCACTATTATTAACATAACTACTATCAAAATTATTTATATTGAGGAATTCCCCGGCAGTCCAGTGGTTAGGACTCCATACTTTCACTGTTGAGGGTGTGGGTTCAATCCTTGGTCAGGGAACTAAGATCTCACATGCTGCACTGCATGGCCAAAAAAATAATAATAATAAATAAATAAACTGTTTAGTAGAATTATTTATATCAATTATTGAGTTCCTACCATATTCGAGATGTTCTCTTAGGTGCGTTATAGAAGTCATCTCTAATTTTCACATCAAACTTTCACTAGAGATCTGTCCCTATTTCACAAATAAGGGATCTAACTCTTTAAAAAAAAAAAAAAAGGCAGTTTACTCAGACAAAGTCCAGATTTGAATCGGGGCCTGACTGATTCTGAAGTTCATATTTTTCCCACGTTCCCACCATGTTTCCCAGTCCTTGCTCTTAGCAGATGACCTTATCCTCTAAATAGCAAAGACTTTGAACGAGCCCCTCTCATCTCACAGTGTGCAAGTCACAGGCAAAGAGCCTCTTCCCCAAACTTCATCTCCCCACTCAGCTCCTGAGCTCAGGCACTCTGGCTTCCCAGGTTCCCCCAGTCTGTTGGGAGTTTAATTCATCTCTCTATTGAATTCTCCTCTGGCCACAAAAGGTGCCCTCTGTCCTATGCCCCTTCAAGTGACCTCTCTCTCTTTCCCTTCCCTTCACC
Organism: Leucopleurus acutus; assembly: GCF_964270905.1. Classification (NCBI taxonomy): domain Eukaryota; kingdom Metazoa; phylum Chordata; class Mammalia; order Artiodactyla; family Delphinidae; genus Leucopleurus; species Leucopleurus acutus. The sequence continues at coordinate 79,478,719 of NC_139153.1, forward strand.
ACCAAATTTATGATCCAAGATGCTCACTCAGACACATCATCAAATCTCACACGGATGCCAAGCATTACACAACCCTCTCTGTGAGTGTTGTGCAAAAAAAATGTTAAACCATAATGCTTACACCCAAAATGTAGATGAACTTCCCCCAAGTTACCTCGTACAAGCATGTGCACTGTTCCGGGTAAAGGAAAGAAGTGGAGCTTGGGATGTTTGGTTGGTCACAAGGTGAAAAAAGTAGCCATAGCCAGCAGCACACACCCTGTTTCCCTATGGAAATTAAGGATAGTTAAATCATAGTCAGTCCATTACAATAAGGCTGCTGGAAAGAAACACTCTTCTATGTGCTCATTCTGCCTTTTCACTTACTTGCTGCCAAGGTATATTGATATACCTTGGGTCAAAAATACGCTCATTCCAATAAAGAAGATGTGGTGTGTGTATATAGAGATATATAGATATATATATACACACACACACACACACACATACAATGGAATATTACTCAGCCATTGAAAAGAATGGAATAATGCCACTTGCAGCAGCATGGATGGGTGGACCTAGAGATTATCATACCAAGTGAAGTCAGTCAGACAGAGAAAGACAAACACCATATGATATCATTTATATGTGGAATCTAAAATACAACACAAATGAACATATCTATGAAACAGAAACAGACTCACGTACATAGAGAACACACTTGTGGTTGCCAAGGGGTGGGCGAGCAGGAAGGATTAGGAGTCTAGGATTAGCTGATGCAAACTATTATACATAAAATGGATAAACAACAAGGTCCTACTGTATAGCACAGAAAACTATATTCAATATCCTGTGATAAACCATAATGGAAAAGAATATGAAAAAGAATATACGTATGTGTAACTGAGTCACTGTGATGTACAGCAGAAATTAAACACAACATTGTAAATCTAAAAATATATATATATGCTCATTCCTCTTCCTCCAGGCAGTTCAACTGGACTGTACTTTGTCCACCTCAATAGCTGGCGTCTCATGTTAAAACGTCCTTGTACATTTCCACAGTGAGAAGCTTACTTGTGTCACTTCATACAAGCTCTCCTCTTTAGTGTGTAAAAAATACTCGGGAGCAAAGTCGTCCCTAAAGCCAAGTCTCCACAGAGTGTTCTTCTCTCTGATCCTTTGAACAGAAGAAAAAACTGAGATTATCTGCAATGGTTATTTAATATCAGTGTAGATGGTAAGGGATATGCACGTTGGGATGAGACACAGAAAAGGGTTAGAACTGAAAGAGGAAGTTCTGACCCACTCAAGGACAGAGCTCTTCCTCCCAGCCTTTTAGAGAGCTCGAGGAGTTTAGTATACTACACTGTGAGTAAGGATTAAGACCAAAGACCGCAATCACACCCTTTGAATCACAGCTGTTCTCTGTTTATCCTTAGGTTAGCAAACTCATTTCATCCCATAGCTTCAGCCATTCTAGACTAATATTTTATTGGCTTTAATTTTTAGATGAAAGGACTTTAGGTATTATTAAAGGCAGCCCTCTGAACCTGGGTGACCCACTGGCAGTCATTATATAGCTGTACTCCCTACAGAAGGGGATTTTAAAAAGTCTGTTCCTCTCTGGGAGTGCCACATGTTCCACACGCATGTGCGCACACACACACACACAAACACACACACACATACGCACAAGCACACAGAAGCAAGCAAAGTCGGTATGGAAGAAAAACTGAAGTAGGATGATTTAAAACAAACAGTACTCAACTCCTGGCTTATGTGAGAGAAGGTACCCCAGCACCTGGAGGCCGTCAGCCTCTGGAGAAGTATGAATGAGGGCCAGAGTTGACACTGAGACGGGAGGCCTGGCCAGCAGGCAGCAGCTGGGACCTGGCCAGGGGAGCCAGCTCGTGCTGACACAACCACAGGTACTGTTTCCTGAACATCAGCCGGTAGTTCACTGTGGGCACTGAAGGCCCTCTCACCCTGGGTATCTGTAATCCACCAGCCATGCCTCCTCTTTCACTCCATTACAGAACGCCTTCTTTCTTTGTGCACTAGTGGCCCATTCGTTACTGCACTTCATTCTTTTGGATTCTAAGCATTTCTCCAATTTTCTGAGGCCACTTAAAATTCCAATCACATGTCTTACCACATACTAAAAGAAACTTTTGGACATCATTGAATATGAAGCTGAATCACTATTCAAGATGTTAACATGACTTCAGGACACCTGGGACACACCTCTGGGACCCCAGTTATCTTGGGGTGGCAGAGTCTGGAGCTGTGGTTGTCAGCCAGGGATGATACTGTTCCCCAGAGAGCATCTGGAAATCTCTGGAGACCGTTTTCATTGTCACCCTCGGAGGGAGAGGGGTTTTACTAGTATTAAGTGGATAGAGACCAGGGATGCTGTTATATAGAGGACAGCCTCTCACAAATGTGAGAGGCCCCAAATGTTAATACAAGCACAGTTAAAAAAAAAAAAAAAAAAGTCTAAAGTCTTCACTTGTTCTTGAAATAACCCATACCCACTTTCCAGTATCCCATCTCCACATTTTGATGGAAAGGCCAACCTAAATATAAAAACATGGTTAATTACAATAAGAATACTTTGACAATTTTTACTGGGAGGGCATTTATATCTTTTTAAACAACCAAATCTGCCACTAGACACTCCCCCAAAGAACACTTACTGGCATTGCATCAGTTATCTCATTCTTCCCTCGTGCTAGAAAACAAGACTTATGATCCTCAGTTTTGGAATAATCACTGCCATTGGGCTGGAAAATACAAGCATCCAACAGAAGCACCACATACAAGTGCCCTCACAGAAGCACAAGCAAGTAATATGGCTGTGTTTACGGAGCTCCACCTTCCACAGAGCCGGCGTTGAGCGGCTGTGTCTCTACCACCCCCATGAGCCACGAGAAAGGCCATGAGTATATAAGAATTGAGGGTTAGGGAATGGGGGCTTCTGAAACACCCACCTTTTCTGCAAGTATACAAACAATAAGACAGGTGCACTGGGACTTCCCCGGCGGTCCTGTGGTTAGGTCTCTGCACTTCTACTGCAGGGGGTTTGGGTTCAATCCCTGGTCAGGGCACTAAGATCCCACATGCCTCGCAGCACAGCCAAAAAAAAAAAAAGAAAGGTGCACTAGAGGCTAGAAATGATCATCTCACTTGGACATACATCTCTATTTCATTACCAACAAGATGCTAATTCATTACCATGACTCCACGAGGAAGGGAAAGATTCAAACATATGCAGAATATATTTCAAGGACTTCATCCTTCTTCATCACCTTGGCCATACAGGTGCTCAGAGAGCCTGTATTTTGACTGAATGAACAGATTTGTTGAATCATCTTCCGTGGTGTCAATAGTATTTTTGGAGCATCTGGGTGGTCATGTATAAATGCTTTCCAAGTGCATTTATAGTTGGGCAGGATATTGCAACTTCGGTCTTCTGTTAGCCAATAAGGCTCACTTTTCTTTTAAAAGAAGCACTTGAACAGTCAGATGACATTACTTTCCAGTCCTTTTTACTCTGCATTCCAGTTGGGTATGCTACAAACGATTTGTGAGCAGAAACCACATATGTATGCAGGCAGCCGGCGGCTTGTGGGGAAGGGTTTAAGGCAAGCAGGGAATTTTGTGTGGAAATCAATTCTTTGCGGAAGTCAATGTATTATGGACATTCAAGCAAGAGAAATTCCAGAGAGAAATTAACTGCCCAAGTAAGCCAGTTCCTTGTGGTGTGCATCTGTAGTCACTAAAAAAAAGTGAGTTAACCCTTCAGGCAGCTCTTAAATATACATTAGCTATTGAGTGGAGAGAGCTAGAGAGCTGAAATCGGCCTTTAAACACAGAATTCCTTACAAAATTGATTCACAAACCAGAACAAATTCCCCTCAAATTAAATGGATGTTTTCAAAGGGCTGGTCTTCAGGGGGTTTCTGTTGGCTGTTCTAAACAGGGGTCTGGTCATGGGAAATGTCCAATGCCCACAGACACATGGGATATTCTAGAGCTCTGGGAGTGAACAGTCTCTCGCTGATGGAGAGCAAAGACCTTCCAGCCTGAGGTCAACATAGGTTATGTCTCCTGGAAAGACGAAGCCTCTGGACAGATAAGAGACACCCATAAAGGAATCAGAGACTCAGATGCTGGAGTGCGGTGGGGAGACAGCCTGGAAATGAAGTGCTCCGGACACTGCAAGGTGATGCATGCAAAGCCTATCTAAGGAGTATACAAAGGATTTTCCAAGTTCCTTGTACATTCAGATGGGAATATCATGTTGAGTCCTCACTAGCAAGAAGGCACAAAGCTCAGGTTTTGCTTCTCAGAAAAATTGCCCTGGACCTGGCTCAGCAGCAGCCTGGGCAGGGAGGCAGGCAGACCACTTGTGGCTATAAAAACTAAAAAGGAATATCGCACTTGAAATCCCTTCATACCAAGCAGGGCTGAGGGTGAGTGAACTGTAAAGATGGCTTCCTGGGAGCCCAGGTGAATTCCATGCACTGGGCAGAGCATTCAGTCCTAGGCTCTGTGTCTGAGCATTCCAGGAACAATGTACAACCACAAATAACTGCAGAGACTTAATTAAGGATCAGCTCCGTTTCTTCCTGCCTACCTGCCAGGCCAGAGATTTTAAGGTCAACTTCTGTATGTAGGAGAGAGGGTTTAGGCTATCTGGATTGGTTGCCCAGCCACTAGGATTAGGTCACCTTCAAGTCTAAATAAGGGCTTTCATTTACATAACAGTCTTGTCCCAATGTCCATTTCCAGGTTTTGCCATTGCTCTATGGCAATGGTTATGGTTATGTTACCATTGGGGGAAGCTGGCGGGAGGACACACAGGAACTCTCTGTTCTATTTTTGCAACTTCAGAGCCTAAAATTATTTCAAAATTAAAAGTTTAAAAAAGAAATAGCCTAATGAATCACAGTAATACAGTGGCTTTAAAAAAATGTTTTGCCAAACTGAAAGGAAACTGAAAAGCAAGGTGGGTAAAGGGGTCACAAAAACTGAGCACATGCAAGGCTTGGCTCGATCCTCTTAAGGGGCAATCAGCTCTGAACCATTCAGAGAGCAGAACATAAACGCCATGCCCCGTGAGACAGTTCCTCACAATATAAGGGATATCTCTCTCTTGAGCATCAGAGCAACACTGGAAGAGGATAGGTTTCTCACACACACACACACACACACACACACACACCCCTCACCACTACCACTGCCACCCTTATCATTGTTGTTGTAGCCTCCTTATTATCACTTTGGGATTAAAATACATTTCTAAAATATATTTTTCAAAGCATTCTGCGTATCATCCACATAGGACACACCTAATAAACACTAGCTTACTTTTTGCCCACTGACTGAAATGACCTTCGTTGGCACTAAGAGAAGTTCCTAATTTTTAGGTTCTGACACATACTACCAGTCACACCTATGTCCTTGGTTGTGGCACACTCCAGACAATAGACTATGAAAGAGACAGCACAGTGGAACCCCAGTGGCGCAGCTGCAAAATTGGAGAGGACTGTGCAAAATTTAACACTGAGAGGTGAATTCCACAGGGTCTAAATGCTGACACAGATGAAACATCTTACTTGTCAGTCATCAAAATGATTGCGGGATCTTGGAATCTATTCTTTATTTTCCTTTTTCTTCCCCCTATTCTTTGATTATGGAATTATACCTACAGCCATTCATTCATTATATTTCATTAATTCTTACTAAGCAACTATTACGTTTCAGATGCTGTGCTAAGGTCTAAAAGTTAATAAGCGAATGAAAAGAGAACTACAGAATTTTAAGATCAATGAAGATGAAAATGTCAGGAATTTACCTAATGAATATACTTAATGAATTTACATTACCAGCTTAAACTAAAATCTCATTCTCCAAACACATGCATTGTATTATTTTTCAATTTTGTAAAGTGGATATAAGAGGAAGAAAGTAAATGGATGGAAAGGGAAGGCATCTAACAGAGAACAAACAATTTGTTTTGGGCTCAAATTTTTCATTGCTTTCTAGACACCATTCTGCAGGTCAGTCTGCAAAGACTCAAGTGACCTGTAAGTTTGTAGGTGGCTCTCTGGTTCTCTGCACCTATATAGCCAGCTCATTTCTTTTGTTTTGTTTTGCTTGTTTGTTTTGTGTTAGTTTCAGGTGTACAGCAAAGTGATTCAGTTATATATACATTATATATATATGTATGTGTATATATATATACATATATATATATTCTTTTTCAGATTCTTTTCCATTATAGGTTATTGCAAGATACTGAATATAGTTCTCTGTGCTATACAGTAGGTCCTTGCTGTTTATTCACTTTATATATAGTAGCTGGTATCTGTTAATCCCAAACTCCTAATTTACCCCGCTCCCCCATTTCCCCCTTGGTAACCATAAGCTTGTTTTCTGTTTGGGAGTCTATTTCTGTTTTGTAAGTAAGCTCTTCTGTATCATTTTTTTTTAGATTCCACATATAAGTGATATCATATGGTATTTGTCTCTTTCTTTGACTTACTTCACCTTAGTATGATAATCTCTAGGTCCATTCTTGTTGCTGCAAATAGTATTGTTTCATTCTTTTTATGGCTGAGTAATATTCCATTATATATATATTATATATAATATATATATTTTATATATTATATATAATATATATATACCACATCTTGTTTATCCATTCATCTGTTGATAGACACTTAGGTCACTTCCATGTCTTGGAAGCATTGCAAATAGTGCTGCTATGAACACTGGGGTGTACGTATCTTTTCAAACTAGATATACGCCCAGGAGTGGGATTGCTGGGTCATATGGTAACTCTATTTTTAGTTTTTTAAGGAGCCTACATACTGTTCTCTGTGGTAACTGCTCGTCGGCTCATTTCTTACTAGTCAAGTAGTGGCCAGAACACCCACCCAGGAGGCAATGAGCTACCCAGTGAAGCAAAGCCAGGCAGCACCTCTGACACTCAACGTGGGATTTAGATACACTCCAGCCTCCCGAAGGAAAATGACCTGGGCAACCCTGAGGGTCTCCTACTTCAGAGTAGTCAAGATTATGTTACCCAAGAAACTAGGCAAAAACATAACTCTTTAGTCCCCAAAGCTTGCTGGCATAATTGTGCAGCAAGCCCTGTGGTCACCAACAAGTTAAACGTCACTCTCATTGTTCTGCGTCTACAGGCTGGTTTCCTTCAATCCATGCACTGCTGCCTCCTGTCCTCACTGGCACATTAGCTGCCCCCGTTAGGCACCGAAAATAGTGTGTAAGCACTGTGCTTGGAATAAAGGTAATTAAGAGTCTGGCGGAGGGTTGAGGAGATAGCCATGACTTTTATTAGGGGTTATTCAGCTGGGGGTAATTAAAAACAGATGATCAGAGAGGGAGAAGTTCCTTCTCTCTGGTCCTCAGAAACTTGGCATAGCTGTCATGACACAGTAGGTACTCAGAGCCGAGTCCCGAAGAGTGAGACCCTTAACCCTTTCATAGATGGTCCATGGGACAAAATTATTGGAAAAGGGGAAACTAAATGGCCTTCCCACTACTCCGATGCAATTCCTCATTCACGGATCTATGGTTAAACTACCAGAAAAATTAATTTCTTAAAGTGTTTAGAGAGAAATTTACCAAGAAGAAGTAATGTTAAGTTGTATTAAATAATGGGATAAAAAACCAAGGCCATCAGAGTGTATAGCTGACCCTTGAACAATGCAGGGGTTGGGAGTGCCAACCCTCTACACAGTCAAAAATCCGCATATAATTTATAGTCCACCTTCCATATATATGATCCCTCGGTGTCCATGGTTCCATGTTCAAGGATTCAGCTAACTGTGGATGGTGTGGTAGTGTAATATTTACTATTGAAAGAAATCCAAGTGTAAGTGGACCCATGCAGTTCAAACCCGTGTTGTTCAAGGGTCAAATGTAATTCATTCATCCTGGAATGTGATGTGATCTCACACACCTCGTGACTCTGCTGACCCTCAGTTTTGAACACCCTTAAAGGGCAACAATATGACCACATTAGTATAGTAACATAGTGAAGATTTATTAAGTCATTATTGGAATCGAGACCAAATTCAGCAACCACGGCAGATGGCTCAGGAAGATATTTTAGTTTGCATTAATCTAAATGACCAGAAAATAATCAATATCTACTTTGTTTTGCTTTTTATAAATATTGCTTCAAAGTGTGTTCACAGGAATTCTGAGGGAAGTGATAGCATTTATCCTAAAGCACTGTTTAACCCAAAATCATAAAGTAGTTTCCTGTTACCACTGTGCAGCTAGTAGATGCTGCATTCCACCCCACTGATGCTGCCACTCTGGATAACTTCCGGAGTGAATTTTATGCCTCTCATTTCTGACCATCCTGGGAGCTGAAGATCTTACCTCTACAACATTGGTGGGATCGCGGATGTAGATACCAGAGGGTGTCATCATTTCAGTACTGGAAAGTCCCTCGGCGCCAGAAACACTGATGATCACATTGTTTCTTATTATATTCCCCTGTTCTGACCAGTCTAATTTAAGAAAAGGGGATTCACCAACATAATTAAAATGTACTCAACTCAATGTTCTTATTTCTACTAATACACATTATAGTTCTCTTCATGCATATACGTATATGTATATATATAAACATCTAGTGTGTTCAACAAATTTAAGATATCTAACATACTGCCAGCAGGCTTGTCTATAAAATGTATGACGACTTAAATGGATGGTAACAGTTTTAAAACCAATTTACATATTTACCATTTTCTCTTCCAGGAATAACCTCCCAAGGGATATACCTTATCTCGGGGGGTGTACCTGAGAACAAAAGATCATGTTAGCTCAGCACATTTCATGCCACCCAGGAAAATGAGAGATGCTGAAATACTATTTCTTTTTCTTGGTGTGGCTTGTTTTGATTTTGTGTTGTGTTTTTATCTATGAACCAGACAAACAGATTCAGATTATGTGAACTTTTTAGTTCTAGCGTATCATGAATCAGAAGCTCATTTTAAATTAAAAAAATAATAACAAAGAGATAGATCTACCGTTTTACTTCTTAGGAAGAGTTTGACTGTCTTCGTAGTTAAATGTCACACACCCCTGTGTCAGGTCCAGCCCCATCCTTAGCTATTTGAATTGGCCACCAGCCATCTGCATGCCCTTTTCTTCCCCTGGAAGAGCAGGAATGTCCTGGAGGAACAGGCTGGACAAGACCTGAGACCCTCACAGTCAAACCAGAGGTTTGAAATAGAAGAGAATAAAAGAGCACGGGCCATGCTACACAGAGATCAGCCACTTATGTGGTATCCACACAGAGCAACCCCACAGACCCCCTTTCTTCTAGGTCTTTAGGTGTCTGGGCTTCCCATGTCACTTCATGAGTCTGAGTTTGCAAACTCATCTTGCATGGATTGAGTACATTATCTAAAATGCACTGACAGATATTCTAATTCCATCACCTGTAATGCAGTAGATGTCAAGAGCCTCCAATTCATGATATCCAAGTACTCAAGGCCAAATTCCTCCTGCAGGTTTTCTTCCTTGCCTAGTTAATTCCATATAGTTGTTTCCTCCTAAAATAATATTGTTAGGGTACCTCCCTGAATTTCTGCTCCAGGTTTCAAAAAACTTTTCCCTTACAGCAACAAAAGTAAGAATAAGCAAAGTCAATCCTCCACATGTTAGTCTGACTGCCCTGTAGCTGTCCTTTTCCAATCAAAAGATTTTCCTTCACCTGATGACTTCTAGTGTCCTTAGCTCTTTGCCTTTTCGAGCTTGAGTTAGTTTACATGATCCATAATTTCCCACTAAACATTTTCCCTCTCGGTGTTAGAACCTTTCTAGCGTTTATCTTAACAGATCATTCCTAAATGAAACATACACATTTTCTCACTGATGATATCACAGAATTTATTTAAATAGAAAACACTATCTAACAAGTGCAGTTAGTCTTACTTTCTGTGAAAACCTCTGATTTGCTTTTTTATTCCGATATAACCAAAGACCCGTTGTTCATTAATACATTCACTTCTTTCAACAAATATAACTCCAAATGCACTAGTTAAGGTGCTAAGTGTGAAGGGGACAATGTTCACATGAAATCTGGCGGTAAAACACATGATCAGAAACGTGATACATAATTTTTAAATCAATAAGTAATGATTGTTGGTAAAAGAGCTCAGACAGATGGACTTGCCTTGGGAGTGTGGGGGAGACACTCTTACAGGAGGAGAGTGAGCAGAAGGAAAGAGCCGTGCAAAGGCCCTGATGCAGGAGAAAGTGTGGTCTTTGCAAAGAATTAAAATAAAATAGGTCTGTGCATTTAGAGTACACAAGGAGAGGACAATAGCAGGATAAGTGTACCAAGGTTAATAAAGGCAAAATCACTAAGGGAGTCTTTTAAGCCACAGTAAGGATTTTGGATTGTATTCTAAGAGAAATAAGAAGTTTTTCAAGGGCTTTAAGGAGAGGAGTGACATGATGCAATCTGAGATTGTTAAGGATAATTCTAGGCATCGCAAGGGGAATGAACTTTAGGAAACAAAAGTGGATACAAGTGACCATTTAGAAGATTCTTGAAACATGGGCTTCTTCAGCAAGCCACAAGAGCAGCAAAGAATAGAATTCAACATTTTTAACTCCTTGTTCAACATCCAGGTTTGACACTCCATGAGACTGCACAAAAACCTATTTATGTGACTTTGAATTATTGTTAAAATTACTGACCATAAATTTTAAAATCTCCCATTATATATTTATTAACCTGAACTGAAATGCCATCTTTAAAAATCAGTTTCCTCAGAAACAGACTCAGAGACAGAGAACAGACTTGTGGTTGCCAAGGAAGGGGTGGAGGAAGGAAGGATTGGGAGTTTGGGATTAGCAGATGCAAACTATTATATAGGATGGATAAACAACAAGGTCCTACTGTATAGCACAGGGAATTATATTCAATATCCTGTGGGAAACCATAATGGAAAAGAATATGAAAATATATATATATAAAACTGAGTCATTGTTGTACAGAAGAAATTAACACAATGTTGTAAATCAACTATACCTTAATAAAATTTAAAAAATAAAAATAAATAAAAATCAGTTTCCTATTGGTAAAGCTTAGTTAGCCAATAAGTAATGACTAAATTTAAAATTAGAATTTTTAACTACGGCCTATTTCTAATGACCAGAAGCTAAAGATTTTACAAATTGGAAATTTAAATTTGGGGATGATTCCTTTTATAAAATGATGTGTCCTCCACCAGAATGCCAAAATTAAACAAGCTTGTTTCACTTACCCACCAGCAGTGTGTGGCCTAAAATATCATAGAACACGTTACTGTCCACCTTCAGGCCCAAGGTCCTGGACACACTGAGGCCTCTGCTGAAAGATCGCCACACAGTACAGCCCTGCATGTAGGAACCTGAACAGCAAAGAGGAAGGTAAAAATTAGATGGGAATCTCGAAGGCTCCTCACATTCTGTTAATCATCTCCAAAGCAAGCTAGAATATAAGTAAGAACATTCTCCCACACAATATATAAAACTCAAGAAATAAGGAGTTGGCAGCATAAATCAAATCAAGGTTCCTGGCAGCACAGACCAAGGTACCTCAAAGATACCAAAGATAAGCAGGGTGGAATCCAAGGACAACGTGTAGTAAAGAAAACCACCTGACAAAGAGACAGTATGGCCAAACCACAGAGGAATACGTGGCCATCAAGATTTCCAACTGGCCGTCATCTTTGGTATCTACTCTAATCACAATATGGTAGACAGCAGCTCAAAAGATGTTAAGGACGATGTGAAGAGCACTGCTTATGGACCAACACTGATCTCTGAAAACTGCCTCTGGCATGAGGAGAGGTAGTCATTATTTCCTGAGCTATGAAGTAATTTTTTAATTGAAGTATAGTTGATTTACAATGTTGCAGGTATATGGCAAAGTTATTGAATATAACCACCGTTGAATACGGTGGTTTGTGAAACTGAAGGGGAAATACCCTCTACCATATTAAGAGACATTGACATTTTAGGAAAACCATTACACTGGCTCCATGGCATATTTTATGATCCCCAAATCATACATCATGTATGTGGACTGAATCAATCAATGAATAAATATTTACTGAGTATCAACTATATATTTCAGGAATTGTGCCTTGTGCCAGAGACATAAAGATGAATAAAACTAAGTAAATTCTGAACTTGTGTATCTTGAGTCTGATGGAGGAAACTCACATTAAAATAATAAAAATGTATTATTTGGATAGTAAAATTATAAATCCTCAAAAAGTTTTGTATTATTTCCAGGTAGTGAGAGAGATTATATCAATACCAAATGTCTGAAGTATTGGAAAAATGACTTTGGATTATGTAATAATTTGACTTTTAAATTGGAACTCTCGAGAAAATTCTCAACTATGATGTCCCCTAGACACAGAGACTGTAGATTCCTCTCGACCTCAGCTCCCCCAGTACCAGATGCCCTTACACCAGTCACCAATGCGTTAACCCATTCATACCCACTCACGTAGGAAACACTGCCTGCTGCAGACTTTTCCTGACTCCCGACCTCCACCATAACGTCACTCCATCAGAATACGCCTGCCCATCTGAACAACCAGGAAGTACTAATGTGTTTACAGAGCTATCGATTGTGGGTGGAGGTCAGGGCTCGGTAAACTTTTAAAAGCAGCTTGCATGCAAAGATTCCAACACTCTCCAACTCCAGTAACAGGGGACAGCTGGCCATACAGGTCATGGGAGTCTGTAGGGCATGAACCAATAAAGGATTCTTTGGCAAGCATGCCAGAAGTTTCTAACCTCTGCGTTAATGGGTTTCCCCCTCCCAGGAAACACATTTGCATTTTAACAGAGACCTACAGGAGATAATGTATTAATTCAGTGGATTTCAAACTTTTGTTAAGCACCGACCCCTTTTTCAAATAAAACTTAATGTATATAAATAAATAAAAGTGCAGGTACTCTGAAGCAGAGGTTGAGGAGGCAGATTAAGTGAATTTTTGATGGAGGGGGTTGATTATGTTCATTGATAACTCATATGTGACTACTCCCCTCACTTCTACTGGAACTGGCCCACATCAAATATTCCTCAGCATCATAAGCACCATGAGACCGAAGAAACAGAGAGAAGGACACAAAGATACTGACGGTACTAATGAACTAGGGAAAGAGCCATGTGAGGAACCATCCTCCTATAGGGGCATAAAAAGAAATAAATAGGTGGAAGAGATCTGGAAAATTAGGATAAATAGACATTCTTGGCATGCAGATGATTTGAAATAAGAAAAAAAAAAATGCTACAGCTGTCTAGCCAGGATCTTGCTTTCAATGACCTCAAGGATTACTTTGTCATTACCTGTTGAAATCCTAGCACCTCTCAAGGCCCACCTGAACCTCCAATATGCCCTGATGTGCTTTGCCAGGCATCAACCCCCAGAGCACCACCCTACCAAGGAAGGCAAAGCTTGCATATGTGGGTGTTGAGGTGCTGAGGTCTGGGGAGCATAACTGTGAAACAGCGCTGCTGTCCTCATCACTCAGCATCTGTGCCCAAGTTTCTCATCTCTGTATCTCAGATTCTGGCATTGGCATTTTGCGCTGGATGCTCCCACATCCCTCCAACTTTGATCTCAGAGCCTTTATCAGTACATCTGGTCATATTCTTCTTTTCTGATTCTGATCTTTTTTACCTACTTGTTCCCACCTGCCTTGGATGTCTCCTAATTCCTTCCTATCTCTTCAGGTCTGGCCAAGATCTGCACACTCTGCCCGCTCTATATCCCCTGGAAGAGCGCCTGGTTCTCAGCCATTCTCTCCCATTTTCCCAGCAGGAGACTCCTCTGCGTTAGGACATCTTCACGAAGTGCTTTCTGCTAGCCTGAATGATGATTTACACTTTTCAATGTCAATCTGCCTGCAGTCACAAAGCCAGTAAATCGTAGTGGCAGGATTCAGAACCCGGAGTTGTGTGGTTCCCTCCACATCTGTTGTACCTATAGTGACATTTCTCAAAGGGTACTCCTTGGACTACTTGTTCCAGCATCAGAAGGTTTGTTAAAAATTCAGATCTCGGGGGCTTCCCTGGTGGCGCAGTGGTTGAGAGTCCTCCTGCTGCCCCGGTCTGGGAAGATCCCGCATGCCGCGGAGCGGCTGGGCCCGTGAGCCAGGGCTGCTGAGCCTGCGCATCTGGAGCCTGTGCTCTGCAACGCAAGAGGTCATAGCGGTGAGACGCCCACGTACCGCAAAAAAAAAAAAAAAAAAAAATTCAGATCTCTAGGCCCACTTTATATCAGAATTTGTCTCAGCAGGGTCTCTAAGTGAGAATTTTAATAAGCTCCCCAAGTGACTTTTTAGGCATGTTAAAGTTTGAGAATCACAGATCTAGGGTATAGTTATCCATCTCTGATCCCCACCATGTCCCCACATACCACCTACCAGGGACCCCTGCATGGAGAGCCTAGAATATGGAAGAGGAAGGAAAAATGAGACGTTATGCCTGGGCCTCCTTACCTCTCAGAGCTCCCACCAGAGTCAGCGAGCTCACATGCTTACAGAAGGCTTGCCCCAAGTCCCGGAACTGCACTCCCTTCAACTGGACCCAGCTGGGCTCCTTTGGAAAAGACTGAATGATGACTCTGGCCCCCAGATCCCTGGATCCCAGCATCTTCTCACTCTTGAAATACAAACAGTTCTGCAAATCACCTGAAACACAGAACGAAGTCAAGGGGAGCAGAAGTACGTACAATATGCTTCGGGACAAATCTCCCAGTACGAAAAGAAAGGCACTGTTGGCACAAAGGGCAAACCATGATTGTTTATTTCGTTTAATAATCTTACTTCCCTTTTACTTTGATTCTCCCCTTTGGATTATTAATTAAAACATCCAATAACTAGGACATGATGTTGCCTTCACTCTATTATTTCCAGAAGGCCCCAAATCATTCTCCTTAATTACTGTCACAAAGAGGATGACTAGAACCCACAAACCCAACCTAAATAGATGCTTATTTCAATCCAAAGGATCCCCCGGAGGGAGTGTGCAATCAAATGACCCTCTTGTGGTGGATAATTGTAGGGAAGAGATGTGAGCGCTGAACGTAACCACGGCTCTTTTTAGTCTTGAGATGTCCAGTGGGGCTTTCCCGATATTTTGCCGCTTTATGGTTTGGAGGCAGAGCAATCACGCCACTGAAGAAATGGCAGAGGGCTCCAGAGGAGTGACTGAGCAGCCCCCCACACCAGGGCCTCCTTCCCAGCAGAGCCCCTAGTGAGAACAGCAAACAGCATGGACATAGTACCACACGCAACTACCAAAGAGTTGTGACCTCAGGGTCCAGATGCTTTGTGTTGACACATGGCATTTGGTGGTATGGACTGACCTCAGGATGGAGAAGAAATCATCTCCTGAATTAACTCTTTATTATCCAGGTTAATAAACCAAAGAAGAAATGTCACTAATACAAAATGATGGACCATTCAACAGTCATTTGCCAGCACCCAAAGGATGAATATATGAGGTGAATAAAGAGGTGTTTTATATTTGTACACTTTGCCACAATTTTGATTATATATGACATTGATCCATAATGTTTTCCAGTGTCCAGGCCTCTTGTTATTGTATCTGGCTACCTTGTTCCCATACTTGAGCCCCACACAAAGAAGAGGTGAGTGACATATTATTTTTTGATAAGGGTCTATGAATTTTGTTTTATTTGTAGAATTGCTTAGTAATGTTTAAAAGTTGTGGTGTAACTAGGGTTTTTTTCCATTAGGAGACAACAGATTTATACTGGTGTAAACCTAGAAGCATGGTCTCTCTTGCAGCATGATCAAATGCCATGATTTGTACAATATGATCTGAGAATACCTGTATGAGAATTACCCAGAGAGTTTGAATGGACTGCAGGTCCCAATTCAGCAGAATTGTTAAAGTTGGCAGTCACTGGATTCTAACCCACTGGATGCAAACATTTTTTTCAGAACGACACATGTATGAGCTAGATGACTAGAGGGGTGGAAAGTGGGATCCAGGTCCCTCTTACCCAACCACATCCCAACATTACACCCACAGGCGTCTATACATAGGCATGACTCGAATCTTTAACTCCAGCCTTGACATTTCTTCCAGGCTCCAGACACTACCAGACATCTCTACTCACAGGCTGGCCTGGCATCTCAGCCCCGACATGTACAAAATTAAACTCATGATCTCCACCCCCCCACCCCCAAAACCTGTTCCTCTTCCCATCTCAATAAATAGCCCCCTCATCCATCCAGAGCTCATGCCTGGGAGTCATCCTTGACACCCACGCCATCCTGGACCAAAGTTGACAAATGATGTCTTCACGACATGTGAAAGCCTCATAATCCACAGCCTGGGAAACCAAAACATAACCTACTAAACTAACCATCCCTGAAATAGATGTTTAATAGGTACATCAGTGTGATTCAGTGCCTGTTATTCTTCTAGAAGATAAATTGACTTTTTCAACCACTTACTTAAAGTATGTGGTAATTTCACTCAGAAAACAAACTCTAAAAGTGGGGGTGGTGGAGGGAGGGAAGAGCCTTACAGGTCTAACCCATAAGAATGTGCTGCCTGTATCCCTGACCCTGTCATTAATCAGTTTTCCTGAGAATTTTAGAAGAGGCCTGGAATCAGTGTCAAGACTTCATTATAACCTCTAACCTGGAAATTTAATTCAACTCTCCAGATTTCATTATTTAACAGGAATATTTTTCCCCAGAAAAAGAATTACTTTCTCAAGCAGATACTTTTGTCTACCTCTTTCACAAGAGGGTTGAAGGCAGGAGGGGAAATGATGACTTATCAAGAGCACCGTGAAAACTACAGAATATTAGGAACATGCACTTGAAAGAAGTCAACCACACCACTTATCATTGGACAGTAAGAACGTTCTTTTTCACCCACTGGACTTCCCAACAAAATGCTTCTCTACCTTGTGAAGCATTGGCCCTCTGGCATGAAGCAAGGAGCTGCACCCTCTCATCAGTGAGATTTCCCTGTATGGTAACACTCCTGCTGAGGAGAACCACCATGACCTTTAAAACATGGAGCTCTCCAGCCACCCAGTTCTCTGTGGAGTTGTGAGAATATCTGAAACAAAGAAAAAGAAAATGACACATCTGAAGATATCACCCAAAATCTTTGTTGTTGTTGTTGTTGCATTATTTTTTTAACATCTTTATAGGAGTATAATTGCTTTACAATGGTGTGTTAGTTCCTGCTGTATAACAAAGTGAATCAGCTATATGTATACATATATCCCCATGTCCCCTCCCTTTTGCGTCTCCCTTCCACCCTCCCTATCCCACCCCTCTAGGTGGTCACAAAGCACCGAGCTGATCTCCCTGTGCTATGCGGCTGCTTCCCACTAGCTATCTATTTTACATTTGGTAGTGGATATATGTCAATGCTACTCCCTCACTGCGTCCCAGCTTCCCCTTCCCCTTCCCTGTGTCCTCAAGTCCATTCTCTACGTCTGCGTCTTTGTTCCTGTCCTGCCCCTAGGTTCATCAGAACCTTTTTTTTTTAGATTCCATATATATGTGTTAGCATACAGTATTTGTTTTTCTCTTTCTGACTTACTTCGTTCTGCATGACAGACTCTAGGTCCATCCACCTCACTACAAATAACTCAATTTCGTTTCCTTTTATGGCTGAGTAATATTCCATTGTATATATGTGCCACATCTTCTTTATCCATTCATCTGTTGATGGACACTTAGGTTGCTTCCATGTCCTGGCTATTGTAAATAGAGCTGCAATGAACATTGTAGTACATGACTCTTTTTGAATTATGGTTTTCTCTGGGTATATGCCCAGTAGTGGGATTGCTGGGTCATATGGTAGTTCTATGTTTAGTTTTTTAAGGAACCTCCATACTTTTCTCCATAGTGGCTGTATCAATTTACATTCCCACCAACAGTGCAAGAGGATTCCCTTTTCTCCACACCCTCTCCAGCATTTATTGTTTGTAGAGTTTTTGATGATGGCCATTCTGACCGGTATCACTCCAAATCTTATTAGGAATAGTAAGCCACTAAATTAGCCTAATTCTCCATCTGGGGCTCTATTTCTTTAGAAAACTCAGATAAAGAAGAGTGAACTATCATCACAAGTATGTGAAAATTAGGAACTATGCTGACTATTGCACTGACCATCTACTGCAAGACGAAAGTTCTAGAGTCTTACCAGAGAAACTTATTTAAGAAGTCTTATCTTCCAAATGTTTCATGCTTTGTAATCTTGTCAAAATGTCTACTATTATTTAATGTAAAAATGCATTATCGAAAGACAAACAAATGTCAGACACCAACACAGTGAAGACCTCATCTTCTTCCATCTAAAAGGAGCCAAGGTGACATGCAGTACCTCAAGGGTGACCTCAGATGGAGGTCTGTATTCTGCGCAGTCTCCACAATGACAGTCTCTTCCAAGGGCTTGGCGCCTTCTGCACCCATCCCACTGATGACAATGACTTCATCCCCTGCGTGCCAGTCCACAGCATCTTCCAGAGCCAACACCGTGTCACGGGCATAGGCAGCTGCTCGAAGATGGGTGACCACTACTTCTGGGAGTGAACCTAAAGCAAATCCGAGGGAAACCTGCCTTTAGACATTTTTAAAACTTATTATGAACGTGATGTTATTCAGCCAAAAAAATCCTGTGAAAGAAGAATCTGGGAAAGCAAGTTCAGGCTCAACAGGCACCACGCCTTCCCTTTTTTGGATACTGGGTTTTTTGTCTGTCACACGGGGACAATAAAAGTAATCCAGGATAGAGAATGATATGGGGTGAAAAACACAGGAATTGGAGTCAGACTAACTTTACAGTTGAATCACACTCTTGCCATCGTCTAACTATGTTTCTTTGGGTGATATACTTAAAGGTGGGTCTCAGTTTCCTCAGTTACAAAGCAGAAGCAGCAAAGCCTTCCCTCCTGGGGGTTTAGGACGATTCAATGAGAAAATATCCGTGAAACAACTAGCGTGGACCTTGCCACATAACAGACCCTCAATATATTTTAGTCTGCTCTCTTCCCTCCTTGCATCACGCTGTTTTGAGGATGAAATTTGTCACCTCTTTCTTCCAAGTAGACTCTCCAAGATAGAAGTTCACCATGTATTTCTAAACTGAAGACTTCAACTCACTGTACAAATAGTAATAGTAGAGTTAAAAGTCAAAATTACCCTCAGAATGGTTGTCCTAAGTCTTAGGGTATTAAGTGATCCCCTTATACTGTAAGACAAGGTGTATCCAGGACAGGATGGCTCAGCAAACCTGAACAAGGGGGAACGTGTGACTCTAGATACCTTGGTTTGTTTTAGGCTCCAGTGCAGCCGTCTGATCCTCCCCAAACTAGTACGCTGCTCCTTAACCAGTCTCGTAGTTTACTCTGGCCTTTTCCAGCAAGGGTCAAGGCAAAGATTTTTTTCCAGCCATTACCTGAAGCAATACCTCAGAAAACACAAGGCTTACTCCCAACTCCTCCTTTCCTCAGCACATTTCCTTCCTCCTTCGCAATAGATCATAATTTACCTCTAGCCCACAGCAACTTCCTGTCCTCCCTTGTTGCACTAAAGTAATAATACTTGAATCTCTAACTACAGAGGTGGGCAACAATAAATCATTTTCAAATTATTTTAAACTTCCCTCTTTATTTATTTGTCTATGTTGGGTGGCGGGGGCATTGTACCAGTAATGTTGTTCTAGGCTTAGGAAGGTCTCTGGGTTAATGATGTAATTTCCGAAGTTTACTTGGGCAATAATTTTATCTTAAAAAAAATTCCCAGAGTTCAAAATGTCTAATTATAGAGCAGGTGAAAATTAAGACATAAATCATCCCAAAAAGAAAATAATTTTATTTTTTTTCCTGGTTTGTATGTTTTAACCTTTGGGAACAATAAATGAAATAAAGTCTATTTTGATGTATATGCATATATATGTGAATTTCTATGATCTGTTCTTGAATGTCTGCACAGAAAAATCTCTAATATGCATAGAAAATGTTTGTCAAGGACAAAATTCCATTAAACGCTGTGATCAATGGTTCATAATACTCAGTCAATACTCAACAAACACCTGCTGTGCACCTATCAACAAGCAGCTACATGTGGCAGAACCAAGAATAGGCACAACAAAGATATTTTTTAGCTAATCATTCTTATAAATAATAGTCAAGTCAGAATGAATGGAAAAAAATCACAGAGGATCTTTGAAGTGAATTTTTAACTATTAACATAAACTTAAGACCTTTCAAATGTTGACAGAGCCTCTAGAAAGCAGTAAAATTATCTCATAATTTATTCGCTCTCATTGCAAAAACAACACACCTCTACATGTCTGACTAAAACATCAACCTGAGTGTCTGATGCGTGCCAGCCTCATATTTGCAGCTACAGAGCAGATATGGATATTTGGATGAGTTACCATCATCTCAAACTGGAGAAGGTAAAAATAAATTTAATAATCACCTGAGCTAGACCCTCTGCAAACAGCTTTTATTCTTCTGACCATTATGCATTGTTCTTTTTTAATTACATCCCTTCTTTGTTCATTAACCTGTAGTATCTGCCTACAGTACTCAGTAACAAAGGCACAAATTCCCTTCTTGACTTTCAAGAGTCTCCTTAATCAGACTCCACTGTATGGTCTCTGACTCCTGAATAAACTCTCCATTCCAGGAAGCCTCTTTACTGTACTTCTTCTCATTTAACAGGATCATTCCTACCTCTACTCCTTTGCCTGTTCTATGCCTTCCACTGGGTGCCCGGTTTTCTTCCCCTCATCTGCTCTCCTAAAAACAGCTCAAGCCTCACCTCTTCTGTTGGATGTCAGGGAGCACTTCAGCCCATGCTGATGTCCACTGCCTCCTATAGACGCCACAGTGATGGGGGGGGGGTTCTTATTGAGTAAAAGGTCAGTGTGCATCTGGGACTAGGCACG
The DNA here is from genome assembly GCF_964270905.1 of Leucopleurus acutus. Classification (NCBI taxonomy): domain Eukaryota; kingdom Metazoa; phylum Chordata; class Mammalia; order Artiodactyla; family Delphinidae; genus Leucopleurus; species Leucopleurus acutus. Next base: position 79,499,726 of record NC_139153.1, read on the forward strand.
CCACATGTCTGGCTGGATCGTGGGCCATTTAACTGAGTTGCTTTGCATGGGAGAAGAAGTTCCACAAAGGAACAGATAGGAAAGGATGACAGAGATGGTACGGGGTCTGTCTCAGACATGGGCTCTCTCTCATGGACCCGTGACTGAACCTGAGGAAAGAACCTGCAGGAACTCTCCAGATGGATTTTATACCTGCTGCTCCTCTGCCTGGGATTCCTTCATCAACTCACTCTGCCTCATTCTTCAGAATGATGTTCAACTTGGTCCTTCAGAGAAACCTCTGAGACCTCCAAACTAGGTCAAACCCTGACTTATAATCTGTCATATCACTGTGTCCCTCTCCTTTCTAGCACTTAACACATGTGGTTTGACCTCTATTACTGTCATTCTCCATCTCCCCTACTAAACATGGCAGAAGTTATACCTATACTTGCCCACCATCATAGTACCAATGCATATCACAGTGTCTTGTATATAATAAGTGTTCAATAAATATGTACTGACGAAGGAAAATCATGACGGAAACATGGAGAAGCAAGCACCCCAAAGTTTTGGCACCCAGATGGTCAGGTGGGACCCCAAGTGGCAACAGTGGTTGCCTTTGGTTCCATCATGGAGCACAACCCTCCCACACCTGAGGGTTGGACCACCTGGGCAGCAAGGAAAGTCTGCACCCTTGGCACCCCGTGTTCAGTATTTTCATGGCAGGTACCCGAAACAAGGGCAGCAGGGCAGCCCCCAGCTGCCTTCCTGAAGGGAGCACAATGACCAAGAAAACCAAAATAAGAGGAAAATAGAATAACTGATGAAATTGTCATGAGAACACCTATAACAAGCAGGCAGGGATGTTGGTAAGGGCTGGAGGATCTGTGAGAGTTGGGGGAGGTGAGCAGGAATACTTTTGTTATCACTATTGACATAACCACAGGCTGAGAGTGTTCAGGGAGGCCTGCGGAGACTAGAGTGATAGTGATGTAACCTATAGTCAGCACCATATATTTCATACTAAGTTATTCTGTAATTATTACAGTACCTATGTCTCTTGCCCCACCTTGAATGCAGGGCCACTGCCTCACGTCTCCTTTACAAATGTCACAATTTCTAACACAGCATTCAACTGGGTTCATGATTAGCATTCAACTCATAAGGATTTAAATTATTCTGACTATTGCCATACGGACAATCACTTACAAACCCTCATCAGGTATATACCTAAATGAGCATATGATATCCAGCATGTAAAAAGCTGAAAACAACACAAACATTATTGAGAATTTAGAATAAATCCAACCTATGCTAAGTAGTGTTACTCTGAAGTAAGGACTGTTGGTTTTCTGGGTTTTGCTTTGTTTTGTTTTCCTTTTGACAGATTGTATAGATTAGGAGGCTAAAATAGGCTAAAATAATGCTTCCAGGGCAAAATCACACAGTAGGAAATGTCAGCGCCAAGTTCTGAAACTGGCTCTTCTGAATCCAGAACCACAGAACTGGACACCTAATGGAATTCTAGCCTCTGGAAGCAACTGTATATTAACTGTGCCCAATTAGCTTTGATACTCAAAACATTATAGCCTTTACTTTATAAATATTATTTAAAAGCCATACAAGGTGGATCGACTGACTTCTCTGATGAAGACAGCATCGTACACATTTCAAATGTGAGTCATTTCACTTCACAGAACTCTTCAGAAACCCAGCTCAGGTGTCTCCCTTCCTTTCTGTACCACAAATCCAAAAAAAAAAAAAAAGAAAGAAAAACCATGTAAAAATACAGTTTAAAAAGCTCAGTAATTTACGCATATGCTTACAAGAAAAAAAGATTATGCTCTTGACTCGTAATTTAATACAATGTTTAACCTCTTTGGGCTTTCAACTTTGACCTGCTAACCAACAAACTACTCATTTACTCCCACTAATGATTTCTACTCATAATTGCACTTCCTACAAATTATTGTTCAAGCATTTCAGTGCCATTCATCCATAATTACACAGGCCCAGAGAATCACCTTGCCAAATGGTCATGGAGAGAAAGAAAATCATCTTTGTGGGTTAACACACTTTAAAATCACTAATTATCCTCTGTTTGTTTTGTAGGACTTCAATCGTTCAATTTATTCCAAGTGAATAACTGTCAAGACCTTTCCAAATCAGTAAAGGGCAGGGGGAGGGGAAAAGGGGGGTGGGGGAGAGGGAGAGAGGGAGAGGAAGGAAGGCAGAGAGGGGAGGGAGGGAAAGAGGGAGGAAAGAATTATTTCATCAAAATCATGTTCACATCAGAACAGAAATATAAAGAAATTCACAAAAGAACTAGAAATATTTTTCTCAAATACATGTAAATCATTTCCCCTTATTTCTGCATGCAGCTTCCCATTATCCATAGCAAAACAATGAATGCTATCTTTCCTTTTGTGTAGATGAACATCTGTCAAGCACTGGCAAGACAGACGTAAAGGGAACAGAGTCACTTCCTCCAGGGTCCATGAATAGTACAGGAAATAAACAAAAAAATCACAAATGCACTCTGTTAAGTGTTAAGGCAGAGGGACACCCAGGGTCCGCCAGTGAAGAGACATGGAACACCTCTCACAGAGGCAGGGGTTGTTTCTGGGAATGCTTCCCAGAAGACGTGACAACTGAGCTGGGTCTTGAAGGATAAGCCACGGTGGAGCAGAGGACAAAATGGGCAGAGCCCTCCAGGCAAAGGCAACGCTGTGTACAGTGGTGTTGGCCAACATGACACACTCAAATAACTGCCATAGAGGTGGCACGGCCAGAATGCAGGTGTATGGCAGGGATGGGGACCTGACGAGGGTCAGTGGGAATGCACCTGGAAAGGTGAGCAGGCCCTGCCCTGGAAGGACCCCGCAGGCCCTCCCAAAGGCTTAGAGTTTACTCCAAAAGTGGTTTGGAAACCACCAAAGAAATATTTCACATGACAACTAAGGAATCATACTGTTGTGAAACCAGCCACATTTTAAGTTCGCAAGCTCACATATCAAACTGAGGGGAGAGAATCCTTAGAGAGAAACTGTATATACTGCACACTGGGGAGAACGAGAAAAGTCTGAGTCATGTCCTGAGCTGGGTAGGAGCCAGCCAGGGGGGTAGGCGGGAGCTTGATGTGCTCCAGGGACTGAATGGAGATGGGGGTTTCTGGAGCAGATGAGTAAGAAGCCACGGTGTGGCTGGGACAAATAATGCCGGACCCTCTTGGCCTGCTTTAAAGGAACTGAACCTTATTCAGAATAGTTACTTGATCAAATTTATGGTTTTAAGCGTCACACTGGATGTGGCATGAAGAGTAGATTGCAAGAAAGTGCATAAAAGAAAGAGGTGTATGTAGAAGGCTTCTGCAGTTTGCAGAAGGCTAATGTAGTAGATCAGACAAGAAGTTTTGGAGGTCTGAATAAGAGTAAGGCAGGGGATCTGGAGAGGAGTATAAAAATTTGAGGTACCTTTTGGGGAATCAAGAGGACTGGGTGATTGGCTCTAAAGGTAAGGGGAAAGAGGTTAATAATGCCTCACAGATCCAGAGCTGATGCAAGTCGGTAGACAGCAGGGACATCTTGGGAAAAAGATAACAAATCCATTCAATAAATATTTATTGAGCACCTACTGTGTGCTATGTGCCATGTGCTGTTCTAGGTACTGGGAACACAGTAGTGAGAAAAACAGTCAAAAATCCCTGCCCTCGTGTAGTTTATATTCTAGTAGTATCCAGTTTTAGACATACTCGGTTTTAGATGACCATTTTAGACAGGTTACATGTTAGATACTAAAGAGACTATCCAAGTAAAAAGTTGAGTCTGAAGCTCAGAAGAGAGGTCCGAGGCTCGATATATAAAGAAATATGTGCATAAAGGTTAACGCTGGGAATAAGTGGAGTTTCTTGAGAGAAAGTACATATTATAAATGAAGAATATTCAAGACCAAGCCCACGGGAACATCATCATTCAAAGATTGGGCAGCTGAAGAGGAATGTAAGGGGATCAGAAGAAGGAAGAAAACCAAAAAATTGAAGGTATGCATTTACCCATAATTACAGAAAATAATGCAGTGGAAGGAAAGTTTTAGCTCTCCATACACCTGCTTGAGGACTCATTCCTCCCCCACCTCCTTGCTCTTTTTTGTAATTTTTAAGCTCTGGGCATCTGCCCAGCATTTCTTGTACTTGAGCCCTGTTTCCCACTGTTCATTTCATCCATCTGCCAATAGAAGGTAGAGTAGCAGGATATGAGCTTTGAGAGGAAAGGGGTGGAGAGAAAACCCTGGCTTTCTACTGTTTCTCAGTTCCCCTCCCCCTGCCAGCAGCTGGCCCAGATTCTCTGATCATATACTACCCCTAACAACAGCAGAAGGTTATAAGTAACCAGAGGAATTAGGAAAGGGCTGACTACTGCTGATGACTCCACCTCGCATCTAAGCTGGCTCTCTCTGCTCCCAGAACCCACACTGTGCCAGGCCATCGTGTCACCTCTGGGCCACAGAAGCCACTCTCAGGGCAGAGGGACTTAGCACCCTCTGTCACTAGTACTCAACAGGAAAAGACTGATATAGTAGAGTCCAAATGGGATGAGAGTCCAGAGAGATGTGCCCCTGACATCTCATGTTGAAAATGTACCTGCTTCCCCGCACAATTATTCGTATACACAGAGGTCAGCTGCTATACTCCCCTTAGCCTTAGACAGAAAAGTAAAACACACTCTTGAGGGCTCACATAGGCCCTTAACCATAGGTTTATCAGCATTTCTTTTTCTTAATTGAAGTATAGTTGATTTACAATATTGTTTTAGTTTCAGGTGTGCAGCACAGTGATTCAGTTATACATATATATCTATTCTTTTTCAGATTCTTTACCCTTATAGGTTATTACAATATATTGAGTATAGTTCCCTATGCTATACAGTAGGTCCTTGTTGTTTATCTATTTTATATATAGTAGTGTGGATATGTTAATCCCAACCATCTTTAAACAAATGTATTCCAAGTTACAAACAACCAACTTAGAAGGGAATTCTTTGCACCCAAACCATTTGTGAATCGGAGGTGATCCAATTTACTTTACTTCAGAAGAGAAGACTGTGACATTAGCGTTAATAAAAGACTATCTGGCAAACCAAAGAGATGGAATGGAGGCATTCTGCGTGCACCATTTCCCTCTGCCCTTGAGAATCACTCACTGTGATTTCTCTCTTGGATGAAGACAAACCCTGGCGGGGGAATCCTGTATGAGATTGGCTCTGTGTGTGCACTGTGAGCCTCCTGCATCCTTACTGGTCAATCTCCAGCGGTACTGATGGAGCCGTTCTCTAAATGTGCAGATCAGCTGGCTCCACACACAGCTGCTCAGCAAACATTTATGCCCTGCAATGAAAGACCTGGGTACCGCATCTGTCCCCAGTGCTAAGAAGTCTGCCATTCTTTTGGCACAAAGGGTTAGACCAAGGCTAACCAAGGTTATTTGGATGGTGCCGTGAGCCCTACTATAACTGAAGGCCTTTTCTAGAGGTATGAAAGAAAGGCTAACTTTTTATTTTGACCAGTCTGAGCTTTACTGTTGCTACTATGATTTAAAAGTGACTGAGAAGAATCAAAGGATAAAGTTCAAAATACCAAGGAAATCGTACATTGTGAGATAAGTGGAAACATCTGGAATGCTGTTCCTAGCTCCTGTGTGAATTTCAGGCCAGTTCAACAAATGCCATTCTTAGGCCCTATAGAACTGTGCGGAAATTTCGTTAGTTAGAGGGGCAAGATAAAGGCTTCTGACTTGGTCAGAGATAAAGACTTCTGTAGAGTACCTTTAACATCCAATTCTATTCATTGTCAAAAAAATATATAAAAACTCAGACATATTTCTGACCAGACAGACAATTGTTCTGAGAATCACTGCTATGGATTATGCTGTGGAGTGGAGGTGACAGTGAGGAAAGAGCTATTTTTTAATAACATAATTTCTTTTAGAAAGGCAATAAATGTATAATGTTTAAAATAAAAATATAGACAAGCAAAAGAAGACAATAAAGGCATCCATGATCTTATTACAACAGGTTAATATATGTCTTTTCTGTCCTCCTTTTCCTGTATTCATATGTTGACAAGATTTCATACACATATAAACAAAAATGCTGTAATTCTGTACATACCATTTTGTGAAATTTTCTTTACTTAATGGAGAAGGAACATTTTTCAATTGTATTATATACTATTTAATATCATTATAACATCATAGTATCCCACTTTAAAAATCTGTATTTTATATACTAATCCATTATTTCTTCATATTCAGCTTTTTCTCAATATTTTCCTTTCATAAACAGTGCAGATGTAAACATTCTTGAGCGTAATTTTTATGCATACTCATGATCATCTCACTAGTATAAATTCCTAAAAGTGACACTGCCATATCAAGGCATATGCCTAGGTTTAACCTGTTGATATTATTAACAAATTGCCTTACAGAAAGACTGCACATACTCTATACACATTAGCAGTGTATGTGAACGCCCATTCCTCAGACTTTCTACTACTTTTTTTTAATACTGGTGAAGTTGATGGTTAAGGGAAAAAAAATCACTTTTGTTTTAATTTGCATTTCTGTAATTACTAATGACGCGAAGATAGGCGAAAACTCATTAGAATAAAAAAGAATCTCTCCCTCCTTGTGAGCACAGGATAACCCAAGCCCTCTCTACATGCAGTCATGTTGGTCATTTGCATTAATTATACTGATATGTCTATTCACACCCATCACCAGATTTTAAATTTGTTCTAAAAAGCTCTTTATTTATAAAAGACATTAATCTGTACTTGTATCAAATAAGAATTTAGTGTCTGATAAAGGTAACATTTAAAATTCCCAGGGAAATGTATTAGCTTCCTGTTGCCGCTATAACAAATTACCACAAAATTAGTGTCTCAAAAAAACAATGCAAATGTACTGTCTCATGGTTGCAGATGTTAGAATTCTAACATTGGATTCACTGAGCTAAAATCAAGGTGTCGACAGGGCTGCTTCCTTCTGGAGGCTCTGAGAAGAAAATCTGTTTCCTCGTCTTTTTCAGCTTCTAGTGGCCACCTGTATCCCTTGGCTTGAGGCTTGTGGCTTGTGGCCCCTCCTTCATCTTCAAACACATCACTCCTCTCTCTGCTTCCACCATTGCATCTCCTTCTCCTCTGACTCCTCCTGTGTCCCTCTGATAAGGACCAATGTGATTACATCGGGCCCATCTGAAATCTTTAATTTAATCACACCTGCAAAGTGTCTTTTGCCAAACCTTCATGGGTTCCAGGAACTGGGGTGTGAACACATCTGGAGGCCATTTTTCAGCACACCATAATTGCACTGTTGCATCAATAGTGTTGAGAAAATTGACCAACCATTTGGAAAAAAAATTAAATAACTTATACACTATATCAAAATAAATTCTAGATGGACTAAAGACGGGGTTGGCAAACATTTTCTAGAAAGGGCCAAACAATGAATAGATTTTGGTCTGCAGGCCAGGTTGTCTCTGTTGCACCTCAGCTCTGCCATGGCAGCATGAAGCAGCCATAGATGATACCTAAACACATGGGCATGGCTGTGCTTCAGTAAAATTTTGTTTGCAAAAATAGGCAATGGGCCAGATTTGTCCCATGGGCCATCGTTTGCTGACCCTATATTAAAGACACTAATGTGAAAAAACAAAACAAAACAATAACAGTACCAGGAAACAAATAGATAAATTTTTATATAGTCTTTGTACAGGTGAGAATTTTCTAAACATGAAATCAAAGGAAGAAACCATAAAAGAAGATATTTGTAGATGTGCCATTATAGAAATCGGAAAATGCCATAAAAAATACTGAACATAAGGAACAAACTGTGGAAGAAGCAGGTTCTTTGTACCCCTATCAAGAATACTACAAAGGGAGCCGAAAGGAACAAAGCCCTACTTAGAATCCCAAAATAACCTGAAAGAATTAAAATTAGGAAGAATGCTCCAGAAACCTGGAAGGAGTATCTTCTGTTTATCTTTCTGCCACAGGTAAACACCAGCTATGTGTATGCAAAATAACAGAAAGCCCATGTGCATCGTAAGCCTATGAAGAGGATGGAGTGAATACTAGTTAACTCCCCTTCCGGGCTCCAGTTTCATCATCTCTGAGATGAAAGTAACAATCCCAGTCGTTCCTACTTCACAGAGTTGTGAAAGTTAAATGAGAGGAAAGAATGGGAAGAAGCTTTGAAAATTATAAAGTGCCAGGATCTTGGTAAAACTCCAATTTTCACAAATACTGAATATAATGCCCAATCCAGTGATACTCCTTCTTCAGGACCAGGCTGAAAGCAATACCATTAATAATATTGCTTTGATGATACATGTGGAAGAATTCTCTTTGAAGGAAAAATCACATGCTCCTGCCTATGGAGCATTCCATTTACTTAACAAAGCTGAATTTCTTTTGGTACTCAAAAATGTAAAAATTGTAAAATCTAGACTACATTAACCATTTAATAAGCTAAAAGAAGGTTACTAAGGGCTTCCCTGGTGGCACAGTGGTTAAGAGTCCGCCTGCCGATGCAGGGGACACAGGTTTGTGCCCTGGTCTGGGAAGATCCCACGTGCCGCGGGGCGGCTGGGCCTGTGAGCCATGGCCGCTGAGCCTGCGCGTCCGGAGCCTGTGCTCAGCAACGAAAGAGGCCACAACCGTTGAGAGGCCCGCATACCGCAAAAAAAAAAAAAAAAAAAAAAAAAAAGAAGGTTACTAAGACTGAAAAGCACCGCAGTGAGGGAGAAGTGAGGGTTGGAGAACACAGCAGGTGATGCAGGCAGAAACCTACATTAGAGAGGGTGCTATAACCATGTTAGAAATTTTGGACTTTCCCAGGGACAACAGGAAGCCACTAAAGGTTTTGAGCAGAAGCGTGATATGAACAGATCTGTGAAAAGATCACCCTGGCTCCAGGGTAAACAATGAATTGGAGAGGGAAGAAAATAGCAACTAAAAGATAAACTACAAAGCTTAAACAATAGTCCAGGCACAAGTTCATGGCATCATGAACTAAGGTAATAGTCATAGAAGTGGAGAGAAGTAAATGAGTTACCCAAGAATTAAAATCAAGACCTAGTGATGGACACAATACGGGGAACGATAGAGATGGGGGTATCAAGAATGACAACCATGTTTCCAGATGACAGATTACTGAAAAGCAATAAACACCATCCCAGCCTTCTTAGAATAGCGAGGCAGCTTCATCAAATCAAAACTGTAGGCATATAATTAATAATAATAATAATAATACTCACTGAGTAACTACTCAATGCCTGTCCTTGTGCTAAGTGCTTTACATGTTTTGTTTCATTTAAACCACCTAACAGCACCATGAGAAATGTTTTAGAATCATCTCTCCAACTTGTATATGGAAACTGAAACACTGAAGAGTTGACTTTTTCAAAGACCACCCGACAGTTAGTGGTAGAGATGGCGTTTGGAGCCAAGCAGCCTACTTCCAGAGTCCTCGCACCTAACGCTCATCCAGAGGAAGATGAGTGAGTGCTCTGTGACTGAGCAAGGCCAAGTTCATCTGGAGAAGATGCAGAATGTCAGCCAAGATCCTCATGACCTAGAAGGAGAAAGTAAACTACAGAAACCTTCAAAGGAAGACATGGATCTCCCTTGGAAAGCTTTGTGTCAAGACAAGAGGCTTGCTACCTTCCTGGATTATGTGTCTAAGATGTGATACAGGGTCAGTTATAGAAAATGGGATCCACTTTAGTAAAGGTGATGCGTCAACTTGACTGGGCTTTGGGGTGCCCAGAGAATTAGCCAAACATTATTCTAGCATGTCTGGAAGGTGTGTCTGGAGGAGACTAACATGTGAATCCATAGACTTCAGTAAAGCAGACTGTCCTCTCTAATGTGGGTGGGCTTCATCCAGTAATCCATTCAAGACCTGAATAGTACAAAAAGCCTGAGTGAGCTGGAACTCCTGCCTAACTGCTGAGTTGAGACACTGGTCTCTTCCAGGCTTCAGATTTGGACTGAAACTCTGGCTCTTTGGTTTCAAGCCTGCTGGCTTTTGAAATGCAACTAACACCATGGACTCCACTGGTTCTCAGGCCTTTGGACTCAGACTACAGCTACATACACATCAGCTCTCCTAGGTCTCAGCCTCTATAATCACATGAGCCATTTCCTTATAGTAAGTTTCTTCATATGTATATATATCTATATGAATGTATATATAAATAGGTGAATTAGTGAATGAATAAGTCACTAGTCACTGTAGGCAGGGTGCTCTGGATAAACAGAACCAATGTGATATCTATATATCTGTATCTACATCTATCTATATACCTATCTATCTGTACGTATATATATGATATCACATTGGTTCTATTTATTTGGAGAACCCTGACTAATACAGAGACTTGTTCACTCATGACTAACACTGCCAAAAGGAAGTACAGAAAAACCTTTGGAACCATAAGGGCTTAGATAGGAAATTTAAGCCCTTATGTACTATTTTCATTACTTCATTCTATCAACGGTTAGAATTTTAGAAGGAAGTAGTTCACGGTTTTAAAACAAATCCATTTTTCTAATTTGAGAAATACCTTCCTAATTTATCTTTCATATGGTCTAAAGACTCTACTATGCTACTAATATTTATAACATGCCAATGACTCTGCTTTTAAGTCCCAGGGGATGGAAAATTCACTAGGCTAAACAAAGGGGAGGTCTCTATTTTTACTCTCCTCCCATTACAAGGATAGGGAAAAGGGTCCAGGAGGCAGCTCCCTGGTTTCTGCCTCCTATTCAAGAAAGGCCTGGAATAGGTGGGCAAGACCAGCTCTCCCCTGAGCACTGGGGCAAGTGTGTTCTCCTCTCTTCTTGGACTGACTGGCTATGCTGGACTTGTCTTCCATCAAGGGCAAAGTCCCCAGTGTCTTGTGTGGCCTTAGGGATAAGGAAGGAATGCAAGCTGTTGTCCATCCCCTTCATAGCTTAGTCAAGAATTAGTCACATGATACAGCATTGCTCACAAGAGGTTCTCTTTGGCTTGGGCCAAACCATAATATGCAATAGTGATGCCTTAGCTGGCCATTCCCTGGGATGTATTGATACATATTTACACAAGAGTGGCCAGTCCAGATCAAGATCCATGTGGTCCTGAATCCCCTAACTAAAAACTATCTTACAAAGCAACCTCATACTTTCAATAACACTTTCTAAATATAATTGAATCTAGAAAATATCACAATATTGTTAGACATTTTTTAATTCTAAATTTTCTATTAATTGTGTTTCTATCAATAGTGAATTTGGTTTTGCTTAGTGAAGTAACTGATTGGAATTTTTCTTATTTTCCTAGCCAAACTAAACAGGTTTGAAATATCCAGTAAAATTTTATTAATTTTCTCCAAATTAGTAAAAGTCAGATTGTCAAATATTTTAAAAGTAGACAAGCTATTGTTTTTACTTGCTCATTCTCTTATTCTGGTTGGATAACACACCTCTAATTTTAAGGAATCATCCTCTCTCAGTCTCAGACCGTGTAGTTCTGGGGGCGTCTATCATACACTTGTTCCATCCCAGCCAGTAAGAGCACCACTTCCCCAGCCACGGTAGCAGCTTCAGTGATGGGCTTATGACCCAAACAGGGTCCAAGTTAATCCTGAGTCTTCTGCTTAAGCTTTTCATTCAGTTATTCACACAACATATACTTCTTGAAAGCCTACTGTGAGTCCAGCCACTGTTGTAGGGATTAGGATATTGTCAATTAAAAAAAAAAAAAAAAAAAAATGAACATCCCTGCCCTCATGGTACATACATTCTACTAAGGAAAACACTAGAATAAGTACAATAAATATCACAAATTAACTGTATATAATATGTTAGTGTTAAAAGCCAAACAGGAAAAACAAAGGGGGTGTGAAATTTTGATGAGGGGAAATGTTGGAATTTGCTCAGAAATAGTCATTGGAAAAGAGCCCTTATTTCATCTGTAGCCAAAGGGGCCTATTTCTACCTCTAGGAGTCAGATTGGTAAAGGAAGCCAGTTCAGGAGAAAGCAGAACCTAGAGCTGCAGAGAAACAAAGGCCTAATGACTTCATCGAAGCACCTGGACTCAGCTGTGCCTCCAGTTGTTTTAGTTTTATGAGGCAATAAGTGCCCTTATTTTTTGTTCGAATTGGGTTTTCTGTCACTTGCCACCAAAAAAGACCTGACAAATGCCAAGATGTTCAGGTATATATAGAAACTTAAAGTGTCTTATAATGTGTTTCTAAGTGGGATTCCTGCTGTACTTGGATTATCGGATAGCTAGAACTCATTTCTAATTAGCATTATACATTTACATGTAAACACCTAAAATGCTAAGGACCTTAAAAACAGCATGTTCACTTTAAAGTGTTTAAATGAGCTCCTTAAGGTGTGCTTTATACTCTGAATGGAAGGAACCCTTTCTAATCCATTGTTCCAAGGTCACTCTTGTCCAGATCAAGCAATTACAAATTCTAAGTTATCTCAGTTAAGAATCAATGAGATTTTACCAGATATGTTTCTTCTATTGCACATATAGAATAGTATTTTGGATTTTTTTTTGAAGCCTTGTTAGGCAACAGAGAAAATTTCTGCCTCACTTTTGTTGGTGGTGTTGGTTATATTTTCAGAGACACATAGTTAAGGACCAATCCTCAGGTGCTCTGAATAGAGAACCAGTCATTAGTCACTGGCCATCCTACATGCTGAGGGTTCCAAGTCCACCAGAACCACGCTCACCAGCATTAACTTGACTGAGTAATTACCATCTGCCCCAAAATACCAGCTGACCAGAACCGCCGTGCTGGACTGAAGTGTGTTTGAATTTAAGATTACAGAAAGCAACGAATAGGTTTTTAATTTTTCTTATCCTTCTTCCTCTATTTCTCCTTTCACTTTGATCTTACTTTCTTCCCACCCCTAAATCAAATAAAACCACACACACACACAATAGCTGCTTTCCCTTTCAACCTAATATTCTTTTGCAGCACCCTTTCACATATGTAGCAAACTGTTGAGCACAGACTTCTAGTCCCCCAAACCCACCAAGAGGACCCAGGCCAGGGACAAAAGATGATAAGGACAAAAGATGATAAGCACCCACATTGTATGTGAGCCATAAACAGACAGGGAGTAGGCATTTCCTTGGGGCTTTTTTTTTTTTTTTTTGCGGTACGCGGGCCTCTCACTGCTATGGCCTCTCCCGTTGCGGAGCACAGGCTCCGGACACGCAGGCTCAGCGGCCATGGCTCACGGTGGCTCACGGGCCTAGCCGCTCCGCAGCATGTGGGATATTCCTGGACTGGGGCACGAACCCATGTCCCCTGCATCGGCAGGCGGACTCTCAACCACTGTGCCACCAGGGAAGCCCCCTTGGGGCTTATTTAAAGGAGGCTAACTAACTCTGCCATCTGAGCCATGCCTGGACAGACCCCAGCCCCCAGCTACATGATCAACCAAGAGAGGAAATTCAAAGAAGTTCTCAGAGATCGGGGTGAGTCATTAGCCTCAGTGAACAGCCATGGCCTTTTCCTCTCCTTCCCATACAGGGAGATCTGAGGCTACTTCTCTCCATTTAAGCAAAGAAAAAGGGCTTCAAATGTACCAGTCATACAGTTGCCTGCAAGAAAAGGAGACTGGCTTCTTTTTCCCAGGTTGGACGTCTGCATATGCGGCATATGTGTGGGCTACCCATGCTTATCTGAGCAGGGGAGAGGAGACTCAGAGAGAGAACAGAGGAAAGGGTGCTGAGAGGAACATCTCTGGTGTCTAAAGATTTGTAAGTTTCCTCTGGATCAAGTGGATTCTGGGGAAGGTAGCTTGACTTGAGCCAAATTTCTGGTGGAAGCTAAGGGGACTGCAAACCCAGGTGGGGCTTCCACACTGGAAAACAGTGGGAAGATTTCCTACAGGACTCCAGTGGTCGAGGAGAGAGAATCAGCAGTCAGCCAGTATTATCCAGAGAGGCAGCAATGCCCAGCAGAGGATACAACTGCATGGTTCAGTAAAAGGCTGGCCAACCTTCTTGCCTCATCTTTCTACCTGCCCATCACCCACCTCACATCTTCCACTTGCCGAGCACACGCCTCACCTCTTCTACCTGCCCCAGCACCAGCACCAAGAGACCACAAAATAAGAAGGATGGATCATACGGTAATTCTATTTTTAGTTTTCTGAGGAACCTCCATACTGTTTTCCATAGTGGCTGCACCAACTTACATTCCCACCAACAGTGTAGGAGGGATGTAAGCTATTATATATAGGATGGATAAACAACAAGGTCCTACTGTATAGCACAGGGAACTATATTCAATATCCTATGATAAACCATAAAAATATACAAAAAGAATGTGTGTGCATATACATATATATACATATATACACACACACATACACACACACATATATATGGTGAATCACTGTACGGCAGAAATTAACACAGCATTGTAAATCAACTATATTTCAATTAAAAAAAGAAAAAAGATGAGCTACTTGAGTAATTTTTAGTCACTATTTTAGCAAAAGAACTCTTTCTTCCAATGAAATATTACTTTAACACAAATTTAAGCTAGAGATAAAAGCAATGAAGCAATTACTTGAGCAATTTAAACCTTTATAGCTTGATCCTCAAATACTTCATTGTTGGCAGAACCCCTGAAGTTCCCCCAGGAAACATTCAGATTTTGTGGAGCCCGGTAGGAAAACCACTGCCCAGGACACACATATCAACTACATGCACACAATATTGTGCTTCCAGACAGCCTGATACCCTTTAGCAACAGAATATGAGTGTCCATAGACAGTACTCATAAAAAGCATGGAGTTTACATACAGATATTTGGTACTTTGAGAAGGGAAGCAAACTGTATTTAAACCTGCTTATTTTAACTCCTTTTTTCCTATTTATTCCTACAAAAGTCTCCTGTTCATAACATTATACTAGTGTTTTCCTCAACCACATTCCCACATTCTCGCTTTTCCCAGAAACTTCCATTTATATTTAATGCCTGATCTTGTAATTTCTTGAAAAGGACAAAGACAGAAGTCCATTCAAGGCCAGAAGACGGCTTTTTCTCCTAAGAAACTGTCAGCCAAATTTCTCAGGGAGGAACTGGAAATGAAGTGAGAGACATTGATAAATTTCCCTTCTGAACAATCAATAAAAGCCCCACCATCCTGTTCAGACTCCCACTGTGGAAGCAAGGGCCGTAATTAGATTGTCAAAAATTCAACTTGCCCAAGCTGACAGCAACCCCCTCGAAAGTGACATGTGATTGGCACTCGGTCTGGGGTGGTGAACCTGTATTGGCAGACAGAGGGTAGGGAGCAAAAGGCAAGAGTGAAATTTCCTCATTGAAAACAGCCCCCCAAACCCCACACTGATGAAGAATCTGCGACCCTTTAGTCATATTAACATAGCAAAGTGTGCAGCTGACAACTTACTAAGCCATCTAATCTCCACCACAGATTCAGAACCCAGCCTGCCCCATCCACTCCCAAACCCAGAAAAAGAGGAATGTCATTCCTTCACGACCTCCAAAGCTAATACCTCTCTCTTGCTGTGATGAAGAGGTAGACAAGAACATGAATAAGGAGAAAAATCTCCAGACAGAGATGGACCCGTGCCAAATAGAAGTCCCTCCATCCCTCACCCCTGAAAGAAACTATGAGATCATAGGCACAGGGGACTCACTGCTTTGGGGGAAAAATATCATGAGAATAGCCATAACTAATAGTGCTGGAGTGTTAACCGTGTGCCAGATACTTTGGAGCAGTTCACAAGCGGTAAATCTATGAGGTAGGAACTATGTTTTCCTGGTTTTATAGAGATTGATTTGCCCAAGGTCTTAGTTGATGAATAGCAGAACTGGACTGATTTCTGACTCCAAAACTTATATAAACCACTAAAAATAGCGTTTCTCCACGTGTAGTCAGTGGGCCCCCTGAATCAAATCACCTGAGGGTTCCACTGAAATGCACATTCCTGGGCCCATGCAAAACCCACCGAGTCAGATTCTGGAAGTGAGGTCCAGAAACCTCTATTTTTAAAATCTTCCTGAGAAGAGCCTTCCATGCACTAAAGTCGGTGAATCTCCTCCCTACAGCATCCTGGGAAGCTGAGTGAATGTTGGGTCTTTAGGGACCTTCTGGGGGCAAAGCAGTGAATCAAGTTGCTCGCTGTTTTGCATACTTGACAGCAAGAGAAAATTAGTTTTTCCCTAAAGCCCCAGTGTCACTAGACCCACCTCTGGCCCTGGAAAAAGGCCAGTGAAATTACGTAACGATTTCAACCGTGATATACCACCACGCCGCCAGAGGGAAAGACTGTTTGAGACCTCAGGTGGTGAGGGAGAGAGAAGGGAGAGGATTGATGGACCTCAGGCTGTGACTGGGATTCCCTGCCAGAGAAGGCAGAAGGGAATCCCTCTCACCCAATGGCTAAGCTCTTTCCTACACACTATTTCTCTCAAATGGATGAGATGCGGCAGCATCACCTCAATGAGGAAAACAGCTTGATTTCGCCTGTGTTCAATGTGCAAGCTCTGTGGTTCATGAGAGATTCTACTCAGGTCTATATTGACAGGACTGTGGGGAAATGGGTAAAACAGCCATTGATGACACCCTAGTCCTGGGAATACAGGAAAGGAGAGGTGGAGGGAGAGGAAGGAGAGGGAAAAAGAGGAGAGGAAGAGTGTTGGGAGAGGAGAGGTGGAGGGGAGAAGACAGAAATGAGGGAAGCAGGGGAGAGGAGGTGTCTGCGCTCTCAGTATCCAGTAACATCACCAGGATAAAGTAGCAACACTTGTAACTTCCAGAATTCTCAGAACACATTAGAAGTTATCTACTTTGCTTTAATTGCCCCATCTTAATTATAAGCAGTGGTCCCAGGGATTTTCTTAACTTGTCATCTGTTAAAACACAAAGGTTAGGAGCACAGGGTACATTTACAACACAAGCACATAAAGGTATATTTGTAAACTCTTTTGCTGATCCTTCATAATAGAATGTGAGGAGAAAAGGGGGCTGGAATGAAAGAAGCCGAGTAAAAGAATGAGGAGAGTTTCATTCTTCTTCAGGTGAATTTCCATTTCGAGCAAGAGCTGTGCCATCTGCATCTTAGAGGACAGTGGCTCTCAAACCAGAGGATCCCTGTTGAGCTGCAGGATACTTCAGACAGCCTATGGGCTGGTTGAAACACTGATCTGTGCCCTCTTGTTCTCCAGCTGTGTTTTATCAATGGTAAACAGCAGCACATTGGGTTGGTGACCTAACTGGCTGTTAGACTATAGCAAACACTTGAAGACCATCGCTGACCTGTGAATAGACAGAAGCCCCTCATGGATCCTGGGCTACAAGATCGATATAAGTGCTTGATGAGGGATACAGGAAGAAAAAGGTCCTCCTTAGAAGTAGAATACAAGAATCAATATTGTAGGTATTTTGAATTTCAGCCTAGATAATTGTGGGTTTTTTAATCCTTACAAAATTTATCCCCAGTGTGTATCACTCTGGCTGGTCCATGGTCAACACTTAATAAATGCTTGATGGGGCTTCCCTGGTGGTGCAGTGGTTGAGAGTCCGCCTGCTGAGGCAGGGGACACGGGTTCATGCCCCAATCCGGGAAGATCCCACATGCCGCGGAGTGGCTGGGCCCGTGAGCCATGGCTGCTGAGCCTGCACGTCCGGAGCCTGTGCTCCGCAACGGGAGAGGCCGCGACAGTGAGAGGCCCGCGTACCGCAAAAATAAAAAAAAATAAATAAATGCTTGATGATAAGATCTCACTTCCTCTCATAGTAAGCCAAAAAAGGCAAAAGAGGGCTTTTAGTAGACAATGATTGAGGGCCACAATTTGTGATGGACAGAGCCTTAATGGAGCAAGAAGGGTGACTCCTCAGCATAGCCACATGCCATGCCTAGAATAACTACTCTGTGATAGGCGGCAGGGTCTTATTTTGCTACGTCAGCACAGAAATTCCAATGTAGAGAATGTCACATTTTCTGGAGATCGGGCTACTATCTGGTGCCCACATTTTTGATCTGACTTTGGCTCGTGCTATGTAATCAAATGTATATAAGCATCCACTGAGAGACACTCCAAGCTCATCATGTTATACTTACATTTTCTAGTTGATACTAAGGATTATCCTGGCACGTTTAGTAATTTCCTGAATCTCAAGGAAAATAAAAATGTCCATTTTGCAAAGTGGGATGAAGTTATCAAAAGGCAAACGAAATTGTAGCAGAAACACATTATAGTCTAATTCCTATTTTTTCCCAGGAATCCATAAACACCGACCCACCTGTAACAAAATTCTAGGTAGAACTCTAACTGAACCCTGTTCCCAGGGGGGTGAAAACAGCAACAACAACAACAAAGTGAAGTTGTCTCTGCTTTGGGCTGCCACCAGTGTACACAGCCATGGGTGTAGGCTAAGTAACAGTAAGTAACCATATTGGTTGGTTTTCACTAGGTTAAACTGCAGCTGCAAACACAAGTCTCAGTGGTTCATGACAACAAAGGTTTATTCCTCACACACATACATAGGAGCAGTATGCAGCTCTGCCCAAGCTTAAGGAGCTGCCCCTATCCCTATGGGGGATGGGCTATTCTCAAGCAGAAGGAAAAGAGAAAAATGACCAAAGTATCACAATGGCTCTCAAAACTTCTGCTTGGCCATGCAGTACATCAATTTCTGCTCACATTCCATTGACCAAAGCAAGTCCAAGGCTAAGCCCACTCTCAGCGGGACAGGGAAGTATGGTCCACCCACGGGGAGGCACTGAAAGTCACCTGACAGTGGGCAGAGGTGACAGAAAGGGGGGCAAATAACTGAGAACCACAGTACACTCTGCCGTGAGCATCACCACAGTCAATATTCCTTATTTAAGGAAACAGTGCTCATGCCGTAATTGACTTTGTTGCCTCTGCGACTAACAGCCAAAGAGACGGAAGTAGTTTTATCATTTTCCCCATTGTCTGCACCTTGGCTAGACACACACAGCTCTACCTCAGTTCCTCTGGTCAACTGCCTCACTCACCATGCAGGGAAAGAGTTCCATTCCTCACAGCCAGGAACTTGACTCCATACGGAAAGAAGGGGGTAGAGTGGGAACTCCCGTAGAGTTTGATCTGAGCTTTGCCTTGGAAGGGCTTGTCCTCGGATCCAATCCTGAGCTCTCCACCATCAGAAACAAGGATGGAGTGTGCTCTGAGCTCGATGGGTCCTGGGTCCAGGAAAATCAGCTTTCCTCCTAATAGCCAAAGAGAAGACAGTCAGTCTCTGGGAGAATGAGGCTCACTTCCTTTTGACAGTTCCAATGTCTGATGAAATCCTCTTCGTTTATGTGCTTCTGCTGAAATTTAGGCTCATTTTATCTTGCCTTCTCTTCTAGAAGCACAGTTGAGTGGATCAGACACCCAGAAGCAGAAGCACTATATTACTAATCTAGCTTAGGATAGCTATCACAATTCACAGCAGCTTTATTTGTAGTATTTTTAATGACAATAACCTAAATGCCTAGAAATTTAGGACTGGTTAAATAAGAAACGAGAAGGTCACCGTTTTTACCATGTAACAGCAGCTTAGAAAATCAAGGTTAAAAAAACTAGGAAACAGTAAATAGGAAATAAGAATAGAAGAAAATATGCCAAAATTATAAGAATTACAGTAAAAGAAGTGTAATTAGGAGGCACTGTGAAATTTTAGTACTTTAGCTGACCAACATCTATTATCCTTTTCTTTGGACAATAGACACTGATTTCCACAAGGAACTGTTCTGCTCCATTGAATAGAGTTGAGTGGGACTGTCAAACATGGTGTCTTATCCTACCGTTAACTGAGTCATGTACCCAGGCTTCAAAAGGAAACCTGGAGCAAGCAAATCTCCCTCCCCAGGCTGGAGAAAATAGCATGGCTTGGCCCCTTACCCACGTATATTTTCCTTCATAACGCTTAGCATCAGACATACCATATATTTACATGTTTACTGTCTGCCCTCCCGCCCCCCAGGAATGCATGCTTCATGAGGGCACTGATCTGCCTTGTCCACTTCTACATTCCCAGTGTCTAGAACAGTGACTGGCAGAAGGTTGGCACTCAATATATAATTGCTGAGTAAATGAATAAATGGTTATATCCTTTTAGAGTATCTAAGTACCTGAATTTCCTTATAGACACACACACACACACACACACACACACACACACACACACACACACAAACATACACATACTCACTCCCATTTTCTCAGAAAGGATACTGTTATGACATTGAATCAGTAAGTCCACACATTGTCTCAATGAGCTAAAGGTAAGCCCAGAATGCGGGGGAGGCAAGTGGCAGAAGTGGCTCAAAAGGTAGATTCCACAGGAAGAAGGAGGGTCATGGTGAGGGCCAGTGAAGAGCAAAGACTCCATCTGCTAAATGGAGTCCTGAATCCAAGGTACCAAATCCTTGAGTTGGATTGTTGTTTTGTACTTAAACACGTGCTGGAGGAATGAGAGGGAGCGAAGAAAAAGGCCAAGACAAGTCGTTTCTGTTATCTCCATCTTAGTACAGAGATAGTGACCAATACAGATGGAGGCCACTCCTCCCCTGACCTTCTGTTCTAACATTCTCTTCAGCTTTCCTTGGCTCCTTTATCTTTGATCCTAAAGCCCGAGCCACACACCATCAATAACAGTCACAGAGTGTTTACTTGGATTCAACCTCTTAAAGTGCTCTTTCCTTTCAGCCACATTTTAGAACAACACACCCCCGTGGGTATCCAGTTTCACCATCTATAAATTGTCCCTGGCTAGAACTCTTCCCTCAGAGATGTGTGGTGAGATTTCTTGAAATGATGCTTATAGATCCCTGGTCCTGGGTCTGACCTAGGAGACACTGAATGCAGTAGTGTAAGAGCCCTACTAGACCACCTCCTTCCAACACCTCACTCTCCGTTGTCCTGACGTCCCTTTTCAAATATGGCGTAGAGATCACAGTCTAAGGTAATCGACCCAAGAAGCAACTCTCCTTTAGTGACCTAGAGGCTTGATGCTTGAGTGGCACCAGTCTGCTCACCAGACTTCCAAAGGGCCTGCTGGCAATTCTGACCTTAATTTTCCCTTCCATTGTCATCACGATGACAAGAATAATCATTAGAAATGCAATCATATCACGCATCCTGCTGTGAACAAGAGGGAAGAAATGTGACCTGTGGTACAGGCCACCTTCTTGAGTTCACTAGAACTTTTTCACTCACAGCCATGTGTCATTAATGTCTCAACTAATTATCTTCAACTGGTGGACCATGGGTTGGGCAATGGGTCCCACCATTATGAACAGTCAGGAAATCTGAATCTGAACCGAGATGAACCAGTGATGGAGACAGGATATTGGATCAGGTTCCTGTCCCCTCTGCTACTGACCTCTGAATGACCCTCACAAAATCTCACAAAATTGCTGGGCCTCGGACTACTCAGTTTCTAAATCTGTCCCACTCACTGCTGAGGGATGGTCTGTTTGCCCCTTAGCGATGTGCAGAACAGAATTGTTCGTTCGTTCGCTGAGGTTCCTTCCAGCTCTAGAACATTTGGCATCTGCATCTGCAAAGATGCAGTCAAGTGTGCATTTGACACTGATGGAAACAGGGACCTCATGTTCTCTCGCCACCACCTACCCTGCAGAGAACTTTGAATACCACTTGAGGAAGGGATTACCTGCACAGTCAGGAATTCAAACGAGATTATGGGGAAAGCAAGGGAGCTGACATGTATTAAGCACCTACCATATGCCAGTACCTTTAGCTATGTTGTTTGAAATGACCTTCCAAACAAGCCCAGGAGGTCGATGTCACGCTCCATATTTCAGAGCAGACAGTGAGCTGGGGGAGGCAGAGCGAGCATTAGAACCAGACCACCTGACAGAGGCACTCACGCTCTCTCCACTTTGCAAACCCTCCCAAGTAGCTTTTTCATTAATTAGGAAATTAATTTCCATTAAGTATTTCATTAATTTCATTATTTATCATAGTTACTTTTAAGGAAAAACACGTGTTAACCTAAGTAGCTTTGCCTATGGCTTGTTTATATGTGGTTTATTTTAATTTTGTTAATGTAGATATACCTCGCCTCATTACGAAAAGGATTTGAGGCAGACTACAAGGATTAGTGGGTACATTTATAACCTGGGTTTTGTCCCTTATACCATCAAGCAAAATATTAAATACACTGAAGCAAACTGGTAGAAATCTGAAAATGTCATATACTGACAGGAACTAATTATGACGCTAATGAAGGGAGAAAAGCTCAGCCCCAAAACATGAATGACCTGTGTTGTCAAGAGTACTATAAATAGGACTAATTAGTTAATGCAGTAATCGCTCTTCCCTGCTAAAAAGCCTTTCCTCCTTACTTTATCAGTGGCAGGTACGTGTAAGAAATCTAGGGAAAGGAAGAGAGTTTGATGCGGAATTCAGCTAATTTTGGTTGATACGTGATAACCAAGGAGAAAGTTCCTTGGTGTGGAAGAACGGAAAGTTTATATACGGCAGGCTGCTTTAAAGGATAGTTATTTGAGTATGGGAGGGCAGTGGGAGGACTTTATTTCTCCACTTTATAGAGCTCAACCCCATTTCTGAAAGCTGAAATAAAGAGCAGGGCTGAAATCAGCCTTTGGCTGTGACCCTTACATTGCTTGTTATGATTGTTCATGAAAGCTGAGTATGTCCCACGAGTGACCTTGGGTAATTTTATAAAAATCAATCAACCATCATTATTGTTACTTCCCCTCCAAAATAAATAAATGAACACAACTTTTTACATGTAATCACTTCTTCCCATTAAACATCTCTTTTATTTCTTTTAAAGGGAAGTAAAAGAGACTTTTAGCAGCTAGCTAATGTTTGCAAAGTACATCAAAACCTGCTTTGGGCTAACCCTACAATTAGCCATCCTCTGTAATAACCACAAAATGATTCTGTTGTATGTGTGTGTGTGTGTTAAAGAAAAACAAATACACAGTTCTAGCTATTTTCCCCCTTACAGAAAACATTTAGAGTATAAGTATTTTACCTTACAAGAATACTCCTCAAAAGAACTGGGTATACCTTCTATCCCAGTTTTTTCCCTCTAGTCTCTTTGGAACCCTCCCCAGCTGTGCCTTTTCCTGGCCACTCCACCAAAACTGGTCCTGTTGAGGTCACAAATGACAACCACATTGCTGAATCCAAGGCGGGATGCTCAGTGCTCACCTTTCCTGAGCAGCCAGCAGCATCTAACATACTTGTTCACTCCTTTCTTGATACTCCTTCCCCTCGCCCACCGAGCACTGTGCCCTCCTGGATGGCCTCCCACCTCCTGAGCCTTCCCTCCTGACCTCCTCTGCCTGATTCCTCCTGCTTGTCCCAACCACTGACACTTGGAATGTCACAAGACTCAGTCCCTTGATCACTTTTTTTCTCACCTTGTCTTAAAGTTTTAAACTCCATCATATGCTCATCGCTGATAACTCCCAGATTTCAATCCCTAAGGCCCACCTCCACCCTCAGCTCAAGGCTCATCGCCCCAACTGCTACTTGACATCTCCGCCTGGATGTCTCAAAGGTTTCTCAGCTTAGCACGTCCAAAAAGTGAGCTCCTCGTCTTGCCCCACAGTCCTTTCCTTTTCCATAAATGGCAACTCCATCCCCTCTTTGCTCAGTTTGAAAGTTTGAAAGTCCTTTGCTTTGTTTGAAAGAGTCAGCGTTCACTCTCTCTCACACCACAAGCAAAGCTCCAGGGAATTTTGTGCATTCTTCCTTCAAAATATCCCTGTGATCCAGCCCCTTCTCACCACCTCCACTCCTATCACTGGGGTCTAAGTCACCCTCATCTCATCCCCAGGTAACTCTAAAAGCCTCTTAACTCAGCTCTTTTCTTCTGCCCCTGTCCCCACCCCAGGGTCTACTCTTAAAACAACAGTCACTGTGATTTGTTTAATGTAAACTTTATCACATCACCTCTCTGCCGGAAATTCTCCACCGGTTCCCAACACACACAGAGTCAAAGCCCACCAAACCCTGCAGCGCTGGCCCTTCATGGCCCCCTCTCCCTCTGCTCTCCCCGGCTCACAATCCTCTGCCTCCATGACCCTCTTGGTCCCCTGACTCACAGTCTTTGCCCTCACTGTGTGCAAGTCCCCCCCAACCACCACCAAACCACAACCCAGCTCCCTGTCCACCTTCCCTGCTGCATTTTTCTCCATGCTGCTCAGAAAATCTAACAAACAATACAACTTGCTGACTTGATTGTTTTCCTTATGGAAATAAACTCCATGAGAGCAAGAATTGTGGTCTATTTCATTCAGAGCTGCAGCCCCTGTGCCTAGAACAGTGCCAGGCATACAGGGAGCTGGGAAAGTGGTCACTAAATACGTGTGGAATAAATAGAAGTTGAAGTTACAGAAGTGAATGAGGTCTCCCTAGACGGACACGTAGAGTGAGAACACAAGAGAGACAAGACTGTCAAATAGTATTTAAAGACTAGACTCAGGAGAGGAAGTGGAAAGATTTTTGCATGTGAGTCAAAGAAACAGGTGAATTAGGAGAAGAATCAGAAGGTTGGGGTGGGTTCCTGGAAGAGCTTTAAGAACTGGGGAAACTGGTAGATGATGATGGCAAATACTAAGTGTCATTTTGAGGAGGATCTGGGGGAAAAGGGTGCAGAGCAAGAGTGTACTTGGTTAGGACGTACATGCCAGGTGATGAAATGAACTCGGGGGTAGTGACTTCCATTTTAAGCAGACGGAAAGCCAGAGATGAACGAAGGCAAGATGCAGGGAGAGATCTGATGACCCCCAATTCATTAGATCAATCTGCATCACCAAACTAGAGCCTTCCTTTATTCAAAGCTTGAACCTAAATTTTCAGATGTAAGTTATCCAATTTACTTATCTATGTGGCTGAGCCTCCATTCAGCTTTTTGTGTCAACTCTGAACAATTCCTTAAAAAGTTTAGCATCCTGTATTTTGTTACCTTTCCAGTAATTCCCCAGGGGGAGCCTGTGGAATTCCCTCTCCCTGGAGAATTAGAGATGATCGTCCATTCAGGACACACGGGTCCTGCTCTGCCTGGATTGAGAAGGGCAGACTCAGTGACTACACAGAGTTGGGGCGCTGTGCTACACCATACTGTACCTACAGCACCGTGTTGCTGTGGAGGTGGGTGTCAGGAGAAGGTGAGGAAGAGGAGGCTAGCATTCAGGGAAGGCAGCCACAGCCCGGAGCCTGCGTTCTGATGGGGATGCACAGAGCTTCCTTTGTTGGTCAGATCCGGATTAGGCTTTTGCCTGATCCACTGGAGCAGAGCCTGGAAGCTCTGAGGTGGGCTTGTCCCCGGCCAGAGAGGCGGAAAATCAATTTGGCTGGCAAATGAGATCCCCCAAGAGCTCAGTGCACACTCCATAATCTTATCCACTATCAGCTCCGGAAATAAATGCCTGGGCCCTCACATATTCATGGGGGAGGTGAGGCATAAATCAGGCTTTAAGGATTGGGGCAAAGGCAATGGACTTTCTGGCTGGCTACTAATTAATCAAGCACAGAACACCTCAGCCTAGCAACCTAGGAGTGAGCCGCACACGCACAGGCTACTGCCACTTTACTCAACTCTATTTTCATTTCAATTAAAACAGATACCAAATGAAATTCTCCCCTTTAGCCGATGCTGCTTATGTATCCCCCTGTTCTTCCTTTAATTAAAAAACATGCTTATTGCAATACTTGCCAGAATCACTTTAATGGTATTTTAATTGTAAGGTCTCTGCCTGATTAAAAAAAGAAAATATGAAGCACAAAGTGTTTGCAAAACTGTTCACAGGATGCAAGAAAAGAATCACACACCACCCCGAATGGATGCCACATACTAATTCCTTAATTAGCCTGGCACTGCTAGTCAAGTGGGCAACGTGGAGGAGAAAACATATCGGAAATAAAATCATTGACTCAGAGCCATGAACAATAGGGAGGAATCGTTTTCATCAGCTCGTATTTCCCTTGTAGGAGAGACAACTGCATCTAACTAAAAATACCATACTCAGGACAGGCCCAGTCAATGTGGCCAGACAGATTTTTTTCCACTGTTCTTTGGGAAAAGAGTAGCTGGGCCAAAGACATATATTAATCAAACTATCAAAAATTAAATACAAAGAAAACATATTAAAAGCAGCAAGGGAAAAACAACAAATAGCACACAAGGGAATCCCCATAAAGTTAACAGCTGATCTTTCAGCAGAAACTCTGCAAGCCAGAAGGGACTGGCAGGACATATTTAAAGTGATGAAGGAGAAAAACCCACAATCAAGATTACTCTACCCAGCAAGGATCTCATTCAGATTTGATGGAGAAATTAAAACCTTTACAGACAAGCAAAAGCTGAGAGAGTTCAGCACCACCAAACCAGCTTTACAACGAATACTAAAGGAACTTCTCTAGGCAAGAAACACAAGAGAAGGAAAAGACCTACAATAACGAACCCAAAACAATTAAGAAAATGGGAATAGGAACATATATATCGATAATTACCTTAAATGTAAATGGATTAAATGCTCCCAGCAAAAGACACAGACTGGCTGAATGGATACAAAAACAAGACCCATATATATGCTGTCTACAAGAGACCCACTTCAGACCTAGGGACACATACAGACTGAAAGTGAGGGGATGGAAAAAGAGATTCCATGGAAATCAGAAGAAAGCTGGAGTAGCAATTCTCATATCAGACAAAATAGACTTTAAAATAAAGACTATTACAAGAGACAAAGAAGGACACTATATAATGATCAAGGGATCATTCGAAGAAGAAGATATAACAATTGTAAATATTTATGCACCCAACATAGGAGCACCTCACTACATTAAGGCAAATACTAACAGGCATAAAAGGGGAAATGGGCAGTAACAAAATCACAATAGGGGACTTTAACACCCCACTTTCACCAATGGACAGATCATCCAAAATGAAAATAAATAAGGAAACACAAGCTTTAAATGATACATTAAACAAGATGGACTTAATTGATATTTATAGGACATTCCATCCAAAAACAACTGAATACACATTTTTCTCAAGTGCTAATGGAACATTCTCCAGGATAGATCATATCTTGGGTCATAAATCTAGCCTTGGTAAATTTAAGAAAATTGAAATCGTATCAAGTATCTTTTCCGACCACAATGCTATGAAACTAGCTACCAATTACAGGAAAACATCTGTAAAAAACACAAACACATGGAAGTTAAACACTACACTACTTAATAATGAAGTGATCACTGAAGAAATCAAAGAGGAAATCTAAAAATACCTAGAAACAAATGACAATGGAGACACGACGACCCAAAACCTATGGCAGGCAGCAAAAGCAGTTCTAAGAGGGAAGTTTATAGCAATACAATCCTACCTTAACAAACAGGAAACATCTCAAATAAACAACCTCACCTTGCACCTAAAGCAATTAGAGAAAGAAGAACAAAAAAAACCCCAAAGTTAGTAGAAGGAAAGAAATCATAAAGATCAGATCAGAAATAAATGAAAAAGAAATGAAGGAAACGATAGCAAAGATCAATAAAACTAAAAGTTGCTTCTTTGAGAACATAAACAAAATTCATAAACCATTAGCCAGACTCATCAAGAAAAAAAGGGAGAAGACTCAGCAGAATCAGAAATGAAAAAGGAGAAGTAACAACTGACACTGCAGAAATACAAAGGATCATGAGAGATTACTACAAGCAACTCTATGCCAATAAAATGGACAACCTGGGAGAAATGGACAAATTCTTAGAAATGCACAACCTGCCGAGACTGAACCAGGAAGAAATAGAAAATATGAACAGACCAATCACAAGCACTGAAATTGAAACTGTGATTAAAAATCTTCCAACAAACAAAATCCCAGGAGCAGATGGCTTCACAGGTGAATTCTAACAAACATTTAGAGAAGAGCTAACACCTATCCTTCTCAAACTCTTCCAAAATATAGCAGAGGGAGGAACACTCCCAAACTCATTCTACAAGGCCACCATCACCCTGATACCAAAACAGACAAAGATGTCACAAAGGAAGAAAACTACAGGCCAATATCACTGATGAACCTAGATGCAAAAATCCTCAACAAAATACTAGCAAACAGAATCCAACAGCGCATTAAACGGATCATACACCATGATCAAGTGGGGCTTATTCCAGGAATGCAAGGATTCTTCAATATACGCAAATCAATCAATGTGATACACGATATTAACAAATTGAAGGAGAAAAACCATGTGATCATCTCAATAGATGCAGAGAAAGCTTTCGACAAAATTCAACACCCATTTATGATAAAAACCCTGCAGAAATTAGACATAGAGGGAACTTTCCTCAACATAATAAAGGCCATATATGACAAACCCACAGCCAACATTGTCCTCAATGGTGAAAAACTGAAACCATTTCCACTAAGATCAGGAACAAGACAAGGCTGCCCACTCTCACCACTCTTATTCAACATAGTTTTGGAAGTTTTAACCACAGCAATCAGAGAAGAAAAAGAAATAAAAGGAATCCAAATCTGAAAAGAAGAAGTAAAGCTGTCACTGTTTGCAGATGACATGATACTATACATAAAGAATCCTAAAGATGCTACCAGAAAACTACTAGAGCTAATCAAAGAATCTGGTAAAGTAGCAGGATACAAAATTAATGCACAGAAATCTCTGGCATTCTTATACACTACTGATGAAAAATCTGAAAGTGAAATTAAGAAAATACTCCCATTTACCACTGCAACAAAAAGAATAAAATATCTAGGAATAAACCTACCTAAGGAGACAAAAGACCTGTATGCAGAAAATTATAAGACACTGTTGAAAGAAATTAAAGATGACACAAATAGATGGAGAGATATACCATGTTCTTGAATTGGAAGAATCAACACTGTGAAAATGACTCTACTACCCAAAGCAATCTACAGATTCAATGCAATCCCTATCAAACTACCAATGGCATTTTTCACAGAACTAGAACAAAAAATTTCACAATTTATATGGAAACACAAAAGACCCCGAA
The DNA here is from genome assembly GCF_964270905.1 of Leucopleurus acutus. Lineage (NCBI taxonomy): Eukaryota > Metazoa > Chordata > Mammalia > Artiodactyla > Delphinidae > Leucopleurus > Leucopleurus acutus. Next base: position 79,528,824 of record NC_139153.1, read on the forward strand.
TAGCCAAAGCAATCTTGAGAATGAAAAACGGAGCTGGAGGAATCAGGCTCCCTGACTTCAGACTATACTACAAAGCTACAGTAATCAAGATAGTATGGTACTGGCACAAAAACAGAAATATAGATCAATGGAACAGGATAGAAAGCCCAGAGATAAACCCACACACACATATGGTCACCTTATCTTTGATAAAGGAGGCAAGAATATACAAGGGAGAAAAGACAGCCTCTTCAATAAATGGTGCTGGGAAAACTGGACAGCAACATGTAAAAGAAAGAAATTAAAACACTCCCTAACACCATACACAAAAATAAACTCAAAATGGATTAAAGACCTAAATGTAAGGCCAGACACTATCAAACTCTTAGAGGAAAACATAGGCAGAACACTCTACGACATAAATCACAGCAAGATCCTTTTTGACCCACCTCCTAGAGAAATGGAAATAAAAACAAAAATAAACAAATGGGACCTAATGAAACTTCAAAGTTTTGCACAGCAAAGGAAACCATAAACAAGACGAAAAGACAACCCTCAGAATGGGAGAAAATATTTGCAAACGAAGCAACTGACAAAGGATTAATCTCCAAAATATACAAGCAGCTCATGCAGCTCAATACCAAAAAAACAAACAACCCAATTCAAAAACGGGCAGAAGACCTAAATAGACATTTCTCCAAAGAAGATAAACAGATAGCCAATGAACACATGAAAGGATGCTCAACATCACTAATCATTAGAGAAATGCAAATCAAAACTACAATAAGGTATCACCTCACACCAGTCAGAATGGCCATCATCAAAAAATCTACAAACAAGAAATGCTGGAGAGGGTGTGCAGAAAAGGGAACCCTCTTGCACTGTTGGTGCAGCAGTTGGTGGGAATGTAAATTGATACAGCCACTACAGAGAACAGTATGGAGGTTCCTTAAAAAACTACAAATAGAACTACCATATGACCCAGCAATCCCACTACTGGGCATATACACTGAAAAAAAACATAATTCAAAAAGAGTCATGTACCGCAATGTTCATTGAAGCACTATTTACAATAGCCAGGACATGGAAGCAACCTAAGTGTCCATTGACAGATGAATGGATAAAGAAGATGTGGCACATATATACAATGGAATATTCCTCAGCCATAAAAAGAAACAAAATTGAGTTATTTGTAGTGAGGTGGATGGACCTAGAGTCTGTCATACACAGTGAAGTAATTCAGAAAGAGAAAAACAAATACCGTATGCTAACACATATATATGGAATTTAAGAAAAAAAAAAAAGGGTCATGAAGAACCTAGGGGTAAGTTGGGAATAAAGACACAGACCTACTAGAGAGTGGACTTGAGGATATGGGGAGGGGGAAGGGTAAGTTGTGACAAAGTGAGAGAGTGGCATGGACATATATACATTACCAAACGTAAAATAGATAGCTAGTGGGAAGCAGCCACATAGCACAGGGAGATCAGCTCAGTGCTTTGTGACCACCTAGAGGGGTGCGACAGGGAGAGTGGGAGGGAGGGAGACGCAAGAGGGAAGAGATATGGGAACATATGTATATGTATAACTGATTCACTTTGTTATAAAGCAGAAACTAACACACCATTGTAAAGCTATTATACTCCAATAAAGATGTTTAAAAAAAAAGAGAGAGTAGCTGGGCCAGCTTAATTAGTTTCCAGTCCTGACAATCCTATATGGTTCCCTCTATTGTTTTAGGCCAGTAGTTCTCAAACTTGAGTCCATCAGAATCACCCAGAGGTCTTAAAACACAGATTGGTGGACCTTGCCCCCTCATAGTACATTTGCTATGGGGCCCAAAAATGTGCATTTCTAGCAAGCTCCCAGACGATGCTCTTGCTACTGATTAGGGAGCACACTTTGAGAACCACTGCTCTAGGTAAATGAAGCTTGTTCTAGATGTCCATAGTCCATAGTCTAAAACAGGTTGAAAAATACACAGGTGGAATTGCAGATTAATTCACTTTGTCATTCAACTAACATTTGCTGTTATTTCCAAGCCCTTCTGCTAGGTGCCATAATAAAAATGTTAAAAATACACTTTCAGACAGTCACAGTGAAGTTTAATTGCTCCAGGTGAATAGAAATACCCTGGTTTTAGTGAACTGGCCAACTTTACAGATAACCAAGAAAGAAGATAATGGTGATGACTCAGCCTTTTACTTTTTCTAAACATAAAACTCATGAAGTTAACCTTATCAGTGAATTAACTCTATGCTAATTACAAAGTATAAACATATTTGTGGAAGAGAAACACTTAAAGGAATTCAAAACACTGAGATGTAAATAAATGCCTTTTATTATAGCTACTGTTGTCAATTACTACTTAACTAAACCTTGATTTCCTTTCTACCTCGAGAAAATCAAAACTTCCTTTTATCACCAACAAAGTTTGTGATACTTAAGTTCTGAAGCCCCTCAGCTGTTCCATGGATTCTTAGAAAGTCACTTAAGGCCTCAGAAAGAAAGGAGAAAACAAGGGGGAAGAAACTGTCTTCTCCAGGCAGGTAAAAATCTCCGGAACTACCAAGTTACCCACTGATTCAAATAATCTCCTTCTTTCTCTGTATCAAAGGTCAATTAGCATTGATCCAATCACATTTTTTTACCAGCCCTGCAACCTGATACGTTTCTCTGAGCAATCTGTTATTTAAAAGGTTCCAAATATAATTATTCTCTGAGTATTGTAACCATGATTCAGCTACAACATAATAATTTTAGAAATGAACAATAATAGTCGTTCATAGTACTTATTTAAAAAATGAGCGTACATCCTACCTTTACTTGACCCCCAGGAATATTACAGTACATGGGAAATGATAATAATGAAAAGCTGTCTTCAGTATATTTCAGTCTGCACAAGAATCCCAGATACATAAGCATCCCAGATTTCTAACTTCACTCCCAGTCTGGATAAACAGGATGTGAGAATCATTAATCAACAAATGAGGTAGAGAGGTAAGGAGAGACCAAGTCCTGAAGGACATTGTAAGCCATATCATGGTGTTTAGACTTGATGTTAAAGGCTAACGGAAAGTCCCAGAAGGGTTTTAAGGAAGGATGTTTGAAATATTTATCTTTTGTTACTGAAAATATTGTAGCTTCTGCAGTAGGAAAGGACTGGTCCCTTTCAATAGCATTTTTCATGTTACAACATCCAAGTTGTCAAGACGTAAACTGTAAATTGTTTAATATCTATCTATCTGTCTGTCTGCCCATCTACTGAAAGCAAGTCCTTTCTCATAGCAGTGGCTTATCTTTCATTTAAGGCTAATCAAGTATGTCTGGGACTGTTCTCTGGAGGTAAATATTGTAAGTCATTGTCTGACTGGGAAAAATAAGGGGTTTCAGAGCCAAGTGTCCCCCCACATTAAAAAGCCTTTGTCTCTGATCTCCTGATACACAAATAGTAAATGAAATTGGTCACTGTCTGGACTAATCCACTAACATTTGAGGATACCAGGAAGGACTCTGATTACAGAGAAATTCACAACCAACATTAATCTGCCTCTTCCGGTCAGAAATTCAGTCATTCAACAATTATTTGAGTACCTACTATGTGCCTGGAAATATAATGATCCTGGCAATACAAAGGTGAGCAAAAACAGACCTGGCTCCTGCTTTCTTCAGCTTACTTGCCTAGATTGCACATTGCCAAAAGGTAAAGGGCAGAAAAAACACACCCTAATATTAAATTTGTAAAGAATTAACATAAAAGCAATTCATATAAAAGTTATATGATTTGTATATGAATGATATTAAAGTTCTTAGCCTATGAAAAATTCTATCAATGATCTACTTAGCTGTGGATATAAGCAAGGTCCCCACTCATAAAATAAGTAACACCAATTTGTCACCAAGAAAAGACTGACACCTAGAGATGCACAAAATTAAGGGAGTTAAGGGTGGATTTCACAAAACTCAGGTAAATGTTTTCTGGTGCTGACTTCTCCATCTGGCTTCCACTTAAGATCACTGCACAGCCCAGGCCCTTCTCAGCACCATGCTTGAAACTATGGGAAGGAAGTTTACCAATTCCTTTACCACGCTTCCCTCTCAGGGCTACAGATGAACAACATTAACAGCTGGTAGACATTTATACAAGCCACTCTCCTCCTGTAAAGGGAGGAAGTCACCACCATTTCCATTTTGTGCACTGATTTGAGGCCAGATCCTTACCCAAAGCCACAGGAAAGTCCATGGGTGCCTCATATTTGAACTCAGGCCCCCTGTTTGCTGACCCAGCCCCAATCAGACAACCTTGTCACCTTGTCTGTACATAATCATCCCATTTCCTGCCTTGAAGGGTAGCTTTCAGCGGGAAGAAGAGTCAATTCACTCAATCTCCTTTTGCAGCCAACTTGCACATAAGTTGTTTTAAACTTACCCATTTGAAACAAATTTTGTCAGTTCACAAAACCCTCCCATGTTGATCAAGACATTCTATAGTTAGGAGAGGAAGAAAAAAAAATATTAACAGGGTACTGCATTTGTATCCAATGTCTTCAGATGGATTTCCTTTAAATCCAAGCTGCTCTCAGTGAAGTCTTAAAACTGCAGACATGGGGTAACCTGCCCCGCAACTCCCAGGGTCCTGATGCACAGAGAGACCACACAGGATGTCCCAGGAAGCCCTGTTTCATAGCATTCCCAGATCACTGCATTGTAAAGCATTATCTGAAGCATGCACCTACTGAAACTGAGGTCGGTTTGGTTCTAATTAGAAGGAACCAAGTGTACAAACCCTGGGATAAAAAGGCTGTGATACAGCACTTAATATCTCACTCCGAAATCCTCAAACCCTTGACTAAGATGAAGAAACTGTAGGAGACACACAGATGGCCGACAGGCACATGAAAAAATATTCAGCATCACTAATAATCAGGGAAATGTGAATCAAAACCACAATGAGATATCACATCACACCTGTTAGAGAGGCTATTATCAAAAAGACAACAAATAACAAGAGCTGGCGAGGATGTGGGAAAAACGGGAACTCTCCTACACTGTTGGTGGGAATCTAAGTTGGTGCAGCCACTGTGGAAAAGAGTATAGAAGTTCCTCAAAAAACTAAAAATAGAACTACCATATGATCCAGCAATTCCATTTCTGGGTATTTATCTGAAGAAAACAAAAACACTACTTCAAAAAGATATATGCACCCCTATGTTCATTGTAGTATTACTTACAATAGCCAAGGCATGGAAACAACCTAATGAATGGATAATTAAAATGTGGTGTATATATACGTGTGTATGTGTACACACACACACACTGGAATATTGTTTAGTGATAAAATAGAATGAAATCTTTCCATTGCAACAACAGGGATGAAACTTGAGGGCATAGGCTAAGTGAAATAAGTCAGAAAAAGATAAATGCCATTTGATCTCACTTATATGTGGAAGATAAAGAAAAGAACAAAACAAAGAAACAAATAAAAAACAGACAAATCTAGCTCACAGATATTGAGACCAGATTGGTGGTTGACTGACATGGGTGGATGAGGGGTAGGCGAAATGGGTGTAGGGAGTCAAAAGGTACATACTTCTAGTTATAAAATGAACATGTCCTGGAGATGTGATGTACAGCATGGTGACTACAGCTAATAATACTGTATTGTATATTTGAAAGTAGCTAAGAGAGTGGATCTTGCAAGTTCCCAACACAAAGAAAAAATATTTTGTACCTATCTATGGTGACTATTGTGGTGATTATTTTGCAATATATACAAATACCAAAACAGTATGTTGTACACCTGAAATTTATATAATATGTCATTTATACCACTATAAAATTTTTTTTAATTTTTAAAAAAGAAACTCTACAATGAACCCAGTAGTTGGTCAAGAAAAGATGGCTCATCTCAATAAACCAAGAATATGCATTGCTAGACTATAGAAATCACCAGTATGATAGACTAAAAAGATCTGAGTGTCCTCAGAACTGTGAAATAAAAGAAAGAGTTTGAAGAAAACGAGACCACATTCCCAACTGCAGCAGAAAAACACACTTCCACAGAGTCAAAATACCAAGGAGAATGAAGGCAACCTCATGGATAACTCTGCTACTTCCACCTCTGTATCCTTCCCTCTCTTGCTGTAGAAAAACACTTCAATATGCATTCTGAAGATAACAGAGGCAGAAGCCATCTGAGGTCTTTATTGCCCAGCTAATTCTTTGAGTAATCCAGTTTGCTTTGTATATAGAAACAGCCACTAGCTGTAAATAAAATTGCAACTTAGGCCTGACATGCAGCCATCTCTTCTGTTATTCCCTTCAATCCAAAAGAAACAACAACTAACATGAACTGAATGCTTGTGCTGGGCCAGACCCTGTACTAAGGGCTTTAGAAACATTCTTTCATTTAGTACCCAGAACATCCATAAGCATTGGGTGATACATTGCAGTATGGCTACACAATAGCAAACAGTAAACGTTAGCAATTGCTGTCCCTGCTGCTATTACTAAAACAGGCCTTACTCTAAAGAGGAGAAACTTGAGGCTTACAAAGGCTGTGCAACTTGCCCAAGGTCACAAAGCCAGTAAGAAGCAGAGCCCAGATTCAGACTCAGTTCTTTCTGGCTCAAAAGCCTGCCAAGCATTTAACTGCTTTGGTATACACCAGTAGACCAAGAAATAGAAAATCACATGAAAGGAAGCCAGTGCACTATTAAACAGCACAAGTTTCTGCTCAAGCCTTGTAAAATGAAGGCACCGTGAGTAATAAGACAAAATGTCTTCCTCTTGAAAGTAATAAGACAAAATGTCTTCCTCTTGAAAGCCCAATGCCAAGGGAAGAGGGGTTTCTAGAGTTCATCCTCCCCTAATTGACCCTATTAGTCATCAGCTCTAGACCACTTCACATCAAGCTGCTTGACCACCAGGACAGAGAGTCACTGCTTCATTCAGAAAATATGGATGCTTCCCCAGCTACAGACCACAAGCCCAAGATCCTTGCCCAGAATCCATAACAGTGTACACAAGAGGGTAACGTTCCATCTCTGTTATTATGGCTCATCATAATTACCTGGAATAAAATAATAAATTCAGCGATGCCTATGGCCGTTGGGCATCTTAACATAAAAGAATGAAAAATATAATTAACTAAATCAAGGCAATATGCCTATTTCCATCCCAGCTCATTAGTATTAACTGATGGGGTTAATTCTCTTTTGTGTTTAACAGTACCTCCTAAAAAATAATTAAAAAAAAAAAAGGAGAGAAGAAGGAATGGAGGAAAGAAATCGAAATGGTAAGTAGACAAAAGTTCTAGGCCTTTTGCTAATTAAGATGAAATCATAAGAGATATAGCTGAAGCTCTTATCAGTGTCACAAAATAATGTGCCATTTTTTCCAGAAAGTTCAGGAATCAGTACATACAGCAGCATAAATAATGGTGAAAACTTAGTCTTTGGGTGCCATTTCTCAATTGCCTCAGAGAAATTTATAATCCTCCTTTCTACTATAAGTTTTACTTGTAAGAAAAAAAAGTGTGTTCTATTTTATAAACATAAGGAAGGCACAGAGAGTTCAGAACTCTCAAGGGCCATATGTAGAACTGTTGGTTTTCCTGATGGAGGAGCCTGGTCCCTGTATATATTGGGATTCTGGTTTCCATGAATGGAAAAAATATGGAGGATGCAATATCTTCATAAAGTAGTTCCAAATGTAGTTCCTAGGTGATCTAGTTTCACTTCTATTTAGCACTAATCCTTTCAAAGTGTGTACATACTTCATGTGGAATGTTTTCTTCATAATACTGTGGAAATGGCTGAGAAAGTACTTCCACTATAATACTTTATATGTTGTTCGTTAAAATCTTTTTTTTTTTTTTTTTTTTTTTTTTTGCGGTACACAGGCCTCTCGCCACTGTGCCCTCTCCCGTTGCAGAGCACAGGCTCCGGACGCGTAGGCCCAGTGGCCATGGCTCACGGGCCCAGCCGCTCCACGGCATGCGGGATCCTCCCGGACCGGGGCACGAACCTGCGTCCCCCGCAGGCGGACTCTCAACTACTGCGCCACCAGGGAAGCCCCGTTAAAATTTTTTGAATAAATTATTTTTTGGCTTGAAATTTTTCATGACTTGTTTCATCCCATAGATGGTATCAAAAAATAAAGAAAATTTCACACAGCTATTTTTCTGATACCATGAATGGGTATGAAAAAGACAGACAGTAACAGATACTCAGAGAGTGAATTGCTATCATTGATGATGATGATAACAATTCAATCTTATACTTGAATAGATTTTTATTGTCCTTCAAGTATTTTCACACCTATTATAGACCAAGAGAAGACATTAGGGGTTGAGAGCTACACCATATCAACCAGATAGTTGAGAGCTGGGGTTCTTCCCCAGTGAAAGCCTTCTTCATATGTCTTTTAGAAACAAACAATCAAAAAATAACTTAGCAATGGATTTTATATTTCTAACTCATAAAGATATACTTTTTATGTAGATGTGTAGATGTGTATACATGTGTATGTATGTGAATATATGTAAATTTATGTATTTATGTGTGTACATACGTATATAGATAGATATCAGTGAGCACAACTAAGGACAGTAAAAGCAAATTAGTTGAGAAAAGTGATATTTAAGAGAGGAAGAACTTCAAAATTATACTTCTTAAATTTCATCTGGGATCTGAATTCTGCACCATTTTACTTGTCCACCCATTCAAAAATCAACACATGTACTCTGAGCCCACATCATGAGTCAGGCATGGTCCTAGACACTGAAGAGACAGCAGTAAATAACTGATGGAAGTTCTTTGCCTTTTTGAGCTTATCCTAGCAGAGGAAATGAACTGTAAATAAACAAGTAAATTATAGTATCTCATGTAGTGATAAATGATATGAAGAAAAGTAAAGCAAAATAAATGGAGTAATAGGATTGCTATAATTTTAGAAAAGATGGCAAGTCCTCTCTAATAAGTTGACATTTTCTCAAAGAGAGAATGAAATAAGTGAGCTAGACACATGAATATCTGGAGGAAGAATATTCCAGGCAAAGGGCATTATGTGCAAAGGCCGTGAGGCAGGTGTGTCACTGGTATATTCACAGAAGAGCTGGAGCAGAGTGAATGAGGAAGGCAAGGTCAATGAAGGGATCAGAAGTTTAATAATGGTGTGAACCTTATTCCTAGTGAGATGAGAAGCCATTGGGGTAGGGGTGGTTGAGGAAAGAAGTAATAAGATCTGACATATTTTAAAGGGCGTGGACAATAAACTATTGGGGCTTATTTTAGCATATAGCACAAAAGTCAAATACCAATGACTTAAACACGTGAAGGCATATTTTTCTATCACAAAAAGTACTTCAGAGGTGGGCAGTCCCAGGTGCCATGCTAGTATGACAACTCGGAGAGTCCCGGGTTTCTTCCATTCTTCTGTTTCCTCATTCTGTTTTTTGGCCACACCAAGGGGCATGTGGGCTCTTAGTTCCCGTGCCCTTGCAGTGGAATCATAGATTCTTAACCACTGCACCTCCAGGGAATTCCCTATTTTCCCATTATTAGCAAGTCAACTCATGGTCCAAGATGGCAGTTGAAAATGCAGCTATCACATTTACATTCCAGGAAGCAGGGAGGAGAAAGAAAGAGGGACAAATAGGGCATGCCTCCTACTAAGCCAGCTCTACTTTAAGAAATGTCCTAGATGTCCTGCACCACTCTTCCCCTTACATATCACTGGCCAGCTCTTAGCCACAGGCTATGTCTACCTACGAAGGAGATGAGGAAATATAGCATTTTAGCTGGATACACTGCTGCCCCAAATAAAAACTGGGGTTCTTGGGCTTCCCTGGTGGCACAGTGGTTGAGAGTCCGCCTGCCGATGCAGGGGACACGGGTTCGTGCCCCAGTCCGGGAAGATCCCACATGCCGCAGAGCGGCTGGGCCCGTGAGCCATGGCCGCTGGGCCTGCGCGTCCGGAGCCTGTGCTCCGCAACGGGAGAGGCCACAACAGTGAGAGGCTCACGTACCACAAAAAACAAAACAAAACAAAACAAAACTGGGGTTCTGCTACTAAAGAAGACAAAAAAATCAGAAATATGGGAACCAGTTAAGAAGTTGTTTGAAATGGTCCCAGCCAAAAGTTAGGTTGAATAGGACTAGGTTGGTACTAATGGGACACATGTTGAAGATTCAGCCAGGAAGATTCACTGATGGATTGGTCATGGAATATAAGAAGAAAGATATCTAGGGTGCCACCAAGATTTTTGGCCTGAGCCACTGGCTATTAAGTGAGATGGGGAAATTCCTCCCACATTGAATCTGTGTGTATATTGATGTCTACACGATCAAAACTTGTCTCAGGTACAAAGTACATGCTCTTCACCTCCTCTCCACTATCCAACTCTAATCTTACATCCTGGACACTCGGATTACTTCTGTCTACATTCTGCCTTACCTCCTACATCACGTGTTTTAGAACTAGACATTTTACTCTTTTATATTTGCTCCCTAATTACTTTTTCTTTAGTAGTAATGCACATTATTCATGTTAAGCATTATTCCTCACTTCTTGTGTCTCACACAGAGCTCCTGGGCCACTTAATAAGCATTCACAAGTCATCTGTTGAACCAAATTTCATCTGTGTCTTTTCCCAGTTCTCATGCTTTCTAGAACCTATGACCCATTATCTCTGTGATTAAAATCTTACTTTCACTCTAGGCAACCCTGCTCCCTACCAACAACTCCTGTTTGTACAGAAACGGGTGTCCACCACTTATCCTCACGATCCTACCAATGGGGGGGATGCTTCACATAACAGACTTTCCCTCTCCATGGGATGAGGGTTAGCCCTTCTAAACCTAGTCACTTATTCTAAATAATGAGAGTGAAGTATTGCCTGAACAGGAACATTTAGGAATAACCACCACTGAAAGGTGACAGTTTGGGGCAAGTATCTAGGTTACTAGGATCTTGAAATCTCCAAGAGTGGAAGACAGGGACAGGTATCCACATACCTCTGCCTTTCCCTTGCCCTCTCTTCTCTGATGCCTCTTCTCCATCTTCAGTCTCTGGCCCTATCAACAAACACCATTCCTTGCTAGAACATTTACCTGGAACTACTAGGATATCCAGAGACTCAGATGGGCTGAGTTTGAGGACTTTTAGCTGCAAAACTTCTCCCAAATTATATCAATATCAGGCAAAGACCCTTGAGCTCCTGAAGGGCATCCCATCCTCCAACAGGATTTGACTCCTGTGGCGAGAATCCTGGCTAAAGGCCTGTAAAGAGCATCTTTTCTCTGAGCTGAGACTTGAAGTCTGTAATTTTCTTTTGTCATTGCCAGTCCTTAGGTAGCTGCTAGCTGTCAATAAGTCAGTACTCCCCATAGCCACTGGCTACACACACACACAACCACCACCAAAAAGACAGGTCAGGAGCTCAAGCTCACAGGCCTTTTTCCTAAAGGGTACTAATTAATTGATTTGCCTGAAATCTTCTCCTTGCTACCAGAGGGAAAAAAAATAAGCTTGCAGAATAAAGAATGTAAAATTCCTAATAAGTCCACCTGTAAGAGACGGGTAGTAACACTCCATCAGTTTATCCTCTGCAAAATATTTTATTCTCCCTCATATAGCCACAAGCTTACTTTAACAAGAACAAATGCTCCTGTAAATGTTAAATATATTTATAGTACAGAATTGTGTTTTAGTGCAGTTTTATAGATCTCCGTAACTAATCACACTTGCCAGTGAACAAGAGTCCCTTTGATAACCATTCGTTATTATCTGCCACTGAAGGAGGCAATGATTTTTATTCTCATTTAACAGATAAGGAAACAAACTCATGAGGAGGTAGAAACAACTGACTTAGTCACTTGGTAATGAGGGGGGAGTTAAATTTTGAATTCTCAGTCTCTCCCCAATTCCCAGACCCTAGAGCTATGTGGCCGGTTTTACAATAAGGAAGCCTATTTATATGACTTTCCACGGGACAAGGAAGTCAAAACCACAACAGGGTAAAAGCAGGAAGGCATTGCTTTCTTGGCAGAGAATTTCAAAGGCAGCAGCATTAACTGATTTCAGAGCCTTCTGCTATATGTGAGTGCTACTAGGGACAAGCATGAATACAAAGGACTTGAATAAAGAAGCATATTCTTGGAGAACACTGATCACCCTCTGCATTTGAAAAATTAAAATAATCAAGCTCTGTGCTTTTAAGAGTCAAAAGAAAGGGCTTTCATTTTGAACCTTCTGGCCACTTCTTCCTTTCATAGGGAAATCTCAATTTGGTCCAAGAATAAATTGTCAACCAAGGGCTGGAACTTATCCAAAAATTTCCCCTTTCTTCTGCCCCTAAAATAATAAAATCATATATAATAATGCCACCCCCATCTCCAAACTCCGCAAACCTTTCACGTGCAGGAAGTTGAGGATGCTGGTGTTGGTGTCCAACAGGAGCAGCTGGCCTTTCTCTACCGTGACGTTGTCGCCCTCTTGTGGCAGTCGCTCGGGAAACCAGCTGTGAGCCCTGGACCACCTCCAGCAGAACTGAAAGGGAAAGTTGCCCTGGAAAACAGGTTTTGTTATTTTGTTTTGTTTTGTTTTCAAGCAGGATAGTCTGGGTGATCCATCAGAACAGAAACTCCTTAAACTCAAATTAATTTAAATATAATTTTAAACATCTCCATAAAATTAGTCACCCTTGTACAACTAACTCAAAAAAGGGAAAATACGGAAGGGGCAAAGTCGTACTCAAAGTTCTTCTGTGTTCAGCCTCTGGAATTCTCCAGCAATATGCTGGTAATACTTTCTTACCTTTTTGCCCAAGAACAGGACACCTTCTACCTAACAGATGGGGTTGATTCCATTTTTTATTTTTACAGACGTGTACTGAGACTTGGACAAAAAGTCATAAATAGCCAGGAATAGAGAGAATTAACACATTCTGCTTGATGGGTGGCATTTTGCTTTACGTAACTGGTACCACTTGTCACTGGCTCTACTGCCAAGTGTCCCTGTCTTATAGGAACATTCCTCTCTCCACGTGTTCAGATCCATCCTCCCACCCTGCCTCTTTTGATATTACTGATGCCTTTCCGTCTGTGTTTGGTGTATCCATGCTGGCAAAGTTTGTGCACAGGAAAAATGCCAGCTGACTTCCGATGACAACCCAGAACCTCTGAGGGAGGTGCCGGGAGTGGGACTGTGAGGCGCCTAGAGGAGGAATCACCCTTGACCTCCCGCAGTCTCCCTCTCAGAGCTTTTGGCTTCCTGTTAATTTACAGTCACACTGAACTCACGTGGTTTTCAAACCAAGGATGTGAAAATCACAGAAAGCAGTATCTGGCTCATGCAAGAGGCAGAGAACAGGTTTAAATGTCCTGTGCAGCTATGGAACTATAATTCTGATAAATGTAATGAAATCCTCTTGGACAAGGTGATTAGCTCAAGGTCATACAGATGATATGGGTATGCCTCTCTCCCAACAGTTCTTCTTCCCACACAGATTCCAACCTAATGCGAAGCCCCAGTTCCTATAAAACAACTGCCTAGAAAGTCCTCTTGTGAGATATTTGAGGCAGATGGGAGAAGATCGTGAAGAAGGGGAGGCATGTTTATAATACCAATAACTGCACCTCCACAGAGAACAATGCCCTGGAGTATTTCTGAGAGAGAAAATGGACAAATGTGTTGCCAGAAGTCAGTAGATTTTCCAGGTGTACTGACCCCCAGCTCACTAGTCCTGAGTTATATACTGAACCCGATCACCAACAAGACTTGGGGATAAGGAAAAGCAGGATCTTTTCATTTTCTGCATCTACAAAGGAGAAATAACTCAGTGACTCATCCCAATTTAAGAGATGGAAAGGCATCAGTCACAGTGATAAGCAGTTCCAGCACCACAGGAAAAAAAGAACGTGTGGTATCCAAGCATCATTGTGAGCTGTATGAACCGTGACCACAGGATGACCATCCAAACACTCAAAAAGTGGGAGAGAAGTTTACCTCTCCACCTATTTCACACTGAAGCTGGGCATGGGGAGGTAAAATTACAGAAGGGGCTCCTCATGCGACTAGACGTTCTACCTTCCTATAATCCTTTAATTCACTCCTGCAGAATCCACAAAGAAAAAGGGGGGCCAATAGGAGGAAACTGGAGTGGAATAAAGTGGTGAGAAGATGGAAAAGACCAAAAGATGGTGAAGACAACTCCAGAGAAGGTGAACCAGATTATCTGTAAGTCAGCCCTGAGTCACTAAGACATGTGAAAAAACCTGGATTTCTAGAAGGTCAGAGATGGAAAGAACGCCTATCCCTTTATTTTAAAGACGATGTTTCAGACAGGGTTTCTCAGCCTAGAGCTGTCTAAGGTGCAGATTTTCTCAATGCCACCAGGATGGAACCAAAAGCTCAGGAGGAGGGATCAGTTAGGAGACTGGAATTAACAAATACACACTACTATATATAAAACAAATAAACAACAAGGACCTACTATATAGCACAGGGAACTATATTCAGTATCTTGTAAAAACCTGTAATGGAAAAGAATCTGAAAAAGAATATATATATATATATATAAACAAATAAACAACAAGGACCTACTATATAGCACAAGGAACTATATTCAGTATCTTGTAAAAACCTGTAATGGAAAAGAATCTGAAAAAGAATATATATATCTCCAAATTACTTTGCTGTACACTTGAAACTAATACAACATAGTAAATCAACTATACTTCAATTTTTTAAAAAAAACTCTCAGTAGGTGGGACCAGGGATCTGTCATTTTAATCATCTCCTCAGTGGCACTTCTGCATCAAATTTTGAGGACCAATTCAAGGCAAGGGCTAGAGAAGAGGGAGATAGATCCAAAAAAGGAACTGGGAGGCTCCCTTCACACCAGGCCCTGAAGCTCAGGGAAGGCCAGCAAGGGTGTGTGGATGGGCCATGAGGAGGAGTGAAGAATTCAGCAGCTTCAGCAGCTTGACTTTTTCTGAGACGTGAGCCTCGTGTTCAGATCCAAGCCCAGCTACAGAACTACACAAAAAACCTGGGCTCATGACCCTCACAATGGGAAGATGTGGAACAACTAGACGATCAGGTAAAAGGAAGTCAGAGGAGGACCATTCCATGATGTCTTCCCGTAATTAACTTGAGAACCTTTCAAACCTCAAGGTTAGCACTGATACCTGTCATCTTAGCTCTGAGGGAACTTTAAAGACTTTCTCTCCGGCTCAGAAGCAGCTGTGTGTATCATTGGCTTCCTTCCCTGTGTTCTATCATCTTGGCCTGGCCAAAAAGCCTTTGAAAATTGCTATACTCAGGACCTTCAAGATGGCGAAAGAGTAAGACATGGAGATCACCTTCCTTCCCACAAATACATCAAAAATACATCTACGTGTGGAACAACTCCTACAGAACACCTATAGAATGCTGGCAGAAGACCTCAGACTTCCCAAAAGGCAAGAAACTCCCCATGCACCTGGGGAGGGCAAAAGAAAAAACAGAGACAAAGGAATATGGATGGGGGCCTTCCCTGGTGGCGCAGTGGTTGGGAGTCCGCCTGCCGATGCAGAGGACACGGGTTTGTGCCCCGGTCCGGGAAGATCCCACATGCCGCAGAGCGGCTAGGCCCGTGAGCCATAGCCACTGAGCCTGCATGTCCGGAGCCCATGCACCATAACGGGAGAGGCCACAACAGTGAGAGGCCCGCGTACTGCAAAAAAAAAAAAAAATATGGATGGGACCGGCACCTCTGGGAGAGAGCTGTGAAGGAGGAAAGGTTTCCACATACTAGGGAGCCCCTTCACTGGTGGAAACGGGGTGGAGGTGGGGAGCTTCGGAGCCAAGGAGGAGAGCGCAGCAACAGGGGTGCAGAGAGCAGAGGCTTGTCTGCTCACCCTCTGGGGCAGGTGGGGGCTGGGAGCTGAGGCTCAAGCTTCAGAGGTCAGATCCCAGGGAGAGGACTGGGGTTGGCTGCATGAACACAGCCTGAAGGGGGCTAGTGCACCACAGGTAAATGAGAGGGATTCCAGGAAAAAGACTGGAACTGCCTAAGAGGCAAGAGACCATTGTTTCTGGGTGCACAAGAGGAGATTCAGAGCACCATCTAAATGGGCTCCAGAGATGGGCAGGAGCCATGGCTATCAGCGTGGACACCAGAGACGGGCATGAGACACTAAGGCTGCTGCTGCCGCCACCAAGAAGCCTGTGTGCAAGCACAGGTCACTATCCACACCTCCCCTCCCGGGAGCCTATGCAGCCCGCCACTGCCAGGGTCCCGTGATCCAGGGACAACTTCCCCCGGAGAACACACGGTGCGCCTCAGGCTGTTGCAACATCACGCTGGCCTCTGCCACCACAGGCTCACCCCGTATTCCGTACCCCTCCCTGCCCCCAGCCTGAGTGAGGCAGAGCTCCCTAATCACCCGCTCCTTTAACCCCCTCCTGTCTGGGTGAAGAACAGGTGCCAGAGGGTGATCTACACACAGAGGCAGGGCCAAATCCAAAGCTGAGCCCTGGGAGCTGTGAGAACAAAGAAGAGAAAGGGAAATCTCTCCCAGCTGCCTCAGGAGCAGCGGATTAAAGCTCCACAATCAACTTTATGTACCCTGCCTCTGTGGAATACATGAATAGACAACGAATCATCCCAAACTTGAGGCAGTGGACTTTGAGAGCAACTGTAGACGTGGGGTTTGCTGTATGCAACTGACTAGATTCTGATTTATATGTTTATCTTAGTTTAGTTTTTAGTGCTTGTTATCATTGGTGGATTTGTTTATTGGTTTGGTTGCTCTCTTTTTTTATTTTTATTTTTTATTACTTTTTTATTTTAACATATATTTTTTAATTTTTAATTTTAATAACTTTATTTCTTTTATTTTATTTTTCTTTCTTTCTTTTTTGTCTCCCTTTTCTTCTGAGCTGTGTGGCTAACAGGGTCTTGGTACTCTAGTCAGGTGTCAGGCCTGGGACTCTGAGGAGGGAGAGCTGAGTTCAGGACATTGGTCCACCAGAGACCTCTCGGCCCCACGTAATATCAGTCAGCGAGAGCTCTCCCAGAGATCTCCAACTCAACAGTAAGGCCCTGCTCAACTCAACAACCAGCAAGCTCCAGTGCTGGACACCCCATGCCAAACAACTAGCAAGACAAGAACACAACGCTACCCATTAGCACAGAGGCTGCCTAAAATCATACTAAGTTCACAGACACCCCAAAACACACCACCAGAAGCAGTCCTTCCCACCAGAAAGACAAGATTCAGGCTCATCCACCAGAACACAGGGACCAGTCCCCTCTACCAGGACACCTACATAATCCACTGAACCAACCTTAGCCACTGGGGGCAGACACCAAAAACAATGGGAACTATGAACCTGCAGCCTGCGAAAAGGAGACCCCAAACACAGTAAGTTAAGCAAAATGAGAAGACAGAGAAATACGCAGCAGATGAAGGAGCAAGGTAAAAACCCACCAGACCTAACAAATGAAGAGGAAACAGGCAGTCTACCTGAAAAAGAATTCAGAGCAATGATAGTAAAGATGATGCAAAATCTTGGAAATAGAATGGAAAAAATACAAGAAACATTTAACAGGGACCGAGAAGAACTAAAGAGCAAACAAACAATGATGAACAACACAATAAATGAAATTAAAAATTCTCTAGAAGGAATCAATAGCAGAATAACTGAGGCAGAAGAACAGATAAGTGACCTGGAAGACAAAATAGTGGAAATAACTACCACAAAGCAGAATAAAGAAAAGGAATGGAAAGAATCAGGGCAGTCTCAGAGACCTCCGGGACAACATTAATTGCACCAACATTCAAATTATAGGGGTCCCAGAAGAAGAAGAGAAAAAGAAAGGGACTGAGAAAATATTTGAAGAGATTATAGTTGAAAACTTCCCTAATATGGGAAAGGAAATATTCAATCAAGTCCAGGAAGTGCAGAGAGTCCCATACAGGATAAATCCAGGGAGAAATATGCCAAAACACATACTAATCAAACTATCAAAAATTAAATACAAAGAAAAAATATTAAAAGCAGTAAGGGAAAAACAACAAATAACATACAAGGGAATCCCCATAAGGTTAAAAGCTGATCTTTCAGCAGAAACTGAAAGCCAGAAGAGAGTGGCAGGACATATTTACAGTGATGAAGGGAAAAACCTACAACCAAGATTACTCTACCCAGCAAGGATCTCATTCACATTCAATGGAGAAATTAAAACCTTTACAGACAAGCAAAAGCTAAGAGAATTCAGCACCACCAAACCAGCTTTACAACAACTGCTAAGGAATTTCTCTAGGCAGAGAAAACAAGAGAAGGAAAACACCCACAATAACAAACCCAAAACAATTAAGAAAATGGGAATAGGAAGATACATCTCAATAATTACCTTAAATGTAAATGGATTAAATGCTCCAACCAAAAGACATAGACTGGTTGAATGGATACAAAAACAAGACCCGTATAAATGCTGTCTACAAGACCCAGTTCAGACCTAGCGACACATATAGACTGAAAGTGAGGGGATGGAAAAAGAGATTCCATGCAAATGGAAATCATGAGAAACCTGGAGGAGCAATTCTCATATCAGACAAAACAGACTTTAAAATAAAGACTATTACAAGAGACAAAGAAGGACACTACATAATGATCAAGGGATCGATCCAAGAAGAAGATAGAACAATTGTAAATATTTATGCACCCAAATAGGAGCACATCAATACATAAGGCAAACACTAACAGCCATAAAAGGGGATATCAACAGTAACACATTCATAGTAGGGGACTTTAACACCCCACTTTCACCAATGGACCACCAAAATGAAAATAAATAAGGAAACACAAGCTTTAAATGATACATTAAACAAGATGGACTTAATTGATATTTATAGGACAGTCCATCCAAAAACAACAGATACACTTCCTTCTCAAGTGTTCATGGAACATTCTCCAGGATAGATCATACCTTGGGTCACAAATCAAGCCTTGGTAATTTAAGAAAATTGAAATTGTATCAAGTATCTTTTCTGACTACAGTGCTATGAGACTAGATATCAATTACAGGAAAAATACTGTAAAAAATACAAACCCATGGAGGCTAAACAATACACTACTAAATAACAAAGAGATCACTGAGGAAATCAAAGGGAAATCATACCTAGAAATAAATGACAATGAAAACAAGATGGCCCAAAACCTATGGGATGCAGCAAAAGAAGTTCTAAGAGGGAAGTTTATAGCAATATAATCATACCTCAAGAAACAAGAAAAATCCCAAGCAACCTAACCTTACACCTAAAGCAATTAGAGAAAGAAGAACAAAAAATACCCAAAGTTAGCAGAAGGAAAGAAATCATAAGGATCAGATCAGAAATAAATGAAAAAGAAATGAAGGAAACGATAGCAAAGATCAATAAAACTAAAAGTTGCTTCTTTGAAAACATAAACAAAATTCATAAACCATTAGCCAGACTCATCAAGAAAAAAAGAGAGAAGACTCAAATCAGTAGAATCAGAAATGAAAAAGGAGAAGTAACAACTGACACTGCAGAAATACAAAGGACCATGAGAGATTACTACAAGCAACTCTATGCCAATAAAATGGACAACCTGGAAGAAATGGACAAATTCTTAGAAAAGCACAACCTTCTGAGACTGAACCAGGAAGAAATAGAAAATATAAGCAGACCAATCACAAGCACTAAAATTGAAACTGTGATTAAAAATCTTCCAACAAACAAAAGCCCAGGACCACATGGCTTCACAGGTGAATTCTATCAAACATTTAGAGAAGAGCTAACACCCATCCTTCTCAAAACCTTCCAAAATGTAGCACAGGAAGGAACACTCCCAAACTCAGTCTACAAGGCCACCATCACCCTGATACCAAAACCAGACAAAGATGTCACACACAAAAGAGAAAACAACAGGCCAGTATCACTGATGAACATAGATGTAAAAATCCTCAACAAAATACTAACAAACAAAATCCAGCAGAACATTCAAAGGATCATACACCATAATCAAGTGGGGTTTATCCCAGGAATGCAAGGATTCTTCAATATATGCAAATCAATCAATGTGATACACCATATTAACAAATTGAAGGAGAAATATCATATGATAATCTCAATAGATGCAGAAAAAGCTTTCAACAAAATTCAACACCCAATTGTGTTAAAAAAAAAAAACTCTCCGGGCTTCCCTGGTGGTGCAATGGTTGAGAATCTGCCAGCTAATGCAGGGGACACGGGTTGAAGCCCTGATCTGGGAGGATCCCACATGCCACGGAGCAACTGGGCCCGTGAGCCACAACTACTGAGCCTGCATGTCTGGAGCCTGTGCTCCACAAGAGAGGCCGCGATAGTGAGGGGCCCGCGCACTGCGATGAAGAGTGGCCCCTGCTTGCCACAACTAGAGATAGCCCTTGCACAGAAACGAAGACCCAACACAGCAAAAATAAATAAATAAATAATAAACTCCTACCCCCAACATCATCTTTAAAAAAAAAGTAGGCATACTTCTTTAAAAAAAAAGTAGGCATACTCCAGAAAGTAGGCATAGAGGGAACTGACCTCAACATAATAAAGGCCATGTATGACAAAAACACACTAACATCATTCTCAATGGGGAAAAACTGAAACCATTTCCACTAAAATCAGAACAAGACAAGGTTTCCCACTCTCATCACTATTATTCAACATAGTTTTGGAAGTTTTAGCCACAGCAATCAGAGAAGAAAAAGAAATAGAAGGAATCCAAATCTGAAAAGAAGAAGTAAAGCTGTCACTGTTTGCAGATGACATGATACTACACATAAAGAATCCTAAAGATCCCACCAGAAAACTGCTAGAGCTAATCAATGAATTTCGTACAGTAGCAGGATACAACATTAATGCACAGAAATCTCTTGCATTCCCATATACTTATGATGAAAAATCTGAAAGAGAAATAAGAAAACCCTCCCATTAACCACTGCAACAAAAAGAATAAAATACCTAGGAATAAACCTACCTAAGGAGACAAAAGACGTGTATGCAGAAAACTATAAGACACTGATGAAAGAAATTAAAATGATACAAACAGATGAAGAGATATACCATGTTCTTGGATCGGAAGAATCAACATTGTGAAAATGACTATACTACCCAAAGCAATCTACAGATCCAATGCAATCCCTATCAAACTACCAATGGCATTTTTCACAGAACTAGAACAAAAAATTTCACAATTTGTATGGAAACACAAAACACCCCAAATAGCCAAAGCAATCGTGAGAAAGAAAAACGGAGCTGGAGGAATCAGGCT
Organism: Leucopleurus acutus; assembly: GCF_964270905.1. Classification (NCBI taxonomy): domain Eukaryota; kingdom Metazoa; phylum Chordata; class Mammalia; order Artiodactyla; family Delphinidae; genus Leucopleurus; species Leucopleurus acutus. The sequence goes on from NC_139153.1 coordinate 79,550,127, forward strand.
CCCTGACTTCAGACTATATTACAAAGCTACAGTAATCAAGACAGTATGGTACTGGAACAAAAACAGAAATATAGATCAATGGAACAGGATAGAAAGCCCAGAGATAAACCCATGCACCTATGGTCACCTTATCTTTGATAAAGGAAGCAAGAATATACAAGGGAGAAAAGACAGCCTCTTCAATAAATGGTGCTGGGAAAACTGGACAGCAACATGTAAAAGAAAGAAATTAAAACACTCCCTAGCACCATACACAAAAATAAACTCAAAATGGATTAAAGACCTAAATGTAAGGCCAGACACTATCAAACTCTTAGAGGAAAACATAGGCAGAACACTCTACGACATAAATCACAGCAAGATCCTTTTTGACCCACCTCCTAGAGAAATGGAAATAAAAACAAAAATAAACAAATGGGACCTAATGAAACTTCAAAGCTTTTGCACAGCAAAGGAAACCATAAACAAGACGAAAAGACAACCCTCAGAATGGGAGAAAATATTTGCAAACGAAGCAACTGACAAAGGATTAATCTCCAAAATATACAAGCAGCTCATGCAGCTCAATACCAAAAAAATAAACAACCCAATCCAAAAATGGGCAGAAGACCTAAATAGACATTTCTCCAAAGAAGATAAACAGATTGCCAACGAACACATGAAAGGATGCTCAACATCACTAATCATTAGAGAAATGCAAATCAAAACTACAATGAGGTATCACCTCACACCAGTCAGAATGGCCATCATCAAAAAATCTACAAACAAGAAATGCTGGAGCGGGTGTGCAGAAAAGGGAACCCTCTTGCACTGTTGGTGCAGCAGTTGGTGGGAATGTAAATTGATACAGCCACTACAGAGAACAGTATGGAGGTTCCTTAAAAAACTACAAATAGAACTACCATATGACCCAGCAATCCCACTACTGGGCATATACACTGAAAGAAACATAATTCAAAAAGAATCATGTACCGCAATGTTCATTGAAGCACTATTTACAATAGCCAGGACATGGAAGCAACTTAAGTGTCCATTGACAGATGAATGGATAAAGAAGATGGTGCACATATATACAATGGAATATTACTCAGGAATGAAATTGGAGTTATTTGTAGTCAGGTGGATGGACCGAGAGTCTGTCATACAGAGTGAAGTAAGTCAGAAAGAGAAAATCAAATACCATATGCTAACACATATATATGGAATCTAAAAAAAAAAAATGGTTCTGAAGAACCTAGTGGCAGGACAGGAATAAAGACGCAGACATAGAGAATGGACTTGAGGACATGGGTAGGGGGAAGGGTAAGCTTAGACGAAGTGAGAGAGTAGCATGGATATATATACACTACCAAATGTAAAATAGATAGCTAGTGGGAAGCAGCAGCATAGCACAGGGAGATCAGCTCATTGCTTTTTGACCACCTAGAGTGGTGGGATAGGGAGGGTGGGAGGGAGACGCAAGAGGGAGGGTAATGGGGGATATATGTATACATAAAGCTGATTCACTTTGTTATACAGCATCAACTAACACACCAATGTAAAGCAGTTATACTCCAATAAAGATGTAAAAAAAAGAACTATACTTAGCCCCAACCCAGCAGGTGGGAAGGTCAAATATTGTTATATCCTCTTTACAGCTGAGGAAACAAAGGCTCAAAGAGTTTAAAGGTTGTGCTAAAGGCCGTGGAGGTGAAGACAGCCTGGGCCCAGCCAAGCAAGTTCCTACCTCGGGTCTTCCCGCTCACATGGCCTCTCTTGGGATGCTCTCAGCCAAAATCTGCAAGGCACACTCCCTTACTTCATTCAGGTCTCTGCTCAAACAACACTTCCTTCTCTGTCTCCTTATTAAAATGCTATGTCCCGTCACTCCTTCACCCTAATACTGCTTCATCCTTGTATTAGACCATATCATTCCTTGTGTATTTATCATCCATTGAGCTTATTACTCAAATGAAAAACAGGGACTTTGTTTCGGTCATTGCTATATCCCCAACCCCCTAAAAAGTGTCTGACACATAGTTAAGTGGAAAATAAAAATTGATGAAATGATTTAAGTGAATCATCCACCTGCAAATTCCACACGCATTTATAGATATCGCACATACACATAAGCATACATGCCTTCTTTATACAATAGGTGAGCAAATAAGTGATAAGGTCTAAAATTACTTAAAAATGTTATGTTCCCTAGGTCTCTTGATCCATTGAGTTTGGCCCACATCCTTTCCCACTCCTTTCTGTGTTTTCAAACTCTATGTAAACTTAAAACCAAACAAGGGTAAATGTATCAAAATTAAAACCAGAGACTCAGATTCAACCTCCCTATGAAATCTTCCACTGATTTTTTCTTTCACCTTAAGTCTCTTTATTGAATGTGGTACTTTTCAAATGGTTATCAATGGTAAGCATTAAACTTCAAAAGATCTAAGCTTCCCTCTGCCCAAAGCTTTTCCTTATCATAATAAAGGTATCTTGAAATTATATTAAACGTATCAATGATTCATGCCTATTACAAAACAGTGACTAAATACTAAAAGTAAAAAATTCCTAAACTTTTAGCAAAATTTTTTCCTAAAAAATTAATGCATCCTCAACTGTCCAACAGCACCTAGGGAAGGAGAAGAGTCAAATATCTCCATGATTTCAAGTTATCAGGGAATTCATGGTTACATGTGTGCCGCCATAAGAATTGTAGCTCTACATTTTCATAGTTGACACAATGGTAGTATAATTCTATTCCACAGGCCTCCCAGAGCAATAACCCCATGAGACAGAGGAGGTGGCCCACTTTCCAACATCTTTATCCTTCAGTTCCTTCAATTTGATCCAATCAAGCAAACAAGAATGCTGACAGCATCACTAAAAAGACTTCTTGTCCATATATTCAAAAGCCTCTCAATTGATACCAATGTAATGTTTTGGTGCAAGCCATGCTCTGCATCACCAACTCAGCTCCCAGGTCAACGCAAGTTTCACTTTCACCAAATAACAGGTCTTTCCACCACAGTTCCCAAGGTGTTCAGCCTTTAGCTCTAGTTTTCTTCTTCCAGATAAACAAATCACTCATTCCCATTCTGCAGATGAAGAAAATCATCTCCCTATGGGCATATGGGGGTGGAGTAAAAATAGACTTGGGAACTATCAGAACACGCCCTCATTTTTACCTTAGAACATACAGCCCCAAATAAACCAAAACAGAAACCAAAAAACAAAACAAAACAAAACACAAGCAAAAACTTTTCTGGCTCAGCGAGAAGCTTATGCAATTTGTTTTCTTCTTACAGTTTGTCAGCACTTCTCTGAACTTCAGGAATGTGCAGTGTCTGCAAATCTTACATGTCACCTTAAATGTACTTGCAGTACCACCAGAGTTATCTTGAAAGAAAGCACTGATCAGCAAGGTGGAACACCAGGCAAAGCAAAGACCTATTTGCAAGCATCTGTGTTAAGCCAGGGCTGTGGAGAAGGTAGAGTGTGGGGGTCTTTCTAGTCACAGTGCCTCCTAGATGACAAAGATAAGGAGGAACTATTTTGACACCTCCCCAGAATGCCTGCTTCAGCAAACAAGCCCTGGAAATAGGAAAAGCCGGGTCCCTGTCACCAACGCTCTCTCCACCCTTTACATTGCTCTGTTTTCTCCACAGAACTTATCATCACCGAAACACTGTGTATTGTTTATAGTCAGTCAAGTCCCAGTGGAATGTAAGCTTCAGGAGAGTTTCTTGGTTTTCTGCTGTATCCCAGTACCTACAACAATGCCTGGCCACATGGTCGGTACCCCCAAAAATGTGTTTGAATGAATAGTCAACACTTATGTGGGCTCATAATCCCTATGCCATAATTCAAAGTATTGCTTTAATAGCTAAAATAATTTGATATGACACTGCAATTTTTTTTACTTTTTTCAGTGCTCTTTTACATAGAAATGTTTTTAATTCTTATGAAACCAAATGTATTGATCTTTTTTTTGTAACATCCTCCATTCTTTTACACTTAAGACTCCCTTCTTTCATTCTGACACAAATAGCACTTATATGTTCTTCTTGATTTGTAGGGTTTTATATTCGCATGTTAATGCTCAACTAATTTAGAATTTACGTTGGTGGGAAGTTTTCCATTTTTCCTTATTTTTTATCTTTGCTTTGTTCCCCCCCACCCCAAATATAATGAAATGTCTTCATACCATTTATTAAACAATAGAGTCTTGGCTATTTTCATAATTGTATTATAATGTTGGGTGATATTTAGCATGTTGGCCAGTTAAAATCCTAAACCTTTCCTGTATGAGCTAGTGCAAAGGTATTTCTTTTAGATACATGTAACTTCATCCTTGTTCTTAAGGTGCTCATGTTATCCCTGAAAAAAAGACAAATAGCCAGGTAATTAATATAAAGTGTGATTAATTCAATAATTAAAGGCATAAGCAAGGTACTATGTGAGTTCAGAAAATTAGATGGCTAACTCTGGTAGAGACCACCTTACAGATGAAAGGCTGTGCATTAATTACTTTTCTTTTTTTCAATCTGGACACTACACATGAATCAACACAGGCTGAGATTATTGCAGCTGATTATGAAACCCAAAAATGCTCATTGTAGGAAAAGTCAACCATCTACAAATCCAGGATTACGAATAGAGCCCCTGACCTCTAATCCAATAACTCCTTAGGGAACAAAAAGGAAATTAAATTAGTTTGGCATAATTTGTTCTTACCAGGCTCATGCTGGCTCAAAGTGATCACTTTCTTTTCTCGGTGACTATAAACCCTTCACGATGATGAGATAACATGAGAAAGTCCCCCTCTGTTGCCCGGCACATTGACTACTCAAGGAAATGTCAGTAACGCCTCCTGCCAGCCACACGGGCCCAATTCACATTTACGCTTTGTCCCTGTTAGAAAACCTGGCAGTTCACTAGCTTCTCTCTCCCTTCTGTGCACATCCTATATGCCATGATTTCTCTAAGAATATTGATGTTAGCTCAGTGCTTCATCCATGTAAGTTATTTTAGCACTCCTGAGCTTCAGGAACTAGTACAGTCTGCAAACAGAACAAATTTACAGAAACTTTCCTCATCTTCTCTTCCATTCAAAGCTTCAAATCTCCTCGGATAATGTCTCTTCTGAATTATAAGCCTGAAGATCATTCCACAACCCAGCGCCTCCAATGTCCCAGGCACAGTGCTAGACATTTGACTTCTGGTATCACTAATCCTCACAAGTGAAAAACTTATGCATTACCCTCTCTACTTTAAATTTTTTTAATGTGAAATTTTAAAATTTACTCATAATGACTAACATTTTTGAGTGCACTTAACAGTATAATACATATATACATTGTACTTATGTAATACATATGTACATATATATATATACATTATCTGTATATGCATAACTGAATCACTTCGCTGTACAGCATAAATTAACACCACATTGTAAATCAACTATACCTCAATAAAATTTTCAAAAAACAGGTATTTTCTTAGTCATCACAGGCACTTTTCAGCCTCCTTGCCTGGAACTATGGAGCAGCTGGATCTCTGGATTCAACAAATATTTATTGAGCACAAAATAAAACAAATCCCTGATCTCAGGGAGCTTATATCTTAGGGAGATAAAGTTAAATAAATAAAACAAATAATGTGCTCTGAAAAGAAAAAGCAGGGGGAAGTGCAGCAGAAGTGTCAGAGTGGGAGGAGCTATTTCATATGGAGTGATCAGGGACCAGCCCCTCTGATAAAGGATCGGAGCAGAGGTGGATGGAGTGTGAGCCAGAGGTACTCTGAGAAATGAGATGTGTGAAATGCTGCAGGCTCAGCAAGGAGCCCAGAGAGGGCAGCCGGGCACAGAGGCAGGAAGGCTGCACAGCTCTTCAGTCTGCCTGCTGAAGCAGCAGGACATTCATTGACGTTTCTCACTGCCTGAAGACTTCAAGTTCTCCACATGTCATAGAGAAAAGGATCAAGTAAAATATTCAGTAGTCTATAACAGGGTCAGCAAACTACAGCCGAAATCTGACCCACCCATTGTATTGATAAATAAAGTTTTATTGGAACATCGGTTCAACCATTCACTAACATATTGCTGAAGGCTGCTTTCCATTTGTGACAGAGACTCTATGGCCCACCAAAGCTAAAATATCCTACCTGGCTCTTTACAGATAAAAATTTGCTTACTCCTGGTATATTATAATTTATACAATCAGTATAAGAGTAAGAATTGATATTGTCCAAGTACCTATAATATGCTTAGTACACGACATCTACATTCCATCAATACTGAAACATATTCAAAATAGAACTTTCTACGATTAAAAATAAATAATTATAATACAACTACCTAAGAGTCTGCAGACTGGCAAGCAAAAGGTTATATATTTAAATACTGAAAACTGGTTCAATTCTCCTCATTTTCCAGTGAGCAATAAGCCAGGTCTCTGAAGGCTACACAAAGGCAGGTGGAAGTGACGGTGCGTGTGTGTGTGTGTGTGTCACCCAGGCGTGCACACATACACATATACAGTCAAATTGGAAAACTGACATATACACGCTAGCCTTTTCTGCAGAGCTGACACACTGCCATTTAACCAGCAAGCACAGAGCACGTTTTTCTGTTCCCAGTCACTAGTAAGAGACAAGGTTAACATTTTAAGTGATGGACTACAGCGTGTTATTTCCCCATGCAATGGACCCGTGACTGCACCGCCTTAGAAAACACTTAATTTCAGTGATTGAATACACGGGAGCTCACTTTCCCTGCTATGAACCTTTGACAGCTCCTCAGTTTCATGTACCAGGGGAACCTTTCTTTTTCCTCCTTTTCTTTTTCCCTCCTGAAGGGAAGCAAAATGAATACGGGGTGGCAGAGAGAAAAAGAGGAAGCCTAGAGAATGAAAACTGGTTTGTAAGCATCAGTGTACTTTACAAAAGCCGTATTCACTGTCATCTGCTCTAATTACTTTTAATGTTTGGGCTACCATCTTCATACAGTAGAAATAATGATCTCCTCAAGGGCAAAAAAAAAAAAATTTTTTTTACAGAAACAAACAAAAGTTGATTGCATTTAGCTCCCAGGCTAAAGAAGCATCAAGCTACTTCGTAGTGAACCATCAATTAGGAAAGTGGATAGGTCTCCAATGAACACAAACAAATTGGGTCTTCTTCATGGTTCCATCCCTCTTCCTCCTTTTCCCACCTCTTTGGAGGAATCATGCCCAGAGCTCACAGAGGGCAAGGAGATGCCCAGCCACACTTCTAGGTCTGAGGTTACACCACACCAATTCCTTACATTTGGATCAGAACCAAAGTCAAGTCTTCTCCCCATCTTTGTGCTGGCATTAGACATGTCCAGTTTCAAGAAACACTGAATATAGAGATAGGTATTCTACCAAGAGTACAAATCCTCTCTTCTGGGGTAAGTTCCTCAGAGACCACCACAGACCTGAACCCCTCATTGGAAGCTAGAACTAAAACAGCCTCATTAAAGCCTTCAGGAATGGAAATGATCCAGAACGGGTCCCTTCCTTGGCACTCCAGGAGAACTCAGGACTCAGCAAAATATGTGGAGTTCAGAAAAACATGGAACAGATGACTGCAATGCCAGCAGAACCCTGACTTTCACAAAGACTATCTAGGGATCTTCTCAAATCACCAAATTCAAGCATACTACCTGTATTAAGAATTCTGAGATGCCCCCCAGGATTCCTGCCCCCTGGTGTACATGCCCTGGATACTCCCCTCCCCTGTAGTACAAACAGAGCTACTGAATATGATGGGATCTCACTCCCATAATTAGGTTACATCACGTGGCTATGGTGAAGGAATTTTCCAGCTATAAGTTCAGAAATCAGTTGACTTTGGGTTAATCAAAAGGGGGACAGACATCTCTTGTTTAGGTGAGCTCTTAAAAGAGAGATTCCTCCACTGACCTTGAAGGAGCAAACTGCCATGTTATGGAGAGGACCCAAGAGCAGCCTCTAGGACCCAAAATGGTCCCTGGCCAACAGCCAACAAGAAAATGAGGTCTTCATCCTACAGCTGACAGAAATTGACTTCGGCCAACAACTTGAATGAGACTGGAGGAAGACCCTGAGCTCCGATGAGGATGTAGCGAGGCTGACACCTTAACTTCAGCCTTCTGAGATGTTGAACAGAGACCCCAGCTACTCTGTGCCCAGACGTCTCCTGCAGAACCTTGGAGATAACAAATGGGCACTGTCCTAAGTTGCTAGGATGGTGGTGCCGGACAGAAGGCCAGATGGTTCTCCCACTGCATAAGTGACTCCCAGCACACAGGAGAGGCAATACATAATTTTTTTCATTTATGATGCCAAGAAGTTTAAATTAAAACCTGGTAGAGAACTCATTTGCTCAGGAAGAGTTAAGACTGCTAAAGAAAAACAGCAAATACCATACAACTGCTATGTCTTCACAACCTTTCTCTGTTTAGGCTGAAGAAATGCAAAACCTTCCTGACCCTGAACACAACCATGATGTGTGTCCTTTGGGAGATACTAAGAATTTTTGAAAGCCCAGATTCCAGCTTGACTTCTGAGAATAGTATTTGAATATAATTGGTATTAATAGCACTACTCTTTCGCTTGCATTTCTTCCAAGGAGAGACGTGAATCTGACTTTTTTATTCCCTCACTTAAAAAAAAAAAAAAAAAAAAGCTATGCTCTGCAGGGGAAAACCAACCTCAGAAACCAGGGAAGTCCAGCCTGTACCTGTATCTGGTATCTTCATTGGCCTTGACTAAATAACTTTTCTCTCATTCTTTAAGGGGAGAGATTAAGGTACTTTTTAGGAAGAACAAAGGAAATGTTAATTTAGGTTTTTAGATCCCCTGATTATCAAAGTAGTGTCACGTTTTATCATTAAACATTCATGCATGTATTACGTGGTATTGTCTGATGATGCAAAAGATGATTTGTTTTAAGGCTAATACCACAAAATTATCAGTCCTACTTGGGAATGAGAAAGCCCAGAAAGGTTAAATGATGGGTTTCGGAGCTGGGACACAATCTCAAGAATCTAGAATTTGGGGAAATTGCCTGTCCACTGCAGTGCAGATGCCTTTCTTGTATACACAGGTTGTGTTTATTAAATCATCACCATCCCCTCTGTGAACCTTCACTGGACATTCTCTATGGGCCAGGTGTTACAGGACCCTGCCCGGGACCCACAAATGCATAACTGAATTTGTAAGCTCTTAGAGCCCAGTTTCAAGTGCATTGTTCCCTTTCCTCTAAACGCATCTGCCACACACTGTCCCTTTTCGGCCAAACCCTGTTTATTGGCTCCAGATGCAATGAATCATCTACTGACTTGAGCAACATTAGAGGTAAACACCAAGGTTAAAATGTAGAGATAATTGAATAATACCAACTACCAGTAACAGCAGTCCAGGCAAAGGAGGAAATAGACCCGGAGATCTCAGATAGGGCAGTCTGATGGAAAACCTCCACTCTCAGGATCAAAACCACATGCTATTTTAACATGATGGAAAAAAAATCTCTGTTTTATTTTTCCAAATTTTCATATGCCAGTTATCAGTATGGGTAGGTGTGGCAAGCAGGCAGTGACATAATTTAAATGTCCCCATGACTGAAAATAAAACATCTAAAAATCAACTGAACTGCCATCTATTTAGTATCTCAAAGCAGTGTGCTTTAAACTGTTTTTTAAATATATATGTGTAAGTTATTGCTTTGACTGCTGATAAATAAAATTAATGAAATATATGCATTTCTTCCAACAAACTCTTCTTCAGAGAAAACCCCATAAAGCAAAAATTTTCCAAAGCCTTTCCAAAAATTCATAAAGCTCACTATACTTTCCAGATAGCAAAATGTACTTTAATCATTTGCTTTACAGTCACCTGGCATTCACTGTGTACAATGCACATCATGTATAAACATGGGTATAACATATACCCATGTTTATACAAACACTTGAAAAACTTTCCTTATTGTGTCTTTAAAGGCAGAAAACTCAGAACCCTTAATGAATACTAAACAATCCACAGGCATAGTTATCACCCAAGAAGCTTGGAAGTTTAAAAGCCACAAAGACCCCCATGAAATGAGCCTTAAAGCAGCAGTACTCACTCTCTAGGGATCCAAGGCTAGACTAATTCAATAAGCAACATGGGAGAGCGATCAGAGGCCACAACATCTGACATAACACATGCAAAATGCCTTTCCATGGAATTCTCCCAACTTGGGAAATTACCCTCTTGTTGAAAATCAGGATCTCAACTTGCTGAGGGTTAATTATTCACATAGCTCTGTTTTGCCTTAAGGAAATAGGAGCTTCTTCTTTCCCCATTTTCCCAATGGGAAGAAATATAGCTCCCAATAAGCCCCTCTCTTACTTAGGGTTAATGAAAGCTTAGATATTTATTCTAACATCTCATTTCAAAAAGGTGAAATTAAGGGACTGCTACAAGACTACTTACTCAATGAATTGAGCAGGGGTAGAGTCAGGACAAAAGCCAAACGAAGTGATTTGTTCTTTCCACCAAAAGACGTGGCCTTTATTTTTAAGTTAACATAGTGTAAGGAGCTCTTCTAAAATTTTCTTGATGGACCCGTCAACATGCATTCTGGCAGCCATGAGCCACGTGAATGGATCCCATGGAAAAGCTGGTAAGCACATGGCACAGCTTCCCATTAGTCCCCATTTCCTACTTCTGGACAGCTCCTCCAGATGAAGTCTCCTTTGCCCAGGATCTACCCAAAGGCGTTTTTGTTGTTTTAGAAAGTTGAGGAAAAAAATCACTTCACCTCCTAATCAATCACATGAAGCAGAAAGAAATAACCTTTCCTTGTTACTCCCTCCTCTTTCCCATTATACTCAACTAAGTGGGGTGGGAAAGGTAGCTTTTAATCTGCAAGTCTTTGCGTTTTTCATATGGGGCAGCCCAAAGCAAACCTAAGCCATTGTTAGTTTAAAACATTTTTTAAACCTTCTGAACATCCTGGGAACATTCACAGACAATGTAATGGACATAGATAATTGACACCTTGCCTAAATCCCCAAGAAACTGAGAAGATAAGAAGGTACCCAAAGGATATTTTGAGAATAGGAGGCAAAAGCAGAAAATAAATGAAGTTTAATTACTTTCTGCAGACTAAGCTAGAGATTTGGATTTTTAAAGATAGAACTTAAGCCAACATGATTTATATAAAAAACACTTATTTGTTTTTATGTAGGGGAAATCTTCATGACATTTGGATTTGGCAATGATTTCTTCACTATGATATCAAAAGCACAACAACAACAAAAAAATAGATAAATTGGACTTGATCAAATTTAAAACTTTTGTGTATCAAAGGATGCTATCAACGGAGGGAAAACGCAACCTGTGTAATAGAAGAAAGTATTTTCAAATCATATATCTGATAAAGGATTGATATCCAGACTATATAAAGAAATTCTGAATTGCAACAACAACCAAAAAAACTCTATTAAAAATGGTCAATGGACCTGAATAAACATTTCTCCAAAGATCTATATAAATAGCTAATAAACATAGGAAAAGATGTTCAACATCACTAATCATTAGGAAAATGCAAATCAAAACCATGAGCTGTCACTTGACAGCCATTAGGATGGCTATTAGTTTAAAAAAAACACAAACAAAATAACAAGTATTGATGAGAATGTGGAGAATTAGAACCCTTGTGCATTGCTGGTAGGAATGTCAAATGGTGCAGCCACTTTGGAAATGGTATGGCAGTTCCTCACAACATTAAACATTGGCGTACCATATAATTCTGACCATTCCAATATTGGGTTTATACCCAAAAGAACTGAAAGCAGGGACTCGAACAGATATTTGTATATCCATGTTCATAGCAGCATTATTTACAGGCCAAAAGTTGGAAGTAGCCCAAGCGTTCATCACAGATGAATGGACAAAGTATGGTATATCCATGCAATGGAAGATTATTCAACCTTAAAAAGGAAGGAAATTCTGACACATTACACCATGGATGAACCCTGAAGACATTATGCTAAGAGAAATAAGCCAGCTACAAAAGGATAAATATTGTATGCTTCCACTTAGATGAAGTACCTATGTTGCCAAATTCACAGAGACAGAAAGTGGAATAGTGGTTGCCAGGGTCTAGGGGCAGGGAGAATGGGGAGTTAGTGCTTAATGGTTATGGAGTTTCAGTTTGGGAAGATGAAAATGTTCCAGAGATCGACAGCGGTGATGGCTACACAACAATGCCACTGAACTGCACAGTTAAATATACTTAAAATGGTGAATTTTACATTATGCATATTTTACCACAATTTAAAAACTGGGGAGAAAAAGATATTTCTTCACTTCTAATAAGGAATTTTAGAGCCTCCTGTCTTCTCTTTTTCAGATGAGGATGCTGGATCTCAGAGAGGCTAAATGACTTTTTCAAGGTTCTAAAACCTGACGAAGGAATGCAAAACCAAAAATGAAGACAAGGCTCGGCATATAAGCTTGCCTTGCTGCTCTGTGGAGAGTGGGTTTGTCCCCTTGTTTTTGTGAGTGCATGTGCATGAGTGTGTCCAGAAGTCCTCTGTGCTCTAGTCCCTGGTCACCTCTCCACTCCACTCGATAGGATACAGAATCACCTGCAGCTCCCCAGACACACTCTGGTATTTCCCATCTCCAGCCTCCAGTCCCAGAGGTGACCTCTATTACCTGTGCCCAGAAGACCTTTCTACCCTATTCCACTAGGGAAACCCTTGCTCAGTCTTCAAAAGCCAGATCATCTCCCTTTCTCTGTGAAGCTTTAGCTAGTGTCCCCTCACCCTGAAACAGAGCTGTCTCTTTTTTCTGCTTGCACTGGGCTTTGGACTTATTGCTATAGTATTTATCTTCATAGTGTTTGGTATCTTGTGGTATTTTCTATCTCCACGCCCACCTCATCTAAGTCAAAGGAGACAAGATTCAAGGGAACCAATGGGAGAGCTTAACGGAAAAGGCACCAGCATTTGCTTCAGACCTGGAAAGTCTAAACAAGAGACTGTGGCTGGAGCTGCCCCGGCCCAGCAGCAGAGGGAAAAGATGGAGCTGGTCTGGGAGCAAGCTGCCTGTCACTACAGGAGGAACAAAGGTGACTGTAGATCCCACTGAAGGGAACGGATTGGGGGTGATAAAAAGGATTTTTCCCAAGAGGCAGCCTGAACTATTGGGGAGAGCGAAGTTCCCCACCCCTAAAACACTCAATGGGCCAGAAATGGGCCAGAATGGGTCAGAAAGAATTGTAGGCCAAGGACCTTAGTTGGAGGATTTCTGGTGAACCCACAAAAAAGCCCACGAGGAAGCTAAAAATGGTACCTCTGCCACCAGCAGTGCATTTGTTACCTTGTTGCTGTACCTGCCACATCTGATGTATAATTTTACCCCAATCCTCCCTCCCCCAGGCCAACTCCTACAAGAAGTGGGGAAGGGGATGGAGGGAAGAGAGAAATAACCACTCCCCCACCACAAGCTTCAAGCCATCTGGGGATGGGGAAGTCAATTTTTAAACTGATAAAATTTGTGGCTTTGAAATTACATTGAACTGAATTGGAGTTAGATGATTATTAGAGCCTATCAAGACTACTGCATTCAAAAGCAGGTCATAAGATAAGGATGAGGTTACAGGGGACCCTGGTCTGGGCGTTTCAAAGCCAAGAAGCTTGAGAGTAAGGATGCACCTGAGAGTGTGGGAAACTAGAAACAGCCAATGGCATTATCCTTTAAAACAACACAGTTATCAAGGGAAGGAGAGAACTCAACCCCTTTGTAAAAGGAGCCATAGCTTCGAAAGAAGATTAGGGAAAGGCTGAAGTTCTCTGGTTAAGATTAAACAGTTTCTATACTGAGGAAAATGAGCTAATGGAACAAGAGAAAAGAAAGGGGATCAATGATGACCTCGAATGGTGCCGAGATGGGAGACGGGGTGATTTACATACAACACTTAGGCAGGGATCAGCCCCTTCTCTGCTCATCCCACAAGCACTGGCAGTCCCCAAGCATCCATCCCCTTCTTTCTCATCTGCACATGCTTCCTGGATACTGTCACCACCTCCCTTAGCCTCTGTTATAACCTACCTTATGACAGCTTTCAAATTTGTATCTCAGACCCTGAACTCTCTCCTAAGCTCTGAATAGCCAGATAGCTCCACATGTATGTTACATGGAACAGTCAGCCGTAACAAGGGTAAAACTGCATTTCTTAGCCTCCCCTTCCTACAAACTCACTCACTCTGCCATCAACACTTAGTGATGCAGTATCCACCAAGGTGACAGTGTCCCCCAACTCCAGAAATATAGTCACCTGCAATTCCTCCTAACCCTTATGTCCCATGGCCAACAAGTCACCAAACGGTGTCCGTTCACCCCAGAAATGCCTCTTAGTTCAGGCTTTTCTTTGCCGTGTGTAGGGCAACAGGAGGTGCTCGTCGTTCGCCTGGATTTTCTGGAATAAAGGCTCCATGAGGGCAGAGAGCAGGTCTGTGTGTGCGCCTAGAGTTTAGCACAGTACTTGGTCCACAGCAGGTTTGTAATGAATCCTTGTTCATCAAATGAAGGCAGGCTGCACGAAGGACCACCATGGCGATGGCGGAGCTGGCCTCTCTGCTTCCACTCTGCTCGCAGCCCTCCCCCCTCCTCCTCCCCACAGGCACTGCCCATATTCAATATTCTCTTGCTAGAAAAGCTAACCTCATTAATTCATATTCTCTCCCTCTCTCTCTCCCTCGCTCACACACACACACACACACTCACAGTCACACACCTGGCCACACACCCCCTTAGAATACAGAGGTGTGAAACTGATTCCCAGTGCCTAGAAAATAAAGTACAAATTCAAATAAGTATATAACCCTCCGCCCAAGAATTGGTCTCCGCAGCCTCATCTCCCACTCCTTCCGACTCCTCCCCGGGATGTGCACCATCCTCAGGCTATACCAAGAGCCACACCACCTCCTAAACACGTCATGATCGTGCTGATGTGTAAGTCCCTTCTCTCCTGGGCAATGCCATCATCTCTCAAGGTCTGGCTCCACTTTAAATCTCCCTCGATGACTTTCTCAGTTCCTCTTTGAGAAACTATTCTTTCCTCGGTGCCTGCCCTGCATCCTGCTCCTACTACTTCTGCGGTCCAATTTACCTTGACATTTACGTTGCTAGAATGTGAGTTCCACAGGGCAGGGGCTGCACCGTAATCATCTGCATATCACAAGTCACCAGCACGGTACCTGGCACACAGTGGGCAGCTACCGAGTCAATGAGATCAAATTCGTGAATTAGACTGGCTATGTGAAACAGGCAGCAGCAAACAGCAGATTACAGCGCCACCGAAAACCCTTCTCTTGCCTGAAATTTTATAATTTCTTTGTCCTCTGTTAAAATAATTTAATGTTTTTTAAAAGATTGCAGAATACATTCATCAAGGCGTAATCCAAACTACTGGTGCTGTGTCTGCCAGAAGAGTGCCTCCAGACCTGCTTCGATAAATTGATAGCACTTATTTGTAATTTGCAGCCCCCATTTGCATGCAAATAATTAATGCGCTGGAGTCCATAAAATTGATTTTTCTCTTAAGTTGAATATTCCGCCTACAATCTTGTTAGGGTATCAATTAATGAAGTTTTACTATATTCAACCAATAAACATCTGTTGAGCCAGGTACTGCGGTAGGTCCCAAGGATAAAATGATATATAACATAATTCCCTGCTCTCAGGAAGCTCACCGTCTAGAAGAAACCGACATAAAAGCCAATCCTTATTATATCACACATGCTTGTTTCTTTTTTCACAAGGGCAAAATCTGGATGTTTACAAGAGAAGATAGAAAAGATAAAAGCTAAAAAAGTATACTTAGAAATATTCCTGATTATGATCCTGCTTGCAGAAAATATAATTACTTGGCTTTTAAAAAGAAATCATGCAAACTTTTGATACTCTGAACAAGAAAACCTACTCAACATGATCTCATGTTGTTAAAGCCTTTACCTGGGAGTCAAATATTATCAAAATCTATAAACAATAACTGGACACACATCATTTTAGAGACTGTAACTACGTATTTTTCATTTCAAGAGGGTGGACTGTTCACTATTAATAACCTTTGTTCAGCATAGCAACATTTGTCCAAATCAGTCAGCTGCTTTAAAAACCTAAATAAAATTATGGGGGAAAAAATTCCCTTATCTTTTGGAAAATGGGAGAAGGCCACAGGGCTCATAAACCTCTGATTGGGACCCATGCTTGCCCCCAAGAGGCAACTGCCACAAATCTTCAGAAGAAACCCCTGATTCAACACCATCCCCGGACACACACTCCCCCTACATACTCGTCCACTCGTCCACCTACACTCCACATCTGCTCTAATTGGAGTCACACAAAAACCTCAGTGCAACCCAAGCTCAAATTCCTCAAGACAATTGTGGTCACTGAGTCCAATAAAAGAACCTTCGAGATAGCCACACCTAGACCATCTCTGAGGCATTTGCCCTGGGTCCTTAGGCCTCCTGCACCAAAGCTGAAATTCAGGCGTTGCTTACATGGTGCCCAGGAAGCCTCTGCAAGATTCAGGAAGGAAACACAGTAAAGCCTGCTACTAACAAAACCCAGAATCAAAAGGGAGGCCAAGTTGATGTCAAATTTGTAATCAGCAACTCTATGATGAATTTGTTTTTCACAGACTTTAACACAGCAGGCCAGCCCACAATCACAGCTGCACAAGTAAACTGAGACCAGGTTAAAAAGTCTTTTTTGTTTTTCATTTAGTTTTCCAGTTCACCACAGTGGTGAGAACTGGCCAGACCACAAATAATGGGGGTGTAGCTCGTATTCATATTTTAATTCGAAACATTGTTATTGCGTAAAGGGAATCTCCTTTGACATTTGTATTCAGACAAGGCTGGAAACAGCATCTGAACTGGGATAATCATATCCCAGTGTGTTTCTCTCACTCAAAAGCTGAACCGTCTGCCTTAACACTTTCACAGACTCCTCCAGGCCCGCTTCAAACAGACAAAACACTCCTAAAAGTCAAAGAAACATCGCGACACCTTTGTAATAGGCCTATTTCCCAAGGGGGGGATAAAAGGACAAGGCAAATTAAGGGAAATGCAAAATATAAACTTGAAACCTACTGTCAATAAAACCCAAAACAAACTCGAAGCAGAGGTGAAAAAAGCAGGGGGAGGAAAAGCAATGTTCAATGGTCATCTTTCTTCTCCTTTTATTTGAGGAAGTTAAGCATGCACAGCTCCTTACAAGCTGTCTTTGGCTACAATCACTATTAATGAGCTTTGACATTTGAAATTCAACTGAGCATGAGCTAACAGCTTCCAGCACTGCACCACCCATGAAGCCAACTGGAAATATTTTGCTAGGGCCTAACGGTGTGTTTATTGAAAAGACACAGCTTCCAAGAGAAAGTGTTTATAGCAGCCACTTTACCTGCTATCCCTGCCCTGTGATGTCTGTTTGGTTTCAGGGTTTGGGGGTCCCTCTTGAACTCATCCTCGTCATAGCTCTAATTTTTTGTAAGTCTAGCAGGAAAACATTAACGAAGCTCTTTGCTCTACAGCAACCTGGATAATAAGGACGGATCTGAGAACAAGGAGTTATGACAAAGGAGCAGGCCACAAAGAAAAAGAAGTCAGCCCTTTGGAAAGGCAAGATGACAATACTTGTGTTATTGGCAATGCCATTAAAATGATCCTTTTCCAAAGACAGCACAGTGAGTAGACCAATGAGGCTGGAAAGATGGCCTGTGTTCTTCTTAGCTAAAATCTTGGTTCATTGAATGGAAGTGAATCCATCATTAACCAGTCAGTCATTTCCCCAAGAGAAAGGCCTAGAAGGAAGCTATTCCCTTTACTCCTCACCAGAGAAGGCTTTGGGCGCACTGACTTGTTGAAGAAGGGAGGATAGGGACAAAGAGGGAATGAACTTGACCTCAAAGATGTTCACACACACCCCGATCCTGCACAGAGTCTGTGCATTCAGTCTCCACCTTCATGCTGTATTCAAACAAAATGGAAGCATCCTTCTGGATCTCCTGCCAAAGTCCTAAGAGCACTGTCCCGTGTTCAGTGATCCTGTACATATTCTTGACCTCAAGCATACCAGGATGTCAATATCAGTATGAAATTCAGAACCTCCACCCTTTCCCTGAAGCCACTGTTATGCTGGAGAATTTAGGGGTATCCTTTCCTTGAGGCATTCCCTGACCCAGCAAAGTGAAAGCAAAATTTCTAACCCAATCTGGAATGCCTCTGACGAACGCAGACAGAATCTCAGCTACAAAGAAAAGGAAGTTCAGAATCTGTGACCTAGAAATCACATACAGTGTAAGGTTTCATTTACCAAACCAAGGTGGGCCACACCTACAACACCAAAAAGGGAAAGGCTTGAGGATGACACCAAATCTTTAAGGTAATTCAGAGGTTATAACCGGAGGCGGAGGAGGAAGTGGGAAAGGTGGGCTCTTTGTCCAAAGATATTTTCTCATTACTAGATTTTATTTTCATAGAAAAACCAAATATTATCAGACTCTAATTTCTTTTAAAATACCAAATATTATAGAATCTTTATATGTTCCCTTATTCTCATACATTATACGTGACTTCTAAATTATTTCTAAAAGTTATACAATAGGCAGAATTTTTTAATAATATATATCAATTATTAATGCATCAGAATGTACTTTTGACAGTTATTACTTAACAAATGGCACATGGTTGCATTACCAATTCATTGTTCATCTTAGCATATTTCCAGTTATAAACGTGAGAGGGTGAAGTAAAAACTTAATGATAAACAGGAATAATTCTGTTTGGGGGGAATCTGTATAACTAATTACTTTGTGTCTTAAGTATTAAAAAAAAAAGAAGCAGCAGCAGAAGTGTAAGTGACATAGAGCACCTGGTCCTCTAGGATCATGAGATTAGGTCTTCATGGTGGAAGGTACATCCCAGACCTCTCACAATCTCAGTCATGAAGACTAATGAGACACAGCTCAGGGGGGTGGGAGGGCAGGAGTAATTTCACAAGATTCACACACTGAACCTCATGCACTTCTTCAAGAAGTATCTTTCAAAGCTGCACTCAGAATTGTTTTACTTTGATTTTGCACATCTATCTACCAAAATTGTGTTATCTTGTCAGTCGGTGAAGAAGAGAGCAGAAGGACAGATTAGAAGGAAGTGGAGGCTGCTGACAGCAGCCCGCCTGACAGACACCTGCAGTCTGAACAGCAAAGGAAGGGCAGGATGGGTCAGTACGGTCGTGGCCATTTGGCGAGGAGCACACACCTTCCTGCTACTTCAATACTACCTCTGGCGGAAGTGTTATTTCCAAAAAGCAAAATCACTGAGGTTTATGCTAATGATCCAGAAGCATCCAGAGAACATTTGATTCTGCTGCCTAGAGTCAGTCAAAAAGGCAGGAAAGCCTTTGCTCTGTTCCAGAAGATAACATCCAAAATAAACAAGGCTCGGTATTTTAAGGGCAATGGTTTGGCTGCCTGGAAAATTGACTCCTACATTATCCCTCATTCCTCTAAAAAGAGGATTCTGGTCCAGGATGAAATCTGGCAGTGTCATTTATTCAACAAATAGTGGGGCAGCACCTACTAATGCCAGGCACAGTGCTGGGTGCTTGAACTGCCTGCTCCCCAGGACATGTCATCTAACAGAAGATGGGTATCACAGCAGGTATCAGGTACAGCAGTGGGTACAGGGGATGTCAGGGCACCACAAGAAAGCACCAGCCACAGGACCAGAAAGCCCTCCAGGGATGGGGCAATGCATGTGCACAGCACAGTCCCAGACTCAGTGGCTTCCTCACTCACTCAGATCCCCCCCATTTAGGGAGGACTTTCAATTGACCTGAATTTGGAAAATATCAAAATAAAAACCAAACCAACTAAAACTTCAGGGCTGAAGGCATGAGGCTTGGTGGAATGACAATTACAACAACGATGATGGTAAACACTGCTTGAACATTCATCAGACACGGGGCACTGCACTAAGACCTGCGCTGTCATAACCCTATTTGAACCTCACAACCACCATCTGAGGCATCTATCTTATCAGTCCCATTTACAGATGGGAAAACTGACACTTGCAGAGGCTAAGAAGGATGCCCAAGGACAAAACACTGGGAAGTGATGGGGCCAGGGCTCACTGCTCTGTTTCCAGACACAGACACCTGTGCCCTAAAGAACAATCTAGGGCAATATAAAAACTGTCTCAATAATAGTAAAGTTTTCAGAAATCTGAAATTATGGGAAAAATATAACCCCGGGAACAGAAAGAGTTCCACCAATCAAAAGTTGTAACCAATCACTTTTCTCCCCTCATGGAGGAGAAGTTCTTTTTCTTCAGCCCTTTTTTCCTGAACGTGTGGACTTTCAGTATTTCTGACTCTGCAGAACACCCTCGGGTCCCCAAACCTCAGCGATCGTTTTATCTTATCAGTTGAAGAAAAAAAAAAGGGTTTTGAGGTAGCAACACGCATTCAAATTCCAACTTCACCACTTACTCACTGAGTTACCTTGGCAGTCATATAATTTCCTTGAAGTTCAGTCCCTCAACCATAAAATGGAGATTCTTCAAGGGCCATTATAGTTATATATAATAATATATTGTTAACAAACATACATGAAGACCAACTCAGTGCCTGACACATAACAGGTGCTTACTTCTTGCTTTTCTCACACTTTTCCTTAAACAAAAACAAAGAGAAGATATATATTTCTTAAGTTCAGTTGTTGCATCACCATTTATGGCAAAAAAAAAAAGTAGAATCAACTTTCTTGGATGATGAAAATGTTCTATACCTTGATTTTGAGTGTGGGATTCATAGTATATACATATGTCAATGAACCATACACTTAAGACCTGTGCATTTTTGTTCTATGTAATTTATTTGTCAATAAAAGACAAACTCTTGACAAATAAACTTTAATTTTAAATTTAGTATTTCAAGTATATTAATTCTATGAGCAAGCCAAATTATACAGCATACATTCTATGGTGCCAAGCTAGAACCTGTTAAAAGCCAAAAAAATACACACTACATATTTTTCAGCTAGCCCTAAAATTTTATTCCTCCGCCTTGCCCCTACTTTAATCAATCTTGTGGAAATTTACAGGAACTACCAATTCATTGCTCTATTCTGCAAGCGCCACGTTATTTCCAACCACCACCTCCATACACCAACGGAATCCACACTGATACAGGACCTGTAAGAGGTGAGTAGCGCTTTAGTACTTTCAGAGGGTTTTCACATCTGTAGACTCATCTAAATTTCAAAATCTTTGCAGGAAGATGCTGTGAAGCACTAGTGCCATCATGTACACGAAGACAGTGATGGCTCTGAGAAATCGAGCCATGAATCCGGGACCTCTTAGTAAGGTGGTCTTGGCAGAGACTAGAACCTACATCTTCCAGCGTCAAGACTCATCTCTTTCCATTACTCTGAGGAAAGGATGGCAAAACAAGTCTTCCAACCTGTGCCAACTAAAGATGACCCCTCCCAGTACTGGCTACTGAGAACCAATATCGTAAAGCCAGGAAGTCACATCCTTAAACTCCTCTGGCCTTAGAAAAGGATGGATTCTGCCTAAAGCCTATTTCTCCACTCTTTCCAGAGTTGCTTTTGGGGACCAGTATTTTTATAACCAACATGATTCTTCTCAAAGGAGAGCATTAATGCCACGGATCCAGCCCAGCCTTCAGGCCTTTTGCCCTGGAACCATCTTACCTTCTACAAACACTCTATGAGGGAAGAAAAAAACTAAATGTTTCCAGGTCAAATAAAAAGAAAAAATTCATAATTAAAGCCATGGTCTTTTAGACCAAAAAACTCAGTTCTCCCTTCTTTTCTTTTCTCCCTGCAAAATGTATTTCAAGACTAAAAGAGCCAATTAAAAATTCTATTATCATGGAGTAGAATTCTGTGGATGCAGCAATACTGAGCAAAAGCAATTATATTCCTGCCTTTCCAAAAATGTATAAAACCTACGCCTACAGGTGTGTGTGTGTGTGTGTGTGTGTGTGTGTGTGTGTGTAGGAAGGCAAGACAGTTATTACAGAATTGAATTCACGTATCTACAACAAATCAATTAATAATACCATATTATAATGACATATTTTCCATTATCTAGAGGAATTTCATTTTATTTGTTTTGTACCTTTTACACTTGAATTATTATTTCACAGACAAAGTGGGGGGCTAATTAAGGCCTTTAATTTCACCTCTCCAAGACATTTTTTTAAAAGGCTTAACAATCCTAATCAGACCATTAGAAAAGTTCATGAGAAAAACGAAGGATCTATGGCTACATCCGTTAAATTCTCCCGAATAGCTCAAGGCCTGTGTTAATTTAAAAAAAAACGGGAGAAGGAAGGGAGAGAGAGAGAGTGCGGAAGAAAGAAAATAAAGAGAAAGAGAGCAAGAAAAAGAGGGAGGAAGAAAGGAAAGAAAGAGAGAGGGAGGGAGGGAGGGAAGGAGGGAGAGAGGGAAAGAAAGGAGAGAAAAGGAAGGAAAGCAAAGGGAACAAGCCATCTCACTTATCCATCCACGCATCTCACAGCCGCTTTTATTGTTATTTATTTATTTCTTCCCCTTTGGAGCCAGATCCTTTTTTCTCATTTACTCCGACAGAGACTGTCCTCCTGGATTGACCTTTTATTCTTTCCTTTTCCTTCACCCCTCAGGGTTATTGCCCTCGTGCCAGTAACTAGATAACATACTCTATCAAAGATTTTTTTAAAACTCATTGGGCAGGCACTAGGGCTGTTAGTGGCATCAATCGTGGGCTGACACGGGTCGGGGTCAACCATTTATCTCTGCGCGTAGCCTGTGGTTACCGGGCAGCCATCTTGACTTGCAGATGTCACCTCCCCAGCCTGATAACATCTGCTTCTGAGTCGTTTACTTCCCTTGTTTGGCCTGTTTCTTTGTTTTATTCCACTGGACATCTTTTCATACAAAATCTAGGTAGGAATGAGTGAAGCCCCTCCCTTTTTTCAGAGCCTTTTCAAATTCCAGAGCCAGGGAAACAGTTATGGGCTGGGAAAAGAATCTGGCTTTCCGGGCCAAATTTTTCAAAATAAAACTGAAACACTTTTGTTCCTTAGGAAATTCAGCCATGCCCTTGAAGTTAAACTAAACTCACAGAGTGTTGCTCTAATTCCACTAGACATGAAATTTTAGTAAAAGATTTCTTTCAACTCAAATTTATTTTCCATGCTACTCCATCCTTTTCTCATCTTGTCTTCTCCTCACCGCCCCGGACCCATACCATTTGCTATCATTTTGGTAACTTATTCAGCAGGCAGCATCATAGTGAAAAGAAGTTTCACATGAGGCAGACTGCACTTCTAAATCCCAGCTCCAACATTTTAGCCATGGGGCCTTGGACAAGTCTCTCAACCTTCAGAAGCATCCACTTCCTGATCTATAAAATGGAGCTAATAATATCTACTCATAGTGCTGTGAAAATAATGTACACAAAATAGTCATATGCCTTGTGCCCGTCACATATAAAAGCTCAATATACATGAGCTACTATTTATTTCCTTAAAGTTAATAAATAGTCACTTAGCTGCTCAGGCAATGGAATTTGGTGGGTACCAAGCATGGCTCAGCCCATACACGAAAATCATCATCACCACCTATTTTTCTACCATTATAACCATTTATTTGAGTCTCTAAGAATTGTTATAAAATGCAAACATACCTGGAGAGTTTTGGATTTTATGAACTTAAACCTTAAATAGGAGTTGAAGTTGATTAAGAATGGAAGACAGAAATTTTTTTAAAAAAGAAAAAAGAGATGCTCAAAGGGAAACTTTATATATAGATATAATTTTTAATCTAAACACCCTTATGTTCCTATAAAATTGAATAAATGTGAAACGTAGTCATCCTTTTCACAGCATTTTGTACTCTGTGTGAAATACTAAACTACGAGAGATTCCCAGGTTAAAACTTACCTTCATCCTCAAAATTCCCACTAGCAGATTCCCCTTTCAAAATTAACCCATATAAAATAGTCTTCCATTCAAACTTAAAAGCAAAAGTAAGTTGATAGCTGTTGAAGGTGGGAGATGGGTACATGGAGTCTATTACGTTACTCTCTCCACTTTAGTATATTTGAAACTGTCTATTTAAAAAGTTAAAGAGGGGGCTTCCCTGGTGGCACAGTGGTTGAGAGTCCGCCTGCCGATGCAGGAGACACGGGTTCAAGCCCTGGTCCGGGAAGATCCCACATGCCACGGAGCAACTAAGCCCATGCGCCACAACTACTGAAGCCGCGCACCTAGAGCCTGTGCTCCACAACAAAAGAAGCCACCGCAATGAGAAGCCTACGCACCACAACGAAGAGTAGCCCCCACTCGCTGCAACCAGAGAAAAGCCCGCGTGCAGTAACGAAGACCCAACGCAGCCAAAAATTTTTTAAATAAATTTTTTAAATAAATAAAAAGTTAAAGAAAAAATGGGCCCCAATAAATATATTACCTTATATAGGCCAACTGCACTGCTCTTCCCAATTGTACCATTGAAGTGTGTGATACACAATAAATAATACGGTCAGTTTTCCACGGTGCTGATACTGAAAGGAATGGTTTCTTAGGATGGAACAAAGAAGTCTTAAAAATTGTCTTTAAAAAGTCATAAAATTTATGGATAGGTGTATAGTCATAGACGTGAATATATCACCCTCACGCATTGCCGACATTGAACCTATGACCCTTCCAAGTTTATTCATCCAACATACAGAACATGTCTTTTAATTACTTCACCAAACTACCATACATCTACACTCAGTGCCTGTAGACACTGAACTCAGGAGTGGCCGTCTCTAAACTCTCCAGCTTGAAGGTTATGAGGTAGAGGAGCCGGGGAAGCATTAACGGCTCATGACATCCCTGGCCAATATTCCCTTGGCCAGGATCAAATCAACTGGATGCTGATATTGTAGAGAATCTTTTTTGGTCTCTTTTTATTATCTCTTTTTACATTTTCTGCTCTAAGCAGGTATCGTTTTTGCAGAAGATAAAAAGGTGTTTTGTCTTGTTTTGTTTTGTATACTAAAGCATTTAAATGGAGAGTTCAAAACAGTAGGAAGAGAGAAGCTGGAATTACCGGGTAATATGATACTGGCAGGTGCCTAAAAATTATGACACTTGTGTGTCTCCTACAACAGCACCCCCATCCCTAACCTTTCAAGACACATTGCCTCATTTCCCAGAAAATTTTAAAAAGGAAAATTAAGCTGAATATTCTGGAACTACGGACCTAGTCTCCAATTACTTCACTAATATAATACAGCAAAGGAACTTACGAGGTTCTCTCTGTACTGCAAAGATTAGTAATTTCTACAAAATATTGCTCACATTATCAAGACTTAATGAAACAGTTCAGAAAGATATTGTGAAAATCACCTGTCAAGCAGATCTCTAGTTCTGCAACCCTCAGAAAAACCCAGCTGGCAAATGGCCAAACTATTATGTTTGTGGAGGCCAGATGCCTTCCTCTGTAAATGGAAGGCCTTTCTGAGTAAATCACCCTTTGTACAACTTATTTCTTTGGTAAGAGTATGACACTTCTGTCTTTCCCAATGTCTCCAGTCTCAATAACAGTTTCTAAAAGCTTCACAATGAAAGTTTTCAGACCTGATTTCCATCTGGTGACCATCAGCTTTAATGATGTTCACTCATGTATTCATCCAACAAAACTTTATTCCTATAGAGTTCCTAGAGTTCCTACAGTTATGAATATCAAGCCTCAGACTGCAAATTGCTACCCCGCCGGCATAAATGAGCACACATCCACACACGGGCACGTCCACTGAAATCACTGGCAGAGCAGAAGGGTAGAGGAAGCAGAAAATCTCGCTGGAAGGACCTAGAACACAAGTGGTAGGACAGTGCCCACAAGAAGGCAGGGGCTGAAGGGGCTGTGGTGGGTAAGGGAGCACAGCTAGACCCATGCCGCTAGCAGAGGTTGAAGCTCGGGAAGTACATTTTCATATACTTGAACTTTCTCCACTACCCAGAGATCCACTTCCACAAATTTATATTGTAACTTCACATACTTATTTTGGAATTGTTCATAAAAGAGAACAGGTTTCCTTTCTTCTTCTTTGAAAGCTTTTTTCCAAAGAACATTATTAATTTAGTAATATTGCTAAATGACTATTCTATTGTTATTAAAATTACTATTTTAATAACAATACAGGCTCTGGAATTCTTCTGTCTTTGAGTCCCTGCTCTGCCACTTACCTGCTGTGGGTCCTGAAACAAGCTACTGAACCTCTCTGAGCCTTTATGGATCCGTAAATTGGAGATGATAGGGACTTCCCTGGTGGTCCAGTGGTTAAGACTCTGCACTCTCAATGCAAGGGGAATGGGTTCGATCCCTGGTTGGGGAACTAAGATGTCGCATGCTGCACGGCGCAGCCAAAAAAAAAAGGAAATGATAATGGTAATCACGACAGAGCTCTATTCTGAGGGTTGAATGCGAAGTTCAAGTAAAGGGCTTCACTCAGTACCCAAGAAGAAGAAGTCACTATTCAGCCAACGTTACGTCCTTCCCTTAGTAATAGCAGTGTTTCTTTCCGGGAAAATACAGAATATACTTCCCTAGATGGTATCATATCTACTACTGAAATACCCTATTATGTTTTTCCTTCCATTTTCCTCAGTCTTCCCCAAACAGCAAGTATACACTTGGTTGTTCCATTTTAATGTTTGAAAACCATAGATTTATCCAGATGAAGTGATGAATTCTGTGAGCAGAAGGGATTCAGCAAAGGAATGAAGAATCACCTTCTGAGGCTGTGGCCCCTGGATTGGAGGGGGAACAATGTGAAGATGAATTTAAATGCTGGAATGGCTCTGCAAGAGAACCACACAATCTCCTTTTCAAGAAGCTACCAGTACAGGACAGTTTTATAACAATTTTACCAAGCCGAGGAACTGGGAATTGTTCCCCATGCGTTTTCTAGGCCCCCTCAAGGCCTGGGTGCTGAAGGCTTCAATCAATGTGAAGCTAGAGGATGTGAGCTGTAGCCCAGATTTCATGCCACATAGCAGAGTGAGGCTTTCTTCCAGGAGTCTTTTCCATTGTTAACGTGTAAGAAACATTAATGAATTCCTATCTCAAATGTGCAGAAGCCTCGCACAAAGAGAGAAGCAAGCCTGTCCTCTCCCTGCACTCTTCTAGCTCTGGATTAAGAAGGTACAACTTTCAGGGCTGCTGGGACAAGGGTCCCAATTCAAACCTTCAGTCTCTGCCCCCATTAAAATTTAAAACCAGATTCAACCCATTATAGAGTGGCACTAGAGGACTGCAATTCTATCCAGCATGATTTTTATTAGCCCTGCAATTTCTTAATGGGCTCCCCCGAGGGCTGGCTGGTAGAATCCTGCACTACCTGTCCAGATTTGCTACAGGCAGCTTAATAAACATGGCATCTGTCCTGTGACAATTGTCATAACCTCCGACCAGGGTGCAGAAGACAGAGCTAAAGGTTAGCAAAACCACCATTCAGGTGGCAGGGTGGGGAGGACGCTGGAAATTGTCATCTGAAGAAAACTACTGCTCCCTGGGTCTGCGGCTCCTCCAGCCCGGCCAGCGTTCCCAGGAGCCAAGCCGGCAGCTCGCCGCCTCCTGCAATCAGCATGTTTTACACATCTCATCAGTGTCACCACTCCTGACATCTCATTATGCACCAGAGGTGGAAGTGGACAGGTATGGAACACCCGAACTTTTCCTTTTCTTATTATTTCTGCAGCTCACCATGAAGCTGGGAGTTAATTAAGTCCTGTGGGACAATCAGTGTCTTTTTTGCTAGGTTAAATTACATTATATACAGATGCAAAAAAGAGAAGAAAAAAATAATCCCTCAACTCTTTCCTGGTTAATAGAGTACGTTAGAAATATGATGATTCCAAACTAGAAGGTGAAGTCGAAGGCTCCTTAGCATACAACGTTTCTAATGAAGTCATATGATGAATCCACCAGGGATCTCCTTCCTTAAGGATCTCAAAGCACTTTCAAAAACACTTTTAAAGAACTCCTTGCCTCAACTCTGAGAGAAAGTTGACTGGGGGGATGATAGTCAATCCTATATTATAGGTAGGAAAATTCCCTCAATCAGACTGGAGGAGAAAACTTCCTTTGGATTTGTAAAATCCTAGACTGAGAAGAAACCTTCAGAGGTGACACAGGATCAGAGAATGTGAGGATGGGACCTTTCCTGAAAATGATCTAGTCCAAAATTTCCCAAAATGTTCCCCAGGCAGCCAATGGGTATTGCATGGAAGCAGGAAATAAGTAAGATTCTTGTGAGCACAGAGGTCTGGGCAAAGCTGAGTTCAACAGAATGAAACTACCTTCCCCTTAATGTGGACTTCGTGAGTGAGTCTGCAGCGTTTCCCAAACTTATTTAACCCCAGACCATTTTTTCTAACAGGCCATTCTTTGTTACTAATTGTCCACGGAACCCACCTTGGAAGATGCTGCATTGGTCCCATTGCTCATTACAGATGAAGAAACTGAGGTTCTCCCAAGGCCTTGCCCAGAATCACACAGGTAGGTGATACCCAAGCTGGGAGGTAGGACCCAGGTCACCCACTCTCAGACCGACCACTGTCCCACACTGCCTCTCTCACTCACAGCACAGAATCACCTGTGCTTTCCTGTCCCTCAACGAGACATGGGGTGTCTCTCCATATTACCTTCAGCACACCCATCCTCAACCCTCTCTCAGCTGCAGCTTTCTGATGCCTCCTTTCCTGGGCTCCTGCCTCAGCACTGCCCTGCATCCACTTGCATCTGAGCTGTCAGTACTAACCTGGCGTCGGGCCACACTTCAGCCAGCGGTTCTGACTCTGATACCAGCCCTAAGGGATATTTCATGAGACAAAGTGGCAGCTATGAAATTTACAAAGCCTCAAACAGCCCTACATTTTCTCCTGGATTAAATCCACACTCCTTAGTTTCACACTCAAGACAGCTTATGTTTCCCAACCTTTGTTTCCAGTGACTCCCTTCCCCATTAATTCCTTTCAAACTTTACACTCCAGCCAAATACAATTACTTATATAAAAACCATGTTTTCCCACTTCTGGGATTCTGTAACACTCGTCTCTTCACTAGTATACATTTTCTCCTTATCTCCCCTTATCCTTCAAATCCTCATAAATTTAGGCCCAGATAAAATGACACACCTTCCAGGGAATTTGTAGGTAATGATTTTTCCATCCAGAAGATTTCTTGGCCTTCACTGATTTCCACAGTAAAATATGAATACCTTTATTATCCCATTTATTACATTTTGCTTATACTACAGTTATTGGGGTTTTTATATCTCCCCTACTGAAGAGAACATTCCACACAGTAGGGGTTATTCATCTGTAGAATTAACCCAACCCTTTCAAAGTTTACCGAATTACTTTATCCAAGCCCTTCATAGTTGCAAAGTCTTCTTTGAAAAGGGAACTAAGATCCCGCACGCTGCGCGGCATGGCCAAAAAAAAAAAAATTGCTGGCACCCTGAGCGTGATCTGTAAATGATATTTGAGAAGGGTTGAGGACAATAATCTTATTTTCCCAGTGTAAGAGTACCTTGCCCTCTCTGCTGGCCATATTGCTGTATTTGCTCGCTGTCTTAGTAAAGTCATCATGTGGTGTCCAATGCATACTCATTGGTGTCAAGCAGAAACAGAACAAAATATATTTGCTTCTGCTTGGCCATGCATACTTTTCCCCTCTGGGAAGTAAAGAAGTTAAATGGCAGTGCCTTCAAGCGACTGGTACTGGAGCCATGAGCCCAACAGTCCAGGCCCTTGCTTTTGACATTAATTCATGGAGGGGCCTTGGTCAGTTGACTCTGTCTACTCCACCCCGTGTATATATAGGTATTCATTACAAAGGGACACTGGGAGGATTAATTAATATTTGCCAGCATTTAGGAAGACCCATTATGAGAAACAAACACTATAACAGACCATTTCTTTCCCTAGATTGCTCTTTTCTTTGTTGTTAGAAGGTTAGAACTGAATGATGAGCCATCCCCTTTGGGAGCTGGTACATCATAAAAACGACTACTGTCATTTTGAATCAGGAAGATGCACATCACAAAAGAAACACATAACTGGTTTTGAGGTCCTGCAGGCTACTGAAGGTATGTGTGTTTTATGTAGTCGTTATGCTTTCTCATTTGCTTGTTTGTTTGTTTCTTAAAGCAAACACTCTACGGAATTCTAAGGGAGGTTTACCAAACTCTTTGTTTCCTTTTCACTTGGCCAGATCCCTTATTGGTGCCTTGTTCTCACTCCCATCAAAATTCCATGCAACAGCAATGCCTTAGATTATCACAAAGGACCAGTGAGGAGAATCAGAGGAAGAGGCCTTAGTTTAGAGCCATAAAGACAAAAGTGAAGCCATTATGGTCAAGTGTTGGCTGACCTTCCAATGTCTATTCCCCTTCATCAGTAGCCCTAAGATTTTCCTTCCAGGCATCACTGCTGTCATATTCTCACCCAGGCGCTGGGGGCTGGGATTGACTCTGTTCCAAGGTCCGCAATAATTGGCCAAAAGCAGCCAGCAGATCCTATCACCCTGAGCACAAGGCAGAATGGTCATGTACAATGACTCAGTTTGGACCAATGAGTCATGAAGAGACATTTGCTGAGGGCTTTTGGAAAAGAAACTTCCTCCTTCTGAAACCACGCCCATAAAAGACCCCTTTATTCACACGCAACGTAGATAGGGGAGCAAGTAGCCCTGGGCGCTACTGGCAACCATCTTTTGCCCACAGAGGAGGCAGCCTTAGGTTGAATCTGACCCCACAGAAGGCAGGGCAGAGACATGGGAAGAGCTATCTCATGAGTGAGCACGGAACTATTGAGTCAGGCCATGCCTATGACTCCTGACTGAGCTTTTCTGTCCCATGAGCCATTCTGTGAGTCACTTTATTAAGTCTACTTGAGTCGTGTTCTTTTTCCCTTGTGATTGAAATCTTCGTAATAAGATTTTTTTAATAAAATTTAAAGAAAGAAACGAAAGAGCATAAGTGTAATGGAAAAACACCTATACATAGATTCTACAGGGCTATGGATATGGATAGAGATTACAGTATAAATATATGCTCTGTTGGAACAAACTTTCTTCGTACATAATGTTCCAGAGTGATTCTTAGGAGGAAATAAACAGAGATTCAGCACAGGTAGAGATACCAGAAATAGCCACATCGATCCCCCAAACGCCCACAGTTTGCAACAACACTGCAAAAGAAGATGATTAATTTCTCAGCACTAGAAAATTCCACAGAGGATCTTCCGGGCATCAGGGTGAGAATGGAAGCACACCACCAATGAAGGGGGAGGAAAGTGGGAATTCAGAGTCTGGTAAGGAGACTGGCTTTACCCCGCTAACTCCCATCAGGCCATAAGTTCTGCCTAATGGCCCCATCTCATAGTCCAGCTTGTCGTCCCTGCCACCAAGAACATAAACCAGGACATCATTCCATGTGGAATCACAGAGAAGAATTAAAGGCATCATGTGGAATGCGGTGAATCAGCCACCAGGCTAAAGGTTAGATGGGGTCATTAGTCTATAGCTAGGACTGGCTAGATGACGTGCAGTAACGAACAACCCCAAATCCTCATGGGCACAACACAAAGTCCACTACAAATGTTGGCAAGTCTCCAGGATGGAATAGCTGTCCTCTATAAGCTGACACCACACTCTGGACCATTTAGTCGTCACGGCAAAGGAAAAGAGAGGGCTGGAGAGTCGAGCCCGAGACATGAAGTGTTTCTATCCACACGCTAAGCAAGTGACATGGCCCATCACACTTCAAAAAGGGGTGGGAGTGTGCCAAGCTTCCTAGGGCTCAAAACAGATGAGAACTGGATAGTGGAGGAGACTACCACACAGGGAATTAACTGCAGAGCTGCTGTACGTTCTTAGTTAAAAGATACAGTTCTGGAAAATCAGTTAAATATCCATTCATCTTGGGAGGTGACTAGCACTTAATTGTTAGGCACTTAGGCTTAATGACCAGCTCAACTCTGCTTCCAAAAGCATCTCCCTCCAAAGGCACACACCCCTGAAGACAAACACTGAATAAAAGAGGTGGTTTAAAGAGAAGAAAAGGAAGAAGAGAGAGAAAAGAAGGAAAAGAGAGGGGAAGAAAGTGATGGGAGGGGAGGGGAAGGGAAGGGAAAAGGAAGGAGAAGGGAGAAAAGAAAGAAAAAGAAAAGGAAAGAAGAAAAACCAAAAGGAGAAGAAAGGAAAGGAGAGAAAACAAAAGAGAAAAAGTGTTTGGGGATTTCAGTAATACAAGAGAAAAATCAATTAGGAATAGAAAGTAGTTTCAAATTAGCCTCTAACTAGCTATACACATTATAAAGAAAATGTAAAATTTGTTGCATCACTGTATTGCACCAATTTTCTAGGAGAAGCTCCTTAAACAGAAAGTAGGGATTAAGTTAAGCAGTGGGGTTTTGCTCTTTTAACAGCCAAATATCAGGGGCGTGAAAGCTAGTTTGTAGTCAGTAGAAGAATGAATAGAGTGAGAGACCTGCAGAGACTTGGTCTTGTCAAATCAAGTAACATTCTTGAAGACTCCAGCTTGAATCAAAGCACCTTTAACATAAGAAACCATCCCTAGTGCCAATGATAGTGAGGTAGTGAGTATGGGCACAAGGAAGGGGCTGGCTGCCCACCACAATACTTACCTGCATCCCTCCTTTCCCTTCCTACTTGTGATCTGTATCAGCTGCCTACATTTACTCACCACTCACTCATTCCTTAACCCCTCAAAATCTGGTTTTCCTCCCCAACAATACTGTCCTGCAGCCTCAAGCATCACTAAGGACCTCCTGATCACATTACCTTTTGATGTGCCTCATCACCCCTTCCTTCAATCTCTCCCCTCCCCTGGCTTCCACGACACTGCAGCAAGAGTTTTCAAAGATACTTTCAGCAACAGAAACCTCCTTTCAAATGAGATCTTGCTTGGAACTCCTACTGACTACCATAGCTTTATAGTAGACTTGAAATCGGGCAGAGTAAGTCATCAAAGTTTGTTCTTCTCAAAGGTAGATTTTGCTATTCATTACATTTCCATAGAAATTTTTAATCAGCCTGGAAACTGCTACCAAAAAATAAAGTTGGGTTGTTTTATTGGAATTGCATTGTCTCTAAATATTACTTAGGACTGACATCTCAACAGTATTGAAAACTCCAATAATGGATCTCTTAATGTTTCCTCTGATTTGGATTCATTAAGCTTTTTGGATCTATGGGATTGTATTTTTCATCAAATCTGAAAAAATGTTGGCCATTATCTCATTAAATATTTTCTTATCCCTCCTACCTCCTCTTCCATTTCCATACCTACCTACATAAGCAACCCTGAGCCCCAGCCTCCAATGGCTCCCACAGGGAGACTGCTTCTCTCTGCCTGAGGTCTCTTTCCCTGGAATACTGTTCTCAGACAGAAAGCTGCTCTCCTTGTGTGTTTCCCTTCTCTCAAGGATCACAGCCTTGTGCTGTCTATTATCCAAAGCCTGAAATATATTCCAACTAGTTTCACAGTTGTGTACAGCAGGAGGGTAAGTCTAAAATCATCACTCTCTCGTAGCCAAAACCAGAAGTCTGTCCATTCACATTTAAGAGCAACGCAGTAAACATCTAAGTGGACGATCTGTATAAGCGGGATGTCATGAGGCTTCCAAATGTCCAAATCTGTAGGTCTTTACTCGGGTTTAATTGCTCCAGAAAAGTATCTTTTAGTGTCCTTTCTGGAAAGAATAGAACATGAATTGCCAGGATGCTGGAGCTGGGGGCAAAGGACAGAATTTCATGCGGGGTCGGGGAAGGTTGACCTCTCTTCAAAGAGTAACCAGATCTTCCAATCATCTTCGAGATTCTCCATCCCCTCCTCCCCTGTGCTTGATATCAGGCACCTAATTAATCAATCTGTCCATAAATTATGCCCCTGCTTCCTGGAGGAAGGAGTAGGAAAGAGATGTCTGCTTGGGTCCACCAGTAGCAAGGTCCTGGGCTCCAGACACTCTTTATCGAGGATTTCAAGCAACCCCTTCCTGCCTCATGACCGTTTCCTGGTACCTAAATTTCTCTAAATCCAAAGCTCTTCTAGGGCCCAGGAGAGCAAACTGTCTTGCTTTTTATCTAAATGTCCCTTTGCAGGAACTTAATTTTGGCTTTCCTCCTCCCCATGAAGTCCTCTGCATTCTCCCATATACTTTCCATCTTCACATAATGCTGTGCATGTGCTACAAAAATCTCATTTTATCAAAAAGGGAGGTTTATGCTTCTGTTTCTTGTCCTCCTTTTATTATATCTACTTGAAACAGGAGGTTCCTGCCTCAGTTTGGTTAAGAGTTCATTGTTAACTACGTTAAGCTTCACAGCCATATTTTCACCCATTTTTACTCTGGTTTTGCTATTTTCAGGTTCTTTGTTCATTACTGTTTCTTGTTTCTCATATCATCTTCATCCTTGGATTCATTTTATGGTTTGCCAGAGCACGTGATTTTTCAGAGAGTGCACAGGGGTGATAAACGTTCTGAATTTTGTATAGCGTACATGTCTTTATTTTGTTTCTGTTCCAGATAGTATTTGATGGGGTATAGGATTCTAGGTTTAAAATCATCTCCCAGATAACTTTAATAGCACTGTTTCCAACTTCTTTTTCCACTGATATGGCAGATCAGATGTTCAGAGAAACCTCTTCAAGTTATCACAACCGAAATTGCTAGGTGAAACATCTGGATGAGTGGAGGGAAAGTAAAGGGATTCCTTCGAGGCAGAAATGAGGAGAATGCTGTTTTCCCTGCCCTTTTCTTCCTTCTGTCCCTGAGTCTGTCCTGGAGTTTCAGAGTTGCCTTGGGTTTGGCCAAGTTTAACAAAGACCCTAATACTCACAAAGGACCATACCCATCTCCTGTCCCCAAGCAAATAATCCCCTTTTTGCTTTGTGAGCTGCTCTTAAGACTTTGTCTTGAGAGCCACAGAGCCACCACTCTGAGTACACAGGGACAGAGAAAAAGAAAGGGAGAGGGAAAACGAAGGGAAATGGCCCTAGTAGTTCTCCCAAGCAATCCTTTCTTCAGTTACCCTGATACCTGCCCTATATGACTCTCAAGTTTGGAATTTCTCCTGGAGCTCCACTGAAAAGTATAGCTGACTCTTTCTATCCATTTTCTCTAAACTGGCTTTGCCTTGTGTTTATTCTGCTGTGATTTCTCTACCCATCCAACCCAATCCACTCTTTATCCTTCAGAAATCCCTCAAAACCTCTGGCTGTCTTATGGCACCTTATTGTGTTCTCTAGCACTCTTAGATTTTTGCTTTTTCTAATATCTTTTCTCTTGTTTCATGTACCACGGCGATACACAGTAGGTATAATCAATGTCTTCTGAAGAACAGACAAATGTACCTGTGCTAAAATGGAAAGATGACCATGATGCATTCACTCATTCATAAATCCATTCGTCCATTCAATAATTTTTAACAGGATCTGCTGTGTATTAGGCATAGTTCTAAGCTTTGGGAAACAGCAGTGAAAAAACAAAATTCTTCTTTTCAAGGAGCTGATACCCTAGAGTGTCAATAGGTTTTTTAAAAATACAAGTTGAACAGTATTAGTGACGCAATAACATCTTTGTGTGCAAATGAGTGTATGTACACCAGTGTGTGTGAGTGTATGTGTGTGTCTCCTTTCAGATATACTCTTCAGGAGATGGAATAGGAGAAGCAACATATGAGAAGGCTTCTTTTTTTTGCGGTACGCGGGCCTCTCACTGCTGTGGCCTCTCCCGCCGCGGAGCACAGGCTCCGGACGCGCAGGCTCAGCAGCCATGGCTCACAGGCCCAGCCGCTCCGCAGCATGTGGGATCTTCCCGGACCGGGGCACGAACCCTTGTCCCCTGCATCGGCAGGCGGACTCTCAACCACTGCACCACCAAGGAAGCCCGAGAAGGCTTCTTTTAACTGCCTTTATTTGTATTTCTATTTGTATTTCATTTGTACAACTGATTCAGGCTCTGTTCTAGGCAGTTGGGATACACCATCAAACAAAGCAGGTAAGCATTTCTGCCTTCCTGGAGATCATGTTCTAGCAAGAAAAGTCAGATGCAAAACAATAAACATGATAAATTACTATCTTGGGCTTCCCTGGTGGTGCAGTGGTTGGGAGTCCGCCTGCCGATACAGGGGACGCAGGTTCGTGCCCCGGTACGGGAGGATCCCACATGCTGCAGAGCGGCTGGGCCCGTGAGCCATGGCCGCTGAGCCTGCGCGTCCGGAGCCTGTGCTCCGCAGCGGGAGAGGCCACAACAGTGAGAGGCCCACGTACGGCAAAAAAATAAATAAATAAATAAATTATTATCTTACATAATATATTAGCAGGTGATAAGGACTATGGAAAAAATAAAGCAGACTAAGGAAAACTGTAGGTATGATATACGGAGTGAGCAGCACTGGGTTGTAACTTTGTGGTAAAAGTAGGCTTCACTGAGGAAGTAACATTTCAGCAAAAAGTTAAAACAGAGGGCTGTACTTGAAAAGGGATGGAGAAAGATGCTCAACCTTGCTAATTATTAGAGAAACGCAAATCAAAACTACAATGAGGTATCACCTCACACCAGTCAGAATGGCCATCATCAAAAAGTCTACAAATAATACATGCTGAAGAGGGTGTGGAGAATGGAGGAACACTTCTACACTGTTGGTGGGAATGAAAATTGGTGCAGCCACTATGGAGAACAGTATGGAGGCTCCTTAAGAACTAAAAATAGTAGAGTTGTCATATGATCCAGTGACCCCATTCCTAGGCATATATCTGGAAAAGATGAAATTCGAATTTGAAAAGACACATGCACCTCAATGTTCACAGCAGCACTATTCACAATAGCCAAAACATGGAAGCAACCTAAATGTCCATCGACAAATACCACTTATATGTGGAATCTAAAAACTAACACAAATGAACTTGTTTACAAAACAGAAACAGACTCACAGACATAGAAAACAAACTTATGGTTACCAAAGGGGAAGGGGGGAGAGAGAAGGATAAATTAGGAGTTTGGGATTCGCAGATACACACTACTATATATAAAATAGATAAATAACAAGGATTTATGGGGAACTATATTATCTTGTAATAACCTATAATGGAAAAGAATCTGAAAAAGAATATATATATACATATATATGTGTGTGTGTGTATAATCAAATCATTTTGCTGTACACCTGAAACTAACACAATATTGTAAATCAACTCTACTTCAATTCAAAACAGAAAAAGAGACAGTATTTTAAGCAGAAGACAGTATTTTAAGGAGGAGACAGTATTTTAAGCAGGAGGAAGAGCAGATGCAAAAGTTTCAGTGTGGAAGTGAGCCTGGCGTGTTCCAGGAACAGCAGGGAGCCGCTGGGCCTGGACAGACCAGGTACAGGTGACAGAAACAAGAGGTGAAGCCAAAGAGGAGTTGGAGGTGGGAAGCTGGTGCAGAGAATGGCCCTTTAGATAAGTGTAAGGACTTGCTTTTATTGAGAGAGAATTTGGGAGCCACGGAAAGGTTTTGAGAGGAGTGTAATTACCTGACATATTTGGAAAGGGTCACTGGGGCTCCATTAGAATAGACTGAAAGGGGAGGCAGAGGGAGAGGCAGGGAGACCAGCTCTGAAATCATCAGTAGATGATGGCGGAGGCGACAGCCGTAGACTTGCTACAAAGCAGTCGGATGAAAGGTACAGACAACAGAATTTCCTGATGGGTCTGACATGGGATTCGGAAGATCAAGGATGCCTCCACAGCCTGAGCAACTGAAAAGCTGACATCTACTCAGTTCAGGACTATTGTGGGGGGAAGAGGCGCTAGGGGAGAGCAGCAGTGGAGATCAGGAGTTCAACTCAGAACCTGTTAGACTTGAGATGCCATTTCGGTGTCCAAGTGAAGATGCCAGGAGGCAATGAAGTTTGGGAATCGAAAGTTCAGGAAAGAGTTCTGGGCTGAGTTCTGGAATCGAAAGTTCAGGAAAGAGTTCTGGGCAGATTACAATTCTGGAATCAAGAGCATGGATATATAGATATAGATATATAGATATACTTCAAACATCTGAAAAGACCATTTGGAAAATTGACCGATAATTTTCCCACCTCCCACATTGAATTTTCAATCTCTCTGAACACTTTGCCGAACACAAGTTATCGAGTGCTGACTATTGCATGTGTCCCCTCCCCTCCACTCCCTCTGCCACTTCCCTCCTTCGATTACCTCTCACCCATCTCCCCTCCGTTTCCCAGGGCGTCCCACACCCAGCTACCAGACCAATGTGACTAAAGCACGCCTGGGATCTTGCAGTAACTCCTTGAGGACTACTTGTCACCTGATGAATTAAAGGACAAAACGCTGAACCTGCCATCACAATCTCATCCTAGCCCATCTTTACAAACCTACGACTCACTAGTCCCCTTCATATACACCATGCTCTTCACACTGTTCCTGTGGGTTCTTGCCTCAGTGCCTTGTGTATCCTCGTTTCGCCACCGAAAATACCTTTCCTCTGCATCCCCGCCTGCCTGAACCCTGCCCATCATTCCTGGCATAATACAAATGCTACCTACTTACCTTCAGTTGACTGCCCCATCTGAAGGTAACCTTCCCCACTCTGACCCTCCACTCTAGGGTAGGGGGAAGAGCATGGCATGGGCAACAGTTCCCAAAATGAGGGCAGCAGGACAGATACCAGCCCCCAAAGAAATTCTGGGAATAAAGGGCTCTGTGGACAAACAGGTTCAGGTAATACTCCACACTACAGCCCTCTCCTAGAATTTTACATTATATATTCACATACTGAATGCTCTCAATAAACATATATATATATATATATATATATATATGTTTTATATATAAATATATATATTTAATCCAACTTTCATAAATGTATTTGAGTTTGGAACCCTTTTATCCCAGAATACTTAACATTCCATGGAACTAGTGTTCCAAGGTTCTCACATAGTACTTGGACCTAGAGACCAGAACTCTAGCCCTGATAAAGCATCTGGTAGTGTTGGTTCTTCCCAGGCCCAGAAAAGGCAATTGTGTACCTAAGGTCCCCAGACTTCCCAACATCTATGGGACAACCATACATTCCAGGACTGGAGTTTCCTAGGCACTGACATTAGTCTAGTAGGTTTAGACACATGCCCCTCTGGTTCCTAAAGATTAATTGGCTTATTTCCTCCACAATGACTTATGGCTGCATGGGTTATGATGCCATATTACAGCTGTGTGATTTATCAGATCACCTCTCTTTATGGACCTCAGTTAACTCATCCCTTGCTGAGTCACTGGTCGGATGGTGTCCAACATTACATCCAACTGTGATGAACTGACTCTTCATGTCCTTCTTTGAACCTCACCTACCTCCATACACGACCTGTCTTCCCTACTGCCCCCTAAAGAGGGGTCTCTTTCCACATTTTTTTTTCTCTTTCATAGTAGAGGACCTTGAACATGATTGGAACTCAATAAATACATGCTGTATAAACATTTAAAGATGACAGACATTTAAGGCCCTCAAAAAACTCAAAATTAGTCTTTGAGATGATGGGAAATTCAATGAAATCTAAGAAGTGAAATGATCTGGTCAAAGCAGCAAGCACTATGGAGAAAGGATCCTGTATCATTTTCTAGCACTGAGACTAGCAAATGAGCATGGACAAGAACCACCAACATTGGACATTTACTGTGTGTGACGTGCAGTTCACAGCGGCTCACATGCTAGAATCCTCATACCAACCCTATTTGGGGGGGGTGGGGGTACCATTTTTCTCCCCACTTTACAGATGAGAAAACTGATGCACAGAGGGGCTAAGTTGCCTGAAGTCCCCCAGGGGGCAACTGATGTATTCCATTCCCAGCAGTCCAGCTCAAAGCCCCTAACCCCTGTGCTACCTGCCTCTTCCTTCCTGTCACCGGCATTTGCTCAGAGGTGCACCCTAACAACCCAGCTTATTATTCCCCAGGTGGAAACTGAAGCCTGGAAAGCCTTAAAGAATGCTCAGTGTCCCACAGCTGGCCTTCAGCCCACAGCTCTCCTTCTACAATTCAATGCTGATTCAGCAGCCTCACTCACTACAGTAAACATCACTGCCAGCCAACTGCTGAGAAGGGGCACGGGCATGAAGAGGAGGCTGTGATTCGGGGACCATAGTGCTGCAGATAAAGAATTAAAGCTATCAATACACTGAAAGGAAGAGGTGAATTTGGCAGGGGGGGACACAATGAAGGAAGAAGCAACAGCCCTGTGCAACAACCTGAAGGTTTGGGAAAGGGGTGTGAAAAGCCTAGGAGGTAACAGGATGGACAGGGAGACCCCGGGGGACAGGGGGTGGAAAGGCAGACAGGGAACAGCTTAGAAAGGACAGAAAAATCACATTATTTGTAACTGCATGTTTTTTCAGCACCAGCCCAAAAGTTATAAAAAAACAGGCCTCACGAACCCAGGAGGTACAGTTTGGGATTGCAAAGGTTTCATCGGAGCAGCATTCATGAAAGGATCTCCGATAGCGTGTGTTACTTAATAGGTGCTCAATAAATGTTTGTTCCAATAAAAGAGACAAAAGAGGGAGATCTGAGGATCGCTTTCATAAAGAGAAAGACACCTAAGGGAGTAGGTGCTCAATAAATATTATTTTTTAGCTGTGTACCATGAGAAGCCTAGAGAGTTGTAAAAGATTATCTGATACATTTCCAAACAGCCCTTTGTCTCTGATTTCAATTTTCGAAAATTTCCTGGGAGGCTGTGGAATCTCCCACAAGGGACTTTTAAGGACACATTCTTACAAAACCCACTTGGAGGGGTGGCTAAGATGCTTTAAAAATGGATGGGTGAGGTAGGGAGGCTGGACCAGATGACCCCGCAGACTTTTCGGGATGGACCAGGAGACACTGCCATCCCACCAACTGAGGATGGCTGAGTGATTTGGAAACCTTCCAGAAGGGCCTGGTTAAATTGTAGGCCATTTATTTCATGGAGAAATAAACCACTGAGAGCTTCCTTCAAACATGCTCGCGGAAAGCAGGACAAAATGCTGAGATTATCTGTTCAGAATGTGCTTTAAAAGAGCCCAGGCAGCACTCATTTATTTTTGAGAAAATATATGATTAACCATAGTTAACTATGAATTCAGATGCTGTGCATTAGACCAGCTCCTCAAAGTTTGAGAGCATTTAATATTATATATCGCTGCCATTTGGGCTAAATTGTTTTTTTAATGTACACAATATTACAAATTTAATTTGAGCTGTTTGAATCAGTCTGTAAAAAAGATTTGATTATACCTGAGTGTTCTGGCCCCAGCTTTTCTGTATCTCAGTAATCTTGGCGGTAATTGGCTGATTAGGCGTCTCACACTCCATCTTTGCCTCAGTTTCCATGGTAATGGTACAGGAGCTATTATAGATGAGAACTTCATCTCTTTCCACTTTAGGGCTGAAACGAGAGGGGAGGTTAAATGGGGTGTCATCAATCTTAATGAAATGCAATTATTTTTACTCTTATTAATCATTGCAAGCCATTAGCTTGTGGCAACCACAGGCCACCATTTGTCAAATTTTGCAAATTTCTGTAATTTTGTTTCCATTCTTTTATTGTTTATTTGTTTTCCCTTTATCTGCACACCCTGCAATGAAAATGCACATGGTAAATATCTTTCACTGAGGCCTTTCTCTTTTCCAGCTCTATCAGGAACATTAGCAAAAGCTTCTCCAAACCCAACCAAAGAAGCAATGCACAGATAATACTTCCAGTTCCAAAAATGGAAGCAAATGTTAGGAAAAAAATTTTTTTTTCTTTTCCCCTTCCCTCTTCCTGTTCTTACAGTGATGGGGGAGTGAATTGCCTGAATCCCCCCAGGGCAGATGGAGAAATTGGAAAACCCACACAACTGGCTAACTGGTCCCTAATTCCAACTGTGAAAAAATGAGCTCATTTAGGCTTTCAATTCCCTCTCCCCAGCTGATGGCAATGAGGCTCTGTTGCTAGCAGTGGAACATTAACTTAGTAAATTAATTAAACTTACTTAACCGCCCAGACTAAGGAGATTCCATATATGTGCCAGTTACACTACCAGCCACTTGCTTTAAAAGTCCTCTTGCTTTAAGGAGAGAAACCAGACTGGATTTAAAATGAAAAACTGCAGTGTAGCATTACAGAAAGTCTACAAATATGTGGTCCAGAGGAGACGAGAGCATGGAGTTTGCAGGGCATGGCCCCGAACAGGTGTGATATTTACTCAAGAATAATCCTGGCTTCAGGCATTGTTGCACCTAGCTCCAAGATGATTAGTTATAATAATGCACGATGTTTTACACTTTTTAACAGTTTCATACGTATGATCTCATTTCAGCCGGTAAA
Organism: Leucopleurus acutus; assembly: GCF_964270905.1. NCBI lineage: Eukaryota > Metazoa > Chordata > Mammalia > Artiodactyla > Delphinidae > Leucopleurus > Leucopleurus acutus. The sequence continues at coordinate 79,592,603 of NC_139153.1, forward strand.
TTAGGTAGAGGCATAAAAAATGTAACTCAAAGAGATTGGTGATTTGCATAAAGTCAAACACAAAAATAAGGCAACTCCGAGATGAGAATCCAAGGGGTCCCGTCTCCTAGAGCAATACTCCCAAGTTTTGAGATGCTGATGGGACATCACCACGAAGTTGGCATATCCCACGGGAAGACCAGGACTGGTGATGAAAAGGGCAAAAAAGATCACTGCTTGAGAAACTATAACTCATGTCCAACTAGACCAACTTTTTTCAAATCAATGTCGAAATGGTTTCTCCCACACTTTGCTAGAAATAATGAGCAGGATAACCATCACATCTACGTCATCTCCTCGTCTTCATGCTAAAACATTCCCAGCTCCGTATCCACCCAGGACATGACTTCCATACTCACTGTCTTCTACACCTACTGTAGATTGGCAATATGTTAATATTGTGCAGCCCAGTTTGGCTGACCATTGAGGCTGTGGTCTCCCTTTATCGAAGCCCTCCCCACCATGGCACCTAATACTGTGTTCATTTTGTAGCCCCTAAGCTTAAATTAAGATGGTGGTGAACTCAAAGTCTCAGAGCCACAATTACCTGAGGATTTCACCATGCTGCATGTGTTCAGCCGATTTTCTGAGAAGCATTATAATGCAAAAGTGAGGCTTGAAAGCCAGCCAGCTAGATTTGAATCCCCGAGCAGATATTTACCATCCATCTGACATTGCTGAAGACATGACTCTCTAAGCTTTTTTTCCACGTTTATAAAATGAAGTTACTAATCATAAAGATACTCTTTTAAAGAGGTGTTTGGGGGATGGAGCAAAATGAAGCCTACAAAAGGACCTGCCCAGAATCTGGTGCAAGGAAGTGTCCGATAAAGTCAGTTCTTGTTATAGTTTTAGGTGGTAGTGACATAGGTGGTATTATTGTTGAAATGTCAATGTGGGAATTTACATTCATTGTTGTTACAGGTCGTCTCACTGATGTGGACCCATTGCTCAAATACATTTTGAATCTGAGCCTGTAATGTAGCTACACATCCATTTAGCTGAGCCATCATCCAGGGGTAGACAAAGCCACAGGATAAACACAGCATTTGCTCCTGGAGTGTTACTTGCATGCAAAGATTCAGAAAAGCAAAGCAATTTAACTTTTAAATTAAAATGTAATATTTAGATACCTATGGAAATATGATGAAGTAGAATGCAAAATTCACATGGACTTTTCAAATAAAACACCTGACTTCAAAGCAACTTGATTCTGTGACAGGGTACCTTGGGCTTTGCAGCTAGAACCTTTCTTTTGCTACTGGGGGGCGGGGGGTAGGAGGGTTGCTAGAATCGTTTAAGAAGCTCTCCATCACCATTGCCATCATAAATCTCTTATAAAGCCATCAGAAAGGAAATGAAGTTGGTTTTCCACACCATCTCGTTCCTTGTGAATCGGTTCCCAGATTGCTACTCCCATTTCTGAAGGCTCACAAGCCATCTGATTAATAATTCATTCTGGAATTTTGTCAGGGATAATGTAAACTTAGTTGTCTACCTTTCCAGAATTCCCTTTTTTTGCTTCTTAGGCAAGGGAAAGAATATTTGCCTGTCACCTCTCTGTTCTGTGCTCCCCTCTCATGTTCATTTCCAACTGTGGATCTTCACTCATATGAGCAGGTTTTTTATACTCACTATATGATGATCTGGGATACTGACTTGAACTCAAGGGAAGGAGTGACCTTTACAACCTTTCCTGATCATGGGCTTCCACCTCCTAACCAGACTTCTTCTGCCCCTTCTGGGTTCTTCGTCAGCAAAGGTTAGAGTAAAATGAGGTAAGTCACCCTGCCCTCTTTTCATCTGCCTGTAGCAATGCCCACCAGCTCACAGTGGATTGTTTCATTTTGCTAGTGACTCCAGAAACACAATATATATCACCTGCCATTGGAAGGTCACTCCAGCTGACCAAGTCCTGAACAAATTAAACAAAGCCTGTTTCTTCAGCAAGTGCTCTAACAGCTGGTCCCCCAGTAGAAGACCCTGCTGATATCTGTCGATGCTGTAACAAGGGTCGCTGTGGCTTTCCAGGCCGTTCCCGGAGGAGACAGTCTGTTCCCCGCAGTTGTAGGCACACGACAGAAGAAGCAGATGTCACAGTGGGGCCACTGATCTTCCCAGGAAAGACTAGTGACCATGGTACAGAAGGTACTTCCCACCTCTGTGATGTCAGGCGTAGGCCTGGGCACCACGGCATCCCTGACTCTGCCTTGCATTGTCCTGTGTTTCCAGGCTGCTTCCCACCCTGTGTGCCCTGCTTCCCGATACAAGAAGAAAGTGAAAACAAATCATGTTCTTTTTGCTCTGAAAGAGTTAAAACCCTTTTCTGCTGGCTTAGACTTTCTCACAACCTTTAGCTCATATTTCTTTTCTTTTTTGGCCCTGATTATATGACTAGAAATTTTTTTCATTAAAAAGCCATCATCAAGATGAGCAGAGACACCAGGATGTCAAAAATGGACTAACATTTGCAAAATTTCAAAGTTTCTTAATATTACTATGTCATGTTTTCTTCCACAACCATCCTATAAATTAAGGAGCACAGTTGGCCAGTTTTAACTATAGACATATGTGTACACAGAGAAATACATAGATACAGATGATATGGATGTGCATGCACACACACATGCACACAAATATTTATTTTGAGGGAATGTGGTAAGAATATTTGGCCCAAATGGTGGGAGAGAGAGTTCTAGAACCTAAGTTTCCTGAGTCCCAATCTATTGCTCTTTCAGTCGGTCCAACCAGATCCAAAAGTAAGCAGATATTCTCCTTGGATGCACTCTCTATGGTAGGCAGTAAAAACACATGCCATCATTCTGTCTCCCTCACTTAGCCTGAAATTGCTTCCCATGTCTCAAATCTCCTGGACCCACACAGCCCAGCCAAGGCTCTGTTACTGATGCCAACAATACAGCATCATGCTGAGTACACTGTGAGTCAGAAGCCTTGGGTTCCAGTCCTGATACTGCCGGGGCTTGACTGTGACTTTAGAAAGATACTTAGTCTGTTCTTAGAATAGAATCCAAACTCCTTACTATGGCCTTTGAGACCTTAATACATCCCCGAGCTCTTCTCGAGCCACTTTTCCTCCTTCTAACCCTACTCCTGCCCTTCTGACCTCTGACAGTTCATGAAACTTGATGGGTCCTTTGCACTTGCTGCCCCCACTGCCTGACTCTCCATAATGACACTTGTCCTTAGCTCAGCTTAAAAGGCACTTCTTCAGAGAAACCTCCTCTGAGCTGATCCAGTGATCCCACACCTGGGCATATATCTAGAGAAAACTATAATTCAAAAAGATACATGCACTCCAGGGGAGGGGTGGGGGTGGGGGTGGGTTGAATTGGTAGATTGGGATTGACATATATACACTAATATGTATAAAATGGATAACTAAAAAGAACCTGCTGTAAAAATAAATAAATAAAATAAAATTCAAAAAAAAATGTAAAAAAATATAAAAATAAATGAGTATCTTTCCCTTGGGGAAAAAAAAAAGATACATGCACTCCAATGTTCACTGCAGCACTATTTACAGTAGCCAAGATATGGAAGTAACCTAAATGTCCATTGACAGATGAATGGATAAAGAAGATGTGAGATATATACACATACACACACACACACACACACACACACATACAGTGGAATATTACTCAGCCATAAAAAAGAATGAAATAATGCCATTTGTAGCAACATAGATGGACCTAGAGATTATCATACTAAGTGAAGTAAGCCCGACAGAGAAAGACAAATATCATTTGATATCACTACCTACTGTGTAGCGCAGGGAACTATATTCAGTATCTTGTAATAATCTAAAAGGGAAAAGAATCTGAAAAAGAACATATATATATATATATATATAAAATATATTTGTATAACTGAATCAGTTTGCTGTACACCTGAAACTGATACAACATTGTAAATCAACTATACTGCAATTTAAAAAATAATAATAACAAAAAATGAAATAAAAAAATTTTTAAAAGCAGCCTCCATTGTTTTTTATCACTTTATAGCCCTTATCAGAACATGTGATCATCTTGTTTATTGTCTGGCCTCCTCCACTACTCTTAAGGACAGGGACTTTGCATCTCATTCACCATTGAGTCACCAGCTCCTGGCACAGTACCTGGAACATCATAAACACTTGATAACTACCGGATGGATGGATGGATGCATGGACAAACTGGGCATATATTTGCCACAGATACAAATGTCTGTCTTTGCCAAATGATATCAAATCCATAGTGGTAGTGGCTGGCAGGGGGTTAAACCATTTAATGGAAATGGGTTCTTTGCAAAGACCCTGGAAAGTAGTTCTCTGCGTTCACAAGCACAATCTTAAGAGGAACCAAGGTAAGCTATTTAGCACATGATATTCCTAGCACCCCATGTAAAATTTATATTGTGTTTTCTGGTTATTAAATTAGTACATGTTCACTGAAAAAATTACATAAAAACACAATGAAGAAAACAAATATGATCAGTCCTCCAGCCCCCTAGGGATAGGCACTATCAGCATTTTAGAATACATCCTTCCGGTCTTTTTCCCAATCACCTGTTGAGTGACACATGTACATGTACTATAAACACCATCAGGACTTCATTGAGGCACTATTTTGTGACCTGTACCTTTCACGCCTCAGTATATTGTAAGCATTTCCTTCTTTGGTTAAATGTTCTACACCACGGTTTTTCAAGGTTCTTAGTATATTATCACTTGGATTCATTCTTTATTACCAAACGCTTACTTCATTTCAACTGTTTTTGTTAATATACCTAAAGCATTGAAGACTATAGTTCTTCATAAATGTTACATATTTCCAACTGCTTTCTTAAAATCCTGGAAGTAAAATCGCTGGATCAAAGTATGAAGAATTAATAAATGAAAAAGAAATGAAGAAAACAATAGCAAAGATCAATAAAACTAAAAGCTGGTTCTTTGAGAAGATAAACAAAATTGATAAACCATTAGCCAGACTCATCAAGAAAAAAAAGAAGACTCAAATCAATAGAATTAGAAATGAAAATGAAGAAGTAACAACTAACACTGCAGAAATACAAAGGATCATGAGAGATTACTACAAGCAACTCTATGCCAATAAAATGGACAACCTGGAAGAAATGGACAAATTCTTAGAAAGGCACAACCTTCAGAGACTGAACCAGGAAGAAATAGAAAATATAAGCAGACCAATCACAAGCACTGAAATTGAAACTGTGATTAAAAATCTTCCAACAAACAAAAGCCCAGGACCAGATGGCTTCACAGGTGAATTCTATCAAACATTTAGAGAAGAGCTAACACCAATCCTTCTCAAAATCTTCCAAATATAGTAGAGGGAGGAACACTCCCAAACTCATTCTACAAGGCCACCATCACCCTGATACCAAAACCAGACAAAGATGTCACAAAGAAAGAAAACTACAGGCCAGTATCACTGATGAACATAGATGCAAAAATCCTCAACAAAATACTAGCAAACAGAATCCAACAGCACATTAAACGGATCATACACCATGATCAAGTGGGGCTTATTCCAGGAATGCAAGGATTCTTCAATATACGCAAATCAATCAATGTGATAAACCATGTTAACAAATTGAAGGAGAAAAACTATATAACCATCTCAATAGATGCAGAAAAACTTTCAACAAAATTCAACACCCATTTATGATAAAAACCCTCTAGAAAGTAGGCATAGAGGGAACTTACCTCAACATAATAAAGACCATATATGCCGAACACACAGCCAACATCAATCTCAATGGTGAAAAACTGAAACCATTTCTACTAAGATCAGGAACAAGACAAGGTTGTCCACTCTCACCACTATTATTCAACATAGTTTTGCAACTTTTAGCCACAGCAATCAGAGACGAAAAAGAAATAGAAGGAATCCAAATCAGAAAAGAAGAAATAAAACTGTCACTGTTTGCAGATGACATGATACTATACATAGAGAATCCTAAAGATGCTACCAGAAAACTACTAGAGCTAATCAATGAATTTGGTAAAGTAGCAGGACACAAAATTAATGCACAAAAATCTCTTGCATTCCTATATACTAATGATGAAAAATCTGAAAGAGAAATTAAGGAAACACTCCCATTTATCATTGCAACAAAAAGAATAAAATACCTAGGAATAAACCTACTTAAGGAGACAAAAGACCTGTATGCAGAAAACTATAAGACACTGATGAAAGAAATTAAAGATGAAAAAACAGATGGAGAGATATACCATGTTCTTGGATTGGAAGAATCAACATTGTGAAAATGACGATACTTCACAAAGCAATCTAGAGATTCAGTGTAATCCCTATCAAACTACCAATGGCATTTTTCACAGAACTAGAATAAAAACTTTCACAATTTGTATGGAATAGCCAAAGCAATCTTGAGAAAGAAAAACAGAGCTGGAGGAATCAGGCTCCCTGACTTCAGACCATACTACAAAGCTACAGTAATCAAGACAGTAAGGTACTGGCACAAAAACATAAATATAGATCAATGGAACAGGATAGAAAGCCCAGAGATAAACCCATGCACCTATGGTCATCTTACCTTTGATAAAGGGGGCAAGAATATACAACACAGAAAAGACAGCCCCTTCAGTAAGTGGTGCTGGGAAAACTGGACAGCTACATGTAAAAGAATGAAATTAGAACACTCCCTAACACCCTACACTAAAATAAACTCAAAATGGATTAAAGACCTAAATGTAAGGCCAGACACTATCAAACTCTTAGAGGAAAACATAGGCAGAACACTCTATGACATAAATCACAGCAAGATCCTTTTCAACCCACCTCCTAGAGAAATGGAAATAAAAACAAAAATAAACAAATAGGACCTAATGAAACTTAAAAGTTTTTGCACAGCAAAGAAAACCACAAACAAGACGAAAAGACAACCCTCAGAATGGGAGAAAATATTCGCAAATGAAGCAACTGACAAAGGATTAATCTCCAAAATTTACAAGCAGCTCATGCAGCTCATTATCAAAGAAACACACAACCGCAACAAAAAATGGGCAGGAGACCTAAATAGACATTCCTCCAAAGAAGATAAAAAAATTGACAACAAACACATGAAAGGATGCTCAACATCACTAATCATTAGAGAAATGCAAATCAAAACTACAATGAGATATCATCTCACACCAGTCAGAATGGCCATCATCAAAAAATCCACAAACAAGAAATGCTGGAGAGGGTGTGGAGAAAAGAATCCTCTTGCACTGTCGGTGGGAATGTAAATTGATACAGCCACTATGGAGAACAGTATGGAGGTTCCTTAAAAAACTAAAAATAGAACTACCAAATGACCCAGCAATCCCATTACTGGGCACACATCCTGAGAAAACCATAATTCAAAAAGAGTCATGTACCACAATGTTCATTGCAGCACTATTTACAATAGCTAGGACATGGAAGCAACCTAAGTGTCCATTGACAGATAAATGGATAAAGAAGATGTGGCACATATATACAATGGAATATTACTCAGCCATAAAAAGAAACAAAATTGAGTTATTTGTAGTGAGGTGGATGGACCTAGAGTCTGTCATACAGAGCAAAGTAAGTCAGAAAGAGAAACCAAATACCATATGCTTACACATATATATGGAATCTAAAAACAAAAACAAAAAACAAAAAAAGATTCCGAAGAACCTAGTGGCAGGACAGGAATAAAGACGCAGATGTGGAGAATGGACTTGAGGACACAGGGAGGGGGAAGGGTAAGCTGGCACGAAGTTAGAGAGTGGCATGGACTTATATATACTACCAAATGTAAAACAGATAGCTAGTGGGAAGCAGCAGCATAGCACAGGAAGATCAGCTCGGTGCTTTGTGACCACCTAGAGCGGTAGGATAGGGAGGGTGGGAGGAGATGCAAGAGGGAGGAGATATGGGAACATATGTATATGTATAGCTGATTCACTTTGTTATAAAGCAGAAACTAACACACCATTGTAAAGCAATTATGCTCCAATAAAGATGTTAAAAAGTAAAACACGGGCTGTCTTAGGACATCAGGAATTCTGACTGACATGGAAAGGGCTGGTTCTCACTTTTCCTCTGGGTAGTTGGTCTTGTTTAGTTTTATTTTTTAATGGGGAAAGAGGCCTTCATTAAATAATAGGATGTAACCACTCTATCTAGATAAGAAATAAAGAAGGACGCAGGGCCACATTCAGCACTGAAATATCACACTTCACAGTAAGGAAGCTGCTTGCAGAAATGAAGGTCATCTAGAGCAACCGACAGGGCCACACTTTTTTTAAAATGTGTTTAGAAAAGGGGATTTTTACCTGGAAAGTTGTGGTACTTATTTGTTTGCTTTTTAAGTTCAAAAACTTATAAGCCTATGGCTTTTAAATCCTAGATCTACAGTCCTTCGGCCCATGCATCCCCCTTTCTTCTGAATAAACATTGCACAATCTGCTGGATTTCTCTATGACTTTTTCTCATACTTGTGAATCTGTTTGGAAAGAAAAGAAAAAGGAAACGGGAAAAGAGCCTTCTGTTTTTCATAATGTCTAATCTTTTTCCCCCATTGGCATTCACCAGATGTTGCTCTGGATCGGAAGATAAATATTAAAATCTAAGCAAGAACAAAGCAGGCTGTTTACTGGGCAGATTTTTCAGATGTTCTCTTGAACACTTGAAAAGACAGGAGACTCTTTGATATGCAGACTGGCTGGAATCCACAATGGAACAGTCCCTCCAACAAGAGGGTTGGCCCTAGGGCTGTGTCCATGCAGCCTGCAGTTCCTGAGAATTCCATTAATCCACTGGCTGTGCATTCGTGGGGAAGGTCAGGAAGGGAGAGGACTAGGTTACCTGATGAAGAGGCCTGAGAAAGATGGAAAGACGGACTCTGTCCAACGATCTTGTGCACAGATGCATCGGGAACTCTCTTCACAGGTGTAGAAATAAGGCCATGATTCGGGCAGGCTCTCTGTCCCCACAGCGACAGTCAAATCACACTGCACGTAGCTGCAGCCAGAGGTCTCACAGTTCTCCTCCTCAGGCCTCAGGCCACACAGGAAAGCCAAGGACACTGCATGAAACGGTCAACGTTGGGTTAGGTAATAACCACAGAAAGAACTAAAGGCCTTACTTTGTTACATCAACCAAGCCCATGTGTTTTTCCTTGACCAATAGGAAAATAAACTTATTCATTTACTCTTCTTAAAAGTGTTCTATGTGTACATAATTCATACAGAAGATACAAATCATGTTTTTGTAAAATATGAATCACCTAGTCAGAAAACTCATGTGAATGTACCATAAATTCAGCCAACATAAGCCAATACCGTCAAGATGCTCTCCAGTCTATGTGCTCCTGGCCAAGTCTACCCACTTCCTCCTCATTCTCAGAAACAAACACTTGTATTTTTTAAATAGCTTTCTCACATGGGTTTGTATCCTAAACAGGAGATTGTTTAATTTTACTTCTTTTTGAACTTTAGAAAATAGACTACATGGCATAATATCCTTAGACCTGCTTTCTTCACTCGATATTATGTTTCCAAGATTTAGCCCTATTATTGCATGTAACTGTTGTTCAAACATTTTCACTGCTGTTCAACACTGCATTCTGTGAAAGTACTACAATATATTTACCTATTCTGTCACCAATGGACTTTTGGGTAATTCCCAGGTTTTGCTACTACAAACATGTATGGAATTTTCTCTAGGGTATATACCTCTAAGAAAATTGTCTACTCATAGGGTAGGTGCAAGTTCAACCTTACAAGACAGTGTCATGTTGTTTCCAAAGTGGTTGTGTCATTTCACGTTCCTACCACCTATATTTATGACTTCCCAGTAACCCACATAATTGTCAGCACTTGGGATTATCAGACTCTTAATTTTGGCCAGTCCAGTGAGTATACAACAGCATCTCATTGTGGCCTTATTTTGAATTTTCATCATTACTTTTTAGGTTGAGCAAGTTTTTATATGTTTAGTAACAACGTATTTTCCCTTCTATGAAATTCCCATTTCTGTCATTTGCCTTTTTTTCTATTGGAATGCTTGTCTTTTCCTTATTGATTTGTGAGTTTTATATTCTGGGTACTAATCCTACAGAGGTTATATGCTTACTAATACCTTCTCCAGATTTGTGGCTAGACTTTTCATTCTCTTTATGGGATCTCTTGATTAACAGAAGTTCTTGATTCTCATAGAGTTATGACTATTAACATCTCATAAAGAAGAATAGCAATGATTTGAAGCCCTCTGACCCTGAGACCATTTCTTTCCAGGTCATGAGACACGATGTAAAAAGCATCACCAAGCCAGACTGGCAATAACCTTTAACAGGAGGATGAACAAATCTCTACATGAGATGGTTTGGGAGCATCTCTGCCTGAAAACCTTAATAAAATAGAAAAGAAAAATTTCCTCTAGCCTTCTACCTCTGCAGCTAGCTTGTTCATGCAAGCACGTAACACATGTTATCAAGGGCTATGAGCTTGAAGCTAAGAGGCCTGCCTACATCACAGGGCTGCATGCAGCAAGGGATAAGACAAGTACATGAGAGGGTTTGCCGTTATTCAATCACACACAAATAGTATTATTATTGCTGGTATATTCCAAAGCACCTAACACATAGTAGGTTCTGTGACTGTGTTCCCAAAGAATTACAGCAATTAAAATGTCTGGAAAGTAAGAGTCTTGTATGGATAGAGGAAACATGAGAACTTTCCAGTTAGTAAGCCCTGGGGCAAATAAAAACAGGCTTAACACCTATAAAATACTGAACTCATTATGGGTGATTAGGTGGATGCAAATTGACAAAGTGGATTATGAAAAGTGCCCAGCGTTGGGGATCAGAATCCATGGATTTTACTCAAGGTTCTGCCACAAAGTAGCTGTGCGACCTTAATCACTTTAGCTTTTCATGCCTCATGGAAAAGTCAAAGTTTCCATGAAGAAGTCATGTGGTATAACTCAAGATATAAATGCAGGAAACCAAAAGATCAAAGATCTTGCTGATTTTAAACAAATACAGAGTATTAGACTGACAAGATGCTTTAGCAACCTATCATATGAAGAAAGAAAATTCTTCTTTTGTTAGAAGTACAATTTGGGGGAAAAGTAAAGATGATGACCCCAAAAGCAGCAACAGGACATTTTTTTTTAAACGGACATTTTTAGAACTCTACATTTCTTAACTTTTATTGAAGTATAGTTGATTTACAATATTATGTTAGTTTCAGGTGTGCAGCATAGTGACTGCATATTTTTACAGATTATACTCAAGAAGCTCAGAAGAGAAATACTAAAATGTTTACTTGCTGTAAAGTTTCTGATACAGTAGGTCCCAAGGATTCGCACTGTTAACAAAATCCCAGGTGCTGCTACTGTTGCTGCTCCGGTAATAATATTTTTTCAGTAATTCTCAATAATAATATCATTGAGAAGCACTGTGTTAGAAGGACTGAATTATTCAGCTTTCCCAAGGGCTGCCAGCTGATTAAGGTTGAAAAAAGTAGAGTGGGGAGCATTAGTAGGTAAAAGGATAGATTTCCCTGAGACAGGCAACTGTGAAACACTTGTATGGGTCGCTGCTGTGGAAGTGCCCGCTAAAAAATCTTTTAAAATATAACAGATTCTTAACTAAATTGGTTCTGTGCAATCCTATCTGAAAGTAGGGGAATTATTTAGTGGTTTTTAATAATTTATGAGACACACTCCTTTGACAATTCGATGTACACTGTAGACCTACTTCCTACAAAAAAAAATACACAATCATATTCTCAAAATGTCTTATCCAATTTCAGGGATACACAGAATCCCCAACTCCCATCCTGGATCTTAAGTAAGAAACCAGTGGAGTGACAAAGGATTAATCACCAAAATACACAAGCAGCTCATGCAGCTCAATATCAAAAAAACAAACAACCCAATCCAAAAATGGGCACAAGACCTAAACAGACATTTCTCCAAAGAAGATATACAGACTGCCAACAAACACATGAAAGAATGCTCAACATCATTAATCATTAGAGAAATGCAAATCAAAACTACAATGAGGTATCACCTCACACCAGTTAGAATGGTCATCATCAAAAAATCTAGAAACAATAAATGCTGGAGAGGGTGTGGAGAAAAGGGAACGCTCTTGCACTGCTGGAGGAATGTAAATTGATACATCCACTATGGAGAACAGCATGGAGGTTCCTTAAAAAACTACAAATAGAACTACCATATGACCCAGCAATCCCACTACTGGACATATACCCTGAAAAAACCATAATTCAAAAAGAGTCATGTACCACAATGTTCATTGCAGCACTATTTACAATAGCTAGGACATGGAAGCAACCTAAATGCCCACTGATAGATGAATGGATAAAGAAGATGTGGCACATGTATACAACGGAATATTACTCAGCCATAAAAAGAAACAAAATTGAGTTATTTGTAGTGAGGTGGATGGATCTAGAGTCTGTCATACAGAGTGAAGTAAGTCAGAAGAGAAAAACAAATACCGTATGCTAACACATATATATGGAATCTTAAAAAAAAAAAACGGTTCTGACAAACCTAGAGGCAGGACAGGAATAAAGACGCAGACATAGAGAATGGACTTGTGGACACGGGGAGGGGGAAGTATAAGCTGGGACAAAGTGAGAGAGTGACATGGACATATATACACTACCAAATGTAAAACAGATAGCTAGTGGGAAGCAGCCGCATAGCACAGGGAGATCAGCTCCGTGCTTTGTGACCACCTAGAGGGGTAGGATAGGGAGGGTGGGAGGGAGATGCAAGAGGGAGGGGATATGGGGTATGTGTATACATATGGCTGATGCACTTTGTTGTGCAGCAGAAGCTAACACAACGTTGTAAAGCAATTATACTCCAATAAAGATGTTTAAAAAAAAAGAAACCAGTGGAGTTGGATTCTGCCAGTTCCTCTCCATCTTTATAGACACTACTTAAAAGTCTTTTAAAAGACTTTTTTTATTTTGAATTTTATTTCATTTATTTTTTTATACAGAAGGCTCTGATTAACTATTTTATACATATTAGTGTATTTATGTCAATTCCAATCTCCCAATTCTTTTTTAATGAAAGAGGAAAATAAATTATCCATTTTCCCAGAGTAAATGAGCGGCCCTTGTACAATCAATGAGTGTTTGCTGACACCTAGTGACAATGGTAAAAGTTACAGCGCCTCACTCATGTTTTCCTCTTCTAAAAATCAAGGAATTTTGAGAATTCTTTTTCTAAATTTAACCAAATCTTTTAAAATATAATAATTTATTTTATTCCTCTCCTATGAGTTATAAAACTCCCAATAACACAATTTACCTGACCCTGAAACTTCATTGGTTTTTAGTTTGTACTTCTGGTTGAAACTAGATGTCTTGAAATAATAGCAAAGAGTTGATTAATTTAAATAGTGTATACGTGAAAGCCCCCCGCCCCCTCCAAAAAAACTGTAGCAGTATTTGTTAAATATTAGGACCTAGAAATGGGGAGTCGGTTTTACGTTTCCACCATTTCCCAATTCCCGTATTTATTCTTTCATTGAACATTAATTTTGCACGTCCCCTAAGCCAGGACAGTTCTAGGCACAGGAGTTAGAACAGAGGAAGAAACAGACATATTAACTTCAACTTTCTACCATATCCTAAATTTCCTATTGTGGAATCTTAAGTAGAACAGATCTCTCATCTGTGATGTTCTGCTCATATACATGAGGTCATAGGACACTCGACTTCCACTATCGTAAGCAAGGATTCTTTCTCCTCTCCCCTCCTTTCCTCCTCCTCTCCTTCCTCCCAATCCCCACGGCCACCACCACCACTCCTCCTTCTGGTCTAAGACCATCCAATGTAACTGCCATCACAACAGTATTATCCACCATGGATTTTTGTCCAAGCTCAGAAGTGATGCTTTTATCACTGTAAATCTTTCACCAACATTCAAGTTGCAGACACAGAAATTAGGAATATAACTTAAAGCATTTTACAGAAAACATGAGTACAAATTATTTTTAAGTGCACAGGTATAAGATCTATGATTATGCAAACCAAATAACCACCTGGCTTAGCTGACCCTGTAGTGATAATAGTAATTTCATCCCTGAGACTTTTTTTTCCTGAAGCTCAGTGGGTTATAAGCATGTGTTGTGAGCCCCATCATAGAAATATCAAAGCTTTGCACCTTCCATTCTAAACCCTCCACCCCACAAAGACATGGCTTCCCGTGCCACAATTTATGTGATGGCTACAAAGCTTACAACAGTGAGAGATCGTGGTGTTTTACTGAGTAAGGGCTCAGGTAATTATCTGGACTTTACAGAATAAAAGGATAATGTTAATGTTGGCCTTTTTTTTCCTATAATAAGATTCAGGACCTGAGCACACTAATATGCAAGAGCTCTCCAGCAGAATGATCTAATCCCTTCACTAGGACCTCCAGAAGGCAGACATTTTCAGCAGCCCCACCTCAGAACAAGACAAGATTGTTTTCTCCACGATGCCCAGGCTGTCACTGAAACTAGTATTCACCACTCAGTACTACTTTCTCCATCTTTATACGACTGCCGTCAAGAACACAGACCCACTAGAGAATGGACTTGAGGATATGGGGAGGGGGAAGGGTAAGCTGTGACAAAGCGAGAGAGTGGCATGGTCATATATACACTACCAAACATAAGGTAGATAGCTAGTGGGAAGCAGCCGCATAGCACAGGGAGATCAGCTCGGTGCTCTGTGACCACCTAGGGGGTGGGATAGGGAGGGTGGGAGGGAGGGAGACGCAAGAGGGAAGAGATATGGGAACATATGTTTATGTATAACTGATTCACTTTGTTATAAAGCAGAAACTAACACACCACTGTAAAGCCATTATACTCCAATAAAGATGTTTAAAAAAAAAGAACATAGGTGATAAATGTTTTGCTGTCATCAACATGACAAAAGCTGTTATGACTCATCTTAACAGGTGGTCCCCAATTCTAACTACCATTTTAGATGGGGATCAGTGTATTTTTCCCCCTCAGGAACACATAGAAAAATTTAAAGTCAATACAGCATTAATTATCAAAAAAATGGAGTTAACCAAAGTATGTCATTTCCATATACACTCTTTAAAAAACGAATATGGCATTTTTCCTGACCATCCAGGGGCAGAACCAGGCAGCTGAAGGCAGACACTGTCGCGTTAGCCAAGACTTGGCAGGGAGCACCACACACGGCAGCTGAGATGTTCTCGGGAGAAAATCCTGCTCCAAACACATGCACGAGCCTTCCACCCAGGCAGCCTTTAAAGACAAAATGATGAGTTCACCATCATAGAGGCAAATCTTTCTTTACTCAGAATTCAAACCCATGCTTTCCTGCTCCCCTTCATTCTTTCTATGCCCTCCTGAGTCCACACACTGGCCTTAGATTCCCTGTTTTCTCAGTTTCTTCTCACTAAGCTCTGGCCTCCAAAGCCTGGAGCCCTTTTTCTGTCAAACCCCAATAATTCAACAACCTATAAAACGTGTAAAAATTCCTATGTAGAAAAATAATGCTTATTTATCGTTCTTAAACTTTTTATACAGAAGAGTATAAAGTGAAAGAAAAACTTCCCCTAACTACTTATCTCACTCCCCAGAAGTAGCCATGTATAGAATTTGTGAATTCTTCTTGAATTTTCTAAGCATATAGGTTTTTTTATACAAAGGGGTCATTCTATACATAATATTCTACAACTTTTTTAAAAAATTAGAAGTGTAGCATAAACATTTTTCCAAGTCTATATATACAGATCTAGCTCATCATTTTTATTTTTTGTTTATTTATTTTTTTTGCAGTACGCGGGCCTCTCACTGTTGTGGCCTCTCCCGTTGCGGAGCACAGGCTCCAGACGCACAGGCTCAGCGGCCATGGCTCACGGGCCCAGCTGCTCCGCGGCATGTGGGATCTTCCCGGACCGGGGCACAAACCCGTGTCCCCTGCATCAACAGGCGGACTCTCAACCACTGTGCCACCAGGGAAGCCCCCTAGCTCATCATTTTAATAGCCACTTAGAATTCCATCATATGATTATTCCATAATTTATTGAGCAATCTTCCTATTGATTGGTAGTTCCATAATTTCTCCTTTTGCTGCAATTAAGGATGGTGCAATGAACTATATACACTTATATGAGTAAAACTGGTGCAACTTCTTAGAAGTGGAATTGCTAGGTCAAAGGAAAAGTAAATTTTTAATTTTGACGAATACTGCCAAATTTCTCTCCAAAATAATGTTGCCCCAGTTTATACTCCTACTTGCTGTGTAAGAAGAGTGCCTGTCTGATGGGTAAAATCATGTCAGTTCTTAACAGACAACATGTTTTGCTTCAGTCTGAAAATCAATAAAGGAAAATGTCAGCTGACATCTGAAAATGTCAGATGTGCAGAGACCTCTAGTCTACATTGAGATAGAGGTCTAGTTTCTCCTGCCTTCAATGTCAAATCTAGGTGGTATTTACACAGCTACCTGACAAACTTTTTGCTTGGGTGCATTCTTACCCCTCCTCTCTCACCATAAAAGTCATGGATTCCTAGAGAGTTGAAAGGGGAACAAGGGAGCATCCAGCCCCAAACCCTTTATCAAATAAGAAATCTGAGGCTTAAAAAAGTTACCCAGCTAAGATAGTGACAGACTCAGGACCAATAAAATCGTACTGTGCAATTGGCTTATTATTGGTGGAGTATGAATTCATCTGTGAAATAGTACAAAATGATAAAAATTAATCATATTTAATAAGTTTAAAACAATTCAAATTGGCAGATAGGTTTAAAAATAAATGAAGGCATTTATGTTCTACTTAAATGATCAAATTATGAGCTCTTACAAATGGTATTACTTAAAGCACAAATTAAAGCGGGTTAATGTATCAAATTAAAATACAATCAAACACTTAGAGAATATGCACAATCTCCTCGATAAAAAACAAGGCCTCATAAATGGAGCATGACAAAGTTTTAGGAGGAAGCTGGGGCTGTAAGAGGAAAACCGGCTTCTCTCTCCTTCTGTCATTCAGACTGACGTTGATTTCCTACCTCACAGAGTAGGGACAGGAGCTACTGATCCACTTATATAAAGAAAGCTCTTCTGCCTCATCTGCCTGACTTACCGAAGTTCTCGGTCACTGCTGTAACGGTCACTCTGGATGTGAACACCAGGATAGATGAGGCCCACCCTCTCAGGTGGTCATAACCTCTGACTTGGTACTCCCCGACAGGAAGGGATGGGACCACACACTGGAGAAGGGTACGGTTGCCAGAGACACCCACACAGGGGAACATCCCAATAAAAATGTCAACGTTCGCAGCTCCTGAGATCCCGGCCACCGAAAACGTTAAGACGTCATCAGTCTGAGAAACTGAGAGCAATTCGGGGGTGAAGGCGTCGCTGTAGCCAATGACGCCCACCTGGTAAGAAAGTCCATCTACCTCTATGACCAGGGCAACGGAGCCATTCCCTGCAGGAACAGCGCACTGGATGAGCTCAGAGCTGAGGTTCACAGTCAGGCAGGCCTGCTGGCCAATGTAGACTAAAGTGGAGTTCCGTCCCCTCAGGGCTGTACCCTCCAAGGTCAAGAGGCTTCCACCATGGAGGCTGAAATTCTTGGGGAAATAATGAAACACTTGAGGCAAAATGTGGAAGTGTCTGTAAACGTGACCAGAGCAAGCATACCCATATCTCGTATGAAGAACCGACAGGTAGTGGGGTCCTGGGGCCAAGCCACTGATACAGCACGCCACGTGGGTTGTATTAAAGGAAGTCACAGTGCAAGGAAGGCGATCATCCACAAACACCATTGGTTCATCAGCCGCAGTACCTAACCTCTGACCCCTAATCAGCACTGTGGTCAGAGACCCACTGATGCTTGTGGTCCAGGCGTCCATGACAGGAGTTGTCTCTTCACACAAGAAAAGAGTGCAATTCCCCTGACAGGCGCTGGGCAGCCCATTAACCAGGACAGTAACATTCAGGGTGAAGGAAGCGCCAGGCAAGGGGTTACCCGCCGGGGTAATCTGACAGAGGACCGCCTGGTCCCCCAAACTCAAAATCACACAAGTGAAAGGACCTGAAATGTCAACCTGAACTGACCTCCTGCTGGAATTGAGAGCCAAGCCCCTCACCGTGAGTACTGTCCCTCCACAAGTGGACCCAAGTGTTGGGGAAACGGCTGTTATCTGAGGCAACACCACAAATTGCTGGGGCACCGCAGACATGTCAGCAAACCCCATCTGCCTCTGACGTACTTGGAGAGGATAGATGCCCGCCTCCAAACTGTGAAGAGGAAAAGCGCACCCAGACAGGCTTGTGTTGCTACTGGGAGACTGGGTCTCAACATCACAGCTCAAGTTCCCCAGAAGGACCTCTGAGTTGGAGAGATTCTGCCCTTCCACGTAGAGCCTCAGGCTGTGATTTGTGATTTCTCCTCGCGTGGCTGTGACCACCGGGGTTGCTGCCATTTCATATGTGAAGATGAAGCCCTTCCCCACCAGGCTTGGCAAAGGTTGGTGGGGGGAGGGCTGGCTGCCAGCCCAGACCTCCACAGGGGCTGGGGCACCAGGCGGCAGGGGGGCTGGCGGGGTCTCACACCAGACGTTCGTCTCCGTTGAGTTCACAATGTCACAGGACCGATTGCCCACGAGCACCCAAACCAAAGCTGGGTCCCTGCTGAACCCTCTTCCTGAGATGCTGAGGATGGTTCCACCTAAAGCACAAATATTGAGAATAAAACTGAAAAGCTGATATTTCAGAACTAGGAACTCACAGCCCCTACGTGAGCCCCAGCAGGACCAAGTAAAAGGTGGGGTAAGTGTTAGTGAAAGTATCTCACCTCACCCATCAATGTTGATGTGTGATCATTTTGGCAGGAGTCAGATGCGCTAAATTTCACATGATAGTAAAACAATATAAATTGTCCTATAAGAGGAATGTTTATACTATTTAAGACAAAATTTCCAAGTATGTTTATAGATCCTTAGAAACCTCCATCAACTTGGACACTAATGAAAAATCAAATTTCTTGAAGTGCTCTTGTCATCTGCTATATTATCTCAGCATGCCAGTCTATACGATTCTACAAATTATTATGTAGAAGGAGGATATGTATATTTCATATACATATGTATACAACATATACATAATGAAAAATCAAATTCTTTAGTCTTCTTGTCATCTGTTGTATTATCTGCCCTAATATTCCGTATTATTCTCTGTTATTACGTAGTATATATGTATATTGTTCTATATATATTAAACTTACTAATGAAAAATCTAATTTGTTGAAGTCTTCTACTTATCTTCTATATTATTCTATGTAATATTCCAGTATTCCATATATTATGTAGTCGTGTGTGTGTGTATATGACATATCAAGAAGAACTGAAACATTGAAGCATGCTTGTAATTTTGCTGCTGTACTCATAGACATCGTCTCACTTTCTAGTTGAGGCACAATCAAATCCCATCTTCAGGACAGGGATGGGGGCAATGTACCCCTTATCATTACCAAATCAGTGGTATAGCCAAGCAGCTTTAAAAAGGATTATACTATGTTCAAGAAGGAGAATGTACCTACTGTATAGCACAGGGAACTACTCAATACTCTGCAATGGCCTATATGGGAAAAGAATCTTAAAAAGAGTGGATATATGTATGTGTATAACTAATTCACTTTGAGATACACCTGAAACTAACACAACACTGTAAATCAACTATACCCCAATCAAAAAAATTTTTTAAAGGATAATGTGTTATTTCATCCACTATCACAATGATTATCACAGGCAAATACATAGCTTTCAGTTTTTTCTGAAAATGAGTAGTTTTCTAGATTTCTCTACTTGTCCTGTCCTGACATCTCCCATGTTGACATTTGTGTTTCTGACTCTGTCTCGTCCTTCATCTACATCCCTAGAGCAAGCGAAGACATCAAAGACTCATGCATCTTGCCCTTGCACATGCAGTATCAAAACGGCTAACTCAGGAAGCTCTCCTCTCGTTTACTACTGTTGTTTTTTTAACCAAAATATAGTTTATCTACAATATTGTGTTCATTTCTGATGTACAGCAAAGTGATTCGGTGATATGTACTCGAGATGCGCCACTTTTTAGATGTTTCAGCCTCCTTCCATTAGGAAAAAAGAAAACCAGGCACATCTCCTTTAAGGAATTAAAAATTCTTTAATTTCCTGAACTCACTGGGCTAAGGGATTCTGAGTTTTCACACCTTCCAAAGTACATCACTCAGTTCCCAGTGCAGGGGAAAGCACCTCTCCCTGCAGCCCCTTCTCTGGTCTCACCAGGAACAAACTCTGAATATCCAGGGAGTAGACTTGCTGAATAAATAATACCAGTCAGGTCAAAGCCACTCACCCAGAACGGACCCACAGCAAGGCTGGATGCTGAAGACTTCTGTGATGTACTGGATGTGAAGATCCACACTATAGAAAATGGGGAGATGGTCATGAAATAACTGAGAGTCAGAAAAAAAAGAGAAAAGAAGGCACGAGACAGCCGAGATGTATGTATTGGGGGGAGAAGAAGAAAGAAAGGGGGCTGTGATGGAGAGCACAGGTGAGGGGCACAGTCCACCAGAGAAGGAAGGAAACGTGAAGAAGAGAAGCTAAGTGGGATATTTTCCTGCTCCAATATCAAGTGGGCACATCAGCCTCATAGAGTTTAGCTACTTTCTGGAATGAAGCAAGGGAACTTCTGGAGAAATACTGGGCAGGGGGACTTCAGGGTAAAGAGGACTGAGCACGGCTTGTGCAGTAATTGAAGCCATTTATTCAAAGCCCAAGACACTGTTATTATTAAAGGTCTTAGTGAAATCACAATCTCTTATTAAGCGCAGACTCTTCCTCCTTACATAGAGATGCCCATCCCATCTCACCCCAACCCAACTGAGAGACATGACATCTTAGTTCCAGAAAGTTCTCCTTTCCCCAACTAGTAAGCCAAAAACTGGTCTTGAGAGTGAACTGTCCTGTAGGGTCTCCAAGATTTGTTCAAATTTTAGGGTTCTCATATGTTTATCCCTTAACTTCAGAAGAAGAAGAAAAAATAAAGACCTAACTCAAAACTAGAATTCCTCAACTGAATCGCTAGACCATCAACAGACTTAAAATGAATGGCAAGGGTCCACCTCACCCTTGTGCATGAATGTGGGCCCCATTGATGGAGACTGAGATTCCATGGAGCCCAGCAGGCAGCGGGGGCAGCACCACCTCCAGGCCCTGAGCTGCCTGCGCTCGGACCCGAGCTCTGGTGTCCCCAATGTGGACTTGGGCATCCAAATCCGTGTGGTTCATTGGCAGCACCATTCCAATGGAAAGGGTCTCACCTCCTGTGTTGAAAAGAATCCATTAGCCCCTGTGAAGTGGATTTGTGGTCTCAACCGTTTATTCAATTCTAAGATTAGCTTTTGAGATTAAACACGTGGTTAGCCCTGTGCATAATACTCTGATTAAGAGTTTTAATGCCGGGAATTCCCTGGCAGTCCAGTGGTTAGGACTTGGCACTTTCACTGCTGGAACCAGGTTTGATCGTTGGTCAGGGAACTAAGATCCTGCAAGCCGTGCAGCGTGGCCAAAACAAATAAAAATAATTTGAAAAAGCTTTTAATGCCAACCTAATTTTTATCATGAAACTTACAACTCATTTAATAGAGCTACAGCCTATAACTTCAAGGGCATAGAAAGAAAAATTGTCAGGACAATTGTACACAAGAGGCATTAATTCATATCCATACAGAGGCAAATCAAGTAGCTATGATGGTCTTCATAACCAGAAAATAACACCCCATGTCCTTTTTGTAGCCTCTACTTTTCTGAAGATAGAAGTCTAAAGCTCTGTCTTGATTATGCGCCGAGCCCTGTAGCAATGCTATACATGAGCGCAGTCATTCGCAGTTACAGAGCCCTTTCACCCACATTATCCCATTTGACCCTCACACTGTCCTGATAACATATGCAGGGCAGTTAGCAGGACTGGCATTTTGCTTTTGAGGAAACTAAGGCTCAGTAGCCCAGGTCTCAGAGCTGATTAATGGAAATGTGAGGGCCTGAGTCCAGTCTTGTATCTCAATGCCTTTTTAGTTTATTAGCAACTCTACTAAAATGCCATGTATACTACGGACACTTCATTTTATC
The DNA here is from genome assembly GCF_964270905.1 of Leucopleurus acutus. Classification (NCBI taxonomy): domain Eukaryota; kingdom Metazoa; phylum Chordata; class Mammalia; order Artiodactyla; family Delphinidae; genus Leucopleurus; species Leucopleurus acutus. The sequence goes on from NC_139153.1 coordinate 79,614,836, forward strand.
TCATATATGTATTGAGTATCAAGAGGAACAGATATGGCTATCAGATGTTAAATGAAGTTTTGCAGGGTATGTGAAGCAGATAGGCTCTAAAAGGTTATAGAAAATCTGCTTATTGGGGCTATATTTAAAACAATTAGGTGTGTGAATTTGAATTTGGCACTGGCGGACTTTTCAGCTAATGGATCCCAGCCTGCTGTGAAGAAGGAAACCACATGGGGCCAATGTAGAGAGGCCATCTTTGGCCCATTTATACAACACCCAGTATCTGGCAGAATAATGGTGCTCACTTCAATAAAGCATTTATTGAGTGCTACTCTGTGTTAGTTCCTGGGCTATGTACTTTTACCTATTGATACTTTATCTCCATTTTTCCCAATAACGTTGAAAGACTTATTCCTACCTAACAGTTGGAGAAGCTAAAGATAAAGGAAGTTAAGTATTGTGCCCAAGGAGTGGTTGAGCTGGAATTCATTCAGGTCGGGCGCTGACAGCAAAAATCACACTAATGGTCTCTCACATCAAATCCTTCCTCCTCCTTCCCTGCCCCTCTTCTTTTCTCTTTGATTTCATCTTGGCTCTACTGTCATCATCAGCATCAGCATCTCCTGGATGGAGATACGTAGCCCTCCAACTTTCAAAATAAACTTTCCCAACAGGGCACCACTCACTGTGGGTTTTATAACAAGTTCTTCTTTATTCTGCCTGTAGAAAGATCTCATTGCAAGTGTAAATCCTGCAAATAATGCATCATGTTGTATATATCAATAACATGATCTCCTTGGGCTCTTGGTCAATTGTCAAGCTAATCTGAGATGCCTTTGAGGCACTGATGCAATGTATTTATTCTTTTCATTATAGGTGGGAAATTTTATTAAGAGCCAAAATCACTGAAATCTGAATAGAACATGGAGCTCCCTCCTCCCTTTTCTACTTCGTTGGGAAGAATCTAAACCACTAAGGAATTTTACACACTTTGGTCGCCTCAGGCAGCAAATTCTTCTTCTGCACTATCTGAGCTGAATAATATTGAGAAGCTAAAGGACACCTCCCTTTATGTACTCTTGAGCAATGGAAAATGAAAATAGTACCAGAAAAATTGAGTCCAGGCTGTTTCTTTAGGAAATTTGATGGTCTTGTATAATAAACCCTTAGACATGTCTGCCATAAACTCTGTCAACTGGCACCCAATTAACCAGAACACAGTGCTACCTGCTACTTTTCCAAATCTATATGTTATGACATGATAATAAATTGTCATAATTCCATCCAGTCATATCATCTGAATCATCAAAGAAAGATTAAATCATTTCATGTAGTTGGATGCTAAATAATACACTCTTTATATATATGTCTCTCAAGGAACAAGTTAATCAGAATATACTATTTTCTAATCATATCAAATAACTGCTATAAAAGGACCTGCTGCCCCAAATGCTATTTTACAATAAACTGTAAGTGGCTGCGTGCCTGGAATCTGCAACCAGACTGCCTGAGTTCAAATCCCCACTCTGGTACTTACTACCAGGTTGTTACTACCAAGTAACATCTTAAACAAGTAACTTATTCTCTCTGTTCTTTAGTTTCCTAATCTGTAAACTGAGGCTAATAATTCTATAAATTAATGACAAAGATTAATGTCTACTATATGTCTGTGCTATTACTATTGGCACATAGTAGGTACACAATACATATTTACTGAATTTTTAACTTCTAATTCCCATGTCATTTTCAGGATAGAAATGGTCCCAATTTTACAGAGAGAAAAATAGATATAAGGAAATTTATTCAATGATGGCTAAGAGGACAAAATCAGTCTCCAGGTTTTCAGAAAAATAACTTCCATCCAAAATATAATACTATCTTCAATAAAATTAATAGGCCATTGTTTTGCCTTTTTATACAATCAGTGCTCTAAGCTGAAAAGATCCTACAGGATCAGGTAGTTTACCTGCTATGCTGCTTCTGTTTCTGCTGAGAGACACAATTACTGGATTTAAAGAGGAGACGTAAGTAAATGCCTTGGGAAGAACCACAGAATGGTCCCCTCTGATCACAGTCACATTCACTGTAGGTCCATCTTCCCCCTGAAAAATTAATTTTTAAAATCAAAACTCTGGGGACTCCCCTGGTGGTCCAGTGGTAAAGAATCCACCTTCCAATGCAGGGGACGCGGGTTCAATCCCTGGTCGGAGAACTAAGATCCCACATGCCGCGGCACAACTAAGCCCACGCGCCACAACTATTGAGCTCTTGCATCTCAACGAGAGAGCCCATGTGCTGCAAACTACAGAGCCCACTCACCCTGGAGCCCTTGCACCACAACTAAAGAGAGAAAACCCACATGCCACAACTAGAGAGAAGCCCGGGTGCCGCAACGAAGAGACCACACACCATAACAAAAGGTCCCACATGCCTCAACGAAGATCCCGTGTGCCACAACTAAGACCCGACACAGCCAAAAAATTAAGGAAAATAAATAGTTTTTAAAAAATAAAAACTCTGTAAATAAGACTGAGTTGAGCAAAGTCCATACAGAATTAGTTTAAAGGGTTAATTTCAAGAAAATTGTTTTTAAAGACTATATTTGCTACTTTGAAGTCTCTCTCTGTGCCTCTCTGTGTCTCTCTCTGTCTCTGTCTCTCTCACATGCACACACACTCACAGTGACAAGTGCTTAGAATAGGCAAGTGCAGCATCCAACAGATTAAAGAGTAAAGAAGAATGATTTGCAATTAACACACCAATTGGTTCTGCAAAAAAAATGCAATTTCAAATAAACATCTATATCTAGCTAAACTACCCATCAAGTGTGAGAGTACTTTGAGATATTTAAGTACTAAGAAAACTTCCCTCCCACATTTTCTTTCTTGGGGTATTTCTTAAGGCTATTATCTTATAAAATAAGCAATAACCAAAAAAAGAGAAAAAATACTCCAAGAAACAGTGAAGCTACTCAGGAGAGCAGTCAAGGGAAATACTAGGATGAAACGTATAGAATAAATCTAGAAAACACAAGTTAGATTGAAGCAGAAGAAGAGGGAGTTTCAAGAAAAAAGAGCAACTGATATAATGAAATATTTTTTAAGATAGAGGATTTTTATAATAAGGAAGACATGTAAAAAAAAAAACTCTAGGGACTTCCCTGGTGGCACGGTGGTTAAGAATCCGCCTGCCAATGCAGGGGACACAGGTTTGAGCCCTGGTCCAGGAAAATCCCACATGCCGCGGAGCAACTAAGCCCATACGCCACAGCTACTGAGCCCGCGTGCCACAACTACTAAGGCCCACACGCCTAGAGCCCGTGCTCCGCAACAAGAGAAGCCACCACAATGAGAAGCCCACACACCACAACGAAGAATAGCCCCCACTCACCGCAACTAAAGAAAGCCCACGCACAGCAACGAAGACCCAACACAGCCCCCAAAAAAACAAATAAATAAATTTATAAAGTAAAAAACTCTAAGAAAAAGACAAACTATAAAAAATATATATTGCCTGATTCTGTCAGTATCATTCAAATAGTTTAATAATGTAAATATGATTTATTGATTTAACCAACAAATGACACTGTAACTATATTCAAAGGAATTTAAAGTGGTGTTTCAGAAAGGGGGACTGAAGAATGGGGAAGTGGGTACGAGAGAGTATGATTGTCTTACTATTTTCTTTTGAACTTTGCATGTATTGCTTTGTTCAATTAAAAGTTGGCTTTCCTAATTTTTATTCTCTCTAGTAAAAGAAATTCAAACAGTACAAATTTTACCCATTAAAATAGTAAATATAGCTAAAGTGCTGATACTCAATGTTGGCCAAGGCACCAGAAATCAGACATCCACACAGCGATGGTGAGAGTATTATTTAAAAAGAGTTTCAGACAACTGGATATCCATGTCAAAAGCTTTGTATCTCTGTGCTGTTGTTGTTGGCACATAGTAAGTACACAGGAAATTTTGGAAATTATCTAAATGTCCAATAATGGGAAATATACAAATTATAACACAAACATATTAGAATTGCATGCAGTTTATATATAAAAGCTAACATTTCATAATATTTGAATAACTGGATGAGATAAAAATATGGGACCAGAGATCAAAGATTACTCTGAACCCTCTCTTCTTCCAGAGATCTTTATTGTTCAGCAGACAGCCTTCTTTGGGGGTCATGGATGTGCTAGGAATCTTGATGGCACTGAAGTGAACTCTGAATAGGAAGTTCAATTTCAGCTGTGAGCATGACTCTCACCCACAGCACCAGGGAAGGGTCTGGACCAAAAACTCTTATGCCATCTATGGGATAGCACCAGCTGAAGAGGGATGGGAAAGCTAAGGGACTTGTTTTTAAGAAAGAAGGGAAGCAGTAGGGACTAACTAGGAAGCTATTTCATAGGAAACAGACATTCGAGAGGATTCCAAGTTCCACCAGTCACATCCATGCCAGAAAACAAAATTGCTAATGAAAACAGCAATTTTGTAATTTAAGTTAACTTAAATTTGTAATTTAAGTTATTTGCTTACTTGAGAAAGAAGCGAGATTCTAAGATATATGTCTTGCAAACCAACACTCAGAGTGTGCACTAGGTAAATATATTTATTCTGTGGCACTAATACTCATTAAGAGTATGGACTGGGACTGCCTGGTTGTCTTCTTTTAAAAGAGATTAACTGATGCTAATTACAAGCCCCATTGGCGGGGTCAGCTTCCCAGTTCATAACAGAAGTGCTTCCATGTAAGCAACATAAGCATGCTCTCATGATGAAAACGTCATGTCAGTTAACTTAGTTCTAAGGAACGATTCACTGAGAACCTTACACTACACGTTAACAATGGTCACTCACTCAGAGAGGAAATGCCAAAAGATTCCACTTACCTTGGGTGGAACTTTGCATTGAATTCTTCGTGAATTGCTTGTGGTGACATTAATGGCACAAAACTGGGATCCAAATAAAACCAGGCTAACATCTTCCAAACTAGAGCCTCGGATGGTGGCCCAGAGCCCTCCTGTACAAAAGCAGCATTTTCAGATAGGACACACAGCCGTACAGACAGACAACAATTAATTATCCACAAGAGAAATAAATGAAATCAAAATATGAAACTCCTTAGTCAAAACACAAGGCATGTTCAAACTGAAGAAAAAGACTAAACTTAAAAATATAAACTACTAAATGAGATGGGAGATAACAGTGACTGAAGGGCAGAGAGAAGGAGATATTTAAGACTAAAACATAGAGATAAAACACAGACAAGGAACAGAGAAGTAGAGTATCAATAGATGGTCTCTGGAAACTGCTTCTGCTCCAGATTTCTGAACATCATCCCTGTCAATTCGATAAAACATACTCTCTTCCCAAGAAACCAGTATAAGAGAGCAAGTATAAGACAGTAGATAGAGCAGGGGGCCCAGAGTCAGGGCTACAGACTGCTCTACCACTTAGAGCAGGTCATTTGCATTATTGTCCCTGCGTTCACTGGTCCTCATCTCCCTCAACTTTTTCTTTTTTGGCCATGCCACTCGGCTTGCAGGATCTTAGCTCCCCAACCAGGGATTGAACCCGGCCCTCAGCAGTGAAAGCTCAGAGTCCAGGGAATTCCCACTCCCTCATCTTTAAATGACAGCCTTAACCCTTCCAGCTTTGTGATTCGATACCACACAGACTATGTTCTGGTCTCCATAATGATATAGAAGGGACTGTCATTGTCACCAAGTGCCGCCAGGATTTCTGTACTGACCACGGAGGAGGAGCAACCACAGAAACCCCCATCTCCTCACCACAAACGTCAGTAAGAGAAGGAATGGCACCAATCGCACTGATATCACGGCACACAATACCATTTGGAGGACCAGCCCTTGATCCAGCTGATGGACAGGAAGCCCACTTATTGTTGATCAGCAACGATTCTGGTCTGCCATCTTTCCAGAAAGGGATATAAAAGAGGCAGTGAAGCCACCAAATAGAGACACATATCCCATGCCAGTGGGGAGAGGCCACAGAAGCAAGGTTGTCATTCCCCAATGTGTCAGGGTGAGAAAGGAAGTTTATACAACCTGATGAAACTCTTGCAGGAGCATGTGACTAAGTGGAATATTACCCTGAAGTTAAATATATAAACATGCCCTTAAGATTCAGGACAAGACTACAATAAACTTCTAAGTTAAAGAATAACATTGAGGAAGAGCCAACATACATTAGCAACATAAAAGATACAATATCTGGAAACAATCTTGACAAGAACAATTCAAGAGTATGAAGAAATGTGAAGAAAGCTTTGAAATGCTGCTGACAAACGTAACAGATGAGTTAAAACTTAAATAAGAAAACTAAAGTAAATGTACGGAAAGAGTGAACATTGTAAGGTGGCATATCTTTCTTTTTTTTTCTTTTTGAATTTTATTTATTTTTTATACAGCAGGTTATTAGTTATCTATTTTATACATGTTAGTATATACATGTCAATCCCAATCGCCCAATTCATACCACCACCACCGCCACCACCCCACCTGCCACTTTCCCTCTTGGTGTCCATACGTTTGTTCTCTACATCTGTGTCTCTATTTCTGCCCTGCAAACCGGTTCATCTGTACCATTTTTTTAGATTCCACATATATGCGTTAATATACTATGTTTGTTTTCCTCTTTCTGACTTACTTCACTCTGTATGACACTCTCTAGATCCATCCACGTCTCTATAAATGACCCAATTTCGTTCTTTTTTATGACTGAATAATATTCCATTGTATATATGTACCACAACTTCTTTATCCATTCATCTGTCAATGGGCATTTAGGTTGCTTCCATGACCTGGCTATTGTAAATAGTGTTGCAATTAACACTGGGGTGCATGTGTCTTTCTGAATTACCGCTTTCTCTGGGTATATGCCCAGTAGTGGGGTTCCTGGGTCATATGGTAGTTCTGTTTTTAGTTTTTTAAGGAACCTCCATGCTGTTCTCCATAGTGGCTTATCAATTTACATTCCCACCAACAGTGCAACAGGGTTCCCTTTTCTCCACACCCTCTCCAGCATTTCTTGTTTGTAGATTTTCTGACGATGCCCTTTCTAACTGGTGTGAGGTGATACCTCATTGTACTTTCGATTTGCATTTCTCTAATAATTAGTGATGTTGAGCAACCTGTCGTGTGCTTCTTGGCCACTGTATGTCTTCTTTGCAGAAATGTCTACTTAGGTCTTCTGCTCATTTTTTGATTAGGTTGTTTTTTTACTATTGAGCTGCATAAGCTGTTTATATATTTTGGAGATTAATCCTTTGTCCGTTGATTTGTTTGCAAATATTTTCTCCCATTCTGAGGGTTGTCTTTTTATTTTTGTTTTTATTTCCATTACTCTAGGAAGTAGATCAAAAAAAGATCTTGCTGTGATTTATGTCAAAGAGTGTTCTTCCTAAGTTTTCCTCTAAGAGTTTTATAGTGTCCAGTCTTGCATTTAGGTCTCTAATCCATTTTGAGTTTATTTTTGTGTATGGTATTAGGAAGTGTTCTAATTTCATTCTTTTACATGTAGCTATCCAGTTTTCCCAGCACAACTTATTGAAGAGGCTGTCTTTTCTGCACTGTATATCCTTGCCTCCTCTGCCATAGATTAGTTGACCATAGGTGCGTGGGTTTATCTCTGGGCTTTCTATCCTGTTCCATTGATCTATATTTCTGTTTTTGTGCCAGTACCATACTATCTTGATTACTGTAGCTTTGTAGTATAGTCTGAAGTCAGGGAGTCTGATTCCTCCAGCTCCGTTTTTTTCCCTCAAGACTGCTTTGGCTATTTGGGGTCTTTTGTGTCTCCACACAAATTTTAAGATTATTTTGTTCTAGTTCTGTAAAAAATGCCACTGGTAATTTGATAAGGATTGCACTGAATCTGTAGATTGCTTCGGGTAGTACTGTCATTTTCACAATATTGATTCTTCCAATCCAAGAGCATGGTATATCTCTGCATCTGTTTGTGTCATCTTTGATTTCTTTCATCAGTGTCTTATAGTTTTCTGCATACAGGTCTTTTGTCTCCTTAGGTAGGTTTATTCCTAGGTATTTTATTCTTTTTGTTGTAATGGTAAATGGGGTTGCTTCCTTAATTTCTCTTTCTGATCTTTTGTTGTTAGTGTATCGGAATGCAAGAGATTTCTGTGCATTAATTTTGTATCCTGCAACTTTACCAAATTCATTGATTAGCTGTAGTAGTTTTCTGGTGGCATCTTTAGGATTCTCTATGTATAGTCTCATGTCATCTGCAAACAGTGACAGTTTTACTTCTTCTTTTCCAATTTGTATTCCTTTTACTTTTTTCTTCTCTGATTGCCGTGGCTAGGACTTCCCAAACTATGTTGAATAATAGTTGTAAGAGTGGACAACCTTGTCTTGTTCCTGATCTTAGAGGAAATGCTTTCAGTTTTTCACCATTGAGAATGATGTTTGCTGTGGGTTTGTCATATATGGCCTTTATTATGTTGAGGTAGGTTCCCGCTATGCCCACTTTCTGGAGAGTTTTTATCATAACTTGGTGTTGAATTTTGTCAAAAGCTTTTTCTGCATCTATTGAGATGATCATATGGTTTTTATTCTTCAGTTTGTTAATATGGTGTATCACATTGATTGATTTGCATATATTGAAGAATCCTTGCATCCCTGGGATAAATCCCACTTGATCATGGTGTATGATCCTTTTAATATGTTGTTGGATTCTGTTTGCTACTTTTTTGTTGAGGATTTTTGCATCTATACTCATCAGTGATATTGGTCCGTAATTTTCTTTTTTTGTAGAATCTTTGTCTAGTTTTGGTATTAGGATGATGAGTTAGAATGAGTTTGGGAGTGTTCCTTCCTCTGCGATTTTTTGGAAGGGTTTGAGAAGGATGGGTGTTAGCTCTTCTCTAAATGTTTGATAGAATTCACCTGTGAAGCCATCTGGTCCTGGACTTCTGTTTGTTGGAAGGTTTTTAATCACGATTTCAATTTCATTACTTGTGATTGGTGTGTTCATATTTTCTATTCCTTCCTGGTTCAGTCTTGGAAGGTTATACCTTTCTAAGAATTTGTCCATTTCTTCCAGGTTGTCTATTTTATTGGCATAGAGTTGCTCATAGTAGTCTCTTACAAAACTTTGTATTTCTGCGATGTCTGCTGTAACTTCCTTTTCATTTCTAATTTTATTGATGAGTCCTCTCCTTCTTTTTCTTGATAAGTCTGGCTAAAGGTTTGTCAATTTTGTTTATCTTCTCAAAGAACCAGCTTTTGGTTTTATTGATCTTTGCTATTGTTTTCTTTGTTTCTATTCCACTTATTTCTGCTCTGATCTTTATGATTTCTTTCCTTCTACTAACTTTGGGTTTTGTTTGTTCTTCTTTCTCTAGTTCCTTTGGGTGTCAGCTTAGATTGTTTATTTGAGATTTTTCTTGTTTCTTGAGGTAGGCTTGTATTGCTATAAACTTCCCTCTTAGAACTGCTTTTGAGCCTCCCATAGGTTTTTGGATCGTCGTGTTTTCGTTGTCATTTGTCTCTAGGTATTTTTTGATTTCCTCTTTGATTTCTTCAGTGATCTCTTGGTTATTTAGTAATGTATTGTTTAGCCTCCATCTGTTTGTGTTTTTTACGTTTTTTTCCCTGTAATTCATTTCTAATCCCATAGCGTTGTGGTCGGAAAAGATGCTTATGATTTCAATCTTCTTAAATTTACCGAGGCTTGATTTGTGACCCAAGATGTGATCTCCTGGAGAATGTTCTGTGTGCACTTGAGAAGAAAGTGTAATCTGCTGTTTTTGGATGGAATGTCCTATAAATATCAATTAAATCTATCTGGTCTATTGTGTCATTCAAAGCTTGTGTTTCCTTATTAATTTTCTGTCTGGATGATCTGTCCATTGGTGGAAGTGAGGTGTTAAAGTCCCCCACTATTATTGTGTTACTGTCGATTTCCTCTTCTACAGCTGTTAGCAGTTGCCTTATGTATTGAGATGCTCCTATGTTGGGTGCATATATATTTGTTATATCTTCTTCTTGGATTGATCCCTTGATCATTACATAGTGTCCTTCCTTGTCTCTTGTAACATTCTTTAAGTCTATTTTATCTGATATGAGTATTGCTGCTCCAGTTTTCTTCTGATTTCCATTTGCATGGAATATTTTTTCTATCCCCTCACTTTCAGTCTGTCTGTGTCTCTAGGTCTGAAGTGGGTCTCTTGTAGACAGCATATATATGGGTCTTGTTTTTGTATCCATTCAGCAAGCCTGTGTCTTTTGCTTGGAGCATTTAATGCATTCATATTTAAGGTAATTATCAATATGTATGTTCCTATTACCATTTTCTTAATTGTTATGGGTTTGTTTTTATAGGTCCTTTTCTTCTCTTGTGTTTCCCACTTAGAGAAGTTCCTTTAGCATTTGTTGTAGAGCTGGTTTGGTGGTGCTGAATTCTCTTAGCTTTTCCTTGTCTGTAAAGCTTTTGATTTCTCCGTCAAATCTGAATGAGATCCTTGCCACGTAATCTTGGTTGTAGTTTCTTCCCTTTCATCACTTTACATATATCATGCCACTCCCTTCTGACTCATAGAGTTTCTGCTGAGAAATCACCTGTTAACCTTATGGGAGTTCCCTTGTATTTTATTTGTCATTTTTCCCTTGTTGCTTTCAGTAATTTTTCTTTGTCTTTTATTTTTGCCAATTTGATTACTATGTGTCTCGGCATGTTTCTCCTTGGGTTTATCCTGCCTGGGATTCTCTGTGCTTCCTGGACTTAGGTGGCTATTTCCCTTCCCATGTTAGGGAAATTTTCGACTATAATCTCTTCAAATATTTTCTCGGGTCCTTTCTCTCTCTCTTCTCCTTCCGAGACCCCTATAATGCGAATGTTGTTGTGTTTAATGCTGTCCCAGAGGTCTCTTAGGCTGTCTTCATTTCTTTTCATGCTTTTTTCTTTATTCTGTTCCATGGCAGTGAATTCCACCATTCTGTCTTCCAGGTAACTTAACCGTTCTTCTGCCTCAGTTACTCTGCTACTGATTCCTTCTAGTGTATTTTTCATTTCAGTTATTGTATTGTTCATCTCTGTTTGTTCTTTAATTCTTCTAGGTGTCTGTTCTTTAATTCTTCTAGGTCTTTGTTAAATATTTCTTGCATCTTCTCGATCTTTGCCTCCATTCTTTTTCCGAAGTCCTGGATCATCTTCACTATCATTATTCTGAATTCTTTTTCTGGAAAGTTGCCTATCTCCACTTCATTTAGTTATTTTTCTGGGGTTTTATCTTGTTCCTTCATCTGGTACAAAGTCCTCTGCCTTTTCATTTTGTCTATCTTTCTGTGAATGTGGTTTTTCCTTCCACAGGCTGCAGAATTGTAGTTCTTCTTGCTTCTGCTGTCTGCCCTCTTGTGGATGAGGCTACCTAAGATGCCTGTGGCATACCTTTCTAAGTTAAACCAAAGCATCAATACAATCATGATAAAAATACAAAAAACATTTTTAATTTAAATTAGACATGCTGATTTTAAAATTCAATGAAAAACAATAGCCAGAAAACAAAATTTCAAAAATAAGAGTGAAGGGGTCTTCTGCCAGACATTAAAATACCTTACAAATCAGTTATAATTGGGGAGATCAGGTGGCAGAGTAGGATGATGCAGAGCTCACCTCCCCCAACAAACACATCAAAATACATCTACATGTGGAGCAACTCTCACTGCAAACAACCTGGATGCTGGCATAAAGGTTCTTCTACAACCAAGGCTGTAAGAAAATCCTCACAGAGTTGGGTGGGAAGGGAGGAGAAGCAATCAGCTCAGGACCCACACCCCTAGCAGGGGACACAGAAGAAAAGGGGGATATCTCAGGCTCGGGGACCCCCCCTGGAGAGTGAGGGGTTTGAGCCACATATTGGGCACCCCAACCCTAGGGCTCAACACCAGGAAGATGAGTCCTGAATTGTGTCCCCCTCAAAATTCATATGTTGTAGTCCTGGCCACTTGTACCTCAGAATGTGACCTTATTTGGGAATAGGGTCATTACAGATGTACTTAGCTAAGACAAGGTCATATTGGAGTAGGGTGGGTCCTTAATTCAATATGACTAGTGTCCTTATAATAAGGGAAAATTTGGGCACATAAAAGACACAGGGAGAACACCATGTGAAGACAATGGCAGAGATCAGGGTGATGCTTTTACAACCCAAGGAATGCCAGAGATTGCCAGCAGACTACCAGAATCTTGGGGAGAGGCATGAAACAAATTCTTTCTCACAGGTTGTTGCAGAAGGAATCACCTCCACTGACATCTTGATACCAGACTTATGGCCTCCAGAACTATGAGACAATAAACTTCTGTTATTTAAGCCATCTAGTTTGCAGTACCTCGTTAAGCAGCCCTAGAAAACTAATACAGACCCCTAACCCACACTATATACGAAAATTAACTAAAAATGAATTATACATCTAAATGCAAGAGCTAAAGCTATAAAACTCTTAGAAGAAAATACAGGCATAAATCTTGTGACATCGGATTAGGCAATCGTTTCTTAGATAGGACACCAAGGAACAAGCAACAACAATAAAATGATAAATATATATTTCTAAGAGATATTGCCCTAGTCCAACCCAACATTCTCTCTCCCCTGGATGGCTTCAGTAGCCTCCATCCTTGCCTCCCTACAGTATCTCCTCACACAGCAGCCTAAGTCAGATCATGTTGCTTTTGCACTTAAACTTTTCCAATGGCACCTGTCTCGCTCAGAATTAAAGCCAACATCCTTTCAGACTTCCCTGGCAGTCCAGTGGTTAGGGCTCTGAGCTTCCACTGCAGGGGGCGCAGGTTGAATCCCTAGTCAGGGAGCTAAGATCCCACATGCCACACGGCATGGCCAAACAACAACAACAACAACAAAAACCCAATATCCTTTCACAGCCTCTAAAGCCATATGATCTGCTCCCAGTCATCTCCTACCACCCCCCTCACTCAATTTATTCCAGCCACAGAAACCTCCTTGGTTGGAACAAGCTGAGCTCATTCTGACTTAAGATTTTATCATTTGGTGTTCCCTCTGCCTAGAATCTCCTCGAAGATTTCCCCAGGACTCATTCCTTCACTTCCTCCCTGTCTCCACCCTCCAGTGACATCCTTGTCATTTCTCCAGTGCCAGTGACCATCCTATCACAACCACCACTCCCTCTGTCACTATTCCCCTGCTTTATTTTTCTCTTACACACTTACCTCCAGGAGAGCAGGGACTTTGTTTCAATTTATTGTATGCTCAACATTCATAGTGACTGGCACATAGTAAGAGCTAAATAAATTGCTGTCATTATTATTGTTGATAATAATTAAAAGTTGGAGAGGCAGTGACAATGCCATTCCCATTTGAAAGCTGAAGTGCCTCACAAGCGTCCACACCTTAGGACCTAACACACAGAAATGAACCAATATTTTTTTTTAATCCTTTTAAGGGCACTTGGCATATGGGCAAGTGGTGATTTGGAATATTACTGATCACATTATTACACATATTCATTACATACTCAACTGTTCTGTAAATTCCTTGTTGGTAGGACTCAGCCTGGTTCTCTTTAAATCCCCAATAGCGGTGTTGCTCAAACTGCCCTATTCATAGAAATTGCCTGAGGATCCTGTGAACATGCAGATTGATTAGGAGGTGAGAGATGGGGCCTGAGACTGCATTTCTAACAAGCTCCCGGATGATGGAGATACCGCTGGTCCAGAACCACACTTTGAGAACCAAGGTCTTCAGCACCTGGCACAGGGCTTTCTGCAGGGTGGCTTAGTCAGTGTTGAGTGATGGATGGATGGATGGACTGACTGATACTGGTTGGTACTAGGTAGGTGGCAGGGTGGAGGAAGGGTTCAGAGGGAAAGTTTAAATCCAGTAATAAAGTAGCAGCTAGAATCTCTCTCTCCTTCCATTTCCCCTCAGTCATACCAGAGATTAATTTGGACCCACCCAACATTATCCCTTCTCTGAATTTTCCATCTTTCACTAAAATACAGAGGGGTGGTGTACAGTCCTCCTAGACAAACCCTTCACCATGTATTGTTGGTATAGCATACCCTGACAGGGTAACCAACTCAACTCAGTTTGTCTGGGATTTTCCAAGTTTTAGCACTTAGAGTTCCATGTCCCAATTTTAACACTGAAAGTCTTGCATCCTGGGAAACCCCTCAGTCCCAGGAAACTGGGACAGTTGGCCAGTCTGCCTGTGTGAGTCACTCTGTGTAGAGGACAAAGCTGATTGAGTCACCTGTCTGCCCTGGAGGTACCTGCAGTCCAGTGGGGGAGTCGAGTGAGGACGGAAGGTGTGGCCTGAACTGCAAAGATAACTTTATAGGAAGATCAAAGCCACTTATACATCTGGTGGGAAGACTCAAACCAATAGTTATTGGGTTAATATAGAGTGTGATCTTTCACTCTGAGCACCACAGACAATCTGGCTTCCTCCTTAAATCACTGAGAAATAAGGGCAAGCTTGTTCGGTTTTATGTGCAGAGAAGAAAAAAGCAGCCCTCTTGATTTACTCTATAAGGCCAAGTAAATTCAGAAATCAACTGTTCCTTTGAACAATGAATTTGTAGCCAGGAAACACTACTTTAATAAGTGTTCTAAGCCACGAATCTTTGGCCAACAGAATAAACAATGACAAAAATCCAAGGCATTAAGGAAAAATTTTTATGCTCTAAAAATCATATATTAACATATAAAGCATGAGTGTTCCTGAGATTCTTGCAGTCTGGCTGGGTTGTTTTAAACAGGCTGTGTCCCTCAGAAAGCCTGGGGAGAGCCTTGGTTGCCATGGCACTAAGACCCAATGCACGGGGCTGATGCTGGCAAGCCCTGCTGACCTCTCCATACCCCACTACTCAAATGGTAGTTGGCTTTGACTGCTAGCCAAGTATCCGAGTGTACGTCATTTTACAAACATTTGTGAAACACCCATTAAGTTCCTAGTGGGCCAGGCCTGTACTTCACATTTGCAAATGCTTTTAATTTTCAAGGGACTTTCCCACCTGTTGGCTCATTTTAATCTCACTCAAAACTAAGAGGTCTAAGCATTGTTCAGCCCATTGCATGGGTAAGACAGCATGCTGAGGTAGAAGCAGCAGGAGCCTTGGCATCCCACAATCCTGGTTTGCATCCTAGCTCCACCTCTTTCCATCAGGAAGCCTTGGGGAAGTCACTCTTCTCTTAGAAATACTATTATCTCATCTGAAAAAATGTGGATAATAATTCCACCTTTCCAGCGGCTGTAAGCATTTAGGGTGTGCGACTACCTAGAACAGGTACTCAGTAAACGATCCTGTGCCCATCCTCATCACTGTTAGGAAATTAAGTCCCACAGAAGTATCTGAAACTTCTAAGGTCACACTTCTGATTTTGGCAGGCTGAAAACCCAGGCACATGTCCTAACTCCCCCTCCTAGTGTCATTTCCATTTGATCAGATTGTCCCAATGACTCAATGATTGACCCAGTGATGCCTGACGCCATCAGCCAAACTATGGTCCTTTAGGTGGCAAGTGAGTTCATTTAAGGGCTCAAATGTCTATTACTCATTGGAAGAAATGCTGATGGCAGAAAACAGAAAGCTGTGAATCACAGTGGCTACAGAACTTATTCCACGGCAGGACTAGATTCCTGCAGATGGGCAAGAATGCTAGCTTCAGAGGGTCAGATGCAAGGCAGGTGCCCCCAGATTACCAATGTCTGCAGCTCTGGAAGGCTCCACAGCATCCAGTCTGGGCTCCACGTTTAGGAAGAGGCCTCCTCCACTGGCACTGACGGCAAGACCAGAGGGTCTCACCAACACTGAAATCTGATGCACTCCAACGGGCAGCAGGCCTGTCTGACACACCACATTCGTTTGGTTTGAGAAAATAACTTTGCAACTTGTTTTGTTCACTGTAACCTGCAAGGCCTCGGAGTCACCAGAGAAACCACTTCCAGTAATATAGACCAGTAGGTCAATGTCATCTTAAAAGAAAGAAATTAAAAGAAAGAAATCATTTCTCAGTGATATCACTCCATTTACAAGAACTCTATCAAATGTTCATTCCCTCTCACCTTCCTCTCCCAAAATTCAAGGAATTAAATGCTGACTCATGTATTGGAATCTATATTGATTTTAATAGCGTAGAGCCCTCATCTTAAACTTTCTCAAACTAGTGATGAGAAATCACTAGTCAACAAAAAATGGGGAAAAAAATAAAAATAAAGAAAATTTCAAAACAAGGGACAAAGAGAATACAACATTTTTTTTGTGTGTGTGTGGTACGCGGGCCTCTCACTGTTGTGACCTCTCCCGTTGCGGAGCACAGGCTCCGGACGCGCAGGCTCAGGAGCCATGGCTCACGGGCCCAGCCGCTCCGCGGCACGTGGGATCTTCCCGGACCGGGGCACGAACCTGTGTCCCCTGCATCGGCAGGCAGACTCTCAACCACTGCGCCACCAGGGAAGCCCAACATTTTAAGTCATCAAAAATCCACCATTTCAGGACTTCCCTGGCAGTCCAGTGGTTAAGACTCTGCACTTCCACTGCAGGAGGCACAGGTTCGAACCCTGGTCAGGGAACTAAGATCCCACATGCCACACGACGCAGCCAAGAAATTAAAAAAAAAAAAATCCACAATTTCAAATCATAACCATTTCATTTAGATTGGCTAAAAAATTCACCTTCTGCTGCATCACTCAACATCCACCCCATGAACGGACACACCTTCTACCCACACATCACCAGGTACACGGCGTCCAACAAGTCACTCTCAGTCTAAAGTTCACGCACAGAAATAGACCCACAGACATAGAAGACAAACTTATGGTTATCAGAGAGGAAAGAGGTGGGGGAGGGACAAATTAGGAGGTTGGGATTAACATATACACACTACTATATATAAAACAGATAAGGACCTAACGTATAGCACAGGGAGCTATACTCAATATTTGTAATAACCTATAAGGGAAAAGAATCTGAAAAAGCATATATATATATATATATATATATATATATAACTGAATCCCTGTACTGAAACTAACATGACATGGTAAATCAATTATACTTCAAAAAAAAATAAAAAATAAAGTTCACGCCCATCTCAATGCCAAGTGCACATCATACCGAGGGCATACCACACAGAGTGGACCCGGGGAGTTGACCCTTCAAGGTATTGGAAGGAACAGGAACCTGAACAATAAGCTGGTATGTCGTTCACTCGCACAACCACCTGGAAAAGACAAAAGCATTAAAAGCAAACGTACATGTTTCATATGCTCCAGCGTATTAATAAAGTACTTGTAAAGTTTGCCCAAATTAAAATGTGTTAATGATTTACTTATTCTCTTTTTTTTCCTTCTATTTTCCAGTAATAGACCCTAAATTGTAAAGCATGACTCCAAACATGTTAGGCCTTTTAAAACGATGGTAAATAAGCGGAAACCTAACATTTTTGCAATTAAATATGTTCAATCTGGAGTAAATTCCCTCTCTGTCACATAGAAGTAAATTCAAACTGAGTGAGAACTTTTTATCACTTTATATTTTCAACTGAGTACCTACTTCCTGTGAAAAGCCCTGTCTTTGCTGGTAAATGCCAGTGAAGTAGGCACCTCTGTTCTACCATGCTACATGGATGTGTAACTGAAGATCAGAGTGTATTTGGACATTTGGCTTGGGGTCTTTTTTATCCTAAAATGGGAGGTCCCCAAGAATAAATTATATGTCTTTTCCTCTCACTGGGACTAAGGTTAATCTAATAGAACTCTACAATACTTGGAGATAAGAAAGGCGAAAAAGATTGAACTCTGAATCTCTACATATAAAATAAGGATTAAAAGCACACACACTATATTTATGATAGTGTTTGCTTATAAGGGAAGGGGTACTGGGATGGCATGAAGGCACAGGTGATAAGAAATTCTTCATCTGTAGTGTTTCACGTTATTCATAAAGACCAAAAATAAAATAAAATAAATACATCAAATGTTGGCAATTGTTAATCCTCATTTGGGTACCCAGGTGTTGGTTATATTATTCTTTATAGTTTTGCATTTCAAAATTGTCTCTAATTAAAAGCAGATGACTTATAACAAGAGTATGGGCAGATGGGAAATAGCAAAGGACATTTTAAAGAGAAAAGGGGTTGACTTAGCTCATTTACTTTCCAAGGCCACTGTGTGGAGGTATAAGTCATATGTAGCTAGAGAGGTTCTCTATTTTTGGTACCATAGTAGCATCAATAATTATAATAACAGATGCTGTATTTACAAAGCACTTATATTTTCAGCGTACTCTCCATACCCTGTGGAGGTAGAAAAGCACGGCCACAGCTCTCTCTGTTTTGCGAATTAGAAAGCTGACCTTTAGGATTGGTCCACATTACAAATCAGGAGGGGCTGCAGTAGACCTGAAACTAGTATTTCACTTTGGGTGGCCCATCCGCTCTCACCTGAGTGTACTGGTTGGCAGTGACCAACATGTCTCCAAATATGGGTCCAAGGAAGACTCCACCATCATATACCACACGAGTGGTTACAGCAGGGTTAACTCCCGTTAGGTTTTCATCAGATACCTAAGATGGTTACAGTTCTGGTGAATTCTGCCATGGAATCAAGTCTAATCTTGCTTAAAACAAATAACAAAGGGTGTTTTCACATTCTGTTTAAGATAATCAGATAGCTACAAAGTGAAAATGGAGAGACAGGGGCTTGAAATCTAGTAACCTAATAGTAAGTAATGGCTAATGAAAGCCCCAGTAGACTAGAAGAATATTTATATGCAAGTAGAGTTACCCAAAAAAATGCACACTATACTGATCTTCTAAGTCTTAAGATATTTTGTTTCCATGTGCTTTTCTATTTTACAAGTTTTCAATCCAAAATATTAAAATAAAATGTCTGGAAACAAGTGCCATGAGATGACTCCTATCCTTCCTCCATCTCCACCCAAGGATTTTTTTTGAAAACCAGATGACCTGCAATACCAAATAACAAGAATAAAATTTCATCTCGGGTTTCACTTCATAAAACCAAACGCTAGATGATCATTAGATTATTTTTTAAAACCCTAAATATGCAAGAGCATCTGGTTTTGTCATTATCCAAAGACAGCAAATCCTTTCCTAAACTTCCTTCTGCTGTGCCATCTGCCTCCATGATAATCTAAGTCAATCACATCTGCTTAAATTATGCAATAACAGATGTGGAATTATTGTATGCTGGACACTGACCAACAACTTCTCTACCTACATCAAGTTAGAAAAGGTGATGTTGGGTTTAAACTGCTTTATCAGGAATATGAGGTATAAAATACGTCTTGAAAACTTTCAGAAAGATCATTGAACCCCTTTACTTGAATATTCCAACAAAATTCACAAATCATGACAGTTTTCATTCATATAATTCTGATTTTTTTTCACAAAATTGCTCCAGAGCACTAAATCCACAAAACCAAAAGGGATACCATACATACCATTATAAAGCTGGGCAAGTCCCCAACCTGGTTGGACCAGGAGAGAGTCCACACATGTTCAGAGCAAGACTTTAGATCCTCCGTCACAGTGAAGTCACTGACATTAAGGTACCTAGATGTGAAGTCATCAGCGTTGGTTTGTAAGAGCTTTTGGAGGTGACTAGCTGAGATGTGCACAGGGACAGCTGTGGGAGAAGGTCATGATATAAAACGTACAGGACACTAATTAGTCCACCTTGCAGCATCTCATCATCAAAACAGCAGAGAATACACATCAGAATGCCTACTACACACGCAGAGACCATCAAGTTCAAGAAAATCCTCAGTCCAGTTAAGCCATTTTTAGGGCAAATATAAGTAGGTGCTCACTTTTTATATCATGGTCCCTTTAACCAGCATCACATCTCTCAAGCAGAGAACACAATCGCATCAGACAAACCTATCTCAACTGTCAACTCAAAATGTAAATTCCAGACACCCTGGTAATCCCTGAAAGTCTAATTAAATATTGGGTTTTCCCCGGAAAAATTTAGCTGGCCCTGTGAACAGGGAAAAGTTGGCCGGCCACCTTTCACAAGGAGTAGGGAAGGCACAAAG
The DNA here is from genome assembly GCF_964270905.1 of Leucopleurus acutus. Lineage (NCBI taxonomy): Eukaryota > Metazoa > Chordata > Mammalia > Artiodactyla > Delphinidae > Leucopleurus > Leucopleurus acutus. The sequence goes on from NC_139153.1 coordinate 79,634,899, forward strand.
CAGCTGACACCCATAAAAACTTAGCCAACCAAGCTGAGGAATGTTGGCATTGAACTTCGGTTTCTCCATTACAATTTCCTTTAAGCCCAACCACCTGCTTCCCCATCTCACATCCCCGCAGAGAAATAACAGCACTTTGGGCTTAAGCCTTGCTGTGTTTGAACGCTGTTTCATGCTTTACCAAAAGTTTCCATTTCCTTAGGTATCCCAACATCTCTGTGAGGCGGGTCATCTAAATATCCTAATACCTCCTTGGGAGATGAAGAAAATGAAACCCAGTGTGATTCAGAAGCCTGTCAACCAAGTGAGAGGGGTTTAGATTAAAACCCAGGTTGCCTTCTACCTACTCAAGAGCTTTCCTTTTGAATCTCACACTGCCCTGGAGTGTTGGTGAAATACCACTGTATTTCCAAAATGCAAACAAAATTCTCATCTTTTTTGAAAAGATTTTATATGCCATTTGAGGGCCATTTCAAATGGCCAGGTGAAGGCTGGCTTTCCCCCCAGCTGTTCTACAGGCAGTGATGTAAGGAATATCAGCAACAGGATATGACAGCAGGAAAAGTCTCTCTACAGACAGGCTGCAGCTTTCTCATTAGTGAGAAGGGAAACAGCACAGTAGTGGGCTTCATAGAGGCAGGGCTCTGATGAACTTATTCACCCACTTATCAGACTCCAATAGCCCAGGGGCCATCAACTTTTCCTAATTTGCCCTACTAGAGTAAAAACTCCGCTCCATTCCTCCAGCCAAGAAGATTCTTTGCAAGTCCAGCATCTTTCTGCTTGAGGACAGAAGACTCCTGGACCATTTGCCAATTTTTTTTTTTTTTTGAGGTACGTGGGCCTCTCACTGCTGTGGCCTCTCCCATTGCGGAGCACAGGCTCCAGACGCGCAGGCTCAGCGGCCATGGCTCATGGGCCCAGCCGCTCTGCGGCATGTGGGATCTTCCCGGACCGGGGCATGAACCCGTGTCCCCTGCATTGGCAGGCGGACTCTCAACCACTGCGCCACCAGGGAAGCCCATGTGCCAATTTTTATACAGCCATTCTTGAGTTCTCCTGAGCCTCCTTTCTGATTCCCCTATGTTTTTACCAAATAAATAACATATAATCACGTCTAATCCTGTCCTTTGTGAGATGTGTATGTACTTGAAGATTTAGAAACTGTTCTACCCTCATCGCAGCTGAAAGCTCTTTCTACATGTGTTATGATTCCTAAAATCCTCAATATCATATGGTGTCACTGTGGAGTTTAATTTGGAAGGGCCGTGGCTACCATGGATTTTGGCCTAGGAAACTCCAGAGAGAAGAAGACCGAACTGAGAAGCAAAGACTGAAGTTCATACCTGGACCCTGCCATCAACTATTTTTATGAGCTTTGGGCAAGCCTGAGTATAGTGGGCTGAATGGTGGCCCTCAAAAAGATATGTCACTGCCCTGATCCCAGGAAACTATGAACATTACTTTATAAAGCAAAAGATGTGGTTAAGGATCTTGAGAAGAGGAGTTCATCCTGGATTATCCAGATGGGCCCTAAACGCACTCATACACAGACGAGGAAGAGACAGTGTGACCAGGGAGGCAGGGGTTGGAGTGATGCACCCGCAGCCAAGGGATGCTGGCAGCCACCAGATGCTGCGAGAGGCAGGGAACAGATCCTCCCCTAGAGCTTGAGGAGGGAGAGTGGCCCTGACAACAACTTGACTGTGGACTCTGACCTCCAGAACTGGAAGAGAATAAATTTCTGTCGTTTTAAGCCACCAAGGTTGTATAATTTGCTGTTGACAGCCCCAGGAAGCTAATCCACTCAGTTTCCACATCTACAAAACTGAAAGATTGGGATATTAACAATGATATGCTGTTGTTATTATCCAGATCTTTAACTTTAAGAAGGTCATTCTCAGACACTGGAAAACAAAATAACTTTAAGACTGTCACCCTGCCTGGCAGGATGTTGTCAAATGAGAAACACTGCACTCCCAATGGCCCCTTTACCAGGAATCACTGTGTGAGAAAGCTGGATGCGAAAGTGTCCTCCTAAAGGTGGACTTGCCCTCTGTAGTCTCTGTGTTGTCACCTGGACCAACCCGGATCCTTCTTCTGCTCCTTCAGTGGGCACAGAGCTGTGACATACCAGAAGCAAAGCATTAGCCATGGGGACCCTCCAGCAGTTGCTCCAGACAGAACATAGCTCCATCTCAAAGACCAGCGGTCTCCCATGTTTCCAGACCATGAGCTCAAGCTCCCAAGTACTGGGCACCCCTCTCCCATCACAGCAGAGGAAATGTAAGGTAAATATGAGGGTTCTTTAGGGCATTCCACAGTTCCCCTCTATTGATCCTGGAAGCACAGGGATGCAGAGCAAAGAGTGATGACTCTGGTCCTCACAGCTCTGGTCCTGATGCAGAGTGGAAGGAGAACCCATTTGCACAGTCAGATGAAAACTTGGGCCCTAGTCCACAGATCCTCTGCACTCAGTATCCCCAGCAGAAACAGGCCACTCCATCTAGTGCAGTCCTTATCCAGCACCTGTATGCAAACACACTGCCTGACTAATCCTGCTTTTAATACAATAAATAAGTCAAATAAATCATGACACACCATGAGATGGAATACTATTCAGCCATTAAAAACCATATCTAGAAGCAGGCTTAATGAAATGGGGAAATATTCCATTTATACCAGTAGGTGAAAAGGGCATGTTACAAATATAGTGTCTTATGTGTGGTCCCAATCTGAGATTTAAAAAGCAAACATATACATGTATATATGCATATAAAAACTGCCTGGGGAAAAAGGCTGTTAGAATATGGATCCAGTGCATTAACAGAAGCTATCTCTGAGCAGAGGGATTCTGAGTGCTTTGTAACTTTTCCTAAGTGTTTTTCTGTATTTTCCTAATTTTCAACAACAAACATGTGTGATTTCAATCAATAATATTACCTAAGTGCTACATATTGATGTGCATACTTAAACCATACAGAAGATACTATCTGTTTTGGGGGCCACTCTGAAGGTTGTCCTGACTTGCTCAAGCTGGAGGCTTCCAGAAGGAACTAAGGGACTTGAGGAAAACTCAGAAAGGGAGGTTGTGGGAATTCCCTGGCGATCCAGTGGTTAGGACTCTGCGCTTCTACAGTAGGGGGCACGGGTTTGATCCCTGGTCAGGGAACTATGATCCCAAATGCCACGCGGCCAAAAAAAAAAAGGAGGTTGTGAGGACCCCTCTAAGTGTGGACCTAAATTACACTCCATCATTTCAGAGTTAATAACTACATAATTCAGTAGGTTTGGAGCACAGGACCACGGGCTGGGTAATCTGACAGCTCCCTCTCCACCATTGAAGCTCTTTCCCTCCTTCATTCTATTGATTTCCGTGTCTGTCCTGCCCAGAGGCCCATGAAACACTAAGTCAAGGAAAATGGAGCACAGATTCAAGGTTTCTTTGCCTACTTTTCACACATTGTCCAAAGCATAGTATAAGTAGGAGAACTCATTTCGAAACATGTTAGAAAGAGATGGGAGGAAAAAAGAAATTTTAAAGACAGGGCATCTCAATTCTTCCCATCCTACTTGGATTTTAGTGAATATTTAAAAGAACAAATTACAGCATACATGTGTTCCAAGAGCTTGGAGGAGACTTGATTCTTAGTTACTGCTTTGTAAACTGTGGCCAGAGAGGTTTGATTATTGAAGAACCAATGCTTATGGCGCTCTAGTGCCATCTGGTGGTGAGCTCTTAGAACTGGCTGGTTTTGTTCCTTTGGCTATTTCCTTTGGCCTCAAATGATTCCAGTAAGATTAATACATGGGGAATGGAAGGAGAGGAACAAGGTTTTCCTCTCAAACAGTGGTAATGTGAACCTCTGAAAAGCATAAAAATACAACTACCTGTAAACAAATTCACTAGGAACTAGTTCTCAAAATGTAGTCCCCAGATCAACAGAATCAGCATTGCCTGGGAACTCATTAGAAATGCAAACTATCAGGTTCTGCCTCAAACGTACTGAACTATGATGGTGTGGTTAGGGGCCAGCAATTTGTGCTTTAACACAACCTCCAGGTAAGTCTGATACGGCATTCTTAAGACTGAGAACTATTGCTTTGAGCAACACGGCAGGTAGCTTTTCCTGATAAAAAGTCTCACCTCTGTGTCTTCTAAGGGCAGTTAACAATTTTAAGCAAGGATAGGTGAGCAAAGATGGTTCCCTACCTTGCAGTGATGAGCGGGAGCTCCAAGCCACACCCTGCCAACCAGGAGGTCACACTGTAGACAGGAGGGGATCCCACCACAGAGAGCAATTCCAGCAGATTCCCGCCAGGGCGAGCTGTTCCAGAGTCAGCCTGAGAAACTAGAGACCAATGATCCAATCATTATCAAGTAAATCAAGATGGAAGACCTGCTGTGTGGAAGGTCCCCGTTGGAGAGGTTGAGTTACTCACATCCCAGCATACACTTAAAGCAGAGATTCCTACCTACCTGCTGCCAGGAAGAGAAAAGGAAGAGGAAGTAGGAATTTAGTTGCAAAAGGAAACTGCAAGGTCATGGTATACGGAGACGATGACTAATTCCACAGCAGAGTTCAATAAGCCCCAAGTCAGCCAAGCATCACTGCCTGTATCATTGGCGGTTCCCACCACGACACCACCACACATACACACAGCTCATCTACGGCAGTGTGGACTGCCCCCCTTCCTCCTTTTCTTCCCAAAGCCTGGTAGCTCCAGGAACACAAGCTTATCCCCCTTGGGAACACTGAACACACAAAGCACATACCAGAGGTACTTGAGTTTTATCCGCAGCATGGCGTCAACACGTGTGCAGAGAGAGTGCAAGCTTTAAGATGGACCAGTGTTCAAATCCTTATTTTCCGCTTCTATTGGGTTACTATTTGGCTAATCACTATAACCTCTGTACGACTCTGTTTTCTCATTGATAAAGTGGGACTCATGACAGGTATCAGTCTGCATGGCAGGGAGAGTTTAGTGAGATGGCAGGTTTAAATGACCAGCAAATATAGTTTAATATCCTCTTTTCCTCCTACCAGGCACCATGTAAAGGCAGCTTCTTTTCCAAGTCTGTACAATCGAGGCAGTCTTTGCAGGCCCAATGCTGAGCACAATGCCAAGCACAGAGTAAGGGCTCAATAAAAGTTTATTTGCTCAGTTGAGTATGGAGTCATTGAAGGTTTGGCTCTGGTGTCAACCATCTCTGGGTTCCAATATCCCCCACATACCAGCTGATTTGAGGCAAGACACTTAGTATCCAGTCAGCTTTGGTTTCCTCATCTATAGAGTGGGGAATCACAGGACCATCTCATGGGGTTCTGAGAATTAAATGAGAAATATTTGGGAGCTACCACTAGATGAAAAGACCTTTCACAGAGGACATTCGGTGGGAGAATATAACCAAGTATTAAGCTGATCAGATAAATGTCAGACAATTAACCATGAATATGGAGCCCTACTGTGTAGAGTTTATGTTACCATTAAATAATACTCACAGGAAACTTGTGGCCATCAGGACGACTGGACAGTGGGAATCAGATGGTTTTACCCAAGCCATCTCCCATCTTTCTTGTCTCTGCCTGCCTGCTCCCCTCCCACCTCACCCTTACATGGCTCCAGATACTGGAGCATTTGGTGGCGAAGCGGTGATGGCAGTGAGAAAGGATTCTGGATCCTGGGCCTTGAGGGTTTGGGAAGGATAAAGGGCAATGACACCTATTATCCAGTCCTGAGTTTCCCAGTCCAGTCAGTGGGTTCGAGTGCACGCTGTAATGATCCCCTCAGTGCTCTGGGAATCTGGGTAGCACTTGGGGTCACCAAAGGCCCCAGCCAGTTGTCTTGGGCACCAAGAAACTCAGATGGTTACCCAGCACACCATTTGAATATTATTTTCTGTGTGTCAGAACACAGAGTTTGAAATAAGCAATGACGCATTCTGACCCAGATACCCCCAAAACACTCACATCACTGAAACAGATAAGAGATGGAATTCTGAAGAGTATCAAAGATGATGCATTTTCAGGGCTGAAAGAGAGTTCTCCTACCCCACCCCCCACCTCCACACTCCCCTGCCCCCAGCTCTACAACTTCCAGGCAAAAGATTAAAAAGCTGCACACTTGAAAATCAGAATGCAAATGCCTGTTCCATACTTTTCTCCTTGGAGAGAGAAAAACAGAGAAGCTATGAGAAGCACGAAAGCCGAGCCCGAGTCACAAGGGATTTGACAGAAAAGAGAGAGGGAACAAAGTTGGAAGCCTGGAGGCCCTGCGACCAAACCACACCATCTGTCTGGGCTTCTGTCCCCAGGGTGTGCGTCTGTCCCCAGGGTGTGCATCACACGTGGCCTCAGGAGAACCCCTGATGAGCACCTTGCCCTTAAGACAAGCAAAGCCAGGTGAGAGCACTGCACCCAAGAGAGGTCAAGGGACTTTGTGCAGAGAGGGGCCAGGCCTGAGCTCTGAGTGATGTGTGAGAGGAACCAGATAGGGAGAAGGAAAGACGAGGCTGTTCTCATGCGGATGCGGTGACCCTCCAACTCCCACCGAGTCTGTCCTAAGGATTGTAAATCAAACTTGTGGCCCATTTACAGGGCCAGATATTGCTGTGTTCCTTACAGCACTTTGTATGACAGATATTAACAGATGGAGAGATGGAGAAATTCTGCTGGCCTAACAACAGTAATGATAATAGTACTAATAATTGATTACACTTATTGAGCACTTACTAGTCAGGACCCATGATGAGCGCTGTACACTATACTTCAGTTATTCTTCATAGTAATCCAATGGGGTAGGGCCCTCATTAAGCCCATTTTATGGATGAGAAAACCAAGGCCCCTCAGCAAGAAAGTGGTAAAATTGGGGTAAGATCACAGACACCCAAAGCAAGAGCAAGCATTGGAATAAATAGGAGGGGAAAAAGGAACTAGTTAGAGAGATATGGGGGCCAAGGACACAGAATTCCAACTCCATCTTCTCTCCAGGATCGAGGCAAGAAAGATGGAGAATCATATGTTCTCTCACCATTAACAGAAAAGCAGCCCCTCCAGAAAAGTTCAAAGACAGCATTTGATGGACAGGTCCGTGGAGGAGAGTGGATTTGATAATCACCTGTTAGGTTCGTGTCTGCAATAATAATCTCATCCACATAGAACATGTCCATCTCCGGAGACAGAGGGAGGAGGTCAATCTGATGAACCAGCACTGGGGAGTTTGCGGGAGGTGGCTGGAGCTGTGCGGAGCGATGCACACACGTCTTCCAGAGGTCGGTGCAGGCGAACTGCCAGCTGAAAACAAGCGCAGAGCAGAAACAGGCCTCCTGTGAGCACCGCAGTTCTCTCTCCTGAGAGCCCCAGTTCTCTAACCTGGGCCTGAGGACCATGCAGCCAGGAGACCCAATCCATCATGGCTGCCACAGTACAAGCATCCATCCAAGATGGGCTCAGCTTGGCTGGGATGCAACACGAGTGAATCACATTTAAGTCCACCATCCATTCATAACAATGTCAGCAGTACTTTCAAATTACAATATGATTATGTGTCTTAAGCAGATCACCTGTTGGGCTCTACTATCAGGGAAGATTAATACTCTGGACATTTCCAGACTCAATAAGTTTAAAAACACTTACAAAACCCTTAAGAGATGTGGAAAGAGAGCTGAATCAAGAGATCAGGATGCTGAATTATATTCCAGCATCTTTGTTCACTTGCTGAATGAATTTTGGTGAATCACTAATTCTCAGGGCCCCAATTTTTCTCACCTGTAACGTCAAGGAATGTTCCCTAAAATCTCTTCCAAATATGGTGGTCTATGATTCTATCCCTATGAGAAATGTCAGACTCCTTCTGGGGAGTATTAGATTCGTAACAACTAACTGCTCTTAAATCAAATTTCTTTGCCAAATAAAATGTGTTCAGAGCTGAAGTTAGTATCCAAGTCCCCAATATCAGAGACAGTTAGTACCTCCCAGAGGCCACTGTCCCCAGGAAAGCTAATCATCCCAGCTGGCAGAATTCCCACACACCTGTCCACAGATGAGCTACCTGTTAGGGCTGGCCCCCGCGGGACTCCAGTCACAGGTGACGCTCTTCTTAATGGTGTTTTGAAAGCCAATTGTGAAGGACACTGTCACCGTCAGGCTCGTATTCATGTGGCCTTTGTATGCAAGGCACAGCTAGAGACACCAAACAAGAAGTCCTTCAGCTCTGTCACTAAGAAGCAGCAATTCAAGCAATGTTTATCAAGGACAATCCACTCCCTAGAACCTGCCTTGTGCTCAGAGAGACAGCCAGCCTGCTCCTGCCCTCCTGGAGCTTACCGGTCTAGCTGGAGAGACAAATAGTTTAGAGCAAATTGTTATTCATCCAACAGAGAGTTATTCAATGCCTAACACTGTGCGTGTCCATGAGGATTTTAGAGCATCTCAATTATCAATAGAAACCCCCTGTTGTGACCCAGATACCTGTTCCACCTTGAGCAAGTCACTGTACCTCTCTGAACCTCACTCCTTAACCCTAATTCACCAGCATCCTTGGCTTCTAACTCTGAGTTAAGTAAAATTATATGGCAGGATTTTTCAACTGCGGTGCTATTGACATTTGGGACTAGATAATGCTTTTCTGTGAGGGGGACTGCCCAGTGCATTGTAGGACGTTTAGCAACATTCCTAGAACCTACCCGCTGGATTCTACAAACACTTCCCCAGTTTTGGTGACCAAAAATGTCTCCATGCACTGCCAATTCTCCCCATGGGGCAAAATCCCCACCACCCAGCATTGGGAGCCTGTGCTGTAGAGGAAAGGCTGGAAGTCGGGCAGTGCCCTGTCCGGAACCGTATAGCCCTGGCTCCCACTGCCATTCAACTAGGAAAGGACTTGAAACCACTACCAAGAGTTCAGCCACCCCAAGAAGGTTCACTCTGGTTCCCAAAGGGCAAGTAAGCTGCAATTTTTTATGAAGGACACCAGAGCTACTGACACAAAGATATAAAGGGTATTGAAGGAATGTGTCAGTCTATCCATCAATAACAATAACTATGATAAATAATACAAACTATCCTTAAATGAGTCCTAATCACTGCCCAAGCACTTTACTGGATTATCTCATATACTCTTCACCTAAATCCTGAAAGCCAAACCTCATTATTACCCATTTCACAGATGAGTAAACTAAAGTAAGACATGGAGGGCATGCAGGGTATAGAGTCAGAATTCAAATCCAGAGTCTGACTGTAGAATCGGCGCTCATACCTGGAGAGCAAACAAAATACTACAGTGTAGAAAAACTTCTGTAGGTCCCAGCTAATAGAAAGGCATTTCCATGCAGCAACTAGCTAATGGGAGGACCAGAGGTGTCTGTTCACCCCTGAAACCTAGCATCTCAGCCCGAAAAGCCCTACAAGGCACAGCAATCACTCCTGTGCTTCCCCAGGCTCAACCCCAGAGAATAATTCCAATCCCTCCCTACCCACCTCGCCTGCAAGCACGAAGGCTGCTACTTACATGTGTGTACTGATCTAGCCGGTTGCCCTTCTGGGCAGCCGCGGGTATCAGGACAAGGTGTCGAGGCTGATGGAGGCTGAACCTCCCACAGAAGGGCTCTGTCCCACTGGTGAGGTGCCCATCAGAGCTGGAACCTTCTAGACCTGGATGCATTTCGAACAAAATAGGAAGATGGGTGTAAATGTTATATAGAGTTTCCCAACATGTCTGCAGGGAATGGGTTATGGGTTTGCCATGACATTGACCCCTCAGCCCTTGAGTGAGCTGGGCAGGGATCGAAGTGGTCGGCCCATCCCCCAGCCTGAAGGCTCTAGACATGAGAAACCCATCGTGTCTGCCCTACAGCATCGAAAATCTATTACCTTTTTCTATGTATACCATGACACAGAAAAACTACTGAGAAGCAAGGAGGTAAAGAGTGTTGACTGTAACTTAGTCCACCTTAGTATTTTTAAAACATAACCTCACATTTTTAGAATTTGTTATATTACTGTTTTATATATAATTCCTTTACTTGAGATGCAATTTGAATTAAGCAAGATTTGCACTGTTTTGCTGTTTCCCTGCTATGTCTGTTGCCCGTTTCCCACTGTACAGCATGAGACACAGTTCCTTATTCCAGCTCCCCGGCATCCAGGTTTCTAACTCTGCTCCACCTGACAGCTCGGGAAGGATGCCTTTTCTTTCTCTGATTCCCACACCAAACAGCTCCCTCCCAAGCACTCAGGGTCCGAATCCAGTTTCCATATTTTCATTTGACTCTTAACAGAGTCACCTGGGAGAGGAAATGAAGATTGTTCCCCTTTGACAAAAAAAAAAAGAAGAGAAGGAAAGCAAGAAGACAAGGAGGAAAAAGAGGGTAGGAATTTGTCAAACCAGAGATCGTACCTTGCTCGAATCCCAGCCGGAGTAGGATGTTCGCTGAAAGGGGTTCCAGTTTGCATTTAACTGCAAGTAACTCCTCAAGGGCTGTTTGAATCTGTTAAAAAGAAAAACAGGGAATTCCCTGGAGGTCTAGTGGTTAGGACCCGGCACTCTCACAGCCGAGGGCCCAGGTTCGATCCCTGATGGGGGAACTAAGATCCCACAAGCCACACAGTGTGGCCAAAAGAAGAAAGAAAGAAAAACAACCAGGAGTTCCTACCATGGGCAGAAAGACCACCTTTACTTCCCCCACCTCTGCTTAAGTGAAGAAGGTTCCCACCTGATGGGCCGTGGCATTTGCAGGGATTGGCTGGCTAGAGACATTGTCCCAGGTAAGGAAGAAGTTCCCTGTGCCAGACACCATCAGCATCTGAAAAGTCAAGAGTGACGGGATTAAAGAACATGTGCTCATTGAACCAGGGAGACAACCTAGAAACACAGGACATATCTCCCTGGTTTGTTATTTCCTTTGTATTTCAATTTTTAAACTCACTATCCTCTAGAACTATCTGGAGAATACAAGTGTCATCACGTAATGAAAACTTTTCTTGGAAGAATATACATGTCTATCTCCCCATTGATGCCTGCCTCCCTCCTTCTCTTTAGAATGTGACACCTAAATGTCACCACTGAAGGGCTCACTCTCAGCCCTTCTCACCGAGCTCCCTCCCGGGGTGGCCTGGGAGGGAGAAGCAGCCCCATGTGTGTCACACCCTCTCAGAGGCTGATTCAGCCTCTGCTTTGCTTCCACTGCATTCCCTGCTGGGCACATCCCACTTTTGTAATGGGGTGAGACCTAACATCTTATATTACTTGTTTTCTCCTTTGCTCTGTGGTTCTTTATCTGCATGTTTTACTATTATACCGTAAGCTTTAAGAGGCACAGTCCATACTGAGTCAACCTTGTCCACCAAAAAGCAGACAACAAAAAGTACAACAAACACAACACTGTAAATCAACTATATTTCAATTTAAAAAAAGAAAGCACACCAAACTTGTTCAACCAAAATATGGGGCACAACCAAGAGACCCAAAGACCCTGACCCTTACAAAGCAGACTTAGAAAACATAATATACGGGGAAATAGGACCCAAATGGGTCAAAATGCTATGAAATCTCGTATGTGTACGCTCACAGGCATGCATACATGCGTGTGGGTGTTAGGATGACCTTATCTCCTCTCTGGGGAATATGTTTCCAAAGGAAGATTTACCAGGAACTTAAATTCCTGGAACTAAATCCATAAATCAGGGCACATCAACAATAAGACTTTGCATTTTTTTTAAAAAGTCCTCTCAACCCTATTGGATGGATACCCTATCTCTTTGGCAGCAGAGTTACCATCACGGCTCAAGTCTCCTGGCTCCCAGCCAGCGATCCTTCCACTAGGCGGGACTATATTCCTCGCAGAGTTCACCCCCTGAACCTAACCCCATGGGACAGGGAAGACACGGAGACCTGGATTTCCGGAAGTCTCTGGGCCCGGGCTTGGATCTGATGCTTCTCCCGGAGGTACGTGCTGACCACCTCGGGATTCAGCCAGGTGTTATGGATCTGGACACCAATCCTCACCCCGCGGCTGGGGGCTCTCCCTCGATGCTCTGCTTCCAGGTAGTACCTGGCTCCCCCGAGCAGCTCCAGCTTGGGGGTCTTCTGTTGCCAGGTCTCTTCACTCCCATTCTGCTCCCAGGAGTCAAACCAGTCAGCAGTGCCCACTGTGATGGAGGCCACTTTCACCTGCACCCCAATCAACACATCAGGACCAGCACTATGAAGCTTCTGGGTCTCTTTTTCAAACAGCAAGTGTCTAGACAGCTACTTAACAGGAATTTGGGGGCTGGCGGCCTTTTCCAACAAGTTAGGACCTGTGCCTGTGTATGTTTCTCCAGCCGTTCTTCTCTCTCTCTTTCTCAATTACATAGTATTCAGATGAGGCTGGATGGTCCATGTTCAGAGCTGAAACAGACAACCTGAAAGCCTAGCTTTACATGATGCTGTGGGTAAAGTTGTATGAAGTCCTCTGAGAAACCTAAATGCTACTTGACTGCATCATAACCTATGATGTTTCTCTAGCCAACTACCAAAGCAATTTCATAGAATTATATTCATCATTTGAGAGGAAATACTGTGTTTCTTTGTCAATGGCACTAGTTAATTTTGGCTGTTTGTTAAAACACTTTTTCTTATCCTTCAAAGCTGATCAGAAATTTCCTGCATGAAACTAACTACATCTCTACCCAGAATTAGTGGTAAAGATGCAAGTTTTGGAGTCAGACAAATCTTGGTTTGAATTCTTAATATGCCTCTTATTATCCCAGTGGCCCTGGATTGGCCATACGATCCTTCTAAGCCTCATTGCCCTTATCTGGAAAACAGAGATAAAGGGACATAGCTCACAAGATGCTGTGAAGGTTAGAAACAAGTGTATAACAGCTGTAGCATAATGCCCAGCTTACAGTAAGACCTCAATAAACATGCCAACACATTCAGCCAAGCTCTTTTTCAACAATTAAAATCATGTCAATTATATTTCAATTTTTTAAAAAAACTTTAATAAAAAAATAAACCACACACACAAAAAAACAAAACGTTAAAAATCTCTGGTTGCAAAAAAAAAAATCTCTGGTTGCTTAATGGCATGTTACAACTGTCAGTAGAATATGAGAGCTTTCATTGTAAGTTTTTGTTTTTTTTTTTCAGGAGTTAAGGACTGGGGACCAGAAGAAGGAAAACGAGCGCGAGGTGTATACCTTGGTCCTCGGGTCCTCCGACTGACTGAAATACAGGGAAGCCTGGTTGTCAGCCTGGATCCAGAAAGTGTAATTATTTGTCTCTGGGGCCACAAAGAACCCACTGAGCCGCGCTCTGGAAAGCAGAGGAACACAGACAAAGAAGTGAGGGCAACCAAGTCCAGAATCACTGACCCAAAAAATGGTGCCCTTGGACCTTGTTTGTCTTTATGGCAATGAGGAGGAAACACCTGACTCTTGTGCCATGTATTTGGCCAAAGCCCTCTGGATGCAGCTTTTCCTGCGGTGCTTGCCTGGCTCAGTATCTCAGCCCATCTCTTTGCACTGGCACAACTCCCCGAGCAATCCTGTCGTCTTTGGGAAAGTCGTAGTCGCAGTGTAGGTTTGCCTGGAGGCTTAGCTGAGATCACCCACCTAACACAGCCAGTGCAGAGCCTGGTGCACGGTAGGAACTCAATCAATACTAAATATTATTCTCATTATTACAAATAAACAGAGATCACCAATCAGAGTTTGTGCTGATTTGGTCTAGATACCAAGAATACCAAGAATCTTTTTTGATAATAGTTTTGAAAGTAACTATGTAAAGGTCCATCATTATCATAATTTTTCAATCAATAAATATTTCAGTTTTTTCATTTAAAAATTTTGAATTTTATAGAAACGAATGGCAGAAAGAATGGAAAGAGCTACTGTCTGGTTTGTGCCTCCTCAAAATGGCAATTAGAGAGACATACCCTACAGGTCATACCAGACAGTCCAAATGTTCTTTTGTCTTTTGAGGTGGCCTGACTCTCCTTGACACTCCTGCACACACTGAATATAGCTGAAAGGTTTTCCTTTGAACACTATTGATGAGCCTCAAAAACTATGACAAAGACGCAGTACTAGGTGCCACAAATATATATATATATATATATATATATATATATATATATATATATAGCCACTTTAAAACCATGTATACTGGCGGTTAGATATCTCATTAGTATGGCTTCCAAGACAATAGAAACTCTACTCTGTTCAGATTTCCTTCCCTACTTGGCTTTTCAATGTCTGAAATTCCCTGAACAGAGAACAAAACCTTCCATTTCACAACTGAATTGAAGTTTTAAATAGCCAAGGGACTTCTCTGGCAGTCCAGTGGTTAAGACTCCGTGCTCCCACTGCAGGGGGGCATGGGTTCAGTCCCTGACTGGGGAACTAAGATCCCTCATGCCGTGTCACATGGCCGGAAAGAATAAAGTTCAATAAAATGGCCAAATCCTTGAAAGAGGTCACAGGTTGGCTGGAATTCACACTCAGGAGTCATGACCAACCTCTTTGAGAAGAGTTTCAAAAGGAGAAGAGATCCATCACACCTAAAGGATTCAGTCACCTGAATCCACACCTTTAGAGTACGCTGTGTCTCCACAATTCTCTAACTTTCTATATTTTTAAGCCCACATTAAAATATGAGAAATTTTGGCCACATCCTTGAAGGAATTAAAAAGACAAAACTAAACTAAGCAGGAAAAACTTTATCACACTACAGTCACTATAGAAAACAATGTCTCCAGAGCCCACTGGAGTTTCCCCTGCTATTATACCAGCCATCTGGTTGACATTTGGCACTGGATAATTGTTCCCACAGAACTGTTGGCTGCCCAGCCTCTGCTCCCTCATGTGCCCAAAGGGCAAATTCTCAAGTCTTTCTTTAGTATCATCCAGATACGAGTTTCACCTCTTAATCACGTTCCTGCAGCAAGTTTTGCCCCGCTCTCTACCAAGCTTCCTAGACTATCCGGCTCAATGTTCTCATGAATAGTCCTCCCCAAAACAGATTTCAAACTAAGCTGTAGAAAATACAAATTTTACCTATTGATCAAAATTTACTGTGTACCCATAAAGGGCCTGTGGTCCACGAGCATAACCAACACCAGCTGAGAACAGCGGTCAAACTTTGTTGCTGTTGAATTAGTAGATATTTTAAACTTTTCCCTGGAAATCTCATTGCTTACTTACCTGTCTCCTAGCCTCACCTAGGCCAGTAGAGACACTTGTGATATGGACCCCCACTTTGCCGACAACATACCTGAAAGGTTGCCCTTCCTTTGACCAAAATCCAAACGGAGAGCTGGCATTAGGGACAATCTGCCATCTGTACCCAGGGGTGGCTTCTGTCAGGTCCAAGCCCTCAGCCGCGTCTCCAACTTCAAAGAGAAGCCCTCGATTGCCTTTAAGACATGTAAGCCTCATGAACATCAGAGGGCACTTCTCCCCCAAGCAGGGGAACTGCTTTACTACAGATTACAGAGTGAAGATGATCCAGGAACTATCTAGAAGGTGAGTTAACTGAGACACAGATGGAGTAGCCATGTGAGATGTTCTACAGATAATACAAATGTTCTAGAAAGTGGAAACTACTGCTTGATGTAGGATTTAAGTTCTTGGAAAGAGAGACTTGACAAGGAGCGGTAAGGGGAAATATTCTCAGAAAAGACGAAGGAGCTCTTTTTAATGCGAGTGTCTGGATATGAGAAAATGTAAAAGAGCAAATGAAGGCTCGTGAAGCCAGGACTGGACTTCAGTCTCTTTTAATATTCAGTTCAGCTTGGGAATTCTATTCCCTAAAACCCTGAGTCCCAGAAATTTGGCAATCCTTAAATTTTTCACAGGTCACGGCCTCAATTTGTAGCCATGGAGCAAATCACGTGACAGGCTGCTATTACATAACATTCTAAATGATGTCGTACTTATTCATTTGTGTTTTATATTAAACAAACCCTCAGAGCGAAGGCATATGTGCGATCAATATCGGCTACTAATTGGGGTGAGGGTAAGAGCTCTGGCATCACACACGGGTGAGTTCAGAGTCCAGCTCTGCCACTCAGTCGATGTGTAGCTTTGAGCGAATTGCTTCGTGCCTTCGTTTTCTCCTTCATCAAAATGGGGCCAATAGTAAACAGAGATACTGCACTAAAGACTAAGGGAGCTGAGTTATATGTCAATTATATCACAGTAAAGCTGGGGAGAGAAATAAAGTCAGTTTGACAATTCTGAGGGGAAAAAGACTAAGGGAGTTTAATATATATACACAAAGAGCCTGAAATATAGTAAGTACTCAATAAAGGATAGCTAGAGTAGTTATTATTATTTTAAACTACTATTGTTATTCCTTGTTAAATCCTAAGAAGGGAAAACAGATAAGGAATAAGCATAAAAATAAAAGCATATTTTAACATATTTCTTAACCTCAGCAGTATTGATATTTAGGGCTGGATAACTCCGTTGTGAGGGCTGTCCGGTGCATTCAAGGATGTTTAGCAGCACTTCCACCCTCTACCCACTAGAGGGCAGTAGCACCACCATCCCAGGTGTAAGGACCAAACATTGCCAAGTGCCCCCTGCAGGCCATTGAGAACCACTGCAGTACAGGATCCTTTGTCCTTCTGTTACGGAACGCAAGTCCGTGTGACTAACGCAGTGAGGCCAAACAATACCAAAACCTCGGAGTCTGGAGCAGAGGAAGGTTTATTGCAGGGCCATGCAAGGAGAGGGGTGGCTCATGCCTTAAAAAAAAAAAACCCAAACTCCCCAAAAGCCTTCAGCAAAGCCCTTTTATAGGAGAGGTGAGGGAGGGGCGCGGTTCTCTGTTGCACACTACTTGGTGTCAGATCCTTTGTTCTTGAAGTCAGGTCACGGTCAAGTAACGATGTTCCTGTACATCTCTACCAAACAAATGTTATTCTCTGTTCTGACAAGAAAGGGCAAGGTCCCAAGGCTCAACCTTCTCCCTCCGAGGTCCAAGCCCAGGCTAGGAGGAGGGGGTCCCTTGGCAGGCTGGTTACCCTGCCCGGAAGGGTTCGTCCAGCACCCAGTCTGGGTCCTCCCACCAGTGCCCCAGCCCGGCTGACGAGGCAGCTCTCAGCTGGTGGCACCCTCAGGGCCAGATCCCCAGACCCCACCCAGCCATCGCCACTGAGGGAGCCAGACGCCCAGGACCCGGCCGGCCCTCAGGCTCCTAAGGCTTCCCAAACGGGGGCTGAGGTCCCTCAGACTGGGACCCCTGGAGACTGCCTCTGTCAGTAGGTCACAGAGGTGGGGAGAGGGGAGGGGTTCGCCGCCGCCTCAAGGCCTGGGCCCGGCCAGCGCGCGGCCGAGGCGAGGGCTCTGGAGCCCTGCAGGACACAGCCCTAAGCCTGTCCCGGGGCCCCCCCAGCTCACCCACGGGCCCCAGAGAGAAGGCCGAGATCCGCCTCTCACCGCACTCTGCCCCACGGACCGCCACGAGTTCCGCCGCTGGCGGGGCCAGACCTCTCACTGCCTCGCACGCACTCAAGGTCTCGCACTAAGGGTCTCGCGATAATGGTCTCCTGCTAACAGCTGCGCGCCCGCCCCGCCCCATCACACTTCCACGGAAGAAATTTCGAAAGCGCTTCAGAAAGGACGTTATCAACCATCAAGAAAAGCTGTGTTCAGGAAATTCCTCTACCGCAACGCCAGTAGCTAGAGCAGGCGCCCTCTTTCCTGCCTCTGGAAACGCATTCTCTCCATCACTTGCTTCATACAGTAGTTTTGTTTCCTTGCATGGGAGCCTTCCCTGAGTAAAAACCGCAGATCGGGGACCTGGAGAATTCCCAGCTAAAAGCTTTGCATGTGTTTTCACACCCGAATGGCCTTTCTTTAGAAAGTTTTCTCCCCTGATGAGATTCAGGAGACGAGCTCCCTGCCTGTGGATTAACGGTGAAGACAGCCCTTGCCGGGGCACATAGGGCTCCCTACTGGTGGCCTGTGATTCAGGCTGCCCAGCACGCCAACTGCCCTTCGTCCCTAACTAAGCCCGAGCTCCTGTTCTAACGCTTTCCAGAAGAGTGCTCCCGCGGTGCACTTGCAATCTGCAGCCGTGGAGTAGGTGGTTTAAACAAACACAGAAGGACAGATGGAACCTGTCCCCTCGCCCCCTCCATTTCTGCCCACTTCAGGGGTAACCTGGTGGCCCCATCACAATACATCTCTACTTTTCAGAGTAGCAGACAGTGCCCACAGGGGAGAAGAAACAACATTTAAATATGCACCCCATTGCACCCCACCCTCCGCCTCGTCTAAAGCTGCCCTATGAACATAGAAGACATGGTCTGAAGCTCTGTCTTCTTAAATAGTAGGCAAGAGGGCAAGTGACCCAGAGGATGGAGGAGGCCGCTCAGGGGTTTCCACTGGTCACTATAGCAACGTCTTGATGGCAGTTAGGCTTCCTGGATCATGGTTTCCACTGAACCGCATTGGTCATTCAGCTGGCTGGGGCTAGGAGTGCAGGGCGTTGCCAAGCATCTGAGTAAAGCTAAGAGCCTCTCTGAAATGAAAGCTCTGACTCAGGACCCAGGGCTCACTGAGCAGCCAGTCAGACAGCTGAGACCGACCACATATCATAGACCAGCCGTGGAGACTTCCTTACCTGCCTGAGGAGCGGAGAGTCTTGCACCTTTACCTGGAGCTCTGGTGGTGCACTCAATCCTCCTGGGAGACACGTGTCTAATATCACACAGAATGCCTGAGGGGAACATTTAAATTAGATGCAGATGTCAATATCAGTGGAGATACAGATGTGGCAGGACAGAGGACCACACTGAGGTAGACAGGCAAAGGGCCAGAAGTGGAGAGTAGAGAGAAAGTTGTCACCTCAATGGAAGGAGGCAAGAAAGGGGGAGTGGCAGAGCAGTGGAACACGGGGCTGCTCAGAATAATCAGGAAGAAAGTGCCTTGCCATGTCGTTCACTGGAGATGAACTGAGCTGGGGAGAGGAATTGACAGGAGAGTGTGAGGACGTTTTCCTGCATCCTTGGTGTCACCAACTAGAGGAGCATCCCACTAGGCAGAACAAAAGGTTGTAGACGTGTTCTCCACAGAAGGGTTCGCTAAGGGGGCATTCCAGAAGAATCTGCATAGCAAAAGCCTGCCCACTCTTACTTATTCAGACAGAGCTAAGGGGAGGGAGAGGGGTCGCCTTTTAGAAGTAGACCTTTGTGAAGACGCAGCTGTGCTTTTCCTTCTCTTCCCTCCCAAGATGGGGACACCTGAGGGACTTGCCCCTGAGTTGTGAATGTGTCTGCAGCAGGACACCCTACTTCTGTTACATGTTTGCCAAGCTGCAGGACCAAAACACCCCCCAACCCCTGCAGCCTCAAACACAGGTCAAAGACCTCAGAACAGGATCCCATGATGAGTCGGAAGAGGCAAATATTGCTTCCCCCCATCCTTTCCAGGCCGTAAGAGATACATCATCTCCTATGGCATTTAAATCTATGAACTCTTTTCAGCCATTTCAACTTAGTTACCTGCAACGGTAACCTGGGCAGGATTGTCAAAGAAGTCCCCTGTAATTGTGATGTCTGTTCTTCCCCCAAGGCTCCCAGTTTCTGGAAACACAGATAGTATTTCTGCAAGAGAGAAAAAAAAAGTAAGCTTCCAAATATAAACCAGGATGTGAGCCAGATAATAATATAATCATAGAAGCGATCCATAATTTATTTCTTACTTTAACTTTCTAAGACCAGCAACAGTTGTAATATTTTCTAGTAATAGTCATTTAAAAGTGCATATAAGAAGAAAAGGATTCACATATAACAATATGGATAATAATATATATTATACAGGATCAATATGTGAAAGGAATGGGAAATGCAGTCGCTCATGCTATCAGCAAAAGTCCCTGCGTACCATGACGCTTTCTTAGGAACTCTGTCTCCTGACCTCAAGGACTCTGTTTACACATCACGGAACAGTCGGTTACACTTTATGGAGGAATCAACTCTGGATGCACCAGGCAAGGTCTCAATTTACCCATGAGTCTGCAATTTGCTCTAAGCAAAAGAATGAGTTACACTGTCATATGCCACAAATCCCCAAGAATTTAACTTTTTCTGATCCTTCCCCCCTCCTATGATCAAACTCTGAGAGTTCTAAGTTTCATCTCCGCAAGGGGAATGAGTAGTCGTGTTCTCTGATAAACTGAAGGTACAAAGAGGCTAATTATGCATGGTTACCGCTTCAAAATAAAACCAAGGGTCAAAATTCAGCTTTGACAGAGGTAGGCTACCTAGAGAGTGAATGGCATTGGCCCCATGGCTTAGGAAATTTCTTGCACTTTTGGCAAAGGCAGACTCTGCTGCCTCTGGAATCT
This sequence comes from Leucopleurus acutus, assembly GCF_964270905.1. NCBI lineage: Eukaryota > Metazoa > Chordata > Mammalia > Artiodactyla > Delphinidae > Leucopleurus > Leucopleurus acutus. The sequence goes on from NC_139153.1 coordinate 79,655,242, forward strand.
GCACTAACCTCGCAGACATTTTTTAAGTGGTTTTGGGACTGTATTCAAGCTGGGAATCTAGCACTCACATTTAGTAGCCAGCTTTCTACTACTGGACTGAGTTCACGATTTCATGCAAGTTTCCAGTTTTCAGATTCTTTTGGTATGAAGATTTACTCATCAGATAGGAATACGCAAACTTAGCATCTGTATCAGCAAGTCATAAATTGTTGAATGAATGCTCAGAGATGAGATGTTTAAAATAACTGCAAAGATGTGCTTTAGATTTTTCAGTGCCATCTCTTTTCTGTTACTTGTTTAGAACAAAAAACAGGGATGACTCCCCTTTCTTTTATTGTCTATATCCCTAGACTTTGTATAAAAATCTATGATCAAGCCTCTTTTAATATAGCAACTAAAGTGGACACTCACACAAGCAACCTATTCTCATACAAAACCAAAGGGCCATCCATGACTTCAGGGACGGCTTCAGGTGTTAATGGTCATAGAGAAATGGCCAGAAAGAAGGGACGGAGGGTCCAAGGTCCAGGGTCGAGTGAGGGGAGGGGTGAGAAATACACGATGAAGGGAAATGGTACCTGAGTACGTCTGGTACAAGAAAAGGTCCTGCTTAGCACTGACCAGCCATGCATCCTTGTGTACCATTGACCTTCAAAAAGACAAAATTGTGTTTTGGATGAAAACTGCATCTGGGATTACATTTGGGGGGGGGGGATTACATTTTTTAAATTGATTGCCTGAAAGGAAAATCACGAACTTTCGTGATCTTTAAAGCTGTTCTGATACCAGCTCCCTTTGATGACTAGAGAATATCAATGGGGCAAAGTTTGTTTTCTGATCTAGAAAATTATATGGGAATAATAATACTTACTTTACAGAGTGTGACTAGCATTAAATGGAAAAATGAACGTAAAAGGACCTGGTATGGAGCTGGCCTGTGGAAGATACTCAATAGATACTGTTTTAGTCCTTCCTAAAAGAGACAGCAGCAGAGAGAGACAAAGAGCAAATCTCTCTACTTTGGGCTGTGTCACTATCTTCACAATGAAATTAATATCTGCTAGACAATGCCCTTTTCAGGAAAACACTGACAAAGTACATAGTGTCAGAACGTGAGGCAAGCAGAAATCCAGAATCCTAATAGATCTCTCCAAAGCGCTATGAAATTTGGATACTTCCCTTTTTAAGAAGGCATTTCCTGGAATGATACAAAGTATTTTATGGAACTGTACTGTTTTAAATTTCCAGTATTATGAAATTATTTAAGAAGTAATTCCCCAAATTCTGTACCATTATCACACTGAAACATTTACATTGCTTCAGGACGAGTGCATAGGACACAATTATATTCACCCAGGTAAAAACAAAACATCAAGTGGGGTATGTAGGGTTTTATTACACTCTCTATTTGGGTACGTTTAAAATCTTCCATTATAAAAGGTTAAAGAAGCTGAGCAAGACACAAGAGTAGATAGTGTAAGATAAAGATAAATCTGCTTCCTCCCAGTTACTTACTTTCCTTTGTTAAATACTGAGAAACTAACATTCTGGGAGCCTGTAACAAAAAGAAACAGACATTAATACAGGAATCTGCACGAACTGCCTGGACCAGGTCACTGCTACCATAAACCCAAGGACTCTGGCGATCACCAAGGTACCACCCACACCTTAATCTCTTTAACAGTGCCCAAAATAAACACGTTCCAGACTCACACCATCAGCGATGGTGACTTCTAACCACAAAAGGATAAATGTAGAAGCACAGAGCAGGGAAGAGCAGGCTTGGAGTTACACCAAGCATGATAAATCCTGCCCCACTGGTTACTGGGTTCAACTTTCTCACCTGTAAAGCAAAAACAATTCCACCAGCCTCCAGGCTTATACATGAGGATTACTTTAGTTTATATTTAAGTTGCTTCATATAGTGTCTCTCAGGGAGTTCTCAGCAAATGGCAGTTATCATTATCATCCTCAGGAGAACCAATTCTTTTTTTTTTCATCTTTATTGGAGTCTAATTGCTTTACAATGTTGTGTTAGCTTCTGCTGTATAACAAAGTGAATCAGCTATATGTATACATATATCCCCATATCCCCTCCCACTTGAGCCTCCCTCCCACCCTCCGTATCCTACACCTCTAGGTCATCACAAAGCATTGAGCTGATCTCCCTGTGCTATGCAGCAGCTTCCCACTAGCTATTTATTTTACATTTGGTAGTGTATATATGTCCATGCTACTCTCTCACTTTGTCCCAGCTTCCGCTTCACCCCTGTGTCCTCAAGTCCGTTCTCTACATGTGTCTTTATTCCTGCCTTGCCACTAGGTTCACCAGTACCGTCTTTTTTAGATTACATATACATGCGTTAGCATACAGCATTTGTTTTTCTCTTTCTTAACTTACTTCACTCTGTATGACAGACTCTAGGTCCATTCACCTCACTACAAATAACTCAATTTCATTCATTTTTATGGCTGAGTAATATTCCGTTGTATATATGTGCCACATCTTCTTTATCCATTCGTCCTGGCTATTGTAAACACCAATTGTCCTGGCTATTGTAAACAGAGCTGCAATGAACATTGTGGTACATGACTCTTTTTGAATTATGGTTTTCTCAGGGTATATGCCCAGTAGTGGGATTGCTGGGTCATATGGTAGTTCTATTTTTAGTTTTTTAAGGAACCTCTGTACTGTTCTACATAGTGGCTGTATCAATTTACATTCCCACCAACAGTGCAGGAGGGTTCCCTTTTAGGAGAACCAATTCTTGAAATCGTTTTTTTCCAACACAAAGAAAAACTTTAAAATTCTGTTACTTCTCACACAGACCAATGTAGTTGCCTTCCACACGGCACTGCAGAGTCCCAAGACCATGGTCTTCCTGAATAGGATAGCTAGGGAAAGAACCGAAAAAGGTAAGAGGTAAGAATCACCAGACAATTCAGTTCAGAAGCTCTGGCTCTTTAGCCAGGAAAGAAAATAAATAAATAAAATAAACTGTAAAATAAAATAAAACAAAATAAAGTAAAATAAAACACAACTGTAACTAGAGTTATCATCAATACCAGTCAAACACACAAAATGTTGTCTACTCCTAATCTCCATTGGGTCCTTTCTTTCCAAAATCTATTTTATACAAGGACAGCAAGATCCTTATCCCCCCCCCAAAAGTCTATTAGCAAATGTGAACTGAAACAGGACAATTCTGAGCAAATGTTAAGAAACCACATTATAGAGTTTGGCTCTACTAAACGCTAGTCCTGAAAGCTAAGCCATAGGGTATAGAAGGTTAATCCACTCAGTCCGGAGGGAAGTGAAAATCCAGCAAAATGTTGGTTATCTGAACTACAAGCACATAGACACTCATTTTCTAAATGTTCCTTGTAATAAATAAATAACTGAATATTGAAAAGTTAGTTGTTTTCTCTCTGGCTAGTCGTTACAGTATAGTGGTTAAGAGGATGAACTTTGGAGGCTAGTTAGTGGGCCCAGGTTGAAACCCGAGCTCTGCCACTTGCTCCTTGTGAGACATTGGACAAGTTACTTAACCTCTCTGTGCCTTGGTTTCCTCATCCGTAAAATGAGACTAATAACTGTATGTACTCACAAGGTTATTATCTGCCTTAAATGTGAAACCGTTGGTGCAGTAATCACTTAGTAAGTATCAGCTATTTGTTTTCAAGAAAGCTTTCAGAACCCACTTCAAGTTGCATTGTGAATCAATTACTGTGTCTTTTCTAGGGAGTCTAAAGATGAGGCAGTCAACAGTTATGGATGATTTATATTAAAAATAGATGTGTGTGTGTGTGTGTGTGTGTGTGCACGCGCGTGCGCGCGCACGCGCGCTATGCCCATGTGGGAGAACCTAAAAGCATACACGCTGGCAAGAAAGGCACTCACCGGCATCCTGTCTGTCTGTTTACAAGAGAACAAGGAGTGACCCATTTGTCTCCCTGAGCTTCCAACATCAATGGGCTGGATGCAAAATAGAAACAACAGACACAAGTCAAGAGTGAATGCTCTCAACAAACATTCTTGGAAAAACCCAGAGGAAACACTGTTATGGACATTCATCTCTGAACTTATGGGGCATTAATGCAGGTGACTGGGGACTGTCCCCCAAGGAGATGCTAAATTAGACCCTCAGCCCAAGAGCAGGGTGCATAACGTTGGTCTGTGGCCCACACTTTCACACCACAGAGGGAGCACTTCCCCTTTCCTGAAAAATCTTCATCATCTCCTTGGCTATACTGGGTTCACACAGAGCCACGGAGGAGTTTGTGTCTTTGTTCCCCCTTGCAAAGGCTGTATCCCAGACCAAGGCTGTGACGGGACCAAGTCCCGGGAGGGCTTCAGTCCTCCACAGGAAGAGTAATTTCCGTTCAAGACAAGGTGACCATTACAGTAAGTCCCATACATACGAATGAGTTCCTTTCCAAGGGCGCATCCGTAAGTCCAATTTGTTCTTAAAATCCAACAAAGTTAGCCTAGGTACCCAACTAACACAATCAGCTGTATAGTACTGTACTATAATAGGTTTATAATACTTTTCACACAAATAATACATAAAAAACAAACACAAAAAATATAGAAAATGTTTTTAATCTTACAATACAGTACCTTGAAAAGTACAGTAGTCTAGTACAACAGCTGGCATACAGGGGCTGGCATCGAGTGAACAGGCAAGAAGAGTTACGGACTGGAGGAAGGAGAGGAGGTGGGAGATGGTAGAGCTGAAGGGTCATCAGCAACAGGAGATGGAGGACAAGCTGCAATTTCACTCATGCCTGACGCTGATGGCACAGGTTCTGGTTCCTTGCTGGAACCAGATGCACGTTCACATCTTTGAAAGTTCACAACTTGAAGGTTCATATGTAGGGGATTTACTGTATTTTTTTTTTTTTTTGGCTTCACCATGTGGCTTACAGGATCTTAGTTCCCCATCCAGGGATCCAACCGGGGCCACAGCAGTGAAAGTGCTAAGTCCTAACAACTGAACCACCGGGGAATACCCTGGCCATTATTTTATGCCAGAAATGTATATCCTGAAAGTTTGCCAAATCACGTTCTTTTCAACCAGAACAGAATCAAAGGTTTGGAGCAGAACATGAGGATCTCCCCATTCTGTCCAAGGGGTGGAGGAAATATTAGACACAGAATGTAGCATCTCTCAACAGAGCATCTAATGAAGTTGTGGTCCTTCTACCCTATAAATCCTCATTATAATTGCTTCATACGTTGAGTAACCACAATTCCTTCCCACAAACACCTCAGCTTCAACACTTTCCATCCTGTCCCCCCCTTTCCCTGGCAAGGATGATTTACTAGTACCACTTTGCACTTTAAAAGTCTCCAATGAAAAAAGTCATGTTGGCATCCTAATCATTCCCAGAAAACATTAAAAACTCAATGGCTTTCACAAATAACATATGATGTCACTCATATGTGGAACCTAAAATATGACACAAGTGAACTTATCTACGAAACAGGAACAGACTCACAGACATAAAGAACAGACTTGTGGTTGCCAAAGGGGAGGAGAGGTAGGAGAGGGAAGGATTGGGAGTTTGGGATTAGCAGAATCACTTTGCTGAACAGCAGAAATTAACACAATATTGTAAATCAACTATACTTCAATAAAATAAATCTTAAAAATAACTCAATGGCTTTCAGTACCTCTTCCACATTTTCCTCTGATCACACCAACAGAAATTCTATATACACAAATGTATAACAAACAAGGATGTTATAGTGGTCCTTTGAGTTCACACATTGTTATCAAGAATTTATTTCAGCCTGAGAAACAAGAGGGAGAAGGGGAAGAATCAAGAAAGAAAATCCACAGATGCAATTACAGTACAACTCACACTGCGCCCAGAGTGACTGGTTTTCAGTAAACAAATGGACCAACTTAATCGACCAGTCGCAATTACATTAACCAAGCTTGTTGAAGCCCAGCTCACGAGGGACTGTAAACCGCAAAGAGGAAAAGAGGAATTCCATGCCAGCTGCTTACAATTTATCGTTATCGGGGAAGCTGGTCTCAGGACTCAATCCAGCATATCTGTAACTAGTTGAGCACAGAAACAAGCACACGCTTACCTATGAATGTACTCGGCATCAAAATCAACGGTTTCCGACCTTCCGGTGATAATCCAGCCATACACATGTATCAAGTTTCCTGTTTGAAAAAGATTTTTTTCAATTAATCTACTTAGCTCACACTCTAAATATATAACGTAAACTGTATTTCTCTTTTGTTACCTCTACTCAAAATGGCCAAGCCAGTCATGACTCAGAATATTAATACATTTTTATAAACTGTACAACAGGAAAGGATCACCAAGTACAATCCATTCATCGATATTAAATATCAAAGAGGCAAAAATAATGAATCATTGCCACTGTGGACTTATTCATGTATGTATGGAGCACAGAAGGAATATCAGGGCTTCTTCACAGTCCCAGGAAGGGAGGCAGGGAGGGGCCCATTTAAACACACTGCCTTGTTCCACTCTCTTGGCTGTGTGTAGACCATCCACCCACATGGGATTTAAAAATAATATTCTCTGGGGGTGCTCCATGCTTCATGAGACTTTCCTCTGGACACATACGATAAGAGGAAGCTCTTATCACACAATCTGGGTAGATAGTCAAAGATACTAAACTTCTTTCTGTATCTCAGAGTACAAAAGATGAATGTCATGGATGAATCAAACGGACAGGAAGTCAGAAAGAAGGGCATGAGAGAGCAGCAGAGTTATGGCTTAAAGGATGGGCTACTGCACATGCAATTAATTCAACAAATATGCTCGTGTTCAAAGATCAGGCAAAATGGGGATCCAAAGACGGTTGGCGTCTGCCTTGTCCACTGATAAATGGATGACTTCCACTGCTGGGTCTCCTCTATGCAATGTGTAGGGATTCCCATTGGGTAGCAAGTTTTTCCTTGATACTCATCTCTTTTGAGTTCATAAAAATGGGGGTGCAGGCATCAACAACCCCCTTTCGTTAAGGGGAACTCTCAGCATTACCCCCACCTTCTCTGCTCAGAGGATCTGGGAAAGAAATCTAGAGTAGCCCCTTCTCAGAAAGAGTTTGGGGCCCATACCTGATGCTACATGAGTTGCTTTCCTCCAGAGTTGAAAAACACCTAAATTCAGTTCCACGGAAATGCACAAAGCAAGGTTTTAAGCAAACACACCAGAGCAAGTTAAAGTTCACCACTCAACCCCACAACGTGGAAGTGTGTGCCTTCCAGATAATGACGGAATTTAACCGTCAAGGCTGTACTCTTCCAGCATCACAACACTGAGAGGTAAGAGAGGTGTTGGTTAATGAGGCAAAACCTCACAAATAGAAGAGAAGAGGGCATCTTTGGGGCTCATGAGGTCCCTGACTTCAGAGGACTTTGGGTCTCTTCACGGCTACACTTCAGGCCACGGAAGAACATGAGCAAGAAGTAATGCTTCCCTACATACTGTGCATGTGTTTTATTAATAGGAAGTGACTTTGATCTGCAGTCATTGGATGACTGGCCCTAAGACAGTGGAAACCTTCCAGGAAGTATGGCGGACCCTTGACCAGAGAGCGGGTAGAAAGAGAGGAAATTCAGTGACTTAGACAAAGGTTGTGGAACTGGCAGAAGCCCAGAGTCTGAAGGTCTCGGCTACTGTTGCCAGCCAGCAAAGTAATTCTTCATTTTACTAGGGCTAACCGATGGACTTCCTGGCTTTGGCAGGCATGATTTCTACAACTGATGGGCACAATTTTACAAACGAATACGGGTTATAGAAACTAGGAATTCCTGGGAGTTTTTGTTTTGTTTCTCGACAAAGAAGCCCAACAAACAGCAGCTGACAAATGGCTAAGCCAGACCGTGTGCTGGGCGGGGAGGGGGGACCCCGCGTCACCGTGGAGGCCTGTTAACCGCATATGGGAATTCAGCGGCTCACAAAACAGCTCTCCTGTCTCTGCCACCTCCCCCATTTCCCTGCCTGCTACTCTGGGCAGGCTTCCCAAAGGAGGTGAGACTAATCGTCTGGCAAGAGATTTCAAAGACGCAGCCGTTTGGATCCTGCCCGAGGGATCACTCCAACCAGCGCAGCCACCAATCGTTCTCCCCGAAGGTGGAGGAGACAGTGTGCAGAACTCACGCTGGGCGGGAGAAAGGGGCTTGACAGATCTGGGCGCCAGCTGATGCCCCATGTCACACCTCTCACGGCGGGCTTTCCTCCTCAACCCTCACCCTCACAAGGTTTCTGCCATCCGACCGGGAGTTTTCTAACAACACCAGAGTAGTGGGGGGGACAAAATGACGGCGTGTGACTTTCACAGACCACAGCTCTTTTTAATAAAACATGATCACGTCTTGATTATTCAGATGAATGGAAAGGAACAGATCTGTGAATAACAGGCCTTAATAAGACAAGGCCGAATTCATATTCTTCAGGATGTAATTTAAATACACACATACATCATCTGTGTCTATACACACACACACACCAAAAGTACAGACACTTCTCAGTGACTCAGAGATTCATTTTGACATTCTTGAACCGTTCGAAACAACTAGATCAGTTTATGCATTGAGATGCAACCACATGGAAAAATTGAGCAACTTGTATTCCCATACTTATACCATCTGGAAACCCTGAACAAATAAAACCTGAAAGTGATGTAGGAATTTGTCAAGAATCAGACAGCAAATTGTATGTGATCCCAGCTCTGTTTACTACTTAGTTTTAAGGCGGGCTTGGCAGGTCCTGAACCTGTTTCTTAGTTGCAATTCCTTCTTTTACAACCACCCTCCCAGCGTTCTCTCTCTTCTTTTCTAGCCTCCTAGTCTCTGCATGTCAGTGTGCTCTCTAACTCATAAACCCCCAGGATCAGGACCAGGGTTAATGGCCTTCCAAGTGGTACCCAACTTGGCTCAACACAAAATAAAATGTAAGGTATATGGGCCCACTCTGGATTCTGACTGTCTGTGTTCAAATCTCAGCTGTACCACTCATTACGACTTTAGGCAAATAACTTAACCTTTTGGTACCTCATTTCCTCACCTCCAAAATGGAAATAATAATAGTTCCTATATCATCAGGTGTTGTGAAGATCTAATGAGATAATATAATAATAAAGCTTAGAACAGAACCTGACTCCCAGGAAGGGTCAATAAAGGTTTTTTATTATGTGGATGATTATAAAGTTAGGAGCGATGATGGTGTCTATATTCTCCAGCAACATCTGGTTTGATTTTGCTGGCCTCTTTTTCTTTTCATGTTAAGATTCCTTTGGTTATCAGTGAAGTAATAGAGCAAAAGTGCCCAGAGGTGAAACCAAACCAGGTGAAAAATAAACCAGAGGTTGACACTTATTTTCGAAACAGCATCAGAGAAGCGGTTAAAATTTCCTATCTATAGAAACCATCCACCTGGGTAGAAGAGTTTGCAATAAGCTTCAGCAAAGGGATTTCTATTTATTGCTATCTTAATAGGAGATTTCTTACCTGGCACTCCACTTGGTGGATTAACTTGGTAAACGATGGGTGTCTGTGCCCTGGAAAACTGTTTAGAAAATGTTATCACAGTGAGCATTTCATTAGAACATCACAGCCACATACACAGGAGCCTAAGTCATTCCTCACAGAGCGTTCATCTAAGGCAGCAAGTGTCTGCATCTCCTCAAATCACCTTACATCTATCTCCTTTCATCTTCAAGATATTTCTGTGAAGCAGAGATAACAGACATTGTTATAGTTCTTCCATAGATGAGGTCAAGGGAATCTGATCAAGGTCGTATGTCTTCCCTGCACCATATCCCTCACACCTGGGCAAGTCTGTTTCTACTTGCTCACCTGCCATACCAGGAACACGTTTTACCAAAGGAAAGGTAGGCAGGCCATGCTTTAAAATACCAACCTTTTAATTCCATTATTGCAACTTGATATCTTGGGGTCTTGAAGGTTTTTTTTAATTTTTCTAGACAATAGTTTGCTTATTTAGATAAAAAGGATTGCAAATTAAATTATTATCAGCCAGCACCTTGGTAGGGATTAGCAAGCTACAAAAAATTGGACGTTGGAGAGATACACAAGGGAAGTTTGTTTGGGAAAATGGAAGGTGCCTGTTGGGAGGAAAATGATTCAAAGGATGCAAGGAATGAGAGGCAACATGACTCTCCAAGGAGAAAACCAGCATTGATTGGAGAGGCAGGAGCCTGGAGAAGCCTGGTCCTGGCACTCAAGTCATCCTATGATGCCCTCACCCCCTGAAGCACATCAACTGCTAACTATAAGCTCCAGAAAGGCAGGGGCAATGCCTGGCTGAGTCATTGGTTGTATCCCTGGGCACAGCCTGGTATGTAAAAGACATTCACATTTTTGTGAATGAATGGAGTGGCCCCATCTGAGACGACTGATACACTGCCTGGAAGCAGAGGAGAGAAGGAGACAATTCCGGGAACTCCATCTCACCTATAGGCCTCTGGGTTAGTTCCAGATTAGAGCATTTCACAGTCAGGGCCAGCATGAAAAAAGAGAATCGTAAGGATGGACTGACCTGGCCAAGGTTTGAGCCATGGCCTAATGACTCACCTTCCTGCTACCTTCACCCCCATCCTACTCTAGACGCCTAGCCCACCTTCACTCCCCTAACCTACTGTACCTCCCATTTGCGAAACAAAGACAGCAAATTGTTTTGCTTGGTCTGCTTCCAGCACCCCAGGAGTCCACCTTCCCAGGGAGAAAAGCAATAAAGAATAACTCTGGTGTTAATCAACAACCCTCATCAGACATGGACAATCAACAGACATTTTCACAAAGCTGATGCTGGCTGGGCAAGTGCAGGTTTTATGTATCGATTCACATGGCTGTACAGTCTGTCATCAAGGCTTGTTTCCTCCCTTCCTAACAGAAAGGGTTAGAAAAGAGTTCACAGAAAATATGTACAGTTAGGAGGTCAAAATAAGAATGCTGTGACCTCACAGTTTGGGAGCTGGCTCTGATCTCACTGAAGGATAAAGATTAATGCAACTCCACACACACCTGCCAAACGTACACTACACCCCTCCCAGCCTCCTCCTGCACCCAGAACTTCAACTCCCACTGGGACGCCCTTCATACCATTGTCATTCCCACTGGAACTTTATCATAGGAGCTTCATGATACAGAGCAGTGGTTACTGCCCACCTTCCAGATGTTAGAAACTGAGGCAGACAGAACAACTGAATCCAAACCACATAAGGAAACACACCTCTCGATTTCCAATTTAAAATACAAGGTCTAAAATACCATATGCTAACACATGTACATTTGGAATCTAAAAAAAAAATGGATTTGAAGAACCTAGGGGCAGGACAGGAATAAAGACGCAGACATAGAGAATGGACTTGAGGACACGGGGAGGGGGAAGGGTAAGCTGGGACGAAGTGAGAGAGTGGCATGGACATATATACACTACCAAATGTAAAATAGATAGCTAGTGGGAAGCAGCTGCATCACACAGGGAGATCAGCTCGGTGCTTTGTGACCACCTAGAGGGGTGGGATAGGGAGGGTGGGAGGGAGATGCAAGAGGGAGGAGATATGGGGATATATGTACATGTATAGCTGATTCACTCTGTTATACAGCAGAAACTAACCCACCATTGTAAAGCAATTATACTCCAATAAAGATGTTAAAAAAAAAAAAATTCCAGGTCTATCCTTCAGGCTGAGAGCCTTCCACCAGAAGTGCAGGGGAAATAAGGCGACTCCTGCATCCCTCCCTCCCAGGTCCTCAGAGAGTGGCAGGGCAGGCTCAGAGTGAAACCTCAAAAAAGGCTTCACTTGTGAATCTCTCTGAGCTGACACAATATAAAATGGCACTTTTCTAAGAGAAACAGGTCTCTGGTCACCCACGAAGCTAGAGACATGACAAAGTGAAAAATTAACGAGCTTCCAAATCCAGCTTCCTGCATGCTGATCCCTGAGCCCGAATGGGGTCGGCAGCAGCAAGGTGGGGGGAGCAGAAAAGCAGAGGATGAGAATGATAAAGCCGCAGCTACCAGCTGCTTGATAAACCTTCTGTGAGTTGTTCAAACTTGTCAGTGCCTGCAGCAGGCTCTTTAGAGTGGACTGGAGAGGTGGAATTAATTTTTAATACATATGGTTCCCCCAGCCCCAGTCCCCAAACAAAGAGAGACACTGGGTTTCCTTCAGCTCAGAATGCCTCTCATTAACTGCATCCCCTGGTGATTTTTCATCAATTCACCAAGCTAGTGGAACCACCGGAGGACTTGCTTTCTTTTATGTGCAATTTTAGGAAGTGTTTCTCTTCTTTCCCCTCTCTCTCCTTACCGGTCTTTTAATAAGTAGGAAAACTATTATCTGGGGTGAAAGGACATCAAAACCAAAAACAGCACAGTGATTAAGGACCATGCTCAGCCGTCTCTCTTCTGTCTTATTCACTGATACAATGTAGAGGTGCTGGTGTGGGTCTTAACAAAAAAGAATTTTTTTTTTCTTTCTGCCGCATACGTGCAAAAGCAAAATTCTGGAAAACAAGATTCTCTTGGAGTAAGAAACAAGTTGTTAAATGTGAACTGATGGCAAATTCCAAATTCTAAAGATGAATTGCCTATGTAAAATGTGGATCGTATGAGAGATGAATTTAGAAGATGAAGTCTTGTTGTAAAGGAGCATTGATTAATAACTAAATTGTGTTATTAGGAACTGCTCTTAAACAGAGGCTCCCTGGGGCAAGTACAACCCTGCCAAACTGCTGCATTTTATGGAAAGTCTAGAACCTATGCTTTCAGAGAGTATTTTAGTGTAAAACCAATCTGAAATGGTCAGTAGACTCAACAACATAAAACAAAGCCCCAACATAAAATTAATGCATCTAGAAGCTCTAAAATAAGCAGGCATCGACTCATAAACTCTCTCTGCTTGCTTTTTGCTCTCTCTGAGCTCGAAGGAGAATTCCAACAGCACATGCCCTCTCGGCCTAGGGTTGGAAGAAGCAGCAGAAATCAACCGTTAAGCAGAGAGGAAGGCGGAACTTGTGTCCCTGAGTCCCTTCACCATTCTTACACTCCAGATGATCTCAGCTGTAAAATGAAACACTGATGCACAATGGTCGTCTTTGTGGCTCCTCTATGGGCTTCAGTATAAGTGAGGATTTAGATGCAGGTTCCAATCCTGGTTCTGCAATTTACAAACTAGATGACATGGACAAATTATTTAATCTCCCTGAGCCCCAAGTTGCTCATCCGTAAAAGCAGGATAATAAAAAGCTACCCCATAGGGCTTCCCTGGTGGCGCAGTGGTTGAGAGTCCGCCTGCCGATGCAGGGGACATGGGTTCGTGCCCCGGTCCGGGAAGATCCCACATGCCGCGGAGCGGCTGGGCCCGTGAGCCATGGCCGCTGAGCCTGCGCGTCTGGAGCCTGTGCTCCGCAAAGGGAGAGGCCACAACAGTGAGAGGCCTGCGTAACGCAAAAAAAAAAAAAAAAAAAAAAAGCTACCCCATAAAATTGCTGTAAGCATTAAATGAATGTGCATAAAGCACTTAGTGAGAGCCTGACATACACGTGCTCAATACTTACCTTCTTAAGATAGTCTCAGAAACTCTGTAACTATCATCCACCTGTTCTCTCATCCCGGCAAAGCAGAAAGACTCCCCAGCTGATTTATAACTTTCTTGTCGATAGCGCAAGCACACTCTCAGACCAGGCAAACACACATTCCTCCGTGCTTGGTACCCACCTTGAAAGTGCAGCTGTCTCGTGGTCCTGAACTTGGGCTGCCTACGACCTGTCCCCCAGCCTGCACTTCCAGGTAATAGAGACCTTCATGTGCTTCGGACAGCAGAGATCTGAGGGCAGAACGTGGCAATCCTTGTGAATCAATCAAATTGCCAAAGCTGGCAGCCCCACCTAACCACTTCAAATTTCCCCCCTGCACCTGTGAAACAGAGCTAACCCAGGAGTCCTGTATTTCACCTTTCACCTCCTCTATCCACTCATCCAATAGACTTTAAACCTCAGATCCTTCAGCAAAAGAAGTTATGAAGTTTTCATTGAAAGTGCCAAAAAATTTTTTAAATTTTGTCCTGTTTCTCAGCCTCATAGTTTCTCAGGACTTTACGAGTTGGAGGGGACACTGATAGATAATCTATACCAGTTTCCATTAAAAAAATAACAAGTTCCATATAGATTAAGAGACCTGGGTATGCAAACACCACAGTTTAAGGGCAAAGGAGGATCTGAATCCTAGGCTCTTTCTAATAAAAGGCACTGATTTTATATGTTGCCAAAAATTCTTAATAATTACCCCAGCAGCCCATAAACACTTCACGTATCCATAAAGAGAGCCCTAGACCTTCTCTCCTCTTTTCAAGAGGATCACAGTGATTTCTTTGCCTCTTCGAGGCTGCCATTCAATCTGAATTTTGAGAGGGGGAATATGATGAATAAGGAGTTAGATTTTAGATGTGCCTCCCCTCCAAAACTTCTCCTAAAATCTTTAGTATGACCTTAAACCTTTACATCTTCACTGTCCAATGTGTTTAACCATTAGCCATATGTGGTTATTGAGCACTTGAAATGTGGCTAGTCCCAATTAAGATATGCTATTAGTATAAAATACACACTGGATTTTGAAGACTTTGTATTCAAAGAAGGATATAAAGTATCTCGTTAATAATCTATATTACATGTGAAGTGGCAATATTTTGGATATGTTGAGTTAAATAAAATGTATTATTAAAATTAATTTCACCTCTTTCTTTTGACTTTTTAATGTGACTACTAAAGAATTTTAAGTTATATTTGTGGCTCGGATTATATTTTGGTTGGGCACTGCTGATTTAGATGCAACAGTGCCTGTTTTTGCGAACGCAGACTTGTCTTTTTATAATAATGAGTATGACAGTATTTCATTGATGATAAAATGCACGTTTTCCCACATTTGAGTGTTAATTTAATTTGATATTCATCTTCCGATCAATGAGTACATTTAAGAGGGTGCTATTTCTTTTTTTCTAAAATGATGTTATAAAGTCACTGGTGCATGTTTTTGTTTTGTTTTGTTTTTTGGCTGCATTGGGTCTTTGTTGCTGCACACGGGCTTTTTCTCTAGTTGCGGTGAGCAGGGGCTACTCTTTGTTGCGGTGCGCAGGCTTATTGCTGTGGCTTCTCTTGTTGCAGAGCATGGGCTGTAGGCGCACGGGCTTCAGTAGTTGTGGCTCGTGGGCTCTAGAGCGCAGGCTCAGCAGTTGTGGCACACGGGCTTAGCTGCTCCGCGGCATGTGGGATCTTCCCGGACCAGGGCTCGAACCCGTGTGTCCTGCGTTGGCAAGCGGATTCTTAACCACCGCACCACCAAGGAAGCCCCATCTTAAAGTCATTAGCATTTGGGGATTGAGGAGATAGAACATACAAATCGTTAGAGCTTTGACTTATTTCATAGCAAGTTCTTGCAGGAACTCTATGCCCCAATATACCATAAAACCTATGGAAATCATCTCTACTGACAGCAGTGCTATAAGGAACTTTAGTTCAACAGACATCTTTTGAGCATCTTCTACTAGCAAGATATTGTGCTCAGCATCATAAGGACTACAAGGTGGGTGAATCACATCCTCTGTCCCCAAAGCACTTAATTCTGTGAGGATGAATCTGAAAAATGAGCAATTGACAAAGTGTCATGAGAAACATTGGGCTGAAGAAACAGGGCCACTAAGGCTGTGCATCCTGTGCCTTTGTGTAAATTACAGAAAGGTCCTCCCTTCAGGAAGATGAATTGCCCAAAAAGTGTGTTTGTGTGTGTGAATACACAAACACATGTCCCATGTGTTGAATACACAATCCATCCATGTCCCATGGATGAATGACTAAAATGTGCTCCTTCCTCAAAAGCTGGATTTCAGTTCCTACTTGTCCCCTATCAAAGAAGGGAAAGATGACACTCAGTTGGCTGTTCAGGGAAGAGGTAGCATTTGCAATATGGTTGGTTCAATAGGCAGAGATGGAAGAGAGGGAACTTTCCTGAAAGAGGGAACAGAAAACAAAAGGAAATGACAATCTCTTTTTCTCTTAACCGATGATCCACTTTCAGGCAACATCTCTTAGATATTAAAGAAAGAACAAACTAGTGTAAGCTTTAGAGGTCAACAAAAACTTAAGTAGGACAATAGATAATCTGGAATCCTGTAAAAATCATATCAGCCTCAGCAAACAAACTGAGGACTAAGGTGAATTTCCTTTCTAACTGATTTTTAGTTTATGTACAACCATTACAATTATGCCTATTCCAAAAAAATAGTTGGCAAAATGGCCCCATTTATTGAAATTTGAATAGCAATAGAGACCTTCACACACACACACACACACACACACACACACACACACACACAAAACTGGAAACATCATCCAGCCCCCAACCCCTCCTTATAAATGTCTCGGAATTCTCAAAAATCTTTCCCATATTCTCATCCTCCCTTAAGCCCTAAAGCTCTGATAGGGAACTATACTGGTAATTGCAATCATGGCAGGAGTTGCTCTAATTTGCCACTGAAATCTACTGAGATGAGCAAAGCACTCATCCTGTCTGGCCTTCTCATTCCCGGGGCAGGTGTACCTTGTCCTACACATCACTACCGGCAAATCCAGGAGGACAGGAGAGACGTCACAGGGTATGATGGGCAGCATGGGTACAGCCACATTCACCAGGTGGATCTCCAGCTGAGAGCCGTTGGCAGGATAAAGGAGACCTGGCTCCAAACCTAAACACAAGGGAGAGTGGAGTCTCAGGCTGAACAGAGCAGTAATCCACACAGGGTAACACAAAAACCTGCCACACGGGGGCAATGGCAGGCCCTGAGTTTACCGAAGGGTTAAAAGTAATATTTCTCATTTCCAAAGGCTGTATGAATGAGTGTGCTTCTTTATGACTTTATTTTTTTTCTTAATTCTCTCTTCAGGTCCATCCACTGAAATCCAGGAAAGCATTTTCCAACCCTCAAAGTTACTCTTTTCCAGTGGTATAGATGGATACACTGAGCCATGGCTTAGAAGCTCCCATATGTAGGATTCTTGACAAGGAAGATAACCAAGGTTCTGAGGGTCACATTGCCAAGTTCTGTGCTACATGGGTATCATCTCATTAGGGTTCCTAGAGTTCCACCCCACAGCTTGGGATAAGGAAGTGGACACAGACATATAATGGTGTGATGTAACATTAGCATGTGGGCATCCGGTAACACAGAAGTTGGTCAGTTGGTCCATCTCCCTTCCAGATCTCTTTTACCTCTGTCCTTAAACAGGACTCATTCTTTAGGATTCTTTAGATCAACAAATAAGAAACTTGCATTCGGTAAGGCCCAAACCTACCGTCAAAAATGACAGTGATCCACGTTCCTCCTGCAAGGCTGCCTTCTTCAGGTTCAATATGGACACTCAGACAAGGCACTGTAACTGAGTAGGAGAAACCCTGGCTTCAGTGTGCAAATTCAATCCACCGGCTTCCTTTGAGCATTCCTCAGAATCACCACAAGGGCTTCATACAGCACAGATCGCGGCACCCACCCCCAGGGTTTCCCATCCAGTAGGTCTGTGGTGGATCCCAAGAATTTACAGTTCTAACCAGGTGCTGCTGGTGTTACTGGTCTGGGGACCACACCTTCCTCCCATTTTAAGGGAAGTTTTGACTGATCTTCTTATCTTAGACATCCAAAAACCATGTGTTCACGAGGACAATCCTGAATTTCCACTTCCTTTGGAAAAGGCTCCAGGATACATTTGGTTCCTAACTGAATCCATAAAATGTCTTCTCTCTTTCCCACTCTTTAATTAGGGGGTCATATTTAACTGTTACCACTTATTTCTTATATTTCCACTTCCCAGAGAAGAGGAGAAAGTTCTGGAAGTTATCCCTACTTCAGTCCTCCTGCTTATAACATCCTCCTCTAGTCTCTCCCTTTTGAATACATGATCAGAATGACTCCCCAAAGAGACACAGCATTCTCTAGATTCTTGCTTTGCCTGCTCAGAGAGGGGCTGAAGCATGAATCAGTGCTGGAATTTTTTAAAAGCCCACTATAGACTTACACACTAGGCTAGACCGGCTTCTCGCATAGAGACTATGGGCTGAGCGTGACCTTATCAATGCCTTATTTTTGAAGATGATCTGGATGGACATGCCTTGTCCGAGGTAAAGCCAGCAAAAATCAGTTAGCTCCTCAGTGAGGTCTACAGAACACTTTTCGGTTTCTATATCAGAAAAGTTAAAGGATCACCCAAGCCACGCTAACTCTGGCCAGCCCAGGGCTTCCATGTACATTTATGCAGGTGGCACTCTGCACAACCAAGAGTGGTGAAGAATCGACACAACCATGCGTGGCAGCCCTGGCCAGATGGGCTCATGCTTACCCCTCAAAGGTGTATTAGATACGTCTACCTAACGAAGATCAAAAACAAATGCCATAAAAAGATACAGAGGATAACCAAAGTCACTGAGAAAACGAGAGACCCGGTTCGAGAAAAGGAAATTTTTATTGGTCATTAATCACTAAGACAAGATAAGCTGCTCCCCTTGGGAAGATAAAGTAATAAAATCTAAAAAGAATTGCATTGTATGGCTCAAAAAGAAATTATAAAAGGAAGGTTATAAGTTATTATTAAAAGCTCTAGACTTAACAGCAACTTCCACTGGCTGTTAAAAATTAAAGTATATAACTATTTAATACATAACCTCAACCGCTAAACAGAAAAAAATTATTAAGCAGAGAAAATTTAAACCTAGGGGAGATACTTTAACACTTCCTCCCAAAGTAATATTTAAGTATCAGTAAATTAGTTCTCAAGGTAACCTGCTGCATTCTATCCAAAATCCCTTCAAAACACATCCAACTCACCTGCTAAAAGTAGTATTTTGATACTTGTCAGAGAGACCAGCCAGCCAGTCATCTTGTTCACGTAAATCAATCCTTTCAAAACTGTTCAGACATTAAACACAGTTTCAACTTTGATTGGAGCAGCAGAGATTTATAAAAACAAAATGAAAAATTACTATCACTTTTGCTTACATACAACTGCTTTGCTTCGTTCAAACTTGGGAAATTAAGGAAATTATACCAATATGACCCTAGAGTCTTCAGAGGGACCCACCATCTTCCCAAGCTTGGAAGGAAAGGATAATCTAAGAATCTTACATAAAATTATCATTATTCTACCCCCTTGTCCCACTGACTTATTTTATGCATGTTTAAGCTGGGTAAGTAATAATAACCTCTTTCCTTAATTCATTATTAAATAAACACTTAAATTTTTTAAATAAATGAATTCCAGATTCAAAATACTAGTTAATGGCAATTACGGAGAGGGGGTGCGGGTTGTTTTGTTCTGTTTTCTGGAAGTCTCAGTCCTCTAGGAACCAATCAACACAAAAAGAGTAAAGAGTTAAAGCAAATGTTAAACATGGTAACAAGTTGAAAAAAAACGGTGTTAACGGAAATTTGGGGGAAATTATCTTATCCTCACAGCAGAGGAAACAGGAAGGAAAGAAACAGGAAGGAAAAGCTGGACCCTCCAAACTGGACCCTATGACCCCAGGTCCCTCTACCTCAATCCACAATGCCCGGATCAATCTCTTTAAACTCTGCCTTCACTGTGCCCTTCTCCTGCTTAAAGCTTTCAATTCAAAGCAAAACCTCTATCACTTCAAAAATGATAAGAACACTTGGTAGGATTTTTATCAAGATTAACTGAGACGATAGATACATAAAGAAATTAACACAGGGCCTGGCACAAAGGAGATGCCCACGAACGTTAGTTTTCTTTTTGAGGGTTCTCTGCTTCCAAAGGAAAGCCCTCTCTCTGACTTTGCATCCCACCATGATCTGCCCCCCACCTTTCCAACTTCCCCTCGCATTGCTCTCCAAGGTGACCCCTGCACCGCCGCGAAGCTGTTCTCCCCACCGTCTCCCGGACAAGCTTCCCACAAGGCAGCCTCTACCTTGGATCCTGCTGGATGCTTTCTGGATTCCCCAAACTTTCTTGTGACCCAGTGAACTCCTGGCCTGCATCAGGGCCCAGCTTGGGAGCCACCTCTCCACATAATCTGTCCCTGTGTTGGTTCATAAATTAACTGGCCCCCAAACACAGAGGGCAAGGAGAGACCTCAGAAAGAGGGAAACACTCCAGATTGGCAGGTGTCAGGTTTCAGGAAAACTTACAAATGAGGAGGCTTGTCGTGGGCGTCAGCGAGATGAGTAGATCTCCACACCCGCCACAATCTTACAAGTTTATAGAGTCTTCAGGGGAATTCAGTCACATATTCAATCCCAGTGGTCTCAACACCACATGACTCTGAAACCTGCATCCTTGAAAACAGCTCCGGCTGTGGGACCTGTGGGCAGAATGTACATTTCAATGACAGGGAGGGAGTGAGGAGCCTCCAATTGCCCGGGGTCTGCTTGCAGGTCAACTGGTGGTCGTGCCCTGTGCATGACCTCCTCCAGCAGTCTGCCCCTCATGACTAGCTCTAACGATCTCACTTGCCCCCTCTTCCAAGATGTGCCCTGAGAGGTCAGCAAAGGGTTTCACCAGTCTGGAGAGGGCTCCTTCGGCAGCTGTCTGGCTGCATAGGAGATAGAGGCCACAGCAACGGTATAGGCACATGCGAGAGAAAACACAGATTAACATTCCCAACATAAGTAACATTTTTTTTCCACCAAGAGCTCCATGATCTGAACCACTGATTTTTCAAGTTCCCTGGGTTGGTGGTCAGATCACGCAGGAAGTTCACTTGCGTCCTCCTGCGATTTAATAAAGATGATGCAACAGCAGATTCATCAGGTGCAAACACGCAACATTCTGCTTGGATAATGGCTCAGGTGCCTCCTTGCAAGGCAGGGATAGTATCTGAGGCCATCCCATGCTGGAGGACAGCTTTTCTCATTACGGACATTTCAGTGTTCCGTCAGGACAGGCTTTGTTGGCTATCATTTAAGGACTGTTGGGTGAATTTAGTAACAGCTTCTATGTGCTCCAGGCCAATGGAGGGAACGACGGCACCAGTGGAAAGCGGATAAGCCCATCTGGTCTTGAGGAAGGGGAGGTTGGAAAGTTTGGAAACTTGACCTGGCTGTGTATACCATACAAGGCCAGGGAAGGCAGCACTGTTAGGCATGAGGAAATGGACTGGGGGATATGCCATACCAGGACCGCATCTTCTCCCCTCTTTCCCATGGTGCCGGCTCCATTCCAGATGTAGTACATTTCCATAGGTCTGGCTGGCAACAGGACAATGGGATCCTGTGGAGATTGAAGTAATTCACCTGTCCTGGTGGGATGTCCCATAGTAAATTCCAGTAGATAAAGTCTTAGGATACCTGGGAAGGTGTGATAGGGCTTGCTGTTATCAGCAGCATAGCACGTTGACGCATGGTGAGCGTCAGGGCAATGGTCTTCTCCCATGACTTTTGTACCTTTACAACGTTGGGTGTCCTGGTAAGGGTACTCAGTCTCATACACGGGGCAACAGGTTTTACTGGTTGATCAACTATATTAAAGCCTAGGATAGTACTTTAGCGCACGCAGCCAAGGTGGCTTTACCTGTTATTAATTTAATCTGCCACTTTAATATTGCACTTTTCCTTGTTACTAACCCTACTCCTTACAGGTTGTAGAGGAGATGGAACCTCCATTCATGTCATGTTCTTTTGCCCAGTCTTGCATATCATGACCTTTGAAATGTGACCCATCAATCACTGTTTTTTGGATGAGGGTACCCAAACATAGTGCTCGGTTCTCTAATCCCCTAATGGTGGCAGCCTGGTTTGTGCAGAGACAGAGGAAAGCTTGGGTTAGGCCAGATGCAGTGTTCATAGAAACCAAGGCATATTTCGAACCCTCCCTCAGAGGGAGGGGTCCAATATAATCAATTTACCAATCCTTCACCAGTTGGAAACTCCAGTAGATGGTACCAGACCACTTTGGAAGTTGCTTTGGGTGTTGTTTAGAACATATAGAACATGCCGTTACTTACATTAACCAAGTCACTGCATTTCAAGGGCAATCCAGCATCCTTGGCAATATGCCATCTTACCCAGGTGTTACAGTGGCTGCTCTTCCTATGTACCCAATCTGCTGTGGCTACTGAAGGGTCAGTTGCTTCAATCAGCTTCCTGATTGCCAGAGGGGGGCATTTGAAGGATCTACATATTCTGCAGGACCTAGTAGCACTCACATTTCTAGAGGCAGGGGCCTGGTGGACAGGGTGTTCCCCTGCTACACAGAGGCATGCCACTTAGTCAAACTGGGCCTTTGAGTCATGGCAAATGTGGGTTGATGGAACATATTCTCAATCCACCCCTTGAAAGGAAGGGAAGTTCTTACCGTGATATGCTGTGTACACTGCTAGAGCTGTTGCTCTCTGGGGGCATATCAGAGTTTTGCCACCTTCTAGAGCTGGGACCAAAACCCTAGGGACACTCTTTCCTTCTGTTGTCTCTGCCACAGGGCCTAATTGACACTTTCTGGAGTCACAGACACATATAACTCATGGTAGCCCTGCTTGGGAGACGCCCAGGGCTTTAACCTGCTTCACTAGTATTCTTGCCTGCTCAGAGGTAGCTTGTAGTTTTGACTCGCAGTTCCACATGTGCCCTTTTTTTGCCAGGTTGTATAAGGGACAGAGGCATTGTGCCAGGTGGGCAATAAAAGTCCTCCAAATCCCCAAAATGCCTACAAAGGCTTGCATCTATTTCATACTCTTAGGGCTTGGATAGGCTTACATCCTAGTTATAGCTTCTGGAACAACTTGAGTCTTAGCCGACTACACAACTCCCAACAACTTTACAGTGATGCCTGGGCCTTGATTGTTCTGTGGATTCACTGCCCATCCTCTTCCTTGCAGATGTTCCAGCAAAGCCTGCAGAGTGTCCTGCAGCAGAGGCAAGGCTTCACGTGTTAACTTTCTATCATCGATGTAATGGATCCCTTTCATTGATACAGGGGGATTAAGAAAACACTGAGACCAGAAAAAATAATTATACCATTTCAAAAAAGTAAAAGCCAAGATAAATGCCCAGAAAAGGAATATCTACAAAAAACTTAGAATAAACGTATCTTATGTGTATGAGCTTCCCTGGTGGCGCGGTGGTTAAGAATCCGCCTGCCAATGCAGGGGACACAGGTTCGATCCTTGGTCCGGGAAGAACCCACATGCCGCCACAACTACTGAGCCTGTGCTCTAGAGCCCATGAGCCACAACTACTGAGCCCACATGCCACAACTACTGAAGCCCACGCACCTAGAGCCCGTGCTCCACAACAAAAGAAGCCACTGCAATGAGAAGCCCGTGCACCACAACGAAGAGTAGCCCCCGCTCACTGCAACCAGAGAAAAGCCCACGTGCAGCGAAGAAGACCCAATGCAGCCAAAAATAAAATAAATAAAATAAAATAAATAAATTTATTTTTTTAAGAAGCATATCTTATGGGTATGTCCTGATTAAGTTGGTGCAATGGATAAAATCATCTCTAGTTAATTCAACTCCACAAACACTTATCATATACCTAATATATGCTGGGCACTGTGCTAGGAGCTGGGAAAACAGAGGCAAATAATCTGTGTACCTGCCAACAAGTCCCCAGTGGATGGGGTAGGAGTGGAGGCTACTTGCATTTACAAGAGGAGTTCTAAAGTTTTCAAGTAGATTCAGCAGGTGTTCCTTTAAATTGCAAAATTCCCTACATTTTTACACCTATTTGGAATATAATTCATTTTTAAAACATTCAATTTTCAGAAATACATCTACTGCCTAGAGAAAGGTACCCAGGACTATTTTCTACTTAGTCCAAAAGCACAGGATCTGATTTGCTTGTTACGCCCAACAGAGTACGCTCAGCACAGGAGAGTCTATTTCCAATCTGACTGTGATTTTAACATTTTTTTTCAAGCTTAAAACAATGGAAGTAAATAGTCACACATTGGTTTTCTTCAAGCCCTATGTTCAGAGCTACATCTTTCCTTTAAAACAAAACAATCAGATCAATAATACATGTATTTTTCTTTATATGATTTTCCACTAATTCTTCCTAAAAACAAACTCAGCCTCCATTTAATTCTTTTAACCAGAATATTTTCAACCAGAGGAGAGCTGTGTGCATTGGGTCAAGTCTTCTCTCTCCCCTTGTCTCTCTCTCTCTCCTCTGCCCTCATTCTTCCTCTTTCTCCTTTCCTCCCTCCCCTCCCAGCCTCCCCCCACTTTGGGACTTTGACAGACAGAGCTGCAAGGTTGCTACTACAGATCCCCCATTTCCTTTGTTCACCACGACATTGGCAAAAAGGCAACACCTAGAAAACACAGAGCAGAGACATTTCTGAACCCAACAGTACCTTTTTCTGTTTCTCTCTCGTTGTGACTCAAGCGAGAAATTATCTTTCCTTTCCAAATGACCTTGTTTCTCTCTGTCAAGAACCGATGGCCCTGTTACCTGGTTAGAGCCCAGGCTGCAGCTACCACGCAGGTAACTCACTCATGTTGGACTGTAACTCACCTAACTCGTTTGTGTCCCGACCAAACCTATGCCAAAGTGAAAGTTCAGGCTGACCATGGGGCAAGTTTAATGATTAACACAAGCTATTTAGGCTTTTTCCCCAGGGTCTTTTTTTAATGACCAAAAAAAGTGTGTCCTACATTTTTCTCCACTTACTGCATGTGCCCTAGACAAGAATTTTAAGTGAAAGTCCACCCAGTGACACAAACAGACATTCAATGATTGAAAGAATTTGCCAGTAAGTCAGTGACCTTAAGGCCCAGGAGAAAGGGCCACCAGAGGGCTGGTCCCCATTCATGGGCAGTCTCTGACTTTTCATCAAGAGAAATGGCTTCTAAGTGCCTGCCACGGGCTGGCATTCTCACTATCGGGGGGCAGTCTAAAGAAGCAGAGAGAGGATGATCGACTCAAAGTCTTGCTGAGAAAGGGGCAACTAGCCCTCCCTGTTTTTTACTTTCCTCCCTCCCTCCTGACCTTGCTTTCTTGGCCAAGAGGAAGTCCTTGACTTGTACCCATCACCTTCTATGAGGACCCAGACCATGGGTCTCAGTCACTGGCTTGACTCTCTTGATGAGACAAGCAGCTGACCTAGGAAGTCAGCACCACCTCCTTACCTGGTCCACATCTGACTTCCTTGTCTCTGTCCCACCATACACTCCAACTCACATCACCAGCTTCCTGATTGAGTCAGTCCATGCCCAGTGTTTCCTGACCGGAAGAAACTCTCATCTTCTTTCCTTTGAGACAGAAGCCTTTCCAGCATAATTTGATAGCCCTGAGTCTCTGCCTCAAAGGACCTGGGAAGCATCCCCAGCAAGACCAGATTTAATCCATGGCAATAGAGCACAACTCTCATAAGAGTGCTGGAACTATCCTCTAGAAAGTATGGGAGTTTATACCAAATCTGATGTTCATCTCAACTTGGCAACGAGCGACAAGCAGAATGATTTTCCTAGCACTGCTGCCAGTAGTGTAGAGAGAGGATGCCTGGCCAGGTTAGCCAGCTAGGGTGTCAGTCATCGGGCCACCCTCCTGCCTACTGACTCTCAGGTTCCATTCTAGATCTTCCAATTCAGGTCCACAGGCATCATCTGAGCCACACTTGTGTGCTTGGCACGTGGGAAATAAGGAAGAGGTGACAGACCAGGTTCCGGGGAGATAAAGGAGATTTCAAAATTATTGGTAATTTTTATTTTTGTAAAGAAAATTATATTCATGAACCACTTAGATGATCCAAAATTATTTTTTTAAAGAATATAACACAGTTTCTGCCCTCAAAGTGCTTGCTGTCTGACGGGAGACATCATGATCCAATTCATTTACTATATTGTAGTCAAGTATCATGATTAAGACTTAACTCGTGTTTTATTTCTTGCTACTTTAACAAGAGATTCCAGAGATTAACCCCATCTATCCTTGAGTAAAGAGCCTATAATGGATATTTATAATTCTTTTTGGCAGCCTCGCTATCAAGACTAAAACACCCTAATTTTCTTATGGGTAGATGTGTCTCTTTACTCTTGACTAAACGAAACCTAATGATACGCAGGACTTTGGTTTCTGTGCTCTAGGAACTTCCTGGTGGGCAATCAGGCTCTACGGTTAAAGAAATGAAGTAGAATGAGCTATTTCATGCTCCAAGGCCTAAAAGGAGAAGCTGCAGAACTCCACAGGCAGTGGCTTTGCCACATGGAAGTTGGGGGAGCCTTAAATACTCCTCTCTGTGAGCTCCATCCACCTCAAGACCCTCAAATATACACACATATCTAAGTTTTGTCATGCAAACACAACCTCCAGACAAGTCCCCTCCACCAACTCTTCCATCTAATCATACTCCAAAGTCCCTGTCGTACAGAAATTCTAAAGAAACTCTTGAGCTTTGGTCTCTGAAGGCAACCAGAGCATGGTTCCCCTACCACCCCAAGGCAGGCAGCCATGCTCACCCCCAGACATTGACACTCTTCCATAGGAAGCTATTTTTACAAGACCTTGTGAAATTCTCAACACACAAAAAAAGTGCCTATAAAGCAAACTCAAAGAGGTCAAGGGAGCACCTCATTTTCTGACCCCTTTCCCTTGGATTTCAACACCACTCTGAATTCCTGGGGACTAACAGCTTTGGGAATTGGGGAGGGGTGGTAGGAAAATGCATCTCACTGATCTCCAATTATAGGAAGCATAATGACCAAAGGCCTAGCTGCTGTCCTTTCAGATTCATCTCCACATTTGCACTAAGGCCACACTTCTTCAGACTCTAACTGATATATAGGCCCTGAGAGATAACTAAGTTCCCACATGGGCAAATACAGAGTTACAAGTCATCAAAATGTGGGTGCCACTGTAAATGTGACCTCATGAGTGTGGTGATGCCTGGCAACTTTTAGGTTATACGTGTCATTCCCAGACTAGATGCTGCCTTTCTTAAAGAAAAAAATGGTATGTTCCCTCTGTACCCTCAAAACATTTTGCACAGTGCCTTACATAGAGTAGGTACCCAAATGGAAAGGAATGCCTGGGAATCCATTTGAGGAAAAACATTCTGGAATGGATGAGGGCCACCAAAGTCAAAAGCAGGTTTTAAATGGAAACCAAAAATGCTCAACGCATTTTTTTCTTTTTTTGCTTTCTCTTTATCAAAATTGTTTTATCGTACCCTCTTCAACTTACAGGCATATTTCTTTTTTTTTTTTTTTTGTCTTTGGAATTCATTGTTTCATTACGGTTCTCACAAAATACAAAGCTCAAACGTAACTGTCTACGTCCACCACAAAACAGAATCAAGTAATTGGTTAGCACACAAACAATGATCTTTTTCATTTTTTTATCAGAATCTGTATTTTTTTTATTTATTTTTAATTTGTTGATTTATTGGTTTTGTTTTGTTTTGTTTTTTGTTTTTGGCTGCCTTGGGTCTTCCTTGCTGTGCACGGGCTTTCTCTAGTTGCAGTGAGCTGGGGCTACGCCTCATTGCAGTGCGTGGGCTTCTCATTGTGGTGGCCTCTCCCGTTGCGGAGCACGGGCTCTAGGCACACAAGCTCCAGTAGTCATGGCGCACGGGCTCAGTTGCTCCGCGGCATGTAGGATCCTCCCAGACCAGGGCTCGAACCCGTGTCCCCTGCATTGGCAGGCGGATTCCCAACCACTGCGCCACCAGGGAAGCCCCTCTTTTTCATTTTAAAAAATATAAATAACAACATTCAGCATTTGACAGTTTTCTCTTGTGTGTGTGTTTCTCTTTAAGGCTTTATGTTGCAGACCCTTAAGTACGCACATACCTGTTGTCAGGATACACCGCCCATAAGCAGGGAAGGCCACTGTGGATACATTCCTGAGGGTGACACGCACTTATCCATGTTGTACAGGCATATTTCTGATAGGAAGTGAACCTGGAACAGGACAGTAACATGGTCCTTCCATCTAAGTAAGAACTTCACTGGGTAAGTGGGGCTCTGGAGTAAGCTGTGTTCTTACTCTCCTGATACACCATTTGTGTGACTAGCCCTGGAGCTATGCCTCAGCCACAGCCCTCACATTTTCTGTGTGGTCAGAGTCCTCCTCGGTGAGGTGAGACAGGTGAATTCCCCTTTCACCTGTCTAGGATTGACCCAATTCCTCCTCCTTCCTTTTCCTCAAGTATTCCTAGCCTCCCTTTTTCATAAAGAAACAAAGCTAAAGGAATTATGTTCTCTCTGGTTCAATATCATACCCCTGATTAACTTTGGATCCAAAGGATAATGAGTATATGCACTCAGATTTGTAGAAGAAATGAATCTGTTCCACTAGAGGGTCAAAGCTATGGATAAAATATTTGCTTCATAGTTTCTTTAGACAAATTTTCTTTCCCACTAGAGTAAAATTACTTAAAAGTAATCTATCATTATTGCCTCTGACCGGAGTCAGTTTTGCTTATTAACTTATTTTGATAACAATGACCCCCACTTATCTGGAATCCAAACTGTGGTGCCCTGCACCATCCTGATGAGGATCCTGAAAACCATCAATGGTGCCCTGGGTGACACAGGTGAAAATAACTTAATGAAGTCCATGAACTTGGGAGTAACACTGAACTGCGGGTAGGTTCCTCATTTGGATGAGCAGAGCTTACTGGCTACTCCAGCATCATATAGTCTGGGAGCCTATGGGGCCACATGCTCAGTCATCCCGAGGGCATCACTGTCTCACAACGCTCAACATAGCTAGGTTCATACCAATGACGTAGGGTAATCGGAAAGTGGTGAAATCGAGTTCATATCTAACTTGTAGGATGACCAACTGTCTCAGTTTGCCTATAACTAGGTTTCCGAGGTTATGGGTCTTTCAGTGTAAAACAGGGAAAGTCCCGGGAAAAACAGGATGGCTCATCACCCTACACTTTAGACAGCTCCTAGCCCAGACATAGTCAACATTTCCTAAAATGCTCTGGCACTCAAAGAGGATAGATTTCATTCAGTTCCTTAGAAAATTCACTTATATGTCGAGTAACTCAATTCCTGCCATGTCAGATAAAATAGGTGTTGCAATATCCAATGTTTTCCAGACCACAGAAACATCTCTCTCTCTGAATTTGGAGCATTTGTGAGAAATGTGGGCAAAACAGCATATGTCAGTTTCTGAATTACATACAGTACAGCGTCTTCTCCTGGGTTCAGCAGAATTTAAAATAAATCATGTCAGCAGGGAGCAACAACACAAAAGCAATTAATTTTTTTCTCGTTTGATACCGTGCTGCTCTCTGAGTCAGGAGCCCAACTGAGATGCCCAAGCGTATCTCACTCCTTGTTTTAAAATTATGAGTGACGTGGAAGTCATACATTTCTGCAGCCCAGTAGAATGCTTGCTTTAGCAGCAGAATGTTGTGATACTGTCAAATTCTATATCTTAGAGAAAAATTGTTTTTAAAATGGAAGAAATGTTTTCCCCTTCTCTGGCAAATGTTGCACAGCTGATGAAATAGCAGAGAGTCCAATACCTGATATGAGGGACAAGGGTGGTGAAAATGAGGGGAACTCCAAAAGTCTAGAAGTAAGATTGCCTTCAGAGTTCAACAATGAAAACAACCAATAATGCATCAAATTGCTCAGTAAGACTTAAAGCTATTACTCTATCTAAGGAAAACCATTCAGATGCTTATTTGTGAAGATAGATAGTGTGGCAGTGTTTTTTACAAAAGGTAACAATTTGTCAATTATCTCATTGGAAGGAGGCATATGTCTGCCCCCTCTTGAACCCTGGAGGACTTGTGACTGACTTAAAACCAACAGAAATCATCCGAGATGATGCCGCCTGACTCCCGAGGCTAAGTCAGAAAAAACAATGCAATTTTGCCATGTGGGTTGGAACATTAACTCTTGGGACTCTGAGCCAATCCCTGAGAATTCCGACTACCTGGGGCCACCGTGCCAGGAGGAAGGCTCCGGTAAGGCTTACCATCATAGGGGCTATTGCACCCATGTTTCATGATACTTGGAAGTATCGAGCAGCTCTTCTAAAGTCACAGCTAACTAATGTGGAGTCGGGCCTAGAAACCAGATGCCTGGATCACAGACCCAAACGTGCTTTCTCGGCTGTAACTAGTATACGCCTTCTGCCGTATGGACTGAATAGGCACCGATGCCATAAGGGATGCTCAGGACTCTGGCAGAGAGACGGGAGAGGCACTTAGAAAGAAGCCTCTCCCTCTGCCCCCACGAGTTCAAATATCACCGTTTTCTATGTGTGCCTAGAAGTGAAAAATCGGGGAAAGCTCCCCTTCTGTGAGATGGAAATTCTTATACTCCCACTCCGGGGGGAAGTCGTGAGGATGAGGTGAGATAACCTAGCATCTTAGAGTCAAATAATGCAGTCACCCTTTGTGTTACCACCAGAAGACTCCAGGAGGCTCTGCTGCTGGGGGAAAGTCTGAACTGATATGGGCTCCTGGGCTCTTATCCAAATGCTCGTTTCCTTCTTCTTCCTTCTTGTCAAAAGGAAGCAAGAGAGAGTCTGCCAAGTGTGACGGAGCTTTGATTATTCTCTCTGGGGCCTTCATGTATTTTTTACATGAAGTCGGAAGTGGGAGAATTGAGGAGAGGTGGGGGAAGACGTATGAAAGCAGGGTCTCTACCTAACACTGTCCTGCACTTTCAACAATCTTGTAAGTGAGCCGTGCCCTTCATCTCAGAACTTTGATGGTGCTGGGCATGCCTTATTTATAGACAACAACTGCTGCAGAACTTCAAAGGGGGCACACAGCCAAGCCAGAGAGGTGGAGGGAACACTCAGAGGAAAGGATGGGACACAACAGCTTCTGGGAGCCAGCTCTGAGCCCTGCCAGAGATGCCTGATTGTACCCCCCCGTGCAGTAAATGGCCAAAGCCAGTTATGTCAATCCCAGAAGTGCAGCTTTCGGCCAAGGCAGGTGATCCAAGTGGGCTTCCTTTGCCTTTCTGGCAAGATCTGACCAACTCTCACATTTATCAGATTAATCCATGGCCTTTAGAGACCATGATTTCCAGAAAATGAACACATAACTCTCACCTGAAATCCTTAAAACGAAACAAAAAAAGAAGAAAAAGGAGAAGGAGGGGGAGAAGCCAGTATGTATGGGGGACTGAATAGCGGCCCTCCCAAAGTTATTCACATCCGAATTCCCAGAACCTGTGAATACGTGACCTTACATGGTAAAAGGGACATGGTAAAAGGTGTGATTAAGTGACAGGTTCTGAGATGGGGAGATTATCCTGGATTACCCATGTGGCCCCAACATAATCACAAAGGTCCTTAGAGGACGAAAGCAGGAGGATCAGAGTCAGTAGTAGGAGATGTGATGATAGAAGCCAGAGTTTGATGGAGAAACTCTGTAGGAGAAAGGGGCCATAAGCCAAGGAATGTAGGGGGCCTTTAGAAGCTGAAAAAAAAAAAAAAGCAAGGAAACAGATTTTTCCCACAGAACCTCCAGAAGGAACCAGCCCTGTCAACATTTTGACCTTAGTCTTTTGAGACTGATTTTGACTTCTGACCCTCAGACTGTGAGATAACAAACCCACATTGTTTAAGCCACTAGGTTTGCGGTACCTTGTCACAGCAGCCATAGGAAACTAACACAGCCAGGAAGGGTTGTCATTTGGTGCCACTAAAGTGTATATGTCCCTCTTGGAAGACACTGGTGCAATTACCCATGAAACATAGTGGGTTACTTAGCCCCTGAATTACCCCTTGAATGTTTCACCCTCTCTCTCCTCCTGGCTCCTTCAAAAGGACCAAAAATACTCAAGGAGCAGGTTCTTAATAATTGAAGTTCAAATAAAATGGGCATGCAAGAGAAAGGCTGGAAAAAAATATTTTTTTTAGTTTAGGAGCAGGGAAAGTCTGAATCTTTATGTGCATGTAGATAAAAAAGACTGAAAGGATATACACGCTAGAATGGTAATGGTTAACCACTGAGGTAAGATTATGGGTTATTTTTATTTTCCTCATTTTGTTTACCTTTATTTTCTCCTTCTAAAACAAACACATATTATTGTGTCATAAATTTTTTCAAGTGATATCAGGTATGATAAAAGTAGTATCTTTCTTGTGACTTTAAAATATATATTTTTTTTTTTGTAGAAACTACCAAGGTCATTTCCCAAATTTAGGACAATTGCGCAGAAAATTTTAGGATCTGACTGGACCCACTAGGGGGCAATATTGAACCCTTGAAGACGAACACAGAAGCAGACTGCTGTGAGCAAATAAATATTAATTCAGACTGTGAGAAATAAATTTCTGTTATTTAAGCCGAAAAAAAAATAATTCGGAAAAGACAGTCATCCAAAATGTAAAATTTCAGGCACCTTAGCACCCAGTCTGGCCCAGAATATCTTCCCATCAATCAACTTCACAGTGTGACATTAGAGCAACTTCTTTCATTTGAAGGAGCCTTAAAAAGTATATTCTGTGCAACTCAATAATTTAGAAAGACAAGTCATGAGAAAACAAGTTCTGTGGTCAAATAGGGTGGAAAAGGCTATGAGCTATAAACTTCTTTAAAGACTCACAAAGGATATTTATTGGCTTATTAAAGCCTCTGAGATGTCCTGCCGAAATGAACCTTATTTAGGTTCATTGAAGTATTTCCCAAATACTTACTTCATCACAGATCCATCATGTTCATTGGAACTAGGGTTTCTGAACATTCTTTGGAAAATTCTGCTGTGATTATGTGATTTGTAATAAGAAATATATATTTGTAATAAGAAATGTAGACCTGGCACAGAGCTCCTAAGACCCTTGGAATTTCCTAAGTGATAAGAGGAGTAAAGGTGACTTTTGATATTCATCACAAACCTCTTTCAACTACCTTGTGTTTATGTTAATAAGATGACTTCTGAAAAGTAAGGATGGAGGATGGTTACCAGGGGACTAACCCTGCGATTAGGGGGTTGGAACTTTCAGCCCCAGCCTTGGAACCTTTAGGGAGAGGAGAGGGGCTAGAGATTGAGTTCAATCACCAATGGCCAATGATCTAATCAATCGTGCTCATGTAATGTTATGAAGTCTCTATAAAACCCCGAAGAACTGGGTTCAGAGAGCTTCCACGTTGGTGGACACATGGAGATGTGGGGAGAGTGACGTGCCCAGAGAGGGCGTGGAAGCCCCGTGCCTCTTCCCACATACTATCTTGCTTTATGTATCTCTTCCATCTGGCTGTTCCTGAGTTTTATCCTTGTATAATAAACCAGTCATCTAGTAAGTAAAATGCTTTCCTGAATTCTGTGAGCTGCTCTAGCTCACAGAAATTAACCAATCCTGAGGAGAAGTTCATGGCAACCTCCAATTTATAGGCAGTTGGTTCAGAAACACAGGTAACCTGTCCTTGCCATTGGCATCTGACGTGGGGACAGTCTTCGGGGACTGAGCCCTAAACCTGAGGGTTCTGACACTACCTCTAGGTAGATAAGCATCAGAATTGAGTAAAATAGTAGGGCACTCAGCAAGAATTGCTTAATGTGTGGAAAACCCATACATCTGATGTCAAAAGTGTACAAATATCATATGATATCACTTATATGTGGAATCTAAAAAAAAAGACACAAATGCACTTATTTACAAAACAGAAATAGACTCACAGACATAGAAGACAAACCTATGGTTACCAAAGAGGAAAGGTGGGGAGGGATAAATTAGGAGTTTGGGATTAAGGAATACAGCTAGTATGTATAAAATAGACAAACAACAAGGACTATAGCACAAGGAACTATATTCAATATTTTGTAATAACCTATAATGGAAAAGAATATGAAAAAGAATAGAGATATATATATGTATGTATAACTGAATCACTTTGTTGAAACTAACACAACATTGTAAGTTAACTATACTTCAACAAAAATAAATAAATAAATAAATAAATTATTTATTTATGGCTGTGTTAGGTCTTCATTGCTGTGTGTGGGCTTTCTCTAGCTGTGGTGAGCAGGGGCTACTCTTTCTTGCAGTGCACGAGTTCTCATTGCAGTGGCTTCTCTTGTTATGGAGCACGGGCTCTAGGCGTGCAAGCTCAGTAGTTGTGACACGCGGGCTCTAGAGCGCAGGCTCAGTAGTTGTGGCGCAGGGGCTTAGTTGCTCCACGGCACGTGGCATCTTCCCAGACCAGGGCTCGAACCCACGTTCCCTACATTGGCAGGCAGATTCTTTACCACTGAGCCACCAGGGAGTTCCTAATAATTTTTTTTTAATTTTAAAAAAGTGAAGTGGTGTTGTAGTGAAGTGTTGAGAGTAGAGGTGACACCTAGGAGAGTGTTTTTTGGTCACACCTGATTTAGACGGTTGGATGCAAAAAGCCCCCAATATATTACCCGAGAGAAACAACATATTCCACAAATGCCAGATGGGATTTCAGAAACTGATTTTTCTGTAATTTGGTAGAGTTCAACCATTTCCAGAAGTACTAGCTACCTGGTCCATCCTGTTTACCTGTTTGACTGCTAATGTCTCCTCTATTTGCCAAAGAATTTATGAGATGGGCTAGGAGCAGAGAGATTTCATCTTAAAAGTTCTGGCATGTAGGACCAGTGGAAGAAGCTTAGAGGCATTCTGGGAAGCAGGAAATGACATCATTGTTTCCTGCAAATAGGACTCTTCTCGTGGAACTCTGAGCCGGGGAGACCCCACAAGTTTAAGGGCACGTCAACACATTTATGCAGATGAAATATGGAAAAAATGAGTTCCAAGTACTGACTTTAGTAACTCAAAGGCACATAAAATAGCACTCGAGGGGATAGGGGGAAATGGAGAGAAGCATCTCACCTGGTTATTTAGCCCTAATTATGATGGGCTGCATGGAGGGAGGGGGAAGGGTGGGGAGAGGGGAGGGAGGGAGGGAGACCTGTGGGCATGGGATATTCACACCATTCCCCAGGGTCTGTGGTTTGTATTTCGTTATTTAACTCTAGGTGGCTGCCTCCTTGAACCCCTGTCCATACCCTTGGTCACCAAATCGGGGTACCCTCCTTCCACAAGTATGGGATCTAGAAGTCACCTGATTTGAGGGGGTGAGTGTAACAAAGGGTGGGACCAAGGTCAGGAGCCACTCAGAGCCTCCTGGGCAGTGATTTAAGGTCACTGAACTAAATTAGGAAATAGACCAGATTTGCTTTCTGCCCTCCCACCTCCAGGCAGCTACCTTCTCCCTCTTCCTCCATCTCTCTTGCCCACACTTGCTCTAGAAAAGTCTACTGGCCAGGGCTGTTCTCCCAGAGTCTTTCAAAAGATACGCAGATATGGACCATTAGCTGAGAACACCTGCTAGTGAAGATCAGATGAGAGAATAACTGTGAATATACTTTGTAAACTGTGAAGTCCCTTCAAATGTGAAGGATGGGTGTTATTTGAACATTTTAGTAAGATGTATTCATACATAACTTGTGTGATTTTTTTTTAAATCCCAGGTGGTTGGTGCTGGGAATGAAGGTACTAATGATATGTTTCAGAGTCAAATGACATTAGGAAAGAAAATAAGTGCAACAACATGATTATGTGTTCAGTGAACTTTAATAAATTATTGAAGAGAAATCAATCTCACAGTACTATATTTCAAATTGGATTGGAAACTGAATTAAAATGAAAAAAATTCAAAGGAAAGGAAAAGATTAAATAAAACAAAAAAGTATTGATAAATCCTTAAAGTGTGAGTTATTCGTCTGATGATTCACTTCCATGAAAAGCTGAAGGGAACGCTGGAGGTATCTGGCCATCCTCCACTCCCACCCCGCCAGAAGGCACCCCTTTCACCCCAGTGCCTCGTGACTCATCACCTCTCTTTGGAGCTTTCTTATCCCCTATACATACTTGACAGCCATCCACACGGCTTCTCAAGGGCAACACAAGATTCCTGAAATGTGATCCCAGCTTGCTATCCTGGGACAGTTGTTCACAGTGGAAAAAATCTCCCTGTGGTATTCAGCCCGTTTGGCAGCCTCTTCTGAGGAAGGATGGAACTTTGCAAGGGATTTGGTGGCATGCGGCCCTCTTGCCCCACCTGCTCCCTCTCCTCCCGCAGGGAGGCAGCTGCCTGTCCTCAGAGCACGCCATCTCCTGCCCAAGAATAAAAAGATCTGACTGTTCTCCCAGGTGCCTTGCAGTCACAGGCTGCCTGGAGAAGCCACATAGAAGACCCCAGCCCAAGCAAGATATTCATTCATGGCAAACAGCTGCCACAAAGAAACCGGAGAGTGAATCACGCTGTTGCTGAACCCAATCAAATTTGAATTTAAAACAAAATGTAACAGGATAAGCAATGGAACCAGTTTCTTTCTTTTTAAGTGGAGAGGAGGAAAAAGAACTTGTATTTTTCACTTATACTCTTCTACACTGAACTTTTTACCATAAATATGTGATGTTTAAAAATATTTTAGTGTTCATTGCAGCCCTATTTACAATAGCCAGGACATGGAAGCAACCTAAGTGTCCATCAACAGATGAATGGATAAAGAAGATGTGGCACATATATACAATGGAATATTACTCAGCCATAAAAAGAAACGAAATTGAGTTATTTGTAGTGAGGTGGATGGACCTAGAGTCTGTCATACAGAGTGAAGTAAGTCAGAAAGAGAAAAACAAATACCGTATGCTAACACATATATATGGAATCTTAAAAAAAAATGGTTCTGATGAACCTAGGGGCAGGACAGGAATAAAGACGCAGACATAGAGAATGGACTTGAGGACACAGAGACGGGTAAGGGTAAGCTGGGATGAAATGAGAGAGTAGCCTTGACATATATACACTACCAAATGTAGAATAGATAGCTAGTGGGAAGCAGCTGCATCACATGGGGAGATCAGCTGGGTGCTTTGTGACCACCTAGAGGGGTGGGACAGGGAGGGTGGGAGGGAGACTCAAGAGGGAGGAGATATGGGGATATATGTATACATATAGCTGATTCATTTTGTTATATAGCAGGAACTAACACAATATTGTAAAGCAATTATACTCCAGTAAAGATGTTAAAAAAAAAGAAGTGTTTTAGGACTTCCTGGTGGCCCAGTGGTTAGTATTGCCAGGCTTTCACTGCAGTGGCCCAGGTTTAATCTCTGGTCAGGGAAGATCCTGCAAGCTGCTGGGTATGGCCCACAATTTTTTTAAATATTTTTTTAATTTTTAAATATTTTAAATAAGAAAGAGAAAAAAAAAAACAAGCCTAAAATAAATGCACGGTTTCCTACAAGTACCATTTCAGATACAAAGATATCAAAATGCTCTCAAAACTACACCAAGATCTTCGCTCAATTTAAAGCCCTTCTGTTTGTCCTGAGCTCCTCTTTTCTTGAGCTGTCTGTCCCACTGCCCACGTATAACACTGAATGATGGTGGTCTGAACACAGGTCCAAAAGCTTCAGGAAAATATTGTCCCCGTGCACATCTGGGTTAGGTGACTGTCACCATCCCCTTGCCAGCTCGGTTGTTGAGGAAGGCTCAGACCTGATGCAGAAGGGAAACTTCAAAACAGAACTAAGTCTAAAGAGAGAGGTCCAGTCTTGTCCAGAGTAACCCTGGTGCGAGGGTCGCAGGCCAGACCAACAGAAAGCTCTGGCTCCAGTTGGAGACTCTGAGTACTCTGACACTGTAGAGGAGTGACCAAGCAAACAAGCCTTCCCAGAGAGAAACAGTTGTGGGAGAAAAATGTCACCTGCCATTTCAGTAAACAAAGGATGTTGCAGCCATGAAGCCCGCCGCCACTGCAGCTGCTCCCCAGCGGTGCACCCTGAGGCGATTCAGGATGGAGAAAATCAGGATACTAGCCCTAGACAGCTAAGGTGCATAAAGGAGTGGTTTCAATGAGCGTGGACTCTTGCATCTTCCCAGACACAGAAAAGTGCTAAATTCATTAAAATTCTTTAATTAACAATAATCTTTTGATGTTCTGACTACCTGGTTTTTGTTGCAAAAACCCCTATATATTCGAGCTCCTCCCTTCCCACTTTGGAGCAGTCCCTCAGAGCTATCTGAGAGGCTGCCTCCCGAGCTGGAGCCCTCAGAAAGTTCGCTGAATAAAATACAATTCTCAGCTTTTAGGCTGTGCATTTTTTTCAGTTGATAAAGCCATGCTAGAACCATTAAACTGTCTGATGAATTTTGACCTCACAGATGCAACCCAATGCCGGTTTTTGTTTATCGTCTATTTCCATGGCTTCGTGTACTATCTATGTGCTGATGACTCGAATCTTCTGAGCTCCTAACCTGAATATCCAACTGCCAACACAGTATTTCCACTCCGCTATCTCTCAGACGCTCGAAGTTCAGCAAGTCCAGAGACTTTAAGCCCTTGATCTTCTGCCTGAAATCTCTTCCTCCTCCAGTGTTTTCTGTCTCCAGGAATAGAACAACCAACCATTCAGACGGGAAAACCTTAGATTCATTCTTGATGCAGCTTCCCATTTCTTTTTTTGTCCATGGTTGTTCAGCAATTAGTTGTGATTTTGATGTTTTCATGAGAGGAAGTGAGCTCAAGTCCTTCTACTCCGCCATCTTGTCTCCAACCACAGCTTCCCATTTCTAATCGATCCCCAGGTCTTACAGATTCAGACTCTATTTTTTTAAACTGTTTTTTTTTTAAATAAATGTATTTATTTATTTATGGCTGCGTTGGGTCTTCGTTGCTGCGTGCAGGCTTTCTCTAGTTGCAGCAAGCGGGGGCTACTCTTTGTTGTGGTGCGCGGGCTTCTCACTGCAATGGCTTCTCTTGTTGAGGAGCATGGGCTCTAGGCATGCAGGCTTCAGTAGTTGTGGCTCGTGGGCTCTACAGTGCAGGCTCAGTAGTTGTGGAGCACAGGCTTCTTTGCTCCACAGCATGTGGGATCTTCCCAGAACAGGGCTCAAACCCACATCCCCTGCATTGGCAGGCAGATTCTTAACCACTGCGCCACCAGGGAAGTCCCAGATTCAGACTCTTAGCAGTCTCAAACACACCCGCTTTTTCCATCCCCACTCCCCCAGCCCTAGTCCAGGCTACCACTCTCTCTCCTCCAAACTCCTGCTAATCCTCCTAATTTGTCATTCCATATACACACTTACTCTCCCAATCTATTTGTCCCAAGTGTCCAAAGCAATCTTTTTTCAATGGAAAACTGACACTTTTCTGTTTCACATCATTCAATGGCTTCCAATAAGTCCAGAACTTACGACGAGGAATACGAGGTTCTCCCTAATTTTTCGTTCACTCAATAAATGTTTACTGAGATGAGAACTACTCTGTGCCAGGCACTGCTCAAGCACTGAAATATGACAGTGAACGAAACAAACAAAAACCCCTACCCTCAGAGAACTACAGTCTAGTGGGAGAGAGGGAAAATAAATAAGAAAAGCAAGTAAACTATAGAACAGGTTAGATGGTGTTAAGTGCCAAGGAGGAAAATAAAGGAAGGAAGAGAGGAAATGTCAGGGTGGGACGAAAAGCTGTGATCGGGAGTGAGGGAAGACATCAGATAAAGACATGAAACAATGAAGGAACAAGCCCATGGATGTGTCAGGTGAGAGAGTTCCGGGCAGGGGAATAGCAAGGGCAAAGACCTTCAGAAAGGCATCTGCTTGGCACATCCGACATTTAGTGAGCAGACCAGTCTGACCAGAGTGGAGTAAGAAAGAAGGTGAGCTTACAGAGTTGGTGCTTGAGAGGCAAGGAAGTTTTGCGGATTTTGGAGGACCTTGTAGGTCATCAAAGTACAAGACCTTAACCACCTCTAAGATGGGAAGAAGTAAAGGGTTGTGAGGAGAGAGGGGACTGGTGAGCACCCGCTATGTGACAAGCACCTTTGTAGGCACTGGGGATTGAGATCAAATCAGACAAAGTCTCTGATCCCATAAAGATTCCATTCTATTGGAGAAGACAGGCAACATACAAGTAAAGAATAAATGAACAAGACAATTTCAGATAGTGAGAAACATCAATAATAAAAAGTAAGAGAAGATGAAGTGGTGGGAGGGAGAAGGTAGTGTCTCTAGATGTTCAGGGAAAACCATTCTCAGCCAATGATGTATCAGCTGAGACCAAAATGCCCAGAAGGAGACGGCCACGTGAATGTGTGGAGCAGAAGATTCCACACAAAGGGAAAGGGCCGAGGACCTAAAGTGGGCATGAGCTGGAGTGTCAAAGGAATGGGAAGGAGGTCAGCGTGGCCAGAGCTTAGGGTACGGATGGAAGGACTGACACAAGAGAAGCTGACAGGGTTCATATAATTCACAGAGGAAGTCTATATTTTAGACTTTATTTGAAATAAAATGGAACTCTCTTAGAGGGTTTTAAGCCATAAAATAAAATAATCTGATTTGTGTTTTTAAGAATCTTAGCACTAACTAGGTACAAACTGACCGAATGAAATCAAGACTGATCATGGCCCAGATGAGAAATGTTGGCTTGGAATAAGGTAGTGAGGGACTGGAGGAGACAGATAGGAAACCTGTTTGGAAGAACTTGCTGAAAGAGAGATAAGGAGAGTGAAGGAAAAGAGCAGTCAAAGAGGACGCCAACCTGGATTTGGGGTCTGAGCCCCAACTGTCGTCTTCTGAGATGGAGAAGAATGAAGGGAAGAATGTAAAGTGGAGGTGAGAGGTAAAAGTCACAGTTTGGCCAGGTGCTTGGACTTCCAAATGGAGGAGTCAAGTGGGAGGTTGGGTGTATGAGGGTAAAGGTTGGGGAGAAGTAAATATGGAGTCATGTGCATAAGGATACTATGTGAAGCCATGGGACTGTGTAGGATCACCTTGGGAGAGATTATAATTAGAGAAGTGTTATGCTTCTATTGGTTCCTCCATTGCTAAAGCCTCCATCGGATCCTGGTTACTTATACACTTGATAATCTTCTAGTTGGGTGATGGTGATGTCCTTAGACTCCCAGCAGCTTCCATGAATGGCCATCAGCCCACTCATGATGAAAAATGCAATACCAGAAATAATCACTAAATGTTTGCAGATTCTACTTGAACATCCTATTTTTCGAAACCAGGTCCTCTGACTGTATCTACAGGCCAAGCAAAAGAGAAAGCGCCAAAGAAAGTAACTGGGAAGATGCAGCAAGTGAGTTGAATGCTGCTGAGATGCCAAAAGGGGACTAGAAAAATCATAGATGAACTTGATGATGTGAAAGCGATTGGTGACCTTGCAAGAGTATTGATACTTTCACTGCAGAGAAGAACAGAAGTCCAACTGTGAAGGAGAGGAGAGAATAAAAGGTGAAAACGTGGAGTCAGAGACAATAGATGACTTTTTTATAATAAATTTTTTTATTTATTTATTATTTTTGGCTGTGTTGGGTCTTCATTGCTGGGCGCGGGCTTTCTCTAGTTGCAGCGAGCGGGGGCTACTCTTCTTTGCGGTGCGCGGGCTTCGCATTGCAGTGGCTTCTCTTGTTGCGGAGCACAGGCTCTAGGTGCGCGGGCTTCAGTAGTTGTGGCTCACGGGCTGTAGAGCACAGGCTCAGTAGTTGTGACCCACGGGCTTAGTTGCTCCACGGCATGTGGGATCTTCCCGGACCAGGGCTCGAACCCGTGTCCCCTGCATTGGCAGGCTGATTCTTAACCACGGTGCCGCCAGGGAAGCCCAATAGATGACTTTTTCAAGAAGTTTTGCTATGACAGAAAGAACTCCAAGTACAGGCCATCAAGAGGTTAGATCAGCAGTAACACCAAAGTAATGCGCACCTGGTAATTGCTGACTGGCACACAGAACGAACCTGCTTCTGGATTTGGGGAATGCTCTCGATACACAGCAAGTATAGATGATTCCTCAGTGTCAGGGGTGCCTCTAATTCATTTTAATATCCACAGCACCTAGTATAATAATGGGCACATAGGAGGTACTCAATAAAGGTTTGCTGGATGGAGGAAGGAAGGAAGGAAGGAGGGAGGTAGAGAAGGAAGGGCAGGGAGTTATATACGATGTAAAATCACTGCCCTTGTAGTAGTTCTAATGCCCAGTGTGAGTAGTTTTTCTATACTTCCTTTCTTTTTTAAAAAATTTTATTGAAGTACAGTTGATTTACAATTTTGTGTTAATTTCTGCTGTACAGCAAAGTGATTCAGTTATACATATATATATTCTTTTTCATGTTCTTTTCCATTATGGTTTATCACAGGATATTGAATATAGTTCCCTGTGCTATACAGTAGGACCTTGTTGTTTATCCATCCTATATATTAGAGTTTGCATCTGCTAATCGCAAACTCTATCTCCTTTCTTTAAAACTCTTCAGTAGGGGAATGCCCTGGCAGTCCAGTGGTTAGGACTCTGCACTTTCACTGCTGAGGGTGAGGGTTCAATCCCTGGTAGGGGAACTAAGATCCCACGAGCCGTGCAGCGCAGCCCCTCTTAAAAAAAAAAAAAAAAAAAAGATTAAAAAAAAAACCTCTTCAGTTACAGGAAGTAAACTAACATGCTTGTTAAAATTCAAATTTAATCATAAGCCACTCCTCGCACACACATAAAAACACACAACTTCTGTGTGGTGTATGGCCCTCTCTTGGAGACAGGCACGGGACCTCGCTTGATTCCCAAAGTCTTTATCTGTAATCTGCAAGGGAAGAACATAAAGTGGAGACAAACTCAGAATTTTTCTCTCTTCTGTAAAAAGACACATATGATGCCATAAAGACCAACATGAGAAGAAGTCCTAGAAGATCTGGAGAAGGGATGCCTTTCTCTCAGCCTCACAAGGGGGAAGGTCTTCAATGCTCTCTTGGGAATGGGAATCAGCCTAATAGTAGAACCACACACAGGGTGGTTGAGCTTGCCTGCCCTACCCTGACTAAGGGAATCCAAAGGAAAATACAGCTGATGTATTTCTGCCTCCAGAAAAGAACCTGGAATCCCACAGCTCTGAGCTGGATGGAGAAACCAAAGGGAAATTGATCCTGACTGTAGCTGCTCCCGTCGTCCCCTCCCCTTAGACAGCCACCGGGGCTGCTTCTACAAACACGTTATGGCTCATGCAGCTGCTCTGACGACAGGTTTGGGGCTTCTTTGGTTTCAGCCACCAGCTCAGCCCCGTGCAGCCCTCCTGCATCCGTGGGTGCTCAGGAGGTGTGCTCGCAGCCATCCCACCTGTCACCCCACCCCCCGTTATAAGGGCAGCAGACGTTCTGCGTGTGGGGAGGGGTGAGATGAGTGGGTTTCTCCCTCTCCACTCTTGCCGTCCAAACAGCACGGAGTATCACCTCTGGCTTTCTGCAGGTATGGTCAGGAATAAGCTAGGAAGGAGTCGCATATTAATAGTTGCAACATTAAAAACTGAGCTAAAAACGTATCCTGGACGTACTCCCAGATTTTCTTAGAAAATTTCTTTATATATCGTTCTTAATGTTTTTCCTGGGGTCCAGTTGGAGCTCCAGTTATAGTTAATATAGCCTTGATTACGTCAGGCTAATTTAGCATCAAAGTGTTCCCAGCCTTCAATTTTAGATTCCTCTGGAAGAATTCGTAGATTTCCATAGGCCTCCTAGCTGTCTATTACTCCTCTCTCTAGTTGTCCACTGGCCTAGGAAGGAAGGACCTAACTTCCCAGAAAGACTTTAAGCTCCAGAAAGACAGGGCTCTTATCTCTGTTTCACCACTGCATCTTGGCTTCTGGCAACAGTGCCTAGCAGGGAGTCAGTGCGCAATAAATATGTGTGGAATAAATGAATGAATGACAAAGGAGAAAGAATTGTATTTCCTCTCTGCTTTCCTATTCCTCAATTCTGTGCCATCATGGGATATCATGACACATCAACCTGGCTGTTGCTGGGCCAAGTATTTTCCTCTTATGGAATGAAGCTTTATCTCTTCTTCTATCCCATAAAATATCCTGTAAATAACAGCTATATTCCCTAAGAATTTAGAAATGCAATGCCGGTTGGGAGCACACAGAGGAAACAGTCCGACTTCACATGCAGATCAGTTATTTGCCCTGTAGCAAATATCCCGATAGACTATAAAATTGTGCTTTTTGTCTCCTTTTACTCACCTGAAAACTATAAAAGGTAGCTCCCCTTTGGAGGCGGATTAGGGCAGCTACCCTAAGACAGGAAGCAGAAACGCTATCAGTTGGAAAAAGGGATAGAATCAACTTTCAGATGATTTTTAGGGTGAGAAGGCTAAGAAGAGGGGAAAGAGAGACAAGGCCCGGAGGATGCAGGAGCAGGGCACCGGGAAAGCCAAGACTGCGAGAAGCACCCATGTGTCCAGAGGCTGTGCTGGCCTTAGCAGGCTGTCCATCCCATCATGTGAGCGGAGCCATTCATGCAGCAAACACTGGTCTGATCATTTAGGATACATCCATGAACAAAACGCTAATTTATATTTTAGCCATCATCCTTTCTGTGCACAGAAACCTCACCCATCCACTCTCCAGATACTGCCTCTGTGGGAACATGACCCTACAGGTAAAATTCCTTCAATAACTATTTATTTGTCCACCCATGAGGTCAACCCTTGTTATGCCCCAGACATTTATAATCCCTAAAGGGGCTACCTCTACCTCTTAGCCGAGTAGGGAAGGGAGGGTGGCCCCTGAGGGGTCTGCTAGTGCGCCCCACGCTGAGGATGAAGGGTACAGACACTCTCATTACGTGTTCTTTCATTATTATCAAACAATTCTAAATAAAATACCCTTTATTTCAGAAGAATCCTCCATTCCCTCCACTTTTCCAGCTCACAGGCTAAATGTCAAATATTTACCTAGTTCTTCTCTCTCATTGCCCACATTAACCACTTTTACCCAGAATTCCAAAACATTCTTCCAGTGTCGTTAGGGCGGGTTAATGATT
Source organism: Leucopleurus acutus (assembly GCF_964270905.1). Lineage (NCBI taxonomy): Eukaryota > Metazoa > Chordata > Mammalia > Artiodactyla > Delphinidae > Leucopleurus > Leucopleurus acutus. Next base: position 79,700,046 of record NC_139153.1, read on the forward strand.
GTCTCATCACCAAAGGGCTGATAGGACGGCCTTTCTCAGAAGCCACTCTGACACCAGCTGTTCTATGGACCCAACTCATGGCCATCCTTATAGCTGGTTTGTGTTCAAAGGACCAAAGACCCTCTTTGGACACACCGGTGTTTGGGGCCCATTAATCTTCTCAGTGCCCCCTCCCTTGCCCTAAAATTCTAGGCTCTCCCTCAGAACTTTATCTTTCCTGACCTAAATGCCAATAATACCCTTCCCTGAGAAACTGAATGCCTTCTCACCAAGCATTACTGGAGATAATGTGTCTAGTGTTCCCTGCCCAGGAGAGGTTTAGGAGGGGGGTGTCAGTGTGAAGCCCTCTGTGCTTTGGAGGAATTTCTTTCTGTTCAACAGGTTTTTGTTTTAAACATTAACTAAGCAACCTGCCAGCCTTGGGCTCTGAAGACAGGACCAAGCTGGGGAACAGGTGGGATTGCTGTTTTCTGTCCATGGAGAGAAACCATCATTTTCCCATTGCCATTGTGAGGACCATCTCATTCCTCCTTCACATTCCAGGAGGCCTGGAGATCTGCCTCAATTAGTCCATCAAAGGGCTTAAAGGGAACATTCCAGTGTTTGCTTTGGAAAAAAACAAAAAGAAAAAGGCTTGCTTCACCCTGAATCATTGCAAAAATGACACTTTCCAGCCCTAGCCTTTTATGGAACGAAGGAGGGCTCTGGGGGAGGTAATTCAAGAGGCAGCTCACAGGGAAGAAGGAAGGGGTTTCACCAGTTGCTGCTCAAAAGAACTAAGGTTTTTATATGTAACCTAAGTTTCCACTGGACCCCCTCATACATTGGAATGTGGTGACAAATGGGATGTCATTGACCCACATGTTGTAGTACTTACCCTTACCCACGTGCTCAGCAGAACTTTAACTTCCTACAACTCTCCCCAGTTACAACAAAATTTCTGAGACTCCTCAGGGAGGGTTTCATTTATCACAAATGAGTGCACAACCTACCTAAGGCCTCTGCTAGTACTGCCGACATTTCCTTGGGTACTAGAGACCAGAATATGGATGCCATTCTGCTTTGTATAGAGTATAATTAAACGTGCCCTCTGACTGCACCATTCTCCAAATTTAATTTTTATCCATCTTACACACATTAATTATTAATAAAATACTAACGGACATAGATAGAAATGTAGCTTATTTGTACCCATGTGATGTCTCCCAGATGGAATGATGGATATGTGAAACGCTCACTCCATTACTTAAAGAAAAAGTCTAATTCAAAACAGTGAAATCCAATCTGATGTTTTGAACAAAGTAAGAGTTTCCACTGTGATTGAAAAGTGTAAAAGGCAGTCACCTGGACTCTCCCTCTAGATGTCTGTTTGCATGCTTCTGTGCCCTTAGACACAAAAATAGACAGATTAATGACACTGAATAAGTCTACTTTGGCTGATTGGTTTGACTATAAAGACTGGTTTTGCCAATCAAGTTATAATGGAAGACACCCCTGCAAACTGAATAAGCTAAATCTATGGCTCCACATTTTTGATGAATATATATTTAAAGTACATAGTAAGATTTTCCAAAGAGTTTTTCAAAAATATATTGACAAGGGTGCATCGAAGTTAAAAATATTTAGATTTTTCTAACACTTTGGATTATAGTAAACAGGGTGCCTTCATGTGAAAGAGTGACTGCTACAATTAACAATTCAATGAGCCATGGTAATGCCTTCTTGGTATTCTTCCCAGAGATTAAAAACATAATATGTCAGGGTCTGGGATTTTACTCTACTGAAAAGCTAATGAACTAGTCTGTTAAGGTCCCATGGATGCTGGCAAAAGACATGAAATTCATGGGTCAGAGGCTGTGACCTTCATTGCTTTAGGCACAGCAAGAAGCATAAGCATAATGTTGGGTTGCCTTGGTTTCCTATGTGCTCCAAGTCCCATGGGGGCAATGCAAGTAGATGGATGGTCTTGGATGTGTGTACACTGTGGGTCTGTATCACCCTGAGCTGGGGGATTTGACACTTTTACAGCAAACAGAAGCAAGCCCGCTCTTTGGGTGGAGATCTTAGCTCATCTCAAGGTGGCTCACTACCCTGAGAAACGGTCTGGATAAAAAGCAGCCAGGGCCTCACATTCTTGGCACACGAGGCAAGAATGTGCAGAGACACTCATGGCCTCTCCCAACAAAATACTCTCATAACCGAGTAACAAGCTCTCCTGCAAGTCATGAAGTTCCCATTTCATAGCTTGCAACAAAATTGAAAGAAAACCTCAACAAGCTGTGAGTGATAGATCATTAATAATAATTTTGACAATGGGATACTATACAGTTTCTGGCATAAAACTCAGATGTGTATCAAAGAATTTTGAGAAATCGCCACCATAGAATTCCTTCCATTCCCATCTTCTCATTTATGTGAACAAATGCTCTCAGTGTCCATAGCTATAAATGGAAGAAAAAGAGCTGATGCTAAACCTCCACCCTAACGATTAGTAATATCTATCTATGGATGTATGAAACGAAGGAAAAAATTTAAAAGCCCTATCAATTTCATGAGAGATATATTTCCAATAAATATTAATTTAGTAATTATTATTTGCAATATATTTATGGTACTTTGAGTAACTCTGTACTAGTAAAAATTGTAATGACAATTCAGTCCAAAAGAAAAAACTTAATCTTAGCTGTGTAAGTCACAGGAAATTAAAACTATTTTAATTTTTAATTAGAAAGTTCTTAAATTTAATTTCAATCTTTGTATATTCATTCGTTGTAGTAAAATCTGATAGGGTACTTTCAAACATAATGCCCTCATTAGGATAACATTTTAAAACAGAGTAATACAAGTTCTAGAAAAAAAAAAAAGGAACATTACAAAATTCCAACTGTTTAGAAAAGCTTGCTTTCATATTCCTTTAAAGAAAGATGACAAATGTTAAACTGCTATGGTTTAGGTTTCACAGGATGCAAAAGAATGATGTAATATTCGAGCTTAAAATGTCAATATTCATAACATACCAGAAATTGTCTTTAAATAACTATAATTTTAAACCCTAAATATAATTTTTAATGTGTTAGAGAATATGTCCATTTTCAAAATTAAGTGGAGCACAGACAAAAAAAGACATAAGCTACCTTTTTTAAAATAATAAAATAATAATCTGAATGCAGAAAGCCGTGACAGGATACAAAAGACAAGACAACCCCTGCCACTGAAGAGTTTAGCATCTATTGGGGGGTAAAGGTAGTTTTGTGAGGATTAAATTAAAAAACATGTGTGAAAGCATGGAGCTGTCCCAGGCCAGGGGCCTGATAAAACTTAGTTTCCCTTACATTTAACTAATCTTTTTTTTTCCCTGCATTGAAATCAAGTCCTCTTGTTACAGAACAGGAAAAAAAAAATCACATGACTGGGAATCAACTTTCATTTAATATTTCTTCAGAAAGAGAGTTAAATCACATTTCTAGTTTCTTTTAAATTCTGACCAAGCCCCAAATGTAAATTTAAAAAAGAACAAAGGAAGGAGGGAGGGAGGGAGGGAGGGAGGGAGGGAGGGAGGGAGGGAGGGGGGAGGGAGGGAGGGGGAGGGGAGGGGGAGGGGAGGGAGGAGGGAGGGAGGGAGGGAGGAGGGAGGAGGGAGGGAGGAGGGAGGGAGGAGGGAGGAGGGAGGAGGGAGGAGGGAGGGAGGGAGGGAGGGAGGAGGGAGGAGGGAGGGAGGAAGGAGGGAGGAGGGAGGGAGGGAGGAGGAAGGGAGGAGGGAGGGAGGGAGGGAGGGAGGGAGAAGGAGGGGGAAGGGGAAGAAGAGGAAAGGAAGGGAAGGGAAGAAAAAAAATAAGAGGAGAGAAGAAAAGGAAACAAAAGAAAAGAAATGAGGGAGGGAACATGGGAGGAAGAAAGGAAGGAAAGCTTTTAAACACTGCACGGACTGTCTTCCCAAACCAAGCAACTGGGATAAACTTTTGTGTTGATTTAAGCACACATTTAACCAAATGAATTTTTCATTGTTCCCACCTGTTTCCTGAATAGCTTCAACTGTTCTGCCTTTGACCTGCTTTGGCCTGATCCTGTAAGGAATCTACACTCTTGGAATACCCGCCGCGGGGCTCCCCTCCACAGAGCTGGCCTGAGCAGCAGCTGGGAAAACTTCTAGGGAGCAGCTGGTGTCCAAGACCTCACACTGCTGCCATCACCCAGGATGAAGTGTCATTTTCTGCAATAACGGTATTCTGGGGACACATTTCATTAAAATAACACTGCACATTTATGTCATATTATTCAGTTGACAGATAACTCTCACAATCACGATCTCATTTGGTCTCCCTTGGCCTTCAGCACAAGCCTGGCTGACTCTGTAACGTTAGGAATCTGGGCCTGGGTTCTGACCCCAGCTCTGACAATTATTCCATGAATGACATTGGCGGGGGAGGGGGAGGGGCCGGAAACCAATTTAAACTCTTAGGACTCCATTTCCTTACTACGAAATGAGAAGTCTGGACTAGATGATCTCCCCTCAAAATGAACATCTATGGGCAGATGCCTCAAAGCAAACTTCCCCCAGTCAACTCCATCCACTGCTGAATGAAATTCAAACTGGTCCCTCCTTTCATTGCACTGCTTACTGTTTACCCACTCAAATAGGACTAAAACAAACTCAGATCCCCTTCGGGCTATCTTACAGCAAATAAGCTACCTCATTTAATCCTCCCAGTAAGGGAGGTAGTTCACTTATTACCACTAGTTTGCAGATGAGGAAGCTGAGGTGAGAATCAGTGATTTCTGGCAATCACACAGAAGGTAGCAAAGTCCTACCTTCCAGTTCTGAAGAAACCAAACCATCTTGGAAATGAGAAAGTTAGCGAAACATTTTGCTCACGCTACCGTAAGGTGTGTCCAGCTCCACCGCGCTGGTAACTGTCAACCGTGTGGTTGAAACCATGGTAACAAACCAGAGCACGTGATATGTGATCTCTGATTCACGCGAGCCAGCACATGGGGCCATAAACGCCTCTAAGTGAAATCTGACAGTTTGAGCACATTTTCAAGTGACTAATTCCTCAAGGGCAGAAATGGTGTCTAAATTGAAACCTTCACCTCCAAGTGGCTCTTCCCTGTGTGTGCCCTGCACATCCTTGTTGATTTGTTTCTCCCGTATCAGGGTGGGTCTCTGCTTGACAACTGGGGTCCACATTTAGCCAAGCAGCTGCCCATTGGCGTCTAAAGCCTCCGATTCATAGTTCTGGCAGCATCTCAAAGGATTTATTCTTATCATCCCATGATTTCATTATTATTATTATCGCCCTTATGAAATGCCATAGCTGAGGCCACTACAAAGCGTGAAGCCCATGTTTAACGTGGAACAGTCTGTTCTCTGCATGCCCCCCACCAGTGAGGGATTTCCCCCCAGTTTCTGCTCACTTTTGGAGGGCTCTAAGAAGTGGCCTGCAGCCATGAAGAAGTCAGCCCGAGGAGTCCCTCCACCACCACTGCTCTGTCCCAGGGTCACCTTGGTGGGGAAAAGACCTTTCAAGGGGCTCTTTACCAACTGAAGCCAATTTACAGTGTGATACAAAGAGCACAGAGCTGATCCGGGGATGCCAGTTTTGTGAATGAGGGCAAGTCTCTTTGCCAACCTGGGCCTTGGATTTCTCATATTTTCTTTTTTTTTTTTCTTTTTTATAAATTGAAGTATAGTTAATTTACAATGTTTTGTTACTTTCAAGTATACAGCAAAGTGATTCGGATATATATACACACATATACATACATATATATATTCTTTTTCAGATTCTTTTGCAATATAGGTTATCACAAGATATTGAGTACAGTCCCCTGTGCTGTAGGATTCCTCATAGATTAAATGAGGTAACCAAGTGAGATTATTTTGAAGATTAATCTTGAGGATAATTTTGCTCAGACAGCTCTAGTTTTACCCTTTTCCTGGATTCTGGAGATTTCCACAAGGAAGAGCACCTCACCAGCAGAGATCTCAGGAAAAGAGCCTCCCCACTCCTCACTCCCGTTAAAAACCAACCTGGTTTATGTGACTGAATCACTGGCTGTACACCAGAAACTGACACAACACTGTATATCAACTAGACTCCAAGAAAAATAAATAAATAAAATTTAAAAACCAACCTGGTTTAAACGAGACTTTAGGGAAAACAAAAGTAGCTCTTTACCAGGGAAATCAGAATTCCTCACCTAAAATGTACTAAGGTTAAATAAATAAATAAATATAAACAAACAAATAAATAAATTTATCAGGAGTCAAAGGTTTGGATTTCAGGCCAGCTTTTTCAGTAAGTAGCCAGGTAGCCCTCAGCAAGGCCCCTCTTTGCTCTGTACCTCCGATGGCTCATCCTCCCAGTTCAAATAGCTATACTTCTCTGACTTACCTACTGCAAATAGTCTTTGAGGCCCACAGGAAAATGTGGCTTCAAAATGTGAAGTATAACCCTCTATCCAGATAAGTCATGAAATGAAGGTCACTTCCCTCCTTTGACCCTAGATAAATCTCAGAAGAGCTAAAAGACTGATGCAATGTTAAAAAGATGCTTAGCTCCCATCGGCAGGGGGGCTGGTGGGTTTATATTTTGTTGTAGAGTTTCAGCAAACCTCTTTATCCAGTCTGATTTACAAGCATTCTTAGGAGCCCACTGTACGCCTTACATTGTGCTGGAGATGAGAAGAAATCAAAATAAGAATAAATTTGACCTTGAGGAGTTTACAGCCTTGTAAATTCAAGGCTTGCACACATACCAAAAAAAAAATTGTGAAACAAATTTTAAAACAGTATAATGACACATTAAACTGTATATAGGCCTATAACAAATGCATCGTCCAGCCAAATTGGGATCTGAGCCTTCAGCAAGGGGAAAGACTGGTGTTAACCAGAGTTTGGGGCAGGCTCGTGAAGGAGACAGAACTGGAGACAGACTGGAAATGAGTGAGAGAGCAGTTTTCTATATTTATAACAGTACACCTTCAATACCAAATGCCAGAATTAAATAAGAAACAGAATTTTAATATTTACGGTTTGGAGAGAAATGTTTATTTCTCTCTATATTCAATAGCAACAGATTTCAGACCATGGTTTTTCAGATGTTAATTCTCAAAGAATCCATATATATTTAAGTTGTAGAAATCATAACACTATAGCAATTATTCTTTTCTCCTTTTAAAATTCAGGTACCTAGGTCTTCCCTGGTGGCGCAGTGGTTGGGAGTCCGCCTGCTGATGCAGGGGACACGGGTTCGTGCCCCGGTCTGGGAAGATCCCACATGCTGCGGAGCGGCTGGGCCCGTGAGCCATGGCCGCTGAGCCTGCGCGTCCGGAGCCTGTGCTCTGCAACGGGAGAGGCCATACAGCGGGGGGCCCACGTACCGCAAAGGAAAATAAATAAATAAAATAAAATAAAATAAAGGTACCTATAAGGTGTGGGCCAAAGGAACTTTTTCAAAAATTGAGATCTCCTACTATGAGTATATTTGTTCTGTGTCCAAGGCTGCCCCCAGGCTGACCACTTACAAAGCACTGGATCTGGCCACTGGTTAATTAGGACTTTCTGAGCACACTCTGTACATTCCTGCTTCCATGCCTTTGCTCAAGCGCTTGCCCCTCTGGGAAAGCCCTTCCCTCACCTCTCCAGGTACGTCAGCCCTCCCCACCTTCAGGACCCAGGTGAAACCCAACATCCTCCTGGAAGCGTTCACAACCTGGTCCCTCATTCATCAATCCCTGTTTCTGAATGCCAATAGCACTTATTTTCTGTACTATCAGTTTGCGGTTATCATATTCTTTTCTGTGTGTGTATATTTTTCCAGATACAGGTCCTATCCCCAAAAGAACCTTAGGTCTCTCAAGTCAGGAAACATAGACGCTTGTTTGTAATACCAGTGCTTTCTACTGAATACATTCGGCAAGCACTACTACTGAGTATAGATGAATGAGCGTCTCGTCAAGTCCCCAGCTAGCCACCTTTTCCCTAAGTCCACTACTAACACCCACCCATTTGAAAAGTGGCCAAAATCAGTTAGAGACAAGCTAAAAGGACTGTATCTGAGGTGGCATATATTGACATCACCTAAAAGAAACCTAGTGTCGGGAGATGGGGATTCATTCGCTTGAAAAAACTTTCTGTCCTTAGTCTTTAAAATAATAGATGCATCATTTCAGTGTATTCCATAAACGGAAGCATGACTATAGATTGGTCTATCTGAGAAAGCATTTAGCAACGGGCATTTCTCCTTGCGAAGGGACAGCTGAAGAGGTGTCATTTAACAGCTTTCAGAGGCCCGTCACTTCAGTGATTGAGGTGGACAGAAGGCATGGACATGACCAAGGCCCTTAAAAGACACAAACAGGTGGGAGAGCGTGCTGGGGGTGGGCGGAGGGCTGGAGGGTACAAAAGGAGGCGGCTGGCCTTTCGAGAGCAGAGACAGAGAAGGCAGAGGGCGAGGCTGCCCCGGGAACAAGAGGAGAGGGGGCAGCAGAGGAGGTCCCCTCTAGGCAGGACACAATGAGAGGTGAAGCTAGAAAAAAGGACAGAGCTGAAGGGATAAAGGACAAATGAGTGGACTGGACACAAATAGGGAGAAAAGATGGACGGTCAGGATAGGGAAATCACCCAAAGGAAAGACAAAGAGGATTTCTCTGTGTGTGATTACACGGATAGTGATGAAAAAGATACGAGTGAAAAGAAAGGAAGGAAACGGGAAAAGGGAAGTAGTAAGGAGACAAAGTAAGGAATAAAGTGCATAGGACCGGCTAAGTGGTTAGAAAGTCACCAGGCGGTTAGGCTGACCGGGAGAAGCACCATAGCCAGACCCAAAAGGTCTCCATCAGAAAGACGGAGGCGGGCAATTTAAGCAGCTGGCTCCTGAGGTAAAAATGAAAAAAAAAAAAAAAAAAAAAAAACAAGATGGAAAAGGTGAGAAGCAGGAGAGGGAAAACCCAGAGGAGACACTGGCCCAGAAACCTTTTTAACTTTCTGTAAAATCTTCAAGGCCCCAAACTAGGCCAAGATTCTCACTGACATTTCTCACCAGCTGCTGTTTCCTTGAGAGAATTCTGACAGCAAGGCATAGAAATGCAAGCCAACACTGCTAGCTCTGGAGGAAAAAAAAAAAAAAATCCATGCTCTAAACACCTCCACGGGGCTGAAGGCTGCCAGGGAAAAAGGCACACAGAGGAGGGACCCGCCGGCGACTTTTCCCCAGGTAGGTACTGAGCTGCTCCCACGTGGGGCTTTCTCCTCTAACTGTCCTCTGGCCATTCCTGCCTTGCCCATCTGTCTTTCTCTCTTTGTGCATTTTGGGGAAGCCCTGCGGGCAGCCTGCTTCTGTCATCTGAAGCCAGCTCCGCAGTGTCTACAGAAGCAGGTGAAGCTTCCCGTCTGCATCCCACATGGGCAGGGGAGCATCGCTGGGATCCAGCTCCATCAGGCAGAGCTAGGCAAGGGGAAGTGGATGAGAGAAATCACCCCAGCCCGCAAGACTGGTGTGTGGGAATGACTTGTCGGCTGGTCCTGACAGTGAACTTGATTCTGTGTGCTGGGGCTTGAAGCAAAAGCAAAGGGGGAGGGGGAGGGTGGGTGTAAAAGACAGAGGGACGATGAAGAGGGGAGAGGTTTCACAGTTGCCTAGGGGCTGGTCCATGACCTAAAGAAGAGCTAGGGTTTGGGGAGTGAGGGATGAGACTTGGACAGCACTTGACCTTGAACTTTCAGCTTGCCTTTTCAGTGCCCTGGTTAAATATTTTGAACGTATGTTGAAATTTTCTTCAAAGCAAAACAAAGGAATTTATTTCTAATCTGTCATTTATCTCAAATAATTGTTGAATGGCAGTAGTTTCTTCCGATGACCCCCACAGACGTCCCCACTAAGACAATGTGAAATGTTACATCTTTTTTAAAAACTAAGAAACGAAGTCCCTGCGCAATGTATTTCTTTGGAAAACTAGGACAAGAACCAGATTCTCTAATGTGTTCCCTGGATCTTAAGCATTTCTTAATCCTCACTCAATCTAATAGGTGCACTTAAAAAAAAAAAAAGTAAAAGATTTTGGAGCTAAAGAGTTTTATCAATATTCTGTACTGTTATATTATCATTATGATCCCTCGGCAAATACAATTTGAGGTCATGTGAGTCAGTGGACCCACTACTGAGCTACCTTCTCAAGAAAAACATTCACATCATTTGATATCCATTCTTCCTCAAACCCCATTTGAAGTTTACTGGTAAGACTGGAAGCCAAAGGGATGGTCTCCAGTTGTGTACAACCCCTCAAGCTGAAAACTCTTAGTAACTTAGTAACTTCACAGGCCGGGCTCCTCTCTTTGAAGTGTTGCCTGTCTGTCTGCACCCTCGTTGGTGAAAGCTCCTACAACTGCACCCCTGAACAGAGCTCACAGCTTCCTGGCTTCTGGGTGGCCTTACTTCTTTTCCTCACCTCCTCATTTTAAGGAAGCTCAGAATGTAAGGGCTGATTCCTTGCCCTTGAATAGTTCAGTGTCAGAAACCTTGAACCACAGCAATGGTTCTCCAAGTGTGGTCCCCAGACCAGCAGCATCAAAATCACCTTGCTAGAAATGCCAAGTCTTGATCCCACCCCAGACCTACTGAACCAGACACTCCAGAGGTGGGGCTGGCATTCTGTGCTTTAGCCTGCCCTCCAGGGAATTCTGATACACCAAATTCGAAGGTTAAGGTTTTTTAAAAGTGCTGTTTCCTTTAACACAGAGCTCAGATCTCCTTACAGGTGGGAGTCTGGTTGCCTACAGGGTTGTCACTTCTAAAAGAGATCCTTCCACAAACAACCACCTCTGGGTCAGTGTCTTGTGTCCTTCAGCTGCAAAATAGGAATATTTAATAAAAGTTGCTTGTTACAGCACTGAGAACAATGCCTGTGCACAGTAAGTATAGCAGTGGTGGTGGTTTTATCTGCTGTACCCTTACTGTGCAAAAGGCCTTCACCGAGTGATGTGGGAAATCAAAAACAAAGCAGTCAGGTCCCAGCCCTCTTTTTGAGGAAATGTGTGCATTACAGGTACCCAAGGATTCCAACAGCAGGATAAGATGTGACATGTGCCCGAGGATAGGTAAAAACAATAGAAACAAAGGAGAGGAAGAGGGGCAACTGGGAGAAAACTTTGTAGAGAAAGTGTCTTTTGAACTGAGACTTAAAAGAGAACTTTTAACTAGTGAAGATGGGCAAAGGGAAAGGAACATTCCAGGTGGAAGCTGAGAATAGGGAACATGGAAAAGATAAGACATCAGTGGCCAGGTGTGGACCACAGGGCCTGCTCCCCTTTCTGTTACTAATATGTTAACTGTTCATGTGATGAAAAGGGATCACCTATTTGTCATCATATTTGCAGAAATTCTTCCTTTAATCCAAACTAAATAATTTTCCTCGGACTGCTGTGAAATGCGTCCTTTCCAGTATTAATGACTTCATTACTTTAGTATCCACATCTCTCTTTCTTGTTTATTATTAGGTCAATGTTTTTCAAATTCTTCTGCCCGCTTGCAATGGGATAAATTGGGAATAGCTGCAAAAATGCAGATTCCTGAGTCCCGGCCCACGTGGCTTCTCTCAGCGGCTTTGAGGGCAAGTCGGAAGAATCTGCATTTTGACAAACTCCCTTGAGATTCTAAAGTTCACTGAAGTTTCAAAGTAGCTCTCCCAGATCTGTTCTTTCCCAAATTTGCTGAGCATAGAAATCACCTACGAGTGTTTGTTAAAAATGTGGATACCTGGCCATTCCCATGGAGATTCCAATTCTGTGGCTCTGGGATGTAGAGAACAGGGGTTTAAATAAGCACCTCTGTGGCACTAGGATCAGGTTAGGTTGGGATATACAGCGTATTAAATGAATGTGTGTTTGGGGTTGGAGAGGTCCTTCAAATCCTAGGTTAGACATTTATCAGCTGTGTGATTTGACTGAGTTTCTTAACCGCTCTACGCCTCCAAATTATCTAATCTGCTGGAGTCCGTTTCATCCTGTGTAATGAAAGGTACTTCACAGAATGGCTGGAAGCATAAATAAGTAAATGGCTTAGTATAATGTTGGCTCTCTCTCATCCCCTTGCCCCAGCCTCCCAAGTCAGGGCTCAGCTCTCCAGCTCTGATGAGAAACAGGGCAAGAATGCCACCAAAACTCACCTCTTCCGAGAAAGGTGGCAGGGTGCCCACAGGGAGAGAAGATGGGCTTTTGGAGCTGGCCTTGCTCTTAGCTGCCCCTGGGAAGTTAAAATGCGACTCATGCCCGTGCTGGAATCAACATTCAGAACTGGGCAGTCCTCTAAAAATAGCAAGATGTCTGGCTGAGTCTTTGGAAAAATAAGGTTCTATCCCAACACGTTACCCAGGCTTGCCTTAAAAGGAGGGGCCACTGCTTTATTTTCTACCTCCTCAGCCAGATGATGGTAAGCCCCAAATAATTTGGCTTGTGCCTCGGTGAACTCCAGAACAGATTCTGTTTCATGGACAGCCACCAAGAACACCAGCAGTCATATTCCCGGGTGGGGACCACTCCTCCTGCAGATACTAGAAGGCTCCTAATCTCCATAAAAGCATGAAATTTTGGTTACATTTTAAGAAACTATTATCAGGCCTTTCTATGGGGCAGAGAAGGGATAGGGAAAACTAAGATGTCTATATTCGAAATTCAGAGAGTGAGATGGGGCGATTTTCCTTCAGTCTTGCTTTCCTGTCCTCATCCAGCAAAGGGCTGACTAACTAAGGTCAGCTCTGTCATCAGAGGGCAAGGCCTTGCGGTCAATAAGGGGACAGTCTGAGCATCTCACCATTTATATCTTTTCCTAAAGGTCCTGACAATGAGACTGGAGCCCTGGATATTCAGAACCTCTATCGATTCTTGTCAGAAATGATACTGACGAATTCCTTTCCTTAACAAATCTTTTTCAAACATATGAAATTATTAAAAATTGGGTTTTTTAAAAAAGGGAAACCAAAATTGTGAAATACTTTTGAAAATATTTAAGCTTTCCCAAATATCTTAGAATCACCCCTTGTACAACTGTCACGTGAATGAAACTCTTTAAAGTAGGTCGAATATAAGGACCTCCATGGTGTGGGTAGTTTCAGTTGCCGTATTAATTAATAATAATTAATATTAAGTATATATTAAATAATAGTAACAAGAGTGACAGAGACCATTTATTAGACTTCTAATACTGTGTTCATGGCACTTTACATGAATCTATATCATTGAAGCCTCCTGTTGAATAAGTATTATTATAGTCACTTTACAGGTGAGGAAACAGGCTCAGAGAGGTTAAGTAGCTTGCTCAGGGTCACAGAGCCAGAACGCACAGATGGCCAAGCCATGCTCTTCCTCCCCATACCCCTCTGCCACCAATAATCTTGACGATTACACTGTCTATCATTCAGACCTCTCCCGGTCTTAACCCGTCCTTGATTTTTCCCAAACCCAGGAGTCTTTCTGAGGACCATTCATGGGAAATCACCATCCTCACTTCCCTGTCACACTGTATCTGAGACATTTATGTTCAAATACTGCTTGGTGAAAGAAATAGGAAAGAACTATAATTTCTGCTTATGCTTTTGATGCTACCTTAACCGTTACTTAAGTTCTGAGTGTTTTTAAATGGAACTTAATTCTCAAGAACAAGGGAAATTTAAGGCTTCTAATCAACTGTCTGACTACAGGACAGAAGCAGGGAAAAATAAATCTTGTTTTCAATAACATGTTGAGTGACATTTTATATGGCCATCAACCTGTTCTCCTAAGAAACTCAAGACTCTCCACATGTGTTATCTCATTAATCTTTAACCCACCCTGTGATGGGCAGATGGGGTTACACAACCACTACAGGAATGAGGGAGAGAAGGGTAGTGATTTCACCAACATCACAGAGCACACCCATGGCCACTTAACACACCATACCTCCCCATCCTTCCTACTAACACCACCAGCCAAAGTCACAGGACACTGCTGTATCAATGTCCCTTGCCCTGTGCAAAACTCAGAGAAAGTTGTCTTTCTATTCTAGAATCTATTTCTAGATTTTTTCCTCTCATTTATGCCTGGTCTGAAATGTTTTGATTTTACTGCAGCTGTTTGTTTTGTTTTATTTTTCCAGCCTTCCTTTCACTTTGTTTCCTCATCTGTTTCATGAATTTCCTTCCTAGCATCTTAAGTTAGATGACGTGGGAAAGTAAGATGAGACTCAAAACACTCAAGTAATTAGTTACTAAAAGTTTATTGTTGGTTTTTTTATGCAAAATTTGAAGTGAACTTTTATGTAATCTTTTGACCACATGAGGTTGGGCTTGACACAAGGACAAAATAATTCACACCCAAATGCTGGGGACAGTCTCAAGGGAGGGTTAGCACGGTCTTGGTTATCTCACATAATTTCTTGGGAAATCGATTTCTTTTGTATCCTTACCTGAATTAATCACCTTCTGGACCTCAGCTGGCTTATGAATGGTGGGTCCCTTAAAGCTGGCTCTTTCTAGTTCTTGGGACCAAAAAACTTAGTCTCTCTCATCTGTGCAAACCTGAAACTCACACTTTGGAGATCTTGATGTGACAGATTTAATGGGTTAAAATGAACCTGTACTCAGCTCTAAGCTCTCTGGTTCACTGGAAGAGATGAGACATTTTAATCTTCTCAAAGGCACAGCTACATCTTCTCCTTGGCCCCTCTGCTTCTCCTCGCCACCAGCCCCTGTTTTTGATGGACCACTGCCCCCAAACTTGGGGGCGGAAGATCAACCCCACATTCTCACTTATACTAAGCCTGCACTTGACTATGGGGGACAAATGTGTTTTCACAGCAGAAGCTGATACATAGCCCTTGGATTGGATTAAATGAGTTACTGGATGATTCCTGAGGTCAGCCAGAAAGATTCTGACTTGGGTACCTAGGACATTTTCCTATTTTCCTGAGAAAAAGTGTGATTCATAAGCCACCACTATCACCAACACCTCAGAGGCAGAGCTGCAGAAGAATAAATGTTCACAGAGCATAAAACCCATAGACATTTTCTTCCCTTGCTTCCCTCTGAACTCTCACCTTCCAAGCCTATCTCCATGGGCTGATCCAAGACTGTTCCTCCAACCTGATTAGTTTTTTTTTAAAGAATTACCATTTACGTATATGTAAACCAATTCATTTCTACGACACTAATCTGTAAAACCAGATAAAAGTAATGGCTATTTCATAGAGCAGAGAAGATTCAAGGAATTTGTCAAACACCAAAAATCATCCCTGTCATGCTTGAAAGAAATTTTGTTCTTATTTTTATTACTTTTATTGTATGTCATTGACTGCCCCTGTCAGTGCTGTAAGTCCCAAACCTTCTTTGGGGTGCAGTTCTTCCCTTGGCTTCCTCCCTGCTTCCTGGCAGAGTATCAGATCCTCTGAAGCTGAAAACCCCATCTCCCTCCAGCCAGGGGTGGCCTGTCCAGACCCCGGGTGGCTCCCCAACTGCCAGCGTCCCTCACTTCTCTGAGGCTCGGGCCTCACAGATCGTAGGGCTGGTGATGGGGAAGGGGGAGCAGAAGCCGAACAAAGAGATCCTTCCCACAATGAACAATGGTGCTTGGAATGCTGCGTGGCAGCTGCCGCCCATCAACTGCCCAGGACAGACATACAGCAGGACGCACAGGAGAGCCTGGCGTGCTCTAAGCCAGGGTAGTTCACTGTGCACGTGCAGAGTAATTCTCTGTCGAATGCTCTCTCTCTCCTTTTTTCTTTCTCTTTTTTTTTTTTTAAATTTTCCTTCATGGGATTCCAAACGTTAAAAAAGAATCATATTGAGCTTTGAAATATGAAATCATATTTCATACAAAGCCAAGGCAAATTAATAATAATAAAAGTTTGGATGCATTGTAACTGCACCAAAATAAGCCAGAGGAACTTGGGTGCCATTTATTTCTGAACAAACAGTAGGGGGAGGACGGGACCACCCCGCTCCCCAAAGCACCGCCATGCCTCACAACAGGATGGTTTGGCGGGGAATGATGGGACGGATGGCATGAGGTCCCGGTAGCTTTCCCACCTAGAGGAGAAGGAGAGTGCGAGGGGCCCACATCTGAGATGCGGGCCTGCATCTGGACGATGGAGGAAGCCAGGCGGGGGCCAAGACTGCTTCCCGAGGCCACATGCTTCTTTATATCCCCATACGGATTACTTTGCTATGGAATGTAAGGAAGTGTGTGGTTTCGGCGAGCGCCTCTCCGCGGCCCCGTGGTCCCACCCAGAGCACCTGGTCCCCCTCTTCCTTATCCTGGCCTTGCGCCCGTGGGCATCCCTCACCGAGGGCTCCGAATCCCGCCTGGGGTCCCCCTGCCCCCCGCCCCCTTCTCTCCCTTCTGAGGTTTCACCCTCTGCCCAAGGGTCAGGAACACTGATTGCAGTCGCCGAGACCCCTCTGTGGCCAGCCTCCCAGACCTAGCTTCTCATGCAGGCAGAGGCCACGTCCCCTGAAGGTTTGTCACAGGATCAGCCCTCGCCCTCCAAGCTCCTTCCTTCTGTCCGTTTGCTCCTGAAATGAGATGTTTCTACCAACCAAACTGAGCCGTAGTGTCTTCATACCCGGCTGTGTCACTTTCTTTCATAATCATCGGCGTCTAGGGCAGTTCGTGCATCTCCAAGGGCTCTCTTCGCAGGTGCTGTGAGGCTCAGAAGACTGCAGCCTAGTCACACAGCCAGTCCCCTGACCCTGCTCTGCTGTCTTTTCCTCTTCATGTCACAACCCCATCGCCAAGCGGTGCCGGGTGAGCCTGTTTGCGGAAAAGGTCTGAGGCACTAAAATAGTGATTTACTCATCCAGTTAGCTCAGTTCCTTTCTCTCCTCTTCCCTGAACCCCTGTGTTCCCAGCCCTGACACAAAGGGCCTGAGTCCACACCAGGAAGGAGTTGGACGTATGGAGGGAAACTCCGAGCATGAGGGGAGGCTGCGGTCCCCCAAGGCTCAGGCCATCAGCTACCCCAGCTCTGAGAAGGGTCTCCCTCCCTCACTGACGCCCAGCCCCAGGAGGGCTTCCTGCATCCCACAGTTCTGCTTCCTTCTTGTTAAGTGAGTGTGTGTGACATGATGGCTGGGACCACACTAAATTTATACTACGAGTTCTCAAGCAGAACCACAAGAGGAAACAGCACAGGATTTGATGGATGTGTGCTGAGATGCACAGGAAGGGGCTGTAAAATGGAACTGAGAAGCAGCGGAACGAGGACCTGGGATGAGAAGAAAAGGGAAGAATGAAGGGAAGGTCCGCCATGTTTACACAGCAGACAGCAGGTGAAGGCTGAGTGGCCGGCAATGAAGAATGCCATCCCCACTGGGGGACAGCACCCAGAGCACAAGAGGCTGGACCTGTCTCCGGGCTGCAGCAGCACAGGTGACATCACCCACCTACCTCTTCCAGACACCAGGCCGTTGACTAACACCCTTCAAGGGCAGCCAAACTGGACTCCTTGAAAACTGGGGAAAACTTAGAAGAATGTGGGAGAATTACAAAGATGGGGCAGCTACAGAAACCTACAGCTTTAGATCAGCAGTTCTCAACTGGAGGTGATTTGGCCCCTCAGGGCACATTTGGCAATGTCTAGGGACATTCCTGGTTGTCACAACTCGGGGGTTCTATTGGCATCAAGTGGGCACAGATCAGAGATGCTGCCAAACGCCCTACAATGCACAGGAAAGCGCCCACAACAGAGACTTATCCGCGTGTCAATATGCCGAGGTTGAGAAACCCTTGCTTTAGATAGTAGTGCTATGAACGAATAATGTCTCTGACACGGGCATATTATGGTATATTGTCTCCCAAAGAAAAGTATTGCCCTTCTTTTACAAATGTTGCTTTGTCTTTGAGCCTGTAAAATGGGCAGATGCCTCAAAGTTGTGCTTCTCTCCAGTGGCAACCCTTCCCTTTTCTGAATCACGCCTGCTCCATAATAGTTGTCCTTTTCCTTCCCTGAGATTGATTTCATGTCACCTGCTCAGGAACTGGGGGCGTGATGTGTGGGAGGGGCAGGACGTGAGTGAAGAAGAGGGGAGAGATGATGAAGACCAGTGTCCTGAGTTGAAGACATTGCAACACCAGGGGCTTGAATGATGAGCTGGACACAAGTACTTTTTCCTCCTGGATGACCTCTGCCCCCACAGCTGCCTTCTCCTTCGCTCCCCAGGAGGAGCTGGAGGATGGTTGGGCTAGGACCAGGGTAGCCAGAGGAAGAGCTGGTGAGCCCTGAGCGGCAGCCACAAGACACCTGTGTCACAGGTAGGAGGTGGAGGGTGAAGATGAGCTACTTGACTGCAGAGTTATAGGATGCCAGTCAAGGAGGAGGGGACTCAGAGCAAGAAAGATGCTTCAGGGCTTCCCCGGTGGCGCAGTGGTTGAGAGTCCGCCTGCCAGTGCAGGGGACGCGGGTTCGTGCCCCGGTCTGGGAGGATCCCACGTGCCGCGGAGCGGCTGGGCCCGTGGGCCATGGCCGCTGGGCCTGCGAGTCCGGAGCCTGTGCTCCGCAAAGGGAGAGGCCACACAGTGAGAGGCCCGCGTACCGCAAAAAAAAAAAAAAAAAAAAAAAAGAAAGATGCTTCAGTATCACTGTGCACAAACCATTCTAGAACCCAGCCACAGTGGGCGGGGGCCCCTGCTTCCCCGCCACCACCCTCACACCTGCCACTTCTCTGGTGCCTTGTTGAGCCCTTTGGTTTCTGGGGTGTCTTATTTATTCCAGGCAGTGCTCCCAAGCTGGGGTCTACCTGGCAGAGGTCTGCTAGGCTGGGTAAACCAGTTCTGCTTTTTCCGATCAGTGGTTTCCACAATTTCAGAGACCAAATGAAAATACTTGCAGCCAAAGGAAGGCAAGAATGTGAAGGAGAGGCTGGAGTTGAGAGAGAAACTCTGGGCCTCAGAAGCAGTGGGAATTGTCCCTAGGACTTTCCCATGACCCCTGAAAGTGTCCTCTGGGCCCCTTTCCTTTGTTTTCACTAAGCCTTACAACAGGTAGGTGCAGTAGGTACACTCCCCCACTGTACAGAGGCAGAAACTGAGGTTTAACTTCCAAAAAGCGAGAGAGCCAGGGAACATCAGTGGGATCTGAACCCAGGTAAGTGTGACTCCAAGGCCACCCTCCTGGCATTCCATTACACTCTCTTCAGATGAGGGAGAGGAAATAAAAGGGCAGGCAAAGCCCACTCCCAAGAACAAATTCCCGGCATCACTAAGAATATCCTTTCTTCCCCCACCTGTTCAAATGTATGGTGACGATAGCCAAGCCACCTTGCTGGGGAACGTCTCCTCCTTAATCAGCTCCCTGCCCCCTTGGCCGCACTTTCCCAGAAACACAGAGGAACCAGTGGGTGCATCTGCTCATGCAGTGGCCCTCAAACTTTAGCTGCATCAGACTCACCTGAAGAGCAGCTCTTACCAGATCTCAAACATCTCCCATATGTTTGGGACTGGTAAATGTTGCTTTCCCTTTCCAAAGTCAACATACAGGTTCTTACGCACTGCACCCAGACTTCTCCTTTAACATCTACAACATTCAAAGATTTCCCCACATCCCTGGGGCAACCGTATAGTCAATTCTGGCCATTTGTCAAAAGCAAACAACCTCAATGTCTATCACCTGGAGAATGACTAACAAAACTGAAGTACACTCATGCAGGAGAAAAATAATGAAAGTTAATAAATGATGGCTGCCATGAAATCTGGATAAATCTTACAGATATCATTTCATGTGAAAATACCATCACAGAAGAATACCTATGGTATGATACTATTATGTTAAAAAACAAGCAATATATTATTAAGGAATATATGCATAAATGGCAAAAACCGTAAAGAAGAACAGTTAAATTGTAAGAAAAAAAGAGCTCAGAATAATAGTTACCTCTGAGGGGAAACTAAAGAGATAACTTGGGAGAAGCATTCAGAAAGCTTCAACAGTGTTGGTTTCACCAATTCTTTTTCTAAGGTAAACAGTTGTTTGTGGGTATCGATTTCATCATTATATATCGTAACTTACACATGTATTACATTCATTCTTTTATAAATATACAGTATTTGAATTAAAAATTATAAAATTTAATTTACTTTTAAAATTATAATGTAAGATATTCAAAAAATATACATCAAAATGTTAAATTTATTTTGGAAGATGGGAGGAGGGAAAATTGTGGGAAACTTTTATTTTCCATATTCTACAATTCTATATCATGTTAGTTCTCCACAATGTTCATATCTGAAAAAAGAATAAGGATCAAAGAAAAAAAAAAGTCATGCAATGCAAAATACAAATTATATATGGTTTTCACAAACCCTAAGAGAGAATATTATAGGAAAGGCAAGCTCTTGGGATCTGATTCATGCTAATGCCAGCTCTGTCTTTGTCACAGGCTTGGACCAGTGGTGCTCAGGACATACCAAGAATCCTCATCCTAGAGGCTGCAGTCAACTCCTACAGAAGCTGCCCCCTGCTCTGGCTGGTCAAACGGAACCAAGTCCGTCTTCCTGAGAGGTTTGGTCCCCTTCAACCAGCTACAGCAGGGCTGGCAAGGCCCAGTCCCTGGAGAGACAGAAGAGATTCATCTGTGGCTGAAGTTACCTACTAATGTTTCCCTTAAGAAAGCGACTCTGATTTTGTTATCACACTCTCATGCTTCCAGGAAGGGAGAAAAGGGGAGCCCTGGGTTCAAAAGTGAGCCAGATTTCCATGCTTAACACACAGAGCTCTGTGCCTGTGTACCCACAACTAGATCCACTCTTATGCTCTTGACACACAGTAAAGATTTTAGGATGGACTGTGCTAGCCCTGGGCCAGCCAAGGGAAGAGCATGAACCCCAGAAGACAGGGCCCCTGCTCAAAGGGCTAAGAGTCTAAGGAAAGAAATTGGACTTATGAATATGGCACAATTCAATGGAATTGCAAGTCATGGCAAGGCTGGTTCCAAGACATAATTGTGTTACACAGCCCACCAAATGTGTCTGGCACACTGTGTACTATCAGGTCAGCCCAAAGATAGCTATTCACTAAGAAATTCACACGGAGCTCAGTTTCGCATCGGCAGAATGGGGATAATGATAATCGTAGTACCCACCACATATGGTTTTATGTGGAATGGAATGAGAATACATGTAAAGGAGTTAGAAAGATCTCAATAATTTTTACCTGCTATTAAAGAAGGGATCCTGACCTGCCTTCCAATTCCTCTCTCAAAATTTCTATCTTTGGGGCTTCCCTGGTGGCGTGGTGGTCGAGAGTCCGCCTGCCGATGCAGGGGACGTGGGTTCGTGCCCCGGTCCGGGAGGATCCCACATGCCACGGAGCAGCTGGGCCCGTGAGCCATGGCCGCTGAGCCTGCGCGTCCGGAGCCTGTGCTCCGCAACGGGAGAGGCCACAACAGTGAGAGGCCCGCGTACCGCAAAAAAAAAAAAAAATTTCTATCTTTGACCGTGTTGCTCAGGGTGTGCCCAGGACTTAGCTGGGGTTACATTTGCTGATGGAATTCCAGAAGCCTGTGTTCACATGCTGTCCTCTGACACACATGTGGTCTCTCCTGATGTCCAGGGACCAGTCTCCACCCAGGGAAGCTTATTTTGTGCTTATCTGCACGTGCCTAGGGAGTCAGGGAGACCGAGGTTTGAATCCTTCCCTTCTCGTTTATTAGCTCTGATGTAGCCTCCCTGGGCCTCAGTTAACATTGTGTAAACCTTCGTTTCCTCATCTGTAAAATGGGGACAATAATACTTAGGGCTGACTGAAGGATTTTAAAAGGTAATGTTTATCAGGAGCCACATACAAGCCCCCAAGAAATGGCAGCTGGTGTTGTTTGGCTGCTGTACATAGCAACAGCTCAGAGAAAATGCTGTGTCCACGGGCACTCACAACTGGAAGGGCAAGACGAGATTTAAAACAAAAAAATAGAAAAACAAAAAAATCAGTAAAACCTCATCACAGGGTCATTTTATATTCCAACTATTAATTCTATATCATGTAGCATGCCTTCATTCTGGTATGTGTTACTAGTATGTAATAAGGTTTACTAAAAAGTAAATGCTTCGTGTATGAGACCGATCATATTACCTTCAAGAAACATCCTGCCTAGAAAGCAAGCCCTCATCTGTGAACACTGTCAAGAAGCCAGTCTGAAACCACTGAGTACGTGAAGGCCATAGTGTATGGAGTTTAGACATAGGGGCTGGAGCCAGACTGCCTGGGCTCAAATCCCAGCACCCTCACAGTGGCAGCTGTGCCACTTTGGGCAAACTGTTTGACCTCTCTGGGCCTGCGTTTCCTCATATGTAGAATGGGGATATTAGTGATAGTATCTACCTCACAAGGTTTGCATGAGAATGAAATGAAAATACATGTAAAGATATACAACTAGTGCTGGGTGCGTAATAAACTTTTAAGTCTTTATCTTTGACACTGTACCTGAAATGTTCCTGAAACTAAGTTGGTGTTCAATAAAAATTTATTTAATAAATGATCACCTTCTTTATTTTTTTATTCTAAACACAACTATGAGATCATGTAATCTCTGGTTTGACTATTTCTGTGTATCTCTTTCAATACAGTGCACTGGTGCAAACATCGAGTTAAGGGTGGGATGCCCGCCAGCTGGCTCTGCGTCCCAGGTCTGCAGTGTGTGACGGAGCTTGCCCAAGAGTTAGATGTGCATCTCCGGGGGAGAGACAGTGGGGCCCTGGAGCACAGTGGCAGAGCACTCAGACTCCTGGGAGCACAGAGGGTTAAACGACATGAGAACAAACATGGCAAGGTCAAGTACGTATGTAACAAGGAGAGACCTTTGCATCCAGGAGAGCAGAGGTCATTTAGGTAGGTTAGACAGACAACAGCAGGTGCAGGCAGGAACACTTGCAGATTTGGAATTTTGTGGCTAAAATACCTGATGAAACTGGACAGGATGTATCAGTCTAAGACTAAATAATATCTTCCTCTATGTTAGGAAGAAGGCAACCCACACACGGCTTGACTTGAAGGACACCCAGCTACTCCCACCTACTGGGTGGTTTTAGACGCATCTCCTTGTCCTTGGCAGGTCATAGGATTTCCAACAAGACTCAGAGAACACGGGGTAAATGTTACCATCTAAATCCACCCACCCTTGCCCTTGGTGAAGCCGAATCTGGTCTCTGTACCCCGACACCAAATTAAATCTAAGAGACAGAGGTATGGATAAAGTAGAAAAGAATAGCCACAGAGAGCTAATGCCCTCAAAACTATGTGTCCCAATCTGGACGGGGTAGTGAGAAGTTTTATAGCAATGGTTCAAAGAGGGTGTGGACATTCTTCTGATTGGTTGGTGGTGAGGTAAGTGGGAGTCAGCATCATCAATCCTCTGGTTCCAACTGGTCTGGGGTCTACATACTGGTGGGCAGCATAAGGCTAACTCCTCCTCCCTGGGGGTGCGGGGGAGGGGGGGGCTTCACTATCTGCAAAACAGCTCAAAGATATTGTTGTGTGTATCCCTTGAGGGGGAATCAGGACCCTGCCTCAAGGCTGCACTATTGTTTCTTGACTGTTCCTCCCTTGTCTCTGCATCCCCTCCCTTCCTTAATTAGCAACTGTTTGAACCTGCTCATTGGAACTCAAGGAAGGTCTTGGAGGCTGAATGAAGCCTATTTCCTGTAACCAAGAAATGGGGGGACACAGAAAGGCTTTTGTTCCCAGGAGCCCCACAGGGTCCTGCTTGGTTTCATTGGTCACCCCATCTTTTTGGAAGCAGCTCTAGCCACAGGCTGCATCCAAACTCAGGATACCATACTGGTCCCTCGTGCTCAGCCCCTGAGAATACAATGGAAATTCACGTTTCAGTCAGATTTTCATAAAACCAGACGAGGAGCCAAAGTACCCCTGCTCCCACCACACTAAAAAGGAAGGAAGAACCCTTAAGAAGGCACATGTGTAACAGGGAAGAGCCAATTGTGAGTCCACGTTGGATCTGTTTCTTCGACTTTAACCTTTGCTTTGTGTTGCTTTTGTTATTATAATCACACATAATGGCCTGCCTCAGGGAACCCTGCCCCTCTGCCTGAATGTTAAACTAAAGTGCCTTTGTTCAGCTCACAGGGAGCGATCTGACCCTGCCCACGTGTGAACGGCTGGAGAAGAGAAGAAATTAACACATCCCCTCCCCACTGCTGGCCAAGCCAGGCAAAACTAATGGCCTTTTCACTTTACTTCCTCACCTCCTCCCCCTCTCTGTTCTATAAAAGAAACTGGCATCCAGACCCCAATAAGATGGTTTTGGGGGGACCCTAGTCTGCCATCTTCTCGGTCTGCTGGTTTTCCGAATAAAGTCTACTTTCCTCAACAACCTGTCTGCCGATTTATTGGGGTGTCGTGCGAGCAGAGCGAGCTTAGACTCGGTGACACGTGTTTTCTGGTAAGTTTCAATGGACTTGGCATCTTTGTCCAAAAGTCCCCCAAGACCAGACAGCGTGTTAGTCAGGAATCAAGCTCAGTCAGAGGCAGGCATCGTGCCTCAGGGCTGTGCTTGCGCATCCTGCCATGACCCCTTTTCAGGGCAAAATCTAGGTTAAGCCACTCAAGCGGGGTATGTGGTTTTGCTCTTGCTGCTGCGTCCCTTTGTGTGTGTTCCTGTACAATCATCATTCCTGTGCCAGGAAAAGGCAGCACATGACAACGTCACAGTGATCAAAATTGACAACTCTAGGTCACCTTCAAAATGGCTCCCAGGCCTACCTCCGGCAAGCGGGAAGCGTTATCTCTACAAGTGACACCACAATAGCAGAAAGTGCTGACGCTGCTCTTCCCCGGGAGGAGCTGATGGGAAATAGTGCTGGGGCCATCTGTCGTGCAGTAATTCGGAACAAACGGAAAAATCCCATTAGGTGAAGCTCATCACAGATTTTCTTTTCTTTTTTTTTTTTTTTTGCGGTACGCGGGCCTCTCACTGTTGTGGTCTCTCCCGTTCTCCCGTTGCGGAGCACAGGCTCCGGACGCGCAGGCCCAGCGGCCATGGCTCACGGGCCCAGCCGCTCCGCGGCATGTGGGATCTTCCCGGACCGGGGCACGAACCCGTGTCCCCTGCATCGGCAGGCGGACTCTCAACCGCTGCGCCACCAGGGAAGCCCACAGATTTTCTTTTTGATGATAATTCCCAGTGCCGGCAAGCCCTTGGCCAACAGGCCGCCTTGTATTGCTGTGTGGAGTGAATACTCATATATACTCGTTAGAGTATAATTTATTCACACATATCCATGGAGGATGCTATTATTTTCTCTACTCTGAATCCTCCCTTCCTGTTAATAACTGTCTCTCTTCCTTGGCCATTCTTCTTAAGATTCCTGCTCCACCCCACTCACCAGCTTTCTATGAGAACCTTTCCTGATCACACACTGCTATCAGATCTAAGCAATCCTAGTGCGCCCTTTTGTGGGACTTTGACTTGAGGTCTATAAAAATCAGGGATGCATTTCCTTGGAGAGCTCAGATGGAAAGATGTGACGCTCCACAACAGGTCCCAATATTTCCCTGTAGTGTTCAGTAAGAGAGATGAACCAATTACATAAAAAGAAACCAAAGATAGAAGAGATACAGATTCCTGGAGCCACTTAAGTCCTGTACCTACTCATTCCCAAGGCCCAGTTCCTATAACCTGTATCCCTTTTTACCAAACGTACTTAACACTGAAATTCTGTCACTTGGACACAAAAGGATCCTAATTCAAATGCACACCCTTTGACTTAGGAGTTTATTCTAAAGCTATATTCTTTAGTGGCAAAAGCAAAATAACATGATCCATTTTTGTTAAAAAAAAATACATCTATGTATATGTTGAGAAAATATGGAAGAATCTAGGACAAAGGTCAGTAGTAAATAATTTCCAGATGGTGGAGCTTGGGTGTGGTTCTCTGAATTTTCTAAATTTTGCCCAGTGGGTATGTATTACTTATATAACCAAAAATAAGCAGCAGATGTTTTTATAATAAAATTTTTACATATTTTTACTTTTTCTCAAAGCTACATATGGACAAAATTCACATTTTTAAAGCTTTTAATTAAAAAAAGCAGCCCTCTGTCCCATACCCAAGTTCTACTCCCCAGTTGTATCCACATCCAACACAGTAGAAATATTGAGGAGAGAACACAGGTCCTGACTGGAAATGCAGTTTGGGGCTCTACTGTAAGTCAGACCATCTAAATATGACCATCACTTAGGGTAAAAGGCTGATGGCTCTTTGACAGGCAGGGCCGAATTCGGACACTGACTCCACCCCCTGAGTCCCTGCAGGCAGAGGGGGGCTGGGAGAAGAGGGGCTGGGGGTCACTGCAGAGGCCACTCTGTCCAAGGCCCGGTATGGACCTTGCTCTGACCATCCTCTGTCCCAAGGTAAGAAGCTTCATGCACATCCTTGACAGAATCTTGCTACAGAAAACTCTCCTTGGTGCTCCCCATAAATCCTCCTACTGCTATGAAAACCCATTTCCTCTTAAGCTTTTCTCTGGGAAAAACAACAGTAGCTGCATTTTCATCCACTCCCCAAAATTTTTCAGTTGTTTCTTCACAGAAGGTTAATAAGTGGCTCTCATCTACCTATAGAATTTCCCCCTGAAATGTCAGGAATTCTTGTTCTCATAACAGAAACATGTGACCATAACTGACGACGCAGGATTCCTGCTCCTAGGTACGCAGCCTAAAGACCTGCCACCCAGGTCTATAGAAGAGCGGGTACAAGGATACTCATTGCAGCCTTGCTTGGGGTAGAGGCAGAGGGCAGTTGGCTGCACCCTGGTGTCCATCACAGAGGGTAGGGCTGGGTGAAGTGTAGGGCCTGAACACCGCGGGGTCAGAAGCAGTGGTCAGCATGTGCTCGAAACAATTTAGATGGCCCTCTAACAGCCTCCTGAGGGAACTGAGAAACGAAATGCGATCTGTAACACAACACCATTTGGGTAACTTAATACACGTGCACAAAACAATACCCAACCTGGAAGATCACAAACAAGCAAAAAGATACACAATAAGCTCATTTTAATGTTGCCTGAGATGGGGGCAGGGTAAGGGGAGATGAGAAGAGGAAATGGGAATAAAATGAAAGAGGGAGGGGGAAAGCTCTTAAGCCAACCAATGACATTTAATAAGTTGAGAATCCCATGATCCAAAGAAGGAAAAAGAGAATATATTCATGATGACTCATTAGTACACTCTTGAAAATGAAGATGTCTTACAGTCTTTTGTCTATGAACCAGCCCCCTATCAGCCCCGTCCCCTCCTCAGCTTCCACCTCCCCCTCCTCGTACCCTCATCATCCAAGTGCAGTGGCAGGTGCTGGTACGAGAGCAAATTTAACATCCCTTAAAATGCAGCTATGAAAGTAGGTCAACCAAAGATGAACACTTGAAAAGAAACAAGTAAAGGTGGTGCGTTGATCAATTGATGAATTGGCTTTCAGGAAGTTGAGTTTTGGAGAGCTGACATCAAGCCATCAGGAAAACCTGATTCTCTTTTCCTAACACATGGGAACAATGTCATTGTCCTGGCCTCAGTTTCTGTATCTATAAGATGGGGGAAACCAGTAAACGAAAAAAATCAATTTTATAAGCCAGTGAATCTTCAGTAGGCCCAAAAGCCAAAGAATTAAACTGGGTAGTTTCCAATGTAGCATGTTCCTTCATGAAAGGACAGTAGTATTCCTCAAGAGTTACTGGATATCTGCTATGCACTAGGCGTTGTCGTTGGAAGGGGCACAAATTTCAATATTTGAGATAAAATCTATCACCCAGGACCAAAACTGTCAAAGACTGCATATCCAATAAGCAACCAAAATATAGCATAATCAAGGTAATACAATATAAAGTAAAATGAGATATAAATATGCCAATAATTATTAATGCATTTTTGGTAGGCAAAAAATCGCTGGAAACATTAAATCTGATAGTACATAATTTGCTTTCTTTTCAGCTTCTGTTGAATTAAACCCTGCTCCCCCAAAGAAAAAGTTTTAAAAGTTCTCAAAGTAAAGATTTTTCCTTTAAATCTGCATCCTATTCCAAACATAAAACAGGCTTCTTCTTAGGTTCTCCCCATGGACAGAGAACTCTGTTATTATTGTAAGCATATTATTAGCATATATTCTAAATATTCTACAGAGGCAACTGTATTTCAGTGCTAGGCTGGAATCGTCCATGTAGGAATGGATTTCCTTTGCTTCTCTCCTGACGAGAAGTGGAACCTTGTCTCGGTGATGCTCCCCACCTGCAATTGTCTGGGGATGTATCTTCCATCAAGTATTTCTGGAGTCAGAAGAATTTGGCCCTATTTTTTCTAAATTTTCTTTTAGCTATTAAAGCATTTGTAGAACGAAAACATTAATTAAGAAACTATCATGTAAAAGAAGTGAAGGAGGTAGCAGCGGTAGGTGCAAGGGTCCCAATCCCACCGGCCAAGCACCCCCTTCCCTTCCTCTCTCTCTCTCTCTGGCCTCATCACATGTGGAACTCGAGCACATCTCAGATCCCAGCCAGAAAATCGATGATCCTGTCCAATCCCATGGTTTCATGGAAGAAAGGAGTTAGTGGGTCAATACAGAGCTCTAGTGGGTCAGTTAGAATATTCTTTGCAAATATTTAGCACTATTTCCCAAGGGTTTGCTATCATCATTGGAGATCCCAGTGGATTTGGGAGCTCTCTCTGGGATATCCATTTGCAGGTGAGCCCATTTTAGAGATTTTCTTCATTCACAGCTAATAGAGGAAGATTCTCTTTGGGACTTGAGCCAGTCTCCCATGTACAGATTACAAATTCTAGCTTGCCTCTGAACAGTCCCAGGTATCACCATAGAAACAATTCCTTCCACAGAAATTTTCCATGTATACCAGTCTTCAAGGATGTGGAAATTATAATAGCTAAGTGTAAACCTTTGTGCATAAGTTAGCAAGATATGTATTGTTATTGATGTTTTTTTCTAGTTTGGATTGTTTATGATAACAATGCCAGTAAGGACTCAATAAACAGTTATCATTCATTTCATTCAGTCAATTTAATAACGTTGTTGACCTGAAACAAATAGATTGCCAGATATTTCTCCAGCAAAAATGAGTTTATTTAGGATCAGCAGAAAATTGCAATTCAGGGTCTGCAACCGTGACCAGCCACAGGTAAGTCTCCCCCAAGGCAAGGGAACGAGACGGCTTTTATATGTAGAAGGAAAAAGAAGTCTGGAGGGCTGCAGTAAACAAAGAGTCCATGGCTTTTCATTGGCTGAGTCCTTGCCAGGAAAGAAGAGAGTCTTTCTTCTTCCTGTTGGGCTCTGCTAAGGTCACAGGGCATGAGAGCAACCCCTTCTGGTCTCCCAGCTCTATTTCTTTGGGTTTCAGTTTATTCATTTTTTACATGTATACTAAAAACTGCACTCGCCTTCTCTACTAGGAGTATAAATTGGAACCCTGGTTTTCAGAAAGTAACTTGACAGTATGTAACATGAGCCTCAGAAATGTTCATACCCTATATATTTAATTTCTAGGGTCCTAAGGAAATAATCCAAAGTGGAATCAGATTTATGCACAAAGATGTTCATCACAGTATTATAGCAGAATACAAGAAAGTCTTAAGTACTCAAGAACATGGAAATTTTAAATAAATGATGGCATATCCACAAAAAGAAAATTTAGGTGCCCATTAAAAATATTTACAAAGATTTTTAATCATATAGAGAAATATGTATCATACAATTTAACATTTTTTTAATGTCAGATATAAAATTGTATATCTAGGCTAATTTCAGCCACATATGACAATAGACAAAGGCACCAAAATACCAACAGTGTTTATTGTGATGCTTTTATGAGGTGATGGGGTGAGAGGTGAATGGTTTTTATCGTATGAATATTTCTCTACAGCTTCCAGCTTTTCAAAATGTGCAGAAAAGTGTTATTTCTTTAATGTTCCTCTAAGCCAAAAACAATAGACCTGGGCATGTGACTGGAGATTCCCAGCATTGCAATTGGGCCTGAATTTGAAAGAGGACCGACAGATCATGGAGCCCCCAATCAAGGCTGCAACCCCAGGGATTAGGTATACTGGACAGGTCTCTGAGCACATGATGAAGCAGGAAAATTGATCTCCTTTGCCCTGTCAGCACTTCTCTCTGCACCCTTTCCCCATCCCACACTATCCCCCGGCAGCCGCTCCTCCCTTCCTAGGTGCCCTTGGAGTATCAGGTGCCAACTAAAAATTGTTGTTTGCCATCTGGTTCTACAAGGATGAAGCCACTAGCCACTACAATCACTGACCTTCAAAACACCCTGAAAAGAGTTCAGGGTGGAGATCAGGAATGAGGCACTCTGTGCTCTCAGACAAACTGGCAGAACAGACCTTCAGACATATTTTCAGGAGATTTTATGAGCCCAATTTCTTGCATCTTCTCATATCTAGAAAAGCACTAAGATCATTAATGTCGACATCTGTACCTTGTGACTAGCAGCAACCTTCTGCCGAAATGTGTGCTCAATTTCATGTACCCCCTTCACCAAAATCACATATATACTGACCTCCCCTGCACCGCCTCAGAGCAGTTCCTCAGAGTTCTCTCATTTTGCCCCAAATAAAACTGAACTCACAACTCTTAAAATCGTGCATTTTTTTTCCAGTCGACACAGGAAAGACTTAGTAAGTAACCCACTCTTCTATGTGCTTGACTTACCATCACTTATTTTACTAAAAAGAGAGTTCCAGAGAACGGGCAGATCTTGCCTGCAGGCAAAGAAATTTACCCCTAACAATGCCATTTCAAGCACTACAGTGACTCCCGGGTGAGAAAAATGTGACCAAGGACCCTGTTTTGAAGACGCTGTGCATTCAGCCTCTGTAAATGCAAATGCAGCCTGGGCTTTGGCATCTGGAGCTTTAAATATTCTGTCTCCTTTTCCTGTGGGCAACAAGAAAGTTTTACTCGTCCCCCACAATCTATGAATCTCAAACCTGATCTTTAAGACTCATCCAAATGTGAAGTAGATCTCATTAAAGAAAAACAACTGTATTTGTTATCCTCAATCCCTATGCCACTTTCAGACTCCTTCTTACAGCATCAGACCTAAGATCCGTGTACGGAGTCAAGCATGTCCATAGCAAAATTTTCTCATCTGCTGCTACATGAGAGCAACAAAGACGGGTGTGGCTTCCCAAGAAAATCCCCAGCATCCCAGAAGATTGCTTTTATTATGGAAGCACCGTATTCGGATAACCAGGAATGCTACAGGTAAACCGTGCCTCTGGGGCCTGGCACTCAGTGGCTCAGATGCCTGAAGGGCACCCAAGGGAGTCCCAGGCCTCTGATGCAAGAAAGAGGATTGTTTCCTCCCAGTTGTGCTAAGATGCTGGTACTCTGCAAAATCCTACATCAAAGACATCTAAAGAACAAAGCTCACAATTATATCCATTTTCATAAAAGGTTCTTAACATTTTTTTTAAAAACTATTTTTGGACCATTTTTCCTTTCCATTTGTATTTACTGATATTCAATAAATAAATACTTTAATTCTTATTCAACATAAATAATAATAAAATCTTTCTTGTTCTAACAGTGAAGATTTATTCCAGTCACAATTTCATTTCTTCTTATATTTCCAAACATTTATCTTTGATGCGTTTTTCAGGCTGTCCTTTTAATTGCTACTTGATTGGAGACAAATTCAGAATCCTTAGATTCTTATTGCTCAAAATATCTTTCACAGTACATGCTGTTTTTCTTATATTCACAAGTCTCGAAAGCTTCTAAACTGTCTGCTAACTTTTCATAGATATATATCTTTTTTCTTTCTTGGAGGGGCTGAATTGTCAGATTTTTAACTTCAATCGGAAAATCTTTTTGTAGGGAAATTACAAGTAATTTACCTCTCTCATCCTCTCCGTTTCATCCTCTCCGTTTGTCATTATTGATTTCCGATCACTTTCATTTGCATAGCTTCTGTAAGTAAACTTGAAACTTTATTTCCTTAGAAAATAGGTCATAAAATAATCTTCGCTGAATCCATCTATTTCGCTAACAAAGATTAACATGTTGCAATCCAGCGTTTTAAATTATAAGATCAACCTACTTTGTTAACCCAGCAATTTCTAATCTTCTTGCTAGGGGATATAAACTATGCAGCCTTCTCCCCTTAATATAATACCTCTTAATTAAAAAACTACATATATTTCCTTTCACTGCCCTTATTTCGAGTTGATTGCCTGAAACCTGTTAAGTATTCTCCTCTTATACATTCTAGTTCTAATATGGGATCTAATTTACCAACAAATTCCATTCAGTTAAATTTAGATTCATTTATTTCTGAAGTGTCTCTGTTGTTTAAAAAAAAAAAGGCTTACTTTTCTGTGATATTAGTATATGGGAAATTTAAGATGCATTGTTTCAGGTACTTCAGTCTTAAGTACATATGTTCTTTCTACCCTTAAACATTATCAACCTCAATTCTTCTCCATATCCATTATTTTTCAATGCTTGTAGTGAGTTTGTCATATTACCATCCAATAGCAATTAATCAATTAAAGATGAAGAACCATGGTTTAGCAAGCTTGTTTACTTCACATTAAATAACACAGGCTGTAGAACAGCCAAGACTTAGAGTCTTACTGGGAAGATCACCACACAGGATAAGTGACAAATCATTTTTTTACCAAGTGGTACACACATATGTGTGCTCAGTTGGACTGTATGGTGGGCGGTTATTTTGTAAAACCTCCCCCATCTCCCCCCTGGTTAAGAACCACTGATCTAGGAGGAGAGAGTAAGAGATTTGTCAGAAGGTCAGTAGGAAGTTATAGCCTCCTGAATTTGAAAATGATCAAGGGATAGTTAGGCCTTGGATCTTTGAGGGTGAGAGGGCTATAAATGAAGGACCCCAGCTATATATCCGTCAGAGCTGTGGAAGCATTCCCCTCACTAACTGCACCACCATGACTTCCATTGTCCAGCTAAGATAGTACCCCTCACCCTCCCCACTAAACCCATCACTTTCCTATATTTCCTCCTCTTCAACGCAGATTAGATTCACATCTTCAAAACATCTTTATGAAAAACTAAAAGGAAAAATTATGATAAAATCTGAAAGCAAAAAAAAAAAACGTTGAACATACAAGATAACAGATATGAAACTTAGATAACTAAACCCTAGTCACAAATTTCTTAGCCAACAAAATGTTCTAAATACATACAGGTCGCTGTGCTTCTTTTCATCTACAAGAATATTTCTACCTAAAATCATTCAGAGGGGCCCTGTCAAAAAAAAATCTCAGTTCTTTGCAGAATCCAGTTCTTAACCAAGTATGTCCCACATGGCCCTTGCCTCTTCCAACCAGACATTTCCATCTTACCCCCAAAATCGGTGCCCTGAATCAGCCCAAACCTATGACTGCCTGGTCTCTCTCTCTCTCTCTCTCTCTCTCTCTGACTTCCTTAAGTTAGAAAAGCCCTTTTCCGACCTGGACCTATGTCTAGAGCATTCTGACACCCTGGAGGTTCTAGGACCATATTGTCCATATTTCTTCCAGCCGGTGCTAGTGCTTGGCTCAGCCTTTAGTGAGACTTGGTTTCTTCACATTGAATTTCTCCATAGTATCCAAGCAAAGTTTCATCTTGGCCTGGCTCAGTCCCAACTTCATCCTACCGTCTTGCATCCACTCAAACCCTTAACTAAAGCTTCTTCTTGTCAAATGTCCTGCTTCTCTTCATGAAAGTGGTGGATCCTCTCCACCGAAAACAAATGCACATATGAATGCATCTTTAATTGTAATTTTAGTAAGTTCACAGTTTCCTTGAATCCCATCCATAGACTTCCTAGAAACCCATGGACCCTAAATTAAGAATCCTTCCCACATTTCCCAGGTTCTGGTCTGAGGAAACTACACAGTTCCCAGCTCATGTGTAAGCAGAGATGATTATCCACAAGTTCTATGTCATCCATTGACCCTCTCAACTCTTCTCTCCTGCAATGAACTGCTAGCAAAAGTTTAAACCTTTATAACTGTACAGTTTTTGAACCATTTAGCCATACAACAATCAAAAAGTGAAGGAAGAAATAGTTTACAGGAGCAAAGACTTGCTGAAAGATTGAGAGTACTGTGTTTGCAAGACAGAAAACTAGCTGGACAGAAGCAAAGCTGGGAATGATAAAGGTCAAGGCTGTACAGGAAGGGGAGTCCCACATGGGGAGGACCCCAATGTACAACGGAGAAGCCCAAATGTGATCTGTCCTATAATAACTTTCCATGGGAAAAACTTTAAATGGCTAAGGAAGATGGATGTGGTTTTGGTGAGCAGGATGGGCTGCAAGGAGGAGGGGTCTGGAAACAGGGAAGTCCCAGTAGGAGGCAATGACTACTGGAAAAGCCCAAGGGAAGGGGGACCTGAACTAAGGTGGGAAGAACGTCCACCACATGGCAGAAGAACACAGAGAATCAATAGGACTCTGCGACAACTGGTGACAGGCCTCAGAAGGGAGACAGCAGGGGAAGAAAAAAATAAACTACAAGAATATATTCGGGAAAGATAGCCAATATTTTATAATAACTGTAAATGGAGTATAGCCTGTAAAAATTGTGAATCACTATATTGTACACCTGTAACTTATATAATATTGTACATCAACTATACTTCAATTTTTAAAAGGCAATGAAAAGTCAAAGACAATGGAAAAGTTTTGGACCTCATTAACTTAGAAGATATCACTTAAGGATAAAGCAAAACAAATTAATTGAATTTACAAATGGGGGGAGTTCAGTTAGAAATTAGGGTATATTTCTAAGGCAGTTACAACATCTCTTTCTCTGAATGTGTTTAGATAAAGCGTAAATATTTAGGCAAGTTTTTAAGAACACCTATTGATTAAATAAGCTCTCTGTATTATTTTCATTTTTCATTCTGTGGGTCTATGAGTCTAAAGCCATCTCTGCAGGCTATCCAAACCTACAGATGAAAAGAGAAAACATTAGCCCACCCAGATATAATAGTACATAAATAAGAAATAAGTATTTTTGGCAACAAGTTGGCAAAGCATTCTGATAACCCTGGATTTTCCTTTCTTCAGATGTCTTATTTTATGGACACATCCCACATGAAGCAGTCAGTCTCCTTAAAGTGACAGCTTGTAACAGGCAGAATTTACCTTCTTTCTGTATATTCCACAATGCATAAAATTTTGAGCTTCTGTAAGAACTCACTGTGGTTGGTAATGAATATGATTTTGATGATTAGAAATAATAGTACATAATATTTATGGCTCTGTGCAAAAAACAGTACCTACAGTATCTCTTCCAATCCTTACAATAACTTTATGATGTAAGTACTATTATTATTGTCATTTTAAAAGTGAGGAACTTGAGGCTCAGAGAATATTAAGTAACTTGACTAAGGTCTCATAGCTAAGAGGCAACAGAGTGAATCCAGGTATGTCTAACTCAAAGCTAGGTAATGAATAGGTAATTCATTTGTAAACTTTTAAGTGTGACTCAACCAGTGCTCCTTCTAAAACTAGAGTTCTTGCTGCTTTTCATACAGTAATTTTTCAATAAATGTTTACGAGGTGGATAGATGGATGGATGGATGCGGATGTTTGATGAATTAGGACAACCAGTGGGCAATATATTTCTGCTGAGACCCAGGTTCCCAAACAAAAGCAAGTTTAGAGCCTTCATATGTTTACACCAGGCATCCTGCTGAAGTATGTCTTCTGACAACAAGTCTAAAGGCAGATGAGTTTCTCACCTCAGTCAAATAGTCCATCAACCACTTCCTTGATGGCTGTTTACTCATCATGTCTAGCAGATGCTGTGTTTAGCCCACATAGGACCCGGCTCCCTGTCTCTCACTTTCAGGTGTCAAGCTCACTACATTTGGTCTACACATGCTTAATGCAGCAGATCTTATCAAAAAAAAAAAAAAAAAAAGCTTAAAAACCACATAGGTTCAGCAGCATCCACACAGACTTACATAAAACATACAACTATTTTTAAAAGTGGGCAGACAATCGTTCTGCATCCAGCCTTTTCAGACAGGAAGACCATCTTGAAAAGATAATAAACAAGCATGTATTAAACGTCTACTGTATATATTTTGTACAATGCTAAGAACTGCAACTTAATAAGTTTGAGTCAATATAGACCCCCAAAATTTTATTCACAAAGATATAGAGATATATGCACATTACATATATAATTATAAAGTACATGTATAAATTATATAAATATATTTAAAATATAGGGGCTTCCCTGGTGGCACAGTGCTTAAGAATCCACCTGCCAATCCGGGGGACACTGGTTCAAGCCCTGGTCTGGGAAGATCCCACGTGTCGCGGAGCAACTAAGCCCGTGCACCACAGCTACTGAGCCTGTGCTCTAGAGCCCGCGAGCCACAACTACTGAAGCCTACACGCCTAGAACCCGTGCTCCACAACAAGAGAAGCCACCACAGTGAGAAGCCCATGCACCGCAACGAAGAGTAGCCCCCACTCGCCGCGACTAGAGAAAGCCCGCACACAGCAACAAAGACCCAACGCCACCAAAATATAAATACATAAAATTATTTTTAATAAATAAAATATAACACCATCAACAAAATAAGAACAATCCTATCACTCAGGTTGAGGAGGAATAACAAAGCTCAGCGAGCTGGAGGCATTCTTACCAAGATTTGATGGGGTGGAAGGAAGAAATTACTTTGCCACCTACGTATGCTTTTCCTGTCGTAGGAGGAAATTTACTAGAGTACACACACCATTTAGAATGTCTTCCCAGCCCACACTGCTTTTCTTCGAGATAAGGGCTAACTTAACCACAAAGCTGGATCCCCAGCAGCCCTGTTTGTACAACATGATTCCACTCAACCATAGCTGATTAGACACAAGAGTTAAGTTAAGCCAATCAGACTCTCCTGGTTCTATGGCTTGAAACTGAGAAATGCCTATCAGCGCACCTTGAATATGTGAACTTGGCAGAGCCGGGAGCACAGAGAAAATGAATCCTCAGCGAGAGAAATGACATAGTTCAGGGAAGAGGGTGTTTGAGAGACTGAAAAAGCAATTGTTTGACTCCCGTTTTTGTTTGTTTGTTTATTTGTTTTTATACATGTATTTATTTTATTTTTATTTATTTTTGGCTGTTTTGAGTCTTCGCTGCAGTGCACAGCCTTCTCATTGTGGTGGCTTCTCTTGTTTCGGAGCATGGGCTCTAGGCACATGGGCTTCCATAGTTGTGGTACGTGGGCTCAGTAGTTGTGGCGCACAGGCTTAGTTGCTCTGCGGCATGTGGGATCTTCCCGGACCAGGGCTCAAACCCACGTCTCCTTCATTGGCAGGTGGGTTCTTAACCACTACGCCACCAGGGAAATCCCCCCCATTTGCTTTTTAACTCTTGTTCCAGTCCTTTCCTGCTGTAATTCCTTCCCTTGGTTTCCCTAAAACCAGGTTTTTCTTAAGCTGGTTCAACTGAGTTTCTATTACAAACCAAGACAGAAACTAGAAGATCTTAGTAAAATATAGATAATAATACAAAAACCCATCATGGTTCCATATCCTCTAGTAATAATATGTATTTGAGCAAAGATCTAATGAATAAATATTTATCATGTACTGATGAATAATGAATAATTTGAAATGAATTTTAAATGCACTAATAGGAGACTAAATAAATAAATTATGGTATATACATGCACTTGAATTCTAACCAAATATTTTTAAATGATATGTACATTGGAAATTTTTCAAAATTAATTGCTCTTCATATACTATCCTCTTATACTTGGCAACAGGTTCATGAGGTTTAACTCAATACTGGTCAAATGTTTAAAAACCTGACTCCTGCAGTTTTTTGCTGTAGCTAAAATGCATTATGACTGTAATGGCCTAGTTCTTCAGATCAAAGAGAAAACCAGTCTGATTCATAGCCATCATCTAATACTCCCCTATGAGGTTCTCATGCTTAAATTCAGCTTCTTCCAACACCCACCTTTTTTTTTTAGGAAAAAAAAAGAAAAAGAAAGGAAAGGTTACTGTTCTTCTAATCCAGCTGGGAAAGTGAGCATTAATCCTCTTACCTTGATCCTCAGTGAAACATAGACATATAGACACCTCTCTCTGCCCCTCCTTTCATTATTTTCACAAAAATCTCCACTTTGAGGGAATCACAAAATAAATATATGTTGGGGATATCTTAGTCTAGATACAGTCATAGCACTAGACAGTGAGGGATTGTCAGTAAAACAAAGATAATGGACAAGGGTAAATGAAAGAGGTGATACCACAAAATGGATGAAAGAAAAACAATTCTATAATTTTTAAGACTTCAAATTTTTCAAACTTCAAAAACATCAGACAGTCAGCTTCGGAAAGTTGGAAAGTCACTTGCAGAATAAGTCTTTAAAATGTTTTCAATATCAATGTTTTCAGCTGGTCATAATGAAAAGCCCCCAGACCTGAGAATCAGCCACGTCTGTGATCCTTCGACAACCTGCCAACTAGATGATCTTGGACTAGTTACTGAAACCTTCCAAACCTTAGTTTTCTTTAATGTAAATTTGGATAATAGTATCTAAATATATAGGATAGTTATAGGATCCAAGTACAAGATTGCTGTAGAGATTAAAAGAATGGATAAATACCCCAAAAAAGGCCTTTCTCAGAGACATTACAAAATTTATATCATTTACATTTATTTGACACCAGTCATATGGCAGATCACTGTTTTTTATACTATCATAAGCCTTTTTTTGTAAATATTAATATTTTTGTTGATGTCTTTAATGGCTATTGCCCTTGTAATAACATTACCTAAAATGTTTAACAAGCTTCATTGATCTCTGTCAATTTATTTTAAGCATTAGCTTTATTATTTGATTGTCATGCATCTGTGTATAGACTACATTATATTCATGTGCTTATGGACAAGACACATACTTTAAAAAGCTGTTGACATCAACACAATTTCTATTTTTTCTTATCAAGCGAAAGTTGGTGAGAAAGTATTTTAAGTCAAAATACTCACTCCTTTCTCACCACGGGAAAATGCAAACCAGAAAACTGCAACTTAGAGAAGCCTGAACAAATAAATCTTTTTATTTAATAATTTATAACCATTAAAATATTGAATGTGTCCCATTATAGTTAAACTTCTCAAACCACTATAACTACAAAGAAATCTTTGTGCTCCTAACCCATCCTGTTGGGCTTTGTCACTAAGTCATTCTTTGTTTAACTCTTGGGTTGGGGTTGCTTCCTTCTGAGTCAAGCCATTATTAAAAACATTTGTAACTTCCCAGTGTTATGAATTCACGACTGTCGCTCTACTTACGCGACCAAGCATGTATAACCCTATGGATCTTTCTCTTCCTTTGCTTTTAGGTGTTGACAGCACTGCTCTTCAGCCAAATTCAGTCCCTTTGCAAAGGTAGAACTCTACAATAATTCTACTGAGTACTCAGGTATGAGACTTTTTGCCGCTATGGACAGATGACACAGAGAAGTCAAAGAAATAATAAAATCATGGAAGCAATCAAAATATTGAAAAAAAGGCAGCTGGTTAAATGGTCTGCTCTTCATCCATGTCTCAGGATGTTAGGCAGGATTCAAACACACATAAACGAACAAACAAAAGCTTTAAAAAGGGTAAAAATGTTAAGAATATATTGTAAGGTGAGAAAACAGGTCACAAAACAGTATTATAATATAGCCCAATTTGGTAATAATAATACTTATAGTTTTTTTAATGTATTTTTTAAACTAGAACAATACACTTCAAATGAGTCCAGTTTTATAAAATAACAGGAACAGTATACTCCAAAAGCTTATTTCTAAGAACCAGGATTATGGGTTAATTTTGCTTTCTTCCTTTTGCTCCCCTCACCTGGCCCCCATTATTTTGTATAACAAATGACCATATATCGCTTTCATGGTCAGAAGAAAAATGACGTGTGTGTGTGTGTGTGTGTGTGTGTGTGTGTGTGTGTGTGTGCGCGCTTGTGCATGGTGTAGATAGACAGATGATAGATGGATAGATAGATGATAGATAAGTAGATAGATGATAGATAGATATATGATAGATATAAAATACGTATTACACACATACAGGGTGGCAGTTCTGAGTTAAGTTCAATACAATATATGGTAAACCTTGAAATTCCTTATCATCAGTACAACAGTATATAAACCAGGACAAATTAATAATTTGTAGCAGGGACTATTCCTTTCCACTAATCAGATGCCTGTGTCTACTATCCAGGGCACTGGTTTCCAGGTTATCTAAGTACCTAATAAGCTCAATTCATTATCAGCAATCAGTTTGAAAAGCACAGAATATGAATAAAGGGCCTGGATTACCCTTGAAAGTAGGGCCTTGTCAACTTGTACCCTGCTCTATCCCCAGAGTTCAGCAGTGCCCGGTTCAGAACAGGTACTCAAGAAACATTTGTTGAATGAAGGGCTATTTCACCCAGACCATGTGGAAGCTGAAGAAATCTCCCTACTTTCTCACATTGTAGACATTCAATGAGCAGATAACTAGTCAGATCCAATGTCTGACCCTCACCTCCAATGTCAGATCTTCAGATCCAGTGTCTGACCCTCACCTCCAGTGTCTGACCCTCACACCCAATGTCACCTTCAGATCCAATGTCTGACCCTCACCTCCAATATCTGACCTTCAGATCCAATGTCTGATCCTCACCTCCAATGTCACCTTCAGATCCAGTGTCTGACCCTCACATCCAATGTCTGACCCTCACATCCAGTGTCTGACTTTCACATCCAGTGTCTGACCCTCAGACCCAATGGTTCTCTTTCTCAAAAAAGTTTGACAAACTCTGTCAGATTCTCTTGCCCTGACATTCCTACAAAAGTTAATATTTCGTCAATATGCATTGCCACATATATTATTTAATTTACTCCTTTCAATAATCTATGAGTCATATTCCTATTGTTACCTCCATCTTGTAGGTATGGACACTGAGACGTGCGTGACATAATTTTCCTAAGGTCACACAGCTAATAAAGTGGGGCTGAGATCTGATTATGGGAATGTCTGATGCCACAACATGTCTTTAACCAATATACTAAACAGGAGCCTCTTATGAGCCCCAGATGGAAATTTTATTTCAAAATGTAATGATAGGAAATACTCCATCTCTTCTTTTTTTTTTTGGTACATTATATTTTTTATTAATTTTTATTGGAGTATAGTTGCTTCACAATGTTGTGTTAGCTTCTGCTGTGCACCAAAGTGAATCAGTTTTATGTATACATATATCCACTCTCTTTTAGGTTTCCTTCCCATTTAGGTCACCATGGATCACTGAGTAGAGTTCCCTGTGCTATACAGTAGGTTCTCACTAGCTACCCATTTTATACATAGTAGTGTATATATGTCAATCCCAATCTCCCAGTTCATCCCACCTCCCCTTCCCCCCTTGGTAAGCATAAGTTTGTTCTCTACATCTGTGACTCTATTTCTGCTTTACAAGTAAGTTCATCTGTACCATTATCACTTTTCATATAAGCGATATTGTACAATATTTGTTTTTCTCTTTCAGACTTACTTCACCCTGTATGACAACCTCTAGGTCCAACCTACAAATGACCCAGTTTCGTTCCTTTTTATGGCTGAGTAATATTCCATTGTGTATATGTATCACATTTTCTTTATCCATTCTTCTAACTCCATCTCTTCTAAGGAATTAGCTAGCCTCTTCCTTGCTGATAATGAAAACTATGTAACTGAGCATATCTACCTTTTCTCTTTGGCTGACAGGAAGCTCAGAGACAAATGTAAACCTCAACTAGAGTAATTCTA
Organism: Leucopleurus acutus; assembly: GCF_964270905.1. NCBI lineage: Eukaryota > Metazoa > Chordata > Mammalia > Artiodactyla > Delphinidae > Leucopleurus > Leucopleurus acutus. The sequence goes on from NC_139153.1 coordinate 79,741,875, forward strand.
TTGATCCCTATGGATTGTGACTTTGTGTTTTCTTTTCCCTGATCTTGACTTTTGACTCTATATTTGCTGGGCCTGATTCATATTTTTTATCTACTTTATTACCTGAATTTTTGTTACAAATCATCTCAAATCCTTCGAAGGATTTTGGAATAAAGGAACATAGCATCACTATTATTGATTTTACTATATTTCCAATCTGTGGAGAAGACACTTCACCAGAGCATCTTCTATATTGTCTAAAAAGAAAAACGAATTAGCAATTTGTTCTGAGTCCACATGTTGTATCTTGTCCTTTAAATACATTCTTCAGTTGTCTCTAAATCATATTAACTTCAAAATTGCTGAAAAGAAAATAAAGCTGATAACTTGATAGCCCAACCTCAGTGTGTGGTTTGGTTTGCTTGTTTAATTTTAGACCTTACTTTTCAGTGACATCCTTTCAGACTTGAAACTTCAGTCATTTGCTGACCTTAATTCTCAGGGTATTAGATGAAGTCAGCATTGCCAAAGGGAAGGCCACCCGTAAAAAAAATTTGCATGTGCCTGCTAATATATAGGGATAGAACTCTAAATGTATTGGTTTGAAAAAAAATGGAAAGTTTTCTGACCCACTTTAAATCAGTGTTTCAGTAAAAGGCTAGTGAGAAACCTACCTAAGGAAGAGGCTTGGTTTCCATGAGGTTAGTAGTAGTTATTACTCAAAGGAGAAATTGACATGCTCATCTGATGAGTTGGGTTGTGGATGTTCGTGTAGAGATAGGGGAAACACTGATGGATTGCAGTTGTTTTAAGATGACGTGATGTGATGTGTCTTCCTCCTTGTATGGCTTGGTCTCATCACAGCTTCCAGGTATCACCTCAATGCTTTGAGGCTGGGAAAGATGTGTACGAGCAAGCCTCATTTACCGAAAAGATGAAGGTGTGGTGCACCATTGGGGAGTCACCAGGAACAGAATGCCTGTCTATCAAATCCCTCACGTGGATAATGTCATGGCCCATCAACATTCTTTTGACTCCATAGATTAAGTTTGTTTTTTAAAGACGTACAAACAGTTTTGTGATCCGATTCCATCAGATAAAAATAGTCTGGTCTGGGCTAGGACTAGGCTCCTGCAGCATCAAAAATGAATAGCAGAAGAAAGATAATTAGTCACTCACAGGAGCTGTTCACAGAGGGTCTTCATCAGGGAAGAACAACCCACCAAGTGTTAGAATGCCCAGTGGTGATAAAACAGAATTGAAATATTGAAAAAGGATTCTACCTCTCACCTCTTAGCCCTCACCAGCCCATTAACAATGACTTATTCAGAAGTACTCATTATTAATCATTCCTTCAATTCATCATGTCATATAAGGAGGAGAAATTCCTCCACCAGGGATTCCAGAGGAAGCCTGTACCTACCCCTGGAGGATTCCCACCCAACGATCCATTGTTCAGGACGGCCCTCAGAAACATAGCCATAGTGAACACCTAACAGTGTTGCCCTGGAGAGGAACACTGACACTGTCAGGCTGGTACTAAGATGATATTTCTTATTTAATAAACCATGGCAATGTCATAGACAGTAAGTCCTGATTCTTGAAAAACAACAGCTTTAACCTCAGAGCTGAGCCTCTGGTATGTAACACTACTAATACTTTGAAGTTGGAGATATTATAGATGATCTAGATCTTAAACAACTAGATCTAAATCTGGATATCAGCTAAATCCTGATTTTATCAATGCCCCAAGGCCCTCCAGATGACTCTCTGTTGCAAACGTTCTCCTCTCTCAAAACCATGTCTTCCTATTATCTGACATTGCTTCTTGTCCGTTGGCCCATTTTCAAAATATCAGCCCCCAGATAAAAAACCCAAAAGGATTCTCTGCAGCTACTCATTACCTTCTCTATATTAAATCAAAATCAAGAGAAAAGGAGTTTTCCTTGTGATGTGCACAGCATGAGATAAAATGATACCCATTTCTTTGAGTAGCCATTGTCTTTAAACTATAATATACAATAAGTCCCCTGCATATGAACGAGTTCCATTCCGAGAGCGCATTTTAAGTCCAGTTTGTTCTTAAGTCCAACAAAGTTAGCCTACGTACCCAGCTAACACAATCAGCTATATAGTACTGTACTGTAATAGGTTTATAATACTTTTCACACAAATAATACATTAAAAAACAAACACAAAAAATAAAGAAAACATTTTTAATCTTACTGTACAGCACCTTGAAAAGTACAGTAGTACAGCACAACTGCTGGCATACAGGCGCTGGCATCGAGTGAACAGGCAAGAAGAAAGAGTTACTGACTAGAGGAGGGAAAGGAGGTGGGAGATGGTAGAGCTGAAGGATTGTCAGCAATAGGAGATAGAGGGCAAGCTGCAATTTTACTCACGCCTGACGTTGATGGAACGCACGTTCACATCTCTGAAAGTTTGCACCTTGAAGGTTCGTATGTAGGGGACTTACTGTACATAAGTCATTAACGGTGGCACAGGGCCTCCTCCTCTACTGAGACCATTGTTTGTTTTTTAAGGCTGTAGAGTAGAAAAGACAATAGTATCTCGATGGTAACCCCACCACCTAAGCAAGAAGTTTTTTTTACTTAACTTATTTACTTATTTATTTTTTTTTTTAATTAAAAAAAATATGGAACGCTTCACGAATTTGCATGTCATCCTTGCGCAGGGGCCATGCTAATCTTCTCTGTATCATTCCAATTTTAGTATATGTATTTAGTATATGAAGCAAGCACTATTTATTTAATTTTTTAATGACAGTCTTAATTTAAGGGATATATGTTCTTCTATCTCCCACATTGTTCTCTACTGTAAGTACAAGGGGATGCTGTTTGATGACCTAATGAGGTCAAGGAGCCTTGAAGATCATTTCCCTAAATCAAGAAGCCCACAGACACTTTACTAGGAGCGGATGAATGCTTGGCTCCCAGGAAGACTTCCCAGCCTCCACTGCTCCTCCTCTGCTCACCTCACCGAGCTCCCAGCTCCCAACTCCCAGGATGCAGTTCCCCGTTACTTTGTGAATATCTGTTTCCCAAGTCCTCCAAGAAGCAAGACTGATAAACTGGGGAAAATCGCTAAGCAAAATCATCACCCCTAATTTACTGTCCCTATTTGTTCTTTCACTATTTTCTTTCTCTGAAAACTCAGATAATCAAAGATTACCTGGTGCAAAAACTCATTTTATCGAGAGGGAAACTGAGCCTCAAGGATGTGAAATACCTAAGGGCATGGGTAGTTAATGGCAGAACCACAGTGAAAATAAAAGTGTCCTCTCCTCTAGTGTTCTGGGCACCTAATTTCCAGTCCAGCATTCCTTCTATCTGAACAGACTGCGGTCCAAACCTGAACCAGCTGCCTCTGCAGACAAATACCCTCCTTGCTCTGCGCACCATCTTTGTGCTTCTGACTGTTCCTCCAGCTCAAGAGTGTATCTGAGAAACCAGTCCTACTCAAGACTGGGCACACTGAGCTCCAACCACCACCTCAAAATGGCCAGTTTTACACTTTTGTGAAAACCCACCTTGTTTCCCATCCTTATTTCAAAGCTAGGGTTGGTATTTCAAAGGACAGCACACAGGGTGTATTTCACTGGCACAGGAGGCGGGCATAGGCAGGACAACTAGAATCAGCTTTGCCCCTTTGGCCAGCAAACACATTCACCTTGACCTCATCCTTACCAGACAGCAACAAGCAAGAAATCTTCTACTTAAGGATGGTCCAGAACAGGCCACAACCTTATCACACTACCTTCAAAACGATCAGCTGGAGAGTCAAGGTGTTAGCTCAGTATGGTCACTGGCATGCAATTGGGTCCCAAAAGGAATATCCAAGATTCCAACCTACCCAAATAACATTATTTGTACTTTAATTCAGTCAAAATATTGAGCACTTCCTATTTCCTAGACACTGTGTTAGATGATACAAAGACTAATAATAACTGTCTCCAGGTAGCTTCACAGTCTAGCAGGAAAATCAGATACATAAACAAATGACATGCAATATGATAGAAACATGCATGGACAGCTGTGTCCCAGAGAAAAACCAGCAACACAGAAGCGATCTGTGAAGACCGATGCTATAAAGCCTCACAGGAAGCACCAAGGGAGTTACGAAGATGAATAACACGCTGGCCTCGAAGGGTAACAGTAAAATCTAAAACTGGAAATAAACATATGTCTTAGACATACTTTTTCCAGCCAAATAAAACACAGTACAAAATGAAGCAAAAGTTACTAGAGAGGCAGGTATAAGCTATGTGTTATGGGAGCTGCTCATGTCAGCTAAATGATCAGGAGGGACCTCCAGACTTAGAAGACACATTTGAACCGGAGCTGGAAGGACAAGGCACGTTTTGATATAAACTGAGGATGGGAAAGGGCATTTCAGAGACAGTATCCAACAAAAGGCATGCAGGCATTACAGATCTTCCTTGACTTGAGATGGGATTACATTCCAACAAACCCAATAAATTCAAAACATCATGATGTAAATGCATTTAATACACCTTAACCTACCAAGCATCATGGCTTAGCCTAGCCTACCTCAAATGTGCCCAGAACATTTATCTTAGCCTACAGTTGGGCAAAATCGTCTAACACAAAGCTTATTTTATAATAAAGCATTGAATATCTCATGTCATTTACTGAATAATGTACTGAAAGTGAAAAATAGAATGGGTGTCTGGGTACATATGTTGGTAAATATATCGGTTGTTCACCCTCATGATTGCATGGCTCACAGCCACTGCAGCCTCATGAGAGAAGATCATACCACATAGCACCAGCCTGAGAAAAGATCAAAATTCAAAATCTGAAGTACAGCTTCAACTGAATGTATATCACGTTTGCACCATCGCAAATTTGAAAAATTGTAAGTCAAGCCATCGTAAGTTGGGGACCGTCTGTGGAAGGAGAACAATCAGGACCCCATGAGCCCAGGTCATGGAGCGTGGTGGCAGGTAAAGCTGTAAAGGTTGCAGATTTCAGATACTAAGTCAAATAATAATTTAAATGCTAAGGGGTCTGCATTTTGTTCTGAATGCAAGTGAACGATACAAGAAAAGGCACAATCAGAGCCACGCTTTGAGGATCATTATTGCAGGAATGTTGAAGGCGGGTGGAAGGCAACAATTGGGAAGAGCAAATGTGGTTATTAAAACAGTCCTAGTACACAAAGGAACCCATCTACGGAAAAGAAACAGACTCACAGACACAGAGAACAGACTTGTAGTTGCCAAGGGGGAGCGGGTTGGGGAAGGATGAATTGGGAGTTTGGGATTAGCAGATGCAAACCATTATATAGAGAATGGATAAACAACAAGGTCCTACTGTATAGCACAGGGAACTATATCTATATTCAGTATCCTATGATAAACCATAATGGAAAAGAATATAAAAAAGAATGTGTATATATGTATAACAATTGCTTTGCTGTACAACAGAAATTAAAACAACATTGTAAGTCAACTATACTTCAACTAAAAAACAAAAACAAAACAGTCCAAGTGGGTGAGCAATGAGTTAGAGGAATGGCAGTAGGTCTGGGAATAGGAAATAGATGTGAGAGACACAGACGCTGCTGAGATGGCTACGTGATCACATGTGGAGGAGGGACAGGGGAGCTCACGATGACTGCATGTCTCCAAGGTACATGGTGAGGTCAACACCAGAACCAAGGAAATCAGGAGAAACTGCATCCCACTTCCTCTTCCATCTGTATCTGCTTCGCCTACCAAGGTCATCCATCTACCATCGCCACTGAGATTTCAGCTGCTCATGGCCTTCCTCACTGATCAGTCAGGGTCTGTCTACCCAAGAAAACACCTCACTGTGGAGAACGGGCAGAGACAGGGTGACACGTCACCAGCCATGTCTGCATCCACTGACCCCTCTTTTTTTTTTTTTTTTTCCTGCGGTACGCGGACCTCTCACTGCCGTGGCCTCTCCCGCTGCAGAGCACAGGCTTCGGACGCACAAGCCCAGCAGCCATGGCTCACGGGCTTAGTTGCTCCGCGGCATGTGGGATCTTCCCAGACCGGGGCATGAACCCGTGTCCCCTGCATCGGCAGGCGGACTCCCAACCACTGCGCCACCAGGGAAGCCCGCTGAGCCCTCATTTTATCAACCTTGGGATAGGCCTCAATGTTTCCGAGGAGGAGCCGTCCTCAAGGACCTGAAATCGAAGCTCACCTCACTTAGAAAGTGGAGAGAAAAAGAAGGAGGAACCAGCTCCTTCTGTCTTTCCTTCTTTTTTTTTTTTCAACGATTTTTTTTTTGATGTGGACCATTTTTAAAGTTTTTATTGAATTTGTTACAATATTGCTTCTGTTTTATGTTTTGGTTTTTTTGGCCCAGAGGCGTGTGGGATCTTATCTCCCCGACCAAGGATCAAACCCACATCTCCTGCCTTGAAGGCAAAGTCTTAACCACTGGACCACCAGGGAAGTCCTATCTCTCTTCCCTTCTTATCCCCCTTTCCTCTCCTCCTTTCTTGTTATCATTGTCTGTTCTTGCCTGCCCTCCTTTTCTCTACCCCCACCTTCCTGCAGTCTCTACCTCCATTTTCATTCCTCTCTTTGTCCGGTTACATTTCCCCACTCCTTCTTCCTCCTGAGGAATTGCGTGAGTTAACAAGTTGCTTGGTAACATGCAGTGTTAGACGTGCCTTTGATAGTAAATCTCACGTCTCTTGAACCTAGTTATTTGTTCCTCAAGCAGAGTAGACATTCAACAAAGCAGGCATTAAATCGATGAAATAATATGTCCTGTCATCATGAAATTATGTATCCATTTTTTGTTTGTTTATATGGTGAGACCATGGGTAGTTTCTGGAACGGTCTCCACCACATCTGGCTAGGGAATCTGGTGAGGAAAGGAGTTATCAAATGGGAAATCAAGGCATATGACCAAAGAAGACTTGAATGTGAGGTCAAACTTTTATTTCCCCACGAGCCATTAAAATAGAAGATATCTCTTACGGCAGTTTCACGCACGCTCATAAATAAATGATTTCTGTGTTTCCACTCAGCTTCTGACAAGTCATAGTTCCTTGAAGAATGAAGAGAAGACATAGTCTTTAGAAGCATAAATTTCTGTCCTTCCCATTTTCCTCCAGAAGCAGATTATTGCCCGTCACGAAGGGGAGGTTTTTCTCTGACCTCATTCGGGGATGGAACTTTTAACCAAAATGGTGTCACCCCTGAACTCACTCCTACACGCCAACGTAAGTGACCACAGAAGGAGAAAAGCCCTATAAAAAGAGAGAAGGTAGCGCTACACTTTGTCCATCTCGCAGCAAGCACAAGCTCATCCACTTACAGTGAACTGGGAGAAACTACCATGGCTCGTGTGAGAACTTCATCCGTGGTGAGTCCCGCACTAACGTGCAATGCTCTCGTCGATTTGGGCCAGATAGTATTTCTGGACTGCAGGCATGAAATCCTGGATTCTAGCTATGGAAATCCAAGAATACTGTCTACGTAGGATGGGAAATGAAACCCTTGATAGATACTTGTCATTGTATAGCATTTTCAAGAACTGGTACACATCAGTTTGAAAGGTGAGATTAAAACTGAAAGATAGCTATACTGGGGGCTAAACCACACAAGAAGTGTCACACGATGCTGTGCTCTAAGAAAGAATGCTTATTGAAAATCTGTTTCTCTGAGTACAAGGGGTTCAATATAATTCTCCCACTTTTCTTCAATCCAAAATGAGATGGGTCACTATCCTTGAGGATTTAATAAGTTGTGGCAGTGACTTTTCTTTCCATGATCCTATTATTATACTATAGTCTTGGTACGCTAACCCTATGTATTCTAACTATACATAGATGTATAGATGGTATAGGTGTGGTTTAGAGTAAATGGTCTTTATGTTTTTAAAATATTTAAGTTAAAACGTCTTTTTTGAAACCCAATTTGATTACCGAATCAGTATATGTAAATTTAGAAAACCTGGGAAATATACCTAAGAAAAACATAAGGGGGGGGTCCATTTTGGGTTGGATGTTTGCCAGTGGTACCAACAGAATTTTTAACTGATACCGCATGGATTTTCTACAGCCCTTTATTTCTAAGGTGTACATTTGATTTCACATAGGGTTTCACAGAATGCACGGGGTGGGATCGATGGTGCAGGAGGACATTTCTTCCTAGAAAATCAAGGTCATTACCATCCCAATGACCTGAGAGTGATGCATGTACTGACAGGTTGATGACTTGCCATCTTCACTAAAATTACTGCCAGCCGATGAATAATGTGGTTTTTCTAAGTTAGAAAAGAAAAATGTTCAAGACTGGTAGAAATGCCATCCTAATATTATTTTGTTCATCTAACCAGCTTTTCATTTAACAGACCTGAAAATTTCGTATAGATTGTCCTTGTCCATAGCATGTTCTCAACTATCAGCAATTCCATCCTCACCACACTTTGTTGACAAAACCCATGTAGCACTAACCCAGTTTCCCACCTCTCTTTCCTTTCCCACCCAGTTCCAGTCACTGCTGCTGCTGCTGAGTCTGGCGGCTCTTGTGAAGGCAGGAATCATAATCCCACAAAGTCCAGGCTGCCCGCATGTTGAGGACAAGAACTTCCCCCAGTATGTGAGGCTCAACCTAAACATCCTTAACCGGAACGTGAATTCCAGAAGACCCTCCGATTACTACAAACGCTCCACCTCACCTTGGACTCTCCAGTACGTAAAAGTCCCAGATAAACTCTCTGTATTCTTCTACCCTGTATGTATCAGACTGCCAGTTAAATCACCTTGAGAATGGTATTACTCAGAATCATCCGTCAAAACTGGAAGGGCCATTGTGTAAACCAATGATTCTCAAGCTTTCATTCTACAGATTTCTTTGATAGAGCACAGCTCTCCCCAGCCCCCATAACACCTATTCTACTAGTTCTCATTGCCCCAGAAATCCATCCAAATGAACGGTGGTCATCATTCTCATATTTACGATACCCCAAGTCTGTTGTTTATTTATTTTAAAAAGAAATAGACATTTATTGTAGGAGATTAGTGCTTAAATTCTCTTTACCAGAGCTCCCAGAGAAGATTTGTTGAAAATAACTATTAATTAACTGGGATTTTTGTGCTTTTTTGGTTGTATTAACACTGGGAAAATATAGCTTGAATACCAGTGGAAGAAGTATCATGCTGGGTATTTCCACCCTTTTTTGAGTTAGACAACATCCCCAACAGACCAATATTTGCTGTGTCCTTAGTACATCTAGTATTTAGATGGATTAAGTACAAAATGTATTTTGATAATTTGATTTTAGTAAAGCAAGTAATCCTCAGTTGTATGGAGCCTACAGATTCACCTGACTGTAGGGTTTCTCGTCTTCTTACTTCTACTTACTAAGAGTAGTTCAAATAAATGAATTCAGAAGTCGAAGCAGCTGGAGGGGAGAGAGGAGGTTATAAAGGGGCTTAAGATCTTGTTTGCAGCCCTTCACATCAGCCGTGGGCTCTGTTCCATCATGTGCTGTCAGATAAAATTTGAGTGCATTCTCTGCTTCAAAGACAGACTTCATTAAGTCAGATTAACAGTTATCTTGTTTCTATACTAGTCCTTTAGTCTTTTTTCATCTATCAAATGTACCCTAAAGAAATTAACCTTTGTGTCAAATTTAAATCCTTTCTGTGGTTTCAGTCTATCTTCTTTTGTGTATGCCGGAAATTGGGGAAAACTAATCATTGTCTTTTTTTCTATAACACTTCATGGGCTTCGAAACACAAGTTTTCCCCAAACTACTTCTTTTTCAGACTAACAGCATTTAGAGAATTCACAATGCCTATCATTTGCTCCCCTGTGAATTTGTCTCCCTCTGTTTATTCCTGTTTGATTTCCGTCCTGCTCTACCAGGAATTCACTTTCTTCCTGGCTTTTGTCTCCCTTGCAGCCGCAATGAGGACTCTGAGAGGTACCCCTCTGTGATCTGGGAGGCCAAGTGCAGCCACTTGGGCTGTGTCAATGCTGAAGGGAAGGTGGACCATCACATGAACTCCGTCCCCATCCAGCAAGAGATCCTGGTCCTGCGAAGGGAGCCTCAGCACTGCCCCCACTCCTTCCGGCTGGAGAAGATGCTGGTGACCGTGGGCTGCACCTGTGTCACCCCCATTGTCCACCACATGGCTTAAGAGCTTCCGGTCTGACCCCCACTCCCCAAATCAGTTAGGCTTTCTGGGGATTAGACCCAGCCCCATTTCTGACCCAAATCACCAGGGTTCTTAGTTCATCCAGTGGAAACTTCAGAGGGAACACTGGTTTATAGATGGAATCTGAACCATTTTTCCCTTTCCCCAAGAAGGAAGTTTTAGACTGAGTACCAATTTGCTTCTTGTTTGCTTTTCTAAGGGCTTTAAGTTATTTATGTATTTAATAGGCCCCAAGATAACTTTGGGGCATGAGATTCCATTTTAATGAATTACATGCCTTATTTTGTATTTTTTTAAGACAAGATTCCAGACTTGGGAATTTTATTATTTAAAAGGTAAAACCTATATTTATATGAGCTATTTATGGATCTATTTATGTTTCTTAGTCTTTAGAGAAAGGTGAAATATATGAGTATCTGTACTGCCTAGGGAAATCCTAGATAGGATTAAATAGCAGGTGAAAATTTCTGAGTTTGTACTGCATATGGCTACAGGATTTTCTTCTCATTGTCTCTTAGGAGTGCATGACATGGCTGAAAAGAAAGACTAAACCTAGTTTCATATTTATTACCTTAACTTTGCAAATTGTTCAGGTTTCACGAGAGACGGCAAGTCTAACTCTGCTCTGTTAAACTCTTGTAATAAAAACAATTGATAATAATAAAGTTTGGGAAGAAAATTCGTTTCCTTATTTGTTTTCTCATTAAAAGGACTTCCGAGGGCTTCCCTGGTGGCGCAGTGGTTGAGAGTCCGCCTGCCGATGCAGGGGACACGGGTTCGTGCCCCGGTCCGGGAGGATCCCACATGCCGCGGAGCGGCTGGGCCCATGAGCCATGGCCACTGGGCCTGCGCGTGCGGAGCCTGTGCTCCGCAACGGGAGAGGCCACAACAGTGAGAGGCCCGTGTACCGCAAAAAAAAAAAAAAAAGGACTTCCATGAGCTCAGCTCTTTCATATTTGGAAGGGTGTGCAAATTTATCAATAGAGCAAAACAAAGCATGCCTTTGAGTAGCAACAACCTCCACCCACCCCAAGTCCAAGTTCTCAATGTTATTCAAGACAATACAAGATGGAGGCCCGCATACTATTATCCAATGCTGTGGACATGCACACTCTGGAGCAAATCAAGCAAATAAAAATAATGGCCCTGGGAAAATGACATGTCATTTTTAAAGATCATATGGGGGGAAGAAAAAATCCTCCCGAAGGTATGACCTGAGGTTTGACAGGAACGAGGAAGTTCTGGGAGGACACATTGTTTTCAGACTAGAATGGCAGTGTCTCCCCAAGCTCAGTCTGCTTTTGAAGATTAATGTCAACCAGAGATCTAGAAAGGAACATTTCTCTCTTGCTCAGGTCATACCCCTAGGACAACCTCTCCTGCCCTCGGCCTCTGATTCTGTGCACCCCAGGACACAGAAAAGAGCCACCGGGGCAAAACAAACTTCAAGCATGAGAAAAGTTCAGCCCAAGTAAAATAAAAACTGAACCATATTCAATTCCAGAGTAGTTTCAAGTTTCAAGTCATAACCATTTTCCCCAATCATGGCCCAGCGCATCCTACTTGCCCTACTTCTGGGTGCCCCTGAGAACTCTCAGGCTGGACCCACAGGCTCCCTGCTTCTCGAAAGACCATCTTCTGCAATATTTTATTCTCGAAACTCCAGCCGTACCCAGAGGGCCATGGCTTTTCTCTGCTTCTTTTCCAATTCCAAACCCAAGGGTCATCTTCTCCAGCCCCGCTCCTTCCAGTGTTCTTGTGCCCTGAGATCTTGAGTCTCATGACCAACTCCCATCATGGTTTCCTCACAAGAGATTCACAGGCAGCTGCCACTGACAGTTTCTCACAGTCTGTGCTTTAAAACCTCTCCCTGCTGTTCATTTCTCACTCTTCCTTGAATGGTAGTGGTGAAAATAAAACTGTGTTTTTCCTTTGGGACGGAGAGCAAGAAAAGGACATACACATCCACAGTCCTGAACCATGATTTCCCACTAGACTATATTCCTGAGAATTTTGAGGGTGGGAAGAGGCAGTTGCTTTCCAAGCCTCTTCTCCCCTGATGTGGGCTGCTTTTATTCTCCCTTCATTTGCCCCAGTTAGCACCATCATTCACCCCATCATCTCTGCTAGAAATCTGCGAGGCATTCCTGACTCTTCCCTCTTCCTCTCTCTCACTCCCGACACCCACAAATCCCCAACCTCATTGTTTCACTTCCCAAAGATTCTCAAATTAACACCCTCCCTGCCCAGGTTCAGGACTTCATCTTTTCTCATTTCCCTCCTGCTATTGGAACACCTTCCTGCCTGTCGTTGCTGCTGATCAATCCTCCAACATCTATCTGTGGCACAAAATCAGATATGACAAAAGACACCCTCTGTAACCTGGCCCTGGACGTGCTCCTGCTTTATCTCATGCTGCTTCCACCCTGATGTTTCACCCTGCACTCTTGACTGCCACGCTGTTATTGACCTCCGTGCCTGTGTCATGCAGTCCGCTCTACCTGTATACCTTGACCACCTTCTCCCTTCCTGCTCCTCTATTCATACCCTGCTGGTATGGTCTGAGTGTCTGTGTCCCCCAAAAATTCATATGTTGAGTCCTAACCCCAAAAGTGATGGGACTGAGAGGCAGGATCATTGGGAGGTGATTAGGTCATGAATGAGATTAGCGCCCTTATTAACAAGGCTCCAGAGAGCTCCCTCTCCCCTTCTGCCAGGTGAGGACACAATGAGAAGTCCTGGACCCAGAAGAGAGTCCTCACTCAATCATGCTGGCACCTTGATCTCAGACTTCCAGAACTGTAAGAAATAAATTTCTCTTGCATATAAGCCACCCAAAATATGTGATATTTTGTTATAGCAGCCCAAATGGCCTAGGACACCTGCCCTCCTCACTCTGCCCTACCCCCACTGCTCTACCCATTCTCTCCACGTAGGTATCATCTCCTTTAAAGAGCCTTCCTGGACCTATCACTCCAGCAATCCCAAATTAAGTCTCTCTCTTCTGGGCTCCAAAAGCACTGTGGGTATCACTTATCACTACTCTTACATACGATATGAGCTCTTTCTTTTAACCAGTTGGTGGTCCCTTGAGAGCCAGCCCATCAGCACCTGACCTGGCACATAGCAGACAGTCAATATTGAGGTAACCTTTGAACGAGTTGTCCAGAGACACCTCAAAGTCAACAGACAAAACTAAAGTCATGAGCTCCATTCCCAAACTAGCTTCTCTACTGCCTTTTTTATCGACTCAAATGATATCACCTGTTCATCTGAGCGAAAAACCTAGATTTCTCTCTGTCACTCACTCCTCTCATCCAACGAAGGACAAATCCCTCATCAGTTGTCTCATATCCTCTCCCTCCTCCCTAACTCCAGAGTCATGTTTAAAGTTGCACTATAAAGGGGGACTTCCCTGGTAGCACAGTGGTTAAGAATCTGCCTTCCAAGGCAGGGGACAGGGGTTCAATCCCTGGTCAAGCAACTAGATCCCACATGCATGCCACTACTAAGACTTTGCATGCCACAACTAAAGAGCCCGCCTGCCACAACTAAGACCTGGTGCAACCAAAATAAATTAATTTAAAAAAAAAAGTTGCACTGTAATGGGATCCTAACTGGTCTCTCTGCTTAGCTTCTTATAGTTTATAATTCAATGTCTCTTAGCTTCTTGGGGAGTCTAGTCAGGGTAAGTAATTAAGAGCTGTTGCAACGAGCAAAACTCAAATAAACAATGTTTATTGCTTGCTCTATTGCTCTATTGCTTTATTACTGTCCCCCAGGGGTCCTCAGGGAGCTAGGCTCCACTCAGACATTCAAGGACCCAGGCAGGTAGAGTTTCCCCCTCCTTGTAGTAGAACCAGAACTGCACTGTCTCATCCAGTAGCCACCAAGCACATGTGGCTGTTGAAACCTTGAAATGTGGCTCGTCCTAACTGAGTTGTGTTATAAGTGTAAAATACATACTGATTTCAATGGGTTTTTTGTTATTTTTGAGAGTAATTCTTTGCAAGAGCTCAATTATCAGTTTTCTGAGTCATAATTTTAATGTGTGGCCCACATGGAGAGGGTGCTAACAGTACACTTAGCATGTATCTTTCCTAGGTACAAAGCACAAACAGGTAGTGTATAAGATATTAGGGGGATTGTGAAAATATTCTTAATATTTTGAGGGGGTTAAGGCAGTGGAATGGTGAGATACTTGTTTTTCATTTTGGTTCCTTGGTTCTGGGGATCTGAAATTTTCCTTTATTTTTAAAAAAACTGAGATGTAATTGACATATAACATTGTGTTAGTTTATTTGATATATGTATATATTGCAAACTGATTACCACAATAAGTTTAGTTCACATCTATCATCACACATAATTACAACTTTTTTTTCTTATGATGAGAGCTTTTAAGATCTACTCTCTCGGCAACTTTCAAATATGCAATACAGTATGGTTAACTATAGTCAACGTGCTATGCATTATATCCCCAGGACTTATTTATCTTATAACTGGAAGTTTGTACCCTCTTACCATTTTCACCCATCCCAATATTTTTTTAAATGTAAAATATCTGGCTAGTTTTTAAGTGAATCTGAAAATTGGGTTTAGACTAAATTAATTAAAAGAGACCATATTCAAATATATTGAACTTTTTAAATTTTTAGAAGTAAAGAAGATATAAGGGTCACACCTAGGAGGAAAATACAAAATACCAAATCAGGAACCAAAATTATATTGATGTCAAACTTTTCCACATTGAACACCAGGAAGTAATGGAGTAAAATCTTCAAAGCCCCAAAGGAGAGAAAGTACAGATCAGACAGCAGCTGCTCTGACAAGCCTTCTTTGACCACTAAATGATACATTTGTGACATGTTATGGAGTTATGCACTTAAGAGTTGCACATTTCTCTGTATGTATGCAATGGTTCAATACAAATTTTGCTTAAGAAAAAAAAATGTCTAACGTGTAGCTTCTCTCTCTCTCTCTCTCTCCTCTCTCTCTCTCTCTCTCTCTCTCTCTCTCTCTCTCTCTCTCTCTCTCTATATATATATATATATATATATATATATATATATATATGGAATATTCTTTATCCATTCATCTGTTGATGAGCACTTGGGTTGCTTCCATGTCTTGGCTATTGTAGATAGTGCTGCTATGAAAATTGTGGTGCATATATCTTTTCGAATTACAGTTTTTGTTTTTTTCTGGATATATGCCCAGGAGTGGAATTGCTGGATCATATGGTAGTTCTCCTCTTAGTTTTTGTTTTTGGTTTTTTGGTTGTTTTCCTTTTTACTTTTTATTGCAGTATAGTTGCTTTACAATGTTGTGTTAGTTTCCGCTGTACAGCAAAGTGAAGCAGTTATATGTATACATGTATCGCCTTTTTTTAGATTTCCTTCCCATTTAGGTTACCACAGAGTACTTTCAGGTTTTTAAGGAATCTCCATACTGTTTTCCATAGTGGCTGCACCATGAGGTGATGTGAGGACACAGCAAGATGATCCAGGAAGCAGTCCTCTGCCAGACCTTGATCGTGGTCTTCCCAGCCTCCAGAACTGTGAGTTTCTGTTGTTTATAAGCCCTCTAGTCTCTGGTATTCTGCTATAGCAGCCCGAATGGACTAAAACATCACAGAATAGTTCAAGTGAGGGGTTCCTGGTCGGTGAGCATGCCTCCTTCCTGAGGAGATTCAGGAACCCAGTCTCTTTTTCATTTCACGAATATAAGGGGTATTGGGAAATGAGATCCCTGGATGAGCAGATGCATCCCAAATACAACTCTGCACGGGCCAGCTCTGCTTCACTGGCCCCAGCCCACAGCTCACAGTGTCTGCGAAGCCTCACTGCTGCCCTCCCCGGATGTTCCTGCAAACTCTCCAGGAAGGTGGAGCCAGACCATGAGCAAAATATGGAACACGGCTCCTGGGAGCCTCCCGCAACAGTGGGAATGATGTTCTCCCCTCATCAGCCAGGTTTGTGTTCACCACCTGGTTTTCCAAAACTAAGCAATATATCGTCTAAGCATGCAAATATAAGTGTGATACTATAGAGAACTATAGAGAAAAGCAAGACAAAGATGAACACCAACGTCAGGATAGTTGTTCCTTCTAGAGGGGGGGGGGGAGCATCTGGGCAGCAAGTCCTGGAGATGTTTCACTTCTTAACTTGGGTAGTGTGGTTTTGGGTGTTTGGATTTTGTTTGTCTTTACTGAACTCTTTAAATTGTACACATACATTTTATTCATTCTTTTGCGTATATGATGCATTTCACAATTAAAATTTTTAAAAGGTACAGAAAAAAGGGAAAAAAGTGATAGATGCAGCTACACAAAACTGTAAATCTTCAATAGGTTAAAACATTAAACTGAAAGGCAAACAAAAAACTGAGAAAATATTTGTCAGGAATACTGCAAGAGGTTAATATCTGGACTATAAGCCTCAGTACTAGACACACTCCCACCTCTGGAACTTTGCTCTTGCTCTTCCCTTCGCCTGACACACTCTTCCACTGAAAGCCTCACGAACTTCCCTCCCCTTATTCGAGTCTTTGGGCAAATGTCACCTTCTCAGTGAAGGCATCTCTGAGCACCCTGGCACTCCCTCTGCAACCTCCCTGATTTATTTTTCTCCATGGCATTCACCTCCTTCTAATATACTATTTCACATATTTATTCTGTCTTTGTCTATCTCTCCTCACTAGAATGGAAGCCCCTTGAAGCCAGGAATGTTTGTCTGCTTTGTTCAATGCCGTATGCCCAGCGTCCGGAACAGTGCTTTCCTCCTTGTAAATGCTCACTAGACATCTGCTGACTGAATGATTATGAAAAGCTCACGTTAAATTTTTTGTATTTATTTTATCGAAGTGCAGTTGATTTATAATGTTGTGTTAGTTTCAGGTGTACAGCAATACATATATATGTATAATTTTTCAGTTATACATATATGCATAAGTATGTATAATTCAGTTATACATATATATGTATAATTGTTTTTCAGATTCTTTTCCCTTGTAGGTTATTACAAAATATTGACTATAGTTCCCTGTTCTATACAGTAGGCCCTTATTGGTTATCTATTTTATATATAGTGGAAAAGTTCACATTAATTGATAAGACAAGCATTAAGAACATCTACTCAAAAGACAGAAGATACAAACTAACAACACAATAAGGCACCAAAATGTCTTTGAAGCACATGTGGAAATATTTACTATCACTAATAAATAAATTCACATTAAACAATTACCTATCTTTTGCCTATCGAAGTAGCCAAGTTTATCTTTTTAACTATAGTAATGTTGGCAAGAATGTGCCAAATTGAGCAATTATTCACTGCTAATTAGTGTACAAGTATACAACATCCTGAAAAGCAAGTTTACAATTTCATTCAAGAAACTTAAAAATATTACTGCTCTTTGGACCACTAACTACTCTTCTAGAAAGTTATCAGAGCAAAATAATTTTAAAATATATTAATAAAACTGTGTACAAAATTATCATAGCTTATCATAAATATCAAGAAAACTTTTGAAATGTTTAAAATGTATTCTAAATACTTGGGTAAAAATCAGGATGAGAGAGAGAAAATAATTCAACTATCGAAAATAAGCTGGACTTCCCTGTTGGCGCAGTGGTTAAGAATCTGCCTGCCAATGCACAGGACACGAGCTCAAGCGCCTGGTCCTCGAAGATCCCACGTGCCGCAGAGCAACTAAGCCCATGCGCCACAACTACTGAGCCTGCGCTCTAGAGCCCTTGAGCCACGACTACTGAAGCCCGCACACCTAGAGCCTGCGCACCGCAACGAAGAGTAGCCCCCGCCCTCCGCAACTAGAGAAAAGCCTGCGTGCAGCAATGAAGACCCAATGCAGCCAAAAATTAATTAAGTTTTACAAAAGGAAATAAGGTATTAAAAAACAGGAAGGAAATATTAAAAATACAGGTATAAAAATACAGGAATTACTCTGGGTCATGGGGAATGGATAATTTTCATGTTTCCTTTCTAATTTCTCATTTTAAATGAACATCTATTTCTTTTTAAATAGGGATGCCTTTATGGTCTGAAAACTGGCAACTTTAAAAATAATGGTTAAAAAATAAATGAATAAACAAATAAAAATAATGGTTGTTTGGTAATTTGAATAAATCATTTCCTTTTTTTTTTTTTTTCTTTTGCGGTACACAGGCCTCTCACTGTTGTGGCCTCTCCCGTTGCGGAGCACAGGCTCCGGACATGCAGGCTCAGCAGCCATGGCTCACGGGCCTAGCCGCTCTGCGGCATGTGGGATCTTCCCGGACTGGGGCACAAACCCATGTCCCCTGCATCAGCAGGCGGACTCTCAACCCTGCGCCACCAGGGAAGCCCAATCATTTCCATTTTTAATGAAATAGCATAATGAATGGAAAATATGAGATTATATGAAAATGGCTCTAAGAAAGAGTCAGTATCTGAAACCTGGAACCTCAGACCAAAAATATAAAATAAAATAATGTAAAATAATATAATATAATAAGAGATAAGGTAAGGTAAATAAAATAAAATAAAACTTTAAAATATCCAGGCCACCATGATCATGGCCACTGAACCCCCTTGTGGCAGGAATGCCAAGTAGGGAAACAGTAAGGTAAGAATCCACTCTAGCTGGGAAAAAAACTGCAAAATTAACAAATAATACACTCTAAAGACATAGCTCCATGTTCAAAACATCAGGAAAAACATGTCACCCATACAAAGCAACACTGAAATAAACATATGCCTTCATTCTTTTTATGCTGTTGCGTCTGTCCCCTGGGATTGAAACCTGCCGCCATAGGTATTGTTTTACACCACCAGGAAGGAGCCATCCATGTTGAAGGCACAAATTATCTACTTTGGGGCATAAATTACCCAAATGGACTATTTATCTTTATCAGTTTAGATCATCACTGCCATATCTCCATCATATGCTCAGCCTTGTGGTACCTCAGATTAAAAACAAATTCATCAGGATCAAAAACAAGTTATGGTGGCAGTTTAGGTGGAGGTGGGGAAACAAGAGGAAATTGGCTTCAGAAGCTTTTAAGTATCAAAACATCACAAATCGAAATGCTAAGGTAACAATAGTAGTTTTCCACCTCTCACATCGGGAAAGGGTTTTAAACATTACAACATCCACTCTAATCAAGTTTTCCCTCCCATCATTCCCCCGAAACGGTTCCTGTCACCAACACCGGCCTCAGCTTTAGTACTTTTGTGACATCAAGCAAGTTTTTAAATGTCCCTAAACCTTCACCCAGAAAAAGAAATCTGAGCTGTGCCTGGGCAAAGTTTCAGAGTAGCTGGAGAGAGAAGTGATCAAAGCAATTGAAGGCTTAGGAAACTGATAGACAGGGAGAGAGAGAGAAAGAGAGAGAGAGAGAGCAGGGACATGGCATGGGGTCTTCCTGTTTCTTTTACCACAAAGCCCCATTTAGAATCCAGGTTCAGAAGCTCAGAGCCTATCACAAAAAGAGTACTGAGGAAGGCTGGTGCTAACATCAACAAGAGAGGCCTGGAGGCTTCCAGGGTGGTTGCTTGTCCTTGTGATTCCTCACATCCTCAGGCATCCACTACCACCAGGTGTACAACTTAGGGCAGAGCTGACAAGGTCAATTCTCAAAGCGTGGAGCTCTTTAATGGTGATGGAGGGGAAATCAGTGTATGTCTGTGGTTAAGAGCAAGCAGCCTTCAAAGGCTCCTCTCAAAGGTGATTTGTATCTCACTGCCTCCTGCTAGAAGACCACAGGTTGGTTACCCTCATGTGTTCCTGGAGGAAGTAACAGAACACGTGGTTTGCACATACCCAGATGTGTGCCAAATAGGGATGATGGTGATGGTGACGGGGATGGCAATAAGATTTGCTCCTAAACTAACATTGATTGAGGACACCTGGGTCACTGAGCCTGCATTAATATCTTGGAAGAGGAAGGTTAAACGGCTGACTCATTCACCTTTATCTGCCCAGGGCCTTCCTGGAGGAGAAGGACCTTAGCTGAGTCTTACTGGATGATTACAAGGAAAATTATGAAAGCTTATGTTGGAAGAAAGTTTGAACAGTCTTCCAGTCCATTTCTCTGTCAAAAGATAAGAGAAAGTGATACTATGTATGAGCAAAAACATTACCAAGATTAATTTTAGACAACTTCAAATATAGACCTATCCCAATCCAGGGATTATTACCCCAAAAGGCAAGAAGTCCTTCTCAAGCCCAACTGAAATCTTTCTATCTTGAATTGGGACCATGTACCATTGTATAAAAATTCATTACAACTGTTACTAAAATGGAGCAGGACCCTATGATCCTGTCCCCCGGGTCCTCTGCCTGCCTTTTGTCCGTGAAAAACCTTTAGCCAAAGAATAAGTTTAATCAGAGAAGTGAGAACATGCAGAAACAAAGGAAAATAGTCAAAGGAGACCAAATAATAATAGTTTAGTCATTAAGCATAGTCAAGGACCTTTAGTTCCTTCTCAAGGGCTACAGATAATATCCCGAGCCATATCCTTTGAAAAGTTGTCTTATAGACACTGAAACCACCGCCAGGTGGAAGAAGTTAACTACATGATGACCAGACTGTAGCCATGACATAAGCTGCCACAATTCCAAGAACTGGCCTAGAGGAAATGGGAACAACCGACCCTGGAACTGAAGATTAACTGTACTCAAAACTCTCAAGATGATGCAGGTCAGACCACCGATGACCAATTTCAAAATGACTGTCAGAGCTGACTGTGCTGTTTCTGCATATAGCCCCCTCCGTCTGTCTATAAAAGCTCTTGCCCCCTGATTGTCAGGGGCATGGGGAGTCAGCCTATAGACAGGTGTCCACCCTGCCCCTCCCACCGACCCGGGTGCCATCATCCAAAATAAAGTAAACTTTCCTTTCCACCAACCTGACCTCTTTAATGGCTTTTGAGTGGCGAGCAGCTGGACCCCAATTTCGGTTACATTACCTCATTATTGGGGGGGATGATATGGGATGTCAAATAAGCCACAATAACCTTACTTTTTAATTAAGAAAAAAATGGGCAGAAGACCTAAATAGACATTTCACCAAGGAAGACATACAGATGGCCAAGAGGCACATGAAAAGATGCTCAACATCACTAATTATTAGAGAAATGCAAATCAAAACTACAATGAGGTATCACCTCACACTGGTCAGAATGGCCATCATCAAAAAGTCTACAAACAATAAATGTTGGAAAGGGTGTGGTAAAAAGGGAACTCTCCTGCACTCTTGGTGGGAATGTAAATTGATACAACCACTATGGAAAACAGTATGGAGGTTCCTTTAAAAACTAAAAATAGAACTACCATATGACCCAGCAATCCCACTACTGGGCATATGCCCTGAGAAAACCATAATTCAAAAAGGGACATGTACCACAATGTTCATTGCAGCACTATTTACAATAGCCAGGACATGGAAGCAACCTAAGTGTCCATCATCGGATGAATGGATAAAGAAGATGTGGCACATACATACAATGGAATATTACTCAGCCATAAAAAGAAACGAAATTGACTTATTTTTAGCGAGCTGGATGGACCTAGAGTCTGTCATACAGAGTGAATTAAGTCAGAAAGAGAAAAACAAATACTGTACGCTAATGCATGTATATGGAATCCAAAAAACTGGCACTGATGAACCTAGTTGCAGGGCAGTAATAAAGATGTAGACATAGAGAATGGACTTGAGGACACGGGGTGGGAGAGGGAAGCTGGGCGAAGTGACAGTAGCAATGACATATATACACTACCGAATGTAAAATAGTTAGCTAGTGGGAAGCAGCCACATAGCACAGGGAGATAAGCTTGAGGGGTGGGATAGGGAGGATGGGGGGGAGGCTTAAGAGGGAGGGGATATGGGGACATATGTATTCATATGGCTGATTCACTTTGGTGTACAACAGAAACTAACACAGTATTGTGAAGCAATTATACTCCAATAAATGTCTATTTAAAAAAGTAAACGCACACAACTGATTCAGGAATAATGCAGTGTTGGTCATAATGACATCAGATAATGATATAATACTATGTTAAATTCTATTCAGTAAGTGCGTATTGCAAAGTGGCATTACCCTTTTAGGAAGATCTATGGAAATTTAAATGGAGCAAGAACTACAAAGAAATCATTATCAGGAAGAATTCTGGAGCTATAAGTTTGAGTAGGGGTGAGGGGATGGGAGCCGGTGAATGAATGGAGGAGTTGGCCTTAACTCGGAGTACAGTCAGGTCACCCAGAGCAATAGGAGAGTAGCTGGATCCAGGTATGTGGGTATATTTTTAGGACCTATAGAAGTTCTCTTCTGGTTGCTTTTATTTTCTGAATAAAATAAGAAGCAAGGTCATCTACCCAGAGTGAAGGTGGTGAAGGAGGTAGTGGAGATTTGAAGAATATATTTATCAAGG
Source organism: Leucopleurus acutus (assembly GCF_964270905.1). Taxonomy (NCBI): domain Eukaryota; kingdom Metazoa; phylum Chordata; class Mammalia; order Artiodactyla; family Delphinidae; genus Leucopleurus; species Leucopleurus acutus. Next base: position 79,764,489 of record NC_139153.1, read on the forward strand.
AGATGAGAGGCAATAAATTGGTATCTGGCACCAGAAGGTAAGAGAGAACATGAAATAGTCATGTAGGGGAATGAGGGAGCAAATGGGTGTTTCAGGAGAATTACAGACCCAGATGAGGTTAACGGTCATACATTTCAAGTAAGATTAGTCAGCAGAATTGCAGGATTTTCTCCACCCACATTCAGCAGTGTAGGTTCAAGCACGGAATAAGTAAGTCAAGACTTGAATTTAACTGGTGTTGGGATTTTACCAGTTGAATATGACCAAGTGAGAGAAGCAAGGGACCGAGGTCAGGTGCAAAAGGAGTGGTTATAATAGCTGGCCGTGGGATTTAAGTGGGGTAGAAAGGGAAATAGGACACAAAGGCAAGAGACAGTAAACTGATTATAGGATTTAGCAGGGGCGAGAGAGCAGGTGACAAAGATTGTTGGACCCTCACATCAGTCACTGATGACTATTAACTTTTCCATTCCACTTGCATGTCACTGAGGTGCAATTTAATCTCCTGCTAATTGGTGTAACTCCAATCCAGCCTTCAGAGTAATGGAATTGATCATGGGCAGAGTGGCCAGTTTGGGGGATGGTATGATGTGGGAGTGGAGGAAAGATCGGTTTAGGTTCAGACTCCTAACATGGGGTTTAGTGAGGAATCAGTCAAGAGGAAGTGTCCAAGAGAGAGTAAAACACTTGACTAGAAGCTGAGACTACCCCCTTGAATAGTACTTTGCATATAACAAATAGTTGCTGAATATGTTTGAAGAATGAAATTGAACGGATACATGAATGGCATTCTCAGCCTGGACGAAGTAATTTGAAGGATATGATTTTCCTGAGGGAGATGGTAAATAGTGGCAGTAGATACAGAGAGAAGGGGTGAATTTGAGAAATACTAAGCATAAAATTAATATGACTTGATGGGGAAGTTGGGGGGAAGTAAGCAGGAATGGAGAAAGTTAATGATGGTGCCCACATTGCTAACTTGTTTAATCAGGTGGATGACAATACCCTGAAGTAAGATAAGGAATGGAAGAAAGAAGAATACCAGGCTAGGGGCCAAAGGGAGTGGTGAGCGACTTTGAGCTTACTGAGTTTGAGATATCTGTCGGATATCCGTGTGGCACTGTCCAGCGGGGACATGGAAAAATGAGCTCAGTCAAGATCTGAGCTTGAGGAACTTGGAGAGTAAAGCCCCTCAGTCAAAAGCAGGCTCCAGAGCACAGCGAGGGCACATACACGATTATCAGAAGCCATGCGTTCACTGGTGTCTCCTAAAGAGAAGTCACAGGGTGAAAGGATCCAACAGCGAAAGACTGAACCCCGCAGAGCCCTGATGTCTAAGGATCAAGAGGAAGGAGAGGGCTTCCCTGGTGGTGCAGTGGCTGAGAGTCCGCCTGCCGATGCAGCGAACACGGGTTCGTGCCCCGGTCCGGGAAGATCCCACATGCCGCAGAGCAGCTGGGCCCATGAGCCATGGCCGCTGAGCCTGCGCGTCCGGAGCCTGTGCTCCGCAACAGGAGAGGCCGCAACAGCCAGACGCCCGCGAAACACACACACACACACACACACACAAAAAAAAAAAAAAAAAAAAAGAGGAAGGAGAAGAGTCCATGAAGAAGACTAGGAAAGAGCTACCCAAGATGTATAAAGAGAAATCGCAGAGAAATGCCAACAGAAGAGAGAACTTAAAGGCAAGGAACTGGTTGAAGGAATCCAATGCCAAGAAATGTCGATTAAGTTGTGACCTGAAAAGCATCTGTTAGATATGAACTATGAAGCCATCAAGCCCTAGAGGGAGATGTTTCTTTGGAGGGGTGGAGGCCAAAATCAGACTAGAATAGTTTGAGGAGAGAATAGAAGGGGAGGACGTGGGAGACGCAGGAAGAGGCTCTTTTTGCAGGAGTTTGGCTGTAAAACGAAAGGTGATGGCCATGGGAACCTGTGACTTATTTGTAGGGTTTTTTGTTTGTTTTGGTTGTTGAAGATTGAAAATTCCTTTTTTTTCAGGTTTTTATTAATTATCTATTTTATACATATTAGTGTATATTTGTCAATCCCAATCTCCCAATTCATCCCACCACCCCCCTCCCTGCTTTCCCCTCTTGGTGTCCATATGTTTGTTCTCTACATTGTCTCTATTTCTGCCTTGCAAACTGGTTCATCTGTACCGTTTTTCTAGATTCCACATACATGCGTTAATATACGATATTTGTTTTTCTCTGACTTACGAAGACTGAAAATTCTTGAGCCTGGTAATAAACTGAGAGAAAATGGCCGGAGGTTAAAGATATAGGAGAGCTGTCAGAAGAGTAAGGTTCCTTGGGCAAAGACAAGTCAAATACAAAGCCCAGAAAGATGTCTTTCCCGACTGGAAGCAGCAAAGAATGGTTCAGATGGAGGCATATTTCTATCTGCCATGCTATTGAAAGATGTCTTTCTTTCCCCCACTTTCTCATCGCTTAATTCTATGCATTCTGGTTTCTGACTCGACTGCTTTGCTGAAACTGCACTTTCCAAATTCTCAAATTACCTCCCCATTTCAGATTCAGTGGCATCTTCTCAGTTCTTTCCTTCTAAGCCTCTGTGGAACGTTCACCCTACTGAACACCCTCTCCTTCCTAAAACTGTCTTTTGCCCTGGTTTTTGTGACACTGTGACATTCTACCTCACCTCCCTATTAATTTCTTCTGTCTCCACATTGGTTTCCCTTCTTTGTCTTCTGCCCTAAATGTGGATATGGTCCCAAGATCTGTGGGTTCAGCTCTCATCTTTATGAAGATGGCATTCACAGTTACATGTCCAATCCCTGTTATATGACTTACCTGTCCAGGACTGTGTTGTTCAGGCCTCCACCCCAAGATATTTGTTTGCAATACAGCAGATGAATCAGAGTCACTGGGCATTGTGAATAGCACCAAATCAATAAAGAAAATCAATGATGATGGGCCAAATTTTCCAACATATAGCTATGATTGAGTGACGGCGATGCAAACATGAAAGCAGCAATACCCAGTATCACCTGCAGTGGGTTTAGAATAAAGACGAATGCCAACCCACCAGGAGATAAGAGAAAGACGAAAGGTGGACCATGAATAAAGGATAAAACTGAAGCCAGATTATTCACCGAAGGACACATGACAAGATGTCATATATTCTATGAAGAGAGGCTCAGAGGAATCCTCCCAAGATCAGGACAAGATGACATAAAAGGACAGGGGAAAAATCAACTTTCCTGATAAAACACTGACTCAGATGGAACTGCCAGGACCTGGGATCAGCCCCTTGTGCATGCAGTCCCTAAGCAGTGACACCTAAATGAAGGGGCAGGGCTCTTTGGTGGCACAAGTGTGTAAATCAATATAGTGTGACATGCCAATTAAAAGCACACTGAGATACCCTAACTCAATCACTAGAGTGACTAAAATTTAAAAACTAGCAATACCAAGCGCTGGCAAGGTTGTGGGAGCAACCGGAGCTCTTATATGTTTCCAGTGGGAATGCGAAGTGACAGAGTCACTTTGGAAAATAGTTTGGCAGTTAAATGCACACTTGTCATAGGCCCCAGAAATCCTACTCTTAGGCATTTGCCCAAGGGAAATGAAGACGTATGTCCAAACAAAGACCTACATGTAAACTTTTCATCATAATAGCTAAAAACTGCAAACAACTCAAATGCCCATCAACTAGTATAGGAATCAATGTTAGCACATACATACAATGGGATACACTCAACAATGACAAGGAGCAAACCACTGACGCCCAGCAACATGACTGCCTCTGAAAAGCATTACGAACATGAAAGAAGGCAATTGCCAGAGAATATAACCTCAAACTGCCCGCTGCTCAAACTAAGAAATCGTATTTATATTTGACAACCATACATTCAGTCTACCATTTCACTCTACCTGTGATGAGCAAACAATTTTGCCTGAGGGCAAGTTCCGGAAAAGAAGAACAAAAATATTTGCAGGCTACATATTATTTTATAAATTGTACAGTTATGTTTTCTTTTTGTTTTGTTTCGTTTTTTTATCAGGAGGTACAGTATCTGCAACTGGGCTTAAGCATTTAATATTTCTTTAACCAAGGGTTTCAGAATTATTTGGCAAAGTTTCTGAAATGACAGAGGCGCACATAGTACAGTATCTGGTTTTAACTTTTGCCCTTGAATAGATGTTGTTGTTCTGTAAAGTATTCATGAAGCTCATCACTGTCCCAGAAAACTGAGCCTTTATTTCTGTGTCATATCCAAGTCAGCTCGCGCAAGCCCCCTTCTCTCCAGGCTCAGTCTGCCTTGTGTCTCTGCGAGCCATGTGGTTAACCAGACCGTCTACACCGTCCTGAATGGTTGATGGCTCACCATGGTGATGCTTACCACAAGAATGTGATAACTGTATCTCTCAGCTCCAGAGAGAAAAGGTGGGGTTGGGGGAGGGGAATGCATGCACTTTCTTCATTGCAGTGAAGTAGAAATTCTCGTCTTGAATAATGTTTGAAGTTAACACAGACAGAAAGAGAGCTACTCCAATACCATTCCCTTTGGAGACTCTTTCTCTTCCTTTTAAGACCCTTTGCCTGTTCTCAGCATCAGCTTCAAGTTCAAGGCTAAAGAAAAATCAAACAGGACAAAGTCTTCTCTACTTCTAGAAGTGAAGGATTCTATAATCATTCATGGCTCAAGCTGAAATATTCCTGAGTTGTTACCGTAGTTGTAATTTTTCCAGATTTTTTCAAACACTGGCAGTTCAGCAAGTTCAAATAGGTTCTAAACAAAAAGGAAGAAAGAGAGAGAAGGAAGGGAGGGAGGGAGGGAAAAGAGCTTCTATGGAGACACGACTGCTCAACATACATGACATTTCTAAATCCTCATTTTTAATTACTCCTGCTGAATACTCAGATGTGACCAAAAGAATCAATGAGCTTAATCACCACATTCATGTCAGCAGCAGCACATATTAGAAAAATGGGTGCATCCACCACAAGCACAAGCATGATTCGGCCACAGCGTCCTTCCACTCTCTCATCCCCAGTCAGGTCAGTAGCAACCAAATCTCAGGGCAAATCTCAGAGATGCTTCTCACGCCTCATCTTACAGAGAGATTGTTAATGGACAAGTGCCTATGACTGACTGTATATTGTTTTATAACATGTAAATTTAACCAAACATAATATGTCTAAACATGTAAACTTAAAATAGACAATCATATAAAGTTGAGGTAAATACTATTAAGGCATGTATTAAATTCATCACTACCTCTCAGTGATTCACAAAGGCCATGATTCCTGGGTGTTCTGTCACTCGAACAAGTTTGGGAACATCTGCCCAGGCAATCCCTGTGTCTATGATACCAAAGTTTACCTTCTCTTCAAAATATCAACCCTACCCTCATTCCCCTCCTACTCCCAGAACCTGCTTCCTGAGCCCAAAGCCTTCAACATCCACCCTTTTCCTCAGTTATAAGCTTTCCTTGTGCCTCAAAGACAGTGATAGCAGTAGGGAGAGGGGGGGAGGCGGGGGGAGATGGGGGAGGGGAGAGAGAGAGAGAGAGAGAGAGAGAGAGAGAGAGAGAGTGTGTGTGTGTGAGAGAGAGAGAGAGAGAGAGAAGTATTTGGTGCCCAAGGCAAACCTTTCCAGTCAGTTCAGGGCAGAGCCACCTGGAAGAAGGAGATAGGCCATGAATAAGATCAGAAGGTCCTGAGAGCAGCACCTAAGAACCCAGGGGACTGGATGAACCTAAGATTCTCTCCAGGAATCTCCACAGGGAGGAGGGGAGGGCCCTCTGGCTGTCTGAACCAATTGTCATCTAAATTTCAATAGACAGGAGGACCCCAGCTGACCAGGGCCATCTTTCCTGACTTGTTTCTGTCCCCCTTGTAGACCATGAGCATCACAGTGGAGAGAATGGCACCTTTGTGATCTCTGATTCCCCAGTAGCTGGCACAGTACTAGACCTTAAAAGGAGGGTTTTCGGAGGATGACTGGAAAATTGAACCTACCTTACCAGCTCAATGTGTCAACCTCCCAGAGGTGTGTATTTTTCAGTAAAGTCCTCAAAAGTGATGTTTCAAAGAGAGGGTTTCAGCAGAGCACAAAGATATAGTTTGCTGGCAGAGTCTCTTCCCATGGCCCACAAATTACAGCACAGGGAATGTAGTCTGTCTTGCTAAGCTTGAGATCCAACCATAGCTGACATTCCTGGAGGAATCCCACATGAGGATGAGAACGAAGACTGAGAGGCTGTGGAAGTGGAGGAACCAGGTTTTCCTAAAAAACAGCATGCCCACAAAGACTAATAATCATCCCCCCAACCACGTTGCCTTACTGCCCTTTAATCTATCAGATTCAAAGAGTTGGATGAGGGGCTTCCCTGGTGGCGCAGTGGTTGAGAGTCCGCCTGCCGATGCAGCGGACACGGGTTCGTGCCCCGGTCCCGGAAGATCCCACATGCCGCGGAGCAGCTAGGCTTGTGAGCCATGGCCGCTGAGCCTGAGCGTCCAGAGCCTGTGCTCCGCAACGGGAGAGGCCACGACAGTGAGAGGCCCGCGTACCGGAAAAAAAAAAAAAAAAAAAAAAAAAGAGTTGGATGAAACCAAAGGATTTCAACTAATCCTTAGATTAAATGTGATTGTCATGCACTGTTTACTTTTGTTTAAACAGCTACAGGTATAGTGAAGGTCATTTGGGAGGCTGAAAATGTAGGTCGGGTTCAAGTTCGTGGAATGAGCACCCCACCAACACTGACTTCCTTCCCCTGAGGTTACTGTAAGAAGTTGCCTGTTTCAGTCAGATGGTGAGAAGCCGACTTCAGGTCCCAGAATGCTCTTCATGCATCTCCCACACAGGGCACTCAGCAGTCAAACTGAAACAGCATCCCTCTGCATCCTTTCAGACCTACCACATGAGTGAGTCAGAGGCATTTCCCTCCGAGGCCTCCACCTCCTGCTCTCATGGTTCAATAGAACTGGCCACGGGATAAAGCAAATTGTCCAGAATACACTAAAAAGAGGTCTAAGCACATGAACCTCAATTACTGCTCTGAGGCATGAACAGTGGCCAGGAGATTAGAAATGTGTAGATCATAACCAATAATTTCTAGAGTGAATGTTCTCCCAGCCTCGAAATGTAATTCTTATTTAGGCTAATCAAATATCCAAGTTGATGAAGAATTAGCCATGCAAGAAAGATGTCAAAGAAAAAGAAAATTCAATTCGTTTCCTATCACTGCTATAACAAATTACCGCATGCTTGGTAGCTTAAAGCAGCACACATTTATTCTCTTACAGGTTCACTGGGTCAAAACCAAGGTGTCAGCAGGGCTGTCCCTCCAGAGGCTCTAGGGGAGAACAGTTTCTTTGCCATTTCCAGCTTCTAGAGCTGCATTCCTTGACTAGTGGCCCCTTCCTTCATCTTCAAAGCACATCACTCCAACCTCTGTTATCAGTCATCACATCACATCATCTTCTGTTGTCAAATCTCCCTCTGCCTCCCTCTTATAAGGACATCTGATTACATTTAGAGTCCACCATAATAATGCAAGATAATCTCCCCATCTCCATAGCCTTCATGTAGTCACATCTGCAAAGTCCCTTTTGCCATTTAAGGTAACAGTCACACGTTCCAGGTATTAGAGTGTAGATATCTTTGGGGGCCATTATTCAACCTACTATTCCATGCAAGAAAGATTTTCAGAGAAGAAAACAATCAGACACGCCCTACAGCACTCTTAACACAATTGAACATAATATCTCTTGATTATTTAGGAAACAATATCTAAGAACATTCTCATTATGAACATCAGTTCATCACCATATTCTAGGAGCACAGAAATGCTTGTTAGTATAGAGTTCTGGCAAATAAACGAAACCAGAGATTCAGCTCTATTTGACTTCAGAATAAATTATGAGGTATGGAATCATTTTCGTTCAGTAAGAGTGCCCTAAAATCTTTGAAACCTTAGAGCAAATAGTAGAATTTGAGAATTTATTTCCAAGAGACAAGCAAATTTTTTGCTTTGCACTAGAGGTATCTTGAAATCCCCTATTTTTTTCTGAGAAGTGCCAACAGTTGGGCCATTTAATTATGCAAATATAAAATACAGCAACTTAGGAACTATAGTTCCTGGGGATTAACTTGCTTTTTGTAAAAGGTGATTTTAAAGGTCATTAATACCGAAGGCAGAGTTGCGTCTCTGCAGACTATGTCCTTTGCACAAAAATTCCTTTCTAACTATCAATATACTTCATTGTTACACCCTGTTGTATTTTAATATACATGTCTGTGTTTGTGAGTTTTTAATTAACGTTGTTGAGGTGGCCAAAAAATGCTGCAAAGGTATAAAGGCACAATTTTTAACTCCTGCTGGACGACAGAACAAAAAATAGAATTGAACTAGGCATAGCTCAGGTTGCCTAGACTCACAGATTTAAGGCTGAATGAACATTTAGAAAGGGTAACGGTGCTGGGCTATTGCAGTCTGAAATAATTGTTTTTGGAGCATATCATAATTACTATGGCCATGTAATAAAATCCCCCAAATTTCCTGGTATAAAGCAACCATTTTAACCCCACAGCTAACATCATACTCAATGATGAAAGGCTGAAAGCTTTTCCTCTTAGATAAGGAACAAGACAAGGGTGCCCACTCTCTTCACTCCCATTCAACATAGTACTGGAAGTCCTAGCCAGAGCAATCAAATAAGAAAAAGAAATAAAAGGCATTCAAATTGGAAAAGAAGAAGTAAAATTGTCTTTGTTTTCAGATGACATGACTTTGTGTAGAGAAAGTCCTACAGACTCACCAAAAAACTGTTCGATCTAATCAACAACTTCAGTAAAAGTGCGAGATACAAAATAAACATACAGAAATCAGTAGCATTTTTATACACTAACAATGAATTATCTGAAAAAGAAATAAAGAAAACAATCTCATTTACAATAGCATTAAGAACAATAAAATACTTAGGAATAAATTTAACCAAAGGGGTGTAAGACCTGTATACTGAAAGCTGTAGGACAATGGTGAAAGAAATTGGAGAAAACACAAATAAATGCAACAATATCCCATGTTCATGGATAGGAAGAATTACTATTGTTAAAATTTCCATACTACCCAAAGCCATCTATAGTTTTGATGCACTCCATATCAAGATTACAATGGAATTTTTTACAGAAATATAAAACACAATCCTAAAATTCATTTGGAATCACAAAAGACACCAAATAGCCAAAGAAATACTGAGAAAGAACAAAACTGGAGGCATCACACCTTCTGATTTTAAACTATATTATGAAGCCATAGTAATCAAGACAGTATAGTACAGACATAACATAGGCATATAGATCAATGGAATGAAATAGAATCAAAATCTCCAAATAAACCCATGCATTTATGATCAAGTAACTGACAAGGGAGCCAAGAATATACTAAATGGAGAAAAGACAGTCTCTTCAATAAATGTTGGACTTCCCTGGTAGTCCAGTGGTTAAGACTCCACACTTCCACTGCAGAGGGCACGGGTTCGATCCCTGGTCAGGGAAGCTCCACATGCCACGTGGTATGGAAAAAAAAAATGTGGCTGGGAAAATTGGATAGTCACATTCAAAAGAATGAAACTAGACCCCTATCTTATACTGTTTACAAAAATAATCTCAAAACAGTTTAAAGACTTAAATATATTATAAATTTTTAAAAGGTTTAAATGTAAGACCTGAAAGCATTAAACTCCTAGAAGAAAACATAGGGGAAAAACTCCTTGACATTGATCTCGGCAATGAATTTTTGGATATGACACCTAAAGCACAAACAACAAAAGCAAAAATAAGTAAGTGGGACCACATCAAACTAAAAAGCTTCTGCACAATAAAACAATCAACAAAATAAAAAAGCAACCTAAAAATTGAGAGAATATATTTGCAAACCACTTGTGTGATAAGGGGTTAATATCCAAAATATATAAGCGACTCATACAACCCAATAACAAAAACAAATAATCCAATTTAAAAATGGGTAAAGAACCTTATTTTGTGTTCCAGTACCACAATTGCACCACCTGGGCATGGGGGTTTCCCCCACATGTCTAATAAGCAATTCTCAGACACCAGCTGGTTGTCCTATAATTCAACTCAATACTGACACCACCTACCCGAGATAGCATCAGATTCCACAGGGTAGGGGTTCAGTTCTAAATGACTCCCCCAACCCCCCTTCAGATGACAGTCACAAGCGCTGGTTGTTACTTGTGCTTCAGACCAACTAGCTACAGATTGGGGGTTCCCATGACCTCCTTCTAGCGTTTGATTAATTTGCTACCGTAGCTCAAAGAACTCAGAGGAACATTTAACTTACCAGATCATCAGTTTATTATTAAAAAAATGTAACTCAGAAACAGCCAAATGGAAGAGATGCATAGGGTGGAAACAGGGCAGAGCTTCCATGCCCTTTCCAGGCTCGCCACTCTCCCCAAATTTTCACCAGTTCACCAGCCCAGAAGCTCTCCAAAGCTAGTCTTTGGGGTTTTTTATGGAGGCTTCATTACATAGAATGGATTCAATCTCACAATATATACGTACATCAAATCATTGTGTTGTACACCTTAAGCTTCTACAATGTTATATGTCAATTATATCTCAATAAAACTAGAACAAAATAAAACAACCATTTTATTTCAATCACAAAAATTTAAGAAGGGCTCAGCTGGGCAGTTTTCTCTGGGGATCACGAGCAGGCTGATTTCCTGGGTGCACAACCTGTATAGTCACATAGGGCCCTCAGCTTAAACAGGTCCTATTGTTGGTTTAACTCTCTGCTCAACATTCTGAATTTTTTAATGAGGAGTTGTGCATTTTGTCACTAGGCCCCATAAACCATGTAGCCGGCCTTGCTCACGAGGTGCCTTCAGATACTGGCTGGGGCTCCGGCCTTTGAAGACTCAGCTAGACAAAGTGAGCAAGATGGCTCCCTCACATGGCTGTCGGCTGGGAGTGCCCTGGGACAGTCACCCAGAGCACCTACACATGGGCTTTCCGGCATGGCATCCTCAGGGTGGCTGCGCTTCTTGAATGGCAGTTGGCTCTCCCCAGAATGGGTGTCCCCAGAGAACCGGGTGGAAGCTGCATAACCTCTTGTGACCTAGCCTGGGAAATTGTAGAGCCTGACAGAAATGACCAGGCCTCCACCTGCCGGTGGCTGGGCGGGGCAGAGACTGGCTGTCAAAAACCAGAAAGTTGATCAAGGTAGTGAGCATCCTCGGGGAAAATTGGAGGGAAATGAGGATGTTGCTCAGAGATTCCCAGAAACCTGTGAGGAAGAGGGCCTGGGAAAGAACTGGCCTTCCTATACATAAGCAAGATGAGGGCCACTACAATCTGAGGTATTTATGGAAGCTGGCACAGTTGAGAATCTATTGGTTACATTTCCAATGAGCTTTCCATAAGCTTAAAATTCTGCAGTTGCATGATTAAGCAAATACTGAAATTAACGTGCTCTCTCTGAACACTCACAGTGAGAACGATCCTCAGAGAAGACGCTGTGATTCAGAGATTCCAGTACAGGCAAGGGATTCCCAGTGGACCGCCTACAGCAAGGCAATGTAGCTGAGGAACAAAAGACAGGATAAGTATTGTCACCTCAAGGAAGGCACTAACTCAGTCTCTGTCTCAGTGTTCCATCTGTACAGTGACACGAATTAATAATTCCTAATTGTAGAGTTATTACGACAAATGAGTGTGTGAATGCATATAAGTTAGAAGAGGTCTATTCTATTGTAACCATTCAACAAGCGTCAGCTTTCATTAAAAAGGGTTTCAATACTAATGAGAATACTAGGGAATCCCTTGGTATTCATCAGTAAGAGTAATAAAATCAATTCTGTTTTTATTTTTATTTTATTTAATTTTTTATTGAATGATTCTTTAAATTCTATAATGCTTTACAATTTTCAAAAGTTTCACACACATGATTCTATATAATCCCATAATAACCCTTTTATCCCCCTACTTCTATATTGCCCCTCCCCCTGCCCCTCTCCCAACTGGTAACCACTAGTTTTTTCTCTGTATCTGTGAGGCTGCTTCTTTTCTGTTATATTTCACTGGATCACATATAAGTGATCTCATACAGTATTTGTCTCTCTCTGTCTGACTTATTTCACTTAGCATGATGTCCTCCAAGTCCATCCATGTTGCTGCAAATGGCAAGATTTCATTCTTTTTATGGCTGAGTAATATTCCATTGTGTGTGTGTGTGTGTGTGTGTGTGTGTGTGTACATACATATACCACCTCTTCTTTATCCATTCATCTGATGATGGACACTTAGGTTGCTTCCATATGTTGGCAATTGTAAATAATGCTGCTATGAACATTGGGGTGCATGTATCTTTTCGAATTAGTTTTTGGATTTTTCGGCTATATACTCAGGAGTACAATTCTTGGGTCATATGGTATTTCTATTTTTAGTTTTTTTGCGAAACCGCCATACAGTGGCCATACCTAGTAAAATTCATTCTCATATGACAAGAACTTCAATTCATCTAAATTCTCAAACCCAAATCATAGTACTTAGTGGATTTCACAAAGCTAAGCAACATAGAAAGAGAAAAGACTTGTTTGCTTTTATACTTAATTCAATGTCTATGTGTTTTCAAATACAGTCACCAGAAGTTTGGCATCCCACATGCAGACACAGTCAAAAGCAAGTGGCTTTCTTAATGGACCTCACTTGAGGTTTGAGGTAACCACAGAAGGCAGTCAGGCGTTTGACAAGTGGTCTGTGGGAAATCTGGGTCTTTTTTCTCTTAGAGGTCTCTTAGGAACCTGGGAAACTCTTGCCTCATGGATTAGTATTTTCAGAATTTTTCATGAATAGCGTGTCCCTTCCAGGGAGGCTCATCGCACACAGACCCCACTCCAGCTTCAGCACTCACAGCCCATCCAGAGCTGTGCCTTCCAGATCTGGTTTCTGTCAAAATCACGAGACCATGGTTGTGGGAAATGGTTACATGGCTTCTGGTGTTGTTACCACCACAAACAAGGTCTGATCCTTGCCTTCAGGCTATGCAAAGGGCTGTGGTATGTCACCTACAGACAGCATGTAAGGAAACCACAGAGGTAAGCTAGTGGAGTAGGAAGTCTCTGAGAGAACGCACATAGAATTTTAACATGGAAGGCAGCTATACATATATAAAGACGTACACTCTTCTGTCTGTAGTGTATATATCACATTAAAAAGTTATTAAAACAGGGCTTCCCTGATAGCGCAGTGGTTTAGAGTCCGCCTGTCAATGCAGGGGACACGGGTTCGTGCTCCAGTCCGGGAAGTTCCCACATGCCGCGGAGCGGCTGGGCCCGTGAGCCATGGCCGCTGAGCCTGCGCGTCCGGAGCCTGTGCTCCGCAATGGGAGAGGCCACAACAGTGAGAGGCCCGCGTACAGCAAAAAAAAAAAAAAAGTAATTAAAACAGGTATAAGCATTATCTAATTTTTCTAAGCAAAACTAGTTAAAGGTTCACAAATAAGGAAATACCCAAACAAATTCTGATTTGTCAACTTGAAAGAGTAGTATGTAGCCACTAAAAATCATTGTGAACCATATGGAAACAGAAAATGTATAAAATATAATATTAAGTAAAAACTATAGATCACACATATGTTGCAGTTACAGCCTTATATGAACCATGTATCTGTGAGATGTATGAGCAGAAAAGAAAGCAAAATATTAATCTAAAAAACTACAGATGAAGTTGTTTACAAAATGAAAACAGACTCACAGACATAGAAAACAAACATGAGTTGGGGGGGCTTCCGGGAAGATGGCGGAAGAGTAAGACGCGGGGATTACCTTCCTCCCCACAGATACACCAGAAATACATCTACACGTGGAACAACTCCTACAGAACACCTACTGAACGCTGGCAGAAGACCTCAGACCTCCCAAAAGGCAAGAAACTCCCCACGTACCTGGGTAGGGCAAAAGAAAAAAAGAAAAAACAGAGACAAAAGAATAGGGACGGGACCTGCACCAGTGGGAGGGAGCTGTGAAGGAGGAAAAGTTTCCACACACTAGGAAGCCCCTTTGCGGGAGGAGACTGCGGGAGGCGGAGGGGGGAGCTTCAGGGCTGCGGAGGAGTGCACAGCAACAGGGGTGCGGAGAGAAAAGCGGAGAGATTCCCGCACAGAGGATCAGGGCCGACCGGCACTCACCAGCCCGAGAGGCTTGTCTGCTCACCCACCCGGGCGGGCGGGGATGGGAGCTGAGGCTTGGGCTTCGGTCGGAGCGCAGGGAGAGGACTGGTGTTGGCGGCGTGAACACAGCCTGCAGGGGGTTAGCGCGCCACGGCTAGCCGGGAGGGAGTCCGGGGAAAAGTCTGGACCTGCCGAAGAGGCAAAAGACTTTTTCTTCTCTCTTTGTTTCCTGGTGCGCGAGGAGAGGGGATTCAGAGCGCTGCTTAAAGTAGCTCCAGAGACGGGCGCGAGCCGCGGCTAAAAGCGCGGACCCCAGAGACGGGCCTGAGATGCTAAGGCTGGTGCTGCCGCCACAAAGAAGCCTGTGTGCGAGCACAGGTTACTATCCACACCCCGCTTCCGGGGAGCTTGTGCAGCCCGCCACTGCCAGGGTCCCGGGATCCAGGGACAACTCCCCCGGGAGAACGAACGGCGCGCCTCAGGCTCGTGCCTCAGGCTTGTGCAACGTCACGCAGGCCTCTGCCGCCGCAGGCCCGCCCCGCACTCCGTGCCCCTCCCTCCCCCCCCCCCCCGCACTCCGTGCCCCTCCCTCCCCCCCCACCCCGGCCTGAATGAGCCAGAGCCCCCGAATCAGCGGCTCCTTTAACCCCGTCCTGTCTGAGCGAAGAACAGACGCCCTCCGGCGACCTACACGCAGAGGCGGGGCCAAATCCAAAACTGAGCCCCGGGAGCTGTGAGAACAAAGAAGAGAAAGGGAAATCTCTCCCAGCAGCCTCAAGAGTAGCGGATTAAAGCTCCACAATCAACTTGATGTACCCTGCATCTGTGGAATACATGAATAGACAATTAATCATCCCAAATTGAGGAGGTGGGCTTTGAGAGCAAGATTTATGATTTTTTCCCCTTTTCCTCTTTTTGTGAGTGTGTGTGTATGCTTCTGTGTGAGATTTTGTCCGTATAGCTTTGCTTCCACCATTTGTCCTAGGGTTCTATCCATCCGTTTTTTTCTTTTTTCTTAATAATTATTTTTTTATTTTAATAACTTTATTATATTTTATCTTACTTTATTTTATTTTACTTTATCTTCTTTCTTTCTTTTTTCCTTCCTTCCCTTCTTCCTTCCTCCCTCCCTCCCTCCCTCCCTCCCTTCGTTCTTTCTTTCTTTCTACTTCTACTAATTCTTTCTTTCTACTTTTTCTCCCTTTTATTCTGAGCCGTGTGGATGAAAGGCTCTTGGTGCTGCAGTCAGGAGTCCGTGCTGTGCCTCTGAGGTGGGAGAGCCAACTTCAGGACACTGGCCCTCAAGAGACCTCCCAGCTCCACATAATATCAAATGGCGAAAATCTCCCAGAGATCTCCATCTCAACACCAGCACCCAGCTTCACTCAACGACCAGCAAGCTACAGTGCTGGACATCCTATGCCAAACAACTAGCAAGACAGGAACACAACCCCACCCATTAGCAGAGAGGCTGCCTAAAATCATAATAAGTCCACAGACACCCCAAAACACACCACCAGATGCGGACCTGCCCACCAGAAAGACACGATCCAACCTCATCCACCAGAACACAGGCACTAGTACCCTCCACCAGGAAGCCTACACAACCCACTGAACCAACCTTAGCCACTGGGGACAGACACCAAAAACAACGGGAACTACGAACCTGCAGACTGCAAAAAGGAAACCCCCAAACACAGTAAAATAAGCAAAATGAGAAGACAGAAAAACATACAGCAGATGAAGGAGCAAGATAAAAACCCACCAGACCAAACAAATGAAGAGGAAATAGGCAGTATACCTGAAAAAGAATTCAGAAAAATGATAGTAAAGATGATCCAAAATCTTGGAAATAGAATAGACAAAATGCAAGAAACATTTAACAGGGACCTAGAAGAACTAAAGATGAAACAAACAATGATGAACAACACAATAAATGAATTTAAAAACACTCTAGATGGGATCAATAGCAGAATAACTGAGGCAGAAGAATGGATAAGTGACCTGGAAGATAAAATAGTGGAAGTAACTACTGCAGAGCAGAATAAAGAAAAAAGAATGAAAAGAACTGAGGACAGTCTCAGAGACCACTGGAACAACATTAAGTGCACCAACATTCGAATTATAGGGGTTCCAGAAGAAGAAGAGAAAAAGAAAGGGACTGAAAAAATATTTGAAGAGATTATAGTTGAAAAATTCCCTAATATGGGAAAGGAAATAGTTAATCAAGTCCAGGAAGCACAGAGAGTCCCATACAGGATAAATCCAAGGAGAAATACGCCAAGACACATATTAATCAAACTGTCAAAAATTAAATACAAAGAAAACATAGTAAAAGCAGCAAGGGAAAAACAACAAATAACACACAAGGGAATCCTCATAAGGTTAACAGCTGATCTTTCAGCAGAAACTCTGCAAGCCAGAAGGGACTGGCAGGACATATTTAAAGTGATGAAGGAGAAAAACCTGCAACCAAGACTACTCTACCCAGCAAGGATCTCATTCAGATTTGACGGAGAAATTAAAACCTTTACAGACAAGCAAAAGCTGAGAGAGTTCAGCACCACCAAACCAGCTTTACAACAACTGCTAAAGGACTTCTCTAGGCAAGAAACACAAGAGAAGGAAAAGACCTACAATAACGAACCCAAAGCAATTAAGAAAATGGGAATAGGAACATACATATCAATAATTACCTTAAATGTAAATGGACTAAATGCTCCCACCAAAAGACACAGACTGGCTGAATGGATACAAAAACAAGACCATATATTTGCTGTCTACAAGAGACCCACTTCAGACCTAGAGACACATACAGACTGAAAGTAAGGGGATGGAAAAAGATATTTCATGCAAATGGAAACCAAAAGAAAGCTGGAGTAGCAATTCTCATATCAGACAAAATAGACTTTAAAATAAAATGAAGACTATTACAAGAGACAAAGAAGGACACTACACAATGATCAAGGGGCGATCCAAGAAGAAGATATAACAATTGTAAATATTTATGCACCCAACATAGGAGCACCTCAATACATAAGACAAATACTAGCAGCCATAAAAGGGGAAATCGACAGTAACACATTCATAGTAGGGGACTTTAACACCCCACTTTCACCCATGGACAGATCATCCAAAATGAAAATAAATAAGGAAACACAAGCTTTAAATGATACCTTAAACAAGATGGACTTAATTGATATTTATAGGACATTCCATCCAAAAACAACAGAATACACATTTTTCTCAAGTGCTCATGGAACATTCTCCAGGATAGATCATATCTTGGGTCACAAATCAAGCCTTGGTAAATTTAAGAAAATTGAAATTGTTTCAAGTATCTTTTCTGACCACAACGCTATGAGACTAGATATCAATTACAGGAAGAGATCTGTAAAAAATACAAACATATGGAGGCTAAACAATATACTACTTAATAACGAAGTGATCACTGAAGAAATCAAAGAGGAAATAAAAAAATACCTAGAAACAAATGACAATGGAGACACGATGCCCCAAAATCTATGGGATGCAGCAAAAGCAGTTCTAAGAGGGAAGTTTATAGCAATACAATCCTACCTTAAGAAACAGGAAACATCTCGAATAAACAACCTAACCTTGCACCTAAAGCAATTAGAGAAAGAAGAACAAAAAAACCCCAAAGTTAGCAGAAGGAAAGAAATCATAAAAATCAGATCAGAAATAAATGAAAAAGAAATGAAGGAAATGATAGCAAAGATCAATAAAACTAAAAGCTGGTTCTTTGAGAAGATAAATAAAATTGATAAACCATTAGCCAGACTCATCAAGAAAAAAAGGGAGAAGACTCAAATCAATAGAATTAGAAATGAAAAAGGAAGTAACAACTGACACTGGAGAAATACAAAAGATCATGAGAGATTACTACAAGCAACTCTATGCCAATAAAATGGACAACCTGGCAGAAATGGACAAATTCTTAGAAATGCACAACCTGCCAAGACTGAATCAGGAAGAAATAGAAAATTTGAACAGACCAATCACAAGCACTGAAATTGAAACTGTGATTAAAAATCTTCCAACAAACAAAAGCCCAGGACCAGATGGCTTCACAGGCGAATTCTATCAAACATTTAGAGAAGAGCTAATACCTATCCTTCTCAAACTCTTCCAAAATATAGCAGAGGGAGGAACACTCCCAAACTCATTCTATGAGGCCACCATCACCTTGATACCAAAACCAGACAAGGATGTCACAAAGAAAGAAAACTACAGGCCAGTATCACTGATGAACATAGATGCAAAAATCCTCAACAAAATACTAGCAAACAGAATCCAACAGCACATTAAAAGGATCATACACCATGATCAAGTGGGGTTTATTCCAGGAATGCAAGGATTCTTCAATATACGCAAAACAATGTGATAAACCATATTAACAAATTGAAGGAGAAAAACCATATGAACATCTCAATAGATGCAGAGAAAACTTTCAACAAAATTCAACACCCATTTATGATAAAAACCCTGCAGAAAGTAAACGTAGAGGGAACTTTCCTTAATATAATAAAGGCCATATATGACAAACCCACAGCCAACATCGTCCTCAGTGGTGAAAAACTGAAAGCATTTCCACTAAGATCAGGAACGAGACAAGGTTGCCCACTCTCACCACTATTATTCAACATAGTTTTGGAAGTTTTAGCCACAGCAATCAGAGAAGAAAAGGAAATAAAAGGAATCCAAATCAGAAAAGAAGAAATAAAGCTGTCACTGTTTGCAGATGACATGATACTATACATAGAGAATCCTAAAGATGCTACCAGAAAACTACTAGAGCTAATCAATGAATTTGGTAAAGTAGCAGGATACAAAATTAATGCACAGAAATCTCTGGCATTCCTATACACGAATGATGAAAAATCTGAAAGTGAAATAAAGAAAACACTCCCATTTACCATTGCAACAAAAAGAATAAAATATCTAGGAATAAACCTACCTAAGGAGACAGAAGACCTGTATACAAAAAATTATAAGACACTGATGAGGGAAATTAAAGATGATACAAATAGATGGAGAGATATACCATGTTTTTGGATTGGAAGAATCAACATTGTGAAAATGACTCTACTACTCAAAGCAATCTACAGATTCAATGCAATCCCTATCAAACTACCACTGGTATTTTTCACAAAACTAGAACAAAAAATTTCACAATTTGTATGGAAACACAAAAGACCCCGAATAGCCAAAGCAATCTTGAAAACAAAAAACGGAGGTGGAGGAATCAGGCTCCCTGACTTCAGACTATACTACAAAGCTACAGTAATCAAGATAGTATGTTACTGGCACAAAAACAGAAATATAGATCAATTGAACAGGATAGAAAGCCCAGAGATAAACCCACGCACATATGGTCACCTTATCTTTGATAAAGGAGGCAGGAATGTACAATGGAGAAAGGACAGCCTCTTCAATAAGTGCTGCTGGGAAAACTGGACAGGTACATGTAAAATATGAGATTAGATCACTCCCTAACACCACACACAAAAATAAGCTCAAAATGGATTAAAGACCTAAATGTAAGGCCAGAAACTATCAAACTCTTAGAGGAAAACATAGGCAGAACACTCTATGACATAAATCACAGGAAGATCCTTTCTGACCCACCTCCCAGAGAAATGGAAATAAAAACCAAAATAAACAAACGGGACCTAATGAAACTTCAAACCTTTTGCACAGCAAAGGAAACCATAAACAAGACCAAAAGACAACCCTCAGAATGGAAGAAAATATTTGCAAATGAAGCAACTGACAAAGGCTTAATCTCCAAAGTTTATAAGCAGCTCATGCAGCTCAATAACAAAAAAACAAACAACCCAATCCAAAAATGGGCAGAAGACCTAAATAGACATTTCTCCAAAGAAGATATACAGACTGCCAACAAACACATGAAAGAATGCTCAACTTCATTAATCATTAGAGAAATGCAAATCAAAACTACAATGAGATATCGTCTCACACCAGTCAGAATGGCCATCATCAAAAAATCTAGAAACAATAAATGCTGGAGAGGGTGTGGAGAAAAGGGAACCCTCTTGCACTGTTGGTGCGAATGTAAATGATACAGCCACTGTGGAGAACAGTATGGAGGTTCCTTATAAAACTACAAATAGAACTACCATATGACCCAGCAATACCACTACTAGGCATATACCCTGAGAAAACCATAATTCAAAAAGAGTCATGTACCAAAATGTTCATTGCAGCTCCATTTACAATAGCCCGGAGATGGAAACAACCTAAGTGTCCATCATCGGATGAATGGATAAAGATGTGGCACATATATACAATGGACTATTACTCAGTCATAAAAAGAAACGAAATTGAGCTATTTGTAATGAGGTGGATAGACCTAGAGTCTGTCATACAGAATGAAGTAAGTCAGAAAGAGAAAGACGAATACCATATGCTAACACATATATATGGAATTTAAGAAAAAATAAATGTCATGAAGAACCTAGGGGTAAGACAGGAATAGTGACACAGACCTACTAGAGAATGGACTTGAGGATATGGGGAGGGGGAAGCGTAAGCTGTGACAAAACGAGAGAGAGGCATGGACATATATATACACTACCAAATGTAAGGTAGATAGCTAGTGGGAAGCAGCCGCGTAGCACAGGGAGATCAGCTCGGTGCTTTGTGACCACCTAGAGGGGTGGGATAGGGAGGGTGGGAGGGAGGGAGACGCAAGAGGGAAGAGATATGGGAACATATGTATATGTATAACTGATTCACTTTGTTATAAAGCAGAAACTACCACACCATTGTAAAGCAATTATACTCCAATAAAGATGTAAAAAAACAACAACAACAAAAAACTTATAAGTTGGGGCAGGAGGAGGAATAAATTAGGAGTATGGAATTAACAGCTATACACTACTTATATAAAATAGATAAACCACAAAGACTTACTGTATAGCACAGGGAAATATATTCAATATCTTGTAATAACCTATAATGGAAAAGAACCTGAAAAAGAATATATATACATATATATATATATATATATATATATCTTAATCACTTTGCTATATACCTGAAACTAACACAATATAGTAAATAACTATACTTCGAGAAAAAAAGTGATATGTTGTTATTGTGGGATAATGGATGGTTTTTCCCTTTCTTAATAACACACCAGACAACACATGCCAGGTACTATGCTAAGCACCTTATATATATTATCTTATTCTAGCCTCTCAACAATCCTGTGAAGTAGGCACGGTGATCATCCCCATTTTACAATTGAGAAAAGAGGAACACAGAGAGGTTAGGTGACTTGCCCAAGATTATTAGTAATTGGTGCAGCCAGTAAGTGTCAGAGCTGGCATTTGGCTCCAACACCTACATGCTTAGTCATTCTGGTTTGGTTTCCGATATTGCTATGATGCTCATACAACTTAAAAGAAGAGATGAACATTTTGCAGGTAAGAAGTCTTCGTGCTCTTTTTTTTCTTTTTAGTTTTGAAATATTTTCTTTTCACTACTGAGCAAAATTCTCAAAATCAGCACGGGTAAGTAGCTGCTAGTGTGCCAGCAGTAGGTCACAATTTTTAAAGCATACATTTCACACAGCCCCTGTTATAAAATTACAAGACCAAGGTCACACACCTGCTACTAGCAAACAGAGGTGTGTTTCTAGAAGGACATCAAGAAGTGCTATTTGTAGATCAAGGGTTAATCCTGAGACCCTCCAGTGACCTATGTAAGAAGCATGTTAATCGGTCTTCATTTCCAGATAGGAAAAGATTCCA
Source organism: Leucopleurus acutus (assembly GCF_964270905.1). Classification (NCBI taxonomy): domain Eukaryota; kingdom Metazoa; phylum Chordata; class Mammalia; order Artiodactyla; family Delphinidae; genus Leucopleurus; species Leucopleurus acutus. Next base: position 79,786,465 of record NC_139153.1, read on the forward strand.
GTGAAGAAATATTAATACACTTACCGAAGGTTACCCAGATAAACTGATTAGATGATCAGGCAATAGGAGATCTGATCTGTTGTCCAAGATACTGGAGTTTAAACCTTGAGGCTAATATTTTACTAGCTCTTGTGACCTTGGGTAAGTATTTAATTCCACAGTTCCCTCATCTGTAAAACGAGGATAATAATATTTCCAAACTCACACCACTGTTGTGAGGACTAAGGTGCGTGTAAAACAGCACAGTGACTGACGCACACAGCCAACACTCAATGTATACAAGCTGCTGTCATTGTTATCATTTTCATTCTTTTTAACAACCCTCGATAGAATTGTTATTGGGTTTAGCTTCCTCGGTCATATTAATACTCCAGATACGAAAAGTAAAATTCCGTTACAAATACCATTAAATCCTATCACAAACATAAGAAGATGCAGAATTATGACTTGGTAAGTACAACCCCCCTGATTTTCAGATTCACAGATATAAGGGATAAGTGCTTCTCCCCACTACCCCACACCTGATCTCTCACTGACTGCAGGGACTCTGTTTTCCTGGGTACTCTTTAGGGAAGAAGGAATGTTTTTGTAGTCTGTTACGACACTTGGGAGATGCACAAGCAAGGCTTAGAGCTCGTCAGCTTCAGAAGCTACCTTTTTTCCAAAGATTCTTTCCTTGGCACCAAAGAGGGTGCCAAAAAAAAAAAAAAATGATGTCTCAGTGTTTGAGAAAATGTGTGCTCCTTTGTAACCTGAGGGAAGTCAGGCTGAACAGGCACACTTTCCGCAACTTACTGAACCAAAATGCTTTGTATCTGTGGAATAGGCTACAAAGTACATTTGGGACAAAGGGGAATTTTTTTAACGTATTAAATCTATAGCTTCCTCCATGGAGAAAGAGATCAGATTTTCAGTTACCAGGAGGCGGGGGAGAGGGTGGGAACTGGATGGTAGTCAAAAGGTATAAACTTCCAGTTATAAGACAAATAAGTACTAGGGATGTGATGTACAATGTGATAAGTATAATTAACACTGCTGTATGCTATATATGAAAGTTATTAAGAGAATAAATCCTAATTTTTTAAAAAATATTTATTTATTTATTTTTTGGCTGTGTTGGGTCTCTGTTGCTGCGTGTGGGCTTTCTCTAGTTGCGGTGAGCGGGGGCTACTCTTAGTTGCAGTGCGCGGGCTTCTCATTGTCGTGGCTTCTCTTGTTGCAGAGCATGGGCTGTAGGCATGCAGGCTTCAGTAGTTGCAGCACACAGGCTCCCTAGATGTGGCTCGCTGGCTCTAGAGCACAGGCTCAGTAGTTGTGGCGCACGGGCTTAGTTGCTCCGCGGCATGTGGGATCTTCCTGGTCCAGAGCTCGAACCCGCGTCCCCTGCATTGGCAGGCGGATTCTTAACCACTGCGCCACCAGGGAAGCCCTTAAATCCTAAAATTTTTTATCACACATAATTATTTTTCTATTCCTTTAGCTTTGTATCTATCTGAGATGATGGATGTTCACTAAACTTACTGTGATAATCACTTCGTGGTGTATGTAAATCAAATCTTTATGCTGTACACCTTAAACTTATACAGTGCTATATGTCAATTCTATCGCAATAAAACTGAAAGAAAAAATCTATAGCTTCCTCTACTCTTTTCAACTTAATTTAAGGTGTTTAAACAAACCATCTTATAATAATAACATACTAACAATATATAGATCATTTGTTTAAACTACCTTAAATTATATATTGAATACATGTGTACACAGAGAGTAAATAGAGAGTATAAATTTAATAACCACGAGGAATATTATAACTGTGGTGTTTAAGCATAAAAGTTGGTTGTGAGTTTCCTGGGGCCAAGCAAAATGGGAAACATAAGTTCTGTGCCTCTTGGGGTAATGACTACCGGTAACTAGGTGCCTACCATTTCCTGGGTACTCAATTGTCTTTTACGTTTTTTGTTTCGATTATATTACACTACTCTTTAAAATAGCTATTATCCCCACTTAACATATGAGGAAACTGAGTCTCAGAACCACTAATTGGCCTAAATTTATACAACCAGAAAATAGTAGAACCAAGATTCAAAATCAAGAGCTGTCTAAATATTAAACGCATTTTTTCTACCTCTCCTATTAGATAAAAAGACAAACCAATTTCATAACCGTTTTCCTCACTGTAAATTACAAGCGAAACTTCTCCCATGTGACATCATAAATATAGGTGACTTCTATCCATGTTTGGGGAGGGAGAGAGAGGGAGAGAGATTGAGAACGTGTTTTTCCCCTCAGCCAAGACTTTGTAAGTATGAACTGGATATCAAAAGAAAATTCTATATGCTTTCAAGTTGCCATGTGGAAAGAAAAGTTCCTCTCTCCACACACTATATGGTGATTGGATTTGGACACCTGAACCATTCAACTTGACCACTTCTCCTACAGGCAAAACAAGACACCTCCAAGTCCCAGAAAGCTGGGCACAAAGCTAAGGAGCACAGGAGGGTCTCAGGTGGCTGCCAGGTCCCCCAGGAGGGAGCCATCATTCCCTAGGCACCTATGCTTAGGGAATCTGGGGACAAACTGACGCAGTGTGCCACTCTGTGAGTGGGAGAAGACCTGCAATTTCCTGAACAGCAGCCAACCGTGGAGGGAAGCTGTAACTCAGGGCTCCAGGCTCCAGGGGCCGCCATGTACAATGTACCTGGAGATGTGGGCTGGGGAGGTCCTTCGTCAGGGCTCCCAGAGTCCTTATTGGAAACGCTATAGAACCAACATGAAAAGTCACGAACTTGGAGTCAGTGAACCTGCTTATGTCACTAACTACCCAAGTGACCTTGAGCAAGCCATCTAATTCATCTGGGCCTCATCTGCAAATAAAAAAAGTTGACAGGTGATCTACAGGCGCCCCTCCAGCTCTAACTACGTGTATCTACCACAGGAGAAATTGCCTTCCCTCTGACCTTGTAACCGGCCTTCTGGTTTCCATCCCTTTTATACACTTACCTCCAAAATTCTCTTATGAAATACAGCTGTGCTCTTATAACATCTGTAATGGAGCATACAAAACCATCCACGAGGGGGCCCTCTGCCTACTGTCCTTTGCCTACTGCCATGTTCATTCATTCACTCATGTTTTCAATCGTTCTCTCAAGAAATATTTATTATGTATCCTCCACTGTGTCCCCGTGTCCACATTATCCCAAGCATATGCTGTTCCCTTAACACACCAAGCTTTTTTGTGCCTCTGCACTTTTGTTTATACTGTTCCCTTTGCTAGGAATGCCCTTCCGTCATTTTCCTCTAGAGCAACTCTTATTTAATCCAGTACAAAAGTCATCTCCTTTCTGAAATTTCCTGGTGAGCTATCATCTGCTGCGTCTTCTTTAAATCTCAGACCTTGATCATGGTACTTAGCACATCGTTTTGAAATTACATGTGACCACATGTAACAAGATAATATCTTGATACATTCAGAGGCACAATTTTTTCCTCTGCAATGTCCTTCACCTCTATACTTCTCTCACCACTCAGATTGAGGCTTTTCGTGTGTACTACCTTCAGGGTAAAGCTATTACTGCCAAAATGAACAGGGAAAGGAAGATTCATTGCACAGATTTCTGCACCAGTATGGACTTATGGGATTCACAGCAAACTTACAAAGCTGGTAACTATGAGAGAAAATGGTTTTTAGATTCCAAGAGGCTGAGCATTTTAAGTACCAACGTCAATGTTTATACCATAAGTGAATGACTCTGAAGCAAAGAGAAGAGCCCACTTACCAGCTCCTCCATCCCCACCCTCACCTACAGACTAGGTAAAAGTTGCCCCCACTAAAGAGTTAAAAATGGGTGCCAGGCTCCTGCCCGCTGCCCATCCTCAAGCCAAGTTGCAGGTGGGGGTGAGAACTGATGCCCCATCCCCTCTCCGGAACTGAAAGGCAGCAGAACACAGATGTGCCTTGAGCCGGTAGTATAGCAGTGAAGGAGAAAATGTGGTGCATCTGGGCGAGAGAGGGACCAGTGAGCCTCTGAGTGGTAGGGAGACCAAAATCTGGAAGCCCCTGTGTCCTCAAGAAGCACAAGAGATTCATGAAAGTCCACTAGTGATTCCAGATGCAGAGTGACTGCCATGGCCCTAGTGACCAGGGGGTCTGCAGGCGGCCACTACCAAGACCATGGCCCCCGCCATGTGCATTTGTTACTTTTCTTCGTGTCTCCAGTAGCTACCACAGTGGTCAGTAGATGTTCACGTTGTAAAATAATATAGCCAGGAAGACAGAGCAGTAAAGAGTCATAGGGAACACGAGCCCTGTTTGCACCATTTTCTTTAACTCTCCTCCTAACCCCCAAGAACCATTAATAATAGAGGAACTCTCCAAGGCGTGGAAACAGAGATGAGATTGCTGGTTGCCAGGGGCAGGGTGTGGGGGAATGGGGAGATGTTGGATGAAAGGGACACACTTTCATTTATAAGATTAATAAGCTCTGGGGATCTAACGTACAGCCTGGTGACTGTAATTAACAATACTGTATTGTATTCTTGAAATTTGCTAAAAGGGTACATCTTGAATGTTCTTATCACACACACACAAAAAGGAATTATGTGAAGGCATGGAGGTGTTAAGGAACCTTATTGTGGTAATAATATATACATGTATCAAATCATTACATTGTTATCACTTAAATTTACACCATGTTATTTATCAGTTATGTCTCAAGAAAGCTGTGGGGGGGGAAAGCTTATATCACCAAGATCACACACAAATAATAATAATTCTGACACTAGCACTCTGATGAAATACGAAAAAACAGATGACAGGTGTATAGAATTTCATAGTCTTCAGGTCCACAAGGTTCGTGAGTACAAGCTGAGACTGGAAACAAACAACTAAAGTATTTTTCAATCATCAATACTTTATTAATTAGTACTTGATATACTAATTTTTCTCCTACAATTTCATATAATCAATATATCATAAATACATGAACAGTTTCCCTAGAGGTATAAATATCAGGCCAACCTCATCTATATTTAGCAAATGCTTAATAAACAGGTGCTGGATCCTTATCTCCATTCTTCCCGCCCACCCCATCCTGCACAGACCCTCCCACACACTCTTACATTGTGCTTATTTTATTTGTTGCCTTTTGTGGAGCAGAAGCCCATTTTACCAACAGGGCCCCCATCCAATGACGGCATGGCTGGGAGGTGGTCATGATAGCACATAAGCAGAGTAGGTGAGGGTCCTGCATTCTCTTCCATCTATTTTCTGGGGGGGTGGGACATTGGAACATCTCAGGACCGTCTAAAGATTCTGAAGCCCCAGAAAGTTACTCTATCTAATACAGAGCTTTGAGAGTCCCATGCAGATCTTATGAAGAGACCTGGGAAGTGGAGAGAATTGGGAACCACACAGGACTCATGGCAAAGTGCTGGGTAAAGAGGGGCGTTTCTACAGCTTCTTCAGCTGAGCTGATCTGCCGCCCTCAAGCCACGCACGTAGCGGACGATGGGGGTGACACAGGTGCAACCAACAGTCACCCGCACCTTCTCCAGCCGGAAGGAGCGAGAGCAACCCTGGGACTCCCTCCGGAGGACCAGGAACTCTTGCTGGATGGGGACGGAGTTCATGGAGCTGTCTTCCTTCCCCTCGGCGTTGATGCAGCCCGTGTGCCTGCACCGGGCCTCTGCGATCTCGGAGGGGTATCGGTGGGGGTCCCGGGTGACGCTGCAGGAGGAGCAGGGAGAAGCCGATGGTGAGACCGAGGGTGGGAGGCGGGGAAAGATGCACAAAGGATGGGGGCCCCGCGGCACTGGGCGCCCACTTGCAGGGAGGCGGTGCCGGGCAACTCAGGGCGGCAGCGCAGGCGCGGAGCAGACAACCTGGACTCAGACGCAGGCCCGTGGCGGGTGCTTAACTCCTTAGGCCTCAGTTCCCTCAACTTTAAAATGGGGGTTCGCAAATTCGTCTCCTGTGGGATTGTTACCAACACTCGGTGATACAAATGCGTATGAAACGCCACACTGTAAAACGTTGGCATTCCATACATGTTAGATCTTTTAGTTCATTTTCCTTTTCCTTTTTATTATTATAATCATCATTCATCCTTTGGTTAGAGGCTGAACATCACTAGGAGGTCCCCCAGTACACAGTCTACAAAGCCTGCTGCTTGGGAAAGGAAACCAAAGCCCTGGGGGGTTGGTGAATCCAACGCCTTCTTTCAATTTCTCCCTGAATAGCCCCCTTGCCGGGGGGAATAAAGGCAGCAAAGCCAATCCAGCCAGCTGGCAAGGGTACACTCTGGCTTCCCAAGGCAAGCAGTGCGGGCAGCCCTGGAAGCACTGCTAATGGCCCTCGGGCTCTGTTTTCATACTTATATTTAGAGCATATAAATGAGTGCTTCCTATTCCGAGAACCTCCATGTGAGACAAAATCCCAAGTCTGTACCCTGAACATCCTCATCTAGCATCCCTTTCCCAAACTGGCCTTTCTCCTCCACTCTGGCCTCCTCCACACTCCTTGAAGACTGAAATCCAATCTGAGTGGCTCTCTCTGAACTGACTTTTCTGGTTCCCACTTATCTCCATGCAGAGACCATTATGTGGGCTGCTTTAAAGAGTCCTCTCTTCCAGCACAGAAAGTTTGTAAATTCCAAATCCAGGGCTGCGTGAAGCAGAAAAGGGCAAAGCGTCGATGAGAGTTTGGAAGCAAAATAGACCTTCGACCACATAGGAGGACTTAGCCCAAAATAGCAAGAAAATGTGAGCACCAAGGGAAAGTTTTTTTTCAGAGTGAATGTAAGGACTACATTCAGAGTGAATGTAAGGACTATTATTTTTTCTATATTTTTGAAATTTTCTACTTATGGTTAGAATAAATTAACTTGTTTTTCAAAAGAACGTGGAGGTCAGTCTCCTTGGCACATACTTGTAATCCCAGGGGGTGCTGGAGCGGTTCTGGAAGCCGTGTGAGAGGGGAACGCCCTGATTCTGCCTGAGGATGCGGATGTCAACCCTCACAGTGTGGTCCTCCGGAGGGGGGCAGAGGGCAGGATCCCCAGCTTTGGGGGTTTTCCGACCTGCCACCTCCCCCAGGAGGGTCAGCCCCAACGTCAACAGCAGCAGGGACTTGACCTGGAAATAGATGAGAATGGAACTGGTTAGGGACTCTAGTGTCACTTGCTGACAAGAGACAGGTCATGCTTCAGCTGAACTCAGCATCCCTGGGATGGGATCAGGGCTCCTCCCTGAACCTCAGATCCTCACCTGGCAACAGGAACAGTCATAATAAGATACCAGCGTACCAACCTGAGAACTAAACTTATTAGCCTGGTGATTGAGCCCTCCACAGTCCGAGAGCTCCTGAACAGGGAGAAAGACAGATGTCAGGATCTGGGACTGGGTTTAAATCCTGACCTGGTCTCCTCACTGAGCCTCTGCTTTCTCTTCTTTCCAGCCAGAGCATAACACTTGCTTCATAATAATATTCCCAAGATTAAATAAAACGTTCTTTGTAAAGCACCTACAATAAAAATAGGGGCTTAAGAAATGATAACTCTTGCTTTTAATTTCCAACCTCACATCCATGAATCCTCCACAAAACTCTTTGTCCCAGCCATCCCTCCACCTGAAATACACTGCCCCACCCCTATCCATCCAAATCCTCCCCTTCCATCAGGGCCCCACTAGGACTCCGTCTCCTCCAGGAACTGTCCTGAAAGTAGTTCATTCATAAAGCTTTTACCATCTAGCACCCAAGCAGCCCTTCTTTATTGTCTGGACATGCAGTATTTGTGTTCATACAGATCTACACCTATTTGATGGTAAGTTCCTGCAGGAGAACATGTCATAGAACAGGTGTTCCAAAATACTTTCTGGATGAATGAAAGAGCGGGTGAGTGAATGCATGAACAAAACAATCCATTTAAATTAACAACACAGTTAAGCTCAACGCATTAAGAAAAACACCATGCAAAACCAACTATAGCAGAGTTCCAATGACCCATGCTGACTGAAGGAAGCAGAGGCACTAAGGATGCGCAAGAGAGAAATGGAAACTATTTCTCTTTAGCTCCAGAAAATATATTTTTTATACTTACATTGAAATACCCGTTTATCTGGTATTACAGGAGTGCACAAAGAAAGCGTTCAGTGAAGATCTAACTAAAATAAAGGAAGAGCTAAAAATCTCTCCAGCTTCCCTTTCTCACGACCTGCTTTGCTCACCCCACGGTGACCACCGACCCTCTCTGGGGATGGACAAGCCTCATCACCAATACTCAACATAATGCAGACCCAGGGCTGAAAGTGAGTTACTTTCATCCTCAGGGCTCAGTGTCGTTCAGGCTCACACCTTCCATAAGTTAGGGTTGGGAAGGTGCTTAGACATGTTGATTTAAAGGACCTTCTTTTTATCTTTTGCAAGTGCTGGAGGCAAGAAATGATAAGAGTAAACAAAAAGGTCATGGTGTCAAGTGCTGTACTAATGTAGCTGATACTAAAAAGAAGCTGAAAGCAAGATTGACCCAGATAAGCCTGAAAGAGGCTGATTTCCCTCCAGATAATCAGCAGGTGTCTACTTTTGTCTCTTGCAATCATTCATTCATTCAACAACTCTTTCCCGTCTCTGGAGTCAAAAGTCCTGGGTCCATAACTCAGTTCCAGGACTCTTAGTAGCTGTGACTCAGTTTCCTCCACCAGCAAATGTGGAGATTAAATGATAGAACCCATATATAGCATGAAGAGCAGCGCTGGGACGTGGAGAGTATTCAGTATAGGTACTATTGTTAAGTCTACATTGTCCTAATGATACACAGTGGACGGGAAAGATGTGGAATTTGCCCTCACGTAACTTCTGTCTAGACAAAGCACTATGACATTTTAAAAAGTAAAAGGATGCCTGCTTAGACAAGACGGTCCTTAGCTTCCCAACATGCTCAGCTCAACCTTTTACTTACTGCACTGTGAACTCCCGTAAAGAGAACATCTGAACACTTGTCTCCTGAACTCACCTGTGATTCATGCTCACCCCATGTAGGAACATGCTCCAGAACCCGGGCAGCTCCTAGCCCATAAGAGTTTGCCTTACCACCGTATTGAGGAGGTCCTGTGTGCCTGCACCTCCAATTTCTAATCCTATTCTAATGTCCTTTGCCCTGTCATGTTTCTTGCTGACAGTACAACAGATTTCTTCAAAGAAACCAAAAATAGACGTGGCTTTAGAACACAAAACTATCCAACAAATTTGTTTAAACACAATGGCTTTAAATTCAGAAATCTTGCTTCTGAACCATTCAAGGAAAATAATATTACTTGGAGCCAGTAAACCTAGATTCATGTCCTCATTCTTGGGCATACAGTATCCAGTGATGTTAAATCACTTAAATTCATTGAGCTGTTGTTCATCTGCACAATGGGGAAAGTCGTCCCAATCCACTCCCCTGGATTGGTGCAAGACTCAGAGGTAAAAATAATGACATCATTAATATTAATATTTAACATTCTAATTCGAAAAGATACATGCACCCCAATGTTCACAGTGGCACTGTTTACAGTAGCTGAGACATAGAAGCAACCTAAATGTCCATGGGCAGATGAATGGATAAAGAAGATGAGGGGTGTGTGTGTGTGTGTGTGTGTGTGTGTGTGTGTGTGTGTGTATATATGTATGTATATATAGTGGAATACTACTAAGCCATAAAAAGAATGAAATAATGCTATTTGCAGTAAAATGGATGGACCTAGAGATTATCATACTAAGTGAAGTAAACCAGAAAGAGAAAGACAAATACCATATGATATCATTTATATGTGGAATCTAAAATATGATACAAATGGACATATTTACAGAACAGAAACAGACTCACTGACATAGAGAACAAACTTATGGTTACCAAAGGGGAAAGGGGGTGGGGGAGGGATAAATTAGGAGTTTGGGATTAACATATAGACACAACTATATATAAAATAGATAATCAACAAGGACCTACTGTATAGCACAGGGAACTATATTCAATATCCTGTAATAAACCATAATGGAAATGATGGTTTATTTATTCACTTATATATAACTGAATCACTTGCTATATACCAATGTTGCTAATACAACATTGTAAATCAACTCTACTTCAATTAAAAAAAAATTTATTGAATGCTTTCTCTATCCTTATTGGTTGTTATATTAAAATGGCCAAGTTAACTAAAAGCCATGCCTGCATATATCTGCTATTTCAGAGAATAGGTTTAGTCATTCTCAATGGTATCAATTAATCCTTCCGTAAGGGAGATACCGTTTTTATTCCTCTGTACAGATAAGAGGAATAAGAATGCACAGAGAGGCTAAGTAACTTACCCCAAATCCCACACTTAGTAAGTGGTGAGGCCAGGTCTGTCTGACTCCAAAGCCCATGCCCCCTAACTACTGCACTTGGCTGCATTTCTTACCATCTCTAAAACAATATATGAATATAACATAGTATTATCATCACCATATGCCATGACCTCTTATGAAATCCAATCTCTTTTAAGTTGCATGGCTTGTAAAAAGAGAGAAGAAAAGGAGTATTTAAACCAATAATATGGTGAGTGGTTTCCCAAGCCCTGCTTTCATGCTGCTGTATTTTAAATTCTTCGAAGGTCTTACCTGACGAATGCCAGGTGAGATTCTAGACCCAGGGGATGCAGATTTCCATCACATTAACATGTTTCTCTCCTCCAGGAGGAAGGAGACAATGCAAAAATGATCAGCTCTCAGAGATGTGTCAAATGTCTCTCCCATAGGAGCTGTCCAAGTGCATCACCAGGTGGTTTCACTCCCTGCATCCAGGGCACTCCTTGTCATCTGCTCATCTTGGGGGAATCATTACCCCTATTGGGGCCCCAGCTTCCTTGGTTAAAATCAACATGTACAGATCCTAAAAGTCTGGCTAAGCTCCCCATGAGATGAGGGCCAACTTAACTCTACAATGGTGGCCACAAGAGAGACCATGTCCAGTTTGTGATGTCAAGAACTTCAAACGCTAACACCAGCTATGCCAGAGCCATCGGTGAAGAGCTATGGTTTTACACCCCATTATAATTTCTGGTTATTTTTTCTTTTTCTCCACCAGACAAGGATCAGCGTTAAAGTCAGCTCTGTTTTTTAAAGAAATGACTCCCCAAAAGACCCCAATCTAGCATCATTCCTTATAGATCTGCTTTCCTGAAATCCTAGGGATGACCAACACAAGAATGATCCTGACTACTCACCACGGCCACGTCACGCAGGAATGTCATTGTCACTTTGCTCTGGTCACCTGTTTCGTGCAGGAAGCTCTTTCTGTGCTGTGTTGCCTTCTGTGTGCCCGTGTGGTGTCAACGAGAGCACTGTTGGTTTTATAGCAATCTCTGTCCTTGTTTCAGTTGACCTGCTTACTGTCTAACTTGTGGTTGCCCCAGAGTTACTGACGAATGTAGTGTTTTTTTCTTTTCCTATTCCACTTCCTGAAGGGGAATCGAAGGGGGACCCTAAAAAGGGATGATGAAAAAAGAATCAAATCTTCCTCTTCTTCTGCCCCACTCCCACCCCCATTGTCCTCACACTACAGCAAATTTTCTTATGTACTACAGAGATGAACCAAGTGACAAACTGCTGTCATGATCTTTCATGTTCTTCCACAAAATGGCTAAGAACTCTAGTCACGCACCTTACATTCTACTTTCCAGTCATGCAATGTAAACTGAGATTTAAGTGGATAAGTCATCCTTCGAGGAGGCTTGGTATTAAACAGAGGACTATCTTTAGCTCCGCTTCATGAATGGAAAAAACAAAACCAGAGAAATGAATGGCATCAGTGAGAGATTCAGAAATTATATCCCAGGCAGTTAGTTTCATGGTCTCCCTGAACTAATTCTGTTTTAACCCCATGGTTAGACTCCTACCAGTGTTTGACAGATTGATAATCATTACTTATACAACATATAAACAACTATTATTTTGGCTGTGTCTGACTGAAGATGGTTTGATTTTTTAAACTAAATGGATTAGCAAGTAGAACCTTTAAATGCTCTGATGTGTAATTTTAAATGACTTGCAAAAATGTTAATTTATCTTAGTTCAGTTCAGGTCAACATTTATTAAGCACTTGCTGTATGCTGGGCATTATAGCCTAGGGATACACAGACATTTCTGAAATAACAATAACTTACTCTTTTTAATGCCCATTAAGATCAGGTAAAATTACACATGCTCTGTTAATAAGGCAGGGCACATTCTAGCAGGGTAAGGTTACTCTCCTCCATCACGTGTTTGAACAAGTTTGCCCCATTTTCTTTAAATGTAGGAAATAAAGAGGAAACAGCTCTTGGGCTCATGAAGCCCCTCCGAGATTGATCAAAATTCTTCTGTGATCATGAGCCTTTCACCCATGTTTCTCCTCCCCATGCCTGTGCGTTCTTCTCTACACCTCTCCTCTGGGGCAATCAGAAATGTAACCCCCCTAAGAAGACCTCCTTGAATCACCGTTCCCTCCCTCATTACTCTGTGCTCATCTTTAGTCTACCTCACACTTGCTTACATGTTTTAGGATGGTTCTCTGGGGTCTTCATGGACTTGGGGTAACTTCAGTTCCCCCCAGTAATCTCTGCCAGCATCCTTCTCTAAATATATATCCCCAAGTATACAATCTAAATTAAGACAGTGTATATATACAATGGAATATTACTCAGCCATAACAAAGAATGAAATAATGCCATTTGCAGCAACATGGATAGACCTGGAGATTGTCATACTGAGTGAAGTAAGTCAGAGAGAGAAAAACAAATACATGATATCACTTATATGTGGAATCTAAAAAAAAAAAGTGGTACAAATGAACTTATTTACAAAACAGAAATAGAGTCACAGATGTAGAAAACAAACTTATGGTTACCAAGGGGGAAGGGAAGGAGAGATAAATTGGGAGATTAGGACTGACGTATATACACTACTATATATAAAATAGATAAGTGGTAAGAACCTATTGCATAGCACAAGGAACTCTACTCAATACTCTGTAATGGCCTATATGGGAACAGAATCTAAAAAAGAGTGGATATATGTATATGTATAACTGTTTCACTTTGCCGTACAGAAGAAACTGACACAACATTATAAATCAACTAAACCCCAATAAAAATTAATTTTAAAATTAATTAATTAAGACAGTACATTTTCTATGCATACACCAATTCAAGACAAGTCCCCTAGGCAACCCCTTCAGGGGGTTTCCCTGAGCCCATCTTATAGAGAATTTTCAAGGCCTCTCTGGATACATTCTTCCATATACTCCGTGAAGCTGACACCGTGAAATCAAGAGTCATGTTTTCAGATTTGCTTGTATCACACAAGCTATCAAAGCAATATGTGCAATAGACCCTTAAAAGCATATTAAGTTGAGTGGGCTGAATCACTCACTTTCTGCAGCAGTCTCTTCTCCATGCAGAGCCATACCTCAATGCAGAGAAGACCACAGCAGCTCTCCTGAGAGAAGAAACAAGGAAATCACCTTGAATTAAGAATGCCTGATTCAATACAGAAGGATTTGCTGGTTGCAGAGAAAATTAAATAATTTTTTTTTATGTAAGAAGGAAGCAACATTGAATTTTTATGTGCCCAATGGTCACAAAGTTTTCCCCCATCAAGGTAAAACTAACTAACTTATCAGGATGTCAAACTAGTAATCAACCATCACCAAGTTTGAATTCCATCAGTGGATCCAGATCATTCTTTCTTCTAACAATAATAAACCCTTCTTATTTGGGGACCCAGTAATAAATATATGATGAACACACAGCTGATTGTGGTGGAAGCCCTTCACTAACTGGCCCTGTACCACTTGTGGCCCAAGCTGCTTCTGGCTTTAAGAGTTTAAATAATCCAAGTGGAGCTATCATTCAACACACCAACAGCTACAGCACTCTACACACAATTCCAAGGGCCCACAGAAAAAGACAGCAGGAAGCTCTGTAGTGGTATGAATGAGTTACACACAGCCTCCATGTCGTAAAATATTACAGCTGTTCAAACATTCGAGTAAGCAAGATTTTTGTATGCCCTCCCATGTTCTGGAAGCCGTGCTGCATTACAGGTAATAGACTGTACTAGTAGAGTCTCTACCTTAATGAGTTTAAAATATAGTTATGGAACGAAAGCAAACACACGTATATTAACCAATAAGATAACGACACGGGATTGTTGGATATATTGAGAGCTAAATGAACACATTTAGTTTTACAAATCCAACCCTCAAGAGGTTTCATCTTCACTCAAGAAAGGGGAGTCTAAACATTTGCAAATATTTAATTTAATGAGGACATACATTCATAATTAAAATCTTTTTACACCGTAGTTTGAATTAATGTATTTTATATTATTTTGCAGTAAAACATAATTCAGATTTCTATAGGCCTTAAAACCACAGACAGTGCTTCCTATTTGAATTGTCTTCTGTAACAGATTTCACTAAAATTGGACCAACTTGAAAGAAAGAAAGAAAGAAAGGAAGGAAGGAAGAAAGAAAGAAAAGGGAGTCTAATCAAGAAGTGTTGGCACAACCTAGCAGTATACATGTGGATACAGAAATCAATGCCTAGAAGTGAGGGGCTTCCACAGCAAAAGGCTGAAATGGTGGCATTGTCCATGGTGGTCAGGTGGTAGGCTGTGATGACAATGAAATTGGAAGCTAGATAAATGATGACCAATGTTATGAATGGCAAAACATTTGGTAAAATTATTGCCTGCAGTAACTTGAGAGGCAGATATTGTACCTAGAGGTCCAATAAGAGCTCTAAAGGAGGACACTGGGAACAGAATGCCAACTATGTGTGTTGGAGGTTATTGTCTGCATTTGGTGAGGTAACACAAGAAAGACATGAGCTCAGGAAAGAGTAGGCAGGTTTGCAAACAAAAATGAAAGAGAATGAAGAGAGTCCAGAAATTCAGAGCCTTGCAAGGTTGGAAAAAAAACAACTATTTCTATCCCCCCAAAGCAAAAGATATGATTGGAAAGGCCTCTGAGGTAGAAGTGCCCAGTAAAACCTTTCAACCAAATACATTTCCTACAAGCGGGAATCAAAATGAAGCATCTGGAAATTCCTTTATGTAGGTAAGAGGACTCAGGAAAAAACAGTGTAAGGGTAGAGTTCTAGTAATCTACCATTAAATCAAGACAGGGAGAGTTATACTTGCCATCACTATTTCAGATGCAGCCAAAGAGCATATTGGGGGGGAAACCTCCCAGCTGGGTGGAGCCAGCAACCACAAAGAGTACTGGGGAGGTGAGCCCTGCTCACAAAGCAGAATCTGGGTCTGATCAAAACACATCCCACATGCCCTGGCTAAGGGAGCCCCACAATGTTAGCCAAACAGGATTCCAAGGTTGTAACAGATCAAACCTACTGCGTGCACCTCCCATTCTTTCTCTCTCTAAATGGAAGTGTTTCATCCTAGTCTAAACTGACTGAGAGAGACCTTAAAATTTTTACAGGATTTTCTGCTTATTCTCACTGTTTATCAGAACTCTGACTTCTTATTAAAATAGCCAGTTAAACAATGTTATCATATAACAGGTTTAAAGAATATTGATAAAGAATTAAATGCAAAATATAAATTATCACTATCTAATTATCATTATCATTCTTATTATCATTCACTATCTTATTCACCAAACAAAAGCTATTAGTATATAATTTACTTTAACTCCAGTCTTTTTTCTAAATGAAATTAAAACACGCCTTTCTAATTTCCCTGAAGCACTGATTTATGTTAGAGTCAGACCTTCTGAATATGGGTTAAAACATTAGGTCAGAATGGCCTCAAAGCATTATGGCTTTTATTCCCAACCTTCTTGCAGCTCTCCTCGTCATCAAGCACAAAAATTCTTCCCCCTTTTAGGCTATTCAAACTAATTAAATATAAGGTTTATTTGCCTTTTCAGTCCCTAGATCATTTAGAAAGTCCATGTCCCATTCCCTTTCATAACCCTACTTCTCCGTCCCCTATTGAAGAAAAAACATGGAGCATCCTTATAACTATAAAGCCACAGACCCTACAAATCCACATAATTCTTTTTTTTTCCCCCTTTTAATACAAACGACTGTTTCCAGTTTCAGGATTCTTTGCATCCATTACTTCATGTTTACCTATTTGTTTGAGTCAAATATTCAAACCCATTATGTACTTAATAGAACCTCCATAAAATCACACTCCATAGCAACCAATTCTTTTTTTTAAAGGTCAACATATTTCCACTGTGAAAAGATTTTCAAGAACAAAACAGCTTTACTTTTGGGTTAAAAATCAGAGTTCATTACAATGATTATTTTTCAGATGAAAATGCTGCGCCAGGGTCTTCACATGCCGAGGTTTGTGGGCATAGGAATTATTTGGGGCTTAGACACAGAAACCTTCTCTCTCTCTCTCTCTCCCTCCCATCCTCCCTCCTTCCCTCCCTCCCTCCCTCCCTCCCTCCCTCCCTCCGTGTGTGTGTGTGTGTGTGTGTGTGTGTGTATCTGTCTATTGTCTAAAAAACAGTGTAATTCCTGATCTTCTGATGAAAAAGTGAAGAATCTGTGAAAGAGTTACAGGGAACAGAAATGAAGGCAGGGGATTGGAGGCAAAAGCTGAAAAAGAGAAAAAGTATCAGGTTGGGGGAAGACTTAGGAAAGCAGTTTCCCAGAGTGCTGTGTGAGAACCCTGGATGGAAGAGGGTTGAGGTCACTGGAGAAAGTTCCAGATCAAAAGCAGAACCCCTCAATTCTGAATCTATTCTATGAACCGTGGAGCTGTGTGCACCAGAATTTTATCTCCTTATTAAAAAAAACACCATTTATTAAATGCCCACTCTGCGCCAGTCGCCATGCTGGGTACTTAACATGGATAAGAAGAAGAAAAATAAAAGTACTATCCATAAAAGAAGAAAGTCATCATGACAGTGTCCTCCATCCAGCAGTGCCGTGAACTTCATGTTAGACAAAATGACACTTCTGTTTTTGAAAGAACTTACCTTAGGCCTTATTGGAAGCACAAAGATAGAGCCTATCTCTATCCAGGGTAAACACAGAGAGGGAAGTTCTATTCTTCCACGGTGGAAACAGAGAAGGAAATCACTCTACATACAAATAACAAGAACTTGAGTTATCACCAGAGAGAAGAGAAATGGAGAGAGATACCAGTTAGAAACTTCAGTAGCTGACACAGCAAGGGAACTTTAAAGAGTCATGAGCCTAGTATTCAAATTGTTTCCATGTCTACATTGTGCCTTAATTCTCTTCCATTATTACCACATCTAAAATAAAATTCTTTACATGCAAAACAGTCCTATGATGTCCACACAGCAGCAAAGAGATGTGGAAAGAAAAGGCAGCCTCAGGAGAGGAAGCAGCAGAAATGGGTCAACAAGAATTTGGAATGAGAAAGTAAGCACCAGCCCCACCCCTGCCATCTAGCTTGCCAGAACCTGGGAGCTTGTTAAAAAGGCACAATCGCAGTTGATGGTTGTTAACCAGACTTATCGTGGTGATCATTTCACAATATATACAAATATAGAATCATTGTTTTATACCTGAAACTAATATAACATGTCGGTTACACCTCAATTTGAAAAAAGAAAAAGTAGCAAAGTTTGCATTAGAAGAAAATAGATAATAAATATGTGGAAAAAAACCCAGTTTAACCTCAAAAGCAATCAAAGTAATGCAAACTAAAATAGAATTCCATATTTAGGCTATCAAACTGGCATAGATTTTTAACCATGAATATTAATAGGAGAATAGGAAAAAGGGGCACTTTCAGGTATTACAGCTGGGAGTGTATTGGTACAACTTTTGTAGGGTATTTAATAATATGAAGCAAAAACCTAAAAAAAATGTTCTACCCCTGGGAATTGTTCTAAAGAAATAGGGAAGTACCCAAAGACCCACATACAAGGATATGCAGTGTGGGAAAATTAAAAACACCCTAGATTTCTAACAGTAGAATAATGTCGATAGTTCAGTGAATTGTTAGCATGTATATATGGTAAAACCTATGTAGCCACTAGAAATTGCTTTCCAAGAAAATTTAATAACTTTAAAAATACCTTTTTTGTAACAATTTTTGAAAATATTAAGATACGGTTCTTCATATAAAGCATGACATTCCTTTGATGTAGATACAAACACACTATGTACATGTATATGTATATCTGTATGTGTGTGTATATGTGTAAATAAATGTACGCTCAGAAAAAAGCCTGAAAATATATGCAAAAAATAAATGCAGAATCTCGGGCCCTCACCCCAAACCTATTGAATCAGACTCTGCCTTTTTACAAGATTTCCAAGTGATTCTCATCACATGAAAGTCTGGGCTGCGCTGCTTTAGGGAACATTAAAGAAAGTGCGGGATTTCCTATAGAATTACAGCAGGGCTCACTGGACACATTCCGTTTTCTGAAGCTGAGAAATTGAGAGTCAAGTACACTTGAAAAGTGATTGGGATAAGAAAATCAGAGCCTTAAATCTCAGAGCTGCACTCCCTCGAAGCTAAGAACCATACACCTCTTCTACTCTGCAAGGTTCTTTGGCAAGGGTGGGGATGGAGAGACCAGGAAATTGAGGTCTTTCCATGTTGAAATTCAGCAGCAGCTGCTTTGGGTTGACCTGATCGAGCCACCCACAGGCGAGCTACAGGCAACTCAGGGTTTCGTGCAGACTTTCACTTACTCATCAGCCAAGCTATTCAATAATTTCCTGCATCAAGGTGAATGGAATTAGTCAACTGACGACCAGAGCATCATGCCCAGGGAAAGCCCAAGTGGGTGTCTGTCAAATGCTGTCCCGTGTTACTGGCTTCCTCCCACGAAAACCCTCAGCTGTTTCCACCAGGGTTGTACAGGAACCAGGGATCAGCAACGTTTGCTCCTGGACTTTCCCCCAGTCCCATGCTGACAACCCACAAAGCTCTGGGGCGGTGAACTGGGACGGAGGGTCTTGCCCCAGAAAGACGAGCTTGTACTCTACTCTTGCCTCTCGGTTGGATGACCAATTCCTTAGACATTGGCCTAAATCTGATGCATGGCCCCAACCCAGTTTGTTAAAGGAAGTCACCCTCCCAAACCTTCCGCATGAAAGAACTTCATTTTCCAGCTTCTGCTCCACAAAATGTGTGGTATTCCTGAGGCCTCATCCTCTGCAGGCCAGGTCCTTTTTCCTGGAAAGTTCATTTCAGTTCTTCTGCTCATTTAGGCTCTACCCAAACTCCTGGACTGTTCCTCAAAGTCTGTGTCCTCTGACCCAAAACCCACTAGTGTCTGTCCCTCTTCTGAACTCTCCACTTGCTCTCGTGGAATTTCATTTAGCAATTACTAGAGACAACTTTTCTACCATCCACTTGAACAGCTATTTGTATGTGCTTTGGCTTTTTACGTTTTCAAATGCTTGTTCCTAATCTGCTCTCTGGATCTTAAACTCTTTAAAGGAGACACCCGTGGCTTCTGCACACCCCCATCCCAGCAAGTACACTACCCATGGCTGGTGCTCAGTGAAGACTTACTCACTTGACCCGATTTAATTTAATGTTCATACTAAGTTCTTAGTATGAACATTAATTAATTTCTTCTTCCACCCACTTTCTCGCTAAAGAGGGGGATCAGAATATGCCACCACAAAAGGCGCCACTTTGGCATAAGGATTCATCTGAGCTGAAGGCAATTGAGAAACAGCAGACTCACGAAAAGCTCTCGGCCGTCCCCCTTTCTGTCTAAAAACCAGGCATAAATTTCCTTTTGTAAAGGTAACAACTTTCCATTTGTAAAGGAAGTTTACATATTTGAAAGAGGGGGACAACTCTTATGGATGGAAAAGGCACTAACTTGAGTCTGCATAATAAACCTTACTAAATAACCCTTATCTTTGATTAGCTTCCCCCATATACTTAGCTTCCCTTAATCTACTTCCCCTAGAAGTTCAACACTCCCTCCTTCCTTTGTCTAGTTATATATCCACAGTTTATGACTCTTTGTTAAAATGGTATCTAAGCTGCTGGGTCTAACTGCTTCTTTGAATCTTCACTTCTTTTCTACAAAGGCCTCTGTATGCACACATAATAAATTCTTTCTCTGGTGATCTGGTTTTGTCAGTTTAATTTGCAGGACCCCAGGGACTAAACCCAAGAGGGTAGAGGAGAAAGTTTTTCCCCTCCTTCATTACTTTCAATTCCTAATAGATCAGATAACTTTTAAAAAATCTTATTTAAAGGGGGATATTTTGGAGAAAAGAAAACTTACAGACACAGAATATTATTTTCAAGTATTTAGAAAATTTTTAAAAGGGAGAGGGATTGTACAGTCACCAGAAGGTCACACTAAAGCTTGATAAACATATGGTGGTGACATTCCAGAGAGGAATGGTACACCAGGGGGCTCTGTTTGAACGGGACCATCTCCAACTTCTCTTTCAATTTGGGGATCCTATGAAAACCAAAAAAATATGTATTGATATTTTAATTAAACACACCCACAATCTCAGTCTTAGGAGTAGAGGTGTGTGTGCATATCCGTTTTTGTGTGTGCACATCCGTGGGAGATAGGGACTAACATAGCTTCAGTTTTCTCCTCTTTTACTGGAAAGCAGTCGCATGACTCAATTCGAATAATTCTGTGTCATCACTGCATGTTTCCCATGAAAATACAGGCTAAGAAGAGAATAAAATGGAGGGGAGGAGGACCAGAAAGAAAGGCACTGAAACAAGCACACTTCTGAGAAATGTGTCACTTTCACTCTTGCGTGGACTGACTCAGAAGGACGAATGAATCTCGGGGTTCTCCTACTGTTCCTAGAAACGCTGTAGAACGACAGGATGAAATAGGTTTCCCGTGAGAGGCAGTTCTTCATCCTTGCTTGCTGAGGCAAGGGGATGAAGGATGCCTGAAGGAGAAGGTGGAGGAGAAGGAAATCAATATCTACCTTACATGGTAGATAAAGCCACACAGCTAACAAAGCATTTTCATGTCCACGATTTTATCTGATTCACACAACAAACCCATAAATCTCTCCATTTCACAGGTTAAGAAATTGAGACAGAGTGCACGGAAACTGTCCAAAGCCACACAGCGATTAAATAGCAGAGCTGAAATTCAAACCCAGGGCTTTGATTCTGAGCCCAGAGAAGGATAAATAACTTTCTCCAGATGCAGGCTGGAGAAAATTTGAAACACAGGCACCCAGGCCATGGTGGAGAGTGAAGAGTTGTCAGAGGACCAGACTTGCAGGGTGAGCAGCATCTTCCAAGCGACGCCTGCCCTGGAGTCAGGACACCTGAGCCACTCTGCCCATCCTTTGAAGAGGATGGGAAATGAAACCAGTCTTCTATTTTTTTTTTTTTTTTTGATCCTGAACACTTTTTAGCCTTTGCACATTGTCTTACGCACATTTATCGGTGTTTTAACAAGATAAATGAACAAGCAGCCAGATGGTTTCAATGACAGCTCTTAAGATGCCTCACTCTACCAACTTTTTACCTCTGGTTCTCAAAGATTATATAGTGGTAGAAAGTTGCCTTTTCTGCATTTGCTATGTGTAATGATAGGAAGAATTTCTAAGCCACTTACATATCACTGAATTGCAAGTGTTACTGAAGGTATGATATGAGAAGTGAATGGTATGAGATCATAAAAATTAATTTCAAATTCTAACCAGAGTAAATTTGGCAATTTTAAAAAGGTGAGAGTGGGAGTGGAAATGATATCCAATAAACTGTAATGGAAAAGAATATGAAAAAGAGTGTATAGGGACTTCCCTGGTGGTCCAGTGGTTAGGACTCCATGCTTCCACTGCAGGGGGCACGGGTTCAATCTCTGGTCAGGGAACTAAGATCCTGTAAGCCACATGGCACAGCCAAAAAAAGAAAAGAAAAAGAATGTAAATATATGTATAACTGAATACTGTGCTGTACAGCAGAAATTAACACAACATTGTAAATCAACAATACTTCAATAAAATTTAAAACAAAAATCAAATGGCCTTGGGTTTAGATCTAGAATCCACCATCAACTAGCCATGAGACCCTGGGCAAACTATGTAATCTTACTCTAAACCTATTTCCTCCTCTGTAAAATTCGGATCATAAAACCCACCTCACAGGATTGCAGGGAAGATTCATGGAGATAATTTATGTGGTGCCTAGTCTATAGTAAGCCCTTAACCATGATAGTTGTTATTAGCAGGGCCAACCCCCTCCCACCTGTCCCAATCACCAAGTGCACAAAGAAGCTGTTTCTGGGAGTCAGAGTTTGCTTGGAACAGCATGCCTAGGTTAACTCTAACTTGCTTAGTTTTTTTTTTATCAACAAAGTTCAACGTGACAGGTTGAATTTTTGCACTTCTTCTGTAGTAAGATTTTTAGAAATCTGACTTTCAAAGTTTTAAAACTACTAATCCCTAAATTCCTGTGGTATATGAATCTCAGTCTTGCTGATACCACTGGATATGTTGTGAAGTGTCACCTTTAAACTGGTTTTAAAGTTCACCCAAAGTAAATTATAGTAGTTATATTAGGGTATGTTGTGAAGTGTTATGTTGTGAAGTGTCACCTTTAAAACTGGTTTTAAAGTTCACCCAAAGTAAATTATAGTAGTTATATTAGGGTATGTTGTGAAGTGTTATGTTGTGAAGTGTCACCTTTAAAACTGGTTTTAAAGTTCACCAAAAGTAAATTATAGTAGCTATATTAGGGTGGTAAGATAATTTTTTGTTCTCTGTTTTCCTAAATACTCCATGTTGTTTTATTAGTCGTAATTATAGTTTTTAAAAATAGAACTATGCCCATAGTTCTAAATTCCAACTTTAGGCTATGTTTTTGGAGATTTTATCAGCTTTGTCATCGCTCTCATTCAGGACTCCATCTACTTAAATTAGTAGAATAGCAGCATGAGCTGACCTTTCTATGTCAAGGTTAAATGTTGGAAACTTAAATGTAGGAAGGCTTAGCTTGCTACAAAAGTACTTGCTGGGAGAACTATTATCAGAAGGGTAATTCTTAGCAGAGGCTAATATCCTCCTACAGGCTATGGAAAAATACTCAGAATTTCATAGTAAAAATATTTAGGAAAAGAATTTAGAATCTTAATTCTCTCCCTTGAGGAATAACTGAAGAGAATGAGGTAGGATTCCATGCTGGTTAATAATGGACCAGGCAGAAACCGGCATTCATCACCGAGGCAGCAGACCCAAAAAAGAAAAGGAACTAGGTTTATATTTCAGCAAATTAAAATGGGGTTAAACAAAAATTAATTTTATTCTAAATTTTTTCTAAGAATTAAATACAATTCCTTGAGATAATTGGAAACATACTGGAGTTCCACCCACAAAATCGAGAAGCACAAATATTACTATCCTCAAAAAGTATGTTTAATAGGATGGTCGACTCATTCTGACCTGCCTGCCAGGGCTAACATGTCTTCTGGGTAGAACTGACACTGGGTGTCTCATGCATTACCAGAAGGGACCTCAGAAATCACCTAGTTCAACCACCTCCTTTTCCAGATAAAGAAACCAATAAGGAAGCGGCTTGGCCAGCCTGGCACGTTAATCAGCCACTTACTGCCAGAAAGGAACTCAAATGCAGGGCCCCTGCTGCCCAGCGCAGGGCTCACTTCCTCTGCCAGCGTTAGGCTCTCTGGCGAGATTTCCTGCGCATACAGAACCAGGGCAAAACGTCCCACCTCCCCTCTCCCCTCCTGGGGAGCAGAAGTGGTGGCACGTGGCTCCTGGGGAGGGCGGGGAGAAGATGCGGGGAGGGAAGGACTCAGAGTGGTGTGAGGATGGAACAGCCGGGCAGCCAGCACACAGGTGACCCTGGCACCTGCCTGATTCCACGAACTACACCCTTTGGGGAAACTTCACCCCAGAAAAAGTCTGGAGTCAGTAGGACAGCTGGTGTAGTTTGAAAACTCAGGGAAAATGAGGACAACCTATTGATTCTTTGGTTTCGGGGAGCCCTTCTCCTCTTTTTTTTTTTTTTTGTGGTACGCAGACCTCTCACTGTTGTGGCCTCTCCCATTGCGGAGCACAGGCTCCGGACGTGCAGGCTCAGCGGCCATGGCTCACGGACCCACATGCTCCGCGGCATGTGGGATCTTCCCGGACCGGGGCACGAACCCGTGTCCCCTGCATTGGCAGGCGGACTCTCAACCACTGCACCACCAGGGAAGCCCCCCTTCTCCTCTTTTTCTTCCTCCTCCTTGTTGTCCTGATGACCCCACCTTGCAGGGCTCTTCTGAGGCCTGAGGTGACACTGCCCACCCGGGGCAGGCTTCTGTCCCTGGGAGACGGCTCAAGAGCCCATTGTCACAAGCCGAGGCAGGGGTCCTCCCTGCAAGACGGGCCTGAGTCAGAGCCACAGGGACCATCGAGGAAAGCGTGGAAAGGCAGGGAAAGGGACCGAGCTCGGGGATTCAACACAGGGAAATCGTTTTAAATGGTTTTGATCAAAGGATTGTGGGCTTTTTAAAACACATCAAAATGAATCACTTTGAAAAAAAAAAAAAAGAATCACTTTGTTTTAGTGGAACCAGGAATTTGAGGTGATAATGGCAGTACCATGGAGTATTTCCCTGCCGGCTAGCACCTACCAGCTGCCCTCAGTCACCTCACAAGCACCCTGCAAAGGCAGGAATTATCCCCATTTTACAGATGAATTAACCAGCAGTTCAACACTTGAAGTTATTCGGTAAGCGGCAGAGGACTAGATTCCTGCCACACTTACCAATTGTCTGTTTTGACAACTCTCTCATACTGACACTTCATTTATCCAGGAGGGTTAAAGAATAAGGATAAAATTTTTCAAGATACAACTGATTTCTCAAAGCCCCACAAATTATTTGAACTCTTTCAGATGGCAAACCTAAATGGAAACAGACTTCTCCTTTGGAAGGAAGCACGTGGATAAGGAAGTGTGTATTCCCCCCCCCACCCCGGTGAATCGGGGCCACCACCATGATCTCTGCGAAGCCACAGTGATGCCCTCAGGGGGCACTGACCCACAGACCAGTTCACCCCTGCCCAGCAGCCTCGTTCATGTCCCTGCAGCAGGAAGATGGGGCCTCTGGACAATGAGTAGGAATATTTCCTTTAAATGCTTAGCAACCTTCTTATGTTGCTTAAGTTGGGAAACAACACACACAAGTTTTTAGAAGGTCAACGTGAAGATTCCCTGAGTTCCTAAGAGTCAGGTTATTTAGTACAATTGACATCCCTTTTGACGACTGAATACAGTGTGCTACCTTCCGTTCTTGTGGCTAAACGTGGCATTACAGCTGTTGCTGAATCCGGTATGCACCTAATTACTCTCCCACCCTGTGCCTCAGTTTCTTCAGGTGTGAAGGAGAGAGGACAAAAGTCCTATTGACAAAGCGTTTAGCCTTTCAATAAGGAAATGCTCATCTGAGGGGACCCTAAAAGCCCCTAGCTCTTCTTCCTACAGCACCCCATCGGAAGCTCCCGCCTCTTCCTGATAGCCTCCCTCATGGCCCCTCAGTTCCTTCCGCTCTCACTGTGTGCACTCTCCTTTGGCATATAAATCATATTTTGTAGTTTTCAACTTTTCACTGACACATTAGACGTATATATACCCCCAGCCTGGAGGTCTCCAGAGCATCAGGTCCTCCATTTGCACCCAGCACAATGCAGGACTCGCTGCCGGTGTGCAATTGCGTCCAGTTCCTCCGCTGGCACCACTGCCCGCTCCTTGGACTGTACTCTCTAGAGCTCTCCCAACAGGACTTGGATTTCACATCTGTGGAAAAACCAGGAAGATGACCCTGAACTCTCACCTACTGCCTCATGGCCTCAGGGTAACAGGCTGCCCTCAGCAACAAGGAAGCAGCTCCCGGATCTTATGGCTGGGAACCTGCACAGCCTCTCCTCAGAGCAGTTCCAAACCAGGTGACCCAGGCCCGTCATCAAGTCACACTTTTTTTTTCTTTTTATTTAAGTAACCTCAAAAGTTCTTCAGAAGCTACCTAAACCATACAGAGGATAGAAGTCCCGCCCTGGCCCCTCCACAAACTTCTGTGCAAACAAACTAACAAACCCTAAGGGCTGGACAACAGGTGTTAAGAGGTTTCATAAAGGGACTTCCTTGGCGGTCTGGGGGTTAAGACTTCGCCTTCCAAGGCAGGGGGTACAGGTTCCATCCCTGGTCAGGGAGCTAAGATCCCACATGCCTCTCAGCCAAAAAAACAAAACATAAAACTGAAGCAACACTGTAACAGATTCAATAAAGACTTTAAAAATGGTCCACATCAAAAAAAAACCTTTAAAAACAGAAACGTTTCATAATGCTCCTGTAAGGGGATCTCTTAACGGGCAAGAATTCACATGATTTTGAGGCATCTGATGTATTGGGTATTATTTCTCCATGAAGGGGCTTTGATTCCTGCTCAGAAAAGCCTGGCAAAGGGTCAACTCTCCCGGACTTTCACTCACTGGCCTCCTGCGGCTGTTTGGGTTTGCAGCTTTAACCAATAAATGCTGGCATCCCTGAGGAAGAAATCTGCCCAGAGAAGGCCTAGCCCCCAGAGTGCAGTTGCCTGCTGCCACCTTGTGGTGACTCAGGCCAAACGCGGGCAGCCCATCCCGCAGGGCGGAGCTTTCAAGGAAAAAAACCACAATTAAATATGTCCATAAAATCACACAGTATTAAGGTCACAATGGGTAAGTTTATTCAACGTCTTGGATATTTGAGTCTAAAGTACGTATAAGTCAACTAGTGCTACTGCAAAGCAAGCTTTCTTGGCCTTAGGACTTGCCTCAGAGCTTCTCTCCATCAGCACAGAAACACCCAAAGTCTGTTCTAGACCAAAGTGCTCGGGGGTGGGGGGATAAAAAGCCAACACAGAAAGGATGAACAGAAACCAGCTGTGCCCCCCAAAATACTCAGAAGTCATGTTACCTACAGCGAACAATGGTGTGGCTTGTTTGGGGAGGGGCCGTGAGGAGTGTGGTCCAGTCTTTTGCAGTGAAGATGCATCGTCTTCATCCTGCGCACCTTCTGCTTCTCTTAACCCTGAAGCAGCTTTCATGACCCATCCCCAGGCTTCCACCAAGCACTGCCTCCGCTTGGTCATCCGTCCTCCACTTCAGTTCAATTCAACACTGACATTTAGGGAATGAACGCATAGGCTGGGGGGAGGGGGAGGAGGAAATGGGAAGAAACTTTCTTGGCCGAACCCCACCGTCCACAGACAAGGGCCCTCAGATGAGGAAGACGATGCCCTCGGAGACCATGACCTGGTTGTCATCCTGCATCCTGCTCAGCGCAGCCTGGATCTCCGCAGAGGAGAAGGGCTCTTCGTTGTCCCGATTGATGGATTCTGTGAGGCGACTCATGCCCACCGACTGTGCGTGAGCTTCCTGGAACACCTCCAGGAGGGCCGCCTTGAAGGCCTTCAACCTGCCCAGGACAGGAGAGACAGGGTGAAGGAGCAGGAAGAGGCCCACGTGCTCTCAGGCCAGATCGATGCTGCGGTCCATCAGCACAGGCATCCTCCAACTGCACAGCCTGCCCCGGATGGCTGCTCCACGCCCAAGCTCCCCCCTTAAAGCTAAGCTGTTGTAGTACAGAGCTTCCTGCACAGTGAGAAATAACAGCATTTTAAAAACCAGAGGCCTCTGAGCATGTGCGAAACTGGCATCCATATACCATCGGCAGAAACGCAAACTTGGATGGCATCTTTGGGAGGCGAGTTAGTCACATGTACTACAATTTTAAAGTGCATCTCCTTCGACCCCAGGAATCCATTCCTAGAAGCTAACCCCACAGCTCTTCCCCCACCACTGCACAGTGATAAATGTTAAGAATGTTTTACTGTCAACAGCAGTCTTATGAAGGGTAAATGTCCACCATTAGAAAACAAAAATAAAAATTTACACATCCATACTATGGAAACCCTGCAGTCATTGAAAAGAGATCTCCATGTGCTGATTCAGAAAGTGCTTTAAGATATAGTTCAATGGGGCTTCCCTGGTGGCGCAGTGGTTGAGAGTCCGCCTGCTGATGCAGGGGACACGGGTTCGTGCCCCAGTCCGGGAAGATCCCACATGCTGCGGAGCGGCTGGGCCCGTGAGCCATGGCCGCTAAGCCTGCGCGTCCGGAGCCTGTGCTCCGCAACGGGAGAGGCCACAACAGTGAGGGGCCCGCTTACCGCAAAAAAAAAAAAAGGAAAAAAAAAAAATGTAGTTCAATGGTTGTCCTGGGGGATGGAATTATACTTGATCTTAATGTTTTTTCCTAAATACTTTTCAATTTGTTCAAACTTTTTTCAGTGAAGACACTGTTTGAGTCTGTTAAGGTATTAAAAGAAAACAGCAAACCTTAGCCGTGGACTTACTTTGAAATCCAGGAAACATAAAATTTATAGATAAAACTTTCTGAACCTCTAGTGGTAAAAATTCTTTATCTCAAAACAAATGACAACAGTTCAGTGAGGAGAAAAAAAAAAAAAAAATATATATATATATATATATCTCTCCTACTGAGAGGAACCCAAGGTTACAGTGAGACACAACTTTTCCTTGCTCTACGACCCTTCTTCCTGAACTCACAAGGGTATTGATTTAAAATTCCCAGAGAGAATTATTTATAAAGCAAATGGTAAAACATAAACAACTGGGGATTCTGAGTAAAGAGTGTAAAGAATTCTTTACACTATTTTTGCAACTTTTTTCAAGTTTGAAATTGTCATCAGAGTAGAAACTGTTCTAAAAACCCTCGGGCCTCTAGTTCTGAGCTCCGTTGATAACAGCTTTTTTTCCTACCATCCCGGGGAGAGGTCTTCCCTCCTCACCTGGATTCACTCAACTCCGCCTTCTGGGACTCCTTGGTCTCCTGTGAGTCTGTCGCCTTTGGAGTGTGCACTTGAGGGGGAAAGGGTGGCAGAGAGTGGGAGGACGACAAGGTGAAGCCATGTCCACAGAGCCCAGAGGCCCCTCTCCAACCCCGCCCTCATGAGCCTGCAACACTCACTCCTGGGGACCTCGGGGGCCAGCCAGGGCAGGCAGGGAGAAAGGCCTCAAGTCAGACGGGGGACCCTCAGCACACGGGATCTGGGACGCTCACACCAGGCTTGGCAAGGAGCACAGTTCACCGGGGAGGAAGCAGACAAGGGGGCAAAGCTTATTTCCAAAGTTCTGACTGAGTTTCCTGGGATTCTCGTGGACAGACCTCTTAGACACAGGGTCCCAAGTGGGGAGCCCACCAGCAAACGCAACAGGCAGAGCACTGAAGGGTCAGCAGTCAGCGACCACCTTGTACCACTAGGGGCCGCTCGCTTACCCTGAGGCATCTCCTCCTCCGTGTCGCTGAAGTCGTAGGGGTCATAGGAGTCCCCATCCTTGGCATCCGAGTGACGGGTCTTCCTCCTAAAGTGCCCACAGCAGTTAAGGGACGGGCTTTGGTGAGCTCCGTCCTGCACCTCTGACCACAGAGAACCATCTACATACAGTCCAAATGGAACACTAGCCCCAGGCCTGTACAAACTGCTGCCTTTTCTGAAAGAGACCAAACGTCTCTGGACTAGAGCACGAGCAGGCCCTGCTTCCCAACGCTCTTCTCTGTCGCCCACCCTCATAAATTCAACCACAGGTGTGAGAGGAAAAGATAACCTGGAGGAAAGACTTCTGAAATGTGGACTCAACAGCCTCCGTGCGGGTTACTGCTCCTCTACTTAGCCCTTCCCTAGCAGGAAAGAGGCCAAAAGCTTCACACCGAGGACAAAGGGGCTGTCACCCTCTCTGCTCGAGTCACCTTCACACTCTGACTCACTGCAGCACTGGTCTGGTCACCCCTCCCCGCAGCCTTGACCCCCTCCGCCCCTCCCCAGCCCTAATCTAAGTCTTTCATCTCCTTCCTCGGTGCCTCATCCGACCTCTTCCTCTTCTGCTCTTGGTCCTCCTGGCTTTTCTCCACTTCATCTTCTGTCTCCGATTCATCCTCACTTTGCTTCTTACGTTTCTTCTCCTTCTCGAGAACCTAGGACACCAAGCCACACGTGGGTGTGCAGGAGGGTCACAGATGCCAGGGACTGAGTAAAGAACAGTCCCTCCTGCACCATCGATAGCAGTGACTCCCTGGGTCTGATGACCTGGACTCTCTCATTCCTGAGTCCAGGACCAGGGGCAGGGGTTGGCTGCGACCCATGCTTGAAGCTGCTGGAAGCTGGGTGCCATACCCTTCTCACAGTATGTGCTCAAGGAGCGTTCACTGAATACAGAAATGAATGGAAAAAAGTCTATCCCGTAATGGTTAAGTGAAAAACAATTCATTTCTTTATAGATCAGGTGTTTAGTTTAAATTTAAGACAACCCCCATGCTAGCAAAGAGATTAAGTCAGGGGAAGGCCAGTGGAAAGACGCTGCTTTCCGCCAACAACCCAGATACAGGTGTCAACCGTGCACAGCTGTGAGGCACGAGCTCCGACAATTCATTCAGAGGAGCCTCAGGCCCAGCACCTGGATGCTCACCTTCTTGAAGTAAGCGTACTGGACCAGCTCCACAGCCTCTTCTGCATCCTGCATGTCCACGGTCTTGCTCATGCGGGCCTTGGCGTGGGCCGTGGCCAATCGAATCAGAGTTTCCAGTGTCCGGGCTGTCACTGGAGACGTCTGGGGGAGAAGACAAGGGGGCCCACTCATCCAAGTCCCCCCACGGCATGCCGGTCATGCCCGTCACTCCCACCGCACAGAGAGGGAAAGACTCCACCAGAAAAGCTCTGGAAAAACCAAGCCATGGAGCCAGAAAAAAGTATGTAAAATTCAGAAAGATAAAAACAACCAAGGAAACATGACTGAGGGCTGAGGGAGGGAGAACGAGGTGAACAGGGAAGAAAACCATCCAGCATCTTACAGCTGGAGAGGAAAGTGAGGAAGAACCTTTGCCGCAGGCCTGCAACGCGCCAGGATCCTGCTTTTATGTTCACTGTGTCAGTCAACAGCCTTAATAACCTGGAGCAGCTTTAGAGATGAGGAAAATGGGACTCAAAGAGCTTCCAATAATTTGTCTAATGTCATACTACATGGGGGTGTGAGAGAGGTTATCTGAGGACAAACTTTCTAAAGTTGGGTAAAACCACTTAGGTCCAGAGGAGAAGCACAATTCTGACATGTTCTTATCAAGTGGTTCCCAAAGGGGTGGGTGTTATCCCAAATGGGGGGGTGGGGGGTGGTGGAGGGTTCATCTTTTTAAAATGCTATTGTCTGAATGGCATCCCTGGTCTAATGGATCAGAATGTCTGGTTTAAGAATTCATTCCCTGTTGGTACAGTGGTTAGGACTCCACACTTCCACTGCCTAGGGCACGGATTCAATCTCTGGTCGGGGAACTAAGATCCCACAAGCCGTGCAGTGCAGCCAAAACAAAAAAAGTTTCAGATGATTCTGATGTGCCCTCCTAGGTAAGCAGCCCTGACATTATCCAACCTTCTCATTTTATGGGTTGAAAAACTGCGACCTGGGAGGTGAAAGGATGTGCACAAGTTGCAAACGTTACTGAAGCCCTGGGGTCAGAGCCCAGGGCTGGTCTTTCCACCACACCTCCCGTCCCCCATCCTATGATGCTTCAGGGATGTATCTGGTCACTTCTGCTTTCTAGTTTTCTAAATGATCACTTACAGCCAATCTGACATTCAAAAACAAATACATTCATATTTAAATAAATTCACCAATTTTTTTAATGATTTAGAAAGCTACCAGAGTATGTAGCTTATACATTCCATCATAAACTCCAATTCTTGAATAACCTAAAGCTGATGAAATCCTAGCCTACACGAGCAGAACTACAGAGTCCAAACTGAGAGATTTACCAATCCCACTAAGACCACAACTAAGATAGTGTATTGTATTCAGTGAGAGGGCCTTTGACACACTGGAACATGTTCATGTGACAGGAAAAACAATTAAAAAGACAGGGGGCTGTTTAATCTGAAGAAAATAAGTCATACACAGTCTCCAGAAAACAAAATTAAGGCCCATGGGTAGAAGTCATGGAGAAGCAGGTTTAAGCTCAATAAATAGAAGAATATTCTAACATTTCAATGCAGTGATTCAATGTAGTGATTCAATGCAGTGATTTCAATGCAGGCATGCTGTCACTGGAGGTGTCAAGAAGTCCCAGCAGGAATTCCAGAAGATGGAATTCTTGTCTGGGTGTAAGTCTGGAATAGATGATCTGGGGTCATGTCTGAATTCAAGAGTCTATGTCTCTATCACATCATGATGGTTTGGGACTTGGGTCTTTCTGCTGTGAAATCCTACCTATATAAACTACACTGCCCCAAAAGACTTCGATAAATTCACGGGCAGGTGTATTAGGTTTCTAGAAATAGCCTTGGATGATCATCATGGCTACGCAACTCCTAATTTTTTTTCGAAGTCCAGCCCAAATATCATACCCTTTGGGAATCCTTCCCTGACATTCATATCCCTTCTGGAAAGTCTAAAGGAAAAATTAACAGCTTCTGCATCTACACTCCAACTGTCTTTCACATTCATTCCCCTTTGGGTACTACACTGTGGTATATAATTATAGGTATATATGACCTTTTCATCTACTTTCTGCCTCCCGGGCCCAGGACTGAGCTCTTGGGGGACTGCACGTAAGAACAGAGACTCATTCAGTTCCCAGAAGTCGCTCACGTTTGCTGAATGTTTTTTTCTTTTTTTGGCCGTGTGGCACGGCTCGCAGGATCTTAGTTCCCCAACCAGGGATCGAACCCGTGCCCCCTGCAGTGGAAGCGCGGAGTCTTAACCACTGGACCACCAGGGAAGTCCCACATGTTTGCTGAATAAATCACAGCTTCTGGAGGCCAATGTCATCTGAACTCATGAGAAACACATTAGCTCTGGGGTTCACATTGCATTTTCCTTTGTAAAAGGAAATGATTACAGTAGCGTAACAGGAAGCCCTTCAGGCCACAAAGAAAAAGGTAAGGAATCACTCAGTTAAAATGCTTCCAGTGCTCCCAGGGAGCAGGGACTCCCTCCCAGCCTCATCCTGAGGGGCTCCGGTCACCCTCCGGTCACTGTCCCACAGGCAGGCTCACCCTGGCGGTGTCCGAGCTCATGCTGTCCTGGCTGCGCAGGCATGAGTACTCCTCTGCGATGTAGGCGGCTGACTCCTGCGTCAGGATGGGCTTGATGATTTTGGCCACGTGGATGTATTTCCTCATGAAAGCTGCACTCACCATCTTCTCCCTGGACCCGCACACGGCAAATTTCACTCCCCTGCCACAGCCCAGCACCTGCCTGGGGTCGTAGCCTTGCCCCTCCTCAGGGAAGTCAAGGTCACGTGACAGAGCAGAGCTACAGCCTGGAACCCAGTGTCACAAACCCCATTCATACACAGCATGTACAAGACCCTCTCACATACTTTTATTTAATTCTATGGTGTTACTTAGGTATTACTTGTGAAGTAGGTAGTTTAGGTACGAAGTGTAGGTGTTATCTGTCCTATTTTATCAGTGGGAAAACTATGGCTCAGAGAATCTTAAGTGGACTCAAATTTCATTTTCTGACTCCAAATTCCACATTCTTAAACCAACAGGTTTGAAGATTACACTATGCTTCCAACTGCACCAAGGCCAAAAATAGAGGAATGGGATCTCACATGTCAGGCACTGAGCACAAGTCTCCTTTATCCAAATCCACTTGCAACGTTTCCAGTGCTTGCGATCTACTGCCCCTTCAACAAAAGCTCACCACGAATGGCCACGAGACTTGTGCAACACTTCACGTACACGGGTAACATGACACACCCACCATCAGTTAGGTGGGCGTCAAAGCCTTCCATTTTAGGAAAAGACCAGAACCTAAGCTTGATCACCCACAAACATTCACACGGCAAGTGGCCATGAAAAAGGGTGCATCTGTGGATCCAGAAGAGAAAACAGGCCCCCATGATTACGACCCCAAGCATGATCTTGGCCTGGGCAGCACATATAAACATGCTCTACACAAATCTCAGGTTCCCTCCAGGAAGAGGTGTGAAGAATGCTCACTTCTTTTTCTTGGCCCCATGCAGAAGGCTATCATGCTTCTCGTAGATCTGGGTGTCCTGCTGGTCTTCCTGGCTAAAGTTGGGATCCTCCGTGGCCAGGATATCCACGGCACTCCCTAGAGGCATAGCTGGAAAACCAAGTCAGGAGAAAGAATAAGAAAGAGCTGAACCCAGGGGAAATCGCTTCTTCTGAAGAGATACAAGACTCTCAAAGCAAGGACCTAGAAGGAAGCAGACACGTGAGCCCCACAAATAAGGAGGCAGAACCACCTGGCCCACAGAAGAGGCTCAAAGGTGTTCCCAGACCCTGAAATGGACAAGAGACACACCATAGGAACCAGGGAGGCGAGGGCACCTTCCACATCACCCCAGATGCTACCACGCCCACCAACGCCAGGCTGGGTCTGAGAGTGCGGCTTGTGTCTAGGTGCCCTCCCCTCAGTCAGGCTTCCTCTTCCCCCGGCCTCACCGTCACCGTCCTGCTCGCCAGGTGCCCGGTAGCGGTGCATCCTGAGGACGTGGTCTGAGATCTCCCGATCGTGCTCGGGATCCATCTGATCCAGCATTATGAAGAGGAGGTCGAATCGGGACAGCAGTGAGTCCTGTAGCCCGATGTTCTCCATGGGGGTCTTGTACTGATCGTACTGGGTGGGGAACACGAGAAAGAAGGAGAGTGGAGACAACATCAATGCGAAGAAAGAACAAGGAGGCCGGATCGGTTAGGTGAGTGAGAACAGAAGACCAGACCTTCAAACGCAAAGCGAATAAGCAGTGAAGATGTAAAGCATTTCCAAGCTACTAAGAAACTGAATTCATTTCCTCTATGTGCAGCCCTCCTCTGACGCTCAGCTGACCTGAGCAAGCTCAGAGCCCCACTCCCTTCCTTCCAGGTAAACAGAGCCCCACCTCCTCGCTCCATTGCCTCTAGCAAACTGACTGTGGGTCTCAAAACCAGCCTTCTCCTCCCCAAGCTTCACTCTGCTCCTCAATCCAAGGCAGGACTAGCTCTGGAAGATGAGTCCCTCTTCCCTACTTATTATGAAGACATGACAAGCTGGCTAAGCCAGAAACACCTGGAGCCTCTGGCTTCCTTACTCAGAAGGTACTGGGTAAAGTCTCAACAAAAACGCGTGATCATCTATAAACCATAATGTCTTAAGGATCAAGGGAGGTTTTCCTGGGACTCAAGAACGCCTATACTCTTATCTTTCAACTCCCGGGCCTACGAGCTGACGCCTCCCCACGTCAGTCAGAGGCCTGACAACCTCGTAGGTAACATTAACGATTCTGGCCATGTTCACATTCCAGGACCTGCCATCTTCTCCCTACGTTCCCCAGAGAAATTCTTCAGAATGACGTAACACATGTTACCATTAATCTAAAACTGTATGGTTCTCAACCCACACTATGCATTAGAACTAACCTACGGAGCCTTTCTAAACCATAGCTACCAAGAGCCCCAACCCAGAGATTTGGATTCAGAAACTCTGGGCTGGGGACTAGGCACCCGTATGTTTAAAAAATGCCAGCAAAACAGGTATTCTCATTCACTGCGGGATCATAAGTTGTCAGAGCACAGCATGGGCTCTGGGTTCGAATCCTCTCTGCCATTTTCTAGCTTGTGACTCTTGAGCGAGTTACTTAACCTTTTATGCCTTCATTTTCTCATCTGTAAAATGAGGATAATACCTACCTCACAAGGTTATTGTGAGAGTGAAAGGAGTTAATAAATATAAAGCATCTGTAAGTATTAGTTAATAGTATTATAATGGTACAATCTTTAAAAGGGCAATTTGGCAATCTCTACCATAAAAATGCATGTAACTGTTAATCCAATGATTCCATTGCTAAGTATTCATTCCCAAATGCTTAACAAAATGCACATAAAGGGATGTTCACTACAGTTTCATTCATAATAGCAGAGGGGAAAGGGAAAACACCAAATGCCTATCATTTGGAGACTGGTTAAACAAATTATTATAAGTCCATACAATGGAATACTAGACAGCTGCTTAAAAGAAAACAAAAACAAAACCCCTAAACTCAGCAAACCCGAAGCTGGATAAATATAAAAGATTACACCTAAGCACATCATAGTCATACTAAAAAACAAAGATAAATAGATTAATTCTTAACAAGGAGATAGTGTATTTACTGGCACATGCTAAGTTTTGTTTTTTTGTTTTTCTTTTCATGCTAAAGTTTTTGTTTCCTGAAACACTCAAGAGCCGTCAGTGGTCATCTCTTGGGAAAGGAACAGGAGAGAGAAGGCAGGCTATTCATTTCCTTATTATATCTCTCTGCTCTGTTCATAAATCCTGCAACCATCTGCATGCAGTACTTTTATTTCAGTGTCAGTGTAGGTTACCTGGGTTGTGAGGCTGCAGGTCACTTTTGTTTTCTTCTTTGTATTTTTAAAAACTTATTTTAAATAAATAACTTTCCAGGGGATTCTGACATGGATGAACGCGTGAGGAACCACTGCCCTAAACCAAGGACAGCAACAAGATGACAAGCTTACTTTGGTCTGTGGCCTGTTGCTCCCCAGGTCACCTGGAATAAACTTTGCAGCCTAGTCACTCAGCAAAACCAAATGAAGGTGAGGACAACAGTTGAGTGCCTGATCCCACTCACCCTGCCGTAGACAGGGTTGGCGGCTGCCAGAACACTGCAGCGGGCATTGAGCCGAGCGTGGATGCCGGCCTTGGCGATGGTGACTCGGCCCTGCTCCATCACCTCGTGGATGGCCGTGCGGTCCATGTCAGACATCTTGTCAAACTCATCGATGCAAACCACGCCTCGGTCAGCCAGGACCATGGCCCCCGCCTCCAGACGCCGCTCCCCTGGGAGGTGGGGAGGGAAAAACACACACTACCATCCAGGTTGTAGGGGACGGGACTAGATGTCAGTCTCCTTCCTAAGCACCTCGCACTGCCATACATGAGAACGAGAGTGTAGTTAAGAGGTGTCAGCACCTAGACTCAGAGGAAACCCTGAGGAAGCTTGTATCTGAACAGTATTCCTTGTCCCACTTTGATATCTAAGCAGCTAGCCTCCAACACACTTCCTTCACAGATTTCCTCTCTTTATCCTCATCTTCAAGCCATTTCCCAACTAGATCTCTGTTCTCTTTTCACTGGTCTTCAAATCCCTTCCTCTAACGTATAAAGCAGTACAATCTTCTTTTTTATTTCCCTTCAAATGTCAAAAGTTGCTCCTTCACAGCTCTTTTCAACAGTCTTCCAGGAGACATTCTTGTCACTAGAGGGCCACCCAAACATTTCAATAATTCACCCATTGTTACCAGATACTTGGTCCTCTCCAATCTGGCCCACACTAACCTCTCAAGTGTATCTTCCCAATACAGGCCAGCGCCTGAAGCAAGCTCAAACCATCTATGCTCATCTCACTGCTGGACCTCTGCCAAGGACCCTTCCACCCATACCTGTTTCCTGGTCTGTGGTGACAGCGGCCGTGAGACCCACTCCAGACGAGCCCCGGCCAGTGGTGGGGATGGCCCGAGGTGCGGTACACAGTACGTACCGCAGAAGCTGGGACTTGGCGACCGATGGGTCTCCTGTAATGGGACGGGGCAGCAGTAACTCTTAGAAACTCCCCTGCCCCCCAGCAAGTGCTGCTTTTCTAGCACAGCTCTTGACACAATAGAAATGTATAGTAACAGGTTGTTAATATTATTTCTTTCCCTTTCCCATTCACAGAAGAATATATTTTAGACATTATAAATCAGGAACCCCAGAAATAATAAAAATAATTTTAAAAATTCATTTTAGACTTTTGCCCTTTGATGGGACTGAAACACAGCCAGGTACAGACACACAATTTGACAGATGATAGATTCCTGCAACCACACCCCACAGGGGGAGACCAGGAGACTAAAATCCCCAACACCGTACCTATTAGAAGGATATTGATGTCCCCACGGATGTGGCTGCCATTCTCTAGGTCTCGTTCCACTCCTCCCAAGAGCAAGCAGAGGATTGCCTTTTTGACATAGTCATGCCCATGGATGCTGGGGGCCAGCGACCTGGCCAGCTGGTCAAAGATATCCTGGAGGAAGAACAACCACGGAGTGAAAAGCCTAAGGAGCCTCCATGAGGTTGGATGAACTCACTTCAGCCCACAGAAGATGGCTGAAGAAATACACTGTTCTTAATTGTAAAAGCTTCTTCTCTAAGACTTTCACACCGATCAGAGCATTATCAGAACAGACACAGAGGAAGCCTGGATTCCAAAACCTGCTCAGAGCTTTAATCTTTAGGAAAAAAAGTGCTTCCAGGCTCAAAACATTTTAGTTTTAATAAGACTATGTATTGTGCTTCAGCAGTAACCTCTGTCACACATGCATAGATTTTGTTCAATTCTGAATGAGAACATTCTGTCTTTAAAAGGAGAAATTTTTAAAGAAAAATAAATTAGAGAACTAAAACAAAAATAACATATTTTATCTTTAAGTAACCATGTATCACTGGTGTATTCCGTATAGACTCCTTGGTACACTAACATTCTAACTCCTAATATTTGTATTAGGTTCACTTAGCAGGTAGCACAACAGAAATATTAAAGAAAAACAGCAAAAACACCCTTTTGCTTACTGACTCAAAACTAGAAGCTGGCACCAAATACTTCTGAGAAAAAGCCTTGACCTTCCTCCTGATGCAGTACAAAGATGGCCATGCCCAAATACGACCCTAACAAATCCATCCCCACCCTCAAATCCTCAAAGGACGCCACACCTTGGAACGGGTTTTACTGAACTTCTTGATCTTGGCTATGTCCTCAGCGGAGAAGGAAGGCTGAACGTCCTTGCTCATCTGCTTCACGTTACAGGCAATCAGGACAGTCCTGGGACAGAGAGGACAGTAAGAGGCTATTTTCAATTCCTAACACCAAAGCCTTCTTAGGCTCCTAACCTAGAACAGCAAATCAGAAAAAAATAAAGAAAAGAAAAAACAGAGAAGCAAAGCTGTTCCGAATTCAACCACTGATTCTCTTCGTCTATGACACAAATATGTTGATGGTGCTTCACCCTGGGAATTTACCTCCTGCTGACCCACAGAGCTTGGGACAGTGTATGGGAGGGAGGTGGGAACATGCAAGAAACCCCCAGGTAAGCCAGGAGGCTGTAATATGTGACCAGTAACTCCCACTTCTAGCATAAGACAGTATGGCGAGTTTTATCTCCCAGGCAGGTAGAGTGTTTCACCAGTCCAATGTAACTCTGGGGAAGATGGCAAACTGGAGAAAGATTGCTACCAGAATGTACTCTGCCAGCAGCATTCCAAACACCTCAGGACGAACCATCTACCTGAAGGTCCCTGAGGTGTAGCCCCCCTTCTTTCCAGGAAGGCAGCGGTAGGTCCCCACCACCTGGACCCGGTCACCGGGCTTCACTCTGTCCACCAAGTCATTATCCAGTATGATGTCCACGGAGCGGGGAAGCTGGCCAGCGGGGGCCTTCTCTGGCATCTCCTGGATGGTGATGATCTGGTGGTCTTTGTAGACAGAAAGGCCATATTCTGTCTCAAGGGGATTGTTTTCCTCATCCTGGAAGAGTCACACAGAGAGGCAGTCATCTCGACCATGTCTTAGAATGCCACACTCGTTTGTTGTAGGAAACAAATATAATTTGTAGATAAACCGCACGAGATTAGTATCCAGGAACAATGAACGCCAAATATCTTCTCCAGTTTTTTCCATTCCTGTCTGTTCTAGTTACAAACCATCTAATGGAAGGGGTGATCTACAGCCAGAAGGGACCATGGCTGCATTAACATCTATACTGAGATCCTTACTTCCCCTATGCTATGACTCGGTATTTCTACTCCTAGGTAATACCCAACACAAACGTTCACCCAAAGCCACACACTACAATGTTCACAGCAGCACTATTCCAAATAGCCAAAATCTAGAAAATATCCTAATGCCATCAACAGAATGGTTAAATAAGTGTGGTATAGCCACACGAGTGAATACTACACAGCAGTGAAAATATATGGAGTACACCTATACACATGGATGAAACTCAAAAACGTATGTTGAACAAAAGAAGCCCAACACAGATGAGCATTTAGATAAAATATAAAAACAGGGAAAAGTACTCGAAGCTGCTAGATGTCAGGATCTCGAGAGCAGTGTGGCTTCAAGAGGGACTTCTGAGCACTAGTAAGGTGCCGTTTCCTGGTTTGGATGCTGACTTTATATTGAGCTTGTAAAATTTCACTGAGCTGTACACTTATGTAAGCTTTTCTGTATATTAAACTTCAATAAAAACATTTCAAAGTTTTACTTCCTTGCCATTTGAATTTTCTAGAAACACAGCAGCTATCACTTGTGGAGTGCCTACTATGTGCAAGGCACTGTGCTGTAACTTCAAGAAATTATCTCATGTAATCATCACAACTCAGTCCCAAAAGCTGGTATTTTCCACATTTTACAAATAAGGACACTGAGGCTGGGAGAGGATAAAGAAGTTCTCCACGGTCCACCAAAGCCCATGCTCTTAAGAACCACACTAGACAACCTCCAGGAGACCTGATCTGGTGTATTTCAGGTCCTGAGCAAAGAAGCTTGGCCACAGCAATCAGCAGAGTACCCCTGAGTAATTCCTGGAGAATAAATTCTAGAAAGTAGGGATCTTAATGAACAAGAGAGCCAGGTGACTGAGGAAATGCAACTGGCCTGAGAGTAAAAAGACAGGCTCCTGTCCTCAGGGCCATCACTAACTGGAACATAAGTAGTTCTAACTGGAGGCTCGCTGAGCTTCACATTTCACCTGAGATAGACTAAATGGTTCTCAAGTATGACTCAGTTATAATTCTAAGAAACTCAGTCTTGTTTATATGTTACGATTCCTCCACCAGTTGATAAAACTGTAGACAAGGACTGGGTCTTCTTTACATCTGTGTCCTCCTCAGCGCCCGACAATCCTTTGGATAAGTCGCTCTCAATTAAAATTTGATGGCAGGGACACGCAGAGATAAAATGTGTTCAGACATCAAGTAATCAGTATTAGTCATCTTCTCTTGTCTCTAAGTAAGAAGACTTCGCACCATCCTCAATGCAGACCAATCTGAACACCAAGACTAAAGCCATTCTCCATGTCAACCTTCTCTCAAATCCACAGTAAAATATTTGCAGAGATTTCAGAGTAACATTACTACATAAGTATTTTTCCATATTACTCTAAGTAGATTACAAAATCATATGATATTATAACTTTGCTAAAAGATCAACGTACATTAGATGACTTTTGTTCCTTCTTTCAATTCTTCCATAATTTTCCAAGTTTTCTAGAGAATATTTTTTCTTTAAAAAAAAAAAAAGAATTGTGGACTTTCCATATTAAACTCTGACTAGCAATCAATCTTTCCTTCAAATTAACCCTTACTTTTCATCCTATTCATATCTAGAAGAAAGACTTCAGATATTACCCAATTACTTGCATTGAAACAGACATCTTTGAGCCCAACCTCTAAAGAGGTCCAATCAATTCATTCTCCTCACCTTGGTAGGATAGACAGAGCTGGATGGAAATGCCACCAGGGTGGTGAGATCAGAATAATGTCGCTCTATGGTCTTCTTGGTAGCAGGACAGTAGTGAACACTGCGGACGACTTTGGGACGAACTAGAGAGCCTATAGGAATGGAAAGTCACCCAACTAGACAGTGAGAAGGAGGATGTAACCCCGGCAAGCCCACGATGACTCCAAATACTGTGTTCTTCCAACTAGTTGAGCAATTTCAATACTACTTGTCATTAATTCACCTTTATACCTAGAACAACACCATAATCCAAGTAAAACTTCAAGTACAGCTGACTGAGAACTAGTAGGAGTTCACGGTCAGAATGAGGAGACTGCCAAGAGCCACGACTCCTCCACTCTCAGCCAACTTCATCATTCTGCTGGCACAGGTGGTCACTCAAAGTCCCCCTAGTTACTGTGTAATACTTGAGCTCCTCCAAGTTTCACCCCGTAATTTCAGTGCTCCACCTTTCTGAAGCCATTAGCTCCCCAACTCTACTCCACCTCTCCTGCCTTCCAGCCCCCCAAGCCTATGCCACCTCCATTCCGTTAGTCCCCCACTTTAGCCCACTCACATTTAGTGACAATGCCCTCCACACAGACGACACAGCTAAGGAAGCAGGAGGTAAGAGTCCGGGGAGAGACATGCTTGGAGCCAAAGCTGCCCTCCAAGCCTATATAGAACTCCTCATACTGCTTGGCATATGTAGCATCAATGGAGGCCACAAAATCCTTCAATGCCCGCTGGAAGGCAACCAGCTCCTCAAAGGCATTGCTCAGGAGGCTGCAGACGGGCGAGAGAAAGAATCATTAGGCAGACAGGGCAGAACTCAAAAAATGACCCACAAAACAGAAGTGGACATTCTTAGATCATCAAAGCTTTGACGGCAAAATCTAGCTTCTACTTTCTCCTGCCATCCTACAAGGCCCAGTACAATACATCAGAACTGAGGGCCAACTTTTAATTCAACGATGGAGAAATGATACTCAGTTAAACATGGAACAAGGAGCTCTTGAGAAGAAAATGTCCACCACCTACTTTGGGAAGAGAGGTAAAAAACATAGGAGCTGGTGAGACACTAAGGGCTTCAGGGTCAAAAACATTTCATCCAGGTCCTCTCCTGTGAAGCCTGCTCCAATCCAGGGAAGAGAGGGGAGCCATTCTCACTCAGGGCCAGGATGTGCCCTTGGAGACCCCCAACCACTCACCGGTTAGCCCTTTTCTCGTTTTTCCTACGCAGGTCATTCACGTTGACAATCAACCGGTACTGGTTGTCACTGATCAGCTCCCGAACTTTGCTTTGATAAATTCCCTGGTCTTCCTGCAAAATAGCCACCGCATGCCACAAATTCAAAAATCAGATGTTTTTAAACAGAGGCAGCTCTCACAGCAAGAAAAATATATCCATCTCTGTGGCACATCTGAACCCCAATTTCTCCCACGTTTTCACTCACTAGCCTCGGATTCCAAATACGCCCTAAGAGGCCAGTGTATGAATTATAATGACTTCCTCAAGGTCCATATTATTCCTATTATCACCAACAGCTCTTCTGTGTGCAGTCATTTCTCAACCTTTAATGGGGAATTAAAACGAGCTCGTAAGTCTACGAGGACAACAAATAAAAACTTTGTCAAAGTGTAAATTAAACGGACTTTTAATATGCATATCAAAGTGACTTTTCCTTGCAGAATTTTGTATGGAATGAAAATATTTCATTTCCCTATCATCTGTATAATATAAAAAGAGTTCCTACATCCGGACCTAGGAGTAGGGAGCCTTAGCTACACTTACAAACAGCACTATCAACACTTCAAGATGTTTTTACCAACGTTCCACGGCTGTCAGTCTTAAATTGCACGTAAAACCCCCTTTATCTGCATACCAATACTCTTTCTCCGCAACCCACTAGATATGGAAAAAGATTGCGGCCAAATCTCCGGTTAGGAAGTCGGTCACTAAAACCTGGGGACCCTAAAATGCGGCGGGTCACTACCGTTTTCCTGCCGTCCTTCCCCTCACCCTCCCCTCAAGTTAAGAGAGCAGGGAGTGATCAACGTGGTCTTTGCAGCTGGTTTGCACTTGGAGGAAACCTGTTGCCTTTCGCGAGAACGGCCACCATTTGTACCTGGGAAAAAGTCACAGGATCGCTTTTAACCACTGACTCCGCCTCTAGGAAAGCTACGAGATAAGGGCGGAAGGTCCCGAGCCGCTGCCCCGCAGCCGCAGCCTGGAGGCCCGCGGCCTTCCTCGGCCCATGCGCGGCCCTGAGGCTCCCAGCGCCCTAGTCTCGCGACCCGGCGCCTCTCTCACCTCGTCGTCCAGGAAGTCCAGGTAGTCTCTCTGCGCCTCTCTCAGCTCCACATCGTCCAGCACCACTGTCCCCGCCATGCTCGCCGCACGGAAACTTCTGCCACCGGAGCCGTGCTGAGGGCCCCTGGCTGTCCCTGCCCCAGCGCTAAAACTTCCCAACTTTTCCCGCCAACACAAGTAACCTTAAGGAAGGGGCGGGGTAGCTTGTAGGGTATTTACATTCTGATTGGCTGAATCCTGTTACGCAAGAATAGAGAGTATCCAATCGAGAGCTGCTTCTTCTCCGAGTTTTCCGCGCGGCGCCTCGCTGTGGCGGGAAAAGTGCCATCCGGGGCCCTCTCCGCTCCGCCCTTACTGACGGGAAAGCTGACCAATAGGACGAGAGGATGCTAACGGAGCCCGTTCATTGGGCAGCCGGAGGGCCGGCGAGACCTGGGAGCACTGCATTCTGGGAGTCATAGTCTTCCCCCTTATTTCCGGATGTTTTATAAGGGTTTTTTTTTTCAAGTTGTGGTTTCCTGACCTGCTGCAGAGTAAAGAAACTCAGCCCGGAGATTGGGCTGAAAGTAGACTAGAAGTCAGAGCATGGAGGTTTAGAACGCAGGGAAATAAAAACATAAAGACAAATCGTTTAAAAAATATATTCAAATCAGGTATGTTTTTCAAACCACCAACCTCTAGTGGCATCCAGTGGGAAAAAGTGAATTTCGAGAATCTGTGGGTGGAAAATAGAATCACAGCATCTTTGGGAGAGGTTCTTTGGTTCAGTGAGACCCGTTTGCCATCTGAATACCGTGGCTTGAAGTACCCCATAAAAAACGAAAATCTGGACGTAATTACTACACCATCCTACTTGCCAACAGGTAAGTTAAAGGTTTTCTCGCCTTATGAGAAGATCACAAGTTCATTTTGAAAAACTTAGTTTATTGAAAGATATTTAAACACAAGGAGAAACAAAAAAGGTGTTTCAAGCCACTCTTAAGTATCGATTAGTAATTAAA
Source organism: Leucopleurus acutus (assembly GCF_964270905.1). Lineage (NCBI taxonomy): Eukaryota > Metazoa > Chordata > Mammalia > Artiodactyla > Delphinidae > Leucopleurus > Leucopleurus acutus. The sequence continues at coordinate 79,831,364 of NC_139153.1, forward strand.
ATATAGCAAATCTGAAATGATAAATAAAAGACCAATTGCATATTGCGATTTTTTTCTTTTCTTTTCTTTTCTTTTTTTTTTTTTTGCGGTACGGTACGCGGGCCTCACACTGTTGGCGGCCTCTCCCATTGCGGAGCACAGGCTCCGGACGCGCAGGCTCAGAGGCCTTGGCCCACGGGCCTAGCCGCTCCGCGGCATGTGGGATCTTCCCGGACCGGGGCACGAACCCGTGTCCCCTGCATCGGCAGGTGGACTCTCAACCACTGCGCCACCAGGGAAGCCCTGTTTCGATTTTTTAGCTTTATTTTTGAGGTGTAATTTATATACAGTAAGATTCACAAATCTTACATATACAGCTCAATGAATTTTTATTATGTATACACCCCTGTAACCACCCAGTGCACAGTAAGGAGCAGTCCCATCGTCCCTAAATGGTTTTTTTGTTTGTTTGTTTTTTTGCGGTACGCGGGCCTCTCACTGCTGTGGCCTCTCCCTGCTGTGGCCTCTGCCTGCTGTGGCCTCTCCCGTTGCGGAGCACAGGCTCCGGACGCGCAGTCTCAGCGGCCATGGCTCACGGGCCCAGCCGCTCCACGGCATGTGGGATCTTCCCGGACCGGGGCACGAACCCACGTCCCCTGCATCGGCAGGCGGACTCTCAACCACTGCGCCACCAGGGAAGCCCCCTGCATGTATTTTTAATTTTACTGAACAGGACTATACACCTGGTAATTCTATATTTGAAATTTAGGCCAACTAATTATTAAATCATGTTTGAGGGTCTCCAGGACTCATTGTGCCCTGATAAGTATTTTAAGTATAAGCTGCCTAAACAATATCAATATATATGCCTTCTATTTGTATGTGTATATATATATATTTAGTTATTATACAGTTTATAGTTAGCATTTTTTGTGTGTCATCCTAGCGGGCAGATACATCAATCCTTAGTCAAAGGAAAAAGGCTGTCATCTGCCTGCTTGCTTTATATATATATTTATATATATATATATATATATATATATATATATAAACAGGCAAAAAAAAGAAAAAGAAAGAAAGGAATTCTAGATGAAGATTCTGTTTGCAATTATGTAGTAAGAGATAATTACTCATTAACTTGAGAGTACCATTATCACTTGATCATACTGTCATTTTGTGACTATATTGAAGGTAATGCTGACAATATTCTCTTCTCTGAAAACAACTTGAAATTAACACTAAAAGAACCTAGAAGCTTAGTTCAAACAAGAAATGAAATTATTTCCAATGGAAAGTCCAAAGGAGTAGAAATATAAAAACCAAACCTTTGACTCTAACACACTTTTCTGTGGGCTTTAGTTTTCTCATATAAAAGATGAGGAAATTAGAAAATCTGTAACATTCCATGAACCTATGGCAAATTTGGAAACTGTAAAGACAATTCCTTTCCGCCCCCCCCCCCCCCCCCCCCCCCCCCCCCGTGCCATGGGGCTTGTAGGATCTTAGTTCCCCGATCAGGGATTGAACCCGGGCCCCCCGGCAGTGAAATCACGGAGTCCTAACCACTGGACGGCCAGGGAATTCCCAACAATTCCTTTTAGAATTGTGGAGTTCAGCACATGGAACCATCCTGCCGTGGTTCTGGATAAAGGCTTGATTTCCCTTAATGTCTTTATCTTCATCTGTGAAGGACATTCAGATTTATTTTAAATTTTTATTTTATATTGGAGTAGAGTTGATTAACAATGTTGTGTTAGTTTCAGGTATACAGCAAAGTGATTCAGTTATACATACACATGTTTCTATTCTTTTTCAAATTCTTTTCCCATTTAGCTTATTACAGAGTACTGAGCACAGTTCCCTGTGCTATACAGTAGGTCCTTGTTGGTGACACTCAGGTATTTAATTGGTATTTCTCCCTTTCATTAGGGCGTAAGATCTTTGAGCAGAGAAAGTGTTTCCTTCGTTATTCCCTGGTCCTCCAAACTGCTCAGAAAGGACAATCAATCAGGTTGCTAAAAGAAAAAAGTTAGGGGCATTCATATGTATGTCATAGAGTCCGGTGGAGCCAACGCCCTCCTCTACCAGAATGAAGAAGCAGGTGTCACCTGATGAAGCACGGCATCTATGGTTTCCATATCTGCTTACATTCTTGCTTTTCCTCTGCATCCCTTTTCATTCCACCCTAGACCTAAACCAGTCTCACTCCTTCTCACTCCTTGTAGAGCAAAAGTATGCAGGAAGCTGGTGAAAAACAGATTGCAGAGTATATGTAATACTTACAGTTTTCCATGTCCTCAAGGACCAAAAAGTCCCAAAGGCACAGAACAAACCCATAATAAATATTATTTATACTTACCAAATGATATATATCTTTGTTCAAACCAATGAACAATATTATAAGTTGCAGAACTTTTCAAACAACACCTGTGATTAATAACTAGTATTAACAGCACGGGGAATATAGTCAATAATACTGTAATAACTTTGTATGGTGACAGATGGTAACTAGACTTATCCTGGGGATCATTTTGTAATGTATAAAATGATCAGATCACTATGGGGTACACCTGAACTAATATAATATTGTAAGTCAATTATACTTCAATTTTAAAAATAAATAAATAAAAGTAAAAATAAAAGGAATATCTGGAACACACAAAACCCTAGCTTTAGGCACTCTGGAAGTGCCATAATCCATTATAGCTTTTTGACATTAAACTCAAAGACCACAAAATTTTGAAGGTCAAAAACTACACCTCTAGGTTTCAGAGCAGCTTAAGGAATAACCTACAGGTCCAGGCTTTCCCTGACCAAGCAGATCTGTTTTCTTCTGTGATATGGACCAATCAGAAGCTTCTCCCGATGCGGTAGCTAGGGTCAACGGCACCAAGATAAGCAGACCCATTTCTTTTTCTGACTGCTCTACTTACTAGCTGTGTGACTGTGGAAGCCCTCTTAACCACTCTGTACCTCGGTTTTCTCACCTTCAAAATTAGAACAGAAGTAGCATCCAGCTCAAAGAATGGTTTGAATATTCAGTGAAGTCATAGCAGATGGAAAATATTGAGAAAAATGTCTGGCATATAGTAAGCACTAAATAAATGTTAACCATTGGTGGTGGTGATAGTGGTGGTGTTGGTGGTAATTAGTGTTTGGAGAGGGGTCAAGAGATGTTGGGGAGAAAGGAGCGAAGCACACCAGCACATTCTGGAACAATTCAAACAGCCAAATTCAAGCCCCCTTCCGACTCCCACCCAAAGTTTACAGTGGAACCAGTTCACACACTTCTTTGAGTGAGACCGTCTTTGCTGCAAATTGGCTAAAGGAGTATTCATAGAGTATTGATTGGCTCAGGTTCTGCCAGTGTTGAAAGCCATCAGAGGCGTTTACTTCATGCTTAAGGAACATTATGGAAGAACACCAAATGGTCCCTGGAGTTAGCCAGCGTGTCTGGTAAAGACAGGAGAGCCCCATAGCCTCTGCCCCATCTTTTGCTTCCTGTAATCTTTTGGATTAGATATGCTACAAAGAGCAGGAAAAGCCAGGAACCAGAGAGCATCAGTGATCCGATTTGACAACATAGTTGACCTGCCAATCAACATAGTTGATTCATTGTCATTTGCCAAGGTTAATTTCAGCAGCCAGGTTTCTTAGTCCCTGAAAAGTCATCTTCGTTCTTTTGGGGTTTTTTTTTTTCAGTTTTATTGAGGTATAATTGAGAAATAAAAGGTCATCCCCATTCTTAATTGCACAAATTTCACAGAAGCTCTGTTTGAAGAGGTTTGCTTCAGTCCTTAAAGACTTACAGGGAGAAATTACCAAAAACTTGCTGAGTGAATACAGCATATGAGATTCTCTATTAATAACTCCACTCTGTAAATCTGTCTAGATTTGTGTGCAGTTTTTAAAAAAATAGTCCTTTAAGCTTTTAACTGTGCCAGTGTGATAAAATGAAGAGATTTAGCCATGTAAATCAACCAATCAAATATTAGTTGAGCACCTATATACCTAATTCTGTCCTTGACCAGAGACTTCAGGTCAGCACTGCCCAACAGAAATATAATGCAAGACACATATATAATTTAAAATTTTCTAGTACCTGCATTTTAAAAAGTAAAAAGAAACAGGTGAGATTAATTTGGCAATATGTTATTTAACCCAATATACCTAAAATATCATTTTAACATGTAATCAATGTTTAAAAAGTATTAATAAGGTGTTTTGCATTTTTTATACTGACTTTTAAAAATCCAGTGTGATTTTTATACTTACCCACATCCCAATTCAGATTGATTACATTTCAAGGGCTCAATCACCACGTGTGGCTAGTGGCTACCATATCAGACAGCACAGCTTTAGAGTATAAATATCTATCTCTAGAAATAGCTTATGATTTAGCTTGAAATAATAGCAATAATTTATTGAACATATACTCTATGCCAGACACTATGCTAAGTACTTTACTATGTAATCTTATTTAATCTTTTCAATACCTTGTGATGTGGTTATTTTTAATCCTCATTTTACAGGTGAGGAGACTACAGCTTAGAAGATCCCAGAATCCCATACCAGTAATGGACAGAGGCAGGATTTGGCCCCAATCTATATGTCTTTATCAAATAGCATTTAAGAACAAATGAGTATGTTAAGATCCAAATGCAGAATCTAACCCAAAAGACTCAGTAGAATTTACTTAAATATTAAGCAAACAGATATTTTATATTTTAAAATACTTTACTTGAGTTAAAAAGACAGTGGATTTTATTTTTACCTTAGTACATTATAGTTTTTCTTTTTCGTTTTACCGTTTAAGGTGTAGAGGGACCTTTCTCTGGACACGATGGATAGTTTAAGATGGCATAGCATCACACAACATTGTAAATCAACTATACTTCAATTTAAAAAAAAAGTTGGGCTAGCATCTGTATGTGTCTTGTAACGTTTATTCATTCATTTAATCAGTTATGTGTGAGCTATGTATGAGACAGTGAATTAGATATTATTTATAATCAGTTTTTATTCTATCTTATCCTTCAACTAAACTGTACATCATTATTTTGAAGTTTCAAAATATTTAAAATGCCTGTCTTTATTCATCCAACAGAGCTTTGAGATGCTGATACTTATTCATACTATAAATAATATTACTGGTATTTTATTGTATGCAAGATACTTAGGGGGATACGGAGATGAATAAGATGAAAAGTTTACAATCCAGTATGGAAAATAAGGCACAAACATAAATAACCATGAGGAAAGGCACATGTGTTCTAGGCGTGGTACAAGGTGCCATATGCATTAAAAATGGCAGGTTTTTATGCGTATGTTTGTGAGGCACCTTGGGGTACAAGCTGCAGGCATAAATTTGCACAGGAGTGATGAGGGGAAGCTAAAGAAAGGGGGTAGTATTTGATTTGAGGATCAAAAGGTGGGCAAGGGCTTCCCTGGTGGCGCAGTGGTTGAGAGTCCACCTGCCGATGCAGGGGACACGGGTTCGTGCCCCGGTCCGGGAAGATCCCACATGCCGCGGAGCGGCTGGACCTGTGAGCCATGGCCGCTGAGCCTGTGTGTCCGGAGCCTGTGCTCCGCAACGGGAGAGGCCACAACAGTGAGAGGCCCGCGTACCGCAAAAAAAAAAAAAAAAGGTGGGCAGTATTTCCTCTAGGGAAATGTGACAGCAGTGACATTCTAAGCAAAATGTAAAGGCAACAATGACCAACTCCTTGGGAGAGACTGAGGTGGCTGGAATGAAGGGTCAGTGGGACAGGTGGGTGCAAGGTAGGACTGGAAGCAATCAGGTGTATCGGGCCTGACGGTAGAAGACACTCACCAGCAGAGTAAAAGGACTGTGCTGGAGTTAGTAGGCAAAAGGGAGCCATGGATGGCTTTTGAGCAAAGGAGAGACAATATTAAAGTCGTGCATCAGGAAGATTAATCTAGACAGAGAATGTGTAGAAATGATGATTTTAATAAGATAAAAAGAAAGGAGGCCTGGAAAGCGTATTCAAAGAAGGGACAGAAAGAAGAGGATGAGAGTGAGACATTCCAGAGTAAAAATGGACAGATCTAAAAGCTATTTGGATGGAAGTGGGAATGACGGGGAGAGAGAGTGAGAAATTACATATATGTAGAATAAATACATTCTCATACACAGGCCTCACACATAGTGCCTCAAGGGCTTACAAAAAGCATATAGTTGCTAATGATCTTTATTTAGAGTGAATAATTATTTTGCAGTTAAGACACAGAAAAACCAACTTAAGAGACAAGCAGGTATCCTTAAAACACCAGTAGTTGGGAGAGGAATACAACTGACATTTAGTTCCACAACGTTTTCTAGGACAGTATGGAAAAGGAAGGAAATTTATATCTTGTTGAATTTTAAAACAAGATATATATAAACTATACCTTAGTAAAGTGAAATATATATAAATTATGCCTCAAGCAAGTTTATTCTAAAAATCTAAACAAAGAAAATAAATCATTAAAGCACCATGACTGCGTGTGGTCAGCTAGTGGGCAGGAGAAGGGCCGGTGCTCTTTGAAGCAAGCTAAGTATTACTTTTAATTGGCTCCATGCCATTTGCCTAAAAACCCACAGTTCCAGTCCACAGCATTTAGAATCAGTTTGATAGACCAGAGGCCAGGGTTTGGAAAGACTGAATCTCATTGCATTCTCTACTCACTGAACATTCGACAACATAGGAGCAGAATTTGAAAGCTGTTTGTGAAGCACCCTGGTATACAAGCTTCAAAAATGGTTGTTCTGATCACTCATCTGCCCTTTACAGAAATATACTAAGATCGCCTCCTCCATGCCCCATCCCCCAACTCATACCCACAGTTCACTTCCAGTACCTTCCTACATTCTTCTAGCTCAGTTGTGGGAATCTTTAGATAAAAAGAAATACAAGCGTTAGTTATCCTTTTTCCAGCCGTGCACTATTCTGTTGGTTTTAGGAGTGTAGAAAAACCATTAACACTCTAATTTTATATGTTAAGTGCTACAATGCTCAAAACAAAAATTTATGAGAAGGTGAGAGGTTTAGTGTTTACTTCTTTCCCAAGCCTTTCATTGGATTCTTTGATAAGCCTCCAAAAAATATCTCTGATCTGAAACCAAACCCAGATGGATATTCTTCCTGGCCTGTGTTCATCTGGTTAGCCACCTGTTTCTCTCTGTGCTAATACAGGAAGGGGATATGAGAAAATGGAAGGTGTTGGCTTGGAGCCCTAGAGGTCTGGGGAAGGTGGCTTTTAAAATAATTATCCTTTATTCACTGCCACTTTCCAATGCCACCTTCATTAATGGAAATGCAAAGTGTGCCAACAATGTTCATTAAAAATAAATGAATATCAGGGTGTATGCTAGAATTGCAGAGCAGGAAGTCAAGTTAGAGGTCATTTAGTCTAAAGCCTCATTTTATAATCTAGACAGCTGAAGTCCAAAGAAATCCAGTTAGATTCTAAAATCAATATATTAAGTAGAGATTTTTTTTAAAGGTAAAGAAATACTCAGGAGACAACAAGACCCTGAAGGAAAGGTAGATTTGAGCACATCAAACATTTAGAATTGAACAGTATTTTTACTGAAAGAATAAATCAAGACTGGTTAAAAGAAGAGACACATCGAAAAGAGAAATAGTAAACTAGAAGACGGAGCTAAGAAAATTGCCATATGCAGCAGAATGGGGAAAATGAAAAATATTAGAGAAGTTAAGGGAAATGAATGATAGAAGGAAAAGGTTCAAATATATCTAGTGGGGATTTCAGATGGAGAAGAACAAAGGAAATAATAGCTAAAATTTTTCCAACATTGATCAAAGAATCCTCAGGTTAAAAAATCACAACGGATCCTAAGCAAGGAATATTAAATTAAACCTTCACTTAGACACACTGTAATGAAACCCAGAAATATGGGGAAAATATTAAAAGCAATCCCAAAGAAAAGAGGAACGTTTTAGACTGACAACAGATTTCTCAACTTTAATAACAAAGGCCAGAAACAATGGAATAATATTTTCAAAGGTCCAAAAACAAAAAACCAAAAAAACCCTAGAATTCTATACCTTGTTAAACAATTTTTTAAATTAATTTATTTATTTTTGGCTGCATTGTGTCTTTGTTGCTGCATGCAGGCTTTTCTCTAGTTGCAGCAAGCAGGGGCTACTCTTTGCTGCAGTGCACAGGCTTCTAATTGTAGTGGCTTCTCTTGTTATGAAGCACAGGCTCTAGGTGTGCGGGCTCTAGAGCGCAGGTTCGGTAGTTATGGCTCACGGGCTTAGTTGCTCCACGGCATGTGGGATCTTCCCAGACCAGGGCTCGAACCTGTGTGCCCTGCATTGGCAGGTGGATTCTTAACCACTGCGCCACCAGGGAAGTCCCTATACCTTGTTAAACTATTACTAAAGAGGCAAAATACTTTCAGAATAACACTTTGGGCCCTTGTTGAATGGACTCTGTATTTGTCTGCTAGGACTGCCATGGCAAAATACCACTGGCTGGATGCCTTAAACAACAGAAATTTATTCTCACAGTTCTGGAGGCTGGAAGTCCCAGATCAAGATCTGGAAGGGTTTGATTTCTGGTGAGAGCTCTATTCCTGGCTTGCACATGTCCACCTTCTTGCACATGTCCACCTTCTTGCTGAGTCCTCACATAGCCTTTCCTTTGAGCATGTGCAGAGAGAGAAAGAGCTCTCTGTCTTACACTTCTCATAAGGCCACAAGTCCTAGTGGATTAGGGCCTCACTCATATGACCTCATTTAACCATAATTATCTCCTAAAGACCCTATCTTTAAATACGGTCAAACTGGGACAAGGGCTTCAAGATATGAATTTTGGAGGGACACAGTTCAGCCCACAGCCAACTTCCAAAGGATACATTTCAGGAAGAAAGAAATTGAATACAGAAGTAGGGAATGGGATGCAAAAACAACAGTGAGCGAAGAAACTGGTAAACATAAAAGTAAATCTAAAGAGGTCAATACAAATCTAAATAAGTCAAATCTAAAAAGCAATAAGGGTACAAATGAACTTATCTACAAAATAGAAATAGAGTTGCAGATGTAGGAAACAAGCTTATGGTTACCAGGGGGTATTGGGGAGAGGGATAAATTGGGATATTGGGATTGACGTACACACTACTATATATAAAATAGATAACTAATAAGGACCTACTGTATAGCACAGGGAACTCTACTCAATACTCTGTAATGGCCTATATGGGAAAAGAATCTAAAAAGAGTGGGCATATGTATATGTATAACTGATTCACTTTGCTGTACACCTGAAACTAACACAACATTGTAAATCAACTAGACTCCAATAAAAATTTTGAAAATAAATACATTAAAAAAATAAAAAGCAATACTGATAATAATGACTAATTTGGAGGGGGGCAAAAACTAGATGGAAATAACTAGCATTGTCCAATAGGACCTTCTACAATGATGTAAATATTCTATATCTGCTCACTTCAGTTTGGTAGCCATTAGCCACATGTGGCTACTGAGCACTTAAAATGTGGCTATGTAACCAAGGAACTGAATTGTTAACTTTACTTAACACCAATTAATTTAAATTTAAGTAGCCACATGTAGCTAGTGGTTACCATATTATACAGCACAACTTTAGGTATAGTAACATGGTAAATTGCTAGAGCTGATCAAAGTTAAATATTTTAAGGTCTTTATTTATTTGGAAGGAGAATGACATTTTGAAAGCAGGTTAAAAATTTAAGGGTAAAGACTAGAAAAATTGAAATAAAATTTATCACTGCCAAAGCAATAAAAGGAAAAGAGGAATAAAGAAAACACTGTTGATACACAGAAGACAGGAAAAGAGGTGGGGAAAAAAAGAAAAGCTGGGTAAATAGAAAGGATAAGAACTATTATAGAATAAATAAGAAATGAATTGGTTTATTCTTATAATGGAATACAGAAGTTTAATGAAGAGAATGCCGAGTGAAAAAATCAGGTAGCAAAAGATACGTACAGTACCTTTTATATAAATTATCTCCTGGCCTCTCGTTTAAGCCCTCCAAGCCTTTCCCTCTTGCTTCACCACCTTCATGGGTCCTCTCTGAGACGTTCAAAAATTGAAACCTTGGGGACTTCCCTGGCGGTCAGGGTTAGGACTCCGCGCTTCCACTGCAGGGGGCTCTGTTCGATCCCTAGTCGGGGAATTAAGAACCCGCATGCCGCGAGGCATGGCAAAAAAAAAAAAAAGTTGAAACCTTGAAGGCTTTTCTTCCTCCAGCCCTAAGCTGGGACACTCAAACTAACTTCTGGGGGAGCTTTGTCAGGAAAACAAGGGAGACAGACTAAGGACAAAGTCTGGAAATGGGAACTTTTTGGGGGGCCCCAGAAGCACCACAGAATCCTGCAACTGACTTGTCTCACTGTGGGAGCCACGGCAGGGAGCCATGGTCAAGAGGCTAGCAGAAAAGGATGTGGCAGTTCCTGACACCTAGGGTTCATGCTCCTCCTCCCCTGTGTCCCCGCTTGAAGTGTGGAGCCCCCAACAGCCTTCGCACACCCAGCCTTGGCCTTCCAAAGCCAGCCCTAACAGTCCTCTCTTCTCAAGAGGAGTCAGCTGGTGCTTACAGCTGTGGGAGGTATCTTAGCAGAGACAGCAGTCTGGCCCAGCAAGATATTTCTGTCAGCTGTGCTGCGGGAGCTGATCTGTTCTGTTTGATTTCCATTGAAGGGATTTTCCAACAAAGATGTTTGCGCAAACGGTGTGATGGCGGGTGACTGGCCCCACCTGCTTCCTCATTGGCCAGCCAGCAATTGACCAATTTTAGCCTGGCTTCTGCCTGCACTAGGCTGTGTCCCTAAAGGGGACCCCAGCCTCTTGCTGTCTTTGCTCAAGAAAATACAGTGCTGCCAAACCACAAGATATATATAGTCCCAACCTACATTGCCAAACTGTTTTCAGTTATTTTCCATTCACACCCCCTTCTGTAATTTTCCATTTCCCCATAGCCCCCTTTTTAGCTCCCACAGTTTTCCCTAGCCTCTTTTTGTTCTCCACTTTCACTTCCCTATAGCTGCATTTAGTTACCTCTGTTCTCCCTTTTAAAACTTCAGCCACCTTTGTCTTAGCTGGAGTTGAGCCCAGTTTATTTTGGGTCTTGCTTCCCTACTGCAGTAGTCTGAATAAAATCTGCCTTACGCCTTCAACAAGTGTCTGGTGCTGTTTCTCTTTAACAGGGCCAGTCCAGGACTTCCACTGATGGCTTCAGCCCTCACACCCCCAGGCCAGGAGCCAGCAGGACATCCCAGGCACCACAGCACGATCCATCTGGGGTCCACTGGGCCCCAGCAGAGAGCTGACACCTGCTTGCCATCATGGAGGAGCCTGCCGTCAAGAGGCGCCTGAAGATGATTCAACTCAACACTTCAGTCTATGAAGATGTGGCCGGGTGTCTTCCGGTGCAGGAATATGTCTCGTATACACACCACTGTCATATCAAGTTCAAGGCCCTCAGGGTGCCTACAAGAAGGCCCACATGGCTATTCTGTGCTCCGGGCCAGCCCCTCAGGACTGCCCCTTCCATGAAGAGATGGATTGGGTGCTGCAGATCAAGAGATGGATTGGGTGCACCAGCTCAGCCAACCTCAGGGAGCAAACCCGGCCATGGGTTCTTGACCACCACAACCAGCTGACCCAGCGAAGAAAAAAAAAGTCATTAGCAGAAAGATGGGCCAGAAGGGTGCTCTCCTCAGCAGCAGCAGCAGCAGAGGCACCAGAACCAGAGGTGGAGGATGGAGACAGAGCATCAGTTTAAGCTAGAAATGGAAGTGTTGGAGCTGCCCATGACCTCCGACTTGAAAGCCCGGCTGGTACCCAGACCAACAAGACAACCGAGATGGAGATTAGCCAGGATGCCTAAGAAACTGGGCCAGGTAAGTGGCCAAATGTGTTCTACCAAAGCCCTAATGCCATGGGACTGGGTGGAGAGGGAAGTCACAAGTGATAAAAGCCAGGTTGAGATCCCCTCAAAGGACCTGGAGCTCCTGAAAATTTAAGAAAGCATGGTTTCACTGCTGGTGTTGGAGCCTACTTGTTAAAGCTGGAAAGGACACTGGGAGACCATCTTTTTTTTTTTTTTAGATGTTGGGGGTAGGAGTTTATTAATTTATTAATTTATTTTTGCTGTGTTGGGTCTTTGTTTCTGTGCGAGGGCTTTCTCCAGTTGCGGCAAGCGGGGGCCTCTCACTATCGCGGCCTCTCTTGTTGCGGAGCACAGGCTCCAGACGCGCAGGCTCAGTAGTTGTGGCTCACGGGCCTAGTTGCTCCGCGGCATGTGGGATCCTCCCAAACCAGGGCTCGAACCCGTGTCCCCTGCATTAGCAGGCAGATTCAACCACTGCGCCACCAGGGAAGCCCTGGGAGACCATCTTTGACTCTTACATTTTACAGATGAGAAAACTAAGCCAGGGGAAAGTAATTTGCAGAAGGTGACAGACACTACAAGTTAATGCTAAGGCTGACACTGGAACCCCAGTACAATGATCCTTCCACTGGCTTATAATTGACTCTTGCCTTCAATGTACTTTATAATGGGGCATCATGGTAATCTCTTCCAGTCTTAAAACTGGGGCTTGGAAAAAATGGAATAAGGAGAACAGCTAGTATTTCTCTCTCTCCTCCAACAGAAGTCCAGAGGGGACCAGTCTCCAGACAGAAACCAGCCTCAGAGAGAAACTTCGTCATCAGCTCCTGGGGTGTCTACAGTGCCCCTTAGAGCACAGGTAAGCCAGTGCGCCAGCTCCAGCCCAGAGCCTGACCCTCAGGTGCCACCTGACTGTTGTTGCCATGATTGCCACTGATATGGCAGCGAACAGGCGCCTGGCCAGTGAACTGGCCTGGGAATCAGCTGCCCGGCTGCAGGGCCACTGAGACCAGCACAATTCCCACATGGCCGTCCTGGTCCAAATGGTCCACCTACACCCAGCCCCAGGAGGCAGTAGCCATTCTTCAGGACAGAATGGGCTGAGGGTGACAACTAACTGCCTGAACCTACACTGGAACATTCTCTCTTTTCTTTTTTTCTTAAAAGATATAATTTTTATTTATTTTTGGCTGTGTTGGGTCTTCGTTGCTGCACGTGGGCTTTCTCTAGTTGTGGCGAGCGGGGGCTACTCTTCGTTGCGGTGCATGGGCTTCTCATTGCAGTGGCTTCTCTTGTTGCCAAGCACAGGCTCTAGGCATGTGGGCTTCCGTAGTTGTGGCGTGCAGGCTCAGTAGTTGTGACATGCGGGCTGTAGAGCGTGGGCTCAGTAGTTGTGGCGCATGGGCTTAGTTGCTCCGCACATGTGGGATCTTCCCGGACCGGGGATCAAACCCATGTCCTCTGCATTGGCAGGTGGATTCTTATCCACTGTGCCACCAGGGAAGTCCAGAACATTCTTAATTGTGTGATATTATGGTAAGCATTTAGTGTATGAATTTTTTTAGTCTTTGTAAGCATAGATACCGCCTATTTTAGGCCTTAAGGTCTCAAAGCATCCTTGGTGTCTTATTTAGGGTGATATAGTAAAGAGAGTAGAATACACAGATAACTCATAATGCTCACCTCCAACTACTAATCCATGGGGATAGGTGTTTTAGTGGATATTTTCAAACTCCCTGAAGGGAAGACAGTTACCTGTGATCCTCTATCACCAAATGATGGTAAAGCCATGGGAGAGTTTCTCTCTTTCTGTGCCTTTGACTGTCTCAACCTCTGCTCCATTGTTCAACTCCCCCCTCAGCCCAGGCCTCACTGAGGTCATGACCAGACCTCTAGGTAGGCACCTGCCTTCTGTGGTTCCAGAAGGTTGAGAATGGCAGGGACAGGAGAAGCAGGGCCCCTTCCCTCTTCCCTTCTCCTGCCACCCAGCTCCACCCAGGACCTGGGACTGATTCTGATCATCAGCCGGACTCTCTGAGGCTCCAGAGAACGCTGCTGGGTCTGCAGTGAGCAAGCACAGTGGCATCATTTTCACACGGCAAGTGGGGCGGTGCCAGAGCTCCCTGATCTCAGTGGGGCTCCCTCATGTTACGGAGAGAGAAGTCGAGGCCTGGAGAGATTCCAGGACCTTGGGGTCCTAGGAGATGGGCTTCCCAGTTCAGAACTTGTCCAAGTTGAGGGTCCACCCAAAGCTTACCTTAATCTCAACAGACCCCCAACTACTATGTTCCCAGCAGTGTTCTCTCGGCAGAGGGCAGGTGCCAGTGAAACATGGGCCTGAGGTGTGCTTCTACTCTCCCGATCCAAGCTTTGAGCGCCACCCTTCCCCACTGGTCACTGATTCCAGCTGTTTAGGGTTCTGGGGCCCCAAGACCAGCCTTCCTCTCACCTCAAGCCTGAAACAGCTCAGGCCTAGGCTTGTTCCTCTTCCTTCTGAGCCCCAGATTAGTAAATAAACACCTGCCGCATCTCAGCAGTGTCCCCTAAGCAAAACAAGGGCTTCCTTCTCTGCCTTATTTTCATTGTTAATATTAAAAACCACCTATTACCATACCACCACCGCTCCCAACCGATAAACCTTAAAGGAGGTAAAAAGAGTAAGAAAACTCTTTTTAAGTTACACTTTTTAACTCCTAGAGCTTTCTCACTGTGGTATAGTCTTCACCCTGTAATCCTCCCCACACCCCACCACCCACTTTCCCACCCTCCCTCCACACCCACCCACCCTCCAGTGAGGTTTTTCACTTCTAGGACGTTGTGTGAGGGAAGGAGAAAACTGGAAAAGGGGAGGGGCACGCGGTAAACACAGCAAAATCAAATTACAGCTGGGTCTGGGGGTTGTCCAGCTCCATTTCTAAAGATGGGGAAGCCGAGGCTCCTGTCCAGCTCTGCAGAACTCTAGCCCGCGGTTTGCCTCTCACTCTTGCAGCTCAGCATCAACTGGGTGGGCGACAGTGGGCCAGGAGGAGGGCTGCCTTCTGAAAACTGCTGGAAAGGGCAGGGCAGCCGCAGAAACTACCTCTCCCTGTAATCCCTCAGGTTAACCCAACCTGGCGAACGGGCAGCCCCATCGTCCAATGAACTACTGGGCTGCAGTCCTAGGACCAGCACGACATAAAGAATTACTGAAAGGGGCTTCCCTGGTGGCGCAGTGGTTGAGGGTCCGCCTGCCGATGTAGGGGACACGGGTTCGTGCCCCGGTCCGGGAAGATCCCACATGCCGCGGAGCGGCTGGGCCCGTGAGCCATGGCCGCTGAGCCTGCGCGTCCGGAGCCTGTGCTCCGCAACGGGAGAGGCCACAACAGTGGGGGGCCCGCGTACCGCAAAAAAAAAAAAAAAAAAAAAAAATTACTGAAAGGCACTGACATCTGTTCAGATAGTTGTTTTACGTGTGCTTCCAGTAGCCCCAGCACACATCGGGACCTCTCCATGACCTCCTCTAGGTCAAGCCACCTTTTCTGGAGGTGCCAAAAGGTAGCACAGATGGAAACCCCGATGTCATGGAAGGCACACCAAGCCCTAGATCTACCCACACGGTCAGAGGCACCGGGGAAGCCAGCCAATACGGTCCAACAGCTGCTTTCTGCGGCACAGAGGGAGGCAATTTCATGTCCAGTCACCACCAGAAGAGGGTGGGTGCTTAACAAGGAAGAAGTTTCTGTGTGTTCTGATCGAGTACCCTTCGCACACATGGCCGTACAGTTGAGTCTCCAGCCCTCTTGCATATTCCTGCTCACCTCCTAGCTGGTCCTGCTGCCCCCAGCTGCCTCTCCTTCCTCTCCAGTTCATCCCTCTTTACTACTAAGGGTTATCTTTTTTAAAGGCCAAAGTGATCACGTCATCCCCTGATTAAATTCCATCAGTGATTCCCTTTGGCTCTTAGGAATACGTTCTACCTCCTTAGCTTGGCCTGTGGCCCCTGCCTGCCCCTGCCTGCCCCTGCAGCCCCATACGTCCCCTCCCACTCCCACCATGCCCTCCAGCCTGCAGAACTGCCATTCTCCCAGAGGATAACAGTGTGTCACCCCTGTGCCTTCTGCAAGTCCCACTTGTGTTTTAAGTGGCTAAGTTTGTGGCAATTTGTCATAGCAGCAGCAGGAAACCAATAAAGATTATTCTTTGAACAGAGCTGGTTCAGAGAAGAGCAGGTTTGTATGCACAAGTGTAAGTGTAGATAGATAGATAGATGATAGATAAACGTTTATGGCTTTATGGGTGATAAAAGCAGTGCTCAGGAAAGTTAAAGTTGATAGATGGGCCACTATCAACTGCTTGGGCTATAAAGCAGCCATGCCCGTGACCAGCCTGCATGCCCTCTCCAGGTACTTTATAAAAAGATACAACACCTTGGAGCGTTACAAACATCAACAACAGAATAATTCTTAGGAATGGAAAAGGGAGGGAGGGTTAACATGGAAAGAAGAAAGAGGTTCTGAAGGTGGAATTCAAGTGAAAAAGCAGGATGGATAGTCATCACCCCGAGTTGGCCTGGCCTGGAATGCCAGGTGCCAGCTGATGGCTTGATGCACCTGGAACCTGAGCCGCCTTTGTGCCTCATCCTTTGCCACTCTGCAGGCTGGTTCTGCTCCATGCCATAGTGAGGGTGGAGGCGCTGGTCCAGCTCTGGGCATTGGACCTCTCCTCAGACAATACACAGATTGTGGAGCCAGGAGCAGCCAGTGACCACCTCACAGAAACACGCTGCTTCCCCATGCCTTACCCTGGCCACACTGCTCCACAGTGCCCCAGCCAGCCAAGAGCACCTGTTGGAACACAGGTCCTCGGGGGTGATGGGTTGCTGGAACCAGGCTGTCAGCCCCTGATGGAGAGGGCACGCTCCACCACCCACTGGGACAAGCCTTGCGGTGCCCCCGTTTCTTTTTTTGGACAGTGGATAAGAGAGTGCCTGCATCTCCCCTATGGCAAAGCTGACTTGCTTCCAACACGTGTGAATTATGGCTGGATCACGGGCAGCTGACAAACACTTGGCTGAAATGAAGGTCAGGACCAGCACGACATAAAGAATTACTGAAAGGCACTGACAGCTGTTCAGATAGTTCTTTTACATGTGCTTCCAGTAGCCTCAGCACACATCGGGACCTCTCCATGACCTCCTAGGTCAAGCCACCTTTTCTGGAGGTGCCAAAAGGTAGCACAGATGGCAACCCTGATTTCATGGAAGGCACACACAAGCCCTAGATCTACCCACACGGTCAGAGGCACCGGGGAAGCCAGCCAATACGGTCCAACAGCTGCTTTCTGCGGCACAGAGAGCGACAATTTCATGTGGGCGGGCTCCATTTGAAGCTGGGGGGCCAGCTTTTTGCAGATGCGGTAAAATGTCTCCTGAGACATCCGGAAGGCTTGCTTCCATCTGTGGGGCTTAGTCTACACACTCAGAGGTCCTGCCAAAGATGAGGCAGTGTGGAGAGAGCCCTGGTCCTGGGGGCTCTTCTTCCAAGGAGGTCGGATACAGTGGCTCTATAAGCAGGGTGTGGATGACCACGGATGGAGGATGGCTTGATTCAGTTGCGTCAGAGCAGCCACCTGTCAGCCTCCTCACTGTCAGCCACAGTGTGGCAGCCATGCGGCCACTCCCCAGCTGGATCACCGAGTGTGCTTGGGAGTTATGGCCATCGCTGAGCTGAGCTGAACTGAGCAGCGGTGTGTGGGTGTGTATGCTTTTCCTCATGATGGTCAGTGACATTCTTCTCCCCCAGGTGGGTGTGGGCACCAGGGAGCTCAAGGCTGAGTTAGCTGATGAATATCAGGCCTGCCATTATGAACCTGCTAAGGGTGTGAATGTAACTACATCTGTGTAAACGACACATCCGCATCCTCTGCCTATTTTCTTACAAACTCAGCAATACAAGAGCCAGGATAAAATGGCTCAGAGCAAATAAAACTAGGTTCTTAGTGGGGATTTCAGACTGTCTTCTTTTCTTCACAGACTTCCTCTCCTTAATGACTCCTTCTAAAGGACTTTAAATTTCACCAGGCCTTCTGACTCTCTTCTCCAAGCAAACACATTGGTGAAATTCTATGGAAAGCCCCCTCCCACACACTAAAATCAAACAGTGCCCTGAAAAACCAGACTATTTCACAGGTTTTACTTGCCCTGATCATGCAGTGCTCCCACAAGGAAACATATGAAAAGTAGTACTTTTTTGGACAAAAAGACAAGATCATTTTCAATCTCAGGTTCCTGGCTTTTAGTTAAAATTTTAACTCTGGATTTTGACTTCATTATTATGAAGAAGGGCCTGCTTCACAGGAATGCAGAAAAAGGACAGATGAATTATTCCTTAGAGCCTTCAGGATGAACAACCACAAGGAAGAACAGACTTTAATATTAGCACTGGCTATTTCTAGATCTGAGAGTTCTGGCATTGCCAACTCACATGGAATGCCCTTATGAGCTCCTAGAGCTGGAGCTAAGAGGCTGCAAAGGACTTCTGCTCACACCACTGCAGTGCCTCTCCTGATACTTTTCCTCCTAATGAAAATCGACTTCCATAATATTATGTGTCCTTTAGGCTGCTCTTTCTCTAAGAGCTAGTGTCCATCCTAGACAGGACTAGGAGTCAGAAGATGATGCATTTGTATCCTAGCTCTACAGGCTGTGTGATCTTAGGAAAGTTACCATCCCTCTCTGTTTTTCAAGTGAAAACAAATAGGTTAACTCACCTAACCCTAAAGTTCCTTGCTGCGCTAACATCCTCAGGTTCGTTTCAAAGTCCAGTCCCACATGATGTCAGCTGAGAAGGTGGCTGAAATTCTACATCTCAGAGCTTGTCTCCAGGTAGCTTAATAAATATAATATGGTAAACATGATTAACTGAACAGTGCATTCCACAAATATTTATTGAGCCTTATTATGTTTAAGAAATTACAATAGGCACAGAGGATAAAGTGAAATAGCCATCATAGATACTAAATTTCATGTTGGTTATTGGATCAGCAGCTTGGAGAAGGAATATGCAGTATTTAGTCATCCTCTTCTATGTAGCTGTTTGTAACTGAAAAGTCGCTTGCTGTTAATTTTTGACTTGGGCAGGACTGAATTTTCTGGCACTTAAGTCTTTAATGATTTAGATGATTCCTTTTATGGAGTAATTAAACATATTTCCTAAAACTCTATCTGGGGAAGAGTTTATTGGTCACTGTCACAACCTTGGAGCTGACTGTAGTCTCATTGTAATAGCATATTCCCTGCCCAACTGTCAGGAAAATTACTCTCACTAAACTTTTGGCATCTTCCACTTGGAAATGACAATGTAGCTAACCCCCACTGATCAAGAGGAAACGTGAGTTTCTCTTCCGCTTTCTTTGCCTTATGACTTCCTTTGGTGTGAGACGTCCTCATGACCCATCTTCCGCAATACCTGCCCCTAACGTGTTCACAACTCCGGGCTTCCTCCTTACTTACTACTAACACCTTATTATCCTAGATGTCAGGGCTTTTCACAAATCATTTAAACTTCCTCTGAGCAGTCCCAGACTGATCTCACTAGACCCTATGAGGAGAGATGGAGGTGAAGGGGAGTTTCCAGCTAATTTTCTCCCTATCCCATTGCCTACATACGAAGCAAGTGCTTCTGCTGCAGCTGCTAATAAGCCGCTTTCTACTAATTGGTTGGTGAAAAGAGAAAGGAAAATGAAGGTTCCTACCTGGCCCCGCCCCACACCTTAAAAAAAAAAAAAGGATGAAGACGGTTTAAGAACTTTATTTTCCCATTTAGGTTCGAAACTTCTCTCACAGAAGCTGGTCCCCAGATCCCCTTTCTCAAATCCCTCCGTTCTGCCAAAGGTTTCCTTTCCCTCCCCATATCCCGCCGCCCACAGTTTCTAAAGGAAAAGGTGTTTTATTAAACTTGAAAACCTGCACTACGTCTTTGCAGTGCAGGTGCCACCGATGAACAGAAAAGACTGACCTAAAATGCCTCGCTTTCCCTCCTCCCTGGTTCACCTCGAGAGGGACTTAATGTTCACCGAACTTGAACTTCAGCCTCCAAGCGGAGGCAGGTAAGAACCCGCGGTCCTCGCCCCGCCCACAGCGCCCCCATCCCCAAGGCACTGGAAGCCAGTGGTCCTAGAGGGGTCCATCCGCAGCCCGCACCCACCCTGCAGCCCAAACTGCCCACCAACCCGCTCCTCCTCCTACCCCCGCCCCCCACCCCCGGCTCCTCCTCCTACCCCCGCGCCCCCGCCCTCCGCTCCTCCTCCTCCCCCCCGACTCCCCGCCCCCCCGCCCTCTGCTCCTCCTCCTCCCCCCTACCCCCACGCCCCCGCTCCTCCTCCTCGCCCCGCCCCCCACCCCCACGCTCCTCCTCCCCCAGCCCCCCACCCCTCGCTCCTCCTCCTAATCCCGCCCCCACCCCCCCGCTCCTCCGCCCCCCGCTCCTCCTCCTCCTCCGCCCCCCTCTTCCTCCCCCTGCCCCCCTCCTCCTCCCCCTGCCCCCCTCCTCCTCCTCCCCTGCCCCCCGCTCCTCCTCCTCCCCCAGCCCCCCCACATCCTGCTCCTCTTCCTCCTCCCACCCCCAAACCCCTCCTCCTCCCCCCGCCCCCCACCCCCCCGCTCCTTCTCCACCCCCACCCCCCCACGCCCCAATCCACCTCCTCCCCCCGCCCCCCCGACTTCCGCTCCTCCTCCTGCCCCAGCCCCCCACACCCCTGCTCCTCCACCTCCCGCCCCCCACCCCCTCCTCCTCCCCCCGCCCCCCACCCCCACTCCTCCTCCTAATCCCACCCCCCAACCCCCACTCCTCCTCCTCTCCCCACCCCTGCCCCCGCTCCTCCTCCTCCCCCCGCTCCCGCTCCTCCTCCTCCCCCCGCCCCCCAACCCCCTCCTCCTCCCACCACCCCCCACCCCCCAACCCCCTCCTCCGCCCACCGCTCCCCACCCCCCCACGCCCTGATCCACGTCCTCCCCCCCGCGCCCCCGTCCTCCGCTCCTCCTCCCACAGCCCCCCACTCTCTGCTCCTCCTCCTCCCCCTGCCCCCCACCCCCCCGTTCCTCCTCCTATTCCCGCCCCCCACCCCCCGCCCTCCGCCAATCCTCCTCCCCCTGCCCCCAACCCCCAATCCCCTCCTCCTCCCCCCGGCCCCCACCCCCCAACCCCCTCCTCCTCCCACCGCCCCCCACCCCCCACGCCCCGATCCACGTCCTCCCCCCGCGCCCCCAGCCCCACGCTCCTCCTCCAACCCCCGATCCTCCTCCTCCCCCCGCTCCTCCTCCCCCCGCCCCCAACCCCCGCCCCTCCTCCTCCCCCCCGCCCCCCGCTCCTCATCCCCCAGCCCCCGCACCCCCGCTCCTCCTCCTCCCCCTGCCCCCCACCCCCTGCTCCTCCTCCCCCCACCCCATACTCGCGCCCCTCCTCCTCCCCCCACCCCCTCCTCCTCTCCCCGCCCCCCACCCCCACTCCTCCTAATCCCGCCCCCCACCCCCTGCTCCTCCTCCTCCTGCCGCACCCCCGCTCCTCCTCCTCCCCCCGACCCCCACTCTCCACTCCTCCACCTCCCACCCCGCCACCCACCCCCCCACTCCTCCTCCTTCTCCCCTAGCCCCCACCCCCTGCTACCCCGCACCCCCGCACCCCGCCCCCACTCCTTCTCCCCCCGCCCCCCCGCCCCCTGCTCCTCCTCCTCCCCCCGCCCTCCACTGCCCTGCTCCTCCTCCTCCCCCCACCCTCCGCTCCTCCTCCTCCCCGTGCCCCCCACCCCCCACCCCTCCTCCTCCCTCTCCTCCTCCCTCTCCTCCTCCACCCCCACCCCCCGCTCCTCCTCCTCCCTTGCTCCTCCCCTTGCCTCCTCCCCTCCCCCTCCAACTACCCCAGCCCCCCACACCCCCACTACCCCGGCCCCCGCCCCCCGCTCCGTGCTCCTCCCCCAGCCCCCCCACCCCCACCCCTCGCTCCTCCTCCTCCCCCCACTCTCGTCCTCCGCTCCTCCTCCACCCCCCACCCCCCACCCCTCCTCCTCCACCCACACCCCCGCTCCTCCTCCCCCCGCCCCCCACCTCCCGTTCCTCCACCTTCCACCCTGCCCCCCACCCCCCACTCCTCCTCCTCCTCCCCCAGCCCTCACCACCCGCCCCCCGCCCCCGCTCCTCCTCCTCCCCCCACCCCCCAACCCCCTCCTCCTCCCCCCACCCCCCAACCCCCTCCTCCTCCCACCACCCCCCACCCAATCCCCTCCTCCTCCCACCGCCCCCAACCCCCAACCCCCTCCTCCTCCCCGCCCCCCACCCCCCCACTCCTCCTAATCTCGCCCCCCCACCCCCCCACTCCTCCTCCTCCCCCCGGCCCCCACCCCTGCTCCTCCTCCTCCCCCTGCCCCACACCCCCTGCTCCTCCTCCTCCCCCCGCCCCCCACCCTCAGCTCCTCCACCTCCCACCCCGCCCCCCAACCCCACTCCCTCACTTCCCCCAGCCCCCCACCGCCCCGCTACCCGCACCCCCGCACCCCGCTCCTCCTCCTCCCCCACCCCCTCCTCCCCCACCCCCCACCCCCCTCCACCTCCCCCCGCCCCCCACCCCTGCTTCTCCTCCACCCCCCACCCCCTCCTTCTCCTCCCCCACCCCCGCTCCTCCACCTCCCACCCCGCCCCCCACCCCCCACTCCTCCTCCTCCCCCAGCCCCCTCTTCTCCTCCTCCCCTGCCCCCCCACACCCCGCTCCTTCTTCTCCCCCCCGCCCTCCTCCCCCCACTCCCCACCGCCCGCTCGTCCTCCTCCCCCCGCCCCCATCCCCCGCTCCTCCTCCCTCCCCCTCCACGCCCCCCCACCCCCCGCCTCGCTATCTCCGACCCTCCTCAGGTTCTCTTCTCTCCCCCTCATTCTTCGTTTCCCTCCTCCTCGCTTTCTCCAGGCCTACCTGAGTCACTTTTTTAAAGTACCTTTTTTTCTTTTTTTAATTTCCAGTTAACGGGAGGGTTTCAAAAGGAGTCAGAGGAACCCCCTCCTGCCGTTTACCTAAATTCGCCAATTGTCTCCTTTTGCCCCATTTGCTGGCCTTTACCCTCAGTAGTAGGGGCCCTCTCTCCCTGACCAGGCCACCTGGAGGTCTGTCCCGGCCACCCACTGAGGGCCCTGCAATTCCAGGGATGGGAAGTTGACTTTGACGTTAAAGAAGTTAAAGAACAGCAAAACCCTTCTCAGGAGGGAACAGATGACTTCGAGTACCTTCTTAGACCTCGAAACCCTGGGCCGCTGACTTTGCCGCTATTCACACTTGAAGTGAGTTTATCAGCTTTTCTCCAGTCAGACTTGTAGCTGAAAGCAGATCCTCGTGCAAAGAAGAGTTGATCCTCAGAGATAGGTCCAGGGCGAGGGTGTCGCCCGTCAGGGACTACCTGAATTGGATTCTGCAGTTTGGGAACTTGGCGCTCACCAAGGGAAAGCTAGAATGAAAAAAGTAGAGAACAGGGAGAGAAAAGGGAAAGAAATAAGTTCTCCAAGGAAAGAACAAACCAAGACCTAAACAAAACAAAACCTACACGTTCTGGCTTCCCACTTCCTATCTTTGCAGTAAAGGTTTCCCTGAGCGACTACTAAACAAAATTCACGTACGTGATAGTCCTTGGTGCAAGAAGTCGGCCACCAGGGGACGTAGACTGTCGGAGAAACATAGGCTTAAATTCAGCCTGTAACGACAAAATTACTCAGGCTTTGTCAGCGCTGTTCTAGTTCTGTTGCTTCTACAACCAGCTGTGTGGCTTCCAGAGTCCAGTGTAGACGACTGGGAGGCTGTCTGCACCTGGGACGTTGAACAGTCTCAGAGTCCAGGCTCATGGGCCGGTGTGCTCAGCCTGAAACCGCACACCTCGGTTGGGACTCGAACCCACAGTCTTCCAACTGAAACCACACAACTTGTCTCAGGACTTAATGAAGCTCAGGTTCTTCATGTCTCGGCACAGAAGGAATTCAGTGAGAGGCAAAGTGATGGGTAAGAAATAAATTTATTAATAACCTTTGTAAAGAGGTTGCAGGAAAATAGGGTGCAAGAGGATGGTCATGCCCCAGGTCTCAGATGAGTCCCTGGAACAGGCCGTCAAGTGAGGTCCTTGGCTTCAGGCAGGAAAGAATTCAAGAGCAGAGCCACAGTGAAGTGAAATCAGAGATACACATTCTATAGACAGAATGTGGTCCTTCTCAGAAGGCGAGAGCGACCCCAAAGAAATACGGGATAGTTAGTCCATAGGCTAATGAGTAGGAGGATTATTCTAACTATTTGGGAGGGAGGGGTAGAGCTTTCTAGGAACTGGATCACCACCCACTTTTTGGCCTTTTATGGTTGGCCTCAGAACCATCGTGGTGCCTGTGGGTGTGTCATTTAGCATGTTAATATATTACGAGTGTATAATGAGGCTCAAGGTCTACTGGAAGTTGAATCTTGCCACCATCTTGGGCCTAATGGGTTCGAACCACTTTATGTCATATCCTCAATAGCTATGTCATTCTTTTAAAGGTTGTGCCCTGCCCTCTTACCTCCTGTCTCCAACATGCCTGTAGACTTGTTTTCTTTTTTTTTTTGCGATACGCGGGCCTCTCACTGTTGTGGCCTCTCCGTTGCAGAGCACAGGCTCTGGACGCACAGGCTCAGTGGCCATGGCTCACGGGCCCAGCCGCTCCGCGGCATGTGGGATCTTCCCAGACCGGGGCACGAACCCGTGTCCCCTGCATCGGCAGGCGGACTCTCAACCACTGCGCCACCAGGGAAGCCCATCTTTTAATTTTTAAAAATTTGTTGCTAACCTTAAAATATTAGACTTCTTATAAAAATCTAGATGTTCAACTTTGGGGGGAAAGAAAGATTCATTCTTTCCATCAACACTGGACCTTTATTCCCCATATATTAGCAAAAGACAGTTATTAGATACGTTAGATGCAGTCCTTACTGCATCTGCAGCCAGATGCACACATTGCTTCCTGCCAGGTCTCTGCGAGCATTTGAGTGTGGGCCTCTGTCCTACTCCTCTGCTCCCTGGGAACACTCCTCCCCAGAAGGCTGACCTTCGTCTTCTGCACTTAGCCTACTCTCATACCTCCCAGGGACTCTTTGGTACCTTGACCTGCCTCTCCCAAATCATGAGAAAATATTTTGGGAAGCCAGGTTGAAGCCATCAGTTGATATAAAATGTATGGGAACTGAGTGATGAGAAAAGGAAGTGAATATGGTCATAGACAGTTAAACAAATTTTACTTCATCAACATAGACGAAAAGGAGTTGATAAAAGACAGAAGACATATGAGAGGATATGCTTGTGATTAACATTGGTATCCTGTGCTTCATTCTTTCCCTCTTCTAGTCCCATGACTTTTAATAGTTTATTGAAAATAATAATAATAATTACAGCTCTATTTATTGAATATTTACCGTACACAAGGAATAGTGAGGTTAGTACTGTTAATATCCCCATTTTGTGGATGAGGAAGCTGATGCCTAGAGAGGTCAAGTTCCTTTCATATGTCACAAAGCTAGTGAGCACTGGTGGAGCTGGGATTTGAACCTGGGGTGTGATTCCAGATTGGGAGCTCTAGTGTCTGTGCCTTGGAACATCCTGAGGTCAGGGAACTGAGTCTGCCTTTTTGTATCTCTCCAGAGAGATATAGATGCTCAGAAACTATTAAATGATAGGAAGTAAGGAAAGGAGAAATGGGGGTGGGGGGGAGAGAAAAGGAGAAAGAAAGAAAAGAAAAATGGTGGTGAGAGGGATAGAGTTATCTTTAGGAATATGTAAAGCTGCCCTCATTCTGATTGATTACCTGGTAAATACCTACTCTTATTTCCAGTCCTAATCTCAGTGGTTCCTCCTCTATGAATCCTTTTCTGACTCAGATGTTAAGTGGCTGCAGCGCTGCACCTATTTCATGCCTCCATTGTTGCACTTTTCGTGATTACTGTAAATTTACATGCCTGTGTTGACTGAAGAAAAACACAACCTAAGAGTTTCAAGTTAAGTTTTATTCAGGGACCTGACTGAGGACTATAGCTTGGGAGACAGCCTCTCAGACACTCTGAGGATCTGCTCCAAAGAGGTGAGGGAGGAGCCTGGATATATAGTTTTTGTTGAAAAAAAAAAAAAAGCATCAAAAGATCACTGCTAAATACAAAAAAACAGAAATCTCAAATTAATGATTTTAGTGCTTTTCTACATATGGGAAGATGCAAGAGTCTGGGCTCATTGAAATTATTCCTTTGATATGCATCTTAACTTTGTAGGGCCAGTATCCTGTTTTTCTCCATGCTGAATTCCCTAAAGGACACACCCTCAGGGTCAGCTGCAGTGGCTGATGGCTTGATTGTGGGCAACATTCATTGTTTACTGGAATGGCAGGCAACATTCCCTTTCCACACCTCTCTCCCATGCTAGGCTCTGAGCTCTTTGAAGGTAGGGTCTCTCTGGCTGCTGCCTAGTACTTAGTATGGGCACAAAATCTGTAAATCAATGAATGGCCTTTTATGGGGCATGATCACATATTAACAAATAATACCCTTCTATCCTCTTACTACTCAGCACCCGCTTTTTGTATGGTTTGAAGTGAAATTTGGGAAGCCTACAGAGGAGTAATGATGGTCGCTTCCATTTTATATTTGTGCATTCAGAACCCACGAAGTCAGAGAGAATAGGAAGGAAAAATAGGAAGAGGGACGCAAGGCCAAGGAAGCTTCAAAGCTGTATATGCCACAACTTCTACAGCGAGCCTGTTTATTCATTCCACAACTATTAAGCACCTACTGTGTGGTGATGCTGTGCTTGGCAGTCAGATACAGCTGTAAGCAAAACAGTCAAGATTTCTTCTCTCATAAAGCATAAATGCTATGGGGGGAAAGAAATAATAAGCAAGTAATTAAACACATACATAAGATTTTTTTAAAATAGTAGGTTCTATGAAAGAAATAAAGCAGGGAGGTGGAGCAGAGTGAGCAGGCTGGGCACTCTAGGATGGGTGATCAGGGAAGCCTCCCCTGTGGAGGTGACCTTTAAGCTGAGACCTGAATAATGAGATGGAGCCAGACCTGAATATCTGTGGAGAAGAATGTTTTGTGCAAAGGGAACAGCAAGTGCAAAAACACTGATTAGCAGGTATACTATTTTTATTTTTACTTTTTGGGGCCACGCCACGTGGCTTGCAAGATCTTAGTTCCCTGACCAGAGATTGAAGCCAGACCATGGCATTGAAAGCACCAAGTCCTAACCACTGGAACAACAGGGAATTCCCTGTTTTTAAATACAAGCAATATGATCCCTGATATTCAGGCCATTTATAATGTAGCTATGCATCTTATCTAACTAACCTGGTTATCTCTTCTCTCATTAGCCATTCCTCCCTTTAAAAGACCTAGTGCCCTCCCCCACATGCAAAATTCATCCATGTCTCTGATTTTTTTTTCACTCTTCTTTCTTCTGAAATATTCTTTTCTCTCCTTTGTCCTTCAAGGCTTACTTAAAATTCCATCTCCATTAAAAATTATTTTTCACATGGAGCTATTCAGTACCTTGATTGTGGTGGTGGATAGGCAATACTGCATGGGTGATAAAATTGTATAGATTTTAATACACACACACACACACACAAATGAGTACAAGTAAAACTGGGGAAATCAGAATCAGATCAGCGGTGTCAATAATCTGATTGTAAAATAGTACTATAATTTTGCAAAATTTAACTACTGGGGGAAATTGGACAGTGTACAGAGGAGCTCTCTGTTTTATTTCTTACAACTGCATGTAAATCTACAATTGTCTCAATTTTTTAAAGTAGATAACCAAAAACATTATATTTTTCCTGGAAATGAGGAAATTTTAAATTCTTTATTAATTAGAAAAATATCAGTTTTCAATTTGCTATGAATCCATGTCCTCCAGTCTACACATTTCTAACTTGCTGATTATAATAAGCAAAAGGCATTGTCTAAATAAAAACATACCAGTCTTTTACCCTATCAAAAAACCATTCCAGCAAGATTCATCTGGAATAATGTCTTCTCAGGGAAAACTTGCTGGCACCTAGTAATGATTTCCTTCCCCCTGTTGATGTCCACATATTGCCCTTCAAGAACTTTGACCAGGACTGGCTCCTACAGTCTGAAGAATCAACTTTCTTCCCCTTTTCCCAAACTGGAACAGTGTGTACCCATCAACAGTCCTCTGGCACCCCTCCCTGGCTCCATAGTCCCTGGACACCTGCCAACAACCTTCTCATATATAAATTCTATTGGTACCCCAGCTGGAATTGGTCCAAGCTTGGAGACAGCTCATTTAAAGGCAGGCATGCATTCTCTTACAATATCCCATTCATTTCGTGCTTCAGTATCTTCCTACTGATATCTGTATGATGTGTATCCAACATCACAAAAGTTAGAGCAGGTAAGCTGGTGTTCTGAGGTGGGAGCCAGGAGGTGCTGGATGCAAATCCATATCCCGTAATTTTCTAGCAATACAATCTTGGGCTAAGTGATCCAATTCTCTGAGCTTCAGTTTGCCCATTTGTAAAATAGAACTAATAATAGTTACTATTATTATTAGGTTGTCAGATAACAGTGAAGAATGAATGAGAAAGTATTTGTAAGAATGGATAGCAACAACAAAGCAGATGAGGTGAATATATCTGCTTCCTCATCAATGTGTGAATTTATGTGAATTCATGGGACTTCAGAGCTGGAAGGTTCTGGAGAAGTTGCCCAGACCTTCCTCCCACTCAGTGAGACCAGTATTCATGAAACATTTCAGCATTAAACGGCTGCTTTCCATCACCCATTACCATCACAATTTATGCACTTGAGCAACATATCTGTACCTTCCATGCTCCATCAAAACCTGGAAAAGCCCTTTTCTCTGGTCCAGGTACTCTAGATTCTCTACCTCGTTAATTCTTACAACAATCCTATAATGCACGCCCACTTATCTCCATTTTACAGCCATGGAAACTGAGGCCTAGAGATGTTAGGTAACTTCTCCAAGGTTACATGGTTAGTAAATGGGATTCAGTCCAGGTCTGTCTGACTCTGAAGCCCTTGCCCTTTTCTGCACTATTACACTGCTTTAGGATAAAAAAAAAAAAAAAACACACATTTTTTTTCAAGTCTTGTCCCTTTTTAGGTATATACTTTTGCTATAAACTGGATAATGTCCCCCCCAAATTCTTTTGTTGAAGCTTTAACCCACAATATGATAGTATTTAGAGATGGGCCTTTGGGTGGTATTTAGGGTTAGATGAGGTCATGAGGGTGGGGTCCTCACAATAAGATTAGTGCCCTTATAAGAAGAGGCACAGAGATTGGTTCAAGATGGCGGAGTAGAAGGAAGTGTGCTCACTCCCTCTTGCAAGAGCACCAGAATCACAACTAACTGATGAACAATCATTGACAGGAAGACACTGGAACTCACCAAAAAAGATACCCCACATCCAAAGACAAAGGAGAAGCTACCATGAGATGGTAGGAGGGGCAAAATCACAATAAAATCAAATCCCATAACTGCTGGGTGGGTGGCTCACAAACTGGAGAACAATTATACCACAGAAGTCCACCCACTGGAGTGAAAGTTCTGAGCCCCACGTCAGGCTTCCCAACCTGGGGGTCCGGCAACGGGAGGATGAATTCCTAGAGAATCAGACTTTGAAGGCTAGTGGGACTTGATTGTAGGACTTTGACAGGATTGGGGGAAACAGAGACTCCACTCTTGGAGGGCACACACAAAGTAGTGTGCGCATCGGGACCCAGGGTAAGGAGCAGTGACCCCATAGGAGACAGAACCAGACCTACCTGCTAGTGTTGGAGGGTCTGCTGCAGAGGCAGGGGGTGGCTGTGGCTCATCATGAGGACAAGGACACTGGCAGCAGAAATTCTGGGAGGTACTCCTTGGCATGAGCCCTCCCAGAGTCCGCCATTAGCCCCACCAAAGAGCCAGGTAGGCTCCAGTGTTGGGTCGCTTCAGGCCAAACAACCAACAGGGAGGGAACCCAGCCCCACCCATCAGCAGACAAGCAGATTAAAGTTTTACTGAGCTCTGCCCACCAGAGCAACACACAGCTCTACCCACCACCAGTCCCTCCCATCAGGAAACTTGCACAAGCCTCTTAAGATAGCCTCATCCACCAGAGGGCAGACAGCAGAAGCAAGAAGAACTGCAGTCCTGCAGCCTGTGAAACAAAAACCACATTCACAGAAAAGTAGACAAGATGAAAAGGCAGAGGGCTGTGTACCAGATGAAGGAACAAGATAAAACTCCACAAAAACAACTAAATGAGTGGAGATAGGAAACCTTCCAGAAAAAGAATTCAGAATAATGGTAGTGAAGATGATCCAGGACCTTTGAAAAAGAATGGAGGCAAAGATCAAGAAGATGCAATAAATGTTTAACAAAGGCCTAAAAGAATTAAAGAACAAACACCTAGAAGAATTAAAGAACAAACAAACAGATGAACAATACAATAACTGAAATGAAAACTACACTAGAAGGAATCAATAGCAGAATAACTGAGGCAGAAGAACGGATAAGTGACCTGGAAGACAGAATGGTGGAATTCACTGCTTCAGAACAAAGAAAAAAGAATGAAAAGTAATGAAGACAGCCTAAGAGACCTCTGGGACAACATTAAACACAACAACATTCACATTATAGGGGTCCCAGAAGGAGAAGAGAGAGAGAAAGTACCCAAGAAAAATATTTGAAGAGATTATAGTTGAAAACTTCCCTAACATGGGAAACGAAATAGCCACCCAAGTCCAGGAAGTGCAGAGAGTCCCAGGCAGGATAAACCCAAGGAGAAACACGCTGAGACACATAGTAATCAAATTGAGAAAAATTAAAGACAAAGAAGAATTATTGAAAGCAACAAGGGAAAAATGACAAATAACATACAAGGGAACTCCCATAAGGTTAACAGCTGATTTCTCAGCAGAAATTCTATAAGCCAGAAGGGAGTGGCATGATATACTTAAAGTGATGAAAGGGAAGAAACTACAACCAAGATTATTCTACCAGGCAAAGATCTCATTCAGAGTCGATGGAGAAATCAAAAGCTTTACAGACAAGCAAAAGTTAAGAGAATTCAGCACCACCGAACCAGCTCTACAACAAATGCTAAAGGAACTTCTCTAAGTGGGAAACACAAGAGAAGAAAAGGACCTACAAAAACAAACCCAAAACAATTAAGAAAATGGTCATAGGAACATATATATCGATAATTACCTTAAACGTGAATGGATTAAATGCTCCAACCAAAAGACACAGGTTCGCTGAATGGATACAAAAACAAGACCCATATATATGCTGTCTACAAGAGACCCACTTCAGACCTAGGGACACATACAGACTGAAAGTGAAGGGATGGAAAAAGAGATTCCATGCAAATGGAAATCAAAAGAAAGCTGGAGTAGCAATACTCATATCAGGTAAAATAGACTTTAAAATAAAGAATGTTACAAGAGACAAGGAAGGACACTATATAATGATCTAGGGATCAATCCAAGAAGAAGATATAACAATTATAAATATATATGCACCCAACATAGCACCCCAATACATAAGGCAACTGCTAACAGCTATAAAAGAGGAAACTGACAGTAACACAATAATAGTGGGGGACTTTAACACCTCATTTACACAAATGGGCATATCATCCAAACAGAAAATTAATAAGGAAACACAAGCTTTAAATAACACAATAGACCAGATAGATTTAATTGATATTTATAGGACATTCCATCCAAAAACAGCAGATTACACTTTCTTCTCAAGTGCACACAGAATATTCTCCAGAATGTTCTTTGTGACCCAAGAAGATCACTTCTTGGGTCACAAAGCAAGCCTCAGTCAATTTAAGAAAATTGAAATCACATCAAGCATCTTTTCTGACCACAATGCTATGAGATTAGAAATCAATTACAGGGAAAAAAAAGTAAAAAACACAAACACATGGAGGCTAAACAATACATTACTAAATAACCAAGAGATCACTGAAGAAATCAAAGAGGAAATCAAAAAATACCTAGAGACAAATGACAACGAAACACAATGATCCAAAACCTGTGGGATGCAGCAAAAGCGGTTCTAAGAGGGAGATTTATAGCAATACAAGCCTACCTCAAGAAACAAGAAAAATCTCAAATAAACAATCTAACCTTACACCTAAAGGAACTAAGGAAAGAAGAACAAACAAAACCTAAAGTTACTAGAAGGAAAGAAATCATAAAGATCAGAGGAGAAATAAATGGATTGGAAGAATGTTCTTGGATTGGAAGAATCAATATTGTGAAAATGACTATACTACCCAAAGCAATCTACAGATTCAATGAAATCCCTATCAAATTACCAATGGCATTTTTTACAGAACTAGAACAAAAAATCTTAAAATTTGTATGGAGACACAAAAGACCCCAAATAGCCAAAGCAGTCTTGAGGGAAAAAAACGGAGACACCCTGACTTCAGACTATACTACAAAGCTACAGTAATCAAGACAATATGGTACTGGCACAAAAACAGAAATATAGATCTATGGAACAGGATAGAAAGCCCAGAGATAAAGCCATGAACCTATGGTCAACTAATCTATGACAAAGGAGGCAAGGATATACAGTAGAGAAAAGACAGTCTCTTCAATAAGTGGTGCTGGGGGAACTGGACAGCTACATGTAAAAGAATGAAATTAGGGCTTCCCTGGTGGCACAGCTGTTGAGAGTCCGCCTGCCGATGCAGGGGACACGGGTTCGTGCCCTAGTCCAGGAAGATCCCACATGCCGCGGAGCGGCTGGGCCCATGAGCCACGGCCGCTGGGCCTGTGCGTCCAGAGCCTGTGCTCCGCAACAGGAGAGGCCACAACAGTGAGAGGCCCACGTACCGCAAAAAAAAAAAAATGAAATTAGACTATTCCCTAACACCATACACAAAAATAAACTCAAAATGGATTAGAGACCTAAATGTAAGACTGGACACTATAAAACTCTCAGAGAAAAACATAGGAAGAACACTCTTTGACATAAATCACAGCAAGATCTTTTTTGATCCACCTCCTAGAGTAATGGAAATAAAAACAAAAATAAACAAATGGGACCTAATGAAACTTAAAAGCTTTTGCAAAGCAAAGGAAACTACAAACAAGATGAAAAGACAACCCTCAGAAGGGGAGAAAATATTTGCAAATGAATCAATGGATAAAGGATTAATCTCCAAAATATATAAACAGCTCATGCAGCTCAATATTAAAAAAAAAACCCAATCCAAAGATGGGCAGAAGACCTAAATAGACATTTCTCCAAAGAAGATATACAGACTGCCAACAAACACATGAAAGGATGCTCAGCATCACTAATCATTAGAGGAATGCAAATCAAAACTGCAATGAGGTATCACCTCACACCAGTCAGAATGGCCATCATCAGAAAATCTACAAACAACAAATGCTGGAGAGAGTGTGGAGAAAAGGGAACCCTCTTGCACTGTTGGTGGGAATGTAAATTGATACAGCCTCTATGGAAAACAGTATGGAGATTACTTAAAAAACTAAAAATAGAATTACCATATGACCCAGCAATCCCACTACTGGACATATACCCAGAGAAAACCATAATTCAAAAAGACACATGCACCCCAGTGTTCACTGCAGCAATATTTACAGTAGTCAGGTTATGGAAGCAACCTAAATGCCCATTGACAGATGAATAGATAAAGAAGATGTGGTACATATATACAATGGAATATTACTCAGCCATAAAAAGGAATAAAATTGGGTCATTTGTAGAGATGTGGACGGATCTAGAGACTGTCATACAGAGTGAAGTAAGCCAGAAGGAGAAAAACAAATATCATATATTAACGCATATATGTGGAACCTAGAAAAATGGTACAGATGAGCCAGTTTGCAGGGCAGAAATAAGAGACACAGATGTAGAGGACAAACATATGGACACCAAGGAGGGAGAGTGGCGGGGGGCGGGGTGGGGTGGTGTGATAAATTGGGAGATTGGGATTGATATGTATACAGTGATGCGTATAAAATTGATGACTAATAAGAACCTGCTGTATAAAAAATAAATAAAATTCAAAAATTCAAAAAAAAAAGGAGAGGCACAAAAGAGCTCTCCGTCTCCCTCCCCTCCCCCTCCCCCTCCCCCCCACCCCGTGTCCACAAAGAAGAGGTCCTGTGAACACTCAGCGAGATGGTGCTCACCTACAAGTCAAAAGTCAAGAAAGGAGGTCTCAGAATGAAGCTTACCTTTGCTGACACCTTGATCTTGGACTTCTCAGTGTCCAGAATGTAAGAGATAAATGTCTGTTGTTTAAGTCACTCAGTCTGTGTATTTTGTTCTGGCACAGTCTGAACAGTCCAGACAGACTCAGACACTTTTGCTGCATTCATGCCCTCCTTTTTCAAACCTGACCTCAATCAAGAGCTTGCATTTCAGCCTGTCAGTCTCTCGGCTCGCAGCTTCCTGTCCTTCCCATTGTCCATTGTATCTTCATGTTGGGTTGTGACTGTTCTCTTACCCTCTGGACACATCCTCCTGTTTAGTGTCTCTGGCCAGCTAATCAGACCTATGTTTTTTTTCCTGAATGGTTGACATTTGCCTTTATAAAATCTGTGTCTGGGCCTTCCCTGGTGGCGCAGTGGTTGGGGGTCCGCCTGCCGATGCAGGGCACGCGTGTTCGTGCCCCGGTCCGGGGGGATCCCGCGTGCCGCGGAGCGGCTGGGCCCGTGGGCCATGGCCGCTGGGCCTGCGCGTCCCGAGCCTGTGCTCCGCGGCGGGAGGGACCACAGCAGTGAGAGGCCCGCGTACCGCCAAAAAAAAAAAAAAAAATCTGTGTCTGTTCTTGGGTACTCCAAACTTTAAAAAGACATGGTTACTTTTTACCAGGACTCTGAGTGCTTCCAGTTGACCTTCTTATCTGCTTTGGGGTCCAAGTTGGGCCCAGATGAGCAGTGCCTCTTACTTCCTCTGTCTCCTGGGAGCTACAGCTGTAAGTGAGGCAAGTCACAGGTTACCTGCTGTTTGTGACAGCATAGGGACCCTGAGCGCATGGTTCTAAGTGACAAGTCAGACAGAGAACAAGTATGACACCACTTATATGTGGAATCCAAAAAAGTCACACCTGTAAAAACAGAAACAAAAACAGAATAAAATGGTGGTAATCAGGGAATGGGGGTTGGGGAGATAAGATTGATGGTGTTTAAGGGTACAAACGTGTTACAAGTCCTAAATAAGCCATAGAGCTCTAATGTATTGAATATAGATAATAATATTATACTATAAATACATAATATGATAAATATCGTTATAACAGCAACCAAATTACAAGATATAAATGTATCAAAGTGAAACAAAACAAAACAGGTAATGAGCCTGTTTTGCTCCCACTCCTACAGCATGTGAGCCTTCCTGCTCCTACTGATGTCTCCTTTCCCTGAATCCCTGTAGCATTTGTTGTTTGTTCTACCCCTTGATCACAGGGTCTGGAACCTATTACACAAAGTGCTCAAGACCTGCAGTTCTTTCTAGGGTCTAAAGAAATGTTTGAGACCAGGAAAAAGTTGACTTAAAAAAACTTGCAAAATCAAAATTAATATATGTGTCTTTAAATGTCCACAAATTTAACGTTATGAAAAGCAACTTCAATTCAACTCTAGTCTTAGGTGGTAACATATAAATAATGTTTGATGTAAATTGTAGGTTCATTTTAACATGTTTTGAGTGATGTAGGGTAGTAGGGCCTCTGAGAATAAGAGTGCCTGGGACCTACCAGAGTCTTAAAACAACTCTGCTTGATTATGCATTATTTCATACTTTATTATAATTTCCTATGTCACTCTCGATGTCTCAGTAAGACTATAAATCAATAGGTAGTCCAATCCTTCAATGTGTTGGTGTACCTACTGTGTGATAAGTACTGTGCTCAGTACTCAGGGTGGAGTGAAGGGTGATAGACAAAAGATAAAAAGGGGTCCCCTGGCTTATGGTGTTCAAGGTCTAGTTGGTAGGAAGTGGGCTTTATCTTTCCCATCTTTCCTTTGCCTCCCCAGCGTCTTTCAGTTCCTCAAATTCCCTGAGCTCCTTCTTTCCTACCTTAGGACCTTTGCAGATGCTGTTCCTTAGAATAGTCTTCCTGCCATCTTTCTTCTGGCTGCCTGACTCCTATCCACCCTTCAGTTACCTGTTTAAATGTCACTTCCTCAGAGAACTTCCCTGGCCACACCCTGCGTTCACCCTCCACACCATCTAATTTAGGTCCCACCCCCACAATTACTCTTTCATAACTTCCTAAAGTTTGGGGGATTTTTTGTTTCGCCTTTGCAGCACTTATTATTTGAAATTACTTTATGTTTGTTTGTTTGCTTGTTTACTTATAGTCTATCTTGCCTCACTGACTTAACCTCTAGGAGGGTAGAGACTGGCCCTCTTTTGTTCACTGTTGTATGTCCAGTTCAAGTCATGGTGTCTGGCAGACAATAAGTGTTCATTAAGCATTTGTTTAATAAATGAGAGTGGAAAGGCATATACTCCTAAAGCAGTTAAATGGTAATGCAAAAATGCCTAGAATTAAAAGGAACTAACAAGACTCTGTATATAGTCTGTATGGTACTATAATGGTGGACGCATGTCATTGTATATTTTTCTAAACCCATAGAATGTACAACACCAGGAGTGAACCCTAATGTAAATTGTGAATGATGTGATTATGATGTGTCAACATAAGTTCATCACTTGTAACAAAGGTACCACTCTGGTGGGGGATGTTGGTAATGGAGGAGGCTATGCATGAGTGGAGGTAGGAGGTATATGAGAAATCTCTGTACCTTCTTCTCAATTTTGCTGTGAACCTGAAACTGTTCTAAAAAATTAAAGTCTTAAAAAAAAAAAAGGAAACCAGAAAAGAGACATGTATATATAAGGGAGGAGTTGAGAGAGTTTCAAGGAAGAGGAGAGATGGACAGGATTTGGGTAGATGGAGGAGGGGGCTGCATTCTGAGTTGGGGCAGCACCATGAGAAGCCTGGGCTGTAAAGATAGGTTTGCTGGTCTCAGAACAGTTGAAACACTAGCCTGCCTGCCTGTTTCTCCCTTGGAAATGGTGAAAGGCCAACTAGGGTAGGAAGGTTTAGACCATACTGTGGAGGGGCTTGAAAGCCATTCTAAGAGAAAACATGATGAAAGCAGTGGGAGATGCAGTGCAAGGTCGATGGTGAACTGGGCAAAGAACAGAGACAAGGTTTGAGGAGATCAGCTAACAGACCCCTTTTCCATGGCTGACATTCTAAGGGCTCCTCAACAACAGGGATCCTATTTTTTATTCCTTTATAGCCACCACTACACCTTATTAAATTCTAAGCATTCAAGGTTTGAACCATAGCGGACATAGATGAGAAAGCACAGATACTCTGACATAAATACACTAAATAATCTTTAACTGGAAAAAATGTGAAAAAACAAGCACATATTTCCTTTGAAACTTCAGCACAATTTGAACCATGGATTTATCTTTTTTATCATCAAGTGTCTGAGGTAATTAGAGCATGAGTTTACATTTTTTCTCTCTAAATCAAGAGATAATTTCTCAATCCTTGTTGCATAGATGGAAAACAGAGGGAGAGAGTCAGGACTGTATTTTGTGTTTCTTGCCCAAATATTGCTGCCATGTGCCTCATGCTGCCTGATACAGCATCACCTGCCCACTGGACACTAATCACTAATTATAGAGAGGCTCTGGCAGCCGCTGGATTGACCACTGGCCTCTGTGACTGAGCATCTCCATATATTTCCTCTTCTTGTCTAGTTCCTTAAAAGTTTCTCTTTGAAACAAAGCTTTAATGAGGTGAGAAAAATTCTTACTCCATGTAAAACATAAAGCTGATACTAAAATGGCATTGAATTAAAGGAGACTGTGAAATATCAATGTCCATGCATTTGTTAAAAATGACAATGTTGTTTGTATTTTTTGATGTGGAAGAAACCCATGTGGCAGAGACCCACATGTCCATCCTCCCCTTGGTCCACATAGCGAACCCTCAGTGATCACTGATTACATGGCCACTAGGAATAAAGACTACTTTTCATGCTCTCTCTTGCAGCTGGGTACAGATATGTGTCTAAGTCCTTTACATGTCTATTGTAACATCTTTACATAAGAATAGCTTATATTTTTATCATCTTTTTCCTGGAAAATCAAAGCTTCTTAAAAGTTTTTTAAAAATAATACCTCTTTCATTAATCAGAATTTCAGCATCCATGGTGTTCAAGGTATTGTAATATTTTTATTACCAAAATACTTTACAGTTGTTTGTAAAAAACCAGTGACTTTCCAGCTCACTCAGAGACATTATTTTGGGAATTCCCTGGTGGTCCAGTGGTTGGTTCAGTGGTTAGAACTCAGCACTTTCACTGTGGAGGGCCCGGGTTCAATCACCGGTTGGGGAAACTAAGATCTCATAAGCCGCGTGGCACGGCCAAAAAAAAAAAAAGACATTAGTTTTTCCTATTTTAATACCTATAGATTTCTTTGAAAGAAAATAGAAGAAGAAAGAAGCAAAGTGGCCTGATTTCATTTTTAAATGTGCAGTAATTTTCTTGGTAATTATTTGCAAGAAAGATAATTAGACAACCTACTTAACATTTGAATACCCAACTTAGGGTTAGTAATGTTTAATTAACACTACTCA
Source organism: Leucopleurus acutus (assembly GCF_964270905.1). Taxonomy (NCBI): domain Eukaryota; kingdom Metazoa; phylum Chordata; class Mammalia; order Artiodactyla; family Delphinidae; genus Leucopleurus; species Leucopleurus acutus. Next base: position 79,869,964 of record NC_139153.1, read on the forward strand.
CATTCTACATGAAAAAAACCTGATGGATGAGAAGTTATGTATCAGGATTCTCTGTAGTAAGCAACAGTAGCCAACTCTGGCTAATGTAAGCACAAAAGGGATTTATTTTTTTTAATATTGGGAAATTCATAGAATTTTCCAGAGTACAAAAACCAGGCTAAGAAACCACACTGCAGAACAGACATCCCTGATGACATTTAGATTCAGTAGTCTTCCATGTGGACCACCTAGTGGAAGTGAAATATCCTGGCTGAACCAGGACGTAATTTGGTGACCTTGGCATAATCTTGAGGGATAAAGGCATACTTGGCTATAAAAAATGGGAAAGCACAGCCTTGAGATTTAAGTTAAGTTTACATGATAGATGATGACCACTATTTCTAATTTAACTCAAGTACAGACACATCCACCATCTCATAAATCTTACAAAATTGAATCCACAGGACACTGTAAATAATGTATCTATTCTATCAGTTGTATTATAAATACAGACTAACAAGCCCAATATTAAATAGCCACCTAATTTATTTGTGCATATTTAAGGCTCAAAAGTTGCCCCCCAAACCCTCACCGGCATTGAAGCAGCTTTTAAGAATTTAAAGGGGACTAAATATAATGGATTTAATCCATTAAAATGGGTTATTGGTGGCCATTCAGGCACAAGGCAAGGAGCCAGTTCTGACATTCTGACTGCGAGGTTTGCAATACAAAAGAGCTCACTAATTCTTCCTCCCACCAGAGCAGAAAGCACCTTTGTCCCCCATGCAGATGGTTGTTATAAGTCACTAAGATACCTTCACTTCTGCTGGCTTCAGATTAGAGAGACAGGGTGCGAAATAGATGGTCTTCAGACACCCAAGTCTTGGTTTCGGTCACGGCCTTGGGGTCTAACTTCCATTTTCTCAGGATATCTGCGAGGAATGTCTACCCCTGAAGTGTGGTTTCACTGTTATATGCTGCTTGTGAGAGAGGAAATGCCCCACCAATGTCCCCCATTGCACCATCACGCTACTTTTAAAACAAGAGAGAAAAGTAATAGTAATACAAAATCCCAGCGCTTATTGAGCAGACACTATGTGCCTGGGATTGGGCCAGACACTTAGATGCTTTATAACCTTTCATCCCAGTGAGAATTCTGTGCAGAAGGCACTGCTACATCTCTGTTTTACAAATGAGGAAACTGAAGATCTGAAAGGTTGTGCAACTTCTTCAAGGACAAACACACGAACAGAGAGCGAGCGAGCCTGGGCTTAGAATCCAGCCTGTGATGGGGCCGCCTGCCTTGCGTTGCTCCTTTCCTGTGGGATTCTGGCTTTTCTTTCCTTCTTAGCATTTTTACTAAAAAGGACTGCAGTCTCTCAATGCCCTCCAATCCCTTGCATGCCTCTCTCTCTTACCTTAGTCCCATGGCAATGCCCTTGGAGTATAGTTATCAGTGTGGATCGCTGCCAAGCCTCTATGTTCTTACTAGCACGTCGCAGAACCAGCCACAGAATACAGTTGACCCTTGAACAACATGGGTTTGAACCCATGTGTGGGTCCACGTATACGTGGATTTTTTTCAATAGTAAATGCTACCGTGCTACACAATCTGAGGTTGGTGGAATCCATGGATGTAGAGAGTCAACTATAAATTACATGCAGATTTTTGACTGCAGTAGTGTAGGTGCCCACATTGTTCAAGGGTCAACTGTAATGAAATGAACAAACTGAGCACTATCTTAGGGGCCTCTATGCATCTCCCACCCCACCTACTCTGAGTTTGTCTCCCAATGGCATATGTCATTAGTAGATCAGCTTGCTAATTAAATCGGGGTGGTGGTGACTGGATTAAATTCAGAGATTAATTTAGAGAGAACAGACATATTTATGACGTAGAGTCATCGTCCTCTCCAAGAATGTGCTTTGACTTTCCATTTGTTCAAATTATCTTTTGTGTTCCTCAGTGGTGTTCTAAAGTTTTCTTTATGTAGGTTTTATGTAGCTATAGTTAAATTTATACCTAGCTATTTTATCTTAAAAAAATTTTTTTTTGTAAGTGGGGTCTCTTCTGGGTATTTCTGACTGGTTGTGTATGTGAAGGTTAATTATTTCTGTATATTAATTTTAAATGCAACCACCTTATTATATTCTCTTATTGCTTATAATAGTTTTTTAGTTGATTCTCAGGGTTTTCAGATATGCAGTTTTATCACTTTCGGATCACGACATCTTGGCCTCTTTTCCAATTTTTCAGCCTCAGATTTCTTTATTTTGATTAACAATCCAAAGTACAAGATATTTTAGAACACTAGAACTCTATATAATTCACAACAAGAAAGTCATTGAGTATACTTTGACAGCTGTGGTTACTACACTGTCTTATAGTTATAATTACATATAGTAGTTATAATCTTTTTTTTTTTTTTTTGGCCACACTGCTCAGCCTGTGGGATCTTAGTTCCTTGATCAGGGATTGAACCCGGAGCCACGGCAGTGAAAGCACCTGGTCCTAATCACGGGACCGCCAGGGAGTTCTCTGTAGTTATAATCTTTCAAGTGGTGGTCTCCACTGTTTACTTAATGATCCTCTTTGAGGAGAGGACTGTTTTATTCCTTTTTATATTTCTAGCACTTAGCTTAGTGCCTCAATAAATGTTTGTTGAAAACTTTTTAAAAACCAATACTCTAATCCTAAGTAGGCTAAAATAATTGTCATTTGCAAAATCTGTTAATGTCAACTGACATTAATGTCAACCAGCCCTATTTCTCTTAAATGTTTTGAGACCGTGGAATATAAAATAATGTTTTTAGGTCAGAACACCTTCCCATCTTAGCTTAGTTCTCTGTTTTGCCAACAAAGTGTCCACGTCAGATGCCCACCAACCCCTCCATCACCAAACGCTATCTGCCTAAGACTGAGTGAGCTGTGCTGGTCAGCCCCAGGGCCCTGGACAACATGGAAAGTTGAAAACTCCAACCTCCAGGTAGGGGGCAGAAATAATGAGGGTACTTCTGGGTATTGCTTGATACAGCATTTTGCAGAGCAAAAAGGGAGACTGAAATCCTTCTGAACAGCTTCTATTTTTGTTTTCTGTCATTCCCAACCTTCTTTGAAAATAAAAGGAATCAAAATAGGGCCTGGCCTACTTTGAGGTCTCTCCATTTTATTGGTGGTCTAAAACATTCTCAAATTAACACAAGTAGTAGCTGACTCAGCCAGAACTCAAGGCTACGTCCACTGACTCCAAGTCCAGCACTCTTTCCAATAGATTGGGAATTTGCTTCTACTTGAATTTTACTCATCAGAAACCTTTTCACTAAGTTGGCGATGGAGGTGACAGTGTGCCTTCCAATTTATAAAAATGTCAGTATTCCCGGGAACAGTAATACACAAGTGGAAATTCAAATAACAGCAAACATAATCTCAGCCACAATTTGCCAAAAAGATACCAAGAACAAAGTAATACAATAATGAGGTACTATTTTACATTTATGAAACTAGCAGCAAATTCTATAGTGATCATTTCTAATGATGGGAAGATTATGCCAAAATCCTCCTTGAGACAGCAAGATAAATTGCTATCATTTTGGGGGAAAGCACTTTGGTACCAGATACCACGGGGCCTCGATAGGTGGTTCACACCCTTCCACTGGATCACTTGAGTATGCAGAATTTATATAAGGAGTTAAGTCATTTGAAGAAGATAGCCATCTTAAGGAAGATATTAACTTTATGTAAGATGTACTCTATAATAAAAATAAACCTAAATGCCCAACAATAGAAAGATGGTTTTAAAAAATTGTGCTACAGCAAATGAAGGAATGTTATATGAACATTAAAGTTGTAATTAGAAATACTATGTAATAATATGTGAAAAGAGTGCTTTATGACATAGTGTTAAGTTAGAAAATAAGAAACACAAAAGTATATGTACACAAAGATAACAAACAACCAAATATATATGTGTGTGTGTGTGTGTGTGTGTGTGTGTGTGTGTGTGTGTGTGTGTGTGTGTGTGTGTAGAGAGAGAGAGAGAGAGAGAAGAGATGGAAATTTTAATGCAAGAGGTTTTTTACCTCTTGATCCCTTAGGATCAGCACCTGAGGGGGAATGATGGCAGCAGAAGAGGGTGGAGGGAAAGTTGGACTGCAGTGGAATTCCAGGAGGAGCTCAGAAGCTGGGCTGGCCCTGGGAAGCAGCAGTGGCTTTGGGTGAGGCAGCTCTCTCCAGCCCAGTGGGCATCTTTCCTTGGGGGAAACTTCTAAGAGGAAGGTTAATGGGAAAAACTAGAGTCTCCACCGCTGCAGCTGGTCTCGAGACCCACGTCGTAGTCAGTTATCTCCCTCTTCTATCCATGATGGGGTCCCCTCCCCGCCAGCTAGCACTTTCGCTGGTCTAGGTGGCTTTCCTAAGTGGGATGACCAGAACTCTTATGCCTTCAGGGCCTGAGCTCCTGATCACCTTGCCCTTCTCAGGCTAAGGCTGCTGCAAGGGAGCATAAAGCGGATCATCTAAGGTCAAATGTAGTCTCCCATGCCTCCATTATATAGCAACGTGCCTACCTCCGGACGATTAGGGTCCAAGTCCTACTCTGGAAGGGGCAATAATTCGTCTTGACTGGAATCAACAAATATTCCTTGGGGGAGGGATGGATTTGGAGTCTGGGGTGAGCAGATATAAGCTATTATATATAGAATGGGTCAACAAATAAACAAAAAAATGGATAAACAACAGGGTCCTTCCAGAACAGGGTCCTGTTTCAGCAGGTGATTTCTTTCCCAGCCTGATGATTTCTTGACATGAGGAAGCTGAAGTGACTGGGCATCAAACAAAACTTGAATGGGGTTCGTGCGCTGCACCCTAGTGGAACATCCTCTTCCTGGGACCCAAGATCTGTAAACTCTCAGAGCCCAGAGTTTCAGGAACAGGAGAAAAAGTACTCCCAGTCGGTCTCTGGTAGTTTGGGGAGGCAGGGCCACTCCTCTCTACCCCTTGGTTCTCAGACCCGTGTATTCTAACTATTAGGGACACTGCACCATAGAATGGTGGTTGATCTAGGGAATGTACTCTAAGGTACCACCTCCCAGCTGGCCTCTCAGTTGCATCTCAACAAGCCATTCCATTGCTCTGTGTGGTGCAGTTCGGGATAGGGCCACGGATCCCATGGTCATGCATCCACTATCACACCTTGTTTGCTACAAAGTGTGTCCCTTATTCAAATGTGATCTTTTATGGGATCTCCTCTAGTAGATCAAACATTCTGTAAGCCCTTGGATAATAGTGCTGAGGCCTGTAAAAATTTAATAAACAGAAACCTCAGTGAAGTAGAGTTGGGAGACCAGAAGGGGGAGCTCTCACACCCTGCTATGATAGCAGAGCCCAACAGGAAGAAGACGAGACTCCTCTTCTTTCCTGGCAAGGACTCAGCCAATGAAAAGCCTCAGACTCTTTGTTTACTACAGCCCTCCTTACTTCCTTTTCCCCCTCTATAAAAGAGGTCTCCTTCCCTTGCTGTGCTGGGACTTGCATGTGGCTTGCCACGTGGACCCCAAACTGCAGTTCTCTGCTGATCTGAATCAACACATCTGCTGGAGAAATATCTGGCAGTCTGTTTGTCTCAGGGCAACAGACCCTATAAATAGGAAAGGCAAACTCAGAGCTGTAATATTTAGGTTTTTAAAAAAAATGTTTTATTGAAGTATAGTTGTCTACAATGTTGTGTTAATTTCTGCTGTACAGCAAAGTGATTCAGTTATACATATATATACATTCTTTTTTAATATTCTTTTCCATTATGGTTTATCACAGGATATTGAATATAGTTCCCTGTGCTGTACAGTAGGACCTTGGTGTTTACCCATTGTTTTTGTTTACTTGTTTATTATCCATTCTATATATAATAGCTTATATCTGCTAACCCCAGACGCCAAATCCATCCCTCCCCCCAAGGAATATTTGTTGATTCCAGTCAAGATGAATTATTGCCCCTTCCAGAGTAGGAGTTTAATGACGTTAATTTGCCACTAAATGGCTGGTGGGTCTTCTCCAAGAGGTGGTACTATATCAGGGACATAGAGCTGGTCTTTACCCTGGCAGGTTGGAACTTTGGTAGCAGCTGCAGCTAGAGCAGGTTTGCTGAGTGGAGCTGGTGCTATTGAGCCTAAAACTGTGGCTACTTTCTTGTGCCAACAGATGAGGCTCAACAAAGAGGCTGGCTGATGTCAACTGGCTGAGTCATTCTGTCTACTTAATGCTTAGGCTCTTTTGTAGTTTAGTTAAGAGTTCTGGGTACGAAAACTGACTCAGATATGGAAACTGTGAGGGATTATGAGTTTGTATTGGGGCAGCTGCCCTTAGCCTCTTGATCATTCATCCTTGATTATTGTGATTGGGAATATTGAACAATACTTTTGCTGGCTGCCCATCTGTCTTGCCCATAAGCATGCTCTGTTCTGTTAACCATTTCCACAGCTTTCTGTGGGTCAGGCCCTTCTTGCTGCCTCTCCAGCCTTGCCTCTCACTGCAACAACTGAACGTACTTTGCTTCCAATGGTTAAAGCACTCCTGTGATCTCTAATATCTCAGGCTATTATTATTCCCATCAAAGAGCCCAGTTCTATAATGCCATCGCTTACCATGAGCTCTGGACTATAAAGGAGAGCCACCAGTACGTTTCTCAGAGAATCTGATATCCCTCTTACCAGATCCTGCCTTGATGCTTTGGTAAATGGAGGGTCCTCTTAGCCCTCACATGGTAAATAGTCATCTGGTTCAATTTCCAGCCTCGGGCTTCCCTGGTGGCAACGTGGTTAAGAATCCGCCTGCCAATGCAGGGGTCACGGGTTCGAGTCCTGGTCCGGGAAGACCCCACATGCCACGGAGCAACTAAGCCCCTGCGCCGCAACTCCTGAGCCTGTGCTCTAGAGCCCACGAGCCACAACTACTGACGCCCGCGCGCCCAGAGCCCGTTCTCTGCAACAAAAGAAGCCACCGCAACGAGAAGCCCATGCACCGCAAGGAAGAGTAACCCCCACTCACCGCAAATAGAGAAAGCCCGCACGCAGCAACGAAGACCCAACGCAGCCTCAACTAATTAATTAATTTAAAATTTTTTCCAGCCTCAACTAATAAATCCACACAAGCATACCCCCTCCTATGAGACATTTGGTTCCTTTTTCCACTGTCTGCAAGAGAAGTTTGGCATTTATTACTCATTGAGTGTGGGCATCATTTTCTCCAAGTGTCAAGGAGCCATCTTAGCAGTGTGTGCTGGGGTCCTGCCAGGTTCTAATAATACTATCACCTAGGGAGTTTTCTGGCGGTCCAGTGGTTAGCTTTCCATGCTTTCACTGCCGAGGACCCGGGTTCAATCCCTGATTGGGGAACTAAGATCCCGCAAGCTGTGCGGAGTAGCCAAGAAAAAAAAAAAAAAGAATCCCATCGCCTAAAAGAATGCTCCCATATCAATTAACACTCTCATAGCCAACTTTATATTCTGCCTCCCCTTTACCCCACACTTGCTCTCTTATCTCTGCTGGTACATATCGACCATGTCCTGCCGCTCCTTCAAGGAACAGTCCCTTTTCTCCTCGGCAGACCCAGTATATCCCTGATGGCATTCGTTCTGAATAGAGGGTTATGCTATTGGCTATGATGGGTTAGGATGGGTCTCGTGTCGGGAAGGGAAATGTGGCAGATCCTGATGGGGCCACATGTTGTCTTCCAGTGTAGAGACCTCCAGACCATTCTCAGGTGAGTGAGGAGCACAAGCCTCTGACAGGAAGAAGTGGGCTGTTTCTGGAGGCCAAGAGGCTTCAGGGAATATGCAAATTGAAGACTTCCATTGCATCCACGCAAACATCCACATCCCTTGAATCAGGGCCTCACTCTTGCCCAATGAGAGCTTGGATTTAGGTGTAGCAGCCTTGCCAAGGGGAATCCAGTCTTTTCTTGAGCCTGCTACTTTTATGCTTAAACCCTGAGCCCGCGCTTCTGCTTCGTCTGCCCTCCAGCTATATGAGATGCCAGTCCCACTGCAGTCTGCCAAGGAGGCCCTGGCTTTCATCTTGGCCTTTAATTGCTCATTCACTACCCTACCCTCGGCCTTTCCTTGTCTTTCTCCAGAATTTCTTTTGCCCCCAGCAACAGCTATCCGATACCATTATCCTTACAATTACTAACTTGCTCATGCTTCTCCAATACTGGTTCCATTGCCCCAGCCGAAGCATGCCCTTCCAAAGGCATGTCCTCCCAGAAAGCGCCACCAATCTCACTGCTGCTGCGTGCCTGGCTTTACCCACGCTCTGCCACCCGCCCACCACGGGATCCTTATTTCCAGCCATCTGGTGGGTGACCCAGCTTTAGCATCTGCTTTCTTGCATGCAATCCTGCCACCACAAGCTAGGTTTCCTGAGAGGCAGACTCTGTAGTGGAGATCAGCACGCAGGAGATTTATCTGGGGGGTGCTCTGGGAGCAACATCTGTAGGGGTGTGAAGAAGCAGGATTGAGCAGAGAAGGAAGCCCGTGAGTCTGTCACTGCAGAGGGCTCAGCAGATTCTGTGAGGGTCCTACAGAGCTGTCCTCAAACTGGGGACGTGGACCAGGCTTTGGATATGGGCTGTCCCTGGGAAGAAGAAATAGATGTGGATGAAGCTGCTCACTTCAGCAGAGGATGATTGGGGTCGGGGAGGGGGGGCTTCGATGGGATCTGCCAGCCATCCACCCTCCGCCTCCAAGCAGCTGGAGGAAGAGGTGTGAAAGGAGGAGCTGGATTTGGGCAGCACACTACAGTGTCCACTACTACATTTTTTCAAGTTGTTATAATTGTCTTTTAGTAGTAAAAAAAAAAAAATCAAGTCATAAAAAAATGCTCAGGAGAAAAATGGTGACATCCTTTGAGTTATTTTGTCCACAGAGACTTCATGGTTTGTCCTGGGGAAGTTTCCCCACCTAAAGAATGGTCCAGACGTCCCATAAAATAAATAGAAACTTGGGAGAGGCCTGGTCAGTGAAACTGTGATAAGGGGTCAGTTAGCCTGGCATGACTCACCTGCCCCTAATCTACCCAACCCAGACCCGAAACAGGTGCATTGGGCGTGGACACCAGGCTGCTCCGTAGCTGGACAAGCAGGCAAACCTGTGTGACCAGAACAGACACATGGAGGCCTGAGAGCTTCTGCTTGGAGAAGGAGAAGTGGCACCCACAATAAAGGAAGCATAAATCTGACACGCTAGACCTTGAAAAATTATTTATGTCTTCACTGAAGCCTGGTGAAAGTGTGCAAGGACGTTTTATCATACTTCCTTAAAAAATTATAGTTCCTAAAAATCCTGTTTCAACAGCACTGTCTACAAAAATAGTTAATTCATAATCAATCTAAGAAAGAAATGAAAATCTTTATTTGAGCCAACCTGAGGATTATAAGCCAGAGACAGTCTCTCAGAGAGCTCTGAGGACTGTTCCAAAGAGGTAAAGGGGGAGGCCAGTATAGGTGTGATTTTGGAGAACGGGGTACGTGCAACCAAGCACGCATCTTGGTAGAGGTGACTGCTATTTGCGAGGAACAGGTACCTTAGTTAATGGTTTTAGTGCTCCTCTAAGTATGGGAAGATGCAAAACACTGGATTCATAAAATTTTCTCCTGAAAATATCTAACTACCTGAGGGCCGGTTCTGTCAGTTTTCCCGCAGCACAAAAGGCTTCATCCTGACCTTCGCCCTGAATTCCTTTCAGGGTGTTCTGCATAGGTCAGCGACTGCAGTGGCCAATGACTTGTTCCTTGTAGAAATGGACGGTGGCAACATTCTTCGTCCTACACTCCCTTCCCTTTTAGTCTTAATTTTGACCAAGGTTTAGGAGGCATTTCGTGAGCACTTTGTCCCACAGCTCTAGGAATGCTCATTCCCAGGTCAGGCGAGGATTTGGTTGATAAGCCACTCAGTGTGCTATTACTGGACTAGGCCCTGTTACCAGTGGCCAAAAGCCTCTGGATCACCTGTCTTACATTCCATTATGGTCCAGGAAATGGTTCCCTCTTGTTGTTTCTTCCCATACCTGGAGTTACACTATGACAATCATTGATCTTATAGAACCATATATTTGGTAAATCATTTCAAGTCGCCCAATCATCATTAATTTTATCGGAGGCCAGTCACACATTTGATAATGCAAGAAACAATAATCTTGTGCAATAGGCAGAATACAAGTAATATAGCTAGTAGCATTCACAAGGTCATAAGTAAGTATTTAAGTGAAGAGCTTCCATTAGGTGTGGCCCAGTATCTCCCCAGGTCATCTGACCTGTCTGTTTTGTACCAATTGCTATCTTTAAGGGAAATGATACATTGTTATTGTACATAAAGTTCACCCAGGAAGTCTGCAGGTACAAGGTGAGTGGTGAGTCATGGTGACCCCTTAAGAATTGACAAGTGAATGTTATCTTCTGAGGAATTATGTGGCTAGCGTCAGAAGAACAATCGATCTTTATGTTTGAGCAGGTATTTCTGCCATTGGGGAGTCTGGTTAATGCATAATGCAGATGTACAATGCATGGTAGAGGGGAGGGAGGAGGCCAAAGAGCAAAGAAAAGTTTATGTTTAAATTTTTCCTGTCTTGGGACTTGCCTCGTGGTCCAGTGGGTGAGACTCCATGCTCTCAGTGCAGGCGGCCCAGGTTCAATCCCTGGTCGGGGAACTAGATCCCGCATGCATGCCGCAACTAAGAGTTCGCATGCCGCAACTAAAAGATCCCGCATGCTGCAACGAAGATCCCGCGTACGGCAGCTAAGACCCAGCGCAGCCAGAATAAATAAATAAATAAACAAAATTTTCTTGTCTTAAAGTATGAATTTTTATTCCATCATGCATATACACACAAACACAAGTTATATGAAGTTTTTCATATAACTTCAGTGAGTTCGGGACCCCTGAATAAATCCCTGTTAATAACCACTTAATTACTTTCTTTGCCGAACTCTCAGTTCCTAAAATTCTGATCCCCAAATTTTAGCCAAACTAAAATACAGTTGGATGCCCACGACAAGATAAAAGATCCATTCTTTTTGGTTATTGGCAAATGAATTGCCCTTATAAATTGCATAAAGCATATATGAATTGTGTACCAAAGAAGCCAACATTTCTATTCCTTCCTTCCTCCCTCTGTTAGTCACTCATTCATTTCACAAACATTTGCTTGCTAAGCACTTACCATTTTGGAGTAACACCTTTATGTAAAATCAATCTCCAACTTCAAGAATCAAGGCAGTTAATGGGTAGGACTGATGTTTAAATAGACAATTACAATTGTATGCTGTGACAGGGACCCTGGAGGAGCAGGAAAGAAAGGGGTGAGGGGAGGTGTCGGTGGCGAGGGCACCGAATTCAGCCTGGGAGTTGGATATGGCTGAGTGGCTTCAGGGAGAGCTTTTTGGACAAGGAGGCACATGAACTGTATCTTAGGGAATTGTTGGAGCTTTCAGATGACAAGAGTGGGAGAAAGATCTTCCCTCCAGAGGGGATAGCATTCTCAAAGACCCAGAGGCAGGAGGAAGCACAGGAGAGCTTGTCACTGCTGTGTTTGGGCTGGAGTGGAGCGTGGCCATGGAGACTGTCGCGAGAGGTGAAGTAAGGGTCAGTTCGCAGAGGGCCTGCAGTGCTGGTCTCAGGAATTTACTCCTTAAGCTCAGTGTGATGTGGAGCCTCTGAAAGCTATTTATCAGGGCATGTTGTCATCAAATTTGCATGTGGCTTGGCAGTGTGTTTTAGTACTCAGGCCTATGCGTAGAGATTGCTTCTCTATCAGACGCTTTTAAACCCTGAAAACAATAATAATGAATGGAAATGATAAATGACTTGCTTTTAATGCATTCAAATAGGTACTTGGTTGTACCTTTACATAACAGCACTCTGAGCTGCTTGCTTTTAAATGTTCTTTTGAATGGAGTTCAAAAGAACTCCAGAGCCCTGGGTGTAGCATGCATACCTCACATCCAGCTTATCAATGTTTCAAGTTGGCACCTAATGCAACCCCTAATACCAGCGGAGATTCAAATATTGGGATTGTTTTTCATTTTACATTTTCCCCACTTTCTTTTTAGTTTTATTAATGATTATATTTTTAGTTTAAAACAGAGAGAAAATTTTAATGAAGAAAACACGCCTAGAGCATCAATATCCTTAAATGGATACTTTATTTACTCACGTATTTATAATATGCTTTTATGAATATAATGCCCCTTCCCTGATTAGCCTGTGGTCTATTTGCTTTACTTTCCAGCTAAATTTGCGTCAGAATTTAGGTCAACTCAAAGGAGTAGATAATGCCTGCGAATGTCATTTGTTATGGTATATTGCAACAGGAAAAAACATTTAAATCCAAGCACTGATGGGGTAGTAAGAAAAAGACAAATTTTGGCAACAGACAGATTTGGGTTCAAGAACCAATTCTGTTAGTTACCAGAGATATAACATCGGGCAAGATACTTAACCTCTCTAAATCTTTGTTCCCTTTATGTAAAATAGAGCTAATAATAATTTCCTTGCAAGATTGTTGAGGTAAGTGAAAGAACATGTATTCAGAGCCTTGTATAGGTGTTTCAAAAGTAGCGGTTAAACAAACAAACACACAAACAAAAAACTAAAAAGAAATAAGTAAAAATTAATAATAAATAAATAATTTAAAAACAACAAAAAAACAAAAAAAAAGAGAAAACAAATAAGCAAACAAAAAAGGGGTGGTTAATAGAAAGATCACTGTGAAGGTGATTCGGATGTGGATTCTGAAGTTGGGTTGCTTACCAAGATTAGATACAGAAGACTTACTAATAATAGAAGCAGTTAGCTCAGGAGGCAGTTGCAGAGAGGAAAGAGAATACCTTTTAGAAATATTCAAAACTTGATGATTACATTAGGGTAACCTAACTATTGTCAAACCCCAAATCTCTATCGTATAATATAATAAAGTTTTTATTTCTCACTCTGTGTTAGTTCGGATCTTCTGAGAGCAGATGCCAGGATGAGATTAGACATGCAAGAGATTTACTGGGGGAAATGCCTGTGAAGGATAAATAGGAGGATGCCAGGGGAGGCAAGGAGAGCTTTCAGACCACAGTGAAGCTCTGACACCTGCAAAGGAGAAAGCCAAGAAAGGAGGATGGGTAGGAAGCCTTCTGGACTTCAGTGTAGTCCCAAGAAAGACTCAGCCAGGCTGATGGAGAATCCATAGTCAAAGTCACCTGCTGGAGGATCCCAGGTCTTGCAGGAATGGGTCCAAATTTGTACTCCTACTAGGCTGTCATTGTCAGAGACCAGCCCACGGAAAGTATAGGCTTGGCACAAACACAGTGATAGATCCAGTGGGGCAGAGCTGAAGCCATAGTACATCTGTTCCCCCCAGCAGGAGATCTGAACAGCATGCTTTCATGACCCCACACCCACCTCATCATTGGTCTCATGCGGATCAGTTCTGGGAGTTGCAGATTTCCATCAAGTCATTCAGGGACCCAGGCTCCTTATTTGTATGGCTCTGCCCTCCTCCGGGTTTCTAAAGATCTCTCCATTCAGTTGGCAGATACTGCGTGAAAGGTTTCCATGGGTTTCACCTGGACTTTGCTCAGACTACCTATGTGCAGACTACATTGGCCAGGATGCAGACACATGGCTCCACCTAACTGCAGGAAGACTGGAAAACACAGACCAACTGCATACCCCAAAAACCTTTTTCACAAGGCAGAGGAGAGGCAGAGCAAAGTCCCCAGTTTCTAGCTTGGATGACTGTATAGATGGTGGTACCACTTGTTGAGATGGAAAACACTGACTTCAGAGGAAGAGGAGCTATCTGGTAGCCAGCTACACATTCAGATCTGGAGCCCAGGGTTAGAGATAACCCAGCTGGTGGTTGACGCCATGAATTGACACGTCTCAGCACCAGAAAAGAAAAGGACAAGAACATAAGTCTGAAGAATACCAAAATATAAGGGACTATGTGACTCAATGCCTATTTGGATCTCCTTTTAGCGTGCCTTCCTGTACAGCAAAGTTGGAAAGCTTAAAACGTCATTTCCCAGACTCCTGGCAGCTAGGGTTTCCAAGGATGTGATTTAGGTTCTGCCAATTAGACGCCCTCATGTAAGACTCCAACTGCCAAGTGGAATGAGTGGGGCCAGGCAGGGCGGAGGCACCCGTTTTGCTGGTGCTGGGGGCGCGGCCCTAGTTCTCAGGTGGGTGACCATCCCAGCAGTCTCCTGGTTCAGCAGGCACTTCCCAGTTGTGGCAGGAGCTGCAATTCCCTTGGCAACTCGGTCCTAACATCTTTGTTCCTAGTAACTCAACTTAGGGTCTTCAGCCGCCCATGGATTCTATAAGCCAATGAATACCTTGTAATGATCCCTTTCCGCTTAAACTAGCCAGGGTGGGTTCTGCCCTTTGCACCTAAACCACGGGTATGGTCACAGAAACCTTAGCCTTTGAAAGAGGCTGAGAAGGAAAGGCCAGAGAAATAGCACTAAAACCAGAACAGACTGCTGCCCCCAAATCAAGGGAGGGGAGAATTTCAATAAGTGGTCAGCAATTAGATGCTGCAGAGAGGCCAAGAGAGATACACATGTAAGGTAGAATAACACAGCCAGATGGTCACAGGTGATCCTGACAGGAGCAATTTCAGTGGAACATAGTAGGGAAGGAAGCCAGTTGCAGGAGGTTTAGGAAATTCTTCTATTTTGTTTGGACTCAACTTACGAAGCAAGAGGAAGGTATTATAGTCAGGCATTACTGTATGATTTGAGAGGCACAAGGAAGATTATTCCTTGCTTATTTTTTTCGTATACATTTATTTATTTATTTGTTTTTGGCTGTGTTGGTTCTTCGTTGCTGCATGCAAGCTTTCTCTAGTTGCGGCAAGCGGGGTTTTCATTGCGATGCGTGGGCTTCTCACTGCGGAGGCTTCTCTTGTTGCAGAGCACGGGCTCTAAGTGCGAGGGCTTCAGTAGCTGTGGCACGCGGGCTCAGTAGTTGTGACTCGCGACTCTAGAGCGCGGGCTCAGTAGTTGTGGTGCACGGGCTTAGTTGCTCCGCGGCATGCGGGATCTTCCCGGACTAGGGCTCAAACCTGTGTCCCCTGTATTGGCAGGTGGATTCTTAACCACTGCGCCACCAGGGAAGTCCCTATTCCTTGCTTATTACCGTGAAATCCAACACGGCAGTCCAATCCCTCTAGATGGAGTAATTTGTCTTCTGGTATCATTTATTCGAGGGGGCTCTAGCCCCAGCTCTACCAGGTTCTATAAAACAATTCTCTGAACTTCCATTTTTAAAAGAGAAAAAGATCCCTTAAAATGGGATGTACTAATATCTAGCCTGCCTCCTGCACAGGCAGAATGGCATAGGAGATAAAAGCACAGGATTCGGACTTGGCCAGACTCAGGCCTTAATCCTGGTTTTGCCACTAGTTGGCTTCATGGCCTTTGGCAAGTTACTTATCCTTAGCTTTCTCCTCTGTAAAATAGGGATAATATTGTCAACCTCTGAGAGCGGTTATGATGGTTAATCGAGGTATGTAAGGCATTTGGCACAGGGTCTGGAGCGCAAAAAGTACTGAGTAAATGACAGTTCATTTCATAAGTGGTCAGAAATACCTTTTGGGAAATAATGACCATGACTGCCTTCCTCACAGGGTTGCTGCCAAATGAGATAATGTACAGGAAAGCAAAGTATACGGTCTATTATTAGAATGAATATAGACAATGAGAAAGGTCACCTCTTCAACCAGGAATTGACTGAGTTCCTTGACAACTAGACTGTGCTAGGGCGTTGGTGGGGAGGGCAGGGCCAGGAGAGGGAGGAACTGAGGTGGATTTCAATCATTGTACAGTTTTTCCGAGGACTGGCCCCTGTTTTGATAATAGACTCTCCCCCATAAACGGGCAACTGATGAACGTACACCTGTTGGTACAGATGGGAACCCTGCCTGGTAGAGCTGGGTAAGTGGAACAGTAAAGGGAGCAGATATATTTACTTGAAATTAGGTGAAAGAGTCATACATCCAGAACCCCATCTTGGTTGGGTTCAATGCCAGACTTCCCTCCCCTCCCTGCCTCTTTCTGGGCCTCTGCAGAAAAGACACATCAACTCTGTACAAAGTAAAAATTCAAAATAGGTTACATGGAAGTAAACCACCTGCTCGTACAGAGAAGAAGAGCAGAAATCCCTGGAGGTGGGCAAGAGACTTCCTGCTTCCCTGCCCAGCCCAGCCTGTTCTTGACCATTCACGACCGCAAAGGGGTGGACTTAAGCTCCACTCTCTTCAGCCTCCTTTCCTTGTTTCTCCTCCCAGGAACACATCCATAAAGGTGCCTACACCAAAGGGGGCCTCCTGATGTCACCACCCCACCTTGTAGCCCACCCCCACTCCATCCATTTACTTTATCCTTGTACCTGTTAGAGACTAAATACAGCCGGGAGAGTGAGTTTTTCACTGTGGATTATTTTATTTTTTCAATTCACTATTGTTCTAATCAGCAATCATCCATCTTCCCGGTCACCTCATTCTATGAGGTGAAACATTTAAAGCCGTGTTAGAGTTCAAGGTGAAGCTGCCCCCTGCAGCTGGAGGTACCCTGCAGCCCTAGGCTTTACTCACTTGGCTGGTGTCGGAGACCCTGAGGGGACGGGCAGAATGGGCATGTGGGCAGAGGCGGTGTGACCAACTCTGCCACCTGCTGAATAGGTGGCAATGATGGCTGAGTCAGTCTGTTAAGAGGGATGGCCCTGGCATTGTCCCAGAAGAGGCTTAGTAAATCCCGCCTGATTGCGAACCTCTGAGACCTCACATCCTATAATTTCCCAAGACAGACCTGTGATTACAAATGCTCAACCTCATAATCACAGCTAAAGCCCAAATGTTCTGAAGAAATGGGGTGTAAGCTTGTACTAAAAAAAAACAAAAAACACAACGATAAGGAGCTATTTGCCCATCAGAGACATTCTGGAGAGCAGATCACATGTGCACGTTGCACTGCCTGCCTCCCTCTTCCCACATCTACAAAGTCCCTACAAGCCACCAAATCAGGATTATATTGTGGCTGTCCTTTCTGCAGGCTCTGTTCAAACTTTTATAAAAGATAATTTAATTTTATTCAACTCAACTCACTGAGTTGATACATTTATTGTAGCATCTATTCTATGCCCGGCACTGTGGGAGTGAGACATGAATTAAAATATTAGGGCTGCCTTGAAAGTACCTTCAACAGAGTTAGACAAATAAGCACCTTTACTATTTCACAGTGAAGACTGAGGGCAGTAGACACAAGTGCATTTGGGTTTTGTCCCCTCCACCCTAGACTTTCTGAAGATCATAGCCCTCCCTCTTGCCTTGGGGGAAGAAAATGGAAATCTTTATCTGAGAATTATGCCTCCATGGGATTTGAACCTCACAGGGGATTTTGCTTCATTCATCCACTTTCTCTTTCATTGTCAACCTCTTTGCACTTGCTCTAGAAACATGTTTAAATCTAACCTATCTCTACATTTCTTTCTCTTTCTTCCTTTCCTCTTGGGATACTGTTTTTCTTCTTCCATTCATTCACTCATTTATTCATTAATTTAACAAATACATAGTGATGGACACTGTGGGCAAGGCCCTCTCCTAGGCTGGAGACATAGGAACAGATAAGGTCCTTGACTTTTTTTTTTTTTTTGCAGTACGCTGGGCTCTCACTGTTGCGGCCTCTCCCGTTGCTGAGCATAGGCTCCGGACGCGCAGGCTCAGTGGCCATGGCTTACGGGCCCAGCCGCTCCACGGCACGTGGGATCCCATCGGCAGGCGGACTCTCAACCACTGCGCCACCAGGGAAGCCCAAGACCCTTGACTTTTAAGAAGACCACTTTGTGGTCGAGGAGACACATTTATTTATTTATTTATTTATTTATTTAAACTTATTTTTGTCTGCATTGGGTCTTCATTGCTGTGCATGGGCTTTCTCTAGTCGCAGCGAGCGGGAGCTACTCTTCCTTGCAGTGCGTGGGCTTCTCATTGTAGCGGCTTCTCTTGTTGCAGAGCGCGGGCTCTAAGTGGATGGGCTTCAGTAGCTGTGGCATGCGGGCTCAGCAGTTGTGGCTCTAGGGCTCTAGAGCGCAGGCTCAGTAGTTGTGGTGCACAGGCTTAGTTGCTCCGCGGCATGTGGGATCTTCCCGGACCAGGATTCAAACCCGTGTCCCCTGCAATGGCAGGCGGATTCTTAACCACTGCACCACCAGAGAAGCCCCAAGGAAGCACATTTAAACCTGTGTATTTTGGTGCCACCTTTATCCTTCTTTTCATTGTCGAACTCCCTGGAAGAATAACCACCTGTTCATTACTCACGCCCTGTGGCCCCCTCCTAGCTCTTCAGAAATAACCATCGGGAACATCAGCTGGGACTTCCTATTTCCAAATGTCCAATCCTCACCTTTGTGCTCACTTGTCCCAGCCCTCTTGTGGGATGTTTACCCTGAGACTCTGTTGACTGGGAATTTGAAAATTCTATGCATCAGGGTTATTGTGAGGATTAAATGAGATATTGTGTGAAAAGTTCCTGTCACATGGTAGATGCTAAACAAATATTAGTCTCTTTTCCTTTGATGACACTACACAGTCTTCTTAGTTTTTTTTTTTTTTTAATCTCTCTTAGAATTTCTTTGCAGGATCTTTATCCTCCCAATCCCCCTGAATTGCAGGCATTGCTTAGTGGAAATTAGCTTTTGGGGGGGGGTCCCCTCACCAAAAATCCAGGGCAAGTCCAAGATTTCTGCCTGGAGAGTCTCTCCCTTGCCAACCTCCCCCCTGCCTGACCTCCTCCTATCCCCCACCCTTTTGTGAGTGGTTGTGTTTTTTTTGTTTTGTGTGGTACACGGGCCTCTCACTGTTGTGTCCTCTCCAGTTTTGGAGCACAGGCTCCGGACGCGCAGGCTCAGTGGCCATGGCTTACGGGCCCAGCCTCTCCGCGGCATGTGGGATCTTCCCGGACCGGGGCACGAACCCGCGTCCCCTGCATCGGCAGGCGGACTCTCAACCGCTGCGCCACCAGGGAAGCCCTTGTGAGTTTTGATGGAGCAGATCTGGGCATGGCAAGTCAGAGTCTTGCAGCTTCCTGGACAAATAGTGTTTGGTTCAGAAATGGCCTGGAGACTCCACAGCATCATTGCAGTCCTTGAGATATCTACTGAGGCTTCTGGGAGTGAGGCCCTTTTTTCCCACTGGGCTTGAAAGCCTGAAGATTTAAGACCAGATACAAATGCAGCCATCCTGCTCCCAAGAGGGAGACCTAGCCAATGAATGGAGCTATAACCAGAGAAAGCAGAGCCAAAATATAGTGAAAGAAAACCTGGGTTCTGGTGGCATTATTTGGGCCTCTGCATCAGCTCACACCTGAAAGCAACATAACTCTTGAACTTCCTTGCTTCCATGAGCCATTAAGTCCCCTTTCTGCTTAAGCATTAATCCCCTTTTGGATTGAGTTTTCTGATACATAGAAGCAAATGAATTTTAACTGAGAGAGAGGTACATTAACGTTCACTTCCCGGTCAACCACAAATACTCATCAAGTATCTTCTTTGTGCTAAGGACTGAGCTAGGACCTGGAGGCCATTGTAAGCTACACCCTATCTCTGCTTTCAAGAAGCCTGTAAGCTAGTAAGAGACAAGTAAATAGATAATGACAAGATAGTGCCATTAGTACTCCAGAAGGGGTTTGTACAGCATGTTATGGAAGCACAAAGAGGGAACACGTAAACTGCCTCAGGGAATCATGGGAAGCTTTCTGGGGGTATAATCTACATGGAGACTCAGAGGATACATAGCCAGGCAATGAGAGGGGGGAGGGATGAAGAGTATTTCATGCAGTGGGAAAATGGTAAGCAACGCTCAGGGAAAGTAGCAGGCCATTTTGGAGACTTGTAGGGAGTACAATAGAGTTCTAGGGAGAGGGTCTATCAAAAGTGGAGAGAGGGGGCTTCCCTGGTGGCGCAGTGGTTGAGAGTCCACCTGCTGATGCAGGGGACACGGGTTCGTGCCCCGGTCCGGGAGGATCCCACGTGCCGCGGAGCGGCTGGGCCCGTGAGCCATAGCCGCTGAGCTTGTGCGTCCGGAGCCTGTGCTCCGCGACAGGAGAGGCCACAACAGTGAGAGGCCCGCGTACTGCAAAAAAAAAAAAAAAAAAAAAAGTGGAGAGAGATAAGCAAGAGCTAAACCACGAAGGATCTTGCAAGCTTAAGGAGTGTGAGTGGAAATATGAAAGGCTTTTAGCAGGGGAGTGTGTGGACATGGTCACCCACTGCTGTGTACACAAATGCCTCATCCATTCCCACAACTGTACATGTCTTCTTCTTCCAGGTTGATGATATCCAAATCTAAGTCTCAGGCCTCTGTCCTGAGCTCCAGATACACAACTCCATGGGGATATCCTATGGGAACATCAGATGAATCTCTTCATCTTCCTTCTCTCTCGTTCTGCTCGAATCCCCAGGTTCAGTCATAGCGCTGTCCTCTTTCCAGTCACGGACTCTAAAGCCCTGAGTCACCTTTCTGTCTTCCATTTCCTACACCATTGTGCCATACTCGATGGTTGCCAAGTCTCAGCAATTCCATTTTCAGAATATCTCGTTCATTTTCATGTGAACTGAAGGAGCCATATTTTTTTATTTCCCAGAAAGCTTTCCCATCCATCTTCTTCTGGTAACTGAGCGGGTATATGACCCAGGCATGGCTACTCATGATGTCTGTGGCAGACAGATGCTAGCGTGACCCCTCATGGTCTCCACTTCTTTGGGCTCATGCCCCTGTGTGTTCTCCTCTCTTTGAGTGTGGGTGGAACCTGTGACTTGCTTTTACCCAACAGACTATGGCAAAAGGCTATGAGCTGTCACTCCCATGTTTACATTGTGTTGTATAAGACTTGTCTTGCTAGAAGACTTGCTGTAGAGATTCTTCTGGCAGGTTTGATGAGTAAGTGGCCGTGTTGGGGAAGCCCAGTGACAGGGAATTGTGGGTGGCCTCTAGGAGCCTAGGGTGGCCTCCAGCCAATAGCCAGCCAGAAACCGGGGACCTCAATCCCACAATAGCAAGATGGTTAATTCTGCCAACTACCTGAGTGAAGCAGACCTTGCCCAAGTTTAGGCTCTAGATGAAAACCTAGTGCTGTCTGACCCCTTGATTGTAGCTTCGCAAAGAACCCAGTGATGTTTTGCCCAAATTCTTGACCTATAGAAACTGCGAGATAAGACACGTGTCTTGTTTTAAGCCACTAAATGGGTGGTAAATTTTTATGCAGCCGTAGAAAACTAATGCAGTATCCCGTTCCCTGTTGCATGGCAAATATGTGAGTTGGTTATCAGCCATTTTCCCCTATGTTCTTTCTGTCAGGCACTAACTGTGTTTCAGGTTTGAGCACCATGTGCTTTATGGGTCCCTCTCCAACCCTATGGGGTATAGGTTGATTGGTCTAAACCGGTCTCATTTATTCCATTTGCCTCACCAATGATTGATTGGTTGAACACGGGTCTATGACACAATTCTAACAAACAAAACTGAAGAGGGTTCTTCCTGGGAAGCTTTCTTCATCCTAAATATAGATGCAAGTCAAGGACTTGCTTCTTCCTGCCCTGGACCTGTTATACAAGGAAATGATTCTTGGAAATGCAGCAACCTGTCTTGCCCTTGAGGGAAAGTCAAAAGAACAGCAGAGAAGCCCACCTGGGACCCTGACATCATAGAATCGCTATTTTAACAAACAGTAACCTGCCTCAGAATTTCTTGTAAGTAAAATAATGATGTTATCCTCATATTTAAATCACTTTAAAATGGATGTTCTACAGCTTCCAGCCCAAAACACTCTAACTGAAACCTTGTAAAACGTTCAGAACAAGGGATGGGCATGCGACCATAGCAGGGCCTCTCAGAGTCATTTACTGGGATTGACGTCCCGATTCTGGACAAAGTCCTGTAGGCTTGCTAAGCTGGGGAAACAGTCTTTACCACCACATTCGGAGGGCTTCTGTACCAAACTCATAGAGAAAAGGAAAATGAGGAAAGAGCAAGGCCAAACTCAGAGAGAGAAGGAGAGACTCAGCAGCAAGGAGTCCCCATACTGTCACCAAAGCTCTGCTTTCCTGCAGCTCATACCATCTGATTCTCTGGAATACCAGCATGTTCTTCTTAGCTGTGCCAGCAATAAATCAACTCTTGCTTCCCTGGGTCTGAGTTGAATTTCTATCACTTTCACAGAAAGAACCTCAAATTCTACACTCTCTTTTCAGCCTTCTAGTACCTGCAGTACCCTTGCGGAATTTACTGCCCACTAGTAGGTCTCTCTCCCCCTCAGTCTCTTGCTTCTGTGTATCTGGTTACACCATCTCCTTCCTGAAAAGCCCCCAGGGCACCTCATGGAAGGCAGCTTTAAGCCAGAACTCCTCAGACTCACATTTACAATCTAGCACCAGCCTACCTTTTCACCATCTTCTATTACAGAGTTTCTTACACTCTTCACTTTATCATTACCCACAACAAGAAATATTATAACATAATATATAATACTATAAATTATATATAAAATATAGAATATATAAAAAGGATAAAAGATTGTGTATTATATATAGTAAGGGTAAACATTGCTTTGTAAATCATTTGTTTTAGTTACATATGTGTTTATATATATAGTCAAAATGTTAAAAATGCACATAATATGCATATATTTATATATCATATAATGTTTAACTATATATTATATCTAACATATATGCAGTATAAAATTATACAATATATATTATATGTATAAAGTAATATATATAATTTATAATTAAAATGTATATATGTAATATATGTGTATTTTTTACATTATGACCCTATATATATGTACATACACACATAAAACTAGAAGATAAGTTTTACAAAACAATACGTACCCTTACTATGTGTAATACGCTATCTTTTTTTTTGTTCCATTCATTCTTTTTATTTTATTTTATTTCATTTTAAATCTTTACTGGCATATAGTTGATTTACAACATTCATTCTTTTAAAAAATGCTGGTTGTAGTCAAAAAGCTTCTCTCTTCACAAGAGTGAGAAATGAGATTGCTTTGCCGCTCTGAGCTGCAGTCGCTGTAGATACAGGGGGTTCAAGATGTTCTGTGCCGTGAGGAGGGCAGATGGGGGAGTAGGGGCAGAGGATGAGGCCCCGGCTTGGTCTCCACAGCTTACGGTACCTCTGAAGCATAGGAACACAAAGTTGGCCTGAGGGCTGTAGTTTGCCAACCCCTGACTAGAGTAAGGTAGTTGCTAGTTACTGTTTGGGTGGCTTGAAGATGTCAGGACTGATGTCATTGTGATGACCTTTGTCTTTCCCTCATGATCTCAAGGTGGCTGCTTCAGCTCCAGTCATAACATATGCATTCAGGTCAGAAGAGAAAACTAAAAGGGACCATGACCGTCTCCTTTACTAACAGAAATTTTTCCAGAGCCAAGTCTAGCAGATTTTCTTTACGTTGCATAGGCCAGAACGAGGTACATGGTTTCATTCTCAGACAGATTCTCTCAAAATGGCAGTCATTATCCCAAAGGCAACATTGAGTTTACATGGTCCTTGCTAAGCAGGTGATGCAGAGAAAAAGTGTCTCTTTACTAGTGAGTCCTGCTAGTCCCAGAGAAAACACCAAATGGTCCAGTTTGGGTTCCGTATTCATCCCTGCTGCCAAGGGTTAGGAAACTCTGATTGGCCAGCCCGGATCCGTTCCTGACCCACAGGCCAGGGAAAGTGGAGAATGTGATTGTCAGCATTGCCATGCGAGGGAGGTTGAGCTTCTAAAGGAAAAGATGCCAAGTAGAAACCTACCACCACTACAGAAGGGAGCTGATACACTGCTGCTAAATTGAATTGAGGTATCATTAAGAAGTTCTACTCAAGGTTTTAATGGATTTTTAAATGCTTTTATCCTGGCGGTATACAGAAATATATTTGATACACAGTATATATAGTATACAGTATATATTTGAGTATTTGCCTGCAAGAAATGTACAGAGGCCTCCTTGGTGGCGCGGTGGTTAAGAATCCGCCTGCCAATGCAGGGGACACGGGTTCGAGCCCTGGTCCGGGAAGATCCCACATGTTGTGGAGCAACTAAGCCTGTGCGCCACAGCTACTGAGCCTGCACTCTAGAGCCCGTGAGCCACAGCTACTGAAGCCCGCGCTCCTAAAGCCCGTGCTCCACGACGAGAGAAGCCACCACAATGAGAAGCCCGGGCACCGCAACGAAGAGTAGCCCCCACTCGCAGCAACTAGAGAAAGCCCGCGTGCAGCAGCGAAGACCCAACAAATAAATATGTTCTAAATATCACGTAGACTAGGGATGAACCAAATCCAAATTCCTCTTGAAAGGGGTCTAACTGGCAAAGCTTGGGTCGGGTTCCTTTTCCTGGACTATATACCTGTGACCAGGATGGTTTCATCATATTGGGAAAAAAATAGCCACTGGGAGCCTGTTGCTCTTACAATGTGGATGATAGCACAGGAACAATATTGAAAATACTTAACAATTGGTGTGAGATGGGCTTCAGTCATTGAGAATGGACATCAGCCATAAAGAGTCAGTGCAGCTGGACCAGTCTAGCCTGGGATGGGGAAAGAAGAGGACAAGTTCGCAGCAAATGAAAAATAATCATGAACTGGGCTGTTAATCCAAGAGTGGTCTGTCCAGAGTCTATGAAAAAAATATTCAAGCCCATGTTAAAAACAAAGTAATAGTGTTCCTGGAATTTTTTTTTTTTTTTTTTTTTTAGCAAGTAGAGGGATTATTTAAGTGCCATTTTGGTTTCTATTAGCACAACGGTGTGCGAAGTGTTGCAAACAATGAAAGAAAAATACAGCACAGGACACTCCCTACCCTCTGCCTTCAGGAGCTTTCATTCTAGACACGAAAAATTTACAGAACCAGGCATTAATTGTACAGGGCGCACAGTGAGCGCCCTGGAATCAGAGAGAGGAGAGCTCCCTGTGGACCAGAGAGTCAGGGACACCATCGGGGAGTGGCTGAGGATGCTTTCTATGTCTCCTTTCAGCACAAAGATTTTCCAGATTCTATAGATTAATGAAGGGACCCCATCTGGACCTTTTTTTTTTTGGCTGCATTGTGTCTTCGTTGCTGCGCACGGGCTTTCTCTAGTTGTGGCAAATGGGGGCTACTCTTTGTTGCGGTGCGCAGGCTTCTCATTGCAGTGGCTTCTCTTGTTGCAGAGCACAGGCTCCATGGGGCGCAGGCTTCAGTAGTTGTGGCGCACAGGCTTAGTTGTTCCACGGCATGTGGGATCTTCCTGGACCAGGGCGTGACACTGTGTCCCCTGCATTGGCAGGCGGATTCTTAACGACTGCGCCACCAGGGAAGTCCCCCCATCTGGACTTTGAAGGTTATATTCAAAAGGTCCGAGAGAGCTTTTTGTAAGTCAAAGGTGGGACTGCGCTGGAACCTTTCTCAAGATGAAACACCAGCCTTCAGAATGAAGTACTGATGCATGCTACAACGTGGATGAACCTTGAAAACATGCTGCGTGAAAGAAGCTAGGCACAAAAGCCACATACTGTATGTTTCCACTTACATGAAATAACCATGATAGGCAAATCCATAGAAACAGAAAGATAATTTGTGGTTGCCAGGGGCTGGAGGGAACAGGGAACGGGGAGTAACTCCTAACAGGTACAGGATTTCTTTTGAGGATGATGAAAATATTCTGGAATTAGTCGTGACTATTGTACAACCTTGCGAACATACAAAAAAAATTTAACTGTATACTTCAAATTGGTGGATTTTATGGTATGTGAATTATATCTCAATAAAACAAAAACAATACAAGGACAAATTTTAAAAAACACCAGCCTTCTGATTAGAAAAAGCTTCTTTCTGTTCTTTGCTTCATTTGCTATACTTGTCCTACCTACACCTGTGTGTGGATGTCTGTTTATTCACTGACAGCTCCCTAATCTGTTACACCAGCCTAGGACTCCCCTGCAGCTGACACCCTAGAGATCCCATAGGCACCTCAAACCCAACCTGATGAAAATAAAATTCCAGTGTTGGACCCTAACCTCCTTTTCCTCCTGTATTTCCTCCCTCAGTTGATAGCTCCCCTGACCATCCTGTCATTTAAGCCATCCGTGTGTGAGTCATTCCTTATTCAATCATTTGTGTATCAATTCAGCAAATCTTTTAAAAAGACCTGTCACATATCAGGCACAGGGCTCTGTGCTGGATACATAGCTGGGAATGAGACACACATAGTTCTGGCCCTTGTGGAGGGCCCTGGGGAGACTAATCACAGTGAGATGAAAACAATGGCCCGGGGGTACAGGGAGCTGACTCCTACCCCTAATTACTCACCAAATGCTATTGATTTTGCCTTCTAAGTACCTCTTGAATCTGGTGTTTGCTCCTCATTCAAAGCAGCCTTGCCTTCCTTCAAGGCCTCATCAGCAGTCTACATGACCACAGCTGCTTTCTAACTGGTCTCCTTGTCCTAGTTTCTCATGCCTCCAGCCTTGCTAGTCTCAAATCCTTCTCCCACCCTGCTGCCAGAAAGATCATTCAAAAACAAAACACCTTCTCATGAAATTTCCTTATTTATAATATTCTATCTCCTGTAGTGACCCAACACACCTGAAGGCTCTAACATGCTCCCATCAGAGAAAAGGCTAGAGTGACGTATGACATGAAGAGGGTTGACCCTCTTCCTCAACTCTGGTGGAGAATCACTGTGTAGTTCAGATTCCTTCCCAGGACATGCCATGTCCTTCATAAGGTGACCCCTGCTTACCTCTCCAATCTCACTACCATGGCTCCTCCCATGTGGTTGGAGGATGGATTTTCTTTCTCCAGTTTCTCCCAATCCCCATAGTCTACTCATCACCAAGTTGAGAATGCTCCCTGAGGCAGAGACATTGATAGACTTATTATAAAAATTCATCAATTCTTTGTTGCCAGGTAGCTGAACTAAGGCCACATTAAAATTCTGAAAAGCTTTCAGATATTTGACCCTGGGGCCAGTTCATGGTCTCTATCCGCCATCCACTTGATTGAAGCCCCCATCCAGTCCAGCAGCAGAAGTGGATGGGACTGAGTGATTGACTACCTCCGTAAGACTCAGCTCAAGAAGAGGAGGGACACTGGGCAGTGCAGGGAGAGGAAGAAACAGAAAAGTTTAAATGGACCAAGGAAAGGAGGCAGGAGAGAGGAGACAGAGAAAACCGGAAGAGGAGAGATGGCTCCCTGCCCTTGCTTCCTCTGGGTGTGGACCATGTGGCCGCTGGGCATGTTGACACTGAGTCCTGATGCAATTTAGAGGAACTGGTTGGGTAAGAAGAGCTGCCCCCAAAACATCTCTTCTCTTGAGGATTTTATACAAGTTGGAACATGCCCAAAGCAAAGAACTGCTTTCACTTTCTTTTATGATCCATGTGTGTTGATAGCTAGGAACACTAAAACTACTTGGTTGTGGACAGTACCATCGCATCCTTCCATTGAGGGGTGTGAGCAGGGGTTGCACCCATATGTGCCCACACTCTAGCCATCGCCATTCCCTGTAAACCGGGCTGTTGTGTGCCTCTGTGCTCTCGCACCAGCTGTTCCCTCAGCTTGGAATGCTCCCCTCCCATCTTATCTGCTTATTCGACCTCATCCTTCATGGCTCACCTTGGAGCTTTTGCTGACCCTCTTAACACTAAAAAGCTAGGTGACTAGCACCTATTCTGCTTTTTCCGTAACATCCAGTGTGCCTCTCTTACAGCCCTTGTAACACTGTATTGTAATTATTTGTTTGTGTGTCCTCTCCACTAGATGGATGTTGAGGGGTTGTATCATGTTTATCTCTTTATCTTTAGGTCTTAGCAAAGTGCTCTTAGCAACCTAGGTCATTTTCAATAGTTTCTGAAGAGATGAAAGAATTAAGAACAGAATACTGCGTATTGAATGATTGCCACATATCCCTTTGTTACCAGACTAAATCTTATTTAGTATCCTCACAGCATCCTAATAAGGAGCTTCCCTTCTCACCTAAACAATTTGCTGACCCCCTTATTAGAAATGTAGAAGGGTCAGGGCTAATTGGATTTGTCTAAACAGAAGACGGGAAGAAAAAGAGAGAGAGAGGGAAGAGAATGATGAGGGGGAGAGACTTAAAGCAGCCAAGCCTCATCTTGCTGCAGAGTTTACTGGACTCAATCTCTATAAAATTGGATCAGCTGGCACAGTTGTCCTCCAGCCCTGATTTAATAGAGGGACAAGTGTTGAATGCACCATTAAAATGGTATGTGGGGGGCTTCCCTGGTGGCGCAGTGGTTGAGAGTCCGCCTGCCGATGCAGGGGACACGGGTTCATGCCCTGGTCTGGGAAGATCCCACATGCCGCGGAGTGGCTGGGCCCGTGAGCCATGGCCGTTGAGCCTGTGCGTCCGGAGCCTGTGCTCCGCAACATGAGACGCCACAACAGTGAAAGGCCCGCGTACCGCAAACAAAACAAAACAAAAACAGGGTATGTGGGAGGAAGGGATCCAAAGGAGCAGGTCAAAGGAGAAAATCATGCCCATTAGTGGCTATGAAGAGAAGGGACACATTGCCCATTGCATGCATGTCCCCTCCAAGAGCCTCGGGATCCTGGAATCTGAGCGCGCTGAGGCTGACCTCCCTGCCACCTGCTCCTGTGGTACCACTGATGATGAAGTGACTGACACAGTTCATTGCTGCCTTGAGCAGGTTACCTCTTTTAACGTCTATTTAAAAAAGAGAATAAAGATTCTCGTTTGTTGTTGTTATGAGCTCGGAAGCACAGTGCCCACAAAGCACCCTACAATTGCTATAATTAACTTTATTATATTTCTGTCCTGTAGTAATCTACACTTAATTATAGTCCATGAGAAGTATACTTTGGTACAGAACTATGAACAACAGCCATTCATTTGTGCATTCATTTTATTAAGGCTATTTTTGAAAAATATTGAAAATTATAAAAAAGAAAATTACGTTTTCTGGGAATATCACCATTTAGAAATAATCATTATGAGGGTACAATCTTTTTTCTTTTTTTTTTTTTTGTAGCACATATATGTCTTTAAAAAAATTGGATCACACTTCACTATAACCTGCTTTGTTTTACCAAACCACAGAACTGCAGGAGTGTGTTTCTCTGTGCCATATAGTCCCTACAATTTTTGAAGACTGTACAGCATTCCGTCTCATGCACGGACCCTAGTTAATTTGGTCAGGCCTCCCTCAGTGGTTATATCTTATCCCAGGGACTACTTGCCTTGTAAGCTTCTTTCTAGAAATTTTGGTTGGCATTGCCAGGATTCTAAGGCTCTGGTACAGACCCCCAGGCTGTCACATCATTCTTGGAGTCTCTCAGGAACATCTGGGGAGAAAGACCTAGTGAAGTTGGGTCCCACACATGAGTGGCTTTCAGGTTCCTCCCTGTTGTCCTCAGGGCTGAAGGATCCCAGCTTAGTGGGAAGGGTAATCAGAGAAATAGAGAAATTCAACTCGACCAAGAAGGAGATTTTTGCTTTAGTTGGAACTCTTCTGGATGCCCCTTCTGTAGGCTGCATGCCTACAACTCAGTTTACTTCAGTTCAGTTCGTTACTTAAAAAAAAAAAAAAAATTGAGTGGTCTTTTCTGCAGCACATCCTACTAGGGACCCAGAATTAACCCTGTTCATTACTTGTCCTTCTCTCTCCCCTCCTCCCAGATGGGAAAGCATTTCACCTCAATTGCTTTTTCTTGTCGTCGTTTCCACCCCTAGGACACATCCCCTTCTAGTCCATTTCTAGATCGTTCTAGCATCCTCTAAGAGTTCTGAGGTAAATGATCGTGGACTCCTCGTCTAACTGAATTCCAAATATGCTAAGCATTCATGTTATTTGGTTCATTCATTCAACAATATTTTTCCAGCGTGTACTATGTGTTAGGTCACATGGATTTGGCAATTAATAGCATGTACATAAACCTTGCTCTCTAGAAGCGTACAGTCCAATGGAGGAGCTAAAGAAGTAAATGGGGAATTACAAAACGATGTAACGATGTAAGAGAAGTCAGCTCGGGATGCTATGTCTCAAAAAAAAAAAAAAAAAGATGCTATGTCTCATTACCCAAGTCCCTGAGCTCATCCAGAGAGGCATAAATATGAACTGGAGAAGATTCCAACACTTATCTGTCCCATCCCAGTCTCATCTGGACAGGCCAGTTCTGCCCCCTAGCTCCCCCCTAGGCAGTGAAAAGAGACTCAGTAAACACAAGCTGAATTAAACTGGTCAATTGATGCAATGCTTTTTTTTTCTTTTTTAAATCATTAAAACTCTGAAACCAAACCAGAATCAAGCATGAATAGTGCAATTGTTACTCTTCTTGCCCAAAATTGCCGTTTTCATTTTTCCATCCTATTTAAAGGAACTGAGAGCCAAGATAAGTCCTCCAGACAGAAATCAGCTAAAAATCTATGGACTGAACACTGCCACTGCAGGGGATTCTGAGCCCCAGCTGTTCAACAGAGGATGGTGGATGGCTTTGCTCATCGGCCTATTTTAGATGACAGATGATTGACCAAAATGAGCCATCAGAGGGTATGTATACCACCCCTAGCAACACACCACGAGGGAGTGGCAAAGTCCAAAGGTTCAACCTCAGTTTTCCATCCTGGGTAAATTCACATGGCTTTCTTTCTTTAGTAAATCTGAGAAATTTCCTTCCAAAATCTTCGTTTAGAACTCAGTCTGAATTGAATTGGAGTTGGGCAGGCTGAAAAACGTTTACTTCTCAAAACTTTTGACATCAGTCTTTGAAGTTCAATTTTTCTGATTTTCCCCATCCCCTACCCCCCACACACACACTCCTACCCCAGGATATAATGATTAAGAATCAGGAGCAAAGTGAATGGAAGAAACACAGTTTTCAGGACCTTTGAAGAGGGGAGCCATTGGGGCTTTTTACTCTGAGGATTTTTAGTTGCAAATTTCTACTGAAGAGTAAGAAAAGGCCTCATATTTTAATATCCACATGTTTATTTGCCTTTAAATTACCATTTACAATTACGTACTGTAATTGTAAATGGTAATTTACAATTGATCCAATTGATCCAATTACATACTGTGTGTCTTAAATTTAAGTCTCATTTAGGAACAAATGTTAAAATTAACCCTTGTACACATCAAATGTTGCTGGGATTTAGCAATTCATGTTATTTTATTAATAATATGAAGGTTTCCTGTTTGGTCACTTTATCATTCATTTTTTTTCAGTTTGCCATTGGTAACTCTTCAACCAGGAACTAGTTACCTAGAGGGGAGATCAGATGCAATGCCACACAACCTCAAACATGCTCAGGTTTACTGAGGTCCCAGGAGCAATTTCTGCATCTTGTCTCTCTTGTCTACCTGTGTTAATTGGTTTGCTCCCGGAATTGTTAATTAATAGTTATTATTAAGAAATAAAAGGGAAAAAATAGGGGCTTCCCTGGTGGCACAGTGGTTAAGGATTCGCCTACCAATGCAGGCAACATGGGTTCGAGCCCTGGTCCATGAAGATCCCGCATGCCGCGGAGCAGCTGAGCCTGTGTGCCACAACTACTGAGCATGCGCTCTAGAGCCCGCGTGCCACAACTACTGAGCCCACGTGCCACAACTACTGAGCCCACGTGCCACAACTACTGAAGCCCAGGCGCCTAGAGCCCGTGCTCCGCTACAAGAGAAGCCACCGCGGTGAGAAGACCATGCACTGCAACGAAGAGTAGCCCTCATTCACCACAACTAGAGAAAGCCTGCTTGCAGCAACGGAGACCCAACACAGCCATAAATAAATAAATTTATTTTTAAAAAAAGGAAAAGAAATAAAAGGGAAAAAATTAAAAGGAATGAACCACACCAGATGAAATCAAGCTAGCCTTTAATGAAACTTATCATTCCACTATTAAATGAGATAACATAGACACACAATATAAGAAAATCATTATTTTCATTTTCAATCTGATTCAACCACGGCTCATCAGCATCCTGTGTGTGAAATTGGTGAAATTAGTGTCATGGTCACTTTCCCAGTTGGCCAGATGGCAGGGAATATAAATAGAAAAGCTAAGTACGGGCAGCTATCTGATGGTGGAATGTTAAGGAATAGATAGATTTGACTTAAGGGTTTGCCAGCTAAAGAGTGTTTGTCACCATCAAGTTCTACAAAAATCAAGTCAGGACTTCCCTGGAGGTCCAGTGGTTAAAACCCTGTGCTTCCACCGCCGGGGACGCGGGTTCAATCCCTTGTAGGGGAACTAAGATCCCACATGCCATGCATCACAGCCAAAAAAAAAAAAAAAATCAAGTCAGTAGCCACTGCAGTCGCTGACCTATGCAGTACAAGTTGAAAGGAATTCAGGGCACTCTGTGCTCTGGGAAAACTGGCAGAACGGGTCCTCAGATAGTTGGATGTTTTCAGGAGAAAATTTTATGAACTCAAATTCTTGTATCTTCTCATACTGTACTTAGAAAAGCACTAAAACCATTAACTAAGATACCTGTTCCTCGTGACTAGCAGCCCTTTCTCCGAGATGTGTGCTTGATTGCATGTACCCTTCGCCAAAATCACATCGACACTGACCTCTTCAGAACAGTTCCTTGGAGCTATCTGAGAGGCTGTCTCCTGTGCTATAGTCCTCAGTAAGTCCCCAAATAAAACTGAAACTCACATTATCTGTTTTTATTTCAGTTGACAGGCTAAAAATATAGATCTTTAAGTTTCCCCAGTTCCTCCCATGCCATTCCCTACATCTTTCCTTCAAGTAGAATTGGATCAGGGATCCTATAAGCAACCACTTACATGAAACTATTGCCTTTTTACACACGTTTATCAAGCCCTTATTATGTGATAGGCACAATGCTGAGTGTCTAATGTGTGCCTTTCATTCAGTTCTAGCAATAACTGCATGAAGTGGCTATGATTATTTCCATTTTACAAATAAGGAGCCTGAACCACAGAAAGGTTAAGTACTTTACCAAAGGCTCTAAGTGGTGGGGCTGGGTCACAGACTCAGAATGGTCTCACTTCCAAGACCACACTTCTAACCTCATCGCAAAGTGCCTCTCTTTTTCTCTGCCAACATCACAAAGAAGTCAATGGCCCTCAGTCTTTTGTTAGATGTGAAAAGAAAACAATAATAACTAGGACTTTTAAACAGCTCTGTTTCTTGTGTAAGTTTTCACAAGTAGGTCTTGTAGTTGGTCTTCTTTTAGGATAGACCAGTATAAACGAGTATACCAGACATTCCAGGCAGATGGTTTAACTACATCACACTTCCATGTCTCCGTGTTACAGTAAGGCTAACATTTCTTATCCCTTTCCTACTTTACATAAAATTATGAAGTTTAGGGATATGTTGTCATCACTTGCACTTTGGACTTCTTGGAAAAGCAATTCTATATAAACACACAGTAGAAATGACAGAAAAACACTGTCAGTGTGGTATGTACACAGTATAAAATGGACCAAATTAATTCCTTAGAGCTTGGGACAAAAATAGCCCCTTAGTCTTGCATATTTATTTTTTAATCATGTTGCATATGCCTGTTCTGTGGCTTTCAAGAGCAGTCTGAAAGGGCACTGTGTCTGATAGAATGTGGATTGCAGTAAGAGTTTAGCATTCTTATTTTAGAGGAAACACTGCAATCCAAGATCTGGCCTCTTTCCAGCTTTTGAAAAACCACAAGTCAAAATTTTGTTGCCATATGAGAGTGTTGCATGGAGGGACATTACCTATGAATTTCTATATACTAGAGACTATTCTGTCTTTTGTGGATAAAAAAAAATTAAGCAATAATCAATCTAAGAAAGAAATGGAAATCTTTATTTGAGCCAACCTGAGGATTATAACCCAGGGGACAGTCTCTTAGAGAGCTCTGAGGACTGTTCCAAAGAGGTAAAGGGGGAGGCCGGTATAGGTGTGATTTTGGAGAAGGGGGTACGTGCAACCAAGCACACATCTTGGTAGAGGTGATTGCTATTTGCAAAGAACAGGTAACTTAGTTAATGGTTTTAGTGCTCCTCTAAGTATGGGAAGATGCAAAAAACTGGATTCATAAAATTTTCTCCTGAAAATATCTAACTACCTGAGGGCCGGTTCTGTCAGTTTTCCCTCAGCACAAAAGGCTTCATCCTGATCTTCGCCCTGAATTCCTTTCAGGGTGTTCTGCATAGGTCAGCGACTGCAGTGGCCAATGACTTGTTCCTTGTAGAAATGGATGGTGGCAACATTTCTCGTCTTACACTCCCTTCCCTTTTAGTCTTAATTTTGACCAAGGTTTAGGAGGCATTTCGTGAGCACTTTGTCCCACAGCTCTAGGAATGCTCATTCCCAGGTCAGGCGAGGATTTGGTTGATAAGCCACTCAGTGTGCTATTACTGGACTAGGCCCTGTTACCAGTGGCCAAAAGCCTCTGGATCACCTGTCTTACACTCCGTTATGGTCCAGGAAATGGTTCCCTCTTATTGCTTCTTCCCACATCTAGAGTTACACTATTATTATAATCATTGATTTTGTAGAACTATATCTTTGATCAATTGTTTCAAGTCGACTAATCATCATTAATTTTGTTGGAGGCTCAGTCACACATTTGATAATGCAAGAAACAATAATCCTGTACAATAGGCAGAATACGAGTAATATAGCTAGTACCATTAACAAGGTCATAAGTATTTAAGTGAAGAGCTTCCATTAGGTGTGGCTCAGTATCCCCCCAGGTCATCCGACCAGTCTGCCAGTCTGCTCTGCATCAATAGCTGTCTTTAAGGGAAATGACATATTGTTATTGTATGTAAAGTTCACTAAAGACATCTGCAGGTACAAGGTGAGCGGTGGGTCACTGTGACCCCTTAAGGATTGACAAAGGAATGTTATCTTCTAAGGAGTTACATGGCTGGCATCCAAAGAACAACGGGCATTTATGGTTGAGCAGGTATTTCTGCCATTGGGGAGTCTAGCTAATGCAGAATGGAGATGCACAATGAATGGTAGAGGGGAGGGAGGAGGCCAAAGGACAGAGGAAAAGGTTTATGCTTAAAGTTTTCTTGGCTTAAAATATGAATTTTATGTCATCTCTTTTATGAAAGATCCAAGAGCCTCTTATAATGACTCAAAAATAATAATAAGGTCACTCTTTTTTCCAGAGTTACCAAAGTGGGCCATCATCTCAGAGTAGGAAATGAAAGGGGCCAGTATGAGATCCAAGTAGTTTTAAAAGGCATGAAGGATATGAAAGTACTTAACACTACTGAACTGTATATTTTTTTAATGGTTAATTTTATATTATGCATATTTTACCACAATTAAAATGTTTTAAATTTTGTTATGTGTATTTAGCAAAGCAAATTTTATTTTTGTTGTTACTTTTTGGTTTGATCTCAATTTTTTATTTTTTTAAAGGATAGTTACCTTTTTAAAAATTTTTTATTTATTTATTTTTGGCTGTGTTGGGTCTTCGTTGCTGCGCGCAGGCTTTCTCTAGTTGTGGCGAGCGGGGGCTACTCTTCCTTGCGGTGCACGAGCTTCTCAATGCAGTGGCTTCTCTTGTGAAGCACGGGCTCTAGGCGGGTGGGCTTCAGTAGTTGTGGCACGTGGCCTCAGTAGTTGTGGCGCACAGGCTTAGTTGCTCCGTGACATGTGGGATCTTCCACGACCAGGGCTCCGAACCCGTGTCCCCTGCACTGGCAGGCGGATTCTTAACCGCTGAGCCACCTGGGAAGCCTGATCTCAATTTTTTAAATTGTAGTATAGTTTACAATATTACATTAATTTCAGGTGTACAGCATAGTGATTCAGTATTTTTGAAGAATATATTCTAAGTTATTACAAGATAATGGCTATAATTCCTTGTGCTATACAGTATATGCTCGTTGCTTATCTATTTTATACACAGTAGTTTGAATCTCTTAATCCCATAGGCCTATCTTGCCCCTCCTCTTCAGTAACAAGTTTGTTTTCTATACCTGTGAGTCTGTTTCTGTTTTGCATATACATTTGTTTGTATTATTTTTTAGATTCCACATGTAAGTGATTTCATACAGTATATAATGGAAAAGTGCCAGGTTTCAACAGACAAGAGTCGGGGCTGCCTGTCTCAGCAGAGTCATGAAATGAATTAAATGAATCTCTTAGAACAGCGCTGGTGTGGACCATCCTCCCAGGATCTGATGGGCCTCTCTTTTTTTCCGGATAATGAAGACTGCTTTTTTTTAACAGAAAAGCCAATTTGATATGTTAATTGACGTGGCGCAGCATGCGGGATCTTAATTCCCCCACCGGGGATCAAACCCGAGCGCCCTGCAGTGGAGTGCGGAGTCTTGAACTCCTGGACCGCCAGGGATGTACCGATGCTCCTATATCTTAAGTGTATTTTTCTTATGGTAAAATATGGACAGCATTGTGGGTGGGGAGGACAAGTCTGGGACCAAATGTGGAATTTCCTCTCCTGACCACCCCTCCCCCCCTTGTTTAAGTAGGTCACTGTTATCGGTACCCGCTAGAAGAGACAGGAGTATAGAAGTGGGTGCTAGCATGTCAGTGTAAGAGGTGTGTTCCTGTGGTGCATAAGTCCTTCGAGGGTGTATCTCAGGGGTGTGAAAGTGTGTCTGCAAGAGCCCTCCTGGGTGTGTCAAAACATGATTTCATAGGCAGAATGACCCTTAATGTGCACATTCGGGTGGTGAGAGTAGATTGAATTCAGTCTTAAGATAAAAGATGAAGTTTGTTGTTTGTTCCCCCTCCCGAAAGACTTCGGCAGTGCCCCCCTGGGATGGGTCTTGGAAAGAACAGGACAGCGGTAGACTAGTCTCTTTTTCTCCCGTCCCCTTGGGCCTTTAAGGGGTCTGCGCGGACCTAACACCGGCCTGGAAGGAAGAGGCGTAAGTCAACTTCCTCGCCGGCTGCACCCGCGGCGGCCGTGGGAGCGCGGGTCTGCGCATCCCGCCCCCGGGTCGGGAAGGGGCGGAGCCGGGCGGAGCCCGGCCCCCGCGGTCCCCTCTTCCCTGCTGCTCCACTGAGAAGCGCTGGCCTCAGACTCTGCAGCCTGCAGGAAGCTGAGAGCCGGGACCCCGGGCCGGGAGTGCGGGCTGGGCTGAGTGCACGGGCTCGGCCGCCGCTGCCGGTGAGTCCCGGGGCGGGCGGCGCGGAGCGGGGCGGGAGGCGCGTCAGGACCGGGCTGTGGGGAGACCCCGGGCGCAAGCTCGGGGATGTCAGGCTTGCGACGTTGGGGAGCCCCAGACCCCAGCCCGGAGGAGCGTCGCGATGTGGAGAAACCCGAGCCCGGGGGCGGGGAGTCAGTGCCCCGGGGTTGGGGAGTCCGGGAGCCCTGAGGGCGAGGCGGCGGGTCAGGAAGGCGAAGTTGGGGCGTCCCGAAGCCCGAGCCTGGAGGACTGAGCGGTCAGGATCCTGACGTTGGAGAGGTCCGGAGGGTTGCGGAATGAGGGGTGCCCTGTCGGCATTCCTGGGGCGCCCTCCTCCGGGCGGAGGGGAGCAGAACCCGGGAAGGGAGTGCGGAGAGAGGAAGCCCGAGGCGGGCGGGGCGGGAGGGGAGCCCCGGAAAGCGTAGGGTGGGGCGAGGCGAGTGGCTTCTCCGGGGAAAGATGGAGGGGGCTTCTCCGAGAGGGCGGGCGCGGGAAGCGGAGTCGTGCGGGGAGCCTGGGGTTCTGTTCTGGAGGATAGGGGGTTGGAGGGCCGGAACGCCGCGGCGGAGGTCCGAGGTGGCGGGCTGAGGGGTGCGTCGGGGACTCAGGAAACATCTCGGCCTAGGGGACGCAATCCCCTTGGTGGAATGGGGTCATGGCAATCTCGAGAGGGCACCCACTCGAGAGAGCAAGACGGGCCACCCCAGACGGGGGCAGGTTGGGATCCCGCACCAAGCGAGCTCGGGGAGTGTTGGGACCTTGGGCGGGGGGACCAGGGGGGGCGAACCTCGCTGACCCCACGCGGGCACCGCAGCGCCCTGTGCGTCTGTGGGCCCTCAGGCACAGACTCACAAAAGGGAGACCCGCGGGCCGGACGGGCTTTTGGTTGCACCTCGTATTTCTGAGCTGGGTTAGAAGTGATTTTGCCCAGGGATCCGATGAGAAGAGTCTGGGCTTAAAAGAACAGTTCTGGAGTGAGTTTTCAAATGTACAGGTAAGCTCTACGTGTGTGTGTGTAATTTTTAGACGCACATGTGCTACTTGCTGCCCCCTCTCCTGTACTCTTGAGAGGCAGTTTCTGAGTAAAAACTGGAAGAAAATCAGGAAGGCGCTCTCATGCACACATGCACACCCGAACCGCCCACAAATGCATTGCATTCCACAGCCGAGTAAACACGAGGAGTGCTATACAGTGTTGGATTGTTTCTTTTGGCGAGGGCTCCCTTTACTGAAGTTAATAGGAGTTACCTGCATGGAAGGTGGACTGCCCTTGACTGCCCTCTTAGGATGTGCACAGCCTATACCCACCCTGGAGCTGCTACACCCTTGAACAAGTCACCCGGCAGGGCACTAGGCAGCTTAGGACCTCAGTGGATGGACATTCTAGAGTCTTTCTGAAGATAAACAAACGACCCGTACCCTGTCTGGTTTGTTTTTTTCTGTTGTTTGTCTTGGGTGCCTGGCTCCCTTTAATTAGTTTAATAATATTGACATATTAACATATCCTGTATGGTTAATTATGTGTTGTAATTAGTTTAATTATTTGATATAACAGCTAATTCCGGAAGACCCAGGGCCCTGGGAATCCTGTTAAGTGGATTTCTCCCTTAGAAGGTTCCTAGGCTTTAAGGGGCAGTGGGTGAGTGATGCCTCCCACTCCCTTTCTTTTCTGCTCTAGATATAGGTCCATCTTCTGATGCACACTGAGATTTGAGCTTCCTGGGAGGACCAAAGATTTTTGGCAACTAGCATATGTTGGGCCCTTTTTTTCCCCCCCCTTCATGAAAAGGAAAGCTCTTCAGTAATTATGCAAGTTAGTGGAAGAGTGATCTATTCATTTCACAGGTATCATTTCAGGAGAAGCTTTTCTTTTATTTTCACCAGGGGGTGGTCAGAACCTTGAACCAAAATCTGCATTATTATTATTGCGTTAGCGTATTTATCCACTTGGACGTAGAGCTAGCTGATTCTTCCAATTCTTTATCCAAATGTTAGGATAAATATGCCAGTATTTATACATTCAAATAAATGCATGTTTCTCCCCTTCAGAAGCCTCGGCTTGGCCAGCTGTGTACTAATTCTAGTGATGCTGTCATTGCTGAGAATAATTTTGGAGCTCCTGCTTTGGAGTTGCCTTCAGAGCTGGCAACACGGTGACTGAATTGCCTCTGTGATGGCAAACCTTCTGAAGCTGGGAAACAGCCAAGCACTGTGTGGAGCCAACTGTGGTGGAGAATCGAGGTTGTAATAGGAAGTATGTCCATTAAGGTAATGAAAGTCTTCTTGAAGGACTAGCAGGTCTACAGGGGTCATCCAGTAAAGAGTATATGTATGTGTTTAGGATTGTAAAGCAGTTGCTGTGAAATGCAACCTTCATTTGGATGTTCGTGCTCTGGCATGTGTGTAAAAAACTGGCCCTATAGTACCTTGCTATACCTTGTGGCTTATTGGGCTGGAGAAAATAAGCCTTTCTTTTCCCCTTCCATGTACTCTTTACCAGGCAGTTTCCATCCCTTTGCATTTTTACAGAAAGTAAGATGAAAAAAAGACTTGTTTTTTCAGAAAAAAATGTAGTCAGAAAGTCACTTACCCCATGGGTCATTAATGCCTGGTACCTGAGTTTTAATGTGAAAGAATCTATATAGAATCAAGCGGAAGAGAATGATTTCTGAAAATCCATTTCAGTTTTGTGATTCCATAGCACACAGCGTGAAAAATTAACATATCCTTTTTCTGCCATTGGTTCCATAAATTCCCAATTTTTTTTCAGGTTGTTAACCCAAAGCTTCATATAGCCATGGCCTGAATCTTGATTTAGCTGTGATCTTGGACAAGTTATTCATCTCTTTTGGCCTCAGTTTTTCTACCCTAAAATGAAGATATAGTGAGTAGGTACCTCATGGGACTGTGATGAAGATGAAATAAGATTATGCATATAGAGCCCTGAGATCAGTGCCCCATACATAAAGTCTTGCTCTTTGTGTTATTAATAGTGCTTATTGATAGTTTTGTATTAAAATTCCTTTTAAGCCATGTAGAAATTTATCATTTCCAAGTAATGACATTCCCTTTGGCTGGGCTTTGCAAATCAACATGTCAATGAGAACACCTGGTTTTTACTCTCCTAGCCTCTCAGGAGTTTTTAAACAGTCACCTTTACTGCAACCAGAGCTAGCTACTTTATTTTGAATTCTGATATTTTAAAAAACGAACAGTCCTGTTTTGATTGTGTGTTAGGTATAAGAGTTTGGTCAAAAGCTGAAGGAAAATTGTTTAAAAGCTTCTCCTATAATTTTTTCCCTTGATCCAATAAAATATTATTCTAACAACGTAGCTATAGTTTTCTTGGCATATATTGAAAGGGATGATTCTGGGGAACGTTTGTTTCAGTTAAACTGGAGTTTTGTTCTGCTTTTTTTAAATGATAGGGAGGAAGAACCTGGAACTATGTTCTCAGCTCTTCCATAAATATCGACTTTAATCTTTTGCAGATTTATGAATTTTATTAAAAATACTTGCATACAAATAATTTTATCATAATTTTTAATCCAATGGTTCGGGGTTACTATGAAATAGAGGTTTCATGGAATGTTTGACATTTAGTGAGAGTTCTCTGCATTTCAGCGAAGTTTGTTCAGGAGACAGAGGTATAAGAAACAGATTTCTTCCTCCAGAAGTTCACATAATGTGCTCTCTTAGGACAATGCATTAGCAAGAGTATTTTTTCTCCTAATGGCTTATAGGGCTAAGGATTAATATGGATTTCACTGCATGTTCTTTTCCCTCAATTTCTTGGAGAAGGTTAAGTATATAGATCTCTCAATAGTGTTCATATTTTTTGACGTGGATCAGATCCTGCTATGCACTCACATGCCATAAAAGGAGATAAGGGCTCTAAAAGTATTTAGTGAATTGTAAAGTGATACACAGTCTGCCTTCCCTGTGGGGGCTGGATGGGGGGGGCGCTCTGCATCCTCAGATTCAACCAACTGTGGATGGAAATGTCAAAAAAATTAATCCATAGTCGGGGATATATGTATATGTATAGCTGATTCACTTTGTTATAAAGCAGAAACTAACACACCATTGTAAAGCAATTATATTCCAATAAAGATGTTAAAAAAAATTAATCCATAGTCAATCTGAGAAAGAAATGGAAAATCTTTATTTGAGCCAACCTGAGGATTATAACCCAGGGGACAGTCTCTCAGAGAGCTCTGAGGACTGTTCCAAAGAGGTAAAGGGGGAGGCCAGTATAGGTGTGACTTTGGAGAAGGGGGTACGTGCAACCAAGCACGCATCTTGGTAGAGGTGATTGCTATTTGCGAGGAACAGGTACTTTAGTTAATGGTTTTAGTGCTCCTCTAAGTATGGGAAGATGCAAAACACTGGATTCATAAAATTTTCTCCTGAAAATATCTAACTACCTGAGGGCCGGTTCTGTCAGTTTTCCCTCAGCACAAAAGGCTTCATCCTGATCTTCGCCCTGAATTCCTTTCAGGGTGTTCTGCATAGGTCAGCGACTGCAGTGGCCAATGACTTGTTCCTTGTAGAAATGGACGGTGGCAACATTCTTCGTCTTACACTCCCTTCCCTTTTAGTCTTAATTTTGATCAAGGTTTAGGAGGCATTTCGTGATCATTTTGTCCCACAGCGCTAGGAATGCTCATTCCCAGGTCAGGCGAGGATTTGGTTGATAAGCCACTCAGTGTGCTATTACTGGACTAGGCCCTGTTACCAGTGGCCAAAAGCCTCTGGATCACCTGTCTTACATTCTGTTATGGTCCAGGAAATGGTTCCCTCTTGTTGCTTCTTCCCACATCTAGAGTTACACTATTGTAATCATTGATTTTGTAGAACTATATCTTTGATCAGTCGTTTCAAGTTGACTAATCATCATTAATTTTGTTGGAGGCTCAGTCACACATTTGGTAATGCAAGAAACAATAATCCTGTACAATAGGCAGAATACGAGTAATATAGCTAGTAACGTTAACAAGGTCATAAGTATTTAAGTGAAGAGCTTCCATTAGGTGTGGCCCAGTATCTCCCCAGGTCATCTCAGCAGTCTGTTCTGCATCAATCGCTGTCTTTAAGGGAAATGATATATTGGTATTGTACAGAAAGCTCCCCAAAGATGTCTGCAGGTATAAGGTGAGGGTGTGTTATTATGACCCCTTAAGGATTGACAAAGGAATGTTATCTTCTAAAGAGTTAGGTGGCAGTCAGAAGAACAATTGATGTTTATGTTTGAACAGGTGTTTCTGCCACTGGGGAGTCTGGTTAATACATAATGCAGATGCACAATGCACGGTAGAGGGGAGGGAGGAGGCCAAAGGGCAGAGAAAAATTTCATGTTTAAAATTTTCTTGTCTTGCCTTAAACTGTGAATTGAAATAAACATCGGAAAATATTTAGGAAAAAAATTCCAGAAAATTCCAAAAAACCAAACTTGAATTTGCCATGCGCAGGCAACTACTTATGTAGCATTTACTTTACATAGCATCTACATTGTATTTACAATTATTTTCATAACATTTACATTGTATTAGGTGTTATAAGTAATCTAGAGATGTTTTAAAGTATATGGGAGAATGTGGGTTGGTTACATGCAAATACTATGCCATTGTGTATAATGGACTTGAGCATCCACAGATTTTGGTATCTGAGGAGGGTCCTGGAACCAATCCCCCACAGATACTGAGGGATCACTGTATAACCATAGGATAGGGGGCTATTATTGTTGTTCCATACTTTCCCAGAGTGTTCTGATTATCACCTCCATAGCGGTGTTTGGCCCTTGCTCTCTCTCTCTTCTGAATGGTGGTTTACACCCAGAAAACAATACAGCAGCGTGGTTTAGACTAGAGCAGTGGTTCTTAATAAAGAGCAGTGGCTGTGTTTTCGCATCCGCCCGCCCCCCAACCCACCAGGACATTTGGCAATGTCTGGAGATGTTTTTGATTTTCACAGCTGGGAAGAGGAGAGATGTTATTGACATCTAATGGGTAGAGGCCAGAGATTCTGCTAGGTATAGTATAATGCACAGGACATCCCCTTACAACAAAGAATTTTCCAGCCCCAAATGTCAGTAGCGCTGAGAGACCCTAGACTAGAGCAAGGGACCTGGAGTGGGGGCCAACCTGGGTTAGCATCCTGGAACAACCCTGAGTGAGTTCCT
Organism: Leucopleurus acutus; assembly: GCF_964270905.1. NCBI lineage: Eukaryota > Metazoa > Chordata > Mammalia > Artiodactyla > Delphinidae > Leucopleurus > Leucopleurus acutus. The sequence goes on from NC_139153.1 coordinate 79,913,325, forward strand.
TAACCTGAGTGTCTATAAAATGCAAGTCTGAAGTGCTATTGTGGAATAGGTGAGATGGTGTATATAAAGTACTTAGCTCACAGAGGTGCCCCGTAAATGGTAACTCTTAGTATTATGTCTGGTTGGTAAATCCAGGGACTATGCTTTAAATAGACAGCTTTGGCTTTTGAACCCATTGTGTACAGAACCAAGTCAGGTTTCATTTTTCTTTTTCTATAAATTTATTTATTTATTTATCTTTGGCTGTGTTGAGTCTTTGTTGCTGCATGCAGGCTTTCAGCTAGCGGGGGCTACTCTTCGTTGCGGTGTGCGAGCTTCTTATTCCCGTGGCTTCACTTGTTTTGGAGCACCAGCTCTAGGCGTGTGGGCCTCAGTAGTTGTGGCTCGCAGGCTTTAGAGTGCAGGCTCAGTAGTTGTGGCACATGGACTTAGTTGCTCTGTGGCATGTGGGATCTTCCCAGACCAGGGCTCTAACGCGTGACTGCTGCATTGGCAAATGGATTCTCAACCACTGCGCCACCAGGGAAGCCCTGCTGGACAGTTTTCAAAGTGCTTTTATATACCTTGTCAGATACAACTTTTGCAACCACCCTGTGAGGCATGGAAGGCAGATATCATATTGATTTTTTTTTTTTTTAACAGATGAAGGAAACTTGGGGCTGGAGATGGTAAGAAATTTGTCAAAGTCACAGTGAGAAAAGGGCAAAAACAGGGACTCAAACCCAGGTTGAGTAGCTTCCGATTACTGCTACAGGGCTCCATCCACCACACCTTTCTGTCTCTTCTGATGTAGATGGAGCATGAACTTGATGCAACTTCAAATAATACATCAAAATAATAACTATTGACTGAACATCTACTGATGTCAGGAAATGTACAGTTGACCCTTGAGCAACCTGGGGGTTAGGAGTGCCAACCTTATGTGTGGCCTGGGTAGTCCTGGCTGAGAAGGAACCTGAACAGTGACCCTGTGGAGTGAGATTTGATGGACTTCTGGGAAGTGGTCTGAGAAGCAAAGGATATCTTGTTTGTTCATTCGTTTGTTTGTTCATTCATTCATCAGTATTAAGGGCTTACCAGGGCCAGGGTCTATGCTGAACACGGGGTAAAGATGGAATGTTGAACCCAAATGCAGTCCCTGCCCCTACAGAGGTGACAGTTTGGAGTTGAGTTGTAGGGAGGATGTTTTGCTTCAGAGGTAGGTGGGGAAAGGATTCCTCAAGGCTTTTTCATACCTGTGCACAGAGCTGAAGCGAAGCTCAGGCCATGTGTAAGTAGAAGGTGTTGGTTGGCTATACTCAGGAGCTTAGAGTGGAAGAATAAGACCTCATGTTATGGGGATATATGTACATGTATAGCTGATTCACTTTGTTATAAAGCAGAAACTAACACACCGTTGTAAAGCAATTATACTCCAATAAAGATGTTTAAAAAATAAATTAATTAATTAAAAAAGAAAAAAAAGACCTCATGTTATCCCACATGACATTCAGAACCCCACTTCCCCAAAGGTGGGGAACCGCCCTCTGCTGGAAGTCACCTGGGTTGGACAATCAGGTTGAGTTAAACCTGGGGCTTAGGGAAGTCTTTCATCCTCAGCGTGTCTGGAAGGGTACAAGCTCCCAGCCATCTAGATTGCTAATAAACTGACCCTGTTGTCTTATGTGACGAAGACTCCATACTATAGCAGAGCAGGGCTTGTTGAATGAGTGAATTAATAATAATTATAATAAATGTTAGTCTATGATAGAGGTAATGGGAGACTTCAAGATTTCGAGATGAACACACCCAGAGAAGAACCGAGCTCTCCCCCCTTTCCAGGCTGAGCTGGTAGGGACTGTAAGAACCTAAAGGAGATCAGAGCTAGGGTTATTGATTTAAGAGGTTTTTGTTGGTCTTGAGACACTAGCATTAAGGGCATCTTAGGGTGATGTAGTCCAAGATTAAGAAAAGCAAAGAAGAAAAAAAAAACCCTCAATTCTTAAGGAATAGATAATTTGTTGCTTTTCACCAGTAGCTTGAAACTATGTATTTGCCCTATTCTTGCACCTGCTCTTTGGAGCCTGAGAGAATTTCCCAAGAGGTTCAAGATAAGTCTACAGTCTAGAAACTGGAGAAGGGCTACCCTTACCCAAACCACTTGAAGATGGAATGAAAATACACATACTCTGCTGAATATTGCCTGTAGATCGTACTTTTGTGAGAAATGAAACTTTGTTGGTGAAAACTATCTTCTCATTTTCCTTTTAGACTCAAATTGGTTGTATAAAATATGGAAGAAAAAGGAGGAGGATGTGAAATCAATGATGAGTGTAGTGGCTCTTGAATTAGGAAATTTATATTCTCCCTGGTGTATTTCACTCCATCCAAAGAATTCATTCCAGGAGTCTCATCTTAGCTTTTCTAGTCCTGCACTTAAGCAAGATAAGGGCATCAATATTGTTCTCTTGAGTTGCCAGGAAGCCTGAGCACTTTATAAAGTACCATTAGTCAGTTTCATGCATGGGCTAAGGCTTGGGTTGGAATTGGCTGCAGTGGTAGAATGTCACCCAAACAGACAGGTTCAGGTAAAGCACCAAGAATTTCATTGAAACTGGGCAGCATTTCAGGCAGGTAGAAACTGGTTCATCAAATCTCATTGTGGCAAAGAGGTTCAGGTTAATTCATGAAGTACGTGCACAATTTTGTCCCATGAAAGAAAAAAAAATAAACTATTTATAATTATGTGGCTGTGATATGTCTTATGGCGTGGAGGACCATCGTGTCTAGATATATTGACCTAATTCCAAAGGGGGTAATGATAATACACCCACGTGTGCATGAAGGCATACAGAAACATAAAATACCTACTGTGTATTGAACAATTCCTGTGTGTCAGGCATTGTGCAATGCGCTTTTTTTTTTTAACCTTATCTCTACTCCCCGAAACAAGTTTAGGAGAGAGAGATCCCAGTTTACCAATGAGAAAAAGAAATGAAGTGGCTTGCTCAAGGCCACTACAGTTAGTAAGTATCAGAGCTGGTTACAGAGTCCTCATTTCTGAGAGGGCCTGGGGCAGATAGATGAGTTTGGGTTTAATAAAGGGCTCCCTTACAATGCATCTGTAACCTGGAATGGGTCCAGGGTGGGATTTCCTGTCCGCCCAGCTCATCACCCTATTTAAGGGATTCCGGAAGCTCGGAGTTACTAAATTTATATATGTGGTTCCCTGAACCTATTGAAAGCATAGGCTCAGGGGGGCAGGGGCTGGGGGTAGTGCGTTGAGCCCGTCTTCATGATTTCATATGCCTACAAAACCACATGCTGTATATGTGTGTCAAACAGCTGCACAGACCATTAAAACTTGAAAGTCCTTTGCTTTAGGCTGGGGTGATAGTAGCTTCATTTGGAGCCACCTGCCAGCTCATCTAAACTCTGGCCTGTGATTAGGTGTATCTGGCTGAAAGATACAGGGTGATGAATCATTTAATGGATGTTGTTGATTTAGAAAACTTTCAAAGCATGGAGAACTTATAATAATCACTTTAAAACAGGTTTCATGGGACTTCCCTGGTGGTCCAGTCTTGAGACCCCGCGCTTCCACTGCTGGGGGCACAGGTTTGATCTCTGGTCAGGGAACTAAGATCCTACATGCTTCACAGTTTGGCCAAAAAAAAAAACAACAACAAAAAAAAACAGGTTTGATGATGAAAAGATTGGGCAATAATGGATGGCCTAGAGTGACAGTGAAGTTCTCAGTTGCAACCCCCTGACCCCCCATCTTGCTGGCCCCAGAGCCAATTCATGTCTCTAGAGAGGCAAGCTGTGATCCTGGTTCCTTTTGAACCTAGAAATGACAGCTTCAAGACCCTCTCTGGTCTAGGACAGATTGCATTGGTTGAGCACATGTTGTGTGCTAACAGTTTTACCTATATTATCTTCTCTCTCTTAAACTTTCTATTATAGAATATTTCAGACAGACAGAGGTGCACAGAATAGTAGAATACACCTCCATGTGCCCATCCCCAACTTCAACAATTACCAACTCATGGCCAACTTCTCTACATACACCTTACCTCCAAATGATTTTGAAGCAAACCCAAGCCACCATTTCATGATTTGGGAGCATTTCAGAATGCATTTCTAAAAGATGAGGGCTCTTTTATCATAATTCTTTAAACATGACAACAACCCTATTAGGTACCACTCTATCCTTATTTTATAGGTAAAGACAGTGAGACACAAGGAGGTTAAATTATTTGCCCAAGGTCATCCAAGGCAGAGTCAGGATTCAAACCCAAGTTGCCTAACTCCAAAGCCTGTCCTGTTAACCACCACACTGTGTTAAGGTAGCCATTAGACCCCTCTGCTCTAGCTAATCCTACACTGTGGAATTGGATCCTGGAAGCAGGAAAATAAACTCCCAGGGACAACACTATTGATTTCTGTGAATTCAACCACCCAGTCATTGCTGCAAGCAGGGTCTCTTTAGGTGCACAGGGTTAGAATGGTTGTGAAAGTCTTAGACTTGTCATCTCAAGGAATGAAAGGACTGGCCTGAAATATTAATGGATCCTCTTTGGGCAGCAAATCTGACAAAGCAGTCAAACCCTTATCGTGCTAGTGTTTGAAAGGGTGGAGAAACCCACAATGAAAAGGACTTCACAGAGAATATGACTGTCATGCTCTGGCTGCCAAGGGAAGTAAAAGGTTTCTTTTAAAATGAATTTTCCTCTGGTTTTCTCCCTTGGCAGAAGGAATCATAGTCTTCCCACTGAGTCTTTTCAGTTCGTTTCTAGCACAGCTAATTGTGTTTATTTGTCTCCAGAATCACATGTCTGCCTCCTCTCCCTGGCCTTTTCTTAAGGTATCTTGCCTGCTGTGTACTACGGTTGCTGCCAAAAAACGTTCCCCTCACCTGGGAGCGGTTGGCTGACAACACAGAGTAGATGTTGGGAGGCCACCTGTCTCTCCAGAGATCTGACCTGGCCTCAGGCGTCCAAGCCCACCTCAGGGGAGAGGGAGAGGGATTATATAAGCTGGTGGGGAAAGGAACCGTGTCATTTGCCTTGTGGCTACCCTTTTGGCCCATCAGGGTTAAGGACAGAGCAGAAAACACATGAATACTATTGATTGGCTGATCAAGGAGCTTTGCTTGTTCAAGTTCAAGGAATTGATTCTCCATTTTTTCCTATCAAAACAAGCATCACACTGACTTTTCTGTTTACTACTTTTCCTTTGGCTTTGGGAATCGCTGACTTTTAAGTGATTCTCAAACCTCAGTTTCTTTTCTTACCCCCTTCCCCATGAAGTCCAATCACAGAAGCCATGTAATCACTGGAGGACTACCCAGCCCTTCTTAATCCTCTCTCCTGTGAAGCACTAAATGGTGGTCCTTGTCAGGGTGCAGGTGAGGACGAGCCTAGAAATTCCACCTTTGACTCTCTCTGGGAACACCATGAGACCACTTTATCAAACGGTAACAATTTCTGGGTCCATGAGGACCTCAGCCTGTGTCTTTTTCAGGGAACATCTGTTTTCCTTAAACCTTTGCTGTTGCAAATCTTCGAAATTATTTATTTATTTATTTTGGCTGCATCAGGTCTTAGTTGTGGCACGTGGGATCTTTTTTTTTTTTTAAAGTTGCGGCATGTGGACTTCTTAGTTGCAGCATGCGGGTTTCTTAGTTGGAGCATGCATGTGGGATCTAGTTTCCCGACCAGGGATCAAACCTGGGCCCCGCATTGGGAGCACAGAGTCTTACCCACTGGACCACCAGGGAGGTCCCTGAAATAATTTTTTATGATTGCTGGGACTTCTACTTTTTGAAAACTAAGGGAAATAGTAGACTGTGAGTTGCTAGCTCTTCATCATAGAGTCAGCTCAGGGATGGCAAATACATGGCTTTGTGCCACGGCCCTCTTCTGAGCCTGGTGTCCCCCAGGAGCGGTGGCAGACTTGTACATCGATCACAGCATCTTCTCTGGAGCTCGCCGGGGCCTGAATGCCTCTCAGTGCGGGACCCCAGGAAGCCAGTTACCAAGAGTGTGGCCTAGGGTTGACACCTCTGTGCCCTTTCCTAAGTAACTGGTCTTTAAAGCCCTTCCCACACTAAAATCTCTTGAGCCTTTCTGCCTGTGGTCACATTGGGTCCCTAACAGCAAGGGACCAGCTCTCTCCTCTTTCACCAAGAATCAGATTAAAGGGAGGGGATGTGTCACCACTCAAGCATGCTAAACCCTTTCTGGAAAGCAGATGATGGGGAAAATGTTTTAAACATTGATGGTTCACGGAGGAATTGGAGGTCATGACTCTTCCTTTCCAACCCATAGTGGGTTTGTAGATTGGGTTTGTAATTTGGTTGGTGAGTCAGTAAGACTAATTAAAGTCATCCTTTTTATGGAGAACCAGAATGTTTAACGCCCAAGGGGAATATAAAGGAAATGGGAGCCCAAAGCCTGTCCTTCAGGAGTTCCTAATCTGGTAGAGCAGTTGTATTAAGTTGAATTTAGATTCAGTGTAGTTTAATGAGATGCAAGGAGAAATTTAGTGCCTGGTTATAATTAACTCACTCTCAGCTGACTAACATCCGTTTGAAGACATTTGGAGGGCATTAAGATAATGCCTGTGCAGCAACAGGACTTCCTTGACAGAAGATGTTATAAGTATTTATGACCATATTATAGATAATGTACAGGGCTGTAAGGAATGGTTTGGGCCCATCTGTAGTCACCAGAAATTGTTACCCTCTGATAAGCTGGTCAGGCAGAAGCTGCAAGGGCTGCTGCAGGCCTGGCTGTCTCCAGGATGGTTAACAGAGGATGCCGAGCTGCTGTCTGGGAGGTTAAGATCAGGCTGGTGTGCGTGAGTGTGGTTTTCTCTTGTTTTAATCAACAGTACATTCTTTTACAAGAAAACGTCAAGAAAAGTCTTTTCGCAAGAAAAAGCTCATTTTGGAGTGCTCTGACTTACCAGCAAGGACCGGCAGAGGTACTTTTTCCATTTCAGAAATCTCAACAGTATAGTGAGGGCAGAGGAAGGGAGAGGGGGAAAACCGTATAGGTCAAAGAACGCATTAGATTGACCAAGTATTCTAAAGGTATTTTTCAAAAAATCAGGTTAGATTTAGAATCCCTCTCCTAAGTGTGTACTTTTTTTTTTCTTGCGGCCTCTCACTGTTGTGGGCTCTCCCGTTGCGGAGCACAGGCTCCGGACGCGCAGGCTCAGCGGCCATGGCTCACGGGCCCAGCCGCTCCACGGCACGTGGGATCTTCCCGGACCGGGGCACGAACCCGTGTCCCCTGCATCGGCAGGCGGACTCTCAACCACTGCGCCACCAGGGAAGCCCCTGGCTTACTGTTATTCTTTACTTTCTCCGTCTTTTAGGACATCATATAAAATAAGCCAAAAAACATCATTTGCTGTTGTTATTCAGGAACGTCCAAAGTATTTGAATTCTCTGGTGGGGATAAGTGGCCTGTGAGGCTGAAATAGCGAGCTGGGGAATAATTGCAACTTTTCAGTAGATACTACAATCCTTTGTGGAAGGGAGCACTGGGGCAGTGGAACTGCAAGTACTGTGCTGACCTTGAACTTTTCTCGTAACAATAAGTGCTTGTCTCTTCCCAAGACCATATGATCTGTGGAACTTGCTGGAATAGCTTCTGGCTGGTACTGTGTCTTTTGTTTTCTACCGGCACCCTGGGACTTGAAAACGCACTCTTTGGAGTTTGAAAGCATCTTATTTGAATGCTGACTTGATGGTGAGCTTATATAATTGGCTATTAGACACTGAATAAGCTTAAAACTTGGAAGTGACACTTTTTGGACCTGTAGTCATCTTGTCTTAGGCTTGTAATGACATTCTTTTTTTTTTTCCTTCAACTTTAATTCAGAAATATCAAATTGTTGGCCTTTAATATTCTAAGTTTACAGATGGCGCTACTGGTGCCAGAAGGATTGTGGTTTATTTTTAAGTATGTGATTCATTTAATTTGAGGAGAGTAGGATTTGGGCCTTCTGCCTTGCAGCTCACTTTACCTCCAAGATCAATACAACTTCAAAGAAGGAGAAGTTGTCTGTTTCTTAATGGTGTTTATAATGGCTGTGGCTTGTTGATATTAATGACCGAGTATCTACTTCAGGGTAGCTTTGATTAATCAAAGTCTTCACTTAAGCTAATATTTACTGACATATTCTACTTTGAAGACAAAAACATCAAAACACAAGAAAATAAAGTCCTGTTAGAACTTTTATTTAAGAACAACTTCCCAGTAAATCCTTAGGTTAACCACAGGCACCGTCCAGTCTTCTTGACCATTGGTACCTCCATCATCCAAGCTGCGTCATGACTGCTGACATCCAGAAGGAGATGAAGGACCTGGACAGTTCTGAATTATCAAAATTATCACTTACACATTTAGGAAAGTGAACTAATGCATTTTAGAATGATGTTCAATAAATGAGATTGGAATGGAAAGCACTTCCTGAATAGGGTAGACATTCAGGGCATGGCCTCTGGAGTGAGCCTACCTGGTTCTGGATTCTGGCTCCACTACTTCCTGTCTAGGTGACCTTGGGCAAGACACTTAACCTCTTTCCTCATCTGTACAGTAGGTAGGAAGAATAAATCCCATGTCATAGAGTTCTAAGGAATGATTGTGAGTTAATAACATGCAAAGAACTTAGAACGGTGCCCAGCGTAGAATAAGTGCTCCTTATACTGAGTTACTATAATAACTATTACTGACGACTAGATAAAGAGGAGCACCAGGTAAAGATGAGGTAAAAATATATCTCTGGTTTCTGACTTGAGCACCTGGCTGAAGCGATTTACTGAACAGAAACAAGGAACATGGGATAGAAATAGGTTTAGTGGAGGAAGCTCAATTCTCTCTGTGGGTTGTATTCATTTTGAGGTATCTTTGTTACAGCTGAGCAGAGATAACCTTGTGGGCATTAAATAAGCCCCATTCCATGTAATGACTAAGTTTTCTGTGTACTACGGGTTCTCTCCTTGGTTTTCTTATGGATTTCTTGTGAGCTGTCAAAAACAAATTAAACTCCAGGTGCTTCAGAATTTCCATCTGAATAATATTGAACATAATAACGGCACATAGTAAACTCAGCAAATGCTTTCAAAAGGTCCTAAGGGGGAATTCCCTGGCGATCCAGTGGTTAGGACTCCGTGCTTCCACTGCAGGGGGCCCGGGTTCGATCCCTGGTCAGGGAACTAAGATCCCACAAGCCTCATGGCTCAGCCAAAAGAAAAATGTCCTAAGTAGCTTGGATAAAGGTTTTATATATATATATATATATATATATATATATATATATATATATATATATATACACATACACACACACATATATATATACACACACACACACACATACACACACACATCTATATATATATATATATATATTTGACTACTGTAGGTACCTCATATAAGTGGAATCATACAGCATTTGTCTTTTTGTCTCCGGCTTACATCTCTTAGCCTAATGTCCTCCAGGTTCATCCATGGAGGTTCATATATATATATTATGATGGTCAAAGCCAAAGTTGAGATTTTGACATAGAAACAAGGAAGGTAAAAGCCAGTATACTTTTAGTATGTCTTTCTTTCATTCATCCATTTGTTCACTCATTCTTACAATAAATATTTACTGAGCACTTTTTGTATAAGCCAAGTAATGTTCTAGGTACCAGGGGATACATAAGTGAACAAACAGACAAAAATACCTCTGCTAATGGGGCTTATATTCTGGGCCAGCAGCAGGGCTAGGACAGACAATAAACTTAATAAATAAAAATAATATATTAACCTCATACCCATTAGAGTAGCTACAGTCAATAGCCAGAAAATAACAAGTGTTGACAAGGATGCAGAGAAGTTGGAACTCTTTTGCACTATTGTGAGAATGTGAAATGGTGCACTCACTGTGGAAAATGGTATGGCAGTTCCTCAAAAACTTAAAAAATAGAATTACCAATGATCCAGCAATTCCACTTCTGAGTATATACCCATAAGAACTGAAAGCAATCTTAAAGAAATACTTGCACGCTTACATTCATAGCAGTGTTATTCACAATAGTCTAAAAGGTGGAAGCACCCTAAAGGTACATCAGTGGATAAGTATATACATATTCATATAGTGTATACATACAATGAATATTATTCAGCCTTAAAAAGGAAGGATATTCTGACACATGGTCTACAACATTGGTGAACCTGGAGGACGTTATGCTAAGTGAAATAAGACACAAAAAGACAAATGCTGTATGATCCCACTTATATGAGGTACCTGGAGTAGTCAAATTCATAGAGACAGAAAGTAGAAGGATGTTTGCCAGGAGCTGGAGGAAGTGGGAATTGGAGAATCGTTGTTTACTGGGTATAGAATTTCAGTTTTGCAAGATGAAGGGAGTTCTGGAGATGGATGTTGGTGATGGTTGCACAACAATGTGAATGTACTTAACACTACTGAACTGTACGGCTAAAAAGGGTTAAGATGGGAAATTTTATGTTAGGTGTATGTACCACAATTTTTTAAAAAGTATGAGAAAGACTATAATACATTAGGTCACAAGCTGAAAAGTACAATAGAAAACCAAAAAAAAGAGTAAAGCAGAGTATCGGGGTTCTAGAGAGCTCGGGAGGGTGCAAATGCAGTATTAGATCAATAGGGAAGTGGGGAGGCCCCTTTCGACTGAAGAAAAACGCACAACCTAAAAGTTGCAAGTTAAGTTTTATTCAGGGGCCTCACCGAGGGCTGACTATAACCCAGGAGATAGCCTCTCAGCCAGCTTTGAGGATCTGCTCTAAAGAGGTAAGGCAGGAGCCAGGATATATGGGAGTTTTTGCTCAAAACAAAACAAAACACGTAGTTGAACATCAAAAGATCACTGCTAGTCACAAAAACCAGACATCTCAAGTTAATGATTTCAGTGTTTTTCTATCCATGGGAAGATACAAGAGTCTGGGCTCATTGAACTTATTCCGTAGATGTGCATCTCAACTCTGTAGGGCCAGTATCCTGTTTTTCTCCACCCTGAATTCCCCTCAAGTCTCACTGTAGGGGCGGCTGCAGTGACTGACAGCTTGCTGGTGGGCAGCATTCATTGTTTACTGCAGTGGCAGGCAACATTTTTTGTCTGCACCTCCTTGAGAAGGTGAGATTTGAGCAAGGCCTGGAAGGAGTTGTCTGTCCCTCGGCTGTGATTACAGTTGGTGTCTAGATCGTCCAGGGCCCCCAGATGATGTGTGGCGAGGCCCGGGCAATGATCACGTGGTGTGTATCTGTAAAGTTCACGAGCGGTGGGCAGCTGACGCAGAAACTGTGGACATGGGCATTTCAACTCAACTGGAAAAACAATCCAGGCACTCCGGTAGCACTTTGCACAGATTATAATCAGATGTCATCTGAGACTTGAGGTTATATTACAGTAAAGAGAAATGGTTGTTCTTATACTTGGCCCTTTCGACAGTCAAACTCCATAACCTAGAAACAACAGTCAGGAGTTTGATTTTTTAATTACACCGAAGTTTGCATGTTGTTGTTTAGCCCATTTCCAATACATGTTTTAAACTCCATAAGACTAGGATTTTCAGGGCTTCAGCTGAGCTTTCTGTCAACCCAAAACTAGGCAGTGCAGCTCAAGAGTACTTACTTCTGTTTTTCTCTATCTGGTAGGTCATATGGCATGGAATGGTGAGCTGCTTAGAAAAATCCTGTGATCTGGACATGTTACATTACTAATTTATGAGGCTGGTATAAAGAGGTATCAACTTACCATCATTTAAGCCACTACTTTGTACTCATGAAAAAAATTGAAAGAGGTTTGCAGCAGTGGATTCTTGAATTGATTTTTTTCACATCTCATTTTTTAATCTTTTTTCCATCAAAAAGAAGTACAATGAGCATGAATCTCTACTTTGGAATCAGGAAGAAATCTGTCACCATGCCCCCACCTCCACGGCACTGAACTTGGAGGGGAGATGAACATCTGTAGGTATCAGGCACCTTTGCCCCTTCACGATCCTGGCCCCAGGCGAGGATTCTGAAGCCACACCAGCAGCCACTGAAAACACACATGCTGTTTGTGACTCTCTCCCCAGACTAAAGTTGCATGATCATTGCTAAAGTTGCAGGGGCGAGGTGAAGGGAGGAGAAGCATACCTCCTCTCTAAGTCCTGTCTATGCTGATGGCAGTGAGCATAGGTTGACTGAAGAAGCACAGCACCAAGCTCAAAACTAGCCCCATCCTCACCCCCCAACCCGTGTTTTGGTAACACTCTTATCTGCCCAATGTTTGCTTTTAGTTCTGAACAAAATTATTTTTATGCCACACGGCTTGTGAGATCTCTGTTCCCCGACCAGGTGTTGAACCCAGGTCACGGCAATGAAAGCCCGGAATCCTAACCACTTGGCCACCAGGGAACTCCCTGAACAAAATTCTTATAAAATTTTTGGCATAAACGTGGTATCTTGGGAGCTTTGAAGAGAGGAGGAGGAATATTTTCCTTGATCTTTATGTACAAGCAGCTGCCTACAGGCATTTGGCCCTTGGTAGTTATCAAGCTGAGTGTCCCCCTCTACATCCATTTTCTCCCAACACAGAGTGTGGACGGTAGAGACAGGCTTCTCTTGGTGGTGAAATGATAATTCATGGGAAGGTAGCACCCTTTAGGTATATACTGTTGTCATTAGATATAAGTCATTCCGTGGTGATAGCAGTACTTAGTAGCAAAAGAAGGAAGGAAAGTTCAGTGGACTCCACATTCATTCATTGAGGGTCTACTCTGGGCAAGTCTACGTGCCAGGCTCTAAGTTGTGGGGAGGGAATTTAATGCCATATGAGACAGTGCTTGCCCGTAAGGCCTGCTAGGGATATAGAAGTACCCAAACAACCACAGGACAAAGTTATATGTGATGACATCATTTTGTGACACAAACTTGCAGGTTGCAGGAGAAGGGATATTGCTTTGGGTAGATCGGAAGGTGTGGAGGAATCACCCTCTGAGAGGTGCCTTCAGGAATGGATGAGGTTTTCTAAGGTAGAGATAGGGAGAAGGCCCTTCCAGGTAAAGGGAACAGCCTGGCCTAAGACCTGAAGGGGAATCCCCCTTGTAGACCCACAGCTAAGAAGACCACACTGCAGCCTTGTTTGTCATAGCAAATACAGGAAATAACCTGCATGTCTGTCCACAGGAGGATGGATAAATAAATTGGGGTATTTGGAAAATATTCAGCAGAGAAAATGAATCAATTAGAGAATCATGTAGCAATTAATATGGAAAAAACACAAAACATTAAATGAAAGAAAGAAGGCTGCAGGAGGTTAGATGCAAAATTTATATAAAGGTTAAAATATCCAAAACAATATATATAGTTTATGGATTTTTATTTTTATTTATTTTTAATTTTAAAAATTTATTTATTTATTTTTGGCTGCATTGGGTCTTCGTTGCTGCGCGTGGGCTTTTCTCTAGTTGCCGCGAGCGGGGGCTACTCTTCGTTGCGGTGTGCGGGCTTCTCATCGTGGTGGCTTCTCTTGTTGTGGAGCATGGGCTCTAGGTGCATGGGCTGCAGTAGTTGTGGCTCGCAGGCACTAGAGCGCAGGCTCAGTAGTTGTGGCGCACGGGCTTAGTTGCTCCGCGGCATGTGGGATCTTCCCAGACCAGGGCTCGAACCCGTGTCCCCTGCATTGGCAGGCGGGTTCTTAACCACTGCACCACCAGGGAAGCCCTGGATTTTTAATTTTATGATTTTTTATTATATCATTACATGTAGTTATATAATTTTATAATCTCATAATGTTTTCATATGAAAACATTAGTGGAAATGAAAAACACCAGGTTCAGTGTATAGTGGCTGCTGCTGGGGAGGAAGGAAAGGAATGAGTGATTATAGGAGGCTAGGTCCCAGTTACCTGCGTTATAGGCATAGATGATACATACAGGCATGCGTACGCACGGTCATACATATATATACACACACATACACATATATACGTACACGCATATATTTATATACATGCATATGTATATTTTTTACTTGATGTATAGTTGATTTACAATGTTATGTTAGTTTCTGGTGAACAGCAGTGATTCATATATATATATATATATATGTATGTACATTCTTTTTCATATTCTTTTCCATTATGGTTTATTTACAGGATATTGACTATAGTTCCCTGTGCTATACAGTGAGACCTTTTTGCTTATCTATTTTATATATAGTAGTTTGTGTCTGCTAATCCCAAACTCCTAATTTATCCCTCCCCCACCCCTTTCCCCTTTGGTAACCGTACATTTGTTTCTATGTCTGGGAGTCTGTTTCTGTTTTGTAAATAAATTCATTTGTAGCACATTTTAGATTCCACATATAAGTAATATATGGGATTTGTCTTTCTGGCTTACCTCACTTAGTATGATCATCTCTAGATCCATCCATGTTGCTGCAAATGGCATTATTTCATTCTTTTTATGGCTGAGTAATATTCCATTGTATATTTACCTCATCTTCTTTATCCATTCATCTGTTGATAGACATTTAGGTTGTTTCCATGTCTTGGCTATTGTGAATAGTAATGCTATGAACACTGGGTGCATGTATCTTTTCGAATTAGAGTTTTCTCTGGATCATGAATATATTTTAAAATCTGAAGTAGGGCTTCCCTGGTGGCACAGTGATTAAGAATCCGCCTGCCAATGCAGGGGACACGGGTTCCAGCCCTGGTCCGGGAAGATCCCACATGCTGCGGAGCAACTAAGCCCGTGTGCCACAACTACTGAGCCTGCATTCCAGAGCCCACGAGCCACAACTCCTGAACCCCAGGCGCCTAGGGCCCGTGCTCTGCAACAAGAGAAGCCACCGCAACGAGAAGCCCGCACACCGCAACGAAGAGTAGCCCCCGCTCACCGCAACTAGAAAAAGCCCATGCACAGCAACAAAGACCCAATGCAGCCAAAAATAAATAAAAATTTTTTTAAATACCTTTAAAAAACTTTTTAAAAAATAAAATCTGAAGTAAATATGACATAAGATTTGACAAGCAATTGTTTGTCGTATCATCCTTTATACTTTTCTGTATATTTGAAGTATTTTGTAATTTCAAAATGAAAGTCACAGGGCATGTTTAGGAATAGTAAATGGTATATAGATCAGTGGTTTTCGAACTTTAATGTGACCCTTAGTAAGAGATCTATTTTATTTTAGGAACCAGGAGTTTCATGACAGTACTTATCCTTAATGTGTGAGGTGCACCCTGACATGTTCTGTTCTCTTCACTCTGTTTTGTTCTTCATGAAATCGACAGTGGATAATGTTGTGGATCAGGGCAGGGAAGAGTTTGACGGCAGCCTCAGGGATTTGAGCTTTACTTGGCAGAGAGGAGAGGGCTCCCGGCAGCTTTGGGGCATTATCCTCATCAGAGCTGAACTTTAGCTGAATCAAATCAGACGGAACTGTGGCCAGAGATTGGAGGAGGCGAGGTCGTTTAGGAGGTTATCATCATGGTTTAGCTGGGACAGTGTACCAGCCTGCAGGGGAGTGAGAGAAGGAATATACTGCAATTTAAACAAAAAGGGAGGGGGCAGGATTTGATGACTGGAATGTGAGGGAAGGAGGAAAAGGAGAAATTTCACTTTGATTTCAAGGCTTGGTGACTAGGAGATTGGTCATACTGGTAACAGAACTAGGCACAGCCGAGGTTTGATTTTTTTGATTGCTTTTTTTTTTTTTTTTTGTTACGTGGGCCTCTCACTGTTGTGGCCTCTTCCATTGCGGAGCACAAGCTCCGGACATGCAGGCCCAGTGGCCATGGCTCATGGGCCCAGCCGCTCCACGGCATGTGGGATCTTCCTGGACCAGGGCACGAACCCATGTCCCCTGCATCGGCAGGCGGACTCTCAACCACTGCGCCACCAGGGAAGCCCTTGATTGCTTTTTATGTATTTTTTTTGGCTGTGCCACTCGGCATGTGGAATCTTAGTTCCCTGACCAGGGATGGAACTCACGCCCCCTGCAGTAGAAGTGTGAAGTCTTAACCACTGGACTGCCAGGGAAGTCCCAGCAAAAGTTTGGTTTTAAACACACAAAGCTTAAGATGCTGATGGGATCTCCAGATGGATAAAGTGAAGTCTTGTTGAGGTTAAAAGGCACGGATACAACATGGTCTCATAATGTTTGATGCCTTTTTATAGCAGTACACAGTACTGGTGAGGGAAACAGAAAAATTCGATGTCATCAGGGTGGGGCTGGGTGGCAGGCGTGGAGTGCTCCAGGGTAGAAGCAAAGGGGCTGGCACGTTGGGATGGCAGTGGGGCAGGTGAAGCATGTGAAGTAAGACAGAAGGGCTGGGGTTATGAGGAGCCTGGAGCGTGTGAACTGGTGTGAGGAAATAGTCCAGGTGGAAATTAGGAGCATTGTGATCAGGAAGGAGGAATGTCAAATCTGAGATCCTGGAGCTCGAGTAACCCCGAGTGAGAAACCACTACCGCCTTGTTGCAAGCCGGTTGTAACAGGATGGAGATGAAGACCAGAGCAGTGCAAGCGTTCACAGCTGTTGGTCTGAACTGAATAATCAACTTTTCCGATGAAACTCGCCTGTGGAATAACTAAGGATTTTTAACCAGCTCAGCTACTGATTATGAGTTTCTCCTTCAAATTGTAGAAAAGGCCATAGTGGAGAGGGGTTCCCTTAGGAGAGCCTCCTGGAGTGTCCTGGGAGAGGGCTCTGGACAACATAGCCAGATGTCCCAGCGGGAGTCAGGATTCCTAGCCTGCTGTCAGCTCACAGGCAGACGGGCTCCCACGTCTTATCCAGCTCTTCCTATTCCATTTGTGTTTTATGGGCTTTCTTTTTCGGAGACCTAGGTGGCTGGGCTCTTGAGCACGAAAGTCAGAAGCAGCGCCCCTACCTTAGGGCTGATTCGGTTTAGAGCTGTGAATAGATCACTTCGATTCTCTGTGTCTCGGGGCGGGGGAGTTCAGGATTAACACGTACACACTAGTATATATAAAATAGATAACCAACAAGGACCTACTGTATAGCACAGGGAACTATATTTAATATCTTCTAATAACCTATAATGGAAAAAATCTGAAAAAGAATATATATATGTATGTATAACAGAATCACTTTGCTGTACACCTGAAACTAACACAACATGGTAAATCAACTATACTTCGATAAAAATTATTTTTTAAAAATGCAAATTTTTATATACATAAAAAGATAATAGTGGAAACTCAAGAAAAATTCTCCATGCCTGTTATTCTCACAATTAAGTAACACAAACATAGATTTTTTTAATGCCTTGAGTGACTTCCTTGTGCAACTCAATGAATTTCACAATTTAATGTAAAGAAGGCACACGTACAACCAGCTATATCATGAGGCTAAGGGGATGTATAACAGGTTGTGATTAATTCTGCTTGAGTCTGTTGCTAAACTTCACAGAGGAGGTTATAGCTGAGCCTGGATTTGAGAGAGAAGCAGGGTTTGCCAGGCATAGAGGGGTACTTGGCGATGCAAAGTGTGTGTCTTGTTCAGGGAACCAGGACAGTCTGTTCTGCTTTTTTCTATGCAATGAGAATAAAAAACTAGGTCTCCTAACTCCTGCTCCAATGTTCTTTTGCTTTAGTTTTCTTCTGCCTCAATGTTCTTTTACTTTAGTTTTCTTCTGCCTGGCCTCCCTTCCCTGCATCTTTGCTTAGGCATTCTTGGGCACAAAAGTACCAATGATAGGAGGAAATAGACTAAAAGTCATCTGGTGATTGGAAATCCGGTGAACAATTTAAATATTGTTATGGATACCTCCCAAGTGGATGAACTACACCCAGATAAACAACATCCAAGTCAGATGTTGTTTCCTGTTGAAAAATCCCTAACATGTTCCTTGTCTAAAATCTCACCGGTTTTACCTTTAGAAGCAAAGAGGGCCAAAGGAGAGTCTTCTTTCACTCTGTTTTTAAACAATCATCCATTGACACATTCTGGGCCACCTTTCCTCTGATAATTGCTGATAGGAGGAATAAAGGATGGGCAGGTCCGTGTTTCTGTCTCAGGGAACTTGCAACCCAGGAGGACTCTCTGCACACACAGCAGGGAAGTAGCACATAAGTGCAGACGTTCTGCTAACCGAAACGTGTGGAGTAGGTAGGTAAGCACTCTGGGAGGAAAGAAATTAAGATGACCTGGAGAAAACTTCATGACCAATGTGGGATTGAACTAAGGCCTTGAGGCTGTCTAAAGAGAAACTGAGAATGAAGCGACCTGCTTGATTCTTGGTAGCAAATAAAGAGCTGGGGTCTTGGGACCACCAGGAGAGTGTACAGCATTAGCTGCAAAGGGGTTAACGTTGAATTGCTAGGAAACGCCGGACTCCTTACACAGCGCACCAGCCCGGCTTTCCTTGGTTATCAGATTCTTCTATGGAAAGTACATTTCCAATATTGATTTCCTGCCAATGGCAATCTGTGGCTCTCTTCGGAGTTCACCTGGGCTGGCCCGGGTGCCAGCAGGTTTGCCGATAGGTGATGAAGCTTCCTACAGGCGAGAGGCTGCATAGCTGAAGCCAGACCATGCCGAATGAAGCCAGTGGTTACACTCTTGTGGAAAGTCCTGGGAGGCTTCCTGTCCCCAGGCTTTAATTAACAGGCCGTTCTGACATCAGAGCTTACCTTTACCCAAACAAGCAGTCTCTGAAGGAAAGGAATCACCATACCAGCCAGCCTGGCCGTTGACCTTAGACTGCTCAACGCATTCTAAACTGTTCCCAGCTCCTCCAAATTCTCCCGCTAGAATTAAACACAGATACTCCTAACTGCATGTGGGTGGTGCATTCTGGGTCTGTAGTGATGCGTTTTGAAAATAGTACCTGCTCAAGTGAGGAGGTGAGCTGAGATGTGGGAAGGATGGGAAGTAACACAAAAGAAAATACAAGGAATCCCAGCTGAGAGTTCCAACTGGAGAAAGAGAAAAATCCCCAGGGCAGAGCAGCAAATTATAAGGCTGTCTTTTCTTTCTCCTGTCCATGTTAGGCGGAGCCACAGAGGAAGAGGTTCAGAGGTGGAGGGGTCACTGAGCCCAGGTGACATGTGTTCCTGGCACACTGGCACAGAGGTGTGCCTCGCTTTTTTTATAGGCAGGGTTCAGCCGCGCCAGATGCCCACAAGGTGGGGGATTGACTCCCTTCTTAACTCTGTTTGGGTTTGTGTGCTGCGGGAAAAGTCTTGTGACAATATTGCATATACTGGTTTTCCCAAGCTAAGAGAACATGGTTGCTGCCTTACCAGCAGATGTTACACATTTTTTTCCCCTTTAACCCCCCCCCCCCCGCCCCCAACCCCATGACCATTAGCTTACATCCGTGGTGGCAAGTATAGCTAGGTTACTCCTGCGGACAAAAAGTGTTGCCTGCCATTCCAGTAAACAGTGAATGTTGTCCACCATCAAGCCCTCATTCACTGCAGCTGCCCCTGCGGTGAGCCCTGAGGGGAATTCAGGGTGGAGAAAAACTGGATACTGGCCCTACATAGTTAAGATGCATATCAGAGGAATAATTTCAATGAGCCCAGACTCTTGCATCTGCCCATACATAGAAAAGCACTAAAATCATTAACTTGATATGTCTGTTTTTCGAGATTAGCAGTGATCTTGCGATGTTCTGCTACATGTTGTTGTTTTTCCAACAGAAACTCCTATATATCCAGGCTCCTCCCTCACCTCTTTGGAGCAGATCCTCAGAGTATGTGAGAGGCTGACTCCTGGCCTATAGTCCTCAGTAAGGTCCCTGAATAAAACATAATTCTCAACTTTTAGGTTGTGTGTTTTTCCTCTAGTTGACACTCCTGACAATAACTTTATTACATGATCTGCTAACTAGTTGAGCTCAGAATCCACAGAATCATACAAATAAGTATGTATTCCTTTATAATGCTGGGGTGTTTTGGCAGGTGGGGGTAGGATGTACTAATTAACTGTACTAATTAATCGTTTTACCAGTTTTTACAGATTTCTACTAATTAATCGTTTTACCAGTTTTTACAGATTTCTGTCAAATATTCCTATTTGTTGAATAGTAGTAACTTCATTTACAAAAGTAGTAAATATTCATCATCAAAAGTACTATAACAATAATATCGACTCCAGATGAAAAGTAAAATTCCCATCATCCCACCACTTAGCAATATCTGTATCAATGTCTTGATTATTTGCAATTCCATACTTTTTCTGTGCCATAGGTATATCTTTACAAAAATGGGATGCATACTTTTAATTTGCTTCTTCCTTGTACTAATGTCTTTCATTCATGTATTTATTCAGCAAATCTTTGTTGAGCATCTACTATGTGCTGGTCAGTCACTGTTTTAAGTGTCGGGGAGACTGCAGTGAGAAACAAACGGAGCACACGTTTATGTCCTGCGTATCTCTCTATAACAATAAGTGTAATATATCTACGTAATTCTTTTAATGGGTGTGTAGTATTCTATTGTACAGATTTTATCATCATTAAATCAGATCTCCCATTTTTGGATGCTGAAATGCTGTTTGTGTTTTAGGTTTTCTTAAATACGGAGTGGATATGCATTAACGGTGGGTGGATCTGAATCCATGTTAAAATTGTATCCGCTCTTAATAGGATTCTGCCGCTCTTTAAAATATGACTTTATAAACAGTGGTATGATACTTGGCAGATGTGGCTGCAAAGATCAGTGTGGGCCCAGCAGCCTCTCACTTGATGGATGACTGAGGAGGTCCTGGGGTTGTCTGAGGCCACTGCAAGTCCACCTCTGTCTCTGGTCAGACCAGAGGCTGCTCACAGCAGGGTTCCAGGTCTTATAAATGGGCATCAAGCTGGCATTTTGGCTTCTGTTCCTTCTCAGCCATTTATGGCTTTGCAGCATTGTGGGAAGCTGGGCTTCTGTGGATTCTGGAAGAGTTTCTCTGCCGTCTTTGATGGAAATTGCTGTTCTTTTGTTCTCTGTCCAGCAACCAGCAGGCCACCTTCCTGACATCTGCATGAGGCCGTGACACGAGGTGATGTCACAGGATCTGTTTGTTGGTGACTTCAGCACACTGCTGGATCTTCAGCATGAAGCAAAACATAGTCCAGATGAATTATAGAATTTCTTAGCATTAGAACGTATAGAGATGATACCCTCAGTTTTATGGACAAAGACACAAGGGTAGAGAAGTTGAGTGGTTTGCCTAAAATCCCATAGTCAGTGGTAGAGCTGGAACTGCTAATTCCTCATCCAGGGCTTCTCCAGGGAATCAGCTATTCCAAGTTTGTGGTGAGTTCCCATAGGGCCCTTGTAATAGATCAGGGAACACCATTGCTTTAGAGTCCTCTATTTGGCCTCCAGATAAAATGTCATCAGTACCAAACTATGTCCGTTTCGCAAACATGGAGCTTTTAGTTTTTTTTAGACGGCGTACTCTAGGTGTAAAACTATTAGCATTATTAATAGTTTTAAAGGAGGACCTGAGATAAAACTTTAAGATTGGACCCCTAAATAGTCCAAGGCATGATGTAACATTTTATAACACTTTCTTGTGAATGTTAACTGAATTCATGGTGTAGATGTTGTTGTACTCAAGAAATAGAACTTTTAATTCCAATACCATTATAATCTAAATCTAATTAAAGCTCTTAATAAAGCAGTTGGAAGAATCCCAGAAATGTAACCAAAAACATTAAATTCCTTTTCAATTTTCAAAGATTGCATTAAAATCAATTATAAGGTAGAAAATATATATATATTTATTACTAATTATAACCCTTCTGTGTGTTCTTTAGTTCAAATATTGCTGGTACTTTAATGTGCATGGTTTGCCTTTTCAAAGCATCATTCAGCCACTGCCCATTTTATTATTATCCACTCTCTTTATTTCCTGAGAGGTAGAGAGACAGGAAATCATCTCCCACCCACCCTTGTTTATGAGGAAAATGACCCTGAGTAGCTGAATGTCTTGGGCATGGCCACATAGCTCATTGTATAGAGCAAATATTAACAGCCAGACTTCCCGACTTGCAAACCATTATTTCTTTTTTTCCCTTAACCTGGCAGAACAGGAGGAAATTGGTGCCATACGTCTGGGCCTAAAGAACTATTTGTTCAGTAAATCATGATTAGGTGTATGATTATTTTATATGCCACATATCATCTCAGACATAGGAACTTGCATGCCACACAGCCCCTGCCCTTAAAGCAGCCAGGTGTGGTGGGAAGTGAGCTCATCACCAAGGGTCAGGGCCCCAGGAGAGAAGTGTGATGGGGAGGCAAGGCCAGGGTAGGTGGGGCACCCTCATCCAGCCTGGGGTTAGGAAAGCCCACAGGCAGAGCTGGCGCCTGGGCAGAGTGTTGATGAGCTGGGGTTGCTGGAGCCGCCCTTGTGTGCAGAAGCATACAGGGGAGATAGAGAGTGTTGTACCTTTGAAAAACTCCCAGTGTTATGATCCAAGCCATCCAAGTGGCCTGGGTGTGGGCTCTGGGAAAGGAGGCTGGAACAGGACCTGGGAAGGAGGTCTACAGAAGGGCCTGTTTGCACAGGCTGAGAGTTTGTGTGGTAAACAATGGTGCGCTCTTGAGGGACTTTGGGGAGGGGAGTAGTGATCAGTCTCCGCTTTTAAACTATCACCATGAAGTGGTTTGGAGACTAGAGGGCGGGTTTGGGGATACGAGGTGGGGGAACCATCTCTTGAGGAAGAAAGGTCAGTTATGAGACTGCTGTTTTCCTCATCAACACAAGTTCATCTTGAAGGCCCAAATCAAGGGGGAGCGGTAGAAATGGAAAGGACAAGTGGATTCCAGAAACGTTGAGATAAAATCAGCAGGCCTCCATGACTGATCAGAGGTAGGGACAGGTCAAGTCTGGGCTGAAGGAGGAGGCTGAAGAGGTTGAGTTTGAAATGCCCGTGGGATATTCAGTTGGACAAAACTAGAGCTGCTGGATATTTGAATCCAAACTCAGGAAAGATCTGGCTGGAGGCATGTATTTGGGGATCCTATGATAACAGGGCCTGGCTGAAGAGAAAGCCTGCGTGCAGCAACTAAGACCCAACACAGCCAAAAATAAATTAATTAATTAATAATTTTAAAAAAAAGAATGTGGATCAACCATAGAGCTTTTTCAGAGCAAGGACTGTCTGCTCAACAATATTCCAGGCTACCAAGGCCACAGAGGAAGAATAAAATAAGACCACCTACCTCAAGCCACTTCCAAGAAGAGTCAAACTTCACGAATCAACAGCCACCACCAGACCGCACGTAACGGAGTGTTAACTGGAGAGAAATACAAACAGGCCTCTACGGAGCAGAGCTGCGCCTGGGAGGATAGGACTTACACATGTGAAGGGGTGAGGGGCGGGCCTTCCAGGAAAGGGGCAGAACACGACCCAGGATGCTACGGCCTCTGTGGGCCCACGAGCAGAGGGGCCGCTGCGGAAGACAGAGGAAGTGAGTGCGGCGGG
Organism: Leucopleurus acutus; assembly: GCF_964270905.1. Lineage (NCBI taxonomy): Eukaryota > Metazoa > Chordata > Mammalia > Artiodactyla > Delphinidae > Leucopleurus > Leucopleurus acutus. The sequence goes on from NC_139153.1 coordinate 79,936,799, forward strand.
TGGCGTGAGTTTAGGTTTGATGTTGCAGAAGGAAGAGGGGAGGTTTCTCATCCGTGGAGGGTTTTTTTGCTTCGTTTTGTTTTTTGCGGTACGCGGGCTTCTCACTGCTGTGGCCTCTCCCGTTGCGGAGCACAGGCTCCGGACGCGCAGGCTCAGCGGCCATGGCTCACGGGCCCAGCCGCACTGCGGCATGTGGGATCTTCCCAGACCAGGGCACGAACCCGTGTTCCCTGCATCGGCAGGCGCACTCCCAACCACTGCGCCACCAGGGAAGCCTCATCCCTGGAGTTTTTTCTTGTTCAATCCTTATGTCACCTGAGCTCGGGGGACTCATGCTATAGACCGGTGCCTCCTCTCCTGGCTTAAGTGACACCGCCCTCTGTGGTCCCACCTCTGCTTTCTTCTTCCATCACCCTGTCAACTGTGGCGTCTGTCCCCAGGGTTCCACCATCGGCCCCCTTTTCTGCCTCTGGTACCTCTCACACAGACACTTCTGCCATGTCCTTGGCGGATTCTCAACCACTGCGCCACCAGGGAAGCCCAAGTTAAACATTTGTGAGGGCTGAAATTTGTTGCATACAGATTTGGGTTCTCAGGAGAGGCAAGTCCAAAACCACTTGCTTTCCAGAGCATAATTAAAAAAAAAAAATACACACACAGTCTTTGCAATTAGATTTCATTAAATTTAGGCTACATGTTAATTTTGTTCAGCTCTTAAGATTTCTCAGGATAGGGCTTTCCTGGTGGCACAGTGGTTAGGAATCCACCTGCCAATGCGGGGGACACAGGTTTGAGCTCTGGTCCGGGAAGATCCCACATGCAGTGGAGCAACTAAGCCCGTGCACCACAACTGCTGAGCCTGCACTCCAGAGCCCATGAGCCACAACTACTGAGCCCGTGTGCCACAACTACTGAAGCCTGAATACCTAGAGCCCGTGCTCCGCAACAAGAGCAGCCACTGCAATGAGAAGCCCATGCACCACAACGAAGAGTAGCTCCCGCTCGCCACAACTAGAGAAAGCCTGCGTGCAGCAACGAAGACCCAACACAGCCAAAAATTAATTAATTAATTATAAAAAAAGATTTCTCAGAATATGCCTTGGTTTTTACCAACCTGATTGATGACTCATTTGACCTTGAGGTTCAAGTAACTATTGCTTATCTCAGATTTTCAAGTTCCCAGTGAAATTAGTGGGTAATTTAAGATTAGGTGCTCAAGAAATGTAGGCTCTCATTACTAATATCAACATTGATAATTTTTGTATTTCGATATAATACTTCGTACTAAATAAAATACATAAAAAAGCTTTGTATGGATGAAGAGTGCTTTTGTCTTTGCCAGTTCAAGACTATTTGAGACTTGATTTGGAGTGGTTTACAAGATCCCTCATTTAAAGCGCCCTCTTGTGTCATTACAATGATGTGCAACTCTACAATGGATGGCACCGAGGGACAGAATATAATGTCTAAGTGAAGGGTTGGTCTTCACCAAGATGGTTCCAGCCATTGAAACAGGGGAGGAGCATATGTGACAGAAATGCTGGCTGGTGGGTAAATGTTGTGGTAGTAGATTGCAGAAGTCTCTTCTGATTGATTGCATTTTCTCAATAAAATAGGAAGAAGGTTAGGCTGAGCGAGGATGGATGAAGAAGTATAGGAGATTTGAAGAGAGAAAACTACTAGGTTCCACTAGGAAGACATTGGGATAATAGACAATGAATATACAGCTGGATCTTTTCATGTCATTAAATACATTCACAGCATATTTCTATTGTTTGCTCACAATTCTGTTTTACGGCTTAAATTATGGTTCTATGATTTTTTAAAACCAGTTTCCTATTGTTGGACAAGGAAGTTCTTTCCAATTTCTTACTGTTATAAATAAAATGGAACAGTGTCTCTTGCTATACCATTCCTTAAAAAAAAAAAAACAACTTTTGTATTGATAGAGCCTGTCTGATGATTACATTTTTTTTTATTTGAGCGATTTTTAGTGAGTTTGTGTTGGTAGCTCACTGTGATTTTTTTTTTATGTTGGCGGTAGGAGTTTATTAATTAATTTATTTATTTTTGCTGTGTTGGGTCTTCGTTTCTGTGCGAGGGCTTTCTCTAGTTGTGGCAAGCTGGAGCCACTCTTCATCGCGGTGCACGGGCCTCTCACTATCGCGGCCTCTCTTGTTGCGGAGCACAGGCTCCAGACGCGCAGGCTCAGTAGTTGTGGCACACGGGCCTAGTTGCTCCGCGGCATGTGGGATCCTCCCAGACCAGGGCTCGAACCCGTGTCCCCTGCATTGGCAGGCAGATTCTCAACCACTGCACCACCAGGGAAGCCCCACTGTGATTTTTTAAAAATAATTAATTAATTTATTTTTGGCCATGTCGGTTCTTCATTGCTGCGCACAGGCTTTCTCTACTTGTGGCGAGCGGGGGCTACTCTTTCATTGTGGTGTGCAGGCTTCTTATTGCAGTGGCTTCTCTTGTTGCAGAGCATGGGCTCTAGGCACATGGGTTTCAGTAGTTGTGGCACGTGGGCTCAGTAGTTGTGGCTCATGTGCCCTGGACCGCAGGCTCAGTAGTTGTGGCGTACGGGCTTAGTTGCTTTGCAGCATGTGGGATCTTCCCGGACCAGGGCTTGATCCCGTGTCCCCTGCATTGGCAGGCGGATTCTTAGCCACTGCGCCACCAGGGAAGGCCTGAGGGTTACATTTTAATGTCATCTAGCAAACTCGAAAGCTTTAAAGGTACCCTCACTTACCTTCTAGATGTCATTAAAATGGGGTGGCTGACATTCCCATTTTACAAGATGTGACTTTGCCTCACTCTGTAGTGAACAGTAGAGACAAAGTCAGAATGTCAGAGCAGTAAGCGATCTTGGTCCAACTCTATTATTCTACATACGAAAAAAAAAAAAGGAGGCTCAAAGAAGTTGTCTGCAGTCCCGCCTCCCCAGCTGCACTAGCAAACCCATAGTTCCCTTGCTGTCTTTGCTCAGCAGCCCCTCACCGCATCTTTGCCCATTTTACTCTGTTTCCTGTAGGTTGCATCCCCGTGTAGCCATGACGACTGCCATCCTGGAGCGTCTGAGCACCCTGTCCGTGAGTGGACAGCATCTGCGCCGCCTGCCCAAGATTTTGGAGGATGGGCTGCCCAAGATGCCCGGCACCGTCCTGGAGACCGACGTGCCCCAGCTCTTCCGGGAGCCCTACATCCATGCTGGGTACCGCCCCACCGGCCATGAGTGGCGTTACTACTTCTTCAGCCTCTTCCAGAAACACAACGAGGTGGTCAACGTCTGGACCCACTTGCTGGCGGCTCTGGCCGTCCTCTTGCGGTTCTGGGCCTTTGTGGAGGCCGAGGGCCTGCCGTGGACCTCTGCCCACGCCCTGCCCCTGCTCCTCTACGTCCTGTCCTCCATCACTTACCTCACCTTCAGCCTCCTGGCCCACCTGCTGCAGTCCAAGTCCGAGCTCTCCCACTACACCTTCTACTTTGTGGACTACGTGGGCGTGAGCGTTTACCAGTACGGCAGTGCCCTGGTCCACTTCTTCTACACCTCCGACCAGGCCTGGTACGAGCACTTCTGGCTTTTCTTCCTGCCCGCAGCCGCCTTCTGTGGCTGGCTATCTTGCGCCGGCTGCTGCTACGCTAAGTACCGGTACCACAGGCCTTACCCAGTCATGAGGAAGATCTGTCAGGTGGTGCCGGCGGGGCTGGCCTTCATCCTGGACATCAGCCCCGTGGCACATCGCGTGGTTCTGTGCCACCTGTCTGGCTGCCAGGAGCAGGCGGTCTGGTACCACTCCCTGCAGATTGTCTTCTTCCTGGTCAGTGCCTACTTCTTCTCCTGCCCGGTTCCGGAGAAGTACTTCCCGGGTTCCTGTGACATCGTGGGCCACGGGCATCAGATCTTCCACGCCTTTCTGTCTGTCTGCACACTGTCGCAGCTGGAGGCCATCCTCCTAGACTACAGGGGGCGACAGGAGATCTTCCTGCAACGCCACAGCCCCCTGTCCATCTACATGGCCTGCCTCTCCTTCTTCTTCTTGGTCACCTGCAGTGCAGCCACTGCAGCCTTCTTGAGGCAAAAAATCAAGGCCAGACTGACCAAGAAAGATTCTTGAGGCCGGCAGGTGGGGTGCGGTGTGGAGTTGGCCTGATATGATTTGGGGAAAACTTGAATCAGCAGTAGGAGTTGACTTTTTGTTTTTTAGAGCAGGCTTTTAAATGAGTACATATTTCCAAGGGTGGCTGTGGCTATGGCCTTAGGAAGCCAAAGGGTCCAAGAGTTTTGCTGTTATTGTTGTGAATGAAAGTATCCCTTTATCCTCTGGGCTGTAGCCTTACAAGACACAGGAAGGGAAGGGACCTTGGCTAAGATTCATCGGACACTGAATTAAGAACCATCTTCATGCCTGAAAATTTAGTAGAATTCCGACTGTGGCCGCCAGGGGCAAGGCCTGGTGTAAAGGGATAATCCAGCTGGACTGGGGGAGTTAGGAGGTGGCTGGACCACACTGTATTGAAATGAGCATTCTTCTGTGATGCTGGTCTTTGGTAATTGGGTACATTGACCCAAGGACCCGATTTCATTTGGATTTCAGATCGTCCTGCGTGGAGAAGTCAGAATCTTCAAGAAGATTCCGTAACACCCTCAGACCTCGTGAATTACTCGGTTCGTCTCACTTCCGGTCCCTTCTCTGGCCCACTCTAGCACCGACCCTTTTCTCAGGATGATGTCTGCCTGGCTGTTTTCTCCCAAGTGCTGTTCACTCCCATCTGTACCTTGCATGATGATAGAGAGGATGATGAAGCAGTCATACTTTCAGGAAATGCTTGGATCCATGTGGACATTCAGGAAACTTACTCTCATATAATACTAATGGAAACGGTAGTAGAAAATACAGTGCCAAGAGCCATCAGGAGGTCCAGCCAGCAAGCATGGATACCGTTTGGTGTCATGGGACCCTTCTGGTTTATACCTGTGCATTGCAGGATTACTTGAGATCTGTTAGGGCTGCCTTACATGCCAGAAGATCTGGAGCTTTCTCCAGAGCATCTTCTCCAGATTTTGACCAGCATGTTCAAAAAGCCCCTGGTAGAGTGAATTGGTTCTGAGAGTCCCACTAGGGATCTGATTATTTCAAGAGGAACTCAAGGTCCAGCCTCTTAAATAGATGCTGCCCCACGAAGGACCCGCATAACTACCCTGGTTCAGGGTCCTCGGGGAGGCAGTTTTACCTCAGCTTAGAGCAGCTTAACTTAATCAAGCCCCAGGACAGGCATATGTGTGCATTCATGGATTGGTCCCTGAAGGCTCCTTTGGGTGAGGATGGTGAACTGGGCACCCTGTAGGCAGAATGTTCTGTTTAGGACATAGCTGCCCAGCAGCTTCTATGGGGTGAGGGAGGCTTGCGGTTGATGTGTTCTGGCCACGCAGCCCCCCTGAGGACTGCCTTCTGCACTGATCCAGTGAAGGGGACTGCATTGGAACCCTCCCCAGAGGCTGTATTTCCTATCAATATAAGGTCTGTTTACTAAAAAGGGAGGTGGGTTTTCATTCCAGTTTGATGAACCTCCTCTCTTCCTAGATTACTTTGTTGTCTTCATATCTTTGTTTTCTTCCTTTCTCCTGAGAGATGTGTAGGGTTTGTGCCTTATAAATGGAAATGTACGAACTTAATACACTTAATACATGGCCTTGTGGAATTTTCAGTTTGGGGTTATAGGGATAAGAAAAAAAGAATTAATTGCCTTCCAAACCATGGATGAAAAAACTTATGAATATCAGAATTGCTTATCCATCAGAAGACTCTTTCAACCTATATTTTGGAGGGAAAAATTCAACTGAGCCTTTCCTGTAATCTTTATATCAAGAAAGCGTATGTCGGGACTTCCCTGGCAGTCCAGCGGTTAAGACTCCCCGCTTCCACTGCAGGGGGTGCGGGTTCGATCCCTGGCTGGGGAACTAAGATCCTGCATGCCATGGGGTGGCCAAAAAAAAAAAAAAAAAAAAAGCAAGCATATGTCTTGTCAGTTATGTTGTTTTCCTAGATGGATTTCTCCTGGGAATCCTCAAATACCTGAACTTCTGTGCTACCCAAGTGTCTTACACGAGCTTCTGGCATCCAGGCCAAATTCACCGCCAATAAAGTGAGCAACACCAAACCGGTTGAACTGATGAACAAGGGAATGGAAAGTTGTGTCACACAACACTGCAAGTAGAGGGTCAGTTTTTTTTTTGTTTTTTTTTTGTGGTATGCGGGCCCCTCACTGTTGTGGCCTCTCCCGTTGCGGAGCACAGGCTCCGGACGCACAGGCTCAGCGGCCGTGGCTCACGGGCCCAGCCGCTCCGCGGCCTGTGGGATCTTCCCAGACCGGGGCACGAACCCGTGTCCCCTGCATCGGCAGGCGGACTCTCAACCACTGCGCCACCAGGGAAGCCCGAGGGTCAGTTTAAATGGAGATGAGAAAGTGTCTGAAATGTCTGTAATTATGGATTCAGAGACTATCTTCTTTTAAAAATTGGAAGGAAGATGTAAGGCAAGCTCTTGCATGTAACCGTGGTGGCCATGGTGGGCAGAGATCTTTAGGCCAAATGCAGGTATTTTTTAAGGGAGAAAATACAAGGTATAGCAGTGATCTTCCAACGCCATCCGCAGCCCAGTGCCAGTCTGCACACTTATTGGTCTGTGACAAGATACGTACAGAGAGACACTAAACTCTTAGATATGAACATAAAATTCATAACATTTTGATTTTAATTTACCCAAGTATTGGTCCCTCAAGTACTGGAAATTTAAAAAAAATTTTTTCACCAGAGATATTTGAGAAGTGTTGAGTTGAGGGACTACTATCTGGTTAGAAATTCCAGGATCTCATGAGAAATAGAGAAACAGGAGATGCAGGCATTTTTAAATACTCAGACTCTTGAGGGTTAAATACTCCTTTTAAAACATTTTCATTCAAACAATTGAATCAGTAAGGAAGAGACCTAGTTTGTTTAAAAGGAATAATAAGTATTTGATAAAGGGGATGGTTCTTCTTATTCCACCAAAGCCGAAAGTTGACGTCTATTGGAAATTCTGCTGTCATTGCTCTTTTTTACTAAGGCTTTCAACCTATTAAAATGTAAATGCCTCTGGGAAAAAATCTAAACTAAACTATTAGTCATTTACGTCTTGGGAATAACATGCGTATTGTATGTGGCCCCCTACTCAGGGTAAAGAGAGGGAATAACAGGATGCAGCGAACTGGGGACCTATTTGCCTGTTTGTTTCCCTCTTGCAAGCACTTCCTGACCTATATTTACTAGGGAGCTAATGTTAATACTCTTCAGATGTTAGGGTTTCATCTCCCACCTTGGCTGAAAGTACCTCACTCAGTAACACTATTCTCAGTCCTCTACTGGAAGCTTGAAATGGTAGGCGCTCAAGCCATGGAATGGAGGTAGTTCTTTCCTGCCTCTGTTGCCCACCTGTTCACCAGTTGTACCCTGATGCTTGAAAACATTAGGTTCTTCAGTTGCCATGCTGTAGTTTCAAATGGGCCCTCCAGGTGGTGCTTATGTCTTACTCAGAGAGGGCATGGCCATTGTCCCCAAGGCCTCCGCCTCATTTTGTTGTTCCTCAGGTTTTGCTCGATTGCTTGGCAAAGAAAAAATAGAGCTATTTTCTGTTTATATAAATCTACTTACACAAATGACCATTTAACAGATTTTGTAAATGCATTATTGTACTCTCAACAGCTACCTTGTGTCTTTGACAAGGCCTATCTTAAAAAAAGGTTTTATCTAGACAAACGTTACCAGATGGAGATCAGGACACTTCATAGCCACCTGGAAGTAGGAAAGTATAAAAGCTTTGAAAAAAATCTCCGTACCCCAAATCTCAAAATATTCTCCCCCAAATCCCCACTTGTGAGTAGATCAAATTGGGCCCCCTCCCCAAAAGCTATGGAGTTGATTTCTCTAAGGATTTTCAGTCTAATTGAATAAATATTTTAATCTCATGGACAATAGTGTTAAATCTTCCAAACTTTTGAATTGATAGACTGTATTTTTTGAAACCTAAAAATTATGAACTATACTATTGTTATACCATAACAGGTACTATGGTTGTGAAATGTGGCACCTGTCAACCAAAGGATTCTGTGGCCTTAACTATTAGATTTAAATAGCTGTGGAAGAGGTGATTCCACTATCACCATAACAGGAAGAAAACAGCATTCTCTGGCTAGAGGTTTCACTGATAGAATTATGGATACCCCTCTCGCCCAAATGCTTTTTATCACCAGTAGGGACCCTGGGCAGTTTGCAAATACTTCTGTTGTCACTGCTAATAGTTTAACCACTTTTCAGTTACTGATTCAGTTACTGATTATGAGCATCTCTTGGTGGCAGACTCCATGTTGGCTCTGGAGATACCACAGTGAGGGTAAAAAACTGGGACCCTCCATGGTAACGGAGGACCAGTGTCTTCCCACCTTGGGCCATGACGGGGGCCCCACTCCAGGACTTGGTTCCAGTCACAGCCTGAGGGTCAGATGGCCTGCCAAACCCACAGGAGGCTGGGACCTGCTTTGGGCCAGCCCCTTTTCAAAAGGATTGAGCTCTCTCCTTTCCCCTCCAGAGGCTGGAAACACTTCCCACTCCAGCAAGGCTGTCACCTTAGAGTCACCTCAACCTTTCTTGATACTCCTGCTGCCTCCCCAGCCCATCTTCCTGCCCTCTATTTGATTTAATCCAGTCCTGGGGAATCCTTGACACAGCCAGACACAGAGAGAAGCCCTATATTTCCACAGGTTGTATAGACTTCCCATAAAGCCCATCCTTTAGGGAAAGGGATGTAGGGTTCCAACCTGAGTGCAAGTTCCTGATTTGGTAAGTTGGAAACAGCATGCTACACCCTGGCTGCCTCCTTTGGGGAAAAAAAAAATCCACCTTATCCCTTATGGAATTTTTTTAGAAATATTTAATATAGAAGGAAAATCATTGCATTAAAGAGAAAATTCATTTAGATATTAACTTTGGGAGCATATCTATATAAGGTAAGCGCACTTCTTACCAACATGATTCTCATAGGAAATTATGCACTGTATTTTAGACTCTAGGAGGCCTTGGCCAATTCAAAGGCTCCAGAATAACAGCTCAGGTTATGTAGAGCACTGTGCTTCCCCAAACATTTCCACAACCATTTGCTTTCCTAAAGAGTCATGTGAGGTAAAACCAGAAAGAGCTCCATTAAACCGGAAAACACACTGAGAAAGTAGAACGATTGCTTCAAAGTCACACAACTAGGAATGTTTAAACTCAAAGTCCTTTTTCCTTCAGATAAATTCAGGGGTCAGCTAAATCGAAACATCAACACCAAGTATTTGCAGAGCCCTTTGCAGTGTGTAAAGCACTTTTTAACGTATTGTGTGTACTTTACCTAATCTCATTTTAACTTTTGTTCCTAAATACCTCATGAATAGCCAGGGTCATACCACTTCTTTGGGGGTTACGAAGTACATCGTGGATGTCCTTGGATATCAAATAAAGCATTCTCTGCATCTCATGGTCTCCTCAGAAGCCAGAAAGTTCCGTTGGCTGTAGGCCCTCAGTGGCCTAGATTTTAAAGTCAAATCTCACTCTCCGGTCATGGCTTCTTGAAAACACCTTTGAATCCTGGGAAGAGAAACCAAGTATTGATAATCTCGCCAAGATGATACAACCCTGCCCTCTGCTCTTTCACTGGGATTGTCAATTCTTCAAACGATTGGCTCTCCCAGGGATTCTGACAAGTGACAATGACTTTAAAAATGTTTCTCTGGGGGCTTCCCTGGTGGCACAGTGGTTGGGAGTCCGCCTGCTAATGCAGGGGACGCGGGTTCGTGCCCCAGCCCGGGAGGATCCCACATGCCGCGGAGCGGCTGGGCCCGTGAGCCATGGCTGCTGAGCCTGCGCGTCCGGAGCCTGTGCTCTGCAACGGGAGAGGCCACAACAGTGAAAGGCCCGCGTAATGTTTCTCTGCCTCATAAAAGAGTTTTGCACACATTAGTAGGAAGGCCCCCTCGAAAGTCATTGGTTATTTCTCATTTCCAAGTAATAAAGGCTTATTAAAGAAAATGCTAAAAAATGGAGAAAAAGGATAATTCATGAACACATCACTAAAATGAGTCCCTTCAGAGTAAGAATAAGCCCATGTCAAAATGTTGTCAATACGTAAATTAGCAGTGTGATATAAAGCTTCCTGAAAAGCCAGAAGTTAGGAATTTTTAGGCAACCTAATACTTTGATTCTGTAAAGTACAAAAAAAAATCAATCAACAGTCTGGCTCAGTTTACAGTCACATGACACTCCCTTCTGACATTTACGAAGGTAATTTGCTGATGCTGTGGCTGGGACAAGGGCTCATGAAACACAGCCAATGATACATTATCTCTAGTTGAAAGAACTCTGTGTGAATCCAGCCCCACACTCCACAAACACTGAGCCCACAGGTGCCAGTCCATGTTCTAGGCACCAGGGATATAGCCATGGATAAAACAAATCCCAGCCCTGACAGAGCCTTACCCTCAGCAGTGGGGGGTGAGGGCAAGATAAACAACAAACCGGGACTTCCCTGGCGGTCCTGTGGTTAGGATTCTGTGCCTTCACTGCGAAGGGGCATGGGTTCAATCCCTGGTGGGGGAACTAAGATCCCACAAGCTGCGCGGCCAAAAAAAAATGACAAACCAAAGAAATACATCAGAGAGTTAAGGTGTTAGAAGGTGTTGGTGCCAAGGAGAAACAGAAAGCAAGGAAGGAGAGGCCAGAGGGATGGAGTGAGTGTGCAACTTTAACCAGAATCAGGGGAGACTACAGAAAGAGGTGTGTGTGTGTGTGTTTCTCCCCTGGGGAAGAGGGAAGAATTGCAAGGGCCCTGAGGCCAGAGCCTGCCTGAACAGAGAGGGGTCGAGGAGTCAGACAGGTGAGGACAGATTGTGAGATCCTTGTAAGGACCCGGCTTTTACTGTAACTTCAGGATGGGGAATGCTGGGGAAGAATCCTGCCCAAGAAAACTGCAGGGTAGCCATTTATCTATGTGGACTAATTACTAATTGCACATGACCTTTGCTGGCAGAATGTAGAGCAAATTCTGCTGCCTGCCATCTACCCAAAACCAGGTTATCATTAAGTTATTCTCCTTGTGGGCTTAGCCCTATAGGTTGCATTCCTGTGGACACAGTCTCGTGCTCACGATTCTTCCCAAATTCTCAGAGCATTTTTTAAACTTACAGAACGCTGACCTCCACTTTCCAGGCAGGCTTTGAATGCTTCCTTAAGTCCTACTGACCCCGGTTTGCGCTCTGGGTAATCCTCCAGGCAGAAATGCAGTGAAACATCCAGGGCAGAATCTGCAAACCAGGAATAATAACAACGTGAACAGTGTACATTATTTCGTGCTCACTCCTTGCCAAGTCCTTCACCGAGCTGTTTGCTTAGATTCTTTCCTTTAACCCTCATGTAATCCTCGGGAGGTAGGTACTGTTACTGCTCCCACTTTATAAATGAGGAAACTGGTAGATTAAATAAATTTCCCCCAAACTACCTGCTATTAAGTAATAGAATCTCACAGAAACTCAGACCTTTACCAATTGGGTGAACTGCAAAAACTGTAGAATGAAAGGGAAATGTAATGAGGATTTTTTTTTCCTCTGATAAATGAAATAAACCGAAAGAGGCAGTTTTTGTTTCATTTCTAGACACTTTGGCCAAGAACATTCCCTAGGCTGTGACCGTTGATGTGATGCCAATGGTGAGATTCTTAAATATACTTTGTGCTGGACTCCAACACACACCTGGTCACATTAGTCTCAGAGGCCATCACATTAGTCTCAGAGGCCGTCACATTAGTCTCAGAGGCCATCTGTAACCACCTGGATGACCTCCAAGGACTCCAGGCATCTCGAAGAACCACCGATTCTCCTCACATCATTTCCCTATGCTTCTCCCATGAAGCCTTCTTTGCCTTCAGAACCTGTTAAAAATACCATAGTCCTCAAAGTCAATCAGAACACTATTCCAGTTAAAACAATTTCTTAAAAGCAACTTAATAGCAACATGCAAAACATCTCCATTCAGTGTATTTTCTTTTTCCAACAAGAACAAATTAGTTCAGAATCTGACTAATTTTGCTCCTGGGGGAAAAAACAGCACAAAGTTTGTGCTCAATCACTCCAAGTGGCAATTGTCTTAATTGTTATGATTTCCACCACTTCCCCTGAGCAGGGAACTGTGGGTTCTATGCAAACTCGCCCACCCGCCCGGTGAGCTCCCGAAATTTCTCCAGAGTGGGAGCTTACTGCCCTGGGGAAGGGTCGCTCTCCACCCATGACAGATTCAGGCGTGTGTCATTCCCCCAGGGTTCTGCGTGTGTTTGGGTGGGAGTTCCTCCTTCGTCACTCTGTCTGCATGTCACAGACCCTCACAAGCATCGGCAGAGAACCTTCCTGCAGTGGCCAGACCCACCTGGACAGGTTAGCAGTCTGGTCCTTTTACACTGTGGTCCCCAGGGGTTCTCAGCCTATGGAGGAAACCCCACTGCTCCACTCACTGTTTTTACTTTTTTTTTTAATTGAAGTATAGTTGATTTACAATGTTGTGTTAGTTTTAGATGTACAGCAAAGTGATTCAGTCATACATATACATATATCCACTCTTTTAGATTCTTTTTCCATATAGGCCATTACAGAGTATTGAGTAGAGTTCCCTGTGCTATACAGTAGGTCCTTATTAGTTATCTATTTTATATATAGTAGTGTGTATATGTCAATCCCAATTTATCCCTCCCCTCCTTTTTTACTTCTCGATTTACATCCGTGATGTTGTGAATTACATCCCCCCCCAAAGATATGTTGATGTCCTCGGAGAATAGCCAGGGTCGTATCACTTCTTTGGGGGCTAAGAAGTACATCGTGGATGTCCTTGGATATCAAATAAAGCATTCTCTGCATCTCACGGTCTCCTCAGAAGCCAGAAAGTGGCCTTCTTTGGAAATGGCAGCTGCAGATGTAAGGAGGTGATACTGGAGTAGGGTGGCCCCTTAGTCCAAGGTGACCGATGTCCTTATAGGAAGAGAGAGACACGGAGAAAAGGTGAGGACGCACAGCCCCGTGACAGCACAGAGACACACGTGGGGGAGAACAGTCACGGCAACAGAGGCCAAGGCTGGAGTTATGCAGGCAGGGAGGGTGAAGGGTGGACGGGAACAACCAGAGGCCAGGAGGGAGGGTGTGGCCCTGCTGGGACCATGATGTCCAACTTCTGGCCTCCAGAATTGTTGGAGCAGAACTTTCCGCTGTTTAAGCCCCTCCGTTGTGCTGTGTGATGTCTGCCCTAGGAAAGTAACACCTGGTTCAAGGCTGTTCTCATTGTTTACTTCTATCAGCTGATACAATCTGGCTGTCCAGTGGCCCTGGGCTCAGCGGCCTCAGGGGGAGGAGAGAACGTGGAGACCCCATTGTCCCCACCCACACTCCATTAAAGGGAGAAATGGGATTTGTGGTCTCATGGGTGAACTCAGTGGAAATACTCCTGGGAAGCTTGTCACTGGTGTGATGCAGTAGCACCTCTGTGGCAGGAGGTTAAATACAGAGAAGAAATTCCAAAAGGCCAGTTTCAGTACTCCACCCAGTGAAGCAGGGGCCCCTGGGCCCCGTGGCGGCTTCCCTCCCAGGTCCTTGCCTCTTCTCAGCTCCCACAGCGACCCGTCCACCTGCGTGCCTTCACCTTCGGCTGCAGAGGCTGCAAAGCCACGGTCTGCTCTCCATCCCAGTGGTGACAGAAGGGAGGTGGTGACCACAGGAACAGGGCAAAGGTCGGGGCGCTGTGGGAAGCTCCGGTCCCCAGTCTCCTCCACAGCACACGGGAGGAGGCTGCTGCTTTTCTGTAACCCAAACCGCAAGGAGAGTTTGGAGCCCCACCCCCTAAAGGGATCTGGGGTGCGTGTGTGTGTCTGTGTGTGTCTGTGTTTCTGTGTCTGTGTGTTTCTGTGTCTCTGTGTACCTGTGTGTGTCTGTGTCTGTGTGTCTGTGTGTATCTGTGTGTGTGTCTGCGTGTCTGTGTATCTGTGTCTGTGTGTGTATCTGTGTGTGTCTGTGTGTGTATCTGTGTGTGTCTGTGTGTTTGTCTCTGTGTATCTGTGTGTGTCTGTGTGTATCTGTGTGTTTCTGTGTGTATCTGTGTGTCTGTGTGTATCTGTGTGTGTGTATCTCTGTATATCTTTGTGTCTGTGTGTCTGTGTGTCTGTGTATCTGTATCTGTGTGTGTCTGTGTGTGTCTGTGTCTCTGTGTATCTGTCTGTGTGTGTGTCTGCATGTCTGTGTGTGTCTCTGTATCTGTGTGTGTCTGTGTGTATCTGTGTGTTTGTCTCTGTGTGTTTCTGTGTCTATGTGTATCTGTGTGTCTGCGTGTCTGTGTGTGTCTGTGCCTGTGTGTCTGTGAATCTGCGTGTGTGTGTATCTGTGTGTGTGTGTCTGTGTTTATCTGTGTGTTTCTGTGTCTGTGTGTATCTGTGTGTGTCTGTGTCTGTGTGTCTGCGTGTCTATGTGTATCTGTGTGTTTCTGTGTCTGTATCTGGGTGTGTCTGTGTGTATCTGTGTGTTTCTGTGTCTGTGTGTATCTTTGTGTTTCTGTGTCTCTGTGTCTGCGTGTCTGTGTTTATCTGTGTGTGTATGTCTGTGTGTGTCTGTGTCTGTGTGTGTGTGTGTCTGTTTCTGTGAGATGTTTGGAGGGTACAAGAGGAAAGACCTAAGTCATATGTGCCAAACCTTCTAAATGTTACACAGGCTTTAAAAGGCCTAACACACTTGCCCCCTTCTCTGTCTTCCTTTTACCTTCCTGTATTTAGTTGATCATCCACAATTCTTCCAAGTCCCCAGTCACTCTCCAAACAGTCCACTCAGAAGAGTCTCCTCGACCACACTAATGGCAAACAGTCCCTGGGTACTTCCTATGTGCCAGGCACCATGCTTCATACTTACATATACTAACTCATTTAATGCTCACAACAGCCTTATGAGTTGCAAATAATTATTATTATATGTTTATGGTAAGGAAAGGTTAAGACACTCCCACAGTTCACAGATCTGGTAAGTGATAGAATCAGGGCCCGTACCCAGGCCATCTGGCTCCAGAGTCCATACTTTTTATTTTTTTAACTTTTTTATTATAGAAAATTTCAGTATATACAAAAGTAGACAGAAATGTTTAATGAAGCGTTTAGTCATGTCAACAAGGGTCAACTCACGTGCAGTCTGGTGTCATCTATGCTCACTTATTTGTTCCTTCTCCTATTATTCTGAAACAAATTCCAGACATCTTATCATTTTCTCCATGACACACACTTGGGTATATATCTCTAAAAGGTTTTAGAGAAGATGAAGACATTCTTGCAAAACCATCATGCCTAAAAAATTGAAGAACAATTTCTTAACATTCTCACACTCAAATTCCCAGCGGTCTCATAAATGGCATTGTTACTTTTAAAGTGTATTTGTTTGAATCAGGATCTCAACAGGGCCCACAAGTTGCAGTCGGTCGACTTGTTATTTGTCTCTTTTAAACTATTGGTTTCCCTTCCGCTTCACTCTTTGCCCTCCTCCCTGCAATTCATTTGTTGGCAAAAAAGGGTCATCTGTCCTGAAGAGCTTCCTACAGTCAGTACTCTCTACCTACACGTCGTTCCGCCTCTGGGGAGCTATGATACGGACTCCTTCTGTATTGTATTTCAGACAGGGAACAGTTCTAGACCCTAGACCCACTGGGGCTCCATAAAATCATAACTAACATTTATACCTGTGAGTATGCACATTTGGGGGAGACAGGACCCATAGCTTTCACTAGGTTTTCAAAACGATTAATGATCATTAATTCTGGTCCAGGCTTTTCATTTTAGAGATGAAGAAACCAGAAACGCAGGTAGGTAAGTTGTCCAAGCTCACACAAATATTCAAGACACAGTGAGGACATGAATGTAGCCCTCAGGACTCCCAAACGGGCATTTCACGTTCTGTTCCATGCCGCATATGTGAGAGGAGAGAAGGATGAGTGGATTGAGATATTCAGAGGGAGAGGAGGAATCAGAGGCATTTCCCCATGTTCAAGGTTGCCATTGACCTGGATCAATGGATTCGTGCCCTGTCCACATTTGGAATCTAAACCTGTAATCAATATTACTGCCATATCACTCTAACACTTCTATTTCTCCGTCCTGTGAAGAACCTGATTAAGGCACAGATGTCTTACAAGCTGGATGCTAAGATCAATGATCCCTCGTGTGCTGAAGGAAGAATATCCTTCCCAGCTGTGTGACGATTGAGGTTGAGTGTAAGAAATACCCGATTAGTAACCAGTCATTAACCCATGGTTTCTTAATCTCTTTTGATCTGGGGATTTCTCATCAGTAAAATGAGGGGCTGGGTTGTGTTAATCACTTTCCAAGTTTTTTGACTCTGACCGCACTAATATCCATGATGCCAACGCGTATGTTTTTATACATCTTAAAATACTTTTTCACTGAATTATTCTTACCCATTCAACATGGGATGCGTCCTGATCATTTATACTCTATTTCTTTTTTAAAAAAATTCTAATTGTTGTCACAATCATTAAGATGGTTTTAAGACCTAGTAATGGGGATCCACTGGCTATTTGAAAAATACTGGGTGATTTTCAAGTCATCATTTATTCATTTACTTGGTCAGTCATTTTACAACTGTTTATTGAGTATTTAAGAGGTGTTAGACACTGTGGTGGAAGCTGAGAAAATGGCACTGAACAAAACAAAGCACTTATCCTGTGCTTACATCCTATGGAAACTCTAATTCTGTGAGGTCATGTTTGATAGGATTTTTCAGAGGGAAGGGAATTCTGAGTAAATCAGCTAAAGTCATAGAATGGGTTTGACTTAGAGGAAAAAGCGTCAGAAACACAAGTTTTTTCAACCCCCTGGCAGGAGCCCACTGCAAAACTAAAATAGTCTAAACCCAAACTGTGTGATTTTTGTGTCAAATGAAGATATCCTGTGGGTCCTAAATCTGTTCCAGAATCTGCTTGGAAATCAGGGCTTCTCTCACCTTTCTCCATTGCAAAGACCAAAGTGGTTGACAGGCACGCTTTTCAGATAATCGATTCCAGAGACCACGGAGTGATAGAAATGAAGGGTAGAGAGCATCTGACTGAGGGACACGCCCTTGCAAGGTGTCGTCTCCATAGTCACTCACTAGCCACACCCCCAGTACTTCCAAACCTGCAGGTGGGTCATTGAGTTTGCTTTCCAGAAACCTTGCTGTACCGCTTTTTTCCAGCAGAGGACAGTAACGCACCACAATCACTGCAGAAAGGCCCCCCCGCGCGCGCGCATGCAACCTGCTTGATATCTGTCCTGTGATATTAGGTACTGAAGAATAAGGATGTCCCAGGATTTTAAACAAATTCTAGGTAAAGCGAGCTCCGGGAAAAATGCTGAAAAAGGAGACTTTTATTTTAGGTGGCTGCTTGCAGCCTCTGCCTTCCGACCCCTCCCATCAGGAGTCCCTGGGAGATGTCATCCAGCCCCAGAGAGGCCCTCTTTCAGGTTTGGCCTCCTGCCAGTCTGATCTTCCCATTTTTTCCATTCCCCAAGCTTTGTAGCACCCTCTAAGGTCATGCAACGTCCCTGTGGCCTTCTGAGTCCAGGCTTTATGTACAGTCTTCCAAACATCACACTTTCTACTTTAGCTGCTGGGGATGGTCAGGCTCCCGCCCTCTCCTATATATTCCACAGGTGGGAAGTGGTGAGTGCAGGTTGATGGTGAGTGCAATCCATGCTGAGTCATCCTGATTGGGAGAAGTAGGCTGTAAACTCTTAATCACACCCACCCTTCTCAGGGTTCAAGCAGTTTTCTGACGCCCTTTCTTCCCTCCTCTTCACAGACCTGTACCTGCGCTTTTTAGCACTGATGCAGTATGGCCTGGCTTCCCCTCCTCAGAGGTGATGGCATTTTTACAAGGCCGCAGGCCAAGAGAATTTTCCTTCACCTTACATTTCTACGTGTGTACGAAAGTAGTTAAAACGCTCTGTTAACCATTTAACTAGTGTGCTCTTCTGGGAAAGAAAGACGTTTGAGCAGAAGGCACTCCTCCAATAGAAACAGATGCCACAAAGAACAATATATTTAGGCACGATTCACCTTTTCCAAGCCGCACTGGCTCCTTCCCTATCCAGCCCAGGGAATACAGACCCAAGTGCCACCCTGCAGTTAGTCCAGGAGGGCTCTTCTGAGTGTATCCTAATGCCATGGATTTACTTTTATTAAGAGAAAGGGCAGGAAGGGATCATGTAACTGGGAAGAGTAAGGTTACCATGAAGAGTCAGCAAGGATTACAGTTCCCAGTGATTCTGAGGTTGAACTTGCCATTTTGAAATATTCTCCCAGTGGCTGGCTTCTGTTGAATGAAAAAAAAAAATGCACAACCTAAAAGTTGAGAGTTATGTTTTATTCGATGGACTTTCTGAGGACTCCAGCCAGGAAGACAGCCTCTCAGATAGCTCCAAGGGACTGCTCCAAAGAGGTAAGGGAGGAGCCCAAATACATAGTTTTTGCAACAAAAGCCAGGTATTTGGAACATCAAAAGATTACTGCTAGGGCTTCCCTGGTGGCGCAGTGGTTGAGAGTCCACCTGCCGATGCAGGGGACACGGGTTCATGCCCCGGTCTGGGAGGATTCCGCGTGCCGCGGAGCAGCTGGGCCCGTGAGCCATGGCCGCTGAGCCTGTGCGTCCGGAGCCTGTGCTCCACAACGGGAGAGGCCACAACAGTGAGAGGCCCGCGTACCGCAAAAAAAAAAAAAAAAAAAAAAAAAAAAAAGATTACTGCTAGTCACAAAACGCAGACATCTCAAGTTAATGAATTTAGTGCTTTTCTTTGTATCGGAAGGTGCCAGAGTCTGGGCTCATTGAACTCATTCCTTTTATATGCACCTTAGCTATTTGGGCCAGTAGCCTGCTTTTCTCCATCCTGAATTCCCACAGGGTGCACAGTTGTGGGGAGATGCAGTGGCTGCTGACTTGATGGTTGGAGACATCCGTTATTTACTGATATGGCAGGTGACATGCTTTGTCCACACTTCCCTTCTAGGTCAGTGGCTAAGATATGATGCAATGGACAGATACTTTCAAATGTCTTCAGGGGCTTCCCTGGTGGCGCAGTGGTTGAGAGTCCACCTGCCGATGCAGTGAACGCGGGTTCGTGCCCCGGTCTGCAAAGATCGCACATGCCGCGGTGCGGCTGGGCCCGTGAGCAATGGCCGCTGAGCCTGCGCGTCTGGAACCTGTGCTCCGCAACGGGAGAGGCCACAACAGTGAGAGGCCCGCGTATGAAAAAAAAAAAAAAGTCTTCAGTATCTTCAACAATGCATTGATTTTTAAAAAAAAATGTTTTAAACACCTACATTAAGGTACTACACCAGTAGAAATTAAATAAAATTGTAAAGGTGAAAAAAAGAGAGGGGACAAAAATGGGAACTAGAAGTAGTTGGGGAGAGGAAGTGTTATTAGAAAAGAAACTCGGGGCTTCCCCGGTGGCGTGGTGCTTAAGAATCCGCCTGCCAATGCAGGGGACACGGGTTCGAGCCCTGGTCTGGGAAGATCCCACATGCCGCAGAGCAGCTAAGCCCGTGGGCCACAACTGCTGAGCCTGGGCTCTAGAGCCCGCAGGCCACGACTACTGAGCCCACGTGCCACAACTACTGAAGCCCACGTGCCTGGAGCCCTGTGCTCCGCAGCAAGAGAAGCCACCACAATAAGCCCACGCACCACAATGAAGAGTAGCCCCTGCTCGCCGCAGCTAGAGAAAGCCTGCGTGCAGCAACGAAGCCCCAACGCAGCCAAAAATAAAATTAATTAATTAAAAAAAAAGGAAAGAAATTCTTTGGGCAGGGTGTGGGGACAGCCACCAATAACTGCTTCAGTTACCACTAGTGGATTGATGTCCTGGGCCCCATGAGGTTTACACCTATTAGTGAAACCCAACAGGGGGATTTGCTTGGACAAGAAGCAGTAAAACTAAAGCTGCTGTGTCTGTATTGGCAGTAAACTACCCCATGACGCGGATGCCTTCTGATTGAGGTCTGTTACTTTATCGTGTTCCTAAACTGGCTTATTATCAGAAACAGCTGTTATAAAAATCAGATGCCTGAGACTCATTTCAGACCCGATGAATCCAATGTCTGGGCAGCTGGGTTTTGTTTGCTTTTTTTCTTTTTAAGCTCCTCAGTGCTGCTGGATAGCTTGTTTTTTCTTTCCTGAAAATGTTTCAGGAATAGGATTACATTTCTTTTAAGGGATAGTAATTTAAACAAGTTTTGTAAAAAGAGTACCTATGATTTTGATAATATGTCGCCACACTTATTTGCTTTTTTCTTATGACTTAGTTTTCTCTTTGAAGGAGATGCGTTTCCCCTCTTGGTTCTGATCTTTTCATTACAGCTGCAAGTAGGTAGATACTAGAGACGTGGAGAATTGACACGAGCGCCCTGTAGCTCTTCAGTCAACAAATATTGAGTGTCCTGCGGTGAATGTGTAAGACCCAAAGGCCCGGCCAACAACTGGGAGGGTGCAGAAGTGCAGGGATTGACAGTAGAATAAAGAAAGGTAAAGTGGAAAAAACCAGAATGCTGTAGTGGGAGGATTAGGGACCAGATGGTTGCATTTGTTCATTGAACATCCTTGAGCAACAGAGTTATAACCACGAATAATCCGCAACCCCTGGCCCCAGGGAAGCACGGGTCCGAGAAAGGTAACACTTTCAACCGGAACCAACCACTGACACTTCAGTGTGAACTGGGACAAGAGCCCTTTTCCCACAGGTGGGAGAAGAGAGAGCGGGCGGAGCGCGGTGAGGACTGCGTTGGAGCGAAGGAAGGACCGCCCCTTCCCCTCTAACTGATCTAAGGGCCCGCCCCGACCCTGGACCTCAAGGCGAGAACCATCCCGTCATCACAACAGCCTCCTCCCGCCCCTCCCACCCGCTCTCACGTCGCTGTGTCCCGAGAGGGGAGGGGCGGGGCCAGCTCGCCTAGGCCACACTCCCGCGAGAGCGCCCAGTCCCGCGGGCTGCGCACGCGCAGACCCAGCACGCCTGCGCCTCAGGCCCGGGCGCTCTGCCGCGAGCGCTCGGAATGTTTGGCGTTACCAAGGAGCCGCTGGCCCCCCCGGCAAGGCGGGAGGACCAAACCCGACCGAGGTGGCCGCGGCGAGAGCGGCTGCGATGATGTCCAACCCAGTGCATGGCCTGCCCTGTCTCCCGGGCATGTCCTTTAAGGACTCCACGGTGAGGACTTCTCTGCCCAACCCCCTGCCCCCACCCCCGGGCGGCCTCGGAGGGCTTGCAGCTGCTCGAAAGATTGCGTCTCCCTTCTCGTCCGCTCGAGTTTGTCCTCTTTCCCTTCAAACCCGTCCCGCTGCCCCAACCTTGTTCTCTTTTCTCCCTCACCCAGCCTCACCCTCCCTGTCCCATTTTGCCCTCCGCCCATCCCTCTCTAGTTTTTCCACTCCCCCCTGGCAGTGCGTTGGCCTCCCAGCGTTCTTACTTGCTGCTCTCCTCAAGCCTCTGCCTCCTCTAGATCACTGATTTCCCCGCCTTGCTCCCGAGCTCTCCCTCGGTCCTCTCCCTAGCTCATTCTCCCACCGCATACCCTTCTCTGATGAGCTCCACCCTTAAACCCTCCCTCCTAGTCTGGGCCCTTTCCCCCACTCAGCCTCTCTACACCTTCATCCTTATTTCCACAGCCCCATCCCACCCACTCTCCCCAGGCCTATCGTTCCCGCCCGCGTTCTTCCTCTTCTGAATCCTAGACCTAGTAAGCGCCCCCACTCCCAGCTGCATTTCCTGTCTTATTTACCACTTCCACCCATTGGCTTCTTTCTGCCAGGTCCTTTATTGCAGTCTCCTCCCTTCTTACTTATGCGTCTACCACACCTCATCCCTTTTCTACAGTCTGGTCCCACCTTCACCCTGTTCTTGTTTAACCTTCTTTCCCAGTTGTTCTTTCTCCAACAGTTAGGCTTTCAGCACTTGGCCGTCTTCCTCCCAAACCATCCTCAGGTGCTTTGTAGGAGATAATTCCACATAAATTCCCTCCACTACAGTTGATTCGTTGCTGTTTTTTCTTCTCCTAGCCCTTTTCTTTTCGCTTTAACATTTTTATAAAAGATTCCTATTTAGATTTTGTTTCACTCTTCCCCTACTTTGTGTTTTTAGTTGCATCCTGTAGACAAAATTGAAGAGAAAAAAAAAATAGGCTTGTGTTTTTTTTCTCTGACATAGTTTAGCCCTTGACAAAATTATTATTTAATTCTGAAATTTCAGGGTTACTGAAATATATGTTGGAATATCAACATTAAGATTCAGTAGGCCGATAGGCTGATTATCAGAGATGAAACGATAATAATTTATATTTATATAGTTTAATAATTTAAACTATAAGTTCCTCTCCCTGATCATGAAGGTCAGATAAAATACATAGTCAATTTATTTTCTTTGGGAGAATGAATTGAAATTGAATGTTTGGTGAGGGAATTTGGATTCTGAATCTCTTCTTCATAGTTATTCCTGCATTAAGACACAGCATTGTAGATTTTTTGCTTCAGTGGACTTTTCAGTTTTATGAAACTTAAAAATGTTGTAGGCACGTTCCTGCCCTGTGCAGGGACAGCTTACCATTTGCTGTTGGTGAGTGTGGGTTACCCATGGGGCAGGGTTGATTTGATTTGGGATTACAGAGGTGTGGGTTGGAGGTGCCAGGCTCTGAGAACATATATTGCCGTACTACGAGTAAGATGAACTGTGCATTGGACATATTTCAGATTTTAAATACACTGGCCAAGTGTCAGCCAATTTGCCTTATTTTGATATGTGAAAAACATGATCACTATCTTCAGCCCTGAAAGACTAGGTGTGTGTAACTCTCAAGACCTTCAGAAGATGAACCACAGGAACTAAGGTGGGGAGCCTGAGGTGGCCTTGCCTGGGGTGCCCTTGAAGTCCATTGATAAAGGTCGTATAGCTGAGTGATGGTAGAGATGTCTGTCTCAAACGGGAAAAGCAAATGAAGCAGCTGATGTTGCTTCTGTCTTTAGAGGTGGGAGAAGAGGAGCTTGAAGTTACACAGGTTACCCAGTGATGAAGTCAACTCAGCCCATTTTGTTCTGTGTCATTTGTGTTATGTCCTGTCAACTGATATGTGACCCTGAATGTACAACCCATAAAATAAAGTTCACAGTCCATAACTCTTAGCAAAAGAAGTTTACTCTATTGTACCTTTTATGCTAGTACAGATCCTGAGAGATGGTTGGTTGGGCTGCAAAGAAATTAGGTAGGTAAGTCAGTAATTTTTTTCATAAAAAACATTTTATGATTTATGTGTGTATATATATGTATGTGTGTAAATATGATTTTGAAAGCAACATTGCGAAGAACAGAAAAAGGAAAAAAATTTCCATAAAATTAACATAATCTCTAATTTTCCCTTCCACTTTTTTCCAACTTTATTGAGATATAATTGACGTATAAATTTAAAGTGTGCAACCTGTTGATTTGATATGCTTGTATTTTGCAAAATGATCACCACCATAGCATTAGCTAACACCTCCATCCAGTCATATAATTACCATTTCCTTTTTGTGATGAGAACATTTAAGATCTACTCTCTTAACAACTTTCAAGTATATAATACACCATTGTTAGCTATAATCATCATGCTGTACATTAGATCCTCAGAATGATTTCATTTTATAACTGAATAAACTGGAAGTTTGTATCCTTTGACCACTCTCTCCCCATTTCTTCTACCTCCACCCCCTGGTAACCACCACTCTACTCTCTGTTTCTATGAGTTTGGATTTTTTAGATTCCACATATAAATGATATCATGCATACAGTATTTGTCTTTCTCTTGCTGAAGTTTTTCACTTGACATAATGCCCTCAAGTTTCATCCAAGTTGTCAGAAATGGTAGGATTTCCTTCTTTCTCATGGCTGCATACTATTTCATTGTATATACATGTATAAATATGTATATACACATTCATACACACATATATGTCATATCTTTATCCATTGCTTGAAACAGATTGTTTCCATAACTTGGCTATTATGAATAATGCTGTATTGAATAAGGAGGTGCAGGTATCTCTTCAAGATCGTCTTTTCATTACCTTTGGATATATACCCAGAAATGAGATTGCTGGATTGTATGGTAGTTCTGTTTTTAATTTTTTGAGGAACCTCCACACGGTTTTCCATAATGGCTGTACCAATTTACATTCCCACAAGGGTTTTTTTCTCCACATCCTTTTCAACAGTTGTTAGCTCTTGTCTTTTTGATGATAGCCATCCTAGCAGGTGTGAGATGTTATCTGATTGTGGTTTTAATTGGCATTTCCTTGATGATTAGTGATGTCAAGCACCTTTTCACATACCTCTTGGCCATTTGTATGTCTTCTTTTGGAAAAATATCTATTCAGTTCCTCCACCCATTTTTTTTTTCCTCTGCCCATTTTTTAACCAGACTTTGTTTATTTGGATTGTTTTTGTTTTGCTATTGGGTTGTATGAGTTCTTTATATATTGGATATTAACCCCTTATTAGATACATGATCTGCACATTTTCCTCCCATTCTGTAGGTTGCCTTTTCATTTTGTTGATGGTTTCTTTTGCTGTGCAGAAGCTTTTTAGTTTAATGTATCCCATTTATTTATTTATTTTTGCTTTTGTTTCTTATGCTTTTGTTGTCAGATCCAAAAAATCATTGCCTAGAACAATGTCAAGGAGCTTTCCTATGTTTTCTTCTAGGAGTTTTACAGTTTCAGGTCTTATGTTTAAGTCTAATCCATTTTGAATTAATTTTTGTGAGTGGTGTAAGATAGGGATCCAGTTTCATTCTTCTGCATGTGGTTATCCAGTTTTCCCAACACCATTTATTGAAGAGACTATCCTTTTTTCATTGTGTATTCTTGGCTTTCTTGCCAAAGATTAGTTGACTGTATATGTGAGGGTTCATTTCTGGGCTCTACATTCTGTTCCATTGGTCTATGTGTCTATTTTTCTGCCAATACATATTGTTTTGATTACTGTAGTTTTGTAGTATAGTTTGAAATCAGGATGCCTCCAACTTTGTTGTTCTTTCTCAGGATTGCTTGGCTATTAAGAGTCTTTTGTGGCTCCATAAAAATTTTAGGATTTTTTTTTTCTATTTTTGTGAAAAATGCCATTGGAATTTTGATACTGATTGCATTGACTCTTAGATGGCTTCGGGTAGTATGGACATTTTAGTAATATTAATTCTTCCAAAACATGAATATGCGTTTCTTTTCATTTATTTGTGTTATCTTCAGTTTCTTTCATCAAAAGCTTGTAGTTTTCAGTGTACAGGCCTTTCACCTCCTTGGTTAAATTTATTCCTAAGTATTTTATTGTTTTTGATGCTATCATAAATGAGATTGTTTTCTTAATTTCTCTTTCAGGTAGTTCACTGTTGGTGTGTAGAAACACAGCTGATTTTTTGTATGTTGATTTCTGTATCCTGGAATTTTACTGAATTTGTTGACTCGTTCTAACAGTTTTTTGGTGGAGTCATTAAGGTTTATAAGTATAAGATCATATCATCTGCAAACAAAGACAGTTTTACTTCTTCCTTTCCTATTTGGATGCCATTTATTTCTTTTTCTTGCTTGATTGCTCTAACAAGGACTTCCAGTACTATGTTGAATAGTAATGGTGAGAGTAGGCATTCTTGTCTTGTTACTGATCTTAGAGGAAAAGCTTTCCACCTTTCACCTTTGAGTATGATGTTAGTTGTAGGTTTGTCATCTATGGACTTTATTGTGTTGAGGTATGTTCCTTCTATACCCAATTTTTTGAGCATTTTTATCATGAAAGGATATTGTATTTTGCCAAATGCATTTTCTGCATCTGTTGAGATGATCATGTGATTTTTATCTTTCATTCTGTTGATGTGATGTGTCACATTTATTTATTTGCACATGTTAAACCATCCTTGCATCTCAGAAATCAGTCCCACTTGACCATGGTGTGTGACTCTTT
This sequence comes from Leucopleurus acutus, assembly GCF_964270905.1. NCBI lineage: Eukaryota > Metazoa > Chordata > Mammalia > Artiodactyla > Delphinidae > Leucopleurus > Leucopleurus acutus. The sequence continues at coordinate 79,962,904 of NC_139153.1, forward strand.
TAATGTGCTGTTGAATTTGGTTTGCTGGTATTTTGTTGAGGATTTTTACATCTGTGTTCATCAGAGATATTGGTCTGTAATTTTCTTGTAGTTTCCTTATCTGGCTTTGGTATCAGGGTAATGCTAGTTTTATAAAATGAGTTTGGGAGTGTTCCCTCCTCTTCAGTTTTTTGGAAGCATTTGAGAAGGACTGGCATTAATTCTGCTTTAAATGTTTGGTAGAATTCACCAGTGAAACCACCTGGTCCCAAGCTTTTCTCTATTTGGAGGTTTTTGATTACTGATTCAGTTTCCTTGTTATTGGTCTGTTCAGATTTTCTATTTCTTCATGATTCAATCTTGCTAGGTTTACATTTCTAGGAATTTATCGATTTCTTCTAGGTTATCCAGTTTGTTGGCATGTAATTATTCATAGTAGACTCTCATGCTTCTTTGTATTTCTATACTACCAGTTATAATGTCTCCCTTTTCATTTCTGATTTTATTTGAGTCCTCTCTCTTTTTTCTTAATCAGTTAGCTAAAGGTTTGTCAATTTTGTTTGTCTTTTCAAAAAAACAGCTTAGTTTCTTTGATCATTTCTATTGTTTTTCTAGTGTCTATTTCATTTATTTCTGCTCTGATCTTTATTATTTCCTTTCTTCTGCTGACTTCGGGCTTAGTTCTTCTTTTTCTAGTTTCTTGAGGTATAAAGCGAAGTGGTTTATTTGAGATCTTATTTCTCAATGCAGGCATATATCATTATAAACTTAAACCTGCTCTTGCAGCATCCTGTAGATTTTCATTTTTGTGCTTCCATTTTCATCTGTTCAAGATTTTTTAAATTTCCCTTTGATTTCTTTGACTCATTGGTTGTTCAGGAGTGTGTTTTTTAATTTTCACATATTTGTGAATTTTCCAGCTTTCCTCCACTTACTGATTTCTAGTTTCATGCCATTGTAATTGGAAAAGACACTTGGTATGATTTCAGTCTTCTTAAATTGCTGAGACTTATTTTGTGGCCTATCATATCTATACTGGAGAATGTTTTGCACATGCTTGAGAATAAAGAGTACTGCTGTTGAATGGATTGTTCTGTATGTGTGTGTTAGGTCTCTGATCTAATGTATGGTTCAAGTGCAGTGTTTTCCTTGTTGATTTTTTTTATCTGGCTGATCTGTCCATTGTTGAGAGTGGGGTATTGAAGTCCCTTGCTATAATTGTTTTGTTGTCTATTTCGCCCTTCAGATCAACCGTATTTGTTCACATAAAAATCTACCCTTTTACTCCCCGCCCCTTATTTTTTTGATGTCACCATTTACATCTTTTTGTATTGTGTATCCATTAACAAATTGTTGAAGCTAGGGTTAAGTGGTCTTTATAGTAAAGTAGATAACACATCACCATGTTACAGTATTAGGGTGTCTCCGTTTACCTTTACCAGTGTGTTGTATAGTTTCATGTTACTAATAAACACCTTTTTGTTTCAGCTCAAAGAACTCTTTTCAGCATTTCATGTAAGGCAAACTTAGTGGTGACGAAGTCCTTTAGCTTATACTTATTAGGAAAAGTCTTTATCTTGCCTTCATTTCTGAAGGACAACTTTTCTGGGTAAAGTACTCTTGGTTGGCAGTTTTTTTCTTCATCGCTTTCTAGAGGCCTAAGCTGGCTGCCTGTGTGGTTCCTGGGCTCTGCTGGGGACAGGGGAGAGGAGGGAGCCAGGAGGGACTCAGGTGGTGGCCTGGGCAACCCTGAATGCCTGTGGGACAAAAGCTGGTGAAGTCTGCAGGGGCTACATGGCAGCTGCAGCTATGCTGGCTGTTGGCTGTGGGTCAAAATCTGCTGTTTGTCTGCCAAGCAGGTCTCTGTGAACCACAGTGGCTCCCACTGAATGGGTGCTGCCAGTAGCCCCTACCTTTTTCTTCCTTGTTCCTAACTGGCTCTGTACACTTCTACTTCACTAGTCTGTGGGGTGAAACTGAGGTGGGACCTTCATGCAGTGTCTCCAAACGACTGGAGAGCTGACTGCCCACCCTGCTTTTCCTTTCCTGGTTGAGGGGAAGTTGCCTCCTGGGGCTGAACAGTGCTGGCTTGGGGGATGGGATGATGCAGAGAAAATGGGTTGTCTTCCTTCTCTTGCTGTGTGAATATCCTCAGTTTTTTGTTTTACTGTGTTGCTGAAACCTCCTGAATGGACTCTGGACCTCTTCCAGAGGTGTTCATGGACAGCTGTCCAACCACTGATCTTTGTGGAGGGATGGGGAGGCTGGGTATCCTATGCCACTGTTTTGGTCTCCTCTGCCTTCAAAAATATTTCCTTTCCACTTTTTTTCTGTAATCTTTTGTTTTTTCCATTTACCAATAAAAATGTGTTGATTGTAAAAAAAAAAAAAAGAAACCATAATTCAGAAATGTATAGTACAGACAGAGAACATTCTCCAAGTCTAGCCTTTTTTGTGCACGTGTTTGCATGCTTATAATTAATATGCATATAATTTTGTAAGCTGCTTTTTTGGACTTATTAAATCATAAATATTTTTCCCAGATTACCACATGGTCTTTAATGGCTGCATAATAACCCGTTAGGTGAGCTTTCCATCAGTTACTCATGCTTGTCTTTTAGATTGTTTCCCATGGCGTGTTTTACTATTGTAATTATAACTATTATAATTTACTATTATAATTATAACTATTGAACATTATAATGGTCAGCCTTAGGCATATTGTTCTTTCCTGTAATTTTGGGTTATATCCTTAAAGGATTGGGGGTGGAATTATTGAGTTCAAGTCTGTTCAGTTTAAGTCTGTAATATCCATTTGCTTTCCAAAAAGTTATATGAATATATTAGCATCACTGTAGCAAGAGGGCCATTGTTTCATTTCAGGTAAAAATTCATTTCACAGAACTAGATCTTCTCAGTTCCATGGTTTATGACCACCAGATAAAATGAAAAACATGGGAAGACTAGTACAAAATTAGGAGTATACGTGAGATAATATTTTAGCCTTTTGTGGAAAGTGAGCTGGTAATTAAATTGGACTTTCAGCAGCAGGACTTTAAGTTTTATTTTAAGCTCAGGCTGCTGCATCCCTCCTCCTTTCTGGCCGAGTGTTTTAGCTTAAAATACAAGAACCTTCTAAAGTAGGTAAACTTTTTGATGTAAGGTTTGTGGATGTTTATAAACAAAGGTTGAAGTTATATTTTTGAAAGTTAGCTTTTTTACCCAACAAATATTTATAATATAAAGACACACTTCGTTTTTTTCTTCAGAAAACAGCATTTCCTAGAAGCCAGACGCTTGGCTATAGGAATGGCTATGCAGTTGTTCGACATCCAACAGTTGGGATCAGCGGAGACCGGCTCCAGGTCAGCCAGCTGTCTCAGGCTGAGCTGGACAAGCTGGCCAGCAAGGCACCAGTCCTCACGTACAGCCAGCCCAAGCAGGCCCCGCGCGCAGAATTCATTCCTGCCTATGTGGCTTTCGACAAAAAGGTATCATCTGGGATGGAAGGGTACCCCTTGAATTCAAATCTCTGAGAGCCAACTGTTTGCAGAAAAGTCAACAGTAAACCACAGCCTTTCCAGATACTCTGAGGAGAAAATTGTTCAAATGCCTCAACCCTTAGTCATAGACAGCTGAACTCAGGATTGAAAGACCCTTTCTTTACTCAGGAAGCCGATTACAGAAAATAATTCCCTGTAGACGTCACTGAAATATTTTCTAAATACAGTTTAAAAAAGTTGGATGAGTTCTGAATTCTTGAGTTCATATTGCTATGTTTACCTGTTCTGTGTTTTCTACTTTTTAAAAATCCTGTATTCTGTAGTAATGACAAATCCTTAATCTCTGTGTAGTGCAGAGTGTCATCGTGACAATGACTTCATCTGTTGTTGGTTTTCTCCAGGCTGTCTCCATAAGTTTTGTTTTTCAGGGAACATTTCAGATTTGGCATAATATAACCAAAGGGTAGTATAACATTTTTGTTTGTGTCTTATTTACCCTTATGCTTTTGTAATGTGAGTTACTTTATTTCCGTCTGTTAACATTTCCACAGCATCCTTGATTTTCCTTGTCACTGAGCTTCCTCTTTTCACTAAGGTGAGCTTGTCCTAACCCTAGCCATGCAGCAGAATTACTGGTGGGACTTTTAAGAAACTTGAATGTTGCCCCAGCCCTCACTGATTCTAATTTCTAGATGATTTTTGTGTATAACTGGCTGTGAGAACTACTGACTAGTTTTTATAAGTTAGCTTTCTTCATTTACTCCTAGCCTATCTTATTTCTCTCTTTTTTTGGTCTTACATTTCATTTTATTATTTTTGTTAAATGTCTATACCATTTTCATCCAGCTGGCCAATCTTTATTAATAAATAAAAATTTATTAATAAAGGTATTTTGTACCTTCCAGCCTCTGTTGAAGCTAGAGGCTGGAAGGTACAAAATAATCTAGTGGTGAAAATATGCCATTTACATTAATAATCACTTAATTAAAAATTTTTTTAATGTATCAGACATAATCTATATAATCTCCCCTTCCCCATCTCAACTAACTCATTTGATACAAACACGTTGACATGTCCACTTATAGGCTGAACCTAAACATCCATATCAATGATATGATTGGGTATTTCTTTACCTTTTTCTTGTTTCTCTTGTTTATTTACAGCTGTGACAGGCACTGCAAAACCAGTAGAAAAGGGAAAGGGGGGAAAATACAAGAGAGGAGTGGGATAGGCATTTAACAGTTTATCAAGATACAAATGGTTAGGTTCAGTTTTTACTGAAAACAATCGCAAATAACTATCGTAAACTAGAACGTGATAAAGTATTAATGAGGGACTTCCCTGATGGTCCAGTGGTTAAGACTTTGCCTTCCAATGCAGGGGGTGCAGGTTCGACCCCTGGTCGGGGAGCTAAGATCCCACATGCCTCGCGACCAAAAAACCAAAACATACAGAAGCAATATTGTAACAAATTCAGTAAAGACTTAAGAAAAAAAGTATTAATGAAATTCAAAGAGGGAGAATTGTGCCAGAATAGGAAATAAGCTTCTCAGTTTTTGTCTTTCTGTGTAATTTTATGCTAATTGTCATTACTTAATTTATACTTTTAAAATATTATTTGTAATTCATTTCTTTAAAGATAGTGCTCTTGAATATTTACATTTTTGTTTTCCTATTCGTTTTACTTGGATCATCACCATTTTCTATAAATGATTCTTACCATAGATAATGAGGTAGAGTAGTTAAATGCATGGTTTTGAAACTAGGAATTTTTTTTGTGATAAGAAAACTATGGGTTTTCTGAATTAGATCAGAGTTTAAATTTTTTGGTAATACCCAGAAGTCCACATACTAGCCAACATATTTGTCCATGTTTTGGACATTCTTTGTACCGTTCCTCATCCTTAGAATGTAAGTATTTCTTACATAGATTATAAAGACCAGGATATCTCCAAGGAGTGCCTGCATCTTTCTCTTTTGCTCCCGTACGGTTCTCGTCATCATCACCCACTGTATCCATTTCCCAGGCTAACTTCCCACTCTGTGTTCCTGGTGTTCTTCTTTCATCCTCTTCATCTTTAACTTCCATCCTGCTGCCATTTCAAACACTCAGGTGAGTATTTCTCTACCTAGGGTCATACCATCCTGTCTTAAGAAACCTTCTTTCTACTTGTAACCCTTTAAGCAACTTTTTTCCTCACTTGATTGTCATTTCACTTAGAAGCTGACTTCTTCACCCTCGAGCCCCAAACTACTTTTTCTTAGTAGCCAGTGTTGTTTTACTTGTCAGATCTGGAGAGGTTTTCTTTACCAGCATTCTCTTTTACCTGTTTACAACATCTGCCATTGCTGACCCCCTTTCCTCTTTGAAACTCTGCTTTTCTTTTGCTACCAGGACTCTTCACTCTCCTGGTTTTCTTCTATCTCTCTCAATGCTCCTGCTCTGGCCTTCCTTCCTCCTCTCATTTATTAACGGTAAGTGTTTTCAAGGTTCTGTTCTCATTCCTTATTCTGTATTGTTGAGAGATTTCACCCACTTTTGTGTTTTCAGCTGTCATCTCAAGGTAGACAACTATCAATGTTTATTTCCAATTCTGACCTTATTGAAACTCCAGACCTGCCGCGGAATCTCTTAACCTGATGAGCTGTTGGCACCTCAGGGTCTGTGTGTCTGTAGCTCAGCTCATCACCTTTTCCCACAAATGTGCTCTTTCTGTGTTCCCCTCGGTAATCCAAGCTTGAAGAGCTTGAAACCTGAGCCGCGTTTGGCTCTTTCTTGCTTCACTCCCCACATTCAGTGATTTGCCGAGTCGAGTATCTCTCACTTCCCTTTCCTCTCCCGCTATCTTAGTTCAGACAAGCAGCGTGTTAACAGCTAACATGTCGTTAACTGTTGTATTAGTCTCATGTTTTTTATGCTCATAACAGGTCTACTGCTTGCTTTATTCCCCAAAGCACAGCTCTGATGATATCACTTCTCTGGGGGGACATTACCACTACCCAGCTGCTCTAGCCCCCAGTTGAAAGTCATCCTTTTTAAAAAATTTTTTTAATTTTATTTTTTTAATTGAAGTATAGTTGATTTACAATGTGTGTTTCAGGTGTACAGCAAAGTGGTTCAGTTATACATATATATATATATCTATTCTTTTTCAGATTCTTTTCCCTCATTATTATAAGGTTATTATACAAAATATTGAGTATAGTTCCCTGAGTTATACAGTGGGTCCTTGTTGATTATTTATTTCACATGTAGCAGTATGTATCTGTTAATCCCAAACTCCTAATTTATCCCCCACTTCCTGAAAGTCATCCTTGACTCTTCTTTTCCCTCAAAACCCACATCCAATCTTATCATCAAGCTCTGTCATTTCTGTCTCTAAAATATATAACTAATCCATTTACATATTTCCAACTCCACTATTAACATTAATTCATTTTCCACAGAACAACCAGGCCTGTCTTTTAAAAATAAATATCAGAACATGTCACGTACTGACCAAAATACTTCTCCACGGCTTTCTCATCATATATACAACTGTACAGGTTCCCTGCAGTCACCACGAGACCTGGCCCTCCCTGCTGTTTCTGCAGCTTTTTCCTGGGCCTCTCTTTTCCTCACCCACTGTGTTTCAGTCACACTAGATTTATTTTCCTTATTTTCTTGAGATTGTAATACACCACCCCAGGACCTTTGCATGTGCTGTTCCTGGAATAGCTTTCCCTCTGCTCTTAAGCAGCTGACTCCATCTCATCCTTCAGTGTGACTTACTATGAAGCTTTTTCTGGCCATTATGCTAAGGTGGTCCCTCCGTATTTTTCTCTATCATTTTTTTGTTTCCTTCACACTAGTGTATTACAGTTTGTGTTGCTGATTTGTTTAGTGTTTATCTGTCCTACTTGAGTGTATACTTCATTAGCGCAAGGACTCATCTGGTCTATTCTGTGATTGGTACTCAGTAAATATTAGTTGAAAAAAATGAGATGAATCATTATTTAAGAAATAAAATTAACATATTAGTGTCACTGCTGAAAATTGGCAAGCTGAGCATGCAATGCACAGATATAATAAACTAAAAAATAATTTTAAAAGTGTACCTAGGCTTTTATAATTGTATGTGATATGAAAATATTCAGCATCTTCCCCATCAATTTGACATCATTGCGAATAGTTCCAAGTTTCTTGGGGCATTCTGAGCACTTCCTGGGAGTTAGGAGACTTGGATTCTAATTCTGGGTGTTGTGTTGGCACCTTGAGGACTCTCAGTATTTAGTGTCCTCATCTATATAATTAGTTAGAATACATGTAGGAATCTATCCAGCTGTAAAATTCCATGAAAAATAAATTTTTAAACACAGTATCTAAATATTACTTTTTCCTTCCTTTTTACATAATATATTTCCTTCTTATTCTACCTGGGAAAGCTAATGTTATCTTAACTACTTGCTAAACAGTTTTCCTAGATTAACTCTTTCCTAGTCATTTCTTTCTGGGTGGAGCACAGAACTCTTAATTCTGTTCTTAATAAGTAGCTAAGTGCCTTTTTGATTAACAGTCAAATAAATAAGTACATTCAGGGTTAGAGTATTTCTTCCTGAGTCTTCACATGTTGGTCTGGCTCTCTGTAATATGACTTACGTGGTGAAAACATGTAGTTTTAGCCATACGTATAGATCATATGCCAGAGGAAACTCAAGTACTTTATTGCACAAACTGATTCATATTAAAAAATCAGAGATAAATGTACAGACAGAAAAAAACTTCTAGGGTTTTTTTTTTTTAATGGGTAAAATTTTTTACCACTTACAGTTTATGTCAGACAACAAACTCCCAAATAACCGAGAACATAATTTAGTGCCCTAGTTAACTGAATAGTCAGTTTCTTCAATAAATGCCAAATATACCATATATACATAATCAGTTACTTCTTTTCCCTGCACAATTTGAATGTACTAGAATGAATATAAAGCGAACACTTTTACTGTGCATTAATTTTGCATTATTTAATTTTTCTTTGCTTCAAAAGGAATGTTTTGGATTTTACAAAGTGATCATGTGGTCACAATTCACTACTGTAAATGTACAAAGATAGGAGATTAGGATTCACTTGTACTGATCACATGGCATAAGTCTATAAGGTTTGTTTTTAAATAACTCATTATCATTAACATTTTAAAAAACAGAATGCAAAAAATTCTGATTATTTGAGCCTTTAAAATGTGTGTGTATCTTTTCCCAGCCTCCCATTCTGAGTCCGGGTTCCTGTTGCCAAAGGTATTTTCATCCCCTTCATCTTAGAAAACAGATGGCATAGGAAACTGGAGGTGCCCCAGGCTTCAATCTTTCGTTTTCTTCTTTGTCTATGCTCACTACTTTGGTCCAGACTCATGCCTTGAAATGTCCTTTACACAAGCAGTCCCCAACCTTTTTGGCACCTCAGACCGGTTTCGTGGAAGACGGTTTTTCCACGGACCCCGGGGAGAGGGGCGGGTAAAGGTTTTGGGATGATTCAAGCGCATTACACTTACTGTGCACTTTATTTCTATTATTATTATATTGTAATATATAATGAAATAATTCTGCTGACAGGAGGTGGAGCTCAGGTGGTAACGCAATCGATGGGGAGCAGCTGTAAATACGGATGAAGTTTCAGTTGCCCGCCAGCCACCCATGTCCTGCTGTGCGGCCCGGGGGTTGGACCCCTGCTTTACACAGTGAATTGTGTCCTGAATTCTACATGTAACTGCCTATCTGACATCTCCTCTTGAATGTTCAATGGATATCTGAAACTAAACGTGTTCAAAACCGAACCCCTAATTTTGTTTCCCACCCCCCCAAACCTGCTCCACTGCATTCTGCTCTGTATCAGATTGATAGCAGTTCCATTTTCTCGGTTGCTCAGGTCAGAATGTTGAGTCATCCTGATTCTCCTCTAATACTGACTTCTTTCCCAAAACCCAGCCCTGCGTCTCAGGTTGCCTCCTGCCACAGTAACTGTGCATGCTGAATTCAGGAAGTCTAAAATCCAGCTCACCGTCTGCTCTACAGAGTTATCTTCTCAGGTAAATCTGTGTAAGCCTGTGGCTCAGGTACAGACCATTTCGTACGTGAATTACTGATCATGTCCCCTTTCAATTCTTTGCAACTGTTGTAAAATGTTACTTTAAAAGGATCTTTGTCTTTTGCTTTTACCATATGATTTTTCTCCTTTAAACATTCCATTACATTCATCCATCTCATCTTTTTATTAGGAGTTTTAAGGTCTTGACTCCATTATATTCATATTTCTCCTATGCAACTGCCCGTTCTCTTTTGCTTTTTATCTTGTTCTTCCACAGCAGACATTATACATTATCTCATCTTCCCATCCATTGAACCATAATTGTCTTCACTAAAGAGTCTCCTTGGTTTGTTCCTCTTACTCTAGTAGAGGTTTGGGTTAACACTCTTGCCTCCCTGAAGCATCATTCTAATACGTTCTTGCCCTGAAAAGAAGTATTAAAAATAGAATTATAGACATTTAAAAATCCCAACGCATGTCAACATGAGCTTTTTTTTTTTTTTGGCCACGCCGCGCCACTTGTAGGATCTTAGTGCACAGACCAGGGCTCGAACCGGCGTCCTTGTCAGTGAAAGCACAGAGTCCTAACCACTGGACCACCAGGGAATTCCCAACATAAGCTTTTTATATTATTTTTAAGTGTTTTTTCAAATGTACAGTAGATGTGTCATTTTGACTTTACACTGATGCTGATGCTTCCAGAGGACCTAGGATTTGCTTCATCTAGGATAGATGTTTCTGAGCACAATGAGGGTATTGACATGCCACCCAAGAGTCTGTGGTGGATTGTTGATTTGAGAGTCATTCATACAAAGTCTCTAAGAATGAATATGTCATTAATGTGCATCTACAAGGGACTGCACTCCTAAAGAAACGGACTGGAGACTTCATTTTCATTTTGAAACCAAAAGTCATAGTCTCTTATTCTTTCTGGAAATTCTAAGAGGGATTTTTGACATTGCAGTAAAGCTAGTAGAGTTAAGATCTTTAAGCCATCTTGTCAAGGAACGTGTTAATAAACAGTCTACACATAGTTTGAATATTTAGAGCAGAGGCCAGCAGGCTTTTTCTGTGAAGAGCCAAATAATAAATATTTTGGGCTTTGCAGCTGTCTTTGTCTGTTCGAGCTGCCATAATAAAATACAGACAAACAGGTGACTTAAACAATAGAAATTAATTTTCTCAAAGTTCTGGAGGCTTCAAGTCCAAGATCAGGACTCCTGCTAATTTGGTTTCTGGTGAAGTCTCTCTTCCTGGCTTCCAGAGAGATGCGTTCTTGCTGTGTCCTCACGTGGCCGTTCCTCAGTGCCTGTGGGCTAACAGCGGGGAGCTCTCTTCCTCTTCTTACAAAGCCACCGGTTCTGTCGGATTAGGGCCCCACCCTTAGGGCTCATTTAATCCGAATTACCTCCTAAAGACCCTATTTCCAAATACAGTCACGTTGGGGGTTAGGGTTCCAACATATGAGTATTGTGGGGGTGGGAGACAGTTCAGTCCATAGCAGCAGCCCAGCTACTCAGCTCTGCCCTCGTAATGGGAAAGCAACCATTAGCAATTACGTGTTAATTATTTCGTATAATTTCCATGTGTTTTGAAATTTTATTCTTCTTTTGATTTTTCAACAATTTAAATATGAAAACATTCTTAGCTCGCAGGTTATACAAAAACAGGTGGCAGGGGTAGGTTTGTCCCATGATCATAGTTTGGCAGCCCTTGACTTAGAAGATGGGAGTGATGAGTATTCGAATCTCCCTGAGTGGTTCTTGGCACAGGAAGGTACTTGGTATTTTTGGATGAGACACTAATACACCATTTTTCCCTCCTTTTTGTATTACAGGTGCTGAAATTTGATGCCTATTTCCAAGAAGATGTTCCTCTGTCAACTGAGGAACATTACAGGATCCGCCAAGTGAACATTTACTACCATCTGGAAGATGACAGCATGTCTGTCATAGAGCCTGTTGTGGAAAACTCCGGGATCCCTCAAGGCAAGTTAATCAAACGGCAGCGCCTAGCCAAGAATGACCGGGGAGACCATTACCATTGGAAAGACCTAAACCGAGGAATAAACATCACAATTTATGGCAGAACTTTCCGCATTGTTGACTGTGACAAGTTCACACAGGTATAGTATATGTTTTTGGAAGCTGTGGTGCTTAGGCATTATTCTAATCTACGGAAGGATGCATGTCACTTGTTTAGGGTAAGAGGAGGGCACTGATCATCTGTCCTGAGTGGATTATCGTGTAGGTTAATTTGGCATTTGTCTATGTCCTATGTGCCATCGCTATGTAGTGACATCATTTTTTTCAAAATGATATTGCTACATATCCATTCAAATAAAGTTAAATTCCCTTCACAGCTGAATCATTTGATAAGAAATCAGTTCACATGCCAGTTCAGATAGAGAATAGGGGAGCTAGTTCCCTTGATGGGGTAGAAATATGGAAGAGGCACTGGGCAATTTAGCTGAAGTTTGGGTTTACAAAAATAGCACTACCACTATTAGCAGATATGAGCCTAAAATTTTTTGTACAATTCGTATTTTTTCCGTAACTCATACTTGCTTTGTTCTAGGGAAACTTGCTATCTAAAGAATTCCTGGAATAAAAACATTTTTAAAGGAAAACACTTTTTTATAGTGAGAAAAATCCTCCATTTCTCTATTTCATAAATATGGATTTTTTGATAACTTATACTTAATTGTAGAGAGAGAGAGAGGAAGAAGCGAGCGAGAGAGAGCACTTTCTTTAGCACAAAGTGTAGGTATTAGGAAATCAATTCCAAATTTGTTTCACTTAAAATAAATTTTAGTAGCAAAAATATAGTTCCTGAATTTTTTATGCCTTTAATCCCATGTGACCTAATGCCAAATGTGATTAATTTTTACCATGCACTGAGCTCCTGTGAGTTCACTCATTTATTTTTTTCATTTAGTAATTTATTTAGCAAATGCTTACTGAGTGCCTGCTGTGTGCCAGGCACTGTTCTAGGTGCCAGGTATAAGTATTTGCCCTTATGGAGGTTATTACATTCTGGTTGGAGGAGACAAATAATAAGCAAACAAATGTATAATATGTCAGATGCTGCTAAGAGCTATGGAAGGAACTAAAGAGAGTAAAGGAGGTGGGAGTTGGAGGGGGCACGATATGTAAAGGCTGGGCAGGGAGGGCCTCACTGATGAGATGATGCAGGGACAGGACCTCAGGGCAGTGAGGAAAGGAGCCATGGCATCCTTGGCTTGTCGCCCCAGAGCTGCCGAGAAAACCATATAGAAGGTGGAGGTGCCAGACCATCTTGGAGATACTGTCCCCTTCAAATGTGTTCTGATCTCTTATTTTTTAGGTTTTGAAGTTCTTTTTATCATAGGCAGTTCCAGAATTGTGCCGACAGTGAAAAATTATGAAATGTATAAATTTAAGGTATTACAATTGTTTTTACAATTGTGTCTTTACAGACAGTTTGAACATTTGCAAGTTGATCACTGAGCCATTGATCTAAGCCAGTTACAGTCAGTTCTCATTATTAATGGTAGTTATGTTCAGTGCAGTCGCCACCAACACTGAGTTAGCAAATACTGAACCATTGCTCCTAAGAGAAATACAGAGTTAGGTTCCTACGAGCCTCTGGTCAAAATGTTACCTTGTTCTGTGTGTTCTTTATGTTTACAGACGCCATATTTAAAATATATTGTTGATTCATTAACATTGAGGTCATGGCCCAAGCACTGTAAGTCATGCCTGAATGAAGCTTAGCTGACACTTGTATTTTTTCCTTAAGATACATCACAGCTGCCTTTTTTTCTGTGGTAAAATATACATAACCTGAAATTTAGCACCTTAACCATTTTTAGATGTACAGTTCAGTGGCACTGAGTACATATCACAGTCTTCTTGTACTGAGAACAGAAAACAGCGCTGCTCTTTGGGGGCTACTTCAGACAGCAAAATCACCAACAGAAAGCACTTAAGTGAGAAAAAGTGGCTCCAAGTAGACCATGAAAAGGACACTTTTTCACCAGGAAAGCTGAAAACAAGAAGGCAGAACTTCACGTTGTTCAGCCTCAGCTGGCAACTCAGAATTTTCACTGCTCTGTGCACAGCTGCAAAGGACCACAAAAGCGCCACAAGGGTTGATTACAAATGAGTTTTAGCAAGCGGACAAATTTGTAAATGCAGAAATTTGTGAATAATGGGGATCAGCTGTATTTTAATTACTAATGATAGACAAGAGCTGAGTATTTCAGGCACTGATGATTAGATTGAATTATGTTTTCAATAACTGATGTTAGGTTACAAGTTGGCTTCTATAACAGTTTGAGATTTGTTCACATCTTATCTAATTTGATGGTTTTCACTACAGCTGGACCTATGAGTGGATAAGGAGGAGACTGGCTTTATAGTGTGATTTGGACAAGGAACCACCTCCATTCACACATATCATCATCACCATCCCTTCTCACGCCCCTACTCATGGCTCCACATAAATGGTCCTATAGACAGAATGAACTGAACACATTAAAAAATAGAGCTCCAGAACTCAGCTAGAATTTATTATTTTCACTAAAGTATTACTGCTGGTGTCACAGATGTGAATCCTACTCCACAGATACAGGTGCACAAGAAATGTTATTTTGTTTTTTAAAAGTAACTTAAGACCTAATTGAGCCCCAGTCAAACTGACCTGGTGTTTCTGTTCGCCCTCAGCTTTGCCAAAGATTCTAAGCCCTAAGGATAGCAAGTAAGCAGCAGCACTCGCAGACCCAAAGGGGTTATCTATGCAGGGTCCCTAGGTTGTCCAGTGACCAAGGGCACCTCCCTGAAGCTTGGTGCTGAGTAAGAGACTGGACTCTGAGCACCTGTGCTGACTGGCTGCACCTGTTCTCCGAGCGTCCCTGCAGAGACCTGGGGAGTCTTGCTCTTCTAAGGCCCACCAACCTGTGTCTGTTTTCCAGTCTGGGGGAATCTCCCTCTTTCTGTCTTCTTGCCCTCAAAGACATTCCCTTCTCTCCCCTCGTCCTGGGACATCTTAGAATAATCACTTCAAAGAGTTTAGGCTTTTTCTAAGAGACAGGAAGAACAGTCAACTTCAGGAAGCTTCTACATTCCTCCCGAAATCCCTAAAGTAAGGTTAACAAAGGGCCTGGTTATCAGTTGTAAGCAACAAAAAGGAGTAAAACACCCATTAAATTTCTCAGTCAATAATCCTGCTACACTAGTAGACCATCTCAAGGGAGGGGAGAATTTTATTGTCATCTGCAGTTCAGTACTTTTAGTAGATGTTGAGATCATAATATTTTAATATTGAAAGGATATTGGGGGGACTTCCCTGGTGGTACAGTGGTTAGGAATCTGCCTGCCAACGCAGGGGACACAGGTTCGAGCCCTGGTCCGGGAAGATCCCACGTGCTACGGAGCATCTAAGCCTGTGTGCCCCAGCTACTGAGCCTGCACTCTAGAGCCTGTGAGCCACAACTACTGAGCCCGCCTGCCCCTGCCACAACTACTGAAGCCCACGCACCTAGAGCCCGTGCTCCACAACAAGAGAAGCCACTGCAGTGAGAAGCCCGCGCACCACAATGAAGAGTAACCCCTGCTCGTCACAACTAGAGAAAGCCCATATGCAGCAGTGAAGACCCAACACAGCCAAAAAATAATAATAATAAATAATTTTTTTAAAAAAAGAAAGGATATTGGCGACTGCCTAATAAAACTTTAAATACTAAGATTATAAGCTAGTTAGCAGAGCTGATACTAGAACCCATGTATTTTGGCCCTGAGTTCTGTATATTTTCTATTGTCCAAAACCAAACCACACAATTCCCAAAAGAAACCCAGATTTCAGATTAATTTCCAGTTCCACAATGTAAACAGATCCCAGGAAATTGTTCTTTTCTGGTCAACAAAAAAGATAGTTTATTGTGCTTTTAAGAAGAATTGTCAAGTTGTATTAAAATACATAGTGACTTAAAATATTTTATTTACTCATAATTAGCAAAATAAAATTCAGTGATCACATCAAGTTCAGATGCTTTCTTTAACTTTTTTAGTGAGATTTGAGCACTTGATTCGTCTTTCCTATTTGGCTGAAATATTTTTTGGTCTAAAATAATTAGTGGGTATGCTTTCTTTTTTTTGCGGGAAGTACTTAATCATATATTTGTTTTAAATGAGATGGAAAGCTGGGGATTTGATTTCACCTTAACTTTGCCATTCTGCAGCTTGCCCCCAAACCTGATATGAATTACGTTTTGTTCAAACTATGGTTAGGTTCCCGATGTACGTATGTGAGCAGTCCTAGTACTCCCTCTGTTCCTGGGCACCTACTTAAATCTAATTGATCTGAATTCATATTTGAAGCCAGTTACCTTACCATCATGTCTTCCATTTATACTTAAGGTAGTTATCAATTATTATCTGCATTATAGAACTGGGTCAATCAAAGGCTTAGTACTGCTAAGACATGTTCAAGCTGCAAACTAATGGTTAAGGTGGGCAGTAGCTTAGAAATTCTTATTATACTTATTTTTACAGCATCACTTAATATTTACTTTGAGAAGCTTCAAGAAAGATAATCATTATTAATTTTGAATTATGTAGGTATTTTTGGAAAGTCAAGGAATTGAACTAAATCCACCAGAGAAGATGGCTCTCGATCCTTACACTGAACTCCGGAAACAGCCTCTTCGTAAGTATGTGACCCCAACAGACTTTGATCAACTCAAGCAGTTTCTCACCTTTGACAAACAAGTAAGTGACCCAGTAGGTTTACTTGTTTCCAAATGCAGCACTGCTTATTAGCAAGTTATTTTGGTAGATGTGTATTTTGAAACATTATATCTGTAATTTAACTGGTCAGATACAGTGCTATCTTTCTGGGGTTAGAGGTACAGGAATGCCTAAATTTCATATCAGAGGTTCAAAGATGATTGTGGAGTTAAGTCTTGTGAGCTCCACCAAACTTTTAAATCTTAAAGCAATTGCTGAGCAACATCTGCTCCCTGCTTTTTACTTCTAACCACCTACTTCTTTTCTCAAATATGAATTAATATCAAAGAATCCTCTGGGAAACCTTAAATGAATTATTGGGATATTTCAAAGCTATTGCATATATGTAGGTTTCTAGTGTTAAACTAGTAATTTCACAGCATTCCCACTGCAGATGCTTCCTTGTTCAATTTTATATTGATGTGTGAGTACAGAATGTTCTGGGTATATTCCAGCTCTGTTCCAACCTTCCTATCTTCCCCTTGTGGACTGGTGTATTTGAGTCTTCTCCTTTACTGTACTAAAGGGAAAGAGAAAACAGATCACCCTCAGTGTTTCTTTGCTGCTTTTTTCTCTCAGACATCTAATTCCTTTTAGTTCAGAAAATTTTACCTAGCACTAGCAAGGTCTTTTAAGAACATTCTTTATATCAGTCATATGTCTGTCATTATTTTGTATTTAAAGATTGTATTGTTGATACTGTTACTAGAAAGAACAGTTGAAAGAACTAAAAAAAGACTGATTAATAAATGAAAATTCTTTCCATACTAATTATATACAAACCATTCACATGTACCTTTATTAATATGCATAAAGCACTGAACAAAGGGCCCACTGCTCTTTTAATTCAGCTTCTCTTTCACTGACTAATATTTTGGATCAAAATGAATCATTCTTTCTCAGCACAAGCTTGTAAGACTATTATTTAATACTTTCCAGCTGTTGACATCTGGCATATGATTTCAGATGTTTTTGTATCTTTGGTGAATACTTTGTTTTTAACCATCTGAGATTATGTCATAGTCTTTCTGGTTAATCTTTTCATCATTGTCTGATACAGAAATGCCAAAGTAGCTAAGTTAAACTCTCCACCTGTAGAATTTTTACTTAAGTCACTGCTTTGGGTTCCTCAAAGGTTCTTCGATTCTATGCGATCTGGGATGATACAGACAGCATGTTTGGTGAATGTCGGACCTACATTATTCATTACTATCTTATGGATGATACAGTGGAAATTCGAGAGGTCCACGAACGGAATGATGGACGAGATCCCTTCCCACTCCTCATGAGCCGCCAGCGCATGCCCAAGGTTTTGGTGGAGAATGCAAGTATGTGTGATTCAGTTTATCCTCTGTTAATTGGGACCTTTCCTGGATCTCAAAGGAGTTAATCAGTGTGGTCATTCCCTTTACACTTGGGAGGTGCTTGCTGTGTTCTCTTAGGTACTCAAAAAGCGGCTTTCCCATAACTTCCCTCCTTTACTGGCCCCTCGATCCAAGCTTGTATCTGAAATGGTCTGGCAGAGATGACTGATACCGAGATCAGGGGAACAAAACCAAAAGAGCAGTGGAAGATTTATTTGAAGTGTGGAAGAGCAAGGCTTCTGAGCTGAAGCAATTTCATGTCAGATTTTTAATGCATTTCTGAAACAAGCTTGTTTTCATTCAGAGATACAGGTTACCATTTCCTTATGTGCTTTTCAGACTTTGCTTCTCACCTCAACCACTTCCTAATCAGGAAGTTTCTATGTGGGATAACTTCAGATGGGAAAAGGCATGTCTGTGGTTCATAATGGTGGGTCCCCATTGTATCAACCCTTGGTCTTTCTTTGTTGATATAAAATAACCTTATCAATGGGAGTGTGAGAATGCAAACAAAGTGCAGCTGAGACAGGCTGTCTGTCACTACTTCTCTGGAATAAGTAGACCTGCTTTAGTTATTGACTTAATAGTTTAAGAATTTTCTCTTACAAAAGTGTCATCTTGGTCACATGTAATGACCAATGTTTGGATGGCTGACAGAACTCTGTAATAAATACTTCGGGGTTTTTTTTGTTTTGTTTTTTAACTCTATTTTTTGGAACTAAGAGATAAGAAATTCCAGGTATTGAGCAAGAGATTTGTCTTAGAGGTTATAAACAAATTGGCCGTCTGAAAGCTAAATCCAGCCTACTCACATGTATTGCTTGGTCTGCACAGTGTTTTTTAAAAATGCAGTTATCTGGGGGCAAGGAGGTGGAGATTTCCATTACTGGGAGAGTGGATAATCAGAATGTGGTGAAGGTATATCCTGATAAATATGTAATAGAAGGAAAATGTACAAGAAAGCAAATGGATGCATCTTAAATGCATAGTGCTGTGTAGAAAAAAAAGGAGATGTATAACGCAATACCATTTACATGAAGTAAAATGCACACAAAACAGTGTAAATATGCAGATAATCAGAAAGCTGCTCATTAGCATGGTTGCATGTGAGGCAGAGGAGAATGAGATTGGGGAAAAGGATAAAAGGGAGTAAAAATTGTCATTTTTAAATTAAGAGACTTAACATTAAGCACCTCTTTTTTTGAGAAATGAGAATAATTGCTAACACAGTTTACATTCTCAAATAGCGATAACTGGATCCATGCCCTAGTTCAACTTAGTCTGGCTGCTGCCTGCCGTGTTTCTTCTACTTAGCTCCCATAGAACCCTCTTAGAGTTCTGTGACACTGGGACTAATATACTAATTTTGGCCTTCCAGAATGCTTAAATGAGCCTGCAATGCCTGCCATCTGGAGCTAACAAACGTCAGAGTTATGATTAAGAAGAAGAATGGGGATGTATTCAGGATGGCATGAAAAAAGTGTCAGTAAATCTCTTGAACTCTCAGGTTCCATGTTTGTGTCTGCCTTATCAATGTGCCTTATCATTGTGGCCTATGTTTAGACTTTTCAAGATGTAATCATCCTCATCTATAACTTTCCAAATTTTAACAATTTTCAGCAGGGGTAGATGGAAAGGCAGCCTGGTGACCTATGTAGGGTCCTTTGAAAAGGTAGGACACATATCTTTTTGTGAAAGTTATTGTTAGTCTTGCAGATAGAAAAGGCTAAGCTTCCATCAGCTAAATAATTCCTTTAACTGGAACCACGGTGTTAAAGTGTCTGACTGACTCCCAGAGGCATTAATCCAATGGATAATTTTTATTGAATTCGGTTAAACAAGGGTTAAATATCTGCTATGGGAACTATGTCATGTGCTAAGTGCTGTGCTATGGAGGATAAGATGAAAATGTAACTCCTAGACCTAGAATCCCTGTCCTTCAGTCACTTCTAGCGGCTGGGGAGACAAGTAATATAAATACTCAAAGCGCTTAAACAGTAACACAGGTGCTCCAGATTATCTGATTGCTAACTAGTTATGTCATGTAGACAAAGCTCAGAAGAAGAGGTGTGAGCTAGAAAGACTAAAGGCTTTGCAGGAAAGCTGGGTGTGGACCTAAACAATGGACCCTTAACTAGGAAAAATCTAATGTATAGAAAGGAAATGATTCTAGAAGTAAGATCTGAGATATAAGAAGTGATAAAGAAAATGGTAAAATGTAGGTAAATCTAAATAAACATTGACTATACAAACTAAAGGAACAATGTTAAATTTGAGGGGCTTAAAACATACCAAAGTAAAATTAAAGTATATTACAGTAATGATATTGGAGCAGTGATAGGATTAAAAAAGAACAAATTTTGAAAAATGTTTGGGTATTTTTATGGATTATTTATTTTTATTGAAATAAAATTAACTTACAATACTATATTAGTTTCAGGTGTACAACACAGTGATCTGATACTTTTATACATTACAAAATGATCACCAGGATAATTCTAGTTATCATCTGTCACCACACAAAGTTTTTGCAGTAGTATTATTGTTATTTTCAGTGTTCCCCTGACAACTCTAATGCATAGCCAGGCTTTTTTTTAAAAAATATTTATTTACTTTTTTGGTTGCGGCCGGGTCTTAGTTGTGGCACGTGTGCTCCTTAGTGGTGGCTGGTGGGCTTCTTATTTGTGGCTCACAGGCTCCTTAGTTGCCACTCACTGGCTGCTTAGTTGTGGCACGTGGGCTCTTTAGTTGCGGCTTGCCAGCTCCTTGGTTGTGGCGTTTATGTGGGATATAGTTCCCTGACCAGGGGTCAAACCCGGGCCCCCTGCATTTGGAGCATGGCATCTTAACCACTGCGCCACCAGGGAAGTCCCTACAGTATTATTGACTATATTCCCTATGCTGTACATTACACCCCCATGACTTATTTATTTTACAACTAAAGTTTGTACCTCTTAGTTTTCCTCATCAATTACACTCATCATCTTACCCCACTCCCCTCTGAGAACCACCAGTTAGTTCTCTGTATCTGTGAGTCTGTTTCTGTATGTTTATTCTTTTGTTTTACTTTTTTAGATTCCACATACAAGTGAAATGCATTATTTGTCTTTCTCTGTCTGACTTATTTCACTTAGCATAATACCCTTTAGGTCCATGTTGTCAAAAATAGCAAGATTTCATTCTTTTTTATCGTTGAGTAATATTGTGTGTGTGTGTGTATGTGTGTGTACAGCACTTTCTCATTATCCATTCATCTATCCATGGACATTTAGATTGCTTCCATATCTTGGCTATTGTAAATAATGCTGTAGTGAACAGAGGGGTGCATAAATCTTTTTGAATTAGTGGGGTTTTTTTCCCCAGAAAAATACCCAGAAGTGGAATTGGTGGATCTCATGATAGTTCTGTTTTTAATTTTTTGAGGAATCTCCATACTGTTTTCCATAGTAGCTGCACTAATTTTACATTCCCACCAACAGTGCACAGGGTTCCCTTTCCTCCACATCCTCGCCAACATTTGTTATTTGTTGTCATCTTGATAATAGCCATTCTGAGAGGTGTGATGTGGTATCTCATTGTGGGTTTGATTTGTGTTTCTCTGGTGATTAGTGATGTTGAGCATCTTTTCATATGCCTGTTGGCCATCTGTAGGTCTTCCTTGGAAAAATGTCTCTTTAGGTCCTCAGACCATTTTTTTTAATCAGGTGGGTTTTTTGTTTGATGTTGAGTTGTATGAGTTCTTTCTATATTTTGGATATTAAACCCCTTATCAGATGTATTATTTGCAAATAGCTTCTCCCATTCAGTAGGCTGCCTTTTTGTTTGGTTCCTTGTTTCCTTCATTGT
Organism: Leucopleurus acutus; assembly: GCF_964270905.1. Classification (NCBI taxonomy): domain Eukaryota; kingdom Metazoa; phylum Chordata; class Mammalia; order Artiodactyla; family Delphinidae; genus Leucopleurus; species Leucopleurus acutus. The sequence continues at coordinate 79,984,425 of NC_139153.1, forward strand.
GCAAAAGCTTTTTAGTTTGTTGTAGTCCCATTGGTTTATTTTTGCTTTTGTATCCCTTGCCTGAGGAGACATATCCAAAAAAAAATGTTTCTAAGACTGATGTCAAAGAATGTACTGCTTATGTATTCTAATAGGAGTTTTATGGTTTTAATTCTTACATGTAAATTTTAATTCTATTTTGAGTTAATTTTTGTATATGGTGTGAGTAAGTAGTCCAGTTTGATTCTTTTAACGTGTGGCTGTCCAGTTTTCTCCACACCACTTATTGAAGAGTCTGTCTTTTCCCCATTGTGTATGCTTGCCTGATTTGTCATAGAGTAATTGACCATATAAGTGTGGGTTTATTTTTGGGCTCTTTGTTCTGTTCCATTGATCTAGGTGATCTATGTGCCAGTACCATACTGTTTTGATTATTGTAGGATTGTAGTATAGTTTGAAATTAGTGAGCGTGGTACCTCCAGTTTTGTTTTTCTTTCTCAAGATTGTTTTGGCTATTCAGAGCCTTATGTGTTTCCATACAAATTTTAGAATTATTCTAGTTCTGTGGAAAATGCCATTGGTATTTTGATAGGGACTGCATTGAATCTGCAGGCTAAGTAATATGTTTATTTTAACAATATTAATTCTTCCAATCCATGAGCACAGTGTATCTTTCCATTTGTTTGTGTTGTCTTCAGTTTCTCTCGTCAGAGTCTTAACAGTTTTCTGAGTAAAAGTATTTTACCTCCTTGGTTAGATTTATTTCTAGGTATTTTATTCTTTTTGATGCAGTTGTAAATGGATTTGTTTTCTTTTTCTGTTAGTTCTTTGTTAGTGTATAGAATTGCAACAGATTTCTGTATATTTTGTATCTTATGGCTTTACTGAATTCATTTATTAGTTCTGTTTTATTGTGGCACCTTTAGGATTTTATATATATAGTACCATATCATCTGCAAACAGTAGCAGTTTTACTTTTTCCTTTCCAACTTGGATTCCTTTTATTTCTTTTTCTTGTCTGATCGCTATGGCTAGGACTTCCAATATTATGGTGAATAAAATTGGAGTGAGTGGTCTTCCTTCTCTTGTTTCTAGTCTTCAACAAAATGCTTTAAGCTTTTTACTGTTGAGTGTGAATAGCTGTGGGCTTGTCATGTATGGCCTTTATTAAGTTGAGGAAAGTTCCCTCTCTGCCCACTTTGTTGAGAGCTTTTATCATACATGGATGCTGAATTTCACCAAAAACTTTTTTTGCACCTATTGAGATGATCATATGATTTTTATTCTTCAGTTTGTTAATCACATTGATTGATTTGTGGGTTTTGAACCATCCTTGCACCCCTGGGATAAATCCTACTTGATCATATTGTATTATGCTTTTAACATAGTGTTGTATCCTGTTTGCTAATATTTTTTGAGGGTTTTTGAATCTATGTTCATCAGTGATATTGGCCTACAATTTTCTTTTCTTGTGGTGCCTTTGTCTGGTTTTGGTATCAAGGTGATGCTGTCCTCATGGAATGAGTTCAGAAGCATTTCTCCTCCTTCAATTTTTTGGAATACTTTAGAAGGTTAGGTGTTAACTCTTCTCTAAATGTTTAATAGAATTCACCTGTGAAGCCCTCTGGTCCTAGACTTGTTTCTTGGGGTTATTTGATTACTGATTCAATTTCATTACTAATAATCAGTCTATTCATATTTTCTATATCCTCCTGATTCAGTCTTAGGAGATGGTGTGTTTTTAGGAATTTATCCATTTATTCTAGGTCGTTCATTTTGCTGACGTGTAATTGTTCATACTAATCTCTTATGATTCTTTGTAGTCCTATGGCATCAGTTGTAACTTCTCTTTCATTTTTGACTTTATTTATTTGGATCCTCTCTCATTTTTTAGTTGATGAATCTGGCTAAAGTTTTATAATTTTGTTTATCTTTTCAAAGAAACACCTCTTAGTTTCATTGATCTTTTCTGTTGTTTTTTTAGTCTCTATTTCATTTATTTCCTCTCTGATCTTTATTATTTCTTTCCTTCTACTCACTTTGGATCCTGCTTATTCTTCTTTTTCTACTTCCTTTAGGTGTAAGGTTAGATTGAGATTTTTTATTTCCTGAGGTAGGCTTATATTGCTATACACTTTCCTCTTAGAACTGCTTTTGCTGTGTCCCATAGCATTTTGTATCATTGTGTTTCCATTTTCATTTGTCTCCAGGTATTTTTTATTTCCTCTTTGATTTCTGCAGTGACCGATTGGTTGTTTTGTACTATATTGTTTAGCCTCCACACATTTGTGTTTCTTACAGTGTTTTTTCTTTTTTTTTATTGAAGTATAGTTGATTTACAATGTTGTGTTAATTTCTATACAGCAAAGTGGTTCAGTTATACGTATATATACATATATATATACACACACACACACACATTCTTTTTATATTCTTTTCCATTATGGTTTATCACAGGATGTTGAATATTGTTCCCTGTGCTATACAGTAGAAACTTGTTGTTTATCCGTTCTATATATCGTAGTTTACATCTGCTAACCCCAAACTCAGAATCCATCCCTCCCCGACCCCGCCCCTGGCAACCACAAGTCTGTTTGCTGTCTGTGAGTCTGTTTCTGTTTTGTAGATAGGTTCATTTGTGTCGTGTTTTAGATACCACATATAAGTCATATCATATGATATTTGTCTTTCTCCTTCTGACTTAACTAGTAAGGTAATCTCAAGGTCTACAGTTTGTTTTTTTTTTCCTTGTAGTTGATTTCTAGTCTCATGGTGTTGTGATTAGAGAAGATGCTTCGTATGATTTCAGTCTTCTTAAATTTACTGAGACTTGTTTTGTGGCCTAGCATGTGATCTGTCCTGGAGAATGTTCCATGTGCACTTGAAAAGAATGTATTCTGCTGCTTTTGGATGGAATGTTCTATATATTTCTATTAAGTTCATCTGGTCTAATGTCATTTAAGGCCAGTGTTTCCTTTTTGATTTTCTGTCTGGATGATCTGTCCATTGATGTAACTGGAGTGTTAAAGTCCCCTTCTATTATTGTGTTACCATCAGTTTCTCCTTTTGTTTGTTAATATTTGCCTTATGTAGTTAGGTGCTTCTATGTTGGCTGTATATATATTTATAATTATTACATCTTTTTGGATTGATCCCTTTATCATTATGTAATGCCCTTTTTTGTCTCTTTTTACAGGCTTTGCTTTAAAGTCTACTTGGTGTGATATAAATATTGGTACCCTAGCTTTCTTTTCATTTTCATTTGCATGGAATACCCTTTCTCATCCTCTCACTTTCAGTCTGTCTGTCTTAGGTCTGAAGTGAGTCCCTTGTAAGCAGCATGTAGATGGATCTTGTTTTTTTATTCATTCAGCCCCTCCATGTCTTTTGATTGGAGCATTTAGTCCACTTACATTTAAAGTAATAATTATTGGGGAATTCTCTGGCAGTCCAGTGGCTGGGACTCTGTGTTTTCACTGTCAAGGGCGTGGCTTTGTTCCCTGGTCAGGGAACTGAGATCCTACAAGCTGCATGGTGTGGCCAAAAAAAAGAAAACAATGCCACAGAGTCATGAGCTGTGTCCTCCACTGCCCATCACTTCCTGGGGTAACTCAGAGAGCTCTAGTAGGGTTGGGCACTAGACACTGGGAGAAGGAACCTTTGGTCTATAGGGCGTTTAAGATGTGTGATTGGGAAGCAGCCAACCCTTTTCTTTTGGCAAATCAAGGGCTGGAACGTTAGGTTTTCTGAATGCTGTAGCAGAACCTGAGTCTCCTTCCTTATTTTCTTAGCAATTATCAGTTAGGATAGTACCAACCCCCCTCTCATGCTCCCTGTCATCAAAGTTCTGGGGCCAAGCTTTGTGGTTCCAGCTACAAAGTGTGGCACTACTAGAACTGACTGATGATCTTATGGTTTCCATGGAGGCCAAGTTGCAGGGAATCAGTCTTAAACAATCAACACCTAGTTTTCATAAGAGAGTGTGACAAATTAGATTTATTCCAAAAATGGAAGGTTGATTCTACGTTTGAAAATCTGTTGATTTCCCAGATGAACGGATTACCGGAACCATTGTGCTGACTGTCCCTGCCTCTTGGCACAGGACTAGATCAGACTGCCCTCGTAGCAGTGACCACAATTGAAATGAAACCATGTTTTGTGTGTTTAGGGTCTGTGGCCCCGAATAGAATGTTTTCTCCATCAAGGCAGGAATTTTATTCATACTGTTAATTGTTATAATCTCTGTATTCAGCAGTGTACCTGGTACACGGTATATGTGGTCACTAACAATTTGTTAGATGAACGGATAAATGGGTGGGTGGTTGAAGTAAATGACTTGGACCCCCCACCATAGATCCAATACTCTGTCTTTATAGAAGGACATTTATTCTTTTCTCTTGTAATGATTCCTTCTAAGCATTAATTCTACTAAGATTGGTGACCTCTAGGGATAGTTCAAGCCGAATATGGGAGAGAGACTTTACAGAAACAATCTGGGTTATTATTTATGTGTCCTGTTCGCAGATGGAAGTACTCAGCCCTGTGTTCTGCAGGGAGTGTGGAGGAGTCCCTGACCCTCGGTCAGAGCTGAAGCCTGCACTCCCTCTGGTTCTCAGGAATGCCTGGCTGCCGTGTGTCAGTCTTTCTTCTCATCCTCATTCCTTTTCTTTCCTCTCCCTGCTGTCTTTTGTTAGAGAACTTCCCTCGATGTGTGCTGGAAATCTCAGACAAGGAGGTGTTGGAATGGTATACTGCCAAAGACTTCATTGTTGGGAAGCCACTCACTATACTTGGGAGAACTTTCTTCATTTATGATTGTGATCCATTTACTCGGCAGTATTACAAAGAAAAATTTGGAATCTCCGATTTACCACGCATTGATGTGAGCAAGAAGGAACCACCTCCTGTGAAACAGGTAACAGGACACTGGTTCTGAGGTTAGAGAGAGAGTTCATCTTCTGATGCATTAATAGAAATTTAAGGAAAAGGATAAAAAAGGCTCTTATGTGAATACCCAATAAAAAAAATGGACAAAGCATGTGAAATAGAGCAGTTCACAAAAGAAGAACTACAAATGGCTAATGAACAGACGGAAAGACCCTCAATTGATAATCAAACAAAGAGAAATGAAAATAATGAGGTTTAGGATCTGTTTGCTCTAAAAAGACTCACAATATCCAGTGTTTGCCCTGGTGTGATGCAGTAGGCATCGTGTACTGTTAATAGGCGAACAATGAGAAAAACTTTTCTGAAGGGCAGTTTGTCTCATTTAAACTTTTTCAAAATAAAATATCACGTATCTCTTGACCCAGAAAATCTGGTTTGGGGATTATAAATAGATATATGTGAGGATGTGTAGTGTAGCATTACTTATAATAAAGTGTAAGGACATTGGCAGAATAAATTATAGTATATCCATCCATATAATTAGAGGACTATAAGACTTGTTAAAAAAAGAGGGAGTCTATGCATATTAACATGAGAAAATGTCCATAACATTTTTAAGGGATTGTGAATACATGACATGGCACTATTTTTGTAGATTACTGTATACAACATCTGTGTATATTACCGAGGAAAAGACCTGGAGGAATGTTTCCCCAGACTATTAACAGTGGTTAGTTCACCGTGGGAAGGGGAGGGAGGGAGGGAAGTGGGAGATGATCAGGGAGCTTTCTTTCTGTACTGTGTGGTTGTAATTTTGCTTTTTTTTTTTTTGGCCATGCCACATGGCTTATGGGATCTTAGTTCCCTGACCAGGGCTTGAACCCATGTCCCCTGCAGTGGAAGCATGGAGTCCTAACAACTGGACCACCAGGGAGTTCCCTCAGTTTCAGTTTTTATACCAAGCCTTGTGTTACTTTAATAATTTAAAAACTTTTTGATTAAAAAAAGGACATCTTTTAAAATTCCAGACCCCTAAGGCATTTCATTTTTTCTTGCCTATTTATCAAACCCTTTTACTTAAAAAGTGATTGGGAGGGCTTCCCTGGTGGCGCAGTGGTTGAGAGTCCGCCTGCCGATGCAGGGGACACGGGTTCGTGCCCTGGTCCGGGAAGATCCCACATGCCGTGGAGCAGCTGCGCCCGTGAGCCATGGTCGCTGAGCCTGTGCGTCTGGAGCCTGTGCTCCGCAACGGGAGAGGCCACAACAGTGAGAGGCCCGCGTACCACAAAAAAAAAAAAAAAAAAAAGTGATTGGGAGCAAAACAAAAACTGATTCACTGAAGATGTTGGAAGACGGTGTTCTTTAATTGCAACATCGCTCTCCTTAAACTCACACAGAACCCCAAAATTCAGTTCTGTGCACCTCAAAGTCCACTCTCAGAGTAAGTTCATGGTGTCTTTAATGCACCAAAATAGTAATTTAATAAACTTGAACCTTCAGAGTGGCTCAGCCACATATTTTAGAGTTTGAAATGACAATTGCATGTTTTCAAAATTCCACATTACACAGCAGATTCAACAAGCATCTAAAGTATTAAGGCCACAGTGTCGTAGACCAAAACACTGGTGCTTGTTGTACCTATTTGGGGCAGGAACAACTCAAACAACCTCTTTGTTGCCCATGTATAAAATAGTGTGTTAGCACCTGTGGCCCATCTTTATTTTGCCAGCGTGTGTATAAAATAATGTCCGTGGGCTTTTTTCTTTTTGAAAGACACTACTGGAATGATGGAATGATTGAATTCCTCCAGCCTGGGCCCCTGCCTTCCCCGCATCTGCTGCCCATGCTGCTTGCATTTAGCCTCCAATTCTACTGAATTACAGGTGGTTCTGCATCCTGTTTTATTCCCCTGGACTTCCGCTAATGCTCTTTCTCCTGCTTGAACCACTTCTCCATCATTTCTCTACACGGCTTTTTCTTAACTCTCACAACTCAGTGTAGGCTTTCTCTCTTCCAAGAAGGCTTCTCTGAAGTCCCAGGCAGGGCTCGCACCCCATCGTCTGTGTTCCTGGGATACTCTGTGCCTCCCTCCACTAGCACTTGTCGTATTAAAACATCTGTTTATGAATTTTTCTATGAGACTAAGTTCCTTGACAGCAGGACCACTGTTCATCTTTGTGCTCCTAGCACCTAACACAGTGCCTGGCAAATAGGAGGTATGTGGTGTGTTTCCTGGATAGACTGAAGAAGACTGCCTAGGCAGTATGTATTTGTTCCCCTCAAAGGCAAGTGATATCTTAGGCAAGGCTTTTAGAAGCAACATCTCATAAAAACAATTACAAAGAAGGATTTGGATTTTGGTGCTAGGCGTTCCTGGGGCAATAAAACTTCCAGAAGGGAGTGTGGGTGATGATAGTGCCTCTTGCTGTCAGTTTTTCCTCTGATAGAACTCCTTACCCATGACTGTGCTCATGGATTAAGAATTATAATAAAACCGATGTCCCTATGCCCCAGTTTTGGGGGCAGCATTTGATGCAGTCTACAGGAAAAATACCATGTGAACAGATCTAGATTTTAATCAGCCAAACTACTCCACCACTTGAGTTTATAGATGAGTATTGTGTGAAGTTGCAGTCCAGGCATCACAATGAAAAGTACAAGGGTAATCCTGTTAAATGTCAAACATTCTCATAAGGAGGAGTCTCACCTAACCAGGAAGTAGGATGGGGAGGGCTTGTAGCACACTGGTGCACTTTTCCTAGTGGACGGCTTTGATCTGTGTTTTGAGCTGATAAAAGCTTTGAGTCCTAGAAGAGCCCTGCTCTCCATCCTCGTTACTATCACCTTTCTACCCCCCAAACTTGTCTTCTAAAGAAAGGGAGGGAAGACTTGGCTAGAGAGCAGAGAGAACTGGAGAACCACTATAGATTTTGGTTTGTTTTGCCCTGTCTCAGTTACTCTGTATAATACAATGATTTCTCCATCCTTACATATGGCACATTAATTATAGTGTTTGGTCAGTTTATTTTCTCTATAATAAATAATTCTGCTACAAATAAATCCTCTCTGCTTGTCCATGAAAGTCTTTGTTGGAAATGAGTAGGAAAGCTCCACTTACCAAGCAGCAAATACCTTTTAGCTCTCCTCAATCATTACCTCTCAGTCATCTGAACTCTACACAATGTAGTTGGAACACAGGGATGAGAGCCGTAGCAGGTTCTAGAGGGACCAAGCCAGAGTCAAGCTGATGGGCAGGGACAGAAGTGGATATGCAGTGCATATATTAATTTGAGAATCTCGATACCCAGGTCAGGCTGATCTGCCAGATCAGGAGTAAGTCCACATGGATCCAGAAGCCAGATGTGCTGGATCCATCTGGAGACATGTTAGTAGGAAGGAGGAAGAAGCCAGGACCAGGAGAGCTCATCTGCCGTGGAGCTGGCCTCTGAAGGCAGCATCTGAAGGATGAGGGACTGTAAGACTGTGTGTGTGTGTGCATCATTAAGAAAGCCTGGGCAGAAGCTCTGGAAGGTGGGTCATACAAATAGGAGTGTCTAGGCGTGATAATGTCCAGTCAGAGGAATGGTTCTAGTTTAGAACAGGACCCAGGCGGTAGCTTGGAGCATGAAGAGCATGGTGCCAGCACCACAGGCACAGGGGCTGATATTTAGAGAAGGTCTTTATTCCAAGCAGAGGAAATGAGATGCAACTTGGGAAAACTAGGTAGAAGCCTGTTAAAACAAAAGGAATTTGAGAGGAAGGTGCTCAGGAACTTACCTCCCTATTTTAAAACTCCTTAACCTCCCCCCACACCTCCCAACCAGGCTGCTCTCACTGCGTATTGATATTGGACTCCACCACTGTGCATTTCCGCCCACCTCCAGAGTAAGTCAGAGCTTAGCATGCAGTGTCTCACCCCAAGTCCTTCTGTCCATTGGCAACCGTGTATATTCACTGAGTAGTGGTTTTGTATTTGGAGCAAATTAAGTCATCGTCCATCTACTGGATCCATTAGTCATATTCCAGCCATGAAGATCACATTAACTACAGCCCAGGAAGTGGGTGAAGGATCAGTGTTCTAAGCACCCCACCTTGGACGAACATAGCAGAGTCCCTGGTTTCTGAGGGAGTCCCCTGTTGCAGATGGAGCAGGGCTCATATAGACTAACTTGTTAAAGTCCCTGAATACAGTATATTAAAAGATTTGGGGAGGGTATCTACAAGTAAAAGCATGGTACAAGCTAGTTTGCTGAGAAAGCATAGCAGAAAGGAGTCAGAGAAAAAGAACTCAGCTGCAGTCCGCCTAGCATTGATGAGAGGGAGGAAAATAACCTCTGAACTAAAGTTTTTTTTTTTAGATACATGATTTTTTATTTTTTATTATTATTTTTAAAAATTTATTTATTTTTATTTTTGGTTGTGTTGGGTCTTCATTTCTGTGCGAGGGCTTTCTCTAGTTGCAGTGAGTGGGGGCCACTCTTCATCGCGGTGCGCGGGCCTCTCACTATCGCGGCCTCTCTTGTTGCGGAGCACAGGCTCCAGACGCGCAGGCTCAGTAGTTGTGGCTCACGGGCCTAGTTGCTCCGCGGCATGTGGGATCTTCCCAGACCAGGGCTCGAACCCATGTCCCCTGCATTGGCAGGCAGATTCTCAACCACTGCGCCACCAGGGAAGCCCTCTACTTAAGTTTTTAGACAAATCTTAGCATCCTATAGCGGTGCTTTCAGCCCTTCATGGAACCTAAATGAAAAACATAGGTTCATCCTAAATTTTCACACTCACCAAATAACCTTTGCATCTGGAATTTAGTTCCATGAGTTTGCTCCTTCACTAGGAAAGGGGAATCCTGTGTGGACAGGGGGGTGTGAGTTCTCAGTGAAGTATGGCTATCATTCTCTTAGGCAAAAATGAAGAAATAAAAATAGGGACTTCCCTGGTGGTGCAGTGGTTAAGAATCCGCCTGCCAGTGCAGGGGACACGTGTTCGAGCTCTGGTCCGGGAAGATCCCACATGCCTCGGAGCAACTAAGCCTGTGCACCACAACTACTGAGCCCAAGCCACAACTACTGAAGCCCACGTGCCCAGAGCCTGTGCTCCGCAATAAAGAGAAGCCACTGCAATGAGAAGCCTGTGCACCGCAACGAAGAGTAGCCCCCGCTCACTGCAACTAGAGAAAGCCCGCGCGCAGCAACGAAGACCCAATGCAGCCAAAAATCAATAAATAAAATTAAAATTTTTTTAAAAAGAAATTAAAATATTAGAAATACGGAGGTAACTCGGAAGTAAGTAGCATGAACCAAGTCCTGACACCCCCACCTTACCCCTACCTCCGACACACACACGTGCCCACTTTGGGTGAATTGAGAAAACAGTTTCCAGATCTGCCAGGCTGAGACCCACACCCCAGACAAAGAAGTCACAGACAGACCCATGGGCTTCACCGTGCTGGAGGGCCACAGGGGCCAGGATTGGGGCTGGGAGCAGGGCCAGGCTCTGCTTTGGCAGTAAGGGGTCAGTGGACATCAGTGATAGATTAAATCCAGCCCTGAGGGTTACTTTGTAGCATCATCAGTCACTTTTATGAGCAGTGATCATGGTGTAAAATCTATAAAGAGGAATGGAGTATGTGATATGTTATTTTTTTCTGATTACATTTGTATATGTAGAAATTGCTTTTAAATAAATGTTTTCTAGATTTTAAAAAGAAACTTACAGTTACCTTTAATTTTTAGAACACAGAGCATCTGCTTTATTTCTTGCTTTCTGTGTTTCTTCAGGAATTACCTCCCTATAACGGTTATGGACTAGTTGAAGACTCTGCTCAGAATTGCTTTGCGCTCATTCCAAAACCTCCAAAAAAAGATGTTATTAAAATGCTGATGAATGAGAACAAGGTGCTTCGTTATTTGGCTGCACTGGTGAGGACAATTTTTGTTTTTTAATTTATTTAATTTACTTTATTTTTGGCTGCACTGGGTCTTCGCCGCTGCACGTGGGCCCTCTCTAGTTGTGACCAGGGGCCACTCTTCGTTGTGGTGCACAGGCCTCTGCTGTGGAGCACAGGTTCTAGGTGCATGGGCTTCAGCAGTTGTGGCACACGGGCTCAGTAGTTGTGGCTCGCCAGCTCCGGAGCGCAGGCTCAGTACCTGCGGCGCATGGGTCCAGCCGCTCCGCAGCATGCGGAATCCTCCCGGAACAGGGCCCAAACCCGCGTCCCCCTCACCGGCAGGCAGACTCCCAACCACTGCACCACCAGGGAAGCCCCAAGGACAATTTTTATATCCTAAGATTCTGTTCTGTCTCAGTACTGTGCATAGTTGTCCGTTTTGTCTGTAAGCTCTAGAGTAACAGCTGTCAGAGTTATGTGTTTATTTAAACAACCATTGGTTCCAACCTTCAGGCAGGTTGGATAGTATTAAGTATGGTGCCCCTGAACCAAGACGTAGCTCAAGTCCTATCTGCCCTCACAGTCTTTCTTAAATCATTAATCTCTCTATCCCTCAAATTTTGACAGGCATTTTGGCCTTTTTTATTAAGCAATTATGAAAGCTTGACTTACATTCAAATTATCTATTTTTGTGCCTTTCCAGTGCACTGTGATTTTCTTGAGGGTAGGGACCATGTCTTACTAATTTTTATCATTGGTGATATCTAGCTTGATGTATTTTATATTCATTAAATGTAACAAATGGAATCATACTAATTTAATAGATGTGAACTTTGAGAGGTCATATGGCTAGTGGCTAAGAGGTTTGGAAACAGACATAAATTCAAATCCTGAGTGTTCCACTCACTGGCTGAATTACCTGAAGCAAGTTACTGATAAGAATTCAAAGGATAATGTCTTTAAAAATAGAAAAAAAAGCAGAAATAGAAATATAACCACTTTATTTAGAAATATAGACATAAATAGAAATTGAAATAAGTTTTTGGGAATAGAAATGTATTTGAAAAAATAAAAATTAAATGAGAACATAGTTGACTAATGTATTTTTTAAATATTGAAAACGCTTTGAAACAAGGGAGTTCTAGCAAATTCTAGGTCAACTAGAACACTCCATACATTAAGAATTCTGATTAATGAAGGTTTTGCATTGTTGCTAAGTTCTTTGAGTTACTGTTAAAGTTCAAGAGGTTTGTTGAATTATGGCACAGTAACTATGAACTCCTTGAGAGCAGGGGTCATGTCTCTTTAGACTTTGTAGGCACTCAATAACTGTTGGATGAATGGGTAAATGAATTTATTTACACATACACTATCTGTGAGTCAGGCAATATAATATACTCATTTTATGTTTCAAAACATAAGAATCAGAGACTAATTGGTGTGTCCCAGGTCTTAACTGCTTAGACAGAGGCAGGACTAGCGCTCAACCTAACGAAAAATATAATTCGAAAAGGTACATGCACCCCAATGTTCATAGCAGCACTATTTACAACAGGCAAGACATGGAAGCAACCTAAATGTCCATTGACAGATGAATGGATAAAGAAGTTGTGGCATATATATGTATGTATGTATGTATATACACAGACACACATATGTACATACAATGGACTATTACTCAGCCATAAAAAAGAATGAAATAATGCCATTTGCAGCAACATGATGGACCTGGAGATTATCATACAGTAGAATTTCAATGAACAAATGGAGAAGAGAAGAGTGCAATAGAAAATTACCATTAAGCACACACCTCAGCAGTCCTTGTTGCTGACAAGGTCCATCAACGGATGCTAAAATTAGTGGGAAAACCTTTGAGGAGAAACAAGATTTTCATGGTTTCAAAGTATCTCCCTCAAGATATTTACTAACTGCAAAGGGAAAGATGGTAACTTTACAGGGGAGAAACCCACCAGGCATCTTCTTAACCAAGTGATCAAGTTCAACATAACCAATAAAAAGATGTTTTGTTATCATGAACTCCTTGGTATGCACAGAGGTGGACGTGGTTTTTTTTTTTTCCCCCTGTGGTATTTTTGCCAAAGATGCAAAAGTGAGATGCATGAGGGACAGTCAACAAAATAATTGACCAGTACTCATGTCAGGGTCATGAAAGACAAGAGCAGACTGAGGAACTGTCACAAATTGGATGAGATTGAAGAGAAATAACAACTAATGCAGTATAGGATCCTGAAACAGAGAAAGAACATAAGTGGAAAACAGGTGAAATTTGAATAAGGACAGTAGTTTATTTAAAGCATTATACCATCATTTTCTGGGTTTGATAACTGTGCTATGATTATGTAAGATATTACTGTTAGGTGAGGCTTGGTGATGGGCTTACGAGAATTCTCAACTATGCAACTTTTCTGTAAGTCTGATAAACTTATTTCAAAATAAAATGGCAAAAACAATTTTTAAAAAATTTTTAAATACTCCTTCCTGCCAGGGTGAGCTATTGCTCCCAACCCCCTTGTACACCCGTGCCTGTAGTCCTGCTCAGAACTTTATTTTATTCTAAGTGTGATGGCAATCCTCTGGAGGTTTGAGAGGAGAGGAATGATGTGATTTTATTTTTATTTGTTAAAAAAAATTTTTTTTATTATAAGGGTGTTCAACAAAAAAAGTTTGGAGACTGTCAGTTAGGGAATGGTATGAGGAAATTATTTTACTAAGAGGAAATCCAATGACTTTCTCAACTAAATGAGAAATTATGACACAAATAATTCCATGGTCTGAATGAGAAGGTGTGTGCTGAAATTGTGATGTGAGAGGATTTTAGTCAAGAATAAGCATGTCTGTATTTAGGCTTGTTCAGTCTGGAATTTGTTTCTCGGTAATTTGATTTAGGAAAAGTCTTAACAACGTAGTTTCTCAGAATCAGTTCAACTCTATGACATATTACTCCTTCCTCCCTTCTTAAATTTTCTTTTTTAAATTATGTATAAAAATGGATTTGTTTAAAGGCATAAGCTTTGCATAATCACTTTAGTGTCCTCGAAGTTGAACATAATGTCAGCCACGAGGTTTCAGACTGGCAGCCTGTGGACAGAATGTAGCCTATATGTTTTCTTTGGCCTGCCTGGTGCTTTTAAAGTGTTGAAGTCAACATTTTAAAGTCAGGGTTTTTATATAGTAATCCAGATTTCTGTTTTCTCATGGGCCTATATTCATTCCCACATGGCAGCAGCCTTCCTTAGATGAGGTATGTCCTTTCCCGGCCCCCGGAGCCCCACCCCATACTGTTCATTTATATTATACTTCATATGTTAGGCTTATATTGTACCCTAGTCCCCGTAGATATTTCAGTTTGAGGCTTCTGCGTAGATCACGTACCTTCGTAATATCCTCTTTTCTTCACCTTTCCAGGAATCCCCCATCCCAGAAGACAAAGACCGCCGATTTGTCTTCTCTTATTTTCTAGCCACTGACATGATCAGTATCTTTGAGCCTCCTGTTCGCAATTCTGGTATCATTGGGGGCAAGTATCTTGGCAGAACTAAAGTTGTCAAACCAGGCTCCTCGGTGGAAAACCCCATCTATTATAGCCCCAGTGACTTCTTCATTGGTGCTGTGATTGAGGGTAAGTCTCAACACAGTTTAGGCTCTCTTTCTGGCCAAGTGAATGGGTTCTTCTTATTGGGAATTTAATTCAGTTAACCCTTGTAGGAAGCAGTTAGTCTGCAGTCCAGCTGTACATGTGGTATAGTGTCTAAATCTCCTTTATCAATTAAACTGTAAATTGGTTGCATTTGTTGGCTGTAGATGGAAACTCTGAGCTCCCTAAACACCGAGCGAACTAGTGCATATTAGTTTAGAGAGCAACTGAAAGTTCATTAGTCTAGGTCACAAATACATATCTGTGAATTTTTACTCTTAGTTGCCTGATAAGAACATAACCAGGCAAAGTGTATTTCTACCCTTTCCCCAGTGTTTGGCCACCGGTTCGTCATCCTTGATGCAGATGACTGTGTTCTGAAATACATGGAGAGCAATGCTGCCCAGTATTCACCAGAAGCACTCCTGTCAATTCAGAGCCGTGTTCGAAAGCAAGAAGCCCCTGCACCAGAATTGGACAAGTATGTTTGACCATCTAAGGTCCATTTTGGCTTTGGCACAATGAGATATTCAGGAAGCAGTTCTTAAAATGAATGGATGATCACATTTTAGATTTTCAGATTTCCCTCACCAATGGAAGGTCTTAGACAACCTAGGTTACCGGGGTCCAATATAATAACTAGTAACTTAGAACTTTTTCAACTTCATATATTTAGCAAATAATTATTGAGTGCCTTATATGTATCAGACACTATCACTAGGCCCTTAGGCTTTTATCAGTAAACAAAATAGACCAGAAGTTGCTGCCCTCATGGAGTTGACCCTCTAAGCAGCGGGAGATAGCTAATAAACAGCACCAGTAAGTTAGTTATGCAGTGTGTTGGGTGATGAGTGCTGTGGGAAAGTGGAGCAAAACAAGGGTGATAAGGGTTCTGGAAGGTGAGGGTGGGTTGCAGTTGGTTGGGGGAGGTGGTCACACCTTGAGAAGGTGGCACTGAGCAGACACGTGAAGGTAAAGGAGTCAGCTGCGTGGACGTGTGGCGGGAGAGCTTTCCAGGAAGAGGGAGCAGTGAGTGCTAAGACCCTACGTATTAGCACACCTGGAGCACACAGGTAACACTGGCAAGAAGTAGGCCGGTGAGTGGCGGCAGTGGAGGAGTGAGGAAGAGAAGCAGAAGCTGGAGGTAGGAAGTTAGCAAGGGCCCAGGTTGTGTAGGACCTGCTAGGTCTCTGGAAGGGTGGTGGCTTTCCTCTGAGTGAAAGCGAGAGCCACCATGGGGCTTCCGAGTAGAGGAGGGGCACCATTTGACACGTGTTTTAAAAGAAGGGGCTGTTGTGTTAAGAATAGATTCAGAGGGAGATTAGTTAGGAGAATGTGGCAGTGATCTAGGCAAGAGATGACGGTGCATGGACCAGGGTAGTATCCGTGAAGGTGGGGAGAAGTGGTCTGATTTGGGGTATATTTTAAGGTAGAGCTAATAAGGATTCAGACAGATGATATAGGGGAGATAAGAGAGTAGGTAAGGATGACTAAGGTTTTTGGCCTGAGCAGCTGGAAAGGAGTTGCCACCAACTGAGATGGGGAAGAAGTCTACTGTGGGTAGGGGAGGGTTTTTTCTGGCAGGGCGGAGGCAGGAGGGATTTAAGTTTGGGATATATTAGGGTTTTTTATTTTTTCGTTTTGTTTTTTAATTTTTATTTAATTTAATTTATTTTTTGGCTGCGTTGGGTCTTCATTGCTGCACACAGGCTTTCTCTAGTCGCGGCGAGAGGATGCTACTCTTCGTTGCAGTGTGCAGTCTTCTCGTTGCAGTGGTTTCTTTTGTTGCAGAGCATGGACTCTAGGTGTGCGGGCTTCAGTAGTTGTGGCTCGCGGGCTCAGTAGTTGTGGCTCGCAGGCTCTAGAGCACAAGCTCAGTAGTTGTGGCGCACGAGCTTAGTTGCTCCATGGGTCTGGAGATCTTCCCCGACCAGGGCTCCAAACCCATGTCCCCTGCATTGGCAGGCGGATTCTTAACCACTGCGCCACCAGGGAAGTCCAATGTACTAGGTTTAAGATACCTATTAGATATTCAAGTAGAGAGATCAAACGGGCTGTTGGATATATAAATCTGGAGCTCAGGTGAGAGGTCTGGGGCTGTGGGAGTTGTGGGCATATAGATGATATTTTCAGCCATGAGACTGGGTGAAATCTCTCAGGTAGTCATTATAGACAAAGAAGAGAGAATAGCTCCAAGGATTGCGCTCTGGGGTTCTCCAGCACTGAGTTGGGAAGAGAAACTGAGCAGGACGACTAGTGAGGCAGGAAGAAAACCAAGTGGGTGTGGTGTCCTGAATCCAGGCTGTCCCCTTTTGCACAGTAGGGACTGTAAACGTGACCATGAGAACAATCTCAGCACCAATGGGAAAATTTACTACTGTTCTGCAACTTTAAAAAATTTTTGTCAAAACATGAAAAGCTCTGATGGTTATAAATGTATAGGGAAATGAAAAATAGTAAAATTGAGTTTTATTAGTGCACTGTAATTTAAGACATTGGCAACACTGAGAATTAAAAGTGTTTTATTTCTTTATAAAAAGCATATTAAGAGTAGTTGGAACAGTGCTTGCCTTCTTGTCATGTAACTTATGATACAGAGTGAACGTCTTTTCTGTGCCTCGGCAAATTGTCATATTCCTTTCCAAGTTTGGATTGACTTCCAACATTTTATTATTTTTGCTTTCAATGTTGCGAAATACATCCTAGAGTTCCTTTAATGAGTGAAATATCTCAGAGTTCTTTTAATGTGAAGTTTTTTTGTTTGCTGGCATCTGGGATATCTTCATCCTTTTTTTTCTTTTTTTGGCTACATTGGGTCTTCGTTGCGGTGTGCGGGCTTCTCATTGCAGTGGCTTCTCTTGCTGCAAAGCATGGGCTCTAGGTGCATGGGCTTCAGTAGTTGTGGCTCGAGGGCTCTAGAGTGCAAGCTCAGTAGTTGTGGTGCACGGGCTTAGTTGCTCCAAGGCATGTGTCTTCATCCTTTTCGTTACGACCACTTCCCTCATTTATGTCAATAAGCCAGCCTTTGCTAGGGTCCTCTGCCTGCACATCGAGAGTCTCTTAAACCACAGCAGTGTCAGCATTCCCACGGTCAGCTATTTCTTCTCTAACTCCGTTGTGTTTGACTTGAATTCTGCCTCTAGCTCTACCTCTTTTGGTTTCTTTGCCACGCTCTCATCTTTGTTGACCAGTTCTCTCTTCAGTTATCCATTTTTGTAAAATGTCACTTGAGTTTATCCTTTAGAGAAAAGGAGGCAACATAAGCTACACACTTTGCTGTCTGTGTGTGACTTGAAAAACAGATGCCCAGTGATCAGTCACTGACAGACTTTCAAAGAAGTGATATGATTGTCGCTGATTGTGATGCACATCTATTATTTGTGTAATGATTCGTGGACTGAAAATCTGACAATTTGCACTTGAGGCAGTTACTCACAGTTACTAACTGAAATTTGAACTGTGTTGTTGAGGGACTGGGTTATTTAACCAGATGGTGGTAAGTGAAATTCATGCATATCTGAGCCTTGCAAAAACAAGAATTGCCTGCAAATCAGGGAAGACAGTGATTCATTGTGTCACATGGGGATTTAGCAATGTGTAGGGGACACTGGGGACCTCAGTGCAGACTTCCACTGGAATAGGAGGGGCGGGAGTGGGCTTAAGAGAATGGGAGGAGAGGAATTCGAGCTTGGAAGTATAGCCCCCTCTTGAGGAAGTTGGTGCAAAGGGGAACAGAAAAATGGGGGAGTAGCTGGCCGGCGAAGTGGGGTCAAGAGAAGGTATTGGTGTCTTAGAATAAGATAAAGAGAAATTCAAGTTCTGGGTTAAGAAATCCATGGCTATCCTTGTTTTGATCCTCACTTTACCCCTCTTCTCTTGTGATGGGTCAGATAGGTGAATGAGAGAAGATGCTTGAAGGTGATATGAATACAAAGGTCATGCTCTAAGGAAATACAAATCCTGTATTTGAGTAATCATTGCTAAGAATAATGAAAAGGGATCCTGAGTACTTGTCAGGCCTGAGAACTTTTTATATCAAGTGTTAGTTACAGGATGATGAAATTTGCAGTTAGCCATCTTCCTTCTCTGAGCTGGAAGATTAAAACAGTGCACAAGTGGTTGGAGTATTGACTTCATCTGAAGTTCTTTTCAGGCTTGTGTCTTCATTGCTGTACACTGAACTCAGACTTACAGATAACAGATTGCTCATAAGCCCACTCCTCTGCACAAACCCTCCCCGTGTGAAGAGCATGAACACCCGTGTGTTCGCATATCTTGTCCTTGTTTGGTTGACTTGCCCGTCTGTGCTCTTCAGCTTCAGGAGGACCCTCCTCCCCTGCTCGACGATTCTTTTCATCCTCTCTTTTTCACTTCCAGCAATTTTTCCCATATAGGCATTTCCAAATATTCTCACTTTCTTTTCCATTTTCTTGAAGCCCCAAGCGCCTCCATATTCACTTTGCAGATGGTCTCAGACAGACCCAGTGATCCAGTGTGAGCTGCTTCTGTTTTCCTACTCTTCACCTTAGAGTGTTTCTTTACTTATCTCTTTACCTTCTTGTCACAGCTAAGTAGCTCCCATTTCTCCAAATTTAATTCTTTTGTGTCTGTCACCGCCTCCTCTCTGACTGCTCTGGTATCCAGACACTCTTCAGAAGTTGTTTACTTGAGGTTACTGATTGTTTTCCAATCTAATGGTCTCTTGTCATTCATTCATTAATTCAGTGATACTGGCGCCTGCACCATATGCCAGACTTTAATAAACATCTAGGCAGCCAGGTGAGGGAATAGGAGCTCACTGTCTAGGGCAGAGGTTGGCAGACTTTTTTGCTACGAGTAGTAAATAATTCAGGTTTGTAGGCCATACCAGAATCTCTGTTGTAACTACTCAGCTGTGCACCCGTGGGGTGAAAGCAGCCATAGACCATGTGTAAATGAGTAGGTGTAGCTGTATTTTGATTAAACTTTATTTAGAAAAACAGGCTGCCGGCTGGCTTTGGCCTCTGGGCCAACCCCCTGGTCTAGTGTTGAGCCTTTCTGATCTACATATAATGTAAATTACTCTTTACCACCCCCTTTTTGGAACCCTTTCTTTTGAGTTCTAGAAAGTCAGAGTCTCTGATACTCCTCCTACTTCCCTGGAAGCTTGTTCTTTTTCCTATTTCTGTCTACTAGGTTGGTGTTTCTCAAGGTTCTGGTTTTGGTCCTCCTGTTCTCTTTCTCTAAACTCTGGACGATCTCATCACATCGTAGAGTATCTGAATAAGTCGCTCTCCATCCTGACGTTCTCCTGATTCTGCTCCCAGACTCCTGTCTGCCTGCTCGATGGGTCTCCATGCATCTGAGCCACCAGCACCTCTCACTTCGTACAGCTAAAAATGAGACCACTGTTGTCTTCACCTTCCTGGCACATCTGCTGTTCCTTCATCCTTCTTCCTTCTTTCTGTTCATCTGTCTCATCAAGTGGCGATGACAGTGAGTTGTGATAATGTGTGTAAAGCACCAGCCTGGTGTCTGGCACACAGGAGGCAAGCAGTGAATGTCAGCTCCCCTCTTTCTCTTGGACACCTCAAGGCTCCATTTACCTTGATTTGAAACCTCCTCTTCTATTCTGCACCATATTCAATATGCTGCTAAGTTCTTTTATTTTATTCTACAATATCTCTTGCCTCTGACTTCTTTTCATTCTCACCACCATTTCCTAATTTAAAGCACTCAGTCAGTTTGGAATTGCATTTATCTGAACTTAACAACAGCAGCAGTAACAACAGAAACAAATTTATGTTAGCTTAACCCAGTGGAGTTTTATGTTTTCTTATGGAACACAATGTCTGGAGGTCAGTGGTCCAGAGCTTTCCCAGCCCAACAGAGACCTGACTTCTCTCTCTCCTCAGATATTCTGAGCAAGTAGCTTTTGTCCTCATGCTTTTCTCTCTGTGGTTACAAGTGAATGTTCCATTTCCAGCACTGCATCTATATTCCAGGCAGGAAGAGGGGAAGGACAAAGGGGTAAGAGACTGAAAAGCCAATCTTGCCATGTCTTTCCTCTTTTTAAAGGGCTTATCCAGAAGCACCACCTAGCAACTTCTCCTTACATCTCATTGTCTGGGCTGTATCACTCGGCCGCTCCTGATTGCCGCTCCAGACAAAGTGAGGGCTCTGTTAGGAAAAAGGAGAGAGTGAATATTGGGCAGGTACCCACCAGTGTTTGCTGAGGCACCCACAGCACCTCCTGACTCATCTGCCCACCTCCACGCTCTTCCTTAATCCATTGCACACAGTGACCAGACCAGTCATCCGGAACTTGGCTCCAAATTCATCATACTACTTCTCCTCTGCCAATTTTATTGAGGTATAATTGACAAAACCGTATATATTTAAAGCGTACAATGTGATGATTTGATATACATATACATTGTGAAGTGATTATCACAGTCAAGTCAGTTAACACATCCACCATCTCACATAGTTACCATTTATTCTTGTGGGCGAGTGGCGGGAATGCTTAAAATCTACTCTCTTAGCAAATTTCAGGTATACAGTACTATATGGTCACAATGCTGTGCCTTAGGTCCCCAGAACTTATTCACCTTGTAACTGAGTGTACCCTTTGACCAACATCTCCTTTTTCCCCCTACTCTCCAGCCCCTGGCAACCACCCTTCCACTCTCTGTTTTTATGAGTTCAGCATTTTTTAATATGTCTAAAATCACTAGTCATAATGTCCTTCAGGTTCATTTATGTTGTTGCAAGTGGCAGGACTTCTTTTTTAAATCCGTTCATCTCTCAAGGGACAGTTTGGTTGTTTCCATATCTTGGCTATTGTGAATCATGCTACAAAGAACATGAGAGTGCAGATGTCTCTTTGGGATACTAATTTTGTTTCCTTCATATATATATATATATATACACACACACCCAGAAGTGGGATTGTTGGAGCATATGGTAGCTCTATTTTTAATTGTTTGAGGAACCTCTTTACTGTTTTCCATAGTGGCTGCACCAATTCCCACCACTGTTGGGAATTGCTATCCTAAGAGGTGTGACTGTGGTTTTGATTTCCATTTCCCTGATGGTTAGCGATGCTGAGCATCTTTTCTTGTACCTATTGTCCATTTGTATGTCCTCTTCGGAAAAATGTCTCTTTAGTTCTGCCCATTTTTTAATCGAATTGTTTGGGTTTTTTGCTGTTGATACATGTGAATTCCTTATATATTTCAGATCTTAAGGCCTTATCAGATATATGGTTTGTGCTATGGTTTGAATGTTTGTGTCCTCCCAGAATTCATTTTGATGTCCTGATGTGATGCTGTTAAGAGGTGGAGCCTTTGGGAGGTAATTAATGGCTTTATAAAGAAGGCCTCAGAAGCTGACTAGCCCCCTTCCACCTTTCAAGGGCACAATGAGAAAGCACTGGCCATGAATCAGGAAGAGAGCCCTCACTAGCCACCACATGGAATCTGTGGCGCCATGATCTTGGACTTCTAGCCTCCAGAACTGTGATAAATACATTTCTGTTGTTTATAAGCGACCCAGTCTCTAGTTTTTTGTTATAGCAGCTCGAATGGACGAAGACAGTTTGCAAATATTTTCTCCCACTCTGTTGATTATTTTGTTTTGTCGATTATTTCCTTTTCCATGCAGAAGCTTTTTAGTTTGATGTAGTCCTACTTGTTTATTTCTGTTTTTTGTTGCCTGTGCTTTTGGTGTCATATCCAAAAAATCCTTGCCAAGAATAGTGTCAAGGACCTTTTTTCCTATGTTTTCTTCTAGGAGTTTTACAGTTTCGGGTCTTACGTTTAGGTCTTCAATGCATTTTGAGTTAATTTTTTTGAATTGTATAAAATAGGGATGCAGTTTCTTTTTTTTTTTTAAATAGATCTTTATTGGAGTATAATTGCTTCACAATACGGTGTTAGTTTCTGTTGTACAACAAAGTTAATCAGCCATATGCATACATATATCCCCATATCCCCTCCCTCTTGAGCCTCTATCCCACCCCTCTAGGTCGTCACAAAGCACCAAGCTGATCTCCCTGTGCTATGCTGCTGCTTCCCACTAGCTAACTGTTACATGTTGATGTTACTCTCACTTTGCCCCAGCTTCCCCCTCTGTCCCCGCCCCCCGCCATGTCCTCAAGTCCATTCTCTATGTCTGCGTCTTTATTCCTGCCCTGCCACTAGGTTCATCAGTACCACTTTTTTTTAGATCGCATATGTATGCGTTAGTATACAGTATTTGTTTTTCTCTTTCTGACTTACTTCACTCTGTATGACAGACTCTAGGTCCATCCACCTCACTACAGATAACTCAGTTTCATTTCTTTTTATGGCTGAGTAATATTCCATTGTATATATGTGCCACATCTTCTTTATCCATTCATCTGTCGATGGACATTTAGGTTGCTTCCATATCCTGGCTATTGTAAACAGTGCTTCAATGAACGTTGTGGTACATACGTCTCTCTTTTTTTTTTTTTTTTTTTTTTTTTGCGGTATGCGGGCCTCTCCCTGTTGTGGCCTCTCCCGTTGCGGAACACAGGCTCCAGACGCACAGGCTCAGCGGCCATGGCTCACGGCCCAGCCGCTCCGTGGCATGTGGGATCTTCCTGGACCGGGGCACGAACCCGTGTCCCCTGCATCGGCAGGCAGACTCTCAACCACTGCGCCACCAGGGAAGCCCCGTACGTCTCTTTTTGAATTATGGTTTTCTCAGGGCATATGCCCAGTAGTGGGATTGCTGGGTCATATGGTAGTTCTACTTTAGTTTTTTAAGAAACCTCTGTACTGTTCTCCATAGTGGTGTATCAATTTACATTCCCACCAACAGTGCAGGAGGGTTCCCTTTTCACCACATCCCCTCTGGCATTTATTGTTCTAGATTTTTTGATAATGGCCATTCTGACCAGTGTGAGGTGATACCTCACTGTAGTTTCTCTAATAATTAGTGATGTTGAGCATCTTTTCATGTGCCTCTTGGCCATCTGTATATCTTCTTTGGTGAAATGTCTGTTTAGGTCTTCCACCCATTTTTTAATTGGATTATTTGGTTTTTTTGATATTGAGCTCCATGAGCTGTTTGTATATTTTAGAGATTAACCCTTTGTCCATTGTTTCATTTGCAAATATTTTCTCCCATTCTGAGGGTTGTCTTTTTGTCTTGTTTATGTTTTCCTTTGCTATGCAAAAGCTTTTAAGTTTCATTAGGTCCCATTTGTTTATTTTTGTTTTTATTTTCATTACTCTAGGAGGTGGGTCAAAAAAGATCTTGCTGTGGTTTATGTCAGAGTGTTTTTCCTATGTTTCCTCTAAGTTTTATAGTGTCTGATCGTACATTTAGGTCTTTAATCCATTTTGAGTTTATTTTTGTGTATGGTGTTGGGGAGTGTTCTAATTTCATTCTTTTACATGTAGCTGTCCAGTTTTCCCAGCACCACTTATTGAAGAGGCTGTCTTTTCTCCATTGTACGTTCTTACCTCCTTTGTCGTAAATTAGGTGACCATATGTGCGTGGGTCTGTCTCCGGGCTTTCTGTCCTGTACCATTGATCTATATTTCTGTTTTTGTGCCAGTACCATACTGTCTTGATTACTGTAGCTTTGTAGGATAGTCAGAAGTCAGGGAGCCTGATTCCTCCAGCTCCATTTTTCTTTCTCAAGATTGCTTTGGCTATTCGGGATCTTTTGTGTCTCCATGCAAATAGTAAAATTTTTTGTTCTAATTCTGTGAAGAATGTCGTCGTTAGTTTGATAGGGACTGCATAGAATCTGTAGATTGCTTTGGGTAGTATAGTCATATTCGCAATATTGATTCTTCCAATCCAAGAACATAGTATATTTCTCCATCTGTTTCTGTCATCTTTGATTTCTTTCATTAGTGTTTTATAGTTTTCTGAGTACAAGTCTTTCACCTCTTTATGTAGGTTTATTCCTAGGTATTTTGTTCTTTTTGTTGCAGTGGTAAATGGGATTGTCTCCTCAATTTCTCTTTCTGATTTTTCATTGTTAGTGTATAGGAATGCCAGAGATTTCTGTGCATTAATTTTGTATCCTGCAACCTTACCAAATTCATTGATTAGTTCTAGTAGTTTTCTGGTGGTATAGGATTTTCTATGTATCATGTCATCTGCAAACAGTGACAATTTTACTTCTTCTTTTCCAATTTGTATTCCTTTTATTTCTTTTTCTCCTCTGATTGCCATGGCTGGGGCTTCCAGAACTATGTTGAATAATAGTGGCGAGAGTGGACATCCTTGTCTTGTTCCTGATCTTAGCGGAAATGCTTTCAGTTTTTCATCATTGAGTATGATGTTTGCTGTGGGTTTGTCATATATGGCCTTTATTATGTTGAGGTAGGTTCCAGCTATGCCCACTTTCTGGAGAGTTTTTATCATAAATCGGTGTTGAATTTTGTCAAAAGCTTTTTCTGCATCTATTGAGATGATCATATGGTTTTTATTCCTTAATTTGTTAATATGGCATATCACATTGATTGACTTAAGTATACTGAAGAATCCTTGCATCCCTGGGATAAATCCCACTTGATCATGGTGTATGATCCTTTTAATATGTTGTTGGATTCTGTTAGCTAGTATTTTGTTCAGGATTTTTACATCTGTCTTCATCAGTGATACTGGTCTGTAATATTCTTTTTTTGTGATATCTTTTTCTGGTTTTGGTATCAGGGTGATGGTGGCTTTGTAGAATGAATTTGGGAGTGTTCCTCCCTCTGCAAGTTTTTGGAAGAGTTTGAGAAGGATCAGTGTTAGCTCTTCTCTAAATGTTTGAAAAAATTCGCCTGTGAAGCCATCTGGTCCTGGACTTTTGTTTGTTGGATGATTTTTAGTTACAGTTTCAATTTAATTACTTGTGATAGGTCTGTTTATACTTTCTAATTCTTCCTGGTTCAGTCTTGGAAAATTGTACCTTTCCAAGAATTTGTCCATTTCTTCGTGGTTGTCCATTTTATTGGCATATAGTTGTTTGTAGTAGTCTCTTATAATCCTTTGTATTTCTGCAGTGTCAGTTGTGATTTCTCCTTTTTCATTTCTAATTTTATTGATTTGTGTCCTCTCTCTTTTTTTCTTGATGAGTCTGGCTAAGGGTTTATCAATTTTATCTTCTCAAAGAACCAGCTTTTAGTTTTATTGATCTTTGCTATTGTTTTCTTTGTTTCTATTTCTACTCTGATCTTTATTATTTCTTTCCTTCTACTGACTTTGGGTTTTCTTTGTTCTTCTTTCTGTAGTTGCTGCAGGTGTAAGGTTAGACTGTTTATTTGAGATTTTTCTTGTTTCTTGAGGTGAGATTGAATTGCTATAAACTTCCCTCTTAGAACTGCTTTTGCTGCCTCCCATAGGTTTTGGGTTGTTGTGTTTTCATTGTCATTTGTTTCTGTGTATTTTTTTATTTCTTCTTTGATTTCTTCAGTGATCTCTTGGTTATTTAGTAGCGCACTGTTTAGCTTCCATGTATTTGTGTTTTTACAGTTTTTTTCCTGTAATTGATTCCCAGTCTCATAGCGTTGTGGTCAGAAAAGATGCTTGATATGATTTCAGTTTTCTTAAATTTTCTGAGGCTTGATTTGTGACCCAAGATGTGATCTATCCTGGAGAATCTTCCGTGTGCACTTGAAAAGAATGTGTATTCTGCTACTTTCAGGCAGAATGTTCTTATAAATATCAATTAAACCTATCTGGTCTGTTGTGTCATTTAAAGGTTGTGTTTCCTTATTTATTTTCTGTTTGATCTGTCCTTTGGTGTGAGTGGGGTGTTAAAGTCCCCTACTATTATTGTGTTACTGTCGATTTCCCCTTTCATGGTTGTTAGCATTTGCCTTAGGTATTGGGGTGTTCCTATGTTGGGTGTATAAATATTTACAGTTGCTATATCTTCTACTTGGATTGATCCCTTGATCATTATGTACTGTCCTTCCTTATCTTTTGTAACAGTCTTTATTTTAAAGTCTATTTTATCTGATACGAGTATTGCTACTCCAGCTTTCTTTTGATTTCCATTTGCATGGAGTATCTTTTTCCATCCCTTCACTTTCAGTCTGTATGTGTCCCTAGGTCTGAAGTGGGTCTCTTGTAGACAGCATATATATGGGCCTGTTTTTGTATCCATTCAGCCAGTCTGTGTCTTTTGGTTGGGGCATTTAATCCATTTACATTCAGGGTTATTATCAATATGTATGTTCCTGTTACCGTTTTCTCAACTGTTTGGTTTGTTTTTGTGGGTCTTTTTCTTCTCTTGTGTTTCCTGCCTAGAGAAGTTTCTTTAGCACTTGTTGTAAAGCTGGTTTGGTGGTGCTGAATTCTCTTAGCTTTTGCTTGTCTGAAAAACTTTTGATTTTTCCATCGAATCTGAATGAGATCCTTGCTGGGTAGAGTAATCTTGGTTGTAGGTTTTTCTCTTTCATCACTTTAAGTATATCCTGCCACTCCCTTCTGGCCTGCAGAGTTTCTGCTGAAAAATCAGCTGATAACCTTATGGGGATTCCTTTGTATGTTATTTTTTGTTTTTCCCTTGCTGCTTTTAATGTTTTTTCTTTGAAATTAATTTTGGTTAGTTTGATTAATATGTGTCTTGGTGTGCTTCTCCTAGAGTTTATCCTGCATGGGACTCTCTGTGCTTCCTGGATTTGGGTGACTATTTCCTTTCCCATGTTAGGGAAGTTTTCAACTATAATCTCTTCAAATATTTTCTCACAGATACTTTCTTTTTCTCCTCCTCTTCTGGGACCCCTATAATTTGAATGTTGGTGCGTTTAGTGTTGTCCCAGAGGTCTCTGACATTGTCTTCAATTCTTTTCATTCTTTTTTGTTTATTCTGCTCCTCAGCAGTTATTTCCACCATTTTGTCTTCCAGCTCACTTATTCGTTCTTCTGCCTCAGTTATTCTGTTATTGATTCCTTCTAGTGTATTTTTCATTTCAGTTATTGTGTTGTTCATCTCTGTTTCTTCTTTAGTTCTTCTAGATCTTTGTTAAACATTTCTTGTATTTTCTCAATCCGTTCCTCCATTATATTTCTGAGATTCTGGATCACGTTTACTATCATTACTCTGAATTCTTTTTCAGGTAGATTGCCTATTTCCTCTTCATTTATTTGGTCTTGTAGGTTTTTACCTTGCTCCTTCATCTGTGACATATTTTTTTGTCATCTCATTTTTTTTAATGTGTGGGATTGTGTTCCTGTCTTACTGGTTGTTTGGCCTGCGGCTTCCAACACTGGAGTTTGTAGGCTGTTGGGTAGAGCTGGGTCTTGGTGCCAAGATGAGGACCTCCGGAAGGCCTCACTCCTATAAGTATTCCCTGGGGTCTGAGGTTCTCTGTTAGTCCAGTGGTTCAGACTCAGAGCTCCCACCACAGGAGCTTCGGCCTGAACCCCGGCTCGTGATCCAAGATCCCACAAGCCGTGCGGGGCGGCAACAAAAGAAAGGAGAACAATAACAAAGTAAAAAATATAATTAGACTAGGAAACTAACAGATATGTTAGAAAGAATATAAAAATAAAAATATAGATGAAACAACAACCAGAAGATAAAACAGAACCACAATAGTAAAAAAGAGGAGGATAAAATTTTTTTTAAAAAAAGGTGGAAAAGGCCTTGGCTGTGGAGGGCAGGGCCTAAACAGGAGTGGGGTTTGGGTGGTGGGCAGGGCCTATGCTTAGGACCCACAGGGCTGGAAAAGGTCCTGGAGGCTGTTGGGGGTGGGGCTTAGGCTTAACAGAGGGGGCCCAGGCGTCCCTCCTGCCTCCAGTCTCAGAGGACAGGGGACCCCACCTGGGAGCCCAGTAGGCTTCCTGGGCTCGAGTGGGTGGGGCAGACACCCACTGGTCCTGGAGGGTCTCTCCCACCTGCCTCTCCTATTCTCCCCCTACACCCCCAGGGCCACCTCGGCCTGCAGGGGTCCTCTGAGGGCATAGGACCTGGCCTGAGAGTCGGGCAGACTTCCCTGGCCCATTGGGCAGGGGAAATGCTGGGTGCCCTCCCCACCGATCTGAGCCCCTGAGGGTGCCTCCAGGTGTGCGAACCCCTCCCCCCTCCTCAGCCGCCCCTCAGGGGCTCTGGTCCTGTCTGGCCTCCACTTCTCCTCCCCACTCAGTCCCCTGATGTCCTACCAGTTCGCTTGGGGGTTCTTCCTGTCTCCTTGGGCATCAAGGTCCCCCACCAGCGTCCAGCAGGCACCCTAGTTGTGGGGAGACAGGAACTCTGTGTCTTCCCACACTGCCATCTTGACTCCGCCCCCAGTTTCATTCTTTTGCATGTGGATATCCAGTTTTCCCAGCACCATTTACTGAAGTCTATCCTTTCTCCATTGTGTATTCTTGGCACCCTTGTTAAAGATTAGTTGACCATATATGTGTGGGCTTATTTCTGGGCTCTCTGTTCTATTCCTTTGGTCTATTTGTCTGTTTTTATAGCAGTTCCATACTGATTTGCTTACTATAGCTTTGTAATACAGTTGGAAATCAGGAAGTGTGTTGCCTCCAGCTTTGTTCTTCTTTCTCAGTATTGCTTTGGCTATTTGGATTTTTATTTTGTTTTTCGTAGTTCCATATGAATTTTAGGATTTTTTTTCTATTTCTGTGAAAAATGCCATTGGAATTTTGGTGGGGATTGCATTGAATCTATAGATGGCTTTGCATAGTATGAACATTTTAACAGTGTTAATTCTTCCAATTCAAGAATACAAAATATCTTTCCATTTGCCTTCTTCGGTTTCTTTGATCAATGTCTTACAGTTTTCAATGTATAGGCCTTTCACCTTCTTGGTTAAATTTATTACTAAGTAATTTTTAAAAAGCTATTGTAAATCGTTTTCTTAATTTTTCTTTCGATAGTTCATTGTCAGTATATAGAAAAGCAACTAATTTTTAAATAAATTTTATTTATTTTATTTTGGGCTGCATTGGGTCTTTGTTGCTGCGCACGGGCTTTAGTTGCAGCGAGTGGGGGCTACCCTGTTGTGGTGCACGGGTTTCTCATTGCAGTGGCTTCTCTTGTTGCAGAGCACGGGCTCTAAGTGTGTGGGCTCCAGTAGTTGTGGCACACAGGCTCAGTAGTTGTGGCTCACGGGCTCTGGAGTGCAGGCTCAGTAGTTGTGGCGCACAGGCTTTGTTGCTCTGCGGCATGTGGGATCCTCCTGGACCAGGGCTCGAACCTATATCCCCTGCACTGGCAGGTGGATTCTTAACTACTGTGCCACCAGGGAAGTTCAAAAGCAACTAATTTTTGTATGTTGGTTTTGTATACTGAATTTGTTGATTACTTCTAACAGTTTTTTGGTAGTCTTTAGCATTTTCTAAAGACTAATATATGGTATTAAGATCATGTCATCTGGAAACAAAGTTTTACTTCCTCCTTTCCTATTTGGATGCCTTTCATTTCTTTTTCTTGCCTAATTTCTCTGGCTAGGTCTGTGTTGAATAGAAGTGGCAAGAGTAGGTATCTTTGTCTTGTTCCTGATCTTACAGAGTGGGCATCATTGTCTTGTTCACTACTGGGTATGAAGTTAGCTGGGGGCTTGTCATGTGTGGCCTTTATAACATTGAGGTACATTCTTTCTATACCTAATTTGTTGAGAGTTTTCATCATGAAAGAATATTGAATTTTGTCAGATGCTTTTTCTGTATTTATTGAGATGATCATACGATTTTTATTCTTCATTCTGTTAATGTGGTATATTGATTTGTGTATGTTGAATCATCCTTGCATGGTAGGGATAAATCCCACTTGATCATGATGTATGATCCTTTTAATGTGCTGTTGAATTCAGTATGCTAGTGTTTTGTTGAGGACTTTTGTGTTCACCAGGGATATTGGTCTGTAATTTTCTTTTCTTGTAGTGTCCTTGTTTGGTGTTGATGTCAAAGTAATGCTGGCCTTGTAGTACGAATTTGGGAGTGTTTCCTCCTCTTCACTTTTTTGGAGGAGTTTGAGAAGGATTGGTATTAATTCTTTAAATGTATGGTACAATTCACCATGAAACTGTCTGGTCCTGGGCTTTTCTTTGTTGGGAGGTTTTTGACTACTGATTAAATCTCCTTACTTGTTATTGGTCTGTTCAGATTTTCTATTTCTTCATGATTCAGGCTTGGTAGGTTGTATGTTTCCAGGAATTTATCCATTTCTTCCAGGTTATCCAATCTGTTGATGTGTAATTGTTCATGGTAGTCTCTTCCAACCCTTTGTATTTCTGTGGTATTAGTTGTAATGTCTCCTCTCATTTCTGATTTTAAGTCTTTTCTCTTTTTTTAAAAATTGGTCAAGCTAAAAGTTTGTCAGTTGTTTATCTTTTTTAAAAAAACAGCTCTTAGTTTCACTGATCTTTTCTATAATTTTTCTAGTCTCTCTTTATATCTGCTCTGATCTTTATTATTTCCTTTCTTCTGCTAACTTCAGGCTTAGTTTTTTCTTTTTCTAGTTCCTTGAGGTATAAACTAGGTTGTTTATGTGAGATCTTTCTTTTTTCTATTATTTATTTATTTTGCCTGTGCCATGCGGCTTGCAGGATCTTTGGTCCCCCACCAGCGATTGAACCCAGGCCACAGCAGTGAAAGCACCAAGTCCTAACCACTGGTCTGCCAGGGAACTCCCTCTTTTTTCTTAATGTAGGCATTTATTACTGTGAACTTCCCTCTTAGAACTGCTTTTGCTGCATCCCATAAATTTTGGTGTGTAGTACAAGGGACCCTTGAACAACACAGGTTTGAACTGTGTCATCTACTTATATGCACATTTTTTCAGTAAATATGTATTATACTACTACACAATCCTTAATGTGTTGAATCTGCAGATACAGTCAGCCCTCCGAATATGTGGTTCCGTAAGTTATATGCAGATTTTTGACTGTGTGAAGGGTTGATGCCCCTAAACCCTGCTTTGTTCAAGGGTCAACTGTATTTCCATTTTTGCTTCTAGATATTTTGTTTCCCTTTTGATCCTCTTTGATTTCTTCATCATACTACTTTTTTTTTTTTTTTTTTTTTTTTTTGCGGTACGCGGGCCTCTCACTGTTGTGGCCTCTCCCGTTGCGGAGCACAGGCTCCGGACGCGCAGGCTCGGTGGCCATGGCTCACGGGCCCAGTCGCTCCACGGCATGTGGGATCTTCCCGGACCAGAGCACGAACCCGTGTCCCCTGCATCGGCAGGCAGACTCTCAACCACTGCGCCACCAGGGAAGTCCCCATCATACTACTTTTAAGTCTGTTTCTAAAACATTTATTTTTAGATTCTGTAACATAGATGATGACAATCATGCGACTCCCACAAACACCAGACTTGGGGGTGGTAGTGTTGGTAGATTTGGCTCTTTGCGGGGATTTAATAGACGGCAGCAAGGGAGGCTGAGCCTAGTCAAGGTTCCTGCCGTGAGCTCAGCCATCTGCCAGCCCCTGCAGGCAAGTGTTGATCGGCTCAGCATCAGAGCTGTTTGTCGTCAGATGCTTCCCCCAACTTCACCAAGTGAGAACTTCGGTCACTGAGGTAAGACCATTCGAGAATAAACACCACATCCATCCATCTCCTCTCTCCACAGCCAGCAAACGGAAGAGGACCCAGGCGTGCAGGAACTGGAGGCCCTGATAGACACGATCCAGAGGCAAGGGAAAGATCACCCGTGCAGGGACAACATCCGCAAAATGTTTCAAATTTATGACAAGGAAGCTACAGGACATGTGGACAGGGAGACATTCTTTAAAATCTGTGACTCTTTTCACCTCCCAGTTGATGATTCCTTGGTTAAGGAGGTGAGTAGGAGTTCCTGTTTGGGGTTGATTGCAGAGGCTGGGCACCGCTCACTCGTTCCCAAAGGCAGTTGCATTTGTGTTTCATTTTAACTGGGGAAGACTTGGGGTGTTCACATCAGATCTGCTGTTTGGTCCTGATTATGGCATTTGCCCTCGACTCTAGCATTGGCATCCTTTCCTAACTGCTGCTGTAGGGCATCTCTTTAAGTGGGCAGGGGCCAGACAGCACAGAGCGGCCAGTGAACCATGTCAGGGCTAAAGGAGGGTGGCTGCCAAGGGCAGATTGAAAAGGTGGACTGAGCAGGATGGTGGGAACCTTTGACACCTTCACAGCCTACGTTAGCCCATCAGTAGGGCTGGCGTGGGAGAGGGCGTGACCGCTGCCCTGGACAGCAGCATCCGCCAGTAGGGGTCCATGGTCAGCTGCCAGTGGAGGGATGACATGGACGATCCTCTCCGAGAGTTTCCATGAGGGAGCTGAAGAGGGCATTTCATACCTCTTTTTCGTTATAAACCCCTTTGACCATGGTTCCCCTAGAAGTCGGGACAAACTTTCTCCCACCGTTGCCAACGATGGTGGTTAATGTTATTGAGACATTCTCACTGATTAAGAACATTGTGATGCTGTAGTCCTTCTTAATGATATGTTAGGAAAAAGGGATGTTAGGTCTCATTTAGGGAAGCCTTCTGTTTGGGGCCAGTGTGACTAGGTTGGAGATGAGGGTTTTTCAGATGGGAACATTAGCAAGGAGTGAGGGAGGCAGGTAGAAGGATAACAGTTCAAGTGGGCCAAATGCCCATCTAGCTTCCCAAGTCTCAGGCTGACAGCACACCCAGCCTTCGATTTCTTAAGTCATTTGTGCTATCTGTGACCTGACCTGGGAGAGAGGAGCTGCAGTCGGGGGAGGTGGGACAGGGAAAGCAGGGGCGGGATGGATTTGCACACGTCCTTAAAGTAGCCACAGCAGATCGGTGTGCTTACTGCCACTCACAGGTGTTTCAGGGGACTTGGTTTGAGCAGTGACATGACTAGATTTTTCTTTTAGGCTGTGATAGCAGCAACCTCTGCTATTCTAAGTCTTACTCTGTGCTGACTGGATGGACAAAGTCTTGTAATTGAATATAAGAACAAAAATGCTTTGGAAATGACAGTGCTCTTATAAATGTCAAACCTGAAACCTTGGGCAGGCCATTTACTCCATCTGAGCTTTGATTTCGTGAAGATGGGGATACTCTGACCTACCTTCCCGGTTTACAGGATCATTTCAGAATCAGCCAAGGATATATAAAAAGCCTGAGCTGGTTTACAAAGGCAGGGACAGGCACTAAAGAGCGCTGTGCAGCTGAGCTGAAGGCAGCCCATCTGTCTCTCACGGGCTCCCCTTCTCTCTCCCACAGCTCATCAGGATGTGCTCTCACGGAGAAGACAAGATTGACTACTATAACTTCATCCGTGCTTTCTCCAACTGACCTGCTGAGGACAGAAAGCACAGTATTTTGAGGTTGGGCCTACGTATACCTGTACTCTTCATAGAGGCATTTACAGAGCTCTTGAAATTATATTTCCTTTTTGGTTCTTTTACCACTGAAGTCTAAATTAAATTGGATCTTGTAGGAGCTAAGGTTGGTGCCTTATTTAGGGAGCGGAGATAGGGGTGTTGTGATGGTTAATTTTATGTGTCAACTTGACTAGATATGGGGTGCCTGGACATTTCTGGGTGTGTCTGTGAGGCCGTTTCTGGATGAGGTTAATATTTGAGTTGGTGGATGGAGTAAAGCAGATGGCCCTCTCCAATGTGGGTGGGCCCCACCCATTCCATTAAAGGCATGAATAGAACAAAAAGGCTGACCTTTCCCTAATGAGAGAGAATTCCTCCGGCCTGCTTTGACATCGGCTTTTTCCTGCTTTTGGACTCAAACTGAGACATCGGCTCTTCTGGGGCTCCAGCCCGCTGGCCTTCAGACAGGAACTACTCCGTCAGCCCTCAGAGGCCTCCAGGTCGCTGGCTACAGATACTGGAGCTTGTCAGCTTCCTCGGTTACAGGAGCGAATTCCTTAATCGTCAGTCTCTTTCTCTCTATATACACAGCCTATCGGTTCTGCTTCTCTGGAGAAAGAACCCTGACTAATGCAGGTGTAGAGTGACCAAGATCAGGAGGAGGATGCATAGAATTCGCTCAGACAGACATCAAGTCGGGTGTGATGCTGCAGACAGTGCTGCCTGCCCCGCCGGGAAGTAGACACCATGGTTTCCAGTTGCAGTTCTAGGCCCATTAGTAGACCTGCATTTTATTTCATTTTATTATTTATTTATTTAAATTTATTTTTGGCTGTGTTGGGTCTTTGTTGCTGCGTGTGGGCTTTCTCTAGTTGCGGCGAGCGGGGGCTACTCTTCGTTGTGGTGCGTGAGCTTCTCACTTCAGTGGCTTCTCTTGTTGCGGAGCACAGGCTCTAGGCACGCGGGCTCAGTAGTTGTGGCTCACAGGCTCTAGAGCGCAGGCTCAGTAGTTGTGGTGCACGGGCTTAGTTGCGTGGCCGCATGTGGGATGTTCCTGGACCAGGGCTCGAACCCATGTCCCCTGCATTGGCAGGCAGACACTGTGATAATAGAAAATATCACAGTGTGGTACACTGATTTGTTTCATGAAACTTTTGTTTCAAATGAGTGTGTATTTACTGGGTCATGATGTAAAACATTTCTTTATGTGGGCTGTAGTTAAAAAAAAAAAAAATTTAGAAAAACTGCTTTTAGAGAGCCTGGCCTCAAGATAGGCAGAAAAGACTAGTAGCAGCTACTGGTTGTCGACTGAGCTCTGATGGACTTTTCAGAAGCAGGGCTGCTCCTTAGTTGAAGTCAGCCACCAACTTCATCTTTATAAATGCTGTCTCTGATTCCTTCCTACCTGTACTCTGTCTGTACCACCAGGGGCCTGAAAATACCATCTAATTAGGGTGTATCAAGCCCGTATCTGTAGGCTTTAGGGGTACCTGAGAAGATGTCTCTAGATGTTTCCAGAAAATCAAGGGTCACTTGGGTGAGTGACTAGCCTGCTGGTGTAGGAGCACGAGCATGTTCCTATAAGAAATTATTGAGTGCTTTATTTGAACCATGAACTTAGCATTTACTATCCCTAAATCTTACCACCACCATTCCCTGTGAAAATAAGCAAACCAGCCAGCCAACACCCCCCAAATGCTGAGCCCAGATGAGCAGCAGGCTCGGAAGGGCCGACTGCCCAAGGCCACCAGCTTCTCCGGCCGAGCTGCTTGCTCTGTTGGCACCGTGCCTTTGTCTCAGGTACATGGTTCCTGTCGGGTCCTCATAGCCCATGCCTGTCCTCAACTAACTGCACTCATCTCCTGAGCTCTCTCTGGAGAGGGTTCTGGAAAAACAGCAGACAGCCATGGGCAACAGGCCATCTGATGCCAGCAGTGTCCTGTGCCCACTGCTGGTACCAACACTCAGACAGCATCTATTCAGCACCTCCACTGACATCTGGTGGCTTTTACACACAGACTTAGCCCCATCCTCTCCTAGCCAAGTGACACCATAACACAGTCGTCCCCCTTATCCACACTTTCACTTTCCACTTTTAGTTAAACATGGTCAGCCATGGTCTGGAAATATTAAATGGAACGCTCCAGAAATAATTCTTAAGTTTTAAACTGTGTGCCATTCTGAGTAGCGTGATGAGATCTTGCGCCCTCCCACTTTGTCCCTCCCGGGATCCCCAGCTGTCGGCATTGTCAGGGCTCAGTGATCCACGGTCACCTGGAGCAAGTGATCCTCTCCTGACGCGTCATCAGAAGGCCAGTAGAGCCCAGCGCTCCACCACAGCGTCTGCATCATCCAGCTCACGCCACCTTGTCACTTGGGCACTCAGTCACCTCACATCGTAAGAAGAAGGGTGAGTGCAGCTCAGTAAGATGTTTTTAGAGACCACATTCACATAACTTTCATTATGGTATATGGTTATAATTGTTCTATTTTGTTATCATTGTTAATCTCTTACTGTGCCTAATTTATAGATTTCACCATAGGTAGGTATGTGTAGGAAAAAACATAGCATATTTAGGGCCCAGAACTCTCTGGGGTTTCAGGCATCCACTGGGGGGGGGGGTCTCGGAACATTCCCATGGATGATGGGGGCAGCCGTACAGCAGGCATCAGGCACAGTGCGCCTCCTTGTGGCGCTTCCTGCCCACACACCCCATGTCACCACACTCCTTTCCACGTTCACACTTCCCTGTTACAGACACCAGTAAAAATGAGGCTTATTACTACCCACCACTCAATGTAACTGACTCCTTCTCCGTCCTTAATTCCAACTCCCTAACTCACATGACCACACGAACAAATATATATCTCAAAAGATATGCAAGAAATGACAGAGTGAAAAATGTTAGAAATGAGGCTGAAATTGATGCAAACTCGTTCTTCATATAAAAGCAAATGAGAGCAATACAAACAAGACTAGTTGATGCAAAGTCTTGCAACTAATAAAGCTGCCAGCAATATCATTATTTTAAAGCGCTCTTATCCTTTTCAGTCTTCAGGGGAGAAAGATACTCTAATCAATTCCCAGATAGCCATCTAAGAGGTGGAATAAAATAATGCTTGCAACTTAAAAAAAAAAAAGCAAATGTGAGCATCCAGATAAAAAGGAATAGAAGGAATTATACCCGAGACAAGCAGGCGAATAATTCAAGGCCTTTTATTCAGTTATTTCAAAAATATTTGTCGATCATTTGTTTCAAAATGTACATTTAAAAAAATCCATACAAAACCGTAATTTGGTTTAAAACCGGACAGAAAAAAAAAGGATTTGGAAAAATGTTCACTGAAAGTAAAAAGAGCCCCCCCCCAAAAAAAAAACCCTTTTACATGAAAGCATAAATATGGCAGGTACAAATTTTCCTTGAGTTCCTTGTTGAAATTTGGTCCATAACACGAACAGGCTAAAGTAGAAAAACAAAAAAACGCTTTGTCCACATTTGCATTATGAGTTGCTCAGGGCACTGGCAGCCTCAGCTCATCCTTCAGATGTTTGTTAAACAAGAGGAACTGAAAAAATGAGGTGTGTAGTCTCATTACATAAACACTTGAATCTGTACCCAAGGAAATGGTGGTACTTACAACCAGTCAGATCTGATCAGATGACCAGGGCTGTCCATGTGTGGCCGATTCCCAGGAAAACCTCCTTCCTCTCCACACGAACAAGAAACTCTAGAACCCTTACAGCGAACTGATGGTGATGCCTCAGGTGTCACACGGATCTTATTCCCAGATGCTGACTTATTAATGCCCCATCATGAGGATGTTTTTCCTTTTCAACAGTTTTAAAACTATATGGACTTCAAAGATGATGCTACAGTGTTCCACTTAGAGTGCCACCAGGGTCACAAGAATGACAGCAACAGAGGGAGCGTGGCTACTTTCTTCTGTGGGGATGACGACCACCCTCCCGTGGGTCCTGTCCACCCCAGTGGCCAGGCGCTGGAAGGGACAGACGGCCTGTGGGAAAGACCACTGGCTAGGAGAGGTATTGCACAACCCGGAAGAGCAAGGACGAGGCAGGCGAGGGGCGGGCACACCGCGTGGGGGGGAGGGGTGCCCTGCAACAGTCCCCCCGGACCCACGTCAGACGGGCACCTGTGAGCGCCGCTTGTGACCGGGAAGTGAGAGTAAACACCTTACCGCAGAAACGCGGGGTCGAACGGGAAGCAGTATGGATGAGAAGAGGCTAGAGCCAGGGTGCCTCCTCTTTCACGTGCAAGGGGAGCTGGATGAGCAAGGCTTACCACGTGGGCCGAGGCGCGGAGGTCTGGTGCCCCCGGGAACCCCGAGCTTCTCTGACAGGTAGGTGCCCGTGAAGGAGCCCTCACAGCCACCAGACACAAGGGAGAAACCGGACACCACCACCAGACCCGGACAGTGGCGGTGAGGCTAAGATGAATGAGGTGAAACTGTCACAATCCGGTCCCTTTAACATGTAACTGTGCCAGGGCCCGGGGGGCTGGCCACACAGTGCAAGTGGAGGCCAGGAGACCATGGCACATAAGGCACTTCTGACACAAAAAGATACAGGATCAGCTCGGGGCAAAAAGGGGCCGCACAGAGCCGGAATCCCCGTGCTTTTCGGGGCCCTCCGTAAAGAGAGCGAGCCCCTGGGGGGAGGGGGCAGGGGACTGGCGGTCACCGTCAGCCCTTTGAGAGGACTCACTGTTCACGAGAGAACTAGGCTCCAGGGGGGAGCTGGTGAAGGCTCCTCGTGGGGCCGGAGACTCGGCCTAAGTTCCAAGTGATCTGTCAAGACCCAGTTCTCCAGTCCTGCCCAGTCCCTCCTGAGGAGCTGGGCTGTGAGCTAGGATGGCAGCCGGGAGGGGGAGAAAGGCCACTCCCCACAGAAGCAGAGGCCCCGGCCATCAGGAACGGGTTCTGTTCACCGGGACGCTGACGCCCCAGCAGGGGAGTGAGTCCCGTGCAGACCTCCCTGCCTCCCTGGCCCCCCGGCCTAGCACAGACCACCAAGGAGGCTGAAGCCCGAAGGAAACCCTAAGTGGTGGTGGGGCTTCGCGCCACTTTGAATTTAAAAAGGCTCCCAGGGACTAGAATTCTGTGTGGAATCGGGAGAGGGCGCCCTCTCCGCCCCTATACGTCTTACTCAGCACTTAGGAGAAAGTCAAAGGTACGGAGAAAGAAGGTCCCCACAGCAAACGCAGCTGCATGCATCCCAGAACAGCCCGCCCGGCGCCAAGGCTTTCAAGTCAAGAGGAGCATCTGCAGAGGTGGCCAGAGCACAGGTGTCGAGTCTGGTTTCTGAAATGTTGGTAGCTCCACCTTGGGACAGGAAGGGAAAAGGTTCTCCCCAAGATGCAGGTCTGGCTCGGCCTGCTTCTCCTTCCCCCAGAACCTGCCCTGCCTTCAGAAGGGGCACCTGTAACCTACTATAGTGTAGCTATCAGAGCCTGGAGGATAAAAATAACTTCCCATCACGGAGCCTCCAAGGAGGGGCACTGGCAGCTGGCATCACCCGTCCATCCCCCAGCCTCTCCCACGCCACCCTGCCCGGCGCCCCTGCACGCGTGCCAGCCAGGGATGCTGGGAGGGCGGGGGCTGCTGAGGTAGGTTAGCATCTGCTCTCCTCCTGGCGGATGGCACTGAGTGGCCTCTCAAACTTGGGGGTCTGGCCGGGCTTTCACAGAGAGTGTTTAAGACTGAAGAACATAGAACGGCCAAATCAGGACAAGCCAACCCAACAGGCTCTCAGGACGAACTGGAAGTGAGTTCTTTCGGCCCCTGGTAACATGCTTCGAGCCAGCCTGCCATGGCTTGTCTCTGCTCTGAAGCAAACATGCCAGGCACGCCCGGGGTGACAGAACACCTACAGTTTTCCTCTCACCCTCCCCTCAAACCATTCCTGAAACTGGCCGGTGGGACGCTAGCCTCACGCATGGTCTCAGGGGTTTCACGCAGCAGGAAAGATTTTCCCAACTCTCAATCAGGGACCCAACCCCGTCCTTTAGGAGGTGGCGAGAGTTAGCCCGGCCCCGGGCTGGTGGTACTACCTTGAGGAGGCGCACGGTATGAGGGGCCAACTTACAGGAGACCAAGGGCACACCAAGCACATGTGCTCTGGCGGCGATCACCTCTGAATGTGAGAAGAGTCACTGCCCGATGGCAGGACCTCGGCTGCAGCTCCCACCTCCCGAGCCCACAGCAAGGAGGCCAGGTACCCGCTGACGGCATGACTCAGCAGTGCTCCCTGGTGGGGGGGCGGCCTCCTGCACGCAGCAGGAGCAGTGCCAAGGCCAGGGACACAGCCTGGAGAGGACTGGGCCAGGCTTAGGAGGCTGCAGGCTGACGTGGGCTGCACAGCATCCCTGGGCCAAGTAGGAACACCGGCTCAGTCACAGTCACAGCCACAGCCTCGAGCGGGGAGGGAGGACCATTTGACTGAATGGCTGAGGGGTTCCAGACTGGGCCTGCGGGGTTGGTACAAGCCGCCCTTCCACCAACATTCTGCTTTGCAGCCCAGATAAGTGTCAGGGAAGGAGAAGGAAAGATGGGAAGAATTCGCATTTTCAAAAGCGCTGTCCCTCTCCTAAGGGTAATCAAAATAAGAGAAGATCTTCCCATCTCCCCGGCCTAATCCTGAACAGAGAGATGAGGGTCTACCAGGGTGTCAGGAAGCAAGTCCCCAGGCACTGGTAGATTAAAACTTCTCTCTGATGCAAGTGATCTGGAGAAGGGAGCTGCCTTGATGAAAAGACCCACTTCCCTGCCTTCTGGGTAATAATCCAGTTTGGTTTCTACTGTGATGTCAGGAAGAGGACCAGCACATCAAATGACACTAACATTCTTGTGCCCACAGCATTCAGGCCTCCTTGCTGAGAGCCTAGCTCCTTGCTGGAGGCCTTGTCTTTGGGGAGAGGGGGAGACCATGTGCGGGAAGGGGGCCAAAATAGGCACATCAGCACGGCTGTGTCTGCCCATCTAACCAGCAGAGCGATTCTGAGTCAGCCTGGTTTCAAACCATCTAAAACGCTGTGGGTGTGCTCAGCAGAGGACAACGACAATTCCAAAGGACACTCAGCAAGTGAGGCCAGAGGACAGGGGGCCCAGGTGACCGACCCTGGGGCACCAGGGGCCACGGGGGGCATAGTGTTCCTGCCGCGAGAGAGATGAAGTCAGGTGCAAGGCCGGCGCCCAACTGGGCTGCTGGGCCTGGGGTTTAGCACCAGCATGTCCCCGGCCAGGCTGCTTTGTTAACTGCTGCTTGGTTTGGTTTTGGACGCTGGTGAACAGTGGGAAGAGCAATGCAGCTGGACCTGCCGAAGAAAGGCTAGGTTGGCGCCTCCATTGTTTCTGCTGCGTTACTTTCCGGGAGGGCCCGCCGCTCTGGTCGCTTTGCCGCTGCTGCAGAGTGGGAAGACTCACCCTCCTTCAGCACATCCCCGACAGAGAGAGCGGGCTGGTGTCCAGGACCGGCCACTGGTGAGCTCTCCCGAGTCATGGGACCCGAGACAGCACCATCCTTCTGGACTGAGTCATCATGTCCCAAAGCCAAATGCCTTGGCGCTTCCAACTAGCAGCGGCCCCGCGGGGCCTCAAGATGGTGCGCGCAGAACTGGAATCATACTCTCGTCAGTTCCTCAGCACCTAGGAGATGACGATCCAGGAGGGCCAGTCTCCCCTCCTGCTGCCCATCCGCACGGGGATCTGCCGCCGGCCCTGGTGGAGGCTCCCCAGCACGAGGCTGCCGACCCGGACAGGTCCTGGGGATCTGGGTGGGGGACGGCCAGCACTACAGGCTTCGCCTCCTCTCGTTGTAAAAATCAGACACAGAAAAATTGCACAGTAAGGTAAATTAACAAGTAAAAAGAGAAGGAAACAGCTGTGAAGGAAGAGAAAGAGGAGGCCAGCAGAAAGGTAACCGTGAGAGGCCAGGCTTCTAGAAAACCCGACACAGGACAGAGGTGAGGATGTGAGGTGGCTGGAGGGAGGGAAAGAGGAAGATTTTTGGTTTTATTGAGAATGGTTCACAGAGAAAGAAGAGAAAGCCAAGACGTAAAGAAGAGGAAAAGGCCCTGTGTGAAGACAGGTTTCTGCTGTGTGAGATGGGGCATCGGAGCAGGAGGGGGGCCTCCCTGCTGGGCCCGCGAGAGCATTCCTGTTCTCAGCACCTCGGCCCTAAGGAGACTTGAGTTTCTTAGTCCGTGTGGAGGTTCCGTTCTCTGCTTTCACCACTCCGTTTTCGTGGTAACCTGGGAATGAAGGGAGACAAACGCAGTGTTTCCGCTGGGGCAGGGGCGGGAGGCTGCGCACAGGATGAGCCGAGGGGACCTAGGCTGCAGCCCCCACAGCAAAGGGCACCAGCAGGCGGCTCCCAGGGGCTCCTGCCCCCCCCCCCAGGGTCTTGCTTCACTTGAGGTGGGTGGTCTCCGACTGTCCTTCCGCGGGAGGGGCTGGATGACACACAGCCACCAGGGAACAGGCAGAGGCCCGCCCGCCACCCGCCCGGGCCTGAGGTGGGGCCAGAGCCTAGGCCTCAGCTCCTCTCGGGCCCCTGCGGGGCACCAGCCCCCTTCAGCAAAGGTCCCAGGACACGGAACGGTCAGGAGGAGGTAGAGAGGCTGCAGGGACAAGGCCTTACTCTTCACCTGGCGCTCCTCTGACAGCAAAAGTGTGCTTTTCATTGTTGCCCTAAACACCGCGTTTGCTCGCTCAAAGTCAGGCACACCTGGCTGCAGCCCCCCCCACCCCGTACCCGCCCCACCGCCAGCCGGGCCTGACTCCTTGTCACACGCAGCCGCGCACGCGCCCTTGCCGAGCAGGCCACACCTGGAGAGAGGCCGGCGACTCAGGAAACAGAGCCTGGTGCAGACAGGCCCCCAGGCTGGACAGAGAGCGCGGGGCTGGCAGCGAGCGCCCCAGGACCTGGCGGGGGCCAGAGGAGAAGCGGCTGTCTCCCGAACGCTGCCCCCCAAGCACTGTGTCCCCTCAGGCCACCCCTGAAGAGAGAGGCAGAGCCAGCATCCTGGGAGACGGCCAGGCCGAGATGCGGAGCATGGGGGCGGGTGAGGACCCAGAGAGCATCAGCCGCCCTTGATGGGGTCCCCGAGGCCACCCTGTGGACATGCTTCCAGCCAGAGCTCCCCACCCAGCCGCCGCCCTGCCCACCGCGGCCGCGAGGGCCCCCGCCGCGTCGGCCAGCCCCACCCACAAGCCGTGTGCGCCCGGCCACGTGCCAGTCAGGCCCTGGCACGAGCCGAGGAGCCCGGCGCCTGGGAGGAGGTGGGACGGGGCAGGCCTGGTCCAGGG
This sequence comes from Leucopleurus acutus, assembly GCF_964270905.1. NCBI lineage: Eukaryota > Metazoa > Chordata > Mammalia > Artiodactyla > Delphinidae > Leucopleurus > Leucopleurus acutus. The sequence continues at coordinate 80,027,413 of NC_139153.1, forward strand.
CCCTGGGGGGGTCCCCGCCCCGCCCGGACCCGGCACTCACCCGACTCCCTCTTGATGAGCCTGGCTGCCAGCCTGGGCGCGGCGGGCACTCTGCGCTTGGCGTTCTGCTCGCTCCAGTGCTCGCGCCAGTGCCGCAGCTGGGAGTGGATGAAGCGCCACATGAGCCAGGCCTGGGCGGCGCACACCAGGAGCAGCATGCACAGCCTGTGGGCAGAGGGCTCGGTGGGCTCTGGCTGCACGTGCCCTGGGCAGGGGGCAGGCCAGGACCCCGCGGTGCCCGGCCCACCACCACCTCCGGGAAGAGCGTGGCCCGTGCCGGGCTCCGCTCCAGTGCCTCAGGGCGGGCGGAGGGACCAGCGGGAGGAGGTGACAGATGTGGGTCCAGCTCCTGTCACACCACCCCATGCCTGCTGGACCCACAGCGCAGAGCACGGCCCATGTAAGCCCCGTGTACGTCGGAAGGATTCAAGTGAACTGAACTACAATGCAGCAGAAATAATTCTAGAAGTGCGGCTTCTCACCCGGCGAGCCACGTAGAAGCTGAGCAACCTGGACAAACCTCTGACCCCTGCTGGGCCCCGGGTGTCATGGAGACCGTGGCCTCCTCGCTGCCCTCCTGGCCGCTGTGCGAGGCCACTGGCCACACCGTTGAGAACACGCTGTAAAGAGCCCACGCGTGGTTGTAACAGCCAACTGAGAGGCTGGACGTGAACCCGGCACCCCCAGTGAGGCACAGGCCAGGGGAGGAGCTCCCAGCGGCACCAGCACCAGGCCTGCAGCCTGACGGACCGGGGCCAGGGAGGGAAGACGGATGTGATGGAAGCAGGAGGCTGGCATCTCTTCTCCCCTCGGGCCAGATGTCTGAGATCCCCCCCTGAACATCACGGTGCGGGAGACCCAGCGGTCTGCGGCCTCCTGACCTTCGGCAGAAGTTGTGCCGAGTTCGGGAGGCTCCTGCCCAACTCACCTGCAAAGTAACGTGTTGAAGTTCCCTTTCTCGGGGTCAAAGGCCTGGTTTTCCACGCGAGCGAGGCCAAAGCCAATGGCCAGCACGGCGAGGGTGAGGATGAAGAGGCGGGTGACTCCAAATGCAGCAGCCCAGGCGTTAAACCTGCCCGAGGAGCGGGGGACGTACGTCAGCCTTCAGGCAGCAAGTGGGGAGAGGGTCCAAGGGTGGCCGAGGAGGGTGCTTGAGGGATGAGGTGTCCAGAGTAAGACGCTCCAGGAAAAAACCCCAGGGCCCTGCCTACCGCCAGCGCGGGGCCCTCCCCTTCGCCGGGCTTCAGCCCGTCCACATCACTCACAGCTTCTCGTTGTTCTCGTCTGCAAAGTAGCAGAGCCGAGCCGTGTGGAAGAGGAACTCGGTCGAGTACTGCAGCAGGAGCAGGACCAGGCCCAGGCGGCTCAGACTGTGGAGACACAGACAAGCCTCACAGTCCCCACGAGGCACCGTGAGAGCGGGGGGCAAGGGGCCTGGGCTCCTCTCTCCACTCCCGCCCTCCCTGCGAGCCCCGCCTCATCCTTCAGGATTCAGATCTGCTGCCACACCTTCAAGAATTTTCCTTAATACCGATATGTCACCTGTCCCGTCTGGGCCCAGCGCCCCTCCTGCTCCCACTGTGGCCCTGGCTGCCTTCGCAGCACCTGTCACTCTGTGTTCATCACCTGGCACGGGACCACGCACAGAAAAGGTGCTCAGAACAAACTGCTGAGCTTTGCGTGTAGAAATATGAGGGATTGGCGGGAGGAGATTCCTACAGTCTGATTTTTTTTGTCATCCAAGTCTTCACAGCCAAGAGGTATACGAAGAAGCAAAACTCAACACAACATCAAAATATGTGCTAGTGAACCAACCTCTTCAAACACGAGACCCCATTCCCATGCCCCCTGCTCACTTCCGGTCACGATGCTCTTACTGACTTTCCCAGGCAGTCTGCTGCCGATGGTCGGCTGTGGTTCAAACAGACGCAAGAAGGCTGCACAGTGAAGTTACAGGTGCTGCTGAGCAGGCAGGGCCTTGGGAATTCAGGGAGATACTGGGGGGCTGGGTGGAAAACCCGCAGGCCATGCTGAAGAGGGACCCCGTGATTCCACCCAGGGGGACCAAAGAAGTGTGGAGTCATTCAGGAAAGTCACTGGATTCTGAGAACGGTCAAGAGAATGATGTGAAAACCCAGTGTCTCCACACAGCCGAAGGTGGCCAGCAGGATCCTGCCCTTGACCATCTCAAGCCTTACCGCCCAGCTCTCCTCCCACCTCAGGGCCCTGACCCTGTGGTCCCCTCTCCTGCACAGCTCCGCCCAGGTATCCACCTGCCTGGCTCTGTCACTTGCGCCTCTACCCGAGTCCCCTCCTCAGAGAGCTCTTCTCACCACAGGGGGCCAAGTGGACGAGTCAGCCGTCCCATCACCCTGCGTTACTTTCCTCCTCACACTTAACCACCTGGGGAAACTCTCTCATTTCCTTATTTATGGTCCACCCCCCGGCCCCACTAGAACAGACAGCCCAGGAGAGCAGGGCCTTGTCTGCCTTCACCCAGATGGAACTGCCCCTCCTGAAGCAGGGGTGGGCCCACGGGTGAGTGAAGGCCCCCAGGGCCCAGCTCTCCCCAAACAAGACCCCGCATCGCTGGCCACTTCAAAGGTCTGTCTTCCTTGGGAAATCCTGCAGCCGAGGGTCTCTCCTTTCCCCACACTCACTCACTTCTGAAAACTAGATTAAAAGGAGTGGAGAGGGGCTTCCCTGGTGGCACAGTGGTTGAGAGTCTGCCTGCCGATGCAGGGGACACGGGTTCATGCCCCAGTCCGGGAGGATCCCACGTGCGACGGAGCGGCAGGGCCCGTGAGCCGTGGCCGCTGAGCCTGTGCATCCGGAGCCGGTGCTCCGCAACGGGAGAGACCACAACAGTGAGAGGCCCGCGTACCGCAAAAAAAAAAAAAAGGAGTGGAGAGAGGCGGCCGCACCTTGAGCCGGGCCGGCCTCGCTGGGGCCGGGCCAGCATGATTGCGAAGGACTGGCTGCTCCGCCTTCTGTTCTAGCCTCTTTCCAGAACAAGAACTCGGCCCAAACAGGGTCAGACCCTGCCCTGCTCCTCTCCGTCCCCATCCTCGCGGCACAGCTTCCTCACACCCACCCGTACAGGAGCCTGCGACACAAGAGCAGAGCTGCACCCACACGGCCTCTGCCCCTCAGAGGCCCAGCCAGGCACGGACGCCGCTCTCGGCCTCCAGAGACCACAGAGCAGACCCGGCTCCGGTCCCCCGGGTCAGTCATTCTCACGGGATGCCTGCCATGCGGACCGAGGAGACCCCGGGCACCTGAGCAGGTTATACAGCGCGTGCTCTCCTATACCGCAAGAGCCAAGCCCAAGAAAGTCCAAACTAGAAGGACAGGTCCTGCTCAGCAGTGCTTCTCTTCACAACAGAGACACTCAAGGCAACAGCAACTCTGCTGACGTGAGGACAACCAAGCAGTGACGACTCTACCCTTCATTACAAATCGAAGGGAAGGGGAGTCCGGGGCCACGGGCTCTGACAGCGCCGCCAGCTGGATGCACGGGGCAGGAGCCCCGCTCAGGCTGCCCTCAACCTGCAAAGCCCTGGTTCACGGCCCGCGTCCCTGGGATCCTTCCCTGGCCCTGTCTCGGGTTGAGGTAGTCGCTCCTCTGGGTTCCCACGGCAGGTGGTCCCTACGGTAGCACAGTGCTCATCCCACTAACCGTCTTTACCTTTGTCTGTAACTGTCTCTCCTGCTCGGCAGAGAAGAATCCAGTAAACATAAGGGAACCCTCCATTATCCATCTGTGTATGCCCAGGTCTTAGCATGGTGCTCGGCACACAGTAAGTGTCTAAGAAATGCCTCCTGATTAAGTGACTGTGTGGAGAGAGGCACAGACATAAAAGGCAGGGAGATCTGGCCCGCTCCGGGCGTCACTCACTTGAAGAGGTACGCGCCCGCAATATGGACCAGGTACAGGCAGATGTACTGGAGCTGCCGGGGAATCTCCTCCTGCAGACAAGAGAGGCAAACAGGACATGTGCTCATTCCCTACCTGGAGATGCAGGGGGAGGCAGAGGAACAGGGGGAGTGCAGAAGGACATGGCAGGCCTGCGGAGCGGGGCTGCCAGACAGCCCCAGGTCCCACCGGGGACACGCGCACCTGGCTGCACAAAGTCTGAAGGCGACTCAGTGGTCAGGGGGCGGGACTAGGTTGAGAAAGAAGAGACAGGGACTGGGGAACAGGGCTTTAGGAAATCAGCCAGAGAGAAGCTTTAAAAAAAACAAAACTGAAGGAAAGGCAAAGAACTCTCCATCCGCTCCCCCGAAGATGAGTCAGGCCCCCCAAAGCCACATGTCTCGTGTGGGAGGCGGGAGTCTGACAAGGCAGCCCCCCTCCTGGAGGTCATCAGGGAGATTCCAACAGGCACTGGCTCAGCATCTCACTCAACCCGCCAACACACCCCCGTGTCCACCCCCACACGTGGGCGGCCAGAGGGAGGGCCAGCAGCATCAGAGGGGCCACCAGTACTCACCTTCCGTACCTTCTGGAAGTAGAGCTCAGGAAGTGCGTGCAGCCAGTAGGCCAGCTGGCACAGGTAGAAGAACTTCACCTGGAAGCTGGAGACAAGGGGGCCAGTCACCCAGAGGGATGGAGAGAAGCTCCTACAGGTGCTCGCCAAGCACTGGGTGGGGTGGTGGCAAGGGCCAGGCAGTGTGAGGAGCTGGGCCGAGAGGGAGGAATGGAGGGGCGGGGGGATGGTGAGCTCCACGCCCCTGAGCCCAGGACACTGCTCCACACACAAGACCATGCACGTGGAGGGACATGGGAAGTCCATGAAAAGACAAGAAGGATGAAGAGAGAGCAGAGGAGGGAAGGCTGAGGAGGGGGCTGAATCCAGAGCGCTGTCGGGGCAGGAGATGGCAGGTGGCAGGAATGAGCTGAGGAATAAAGGGGTCTCAGCACCAGAGGGAGGACCTAACTCTGCTCAGTCCCCAGTGCTGCTGTTCTAAGGGCCGTGGTCTCTGGGGGATGTGGGCCCAGCTCTGCCCTCCCGGTGTCCTGTCGGCGCAGGAGAGGAGGGGCACTGCCTCCCGTGGAGGCCTGAGGGGAGATGTGTGCAGACGTGTGCAGGTGCCAGGAGGGCGCAGCCCAGAAAGCTCCGTGCAGAGGCTCTGCTTCCCCGTCCCTCCCAGGTGCTGTAGGAACCTGCTACAGACCCAATGTTTGCACCCCCTCGAAATTCACACGTTGAAATCCTAACCCCTACGGTGATGGTACCGGGACGTGGGGCCTCTGGGAGGTGATTAGGTCACGGGGCTGGAGCCCCCCAGAGTGGGATTAGTGCCCTTGTGAAAGAGGCCCCTCTCTGCTTCCGCATGTGAGGACACAGAAGATGTCATCCATGAAGCAGGAAGCGGCCTCACCAGACACTGGGTCTGCCAGCCTCCAGAACTGTGAGGAAGGGATGTCTGCTGCTCATAAGCCCCTGGGAACCCTGCCACCTGCGGTGCTCTGTGAGGGCAGCCTGGGCAGAGACAGGACCCTGTGCCCGGGCTCCTGCAGTTGACGTGTCATTTCAGGAATTGCCCATAAGAACAGGGGGAGGAAGCAGCTCCCAGACGTCTGCCTCCACGACACTGGGCCCTGCCAGGCTCGGGGGCGCTCTGGTCCTCAGGCCCGCCGGCCTGTGTTCTGCCCACATTGTGGGGCGAGAAGCCAGTGCACCAGCCCGCTCCTCCCTGGGGACCGAGGGTGACAATACTCACGGGAGGTACACATGCGGATAGTCTTCCCAGAGGCTCCTTGGGTTTGTTAAATATCCTTCCTGTAGTGGACGGGAAGAGACGGCGTTTAGAAATGTGAACGTGAGGCCTGCTGGGCGGGCCCGGGGGTCAGGGGTCAGGGTCAGGGTTGCACCTAGTCCCCAGCTGCCAGCATGAGGAAGGAACAGGAAACATGAACATGGAACCCCTCTGGCACTTGGCCCGTCTCTTTACTATGGAAGAGAGCCGTGATGTAGGAGGAAGAGCCCTGCTCTGGGGTCAGAGGACCCGAGTCTGACTGTGGGTCTGACACTGATCAGCTGCGTCCTCTGAGCGAGTCGGTCTCCCTGGGCTCCAGCTGGCTCCTCTGTAAAACGAGGATCAAAATACCCTCCAGAGTTATTGTTAGAAATAAATGTGACAGTTTATGTTTACGTGACAGCGTCGAGTGTTATGCCTGGCGTGCAGGCACTCAGGAAATGCTTGTAGAGTGAATGAGCAAATGGACTCCAGAGCCACCGTCCCCCGGAAAAACGAAAAGCCTACTTTGGCTTTTCACACCACCACAAATAAAAAGTATGGCAGGACCCCCCAGGCCTCCCCAACGGGCCTCACGTGTGACACTTATCACATAGCACCATCACTGCCGGCCGCCAGGGCTCTGCTCGTGCCTTCTTTTCTGGCTTCTTTTTCTGGCGCCTCCTTGCATCTCCAGTATCTAGCCCAGGTCCTCTTACAGAGTAGGGGAGGTGACCTGAAAACCCTCCTGTTACAAAACATCTGGACATGCTGGATGCAGTCTAACAAATGTTCTTTTCAATGCAAAGCTGAGCTCACAATAAGAAAGGGAAAACCCGAGGGCCCAAGAGGGTAGGGAGCTAAAAGCCTGAGCAGGTGAGGCTGTAGGGCCAGAGCTTTCGCGCCTGCGTGGGAACAGAAGACCCTTAAAGGGCCAGCACCCCAGAGAAAAGGGAGACTAGGCAGGGTCCGACGAGCAAGGCAGGGAGAAGAGGACCATGTCTGCTCACCCGGGGCTCAGGATGGAAACAAAAATATGACCCCCTGAAAATCTGTAACTTCAGATTCGCTTTCACGTGGGTTTGGAGCTCAAATGGACATCACCTGTGTGTCTAGGCGCCCTCACACTAAGAACTTGGTATTAACAGTATCTGTGGGCCGGTGAGGCCACCGGGACGTACTTCCATCCGAGAACGTACAGGGTTCTCACACACACAACCTTGCCAAAGATGAGTTTGTAATCCAAGATTACAGAACATACGCGGAAACGGCCCACCACGAGCAAAAGGAGGCTGACGCCACACGACACTCAGAGCGGGCGGAGGAGGTGACGCCAGCCTGACCTTTTAGAAACAGGGAAAGGAGGGAGTTCCCAAAACAAGGGGGCTTCTCGGCAGCACGACTGAGTTCTGAGCTGCGCCTCAAGCCTCCTGGTCCAAGCGCCCCAGGCCTGGCTGTCCTGGTGAGTCAGAAATAAACCAACCGACTGGTGGCTTTGATGAGGAGGCCCAGAGCCTCAGATGTTCCCACCAGGACTGAGGACGGGGCTGCCCTGGGCGGGGAGGAGCCTCCAGGTGACTACTGGAGCCTCAGCCATACTCCCACCCAGACCCTGAGTCCCTAAGTGCCCCTGGACATTTCAGATACGACCAGGGCCTCATTAGCACAATGACTCAACAGACGGGTCCCATCAGGCGCAGGCCCCAGGGCAGTCACAGTAACTTAGGTTTGAAGGAAAGGGTCTCCCCACCAGACCCTCCCGGCCACATTCCATCTCCCCATCAGAGTCCGGCAGAGGTGGGAGGCTCTGGGGCGCGCGGGGGTGGGAGGAGAGGGCTTTTCCGCACCCACACTGGGGCCACCCCTCTCTGCCCCCCACACGCCGCCTGCATCAGATGCCAGCCCCGGGCACACAGGTTCACGGCCTTCCACCCTCCCTACCCCCTTTCCAGGGAAACCGAAGTGGGGAGGCCATTCCTTCCTAGAGGAAACACCAATGTATTTAAGGATGAAAATGGTACTTCTGGGATCGAAGTGGGAGAAGAATTTCCACCAAAAATAGACTGGCCAAGAAAAGCAGCCCTGACAGCAATCTAAGAGCTCAAAAAGCCCAGACGATCCTGTGATTTTAAACAGGGACCCTCCCCAGCTTGGCGCTTTACTTAGGAGACAAAGAAATCAGAACTGTGAAGCCAACCAGCAGAGAAAACGCCCCAGAACAATGCTGCCGGCCTGTGAGGGGCAGTCCCGGGCGGAGGGAGGCGAGCAGGGCGGCCAGAGGAAGAATGACTCACTGAGAACAGTCTTTTCCAGACCTCGGGCCAGGCAACCGCCCAGGGAGGCTGGGCCGGGGCCCCTCGGAGCTCAGCACAGCACACCGAGTGTGGGCTCGCCCCCAGATCCCACCCGCCAGTGGGCCTGCCGTCTGGGGGGGCGGCCTTTAAGATCCTCTGTTCTCTGCTGATTCTACAAATCAACCAGGAGCAAGGGAGGCCTCAGCGGGCTGGCACACCCCCTCCCCTCCCCTGCAGCCTTCCTTTCCAGTGGATGAACAAAAAGCACCACAGGAAGAGAGAGCAGCATCTAGTCCTGACACAGCCAGCTGCTGCCTGGACCCAGTGGTCCTTCAGGAACACCCACTGCTGAGGTTCTGCTGCAGGCAGTCTGTGTGTCAGAAGGCAGCCCTTACCTGAGCCCCTGCCTCAGAGGCGCTCCCGCTGAGCGCTGGGCTGCAGGTTTAAACTGTGAAGGGAGGCACCCTGGGAAGCCAGGCACCCTCCCACCCTGCTTTCCCAGTACAGCGTTTTGCTTCCCCTAACGATGAACAGTAGCTGAGAGCTAGACTAAAGGTAGGAGGTCGACATTCTTATTAAATTATCAGTTGGCCCATCTACGACCCCATCACCCTGCCTGGATCAAGGCAGAGAGAAATGTCTGAATTCAACACCAAGATCAAGCTGGTTATTTCGTGGGGGGAGGGATTTAGGGTCAATTTTTACTTTCTTTTTCAAACTTTTATGTATGGCTTATTTTTTTTTAAATGATCATCTATGATGTTCATAAAAACAAGCAATTCATTACTTTAAAAACTGTTGAAGGTTGGAACAAGAAGAGGCATTCGCAGTCGACTTATTCCCTCTCACGACAATATTGAGTGAGCACCTAGCGTGCACCAGGAACTGCGCTTGGGGGATAGCAGTGAGCACGGTGCCTGCTCCCAGCAGCTCGGGGGCTAGTATGAGGGAGAGGCAGGCAGCAGAGAACACACAGCTCAAGAAAACGCCACAGCAACAGGCGTGGTGCAGCAGACACAAGTGCGCGGGGAGTTCTCTGCGGAGGTTACGTGTAGGTGGAGATCTGGATGGCACGGGGTGTCAGGGGGCGGAGCACTGCAGCAGAGGAAGCACCCCTGCAAAGCGCAGGAGGCAGGAGAGCCAGGAGAGTCAGAGGAACAGTGGGGCTGGGGCCAGTGAGCCAGACGGATAAGGCCAGCAGCACCCGGAGCACAGGAGTGAGGAGGGAGAACCACTTCAGCACGAGCGTGACAGGGGATGTGAGGCAGGGGATGCGAGACCTGGTTTATGTTCTAAAAAGATCTGTCTGGCTGGGCAGATGATGGATTGGGGTGAGCGGACACAGGAGTGGAAACGGCCTCCTTCCAGAAGTGGTCCAGCAAGAGATGCAGCTCGGGGCCTCCTGACCGTGGCACTAGTGACACCTGGGGCCAGACTGTCTTTGCTGTGGGGACTGTCCTGGGCACCACAGGACATTCTGCTGCACCGCTGGCCTCGACCCACGAGATGCTGGTAGCATATTGTAAGGCATCCCCTGGAGAGACCCATGGGCCCGGGGGCAGAGGTGCAGGCAGAGAGCAGCGACATACGCTCCATGTGCTGGTGGCAGTGGGTGGGGGAACCTGCCGACGGACTGACCGGAGAGCGAAAGAGAAGAATCGAGAACAAGCTCATCATAACAGAAACAGGATTTAAAGAACCAGCTGTTTTCACTCCTTTTACAAAACGACCCTCTCTTCTTCAGTCACCTTCACTCCGTGCAGAATGGCCTGGAGGGAGCAGGTGAGGTCTGAGAGCTACACGATGTATCAGGACCTGGGGTCACTGGAACTTTCCAGGCTCCCGTGGTCTCTATTCTCCTTCTGGAGATGCGGAGTGGAGACCCGGCTATCACCGTGGTAAAAGCCTGTTATAAACGTCCCCAGAAAAGCGTGGCAGCTCCAGACTAACAAGCATCATCTCTAAGCCCTGGACGGCCCGGGAGCCTTGCACACTCTGGAACTGGGGGGAAGTCCCTTGGCTGTTGGCCTGCGAATCTGGTGAAACTGGGTCACAGCTGGGGTGGACGGTGGGTTGAGGCAGAAAGGGCAAAAGTGATTCAGAGATGAGGCAACGCTTCTCCTGCAAGAGCACTTAAATGTCCGTGGGACCCGAGGGCTGTTCTGCTTCAAGGCAGCTCGGGGTCTCCAGAGGCCGCGTAAACCAAACACCCAGTGGCTGGGAGAGGCCTGAGCCCAGCCGTACCTAGACTTCCCGGGGCCGCACGTGTGCTGCACAAAGGTAGGGGGCGCTACTCACACAGACCACACACAAAGTCTGCCCCAGGGGGAGTATAATGTAGCAGGCCTGCTCCAGAGCACAGAGGCCTTGGGCCCTGCATTTAAAATTCCTATTGTTCTGTGATTAAATGATAATAGAAATAAAGGTAATATACAAAAGGGCATGCTGAGTCCCGCTTTGAGAATATGGATTCAGCGTTCAGCTCGAAGACAGATAGGTTGGTCTTGAGGACGGGAAAGCTCATCACTGTTGCTAAGGAAGGGGAAGGGGGTGAGAGGTCAGGGGAGGCAGGGAAGGAAGCTTCTAGGAGGTCACAGGGTTGCTGAATTTTCCAAGCCCCGGCCCTGGATTTCTCACAGGACAATTCTAGCTCCTGAGGAAGAGACCCGGTTACAGACAGGAGGTGCTCCAGGTTGGGGGGGATGGAGGGGATTAAACACTTCCTAGGACGACAGGCTTGTTACAAAGGACCCCGAAGGGCTGTCCACATTCCTCTGTACGAAGGAATTTTGCTGTAGCAAAGGTTGCTTGAAATAAGAGTATTCTTGTGCAAAAGGGGAGGTGAGTCAACTGTCTGGTCCTCCAGGCATTCGTAGAAACAGCACTGACTCTGACGGGACCTGACGTGCATGCAGGGGGAGGCTCGGCCAGTGTGGTGCAACAGAACCAGACCCTCAAGTCCAAGGCCTGGCCACTTCAGAGCCACGTGACCATGGGGCCACTGTGAAATCTGAGCTTGGATTTCTTCAGTCCATAACACAGGTACCGGAATGAACATAAAACTCAGCTCAGGGGACAGCACCGTGCGAGGGCCCCAGGACGGAACACAGAGCTATGGAGCTATACGCTGTCATCACCGTGACATCACATCATAACGACAACAAGTGTTTACTTTTGGACAGAGGACGCTCCCCAGCTATTAAACAGCATCTAAACCACTGACTCCTCTCTCCCGGCGATAACATGGCAGCCCGGGCCCCAGCCATCAGCAGCCCCTAGGACCCCTCACCGTCACCACCACGTAGAAGCACCAGATCACCGAGCTGAGGTGAAAGACGACCAGCTGTCCAGATTCGTTGAACTTGCTGTGCTTGACCTTGGAGAGATGAAGCCGTTTGCTGATTTTCTAAAGAATAAAGAGAACCCTGCGTATTAACATATAACTCCTGTTTTCTCCCCACAAAAGGGCTGAAGTTTGAAGCCAGCCTCATCCAAGTTATTTCATGGAAGCCTCGTGTGTGCTTATAGTGTTCAGTTTAAGGCAAGCATTTTGAGAAAGTGGCGAGATGAATGTCTTTAGCTGAGATGTAAAGAAAACATCCCCCAAGGGTTGCTGTGTTCGACCCGAGGACACCGTGTCGTCATACGTCAGGCAGCTCCCTCCCGTGTAATAAACACTGTGGTCCCACGTGCTACGAAGGCTTTGAGGGTGGTGTGGTGCCGGAGATCCGGTTGCTATAGGACCAACCAGGGCCTCCAAACAAAGCGGAAGCCTCACAGCTGCAGCCGCTCCACCCGCCGAATCCCCCCAGCTTCCCATCTCGCAATCCAGACACGTCACTCACGTCTAAAATGTACTCCTGCACCACAGCGTGCAGGATGATGGTGATGAAAATGTAGAACAAGACTGTGACCAGGTCCTTCGGCCCGTAGTGGTAGTGCACCGTCTCGCCATCTGTGGAGGCAACGAGAGCCACGTCAGCATCCCTGGGTGAGGAAGTGCTCTGGGACCCAAAACTGAAAGGAGATCTGGAGCAGAATGTGCTATCAAATGCTTCCCTTTGGCTGTAACCCCAGACTTAGAGGATGTTCTTCCCGAGAACCCCACCCACCCTCTGGACTTGGCCCTTGGGAGCACCAGTGCAGAGGGGAAAGGAGAAGCCAGCACACGGCATATCATGACGATGTCTCCTGATCTGGGCAAGAAGGCACAGTGGCTGCAGCCAGCAACTGGAGACCACCAACCTCCATCATTCCCTGGCTGTGTGACTATAGAAAAGTGACCAACCTCTCTGAGCCGTAATCGCCTTCCCTGTAAAAATGGGATTGCAGTTATACTTCATCGAGGAAGCATGATGCAGGGTTAAGAGTGTGGACTCAGGACTTCCCTGGTGGCACAGTGGTTAAGAATCCGCCTGCCAATGCAGGGGACATGGGTTTGATCCCTGGTCCAGGAAGATCCCACATGCCGTGGACTAAGCCCGTGTGCCACAGCTACAGAGCCTGTGCTCTAGAGCCCATGAGCCACAACTACCGAAGCCTGCGCACCTAGAGCCCGTGCTCTGCAGCAAAGAGAAGCCACCGCAATGAGAAGCCCACGCACCACAACACAGAGTAGCCCCTGCTCTCCACAACTAGAGAAAGCGCGCAGCAATGAAGACCCAACGCAGCCAAAAATAAAAATAATTTTTGAAAAAAAAGAGTGTGGACTCAGAAACCTGAGCTTGTATCAAAGCTCTGCCATTTATTTCCTCCCTCTTTGTTTTTATTTTTTTGATATTGATGGGTTTTTTTTTTTGCCAAACCACGCAGCTTGTGGGATCTCAGTTCCTGGACCAGAGATTGAACCCAGGCTACGGCAGTGAAAGCCCGGAATTGTAACCACTAGGCCACCAGGGAACCCACACCTCCCTCTTTTTCAAAAAAATTGAAGTATAGTTGATTTATAATATTGTGTCAGTTACAGGTGTACAGCAAAATGGTTCAGCTATATATATTTTATAGATTATGTTCCATTATAGGTTATTACAAGATATTGAATACAGTCCCCTGTGCTATCCATTAAATGCTATTGTTGCTTGTCTATTTTATATATAGTCGTGTGCATCTATTAATCCCATACTCCTAATTTATCCCTCCCACCACCTTCCCCTCTGGTAACTAACTATAAGCTTGTTTTCTATGTCTATCTGTTTCTGTTTTGTTAACAGATTTATTGTATTATTTTTTAGATTCCACATATGAGTGATACCATATTTGTCTCTGACTTACTTCACTTAGTATGATAATCTCTAGGTCCATCCATGTTGCTGCAAATGGCATTATTTCATTCTTTTTTATGGCTGAGTGATACTCCATTGTGTGTGCGTGTATAAAACTCCTTCTTTATCCAGAAAAAAAAAAAGATGAAAACTTTAATTCAAAAAGATACATGCACCCCGATGTTCACAGCAGCACTATTTACAAGAGCCAAGACATGGAAGCAACCTAAGTGTCCATCAACAGACAAATGGATAAAGAAAATGTCATTTATTTCCTGTGTGACTCTGGAGCACCTCTGACCTTTCTGTGCCTCAGATTCCTCATCTGTAAAATGAGGATAACAGCAGTTCCTGTACTGCAGGGTTACTGTGAGAATGAGGTGACTTCAGAAGTGCAAAGTGCTTACTTAGAATAGTATCTGGTGCACAGTAAGCGCCATACATGTATTTGCTATTACTTTTGTTGTTGTTGGGCTATTGTGAGGATTAAACGAGATAATCTGTATGCAAGATACTTATCAGTGCCTATAACCATGGTAGGCATGCACTAAATAGTAGTTTAATAAAATATTATTTAGTAGTAATAAATTAGATGGAATCCCAGGTATCTAAGTTTTGTAAAGCTCTGCTACTACAGCCTCTCTCTCCGCAGACAGAGGAGGATTCGTGCCTTCGTTCCAGTTGGCAGGCCTGGATCCCTGGTGCTCTGTGGCCCGCCCTCCCCCAAGCAGACACATTGGCCCCCTTTCCAGCTGTGCTGCCTTCGTGCTGAGTCACACACGAGTCATCTCTCTTTGCTGGGATGCGTTTACCAGAAGGCAGGCCAGGGTGGGTGAGTTTCAGGGTGGCTGCAGAGCGAAGCAGAGCTGATTGGGTCACTCTGGGAGTCAACCCATGACCCCGCCACCCTGCACTGGGAGAATGCACTGGTGGTTGGGGGGTGGGGGTGGGGTGGGAGGGGGCAGTAAAGACATGGAGCGCATGAACTTTGAGATGAGACAAGCTTTCCCTTTTCCTCTCCCTCCTACCTTCCACAAAGACCCTACTCTGTGAGAGCCACTGGGCTAATTATTGAAACACAGAGATAAAAGACGCTGCCCTGGCTTCAGAGAGCACAGACCAGTGGGGAGACTGACAAATAAATGTACAATGACCTACAGACAGGCAGACAGCCACACAGGGAGCCAAGGCAATGGAGGGCCGACTCCAGCTGGGGCAGCCCCTCAGGGTAAACAGGAAGATATAGAAACTTGAGAACAAGCTGGGGCAGTCAGGTGTGGGGAGGAGGGCATCCTGGGCAGAGGACGCAGCATCTGCTAAGGATGCAGGCAAGGAGGATGCAGTGCTGCAGGCAGCCAGGGTACCACGTCAAGGGGTGTGGACTTTATCCTGAAGGCAAGGTGGAAACATCAAAGAATTCAAACTCAATAGGAAAATGAACAAATCTGGGCTTCAGAAAGTTTACTCTGGCAGCAGTAAACAGCATCGTGCCTGGAGGTAGACACCAGTGATGCAGGTAAGGAACCACAGGGACCTGAATTAAAGGGGAAAACGGAACAGGGAGGGAGGAGGGCCATCAGAGGCAGAGACCTGGTAAGACTAGGTGACTGACCCGGGAAGGGACTGAGATCAGGGAGGGGAATCAGCACCGAGGACCGAGGAGGAAACATGCGAGGAAGGGAAGAGATGGGCGTATGGGTCAGCCTCTCCTTCCTGCCCTTCCATCATAGGGCTGGCATTACCCTTGCCCTGCCTTCTTCATAAGGGATGATCAAAGGAGACTAATTAGATGGCAGCATATTTTGAAACTATAAAATAACTAAACACATGCAAAGTTTCACCATCGAGACCAGCCTTATGAGGCAAAATAGGATTTATCCTCAATCAAACGAGCGTGGTCCCAAAGCAGTTAAATGACGTGTGTCAAGACTTTGGATTATCCATCTTAAAGCCTCTTCAAGTCACCTCCATTCGTCACCCCATATACTATGGTTCCAAAGAGATGTGACCAGAGCCTTAAAACCTTCTTGAAACAAGAATGGATGGATAGACTAATACATTCTTTTTTCCTTTGCTGATGAGAGCTCCTTGCATGTTTATTCATCCACTAATAAACCACGTGCAGGGCCCCGTGCTGGGGGACAGCAGGGTACGAGGGCATGGCCCTGCCCTCTCAGAGCTTAGCCAGTGCACACCAAATTCTCTACACCTAAAAACCAGAGGCCAATAACAACAGCAACAGCAAAAACAAAAAACAACCAGATTGAAAAATGGGCAAAGATTTGCCGCAATATGGATGGACCTAGAGATTATCATACTAAGTGAAGTGAGTCAGACAGAGAAAGACAAATATCATGTGATATCACTTATATGTGGAATCTAAAATATGATACAGGGGCTTCCCTGGTGGCGCAGTGGTTGAGAGTCCACCTGCCGATGCAGGGGACACGGGTTTGTGCCCCGGTCTGGGAAGATCCCACATGCCGCGGAGTGGCTGGGCCCGTGAGCGAGCCTGAGTGTCCGGAGCCTGTGCTCCGCAATGAGAGAGGCCACAACATTGAGAGGCCCACGTACTGCAAAAAAAAAAAAAATAATAAAATAAAATATGATACAAACGAACTTATGTACAAAACAAAAACAGACTCACAGACACAGAGAACAAACTTATGGTTACCAAAGTGGAGAGGGAGAGGAGGGATAAATTAGGAGTTTGGGATTAGCAAATACAACCTACTATAGATAAAATAAACAACAAGGTCCTACTGTATAGCGCGGGGTACTATCATTAGGGAAATGTAGATCAAAACCGCAATGAGATACCATCTCAAACCCATGAGAATAGCCACAATTTAAAACAAAAAAAACCCAAACAAACAAAAAACAGAAAATAACAAGTGTTGACGAGGGTGTGGACAAATTGGAACCTTTGTGCATTGTTTGTGAAAATGTAAAATGGTACAGTCACTATCAGAAACAGCAAGATGATTCCTTAGAAAACTAAAAATAGAACTACCAGATGGTCCAGCAATCCTACTTCTGGATACAGACTCAAAAGAACTGGAAGCAGGATCTTGATGAAATATCTGTACACCCATGTTCATAGCACTATTCACAACAGCCAAAGGTAGAAACTACCCAAGTGTCTATCAACAGATGAATGGAAAGACAAAATGTGGTCTATACGCACAACAGAACATTATTCAGCCTTAAAAAGGAAGGAAATCCTGTCACATGCTACACAGAGATGAACCTAAAGGACATAACGCTAAGGGAAATAAGCCGTCACTAAAAGACGAATACTGTATGATTCCATCACAGGAGCTTCCCAGAGGAGGAAAATTCACAGAGACAGAAAGAACAGCGGTTGGCAGGGACTGGGGGCCGGGAGGATGGGGAGTTGCTGTTTAACGAATACAAAGTCTCGGTTTTGCAATGAAGAGTTCTGGAGGTTGCACAACAGTGTGAATGTACTTAACACTACTGAACCGTACACTCAGATGATTAAGATGGTCCATTTCACGGTACATGTATTTCACTATAACTTAAATAAAACACCAGGCCAGGTGTGATCAGTGCTGTGACGTGGCAGGAAATGAGGAGGGGCAGGGCCCTGGGGAGGAAGGGTCACTGAACGCAGGCCAGAGAGCTGGTGAGGGTGGAGTGGTCCGGGCGGAGGCATCCGGGGAAGGTCCAGCTGGACAGAGGATTGGCGTGACCTGCAGAGCAGGGGTGGGCAAGCCATGCCACGGGGGGCTCCCCCGACAGGTCGTGGTAAGTCACGCTTCCAAAGGCAAGGGAAGGTTCTGGAGGACTGAGTCACAGACGCACTCTTCCTGCCAGGTGGATGGGCTGGGGGGCCGGAATGGGGCCGGGAGGGCAGTCAGGAGGCACTCACAGGAGCCCAGGCTGGGGGGTGGGAGCGCCCTGCACTCAGATGGCGGCAGTGTGGTGGAGAAGACAAGTTGGGAGAGGTGTGGGTGATGGAACCAAAAGGACCAGCTGGCAGACTGGCCGTGGAGAAAGACCCTAAAGTTCCCTCTGGCATCTGTCTGCCCTCTGTAGCCCCCGTGCTTTCAGAATGCTTCAGCGTGCTGTCTCATTTGATCCCTGTAACCACCCACAGCGTGGGCAGAGGGGATGAAGAAACAGGGTTCACAGGGTAAAGGGACAGGGGCCATTTCTCAGATCTCCCAGTGTCCGGCCGCCCCGCCCCGCCCCCTGCTGGTAAGAAGCTGCTGCTTTGATCTCTCTCTCCCTATAACAGAACAAGCAGCATGGTATCCAGACACTCACGAGCTGTGCTCTGCTGCATGCAGATTACCTCTACTGCTTGCCCCTTGTCTGCTGCCTGCCTGCTTTTCAACAGGGCAGGAAAGCAGGGTGGTTTGGCCCCTTCTGCTCGCCACAGAGCTGTGGAGGTTGGAACTCTGTGTTTTTCCGAGAGGCTATAAACAAATGGATATTTTGGGGTTTTTTTCTTTTTAAATTTTTGGCTGCTCACTAATTCTTATAAAAATCCTCTCACTCCCCAGGTTAGAGCTCTGACCCTCTAAGCAGTGCCCCATCCTGCGTGAGCTCTCAGAAAGAACGGCGATGGCCTGGCAGTGAGCGACTGTGATTTTTTAGAAGAGTATGTTTCAGCACATCTCTGAGCTCTTAGACCAGAGAAGCGATTCTGGCCCTGAGTCACGGCAAAACGCCCGCAGAGACCAGGTGGGGAATGCAATGAGCAAAGTGGTCCGTGCGTCTTAAGATAAATCCTTTCAGCACAGAGGCCGCTGCACTAAACAGGGAACGGTCTTCAGTGCCACAATATGCTCCCCACTGTTTTTCCTTAGCTCTAGGGCCCTCTTGGTCTGTCTTCCACATTTCCACTTTGAGAGAGAAACAAGTTTAAGATCCACTTCCATTTCAACCTTACTTAAAGAAAAACAATTCAAACTGGGATACATGGTGGCTGCCAGGCAGTCTTAATGTCGGGAAGACATTAGAGAGGAGTGGAGACTGTGGCAAAGTGCAGAGTGCATGTCCCAAGGGGTGAAGGAAGGAGTGGGGAAGGCGCTGGGAGGGGCGTGGCCCCATATTTCCAAAGCAAAGAGAGAAATCCCTACGTGAATCATCTGATTTTAAAATGCCGGTGACTAATTCCAAAATTGTAAAAACACTTTATGGGCCAACACCAAACTGGCTCAGGAAAATACACAAGCCAACTCTGACCACAGGCCACCAATTTGCAATCCCTAGCCCAGACGACCCCTGACACCTCCCAACACCCATATTCTGTGAGTCCTCTTTCCTATGCAACACCATGGAGTAGGTCAGTATATTCCCCTGAAGGGATAACCTCACCCTGGAAGGAACACCTTCAATAACGACCCACCCTCTGTGGATGTTATCCTGTCTTCATTCAAAAGTGACACTTGCTTTGTTTATCTCTGATCAAAGTTTAAAAAGAGAGTCAACGTGATCAATAAGGGCCTGGCTGTCCTGACAACCTCAGGTGGAGCTGGCCCTTTAGGAGCAGCACTCTTACTGGCCTCCTGTTTTGTTTCCTATGACTAATAGACATTTTCTTGTTTCCCCTGGTGTCACCTGTAAGCAGCTTCTCCCGCATGCCTTCACAGGTCCCATCTTGTCCGGATACAGCTGTGCAGTCTCTGACCTCCTCCCCGGGACCTCAGCTGGCCCGTGGCCACCTGTGGCTGACGCTTCATCTGCTCTTTACATCCCCTTAAAGTCTGGGCACCTGCCAACGAGGCTTCTGCCTTTGTCCGAAAACCTGGTGGCTTAAAGAGCATCACCGCACAATGTGGATGCCTCCTTTCTCTCCCGGCATTCTTCCTAAGCCCTGCAAACCTGGATTTGTAAAAGTTACTTTCTATTGCTTTTTGTGCTTTTGGCCAACTCTGTTTTCCCATTATTTTGAATCTCTTACAATATATATAAATCCAGAACTTAGGTATGAAAAAATACCATAAGCAAAATCAAAAGGCAAGTGATGACCAAGGGGAAAATGTTTACAATTCGGATCATAAACAAAGGCTAATCTCGCTAAAGTATGAAGAGCACCTAGAACCTAAGCATGAAAAGGTAACAAACGCAACAGAAGAATGGGCAAAGGGTATGAACGGACAGTTCACAGAGAAAAGAAACACAGATGGCCCTTATACATTTAAAAGGATGCTCAACCTCACACAGAAGAGAAATGAAGGGACTTCCCTGGTGGTCCAGTGGTAAAGAATCCACCTTCCAATGCAGGGGACGGGGGTTGGATATCTGGTCCGGGAACTAAGATCCCACATGCAGCGGAGCAACTAAGCTCGCACGCCACAACTACTGAGCCCGCACGCCTCAACTAGAGAGCCTGCATACCTCAACCTACAGAGCCCACATGCTCTGGAGCCCACGTGCCACAACTACAGAACCCATGAGCTCTGGAGCCCATGCGCTGCAACTAGAGAGAGAAAACCCACACAACACAACTAGAGAGAAGCCTACATGCCGCAACGAAGAGCCCACGTGCTGCAACGAAAGATTCCACATGCCACAATGAAAGACACCACATGCTGCAATGAAGATCCCACGTGCCACAACTAAGACCCAATGCAGCCAAAAATAATAAATAAATAAATAAATATTTTTTAAAAATATGCCAGACTTCCCCAGTGGGGGTAAGCTGGGATGAAGTGAGAGAGTGGCATGGACATATATACACTACCAAATGTAAAATCAATAGCTAGTGGGAAGCAGCCACATAGCACAGGGAGATCAGCTCGGTGCTTTGTGACCACCTAGAGGGGTGGGATAGGGAGGGTGGGAGGGAGACGCAAGAGGGAAGAGATATGGGGATATATGTATATGTATGGCTGATTCACTGTTATAAAGCAGAAACTAACACACTAATGTAGAGCAATTATACTCCAATAAAGATGTTTTTTAAAAAAAAAAGAATCCACCTGCCAGTGCAGGGGACACAGATTCCAGCCCTGGTCCAGGAAGATCCCACATGCTGCGGAGCAACTAAGCCAGTGCACCACAACTACTGAGCCTGTGCTCTAGAGCCCACACGCCTCAACTAGAGAGCCTGCGTACCTCAAACTACAGAGCCCACGCGCTATAGAGCCTGCGCACCACAACTAGAGAGAGAAAACCCACACACCACAACTAGAGAGAAACCCGTGTGCCGCAACTAAGACCCGAGGCAGCCAAAAATAATAAATAATAAATAAAATATATACTTAAAAAAAATATGCTGGACTTCCCCGGTGGCAGAGTGGTTAAGAATCCTCCTGCCAATGCAGGGGGCGTGGGTTCGAGCCCTGGTCGGGGAAGATCCCACATGCTGTGGAGCAACTAAGGCTGTGCACCACAACTACTGAGCCCACGTGCCACAACTACAGAAGCACGTGTGCCTAGAGCCCATGCTCCACGACAAGAGAAGCCACCGCAGTGAGAAGCCCGCGCACCATGACGAAGAGTAGCCCCTGCTCTCCGCAACTAAAGAAAGCCCGCGCGCAGCAACGAAGACCCAACGCAGCCATAAATAAATAAAATTATAAAAAAAAAATGCCACTCTTCTCTGTAACATGCTGTTTAAAAAAATAGAAAAAGAAGAGAAATGAGCTACAACTACAATGAGATACCACGTCATCCCTATCAGATTGGCAGCAATCCAAAGCTTGACACACACTCTTGCTGAGGCTGGGGGGAAAGAGGCTCTCACACTGCTGGTGGGATGCAAAATGGACCACCTCTTCGGAAGGGCAATTTGGTAATTTCCATCGTGATTACAAACACATCAGCCCTTGGATGTGGCAATTCCACTTCTGGGAATTTATCACACAGCCGTACCTGCCACGTTCAAAATGACACATGCACAAGGTTGCACACAGCAGCATGGTTTTTGACAATAAACTGATGGAAACAACCCAAGAAGTTTTCATCTAGGGAGGACCAGGTAAACAGCCCAGAGTTATAAACACGGGGGCTTATAACACGCAGTTGTAACAAGCTGTGGCTGTGGACCACAGTGCCAGCCTCTCTGTGGATCCCAGGGGTGCACACTGCTGCATGTATGTCCACCCCAGGACCAGTGAATCAGGAACTTGGGCATGACCCAGGGATCTGTGCTTAAATTCCCCAGGGGATTCTGACACACGTACTGATATAAACAGTGGAGCCATTTTTAAAAATCAGGGAGAAATGAAGGGCAAGAACAGGTAAAACTAAGCAGGAAACGTGAGAACAGAAGAGCGGTTGCTTTGGGAGGGGGTGTTGACTGCAGGGGCCTGAGAAGGTCGGGAGCGCTGTCTCCCCGCCTGGTGCGCACAGGTGTAAAAATTCATCACACTGTGTGTGCTTTACTATTGTATAAACCGCCTAGTCTGTGGTACTTTATCATGGCAGCCCTAGCAAACTAATACACACAGACACACACACAGAGACAGACAGACAGACACACACACACACTCCCTCCCTCCCTCCCTCCCTCTCCCAGGCTGCCCGGAGAATTAAAGAATCTGCAGAGCTACCATTTTAACCCCAGACTGCATGATTTGTAATCTATTTTCTCCAGTTTTATAGAAGGTAGGAAGACAAGGATATTTTTATGATGTAAAAATGTAGCAAAAAAATGAGAGATGTAGCAAAATGAGAGATGCACTAAAGAGAATTTGGAAATAAGAGTGCCCAGCCTCTACGCAGTTTTCCTGATGTACCATTCCCTTTTATAAGGCTAATATAACCCGGCCTGTGGCCTTCAAGAAAGAAATATCTCAGTAACTCCTGGTGCCAGGCCCACACTCAGCCCCACGGCTGTTTCTAAGTCTGAGGCTTCTCCTTACAACCGGCCTGGGCAGACAACATGCAGCGCGTGAAGAGCACCTGCGAGGCGGAAAGTGTGAACTTTCTGTTAATTCACTGAGAGCCATAAAGAGGAAACAGCTCCTCGAGATCACATACCAAAAAATGTCTAAAGTCACAGCCTTTTTTTAACTTGGATAAAAATAACATCAACAAGTTCATTGTTAAATTAAGGACAAAACACTATTTCAGTAAGAACAACCGAGTAAGGAAAAAACATGATCCTGGCTAGACAGGAGAAGAAAAGATTTGATCAGGAGAAATGGGAGTGCAGGGGAGGGGAGGCAGCCGTTCAGAGATGCTACCGGCTTGGTCAGCTTCAGCTGGTTAACAATTAGCCACAGTGACTCAACTCAGTGGTTCTTGCTGAAACCTCTAGAAGCTCCACGTGGGATAAATTCTCCGGGCTGTAACAGGGGACTGGACAGAAATCAAGTCTAGGCGGGAAGGGGACACACTTCCGAGGTGCTGTTACCTGGAGGTGACCTCTTACAGTGCCTCCACTTTCCTGCACGACTGTTATACTTAAATAATAACTGCTATGGTCTGAATGTTTGTGTCCCCTGCCAAGTTCACATGTTGGAATCCTAACCCCCAAAGATGATGGTATTAGTGGGTGGGGCCTTTGGGGAGGTGTTTATAAACCATAAGCATGGAGCGAGCCCTCATGCATGGACTTAGTGCCCTTAAAAAAGAGCCTCCAGGGCGTCCCTGGTGGCGCAGTGGTTGAGAGTCCGCCTGCCGACGCGGGGGACACGGGTTCGTGCCCCGGTCCGGGAGGATCCCACATGCCGCGGAGCGGCTGGGCCCGTGAGCCGTGGCCGCTGAGCCTGCGCGTCCGGAGCCTGTGCTCCGCAACGGGAGAGGCCCCAACAGTGAGAGGGCCGCGTACAGCAAAAAAAAAAAAAAAAAAAAAAAGAGGCTCCAGAGAGCTCCCTTACCCGCCCACCACGTAAGGACACAGTAAGAAGTCTGTGACCTGGAAAAGGGTCCTCACCTGACCAGGCTGCACCCTGATCTCAGACGTCCAGCTTCCAGAACTGTGAGAAGTAAATTTCTGTTGTTTGTAAGCCACCCAGTCTGCGGTATTTTGTTATAGCAGCCTGAACAGACTAAGGAAGTTTAATAAGTAGTCTCTGCTTACTGATAAAATAAAAGATCACGTCCAGGTCTGGCTATAAGCCCCCCTCTTCCTCAGATGCCAGCCAATACAGTGACGGCAGTGAAGACTCTGGTTTATTTTCTCTTATCCATATGGACAGGACCTTAGGGCCAAAGGGGATCCTGGCCACTGTTTGGCCCGAGGGCCCAGGATGGACCCAGATCTCTGCCTTCCTCGTTGGGTCCCCTGGGCCATGCCCACCAGCCCGTTTGGCAACCCAACCTTCCCACAGCTACCCTGGGTCCTGGTGCTGCACGGGGTGTGAGGGGCCCAGCCCCCTCCTCTGCCCTTACTGCTGTATCCTTGGGAATGTCCAGCAACTCTCTCCCTTGGTATAAAAGGACAAGGCCAGGCTCTTTGAGTCTCAAGTCTCCTGTAGCTGGACAGACCACAGGTCCGGGTTGGGCAGCTTTCGTCTGTAATCAAGTCAGGTTTCCTCCTCCGGAGCCCCTGTCGTCCGCCTGTCTCTTCCCTTTTTGTCCCCCACAAGCTCATCTTACAAACAGGGGCTCGGTTTGATATGTGATGCCAATCTTCCGAGTACATGATACAAGCACAAGACAAGACTAGCTCCCACCAGCTAGCAAGGGAACAAAACACACTCTGAGCCCTGGACAAAGGCCTTCGCTGAATGAGGCTTTAAAACCATCTGTCTGGGCTTCCCTGGTGGCGCAGTGGTTGAGAATCCACCTGCCAATGCAGGTTCGTGCCCCGGTCCGGGAAGATCCCACATGCCGCGGAGCGGCTGAGCCTGTGCTCCGCAACGGGAGAGACCACAACAGTGAGAGGCCCGCGTACCGCAAAAAAAAAAAAAAAAAAAAAAAAAAACAAAAACCATCGGTCTGAGGTTGTTTTGATGGGGCCGTGTGTCTCATCTTGGAAGGGCTGTGAGAACAAGGGCCACGCTATGGTGTGGGAGGGTCCCGGGCTTTTCATCTCCAGCTGCTAAATGCTACACAGCAGCTGGTGGTGATAAAACCACCGGGACCAACAGAGCCAGGGGATGGGTCCTTGTCCCCTTTGCTTACTGTGAAACCAACCCTTCTCTCCAAGACGCCCCTCGCGCCCAGCCGTCTCGCTCTAGGTGCCCATGACTTCTGGGCAGCAGCGGCCCAGCTGGAAACCAAATCCACCCAGTGGTGGCACCCCCACCCCCGCTCCTAGATGCAACAGTTATAGCAAAACCAAAACTGGACGAGAACAGAAAGATGCAAATGAGTTACTGGATTTACGGCGTTTCCCTCTCTTACCTTTGGGGTTGGAAGCACAGGGTCATCCGCAAGTCTACTTAGAGCTTTTCACCCAGGGCAGCAGCACTTCAAATACCTGGGGATCTCGTTACCATGAAGGTTCTGGTGCAGAAGGTCTGAAGTGGGGCCTGGAGTCTGTGTTTCTAACAAGTTCCCAGGTGATGCTGGTCTGTGGACAACCTGCGTAGCAAGTGCCTCCTGGACTCCCGTCTTAAGGAATCGCTGGGGTTGACACAGCGACCTCCACCCTCGATTTGACAGGTGGAGATGGAGACCCAGACGCTACACAGTTTGCCAAAGACAACTCAGCAAACTGGTGGCACAACTCAAAAGAACCTGGTACATTTTAGCCTGTCTGGGGTCACCTGTTCTACATCAGAAGGGGAGCCAGCAGGCCATGAGTCTGTCTGTGGGAAGACTCAAGCCTCTATTCTTTGCTGACCTTTTACAGTCTATATACTTCTGGCCATAACAGCAGATACTCTGTGGTATTTGAATCAGAAAGACTTGGAGTGTAATGGCAAGACCAGACACATGACATTTTATTCCTTGCCGGAGCTGGGCTGGGTGTATGGTTGCAGATAAAATACAGGACGGTCAGTGAACCTTGAATTCCAGACAAACAGAGAATACTTTTCTAGTATAATTATGCCCCACATATACTTTGAGATATACTTACACTAAAAAAAGTACCTGCTGTTTATCTGAAATGCCAATTTAACAGGTGGTCTTGGATTTTTTATTTGCTAAGTCTGGCAACCCTAACAGGTGGGAATGAGAGACAGGATGTGGTGACAAGAACATTTCCTGCTTAGGGACCTTTCTGGTGGTGCAGTGGTTAAGAATCCGCCTGCCAATGCAGGGGACACGGGTTCGAGCCCTGGTCCAAGAAGATCCCACATGCCGTGGAACAACTAAGCCCGTGCACCACAACTACTGAGCCTGTGCTCTAGAGCCCGTGAGCCACAACTACTGGGCCCATGTGCCACAACTACTGAAGCCCGCACACCTAGAGCCCGTGCTCCAGAACAAGAGAAGCCACCACAATGAGAAGCTCGCGCAGCGCAACAAAGAGTAGCCCCCGCTCGCCGCAGCTAGAGAAAGCCCACGCACAGCAACGAAGACCCAATGCAGCCAAAAATAAATAAATTAATTAATTAAAATTTATAAATAAAAAAAAACATTTCCTGCTTCATCGCTGTTGACCTTAAAGAAAACCCCAAGGACGCCGGCACTGCCCCGAGATGCACAACTTCTGACTGCAACAACTGTGCCCATCTCCTCTTTGAGTTCATCTCTCTGAACGGAGCTTAATCTTCTTAACTAGCTATTATAATGTGAGAGAATCATATATTTACAGCTAGTACTATGAGTTGAACCATGTCCCCACAAAACTCCCATGAATTCCTAACCCCCAGCACTTCAGAATGTGAGCTTATTTGGAGTTAGGGTTACTGCAGATGTAAAGAGTTAAGATGAGGCCATAGTAGAGTAGAATGGGTCCTAATCCAATATGACTGGTGTCCCTTTAGAAAGGGGAAACGGGACGCAGAGGCTACCATGGACACAGGGTAAAGATTGGTGTCCCGCTGCCACAAGCCAGGGAGCATGGCCCTGCTGACACCTTGATCTTGGACTTGTACAATACGTTACATTTCTGTTGTTTAAGCCACTCACCTTGTGGTATGTTTGTCACCACTGGCCTATAAGCACATGCTGGGAGCCGGGAAGAAGACAGGAGAGAAGGAGAGGGAGGAAAGGAAACAGGTAAAAAACCTCATCAGCATTCCCACTGGCTATTCTCTATAGAACTTGAAAACCTCTGCTGAGGGAGGATGAGGGATTTAGAAACAGTAGATCACGTTGTATGAAAACCGTTACTGCTCTCCTAAAATTCACATTTTAAACACTGAGTTGAACGAGTTACAGGCCACTTAAAGAAGCCTTAGAAATCAGAATTGACCCTGGTTATACAAACAGGATCCATTCCCAGGCACCTGCAGCCTTAAAGCGATTTGTGGGGGGAGGGCTTTAAATTCGCAACCTCCACGGGCCTCGGTTATGAACCGCTTCTTTCCCGTGAGAAATCTGCCCTCCTCTGCAACTTATAAACCAAACATCACCACCCTGGGTTTGGTGATCAAGGCGCTCAAAACAAAATTAAACAGGCTACTCTGATTGCACCGTCTCTCTGGATGATTTGCTTGTCCTATTTCAAACAGCCCCTAATGGCAAGATTTAAATAGAAGTCAGGCTCCGTAGCAATAGTTGATCCTCTCTTTCAGTATGGATTTTATGTCCCTTCACCTCTACCCAGGCCTTCTTCTGGCCTGGAGGAGGACTCTAGGGGTAGACTTGCATAGCCCCACCCTAGACAAATGCCGAACCTTGCAGGCTCCTGTCACACTGGCCTTCCTTCAGCGACTAGCGTGCGCCAAGGTGTCTGTGCCTCACTTGAGGCCTTTGCACATGCTGATCCCTGTGCCTGGAACGTTCTTTCTTCTGCCCAGACCCCTTCCTTAAACCCCCCTACACCACCTGCACACACGCTCGGTTCAAAAGGCAGTTTCCCAGAAACATGTGGTCATCACCCTTTGATTTTTCCTTACCACACAACCTTGTATATTTCCTTCACTACCCTTATCACAACTATAATTATTTAGTGTTTGCTGTGTATTATCTATTCTCTCCCTAATAAACAGTAAGTTTCGTGAGTCACCGATCAGACATGTTTTATAATTACTTTATAGTCCAGGCCTGACACACAGCAGGCACACAAATATTTGTCTGCATTAATCAATTAATTAATTAGTTAAAACAAACAAATTGAGGGCATGATAGGAACTTGGGGGGACACTCCTGCTCAGAAGCTCTGGCCGCAGCCCTGGAGCTTCACATGAAGCCTTTGTTTCACGCTACATGAGAGGGAAGCGTTTAGGATATCACTTGTCTCCCAATTTCTCTGGGAAAGTCTTTTTTCAAACTAAAAAAAAAAAAAATCAACCCTCTGGTCATGATCTGGCTTTACAAACAGGCCCTTCCTACAATAAAGGCATGTCCCGCTCACATGTACTTCAACTGCCATGGTCCCCAGGACAACACTTCCTCCTGGTAGCTAACAAAGCAGTGCTGGGCTATGATCTCGCATCCCCTCTAAATCCAGGGACTTCCCTGGCGGTCCAGTGGGTTACGACTCCGCGCTTCCACTGCAGGGGGCACGAGTTCGATCCCTGGTCAGGAAACTAGGATCCCACGTGCCACATGGCGTGGCCAAAAAAAATTTTTTTATTTTAAAATTAATAAAAGGAAATTGACTTTGGTCAGAAATGTAATGAAAATACGAGCACAACCTTTGATAGGTGGCTATCTCTTTATCAATTAATAAACTGGCATTTTGGCATTAAAAAAGCCTATGCATTTTATATTTACCAAAAAACGGGATTTATGGGTCATAAGATGACCGAGGGTATTTTGGCAATACATATATAAAACCTTTAAAATGTACATACTACTCGACCCAGAAATTCCAGTAATAGAAATTTATCCTAAAAAATAATCATGAATGCAGGAAGTCACAAGAATGTTTACTGTAGCACTATAAAAGCTAGAAATATCCAACAATATGGGATTGAATAAGTAACTGTAGTAATCCCTATTCATAAATACTCTGTAGCTTTTCAAAATGTCTTATTGAATGGAAGAATACTGAAGGACATGGTAAAAGGGTTCATCATCTGCTAACAGCAAAAAAACTGCTTATGACTCAAGATTCCAAAATGCTAACTGTAGTTTTTGGGTGATGGGGTCATGTGTGATTTTTATCTTCTCATGTTTAGCTGTATTTTAGAAATTTCCTGTGAGAGTCATAAATATACTTTGGAAAATGTTTATTTAAAAATAAACTGCAACCAGTCACAAAAGGACAAATACTATATGATTCCACTTATATGAGGCCCTAGAAGAGTCAAATGTATAGAGACAAAGTAGAATGGCCGTTGCCAGCGGGTGGGGGAGGGGGGAGTGGGGGTTACTGTTTAAGAGGTAGAGTTCAGTTTTGCAAGATGGAAACAGTTCTAGAGATGGATGGTGGTGACGGCAGCCCAACACAGTGAAGGTACTTCAATGTCACTGTACACTTAAAAATGACTAAGATAGTAAATGGTATGTGTATTTTACCCCAGTTTTTTTTAAAACCAAAAAAAACTTAAAAGAAAAATTTAAATCCATGAATCGTAAGTACAGCTGGGTCTAGAGGTGTCCTAGTTATTAGGATTTTCAAGAGACAGGAGTAGAGAAGGCTGAATTTGACCTTGGACCACACGGCATCAAACAAGACAGTGTGTGTGCCTGCCAGGCTGGCGTGTGCCTGGGGATGAGCTGGTGTTGCCTAGTCTCCTGACTACGGCGCTGGCCATGGCATTTCCTGTCTCTTCCTTCACGCGCGTGGAGTTCTGTCCCTCTCCTGCCAGCGTCCCTCGCTCTGATTCTAGATGAAGGGCCGAGTTGGCTGTCCCAGAGGGGTGACTTCCCCCAGAGCCTGGCTACAGGGACTGCAGGGGCAGGAGAGTACAGGAAAGACTCCGGCCACGTCCTGCAGAGACCATGGGTTGAGGGATTTGCCCCCAGCGACCTTCAGCTAGCCGCTGGTGGAGCCAGGCCAGGAAAGGAATCTGACCTCCAAGTCCAGACAACTCGCCTGTCCACTGCAGAATGAAGAGGGGAGGGCTGGACTCAGTGAAGAACATTCCACCTTTATTCACCGTGAGGGCACCGGCGATGCCCAGTTCCTGGAGGTGGACCCGAGAACCTCAAGCTTGCAGAGCCTCGGGCTGAGGGCTAGACGTGGCCCGAAGCTGCATCTTCACAGCAACAGGGAGTTGGATGCTGAGTCTAAGTATCTAAAATGATCATACACATACACAGGAAAAGGACGTTTTCCAAGAACTTGGGGGTTACCAGGGCCCGGGAAAGATGGAGACCAGTGCTTTTCTTACCTGCTGTAGGCACGCTAACATTATACTGAGGTAAAATAAATAGGAAGGCAGTCTTGGCGGTGACCTGTGAAATAGAGGGAAAAAGTTCCACGTTAGCTTCTTGTCCACATCAAAAGAAACAAGCAAAGCCTGTTCCCAGCCCTCGGGCCACGCCTTTCACATCTCAGACCCACAGGCCTCTCCAATGAAGGGTTTCACCTAGAGCACAAGTTAGCACCATTTGTTTTTTTCCCATTTTCTTGAATGACATCCCTCCCAATACCTGCACTAAAAGCAAAAGAAACAATCCCAAGTCCTGGATGGCATCTAGACTTGTACTCGCTGCAGATGGAATACAACAAGGTGTGCTCGGCCGGCTGAGAGCTCACCAGCAAAGGGTGCAAATCTGTCTGCCATTCATTCATTCATCCATCCATTCATTCAAGTGTTTATCAAGTTGGTTCTAAGTCCCCAGCATTGGTGAAGTCAGAAACTAACAGAAGATGAAGGTCACGGCCTTCCAGAGGTTTCCAGAACTTAGGACCTCGCCGAGGTTCCCCAGCACGCTGGCGAACTGCACCGTGGGCGGCAGCCCGCAAAGTTTCTGAGGCCTGAGCCTCAGAAACAGACAATTCCAGCTGCTAATCTCACATACACCCTATTAGGGGGCAGGACGTAACACTCCACTCTGTTGGTCTGTTTATTTCGAAAGCTGCCTTTCAAATCTCGGTTGTGCTGTGGAAGAACTGAGGTCGTCACTTTGTTATTAGTGGCCAGCTCAGTCCTCTTGCAGTTCAGCCTGCAGGGCAGAGAGTACAAGGTGCAGGATTCGAAGCTTGGACTCAAGAACCGACTGCCTAGGTTCAGACGCTGCCTCTGCATTTGCCCACCTCGCAACCAGGAGCCGTGATCTTACACCTGGAGCCTCACTTCCCGTGTCTCTAAAGGCGGGATACTTGTGCTACTCCAGCTGGTCTGGGTGGCGATGGCCCAGCCGTTAGCATTGTTTAAAGCTCCCCAGATGTTTCTGACGTGCAGCTGGGGCTGAGAAGCGCCCCCACACGGTTCTGGAGCAGGTGCGGAGGCCAGGTGAGGGGCGGCCAGACCCCAGGTCTTTTCTGGGAGGCCCCTGGGGACATCTCATCAGTAGCGTTACTGGTTCTCCTCTAAACAAAAAGATGTGAAGGGTGCACTGTGGGTGTGGAGGAAACGCACTGGACTGTGGCAGAAGCAGCAGAGAAATGGTTGGATGATGCCTTCCAGCCCCTCCACCAAACGCTGTACCATGCTCAAGGCACAATCTCTCCTTCAGTTTCATTCAGGAAACACACTCGTCTTTTAAGCTGGTGGGCTGACGTGGACCTCTGTGGGGTTCTGGCTGAACAGTACCCCTTTGCCCCTTCCCAACATACCAGGACCTCCAGAGGAGACAACTCTCCCCAGCTGTGTGTTGTAAGGGTGTCCCTGTGGTGACCACGGCCCTCCCAGGAGGATACAGGGAGCAGACCCTCTCCCCAGCCCATCAGACCCCCTCTCCTGGGCTCTGAATCTTGAGCAGGGATGGAGGAAGAGCTGGTTAGCCCTGAGTGCCTTCCAGAGTTTTCTGCTGGGGTTCCCACAGCCTTGCCCTGGAGCACAGACCCCATCACCTGTATGAACCCCAGACGGCCTCCTGAAGTTGGCCAGAGTCCATTCCTAAGAGACATCAGAATCCCACGCGTAGAGCACATTCGAACCCCGGGGGGAGCTTCTAGAATCTCGATGCCTGGGCTGCCCCAGCCAATCAACCCTGCCCCTAAGGGGCATCAGGGAGCTGCCAAGCTCCCCAGAGCAGCCCACACGTAGCCCAGCCTGGGAGCCCCTCATGGGAGCCCCACCTTCACCAGCCTCGCAAAGCAGGCCTCTCTGGCCAGTCACTGTCTCTGTCCTCCAGAGAATTCATTTCATTTAATCAACTTATGTTTTAGGTCAATTTTTATTTTAACTTCAAGAGAAACATACTTTTTAAACAGTGAAACAATTCAGAAATACGTAAAGTTAAAAACCAAATATTCACTCTACGGTCTTGGTTTCCCTCTCTCCACATGGATGGGGTCAGTTCTGAGAGCTTTTCCCATGCATTTCTATGCTCGGAATTTATTTCAGTTTACTCTGACATTATAACTTGGATTGTGTTTATGCCACTTGACAAGAGCTACAACTTTCTTTTCTAATTTTTTTTAATTGAAGTATAGTTGATTTACAATGTTGTATTAGTTTCTGGTGTATAGCAAAGTGATTCAGCGATATACATATACACATATATAAACATATACATACACATATATACTTTTTCAAATTCTTTTCCATTATAGTTTATTACAGGATATTGAATATAGTTACCTGTGCTCTACAGTAGGACCTTGTTGTTTATCTATTTTATACAAAGTAGTTTGTATCAGCTAATCCCAAACTCCTAATATATCCCCTTTGGTAACCATAAATTTGTTTTCTACGTCTGTGAGTCTGTTTCTGTTTTGTAAATAAGTTCACTTGTATATTGTAGATTCCACATATAAGCAATACTATATGGTATTAGTCTTTCTCCTCCTGACTTATTTAGTATAAGAGCTACAACTTATTAAATACTATTTAAATCACTTTCTTAGCTCTGTTAATCTAATGGTTGTTACAGGAACATAAAGACCAAGGCACAAAAATATTCAGAGTACATGAAAGTATTCAGAGTATAGTGACACAGAAAACATGTAGGTCAACCTTTCGTTTACTGATGTCAACATAGAGATAAGTGGTTATATAATAAAAACTTCCTATACATACTAGTGCTTTTCATTACTGTTTCCCACAGGGCTACCCCTAATGTTTAACACTGAAAAGCTTGGCCAAATAAAACGGGCTCACTGTGAAAGTGTATACAGATGTGTGGACTTTTTTTTTTTTTTTGCATCCTTTCTTTTTATTGAAAAAGATTTTAGAAGATGGCTGTTAACAAAGCGCACAAAAAAAAATCACAGGGATATACTAGTGGAAAACATAGACAAGATAAAACTAAGAATGCCACTGGCTTCTTTAATTGGTTAAAAGCACAAAATGCAACAGGCAGAAAGTCTGTTTTAAACAAATTAAAAAGCTGTGTTTCTAGACCTAGAAAACAAACTTATGGTTACCAAAGGGGAAAGCCAGGGAGAGGGGTATAAATTAGGAGTTTGGGATTAGCAGATACACACTACTATATATAAAACAGATCAACAAGGACCTACTGTACAGCACAGGGAATATACTCAATATCTTGTAATAACCTATAATGGAAAAGAATCTGAAAAAGAATATATAGAGAGATATATATATGTATAACTGAATCACTTTGCTGTACACCTGAAACACAACATTGTAAATCAACTACACTTCAATTTTAAAAAAAGCTGTGGGCTTCCCTGGTGGCGCGGTGGTTGAGAATCCGCCTGCCAATGCAGGGGACACGGGTTCAAGCCCTAGTCCGGGAAGATCTCACATGCCGCAGAGCAACTAAGCCTGTGCGCCACAACTACTGAGCCTGCACTCTAGAGCCCTCGAGCCACAGCTACTGAAGCCCGCGCACCTAGAGCCCGTGCTCTGCAACAAGAGAAGCCACCGCACCACACCGCGCACCACAACGAAGCCCCCGCTCGCCACAACTAGAGAAAAGCCCGTGCGCAGCAACAAAGACCACAACGCAGCTGTGTTGTCTCAATTAGCCCCAAGTCAGATATATAACACCCACAAAAATGGTATGTGAAGTAATGCTGTCCTACACAAGAAGTTGTACCCTGAATTAAGGGGAACAGCTATTGACACAGGAGTTAACACAACAGAGCATCAGCCTGTAACTGCTGGAAGAATAATCCCCCTTTTTTTTTTAATGAGGACAGCCGTTTGGCATATGGGCTGGACAGATGCCCTTGGTCTGGCCCTGCATATCCAGTCAATTCTTGTTACTCCCAGTCGTTCTGTTCTGGAAGTTACCGTGATCCCAGCGACAAAGGACCCCTGCTCCTAGGGGTTAGGTTCCTAAAGGCCTCTGGTCCATTTCCATCAACCAATCAACATGTAACCTTGGTTTACGTGTGTTCCTGTTGAAAGACGCTGTATGGAACGCAGGCTGTTGAAGTGTGAACACTGAACCTGGGGCTCGCACCTGAAGGAAGCCCTTCTAACACGCTTCTGTTCTCCGCCAGGCCCCTCCCGGCCTCCCCATGCTCAGGACCCCGAGGCGGCGGCCCAGCACCATGCGTGAGGGCCATTTTATAAGCGGCCAAGTCATTGACAAAAGGCACAAAGATGCAAGAACGTGGCACTAAACAGACGGCAAAAAGCCACTTGCTCACGGAAGGAGCTGGACCAGGAAGGCAGAGTGTCGCCGGGTTCCCCTTCATCCGGGGACATCTCGTTGGGTGAGCCACACATCTCACCGCCCTGTGCACGTCCACAGATACCGCAAAACCCGGAGATCAGGTTCTGAGGTCACATATACATGTCAGCGAGCAGCCCCAGTGCACACCCAAGAGGCGCGGGAGAGTGAGGGTCGCTGCCCTGCGGCAAACCCAAAGGCCAACGAGGGCCGAGGGTTTTTTCTTTTTTAACCTTTATTGAGGTGTAATTTACACACCATAAAATTCACCCTTGGTAAGTAGACAGCTTTATGGGGTTTGTCTTTCCTCGTTTTTAAACTCTCCCTTCACTGGAATGTAAGTTCTAAGAAAGTGGGGATCTCACTCATCTTAACTTCAACCCACTGCCTGCAACAGTGCCCAGAAACGGCCCGTGCTCGGCAAGCACTTGATAAATGCAGACATGATTAAGCAGGGGAGCCAGTACTGCACTGTCACCTGACCCTCAGCTTGTCCTCTGCCCTCATTCATTCCCCTGTGCATGTCCCCTCTCTCTCCCTGGGGTCCGTCCCAGTGCTGGGCACGTTGTAGGTCTCTCATAAATGCCTATTTGATAAGCGAATACTGCAAGCAGCTATAATATTTAATAACCGCAGACGAATGCTTAACAAATGCTCTCTGAACATGATTCTAAGAGAATAGGACCTGGGACTCTGATTAAAGCAAAAAGTTTGAGATTCCAGCATTTTTCCATCCCTACGCCCCTCATCGTAGCAGGTGAAACCATTCCAAACCGTGCAACCTTCTTTCAGGCAGCTGTGCTCACTCCCACGTTACACGTCTCATTAAGATAATGTCCATTTCCCTGTTTTATGGATGAAGAGGCTAAACCTGGGGCACAGAGAGGTCCCCTCCCCAGCAGGACCTCACAACTTTACAAACAGAAAAGACAACGTTCAATTTGATTTTTTTAAAACTGTGTTCCAAAAACAAATTTCGGAGACACACAATACGGCACATAAAATAGAACGGTGACCTAAAACAGAAGCAGGAGAGGACAACCAAAAATATATATTGAAGGCAAAGGAGCCGGAATGAGGCTGATCCACAAAACCTCATTCAAGAAAGTCCAACTTGTTGGCTAAAGGTCCCCAGAAATTTGGCCCTAAGCTTTCTCGAAGCCATCAGGAGGCAGCAGGGATCAGCTCCTGGATTCACCTCGCCCATTAATAAGAAAACAAGAAAGACTGCCCTAAAAAAGCAACTCTACCTTTCCAGCACAAAAACCATTCTCTGTGCTTTAAAAGGTCCTCTGGCACCCCGAAACTTCACTCCCAACTCTTCCCAACCTCAGACCAGGGGCGAAACGGCCAACAAGCCCCCCTCTGCCAGTGCTGGCTGGGTTTGTGTAACACAGAGGGCTGAGAAACAGGAGCCCATTAAAAATGTCATTCCAATTATTTCCCATACCTCTAAGGCTATTGATGGAAACATTATTGAGTTTAAAGCATTTTAAATGCCTGGATCAGTGGGTGAAAGGTTAAAAGTGGAAACATGCTAATACACTAATGCAAAGGAGAACACTAAATTATGTAGCAGGGCCACCACAGACGCATGCATGCACGCACACATACATGTACGCACGCACACACACACGCACGCACACACAGAGGAAGCCTCACTGAACTTTTAACTCAAACAGGGCATCAAGCACAAAGGCAGTGACACCGAGCATGCTTGTGTAGCCATAACAAAACCAAAACCGTTCCACATGCCATGTTCTATTAGGGGCACATGAATCTGAGCTCTCAGTTGCAGCTAGACCAAGGATGCCAGAAGAGCACAGTGGACTTGGACTCCAGTCCCAGTTCTGCTGGGGCGGCAGCTGGGAGACCTCAGGCAAGGCATTTTACCTCTCTGGACCCCAGTCTTCTCATCCATGAACAACAAAAATAATGGCTGTGAATGTTATCAAGGGTTTACTCAGTGCCACGCACGTTTCTAAGTGCTTTACAGAAATTACTTCTGAGGCGGTTCTCACAACCACCCTAGAGGCAGACACTCGTAACATTCCCATTTTACAGATAAGCATAGAAAGGAGCAGGTGGTCAGAACGGATGTCCTTAAAGGTCCTCTCCACCTTCAGCTCCAAAAGGCTATCATTTCCTGGTTCCACTCCCTGTCAATGCCAAAAACACAGCCTCACGCTGACAGCCTGCTGAGAGGTCTTCCCACAAGTTTAAAATATATTCCTGCTTCTGCACGTTGTGAAGATGAGGCCCAGGTGTCATCTGTATACAACAGCGAGAAAACAAGGCCTCTCGAGTCAACCTGCCAGCCCGCAAGCCCCAGATACCGAGCACACCTGGGCTTCCCAATACCCCAATCTGCCCTTTTACACTGCAAGCTGATATCTGGGCACCAAAGATAAGAAAGGAAAGATGTCATGAAGGCAGTCTCATGGTTTTCCTGGTAAGCAGTATTTGACCTTTGGTTTGGTTTATTGTTTATTTCTTGGCCACATTCACGCACTGGTCCTTGCAAGGGGCTGTGCTGCAAGACGAGCCCAAGGACAGGAGCGGGGAGGAGGACCCCTGTTCAAGGCAGCCCTTCTCCACACTGCTCGGCGCCATGAACAACGCCTCTCTCACCCCGGGGCTGAAACACAGTCCAAGTGGCTGACCCGGAACCCCTCTGACTGAGAGATGCTCATGCTCTGGTCCTCAGGGGCACAAGTAGAGCCAAGTGACCTGTCCCCCTCTCCCGGCCCAGCCTGCTCTCAGGAAGCCAAACGACCCCCACTCAGAATTTCCCAAAATTGATTTTGCATCTTTCTGCCCAGGCGGTGGATAGAAAAATTTCAGTCAGACAGGAGAACATTTAAAAGTCATGCCTCTCAGGTTTCCCTGGTGGCGCAGTGGTTGGGAGTCCGCCTGCTGATGCAGGGGACGCGGGTTTGTGCCCCGGTCCGGGAGGATCCCACGTGCCGCGGAGCGGCTGGGCCCATGAGCCATGGTCTCTGGGCCTGCGCGTTGCAACAGGAGAGGCCACAACAGTGAGAGGCCCGGGTACAGCAAAAAAAAAAAAAAAAAAAAAAAAGTCATGCCTCTCACAGGTATAGAGAACAAACTAGTGATTACCAGCAGGGAGAAGGAAGGGGGAGGGGCAACACAGGAGTAGGGGATTAAGAGGTACAAACTATTATGTATAAAATAAGCTACAAGGATATATTGTACCACATGGGGAATATAGCCAATATTTTATAATAACTATAAATGGAGTATAACCTTTAAAAATTGTGAATCACTATACTGTACACCTGTAACATATAATATTGTACACCAACTATACTTCAATTTTAAAAAACTGCAAAAAAAGAAAAAAAGATTAAAAAAATAAATAAAAGTCATGCCCAATTGATGAGGAAGGGTTTTTTTGGCTTTTTCTTTTTAATAAAAGTCTTTTAGCCCTTCTCTCCTGAAGTATTGGCTTTATGAGTTGGGCTGGTCACCTGCACACACCTTTTTAGGGCCAGTACTTGAGGTATGAGGTTTGCAGCCTCACTGTCACTCAGTAAAAGGCAGATACAGCTGAGACAAAGATGCTTTTCATGCTTGCTTTCTGAAATTTTCCGTCTGGATGACCAGGGGCTGGCAGGGAGGGCCGAGTGCCTGCAGCCAGGGGCAGGATGCTGACAGGACCTTCTGGGTGGCTTTTAGCAACGTTTGGAGATTCAGTTTTCTCACTTGAAAAACTGCCTTAATGTAAGAACTAGGCAAAGCTACCCAAACACACAAAACAGATTCTCTACAAGCCTGTGTTCACCAGGCTGAGAAGACTCCCTATTAACGGTCACGACTGCAGTTTTGTATCGGATTAAAAAACGACACTGTATATTTATGAGAAAAACCTGTATCATCGGAGCAGCTGCAATGCAACAATAGTGCTTGCTTTAGGACATTCATTGGTTCCAAGGTCTAAACTTTATTTTGGGATCAAGAGGAATTTAGAAAGGGTCACTTATAGAGTTTTAAAAATCTCTGAAGTTGAGCTTTTAATTTTTTTTTTTTTTTTTGGCCTCGCCATGGGATCTTAGTTCCCCACCAGGGATCGAACCTGGGCCCTCGGCAGTGAAAGCACCGAGTCCTATTGAACTTGACCTACTATGTGCCTTACCGATAGCCTTAGATAAAATACCTACATTGCATGTAATAAATATACTTCTTCTCTGGAGGCCTTAAGATATATACACTCTCACCTGCTCCCTCAAAAAAGAGCCCTGGGTCAATATTTCAAACACTCTTACTTGATTATATATTTCACCCCCAACCCCAGGAACTTTCCGCTTGTTTGGGTGGGTCAGCATATACTCATAAACCATTCCTCACAGAAGCTAAAACCTAAAGAAAAAAAGAAGCACTTGGTCATTAAAATTTTTAAAATAACAACAAAATAAGGAAGTGTTCACACAAAATAACTTTTTAGAATGTCAGTGTTCTTAAAATGTGCTTCTCTTGCACCACATAGCAGAGTTCAGATTCTTTGTGGCTATTCCTAAAACACCCATCTGGGTCAGGACAAAATATCTTTACCTTTTGGGCAAAAGCCACCTGTTCAGATGCAATATGATCTTTAAAATAAATTAAAAATCAACAAAAAAAAAGAGTTTTGGAGTGTAGAATTTTAGGCTCCGAGTGATTTTTGGAGGGCTCCGATTAAGTAACATTTTAGATTTCATTGCAGAAAAGGAACCACGGCACCAATACATCACAGGTTGTCTGAGTTTCAGTTTCTAAAGAAGTTTTAACTCCATCAGCACAAAGAGCGGGGCAATTCTAACCAGCACAGATGTGTCTGCAACGGCCAGGCACTTATCACTGGCAACTGTCAAGGGAGGCTGCCCGGCATGGGGGAAGCGAAAGGATTATCCAGGAGCTCTGAAGAGCCAGGTAGCTGGACCAGGCGGGGCCCAGGTGGATTTGCCTTCATTTGCTTATTTACAACTTAGGAGGAAAAGAGCAGGCAGACAGTGACCGACGGCCACCATGTTTAATTATTCTCCACCGTCTGGAAAGTTTCCTACTCAGAACATCAGCACGTCCATCCCCAAGTTCTGACGAAAGAGCCAGGCGTGGGGAGCGGCGCTTGCTAGAAAAACGAACTTGAGACAGCAAAGAAGCGTCTCCAGGGGCCACCAACCAGGCCCATCAGCGGGGCAGAGGCTGATTCCCACGGGAACCCTCAGATGCCTCTCTGGCTTGTGTTGGACACAGGAAGGGAGGGCCCTGACCCAGGCTGTCCACCTCTGCCCACGCTCAAACTGAGCAAACTACGGCTAATAAGCGAGTTTCTACAATACGCCATTCCTCTGGCGTTGAGGATGTGTGATCTCTGCCGTCCCGTATCTGCACACCCCTACCCCACCGAGGGGTGAGGGATTAGGTGACGGGCCCCAGCAACGGCCTCTGTGGTGCCACCTCATACCAGCCTTACCTTCCACCCTCGCAGGAAACTGAGGCCAGGCCGGGAGCTCTGCTCTGCGCATCCTAATTCTGAACTGCCTCTTTCCCACTCTCGCGGGACGTGCCTTATAACCCCGCCCTGGGCGGGCATCCAGCCTATCCTGCCTGAGTCTACAAAGACCCCCTTCAGGAGAGCACCTGAGAGGACTTAACGGATGATGATTCGATTCAGGT
Organism: Leucopleurus acutus; assembly: GCF_964270905.1. NCBI lineage: Eukaryota > Metazoa > Chordata > Mammalia > Artiodactyla > Delphinidae > Leucopleurus > Leucopleurus acutus. The sequence goes on from NC_139153.1 coordinate 80,067,059, forward strand.
GAATTCAATCAAGGCCATCAAGGTGAATAAGAAACACCCAGCACTCAAACAGCCCTGTTTGTCAGCCAATAATATTCACAAGGGGATGCCCCAAATCGTCTTCAAAGTGGAGAAGGAAAATAACAACATAAAAGGCAAGAGTTCCCAGAAAAATGTGCTACAGATAAACAGAAAATACAAATCGAACCCCAGAGGCATTGCTTGAGGTAAACACTACCCACACTTTGCCGCAAGAGTCCCTCCACACCCCTCAACTGAATGAATAAAGCCCAGGCAAACGCTGATATCTAGGTTACATGCTGTATTCTAAGATACTTTCTCTCTCTCACACTCACACACATACGCACACTCAGATAAAGCTATATATGTTAGTACAAAATCTCATTTTACTAACTGAAAGTGGTATTTTAAATGACAGCTAAAAATGTGTGGTGTTTCTTCTCTGCCCCGGAGGCCAGCCTCCATCACAGCCTCTCAGCACCCCAGGAGGCTGCCTGTGACCTCACACAGGCGAAGGCAGCCCAGGAAGAAAGCCACACCGCAGAGGGAGAGGCTGGACCGAGTCTGAACTCACAGTGGGTCCTCAGAGGTTGACGGGAGGCTGCAGGCACCCTCATCCGACGCTCGGTGTGCAATGCCCCGTCCGCACCTGCTGGTGAAGCCAGGCCTTGGAGCAAGAGTCAGGGGCCAGGTGTGCCCCACTCTATTCCAGGGGAACACAAGAAGGAACAGGAACCGCCAGGGCCACCAGTGACCTTCAGCTTTGGCCGAGAAGCACAGATGATCTCCTTGCAAGACAACCACACAGCAAGGGGCAGGAGGGGAGGACGCAGCACACAGGCACACGCAAGGGGGCGGGGGGACTCCTCCCTGCCGAGGCCTGGGAGAGGGGACAGCTCTTCAGCCACTGCTCTGTACCCACACCCTAAGGTAGGAACCAAGGCCATGGCCTGCAGAGGGGAACCACCCTGGGTACTGTTTCGCCGCCTCCCTGACTGAGAAAGACCACAGATCTGCCTTCCTAAAATACCACAGGCCCCTCTCCAGAGTCCTCCATGACTCCCTGGTGCCTACAAAGGAATCAGGACCCCTGCCTGGATCCCAGGACTCCACAGCTACCCCACCTCAGCTTTCTAAGCTTTGCCCCTTCAACTCCCAGACACAGGAATGCCCCCGCCCCAAACGCCAACCCAGGCAGGAAAGGCACTACCCAAATTTGGAGCCCAGCCAGACAAATCAGTATGGAAAAGCTCATTTGCAACACAACATGGTCATTATTAGAGGGTACCTTACAGCAGCTCGGGAGACCAGAGGGGGGGTCCCACCTGCCGTGGAGAACTTCAGCCAGGAGGTTCTGCCCAATCTGTATCCTAAAGGGATGGACAGGCTGAAAGAAGGCAGGAAGGGGCTGCGTGCAGGCAGGCAGAGAAGCAGAAGAAACAGGACTCCCTCCCGGGAGATGGTCTGTGTGAGGAAGGTGATGAGGCGGGAAGGCTGGCAAGAACCAGGTCCTGTGAAGGGCCCTTTATGGCAGGTATAAAAACTGGGCTTTATCCGACTTGCAGGGGGCTTTAAGCGAGGCATAGCACGATGAGGTCTCCACTGCAGAGAGCTCGAGCCGCTCCGGGCGCAGAGGACGGGCTGGGGAAGCGTGGGGGCAGGAAGCCAGTAGGAAGGAAGGATAACACAGGCCTGCGTGAAGGTGACGGCCACACACACAGGCGGCGTGGGGTCGTCCTCCGAGGGCTCGCTGGCACAGTAAGCTCAGGCGGGGAGTAGCCAGGAGCAGTGCTCTCGTCTTGCTCAGGAAACGGTCGTAGAAACCTATAGCGTCAGTGAGATGTGCTTGGCGTTAGGATGGCTATCCCGAACCTTGCACGTGGTGGGATCATCAACTGAGAGGGAAAACAGCTGTGGTCCAGGGCTGGGAGGGGGAGGGGAGGGAGGGAGTGGGCCGAGGAGGACCAGTCACAGAGGCAGGAGGAAGCAGAAGGGGCCCAGCAGCCAGGGGAGGAGAGCGGCGGAAGGAGTCCGGGCTCCGGGAGGACCAGTCAGCCTGGCGCTGCGATGCCTGCTGCAGGCGGCTGGGGTCTTAATTTTTTTTTTTTTTCTGATGGATCCAGAGCAGCTGGAACAGCGAAAGCCCAATAAATATTTGTGGAATGAAAGAGTACATGAAGAGTCTATCCGATCTGGGGATGGAAAGGTCATCAGGGACCTTGCTGAGTAAATGTTGCAGAGAAGGAGGGGGCAGAAGCTGGTGCATGGGGTGAGTGTGAAGGGGAGAGAGAAGGGGAAATGAGCCTGCACCGCCTGTTCCAGCGGTCGGGAGGTCAGGGAGGGATGCAAGAGCTCGAACCTCCGAACCTCCGAACCTCCGTGTGGTGAGGAGAGAGACCGCTTGAGGAAAAGGGACTGGATATGCAGGAAACGGGAGAGCTGCAAGGAATACATCTACTCAAGGGGGCTCTCTTCAGGGAATGAGCTCCAGGACCACAGGAGAGGGATGGCCGAGGGGAACACCGGCCCTGGGCAGCTCCCCCCTCAGGCCCTGCCCCCTCTGAAGTTCTGACACTTGTCTAGATCCAGAGAAGAGGCTCCACCAGCACGCCTTGAAGTGATGTAATTCAGAGGGGGAAACAGGAAGTCAAAGGGCTGTGGAGCACGTGGTGGGAGAGGCAAAACCCAAACTAACATCCCCTCCCTGTGTAGGGCCAGGCACCATCTCTGTCTCGTCAATCGCTTCCTCTGCCCCTCTCCGAGGCCATCGCTTCACCTTCAGTCGTGGCCCGAGAGGGAGAGGCAGGGCCACCTGGATGGACTCACAGGACGATGTTTGTTCCACGGGTTCCGGGGGGATCGTGAGGGTGCTGGCCACAGGAGGCCTCCGGCTTCCCATCCCTCCATCAGCCTTCACCATCTCTAGCCGGGCTGATGGGGTTCGGAATCAGAGCCCTCAGACACGCAGATAAGCATCTGGCCGAGGGCCAGGGTCCTCGTTCTGAGGCCTGCAGTGCCTGTCACTACTGCCACGGAGGGGACTCCTGGGGCCTTCTCCTGGATCTGCCAATGGTCCCACCGGGGTTTCTAACGATGTGTCCAGGAAAGCACTAGAAGTCCGCATGTACGCGCGCACACGTGTGCACGCAAAGCAGGCTAGTAAGACTTTCACACCCCAGAAACGTACTTTTGGTTAGAACTGAAGAATTAAAAATCAAAGAATTTTAAAAACTTTTAAAAATGTAAAATCAACCTGTCAATCACAGAATATTTACTGAGTGCATGCCCTGGGCAAGGCACAACGCCACTGGAGATGAAAAACATTCTAAGACCCACTTCCTTCCCTCAAAGGCTCAGAGACCAAAATCAGAAGCGAAGCTATCAACCTAGCGCAACTCCTCAATTTCAGAGGTGACAAAACTGACCGCCCTTTATTGAACATTTACTGCAAGTCGGACCAGGTTGAGGCATTTTATGTGATTACCTCAACAAGTCTGTAAGGAACAACATTGAATGTGTGAGATCTCATTAAAGGTTGGGCCCTGTGCTAAACACCAAACAGCTTCACCTCATTTAACCTCCAGCTCTGAGAGAAACTACTACTGCTACTATCACTGCCACTACTACCACTACTATTTATCGTGCTCCTACTACGTGCCAGGAATCACTGTAAACACTTAACAGAAACTCTCTCATTTAATCCTCCCAGAAGCCCTATTATACAGAACAATCAAAGCTCAAAAAGCTTCGGAAGCTTGCCCAAAGGCACACAGCTAATACGCCCCAGAAGTGGGACTGGAACCCAAGGTTCACCGGACTGCGACCTGTGGACTCCTAACCACGTGCACCCCTGAACAATGGGCCTGAAAACTAATGATGGAGACTTTGCCGAGTGAAGAATTATTTGTAAGACAACAAGAAAAGATGTCATGAATCGGGACATGAATAGACAAAGGACAAGTCGGGGCTCTTTCACTTCCCCAAGGCAGTAGACCATGGCTTCATTCATCTCTGCACCCCTAGGGTCCTTGGCACAAAGGAGGGTCTCAGTAAATATCAGTAAGTGCTCTGGGTATGGAGATCTATGGATCTCCTCAGGAAAGACTTCTGGGACGGGGTGAGCTGAGCCAGGAAGATGTACAAGACTGTGGTAGAGGGGAGGGGGAGGGTGAGAAGAATCACGATTGTGCTGGGAAAGTGCGGGAGGCCTCCACATAGAACCAGCTGGCTTAGTGCATCATGGCGGCTTTGGGGGCCATCTACTGCATGGGCCAACTTCAGAACAGCTGAGATCCCCTTGTGTTTCAAACAAGCTAGTCTAAACCGGGAAGCGGAAAGGAAATCTGGCCCTCAGACCCCTTGGAGCTTGCATGCATCCATTCATTCTAAAAGCTACCGGGCTCCAAAGTCAACTTTTTGCCTACTGAGTTCATCAATGGGATGCTGTCCGTTCCAGCATCGTGGGCATTTCAACATCTTGCTTCCCCAAATAGCCAAGCCCAGATGAAAAAACAACTGCTTCCTTCAATTAGGGAGGCAACACTGTCACATAAAAATTCAAACTCCATTTCCAGTCATAACACTCTACAGGCTGTCCCGCATTTCATAATTTACCAATTAAATTTTATCAGTTACCTGACGGTCTAGTGAGTCTGAGCTCCCCCACTTGAAACTGTCAGGGAAGTAATTTCCCAATGGATACAGATATTCCAAGACGAGTGGTAATCGGACACATGATCAGAATCCTATTTATGCTCCCCTGGAACCTCCTCTTGGTCCCAGAGGGCCGGGAGTACAGAGCACTCACTGGCCGAGAAGGAAATGGGTTTAAGTGGTACTTGAGTATTGTCTGAACTGGGGCAAAAGGGGGATGCGGAAGCATTTGACGCGCTGCCACTTTTCTGAAGCCAGGACGATTCTGGTCTCACCAGAGATCAGGGTAATAAGTAGCTTAAAGTAAACACGTTACATGGTTTGGCTTATTGCAATTAGGAAACATCTGCCCCAAAGGGCTGTTGTCAGCGTTTGCAGTATTTCAGGAGCACCGGTCTCGCTTCGCCCCCTCCCCACCCCGTTTCTGACTGCCCGTGGGCATAAAGGAGGCAGGACTCAAACAGGAGATGGAAGAGAATCGGCAACTGCTACTGGGCTGCATGAGTCTCCATCCTGGCCCGGGGCCCAGAGCAGAGGGCGGATGACCTTTATGGAGTGCAGCAATGGGCTTCCTGGACCCCTGGCTTCGCTTGAATCCACAGGAGGTGAGAGGGCACCAGGAGGGGGGTCACTGCCTGGCTCCCTCCCCACTGGGCGATGTGGCAGTGGCTAGATCCAGTACCAAAGGTCCAGCCCCCCTCCTGCAGCCACAGCTCCCGTGGCCATGACCTCTCCCTCTCCCTCTCCTTTACATCTCAACAAGTTCTGCATCCACTCCATCCCCGGTCTCTTCAGGTTTAGGGCTATCTTCCACGATTGCAAGCCCTGGGGGTTTACCATCCCTAATCTGTCTTGCTTCATCCCGTCCCCACCCTTGTTAAGAATGCCTTCAATAACCTTCAATCACCCCATCTGTTTCCTGTGGGACCCTGATGGAAGCCGATTGGCTCCTCAAATAAAAGGCTTAATACTAACACCACATGATAATCATTAACCTCATCAATACAACCTCTGGCAACAGGGCACTTCAAATCAGCAAAATGCTCTCCCATCCACACATGCTGGGAATATTACCTGGGAAACCAGGGGGAGGCAGGCACAGTCACTCTCTGAGTTCCCAATGACCAACGATGCTGACAACCAAGAGAAACCGCTTTCTTTGTGCAGGAAGCCTTGGGACTGGCTTCTCACAAAGTCCCATCAAGACAAGCCCCCGCCGTGGACCAGCGACCACCCGCCTGCATGTTCAGGGGCCTTTACTGAGGACACCACTGCCCTCAGGCTGCAGGAAGGAATCCCAGGCCACAGATATTCGACCACAGAGCTTCTAGCCCTGATTTTGGAAAGTCACACCCACTCTGGGGTCTGACTTTACACTGACAAATAAGGTCTCAATAATCCAATCTGCTCCAGACAGGAAGTAAAAGGCTCTCGGCTTGCATGTGCTCCAAGCGCTGCACGAAAGTGGGTGGAAGGGGTGAGCCGGGGAATCCCCAGCTCAGCACCTCCTCAGACACAGGGGATTCTTTTCCCTTTTACTTTGTGGGGATAGAGTGTGCCTTGAAGGAGGGTGGGGAGAGGGGAGGGGGAGAGAGGGAGGAGGGAAAGTCTGCAAACAAACTGGCCCTCAGCTCTGGGACGTCCTTCTACCTTTTCCTCCAGCTGAGCACCCTGGGGGCAAGTTGTCTGCCAAGCTTCCCCGTGTAAACACTCTGGCACCAGCTGGGGTTTGGAATCTGCTGAGTCTCTGCCAGCTGGCGACCTGGAGATGGGCCAGATTAAAGGAATGCGTAATGAGCGATGTGGTGGGAGACAGGGGCTGTATTTACCCAGAGGGGGTCTGCAGGGGTCACTGGCCAAAGGGGGCTCTGGAAGCGGAAAAATCCGAAGGGAAGAGGAAAGGGGTTCCAAGGTGCCCAAGCACCGTGCCCCACCCAAACGGCCCAAGACTGTTATGCTCATTTATTTTTTTCCTTCTACAAACTGGCTTCTTTGTCCCCATCTCGGTGCCCCTGGCACCCACCACATCTCCCAAGCCGGTTACACATGGCCCTTTGGAAGTTCCACAGCTGGTTGCTCCAGAAGGCTCAGCGCGATCAGCCAGCTCGACACTCGATCCTCTGCGATCCCCACGTGGGAACGTTAACGCGGAAACCCAAGCCCGTGCTGACAAGCAGGCCCCGGGCCACACTGGGCCCCAGCCCGAGGCCAGGCAGGCAGGGCACAGAGAGTCCGCAGTCCCAGCGGCCAGCCCATCTCCAGCCTTAAAGACAGAGGCTTCAGCCTCCCCCATGCGAAGTCCAGAAGACAAGGATTTGGAGGAGACGGGCCACTGGACGAGACCACAAGCCCACCAGACCCTCACGCCCTTCTGCTGCCCAGGGGGAGCGTGCGGGGGACAAGAAGTGACCCAAGTCCAAAGTCCTGGTGGGTACCGGTGGCCACACCTGCAAGGAAGCCACCCGCAGCCCTCCTGAAGCACCTGCAAACATGTCACCACATCGCAATACACACCACCAAGAAGAGGAAGCAGGTGGCCCTGCAGAGCAGAAGGAAAACAGCACAGGGAGGGGGGCTGTTCCTAGGAGCTCAGCCGCAAACCAGACGTGAGCCTCAGGCTACTACCCCACGCACAAGGCCTTGGGGGGCTCCTTATTTTTTTTTTTTTTTTTTTTTGCGGTACGCAGGGCCTCTCACTGTTGTGACCTCTCCCATTGTGGAGCACAGGCTCCGGACGTGCAGGCTCAGCAGCCATGGCTCACGGGCCCAGCCACTCCGTGGCATGTGGGATCTTCCCGGACCGAGGCACGAACCCGTGTCCCCCGCATCGGCAGGCAGACTCAACCACTGCGCCACCAGGGAAGCCCCATCTCCTCTTTTAAAGGGTGTTCTCTGAAGTCCCTTTGCTCCCTCGGATTCCTTCACACACAGATGCTTCCAGGACAGAGATTCACACCACCACCACCACCCCCCGCAAGGTACAGGGTTCAAGGCTTGGCCCTTCTCCCTTAGAAATCCTGCCCCAGTGACCACCTCTACTCCAGTGACACTCAAATCTACTTTTCCTACTCAGATCTTCTGCTGGGGGACATTCCTGCATCTTTACCTAAACATCACACCATCAACTCCATTCGGCATGCCAAAAATCAAGCTATGCATCTTTATTCCAAAAGCTGGTACCCAAGAGACATCCCTATATCTGCCCATGTCCCGGGCTGCAGGCAAGGAGTCCCACCGTCCCTTACAGCCACCTGCTGGGTTTTTCCTTTATTATGTTATTAAATCCATTATTTCCAGTCACACCCTCATCTCTCACCAGCCTACAGAAGAGGTTTCTAACTGCATTCTCTCCCTTAGGACTCAACCTTCCTCCCTCTCCTCCCACCATCCTAGATAGAACAGCCACGCTATATATAATATGAACAATATAAACCCCTTTCCAAGCTCCCTTCTGCTTTCAAGATAATGTCTAACCCTTCAATCTGACAGTCCTGAACCTCCTTCCCTTTCCACCCTTGATTATCACAACCCCCCAAACTCAGTACAACAGCCCCGGATGTCCTAAAAAATATTCTAGAATATTACTCCATGAAATACTCTCCAAGGTCAACAAATATGTTTGGTGCAGGTATACAAGACTCCTTACTGCTTACTACTACATTAAAGGCTCTGACAAGTCCTGCGGTAAATAAATCTGTTTAGCCTCACATTTCCCAAAACTACCCGGCCCCAGGAACTTTTGTAGCATTTCCTCTATTTAACTGCTTTCTTCGGTTCTCTGAACGCCTTCTCTTGCCCAGAACGCCAGCCCTCTGTTCTGCCTTCCATTTGTGTCTCTGCCTCGATCGACTTCCCTTTGAGGGCCAGCTCTGGCCTCGCCTCCTCTGGAAGCCTTCTGCCCACCCTGCCGTCCATGCTGCTTCCTTCCATCACCCCGGAAGCCCGCACTGCCAGGCCCAGTGAAGAGCCTGGGCTCTGAATTCAGAGAGACTGTGTTAAATCCCAGCTCTGCCCTCAGCAACTCAGATGGAGCTGTTGGGCTTGCTCTGTGTAGACAGAGATAACAGGATCTATTAAAAGGAACTGTTACGGGGATTAGTGCAATTAGAAGGTCAGATCTAGCACAAGGCCGGGCACACCACACATTCACTAAGTAACAATTAGCCATTTTTCTTCTAAGTTGTTATCAATGCTTTGTCATTTATCATTTTCTGTGCGTCTTTTCCATGGGAAACCACTGAAAGCCCCAAGGCTTCTCCCACCACCCCCTCTACATAATCAGGTTTAACAAATAATGTGTTGATAAGGCCACCACCACCACCAACAGCTCCCCTTCCACCAGGCAGCAGGTGAGTGCACCCCTGGGCAGGGAAGAGGACTCAGCAGCCCCGGGCTATGAGCACTGAGGAGAGGCTGTCCAAAGAATCTTCAAGGCAGTCAAGTCCCATAACTTCCCAGAACCCCTCCCCCGAGGCGTTACCATCCTGCCCTGCCCCCCACCACCTGTCCACCTTCTGCAACCCTGGAAGGGTGGGGAGGCTCTCAGGAAACCAAAGCGAGTGGGTCTCACCCAAAAAGTGGACCGGGCGGCCCCTTTCCACAGGCCCGGGCTGCCGTGCGGGTTAGGGTTTAAACTTGAACTTTTCAACTGCTGTTTTTAAAAGCTTAAATTTTCACCACAGGCCTTTTCATTCATGTGACTTGTTCAGTTAATAACTGGAACTGAGAAGTTTCATTTCCACTTCTGGTCAATCCCGACTTGTGTTTTTCTTAATGCGTTTGTAGATGCTTCTCTGAACGGTTTAAAATACCCCCATTTCACCCTCTGAGCCACTCTTCAAAAGGCTTCTGAAAAGCAGATGTTTATTTATAGCAGGTGGGAATGACATCTCTAAGATCCGGGCCGAGCGTATCTTTACAGCATCCCCTGGCTACTCTGCGGACACCCTCCTCCAGCTTCCCCCCCCCACACACACCCCAATTCCACCTCCAGCCTCTCCCATTTCTCCATTCGCCTTTCCTGCTCTCCAAGCAACAGGCTCTGCACCAATCCAAACTTTCCTTCTTTCCATCTACAAAATGATAACAGCCTTAATGTGCCTTTTCTGATTAGCAAAACGATATATATTTCGTTGAAAATATATACATGTATGATAGATACAAGCATGGGAAAAAAATTAAAATTACTTGAAATTCTACCACACGTAGAAAACAAAACCACTGACTATATTTTGATCATTATCCTTACAGCTGTCTTTTTATAAAAATAAAACAAATCCAAACTTTTAGAGAGGACCACACTGACATGACATTCTATAACGTGCTTTAAAAAAAAGCAAAAAAAAAAAACCCGCACACCCATACGTTATGGAAATCCTTCTGTGACACTGCATATAGATTTATGTCACCATTTTCAACTGATCTAACCAATCCCTTGCTGGTAGGCATTTAGGAACAAGCTCATCTTTTAAAAATGCTAACATCTCAAAATATTTGGATATACCATTGAGTGGGGGAAAAGTCAGAATTTGGTCTGTGCATTTTTATTACAATCATGAAAAACCATAGTGTCCAGGCATAATTAAACCAACTGTGCTAAGTGGGAGAGCACGAAGAAATCTGTTTATAAAAGTGGTATTCAAACAGCAAAGAAAGTCGTTCAACAAAAATAACTCGTAAAACGCAAACGCCTCATTATCTTAAAAAATGCTATGATAGGTCACGCCTTAGTATAAAATATTTCAAGCAGCTGATCTCCACTTCATTGGACCTCACAGTTTTCTTCCCAAGGGGAAAAGGAGACAGTGGTCTGAAGCCGTATGATCTTTGAGAAGAAGGGGAAGAGGTGAGGGGTAATTCTGAGGCTTGAGCACTTGAGGGAGCCCACTGAACCACGGGCTGGGGGCTCAGAGCCCACCAAGGAGAAACCCTCAGCAAATGGACTCCACGTCCACATTTCTCAGCAGTCCTGGTGGCCCAGGAAGCAGCGTTTGAGCGCACATGGCGTGTCTGGTGTGGCATGGATGCACCAGGACTATATATAACTGTAACATGAAAATGAGAGGCACAGAAAAGTAGCTGCCTAATGACGGCTGCAATGGTCATGGAATTAATTAATATTCACGAATAACAATCATCGATGGAGTCCTTACTTGATATCAAGCTCTGTAAAAAAAACACTGTATGTACAGGCACTATTAGCTCACTTGATCCTTCCAAAAACTCAATGAGGTAGGCACAATTACTTTCATTCCCATTTTACTGACCAAAAAAATGGGGTACAGTTGAGTAACTTAAATTATCTAGCGAAGTGTGGGAGCTGGTAAAGGACCAGGCAATGTGAACGCAAAGCCTGCACCCCCAACCTGTACACACTTCATGGTATTTACCAGCCCGGCACGATCTAGCAACGTGACATTGGGAATCGGGGTGCCCACCCAGACGTCGAAGGCAGCCAAGCCTCACACCTGCAGTCTGTTTTCCAGGGGGAGGAGAGCCTGGGAGCGAACCATCGTAATAAACCTACACAAGAAATCCACCACTGCCTTTCACTTCCAGGAGGTCACCATGGAAATGCACAAACCCAAATGCGCCCTAGAGCCAGTCCTCTCCGATCTATTTAGTTTAGTTTACACGTGCCCCTCGTCTGGGACTTCGGCCACGTCACCAGGGTCATTTTTTAGCAGTAAAGTGGAGCGAAGGCAGTCATGACTAATCACAGAAGTCATTCCTGGAGGCAGCAGAGCTTGCAAGCTGAAACACAGTCTATTTAACTTAAACGTGCCGGGTGGAAGGGCTAGGATACGGTATTTGGGCAAACTGTTGACTGGGGGTTTGGTAGAGCTCTGGCTTGGGCGGCAGCACCCTTCTCCCACCCGCCCCGTCCAGGCCGCGTGGCTCCAGGGCTTGGCTCTCACGCAGGCACAATCCCCGACTCTTCCCCGGGCTCTGGGAAGCAGAGGTAGTACCACCACTCCAGGGAGTGATGGGGTAAGAACCAACCAGCACGGAGCCAATAGGAAGCCAGGAGGGAGGGAGCCCTGCAGCACGAGGTGGAAACGTGGCCCCATCCCCAGGCACAGAGCCCCGCAAGGATTCAACCTGTACAGAGCCCCTCATGACTATGGCCACACTGAACGGTAACCACTGGTTTTCTTACCCCTTCCCTGCATGAGCCCAAGCACGGAGCCTGTCTCAACCATCTCCAGGTCCCAGGCACCTTCAATTAGCAGGCGCTCAATAAATATTTAGGGAATAAATTTCAAAGAGTTCTGGTGGTGGTTGTACAACAATGTGAATGTCCTTAACGCTACCGAACTGTACACTTGAAAACTGGTAATATAGGAGTAGGGGGAAAAAGGTTATTATGGGGTTATATGAAATCATGAGTGTGAAACTTCTGAATACTGTAAAGCACTACAGAATTTAAAGAATCTTTCATTCAATTAAATATAATTAAAACTTTTTAAAATGGCAAGACACTTTTATGTTATATATATTTTACCACAATTTAAAGAAAATGGTAATAGCACGTATTACAGAAAAAACCCGGTGGTGGCACTCAGATACTTCTAATACTCATTGTATGAAATCTGGCATTGTGTGGGTTGAATAATTGGAGTTTAAGAAGTATGGGGTGGGTTTAATTAGGTAACTGTTATCAATGGTGAATCATGATTCATTGAAACAAAATGTCACAAACAGATGTCAAATACGACACTCAGTAGGTCCTTCCTGGTGTCCTAAAGCATTAGAGAGGAGGCCCCAAATCCACCCAAGAATTTGGACTCTTCCTCACAGCCTGCCAACCGCAGACCTTAGAGGTGGCACTCTCACCTGTGACGGGAGAGAGAGAGAAAGCTGTCCACAAACCTCCCTCACTCCCATCTCCTTATAGGACGGGAGGGTGGCGTTCCACAGAGCAGATCTGTGGATGTTACTAAATCCTACTGGAAAGAGATGGCCGATAGGTCTGAGATGTTCTGCTTCTTTAATAAGTATATGTGGTGTATGAATCTCCAAGGAAGGGGGCCTGGAAGGAAGAGTTTCACGTACCTCTGTGACCCAAAACCTTACAGCCTCCTGTTACCACCCCCGGGGATTTCAACAGCCTGGAACTCATAACAGGAAACATCAGTGTCACAGACGTGACGAATTATTCTGAATATCGGTAAGTGCAGACCTGGCTCCCCGGTTTACTACCTATGTGATGGCCGGCAGTTATTTGAATTCTCTCAGCCTCAGTCTTTTTGCCTTTAGAATGGAGTAAGGACTCGGGCTCTGAAATCAGACAAGTGGGCTGTGAATTCTGTCTCTGGCCTCTTGACCAATGGAAGCTTGGTCAGGTTCCCTGGTCTTTCTAGACCTCAGTTCTCTCACTGTACTATGGGAGCAGTCACGGTACCCACCCCAGGGGTGACAGTGAGGGTGGGATGACAGGATACAGGGAAAGTGCTCACTGCAGTGCTCGGCACAAGGTCAGCACTCAACACACTTCATTCTTTGACCCTAAACACTGTAAAGTGCTATATGAATGTCAGCATCCTATAAGGCCCAAGCCAAGTCCCACTCTTCTCTTATGAAGCTTCCCTTGCGGGAATCTAAAAGCGTTCTCACCTCCAGGCTTACGCGGTGTGGAAGACCACTATATTCACCACAAATGTATCTGGCGTTTAGGCATACACTGATGTCTAGTATTATATCCTACATTGGTATCTAGTGATTCAGATAGAAGAAATCTTATGTCAAGTTCCTTTTTTTCCAAAACATAACGGGGGGGGGGGTTAAATGAATTTAAAAGCTACAAACGGGGCTTCCCTGGTGGCGCAGTGGTTAAGAATCTGCCTGCCAATGCAGGGGATACAGGTTCGAGCCCTGGTCCAGGAAGATCCCACATGCCGCGGAGCAACTAAGCCCGTGCGCCACAGCTACTGAGCCCATGCTCTAAAGCCCGTGAGCCACAACTACTGAGCCTGCGCTCAAGAGCCTGCGAGCCACAACTACTGAAGCCCGCGGGCCTAGAGCCCGTGCTCCACAACAAGAGAAGCTACCGCAACGAGAAGCCCACGCACCGCAACGCAGAGTAGCCCCCGCTCGCCGCAACTTGAGAAAGCCCGCGCGCAGCAACAAAGACCCAATGCAGTAAAAAATAAAATAAATAAAAATAAAATAAATTTTAAATAAAAATAAGTAAAAGCTACTTTTTTACCTACTGTAAAAAAAATTTTTTAAGGGAAAGATATAACATTGAAAGCTAAAGTCTTCTATAAACTACCTCCTGGAGACAATCAATGTTGACAGTCTGCTGTGATCTTTCCAGATTTTGCATATATAAACATAATTTCTTTATTAAAATGGACTCATGCTCTGTATACTAATCTATTTTTTTCCTCAGATATCAGTCCATGTCAATACATAAAGATTGACCTTATTCTCTCTTAAACAGCTATAGAGTATTCCAGCATATGGCTATACTATAATTTACTTAACTGGTTCAATATAAATGGATACTTAGGTTGTTTCAAATGAATGATGACTTTGGGGCAAGATCTGTGCCCTCTATTTCGGCATCTTCAGAGAGGTGGCACTGTGCACATGGTGAGAATTCAGTAAATCCTACTGTGTAAACTCCAAAAGTATTTGCCTCTGGGTCGCAGATGGTCACTGGGATGCAGTCCACCTAATATAAATTTCAAAAGCCAGCGCTGCTGTGTGAAGCCTGGATAGTAGTGGGCAATATTTGCAGTGCTGGCCCTGAGATTTAACTCTCAGACCAAAAAGACAAATAGTTCAATATAGTTTCCATGCCGGCTGCTTTCCCATATTAAAATTATTTGATGACCCAGCAATTCCACTCCTAGGTATATACCCAAGAAGACTGAAAATATTATGTCCACACAAAAACTTGTACACAAATGTCCATGGCAGCATTATTCATGTGGTGTGATGCAAACAGTCCAAATGTCCACCAACTGATGAAGGGATAAAGGAAACGCAGCATTTGCACACAGGGGAATATTACTCAGCCGTCAAAAAGAATGAGCTCTGATACACACTACTACATGGATGAACCTTGAAAACATTAGGCTAAGTGGAAGAAGGCAGTCACGGGCTACATGTTATATGATTCCACTTACATGAAACATCCAGAACAGGCAAATCCAAAGAGAAAGAAAGTAGATTCATGGCTGGAGTAAGACCAATGGGAAGTGACTGCTAACTGCTTTGTTTGGGGGCTGATGGAAATGTAGAATTAGATAACGGTGATCGTTGCAGAACATGGTGAATATACCAAAAAAACCACTGAACTATACACTTTAAAATGCTGAATTTTATAGTATACAAATTATATCTCCATTAAATATGCAAAAAAGATTCTTTCAAAACTGGTTATAGTAGGTGATTCTACTTTACCACTTCTTTACTGAAAGAATACGACGTGCAAACCACTGGAACGCCAAGTGCTGGGCCGGGTGCTGGAGACGCGGTGAGCAAGCCCTTCTCCCGCCCTAGTGATGAGGTCCCATACGGTGGAGGTGGGGCAGTAAGGGCTGAGATGGGGGGGCGCAGGGGACGAAGCGCTGAGGCAGGAGCAACGACCCTGCCCAGGGCAAAGGGGGGGCTTTCCACAAAAAGAGGGCTGTGGCCTGAGGATCGAGCACCAGCTGACCAAATGCAAAGCCAGAGTGTCCTAAGGGAAGAATTTGTATGAAGCGACAGAGGCGAGAGAAACCTCACAGCGGGGCTGAAAGATAACCAATAGGGAAGGGCCTCGTTACTCAAACGTGCCAAATGATGTAATTTAAAGATCCAACAAGTACTTGACTCCTGTTATGTACCAGGCATCGGGCTAGATGCTGAGAATACAACAGGGAACCAGATCTATGCAGACACTGGCACAGCTTTTAGTATGTAACGTGTATTTTCACGGCTACAGGATAAATAGGCCACGGCTAACTGATTCCTTGGTTTGAACATGGTATTTTAAAAGGACAAGGACAAATCTGTCAATATCTATCAAAAATACAAATGAACTTATGCTTGGAACCAATCATGCCACTTCCGGGAAAATATGCTACAAGATATGCCTGTATAGGTACCAAATGATGTGCGTACTAAGATATTCACTGCAGCATTGTTTATAAGAGCAAAAGACTGGAAACCACCCAAGTGTCCATCTAAAGGGGACTGGTTAAATGAAGTACAGAGAATCTATACAATGGAAGACTAAGCAACCCTGGACACAAACGAGGAAATTCTCTGTGTGCTGACACGGAAAGATCTCAGGGATATTGTGCAAGCAGAAAAAGGCAAGGCATGTAAGAAAGGAGGCAGGAATACGTATACATATACCTCTCGCTATATATACGTATGTATGTGTATATACACATATATACATACATACACATATAACATACACATACATATATACATGTGTGTATGTGGAAAATCTATCATATATTTATAGCTGCTTGTCCCAGACGGTGGAGGTGGGGCAGTAAGGGCCGAGATGGGGGGGCACAGGGGCCGGAGCGCTGAGGCAGCAACAACTACCCCACCCAGGGCAAAGGGGGCTTTCCAGAAAACCTAAGAAGGATATGCAAAAATTAATAAAAGTGGTTACCTGGGGGCAGGGGAAGGGAGCTGGATGGGAAGAGGTAGGGGAGGGACATTTCTCAATCTATTCTTCTTACATGTTTTTGATTTTTGAACAATGTGACTGTATTGCCAAATATCACCTATTCAAAAACATTCTTTTTTTAAGCTTTAAAAGGCCAGGATTCTAGGCTCTCCGTCTGTACGCACACGCTAAAGTAGCCAGCATTCCTAGTGAGCTCAGGAGCAGCTGAGAACCCAGAGAAGAAAGCGTGGCTGGAAAGGCTGCAAACGACCACCAGTAGCAGCAGAAAGGCAGCTCAAGACGCACTCCCCTGTGTGTGCGCTGGCCCAGCCTTGATCGTTTCACGCCAGCTACGTGTCAGGCACAGAGGAGTGGGTGACACCGAGAAAATGTGAAGCAACCCTTCCTTCCGGGGGGCACTCATAGCAAGTGCAAGGAGCCAGCCTTGTCCCTTCTGCCTGTGACTCTCCTGGTACAACTCTGATGGAGTCACTCCCGTGCTCAGGAATCTGCAGTGGCTCCCTATTACCTAAGCCGGGGAGTAAATCCAAACTTTGGGCCTCCGCGGCCCTGCCTGCCAGTCCAGACGCATCTTCCATAACTTCCTTCCTGAAGCACCTCCCCAGCTTTGGCAACACAGAGCCACTTTCCACCCCCTTACCTCTCTGGCCTTTACACAGGTCCCTCCTCTGCCTGGAACACCCTCTCCCCGGCCCATCTGCCCGGCCAGCATCCCTCAGGCCTCCAGGCCCAGCGCAAACTTCTCCTGTCTACAGTGAACTGTCCCCAACTCTCCGGGGGCTTCTGCACCCTCCTCTGACTCACACTGTACCCGTGCACATGAGAGCACCGACGATACCGCCCCCTCCCAGAGGACTCCGGGCTCTGTGACGGCAGCATCTTTGCCTCATCATCTGTGACCCTGGCCCCAAGAACAGTGCGTGGCAGAGAGCAAATGCTCAATGCGAGTCGGGCTCAACGAATAAACGAGAGAAATACAGAGGCAGGTGGCAAGGAAGTGTGAACTCTGTTAGGGGCCAGGGAGAGCGTCTGAGCAGGTGGTGCCAGTGCGATACAGGAGGTGGGCATCAAGGGAGAAGCGCGAGTCAGTCCAATGAAAGGGGGAGAGGGAAGATGGGGGAAGGGTGCATAAGCAAATGGGAGGCATGAAAGAAAAGTGTTCAGGAACCACTAGATGGTTTGTGACAAGGGGTCAGGGCAGGGGCGGGCCGAGCGCGGAGGACAAAGGCTGGTCAGACTCCAGGGGAGCCTTGAATGCCATGCCGAGCAGCCCAGACTTCGGGTGGGCACCACCAAAGGGCTGTAAGGGAGGGAGACCCAGGCCCAGCTCCGAGTCTGAGGACATCAGCGGAAGCTCCGTGGAGGAGGGGCCAGAGGGGAGGCCAGACAACAGGCTGAGGACCAAGGTAGGACTCACTGTCACTGTTCAGGTGAGAGAGGCCCAGGGTCTGAGCCAAGGCCGAAGAGCAGCGCTCGAGCGGGTACACAGAGCAGTGCAGAAGGTCAAGCTGGTGGGACTTAGTGACCAGATGCGGGGGTGAGGCCAAGGGAGCAGTGACCGCGGGGGTCTGCTCTGACACATGCACTTGCTTTGAAGCATTTCCCTCCTCTGCACACCAGGTAAACTACAGGCACTGGGGGTCAGGGGGATTTAATAAAATCGTGGGTGATCACCCCCAGGCCTCGGGAAGAAGCCTCCCAGGGTTCCACCAGGGGGCGAGAAATCAGACAAGGGGCAAATCTCCTCCTTCTGTTCCCAGGGGCCTGGCACCAGCTCAGAGATGGAAGGCACGTGGCAGATCAGGCAGCCCTCACCTTGCCCAGCACACGTCAAAGAATGACGACTGACACCTGTCAGCACCGCCTGGCAGAGCGCGGGAGGCCCCTCACGTACAGTGAGGGCAGCAACTCTGTGAACGGAGCTGCACACAGGCCAAGACTCCCTCCTCTGTCCCCAGTCAACCCCCTGCAGCCCCATTGCCGCCCATCCCTAGGAAACCTCCCCAGAGGAGCCCCCCCGCCCTCCGCATCCTCTGACACCGGAACAAACCCGGCTTCCTCGGGTCAGGCCACCATACTTGAGCGTAAGCCTCTTCACGGCTTACGCAGCCGAAAGAAAAAAGCGGGGGGCGGGGGGGAGATGTTCCACCTGGCTGAGGCCCGACTTCTTAAAAAATCAGAAATCACATTAGATGCAAAACATACTGTTTGAATAAGTCTGAAGGACACTTTGGTGATAAAGCCACGCGAAGCCGGCACCACACAGTGGCACAGAGACACCGGAGTTCAAGGACAGCCCCGCACCGGGCAGCCTCGGGGTACAGCGGCTCCCAGGCGGAGCCCTCCTCCCTCCCTGCCCCTCACCCCCGCCCTAGTCTGACCCTCACAACTGCCGGGTCGCACAGCGTGCCTGCCACACCGAGTGGACACCAGGGAGTTCAGGTGTGTGGGTCCCGGGGCATACTTCTCAGTTGGGGTGGAGACTGAAATTGTGTCGGGGGTTTGGGGGAGTTCTCCTGGGGGTCAGTGCCACAGCCTCCTCACCAGACTCACCTCCAATCTCACCTCCATGTATCTCCGGAACAGGGGACACAGCCTCACATCACTGTACTCCCGAAGGTCTTCAAAGACCCCCACTGCCTCCGGGAGAAAGTCTCAAGCTGTCGGCCACCACCACCCACCTGCCCCAGCCACTGCTCCCATCTTAACGTATTCTTTCTTCTGTAACCTTGGACCAGATACCCAAGCTTCCTGTAACTGTACGTAAAGTGAGTGCAGGTGGCTGTCAGCAAGGGCCTGAGTGACTCGCCCGGTGTGGAGGTCACAGGACAGGGCACAGGGCTGACCTCTCCATGCATCCCGTTCCCAGCTGTGTTCCAAATGCTGAGGGAGCCCCACACGGTCGAGGCATCGCTCCAACACCTCCCGAGTGTAACAGGAACGATGGGGAACACGCACTGGGCTCTCACCCTGCAACAGGCCGTCTTCTGAGCGCTGTGTCTGTATTAACATTTCGTATTTTGTGTTGATGTTTCTAATCCTCCCAACGACTCTCAGACATAGTATTATCCCCATTTTACTGATGAGGAAACTGGGGCACAGAGAGATTAAATAATTTACCAAGATGACACTGCTAGGACATGGAAAACCAGAATTCAGACCCAGGCCATGTGGCTCCAGGCCCACGACCTCAGCCCTATAATCCATGCCTCTAACAGTCCCTAACAGAACCACACCACAAGGACCCCTCATTACCTATTACTACACAAACAAAAACCAAACTCTCAGGAAGCGACATGGAGACCAGTGCTGTCCAACAGTACTTTCTGTGATGATCAAAATGTTCCATCTCAGCGTTACTGGGGACTTGAAATGTGGCCGGTGTGACTGAGGAACTGAATCTTTCGTTTCATTTCGTCTTGACGAGCTTATGTTTAAATAGCCAGGTGTGGGCTTCCCTGGTGGCGCAGTGGTTAAGAATCCGCCTGGCAATGTAGGGGACAGGGGCTCAAGCCCTGGTCCGGGAAGATCCCACATGCCGCGGAGCAACTAAGCCCATGTGCCACAACTACTGAAGCCCGCATGCCTAGAGCCCATGCTCCGCAATAAGAGAAGCTACCGCAATGAGAAGCCCGCGCACTGCAATGAAGAGTAGCCCCTGCTCGCCGCAACGAAGACCCAGTGCAGTCAAAAATTAATTAATCTAAATAAATAAATAGCCAGGTGTGGCTTGTGGCTGCCTATTGGATGGCACAGGTGAGGCCTACATTTGGTGAGTCCAAAACTGTGACATTTCAAACATTAACCATAGCAGATAATTCCTACTTGAAACTAGGCTTCAGGAGGAAGTCACTAAGTGCTGATGCATCTCCTCACAACATCTCTCCCCCTCCAGTACTGGTGTTAATTCCCTCTCACAATTTCGAGGCAGAAAGCATGCCCGTGGGTAGAGGAGCTGCAGGCCTTGCAGATGGAGTGGGAGTGTTATCAGCTGGCTGGGCAACGCCTTAAGCACACTGCTGTAGGTGTGGGGTTGGGGGGCGTTTCACACTCTAGGCTCACCCTACTGACTGAAATAAACCGGCCCCTAGGGGTGCGAGGGGTGGCGGGAACGAGCGAGTCCCTGAACGTGCACACACGCTCCAGCCAGGGCCCCGGACCACCCTGAGCACCGGCGTGACGAACGCTGAGCGGGCAGGGCAGGCGCTGGCCGTGCTGCCCAGGACAGAGACCTCTTCTAGCTCTTCCCAGGTCCCCTGTCAGCCTGGCAGGGGCCACACGGCCTCTGACTCCAAAGTCACAGACAGAGCCCACCCCCTCTCCCATCCCAGGTGATTCCTTTCTAACATATGGGTTTTCTCCTCCCTCACCACTGGTTCCACTAAGCTCCATGACATGTCAAACCCAAATTCAGGCTAGATTTCAACTCAAATAAGAAATGAAACCAAAAGCAGAAGTTGAGACCACTACCTCAACTTCAGAAGGTAGTGGAGGGCGTTTTTCTCATTAACCCTGAATCCGTGTGGCTGTGGGGAAGGTGCTCCTTCAACTGGAGTGTTACCCGTATGTCCCAGCCCTGTTCTGCATCAGCATCTTAGGAAGGCATGACTAAGACGCAGAGCAACTGACAATCCCAGGAAGCAGCGGGGCCCAGACTGGAGAAGGGACCGCACAGCTACTTAGGGGCAGAGGCCCCAGGGCCCAGTCCTCACCCCTCCACCGCACAGCTCCCTGCCCGGGCTCTGTCGCGGGGATCCTGGAAGAGGAGCTCGTGCCCGCACATCACACCAAACCAGAGACCAAACTGCAATTACAGAAAAGAAAAAATCAGCGATCCCTCATTCCTTTCCACCTCCACCCCCTCTTCCAAACAGCATACAAACAAGTTATTCCCTGCCCATCGAGGTCAAAAGCTGACCCAGTACAAAGTCAGAGAGCAAACCAAACACTCTGAACTCCACAAGTGTTGGGTCTGAAAAGCCCCATCCCGTCCCAAGTCCCAAGGAAGAAGTCCCTCGGAGAGGAGATCCTTCTCTGCAGGGCATCGTGAAGGGACGCCGCGACTCCCCGCAGGACTCCGGGAATCGCGGAGCGAAGGCCTGCCTATCCTGGGATCGCTCCTCCAGGTCAGGAGCCCCCAGACTGCCCTTAACCTTCAGGAAAGGAGCTGATAATACATCCCCTGTCACCTCTCACCCCAAAGCCACGTTCTCACTGACTCTCAATGCTATCTTTTCGAAGATGCCAGCACTGCGCTTGGGCAGGCACAACAGACCAGAAACACTTGTTAACTAACCAGTGAGGTCGCGGGCTTTCCTCAAAGCAAGGGGGCAGAGGTTAACAGAGCAGGAATAGGCATGTTGCTATATGTTACATCCCCACGCTTTGCCCATAGGGAGGCACATCCTTCTCCCTCCCCAGAGCCACGGAAGACTTCATCATTATAAAGTCTCTTTTTAAAGTTCTCCGTGAAAACAGAGAGTATCTGCACCTTTATGATAAAAACGAAAGAACAAACTGATTAAACTAATGATGCTCTGTCCTTAAAACTTAAGGAGCTTTATTAAGAAACCCTCTTCAAAGGCAGGACAACTGAGGCTCTGAGGATGATGTCCTTTCTCACCTCAGGTGCGACTCTCACCCCCACTAACCCAAAAGGCACATCACAGATCCCGCTGGGGTTTGATGTTGGAAATCTTAAGAAACCCTATGGAAGAGTTCTCTGAACCTCAAGCAAGGTTCCCATCAATGAAGGCCTCCGAGTGCCAGAAATCACACCTTGCACACACATACACACTCACTGCCTTTGGTCAGTTCACTCATCTGCAAGGCTGTGACACACGAGATGCCCAGGACTCACCGCCGTGCTTGTCTTCTGCCTGCTGACCACTCAGGGTGTTGGGTCTCTATTCAATAAACTCCCCCCTCCACCAACGGCAATGGCTTGAGGGTGAGGCCCAATGATCTGTCAGTTGCACCTGCCACTTTCATCAAGTTCAAGACCTCACTTCTATCCACAGTCTATCAGCTTTAAGCTACCACATCGTGACCTCCTTGAAGACAGGGACCCCACCTGGTTCATCTGCATTCCCAGAGCTCCACACAAGCACACGGCAGGCACCCAGTCCACAAACGCAGCACATTTAGGAAGGATCTGTCAATTTCGAGGCTTCTGCACACACAACGGCATTCAAAGGCAGCGTCGGGAAAGCCAGTGAGCAGATGTGCAAAAATGCACTGGGCTTGAGTCAGATGATGTGGGTTCAAGCCCCAAGTTTACCAGAAATTCCCTCTGCTGCCCTGGGCAAATCACCCAACCTCTGGGGTCTTACTTTCCTCTTCTGTAAACATAGTAGATGACATCTAGGTTTCCCTTTAGCCCTTAGACTTGTAAAACGTGAAGAAAAGATGTGCCCTTGAGCTATGGCCACGATATTCACTTGATGATACGGGCAATGAAGATACAGCAGGCAGAAGCAGCAACTCTCACGCAGATGTGGGCTAACAGCAGACAGTAACTTTAACAGGAGGTACAGCCTCTGCCCACTCGCCCACGGTCACACGTGATACACACGTTTGGGTCACTCTCTGGAGTCTTTCAGGGAGTCACTGCAAATGGCAACGACTCTTCCAGACAGAAAAGCCTCCAAGTGGAACAGTGACCCGCAGACATTACTTCCAGGTAATAAACAGATTCCACTCAGACAGAGAAAACTAAAGCGGCCTGTGGCTACATTCTGTAGACGCCCCATTGGTGGAAGCATCGGGGCTGAGCTCTAAATGCGAGCCAGACGTGGCTGACTTCTTGTTTTGGCTCCAACTCTTAACTCGGAGCGGATGGTCCCTGGCCAAGTCTCTCCTCTAGAAGCCAGGCTCTGGATGGGTATGACAACCCCCATAAACCATCCAGATTACAGGGTGAGGCTAGTAAAGCATTTCACAGACGCAAAGTGCTGCCAACCCCTCGAGACAGATGAGGGGAGCTGTCAAGAGGCAACGTGGCTCGGGCGGAGAGCCACAGAGCAGCGGCTCACCTAACCCTGCGTGCCCCCAAATTCCCTCCAGGGGCCTCCCAGTCCCCCACTCCCAATCGGGCTCCGCTCCTTCACGCAGGAAAGCTGTGTGAACCTACACTGTCCAGGAGACCTGCCTGCAGAGCTCTTCAAACTGCAACGTCAACTCCCAATGTTAACCAGTGGTGACTAAGCTGGGCTGGGTTTCCTTCCACTGGGGACACGTGAGACATTGAGGTAAGTCAAGGCAAAGCAACAGGCTGTGTGAGAGACAAAGGTCTGCTCGGGAAACGAGACGGGCTGTGTCAGGAGCCGTGGTAGTAGCTTTACTGTTTTCTTTTCCCTTTTTTTGTCCCCTTTTCTTTAACCATTAGGTACCAATGGACACCAGATACACAGTGCTGGATGAAAAGGTTAAGAGATCGTATCAGTAAAGTTTCCCACCAAAGCTTGCTAATAGCACTCTGGCTGATTAGAAAGCACTTCTGGAGTTTGGGAACTCTAATCCGCTCTTATCAACCCTCCAGCTTAGGCATTTATCAGGGTGGGAACGGGAGATATATCAGCTCTGCCACAGACTGATTTCTGGGGCCCCTGCCCACGACGAAGCAGATCAGAAAGGAGCTCATGCCTGCCAGAGTGAAGTTTTCTCCATAGCAACACATGCGACTCTGCAAACAGGCAGGACTAGACCGGGCCGGACAGTGCCCCCAGGAAGCAGCGGCCGAGGGTGCAGACAACAGAGGGAGCAAGAGGAAAGTGGCACCGATGGAGCTGGCGGGGCAGCTGACAGCGGCAGCTCTGAGACCCTCCAGCACCCCCAGCCCACCTTCCAATAAGACGGATGGCACAGGGACAACAGATGTTCTCTGTGGAGCAGGGGAAAGAGGCACCCAGGGCAGAGTGATCGCCCGCTTTGGAGCAGACAGCTGGCACTGGAGAACTTGGGGGAAAGGTCCCATGGAAAAAACAGGTCCTATCTAAACTGAAATTCAAGCCAGGCTGATGGCGGAAGGTGTTCTCACACACCCAGCAATGACGCCAGTAACAGGGGCCACCAGCGTGGCTGCTGAGACCAGCAATTAAGCGCCCGTGTGCCAGGCCCAGTGCGGGACACCTGTACCTTCATCGTGCTGTGAGGGTTAAAAACTCACTCACTGATAAACACCACCTTTCTGGATGTCACATTTTTGCCAAAAGAAGAAACGGGGATCACCGAGGTGCCCTTACATCCCACAGGACAGGGTTACTTACACTTGAGGCTGGACCAGGAGGTACACTAGTTCCAAATCTCTGCTCTTTTGTTCAGATCACTGAAATGCGGGTAAAAATCCAACCACAGAACAAGGGCACCTAAGAGACTAAGTGGCCCTTCTCGGCTTCCCCTGACTCATTTCTCTAGAACGCCACTGATGAGCCACGTCAGAGGCTGGAGAGGAAGATGCGTAAGTCAGGAACTGTAACAGCTGGCAGAAGAACATCTTCAAAAGCGATTAGGAATTAAAGTAAAAGCGACATCTGCCCTCAGATGTACATCTGTGCCATGTGCACGGCTCTTTGTAATAACAGAATGTAAGCAGAGCTGTCTTACAGCACTAATGCTAAGGGGCAGGACCAGCAGCCTCCCTTCAGGTTGTGATGTCTGCAGGGATGCCTGGGAGGATGTGCACTGGTGCCACGGAACCCGTGTCCTGCCAGGTCGTGACACAACGGGCTCCCACCGTGCACGCTGCAAACACATCACCCCGACAAGCTGACCGTGGTGTCAGCAACCGGGAAGAAGGCAGTTCCTGGAGAAAAGGTGGCTCCACCACATCTGTCTCCAAAACAATTAAAAAGCAAAAACCAACCACTACCCCCAAAGTTCTCTGGGCCCTAAATTCTTAAAGTCATCACAGACCAAACAGGAACCCAACCTCCAAATGACGGGCCCAGAATTTCAGAACCATTTCCGTGCTGAAGAGCCAGCAGCGCCTGCAAATGAGCTTTGCAACAAACAGAAAAAGTCTGTCTCGAAATGGCATTTTGTAGGTAATGTACAAGTGGCTTCCTCTCTGCTGGATGTGCCCCCTTGTTCTCATTCTCTGTTCTCGCTAATGAGCGCCTTTTCCTCTCTCTTCCCCCTGCCTGTTTCAGTTTGAAACGTGGCACTGTGGCACCAAAGGAACAGGACCTTGGAAAGGGAAAGGAGAGGGGAGGCGGCTTTCAAATCTGACACACACCCCACTGGCTGCCCACACCCTGAAGGCCGCTCCGGCCGGGCTCCACCTCAGACAGGCCTGAAAGACCGAAGTGTGGAGTAGAAATCCCCCTTGCACCACCTCTCCCCAGCAGAGTCAAGAAAGAGAAAGCTGGAAGGGAAGGAGGGGGGAAAATAAAGCTCCACATTCCTGACATTTTTTAGCCAAGTGCTGTGGCTGCACAGAACAGCTCTATTCCAAACAGCCCGCAGGATGGAAAGAAAACCTGGGCTCAGGAGGAAGAGCCTGCCCCTGGCCTCGGAAATGGGAGAAGGAACCTCAGGAGGGTTCAAAACTGAACCACACAGAGGTGGGAGGGCAACCCTTTCATGTGTGTTCCCCGAAGGAAGTGATCCCAAGGGAAGGAACTTGGAGTCATCATCTCCCAGGGGAAAGAACTAAAGTCCTGGGGTTCCTGCGGGGGAACGAAAGCCCCTCTGAACGCTGGTAAGCTGACCAGTGAGTTGGGGAAGGGGTGAGGCAGGGAAGAAGTGGAGACCAGTTAAGATGCAAGGGCCAGGCTGTGGCTGGCTGGGGTGGGGGGGGAGAGGGCCTCAGCTCATTGGCAGAGGCTGGGCAGGGGACCCCAGAGGGAGAAGTAGCCAGGAGACTCGCTCTTTGTGGGAAGAATTATAATTGAGTTTTCCTGATTCAGCTTCTGAATGAAGGCATCCTAGCCCTGCCCAAGTTAGAAACCCAAAAGCCTGCCATCCTCTCTCCCTGCCTTCCCCTCCCCTTTCCGTCTCCTTCCGTCCTCACTCCTAAGAAAAAGTGAGTCGTGTTAAGTGCTGGCCTGCCCCCCACCATCTGCATCCCTATATACACACACACATACACACCACTCCTCCAGGGAAGAACCCAGATGACCCTGAGTGCTAGCTTGTAAGTCCCTGGCTGGTTTACCCCAACTGTGAGGATGCCCACATGTGTTTCTCTGAGGTCCTGCTCTCATCTGGTAGGGAGAGCAGAGTTCCAGAAATCTGAGTTCCCCCCGCAGATACCTGTCTCTGTGGAGAGTCAGCTGGTAGGTAAGACAATGAAGACCTACTGTGTGCCAAGTGCAGCAGAACACACGTGATTCATAAGGGAGGTCTGGACACGGCCCTCCTCCTCCCAGACCAGCCTGCACCGACCCACAACGTACCTCCAGTGCACCTTCCTGAGGAGACAACCTGTCCTGTACGTACAGATGCCGCGGGGCGAAGGTTCTACCAGAAGAGGGTGGTGGGACAGGGAGCCGTGAGGCAGGCATTTCAGCCCTGGCCCTTTCCACACTCCCCAGTCCAATCCCAAAAGGGGGAGGAGGGCAGGGCAGTTTTTTCGGGGTTTTTTTCCCACCCTGGGCCTTCCTCTTGTCATGTACTGGAATTAAGGGCTCCTAGCACTTTCCACCTCCCATGGACGGCCAGGTTTAACCAACAGGACTTTCCACCAGACCAGAGGCAGCCAGGGAAGGAGGTACCGAGCTCAAATGCTCGGCAGCTCTCTTTGAGCAAAGGTAAAAGCAGGTAGAGCCACCATCCTTAATGAGTGCCAGACACACAGCAGAGAGACCCACCAGGCCATGCAAGAGACGTCGCTGGCTGTGAGGGCTACAGCTGTCACGTGTCTTTCCAACCACACCCTCCAAGTCTGGTGACAAGGCACTGGGAGGCCTCTTAGAATGGAGGACAGCAAGGAGACACTGAGAGCACTGGCTGGACCAAACAAATTTTCTCCTATCCCGCTAAGCTATTATGATCAACAATAACAGGGTTTCAGGAGCAAACGACCTGATTTCACATTGGTAGAACCTGTTATGGCTTTTGCTGCTCACGTGATCTCAGTTAAACCTCACAAGAACCCTGTGAGGAAGACAGGTTTTACTCATCTGTAATGATGGGGAAACTGAGGCTGCATCTGTTTTTTATTTCGTCAAATTAGTGACAGAGCAGGGACCGTGACACGCGGACCACCCTGGCTTGACAAAGCCCTCGCCGCCGATACACCACGAGAGCTGTCGGGGTGGGTGGAAGGAGTAAAGGAGGCCTGCAGACCCTGAAGCCCAGCCAAGGACACATGCAGACATCCAACGCTGACTCGGCCACCACAAGAATGTCCCCAGCTTGAGGGCAGCTTCGCTGACCAAGCAGGGCCCTTGTCATCCTTAGAGAGGAGATAGGGAACCCAGAGACAGAGGGACACAGAAGAGGTGATTAGCCACGCCAGGAATCTTCCATCTTCAAGGCAATTTATAGAGAGTTACAGCTTCCTAACCCATTCCTGAGAATGCAGATAAGCTGCCCACGAAGTGTCACTCACGTATCTGACCCTTGAGACAAGACAGACCACAGCAAGTCCTATACTCAGCGTTTGCCAGTTCTCCCTACTTGTGAATATCACATTTTTCTGGCTGTCGGGAGTAGGGAATCCCTCCCATCAGCCCCCTTGTTTTCTGACCCCATTCGGGCTTACTAAAACTCCCTGCTCTATGAGGCCTGCCCCAGCTGTCCTGAGCAGGACCCCGTGGTCTCCCCCTACCCGAATAGCTTTGAGAGAATCACCTTTCCCCTAAAAGCAGAGGGTATCCCTGGCCCGCGCCTTGCTCCTGTCACAGGAGAAGCTCTGGGTCCACCACAGATGGATCTGAATGAACAGTTCACAGAGTGAAACAGGGTTTATGAAAACTGGCCTTTTGGGCAAGAGTAAAAAAAAAGGGGGGGTGGGGAGGGTGGCGGGAGGACGGCAGAAGTGCACTGCTGGGATGGGGTCAGGGCCACACGTGAACACCCCGAGTCTGGCCCAGAGCGGAGGATGCAAAAGACCCCGAAAATCAAGTGGGAGGAGGAAAAGGGCCGGGGTCCCTCCCACTGGAAAAGCCCAGAGGAGCTAGCAGCCACGGCTTGGGAAGGGCAGTTGTGCAATGACTGCGGGTCTGGGAGTCTCCGGGCTTGGCTCCCGGACACCAAAAAGGAACCCGCGCTGGGCGGGCCGGGTGGCAGCTCTGCGGTTGGTTCGAGGCCAGGCTGAGGATTCGGGGCTGCAGGGAGAGCTGCAGGGTACGGTAGGTGCCCAAAAGGACGGCAGGGCAGGCGGGCACGGCGCGGAGCTGGTGGCGGTGTCTGGGCTGACTAGGAGGCCGAGGGGCGCACAGTGCACAAAGCCGGGGGTGCGGGGGACCGACACGGCGGCCGGGCGCCCAGGCGCAGACGCGGACCCCGGAGACCCGCAGGGGGACGCCGGGCGGCGCGCGAGAGGGGCGCTCACCGCCCCGCTGTCGCTCACCTCGAACATAAGCCCGATGAGGACGCAGAGCACCAGGCAGAAGCCGATGTCCGCATGGTTGTGGATGACGAACTCCTGGCTGAAGAGCGGGTAACTTTTCGTCCTCCGGCGGAAAGCCATGGCAGCGGGCGCGCACGGCCGGCGGGGCCCGCACCCGGCGCTCACCAGCCGCCGCGCAAACTTCTCGAGCCCAGGCCCACTCCGCCCGCCGGCCCGCCGCCCTCTCGCCCTCCCGCCGCCGGCCCAGCGCCCAACAACTTCTGGGGCCCGCCCCCTTCCTCCGCCCGCCCCCGCCCCCGCCGTCCGGAACCGCCCCCGGCGCAGCCCCCTCGCCGCCCGCGGCCCGCACTCGGTGCTCCTGGCTCGCTCGGGCCCCGCCCTCCGCGCGCTTAACCCTTTCGCCGCCGGGGACGCGAGGGGGCGGGGCCGGAGGCCGGGGCGGGGCCGGAGGGCGGTGCGCCAGGCTGGGTTCCCCTTGCCCGGCGCTCGCGCCCCGCCGCGTTCTCCCGGCCGGGAGCTGGCAGAGGGGCGCAAGGACGCACGGCCCTACCCGGACAGGAAGTGGGCCCGGGTTTCCCACTCCTCGGCGGCCGCTCCTTCCTCCGCGGAAAGGGAAGGGCCGCGGAGGCCGCGGGCTGGCCGCGGGGTGGGCAGCTCAGCTCGGTGCTTCCGGAGGTGCGGGCTGTGGCCTTGAGGGGCTGAGAGCCGCTCAGGTTCGGTGCTGGCCGGCATCCTCGTTGGCCACAGCGGCCTGCACGCATGATAATGAATGGACGGTTAACCAAGTATTCACTGAGAGCTAGAGAGGGTTAGTTAGGCACGGTTCAGATTGCTAGGAATATGCAGCAAAGACCCTGCCCTCGGGGAACTTGCTTTCCAATGGGCGGGAATGGAGTGCTCTCTTAACTTTTGAGAACTTTGTGCTACTATAAATTAGTTTTACACGTTTTACCCAAAGTCTACCTTCGATGTTAATTGATCCGAAAAAGTGGAAGAATAAACACTGAAGAAGAAAAGAACTTTCTCATTGAAAGTTTCTGTTTAATATTAAGTTTTAAAAGTACTCGTGGAGGGCTTCCCTGGTGGTGCAGTGGTTGAGAATCCGCCTGCCAATTCAGGGGACGCACGTTCGAGCCCTGGTCCCGGAAGATCCCGCGGAACAGCTGGGCCCTGGGCCCGTGCGCCACGGCTGCTGAGCCTGCACTCTGGAGCTCCCGAGCCACGACTACTGAAGCCCGGGAGCCTGGAGCCTATGCTCCGCAACAAGAGAAGGCACCGCAATGAGGGACCTGAGTGCCCGAACGAAGAGTGGCCCCCATTCTCCGCCACTGGAGAAAGCCCGTGCACAGCGACGAAGATCCAATGTAGCCTAAAATAAATAAATTTTAAAAAAAAACTACTCATGGAGGACAAAAGGTATTTTTCATAAATTAAATTGGCAAATATTGGATTTAGTCCTACCAGTAATGAAGGAGTCAACTAATCACTTTTCAGAGGTACAAAATGAGAAAAGCACTATTTAATTCCTAGTCCCTTTTTTATTAGGTCCACAGCTATTTCACTTCTAAGTAAATACAATTTCTTAGAAATGGCACAGTGTATGAAATGTGATTGAGTCTGGACTTATCTGGAGTTCCGAGATAAATTTTCCATCTTAAGTTTCTTGACTCCAGTATTTAGTCTTTGGTCTTTAATTCCTTTATCTGACATAAGGAAATGAGAAAGTAATACCTATATCTGACTAAAGCTAATTTAACTTCAAGACTGACCTTTCTTAAAGTTGGACCTTAATCTCGTGAGGAATAGAAAGATCCAGAACTCTGGAACATCTCAACTTTCCATCTGTGAAAAGGTGTTCAAATCTTCAAACTGCAGCCATATCTATTAGGTTGAACCCTATGAAACTGACTTCTTTATAGGTCAAAACCAGAACACCAGCATTTCAGATGGTTCAACCTAATAGTTCCCTTGTGTTTCCACATGACCATTTGTAGAGGATGTGGTGGTGGGAATTTCTTGCAAAGGTGGGATGCTAAAAAAAAAGAAAAAGGTGGGATGTTGCTATCCCCTTAACATTAAGAGTTTAGTTGGGAAGTCCTGGGACATAGTTAGGTACTAGAACCTCCACATTTATAAATGAGAAACATGAAATAAAGGGGATGACTTAGGGCTCATACTGATGACCGCCAGCTCCAGACCCTTCCAAATATAATTGAACAACTAGACACAGGGTTCTTAGCTGTATGATTTAATATTTCATTACCTTGAAACCCCAAGGAGGAAGTCCTAGATGCCTACTTCATCCATCGCAACCATCTCTTAAGTCCTAGTTTCAAGACCTTCAACCCCAAATGGATCTCTTCCCAACCCCTCTCATGCTCGGTCATGGAGTCCCATGAATTCTTACCTCAGAATCTCTCCCACCAACTCTCACCTCCACCACTCTTCACGGGGCCCACACAAATTACCCATGGTTACACTGCCTCCAGTATCTCCCCCTTCAGCACATCTTTCCATTAGAAACATCTACTGAGCACCTACTAAGTGCCAGATGCTGTGCTAGTTACTGAAGACAAAGATAGGACAACCCCTGTTGATGGTTTTAAAATATGTCCTCAAGTTCTTTGATATTCCAACCTTCAAGAGATAGCAATTAATTCCCCTCTTCCCCTTGAGCGTGGGCTGGATTTAGTGGCTCACTTTTAACAAACAGAATAAGTTATGGTGTGTGACTTCCAAGACTAGGTCATAAAGGCATTTTGTTTTTCTCCTTTCTCTCTTGTCTTGATCACTTGCTCTGGGGAAAGTGGGCTGCCATGTTGCGAGGATACTCAAGCAGCTTTAGGGAGAGGTCCACATGGACAGGAACCAGGACCTCCAGCCAACAGCCAGTGCTAACTTGCCAGGCTTCTGCATGAGCCATTTTGGAAGCAGATCCTCCAGCCCCGGTCAAGCTTTCAGATGACCACAGCCCTGCTGACCTCTTGACTGCAACCTCATGAGAGACCCCCTAGCCAGAGCCAGCCAGGTAGCCACTCCCGAATTCCTGACACACAGCAGCTGTGAGCTAATAAATATCTGCTGTTTTAAGTCACTGAATCTTGTTGTCACTGGTTATGCAGCAAGAGGTATGCTGGAGCTTATAATCTATTAGAAGAGACAGAGACATCATTACAATTCAGTGTGATGATGGTGACTCTAAGAACAACTTGAAATACATACCCTATGAGTGCAAAGAAAAGGTAACTTAATTCTGTCTGGGGTAATGGGAAGAGGACATTTGGGCTGGACCTTTATCTGGTAGGATCTTACTGATAGAGAATGCAGGAGCAGGGTGGGAGATGAATTTTGGAGGCTTAAGATGGAGCTAGGTTGTAACAGGTTTCAGTGTATCATAAATACACTGTGACTTTCAGTGTATCATAAATACCTTACAATTTTATTTGTCAATTATACCTCAATAAAGCTGAAAAAAATTTTTTTGCAAACAATGGGAATTTTTTAAGCAGGACCAAATCTGTCTTGAAAGAGAGAACCATCAGGAATGTGAAAGATTGTTTTGATTTAAAAAGAGTGGTATCTTGGGCTTCCCTGGTGGCGCAGTGGTTGAGAGTCCACCTGCCGATGCAGGGGACGCTGGTTCGTGCCCCGGTCCGGGAAGATCCCACATGCCGTGGAGCAGCTGGGCCCGTGAGCCATGGCCGCTGAGCCTGCGCGTCCGGAGCCTGTGCTCCGCAACGGGAGAGGCCACAACAGTGAGAGGCCCGCGTACCGCAGGAAAAAAAAAAAGGTAAAAAGAGTGGTATCAGGAAGACCACTTGAGAAACTATTAGAACAGCCCAGTTAAAAACAAAGCAAAGGGCTTCCCTGGTGGCGCAGTGGTTGAGAGTCCGCCTGCCGATGCAGGGGACGCGGGTTCGTGCCCCGGTCCGGGAGGATCCCACGTGCCGCGGAGCGGCTGGGCCCGTGGGCCATGGCCGCTGAGCCTGCGCGTCCGGAGCCTGTGCTCCGCAACGGGAGAGGCCACAACAGTGAGAGGCCCGAGTACCGCAAAAAAAAAAAAAAAAACAAAAAAAAAACAAAGCAAAACAAAACAAACCCCTTCTCAAAGAATAGTGGCGATAAGAATAAAAGAGAGGTGAATTATTTCAGGGACAATTGTACGGGTTAATTAATTGGATTTGGTGATTGCTTTAATATATGATGTATAGGATTTGGAGGAGTCAAAACTTTAGGCTACAATGACATAAACGATGGTGGGACCATTGAAAAACATATATGGGGAGTTCCCTGGTGGCACAGCAGTTAAGAATCTGCCTGCCAATGCAGGGGACGTGGGTTCGAGCCCTGGTCTGGGAAGATCCCACATGCCATGGGGCAACTAAGCCCGTGTGCCACAGCTACTGAGCCTGCGCTCTACAGCCCGCAAGCCACAACTACTGAAGCCCTCGTGCCTAGAGCCCGTGCTCTGCAACAAGAGAAGCCACCGCAATGGGAAGCCCGCGCACCACACAAAGGGTAGCCCCTGCTCTCCACAACTAGAAAAAGCTCACGTGCGGCAATGAAGACCCAACACAGCCAAATAAATAAATAAATAAATAAATAAATAAATAAAATTTAAAAAAAAACACGTATATGGAACAAAAGAGAAAGAACAGTCATAAGCGAGGAGAAGCTGGCCTCAGCTTTGCACAAGCTGAGCCTGAGGAGTCTCAGGATGTTCAAATCGATGCTTTGACAGGTCAGTTGGAAACCATTGGACTGGATTAAGGGAGAGAAAGTCAGAATTAAAGGTATTTGTGCTTCATCTGCAAGGGGACTGTGGAAGCCATGAGGTTAACTAAGTGTTCCCAGGAGAGTGTGCTGAGTGAGGAAAAGCCCGAGGTCAGCAGAATCTGAGGGACCCCCAACTCCGAGAAGGGGGGAGAAGGAAAAGGAAAGGGGGGCAGGTTGAGGAAGCCATAACGCAAGCATTTCACCAGGGCAGGTTAAACCAGGCAGGATAAGAGGATGAAGCCCCTAGGTGCTGGCATTATGGCCTTTGAGGGCCCACTCTTTTAAAAAAAATTTTTTTAATTGAAGTATAGTTGATTTACAATGTTTCAGGTATACAGCAAAGTGATTCAGTTATATATATATATATATATACATATATACTTTTTCAGATTCTTTTCCATCATAGGTTATTACACGACATTGAATATAGTTCCCTGTCCCATACAGTAGGGCCTTGTTTTTTATCTATTTTATATATAGTAGCGTGTATCTGTTAATCCCACATTCCTAATATATCCCTGCTCCCCCTTTCCCCTTCAGTAACCGTGTTTGTTTCTATGTCTGTGAGTCTATTTCTGTTTTGTAAAGAAGTTCCTTTGTATCATTTTTTTAGATTCCACATATAAGTGTTATTATATGATATTTGTCTTTCTCTGTCTGACTTACTTCACTCAGTATGATAATCTCTAGGTCCATTCATGTTGCCACAAGTGGCATTATTTCATTCTTTTTTATGACTGAGTAATATTCCACTGTGTGTATATACAACATCTTCTTTATCCATTCATCTGTCGATGGACATTTAGGCTGCTTCCATGTCTTGGCTATTGTAAACAGCGCTGCAATGAACATTGGGGTGTATGTATCCTTTCCAACCATGTTTTTCTCCAGATATATGCCCAGGAGTGGGACTGCTGGATCATATGGTAACTCTAATTCTAATTTTTTATAAGGAACCTCCATACTGTTCTCCACAGTGGCTGTATCAATTTACATTCCCACCAACACTGTAGGAGAGTTCTGAGGGCCCACTCTTAATTGGACATTGGAGGAGGCATAGTTAACAGTGGGTAGAAGATGAGAAAAGGTGAGAAAATAGTCTATTCTTTTAAGAAGTTTGGTGAGAACAAGGGAAATGGATAGTGTCTTAGGAGATACAGACGATCCAAGGAAGGATCTTTATTTTTTAAGATCAGAGCATTTGGAGACAGAGAAAAAACACTCAGGAGAGAGAGAGGGAAATACTTAAAATACTAGAAATATGGGAGATCATGGATGAAACCAAGGAGGAGGCAAGAGGGTCACTCCTCTGAGGCTGGGGCAACAACCTAAGATGGGTGAATCTATAGTTAGGTCTGGACGTGGAGGAGATAATAACCTTTCATGTTTCTATTGTGCTTTACAGTTACCCTGTGAGGGAGGAAAGACAGTGATTACCAACCCCTTCTTATAGCTGTTCTGAGACTCATGAAAGACAAAGGGCCACATAATTAGCAGGTAGCTGAAACAGGACTCAGACTAGAGATCAGCACAGGGCCCCCTCTGCCCACCCAAACTGGAGCCTTTCAGGCTTCCTAGAGCATGGCAGTGATCAAGTGAGCACCATCTGCCTCTCCCCACCTGTCCCATCATGGCAGCTGATAATTCTGAAACACCAATGCTTAACTAAATTGGAGTAGCCCCTCTTTCCAGAACAGACCCTGCAGTTTCCGATCTCTGTGTCTTTGTTCCTCTCACAAGGCCCTTGTGGTATGTCCCTTTGCCTATAAGGTAACTATCCTTGAAGATAAAGGGTGTGTACCTCTTCCTTCACAAAGCTGTCTTCAGGGCACTTAGGCTGGAGGGGTCACATAGCACCTGTGCACACCTCTCAGGTAGCAGCAAGTTCTCCTGCAATCAGTGGATTTGTCTATGAGTTTTACACACCCTTTGGATGGTGTCATCTTTTAGGGCAGGAACCTAGCCATTCGCTCTCATATTCCATCAGCACCAAACACAATAATCCCACGTGGTGTGTTCTCACTGAGTGTTGTTTTAGTGAATAAACGATTGAAAGAGAGATGCTGTTGCCATGGCCGGTATAAGAGTGACCACTAACCCCAGGAAATGGAAAATGTCTTTTCTCATATAACAAGAAGTCCTGAATTAGTTCATTCCCAGGGGTAAGTGATTCATCCAAACCTGGATTCTCACTGTCCTGCCATTTTGCCACTCTGTGTTTGCTTTTGCCTCAGACTTGTCCCTCATGGTTACAAAGGGGCTGCAACAGCTCCAGGCATTCTATCTTTCATACAACAAGACCCAAAATTCAGACAAGAAAGAGGGGGGCATTTTGAAGAGTGAAGAAAACTTTCCCAGAAATCCGACTTTCCCCTCATGCCTCATTGGCCAGAAATGCATCACATGCCCATTCCTAAACCAGTCATTGGCAAGGTGAGTAGAACTGACATGACTAGATTAACCTCACCAGGAAGGCATCCTCAGAGGAGCTGAGGAGACTTTCAGCCTGCCTTGAAGATCCTGACTAGGTCCTGGCAAGAAAAAAGGTGGGGAACTAGTATGGAGCAGGCATCCAGAAGCATCTGCACCATAATTTTTGTCAGGGCTTTTTACTCTATATATTTTCACCTCTTTTCCTCAAGGGACTCATGGCACTCTTGCCCAAAATGAGTCTTGCTTTCTGGTTTCCGTACAGTAGACACATGAGCTTTGCAAATGTCACACACCTACCAGTCACTGTTGAAGTGTCTCGCTGATGGAGCTCCAGCTTGACAAAGTGTAGTGTTGGTGCTCCGAGGGTCCAGCATATTATATCAGGCACAACATTCTTGCCTCTGATACCACAGCGGTTTAGTGGAATCAGTGGTATACTAAGGTCAGGGCAGTGGAAGCAGTCAGCCCTGGGGGCATGCATGAAGGCGTTGCATGATCTATAAAGAATTTTAAAACAATGATAAACCTCTAAAGGCAATGTGGTATCCTGGATTTAACCCTGGAACAGAAAAAGGACATTAGTGAAAACATGGCTGAAATCCCGACAAAGTCTGTAGTTTGGTTAATAGTATGGTACCAATGTTAATTTCTGTGTTTTGAAAAATGTACCACGGTTACAGAAGCTGAGTGAAAGGTTTATGAGGACTCTCTATAATATTTTTGCAACTTTCACGTAAATCCAAAATTATTTCAAAGTTAGAAACAAATTTTAAATGACAAAAGTGACTAAAATTCTTTGTTTTTTAATTACCACCATGGCAATTCTAAACAATGTTAGAGGTAAAAATACTTCCCCAAATCTTTTGGTTTAAATTCTAAACAATTGTTGTTGCTGTTGAGTTTTAATAATATGTATGTAAATTTCGACCTTGCCCATTTTTACTATTTATCTTTTAATAAACACTGCATCCTACATGAAAGTTAATTCTAGTAACTCTCATATATACAGCCGACTCCTAATACACAGGGTCTCAGATGCACATATTTGTTTCCAGTAAGTTCATACCCATCTGGAATCAGCCTAGCTCGTTTCCAGCACAGCCAGGTCTCCATTGTGACAGAAGCTTGGGTTTGAACCACAAATTGGAAACAAACAATGATAACAGTGATTTTATAGATGAAGAAACAGAACTTGCTACTTTAATTCTGTCATTCTTTGTGACCACTGGCAGCTCTTATTTTTGTTTAAAATGTAAAGCAGTAAGACAACAGTAACAGAGTACAAAATGCCTGCTTGCCACACTCACTCACCTTCGGCAGTTAGGCGGTAACTCCGAAAAACCAAGTCGCTTGTCCAGTGGCAGCAAGTGACTCAGTGGCAGAGTAAGACATGGGAACCAGGACTCCTGACCACTCAGGGCTCTAACCATTGCCCCCTATTTCCTCTTTCCAAGTCTCATTCAGCTGGAGACAGACTTATTCCAGACGACTAATGAGTGTGCCACCTGACATTCAGAAGGGAAGTGGGGGGCATTTTTAAAAAGAGACACAACTCAAATTAACATTAGAAATGAGTACATTTCAGGGGACTTCCCTGGTGATGCAGTGGTTAAGACTCCGTGCTTCCAATGCAGGGGGTGTGGGTTTGAACCCTGGTTGGGGAACTAAGGTCCCACGTGCTGCACGGCTCGGCCAAAAAAAAAGAAAAGAAAAGAAATGAGTACATTTCAGTCAGAATTCCTGCAACCAGGAAAATACTGGAATACAACATTTGGGGAGCAAAGGAATGATTTCAGATCTTGATTTCCACCGAGTTCTCCAATTTGGGGGGCATCTTTCAATGGAAACTCTCTGGGGAACTTAGCCTTAGTTTGTTTAAGAAGAAAGCAAGAACTATCAGAATGGCACCTCTGTGATGCAGTGGGCATCACTGCGAGGAAAAGCTCCACAGCAAGAACTCTGTGGAAGGACAGTTTACACGAGCCTCTGCCTTCCCCGAGCAGCTCTCGCCCAGTCTGGAGAGAAAGGCAGACACTCTTTTGATTAAATTTAAGCAGCTCCCTGTGAACCTTTGTAATCAGTCCTTGAAATTCATCCCATCTCTCTTTCTCACATCACAGACCAGGATTCAGGAACCATTCACTTGCGAGTTGTCAATCATGAACACTACATGCAACTACTGGGTGTGTCTTTGCCTCGCTCCCAACCACAATAATGGTTTAGGGGTGCCCCGCTCCTCACTGAGCTGTTAATTGACCTCCTACTGCATGCTTGGAAGGATGATGGATGAGTGGAAGTGTGGGTAGATGGAAGGATGGATGGGTGGAAGGGTGGGTGGATGGATGGATGGATGGGTGGAAGGGTGGATGGATGGATGGATGGATGGGTGGAAGGGTGGGTGGGTGGATGGATGGGTGGAAGGGTGGGTGGTTAGATGGATGGATGGGTGGAAGGGTGGGTGGATGGATGGATGGATGGGTGGAAGGGTGGGTGGATGGATGGATGGATGGGTGGAAGGGTGTATGGTTGGATGGGTAGGTAGATGAGCAAATGGACGGATGGATTAATGGATCAACGTGAGGGAATTCATACCACTCCATCTTTATACTGGTGCCCAAGGTAACTGCATAGTGAAGGGGCCCCAAGGGGATCCTGCTTCCACACAGGAGGCATGTTCAAGAACAAAGATATATCTGGGTTGGGTAGAACTTAGCCGTGGGGTAGATTTAAGGCCCTGGGAGACGGGAACCATGGCTTTCCATCTGTGGGCCTTAGCAACCAGCTCATTCCCTACTGCAGAATAGGTGCTGAGAGACTGTTGACAAAAATGAATGAATGAATGATCTGAGAAACACAAGGAAGGCTCCCCCGATCCTGATACTCCCCCCCACATTCTGATTTTTTGTTACTATATTCCAACGTGAAAATTTCATCCCTTTGTAAATCAGTCACGTATCCAGAAAGTGTCCAGTTATGATGCAAAATATTCCTGGATGCTAAATACATGAAGCCCTTTCCATCTGTTGTCTCTCTGGCAGAAGTGAGCTGGTCACACTGCTGTCTCACTTGATTCTTTGCTGATGAGGTTGGGCACAGGGCAAGCCCAGAGGTTTCTCTGACGGGGCAGAAGGGCTCTTGCTGGGGAGTGGGAGAGGGCCCTCCAATGCAGGCGGCCCCAGGGTTCGGAGGAGGGACCCAAGACCCCTCTCCCCTGATCTCGGCAGCCAGCCCCTGGCCCCAGCGCCTTCTCAGCGGCCCCTCCTCCATAGGAGAAGAATTCCTCACTTTGTCCCCTGGCTTTCCACAAGCTGGGTGGGGCACTGAGGTGAGGAAAGAAAGAAAGAACAGGAAGACAGAGAGCAAGAAAATAAACACGAGAAGCGGAGAGACACAGGACAGTAAAGAGAGAAGAGTGGAAAGAAAGTGAGGCTAGATATAGGCAGGGGGTAGGAGAGAGGAAAAAAATAGATTCTCTTTGCAGCACAATGCTTCTAGTAATAATATCATCATTATCTCGCCTGAGCAGATGTGCGAGGACTCTGTCTACTCATTATACAGCATGAAAATGGAACGAGTTTCCATCAGCCTCATCGGAAATCTTGGCAGATGCTGTCAGCAAGTGGTGCTGCTTCTGAGATGTGATTTTTCAATAGCAGATACAGTACTTTTTGACTGCGGTTGGGAAAAAGAGAAAAAGGGAGTTGATTGTGCTTTCTTTTTTTTTTTTTTAATTTTGAAATTCTTTTCTCCAAGGAGGTTTCGCCTTAGACCACATCGAGCTCCTTGGACCAGCCACGTCGGCATGACCAGTGGTCTGGGGCTGGCCTGCAGTCTTAGGGCCACGCTAGACCCTGTGCCAAGCCCTGTTCCTTGGAAACAGCCCCTCTGCTCAGCCTCCAAGGCATGCCCTGCGAGGCCCTGACCTCCCCTACTCCCCACTATTCATCGTCTCCAGTCCCCTCTTCCACTTCCGCCTGGACCTCAGTGTCCCTGTCTTGCATGGAGACGTCTGAAGTGTGCGGTTCAAGCAAAGAGCCTTTTGTTCCCAGCTGAACAAGGCCCAGGGAGCCCGGCAGCGCCAGAGACAGGAGTGGACACCCTCCGTCCCTAGACGGAAGCCTCGCAGTGTGCAAGCTCCTCATGACCAGCGCCACCTTCCCCGGGAAGGCAGCCAAGGCCTGCGGCCCCGGGTAGGAAATCCCCAGTGAGAGGCCCTTCCTGAGCGCCACAGAAAATGCTTCTTTTCATCGACTCCAGTCCCCTTCCTTTCTAGCATGAAGGCCCAATCACACCCCCCTTCCTGGCCTTCCACACTCAGTTCACATGCCAAGTGCCCCACCCAGCGCTTGTTGGCTCCTGCACCCTCAGCTGGTCTCCCCCAGCCCCTGGAAAGCCTCCTCTTTCCCCCAGTGGGGCTGCCCACTCTCCCTCCGCCCAGCTCCCTGGGCCCTCACACCAAACTCTTCCATGCCATGACCTAACATCTCCAAGAGGCTCCCGTCAGGTTGGACGGAAAGGGTTTGTTGACTTTGCCAGATTAGCAAGGGGAGCAAATTCCACGGATGCCTCAGTTCCAAAGTCTCAAAGTTCAGACCTCCAGTTTGATAGCAGGAGTTAAGTGATGGAGGCGGCCTGAGATAGCACAGAAAAATAACAGCAACAGCGATCGCTCTGGGTGGAGCAATTACTAGCTGGCAGGCAATTGTCTCTGCCCTCTCACGAACTTCTAAACTTAATCCTCACAACAGCCTCGGCTACAGGTACTGCTGGTAGCCCCAACTTGCATACGAGGAAATAGAAGCCCAGATATTAAGTAACAGGTCCAAGGCCCCAGGCCAGTAGGAGGCAGAGCAGGGCGTGCCTGGGGATGGCACTCCTGTCCCCATCCCTGCCTCTCCAGACGTGCCCTGGGGGTGGCAGGAGATTTGGATTCCAGCCTGGTTCTGCCACTCTGCAGGTGGGTGACCTCAGGCCAGCTGCACTCTTTCCCAATCAGAAAAATTAAGAGAATGAGGTGATTTCTTGGGGCACTTTCAGGTGGTAACGCTGTGATTTTTTTTTTTTTCCTAATTATAAAGGTAGTCAGGTATAGCACAGGGAACTCTGCTCAATATTATTTAACAACCTAAATGGGAAAAGAATTTGAAAAAGAATAGATACATGTATATGTATGACTGAATCACTTTGCTGTACACCTCAGACTATCACAAGATTGTTAATCAACTATACTCCAATATGAAATAAAAAGTTAAAATAAAATAACGGTAGTCAGATCTCCAAACTTCCTGGATTCGGGGCCAACCCCAGGTAAAGGGATGGAGTATGTGGCAAAACTGATGCTTGGTGACCCCTCAGGGCTCCATCTGCAATGTTTCCCTCTGTCCAGACCAGGCCTCTGGTGCAATCCCTCCTACCCCTCCAGGCCCCAGAGTCCTGGGGTGGGGGAAAAGAGGGTTTGTCCGTCACCTAATAACTCAGAGGACACACAGACCATGCACATCAGGATGGGTAAACCCAAGCTCCTTATTAAAAAAGAGCTATCCTTTGAATGCGTCCTCACTTGTGCCAGGGGTGACCAGTGCTAGTCAAAGGTGAGCTTAGAGGTTGCTCTAGGCCAAGTCTCTTGGGCAAAAGGGGAATGGTCTCTCATGCTCTGCTATGAGATGGAATTGTAAATACCGTTTCAGAAACTAGGGGCCGTGTGACCAGAGATGTCCTACTCCCCTCCTTCCTGCCAGAAGCCCCTCAGTGACTGCCCATGGCCTACAGGGGGAAGCCCACATCCTTTGTCTTGGCTTCAAGGAACACCATAGGCACACTCTCACCCTCCCACCTTGGCCTCCATCTTCCCTAGAAACTCATAAGTACCACCCCTGCCAATTTTGACTGAGCTGGCAGCATCATAAGAGTTAACTCTTGGGACTTCCCTGGTGGTCCAGCGGATAAGACTCCGTGCTCCCAATGCAGGGGGCCCGGGTTCGACCCCTGGTCAGGTAACTAAGATCCCGCATAGCACAACTAAACCCATGCGCCGCAACTATTGAGCCCGCGAGTGCTAGAGCCTGTGCCCCGTAACTAGAGAAAGCCTGCACGCCTCAACGAAGACCCAGTGCAGCCAAAATAAACAAATAAATAAATAAATTTGTAAAAATGAATAAAAATAGAGAGGTCTCATTTAAAAAAAAAAGAATTAACTATTACTGTTGGTGGCAGATTTGTAGCATCCTATTTGGTTGAGTCTAAGATGCACCCTTTTTCTCATTTTAACATCTTACTCATTTAACACTGATCATGCAATCGATGGCATGTTGTTGTTTATCTGGCAGCACTGTTTTCTTTTGTTGGTTCATGGAGTAACGACGTAGCTTACAAATGAAGGCATCTCGGGTTTGATGAAGTATGGTACGTAGCATTTTCCAGGGTTGAGCTCTGGAAGCTTGGCCAGAGACTGGGAAGCTGCTTGCCCATTCTCTGCATCTTTTTCCCCCAATCAGGCCTGGGTCCTGGTGTAATGGGGGTGATTTCTGGGGGCCTTTATGGATCTCTGGTTGCAACCACGGGTGATCCTTAAAATGTTTAATGACTAGACCAATCAAAACAGGAGGCTGAAAACCACTGGCATGTCTGTCCTGGAGCTTACTTGATCCCCACCCTGGTTGTGGTACTCTTTCCTGATTTTATGGACTGTTGCCTGCACCCTCAGGGAACGTGGCCTGTCACCCAGGCCCAGGGGAAAATCCCCAACTGGATTAAGCCAGGCATAGTTATCTCAGTCTCCTTTGCCTTTACTGGCTTAAGGGATGGGCATGTATATTAGTTTAGTCTTGCTGCTGTAACAAATGAGCATAAAACAACACAAATTTATTATCTTATGGTTGTGTAAGACAGAAGCCGGGTA
Source organism: Leucopleurus acutus (assembly GCF_964270905.1). Classification (NCBI taxonomy): domain Eukaryota; kingdom Metazoa; phylum Chordata; class Mammalia; order Artiodactyla; family Delphinidae; genus Leucopleurus; species Leucopleurus acutus. Next base: position 80,109,977 of record NC_139153.1, read on the forward strand.
CATATCTCACTGAGCTAAAATCAAGGTGTCTGCAGGGCTGAGTTCCCTTCTGGAGCCTCCGGGGAAGAACTGGTTTCCTTGCTCTTTAGGTATTGGTAGAATTTAGTTTCTTGCAGCTGTAAGAGTGAGGTTGCTGGCTGTCAGCAGGGGCCTCTATTAGTGTCTCGTGGCCTCTCTCCAGGTCTTACACACAGCCCCCTCACTCTCAGAACCAGCGACAAATCCCCCTCCTGCGGCCATCTCTGTCACTCAGCTGGGTTTATGTGATTATGGTTTGTTTTTTTTGTTTTGTTGGGGTTTTTTTTGGCTACTACACGTAGCTTGAGGGATCTTAGTTTCCCGACCAGAGGTTGAACCCATGCCCCCTGCACTGGAAGCTCTGAGTCCTAACCACTGGACCACCGGTAAGTCCCATATGTGATTCTGTTGAACTCCCCATCTCAAGAGTCTTCCTTTGGGACTTCCCTGGTGGTCCAGTGGTTAAGACTCAGCACTCCCAGTGAAGGGGGCCCGGGTTCAATCCCTGGTCAGGGAACTAGATCCCAAATGCTGCAACTAAGAACCCGCATGCCACAACTAAAGATCCCGCCTGCAGCAACGAAGCAACTAAGACCCTGTACAGCTAAATAAATAAATATATTTTTAAAAGTGGGGACTGGGACTTCCCTGGTGGTGCAGTGGTTGAGAGTCCGCCTGCCAATGCAGGGGACACGGGTTCATGCCCTGGTCCGGGAAGATCCCACATGCCGCGGAGCCACTAAGCCCGAGCGGCACAACTACTGAGCCTGCACTCTAGAGCCTGCAAGCCACAACTACTGAGTCTGCGCACTGCAACTACCAAAGCCCGCGCCTAGAGCCCGTGCTCCACAACAAGGGAAGCCACCGCAATGAGAAGCCCACGCACTGCAACTACAGAAAGCCTGCATGCAGCAACAAGGACCCAACGTAGCCATAAATAAATAAATAAATAAAACGAAAAAGAAAAAGAGAGAGACTCTACCTTTTTTTTTTTTTAAAGAAGATGTTGGGGGTAGGAGTTTATTAATTAATTAATTTATTTTTGCTGTGTTGGGTCTTCGTTTCTGTGCGAGGGCTTTCTCTAGTTGCGGCGAGCAGGGGCCACTCTTCATCGCGGTGCGCAGGCCTCTCACTAGCTCGGCCTCTCTTGTTGCGGAGCACAGGCTCCAGACGTGCAGGCTCGGTAGTTGTGGCTCACGGGCCTAGTTGCTCCACGGCATGTGGGATCCTCCCAGACCAGGGCTTGAACCCATGTCCCCTGCATTAGCAGGCAGATTCTCAACCACTGCGCCACCAGGGAAGCCCCCGAGAGCCTACCTTTAATCTACAAAGTCCCTGTGGTCATGTAAGGTAAGAAATTCACGGCCTCCAGCGGACAAGAGTGTGAGGGTCTTTATAGGCCATTGTCTGCCTGCTACTGCATGTGACCCACTCTGGCCCATGAGATACAAGGGGAAATCTGCTGGGGCTTGGGGAAAGATTTCGCTCCCTGATATAACGATTCTGAGGCTTGCCGCACTCTTACCTGCTTTGATTGAGGGGCTATGAGCTATGGCAATCATTGTGCCACACTAGGCATCAACACCAAGAATAAAAGCTGACACACAGAGAATAGTAGTGGGAATATCAGAGTGAAAAGAGTGCTTGGCCTTTTGATGACAGTGTTGCGCCACTGAACCAACCTAGCATATTTAACCTAGCTCCTACTGGCCCCCTCTTTAGGGCTGGAGGAGGACCCTGTATTTCCAGTTACGGCTGGGGATTCGTCTTAGAGGAACAGACTGCCCATAGTGCCTGATGCTGCCTGCTAGACTGCACCTCCTGGTTGAGAGGATTGTCTGAATTATGCCTGAACCTGCTGTATCCTTCAAACTTGGTGGCTTGGACTGCTGGCTGCCCTCCCAGTGGCTCAGTCTCCCCAGCCCTGCCCCAAGGAGTCTCAGCTCTTTCCTCCCTGTTAATCCTGCATTTCCAGGGTCACATCCTACCTGTGCTCTTCCCACTTTGATGCTTCTGGTGTATCGTAATATCCAAACATCCTAGACTGCTGGCCATTCTCTGAATAGTCCTTCCACTTTCCTGCTTCTACGCTGTTCCTTCATGCTGGTCCCTCAACTGGAAATGCTCTTTCAACACTCTCATATTTTCACCATTAAATCCTCGCGACCATCTTGTGATGCTATTATTCCCATCTGACAAATGATTCAAAAACATTAGGTAACGTATTTAAGGGGATGTGGCCAGCAAGTGGCAGAACTGGGATGCTGATGTAGGTCTCTCTGACTTCAATGTCCATGTCCTCTGACTCCCCCATTTGACATTTTAGAGAAGACACTGCCCAACGCAAGTCATGAAGGACTTATCCCCTTCCATGTATTATAAACACCCTGAGGGCAAGGAGTGAGTCATTCCTTATTGACCCCCAGAGTCAGTGGTGTGCAGGTCAAGGTCAAAAACTGGCTTGGGGGTTGGAGGTGGGAGCCCTGATTTGTAGTGTTTTCTATGGGGTAAGTACCCCATAGTGGCTGATTTCAATGTCCCAATGTGACCTTACTGAACCAGGGGCTGGGAAGAGTGAACAGTGCACAGTGTTATAGGATGTTTCCACCGTACAGATATACAACAGATGTGAGTAACCTCAAGTGCACAGATAGGGACTTCCCTGGTGGCGCAGTGGTTAAGAATCTGCCTGCCAATGCAGGGAACATGGTTCAAGCCCTGGTCCGGGAAGATCCCACATGCCGTGGAGCAACTAAGCCCATGCGCCACAACTACTGAGCCTGTGTGCCACAACTACTGAACCCCGCACACCTAGAGCCCGTGCTCCACAACAAGAGAAGCCACTGCAATGAGAAGCCCGCGCACCGCAACAAAGAGTAGACCCCGCTCGCTGCAACTAGAGAAAGCCCACGCGCAGCAACAAAGACCCAACGCAGCCAAAAATAAATAAATAAATTTTAAAAAATTAATAGCTTTAAAAAAGAGAGCACAGATAACAGCAAAATGTAGTAAAAATCATTAGGAAGTGAATGAGTTTTGATCATTTATTACCTTTGTTTTAAATCCTGTTGCTTCTATTTTAATTTTATGTAACTTAATCTTTAAAATTGTTGTGTTTAACAATCGCCTTGCAAGTTTCCTGGAAACTTAACAATTAGGTTCCTAACTGGTTAGAGCCGGCTCCAGCGTGCCACTGCTGGAGTCTAGTCCGAGGCTTTGCTTTTAATTGGTTCTAGGATGGTGGTGGGTATGCTAATAAAAAGAACATGCTCATCCACTAATGAGTTTGGAACAGAGCTGGTAACCAGACTTCAGCATTCTTTCCCATGTCTGAGAATGCCTTAGTTCCACCGCTCACACAGAAGGCCAAACAAATAAAAATTAGCTGAGGGTGGCGACCAAAGAACAGCCAAGGCTCCAACTAAGGTCTGTGAAAACTGATCTCTGCCCAGTGCCAGGGTGGGGCCTTGTGACTGCTTCCAGTTCAAAACAGTCCTGGCAACTGGGTTTGAGCAACTGTCCTCTCTCCGACTACACCCACAGCCAGAGCAGTACTGAAGAAAAAGCACCAGTCATCTTGTTATTCTATCACATTCCAGAAAGTACAGCACCCCCCCCCCCCCAGGAACTGGAGAGCCTAAAAAGAAGTAACAACTAGATTGCTCCTCCCAAAGGCACAAAGAAGTGCTGCGCTGGGACTGCCTTAAGGTTTCCTTATGGGTACAGCGCTGACATCACTGGAAACTGGAGTGGGCAGGCACAGCTTAGGGAGGGAGAGGGCCAGCTGGAGAATCAGCTGTGCTGCACTGCTCAGCACTATCCCTGTCCCGGTTCAGAGATTGCACCATATATGGACTCAGGCTCAGGACGGCAGTCCCGCTGATTTGCATTGGGGCTCCCTGAAAATTGCATTTTGGGATTAGGTCATTGCTACCAGCAAAAGGGAAGACCCCAGTAAGGCTTGTCAGCATAAAGAAATCGGGCCAACTGTGGTCTGGCGTGGACCGAGGAGGGAAGGGGGTGCCGCCCCTTTCCAGCCAAGCTGCTCTTGGGAGCAGGCCAGAGCCTGAGCTAGCTGTGGGAGTGACTCTCGGCCACGGTGCACTCAGTAACAGTCCAGGCTCCCAGTTACTCTGGGGTCAAGATGGGTTCACCCAGGTAAACCCCAGCTAGTGAACCCACAACCTCATCCCCTAGGTCCAGACTGGGTCAGCCCAGGGTGACACAACTGGGCCTTGGGAATCCAGGGAAAGGGGAAAGGAAAGGGTGGGTTGGAAGTGATCTGGGAAAGTGGCTTTTAATAAATGGCCAATAAATTGGATCCAATTTGTAAAGATTAATTAATTAGTTTTGCTGTTGTTTCAGCAATTGGATGGTTTTAACTTTTTTCTTAAAGGACCAGTTTGAATTATTTCAGGACACTTCTCTCTCTGTGCACCTCTTGATTTGATTCAAAAGACAAGAAGCATGAATTACTCTCTGGCAGTGAGAATGAACTGCTCCATATGCGAGATGCAGAGAAACCTCACAAACATAAGGTAGAGAGAAAGAAAGCAGACACAAAGGAGGCCTGTGAATCCCATTCATATCAGCTCGAAAACAGGCAAATCCATCTGTGTTGCTAGAACTCGGGATAGTGGTTCCTTTGTTGGCGTTAGTGCCTGGGAGGGGCAGGAGGGCTTCGGGGTGCGAGTGATATACTCATTCTTTGTCTGGGTGCTGCTTACACAGATGGAGACACACTGAGATGTCCACTTAGGATCTATGACATGTCTGTATGTCTGTAATATTTCATTCAAAAGTTTCATTAAAAAAACCACAAAAACCAGGCCTTCCAAGATGGCCCACACTGTCTATGGAGTGTGTATCTCCCTAAATAAACCTTCGTTTGCTTTAAACACACACACACACACACACGCACAAACCAGAATGTAATCTTATGAAGTAACCTGTAACAGCAAAACAGTGAATTCCTCTGTGCCAACCAAAAATAAGCCCTGAGGGTCAGTGCAGCACAATGCGCACAGCGACACTGGCTCTGACCCCACTGCTGCTGTTCACCGCTGAAAGGGTCTTGGGAACCCAGCTCCCCACTTCTCACATCCTCCACTGCAGAACAAAGGGGTGGGATTCGATGAAATGCTCTCCCAGAGAAGACTCCTCTTCCTACCTGCTTCAGTGGAGATGGAATAGATTTAATGTTTGCTTTGCCTCACCTGTGATCTTGTAGAGGAAAGTTCTGCAGGCTTGGTGAGCCCACAGATCAGATTTCACAGTCAAAGCGTACACACGCCTGTGCTCACACACACACAGGCACACGTGGGAGTGTCGAGCCCCTCTCAGCAGCCTCTCCTCACCCATCGTCAGCCTTGACTTTCCCATTCATCTCCATTCTCGCCTCACCTCCTCCCCCTTGATCTTAGTGTTATTTGTCTCCTAGGGCTGCCATACAAAGTACCACAGACTGGATGGTTTAGAACAACAGAAAATTTTCACTTCACAATTCTGGAGGCTAGGACTTTAAGATCAAGGTGCTGGCAGGCCCACGCTCCCTCTGCAGCCACCGAAGGATCTTTTCTATGCCTCTCTCCTAGCTTCTGGTGGCCTCAGTGATCCTTGACTTGGGGATAATCACTCCGGTCCTCCATCTGCACGTGGCGTTCTCCCGTGACCTCACATGGCCGTCCCTCTGTGCACGTCTGTGCTCAAATTTTCCCTTCTTATAAGGACACCAGGCATATTGATTAGGGCTCATCCTAATCACCTCATTTTAACTTGATGACCTCTGTCAAGACTCTATTTGCAAACATGGTCATATTCTGAGGTATTAGGGGCTAGAACTTCCATACATATATTTTTTGAGAAGGACATAATTCAACTCATAACATCCAGTGATTAAAAGGCTTCAGGAAAACCTCAAGTAGCCCCCAACTCTATGCCCTGCCAGGAAAGAGTAAGGATTCCAGATGAAGACCAAGCACCGGGAGACTTGAATTAATCTCGTGTTTGTATCATACTTCCCAGGCCCAAAGCAGTTCCATAATCAATATATCATTCCCCACAGTAAGAAAGGTAGAAATGCAGGCTCTGGGGCCAGACCGCCTGGGTTGGAATCTCAGCTCCATTTGTTACCAGCTGCTTGACCCTGGGCATGGGACCTCTTTGCCGCGGTCTCCTCGTCTGTCAAAGAGGGATGTGCCGAGAATCAAAAGAATTAACACGAGAAGCACTTACAACAGTGCCTGGTACACAATTCGCATGGATAAGCCTTAGCTACAGCAAGATCAGAACACCAGACTGCGTCATCCCCATCTTACAGATGAGGAAACTGAGGCACACAAGAGTGATTCTAGGCAGATCCAGAATGGAAACCCAGGCCTTGTGGGTTACAGCACAGACTCATTGGGTTATCTGGCCTGACTTTGCTGTCCCTTTTAGGTAATAGTAACAACAACAACGACAGCTACCTTTCACTGAGCACTCAGTAATTGCCAGGCACTGTGCTAAGTGCTTTCCATCCAGCATCTCATTTAATCCTCGTGTGAGGTCTTGGGATCCCCATTTTAGAGCTGAATCACCCAGCTAGTGATGGGAAGCCAGGATTTGAGTGCAGGCCTCTGCAGCATCAGGGCCTGAGTTTTCGACCCTTTATGTACCATAACCTCTGGAAAGAAGATGACCACTGTAGTTGCTTGCTTTATAAACCAGGTGTTGCCAGGATGGATTAGGTGATATTTGTAAGCTCAGGAAGAAGCCATTCCTAACCATCCTTCATCCTAAGTGTCCCATGTGCTCCCACGGAAGGATTTGCAGATCTGACACCAGAGCTTAGGAAGCCAACCCTGGGAGAGGAGAGACGCCAGATGAGAGCGTTATAGCCAAGGCCAGGGCCGGGTGCCAGCGAGATTGTCTGATGCTGCTGAACAGGTAGAGGAGAACCCGATGCCAGAACCCAGAGGGAACTGCAGTGCCCGGGCACAAAGGCTTCGTGACACCTTTCATGTCTGTGAGGAGAGAGAAGAATGACACTTCACCTGGGTGCAGGTAGTCCTGGGGCAGCGGGGATGCTGCTCAGACGGCCACCTGGGAACACCTTCCTGGTTGGGGATGTCAGGCAGAGACCTAATGGAAGCAGCCCCATGGGGGCTTTGCCCAGGCTGGGCTGACACACATCCTGATGCACACACGTGGTTGTGTCTGGTGACGCAGACAGACACGACTGTTTGGGCTTTTGTCGTTTCTTCTTCTCCCTCTATCAGCAGCATTGCACTCAAAGTCCTTGATCCCAGTCGGCCTGATTAGGGTCGTCACAATCCCTGGGCCCTGCCTGTGCCTCCTGGGGCCCCCTGGTGGATGCACCAAGGTTAAAGGAACCAGTGGAGGCCGAAAATAGGGCAGCTGTGGTGATGCAGAGGAGAAGGCGGGGTACAGTGGATTTTTTTCCAACAGAATTTGAAGAGTGCTGTCCTGAATCTCTCTTGCCCCCCTGGGTGAATGACTTACCATGACAGCTCTGACCCTGGAATGGACTTTGAGGGGAGGGCAAAATAAAAGGTTGGCCGCCTCCTTCGATTTCCATGTGGAGCACTCCGCATCTCTCCAGGGCATTGAGAAGGCAACACGCTTGGAGTTTTCCCAGAAGAATGTGGGCTGTGGCCTTAGCAAAAGGTGTTTACTCCCTTGGAGGTGGGATTTTTATTGCTAGTTTCAACATCAAGGAGGTGTGAACGTTACATACAAATCCTGACAATCAATACCACCTGAGGAAGGCCAGAAAGGGGTTGCACAGGTCACTGCTTCTCAAAGTTCAGAGGCACAGTTTGGAAACAGCTGGGAATCTCGTGAAAATGCAGATTCTCAACCAGTAGTTCTGGGGTGGGGCCTGGGAGTCTGTGTTTCCGACGTGTCCCTGAGGCTTGTCCTCTGGATTAAGAAATACTCCTGTACCATCCTGGCATTCTCCTCCACACACACCACCCCCACCAAAAACCTAAAATAAAACCGGGGAATTGCATTTCCTGGAAGTGTCTTACATGACCCCAAATAACTGGGAAAGGACTGCCATACAGTATTTAGGGTTTTAACTGTCCCCTCTGCTCCCGCCCACCAAGAATGGTCTTACACTAGAGCAGGTCAGAGGGTAGCGTGAAGGATGAAGCCGATTTCACGGACAGTCTCCGGCAATCTTAAAGAAAAAACAGAAACAACAGTATTAAAACTACCAGATTTTGCTCTAAAATACATTCTTAAAGGTGGCTTGGACTGATATATAAGCATAACAACGACTAGAAAACATGGTTAAAGGCAAATTTTATTCTCTGTGCTTTTCTGTATTTCCCAAATCTTCTACAAACGAACGTATGTTGCTTTCTTTCTTTTTTTTTTTTAAAGGCTACGCTTGCAACATTCTGGACTGTGGAAGTGCACAGGCCTTTTCCCTGGTACTGGGAACTAGAATGGAATCTTTAACATTCAAGAGCTGATACTGTCTAGACAGGTACATTCTGCAGATAACTGAACCTTTGGGGATGGAGGGAGGGCTAAGATCTTCTGGTGTTGAGGAGATCAAGCTGGCAAGGCAGGTTGGTGTTCAGTCACCATTTGGCATTGAAGGAGGGAGGGAGACAGCGCGTGGGGAGCACCCAGCCTCTGCCTCCTGAGGTCATGCTGACTGCTTGTGGCCCAAGGTCTGATTTATTTTAGTTTCTATGTCTGTGAGCAAGGCCAGTTTGCATAAATGATGGTCTGGCATTTTGATCCATGTTTACAAATCAATGAGCAGACTACCAAAATCAATGAACTGTGATCGTGCGCATTTTATAGATGAGAAAAGGCAGGTTGGGGTAGGGAGGTTGGAGAGGGTAGAATTAATCACGGAAATGGAAACTTCATAACTCAGTTTCCCTTCCAAGGCATTTCCTTTCCTTCAGGGATTCCCAATCTTTGGAAGAGATAGTGCACGTAACTCTGGATAAACACAGTCCTCTCCTTATCAGCAGGGTGCTTTGTACACACTAGATACTCATTTTTAAAAAATACCCTAATGTTTCTTTCATAATGGTCTGAGCATAAAGCACAGAGCAATTTTAGGAAATTGCCATCTTTTCCCACTGGTAGCAACAAGCTTTGCAGAGAGGTTTGCATACGCAGTCACCAATACCTATTTGTTAAACAGAATAAAAGAATATTGAAGAGACAAGATTTAGGAGGTCTGAAAAAACAAAATGGATTGCTACGAAATGGGAAAAGAGCTGGCTCTAAAATGTAGCAATGTTCTTTTATGTTTACACATATAAGATGGCTTTATAGGTTTCACACATGTAATTTCTAATGTTTGAGAAAATAAAATTATAGGAGGGCTGCCTTCTCAGGTCCCTCAACCCTCTGTTCAGGAATGAAGACTGGCCTTCTGTTACCAACTCGGCCGATCTCTCTGCTGCTTTCTTGCCAGGCCTACTCAGATTTGAATACCCTTCATCCTGCAAAGGTCAATGTAAGTGACATTTGCTCTTTTGTCTCCAAAGGTCAATATAAGTGACATTTGCTCTTTTGTCTCCAGTCTTCATTCCTCTGGGTCCTTTGTTGACCTAGACCCACGACCCTGCCAATCAGTTGTCCCTTATTTTCATGGCTTCCTCTAGAAAAAGGAAAAACTCCTTTATAGGCAGGTATGAACAACTGGTAAGTTTAGAGTAGCCCAGAGAGGTTGCATTCCAGGCCAAACTCTGAGCAGACCAATTTGTCTCCTAAGGCTCTCCTTGACTATTTTTGATCCTCTGTTTTTAGTGTCAGGGTGTCTCTGGCCTCCAGAGCACATCTCTGAGGCTCTCTATTACCTCAGGGAAGGCTCCCGACCTGCAGACTCACCCTGACCCCCATACCTCTCCCCCTCTCACCATCCTATCTGAACTTATCCAACCTTGCCCCAGCCTTCAGCATCTTTGTCATAAGTTGACCAAATGTACCAACAGGCCCCTTAATAGTGAGAATTAAAGACAAGTGCATTTTTGAGATGATAGATCTTCAAATCACCCAATGTAAGCAACCCTGCCATTGGGTCCGTGGGCCCCATAAAGATTGATGACAGATAAGTGAAGCTGGGGCCTACGTGATCTTCCCTCAATTGCACAGCACCTTCCTCTGGCCCTACGGACATCGGTGACTCACCAGGAGCGTCAGAGGACCAAATTGCTCCGTAAGCAAAGCAGATAAGAAGAAACACATGGTGGTATTTGCTGGGGTGAATCATTGCCCTTTCAGCATGTTTGAACTGTCTACTTCTGATCCAAGGTCCCTGGATGAGCAAATTGATATACGACCAGTTAGATTCTCCCTGCAGTGGTTTCAGCACATGCCCAAAGCCTCTGTCATAATGCTGTGCACTCCCTGACCGCCTTGCTAATGGTAACTGGGCTCTGCACCATACATACCAGGCTGGGAGAACCAGAAGACCAGATGTGGGCCCAGGTGCCCCTTTCCCCTGGCAAGAACCAGCCCCGAGTTCCCACAGTTTGCCATATCTTACCACTGTCCTACATCAAGCTCCGTAATTTATTATGGAAAGCACTCTGCAGTAGAGAAAAGCAGATGGGAAGATGCTCAGAAATCCCACTGCACCAGCAGCTAATGAGAACAGTTACTGTCATTTGCTGTCAGAGGCAGCATGAGCTGGAGTTCTCAGACCCAAGTCAAGCAAATAAGAACTTGAGAAGGAAACTCTTATAAGCAAAGGAGAAGTCTGCCACTGTTGTTACACCAGGCTGCGGTGGTATCTGGGTTGGAACTGCAAGACCCCCAGCTGAGAGAATAGGCTGGAGGCCTGGTCAGGAGTCTGAGCTATGGTGGGCCACACAGACCCTGGAACTTTCCAGGGGATCTTCCTCACCAACAGTCCCCCAGTGTGACACATTCTTTCTTTTCTTTTTTAATTAATTAATTTATGGCTGCATTGGGTCTTTGTTGCAGTCGCAGGCTTCTCATTGCGGTGGCTTCTCTCGTTGCGGAACACAGGCTCTAGGCATGCAGGCTTCAGTAGTTGTGGCACATGGGCTCAGTAGTTGTGGCTCGCGGGCTCTAGAGCGCAGGCTTAGTAGTTGTGGCGCACGGGCTTAGTTGCTCCGCAGCATGTGGGATCTTCCCAGACCAGGGCTCGAACCCGTGTCCCCTGCATTGGCAGGCAGATTCTTAACCACTGCAGCACCAGGGAAGCCCCTGACACATTCTTAGCTCACTGTCAGTAATGGGTCTCTCACTAACTGAGGATGTTGGATTGGGGCAACTGGAGAAATATCAATACATTCCTGGTGTGTGTGTGTGTGTGTGTGTGTGTGTGTGTGTGTGTGTGTGTGTGTGTGTGTGTGTGTGTGTGTGTGTGTGTCTGTGTGTGTGTGTGTCTGTGTGTGTGTGTGTCTGTGTGTGTGTGTGTTGGGGATGGGGCTTACCACTTACTTTCTGATCGGAGAGCAAATGTGATTGAACCGAAAAAGGCTCTAGGTAAGGCAAGTTACAGGCAAACATAAACATTACCAGTTTACTTCTTAAATATTTATCAGCCTAAACTTTTTTTTAAATATTTATTTATTTATTTGGCTGTGCTGGGCCTTAGTTGCCTCATGTGGGATCTTTTAGTTGCGGCGTGTGGGCTCTTAGCTGCAGCACGTGGGATCTAGTTCCCTGACCAGGCATCACACCTGGGCCCCCTGCATCAGGAGCTCGGAGTCTCAACCACGGGACCACCAGAGAAGTCCCCAAACTTGCTTATCTGGAGAGGCCATATATAACATAGCGGTGAAACTGACAGGCTCTGGCATCAGACAGATCTGAATGTGAATCCAGCTATACTCACTGTGTGGTCTTGGGCAAGTTACTTAACTTTTCTAGGTCTCAGTTCCCTTATCAGTAAGATGGAGATGATGATAACAAGAGTACCCTCCAAATAGAGTTATTCTGAGGGCTGAATGAGCTAATGCAGTCAAAGTGGTAGAACGGTACACTATTTAATAAATGTTCAATACATGTCAACTATAATCCTGTGAAAGCTCATCATTTTTGGTAAAAGTAAAGTTTATTTAAGTCTAATTTATGTACGATAATTGCCCCATTTGGTGTACATTTCTATGAGTTTTAACAAGCACATACAATCATGTAACCACCACCACAATCAAGATGCATCACCCCCAAAAGTTCCTCTGTGCCCCTTTGTCATCACCTCCTCTCCCCACCCCTAACCCCAGGCAACCACTGATCTGTTTTCTGTCCCTATAGTTTTGCCTTTTCCTGAATGTCATATAAATGGAACCATACAGTATGTAGGAGAAAACTCATCATGTTTAAAGGTTGGCATATACTTGACATCCAATACATTTCTAAGTAGATTTAAAGAACCAAGATACAATTTTCATTCCAAATCAGATGATATGTTTCCCATTGACTTATAGAAGAGGTACAATTTTCTCAAATGCCTCCCGAGTAGTTCCTTTATGGGTAAGTGGGTTTTTCTCATACACTGTCTATCGGTCATTAAGTCTCAGCCTTGAGTCTGGGGTTGGCAAGGAGATCTCAGGTATTCAGAAAGGGGAAGTACAAGTTCCCCTTCTTACCTGAATGGATAAAGGGAGGAGGAGAGAGTCATGTGAGGCAGGAAGTGAGTCACATGGCTCTCCATCTCTCCATTTTAGGGGAGGTCTGGGGAGCTGTGGAGAGGAATGCCAAGGGCAGGGGCATTTCATTTATTTGTTTCAATTCATGGCTTGGACACCGGGATGAGGTTGCCTTGCAACCTCCCTGCCCCAAACCTTGGAGGTAACCACTCCTCATTAAGCCTGGTAGCACCACAACTATTTCAGTTCCCATGTGGCATGGAGGGGCCCCAGAAGTCCCCTTGTGGAGGGGAAGGAGAAGAAGCAGCTGAGTTAAGAGTGGCCCACTGTGACCAGGGGAGGTGACCCTAGAGCAGGGATCATGGGCTAATCCCCTGATCAGGGGCTGGACAGAGGACATGGCTTGGAGGGTTTAACACCAACAAGAGGCTGCAGAAGCCAGGCAGCCAGGAATCAGCCCCAAACCCTGGCCAAGAGGCCATATGTTGAGTGCATCTGCAGTCCACTTGGCTGTATGCAAAGATCAGCAGGGAGGGGCGATGGGCAATGGTGGGGATCGAGCACCAGGGACACTTCTGGATTGTAGAACCCCTCTACCCTAGTCCCATGACGACTCAGTCAGCACATCCCCCCCCGCAATCCCATCTCGGGGAAACAAAGGTGAGGGCAACAAAATCGGAAAGCCTAAGCATTTTCCTTCAATTATTGTTTGAATTATCGCAGCAGACTAAGGTGAGTCAGTAGGCAAGAGCTTGAGAGGAAGTCAAAAGTTGTTTTCTCAGCTAACTTGAGCATAATGTGTATAAATCTCCAGCCCCGGTGCACTCCCATTACAACTTCACAGCCACTTTATCTTAATTTCTGATCTATTACCTCTTGACAGTAGCCTCTAAAACTGCAGCTTTAAGAATCATGGTCTCGCAACCATAGTCCAATAGTGCAACTCATTTCTCTGCAAATAATGATTTTTAAAAGTTTGTTAGTCAGGGCTTCCCTGGTGGTGCAGTGGTTAAGAATCCACCTGCCAATGCAGGGGACATGGGTTCGAGCCCTGGTCCAGGAAGATCCCACATGCAGTGCAGCAACTAAGCCCGTGTGCCACAACTACTGAGCCTGCGCTCTAGAGCCCGCGAGCTACAACTACTGAAGCCCGCGGGCCTAGAGCCTGTGCTCTACAAGAGAAGCCACCGCAATGAGAAGCCCGCGCACCGCAACGAAGACTAGCCCCTGCTCGCCGCAACTAGAGAAAGCCCGCACGCAGCGACGCAGACCCAATGCAACCAAAAATAAATAAATAAATAAATAAAAAGTTTGTTACTCAAATAGGCAGTCTGTAACCTGTCTTTAAGTTCAGGATTTCACCACCCATATTTCTTCAATGAGCCCTCTCCTTTTCTCTCTGGATACACACAAAGGTACATCATGCCTTTAGATGCATTTCGGCATTTCACAAAGCAATATGAGTTTTTCATAATGAGCAACTGAAATGGGATTTGGCTGCTAGATTAAGAAAATGATTATAAATAACAGGAAAAAAATGTCCTTTACTTGAGAGCAAATAAACTTCACTTTTTAAAGTTATTTATTTAATTTTATTTATTTTTGGCTGCATTCGGTCTTCGTCACTGCACGCGGGCTTTCTCTAGTTGCGGCGAGCAGGGGCTACTCTTCGTTGCGGTGAGCAGGGGCTACTCTTCGTTGCGGTGCATGGGCTTATTGCTGTGGCTTCTCTTGTTGTGGAGCATGGGCTCTAGGCGCACGGGCTTCAGTAGTTGCAGCATGCGGGCTCAGCAGTTGTGGTGCATGGGCTTAGCTGCTCCACAGTATGTGGGATCTTCCCAGACCAGGGCTCGAACCCATGTCCCCTGCATTGGCAGGTGGATTCTTTTATGTTGTTTTAAAAAAAAAAATTATTATTTTTTTTTACATCTTTATTGGAGTATAATTGCTTTACAATGGTGTGTTAGTTTCTGCTTTATAACAAAGTGAATCAGTTATACATATACATATGTCCCCATATCTCTTCCCTCTTGCGTCTCCCTCCCTCCCACCCTCCCTATCCCACCCCTCTAGGTGGTCACAAAGCACCGAGCTGATCTCCCTGTGCTATGCGGCTGCTTCCCACTAGCTATCTACCTTACGTTTGGTAGTGTATATATGTCCATGCCACTCTCTTGCTTTGTCACAGCTTACCCTTCCCCCTCCCCATATCCTCAAGTCCATTCTCTAGTAGGTCTGTGTCTTTATTCCTGTCTTACCCCTAGGTTCTTCATGACAGTTTTTCTTTTCTTAGATTCCATATATATGTGTTAGCATACGGTATTTGTCTTTCTCTTTCTGACTTACTTCACTCTGTATGACAGGCTCTAGGTCCATCCACCTCATTACAAATAGGTCAATTTCATTTCTTTTTATGGCTGAGTAATATTCCATTGTATAAATGTGCCACATCTTCTTTATCCATTCATCCGATGATGGACACTTAGGTTGTTTCCATCTCCGGGCTATTGTAAATAGAGCTGCAATGAACATTTTGGTACATGACTCTTTTTGAATTAGGTTTTCTCAGGGTATATGCCCAGTAGTGGGATTGCTGGGTCATATGGTAGTTCTATTTGTAGTTTTATAAGGAACCTCCATACTGTTCTCCATAGCGGCTCCCACCAGCAGCGCAAGAGTGTTCCTTTTCTCCACACCCTCTCCAGCATTTATTGTTTGTAGATTTTTTGATGATGGCCATTCTGACTGGTGTGAGATGATATCTCATTGTAGTTTTGATTTGCATTTCTCTAATGATTAATGATGTTGAGCATTCTTTCATGTATTTGTTGGCAGTCTGTATATCTTCTTTGGAGAAATGTCTGTTTAGGTCTTCTGCCCATTTTTGGATTGGGTTGTTTGTTTTTTTGTTATTGAGCTGCATGAGCTGCTTATAAATTTTGGAGATTAATCCTTTGTCAGTTGCTTCATTTGCAAATATTTTCTCCCGTTCTGAGGGTTGTCTTTTGGTCTTGTTTATGGTTTCCTTTGCTGTGCAAAAGCTTTTAAGTTTCATTAGGTCCCATTTGTTTATTTTTTGTTTATTTCCATTTCTCTAGGAGGTGGGTCAAAAAGGATCTTGCTGTGATTTATGTCATAGAGTGTTCTGCCTATGTTTTCCTCTAAGAGTTTGATAGTGTCTGGCCTTACATTTAGGTCTTTAATCCATTTTGAGCTTATTTTTGTGTATGGTGTTAGGGAGTGATCTAATCTCATACTTTTACATGTAGCTGTCCAGTTTTCCCAGCACCACTTATTGAAGAGGCTGTCCTTTCTCCACTGTACATTCCTGCCTCCTTTATCAAAGATAAGGTGACCGTATGTGCGTGGGTTTATCTCTGGGCTTTCTATCCTGTTCCATTGATCTATATTTCTGGCAGGCGGATTCTTAACCACTGTGCCACCACGGAAGCCCAAGGGCAAAGAAACTTTAAATGTTGCATGTTACAGTGCCACGGTGATCAAGTAATTAGTAGTTCCTATTGAAATAAGCTTAACCCAGGGAAACTCAATAGGCAATTATATTTTCCATGTGAAACTGAGCAGGAAAAAAATATGAGATTTAAGAAGGTGGAAAAGGAACTTCTTTGTACACCTCTATTAAAATCAGATGTTGGAACCCAAATGCACTTTAAAGTATATCATTATTTTATTATTATTATTTATTTTTGCATCCTTTTATTACTTTGAAGCAAGGAAATCAATCTAGGGAAAAGGTGAGAGTTGGCATCTTGAAATGCAGTGGGAAATTATAAACTATGAGAGCTATTGATAAAGCTGGTGTTTATAGCTCCATCAAGGATTTTATATTATTTACATCTAGACTATATACACAATCAACGCCCACTAATCCATTCCAGGTAATTAGTGCTGTTTCCATTTTCAAAGTCACACAAGACTCTTCTTGCAGCCAAATACACATGAGACAGAGATGCTTTGAGAGGGTCACTTGGATCAAGATTTAAAATACAACCATTTACAATAAAGGCCTTCCAAGCCAGACTGTTCATTTTGACATAAATTGGATCCAAGCTGGCATCACTGAGGATGTATTTCTGGTATTCATCTACAAACACAAATTCTCGTGAGTGATGTCAGATAGGATCTGGGCATATAAGATGTCCATTGACCTGGTGAATTTCTGATCCTGAAAACTCTGGAAGAGTTTTCCCCCAAATCCCACCTTCAGATTCTGTAGCCGGGAGAAACAAACAGGAAACATTAGCAAACAAACAGGAAGAATTAGCAATTGTCTTTGACTTAGCACCTCAGTTCATTCCCCCAAGTCTGAAGTTCCCCTTTTTTTGGTGAGGTCTTCAGTTTCATACATTCATGTACTGATTTATTCATTTATTTGTCTTATTAGTTATTTACTGCTGTGTAACAAATTACGCCCCGAGACTTAGTAGCTTAAAACTACATGCATTTATGACCTCTTGATTTCTGAGGGTCAAGAGTCTGGCGTGGCTTAGCTGGGTCCTCTGCTTCAAGGTCTCCCCACAAGGCTGTAATCAAGGCGTCGGCCAGGGCTGGGAGTCTCCAGTCAGGAAGCATCCACTTCCAAGCTCGTGTGGTTGTGGGGAGGATTCAGTTCCTTGCAGGATGTTGGACTGGACCTCAGCTCCTCCTGAGGCCTCCCTCAGTTCCTTGCGACATGACCGTTTCCAACATGGCAGCTTGCTTCATCAAAGCATGTAAGCTGAGGAGGTAACTAGCAAGATGGAAGTTACACTCTTTTATATCTCACTTTTATAATGGAACTGAGATACCCTCAACATTGCCATATCCCATGGTCTAGAAGCAAGTTTCTCAAGGTAAGGAGAATACACAAGGCTGTGAGTACTAGCAGGTGGGGATATTTGGGGGCCATCTCGGAGGTTGCCAATCACATGTGTTAAGAATTTGTTGAGCCCCTCTTAGCTTCATGACCCTGTGCCAGGTGCCAGGGATATAGTGACGACCACCCTTCTCTCATCACAACTCACAACCTATCTGGGGGAAAGGGAACAGACATTCAATAGATTATTGCAATTGGTGATAAACACACTAAGTTAGAAATACAGGGAATAAAAGCTCCAATCCGGTCTAGGTTGAGGGAGGTAGGATGTCAGGCAGGGACATTGCAATGGAGACTTAAAGAAGGACTGGCCCAGGACAGAGAAGGGAGGAAGTTTACCAGGCAGAGGAAACAGCCTGTGCAAAGATCCTGAGGCAGGAAAGACTGTGTTGTATTTGAGGGAAGAGTGGCTGCAGTGTCGAGAGAACAGGAACAGCAAGAGAAGGAAGTGAGGCCTTGTCTGCTGTCTTAAGGATTCTGGCCCATGGCCAGTGACCTTCTCAAGGAGGCCCTTGAGAAGTGACCTGGAGACCCCTTTGGCCACTTTTCTCTTCCTGAGGTCTTCTCTCTACTGGCCTGCAGTCAGTCTTGAGGCTGTGACCATGCTCAGATGCACCTGAGTGCCTCATTCCTCTTTATCTTGTGATGATATCCTGCTGATATCATACCATATAGACCCAAAAGCTCTTCCTCCTCCCACCTATAGCATTTTTCTAGAGGTTTTCAAGCAAAACCAGATGTAGACCCCTAATATGTAAAACAGACAAAAGCAGAACCACTCAGATCACAGACAGTTACAGGAGGAGAAGGTGCCCTTGGGAACACCTTTCCCCACATTCCCACGAGGGTTCCCAAGACACCTCTCTGGGGCTCTAGGACTCTGACAATCCTAGTTGGAGAAACATGTCCCTCAGCCACAACTTTGCCAAATATTATTCCCAAGGACTCATTCTTTCAATAAACCTTTACTGAACCCTTACAGTGTATCAGGCATGAGGGAGGCACTGAGCATATGAAGGAAGGTGATTAAGACAGTCTCCTCCCTCCGTGAACTCACTAAGGAGGGATTCACGTGGGTGAATGACTCATCGCATTGCATTACATGTGATGTGCAATTACAGAGGGTAAGGCAGGGAACCACGGTGGCTCAAAGGGGACACACGCAGAAAAGACTTCAGGAGTAGATGAAGCTTGAGTGAAGAGGAGTTTGCAGGTGAACAAGAGGCCTGGCGATACCTGTCTCTGAGGATTTGCCCTTGAAATCACTCCCTTCCCCCTGTACCGCTCAGATCTCACCATCTAGATGGGGTACCCCCTCTCACTAGGCTAAAAGAAAAGCCCTAGGCTTGCAGTAGAAAGGCCTTGAGGGAGCTCCTATAACAACCATAGTGTAAGTTCATATTGGGTTTTAATTTCGCACGGCTCCTGGATTCAGATAGAAGTTGAGCAACTTTACATAGTTGAAGACCCCAAACTGTCTTTCCAAACTTCTCAGTAGAGGGACTGAGCAGGGAACACTGGGTATCCCACCTTAGAGCATTTCTTCCCAAACAAGGCCCTTTCAGAAGGGGCAGTGGACCTCCTGTCTGCTGTCAGAGTCTTAGACTGGGGTCACTCATCAGGTCGAGCATGTTCTGTTGGCTTCTGGGTTTCTCCCTGATGGGCCTTGACAGTCCAGAATTCTAGGGAGAGCTGCCTTCCATTTGCTAAGTAACTATGCAGAGATTTGACTAATAATTCCTAACAACAACTAAAAGCTCGTACCAGTCCTAAAACAGTAAATTCAGTAAATTTAAGGTCTTAAAATAGTAAAGGATGCAATATGCATTGCATATTGCATAGCCTCAGTATGCTGAGGCTATGTGATATCAGAACAACTGGTCATTCAAAGGCAAAGCCTTCAGGACCGGATGCTGGGCTGTGCAAGCCAGGCAGTCTGTTGTTTAATTGTTTTATCTCTGGTGACTCATACATCTTTAGCTTAGCCTCAGGCCAGGTTTGGGTAATAACAGCAAAAGAGTCCAGCTCAACTCTCTCCTCCTCCCAAGATCTTCCTTCCAACAGAAAAATAAGCTCTGTCTTTGTCCTACAAACTCAAACTACCTTTGGATTTTTCCACACATTGTAAGGTCCTAGCATATTCTCTTGGGCCACCTACACCTCTTATCTTGTTTTTATAATGTTGATTACAATTTTATACTGTTTTTCTTCTCAGGGGATGCCTTTGACTACCAGAGTAGATGGTAAGCTCCTTTCAGGCTCAGGGAATGCTTTCCCCATATTGGAAGTTATGGCTCTTTGCCATTTCCACTAGACTTAGCACAGTGTCAGGCAAGTAGGCACTCTATAAATATTTGTGTGTGAATGAATAACCATGGCCTGCCCTGTGTATTACGCAGCCAGTTTCCCTGACACGAGGGGACCCAGCCGGGGCATTTGTGAGAAAAGGAGGCAGTCTGGGAGGGCTGCAGGTGGTTCACAGCTGGCAGGCAATGCCCACAGACCCCTGGTCAAATACATGTGAAAATTAACATCTTTATGCCTCAAAAAAAAAAAAAGAAAGAAAGAAAGAAAGAAAAAGAAACGCCCCTAATTGAACCTATATCGAGGGTGATTGCCATTTACTTAATCCCAGTTTGGACTACACATCACCAGGCTTCACTTGCACCCTTTCCTTTAGTTATAAGTTAGCTATTTTTACCACATTTCACTTCTTTACCCTAGAAAGCATTTCCTGAAAACAGCCCACCGGAGGATTCTGCTAAGAGCAGTGAGTGGTTTTATTTCCTTTTCCTTCCAACTTTTGCCATTTACTAAGATGGCAGGCAGTTAGAGTTTCATCTCCTTGAACCTTGGTGAAAAATTGAAGAGCAGGTAACACAACCAGAGTATGACGATGTGCTTATTTAAAGACGGAATTTGCTTTTTAGTGCAAGCAAGGAGACGGCATGGTCTCCACCCTGGATAACGTGCTTCTGTTCTGAGGACAGCCTCTCCTGGCTTTATGATTGTGGGTGACTCACTCAACCGTCTGGCAACTTTCTTCCTGCCATTAAAGGTGAGAAGGAGAGTGAGGATATTACGAATGGCTTCTCAGGCCTAAGGATATTATGAGAATGTAGTGCTTTATGTCCATCCCTTCTAGAAAAAAGATCCATAAAAAGTGTGCACTTCTGGACTCACTTTTTCCATAAACTGGATCCTCTTCCCGTCTCCTCTGTTTCTAGCAAAGGGACCATTTTCTACTTGACACCTTTCCAGAGGCAATCAGTCAAGTCTTATCAAGTCTTCCTTTCCAAAGCCTGTGCATTTGTCCTTTTTTATACACCTCATTCATTTACTTAGTGACAATTACTAAGCATCAGTGAAATCCAAACCATTGTATTGGTTGCAGTGGATAAAAATAAGACTAAGAAGTGGACAGAAATAAGAAGAATTGGTTCTCGCCATTAAGAAGTTTACAAAGCTTCTGAAGCGTCACAGTTATCAAATATTTCTCAGGTATTTTCCTCACATGTGAGAAACTAAAGGTCCAATTTGAATCTCCTGCCTGAAATCTCATCTACTTTCTCTATCAAGCATTCCACTGGCCAAAATAAGATTCCTAAATAAACATTTTAATCATGTCATTTCATGGAGTTAAAACTTTCCCATAGTTCTTCACTGCTTACAGGATAAAGATCAAACTCTTAATTTAACTCAAGATCAAGAGCTTCTAAATTTGGAATTAACTTATTTTCTGATCTTTCTTCCCACAACTCCTCATTATAAATTTTCTGCTCAGACAAATTGGTCAGATTATTATGCTAAAATTCTATGTCCAGTCTATTTATTCATCTAGTCCAGAATGAATTGGATATCTTCTGTGTGGCAGTGCTATGATAAAGGATGGTGTACAGTTTCTGCACTCAAAGAGCTTATTCTTTAGACAAGGATACAGCCAAATGAATTGACCATGACAATGACAGAAGGAACACTGGATGGAATTAAGCACTGGATGTGACGGGAGCACAGAACCACAGCTAATCCAGCATTGCTGAAGTCAAGGAACATCACTCAGAGAAAATGACATCTAAAGTGAGCAGTTAGGCAAGAAGTTGAAGAAAGTGTGTACCAGACAGAAAACGCAGTGTGTTCAATGGCCTGGTGATGAGAACAGGTTGGGTTTGAGTAACTTAGAGAATGTGAATCAGAATGGAATATGAAACAAGTGTGTGGTGTGTGTGGTGTGTGTAGGGAAATTGCAAGAGAGGCTGAAGAGGGAAGCAAGCCCAGATCACTGGAGATCTCATCAATGAGGCTAACAGGTTTAGGCTGGATGGGTTTGAAGCAGCAGATTCATCTAGAGAATGCTGTACCCGAGTCCCACAAATCCGAAGTGGAGTGCTTGGGAGCGTTAAGTAAGGTCTTCCTTTCTAGGATTATTGTTCATGATCTTGTTAAGATGTTTGATCAATTTCCCTGCATTAGTCCTAAAAGTATGAGAAATCCAACTGAGTCAGTCTTTGAGAATCCAAGCTCTTATAGGGCCTTAAGAGAATAATATAGGAGATTTGCCTAAATGAATACAGAGACTAGTCTATCACCTGGTGGTATTTCCTATCAAACTCTTGCCATAAAGATAATAGCTATCGCTGGTTGAGTGCTCACTACAAACTCATACACTCACATGACATTGAGTGAGATACCTACTACTACATCCATTTTAGTGATGAGAAAAGTGACTCCGTTTAAGCAACTGGCTCGAGGTCTTAGGGTTGCTTGTAAATATTTGTTTATTATGAACAAAGAAAGCTGGAATGTGAACCCAGAACTAGAACAGGTAATTTTAAGGTCTGTTTAGTTGAAATTTACTCTGTATTAATCAAAGATGTTTTAGGATATTTCCTCTCTGTCACCCTTCCTCATATGTCCAGGTGTATAGGCTGCTCTATGCTTTGCCTAGATTGGTAGGTATATAACAGATACACATGGCGTTGGATGAAGAAACAAGTAAAGGAAGGATGTACAGGGAAGAGGGTGAGGGGTGTTTTGGGGTGATTTGTACTGATGAGATACGGGTGAGCGGAATTTAAACCATGCAAAATGAGGAGGACTAATGCTTCCCCCACTGACTTCAACTCAGGCCCACACCTTATAGTAATAACCAGTTGGTTGGAGGGAAATTGCTTCTCTCCTATGGCCCATTTGGGAGGCGTGATGAATGGCTCCTTACATAAGGCTCCCTTGTATGGAAGAACACAAGTACACAGAACGGAGTCCTCCAAACACAGAGGCCCATGTCCAGGTTTTAAAAACCACCAACCAACCTGTACCCAGAAACAGCCGTTCATTTAGATGTGCAGGAACTGAACAACTTCGGAAATGTTCCAAGTCAAACCGCCCAGGGTAAAAAGCAAACAGCAGCAGCTTGCTTGCAGAGGTTTCCAGGAATCACCCTGCCCAATAAACAACGGCCCAGTCTGCTTGTTAACCAATTCCAGTCTGAGAAGATAACTCTGGGCCTCAACACTGTTTAACTATTTAACAATGGAAAAAACAATGAAAATGATCCAAGACCTTGAAAATAGGTTAGCAACTCAATGAGAAGTCAATATTTCAGTTGATATCCCGCTACTTACTATCTGCCCTAGGAAGCAAGTGCACAGATGCTTACCACAACATTGCTTGTGATTGGAAAAAACCCAGAAAACAACCTAAATATCCATTAATGGGAGAAGACCCTTTAATCATGGGTCATGATTAATGACCCATGTGTAGTCATGTTGTGGAATATCGTACAAAGAGGAAAAGGAAGTACTAATGGGTACTAATAAGTACTCAGGCGGCTAAGTCTCCTTGTCAGTTGAGTGGAAAAAGTAAATTGCAGGATAATATGGACAGTTTGACAACCTTTAAGTATTAAAAAAGAGAAGGTAAAACTAACTTTGAGTAATGCTATATCTTTTCTGAGAGTAAATGTATTGGAAAAAGTTCTGGAAAGATACATAGCAAATGGATGAGTGATCACTTCTGGAGAGGAGAACAGGATAGGGGGTGAGGGCAAAGTGGGATCTTCAGTTTTATTTATAATTTTTTTTTGTTTTTTTTTTTGTGGTACGCGGGCCTCTCACTGTTGTGGCCTCTCCCGTTGTGGAGCACAGGCTCCGGAGTGCAGGCTCAGCTGCCATGGCGCACAGGCCCAACCGCTCCGCGGCACGCGGGATCCTCCCAGACCGGGGCACGAACCCGTGTCCCCCGCATCGGCAGGCGGACTCTCAACCACTGCGCCAACAGGGAAGCCCTATAATGTTTTTATAAGCAGATATATTCATGCATTTGTTGTATAATTATAAATTAGTATTAATTATAAAATATAAGTTCACTTGAAAGACAACAGGCTTTAGGGTTACTGAGGATCTCACTTAGCTATCTGCCAAATTCATGTAGGAAAAAGAAAACAAAAAATTCTTAAGGAAATTTAGACTTCTCAAGGAAGAATTTCCACTGGTGTTATTGAGACTAAGAAACCATGTTTTCCACTAGTTGGTGTTTTGAGACTACAAAACATAACCAAGTGAAACTGTTAAGACTTTCTTTCTGAAAACCTTTATTACTGGGACATACTTAATGAGTAAACTTATAAGTAAGTAAGAACCAACCCCCCATAGAATAAAGTGAAATTGAGTAAATTATCCAGAGCTATGCTTAGTTTTCCAATATACGATTAATTATTGATTGGAGGACACTAATGCAAAAAATTATGTTCATAATAGCAGCAGCAGAGCATAAAGCATCCTAGAATACACAGGCATGATATGACCAAAACTTTATTAAGAAATATGTAAATGGAGAGGTAGATTATGTTGCTGGGTGAAAAAAAAAAAACAAACTGTTGGAAAGGATGAACAAATCCTTCTCAAATTAACTTACAAGATTAAGCCAATCCCACCAAAAAATCCCAATGGAATTTTGTTTTGTTGTTGGAATTTGAGGACATGATTCTAAAATTCACTTGAAAGAACAGAATGATGAGAAAAATTAAGATTTTTCTTGTTCCACTACATATTAAAGTATAACACAGAATGTCAGTTTTTAAATGTTGTGGTATTGTTGTAAGAAAAGAAGAATTAATACAACAGAATAGAACTTCTGTCCTGAAACAGTTCTATCAATATATGTATGTGAGATAAATATCACAATCCAATGACAAAAGGAAAGATTATTCAACAGATGATATATATTTTTAATTGGCTATATGAAAAGAATGATAAAACCAAGCCTAATTCCAGAAATTTTGGCCTCAAAATTTCCATATAACCATAAGACATACAATTTTTATTTGAAAATGTAGATTAAGATATAATTGATATTTAGAGAGAAGGACATTCTAAACATAAACAAAAAAGAGGTCATAAGAGGAAAGATTATGTTTTGAGCATAGAAAAAAGTAAAACTCTTTTACGGGGCTTCTGAGTTACATGATTAAGGGGGAATGGTGACTGCTGGAGCTTGCCCAGCCCCACAGCCTTGCTTCTGCATATCAAACCACCACCATCCAAATGAAATGAAGGCAGAACTGAAAAGCACTTCTTCAACATACATGACAAAGAGATTCAGATGGAGTGATCTTTTTACAACATAGGAGACCACCTCCCTCTTTTCAATCCTTCCAAGAACTCCATCTCATTCCAAGCAGAGACCAAAGTCTTCCAGCGGCCTCAAGGCTGTGCCACCTCTGTCTTCACCTCCTCCCACTCTTTCCCTCTATTTCTCACTCCAACCATACTGACCATCTTGTACCCTGAACCCACCAAGCACAGTCCCACTCCCTGGCCTTTGCTCTTGCTGTTCCCTTTGTCTAAGCCTCTCTCCCTCATTTTTTTCAGACCCCTATGTCACTTTAAAAATGGTTACCCCTCCTTGGGGGCTTGCTTTATTTTCTTCCATGGCACCAGTCCTCACTGACGTTCCACATATTTACTTGTTCTTCTGTTTTCTGTCTACATGCCTCTTGAACATACCCTCTGTGAGGGCAGGTGTTGTGTCTACTTTGATCACGTCTCTATTTCCAGCATCTCGAACAGTATCTGCATATAGTACTCAGAATAAATATACTTATTAATTAGTACTTTTATTACAATCAACAGAGAACCATTTGAGCTACCTTAAGTTAAAATTGACTAAGGGTGGGAAGGCAGCTAGACCTCAGTTACTAGAACCAGCATGAGAACATTTTCAGAATCTGAGACTGCTCTCTTTCTCTCTCTTCTGCTTCATACTTATGTTTCCCTGCAGGTCTCCATCTCTGTTTCCCAGAGCACATTGTGGTCAAAGAGCCCCCAGAAGCACCCAAGTTTTACCATAACTTGTCCAGCTACTTGGGGAGAAGATGACCTGACTCTCTTGGTTCTATTCCAACTCCCTGGGGAAGGCTGTGATTAACTTGGTTGGATTGATGTCTATCCCAGGACCAACTGACTGTGGCCAGGTGACCAACTGACTGAGGTGGGTCAGAAGTTCACGTGAAATCATGGCTTCCCTGTTGCAACCGTATGGGCAGAGGAGAGGGCAATTACTAACGAGATGTGTTATGCAGACAAGCTAACAGGTGTCTGCTACAATATAAAATTAACTCTTTCAGATCAATTATTTAAAATGCCACCCCCTAACTAAAAAATGAAAATGATACAAACATAATTTGCAAAAAAGGAAATACCACTGTCCAATACATTTTAAAGAGGATTTGACCTCATTTATAGCCCAAATTTAGTCTAAATTAGTATACTGCTGGGCAAAATATTTGTCACAATATGACAAAAGGTTAATGTTTTGAATATATAAAGAGTTCAATAACATTGAAAAATGAAAGATATTAACACTGCCTGGAAAAGGCAGGGGATATGAAAAAAACTATTCTTAAAAGGGAGAAAGCCTGGAAAGATACCCACATTCATGGATTGGAAGACTTAATAGTGTTAATGTGTTAGTACTATCCAAAAGCGATATATACATTTAATGCAATTCTATTAAAATTTCAATGGTGTGTTTTACAGAAATAGAAAAATCCATCCTAAAATTCATAGGGAATCTCAAGGGACCCCAATAGCCAAAAAAATCTTGAAAAAAACAACAAAGTTGGAGGTCTTATATTTCATGAATTTAAAACTTATTACAAAGTTACAGTAATCAAAACAATATGGGAATGACATAAAGACAGATATGATGACCAATGTAATAGAACAGAGAGCCCAGAAATAAACCCTCACATATATGGTCAAGGAATTTTTCACAAGGATGCCAAGACTCTTCGAAGAGGAAAGGACTGTCCTTTCAACATGGCTTTGGGAAAATTGGGAATCCACAGGCAAAATAATAAAGTTGGATGCTTACTTTACCCCATATACAAAAATCAACCCAAATGGATAAAAAACCTAAGTGTAAGACCTAAAACTATAAAACTCCTAGAAGAAAACAGGGGAAAACCTTCATGACTTTAGATATAGCAATGATTTCTTGGATATGACACTGAAAGCATAGGCAATAAGAGCAAAAATAGACAAATGGGATTACATCAAACTTAAAAACTTCCGCACATCAAAGGAAACAATTCTCATAACGAAAAAGCAACATACAAAATGGGAGAAGATATTTGCAAATTATGTATCTGATAAGGAGTTGATACCCAGTATATATAAAGAACTTCTACAACTCGACAACAAAAAAACAAATAACCCAATTAAAAAATAGCCAAAGGACTTGAATATACATTTCTTCAAAGATATACAAACAACCAACAAGCATATGAAAAGATGTTCAGCATCACTAATCAAAGAAATGCAAATCAAAACCATACCTCACACCCATTAGGATGGACACTATCAAAAAACCAGAAAATAACAAGTGTTAGTGAGAATGTGGAGAAATTGGAACATTTGTGCACTGTTGGTGGGAATGCGAAATGGTGGAGCTACTATGGACAGTAGTATGGAGGTACCTCAAAAAATTAAAAATAGAATTACTTTATGATCCAGCAATCCCATTACTGATAATATATCCAAAAGAATTACTTGCACACCAATGTTCATTACAGTATTATTCACAATAGCCAAGAGATGGAAGCAACCAAAGTGTTCATCAACAGGTGAATGGATAAACAAAATGTGGTATATACACACAATAGAATATTATTCAGCCAAAATAAAAAGGAAATCCTGTCACATGATAAAACATGGGTGAACCTTGAGGACATTATGCTAAATGAAATAAGCCTGCCACAAAAAAGACAAATACTGTATTATTCTATTTATATGAGGTATCTAAAATAGTCAAACTCACGGAATCAGAAAGTAGAATGGTGGTTGCCAGGAGCTAGGGGGAGGGGGAAATGGGAAGTTATTGTTCAATGGGTTTAGAGTTTCAGTTTCACAAAATTAAAAATTATAGAGATTTGCTGTCCAATATGAATATATTTAACACTACTGAACTGTACACTTAAAAATGGTTAAGATGGTAAATTTTATATGTCTTTTATGAAAAACAAAAACAGAAAACAAAAACCCAGGTGGATTTGTACATGCATTCAAGTTTGAGTTGCATTCTTCTACATTCTAAAATCCCTGAAATTGTACCTAGAGTTTCAAAGCTTTGATACCCTTAAAAATTATTTTATAGATGTGGTCTGGAGAATATAACAAAACAATGTTTGAACAAAGCAATGAATAAGATGGAAAGAGACAATGAATTACAACGTTCAAAAGTAGCATCCACCAAGAAGATTTAATGTTGATCTGCAGATACAATACAAATAAGACTTTCACTAATTGGCCAGAGTGGGAAATTATAATTGTTAAAAAAAATGTATTGATAATCAAAGAAATTTGTGATTCCTCTTTCAGGCATAATGACTCACTTAGTAAGATCAAACAAACAAACAAACAAACATACTATTCCCATCAAGTTGTCAAATTTAAAACATAAATACAATGTAAAAAAACCATATTGAGAAATAATATACATACAGGAAAGGGCAAAATCTTGAATGTAATAGTCAATGAATTTTGACCCCTATGTGCAACACACACACACACACACACACACACACACACAGTGAAACCACACAAATCAAGATACAGACCACTTCCAAAACCGTGGCAGACTCTCTCATGCTCCCCTCCCACTCAATCCCTCTTGAGAATGTTTTGGAGCTGATACTCGGTACTTGTAATTATGTTGTGTGACACGCACTTCTGTACATCATTAATAGGAGTGTAATTAGTGGATGCTTTCTATAAGGCAATTTTATAATATTATCCAAAGTATTCATAATTCTTAAATTTCTTTACTAAGGAAGGAATTGAATTTCCTGGAGTCTATCCTAAGCAAATAATATGAGATTTAATAAAACATATACATATAAGGATGCTCATTACTGCAAAAATGCTTTCAATAAATTAGAAATTGCAAAGATATAAGTCAAAGAGTACAAATTTTCAGCTAAAGAAGAATAAGTTCTGAGGATCTAATGTACAGCATAGTGACTACAGTTATTCATACAGTACTGTATACTTAAGATTGTTGAGAGTGGATCTTAAACAAAACATTCTCCCTAAAAAAAAAATTTTAAAAGTTAACTATGTGAGGTGATGGATGTGTTAATTATTTTGATCTTGGTAATCATTTCAAGATGTAAATGTATATCAAAGCATCATGTTGTATAATTTAAATATATACAATTACATTTGTCAATTATTTCTCAATAAAGCCAGAGAAAAAATAAAGCACACACAAAAAACTAGAAATAGCCTAAGTAATCATCACAAGGGAATGGTTAGATATTAACATATATACTTGATGAAATAGTTTGCAATCATTAAAAATTAGGTTTTTAACAAATTTATTACATGAAAAAATACTCATAATCATTAGGTATTAATTAATAAGGATGAAATAAAATGGGAAATTCAACATGATACTAATTTTGAAAATAATAAAAAAAACTAGCTTGGTATTATCTCTAGCTGATAAACATATAGGAAATTTTTATTTTGTTCTTTTACTTCTTATATTTTCCAAATTTTTTATAATCACGATTATATACGTAGAGAATATATATAAAAAGATATATGTAGATATATAGATATATCTTATGATATCTATAATCAGAAAAAGTAAGTTAGGAAAGAAATATCATTGGTTCGGTTCCTTTGAGGATGAAGTAACTGCAATTCCCATATAATTTACACTGGAGACATAAATAACAAAAACAACAAAGTACAGATAGATCAAAGTCAAATGCAGACATCTATGAAGAATCCCATGACACACCTTGTGTTACAGACAATTGACAAAGGCTCATCATTTCAATGTTTTGTCAAAAGGAAAAGACTGTGAAAGCTACATAAAATTCTGTGCTATTCCTACAATGGAAAGAAAGGCGGAAATAAAAGAAAAATCCCAAGTCTCTATAATGACTCATTTTCATCTTCTTTCCAGAGTTCACAAGAGATGTCAAAACCAATCCAATCTGGAAGCTTCTGGATGGGACCCAAAGTCCTCCTGACACCCACAGAACACAGATGACACAGAAGAAACAAACATCTGACCTGCTCTTTAGTAGTTTGGAAGTTCTTTACCAAAGAGCAAAATTTAAGGCCTGTATTCCCTGGTGGATCTGTAAATAACTCTCTCTCTCTGCTTTATTTTTACTGAAAGTTGGAGGGAAAATAAACTTGCCAAGGTTTGTGCAACACAATCCATATAGATGGAGCAAGAACATATTAGAGTTTTGATTTGTATTTACTTTCACGTCACCTTTTAAAAATTTCTATTCCCCCTGTGTACAGGCTACATCAGCACAGTGGTACATGAATGTACTTTTAAAATAAATATACATACACATATGGGATGTTCACGCTCACATTTTTAATGGTAGGGGTATGTGCAAAAAAAAGTTGGATTGGGATTTTTAAAAATCAGAGCAGATTCAGTTTATCACTCTCAGTTCTTATACAGGTAGTGTGCTTTATTTTTTTTTTTAATTTTAAAGACTTTATTTTTTAAAGCAGGTTTAAGTTCACAGCAAAATTAAGAGAAAAGTACAGAGATTTCTCACATACCTCTGTTCCCACACATGCACAGCCTCCCCATTATCAGCATCCCCCACCAGAGTGGCACATTTGTTATAACTGATGAACCTCTACTGACGCATCATTATCACCCAAAGTCCATAGTTTACACTAGGGTTCATTCTTGGTGTTGCACATTCTATGAGTTTGGACAAATGTCTAACCATATGTATCCAACATTATAGTATCATACAGAGAATTTTCACTACCCTAAAAATCTTCTATGCTCTGCCTATTCATCCCTCCCTCCACCCTCCAACCCTGGCAACCACTTATCTTTTTACTGTCTCCATAGTTTTGCCTTTTCCAGAATGTCTTATAGTTGGAATCATACAGTATGTAGCCTTTGCAGATTTTCTTCTTTCACTTAGCAACATGCATTTAAGCTTTCTCCATGTTTTTTCATAGCTTGATAGTTTATTTCTTTTTAATGATGAATCATATTTCATTGCCTGTATGTACCACAGTTTACAAATCCATTCATCTACTGAAGGACATCTTGGTTGCTTCCAAGTTTTGGCAATTATGAATAAAGCTGCAAAAAACATCTGTGTGCAGAATTTTGTTGAACAGAAGTTTTCAACTCCTTTGGGTAAATACCAAGGA
The DNA here is from genome assembly GCF_964270905.1 of Leucopleurus acutus. Taxonomy (NCBI): domain Eukaryota; kingdom Metazoa; phylum Chordata; class Mammalia; order Artiodactyla; family Delphinidae; genus Leucopleurus; species Leucopleurus acutus. The sequence goes on from NC_139153.1 coordinate 80,141,182, forward strand.
GCATGATTGCTAGCTCATATGGTACAAGTATGTTTAGTTTTCTCAGAAACTGCCAATTGCCTTCCCAAGTGGCTGTATCATTTTACATTCCCACCAGCAGTGAATGAGAGTTCCTGATGCTCCACATCCTCACCAGCATTTGGTGGTGTCAGTGTTTTGAATCTGGCCATTCTGATAGATGTGAAGTGGTATCTCACTGTTATTTTAATTTGCACTTCCCTGATGACATATGATGTGGAATATCTTTTTTTTTTTTTTTTTTTTTGTGGTACGCGGGCCTCTCACTGTGGCGGCCTCTCCCGCTGCGGAGCACAGGCTCCGGATGCGCAGGCTCAGCGGCCATGGCTCACGGGCCCAGCCGCTCCGCGGCATGTGGGATCCTCCCGGACCAGGGCACGAACCCACGTCCCCTGCATCGGCAAGCAGACTCCCAACCACTGCGCCACCAGGGAAGCCCTGGAATATCTTTTTATTTGCTTACTTGCCATTTGTGTATGTCCTTTGGTGAGGTGTCTGTTAAGGTCTTTGGTCCATTTTTTTATTTAAAAAAATTTTTAAATAAATAAATTTATTTATTTTTATTTTTGGCTGTGTTAGGTCTTCGTTGCTGTGTGAGGGCTTTCTCTAGTTGCGGCAAGCAGGGGCTACTCTTCTTTGTGGTGTGCAGGCTTCTCATTGCGGTGGCTTCTCTTGTTGTGGCTCATGGGCTCTAGAGTGCAGGCTCAGTAGAGCTTAGTTGCTCTACTAAGGGCTTAGTTGCTCCACGGCATGTGGGATTTTCCTGGACCAGGGCTCGAACCCGTGTCCCCTGCATTGGCAGGCAGATTCTCAACCACTGTGCCACCAGGGAAGTCCCTCATGTTATTTATATTAATGCTAATTTTAAAAAAAAATCAACATATGGCATATTAAGATAAGTTTTATCTAAGCTTATTCTTCAGTTGTATTATTTCCTTGCCATTGTAATATACATGTAAAGAAATGAGCTGAAAAACAACTCACCTTGCATTGTAAATAAAGTTTAAAAATTAGACAAACGCTGTGGTTTTCTATGTTGTATTATAATTTTTAAAAATCCAAATGACTGATTTATCAGATGGATAAAATTGTATTAATGTCAAATCAAGAAGAAAAAGTCAGTAGTACTACTTTCTTATTTTTTTTCTGTAAAATATTTTCAGATATTTTTCAATATCTGGATAGATCATGAAAGAGCGGCATGGTTGTGAACATCACCCATCATTCATGTTGCAGTAGGAAAAAGATGAGAACCTTGGGCCTATATTTCAGTCCCATCTGAAGAGATCATCTCTACATCGGTATCCCAGAAATCCAGAGTGATCCTCAATCTCCAGGCAGTTCACGTGGACTGGACTTTCGGAAGTGCAGATGGTGTCAGGACCTGGAGGGACCCTGAGGCTGAGTGATGGGAAGGAGAGAGGTGTGGAGTCAGGAATAGATGACAGTCACAAGTAAGTCGATGTGTTGACTTGTTCCAGTTTCCCCAGAGATAGACTGACCATTTGTCAGGAAAGCATTTTAAGTCAACACCTCCAGCTATACACAGCTTAACTCAGCCACTGATGGGATCATAAGATGTAGGATTAAAGTGAGAGGTCACTTCATTCCCTTTAGATCTCATGGTGATTTTGTCAAGCCTAGAAGGCAGTGTGTGTCAGAAGGGTGACAATCAAGAGCCAAAAGGAAAAAACCAAAACTAAACCAAACAAACCAACCAACAACACAAAAACAAGCAACAAAGTCCTTCTAGTCTTTGTACTAGAGACGGTGAACAGATTGTTCCTCAGATCACTGAGAAATGGCCTTAAGTTTTAACAATCAGAATTTAGACATATCATAATTTTGGTACAGATGCGATAGAGAGCCCAGGGGATTAAAAATCTAGTGATAAATAGGGACGTGGGTAAGATTTTCAGAGGAGAGAGTTAGTTAACATTGGAATGGGTTATATTGATGAAGATTGTTCAAAGGACATTTGTTCTCAGCAGACATTAAAACAGGATAGAATCTCACCCCACTTGGCCAATACAAATTAATTCTCAGGCCTCTTAAGATTTTGCAACTCTATCATTCTCTATAGGGTGTAATAAAATTTTACTACCACATTTTTCCTATGGAATGTCATGAAACGGACATCTCTCAGAAGGGGATCATCCTGGTCAAAGTAAACCCCACTTCCTTATGCCTAACACAGCCACACATGGACATATAACCTAAGATTTGTGATTTGGGGGGATAATCTTCAGGACATTAAACAATGATCCTTAACACTGGCTGCATATTATAACTATCTGAAGAGCTTTAAAAAAATTGATGCTGCAAAACTTTCAGTACACTGAAAACTATAAAACATCATTGAAAGAAATTACAGAAGACGTAAATAAATGGAAACATTTCATGTTAATGGTTTCGATGGCTTAACACTGTTAAGATGGTAATACTCTTCAAATTTATATATAGAGTCAATGCAATTCCTATCAAAATCCAGTCTGGCTATTTTACAGCAAGTGGTAAGCTTATCCTAAAATTCATATGGAAATTCAGGGGACCCAAAATAGTCAAAACAATCTTGAAAAGGAAAAATAAAGTTGTAGGACTCACGCTTCTCAATTTCAAACTTACTACAAAGCTACAGAAATCAAGACTGTTGGGTACTGGCATAAGGTTAGACATATAAATCAATGGGATAGAATTGAGAGTCCAGAAATAAACCCACGTGTCTATGGTCGGCTGACAAGACTGCCAAGACATTCAGTGGGCAAAGAATAGTCTTTTCAACAAATGGTGATAGGACGTGTGATACTGTGATTCACACTAAGATATGTTTGGTCTTCATCCCCATTTCTGGCACAAAACTTGTGGATTGGTTATGATTTCAAATCCACTTGTTTATGACTCTAGTGAAGTCGTTTGATCTAAGGGTGACTTTGTTTATCTTGAGGAAGCTGTGCCAAGATGATGTCATTGACGTCTGCTGTGGATCAGCATGCAGTAGTTCAGCTATTGAGAGGTGTCGCTGAGGGGTCATGGATCAGAACATGTGGAAGAGTGGCTAACACGTGATGGACATTTACACTTTAAATACCGAGTATCTGAAGGTTTACCGAGAGGATTCAGTCTGTGCAAGGCTATTCTTTGCTGAACAAAATAGCTCTCCGAAGAGCTTAAGACACTGGCTCCTGCCATGGCCACTCCAGGTCAGCAGTGGTGTTAAACCATGCAGCAGACTCAGGAAAAGAAGGGACATCTGTTCCTGCCTTGGCGAGGCTACTCCTCAGAGGACTGGTGCAAGTCGTGTAAGGGTCCCCGGAGCAGCCCACCTTACTGGCCAACACTGGCACCTTCACTCCACTAGCATTGAGCTCTAGAAACAAAAGGGACTTTCTGTTTGCGCTGGCAGCTGGATATCTGCTCTTAGGTGACTAAGCTGACTCTACTGAGAACCAGCTTGTAGAAAGGTACACCTCAACTAAATTTGGACTTACTTCTCTCACCTCCCCTCTGCCTGGGGCAGTAGTGTAATTCATCTATCATTGGTTTGAAGTACGAAATCTCTTTATTGGCTTATTGAGACATTATCCTATATGCTATTGGCTTGTGAAATATTACTATTATAAATTATATTACTGCCTTGAACCTGTGTTAAATGAATTATTGGCAAAGACAATCTCAGTCTCTGAGAATAATTTGCTGGACAAAACAGAACTCCCAAAACACTGGGAATTTCCTAAGTGATGAGAGCCATAAAGGTTTTTTGTTATGTTAATGAGGAGACTTTTGGAAAGCACCTAAGGATGGTGGCTGTTGCCAGGAGAATCAACCCTGTGATTTGAATGCTGGAACTTTCAGTCCCACTCCCCTGAACTCCAGGGAGGTTGAATCGATTGTCCATAGCCAGTGATTTAATCCATCATGTCTAAGCAATGAAGCCTCCATAAAACCCCAAAAGGACAGGATTCAGAGAGTAGAGAAAAGATGGGGCCAAGATGGAGGAGTAGACAGACCATGAGCTCACCTGTTCTCACGAGCGCACCACAATCGCAACTATTTGCAGAACAACCATCAATGAAAATGACCAGAACCTACCAGAAAAGATCTTCTACAGCTAAAGACATAAAGAAGGAACCACAACGAGATGGGTAGGAGAGGCATACTCATGATATAATCAAGTCTTATACTCCCAGGTGGGTGACCCACAAACTGGAGAATAATTATATTACAGAGGCTGTCCCCCAGGAGTGAGAGTTCTGAGCCCCATGTCGGGTTCCCCAGCCTGAAGGTCCTGCACTTGGAAGATGAGCCCCCAGAGTATTTGGCTTTAAAGGCCAGTGGGGCTTAATTTTGGGAGTCCCAAAGGACTGGGGGAAACAGAGACTTCATTCTTAAAGGGCACACACAAAATTTCACACTCTCCAGGACCCAGGGCAAAAGCAGTAATGTGATAGGAGCCTGGGCCAGACCTACCTGCTGGTATTGGAGAGTCTTCGGAGAGGCAGTAGGCGGCTGTGGCTCACCCTGGGGACATGGACACTGGCCGCAGCCATCTTGGGAGCTTCTTTTACAGCATGGACACTGGTGCTGGCAGGCGCCACTGTGAAATACTCATTAGCACCAAGACCTGGCCCCACCCAACTGCATGCAGGCATCAGTGCTGGGATGCCTCAGGCCAAACAACTAACTGGGAGGGGACACAGCCCACCCCACATCAGCATGCAGGCTGCCAAAGGCTTCCTGAGCCCACAGCAACCACTAGATATGCCTCTAGACATGGCCCTACCCACCAGGAAGCCTGCCCTAGCCCCTGGACCAGCTTCGCCCACCAGGAGGTAGACACAAGCCACAAGAAAACCACAGTCCCACAGCCTGCTGACCCAGACTGCCCATAGCAGGCCAGACCCTGCCCTGCCACCAGCTGGGCCATGGCCTCGAGCTTTGGGACACCCTGGACTCCACACCCAACTGTGTCAGGAATCAGACCCCCACACCAGAGATCTGACACCAGCTCTGGGATCCCTGGGCCCTGCAGCCAGACTCCAGGACCTGGCTCTGCCTGCTAGTAGTCTGGCACTAATCCCAGGACCTGGTTTCACCCACCAGCGGGTGGGAAACTGTCCTGGAGTCTTCTAGACCCTGAATCCACCCACCAGTGAGCCAGCACTAGCCCCAGAGGTTCTGCAGTCAGCCACCTCATGACCTGGTCCTGCCACCCAGCAGCCAGCAGCCTCTGCACAAGGCAGGGCCTAGTAACCAACCAGACTAGGGGCCAAGCAAGCCTACCAGACCACCCACAAAGTCAGCCTGCCACAACAGACGGACCCACGCAGCCCTCCTAGGGGGAACGCTGAGAGCATATATCTTGGGGAACGAGAGAGGAGTGCACTGCTAGGACACATAGGATGTCTCCTACAGAGGGCCACTTCTCCAAGGTTGGGAAACGTAACTAACCTACCAGATACATAAAAATGCAAACAGCAGCTTAGGCAAAACGAGGTGGCAGAGGAACATGTTCTAGACAAAGGAACAAGATAAAGCCTCAGAAGAACTAAGTGAAGTGGAGATAGGCAATCTACCAGAGAAACTGTTCGGGGTAATGATCATAAAGATGATCAAAGAACTTGGGAGGAGAATGGATGCATAAGCAAGAATTTAGAAGTTTTTAACAAAGAGTTAGAAAATATAAGAAAAGCCAGAGATGAAGAATACAATAACTGAAATGAAAAAACACACTAGAAGGATGGATAAAGAAGATGTGGCACATATATACAATGGAATATTACTCAGCCATAAAAAGAAACGAAATTGAGCTATTTGTAATGAGGTGGATAGACCTAGAGTCTGTCATACAGAGTGAAGTAAGTCAGAAAGAAAAAGACAAATACCGTATGCTAACACATATATATGGAATTTAAGAAAAAAAAAATGTCATGAAGAACCTAGGGGTAAGGCAGGAATAAAGACACAGACCTCCTAGAGAACGGACTTGAGGTTATGGGGAGGGGGAAGGGTGAGCTGTGACAGGGCGAGAGAGAGTCATGGACATATACACACTAACAAACGTAGTAAGGTAGATAGCTAGTGGGAAGCAGCCGCATGGCACAGGGATATTGGCTCGGTGCTTTGTGACAGCCTGGAGGGGTGGGATAGGGAGGGTGGGAGGGAGGGAGATGCAAGAGGGAAGAGATATGGGAACATATGTATATGTATAACTGATTCACTTTGTTATAAAGCAGAAACTAACACACCATTGTAAAGCAATTATACCCCAATAAAGATGTTAAAAAAAAAAAAGAATAACTTAAAAAATTAAAAAAAAAACATACTAGAAGGAATCAGTAGTAGACTAAATGACACAGAGGAACAGATAAGTGAGTTGGAAGACAGAGTAGTGGAAATCACTGCCACTGAACAGAAAAAAGAAAAGAGAATGAAAAGAAATGAGGACAGTTTAAGAGACCTCTGGGACAACATCAAGGGCAGTAATATTTGCATTATAGGGGTCCCAGAAGGAGAAGAGAGAGAGGAAGGGACTGAGAACATATCTGAAGACATAATAGCTGAAAACTCCCCTAATCTGGGAAAGGAAACAGTCACCCAAGTCCAGGAAGCACAGAGAGTCCCATACAGGATTAACCCAAAGAGGAATACACCACAACACACTGTAATCAAAATGACAAAAATTAAAGATAAAGAGAGACTATCAAAAGCAGCAAGGGAAAAGCAACAAATAACATACAAGAGAACTCCCATAAGACTATCAGCTGATTTTTCAGCAGAAACTCTGCAGGCCAGAAGGGAATGGCACGATATATTTAAAGTGATGAAAGGGAAAAACCCACAATCAAGAATCTCTACTCAGCAAGGCTCTTGTTCAGATTTGATGGAGAGATCAAAAGCCTTACAGACAAGCAAAAACTAAAAGAATTCACTAAACCAGCTTTACAACAAATGTTAAGAAACTTCTCTAGGCAAAAAAGAAGGCCACAACTAAATACAAGAAAATTATGAAATGGAAGAGCTCACTGGTAAAGGCAAACATGCAGACGGGGTAGGAAATAATCCATGCACAAAGCTAGTAGGAAGGTTAAAGGACAAAAGTAGTAAAATCATCTATATCCACAATAAGCAGGTAAGGGATAAAACAATTAGATGAAAAATATGATTATCAAACAATAATTGTGAGGGGAGGAGAGTACAAATCAAATGCAGGGTTTTAAAAACGCATTTGAAATTAAAACAATCACCTATATATATATATATAGATAGATAGATAGATAGATAGATAGATTACTCTATAAAAACTTCATGGTAACCACAAACCAAAAATCTATTAATAGATATACACAAAAAAGAAATCCAAACATAACACTATAGTCATCAAATTACAAGAGAAGAGAACAAATGAAGAAGAAAGGAAAAAATACAGGTCTACAAAAACAACCCCCAAACAATTAACAAAATGGCAGTAAGAACATAGATAACAATAATCACCTAAATGTAAGTGAACTAAATGCTCCAATCGAAAGACACAGAGTGGCTGAATGGATACAAAAACAAGACCCGTATATATGCTGCCTACAGGGTACTCACTTCAGATCTAAAGACACACAGACTGAAAGTAAGGGGATGGAAAAAGGTATTCCATGCAAATGGAAATCAAAAGAAAGCCAGAGTAGCAATACTTATACCAGACAAAATGGAATTAAAAATAAAGACTGTTACAAGAGACCAAGAAGGACACTACATGATGATCAAGGGATCAATCCAGAGAGCAGGGAGGGTGGCACGCCTGGAGGGCACAGAATTTCCATGCCCTTTTCCACTTGTATCCTGCCCTGGGCATCTCTTCCACCTGGCTATTCCTGAATTATATCTGTTGACTGAAAAAAGAGTGCGCAACTCAAGAGCTGTGAGTTCAGTTTTATTTGGGGCAAAATGAGGACTATAGCCGTGGAGACAGCCTTTCAGATGCCTCTGAGGAACTGCTCCAAAGAGGTAGGGATGGAGGTCAGTATATTCATGATTTGGTGAAGGGGGTACATGCCATCAAGCACAGATCTCGGTGGAAGGCTGCTGCTAGTAACAAGGAGCAGATGTCTCTGTTAGTGATCTTAGTGCTTTTCTTGATATGAGAAGATGCAAAAATTGGGTTCATAAAACTTTCTTCTGAAAATATCTAACTATCTAAAGGCCCGTTCTGCCAGTTTTTCCAGAGCAAAGAGTGCCTCATTTCTGATCTCCATCCTGAACTCCTTTCAGGGTGTGTTAAAGGTCAGTGACTACAGTGGCTAGTGATTTAATTTTTGTAGAACCAGATGGAGAGGACTTTTTTTTCATTATCATATTCTTTTATAATAAACCAGTAACCTAGTAAGCAAATGTCCTCCTGAGTTCTGTGACCTTCTCCAGCAATTACTAGAACTCAAGCAGGCGTTGTGGGAATCTCTGATGTATAGCCAGAGCCCAGGTGATAATCCGGACATGCTATTAGCATCTGAAATTAGGGAGGGGGCAGTCTTAGGGGACTGAGCCCTTAACTTGTGGGTCTGATATTGAGTTGAATTGTAGGACACCCAGTTGGTGTCAGAGAATTGCTTGGTGACATAGGGGGAAAACTCACACGCTGGAATTAGGTGCAGAATTGTAGTTGGTGATCGAAAGTAAGACCAGAATCAGAATTTTAAGATGATTGGACATCCACACACAGAAGAATGAAGTTGGACTCCTACCTCATTCCATATACAAAAATTAACCCCAGGACTTCCCTGGTGGCCCAGTGGTTAAGAATCCACCTGCCAGTGCAGGGGACATGGGTTCAAGCCCTGGTCTGGGAAGATCCCCCATGCTGCAGAGCAACTAAGCCCCTGCACCACAACTACTGAGCCTGCGCTCTAGAGCCCACGAGCCACAACTACCGAAGCCCGCGCCTAGAGCCCATGCTCTGCAACAAGAGAAGCCATCGCAATGAGAAGCCCGCGCACCACAATGAAGAGTAGCCTCCGCTTGCCGCAACTAGAGAAAGCCCGTGCGCAGCAACAAAGACCCAACGCAGCCAAAAATAAATAAATTAAATAAATATATAAAAAATTAACCCGCAATACGTCAGAGACATAAATGTAAGAGGTAAAACTATAAAAGAAAACATAGGTGTAAATCTTCATGATTTTGAACTGGGTAATGGTTTCTTAGATTTGATACCAAAAGCACAACCAATAAGGAAAAACCAGATAAATTGGACTTCATCAAAATTAAAACTTTTGGGACTTCCCTGGCGGTCCAGTGGTTAAGACCCTGTGCTTCCAATGTAGGAGGCACGGTTTGATTCTTGGTCAGGGAATTAAGATCTCACATGCCGTGCAGCGCGACCAGAAAATAAATAAATAAAAATAAAAACTTTTGTGCCTCAAAGAGCACTATAAAATGAAAAGCCAACCCACCAAAAACTGGGAGAAAATATTTGTATATCATATATCTGCAAATCATATATTAGATATTATATATCAATAAATCTATACTCTGGTATCAAGAATATATAAAGACTCTTAAACTCAACAATAAAAAGACATATAACTCAATAGAAAAGTGAATGAGAAATCTGGATAGACATTTCTCAGAAGAAGATATACAAATGCACAATAAACACATGAAAAGAAGTTTGACATTATTAGTCACAAGGGAAATGCAAATCAAAACCACAATGAGATACTACTTCTTCATACCCACTAGGAAACTATAATTGAAAACACAGATAATATCAAGTGTTACTGAGGAGAAAGTGGGGAAACTATTACCCTCATACACTGCTAGTGGGAATGTAAAATAATGCAGCCACTTTAGAAAACAGTTTGGCAGTTCTTCAAAAAGCTAAACATAGTGTAACTATCTGACCCAGTAATTTGACTCCTAAATGTATACCCAAGAGAACTGAAAACATATATCCACACAAAAACTTGTACATGAATGCTCATAGCAGCAGTATTCATAATAGCCAAAATGGAAACGATCCAAATGTCCATCAACTGATGAATGGATAAACAAAAGGTGGTATATCTATACAATAGAATATTACTCTGTCATAAAAAGGAATGATGTAGGGATTCATGCTACAGTTAAGTATGACCTGGAAAATATGATGCTAGGTGAAAAAAGTCAGTCATCAAAGGCCACATACTGTATGATTCCATTTTTATGAAACGTCCAGAATAGGCAAATCCACAGAGACAGAAAGTAAATTAGTGGTTGCCAGGATTTAGAAGGAGGAAGGAATGGGGAGTCAATAGGTACAAGTTTCTTCTGGGGGAGATGAAAATGTCCTGGAATTAGGGAGTAGTGATTGTTGCACAACTCTGTGAAGACATTAAGAACCACTCAGTTGCATACTTTGAGAGTGTGAATTTTATGGTATGTAAATTATATCTCAAAAAATTCTATGAAAAAATACTGATGACTAGTCTCTAGTCAGATCAATCAAATCCAAATATCTGGGCATGAGACCAGGGCATTTAAATTTTTAAAGGCACCCTGGTGATTCTGAAGCACCAGCGGTTTGTAATCCACTGCATTAAATAAACCATCAGTCTTTTTTTTTTATTGTGAATTTGTTGGCAGAGATTAACAAGACTCTTTGAACTTCCATGGCTCTAGTGGTAATTTTGATGGGGACAGATGGTAGGAAAAGGTCTAGAGTAATCGTAGCTAAAATTTACCAGTGTCAGAATTCACCAGTGCTATCAACAAAGGGATATATTGTTTCAATTCATTATAATGTGTTTTTTAAAAAACAGTTTTCCCCAGTGCTAATCAGTTGGCTGTTCTTACATGTTCTCCCGGTTGCAATATCATAGAAGATTTTTCAAAGGATGTAACATTACCCTTAATTACAGTGTCACTATAACAATATGTACAATCTGTAATGTCAGGGTTTTATTTTTTTAATCTACTCCTGCTTCTAAGTTCCCACTGGAATAGCTATGGTGACCCCTAGTTCTGAGGATTTTCCTTTGGACCCAAAAGTGGGATGCAGACTTCAGACCCTGGGGCTGTCCAAAGGGTGGGGTGCTTTAAGCAAGCACAGGCTAAACTATTTCACCTATCCTAACTGAAGGCAAGAACCACAATTGCCAAGTAGTTTTTAATTGTACTTTATCATTTGTTTAATATTGCCACTTAATTCCAAAAAGGAAGATGAAGTAATTTGATTGTCTAAGAAGGTAGATTTAGGCCCAAAATAGGCCTCATAAGCAAAGTATTCATTTTCCAGCATGGTTCCTTATGCAGAGAGATATGAGCCTAAAAAATCCACTTAACCTAAATATTATGTATCATTTTGTAAAATGTTTTCTACATGGTCTAATCCCGTGATGAGAAGCAGCAGGAACAAAGCCACACAGAAGATGTAATGGCAAAGTTCTCTACTGGGAAACACCTTGTTTCTGCTAAGATACCAGAATTATACACACTTTTTTATTAGAAAAGTTTAGCACATTTAAGCAATAACCTGTCTGAAACATGTAAGTCTCTAAATAATGGCTTTCAAACTTTTAATCTTCTATTAATAAGCATAATAGATGGAATGCAAAACACTCTCCTGAAGCATATCAGAGTTATACAAAATAATTGTACCTATAACTTTGCTACTTTGCACTCCTTACAAGAAAGCGTATCAATATTGAAGTAAGTAAAAGCAATGTTATTAATATTGAATCTAGACTTCTGTTCATTGTACTAGTCTTTGCTAATATTGAATTATACTAATTCATTACAATTACATTACAATATACATTACATTACAATTACATTACAATATACATTAATATTTAATTTGGGGATAGATTCAATAGAAATGCAATTACGACAATCTATTGCGGGAGGTTCAGTACTGGGGCGATATACTGAATCTACTGAATTTAGAATTTCCCTAATAATAACATCAATTTAGACAAGCTTCTTACTAGATACCTCTGACCTAGCCATGATGGAGAAACTGGTACCACACAGCCCTCTTACTATAAACAACCACAAAACTAGGTACAGTATATAAAATAGACACTGGACAATAGTCTGGGAGGACTGTAATTCCTGAAAGAAGGGAAACAAACAACGTAAGTTACATATACACACAAAAAACTTGACTGATGAATTATCTCAAACATCTAAAGAGAAAATAATACTAATCCTACACAATCCTTTTTAGAAAATAGAGGAGGGGGGAACACTTACAAACTTGTTTTATGAGATCAGAGTTACTCTTATATCAAAACCAAAAAAAGACATTACAAAAAAAACCCCCAAAACTGCTGACCAATATTATCAAGAACATAGATTAAAAAGTCCTTAACAAAATTTTAGCAAATTGAGCCCAGTAACATGGAAAAAGAATAATTATCATGATCAAATGGGGTTTATTCTGGGAATGCAACACTAGTTTAACATTTGAATACAAATTGATGCAATAACAGAATAAAGAAGAAAAATCATGTGATCATCTCCATGGACGCAGGAAAAGTATTTGACAAAATATAACACTCATTCATGATAAAACCTCTCAGCAAACACAGAATAATAGGAAACTTTCTTAACCCAATAGAGGACATCTACAACTAGCAACATACTAGTGAAAGATTAAAACTTTTTCCCCTAAGATTAAGATCAGGACAAGTATTCTACTCTCACCACTCCTAGTAGAGGTCTTCAACAGTGTAATAAGACAAGAAAAAAAAGGCATAAAAGTATAAAGGAAGCAGTAAAACTATCTTTGCAGATGACATCATCCTATACATAGAAAACCTTAAACAACTCAACAAAAGCTACTAGAACTATTAAGTGAATTTAGGAAAGTTTCAGAATACAAGATCAATATACAAAACTCGGTTGTATTTCTATATATTAGCTAATAAACATTTGAAAAATTAAGCTTAAAATAATGCCATTTAGAATAACATAAAAACCCCAAAGTCAGATATGTACTTAATAAAACATATGTAAGATATATACCATGAAAACTACAAAATATTGCTAAGAGGATCAAAGAAGACAAAAACAAATGGAGAGAAATATTTACTGTCTCTTGTTAAGCTGTCAATTCCCCAAAAGTGACCTAAAGATTTGACACAACTGTAATCAGAATCCCAGAAGACTTTTTTTTGTAGAAATTAACAAATAGACTATAAAATTTTTATGGAAATTTTAAGGGTCTGAAAGAGATGAAGCAATTCTGAAAAAAAAAAGTTGGAGGATATACACTATTTCAAGATTGCTAAAATCCTATGGTAATCAGGACAGTGTGGTATTAGCATAAAGGCAGACAAACAGATCACTGGATCAGAACATTGTATAAGAGTAGAACCATGTATTAATTTTTGACCAAGGTACTAAAGAAGCTCAATAAGGGAAAAAACTACTTCTATCAAATGGTGCTGAAACAACTGGCTATCTAGGGAAAAAAAAAATCAATTGCAACTCATACCTCACACCAAACACAAAAAATAGTTTGAGATGGATCATAGCTTTTAATATAAAAGCAGAAACCATAAAGCTTCTAGAAAAAAAACACAGAGGGTTATCTTTGCAAATATTTCTTTGTCAGGACCCGCAAAGCACTAATCATAAAAGAAACAAATTGAGAAAATTGACTTAATCGAAATTTAAAACTTCTGTTCATCAAAAGACCCTGTTAAGACACTGACGAGAGTTCCTTGGTGGCCTAGTGGTTAGGATTCTGGGCTTCCACTGCCATGGCCCGGGTTCAGTCCCTGGTCAGGGAACTGAAATCCCACAAGCCGTGCAGCGAGGCCAAAAAAAAAAAAAAAAAAAAAAAAAAATGGGCATTGGATAAGCAAACTATATGTGGGAGAAAATATTCACAACATACATATCTGACAAAGGACTTGTATCCAGAATATATGAACAACTCTTATGACTCAATAATTAAAAGATGAACAAACCAATTTTTTAAAAGTAGTCAAGAAGATTTCTACTTTCAGAAAGATGGAGTAGACATACTTTTCCCATACTCCTCCTGCTAAGTACAGCTAAAAACTCTGGACATTCTATATAAAGCAAAGATAAGAATACTCCGAAAGGTGGGGAAAAGGCAGACCTCAGGAATTGAGGAACAAGGTGGTAAGTTCCCTGGGTTTTCTTTTTGCCTCATATATCCCAGACTGGGTGCTGGAGAAGCCAGCAATCTGGAAATGCCAATGGCTGCGCACATGCACACACACAGATACACACACACACACACACACACACACACACACGTGCTCTAGAAAAGCCTGCTGGCTCTAGCCAAAGGACCAAAAGGGACAGCCTTGGGTCTGGTTCCAGCTGTTCAATCTTTTTTTGTATGCTGTGAGGAATAAATGACCCTTCTAGCCTAAACTTTAATGGGGTTTAACGAAGAGCCCTAATTCAACTTAAAACTATTTTTTTTCCTGAGATCAAAACTCTACTTTCTTATCTCAAGTTAATTCTGCTCCTTTCTTTAACTGTGTCAGTCATGCTTACCCCACTTTCTTCAGTGCTTAGCCTGTATCCTATATTGCATCTCCTCAACATCAATTTTATTGAGCCATAATTTGCTTCAGTATGCACCATTTTAAATGCATAATCTGATAAGTTGTGATGCATGCATCTACCAAAGAAATTATAACTGCAATCAATATATAGAACATTTTCATCACCCTCAAAAGTTTCATCTTCCTTCTTGGCAGTCCATCTCTCAGCCCCAAGTGTTTTTTGGTCACTAAATTTGCATTTTCACTATAGTTTGTATTTATACTTTTGGGTCTGGCTTTTTTCACTCAGCATATGGTTTTGCATGTGTGTCGTATTTACCTGTAGTTTGTTCCTTTTTATTGTTGAGTAGTATTCTACTGTACAGATATACACCACATTTTGTTTATCCACTCACCAGCTGAAAGACATTTGGGTTGTATCCTATTTGGGCCATTAGTGTGAATAAAACTGCAATGATCATTCATGGAAAAAGAAATGACATAGAAGTGTATTTATTGATAGGGAAAAATGTTCATGACCAATTGCTAAATGAAAAAAATAGGTTACAGAACAGTTTATATAATACGGACCCAATTTTGTAAAGAATATATTTGTGTAAATAAATAAATGTATAGAAAAATGCCTCAAATGTTAACGATGGTTATCTCTGGGTGTTGAGATTACATGATTTTTAAGTTAAAAAACCAATAAAGTGGGCAAAAGACTGTAACAGACACTTCACAAAGGAGGATCGGCCAATTAGCACATGAAAACCGATGCTTAGTCATCAAGGAAATGCAAATTACAGTCACCAGGTGATGCCACGACTGACAGCACCAAGTGTGGGCCAAGATGTAGAGCAACAGAACCTCATATGTTACTGGCGGGAAAGTAAAACTGTACAACCACTTTGAAAACTGGTCTGGCCGTTTCTCGTAAAGTTAAACATGCACCTACCCTATGACCCAGAAAATACACCTCTAGGTATTTACCCAGGAGAAATGAAAACACTGGATACAGAAAAGACTTGTGCATGAACATTCATAGCAGTTTTATTCCTAACACAGAATGTTCCAGTAAGAAAATTAGATTTCAAAAAATTTTACCTTTCTCTCTTTTCTTTTCCTAGCCCTGGCTTCAAAACTAGAATAGCACAAACTAGAAACAACTCAAATGTCCATTGGTAGGAGCATGAATAAACAAAACGCGTCCTTCCATACAAACAAATACTATTCAGCAATAAAAAAAAAAATAACAAAAGAAAATCATTTCTGATACACACAACATATGGATGGGCCTCAATATCGTTATGCTGAGTGAAAGAAGCCAGGTACAAAAAGATACATACTGATTCCATTTATATGAAGTTCTGAAATAGGCAAAACCAACCTGTGGCAAAAGAAATCAGGGGAGTGGTTGCCTGTGGAGTGTGGTGGGCTGGGAGCGGTTGACAGGGATGGGGCCTGAGGGGTATCTGGGGGGTTATGGCAGTATTCTGTATCGTGACAGGTATGGGTTACACAGACAGATATGACTGCTGAAACTCAGAACTGTACACTTAAGACCTGTCATTTCCGGCTTCGCTGGTGGCGCAGTGGTTAAGAATCCACCTGCCAATGCAGGAGACACGGGTTCCAGCCCTGGTCCGGGAAGATCCCACATGCCGTGGAGCAACTAAGCCCATGTGCCACAACTACTGAGCCTGAGCTCTAGAGCCCGTAAGCCACAACTACTGAGCCTGTGCGCCACAGCCACTGAAGCCCGCGCGCCTAGAGCCCGTGCTCCGCAACAAGAGAAGCCACCGCAATGAGAAGCCCGCGCACCGCAACGAAGAGTAGCCCTCGCTCACCGCAACTAGAGAAAGCCCGCGTGCAACAATGAAGACCAGATGCAGCCAAAAATAAGTAAATAAAATAAATAAATTTATAAAAAACAAAAAGAGCGGTCCTTTTTACTGTACATGAGTTATACTTCAATAAAAATGGGGAAAATTAAAAACAAAATAAATCTTTTTGTTAATGTAAACTTCAAACATACAAAACAGTAGAAAGTATACTTTTATGAGTACTCCATTATAATTGAGTAATGATTTGCTAACTTCTGTTACTGGCAATAAATTGCTTAGACACACACCACAACTAATTCCCCACTTGCTCATGAGCCAGGAATGACTGTGTGTTGACTTTCTAATAAAAGGCTTTTTCCTCCCTTGTCAGGTCTCACGGTTTGAGAAATTTTTAGAATTTTAGAAAGGTAGAATTTTCTAGCCTTCTCAGGGATTTCAATGGAATGTCAGAATTTGACCCATTGACACCTATTGAAAAAATGTGGTCATTTTCAAACACCAGAGAGGTTTCATTTTTTAGGTTTTTTTTTTTAAACTGGTCAAGATTGCCTTTAGGAGGAAACAACCAGGATTGATTGATTGATTTTAAAATAAGGTCAATATTTTTTCTATTTCACCAACTGAAGAACTACAATGGTAACTTATGCCGCACTTCTCTCCATTCATATTTTAGAAGATGAATTAATGAAAGGAATGAGGTAGACTGGGGTTAGAATGCTGTTTTTACCAATTAACAATATTTGTTATGTGATCTTGAATAAATTTCTTCATCTTTCTGACTCTCAGTCTCCTCATCAATAGGCCTAAGAATATGTACCTCAAAGTGTCATAATGAAGATTAAATATCATCTGAGAAAATGCCTGGACATCTGCCAGGAGCTCAGTAAATATTACTGCCTTCCCTTAACTCCTTAGCAGAGGACAACAGTGAAGAATGTTCCTTCCTCCATATTTCAGAGGTAGGTACACTCTAAAATCTGGACCTTCTTTGGGGAATTTATACAAGCCCAGTTTGAACTGTTTTACAGGTGAGGTGGCTATAGGTGGATCGAGGCAGGTGGGGGTGGGAGGGCTGTGCGATCCTCGCCTTTTATCTCCCTAGAACATCATAAACATTTTACAATAACTAATGATGAAAATATTGTCTGCAGTTTCTATTCCTCTCGATGAAAGTGTACTTGGAAAGCCATTTCTTGTTGTTGTTCTCCCTAGAAAGCATTGATCTGGGACCCAGCTGGTGTGTGGGAGGCCAGCTTTCCCATGAACTGGTGGTGGGGACACGTCAGCACAGGCTGCAGAGATGAGTCTCAGACCCTGAACGATGCTCCCCAGTGTGTGTCAGGGAGGGCAGGCGTGTAGAGGTCTCTCTACCCTTCCTTCCTTTTTGTTTAAAGACAAGATCCATTTCTGCCTTTGTCACCCCCTGCAGAACCACCAGATCTCTGAAGCCGAACCAGATCTCTGTAATAAATTACCTGAGAAAAGGGAAAAGGACAAAGTAACGTGTTTAGAAATCTGACTTTCTTCCTGGTGCATTCAGGGTTACCTGTTCCAAAAGGGCAGGGTTGCACTAAGGTGTGTGCTGGGGAGTTTGCAGGCTAACGTTCGTAGAAAAAGTTCAGTTGGTTCATTTAAGTCGTCATTTATAAATTTTTCATATTAAGGGTGAAATGTTTCCAAACCTGGGAAAATAGTGTTACAAAACAGCACTGGACATTTGTACTGCATGTACAAATAAGCCTATAGTTGACTAAACCTTAACAACAATTCTGCGAGGTTGGTAATGTATCACTCATTTTCTAAACAAGGAAACACAGGCTCAAAGAAGTTGTGTGTTTGCTTGGTGTCATACACGTGGTAAGGAAGAAAACGAGGCCTAGAGCCCTGGCCTCCTGGCTCCAAATCTTTTCCCACTAGATGGTCCATGAATGCTAGATGACAGTTTGAATTCTTTTGAGAGTAGTTATTATTGACTGGCCAGCAGAAAATTAGCCCAGACTAGACTATGAATCTGGGGATCCAGAGAGTGAGGGGAAAGTTGGAGACATAGGCAGCAGATGTGAGATGCTGCACACAAACACCACAGCAAGGGCTTCAGCGCTAGCTGAGAGGAGCTTCTGATGGACTCTCTTGAATTGGATCCCCTTTCATATATTTATTTCCCTTCTGAGATTACACCTCTTTTCTGGGCTGAGAACAACCAATGCAGAGTGAAGAACAAAGAAAACAGAAACACATATCATTTCCAGAGAGTGTCAAAAGTATCATCAAAATGAGGGAGAAATTCATAAATGTACATATAATTTTTTTCGATTAAAAACAGTGTCCCACCAAGTAAAAGCTTGTTTGATTTTTTTTTTTTTTGGTCAGCCCAATGTATTTTTGTTAGCAATGTTGACCACTGAAATTATTTTCTTAGCACAGAATTTTCCAGTAAACCTCCCACATCAGTGTAAACTTCCTGTTCCTCTTCTTAGGCCCCTCATTACAGGCAGCAGGAGAGCTGATATTCAGCAGAAAATTAACTTGGCAGGGTGTGTGCTTAAAGGCATCAAGTTCTAAGGAAAGGAAGTTTTTGTTTTGTTTTGTTTTGCTTTGTTTTACAAAGCATTGCTTTTTACTTGTGGTGGGCCTTTTGAAGTTATGGATTTTATTTTCTGAAGATAGAGGCTTTTGGTTTAGCACAATTCTCAGTACCTGGAAAATATTCAGTGTGAGTTGTTGAACTGAGTGTTTAACATGTACTTCCCCTTGACCAAAGAGAAACTTTTAGGGATCTTTTTTTTTTTTTTTTTTTTGCAGTACGCAGGCCTCTCACCGGGACGGCTCATGGGCCCAGCCGCTTCGCGGCATGCGGGATCCTCCCCGACCTGGGCACGAACCAATGTCCCCTGCATCGGCAGGCGGACTCTCAACCACTGCGCCACCAGGGAAGCCCAGGGGTCATTTTTTTTTATTGTAGACAAGCTTATAGGAACAGGCGATCTTTGGAAATTGGGGAAATTGATTCGTGAGGACTATGGTCCAAGAGCACACTTTTTAAAAAGAGGCCTTTGGGGCTTCCCTGGTGGCACAGTGGTTGAGAGTCCGCCTGCCGATGCAGGGGACGCGGGTTCGTGCCCCGGTCCGGGGAGATCCCACATGCCGCAGAGCAGCTGGGCCCGTGAGCCATGGCCGCTGAGCCTGCGCGTCCAGAGCCTGTGCTCCGCAGCGGGAGAGGCCACGGCAGTGAGAGGCCCGCGTACCGCAAAAAAAAAAAAAAAAAAAAAAAAAAGAGGGCTTTGACCCTTTATTAAGCACACAACAATCACAAACCTAAGGTCAACCTCCTCTTAAATTCGCGGTTATCAGGCTTGGCTGTATATTATAATTACCTGAGGTAGAATGAGTGCTAGGATTTTTTAAAAAATACTGCTGCCAGGTCTCAGACCCAGTCTTAGACACTGTATAATGGGTCTAATCTACAGCCTGGGCTTCAGGCTTTAAAAAGCTTCCCAGGAGATTCTAATGGGCAGCCAAAGCTGAGCATCATTCTCTTACATCAAAACGCATTTTTACTCAGTACCAATTAAGTACCAGGCACTGTGCTGGGCACTTGTTATCTTTTATTTTACTAACATGGAAATTGAGACTCACAGAGGTTGATTTGCTTACCATGATAGAGCAGCTAAGTGTTAAAGTTGGAAAGGAAAGAATAAAAGATCCTATGACCTTACACTCTTTTTTCCATTTACATCATAGTAGCTAAAAAATATGCTAGTGACTGCAGAAGCCAATGTCTGACCTTTGAAAATGTAGACATGAGTAAATGAAGACTAACTCATTGAAGATCAGGACAGTCCTCGGGATGCTATGTGAAGCCAGTTTTTAAATGTATATGGAAATAAAATCTGGGTGCCAAGCCTATTGGATAGATATTTCCTTCTAATGTTTGAAAAACATTCTATTTTTCAAAACCCAGCAATGTCTCCTACTGAATTGGAAATTGCAGATTGTTAGAAGGGCCCAATGTCAGCCCTTGCTGAGTTGGACATCAGAGGTGTATTTAGCCATTGAGGAGCAGGACCTGGGTGGCCACCACAAAGAAAATCAGGGCTGAGCTGTCCACAGGATGGGACTCACAAGGGTGCCCTATAGCAGAGTCAGGTCACATTCATTGCCCCTGTTGTAAACTAGCTGGCTGTAGGCTGAGACTGTGTATCAGTTATGGACATCCAGACCGCTTAGAGACCCAGGGAGCAACTATTCCATTAACAAAAAGTAAACTAAGAAAAACAAGACTTCAACCAAACTCCACTCTAACTGTGGTGGAGAAGCTCAATGCCTGCCTGAAGGTGGCTTGTGACTTTAATGTGTGTGTGTGCTGTGTCTTTTTTGGCTTGAATAACCTCTTATTCACAGTGCTATGCCTCAGGTGCCCCATTAATGCTTCCTTTTTCTTTCTAAATTTCCCTCCCTTCACGGTCTTTGCTCCATCCTTATAAACTCTTTGTCTGTTGGCTAAGAAACATTTGGAGTAAGCATGGATTGTGAACATTTTAGAGTCATGTCTAGAGCAGTGGGAACTATTTCAGAAAGAAAGAAAAATGTGAGACAAAGGCAGATGAGAAAAGGAAGTAAACACAAAGAATGAAACGGGCAGGTAGAGAAAGTGACAGGAAGGTACTTAAATAGACAGAGATAGAGAAGAACAGACAGTATAAGAAAGAATGAATGAGACAGAGACAGTCAGAATCCTAGCAAGAGAGGATGGAGAGAAACAGAGACAGGAGCTCAGAGAGAGCTAGACATATATATATAGAGAGAGGGAGACAGATAGATAGACAGACAGAGGCAGCCAGTCAGCAACAGAGAGAGAGAAACAGAGACAGGCAGCAGAGAAGACCAAACAGGAGACAGAGGGGGTCAGGGGTGAAGGGAGAAAGAAAGAGAGACACATGTGCCAAGAGAGGAGGCTGGAGGATGGAGGGAGGCTGACGGGGAGAAGGCAGTGAACAGAGGGGTGGGGCCAGCAGATGTGTGGTGTGGATGGCACTCTCACAGAGAAACGAGAAGCTGGGCTGCTGTGCCAGGAGGGACAGCCTTTCCATCGGAGCTGTTGAAGGGGATGAGTTTAGTCATCCTAAATAGAAGAAGGATTCCTTCCTCCCCAAGCCCAACCCAGGCTCCATCTGGAGGGCGGTCTGATGAATGTGGCTTCTGACACCAGCACCCTGGGCCGTGGGAGGACCTCACAGAATACAGATGTGGGAACCGAGATCCTCGTGGTGGACGTGTGTGGCTTCCTGGCCAGCCCTTCTCCATTCACTCCGTTTTCAGTAACAACCTCCCATGTTCGTGGGGAACCACCCCTCCCCACCTCCATCCCCTGTGGTTTTGTGGCATTGGCAGTGCCTCCCACCACCCCCATCCCAGGGATAGTGTACAACTCAGGCCTGGTGTCTGATCCAGCGCATCAGCTTCCCCTGTGGTCAGTGACTGGCTCAGGGGTAGGCACATAACTCAAGGGAGGCGTATCAGAGCCAATCAGTCTCTTTTGGGGGTTTGTTTGGGCTCCAGGGTTTGCCCTCAGATCCAGACTTGAACCCTCGAGACATGTTGGCTGGAGCTGGGCTGCCATCCTGCCAACTTGCATAGTCTGAAGACGAAGCCAACACACAGAGCAGCAGAGAGTAAAATGAAGAACCACTGCATTCCTGTGGCCTCTTCTGAACACTGTCCAAGCTGTTTCTGAAGTCTGAACTATCTCTAGAGCTTTTATTTACAAAAGCCAATAGATAACCTTCTTCTCTGACAGCATAAACCAGTTCAAGTTGGAGTTTCTGTCACTTGCAACCAAATCCTAATTGATATAATGTTTTGGGTTATATCACCACATTCTATAGACATGGAGTTTAAGTAACTTACCTAAGATTTTAGCTAGTTGCTGCCAGCACGTGAACTGAGGTTTCACCTACCTCTACACCCTTGAACTCACTCTTTCCTTCTCTCCCCCTCATTTGATTTTACAGTTAAGATATCAGGCCCATTTCAAACAAATGGTTTTACTCTAGCGGCTGCACAAGTTCTGGAAATGCCGACTCTAGGCAAAATTGCCAACCCCAGGCAATGCTTATCTTGGCTCAGCTATTTCCTTATTCTGTGATGTACTCCTCTCCCTTCCAGCCATGGTAAGCAGAATATGACAGGTATCACAGATACTTTTATATGAACTTACCCAGTAGAAGCTTTACCTTTTAAAAGAGACCCTGAAGGAATAAACTTCTAATGCAGGAATTCCAAATATTGTAGCATATGGTTAGAGGACATACTTGGAGTTGCTGAACCGTCTTAGAATTCTCTGAACTGTCTGTGAGCACTAGGTCCAACAGTCATTTCATAAGATTGTAAATGAAACCTTACTGAAGAATCCTGAAAACATCCCCCATGTAACACATTTAGTCTAAGTACTCAAGCTTCACTGCGCATTGGACTCACTGGAGAGCTTGTTAAAACAGACTGCTGGCCCCATCCCCAGAGCCTCAGCTACAGTGGGTCTGGGGCAGGGCCTGAGAATTTGCATTTCTAAAAAGTTCCCAAATGATGCCAATGCTGCAGTTCTGTCTGGGTGGCACCCCACTCTGAAGATCAGGTTTAGATTTAAAAATACACCTCTGAGAGAGCTTGGCCGGCTGACATGAAACCTCCACACTGCGCTGCCCTAGTCCTAGATACTAGTAGACTAGGAGTAGACTACTTCCTTCCACCTCCCACCTCATCCCCCAGCAGAGATGCCAGCCAGAGCTGGACGTGCAGCTTGGGCAATGGTGGAAGGGCCCCTGGTGCCCCACAGGTGAGCCCACTTGTGAATCAGATGCAGGACTACAGCCAGGGGTCCAGGAGGGCTAGGATCTGTTGATGTTTGTGTGGTGGGAAACCATTTTTAAAATATGAATTCAGGGTTTTTTTTTCTTTCTGATAATTCCTATTACTCTAGGAACGTCCCCTACATACACCTCTCCCCCCATGCTAGAACCCTTTTATTCTCACTGCACCAAGCAAGGGCTGAGGTAGTACAAGAAACAAGAAGTCTATTTCCAGCTTTTGTGTGTCTAATCACACAGGCCTGCCTGTTTGGCTGTGTGGCCAGTACCGCGCACAGGGCACCGCTCCCAAAAGGCCCTCGCACTTGGGTCTGATGCTCTGCGGTGGCTACCTTGAAATTCTTAATAGTTTTAGCTTTGAACCTGACTTGTGAAGCAGACCACAGGACACTGGAGCTTGCACCGGGGGCCTGGAGCCTCAGCTCTTGTGCATCCTGCCTCCACTGTGTCTGGCTTGGGATCCCTGAGGTTCGCCCCCCCTACCCCCCGTACCCTGGTGCCACAGGCCCTGCCAGCCTCCCTTTGCCTGCGCCGTGCTCCGCTAGCTCTCTCCACAACTGGTGTGGGCCTGGGCGCGGTTGTGGGCACTAGGGGTGTCAGGGCCTGGTGCACCCACCCCACGGCATCTGGGGGTGGGATTCAAGGAATCTGCCTTTTGGCCTCAGGCTGAGGGTACCACAGACATCATGGGGTGTGCAACTTGGTGAGGTCTCTTGCCCACCCATCCAGGACCAAGTATGTACATGTGTACCGGCGTGAAGGTGGCCATCCCTTGAGGATTGGCTGTCCGCTGTGGGCTGGCACTGTGGGCCCTTGGGAAGGGGATATTGACTTCCCCAGCCCCAACCCAGCTCGGTGTTTTCATTTTGCATGGAGTCCGGCAAACGATGTAGCTGCCCCAAACACGGGCTTGAAATAGCCCCCAGAGACCTCTACACCCCAGAATAGCAGAGATGAAAGGAAGTGCATAGCTAGCCCCACGGAGGTTTTTGCTTTTCCCAGCACCACGTGGGAAAAGAAGACCCATCCTTTGCACTCAAAGTAGTAAGAAGTTGAGCTGACAGCAAGCTGGAACTGGGGGGGCCTTGGGTCAGGGATCACTTAGCAGTGACCAGAACAGTCCAAAGGCCAGGTAGGAGCAGGCATAATAGGGGGGAGGCCAGCATGAATAGATGGTGACCCAGACTAGGTGGATATGTGCGTGTGTATAAAGCCCACTTTGACAGACTAAACTCCTGCCATCAGATGAAATGGAGGTTTGAAGTAGAAAATAAGTTGGTTTACAGAAAAAAGAATATTAAATGTCTACTTTCCTGAATTTATAAGTTGAGGTTCATACCTGATACACTTGCCCCCAAAAATGGGAAAAGGAGTTTATAGAGACGTGGGGTTAAGAATATACAAGAAGGGGAGGGATAAACTGGGAGATTGGGATTGACATATACACACTACTATATATAAAATAGATAACTAATAAGAACCTACTGTATAGCACAGGGAACTCTACTCAATACTCTGTAATGGCCTATATGGAAAAGAATATAAAAAAAGAGTGGACATATGTATATGTATAACTGATTCACTTTGCTGTACATCTGAAACTAACATAACATTGTAAATCAACTACACTCCAATAAAAATTTTTATAAAAAATAATTTATTTTGAATATAAATAAATTTATTTAAGCCCATTAAAAAAAAAAAAGAAGAATGTGCAAGGAAAGGCATCCTCTTACAGACTGGGAGCTGAGAGCCCGGTCAGCCTGGCAAGGAACCACCATTCAGAGGGTCTAAGAAGGGAACTCTGGACACTACCCTCAAGAGACAAATCACCCAGGGTCAAGAAATATCAGGACCAAGGCTGGTCAGAGGAAGCCAACCTAAGAAGCAGTGTCGTGGCACACTTCGAAGCTTCCTTATAAGAGAGCTGTTTAAACTGTTCATTAAAATATTTTGTTCTATCATGGATACATGTTCCTTTTGTACTTAATGTGGGAGAACACTTTCCTTAAAGCACCTTTGCTACAGTGATTTAGGAATAAAACAATGTTGGTTGCTAGGGGCGCCATCCCCAGGCAAGGCAAGATCAGTACTCGATGAAAGTAAGCAGGAGATAAGTCAGAAAGACTGGAAGGAGGGAAGTGACCTCAGCCTGATATTTTAATGGAAAAAAAAAATGGGATGTTTCTTTTTTCTTTTTATTTCTAATTTTTCTGCAACAAACATGCTTTACTCGTGCAGTTTTTACAAGAGGGGAAAATCTCTAAAACAAAAGAAAATTGGAGGGCCACACAATACCTGTGGTGAAGACGTTATTTATGATGCTAATCTGCCCTTCTCTGCATTCGGGAGGAGAGGAGAAATAAAGGAAGAAAAATCGTAAACATAGACTATCTGTCACATTCTCTTTCCATTAGCCGGATCCATATATAAATGAAAGAACAAACATTCCCAGGGAGCAACCGGAAAGTTGTGGCGGCGGGGAGGTCCCCCTAAGGGGGCCGGGTCTTCAGAGGAAGAAAGTCCACCTGCAGGAGCCCTCCTCAAGGAGTCAGCTTAGACTAAATGGCAGCCCATCTGGAGGATGCACCCCAGCAGGTTGCTGGGCTTTTGAGACTGCAGGGTGGGGGCAGGGAGTGGATTCTGTGGCCAGACCAGCCCCATGTCGATAAAAATTCTTATATAATCAAGTATGTTCCAGGTTGCAGCAAATTTTACAAAACTCAGATAAAACCAAAACCACTGCATCCAAAGTGCACGGATAGTTCCCTGGAGCTCCCTGGAAGTGGATTTGACTTAGGAAGGGTTTTAACTTCTCCGTTTGGTGCCAAACCTGCCATAAGAGAGAACTCCTGATATGGATGCAATTCATACCTGTGATAAATCAGGACAGAAAAAGCCATTCAAAAACCCAAAGCAGCCACACAGAACAAAAAGGAAGCAGAGAAAAGCAGACTCGGAGAGAAATGGCATTTGATCACTCAGAGCAGATTACTGATTTGTTCTTATGGAATCAGACGGAGTGAAAAAAGGGACTTCAGAAGGGGGTCAAGTCCTCAACTCACTTGAAAGAGTGTGCACCCTACTTGGCTGGGTGCCCTTCTCCACCGGTGTGGCCTCTATGTAAAGAGAACTGGGTCCTGGTTCTCAGAAGCTTGTGTTTCCTCTCTGTCAGGGATCCTGTTTAGCTCATGATGGGAATTTTGTCTTTAGCAGCATCAGTTTTCAAAATTCCTCACACGGGCACAAAATTAAAAGGGAAGCGGAGTCCCTTTGGGATGCTTTATCTCATGAATCATCCGTCCCTTCCTGACTCTCCTGGGAATCCCATCCACGCACAGAGGTCCCATTGACTCCTGTGGTCCCTGTCAAAGCCAACTTCAAGAATGGAAAAGATGAACCCTAGTCGATTTCATGTTGAACTCATCAGCTAAATTCTGTTGCCGGCAAGGGTCAGAGCAGCCTAGGATTAAAGAGACAGAAATAAAAGAGCCTGCTATTCAAGAACCTGGGGGTTTCTTGCATTGTGATTGTAAATGGATTCCAATAATTTATATGCAGATAGATGAATGGGCCATAGAGCTCTGCAGAGTTTTTTTAAACTTACCCTTCAGCCTGTTTAGGTGGTAATTAGACTGTAAACACGTGCAACTAAAGGAAGTACCTCATCAATTTCATTTTATTTTCTTTTAATCCTAGAACAGGTAAAAGAGTTTAAGAAAGTTCATTGAAACCTATGCAACCCAAACCCTTTCCAAAGAGGTAGCAACTTTGGTTTTTGAAATACTTATCTGATTTAAAGATTCAACAAGAAAAATTATTTTTTAAATAAACTCAGGCTAGATCTGTTCTGTATGCTTCACTCTCCCAGGAAGAGAAGAGAGAAGAATTGACCATGGAATGGTCATCAGAAATTTGTTCTTTGGAAACATGAGTATTTCTGTGTTATTTGTAAATAAATCATATGACTGATTTGTTCACTCGTTCATTCATCCGTTCACTTTGTTCATTCAATGAAAATCTGTTAAGTCTCTTCCATATGCCAGGCCCTGTGCTAGGCCCAGGTGAGTAAAATGAAATTAGATAGATTCTGGTTCTATGTCAGATGGGGTAGGCAGCCCTGTGTCTTCCACTGAATGCAGCTATAAAACCTGGACGGAATACACGGAGCAGGTATTTACAATGAAAAGTAAATAGCAGCAGGTGGATTGGAGACAAGACCAGAATTTGAAGTACCACTGTACTGGTGGTGAGTCTGACACTTTTTTTCCCTCTGGTATCCCCTGGCCTGGCCTCGCCTCAGGGCAGCCCCAGACCTAGAGGTGAACCTTGGCAAGGATGGAGAATGAAGGCTCCAGGAGACGCCGTCTAGTTCTGACATGAGGAGTGAGAAAGAGGTCTCCTGACATTCAGAGAGAATGGGGAAAATTCCCCATTTTTCTTTTTCCTTCTTTTTCTTTTCCTTAATCTCTCACACAACCTAGACTGTGATGGCCCACAGGTACCTAAAAACTCTGAGGGAGAGGAATCTTCCTCTCCAGTCAGAAGAACTGGCCCAAGAGAATAGCACAAACGCCTGTTGCTTTTTTCTGTCTTCCCGCCATTTGGCCCTTGTAATGATGAATCTGATTCTCTTCTTGATGTTCAATTGCTCATAGCTCTCAAGCCTTACCACTCCCCCTTCCCTTTCTGCCACACATCTGGGCAAAACTGATAGAAAGCTCAGATACTCCCTTGTAACTAGCAGGCGGCTCAAACCATGGAGCTCCAGCTCCAGGAACTCACCCCAGCCTCACCCCCCAGCATCACGAACACCAAGCCGGCCTTCTTTCCTGGCTCTCTCAAGCCATTTTTAGACCAGCTTGGGAGCTCTCCCTGCTCTCTCCAGAATGTGAATAATAAACCTTTTCATGCCCTATTGTATGTGTGGCATTATTGATCTTAATATCCAAACTAAAAAAAACCTGGGGATGGGGGTCTATCTCACTCTCACTGAGTGACCCCAACAGCTCCAGACATGGGCACAGTTAAGGGAAATGCATAGCAGATGAGGGTCAAAAAGGGACACTTCGGGGAACCAGAGAGCACCAGGGAGATCTCAAAAGATCTCAGAGAGGAGGCAGCTTGGGGTGCTGCTCAAGTTGTTTAAGAATTTGGGCTTATTCCCAACCTGTGTATGTGTGAATTTGACCATGAAAAGTCTATGGGAGACTGAGAAATAAACCACTGGGAGAGATCACCGCCCACCGTCAGACTGGCCACTAGGTGGTGTACACACCAGATAGATCAGAAGAGCCCTGCAAAGGCTTTGAAAACAGAACTGATATTGCAAACACCTCCCACAGCAAGTTGGCCAGACCTTGAAGCCTGAAACCAATTAGGTTGATTGCCTGCTAAAACAGAAATGTCAACATTTTATAGGATTCAGACAAGACTCAGAGTCTCATACATAATTTCAAAGTGTCCAGGATTCAATCCAAAATTATTCAGCATACCAAGAACCAGGAAAATCTCAACTCTAATAAATACATACAATTGTTAAACTTCATAAACTGTACACAAAAAGTCAGATTTGCTGTATGTCAAAAAAATTTTTAAATTATTACAATTTTAATAATGTCCTTCACTTACAAGAAGCACACAGCCTAGGGCAGGAAATAGAATAAAACATTGATAATGACATAACCGTTAGTAACTGTGATGTTAGAGGTGGACAGGATACTGTAGATGCACAGAAGGATACCTAACCCAATCTGGAGAGCAGGGCATCAGAAGATTGAGATCAGCTTCCTGGAAGCACAGATGTTTAAGTCTTAAAGAATAAGTAGGCAAAGAGGAGGTAGGTGAAGAAGTAGAAGGTATTCACACACAAGTAAGGGGCTGCAGGAGCAAAGCAGGCACTGGGAACTATAAACAGTTCTGTTTTGTTAAGGTTCTAGCTGCCAAGTGGGAAGGGGCAGAAAAGAATCTTGGAATGACCAGGATCCAGCCATAGAAGGCTTCATCATATACTACATTTAACCCTCTAGGTCATCCTATCTAGAATCTGATCTTAGTTCTGTCAACATTAACACAATGGTCATAATGAAATCATGGCATCCCTCTAGGTTTTGGCTTCCTGTGGCAGAAACTATAGGTGTGCCACTGATACCTGTGTGGTCCTCTGTTTCCCAGCCTGCTTTGCAGTTGGGTTGGCTGTGGGATGGATGCATTCTGCCTAACGGATGTGAGTGGAAGTGATGAATGGAATACTCAGGGCTTGGATGTCTAAAGTAGCCAGGTGCCTTTCCTCAATCCTCTTCCCTTTTCCCATGGACCTTAGAGGCCATGTGTTGAAAGGACATGCAAGAAGATGGAAGGAACCTGGATCACTGAGTCATCACTTGAAGGAGATGCCTGACCAGGAGTTTGCATAAGGGAGCAATAAAGTTTTCTTATGTTAAGCCACTGAGATTTCATGGTTTATTAGTGCATCATAGTCTAGCCTATCTGACTAATACAGTTTCTCCCTCCATCTCTTTATCAAGAGCAAGATAGCTGCCTGCCAAAGTCTTTTCCAGCTCCATAAATCCAACTTTTAGATAAGTCTCTCCTCCAGTTATCTGGCTTCTTCCTGGTGCTTTGCCTATATTTCTTGGGATCAGTCCTACCTATACTCTTCCTTTCCAGGATATTCTGAATCTTGCGCTGGAGAAAGGTCATGATGCCAGAGACACTAGATTTAGATAGGTTCTCAAAGCTCACCTTTATACCTTACTTTCTAGTGTCTGACTCGCCTCTCCAACACCCCTGCTATGTGGTGGTCCAGGGTCTTCTTGAAAATCTCTAGTAACTGGAAACACTCCTCCGACTATACAAAAGTTCTTCCTCCCCAAACATTCTAAATAAAGGGACACACTGACCATAATTCATAATCCCCATGGACTGTGCTTAAATCCCCCTATTTTATTTTTCAAATGAATGAGTAGTAATTCCATTCAAATGAATGAGTTTTAATTCTGTTTGGGACATCTGAGCCTTTTCCTGACCTCTTCCCATCATGACAACAGTTCTTTTCTTCTTTATACAATGAACTATTTATTTGGTGGGAGTTGTATTGCCTCTGTGTGACAGTCCAGAAATTTCTCTTTTATCCATCAACTCCCTTATCCCCATGAGTAAAGAGCTTTCTTTGAAAGAAGCCTGTCTAGAATGTCAAGGACAAGATCTGATAAGCAATAGTAGTCTTGAAGTTCACATCTTTGGAAGTTTTAAGTTTATCTGTATGTCCATGGGGTTTCTCTGAAACCACATATATCTTTTAAAAGCCAACACACCTAAACAAGACAACAGAAGGAAACATCTTCATCTGGATGGAAAGTTTTAACATGAAAGCTTTTTGTAGTGAGGGACTCTGATGATTTGACCAAATGTCTGTTTAGTGCATAATGCTAGATAGTCCTTGAATAATGTCAAGCGCAACCCATAAAACAATGATAAATTAGACTGCATCAAAATTTAAAACTTTTGCTCTATGGAAAGACTCCACCAGAAGCATGAAAAGACAAGTTACAGATGGGAGAAAACATTTGCAAACCACAAATGTGACCAAGGACTAGCATCTAGAATATATAGAGAACTCTCAAACTCAAGAGTAAAAAATAAATACTCCAGCTAGAAAATGGGCAAAAGACATGAATAGACATTTCATCAAATGGTGGCAAATAAGCACATGAAAAGGTGTTTCATTAGCCCTTAGGGAAATGTAAGTTAAAACCACAACGTGCTATCACTACACTAAAATATAAAAGACCGACAACACCAAATGCTGGCGAAGATGCAGAGAAATGGAATCACTCATACATTGCTGTTAGGAATGTAAAAATGGTTCAGCCCCTCTGGAAAAATAGTTCAGCACTTCCTTGAAAAACTAAACATGCACTAACCATATAACCCAACAATTCCACTCCTGGACATTTATCCCAGAGAAATGACAGTGCATGTTTACACAAAAGTATGTACATATTAATGTTTATAGCAGTTTATTCCTAATAGTCAAAACCTGAAAACAATCCAGATGGTTAAACAAACTGTGGTACATCCACACCCTGAAGCACTACTCAGCAATAAAAAGGAACTAAATATTGATACCTGCAACAGCCTGGCTGAATCTCCAGAGAATTATGCTGAGTGGGAAAAAAAGCTAATCCCCAAAGGTTACATATTGTATGATTACATGTATATCATATCCTTGAAATGACAAAATTATTGAAATAGAGAATAGATTAGTGGTTGCCAAGAGGTTAAGGAGGGGGTTGGAGTGGGTGGGGAGGTGGGTGTGGTTATAAAAGGCCAACAAGAGGGAAGGATCCTGGTAGTGATGGAAATGTTCCAGATCTTGCATGTACCAATGTCAATAAGGTGGTTGTGATATTGTATAACCGTTTTGGAAGATGTTACCATGGGGTAACATAAAGAGTATAAGGAATCTCTCTGTATGATTTCTTACAACCCATGTATATATAAAAAGCTTAACAAAACCATGCCTGGGTTGCAGCCCATACCTGGTAAATTACAATATTGGGAGATGGGAGCCAGGCATCAGTAGTTTTCAAAGATGCCCAGGTGATTCCAATGGGCAGCAAATTTGGGGACCACTGAATTAAGCATTTCAGAAGCCTCCAAGGAGATAATTTAAGATGAATGAAATAGAGTTTTCCTAAAGTTCTGTCTGTAGCGACATCTTTGCAAAAGGGAATGACACAGAAGCATCCTATTACATTTTGACCACAGCCCCAGTCAATTTCAGGGAGAAGCCCTGACCGTTTCTTATTCACCTGGCAGTCTCCTAGCCTTGAAGCTTCACAAATTGAAAAATTCAGCCTAAAAGCCAGCAGTATTAACCACTTTGCTAATTGGAATAATTTACCAATTTAAAAAAATGTATTTCATAAATAGTTCAATTTCTTCCTAACCGTCTTCATCCCCCAAATCTTTATTAAATCCAGCCTGAAAAGATGAGTTATACAAATGCTGCTAGATGTTCCAGAACCTGCCCAAGGTGTTACAGGTGTGTGGTTGTTTTTAAATTAACTCTCCATCCACATCTGGTTTGAATTTCAGAAACTTTTAATATTCATTGCCTTTCTTTCCATGAAATTTGTTAGATATACCACTTAAACTTGCTCTAACAATTAGCCCCTTAGAATTAACTATAAGAAGAAAGGAGAGGGGCTTCCCTGGTGGCGCAGTGGTTGAGAGTCTGCCTGCCGATGCAGGGGACACGGGTTCGTGCCCCAGTCCGGGAAGATCCCGCATGCCGCGGAGTGGCTAGGCCTGTGAGCCATGGCCGCTGGGGCTGCGCGTCCGGAGCCTGTGCTCCGCAACAGGAGAGGCCACAGCAGTGAGAGGCCCGCGTACCGCAAAAAAAAAAAAAAAAAGAAGAAAGGAGAGAGAAAGGGGCTGAATCTTTCTTTTCTTTAAATTTGGTCCCGATTTCACCTTTACAGTGAGTCCCGCTGCACTGTTGAGTGGATTTTCAGAATGTTTCTCCATTGCATGTTTCCAAGTATTATTATGCCCTGTCTCTTGGGACCTTTTCTTTTAAATTGAAAACATTGCTTAAACGCATGATCAGAGCAACATTAACGTAATGAGAAAAGGCAGCCTTATCACACAAGATAATCTGCTTTTCCTCAAAGATGCCAGTTTTATTGCATTAAGGGTCGTTTGCTCAAAGAGATCTGAAGAAGACACATGGATTAACTCTACATCAAGTCCTCTTTCTCACATGTTTGATTTTACACTACAAGTACAGGAGTGGCTCCATGGAGGCCGTCAGAATAGGAAAGATTGAGCTTTTTTTTTTTTTTTTTTTTAACACTGACAACATCAAATGCTGATGAGGATGTAGAGGAACAGGATTTTTTCTTTTTATTTGGCTGCACCAGGTCTTAATTGCAGCAGGCGGGTTCCTTACTTGTGGCATGTGAACTCTTAGTTGTGACATGCATGTGGGATCTAGTTCCCTGATCAGGGATCGAACTTGGGTCCCCTGCATAGGGAAGTCCCAAGATTGAGCTATCTTTTTTTTTTTTTCCGGTATGCAGGCCTCTCACTGTTGTGGTCTCTCCCGTTGCGGAGCACAGGCTCCGGACGCGCAGGCCCAGCGGCCATGGCTCACGGGCCCAGCCGCTCCACGGCATGTGGGATCCTCCTGAACCAGGGCACGAACCCGTGTCCCCTGCATCGGCAGGCGGACTCTCAACCACTGCGCCACCAGGGAAGCCCTAATATTTGTTTTTATTTTTTATTCTAAGAAATCTTTTGGGGAAGATGAAGTTAGACAAGTATGCTATGAATGAATGTAAATCCACTTTACCATTCTTTTACTGCTAAGCAAAAGAGAAGAGTCAGGAGTCATCCTCATCCAAAACAGAGGCTCTTCTGGGTTCAAGCACACACAGACACAGAGCGTTAAACTCAGTTAAGGACAACCAATGGAAAGCAAGATGCACACAAAGATTACCCCTCACCCCATGATGGGAAGTTTCCCCGCAGCAACATCTGGCGACTGCACAGTCCAGATTTAAATAGAAGACTCAGAAGCAGGAAACCATACTCAGTCCAGCTCTTTATGAACACAGCTTGTTGCTAAACCAATTTATTCTGCTTCTAATTCACAATTCTCTAGCCCCAACCAAACACCCTCCTTTGGTTCTCAGAAGGCATGGAGCCCCTTCCCCACCGAAGGGCCTTTGCTCAGGCCATTCCTGCTACCCACAATGAGGTTCCCCTGACTCCTTGCCTTTCAGACTTCAGGTTTCAATTATAATACCTCTTGCCATCCCCCTCGAGAGTCAGTCTCTAACTCTCAGAGTCCTATTCTAACTCAGACTCCTTTTCCATGGCTTGACATCTGTTGGGCTGTATCCCACAGGCCTGCAAGTCTTGTAGTTGTCCAGCCTCGGGACGGCAGAGCACAGAGACAGTGACAGAGACATCAATGGTTTATTGGACATGGGGAATCCTACAAACGGTCCCGGAGAAACTCCCCACTGCGTCCAGAGGACAGGACATGGCAACAGTCTTTGCTACTCAGGGGAGAAGGAGGCTACCATTTACAGGGGGGATTGACATCAGGTGGGCTCAGTTACCAGGGACTAATTCAGCCCTATAATTAAGAGGACTGAATAGTTATGTGAGGGAAGCAGGGCCTGGTCAAGCAGGGGATGCACAGAGAGCAGGAGAACAGCCATCTTGAAGGGCCTGACCATATAACAGGCAACAGTTTTGTGAAATTAATAAATGCTTTCTCTGAAAACTTAATAAATTAATAAATGCTTCCTCTAGCTAAAAGAGTAGATACCATACCATTCCTTAAGACAATTTTAGTGACTAGTAAAAATCGACTACATTTTTAATTAAACACACCCACCCATATGATAACCGAACACAAAGATTATAGTGATTAGCTCAAGCCATTCATGATCTGAGACCACCTTCTAATGATGACATGCAGATTACTCATTTAAGCAGGGGCCATGCTGAGTTACCTGTGACCCAGACCTAACCACTCTTGTTTCACAGCTGTTCCCTCCTCCAAATACTTCCACACATGTCTTCTCTGTCCCATTCACCCATTCAATAGGCATCTCTACTGCCTTATGAATCTTACCAACCTCTTAAAGTAAATTTTAAACTCTTGGAGAGCAAGGACCACTTTTAATAATAATAGCAAACACTACTGATCATTTCCTCTGTGCCAGTCATAATGTTTTATGCTTTCCTCTCTTAATAAAATGTGCAGTGGAGCCATGATTGGAGCCCAGGCAGAATGATTGCAGAGCCTGCATGCACACTCTTTTCTATAACGTGGATCTGACACTTCTCAGCTGTGTGCATGACCTTTGGCAAGTTGCCTCAGTTTCCTCCTCTGTAAAATGGGGATGACACAGTATCTACCCCGGAGGGTTATTGGGAGGATTAAATGTTCAGAAGGTGGCTGGCCCACAATACTCATTAAACGTTAGTTACTATCATTATTGTTTATAGTAAAGTGCCAAATTCCAGGAAACCTCTCAGTCCCAGTAGCACGGAAAGTCCCGTGTTCCTGGCAAAAGTTCAAAATGAGTCCAGATGGCAGGGCTAGGACAGGGAGTCAGCAGTACCCTGTTCACTCTCCACTGCCTGTCTCTTTTAGAGCCCACCTTAAAATTCCCCCTTAGGTCCTGTAATTGACCTTTTCTCCCCATCACAATATTTCAGGAAACTGTAATCCTTAGTCAACAGGTTGTAGTGCAGAAATTGTTACCTTTTTGGTACATTCTTTTTTTAAAATTCATTATTTATTTTTGACCACGTTGGGTCTTTGTTGCTGCCCACAGGCTTTCTCTAGTTGTGGCGAGCGGGGGCTACTTTTTGTTGCGGTGCGGGGGTTCTCATTGCGGTGGCTTCTCTTGTGGAGCACGGGCTCTAGGCGCGTGGGGTTCAGTAGTTGTGGCTCGCATGCTCAGTAATTGTGGCTCACGGACTTAGCTCCTCCGCGGCACGTGGGATCTTTCCAGACCAGGGCTCGAACCTGTGTCCCCTGCATTGGCAGGTGGATTCTTAACTACTGCGCCACCAGGGAAGTCCTCCTACATCCTTTTAGTCAGACCACCGCCCTGTTTTCTAAGAGGAAACCATTTGGAGTTTGATAATAACTCTAACAAGGTTTAAAACGCCTCGCCTACCTGAATGAAACTAGAGCATCTAGTGCCCCCTGCTGCCGTTTGTAGGAAAGGCAACCAAATAAGAAAAGCTGGATTCTTTGACAGCGAACTTCTGCTTATCAAGGTCTAAAAAGAAATCGGTATAACTATCCTATAACTGAAGTTAGATTCCCGTTTCACCTTTTCTTGCATTCACCCCCTTGAAATTCAGTTGTTTACTTTGCCTCTGCCAAAAAATGACTCTTGCTTAATTATACTGAGAAAACTCATTTACCTTTGCTTTCCTTGAATTTGATTGTAGCTGCTTTGACTTGGGGATTTGTACTGGTTTTGTTTTACTCTTGGCTTGTTTTCATTTCCGTGAAGCCCGAGACCGGCGCGCGGGGCGAAGGCTGAGGCGTCAGCCGGCGGAGGTAGCCTCCGCAGGCTCCACGGCCCTCAGGAACCCTCTGAGGCGCCCCAGCTCCGCTGCCTTCGAAGACGCCAAACTTCCCAGGATTCTGAGGGGTCGCCGTCAGGGTCAACAGGATGCCGGCCCAGGGCTGAGTGTCAGGCGGGTTCAGCCAATGAGCATGCGCTTTAGGAAAAGTGGGCCCGCCCCAGCGGACTTGGGCCTTATAAACGGCCGCTCCGACACGCTCGCGTAAAGATGCTTGGGATGGTTGTCGAGCGGGGGGCAGTTGCCCACCAGCGGTCTCCGTGGCGTCCTCGGCGCTGAGGGGACAAAAGGGTCTGACCTGCGCGTCAGAAGCAGGTGAGGGCGAGCAGCCCATGGAGACGACGCGCCTGGCCGAGAACAGGCACGGGGCCGCCTCCAGAACCCGCCCCGAGAAGCCGGCAAGAGCGAGGAGGGAGCGGGTGGGGGCTGGGGAGCTGGCGGGAGTCGCTGGGTGGCTTTGGGCGCAGTCCCCAAACCGCCTGGCCCAGAGGGTAGGTGGCCGGGAGCAAGGTGTGATCTCGGACTGGGTCTGAGCCAGGTGCGGCCGCGCCCTACCCAGGGCCTCCATCCTCCCCTCCCGCTGGGAACAGACTCGCTGTGTGACCGCAGTCTCTGCCCCAGGAAGGCCAAGTTCCTTGACAGCAACATCTGGGTACAGAGGAAGATAGAGATTGATGATAGCACTTTGATAGGAGGGTGTCTTCCAGTTGTGGCCTCCGCTGTGGCCAGGTTGCCCTTTCTTTCCCCTCCCAGCCTGGAGGGGCTGTGGAGTTGAGATCTTAGTAAGGAGGTGGTATAAATTTGTTAACGTCTTTCCAAGGTACAATCTTTCATACTTAGGGTGCGTGGGAGTGGACTTTTGCTGCTGGATGGTGGCTTTATTTGTAATCCTTCCAGTGAAAGCTTTGGGCGATCTCGCCCTACCTTAGCTCATGGATTTCTAGTAAGACATTCAAAGCTCATGGCTTCCTTGTTAAGACTTATTGTGGCCATGTGTCTCACCCGACCATTTCAGAAAATTGTTTGTTGGTGGCATGAGCTGTGATACCAGCCTGGGGATTAACTGTTGTGCTTTGTATCAGAAGAGTGCTAGTTTAATTTTTTTTTTTTTTTTTAAACACTGTGAGAACTGTGACCATGTTTTCTAAGAGGTCAGATAATGAAAATGAGAACGTTTGTACTACTAACGCAAGCATGATTCCCATCACCAAAATAGAAGGCTAAACGACTGTGTTATTTTAACGACAAATGTAAGGACACATACAACTGGATCAGGGACGTACATAACCCACACAGAGCATCCTGCACACTGTGTGGGAAAGAATTTGGGATGGGGCGTGGTGGAGAACGGGATGTGAAAACGCATTTCGAGACAATCTCACAAGTCCAGAATGAGACAGGCAGGTGCCCCCAAACCAGCCAAAGGTGGTGTCTTTTTGGGAAATGAAATCAGCATTCACCCAAAAGTAGCAGCTGGTGAATTAGCATGGGCGTCCTACACAGACAGACATGCCTTGTCCTGTGGCTGCCTTGATTGTTCTATGAAACTGAGTAAAGTCACTTTTCCTGATTCAGAGGTTGTGACCAAAATATTCTGGGGGCAAACAGAAGGAGAAATTTTGATAACAGATGTGTCAGTCCCTTACAGTGTAGAGCTGATTTTGTCATCTCTCACCAACGATCATGCTTTCTATAGTATATCGGCTGCAAGCCATGCACCAAATCATGGCAACAAAAAAATGTTCTTTCTAGCTCTCAGGTACTTTGACTTGAAAAATGGAGTTTCAGATCGTCTTCTGGATTTCTATGAGGATTTTAATGAAACTGCCGAAATCATAAAACAAAAGGCTGTTGGTATTTTGCCCAAATACAAACTAGACTTCGCTCATCTACGTGCAGACTCGTCAGATAGCACAAATGTAAACTTTTTGGTTGGTTTGGAGGCACTTGCCTGTCTCATTCTGGACTGATGAGCAGAGAGAGGCCTAAATGGTAAGTAATCGTGTGGGATCTGAAGAGAAGAATCGAGGACCTGAAACAGGTTTTGTTTGTTTGTTTGCTTAAAAATCAGTAAGTCCCTTGTGACTTTGGTTTTTATGAATCAATCTTCCAAAGCCAGGGTGCCCCTGGAAGAATGGATATAAACTGAGTTTCTGAACATTTGAAAATGAGGACCAGGCTGAGGATCTCAGATCACTCGCTGAGGCGCAGACGTCCTTGGAGGTCCTGCCTGGGCTCTCAGCCTTGCCTTCCCTTTATCCAAGTCCACCAAATACAACTTAGGAAACCCTGCATCACTAGAGACTGGGAGTTCTGCAAATCCAAGGAAGCCTGAGGATAGAAATCAGAAGATCTGAGAACTTGGATGGGAAAAAGAAGTTTCTGTACCCACCGACGTCTAAGTAAAATTTAGCATTTCTTTCCATTAGGAAAATTGGCAGCAAACCACAGCAGTGCTAGAACCTGTGACTGTCATCCCCAGGAATCAGATATTCATGTTACAGACACCTCAGAGTATTGTTTATGTGCACAACTACTTGGAAATTATAGTAATTATTAAAACCCACTTCTAGATCTCATAATTTAATAATGAAGCACATCTTATATCACAGATTTAAACGTTTAATATTTTGATAACTTTATTTCAATAAAACTGGCTTCCTTGTCAATCCTACATACTTTATCTTGTACATTTGTCCAGACTGCCCAAGGGTTGATGGCACATTGGAAGGTAAGAATATGCTGTGGATCATGAGCAGACAGCTTTACAAAGAAGTGGAGGTGAATAGGCTTTACTGCAGTCTCGTCTCGTGCTCTGTCTAACCTTCCCATTAGACGGAGTAGGTGTCAGCTGGAGGCATGTGAGTTGAGAGGACAGTGGCCCTTTTGCCTAAGAACCTTCCTGTTCCCGCATGTTGTTCACCTTGCTCTTTTCGATTTGGGTGAAAACGCCTTGAGTAGGAATACCATGAGGCTGTTTTCAGTCTCTAAGACCTCAGTGACAGGGGTGGAAGGGATCTCAGCATCTTATACATCCAGGCACTGGGGTCCAGGGGGAAGTTATTTACTTGGGGGGGGGTTCATATTAGTTAAAAACACTGAGGGTTTTTGGTTTTATTCAGGTTAGGGAAAGTGTCCTGGGAGTCTGTGGGGCGGGGGGGGGGGCGGGGAGAGAGAGAGAGAGAGAGAGACAGAGTGAGAGCATGCACCCGCAAAGGTGCCAGCATGCCCTGAGGTAAGGATGGGCAAAGAAGGGGATGAGGAGAGCTGGGAGAACCTGGAGCCAAAGTTCAGGATACCACTTCCTCCATCCACATTCTGGTACCTGCCATCAACTCTCCTGTGAATCTCCCAGAACCCTATTTCCTTATGCCCACCTTAGACTTCTCATCTTAGATAGTCTCATTGCTTCCTTGAAGCACTTTTAAACACAAGGAATAGATTCAGCAAATTTCACAAGGTATAAGATATATTCTTAAGATTTCTTTCTTTTTTAATTTTAAGAAATTCTATTATTCCCAGCCCCACGGCACCCCTAGAGCTGCTTGATAAGCCCTAGATGACAGCCTTCTTCAAATCTCTGAAGAGCTATTATATAAGGAAGAGGGTTGGAGTTACTGTCAGTGGCCTGGAAGGCAAAACTGGAGTGAGATGAGAAGTTGTAGCCAGGATGCAGGATTCCAGATCAATTTAAGGTTCATCCCTGAGAACGTATTATTCTGGAACGAAAGATGATTTAAAGTGCCTTTCAATTCTGGCACTCTGTACCTTTCCCCTTCAGGTACTTAAATCCAGCAAATCCTGGGCTTGAAGTGTGAAACCGGGATCCTGGTCTCCCCACCACATCTAGATGCTTTCGTAGATGGTGCGGTGTAATAAAGGGTGCTCGGGCTTTGAAACCAGACAAACTCGGGCTCTAGCCTTTGCACCCTGTGGAGGTGAGTCTGTGGACAACGAAATCCCTTCGCCTCTCTGAACCTTACCTCCCTCCGCTGAAAATGCGGACAATCTGGTGGAGAGTATGTAAAAGGCCTGGGTTGCTGGAGCGGTCCCACAAACGTCCCTTAAATATTGAAGGAACTTCTTCAACCGTTAAAAATCTTTCGCCATCTGGAATCCCTGGTACACCCAGGCCCACTCCTTGCGAATGCATGTCACTCCAGGTCCGTCCGGCAGGAGGCACCAGACCCGAGTCCCGGGATCAGGGCCAGGACCAAAAGCCGGGTCGCCGAAGCGAGTGGCCGGGTCCGGAGCGAGTGACCAGGTGTGGCCGCCGCCTGGGATGCTACAGTACAGGCGCTGCAAGTGGTAGAGCCGACTAACCTCCACGGCGCCCGGCGGGCGTGGGCGGGACAGGGCTGAGCTGCAGTGGAAGGAGTGCCGCGCATGCGCGCGCGAGGGGCGGGTGCGGTGCCTCCCGGAATCAGCGGCCCCACCCAGTACTGGGAGGTAAAGCGCAGAGTAGAAGGCGCAGGCGGCGGGGTCAGCTTCCCTTCTCCAGGTACGAAGTTTTCCCGCACCTAGCTCCCGACTTTGCTCTTTTCAGCCGCGGAGACAGCTCGGGGCTGCAGGTGAGCTGTACATCTCGCAATCGAGACTTTCCTGCCCGTAATTTTCATGCATCGGTGCAGAAATAGGCAGTTAAAGACGCAGAGAACCTTGGGAGGATTTTGCAGGGGGTGGAGTCTGTTCTCCCGGGGAATCGCTTCTCTCCTCCTCCTGGGAATTGCCGGAGTTTCTTCCTTCCGCGGTCCTGAATCTCCCACCTGTTCTCCTTCCTACCTTCCTAGAGCTAAGGAGAGATGGGGAAGAGGGTGGGGCTCTTGGACCATCTAGAAATGCTTGGCAGGGTTTTAAACCTTCCCAGCACCATCCAGACTTCACTCGAAAATGTGTCTTTCGAGCCTCAAGGAGTTCAAAGGTAGGTAATTATTGATACTCAGCATGTGAAAATGCTTTTTATATAATAGCTTACGGGAAATTTCTTAGTGGTTTCCCCAAATTTTGGAGGGCTAAGGGCAAGGCTGGGCCCCTTCATCTGGTTTTGTGCGTTGTGCAGTAAATCATTTTGCTGCATTGCACCCAAGATGCTTTCTGGCCTTTCCAAGGGCTGGGCATAGCGTTTGCGATGGGAACACGTGATGCTTCGTACCCACGCCCATCCCGCCCTTGTTAACGCAGCCTCTGGCTTTCCTGTGTGATTCTGAGCAGGACATACGGTCCTGCCACGGAAAAGGAGCACCAGAGCTGATTGCCTTTTGTTTGAATTTTCGCTGTAAGCACGAAACTTCTTACAAGGATTGAGAATAGATTTATTTTGCCTCCTTAGAACGACATTCAGTTCACTAAGGCGATGAAGGGCTTTTTCCTGGCACTAGAGCTATACCGAGGGTAGGTCAGTTACGTAATGTCTTAAGGCAGAAGTTATTCCTTTGGTTCACTTACTCATTCACTCAGCAGGCATTTACTAAGCACCTGCCTAAGTGCTCAGTAGTGGGCTTGGTGCTGTGAGGAAGACAAGGTGAATTGAACCTGAGCTTAGTCCTCAAGGAGCTTGAC
This sequence comes from Leucopleurus acutus, assembly GCF_964270905.1. Lineage (NCBI taxonomy): Eukaryota > Metazoa > Chordata > Mammalia > Artiodactyla > Delphinidae > Leucopleurus > Leucopleurus acutus. The sequence continues at coordinate 80,183,095 of NC_139153.1, forward strand.
TGGCCCAGAGGAGAGAGAAGCTCAAGGGAAGTAAGTCTACACCAGGTAGAAGGGATGGGGCCCCAAGAGAGGGTCAGAGGAAGAACTGGGGGACTCGGAGGAGGGAGAAGAACCAGCCTTCCACCCCAGGTGATTAACTTAAGGAGAGAATTAGGTCCCACAATTACTACCTGATGAGGAGTGATCTCTCTCATAAGCTTCACATCTCTGTGGAAGGGTGCTTCCTGACTGTGTGTTGGGCATCTCAGACTGATTATGTTTAAGTTGGGCTCCATCATTCCAGGGCACCCCCCTCCTGCCCCCACCACACACCTGCTGCTGTTCCATTGTTCCCTGTCTCAGGGAACAGCATCAAGGCTCCCCTCTTCCTAGTGGTCCAAGCCAGAGGCTTATCCCCCCTGCTCCCTCCCCACACCTGGGCTTGTTGAGTCAACCTCCTGACCTCTCACATCTGCCCACCTCGCTCCACCCTCATTTCTCCAGGCCAGGCCACCATCATCCCTTGCTTGGCTTACTGCCTCCCAGCCTGTCTTCACAGACTCCCTTTACAGGGCCTCCAGGGGTGATCTGGCCCTTGCTCACCAGCCCCCCCCCCACTTTCACACCCCTTGCACTTATCTCCATTTTGAAACCATGCCATGCTTTCTCATGCCACCAGGCCTTTGCACATGTCTCCCTTCTGCCTAGGACATGTGCTTCCTTGCCACCCTCCTCCCTTGGTTTACTCCTGCCCTTCCCGTGACCTCAGCTGGGTCCCTGCTTCCTGGAGGAATTTTCCTTTAGGCTCCAAGCCTCGGTAGGTGCAGCTCCTGGTTGCGTTGCCTGTGCCTCTCCTCCTGAGGGCTCCCTCACGCAGCTGCCGCCTCCATGGTGCTGCACTGGAAGTCCTGGCATACCAGGACCGTGTCCATCAGTGGGGCTTTCCATCCCTTCCTGCTGGCTGCACACAGAAGACGCCCAAGAAAAAGTCGTTGATGGAATTTGGTATAAGTGCAGGTTGTACTATTATGGTTTGAGTCTATGAATGCCAGCATCATGAATCCACCCTACCTCAGTTGATTTCTCGCTGTGCTGAAATAGTATTGCCCTTGTTTACGTCAAGCTTAAAAATGTATATAAGTGTGAAAGAGAGGAATCATTATATGAGCAGTTGGTATTTGTTGGCTGTTCATTGTGTGCCAGGCACGGTTCTGGGTGCCTTATAGAATTAACTCATTTCATCACCACAACAGCTCTGTGTGGTAGATATTTTTATTATCCCTATTTTACAGATGGAGAAACTGAGGTACAGAGATTAAGGAACTTGCCTAATATCACATGCTACTGAAGTCCAAGCATGCATTGTGGAATGTGATGAGCTCTTTGAGAAAGACAGGAAGTAGGACTGGACGTGAGGCTCTCATAGGGCTGAAGATGGTAGGTCACCAGGTGGAAGACGGTGCAGCGTGGGCTAAGCTCCGAGGCCAAGCAGAATTACTTAATCCAGAATTCAAAACTCTGAGGAACCTCAGGCTCACTTTCACATTGATTCTTTCAGCAGCTAACTCAGTTTTCAGAGGTACTGCTGGTTAGGAATGAGACTTCTCTGAGTCTGAAATCTTGGTTTTGCTGTGTGACCTCGGGGCTGCTGCTTGCCTTCTCTGTGCTTCAGTCACCTCATCTGGAAAATGGGGATAATGATGGGGATCGTACTTACCTCGTAGGGTTGTGGTGATAATTAAATGGGTTGTTACATATAAGGCCTTAGGGTGGTGCCTGGCACATGGTGATTGCCCAGAAACATCATCCTCATTATTTGTTTATCCATCATTCAGTCAACAAATGGTTTTTGAACACAGGTCCTTCCTTCCTATATGTTCAATCCCACTGGACAACTTCTTGGGCATCGACAACTATCCTGTTTTAATTCTTTGTCCCACAGACGTTGAGGATTTTCCATCATTGCCTCCTTTTCAGTGCCATCACCTCCTCCTGTGCCTTGGGCTCCCTCCCCAGACCTTTCCTCACAGTTAAGTGCTAGCTTACTCTCTGAGATCAACTCAAGACCCCTTTTCCATTCTTCTGGGTCAGTTTGTTACCAGTTGCTACAGAGAATTAAAGACCAGGTTAACCTGAATGGCAGCAGTGAGAAAATTGTGCAAATACAAAGAATTCTCATATACCATTCCTCGTAGATGCAAAGAACTACTTTCTCCAGGGAGGAAATAGAGATGTAAAAAACTTAAGATGTGCAATCACCACCAGGAATCTTAGAATTTAAAAAGCTGCAAGAACCTTAGAGCTTATCTTGTCTATTTCCCTCACTTTGGGGGAGTTGTTCTTAGGGATGGGGGGTGGTCCAGGGCCCAGCAGCCGCTAGTGACCAGAACCCGTGTCTCCAGCCTGTAGCTAGCACACTTTCTCCTACACCTTAGAGAATCCCAGGCAGGATTTCAGTGGAGCTTCTTAGAACTTCCAGCCCCTGGATGTTTCAGCTGCTGCTGTGATGCCTGCAGAATGTCATGGTCACTCAGTTAACTTCGTGCCAGGGCTGCATTGTACCCTTTAATGGTTTACCATGGACCAAGCGTGGGCATCTCTGCCACCACAGGAGAGCTGTCTCATAACCACGCTAGTGCAAAGCACATGTTGAAAGGGAATCTTTGGGGACTCCCTGGCGGTCCAGTGGTTTAGATTCCATCGGCGCTCCCAGTGCAGGGGGCATGGGTTTGATCCCTGGTCAGGGAACTAAGGTCTTGCGTGCCACATGGCTCAGCCAAAAAAAAAAAAAAAAACAGAAAGGAAATCTTTGTTTCAGTCAACAAGCAAACGTCCACATTACCCCTTTCCTGTTTTTCGATGTGAGGAGGAGGGGGGACAAATATCTGTACAAATACGAAAGAAAGAATTATAAGGTGGAGTTGCTGAGATCAGGGAATTTAGAGGAAGAAGAGCAGATGCTGCAGACCAGGTGGACGGTGCAGGTAGGAGTGGTTAAGGAGCTTGTGGGGCGGCTGACAAGGGGAGCAGGTTCAGAGGGAGATGGGGCGTAGAGGGCGGCTGGGGATGGAGGTGGGGGAGCGGGGGAACATTCCAGGCACGGGAGTGCAAAGCGGAGATGGCAGCATCACGGCCCTGTGACGAGACCCGGCTAACCAGAGCAGAAGTCCTCATGGGGAAGTGGAAGGGAGTACACAGCTGAGGGAACAGCAAGTCTTGAAGATAAGGAAGGAGAATCAGCCTCAGGTGTCGCCCTGAGCGTTCTTGAGAGTGATGAGGGTGGCGGGACTCAGTGCTGGGAGAAGTGAAGATCTAGCTGCCCTTTTCTTAGTAGGTTAGAGAAACTCATTTCTGTAACTCTGTGGAATGCATATCATTTTTATACACCTTTGCTCCCCCAGAGTCTTATCTTGTAAAATATGTCTCTTCCACCTTGCTTTAGACTTGAACCTTGCCAATGGACCTGATTGGTTTTGGTTATGCAGCCCTGGTGACATTCGGAAGCATTTTGGGATATAAGCGGAGAGGTGAGCCCAAACCAGATTTTTCATCAAAGAGAGGTTGGTCATTGTGCTAGGATCATCTGAGGGTCTGTAAGCAGGACAAGAAGCTAATAAGCGACCTGGTGGGAGGTTGGTGGTTGTGCTAGGATTGTCTGAGGGTCTGTAAATAGGACGAGAAGCTAAGAAGCACGAGGTGGATGGGGTTCTCGGAAGGATGGGGGTTCCATGGGGCTGGGTGGACAGAGCCTGTCATTCCAGAGCCTGGGCATCTGGGTCTCCCTTTACCTGTTAATATCAATTGCATAATTAATTGACTTACCCTCTTCAGGGCTACTCACTCATTGTCAAATGAGGTTTTTGGTTTGTTTATATACTCACAGTGTCAAAAAACTGAATTATGTTGATACTGTGTGTTGCAAAGGAAAATTACTTAGATATCATATCTGAAGTGGTTTCTTCATCTCTGTGCAAAGATGGAAAAAAAAACCCAGTTGATAAATTGAAGGATTTTCATGGAGAAAAATGAAAGATCAAGTTTTCTATTTTGCTTTGTTTTAAGGCAAAAGCGTTTGCAGTCATGGTGTCTCATATTTGCTTCTTATATTTTTAAGAAATTCATTAAATGAAGTTATATTTCGAAGAGTGTTATATTGGTGACCTTGGGGGACTTGAGTTTCAGGTCTATATGGTTATCACGGTTACTTCCTTCATTAGCGGTTTTTCAAAGGGTAGGAAAAGGGGAGAGAGAGAGAGTGTGAGTGTGTGTGTGTGCGCGTGCGTGTGCGTGCGTGTGTTGGGGCTGCTGGAGGGTGTGGGAGGAGAGGATTACTTCCGTTATCAGGCATCCTCCTTCACTTGTTGCCTGTAGAATTAGACTACAACCTAGTGCATGTGGCTTCTTGTTCTGGATGGGTTGTGTGTTTTGGTGTGGGAGGTGCTGCGATCTGAATTTAAGGGTGGTTCTTAACCCTGCTGCAATCTGACTTTCCTGTAGCTGTTTAAAAAACAGAGATACCTTACAACTGAATCACTTTGCTGTACACCGGAAACTAACACAACCCTGTAAATCAACTATACTTCAATAAAAAAATAAAAATAAAAAATAAATTTAAATCTAAAAAAATACAAAAAACAAAAAACCCCAGAGATGCCTTGACCCTAGGGATTCCAATCCGATAAGATTCTAAATAGATTGAGTGCCCGGAAGTGGGGACTGTGTGTGTTGGTGACAGTGGCACTGGCACGTGCACCCTGCAGTGCTCGTGTCTATTACAGTGCCCCAGGCAGCGCTGAGCAAGGCGGGCGCTGGGTGGGGGAGGGGGTGGATTGGTGGCTGGCTGGCTGCGTCAGTGACCAGGTTCTTCCTGTTACTCTGTGGTCACAGTCCATCCCTGAGTCCTGATGTGTTGAGGCTGGAAGGTTTGTTAATTATTCAGGACAGAACCATCGCTTGGTTTGAATAGGCCCCCCTCTCTATCTCCATGAGTTGAAAATATCATTTCATCTTATTTTTATCATCACAACCTCAGTAAAAAAATGGAGGCAAGGAGAACAGGGGGAATAAAAGAGGGGCGTAAACAAGTCAGGTAATTGTCCAAGACCATGCAATCACTGTCAGAAGCAATACTACAGGCAGGCTTTATCACCATACCTACCCCTCCCATTGCTATGTACCTGGGGTTCCTCTGCCTCACATTTGGGGTTCACCATGAAACAGTCATGTCTTAGAAACTGTCCATGGATAGCCGGTACCTAACTTGGCTTTGTCTAGTTACAGTGCCCAGGAAGAAATGCATTTTTCCACATGTGGAGTGATGAAGGTATACCTTTCATTTGGGGATTCTCTCTCTGAGCCCGTACTTTTTTTCACCAGGTGGTGTTCTGTCTTTGATTGCTGGTCTTTCCGTTGGATTTTTGGCTGGCTGTGGAGCTTACCGTGTCTCCAATGACAAGCGAGACGTAAAATTGTCCCTGTGTGAGTAAGGCGTTTTTCCCAGTTACGGAGAATCAAAGCTTGGGGATAATTTTTTGATACCTAGCCTTGGTGTATTGGAAGATACTGGTGATGTGGCAGGTGGGCATATGCATGTGCGGAGACAGAACACTGTTCTTGTTCCTTCCTACACAGACCTGATCAAAAATAATGATGTTGCTGCCAGGCCTTCCAACTCAGAAGAATATTTCTATAAAACTTGTTACTAGAAAAATAAAATAAAATTAGAAAAAGCAAGGAATTATGTCTGGATTTTCTGCTAATGCTCCTAAATGCATATTAGCATAGTTTGTGTTACTGTGAAAACATCTAAAAAGAGACAGCCTTGCATTATTTTATTTAATTCACAAACAGCTTTTAGGTCCCACTTTGCCTTAAGATTTAGAAAAGCAAGGCTGACTCTTTTAGCTTCTTCCTTTGTTGAGCTTATAGTAGGAGAATGTCCACAGGGAAAATGGAAAAAACTTGTGTGTGTTTAAAGTCCCAGGATGCTTGGCTTTCTTCTGTCTGGGTTGAAAGACAAATACAGGGAAGGTTTGGAAAACTACACCAAGGAAATGGTCTCTGTTTAACTTGATGATTATTCAAAGTGCCCTGGTGGGTGTGGAAGAAAATACAAAGGAAGACAAATTGTACCAGTTCTTTGTTTGAGGGAGAGGAAGAGATTAAGTGGGATTTTTTCCCCTTATTTTAAATAAGAGCAAGGGATATTTTTAATAATGACATTATGTCAGAAGATAAAAATATATCAGCAAAATATATATATATATACACACACACACATGTATATGTATGTATATATAGGGCTTTTTATGCATATGCACTTAAATAGTTAATGTATGTTTATTGTCAGTCATGTTTTTTATATCAGCAAGTGATTTTTCCTTGAAAGTTCTTAAATTGTGACATCAGTGCCCTAATCTCTTCCATAAAACTGCTTCTCTCATCATGCTGGTTTAGCTTCTAAAGGCTGGTATAATGCTTCTGAACTTAATATTATTAGGCTGTTTTTATGTACTCTTCCGGCATCAAATTTCCAAAATGGAATGCTATAAAATAAAAACAGTCAGCCTTTTCTTAGGATTATTTTATTAATCAGGTCTTACTTTAAATATTTACTTTAGAAACTGATTCTTTTCCTTCCATTCAGCTAACTAAACATTTTTTGGCTGTCTCTTGTGGGTCCAGGTATACTGCCTAGTGTTCCTAAGGAAACTTGAATAAGACACAGTCCTGACCTTCCCAGGAGTGTTCTATAAATAGAAATTAAGTTAGAAAAAGACCTTTTCTTTTGAAGATATTTCAGGAATGGATTTTAACGTGCTCGTTTCCTCAGAAACTATTTTGATAAGCTATTTTGTAAAGTGTTTTAATAGAGCACTTTATCTTTTCAAGAAAATAGCAACTCAGTACCAATACATAATAGTTGTTATATTAGAAAGCTGAAATGAAATCCATTTTTTCCCCAAGCAAGCACTGATAACATGTTTGAAACGCTGGTTCACGCACCGGTTTGGTTTTTAGTTACAGCTTTCTTCCTGGCCACCATAATGGGGGTGAGGTTTAAGAGATCCAAGAAAATCATGCCAGCTGGGCTGGTTGCAGGTTTAAGGTAAGAAAAACTTATTTTGATCTATTCTTTCCTCTGCCGTCATTTTGAAGTGCTGAATTTTTGGCAAAAGTCAGTTTTAACTTAAAAGGTCGAAGTAATTTGTATTACAATCAGCATGATTATAAAACCTTAAAATATCATCCATTCAATTGTTGACATTTATGTGCGAGTGAACATTTTTATCAAATACACTTAGCGTTGCTGTGCTATCTGATCACATGTACACAGTTACCTTTTTCAGAATAAAGAATTAAATTCAGACTCATTTTTTCTCAAGATTTACCTGTCTGAGACAGTAAAGGTATTCATTTAAATCTGATAATCTCTGTTAGAGAGTTGGACAAAGTGAAAGTCTGTCGCAGTTACTTTGAAATTTTAAGGGAGAAAACTTAATATTTTTTAAAAAGGTAAATAGGGAGCTTCAAGTTTCTCTTAATCTCAGTAATTCTGCCCATGAGATTAAGCACATTACCAAGTAAAAATTTATACTTAACATTTTAAATTCTTTGGAAGCTGCCTTTACATGTTGACAGCTATCGACATGTTCATTTTCTTTGATGTACGTTTTCACTTTTTGGAATTTATTCCAAAGAAATAATGAGATGTATACAAAGACTGATGTTTATTGCAAGTTTATTTCTAGTGGAAAACATGATGAACTGAAAAATTAGAAACAGCTTGAAAATTCACCAGTAAGGAAATGGTTCAATAGGTGTTTTGTCCACTTAATGGAATATTGAGCAAGCATTACATGTCATGTTTTCAAAAACTGTTTAGTGTCATTAGAAAATATTGACATAATAGGTAATGAAAGCAGAATAAACAAGCAAATATAGCGTGATCTCAATTTTTTAAAAGTCTGGGTATATAAAAACAAGATAGGAAGTAATATTTCAAATTGTTAGTAATCTCTAGGTGATAATGCAATGGGTAATTTTCTCCTTTCTATTTTTCAATAGAATTTTCTAGTGTGGCTGGATATAATGTTTATGATTTGGGAATGAAAGTGTGATTATAAAGGACTGCTTTCTAATGATAGCCCTGTTCTAATAATGATACTTGGTGGTGGAAGGGGTCAGAAGTAGGGTTTATAGGTCAAGAAGACAAGACCGTAAACGTGGAAAGAAGCTGAGATTGTAATTATGACATCCCTAGATCACCCCTTGATTAGTTTTTCAAGTTGCTTGCCTTTACTAGTTTTTGAAAGTTTTGTGTTTCTTTCCAAACCTTTCTCTCACAAAGGTTCATCCCAGATTTTCAGAACAGAGTTCTGATTTTTCTCCTTCATTCAGTGAACACTTTTAATTCAGTCACATCTGGAAGTTCAAGTACAGGGATCCAGGGATGGTGAGATCACCCCTGCCCCAGGGAGTAGAAGCAGGGCAGAACGCTGGGAGCCAGGGTTTAGTACCACATGGGTTAGGTGAACGCACAACCCTTCCGTCTCACACCTCCTGAGTCACCCTCCCCTTGCCTATCTTTTGTTTTAATCTAGCCTCATGATGATCCTGAGACTTGTCTTACTGCTGCTCTGAGAATCCGCAGGAACTGAAAACTAAATTTGAGTCATTCTGCTGTAATGGGCAGAGCCTACTCTTTGTATTGAAAAGATAAATTCCAATATGGAATGTTCACCGTGGTCTTATTTTATGGTAGAAACTGCAAAAGAAACACTGTCACCTCTAATATGGACACTGGTTTGAGGGATTTTTTTTTTTTTTTTTAAACAAATGGTTTAACTGTTTTCTAATCGTCAGGTACTGGTTTCATTAAAGGTATTTAATAAATCGTGATACACTGTTTGATTTGCTGTGTCATGTGGTTTTGTGTGTTTTTTGGTTTGGGGTTTTTTTTTTGACAGTTCCAAATACTCATGTCTGAAATAAGCTTAAATTAAACTACAACCTACAGATGATGGAATGCCCTAAGTGGGCTTCACAGAATGCTACTGTATCTATTTGTCATTTGTATTATATTTTAAATTATTTTTTTTCATTTTAATTGTATTGCTACCAGTGTTTTTTCTTTCTTTAAAATACTTCATCCTCAGCACACTCTGTACCAACAGAATGTATTCAGTATTCAAATAAAAGAACTTCTGTTTTAAACCTGTTTCTCTCATTTTAGTGTCCTCTCTGTATACTCAGATCATCTTTAACATGTAAGTGTTCAATTATTATTATTATTATTATTTTTGCGCTACGCAGGCCTCTCACTGCCGCGGCCTCTCGCGCTGCAGAGCACAGGCTCCGGACGCTTAGGCTTAGCGGCCATGGCTCACGGGCCCAGCCGCTCCGCGGCATGTGGGATCTTCCCGGACCGGGGCACGAACCCGTGTCCCCTGCATTGGCAGGTGGACTCTCAACCACTGCACCACCAGGGAAGCCCTAAATAACTGATATATTTTTAAAATAGAGAAAGAGGATGAGAGTGATGAAGCCAGGAAGATAGAAGAATAAGATTCTGACCAGCTTTCCTCCTGTGACAGGTGGCAAGATTTCAGGTTTTCAGATTTTTCTCTTTTTATCTACTTGCAGATCATCCTCCTTCCAGGACAAGCCTTGACTGGTGAAATGGGGTGAGATTAGGGGATGCTGAGGTTTTTCACTTTCCAAATTACAGTCATCTCTGTATTTTAATGCTGGCATCTGTAGCCCAAAGACGTCAACCAAGAGGATTTTCAATGACTCATGGGGATTTAAAGCAAAAGTGCAGAGTTAGAGAAAGTGGGTCTTTCACATTTTCCTTTTCTTCTGAAAATGAAAGTGTTTTTTAGAAACATAACCCATGCTCATTTTGAAGAAGGTAAAATAGTATAGAAATTAGAAGCCCATCCCCACCTCCCCAAGATAGCCTTGAGAAGTTGATGGGGCATGATGGGGGAGGCCTGGTGGAGTGATAGGCTCTGGACAGCTTGAGGTACCTGGGGAGGGGGGTCCCTGAAACCAAGGAGGACTGTGGGGAGGGTAGAGGGTGGCTTTGGGAGGACGAGGAGTGTCTTCATGGTATGAATGGGAGCTGATTTATTTTGTAGCCTGTTACCTGGCTCATTTTCTAAGCCAGCGCTTCCACGCATTAAGAGCTCAGCAAAATAAATGAAGAAAAAAGGATCGATTGAGAATATCACCATTTGGAAACCAGAATGAAAAATAGTGATCTAGGCCAATGGTTTTTCAGCCCTACATGATACCTGTTAGAACCATGTGAGGGGTTTAAAGCACATTCAGGTACACGAGTGTGCAAGCATACACACACACGCGCACACACACACACACACACACACACACTCTCTCTCTCTCTGCCTGGGCCTAACCCCAGAGATTCTGATACAATTGATCTCAAAGAGGACTCTTGATTCTACTGTGTAGCCAGTGTTGAGAACCGTTCATCCGGATGATGATGATGTCAATAGCTGCTAAAACTACGAATAGGGATCTCTGTAGTGGAAATATCGGGGTTGACTGCCCTAAATATTTAACATCACTAAATGTGGGACAATCAGACATGATGGTGGTCCTGGTGTGAAGCAATAGAAAGCATGCAGCAGTACCTATGAAGAATTCTTGCCAAAATAATTGACCTGGAATTCATTCAAACCTCTAGATATCAACTTACAGGAAACACAGGAAACAGAGAAGCACCTCAGGAATGTAATCAGCAAAATCAGCAGTATTTATAATGTGGAACTCAACAGGCTTGCTCTTCATAGAGTGGTCCCCAGACCAGCAACATACAGATCACCTGGGCGGTTGTAGCAACTCAAGCGCTACCCCAGAATCTGTATTTTAAGACCCCTGGGAATTTGTATGTACATTCAAGTTTAGAAGCACTGTTCTCCAGCTCAAGTGATTAATACATTTCAAATGACTCTCTACTTTTATATTTCTATAAGAAAATGTGTAAATTGCATGAAAATCAAAGAGGCACGGGGAGCCTATAGGTTAAAGAGATTTAAGAGAATGAATTCATTCTTCAAATGAATGCAATGTGTAGACCTTTTTTAGCTTCTCGTTCTAACATAGCAGTTATTCTTTTTAAATGTGATACAATCAGGAGTATTTGAACCATGACTGAACATTTATATAAGGGAATTACTGTTAATTTTTTAAGTATAATAATATTATAGAATGTTTTCCCCAAAGGATCTTTATCTTTTAGAGACTCATGTCAAAGTATTTGTGGATGAAATAATATGATACTGGGATTTACTTCAAATTAACCCAGCTGTGAGGGGGAGTGGGTAGAAATACAGAGGCAACGTGAGTGACATTCTGTTGCTAATTGCTGTGGCTGGGTGATGGGTACATAGGGCTTTTTATACACTTCTTTCTATTTTTGTGAATGTATGAAATTTCCCATCATAAAAAATATTTTTAATTGCTCAGCAAAAACGGATGTTATTCGTAATGTATTAAAGCTTTAAAGGCCCTGGTGTGACTTCTGAATCACGAGACTTGGAACTGTGTTCACTGCAGCTTTAGTGATGAATGGGTGTGATCAATGCTCCACCCAGATGAGCCTTCTGAATTCAGGTTTAATGATTTCAAGCCCTGCGGGCACTGTCTAAACACCTTTCAAATGTGCCTTTGAAGTCAAAAAATTAAAGGGCATAATCCATTGTTTAAAGTGTGTAAGAATAAAAGGAATTAAGTAGACCAGTAACTGCATGCCTTTATTTTTTTTTTATCCTCAGCCTACATTCTAGAACTTTGTCTCCAATTGTCTTGGCATCATGCCTCCATTCCGTGTTGTCCATGGAAATTGGGTTTTAGTAATGTGAATTCTTGGGTAATTTAAGAGAAAGACTACGGATATTCCTTTCTATGAAAGTCAGTCTAGTAACCTGGTACACAGTTCATTTTCCTGTGTCCATCTAAGGGATATTGAATATATATTTTCTGGTTTATGGAAAGTCTTTATGTCCCGCTTATGACATAAAGTGAGGTTTGCTTTGTTCCATAAAGATGCTGTCCTAGAACACGCTGCTCTGATTTGGAAAGGTCTGTGCTTCAGTCTCCTTGCAGAAGGATCACTGGTACCAGGAACTAAATTGTTTCTGACAGTGGAATATAAGGCTTTGTAAAAAATATATAAAATCCACCAATCAATCAGATAATATCTAGATAAGCAAACAAGTTAATTTATTTAAAATATATTGGAAAAAATTAGGCAAAATCAATTCTCTAAGAAATCCCAATGACATATTATGTATCAATCTAATGTTTTTTTATTTACTTTTTAAAACTTTTTATTTTATATTGGAGTATAGCCGATTAACAATGTTGTGATAGTTTCAGGTGCACCGCAAAGCGACTCAGCCCTACATATACATGTATCCATTCTCCCCCAAACTCCCCTCCCATCCAGGCTGCCACATAACATTGAGCAGAGTTCCCTGAGCTATACAGTAGGTTCTTGTTGGTTATCCATTTTAAATATAGCAGTGTGTAGATGTCAATCCCAAACTCCCTAACTATCCCTTATCTAATGTTTTTAAATTCTCAAAGAATTTTAAAATATGGAACTTCACAATTAAGTGCAATGCAGCCCATCAGCATTTAGTACATGCTTTCTTCACGGATATATGTGTGCGTGGAGCATCTGTGTGAATGCGCAAGTACATTCTTTTTTAAAAAATTAATTTATTATTTATTTTTGGGTCTTTGTTGCTGTGCACAGGCTTTCTCTGTTTGCGGCGAGTAAGGGCTACTCTTCATTGTGGTGCGCAGGCTTCTGATTACAGTGGCTTCTCTTGCTGTGGAGCACAGGCTCTAGGTGCGCGGGCTTCAGCATTTATGGCACGCGGGCTCAGTAGTTGTGGCTCGCGGGCTCCATAGTGCAGCCTCAGTAGTTGTGGCGCACGGGCTTAGTTGCTCCGCCACATGTGGGATCTTCCCGGACCAGGGCTCAAACCCGTTGTTCCCTGCATTGGCAGCAGGTTCTTTAACCACTGCGCCACCAGGGAAGTCCACAAATACATTCTTGTACTGGAAGCTTTGTTTCAAGAAAGCTTAGCATAAAAATATCCATTTGTTATTGTTTGCACTCTTTTCTACCTCAAAATCACAGAAGTTATTAGACCTGTCACAAGATCTTGTTATTTAAAATATTTATTTAAAAATGTAAAAAACAAACAAACAAAAAATGGGCTTCCCTGGTGGTGCAGTGGTTGGGGGTCCACCTGCCGATGCAGGGGTCATGGGTTCGTGCCCCGGTCTGGGAGGATCCCACATGCCGCGGAGCGGCTGGGCCCGTGAGCCATGGCCGCTGAGCCTGTGCGTCCGGAGCCTGTGCTCCGCAACAGGAGAGGCCACAGCAGTGAGAGGCCCGCATGCCGCAGAAAAAAACAAAAACAAAAACAATATTAGAGGCAGTTATTCCCACTATTACAGGGCTGCTTTAGGTTTTGAAATGATTTGGTGAGGTTAAGCAGATAGCTCCCTGAGTATATTTAAATGATTTTATTAAAATGTTTTGATCCACACTTACCTTCTCAGTGAGTTATACCAGCAAATAGTAAATAGTAGTTTTATTAGTTGGTCCCTGTCCTTTTTTTTTTTTTTTTTAAGAATTTTATTTTATGTTTTGGCCACACGGCTTGTGGGATCTTAGTTCCCCGACCAGGGACTGAACCCAGGCCCTCAGCAGTGAAAGTGCAGAGTCCTAACCACTGGACCGCCAGGGAATTCTCGACCCCTGTCCTTCTAATGTCATTTACAATTCATTTATTTTACAAGTTTTACAAATTATACCAGCATACTTATCCATGAAACCCCAGAAAGCTAATTCAGTTTAGTCTGGCAAATCCACACTCTGTGACTGGTTTTCAGTTTTCTCTCCATCCTTTTTTGGTGCAGAGGCAGATGAATTTTAATTTTACTTCTTTAGTTCAAGCAATGCTTTCAAATAGCTATAGTGTGAAACTATACCTCCCAAAATACTGTATCATCTGGGCAAAATCTTATGGAAGAAAGCCAGACATTGGATTCCCATTTCACCTAGAATAAAATCCAAATTCCTTAACAGGACTGAAGGAGTGTGTCATCTGCCGTCTGCTGCCCCTTCTCATGCCACATGGCACACCCGTTCTCCAGCGATGTCTCTTTTGGCTTGGTGCACCAAAGACACTGCTTTCCATGCTAAGGCTTTGAAAATTCTGGTTCCTCCGTCTGGACCCCTCTTTGCCCATCTTCTTGTATGTCTGGTTCTTTCTCACTTTTGTGTCTCACCCTATCTATCACCTCCCCAGAGTGACCTTCCTGTACCATCCATCTAAAGTAGAGCTCTCAGGGGATATATGTATATGTATAGCTGATTCACTTTGCTGTACAGCAGAAACTAACACAACATTGTAAAGCAACCATACTCCAATAAAAATTTAAAAAAAATAAAGTACAGCTCTCATTGGGAAAAGGGTACAAACTTTCAGTTATAGGATAAATAAGGTCTGAGGATCTAATGTATAACACGGTGACTCTAGTTGATAACACTATATTGTATTTAAAAAAAGTAAATATGTAAGGCGATGATGGATGTGTTAATTAATTTGATGGGGGCAATCCTTTCACGGTGTATATCAAACAGCACATGATACACTTTAAATATTGTACAATTCTATTTGTCAGTTATACTGCATTAAAGCAGGAAAAAATAGAGCAGAGCTCTCCCCTCGCCTCCCCCCACAGTTAGTCTCTGTTACAGACCCTATTTAATTTTCTTCATATCCCTACCATGCTGCTCTTGGGACTCATCCAGGTTGCCCTGCCACACGCTGCATTTCTGCCCAGCGTCAGACTCTGGAGCCTTTTCAGAGCCTTCTTCACAAGCCTGAGCTCCAGAGAGGGGGGGCTGTCACTGATAATACATTATTTATTTCATGAAAATTCTGACCTTTTGAAATGAAGCAGGATTGGATGGGATTAGTGTGACAGCATGTTGGTAAGAAAGGTGTGTGAATCACGAAACTAAGAAAAAGGGAGAGGGTTTCCCTGGTGGCGCAGTGGTTAAGAATCTGCCTGCCAATGCAGGGGACACAGGTTCGAGCCCTGGTCCGGGAAGATCCCACATGCCGTGGAGCAACTAAGCCTGTGCGCCACAACTACTGGGCCTGTGCTCTGGAGCCCACGGGCCACAACTACTGAGCCCGTGAGCCACAACTACTGAAGCCTGTGCGCCTAGAGCCCGAGCTCTGCAGCAGGAGAAGCCACTGCAATAAGAGGCCCGTGGACCGCAACAAGGAGTGGCTCCCGCTCTCAGCAACTAGAGGAGGTCCACGTGCATCAGCAAAGACCCAGTGCAGCCAAAAATTAAATAAATGAATAAATAAATAAATTTTTAAAAAAAGAAGCTAGGAAGAGGCAAGGAAGGATCGTCTCTAAAGCCTTCAGAGAGAGTATGACCCTGTCACACCTTGATTTCACACGAAGAGCCTACAGAACTGTGAGGGAATACATTTCCATTGTGTTAACCACTATACTTGTTGTCATTTGTTACAGCATCTGTAGGAGCATGATACACAAGGTCAGCATGATTCTGGATTAGAATTACCCATTTTGTTGTTTTTCTCACTAGTGTAACCTCCTTGAGGACAGGGACTATATCTGGCTTATTTATCCTTAGTTACTGAGGTCCTGGAGCACAGAATGTTCCATATTAGATATAAAATAAATATTAGTTCCATAACTGAATAGGAAAAAAGTTTGATTACCTGAAGGAAAAAGGTCCTCTGAAAAAAAAAGAGAAGAAAAGTTTTTAGGTTGTGGGTCAGAAAGGCAGCAAAATTCAAAAAAGACTATCTTTGTGTCACCAAGAATACCAGATGACAATTTCTACTTAACTCTTTTTGACTATGATAGTTGGTGTATGACAATTTTTTGAACAGATCAGAGTCCATGACACTTTCTCTCCCTTTATTTATGTTTAAGTCCCAGGCACATTCTAGGAGGAGATCATGATTTCGTATGTGATCAAAACAAAATGGATTGCTCTGCAACTAAATCTGCATTCTAATTAAATTAGCCCTTATACTTTGGAATATTTATTAGCTTCACAGTAGCCAGGATCTACATATAGGTAAAGCACTTCACTGTTGGAAAACTTCAATCTCCTGAAGTTTTCCCTGTGTTCTGGGCAGCCACGCCCGCTTTATTGCATCCTGAAAATCTTCTTTGCTTCTTCCAAATTTTTCTCATCCATGGGAGGCTTCCTCTGGCTGCCAGGCTGCAAAAACTTCTTCATGGCAGGGAGATTGCTGACTCTGGTTTTCAGGGCCTGCAACGCACAAGAGCACAGCTCAGAGTGCAGCCAAAGACCAGCCCCGTCGTGAGCACAAACCAGGGACTCTGAGACCCTCCCAGAAAAGGGCCAGCCGAGGCCCCTCCATCAGCACCAGGATGAGGCTGGACACACACACCTAGTGAGGCAGGAAGATAAAAGCATAATAACGTTTTCCCCAGAGATGTCTTAGTTTAAGACTTCACTCAGCTCAAGTCTTCCTCATGTTCTTCCTACACGTAAATTCTGCAGATTCACCCTGTCGTGCAATACGAGGAAGAGTAACGTGTCTCACACGACATCACAGATAAAGGCTCCAAGATATCAAGACAGGAAGGTATAGGGGAATTGGGCTGGAACTGAAGACAGAAAACATGAAAGGTAGACAATGAGGCCAGTCAGAACCAATCTGCCCTCGGAGAGAGGGAGAGATGGGGAGAGAGAAATGAACTTGGAAGAGAAGGAACAGGAGCTGAGGGGAAGAAATGAGATGGTGGCAGACCTGCGCAGACAGACTCACGTGAAGAAAGAGGAGGACACACCTGGGAGGGAGGGAAGCAAAGAGGAAATGAAGAAAGAGACTGAAATGGAACCGGGGCAGAGAGAGGCGCCAAGTCCTGGGTCTCTCTCCTGGGAAAAGGCAAGTCATTCTCCTTGGGGCAGCGACCATCTCCAATGTCTTTGGCGTGACCAGATTCTTTCCATGCCCCAGACCAAGGCCTTGGAGTGAACTGTGGAGACCTGGGGGCAGTGAGGCCTGGACAGCGTCAGGGACCCTAGCATCACAGTCCCAGGGTCCAGAGAGCAGATGCCGAGGTGGGAGATGTGGGCTCCCCCCAAAGGCTGTGAGAGAGCTCACCTTCAGCAGAGGGAAGTTGGCCAAAAGGCTGGGGTCCAGCTCTTCCACGTAGTAGAGAAGTTCAACCAGGTGGATGTCAGCCCTGCTCAGCTTGTTGCCCACAAGATAGTCTTGGCCATGACCCTTCAACACCTGGCGAATGGAGGGGTCAGATCAGGAACACAGGCCCGGGTAGGCTGGGCCCAATGCTCTTCCTCTGTCTCCCCTGCCCCACTTCCCCCTCTGTGCCTCACTGGGTGGGTGTGGACCTTCAGACCTTCTGCTGCCCCTGGATCAGTGAGATGGGCCAGGTGGTTCCCTGCTGTTCCCTCCTCAACCTCAGTGGAAGCCAGGCCACCGTTTCCTTTTCCTGTTCCCACCTCGCTGTGGCTGCCTTACTTGCTTCCACTATATACACCGTGTTTCTGTTGACCTCACACCCTAAAGCGTGCAGCTCTGAACTTCATGATGCGGCCTTTCATCCATCTCTCTCTCCCCTCCCCCACCTTGGGCAGTGATTCCACCTTCATGACAGCTTTCTACCACCCTAAGCAAATTATTGCAGAGTCTGTATTTCTTCTCTCCTCTTGTCTGCTCTCCTCATTTCCTGGTCTCTCCCTCTGGAACCTGAAATAAACCTGGGTCAACCTGAATTCCCATCTCCCTGACAAAATTGACTCTGACTCCTATTCCACCTGTGTCTGTCAATAACACTGTGGAATATATTATAATTTGCATGCTGAACTGTCTAGGGGTGACTGCACTTAATGTTTGCAACTTACTTTGAAACACCCCCCAAAATAATATGTTTGATCAGAGGAGAAAAGGATAGGGAGATACATGATGAAGCAAACATAATAACAAAATACTAATTTTTGATTCTAGGTGGTGGGTATGTATGAGTTGATTGTACATCTCTTTCAACTTTTCTATGGTTGAATTTTTCATAATAACATATTGGAAAAAATATATGATGCTTACTTAAAATATTGCAACAATATGAAAATCATAGAGGCAAAAACACACATATCACCACCAAGTAAAGATAATAACATTTTGGCAAATATCCTACCAGACTATGTATGAACATAGAAGTATAGCTAAAAATTAAAGAACATAGTAAGACATCAAATGCTATTTTGTAATATACATTTTTCATTAATGTTATCATGGGGGTCTTTGATTTCAAAATACAGATGTACTTAAACTGCAATGACTATAGGGGTTTCCGCCATGTGAATGTGCCTAAACTTTGAGCACCATAAAGCCAGGAGAATGTAGTTTCTGATTACTATTATTCACTCCTTGACTAGGACCTGACACATAAGCAATGAATTAATACTTGTGAAATGAAAGAATGATTTAAACTTTATAAAGATGGGGGTGTTGGTTAAGCTTTTTATTTTTATGTTAGCCTTCTGCATCTCTTACGATCATTTTTTTTTCAGTTCATGATTCTTGTTTAGCATGATTCCAGGTAGTTTGGATCTTGAGGTGTTCTCCTCTTACCTTCAAAGAGAAACATTAACTAAGATATATACTACATATAATGATGGAACATTATTTGCTTGGTTTTGTATGATTTTCTTCAAAAGTCTGAGAGCCATGTCCCCAAACTTTGTAGATTATTTTTCCCTGAACAACTTTTCTTCTGATTCTTCCTCTCCACCACTCTGCCCCCATCTCTGTTTAGATACATCTCATCCATCCCCCAAACAGTACCACATTCTCCTGGTGGGTAGGGTCTCGTATCTCCCTACACATGGTACCAGAATATTTTCTGATGCATTGCTGTCATTGTGTTCCTCTTGGATCAAAGCCCCTGCACTGTGTTCTGCAGGATCCATGTACTCCAGGCTCTAGTGTGGCTCTCAGAGTTTCCATAGCCCAAGCTCTAAGTATAAGAATTCCAGATTGGGTCTGAGTAAATCAAAATTTTGCTGACGGGCTTCCCTGGTGGTGCAGTGGTTGAGAGTCTGCCTGCCGATGCAGGGGACATGGGTTCGTGCCCTGGTCCGGGAAGATCCCACATGCCGCAGAGTGGCTGGGCCCGTGAGCCATGGCCGCTGAGCCTGCGCTTCCGGAGCCTGTGCTCCGCAACGGGAGAGGCCACAACAGTGAGAGGCCCGCGTACCGCCAAAAAAAAAAAAAAAAAAATTGCTGAAAAGTTATAACTTGGGTAAAACGTGGGTACAATTCTTCCTCATAGTCAATTTTTATAAAATGCCCTAGAGTCAGGGTGCTACATTAGTATTCAGAAAGGCTCACAGAGGTGAAGGTCAATGCCCCTGCAATGCCAAGCACTATTTTTCTTTGTTCTTTGATCTCAGTGCCAAAAACGCTGAACAGTCCACTCACTTTTTCAAATGCAGGAAGATAACGGTTTGTTATACTCTCTTTGATCTGGGTCATCTTGGCATCTTTCTGCTCAGGTGGGCACAGTGGCAAATGCATGATCATTTCACCCAGATCTGCCACACCCTCTGCGTACATATCGATCCTGAAAGACAAAATGACCAAAGTGTCAAATGTCTCCTGTGTGAGATTTTACAGTTTAGAATGGGTAAGGATGGGGCGTCAGGAGGTGGCAGAGTAAATCACCCCCACTGGGTGCATTTTTCTATGTCAGTCATTTAGTTATGATTTTTCTTAAATTTAACATTTCATTCTAGAGCAAGCCATCGAGGAAGATATATGTCTAATATTTTTGTTATATACATGACCAAATGTAGGGACAGAGCATATCAGTGACCTGTCCAGAGTCACAGGCATGAGAGAAACGGGTGGAATCACTGCAGGTAACCACTGAGACCATGCCTAGGGTTTGCCGTCTCTGCTGTGGTGTGTTCTGTGCACAGTTAGTGTGATGAATTAGTAACACCTCAGTCATGTCCAGAGAGAGTCCTGGCACCACGGACCTAGCCATGTCCCTCTCCCTGTCCCATCCTGTTACACTACCAGGACCCTTTAGATGCCCAACCAGCACTTCCTCCAGTTATTTCCCATAGAATATGGTTCCACAACCCTCTTCACATATTGTTACCCAACTCTGGCCTTGTTTGCATTTCTCAAGACTCCACCCAAAATATCCCCCGAAATCGTGCGTTTCTTCATTTCGTTCCTACAGTACATATTCCAGGTAACTTTGCTGTTTTTCTTCCAAACATGGTTTCCTACAATAGTCTTTTTAAATGAAAGCTTTATTGAAATATAATTCCCATACCAGAATGTCAGCCTTTTCAAGTGTAAAATTGTGTGATTTTTCTTTGTAAAGTCACAGCATCCTGTACCACCATCATACTCTAATTCCAAAATATTTTCATCACTTGCAAAAGAGACGCTGAGTGCTTTTTCAGGCATTCAGTGTTCTTCCCTCCCTCCAGCTTCTGGCAAACACTAAACTGCTTTTGGTTTTACGGAGAGCAATGTTCTGCACATGCCAAACAAATGGAATCATACAGTATGCATCATTTGTGTCTGGTTTCTTTCTGTAAGAGAATGTTTTCAAGGTTCATCCATGTTGTAACACGGATCAGGACTCCATTCCTTTTCATGGCCAAATAGCATTCCACCGTACAGATGTGCCTGCCTTTGTTCATCCATTCATGGACATTTTGTTGTTTCCACTTTTTGAATATTACGAACAATAGTGCTATGAACTTTTGTGTACAAGTTTTAGTGTGGTTGTATTTTTAATATTTTTAATTCTCTTGAGTATATTCCTAGTAGTGGATTGCTGAGTTGTATGGTAACTCTATGTTTAACTTTTTGAGTAACTGCCACATTCCATGATTCAATCATGGGGTCCCATCACAACACAGAGGAGACCCCCCCAAATATGGCTGTATTGGATAAATCTGCCTGCTACAAACTGATATTAAAATGTTCCAGATAACCCTGGCATCGTGGGCTCCGTCTCTGCAAACCCTTGTCAAGTGGCCAGTCCATATAAAGGGCTGATAAATTAGGTTCCTGGTTATCATTCTTATAATTTCTGAAACTGGAGAATCACCTTGTCTAGATACTTACCTTCTGAGGTTTTATCCTCTAGACACTCAGACAGTTTGTCCCTTGTCTCGATCCCTGTGAACACATCCTGCTCACTTAGGGAAGGACCTAGATTGTTCTTATTAATCATTAATGAAAGAACAGAAAAAATACCGTACAGGGCTCTCTCTTTCATGTCTTTCCCATAGAGGTTGTATTTGGTGGCAATGTAGTTGAGAATGGCTCTGGTCTGCACCAGCTTCATCCCATCAATTTCAACCATGGGCACTTGCTGGAACATCAAACTCCCTTCTTTTGAAAGAAGAAAAGAAATAGAGTGAAATGTTGGATGAATCATACTGTTAAGGTAAACTGAAACATTTTATGTATCAAAATTTTTGTTGAAATGACTGAAGACATAAAAGGAAACAAAAATCTTACCTGGTAAAATTTCAATGGAAATACCTTTTAGCTTCCTGTAATCCTTTTGCTTATCAATTTGCCTTTTTCTTTTCAATCTATTATTTCAGTTAACTTTTTATTTCCCATTCAGAGCATGGTATGTCCCTTTATTTTATGTGTTTGATTTGTCTTCATGGATTTTTAAGAAGAATGTAGGAGAAGTTCCACCAGCCAGTTGCCAAGTCAAAAGGGAAATTCTCAAAGTAAGTCTCATGGGGTTCATGGCATTAAGGCCAGTTCTAAGAGAGACTCCTACATAGAGTGTTTTGTACGCCCTTCAAATCCCACCACTGGATGGTGTGCAGGACAGGCCTGTTTTCCCAACTCCACTGATGCTGGTCCTTGCTCTTTATCTCCCTCCTCACACGTTCACCTGGACTTCGAACTAATTCAACACCACCTGGTTATTTGAGTCCGCAATATTGCTATGATATTACCATGTCAAACCTGTCAGAGAAAAGAATTCAAGGCAACTGCTGGGCCTGTTTCGCCCCTCTTCTTTCTAACGCATTTGTTTTCCTTGGGTGGGAGGGCTTTGTGGCATCCTGAACTGATACAGTCACTCGCGGTGCAGAAAGGCAGGGAGTGCACAGAGAGGGCATTCACGGGGCACCGCCCGGGCCGGCTCCTTTAGCAAATACTCAGAGTTCCAGCCCTTCCTAGTCCTGCGTGAGCTACAAGACCTGCTCAAGAAGCCCCACCCCTTACCTTTAACCATGCTTCTCCCTCTCCACTGACCCCACTCCCACCATGCACACACATGGCATTGCTGGGGTTCAAACCTCAACTTATGACTTGTACTCGATCCTCCCATCAGAGGAATTTAGTTTCTTGGTCTTACCGTTTCTTAACTTATCCAAGTCTCCTGGAGATTTTATAAATATCTCTTCAAACTGGAAAGCAGAAACAGTCAATGAGTTTTTGTTATTTCATTCCATAACATTATTGAGCTTGAATGACCAATGTCGGGTGCATACTATGGAGAAGCTAAGATTTCCGAGTTTGGCAGGGTACACAGAGGACGATGATCATGGCCATTTGGAAATCTGGATTAGAGCCACCAAGATAAAAGCATGGGTTGCAGCACGTAATTGCTTATTTTGCAGCTTCAATTCACCTCCACACCATCTCCACCTCTGCCAATCATTAGGTTGTGATTTGGAAGGGGGAAATCACTGGAGGGAAGGGACTGAGAAGTCCCTCTAGTTATGGAGTTTTAATATCTCTGGAAAGCCCTTCTCTCCTTGTGAAATCAGGACAAGGTATTGAGTGTCCCCCAGCACGCAGTACCCATAGGGCCACTGACCCCCAAGATGCTGCCACCAGGGGCCTCTGCTGTATATTACCTCCCTCCATTCAACTTTATATTTTGAAAAGGGGTCTTGATGGTGAAAAGTTTGGGAACTGGGAGTTTCTAACTTGCTAAACAGTTTATTGTGGCTCTACATGATCCCATAGGGTCAGACTATACAGAGAGTGAGGTGTGTGGGCAACAATTTATAAAGCACCCAGTTCTAGATAACATAGGGGGTGGTGGGTGGTCAGTGTGGGAGGGTGGCCGAGGTAGGATGGGATGTGCTGGTGGGCTGTTGCTTGTGAGACCGACGGAGATGGGGTTGTGAGGATCTGCCTTTGGACCCAGAGAACCCAGAAGTCCCGACCAAGAGCCTCTGGTAAGCCTTGTCCCACACCCTCCTCAGTCAGGCTGGGCTGGACAAGAGGAGGCCTGGGATGCTCTCAGCATCTCCCCCTACTTCACCTTCTGGTGGTGAACTCATTCTGCCCAGGGGCTCTGAACACAGGGGCTTAGGTAAACATGCTGTTAGGAGGCTAAGAGAGCACACTAGAGGTTCCCTTTGCAGGACAACACCTCACCTGAAACCCTCCTTTACTGCTTGCTCTCCCCTGAGGGACCAAGTCTCCAGAGTCTGTCCATGACTCCCTCCCCAGGAAACCCGCACAGAGTTGCTGTGTCCCTCTGACCTGGGCTGAGAAGTGCTTTTCTCAGAGACACCTCTAGAGGGAAGCACTCAACAGAGTCCCACACTTGCTCCTGAGAATATGTCATTTTAACACTTTAAAGTGCTTGTGTGTCCTCCTAGATGCTCCCACCCCTCCTTTAATCACCCACTTACTTGTCTGCATCCTCACTAGAGTGTAAGCTGCCTGAGGGCAGGGACTGTGTCTGTCTAGTTCACCCCCGTATCTCCAGGACCTGGCAGGGAACCTAGCCTTCAAGGTGCCCAACAAATTCATTGCTGAGTGAATACATTAAATCTAACAGAGAGTTTGTTACAATCCGCCCCTCTCTGTATTTCTGGTTTATGTTTTAACTTTAATTACATGTATTTTCTAATATGTATATTTTTGTCTTTTTGTTATGGACATTTGTAGCATACAGAAAAATGAAGAGCAAATTATCATAATCCTCCTTGTACCCATCAACCAGCTTCAATAATTATCAGCTCAACCCAGCTGTGAGTTATCTATATGCCTACCCCCCCTCCCCTTCGTAATAATTTGAAAGAGATCCCAGATATCTTCTATTTCAACTTTAAATAGTTCAGTGTATATTTCTAAAACATTAAAACTATTAAAAATAACCACAATACATTATAGCACCTAACACATTTACAAAGTTTACTAAATATCAACTGATATTTAATGTTTATGTTTTTGACAGCTGTATAAATGTCATAAATAATATTTTATAATTTTAAAAATCAAAATCCAAATTAGGCCCACACGATGTGATTAGTTTCTTAAATTTACTCTGTTTATTCTCTCTAATAAGAAGACATTTTAATAACATATTAGGACAAATCTGTTTATCTCTTAAATAACTGACAGATTTGTTTTAATGCAGAACTCTTAACAGGTCATTTAGTATGAAAAGTCCCCTAGCTTATGTAAGAAAAGTACTTTGATACAGTTAATTTAGATTCAACTTCAGATGAACAAACTCAGGACCTACCTCTACTCCAGCTGCAGCCAGGAGCCACCGGATGGCCTCCATTCTGCCCCGTCCATTGAAGTAGTGAAGCTTGGGTTTCCCCGCCATGATGGCAGTCTCCTGGTTTCTCTAAACCTTAATGGATGAATGAATGAATGAGTAAATGAATGAACAAAGAATAAAACCACAGAAGCAAGATGTACTTTATGATATATGACTGAACATCACCAACAATGCTGAAGAAGTATTGGCCTCCTTTGTCGCAGAGTCGGAAGAGTCCCTGGAATGTCTGCCTTGGCCCAAATTCCCACCCCCGATAGCCAACTGTGGGAAATTGCAACAAACCATTGTCCAGTCTCCATTGGGTAAAATCTGATTGTCTTGGCAGGCTAAGAGGTGAGTCTGTGGTGAGGATGCATGGCTGGGGGTTTGGGAGCAGAACAACTAGAGAACTAGTATTTATTAAAAACCTCCTAATGGGCTTCCCTGGTGGCGCAGTGGTTGAGAGTCCGCCTGCTGATGCAGGGGACATGGGTTCGTGCCCCGGTCCGGGAAGATCCCACATGCCGCGGAGCAGCTGGGCCCGTGAGCCATGGCCGCTGAGCCTGCGTGTCCGGAGCCTGTGCTCCGCAACAGGAGAGGCCACAACAGTGGGAGGCCCGTGTACCGCAAAAAAAAAAAAAAATATATATATATATATATATAGTTATATAGTTATATAGTTATATAGTTATATAGTTACATCTATTAGTGAGGATGGTTGATAAAACTAGATAAGGTATAAAAAATTCATAATAAGGACCAGGAAATCCAATTTCCCTCCTGCTCTCATTTCCTGAGAGACAGGCGAGTCTCTGAGCACACCGGATAGCCCACGCGTCTTCTTTCTTCTGTCTGTATCTGTCTGTCTATCTACATCTATCTATCTATCTACCTACCTACCTCTTGACCCATAGCTCCAATAGGAATGAGACTTTATACATATCCAGACTTTTTTCAGCCAAGTTATACAATGGCTCCCTTTTTATTTGGCTTGTGTGAAAGATGAGTGATGTTCACTGATTAGTTAACCTGGAATGCAGGACGTTTCTGGCGAAGATTCAGTGCAGTCTGGCACAGCACTGAACACAGCCTTTCGAAACCCCAGGACCGCAGCTAACCCCTGGTTCTGCCCCTGAACCATGCACCCCACCTGCCTTTCCCCTCAGGCCTGGCCCCAGCCCCCCTCACTCCCTGATCTGGACAACTCCGGAATCTGCTGGTCCCCCAGCCCCTTTGCATGCGTTCCAGCCATGGCAGTGGGTTCCACCCACTGCTTTTTAGAGCAGGAGCTCAGGGTCTCACTGTCAACACTTGATGGAAAAGATCCCTTGTCTCCTACCTCCTGTTTCTTCCCTGGAAATGCAGACATTTCTCTGATCCTTCTTGAACACCTTGTTTCTGGTTGACGTATAAACATATTTCCTTCTCTTAACAAGTTTCCTTCAAACTTCCTCAACTAAGACTCATTGGGCAGTTTCCTGTGCTAAGAAATGATGGCTGCTGGGGAACACGATAGGAGACTGATGTGGTGGCTGCCCTAAAGGGGTTTAAATCTAGTCAGAAAAACAGGTGTGTAGACAACTGACAGCGCATAAAGGGCCCATCAGTGACTTCACTTTATTGGTTCTACCAAAGAACCATGATTCTCTTAGCCAAGCAGGGCAGAGCAAGGGGAACGGCTGTAGGCTGAGAAAGCAGAGGTTGCTGCCCACCTGCCCAGGTGGCCTCAGCTCCACTGCATCTCAGCCTCCAAGTTAATGACTCTACTCCACGCGTCATGGGATCCAAATGCTGCTGTCTGTAGCATCTTGCAAAGTGCTTCTCGTCATTGCTGTATCCATATCTTCTCTTTTCAGTCTCAGATACTATAATTCTCCCGTGAATTCATCCTGCTCTGGACAGCTCTAGGACTTCCACGGGATCTCACTGAACCTCTCCTGTCTAAGGCCTTTGTTTTTTCCCCCCAACATTAATACTTATAACAGTGCATTGTTCACGCCTATATTCCAATTTGAATGACTTGTACCTTCTAGCCAGGTGGATTTCTATATTTTTTAAAAGCTAATTCTCTGCTCCCGTATTATCTAGTTTTCCTATCAAGACTTCCTTTGGAGGTTTGCCATGAGTTGCTTAAATCCCAGAGAGAGAAGGGGAATTGCCACAGCCCACTCTAATTTTCTGTTGACATTCAGACTTATTCCCATTTTAATGAATCTTAATTTTGATTTTTCACAGCCCACACAGTATTACAGCATCACAATTTGCACTTGTTGTGAACTGACTACTTCTACAGAGAAAGTTACCCCAGCATAAACACCTACACTCTCTCACACGCTGGTCATATTCTCCGATTGTCTAAAATGCTATCATTCTTTTTTCTCCTCATATCATTAATTTTTCTCAGATCTAAATTCTCATGCCTAGGTTTCTAAATTCTTCATTTTTACATTTCTGTAACGATGTATCCAACAGCAATGGACTAAAATTGTCCCCTAAGCACAGCAAGAAGGCACAATGTGAGTATAAAACAGTTTTTCTTGTGCTATGAGCACACTATACAGATGTATAAAATCAGTACGTACCTTATGAAAGTCTGTCTCCCACTTGGCCCAGCACCTCAAAGCCAAGTCCACATGTGTTTATAAGCTGTTGTTACAGTTGACTGAACTCCTCTCTGAAGCAGGGAGAGTCGGGTTAGGAAAAGCCCCTCCCACAGCATTCAGGGCCACTGGTTCCATGCTAGATTTAAAAAAAGAAAAATGATGAGTCATTCCCTTATCATGATACAACTGGTTAATATCTTTTCAAGGTCGGCAATTAAATACAAAATTTCAGATTGATTGGACCCTTTCTGCCAGTGAGTGAAATATTGAAGTATGGCTTTTTTTTCCCTCAGTTTTTTTTTAAACTTTTTTTTCTTTTTTAATTGAAGTTAATTTACAATGTTGTATTGGTTTCAGGTGTACAGCAAAGTGATTCAGTTATACATATTTACATATATATACATATATATACTCTTTCTCAGATTCTTTTCCCTTATAAGTCACTACAAAATATTGAGAAGAGTTCCCTGTGTTATACAGTACATCCTTGTTGGTTATCTATTTTATATATAGTAGTGTGTATATGTTACTCCCAAACTCCTAATTTATCCCTCCCCAACATTTCCCCTTTGGTAACCATAAGTTTTTTTTTTTTTTCTAGGTCTGTGGGTCTATTTCTGTTTTGTAAATAAGTTCATTTGTATCCTTTTTTTTTTCTTTTTAGATTCCACATATAAGCAATATATTATCATATGACATTTGTCTTTCTCTGTCTGACTTACTTCACTTAATATGATAATCTCTGGGTCTATCCATGTTGCTGCAAATGGCATTATTTCATTTTTTTTTACATAATAAATTTTATTTTATTTATTTATTTTTTTATTGGGGTATAGATGTTTTACAATGCTGTGTTACTTTCTACTGTGCAGCGAAGTGGAGTTCCCTGTGCCCTGCAGCAGGTTCTCATTAGTTACCTATTTTATATATATTAGTGTATATATGTCAATCCCAATCTCCCAATTCATCCCACCCTCCCTTTCCCCCCTTTGGTGTCCACAAGTTTGTTCTCTACATCTGTGTCTCTCTATTTCTGCCCTGCAAACAGGTTCATCTGTACCATTTTTCTAGATTCCACATATATGCGTTAATATACGATATTTGTTTTTCTCTTTCTGACCTACTTCACTCTGTATGACAGTCTATAGGTCCATCCATGTCTCTACAAATGGCCCCATCTTGTTCATTTTTATGGCTGAGTAATATTCTGTTGTGTATATGTGCCACATCTTCTTTATCCATTCATCTGTTGATGGACATTTAGGTTGCTACCATGTCTTCGCTTTTTAAAATAGTGTTGCCATAAACGTGACATGTTTTGTTTTGTTTTTTTTGCTGTGTTGGGTCTTCGTCGCTGCAGGCGGGCTTTCTCTAGTTGTGGCGAGTGGGGGCTACTTGGGCTTTTCATTGAGGAGGCTTCTCAATAAAGAAGCCTTCTGCTCCCCCTGAATCAGTAAGACAGGCCAAGTGGGTTCCTGGTGTTCCCTCCTCATCCTCCGTGGAAGCCCGGCCACCATTTCCTTGTCCTGGGCCCAACTCATTCTGGCTGACTTACTTGCTTCTTCCCCTGGGCCAAGGGCTTAGCACCATCTGCACAGTGTTTCTGTTGCCCCACACCCTAAAGTGTGCAGCCCTGGGCTTCATGACATGGCCCTTCATATCTCTCTCATCTTTCTCCCTTGGGCGGTGACTCCAACTTCTTGACAGTCTTCTTCAACCCTGAGAAAACCATTTCAGAGTCTACATTTCTCCTCTTTTCTGCTTCCTGGTTTCCTGGTCTCTCTCTCTGGGACCTGAAATAAACCTGGATCAACTTGAACTCCCGTCTCCCTGACTCCTAACTTGCACTCCATGCTTGCGCTCCTAACTTGCAGCATGGTACGATCCACATGCTGTAATGTCTGGGAATGAACTTCCCTGATGACTTAAAGTCACTTTGAAATCTATCCAAAATAATACGTTTGATTGACAGAACAAGAATGGAGAGATAATGACATAGGATAATGGAAAACAGAGCTTTTTGGTATCCACGTGGTGGGTTCATATGAGTTCATTTTATACATCTTTAAACTTTTCTGCATGTATGAAACTTTTTATAATAATATGTTAGGGAAATATGTGATATTTATTAAAATATTCCACCAATCTGGAAATCATAAAGTACAAAGAGAAAAAGACACACACAGCACCACCAACTAAAGATAATAACGTTTTAGCAAATACACTTTCAGCTTATGTATACATATAGAAGTATGGACAAATGGATAATTATTTGGAAAAGAATATAATAACATCAAAACGTATTCTGTGGGCTTCCCTGGTGGCGCAGTGGTTGGGAGTCCGCCTGCCGATGCAGGGGACGCGGGTTCGTGCCCCGGTCCGGGGGGATCCCACATGCCGCGGAGCGGCTGCGCCCGTGAGCCATGGCCGCTGAGCCTGTGCTCCGCAGCGGGAGAGGCCACAACAGTGAGAGGCCCATATACCGCAAAAAAAAAAAAAAAAAAAAAACGTATTCTGTAATAGGGAATTCCCTGGTAGTTCAGTGGTTAGGACTCCATGCTTCCACTGCAGGGAGCACGGGTTCGCTCCCTGGTTGGGGAACTAAGATCCTGCAAGCCGCGCAGTACAGCCAAACAAACAAACAAACAAACAATAAACGTATTTTGTAATATACAATTTTTACTTATGTTGTCATGGGGCCCTTTGTTTTCAAAGTATAGCTGTCCTCAAACTGCAATCACTGAAGAGATTATCATCATGTGAAGGTTGCATAAACCCTCAGCACCACGAGGGCCAGGAGGGTGTGCTTTGTGATTACTGTTAAATGCTTCACTCCTTGAATATCATGGCTGGACATGCAAGCAATGAATTAGCATTTGCTGAATAAATGAAAGAATGACCCTATGCTTTATAAAGATGTGGGTGTTGATGTTAATCTTTTTATTTATATGGAAGTCTCCTGAATCTCTTTAAGTCATTTTTTTTTGGTTCGTGATTTTTGTTTCACATGATTTCAGGTAGTTTTGATCTTGAAATGTTCTCCTCTTACCTTCAAAGAGAAACATTAACTAAGATATATACTAGGTATAATGATGGAACATCATTTCCTTGGTTTTGTATGATTTTCTTCAAAATTCTGAGAGCCATGTCCTCAAAATTTGTAGATTATTTTTTCCTGAACAGCTTTTCCTCTGTCTCTTCCTCCCCACCCCACTGCCCCCATCTCTATTTAGAAACATCTCATTCATCCCTGAAACAGTACCACATTCTTCTGAAGGGCAGCTGGTCTCATGTCCCCCTACACATGCTACCAGAATATTTTCTGATGCATTGCTGTCATTGTGCTCCTCTTGGATCAAAGACCCTGCACTGTGTTCTGCAGGATCCATCTACTCCAGGCTGCAGTGTGGCTCTCAGCCCAAGCTCTAAGTACAACCACGAAATTCAATCAAGTAGAGAATTCCAGACTGGGTCTAAGTAAATCAAAATTTTGCTGAAAAATTAGAACTTGGGTAAAACTGGTACAATTCTTCCTCATAGTCGATTTTTTTAAAATACCTTGAGAATCAGGATGTTACATTAGTATTCAGAAATACTCACAGAGGTGAAGGTCAATGCCCCTGCAATGCCAGGCACTATTTTTCTTGGTCCTCTGATCTCAGTGCCAAAAACACTAAACAGTCCACTTACTTTTTCAAATGCAGGGAGGTAACGGTTTGTTGTTCTTTCTCGATCAGTCATCTTGACAACCTTTTTTTTTTTTTTTTTTTTTTTTTGCGGTTCACGGGCCTCTCACCGTTGCGGCCTCTCCTGTTGCGGAGCACAGGCTCCGGACGCGCAGGCTCAGCGGCCACGGCTCACGGGCCCAGCCGCTCCACGGCATGCGGGATCCTCCCAGACCGGGGCACGAACCCGCGTCCCCAGCATCGGCAGGCGGACTCCCAACCACTGCGCCACCAGGGAAGCCCTTGACAACCTTTTGATCAGGTGGGTTCACTGGCAAAAGCATGATCATCTCACCCAAATCTGTCACACCTTCTGAATACATATCAATCCTGAAAAACAAAATGACCAAAGTGTCAAATGTCTCCTGCCTTAGATTTTATAGTTTAAGAATGGATAAGAGTGGGACATCAGGAGGTGATAAAAGTAATTCTCCTCCACTGGGTGCATTTCTCTATGCCAGTCATTCAGTTATGAGTTTTACTAATTTTAACATTTCATTCTAGAACAAAGCCATTAAGGTAGACATATGTCTAATATTTTGGTTATACACAAATCAAATATAGGGACAAAGCACACCGGTGACCCATCCAGAGTCAGAGGCAAGAGAGAAATGGGTGAATCACTACAGGTAACCACTGAGACCACACATAGGGTTTGCCATGTCTGTTGTGGTGTGTTCTGTGCACAGTGTGTTGCGTTAGTACCACCTCAGTCGTGTCCAGAGAGAGTCCTGGCACCACGGTCCCAGTCACATCCCTCTCCCTGTCCCATCCTGTTACACCACCAGGACCATTTAGATGCCCAATATCAGTAGTTCCTCCAACTATTTCCCACAGAACATGACTCCACAACCGTCTCCACATACGGTTGCCTGGCTCTGGCCTTGTTTGCATTTCTCAAGACTCCACCCAAAATATATTGTCAGGGGACTTCCCTGGCGGTTCAGTGGTAAAGAATCCGCCTCACAATGCAGAGGGCGCGGTTTGATCCGTGGTCAGGGAACTAAGATCCCACATGTGGAGGGGCAACTAAGCCCTAGCGCCACAACTAGAGAGCCTGCATACCACAAACTACAGAGCGCACCACTCTGGAACCTGTGCGCCCCGACTAGAGAGAGAAAACCTGCACGTCACAACGTAAGATCCTGTGTGGCACAACTAAGACCTGATGCAGCCAAAAAATAAAATAAAATAAATAAATAAGTAAATCTTTAAAAAAACCCAAAATATATCGTGAAATAGTGCAATTCTTCACACAGTTTCAACAATATATATTCCGGGTGATTTTTTGTTTCTGTTCCAAACAGGGCTTCCTATAGGAGTTTTTTAAAGTAACACTTTATTGAAATATATTCACATGGTATCATTTTCATCCTTTAAATTGTACTATCATCCTGAAACCATCACCACACTCTAATTCCAGAACATTATTTTTATCATCTTATCCAAAAGGAAATCCAGTACCCTTGACAGTCACTCTCCAATTCCTCCACATTCCAGCCCCAGGTAACCACTCAACTACTTTCTATTTCTATGGATTTGAACATCTGGACATTTCATACATTTGGAATCATACAGTATGTGGCCTTTTGTGTCCAGTGTTTTTCATTTAGTACTTTTCAGAGTTCATTCATGTTGTCACATGTATTGGTACTTTACCCTTGTTCATGGCTAAAAATATTCCATTGTATGGATGTACCATCCTTTGTTCATCAATTTGTCAGTTGTTGGACATTTTGTTTGCTTCCACTTTTTGAATATTATGAACAACATTGCTGTGCACTTTTGTGTACAAGTTTTAGTGTGGATGTATTTTTGACTCTCCTGGGTATATACTTAGAAGTGGGATTGCTGAGTCATATGGTAACTATATGTTTAACTTTCTGAGTAACTGTTCACAGTTCATTACATGATTTTAGTATCAGTCATGTGGCCCCATCACAACAGAGAACAAATTTCCCTCAAATATGCTTGTATTGAATAAATCTGGCTGCTTCAGGCTTACAGTAAAATGTTGCAGATAATCCTGGCATCTAGAGGACCAGCCTTTGTTTACTCTGTCAAGTGGCCAGTCCATATAAAGGACTGATAAATTAGGTTCCTGGTCATCATTCTAAAATTTCTGAAACTTAAGAATCAATTCCTTTAGATCCTTCCCTTTCCAGTCTTTATCCTCTAGACACGCAAACACTTTGTCCCTTGTCTCTAGCTGTTGGTGGGTGTCCAGCCTGAGCTCCTGAGGTCATGGTTCCAGCATCCTCCTGGCTTTATAGTTCACCTGTGTTTGGAAACCTCTGTCACTGTACTGTATCCATGGACCACATCCTCTTTCATAAGCTCTTGATGCCACTCCAAGTTCCACTCTTCCCTCATCCTCATAGGTCTCTGCTGTACTCAGTTATACCCACTAAGGTCTATACTGCTGTCGGTCATGATCCGTGTGAGCACATCCTGATCACTCTGGGAAGGACCTAGATCGTTCCTATTAATCATTGATGAAAGAACAGAAAAAGTACCGTACAGGGCTCTCTCTTTCATGTCTTTCCCATAGAGGTCGTATTTGGTGGCAATGTAGCTGAGAATGGCTCTGGTCTGCACCAGCTTCATCCCATCAATTTCAACCATGGGCACTTGCTGGAACATCAAACTCCCTTCTTTTGAAAGAAGAAAAGAAATAGAGTGAAGTATTTGATGAATTACACCCTTCCAGGATGAAAAAATGTTGAAATAACCGCAGATATAAAATGAAACACCAAAATGATCTGGAACGCTTAAGCAGGATGACATTTGGTTTTAGCTTGCTATAGTCCTTCTTTTTCCTATCAATCTGCCTTTTACTTTTGAACTTATTATTTCATTTCTCTTTTTATTTCCCATTCAGATACATGTGTCAATTTGTCTTCACGGATATTTTAGAAAGAAGTTGGAAGAAGCTGCAGTAGGTTGCCATTTCAAATGGGAAGTTCTCAAGTAAGTCTCACATCATATAAGGCAGGTTTTGAGAGATTTCTATGTGGAGGACCCTTTCCCTGCTCACCAATTCTGCAATACTGCTAGGATGTTACCTTGTCAAACTTGCCAGAGAAAAGAATTCAAGGCAACTGCTGGGCCTGTTTCGCCCCTCTTCTTTCTAATGCATTTGTTTTCCTTGGGTGGGAGGGCTTTGTGGCATCCTGAACTGATACAGTCACTCGCGGTGCAGAAAGGCAGGGAGTGTACAGAGAGGGCATTCACGGGGCACCGCCCGGGCCGGCTCCTTTAGCAAATACTCAGAGTTCCAGCCCTTCCTAGTCCTGCGTGAGCTACAAGACCTGCTCAAGAAGCCCCACCCCTTACCTTTAACCATGCTTCTCCCTCTCCACTGACCCCACTCCCATCATGCACACACATGGCATTGCTGGGGTTCAAACCTCAACTTATGACTTGTACTCAATCCTCCCATCAGAGGAATTTAGTTTCTTGGTCTTACCGTTTCTTGACTTATCCAAGTCTTCTGAAGTTGCCATAAATATCTCTTCAAACTGGAAAGCAGAAATAGTGAATTTTTATGATTTCATTCCACAGCATTACTGAGCATGCATTCCACAGCATTTTTGTTATTTCATTCCACAGCATGGCCTCTGTCTGGTGCACACTATGGAGACTGTAGTATTTCTGAGTTTGGCAGGATTATCACACAGAAGACAGTGATCATGGCCACCTGGAAATCTGGATTAGAGCCACCAAGATAAAAGCATGGGTTGCAGCACGTAACTGCTTATTTTGCAAGTTCAATTCACCTCCACCCTGCCTCCACCTCTGTCAGTGATTAGGTAGTGATTTGGGAGGGGGATATCACTGGAGGGAAGGGACTGGGAAGTTCTTGTAGTTATGGAGTTTTAATATCTCTGGAAAGACTTTCTCTCCCTGTGAGATCAGGACAGGGCATTGGGTGTCCCCCAGCAAGGGGTACCCATGGGGCCACTGACCCCCAAGATGCTGCCACCAGGGGCCTCTGCTGTATATTACCTCCCTCCATTCAACTTTATATTTTGAAAAGGGGTCTTGATGGTGAAAAGTTTGGGAACTGGGAGTTTCTAACTTGCTAAACAGTTTATTGTGGCTCTACATGATCCCATAGGGTCAGACTATACAGACAGTGAGGTGTGTGGGCAACAATTTATAAAGCACCCAGTTCTAGATAACATAGGGGGTGGTGGGTGGTCAGTGTGGGAGGGTGGCCGAGGTAGGATGGGACTTGCTGGTGTGATGTTGCTTGTGAGACCGACGGAGATGGGGTTGTGAGGATCTGCCTCTGGGCCCAGAGAACCCAGAAGTCCTGACCAAGAGCCTCTGGTAAGCCTTGTCCCACACCCTCCTCTGTCAGGTTGGGCTGAAGAAAAGGAGGCCTGGGATCCTCTCAAAATCCCCCCCTACTTCAGCCTCCTGTGCTGAACTCATCCTGCCTGGGGGCTCTGAACACATCCTTGAACCCCAAAGCTGGACCACAACGAAAACTGTGGGTTGCTGATTTATAGAAATTAAACAACCTAAACTGGCACTGTTTGCATTTTTATGTACTTGTTTCTTCATGAACTTGATAACGGACAAGGCTAACACGTCCTGTGCATTCGTGAAGCAATCGACAAAGTGTAATCCCGAGGCTTAGGTAAACATGCTGCTGGGAGGCGAAGAGCACACTGGAGGTTCCCTTTGCAGGACAACACCTCACCTGAAACCCTCCTTTACTGCTTGCTCTCCCCTGAGGGACCAGATCTCTGGAGTCTGTCCATGCCTCCCTCCCCCAGGAAACCAGCCCGAAGTTGCTGTGTCCTTCTGACCTGAGTTAAGATGTGCTTTTCTCAGGGATACCTCTAGAGGGAAGCACTCAACAGAGTCCCACATGTGCTCCAGGGAATATGGCATTTTAACACTGTAAAAATGCTTGGGTGTCCCCTAGATGCTCCCACCCCTCTTTTAATCCCCCACTGACTTGTCTGCATGCTCACTAGAGTGTAAGCTGCCTGAGGGCAAGGACTGTGTCTGTCTCATTCATTTCTGTATCCCCAGAACTTAGTACAGAGCCTGGTACTAGAGGTGCCCTCCCCCCAAATCATTGCTGAGTGAATGTATTAAATCTTTAACAGATGGTTTGTTACAGCCGGCTCATTCCCATATTTGTGATTATATCAACTTTAACTACATTTATTTTCTAATATTATATACATTCATCCTTTTATTGTGGAAATTTCTAGCATGTACAAAAATAAAAGTACAGTGGTTCTCATATCCTTCCTACATCTTTAATAATTATCCACTCAAGCCAATCTTGTGTCATCTATATGCCCATCCACCCTCCCCTTCTTGTAAAAATGGAAGATCCTAGATAGCATATCATTTCATCCTTATATACTTGATGCATATTTCTAAAACGTAAGACCTATTTTGAACATAAACACAATAATAAACCTAAAATCACACCTACAATATTAACAATAGTTCTTTAATAACTAATGCTCAATCAACCATCAAGTTTCCACTTGTTGTATGTGTCACAAATAATATTTACAGTTTGTTGAAATGAAATCCAAATAAGGTTCACGCAGTTGGATTAGTTGATGTTTCTTTTGTTTCCTTTAAAATTGAAAAAAAAATTGTTTTCCTGCTCTTCCATGGGCAGGCTTATTTACGTATTCATTTGGTCAAATCAGTCCATTTCTTTTTTAATGTGCAGCTATTTTTATGTAATGAAAAATCATCCCCAGCTCCTCAAGTGTGGAAGTCTCCTAGCTTATACGAGAAAAGCACTTTGATAGTCAATTTAGATCCAAGTTAGGAGGACCTATCTCCACTCCAGCTGCAGCCAGGAGCCACCGGATGGCCACCATCCTGCCTCATGCGTTGACATAGTGAAGCTTGGGCTTTCCTGCCATGATAGCAGTCCCTCAGTTACCGTGAAGCTGGATGAATCAGACCACAGAAGCAAACTGCACTTTATAACGTATGTTCGAACAGAAGGGGTAGTGTCTGCCTTCTTCATGGAGGCATTGGAGGGGTCCCACATGGTTCTTCCCTGGACCAAATTCTCACCTATCAGTGGGCATCATTGTGAAATTGCACCAAACCAAGTCTCACATTGCATCTGTCCTCACTCTGAGGACATAAACAGAGAAGCTTTGTTCTTACACAGCTGTCACCTTAGGCCTGTGAGGGGCTTTGAAACCAGAAAACTTCACTTACAGAGAGGAGCAGGGAGCAGTGTCAGTCTTTGGCTGCCATTACGCACTTGTTCAAAAACATTAACTGGGGCTGAATCCTGCCTTGACTGTCCCCAAACCCTTCTAAACTCTCTCCACAGAAGAGGAAGCTCATTCCTTTTTTTCTATTGGAATTCTATATTTTTTCACTGCTGGGTGAATTTTATTTTACCATCTAGAGAAAGAGATGTTAGTACATTACCTTTATAGTATATGGAAAGGAACTAACATATGTTTAGTGTCTACCACAGAGTGGGCATTTCTCATTTTTATCCTCATTTCATCTTCATAAAAATTAGTTGAGGTAAATTCTGTTATTATTCTAAGTTTACAGTTGAGGATTTTGATGTCTCTAGAGGTTAAGCGACTATCCTAAAACAAGTGGGGAACCTATTCAAATGCACTTTCATTTGACACCTATGTCTTGGAACTTCTCCATACCAGTGTTTGCCAACTATGGGTTGTGGCCCATTGTGGACTGTGAAATCAACACAACGGGTTCTAATTACCATTTTTCAATTGCAATATAATAATAAATACCAAGGTGTATCATACATAGAAAGGCTAAGTACTTTTTGCTAAAACTTTCCTTTTAGTTACAGTTATGTTTTGTGTGAGTGAGTGTCTGTAACAGAGAAGACCAAGCCTGGCCCAGGCTAGAAATGCAAACCCATGGGTCAAAATATCTGTGTTAACAAAAATTGGGCAAGCTGGAAACTGTTAGGTGAGCCAACATAGGTTGTGAAAGAATTCACAGAAATATTAGCAAGGAGAGAAAAGAGAGTTTTTATTTACTTTCCAAGGGAGGAAAGGGGCCAGGCACATAGAGTGGCATCGGCACCGAAGGGTGGGAGTTTGAGTCTTTTATTGGGCTTCAAAGGGCAAGGTGCAGGAAAAGGGGGCGGGTTTATGTCTATTCTGGTCCAGCAGTACCCAGGCTGGCTGTGTCTCTACAGGATGTGGATTTTCAAAGAACAGACTTGCAGTCTTCAGTAATTTTCCAGTTCTCGGGTGTCTGAAAGAGATTTATAGTGGCCCTTGATAGGCACTACTCTATTGTGAACAATGTTAGATGGCTTTATAGAAACCAAAACCCAAAACCAGGGACTTCCCTGGCTGTCCAGTGGTTAAGACTTCACCTTCCAATGCAGGGGGTGCAGGTTCGATCCCTGTTCGGGGAGCTAAGATCCCACATGCCTGCCGGCCAAAAACCCAAAACATAAAACAGAAGCAATATTGTAACGAATTCAATAAAGGCTTTAAAAATGGTCCACATAAAAAAAAATATATTAAAAAATAAAACAAAACAAAGTCTTGACTGAGGAAAAGCAAGCAGACGTAATTTTTTTTTTTTTTGCGGTACGCGGGCCTCTCACTGTTGTGGCCTCTCCCGTTGCGGAGCACAGGCTCCGGACGCGCAGGCCCAGCGACCATGGCTCACAGGCCCAGCCGCTCCGCAGCATGTGGGATTTTCCCGGACCGGGGCACGAACCCATGTCCCCTGAATCGGCAGGCGGACTCTCAACCACTGCGCCACCAGGGAAGCCCCAGACGTAATATTTTAATCCAAGCTCCTCTCATTATTTTGAAATATTGTTTCCTTCACTGTAACCCAGACCCCTAAGCTTCGTCTGCAACGTTAAGGGCTGGTGCTGGGACTCTCTACTAATTTTACCTTAAAATCAAATTAAACTGTAGAAGCAACACACTTCATAAAACTGGTACTTCTTTAACTTTTTGATTATTCAGATATTTTCAAATATATATATATGGCTTGTACAAATACTTAATAAAAATAAAGATTAAATATATACATCAATTTCAGCTTTTTTTTTTCCCATTTGGGAAAAAATACCGCTGAAAAATTCAATTTCCTCTCTCACTGAGTTGCCAACAGGGATAGAATGGGCTTTCTTGCCTCTGCTAACCTCTAGTGGTATCAGCAACTGTGGTTAAAAAGAACAGAAAAAGCAGGTGGAAATGGAAGGGGAAAAAAAGACACGCTCCTTGTGGAATGCATGGAAATCCCAAACACGTTTTAGTTAGAAATGCAATTTAGACCACTTACAGGAAAACTCATTGATTGGTGGTGGTTAAACACCGGTTCCTCTCAAACAAAAGGTTGCCATAGTTGCAAAAATAACAACCATGTCATTACCACATTTTACCTGGGAAGCAACTAGAGTAAAGAATCTCAACCTAAATTTGCAACCCAGGAACTGCCTAAATCAGAGCTGAATTCAGGGCAGACCAGTAACAGATGTTATGTGGAGGCAGCGCAGGTTTATATCGTTAAGTGCAGTTCACATCCCGTTCTCTGGAGCTGTTACTGGAGAAGGGTATGGACCCAAGTACAACAGTTATGAAGAGGTAATCAAGGCTGCCAGGGAGGTGGAGCGGTGATGCATTTTGTTCCAGGCACTATCTATATGGCGTTGCGAGGACCAATACCCTCATTCTACAGGGAAGGAGACAGAGGCTCAGAAAGATAAAACTTGCTTCGTCGCCAATCTGGCAGAGCCAGACGCCAGGTCTTTCTGATGCCAGTTTCACCATATGCCTCTCACCCTCGGTGGAAGAAAGGAAGCAAGCCATGAACTGGGGTTTGAAACATGTACCAAAGCCACCACCACTGGGAGCACGTGAGGGTCTCAAATATAAAGCAGGCAGAGATAGAGCCGGGAGGTGGACTGGGAAGCCCAGGACTTCGACTCCTGAGTAGATAAAATACAGGACACAGGCAACACTTCGGACATACTTGTACCAAAAAACGATTTGTTGCTTATCTGAAATGCAAATTTAACTGGCATCTTGGACTTTTATTGGCTAAATCTACAACCCTACTCCTGGGTACCTTTTGTGTCTGGTTAGTTTGAGTCGGAGGCAGGGTTTTGGAATTGTCCTTAATAAGCAAATGCTTGATGATTCCTATGGTATAGACAGCAAACAGGGGATGAAAGAAGACAGAACATTCTCACACCTGGTGGGGGTCACATTCTACATGGGGAGCCGAGACTGTGTTTGTTTGGAAAGATGAGTAAGAATACAGGCCGTGTCTAAAACGTCAGTGGACACATAGATACATGAGATCTTGTTAGGATGCAGCTTCTGATTCAGCAGGTCTGGGGCCAGGCCTGAGACTCTGCCTTTCAGCTCCTAGGGGCCCCCCACGCCGCTGGTCTGGGGCCGCGCTTGAGGGATAAGCATGTACCATGTGAGTAGTTCAGACCCGAGTGCTCTCCAGATGGAGCCGTCCACGCCACGATGGGTGGGAGACACTGGGGCCCGCGGCTGAAGTCTCAAGAATCGGGGTTTCAGACACAGCGTTCTGCCCTTGATTACAGTCAGGCTGTTGGTCTTAATCTTTCGCTTTGGGCAAAAGACACACAAGGCACTGTTCAGCCAGAATTGTTGACCTCGGGGTGTTATCTCTTTTCTATCAGCGATTTCTGCAGTGTTCTGACACGTGGGGCAGAACATTTAGTTTCCGGCAGATACCTGTGTTAAAGGATGCAGACATCTCATTTCATCTTTCTGTCACTAGAGTAAAGCACCCCCTTCCCCACAATCCCACTCTTCAATGCTTAATTCTTTTTGAATTACAGGGAGCAGGCCTGAACTGTGGGCCCAGACCTAGAGAGACTCCTAAGGGGCAAACCCCAACTGCAGGAGGGCCTGGCAGGCATTTGGGAGCAGACAGCCTTCCCTGCCCTGGACCAGCCGCCGTGCTGCCACCAGACGTGTCTCTGTCGTGGATTTCTAGCCCTCCTAGCTCATACTGGCCGACCTGGAGGCAGCTGTCATCTTCAGGGTCATCAGCACAAATCTCTACACCCCGTTGCAGGTTTGGAAGGAGAGAAAAACTGAGATTTATGGAGGAGGGTCTGCTATGCGCCAAGCATTGAGCCTAAATCCACCATTGGATTCACAAACTCGCCTGATTTTTAATTTTTGTTAAATTCATGTCATGTGTGTGAATAAACCTCTGTCTTTAGAGTTTATAGACAAACCGGACACTGCAAGGGTATCTTTTTGCTCTTCTTGATGTAGATTCCCTGACTAAACAGAAGATGATTTTGGAAATTGTTCAGGTAGGGGGTAATCCTTCACACGAAAAAGGCTTTGTAATTCCATTCCCCAGGAGAGACTAGGGCTGCCCCTCCCTTTTGGCGGATCACAGAGAGAGGTCTGAGGATGGGCAACAAGAGGCAGCACTGTCTTGTAATAAGGAAGAACAAACCTGACTCGTATTAGATCTGGTCCTTCTCCTGTGCTTAGTCATGCTGGCTCTGCACCTTTTGTAAAAGACTGTTGCCTGTGGGCTGAAATACACAGAGTAGCCTGTTCTCAAGACTCTGACCTTTGAAAGTATGGCACTTTTCCATTCATACAGAGATAAAAAGTTACAGAACAGAGAACAATATTTGTCTTGTTGGAGATGTACAAGAACACTGTGACCAGACCTACATGGACAGCTGCAAGAACAAAGGCTTCGCATCCCTGCTGGGGATTGACCAGCACCAAGAAGTGTGCAGCCACCAGCCACACCTCTCCCCTTTTGGTATAAAAGAAGCCTGAATTCTAACTCAGGTAAGATGGTTCTTTGGGACACTAGTCCACCAGCTTCTGGTCTGCTGGCTTTCTGAATAAAGTCTCTATTCCTTGTCCCAACACCTCATCTCTCGATTTATTGGCCTGTTGTGTAGCGAGCAGTATGAGCTTGGACTCAGTAACAGTAACACCACCACCACTACGAGGGAAGTGAAAGTGAATCACCCACCCCCCTCTTCCCACCCTGGGCCACCAGTCTAGAGGACCTGCTTATTAGAATGCCCTCACCAGAGGCTAGGCCAAACAAGGAGGTCCCTGCAGGGCTGGACTCAATGCCATCAGAGGTCATGCTGGGAAACGAGATGGAATGCTCTCTCCCCAACAATTTCTGGATCTTTTTAAAGCCTTGTGTTTTATAATCATTTTTTATTAACTTTGGAAGAAGAAGGCGCCTTGGCCCTGGCAGGGGCTTCTTCCCCTCGTCCGGGTCCTGGCTCTGGGAATCTCAGTCCTCAGGCTTCTCAGGGCCTCAATTTCCTCACCTGTGCAAACTCAAATGATCATATGCCTCTTGGAATGTTGTTGAAAGGATTAAATCATATAATAGATATAGAGCACCTGGAAGAGAGCCTGGTCCATAGAATATGCCTGGTAAATGTTACTTTTTTCTCATGACCTTTGTCTAAAGCAATCTCTAATCTCAATGTGGTGTAGTTACAGCATGAGGGACCCTTGATCCCTGATATATCCACACCTATTTCCTGATACCTGAAATTCCTTTTTGAAGGGACAAAGCTTTTACTACAGTTAAATACGAGGCATAAAGGACAAACTGTAGAGAGAGGTTACATAAATCTGAGAACTAATTGTGAAGGGGAGGAGGGCTGTGGTTAGAGAATCCAGAAAGAACAGGATCCCAGATACTGGTGATGGTTGCACTGCAGTGGAAATGTGT
Source organism: Leucopleurus acutus (assembly GCF_964270905.1). Taxonomy (NCBI): domain Eukaryota; kingdom Metazoa; phylum Chordata; class Mammalia; order Artiodactyla; family Delphinidae; genus Leucopleurus; species Leucopleurus acutus. Next base: position 80,225,807 of record NC_139153.1, read on the forward strand.
TTTGTGCCACTGAAATGTACACTTAAAGATGGTTAAAACAGTAAATTTTAAGTCACGCATATTTTACCACAATAAAACACACATAAGAGACATATATACAAACCAGAGATATCTGTTATTTTACAAGAAGAAAATAATTTCCAGGAGGACCAGAATGCTCCTGACACACCAACACACCCTTAACCCTGGAGAAAACTCTACAAGGGAAGCTGTGATGGACTTAGAGAATGAACTTATGGTTGGGGGGGGGAAGGGTGGAGGGAAGGGATAATTAGGGAGTTCGGGATTGACATGTACACACCGCTATTAAAAACGGATAACCAGCAAGGACCTACTGTAGGAACTCTGCTCAATGCTATGTGGCAGCCCGGATGGGAGGGGAGTTATGGGGAGAATGGTTACATGTATATGTATGGCTGAGTCGCTTTGCAAGTGCACAGCGTTGTTAATTGGCTATACACCAATATAAAATTTTAAAAGTTAAAAAAAAAGAAAGAGAGAAGCTGTGATGAACACAGAAGCAATGCTAGGAAAGTGGGGTGATGTTGAAAGCTGACTTGACTCATGCAACAATTAACTCAGGAGCCACCATCAGTGCCCCCAGGGCAACTTCCCAACCTTTCACAAACTGGCAGAGAGAAGAAATGGCAATACTTGTAAGCCCTAGGGGCAAGCTACCAGACTACTCCAGCTGCAACCCATCCAGGACACACAGGTGGGAAAGATCTGCCTTAGGCGGCCCAGAATATTCATGTTCAAGTACTAGAAAAGTCTGCAAATTCCTGCCCTTTGGGAAAACTGCCAGTTGAATTACAGCTTACTTTTGCATTAAATCCTGTTTTCTTGAGATCATACCTCAAATTCCTTAACTGATTTAGGGTCTTCTGAGATTTCCCCAGCAGGAACAGCGATCAACCTGAATGGAAAATTTGGGGGTGAAGGTAGTGTTCTAAAGCTTGAGTGAGATGCTGCTTGCACAACTATCTAAATGTACTAAACATTATTGAACACTTTATAATATATCAATTATCCCTCAGTGATGCTGCTTCAAACATAGCAACGTGGCATTTGTATAAACAAAACCAAAAAAACATTGAGTTGTAAAGGTAAGATTTGTCCCCTTTATTATTGTTTGTTTTACTTCAGTAAAAAGTTTTATCCAAAAAACAATGCACGAAGTTCCAACAGTGTAATAATCTGAAAGAAAAAAGTCCACCCTTGCAAGATTTGGGGAGGATCCAATAGATATTGGATGGGAATGGGCTTGGGGCAAAAAACGAAATACACTAATCATAGCATTATAATGGCTGCTGAAGGCTATGAATAGAAACACCAGGTCCAAGTTTGCTGGGAAAGATCTACTGTAAGCAGCTTTTGGCAAGAAAGAGCTCTTTGCAGGAAAGAGCTCTCTGCAGGAGGCCCCTTTTGTCTTGACACTAACCTTACACTAGGCACCCTCATGTTCTACTCATCTCCTGCCCTTGCACACCTTTCAAATTTTTGATCACACAATACCTTGCCTAACCTGTTGGTTCTTTCTGTAGATTAAGGAAGTAGAAATGAAGAAAGAGTAATTAACAGATGACCAGATCTCTTCTCTAGCTTCCCTTTCAGTAGTCTTGCGAACAAACTGTGTGAACAAGAAAACATCTAAAAAAAAATCTTGAGAAGTCGACAAGGCTGCACACGAGCCTGCACACAGTGGGGGATGGCGACAACTCCGACCCCCCATCTCAATGATTAACTGAGATTACTTCCCTTTTAACCTTTAAAAACTTTCATGGCCAAGCAGAACATTTGGAGGTGGTTTTGGGGGGACATTGAGTCTACCATCTCCCCAGGTTGCTGGCATTCTGATTTTTTTTAAAACATATATTTATTTATCTAGGCTGCGCCGGGTCTCAGTTGTGGTATGAGGGGTCTTTCAGTTGCAGCACGCGGGCTTCTTAGTTGCAGCACGTGAACTCCTAGTTGTGGCATGCATGCGGGATCCAGATCCCTGACCAGGGATGGAACCCGGGCCCCCTGCATTGGGAGCGCAGAGTCTTACCCACTGGACCACCAGGCAAGTCCCTGGCATTCTGATTAAAGCAACTTTCCTTTCTACCAACATCTGCCTCTCTCAGGTAATGATTTTTGCGTGGCGAGCAGCGGACTTGATTCAGTAACACTATTTCTTACCTATCTTCAGTCTCCCAAACTGAACACTAGGCCACTGACAAATATATTGAGAAGACCATGGGTCCCCGCAAACCACCCTCCACTCCCCCACCCCCAAAATAAAAAACGGAAACCAAAAGCCAACCCCTCTCTCCCAGTTTTTCTTCGGGCTGGTGACCAAGTGGGAGCGACCATCTCGGACTTGTTCTTAACTTTCCTCTCCCTGGCCCTGTGCCGAGAAGCTCATACAGCAAACACGTGATTTGATGTCCAGGGTAGAGTTCAAAGGGACGATTAAATATCAACATCAAGTTAGGAGGGGCCATTATGGGGCCCCTGCCTAGGTTTTAATTCTTTGTATGCTGAGGCCCAAACAAACTAACAAAAATAGGTTTTAACTGAAATAGGGGAGATTCATAGTCACCTAGAAGAAAAATTCTCATTTGTCAGAGTTCCAAACTCCCGAAATGGGAGAGCAAGGCTGGTACCAGGAGCACCATCCCAGCATCTCCTGGAAGAGAGGACCAGGACCCACAAGGCCCCGCCCTCCATCTCAGTGGGCAGTTTGAGCTGACAGCCTTCACTTGCCCTTCTCTTTCCGTCCAAAGCTGACTCCCCGGTGTCGGAAGAGGAAAAGTGGGGGCCATTGGGATCTCTGAGGCTCACTTCCTTGGGCACCCAGAGTTACTAGCTTGTGTAGCAGGTCCTGGGCCCAAAGAGAACCCTATAGGGAAGGATGAAGCGATTAGGACTCTTATAGTAAAGACAGCAAGTTGCACTTAATGGGATTATCAGGCAACGAAAACTGCTGGGGCTTTAGGGAGCTGTGCCTTTGTCAGTGCCTTTGGGGTGCGTGCCAGGCTGGGGTCAGACCTAGGGGGTCAGACCTGGGGTCAGACCTGTTCAAAACCCATGAAGCAGAACAAGGCAAATCTGGCTTAGAGCTTTGGGAACTCAACCACGAGGTGCTCGGCTTCTCAAGGGAGGCGCTGGGGCAAGGAGTGAGGGAGGATCCAGGAAGTGGTTGTTTTTGAAAATAATCCAAGGAGGAACGGATTTTATCTTTCACTGTAAAAGCTTCCAAACTGTTTGAACTGTTTATCAAGATCATGCGATGATACTGAAAAGAAACTGGTTTATAGTGTTGAATCATCTCCAAACAATTTTTTTCTTTTTCCACTTAATTTCTATCAGGTCAGACTCTTGGCTTTGGTGAAAGTCAGAGGAAAAAGTCATCCCACACAGAGTGGGCCGGGTTTCCTCTGAGACACCATCCCTCTCTCTCCACCATCTTTTGGCCATGGCTGTGCAGGTGGGGGATGAGATGGGGCTGTTTGCTAAATGCAATCCCCAGGCTGGGCTTTGACTGACTGGAGCTCAGGCCTTACTGGGCAAGGGGTGCTGACTGGCCAGGGTTGTCATAACTGATGATCAGTCCATCCGTCCTCCGAATGGGGAGGAGGAATTGATGGGACAGGGTTTAGCATAAGGAAGGTCACGTCCCACGGTGGTCCTGAAGAAGCAGCATGAAGTCTGGTGGGTCATTAAGTCATTTCACAAGTAAGGCCATGAACCTGGATATATGCTCAGAAACTGATCCAGTGCGTAGCCTGGGCGGGACGTACCAGCAGCAGCTTAGAGTGGTAAAGTTGTGTACCCCAAGCCACTGGCAGGGGCTCTGCTCCAGACCAGGGACCCCCCAGGAGGAGCCACAGCTGGGCCTGGAACATCACCCTGAATAGCTCTCCATCCCTCGCCAAACAGAGCCCTGACGGGGGCCAAGTTCCAAATTTCACGGCTTTAGAACATAATAGTTACCCTTAAAGAATGTATATCAAGGCTAGGGAATCTTGGGGTCAATTTGTGTAAATATTCTTCAGTTATATCTAATCTCAGTGTTACTTGGAATTGTTCGACCAAAGCAAAACCTAGCCTCAGGTGTCTCTGTTAAGTGGAATAAGGTTGTCTTAACTGTCCAAGTTTTTTTCAGGGTTGCAAAATGATGTTTCCCAGACGCTCTCTGTCTCCCATGCTTCCTCTTCGGATTTACTGGTGTCAGCCATTATCTTACTCCTGATTTGTCATTTGCCACTTTTTTTCTACCCCGAATACTCAGCATCAATGTGGGTGTCGGAGAGATCCTGCCGCCTGAAATCTCTCCTCACTCTTCCCTCTATGGTCCTGGTCTTGATGCAGACAGCAAGAACAGTGCCCTCTGTAGGCCACTGCCGGAAATACATCAGCCTCCTCTTCATTTACACAGAACAGTGATTTCGTAATCACTGTAACCATCAACCACAGTTGACGAGCTTAAAAAAATTTTCACACATCAGGATATTTTTCTTTACTAAATTTATTTATTTATGTATTTTTATTGGGCTGCATTGGGTCTTTGTTGCTGCGCGCAGGCTTCCTCTAGTTGCGCTGAGCAGGGTCTACTCTTGGTTGCGGTGCATGGGCTTCTCACTGCAGTGGCTCCTCTTGTTGCAGAGCCCGGGCTCTAGGCTCACGGGCTCTAGAGCGCAGGCTCAGGAGTTGTGGCGCACGGGCTTAGCTGCTCTGCGGCATGTGGGATCTTCCCGGGCCAGGGATCGAACCCATGTCCCCTGTGTTGGCAGGCGGATTCTTAACCACTGTGCCACCAGGGAAGCCCCAAAATGGTTTTATATTGCATTTAATTGGCATTTGCTGCAGATGGCAATATGGTTTTGTTCTTTTCAGACACTTTACTCCTAGAATCTACACTTTACTCCTAGAATCTACAGTTGCTTGGCGACATAAGCCGATGCTGCCATTGGTTTATTAATTTGCCATTATAAGCCTGCTGCCTTTAGAACTGCAAAATGTTCCTGACAACTGCAACATAGTGGCTATCCGGGGGGCAGCTGCTTCTGACTCCCAGGCTGCAGGAACTTCTTAATTGTAGGGATGTTGCTGATTCTTGTTTTAAATGCCTGAAATGTGAAACAGTAAAATCAGGGTCTCAAGAGCCGTCACAACCTTTAAGAAAAACCAAAACTTCGTCATGAGAGGGCGAAGCTGAGATTGTCAGCTTGTGAGGCCCAGAGTGTTGACTCCAAGTTAATCCTCAATACACATTTCCTGGGTATTCCTGAGAAGGGTAATACAATTGCTGGCCTGCTTAGCATTAGTGAAATTTTCTTACTGAAGAATCATTGAGGGACTTCCCTGGTGGTGCAGTGGTTAAGAATCTGCCTGCCAAGGCAGGGGACACTAGTTTGATCCCTGGTCCGGGAAGATCCCACATGCTGCGGAGCAGCTAAGCCCGTGTGCCACATCTACTGAGCCTGTGCTCTAGAGCCCACGAGCTGCAACTACTGAAGTCCGTGCACCTAGAGCTTGTGCTCTGCAACAGGAGAAGCCCCTGCCAGGAGAAGCCCGTGTACTGCAACAAAGAGTAGCCCCTGTTCACCACAACTAGAGAAATCCTGTGCTCAGCAACGAAGCTCCAATGCAGCCAAAATAAATAAATACATTTAAAAAAGAAAAAATTGACACCAGTAGGTAATGCATATTAATAACTCTAGAAATTCATATTTCTTGAAGTATCAATTCCTGTTCTAGGAATTTATTATAAGGGAATAAGTATGGGTATAAAATAACTATAAGAATGTTACCACAATGAAAAACTAGAAATAACCTATGTTTCTAGGAAAATATAACTGATTATATAGATTATGTTACCTCCCTGCAAGAAATATAAGTCAGCAACTTAAAATGATATTATATATATATAAAAGGAAGGAGGACGATCCCTGTATTGACAGAGAATGCAATGCATTGCATCGTTTAGTTAAAAAAAAAAAGCCCAGGGCAGAACATAATATACACTATTTTCTGTCTTGTATGAGAAAGTGGGAGGAGGGGAGATAGGTATATATTTATATTTTCTTATATCTGCATAAATAGGAACCCTGGAAGGGTACACGGGAAACCAATAAAAAAGATTATGGGGGTGGGAAGGTGGGAGGGCAGTGGTGAGAATGAGATTCCATAATTAATGCCCTTTTTATATTAGTTCTGATTTTTCAAAAAGATGTGACTCTATTGCTTAATGAAAATAAAAGAAAATAAAATGATATTGCAGAAGAATATTGACATGTAAATGAACACATACATGTGTTGACATGTAAAAAAATGTTAAAAGCAGGCCACAGAACAATATTTAGTATGATGCCATTTGGGAGGAAAATGTAAAATAAGACGTCAGGAAGTCTAAGGCAGAAACATTTGGCTGGTAGGATTATTGTTCTTTTTTTTCTTTCTTTTCTCCTTTTGGTTTATATGAATGCCTTATGTATTTCTTTTTTAATAATTAAAAAATGCTATTCTTAAACTACAAAACCTATGGTCACCTATTAGAGAAAATGTTTGTAAGGAATTGGAATAGAAGCCAGGTAAAGTCTGGCAGTGGCAGGAATCATAGAGAGAGGTCTGAGGATGGGCGACACATCAGGAAAGAGGCAGTGCTGTCTTGTAATAAGGAGGAACAAATCTGACTCCATATTAGATCTGGTCCTTTTCCTGTGCTTAGTCATGCTGGCTTGGCACCTTTTGTAAAAGAATGTTGCCTGTGGCCTGAAATATACAGGATAGCCTATTTTCAGGGCTCTAACCTTTAAGAGTCCATTCATATAGAGATAAAGAGTTGCAGAACAGAGAATAACATTTGTCTTGTTGAAGGTTTACAGGAACATTGTGACCTGACCTACTGGACAGCTGCAAGAACAAAGGATTCCTACACCAGAAAGTTTGCAGCAACTGACCATGCCCCTCCCTCACCTTCCCTTTAAAAGTGCTTTGCTGAAACCCTTTGAGGAGTTCAGGGTTTGGGTGCACAAGCCACCCATCTCCTTGAATGGCCCTGCAATAAACCTTTTTTTGCTCCAAACTCCCACATTTTGCTTTGTTTGGCCTCACGGCCCATGGGGCACATGAACTTGTGTTTGGTAATACTCTGAGCAGAGGCTCTGAGCAACTGAGGGGCTTCATGGGGACCCCTGGCATCAGGGGGACTTAACGGGGCAGAATGGTGTGGTAGGAGCTGGGGAGGAAAACAACACAAGCAGACCTGTCAGCCTTGCTTCTTCAGTAAAAACACACTCAAAGCACTACAAGAAATGGAAAGCACTAAATGTTTATGCTAGAAATCAAAATAATCTATTCTTTCTCCCTCCATAAGGTTTTACTTCCTAAAAATCCTATCTCAACAGAAATCTCATATCCTTTCATCACCCTTGGTTTACTCCAATTCTGTTTGGTTAGAGCTTCCATAATTACACTTTGTTTGGGGATCCTGATTAAAATTTCGGTCCAAATGCAGTACAGCTCTAACAGAGCTTCCGTTTTTTCAGATTTCACTCTTTATTCTCATCAGCAGTAGGAAATGTTACAGTCCTGGACCCTGGAGGTGGAGGAGGGGACTTGCTGCGCTGTGCACCCCCCTCCCCCAGTTCTCGTCCGCCCCTCCCCACTGCCTCCTGGGCTGAGGGGATTGGAGGGCCCTGGGAGGCGGGGACTTGGGGGGGCCATCTTAGATGTCAGCCCTACCCCGCCCTTCTCCCCGCCGTAGGATCCGAGCGCGCAGCTGTCACCGACCCGGACCCTGTGCCACACCCGCCTCGGCCAAATAGATCCCTGCAGCCTACCTTTTCAAAGACAGGGAAATGCCGGGTTTTAGCTTTCTTCACTATTAAAGCTGGGTTTTCCTCTGGGGGTTAGAACGCAGCCAGCGCCACCATCATCATAAAGTTCAGGATGCCATGGGCATACATGTAGATCCTGATAAGACAGGTGGACTCTCAGTCGGAGAGGAACCTTTGAGTATGGGGTTTCCTGATCCGCCACTTTTTTTGGTGCAATTAGATATTGGGGAAATGACTTTTTTTTTTTAATTGAGGTAGTTGATTTACAATGTTGTGCTAGTTTCTGGTGATTCCGTTATACATACATATATCTATTTTTTCTTCAGATTCTTTTCCCTTATAGGTTATTACAAAATATTGAGTATAGTTCCCTGTGCTATACAGTAGGTATAGTACTGAACAGGTCCCCTGACTGCAAATCCAGATAAAATTGTATAGTTTCAAGTCTTTGTTTTGTCTTAAGTTTACTCATCTCTGGTGAAACCGAACTATTCCTGGGAGGAAGAACCCAGTCACCCTCAGCCAGGCCTAGCACAGTGCTCAGCACAGAGTGGATGCCTGTGCTGTATAAATGCAAAAACCAAAACCAAAACCGTGGCCACTAATCTTCACCCTTCAGTATTTGTGATCAAATGGGGCTGCTCTGCCCATCAGCAGATGGGGTCTGCTGCCTGGGCTGACCTCATGACTTGCTTTGAATCTAAAAAAAAAACAAAAAAGGTTCTGATGAACGTAGGGGCAGGACAGGAATAAAGACGCAGACGTAGAGAATGGACTTGAGGACATGGGGAGGGGGAAGGGTAAGCAGGGACGAAGTGAGAGAGTAGCATGGACATATATACACTACCAAATGTAAAATAGACAGCTAGTGGGAAGCAGCTGCACAGCACAGAGAGATCAGCTCGGTGCTTTGTGACCACCTAGAGGGGTAGGATAGGGAGGGTGAGAGGGAGATGCAAGAGGGAGGGGATATGGGGATATACGTATGCATATAGCTGATTCACTTTGTTATACAGCAGAAACTAACACAACAATGTAAAGCAATTATACTGAAATAAAGATATTAAAAAGAATACATACCATGATATCCCACCCATATCAAGTAGAGTCTTCCATATTTCTTTAATCAAATTACAAGTGGATTTAGTGTTTTCTTAGAGTTTTTTATGCTGAGTGGCCTGTTTTATATGTGCTTTTTAAGTGTTTGTCACAAATCAATTGATATTTGTAAAAGGGAGCTAAAACTTTTGGAAATTTGATTCAATATTGCAATAGAAGATACTTAGAAAGTAAAATCTGGTGTGGCTTTTGCCTTCGTTTGTGATTGTGAGCGTAAGTGGAGGATGTGCGTGGTCTGCTGCTGTATGGAAGCGTATTTGGGAATCTTATGTGACTCTTTGTGCTCACCGTTTTCCCCCACTTACTTCTGCTCACCCCTCGCACATTCTCAAGGCACGTAGGAGGTTGAAGGATGTAACTCGGGAATCCAGAATGGGATTCCAAGGGACAGGATCACTCCCCTCCCCGCCACCACCTCCAAGCCTTCCCTGGTGCCCAAGGTAGCCCCCAAAGCCCAGGGTTACAATGAAGGAGACCCCACTTTAGATAAACAGGACTGTAATCTGCAATCCTACCTTCCTGCCCAAAAGAAGGAGACTTTTTTTCTGGTCGTTAATAACCAGCCACTACTTCGTGTAAAAGTCTCAGCAAATGTCTGTGTGCCCCATTGATGGCTGTCTCTAGCCAGCCAGCTGCCCTCCCTCACCTCTTAGCCTGGGCTCCACAATATTCTGAATTGGGCTCCCAGGTGAACGATGGAGTCTCAGCAGGACTGCAGTCCCCACCCCAAACCCGCCCAGGAGGAACTAGAATAGCAGAGACAGAGGAGGGGCCCAATATCTTTTTCAGTCTCACACCCTAGCCAAGAGCCAACTGTTCCCCGGGATTCAGCACTGCAAGACCCTAAGGAGACGGCCAGCTCCTGGGAGGCAGGGATCTTGGCATGGTTCCTCCACCTGCTACAGAAGCAACCCCATGTTACCCCCGACACACAGTGGCTTTTACCTCAGCGTGCCACTTTGAGAGACAAGCTTCTTCATTTGTTAAGATCTCTGTGTTGGATCTGTCATTCTTTCTTTCAACATCATACATTCATGGAGCTCCTTCTCTGGCTACAGTTGTAGGTTTGGACGCTCCAAGCATACAAAGATAAATAAGATGCAGTTCCTGTCATCGAAAACCTTACAAACCTTCTATCTGGTGATGGGAATATCCACACTACCAAGAGGTAAGTCAGAATGAAATAAGTGTTTAATAAAAGCATAATATAGTATTACAGGAATAGGTATGTATTACAGAATAGATATATATAAATATGTTTGGTTATTTCAGCCCCTCCCTTCCCTGCCCCATGGCATAATAGGTTAAGGGCCTAAACCAAGTCCTTCAGTCCTTTTTCCTTGACCTCTAATGAATTTAAACAAAGATTAGGATAAACCACAGCTTGGTAATACAGAGGACCAAGTTTATGCTTCAAAAAGTAAACCCAATTCTCACTGTTAAAAAAAGTACATTGTCAAAGCTTAAAAGAACAGGTGCAACGGAAATATTCATTCTGCCCGTGGGAAACGAAGAGCCGGGAACAAAGGAGTTTTTTCTGGATTTCACCCAAAAGGCAAACACTCTGAGAACACAGCTGCTAGAAGAACCAGAACCCAGGGGGTCAAGCTGAGTCTAAACTCACGCCCACCTCTTCAACTCTGCTTTTTGTACTGACCTTGACAGACAGGTTTGTCCTGAATTAAACACACCTGGTTCTCCAAGTAGGCTCCGCGCATGAAACTTTAGACCTTGGAAAATGAGACCCCCACCTCTGAAGGCTGTCGAACTTCACCTGGGTGCAGCTTTACCTGAGATGAGCAGGGGTATGCATGGCCCCACCCAGAGCCCCAGGTGCCCAAGGCAAGGTGGACAGAAAGCAGCCATAATGGCATGAAAACCTTTGGATTGTGGGAGTGTGGTCCTTGGGTAACAAACATGCCCTAAATCTTTTTTTTTTCTTTTCCTTTTTTTTTTTGTGACCATAAAGTAAGCAATGATTTATTTGATAAAAAATAGAAAGCATAAGCCACAACTTTAAAAAATGCACTTATCAGTATTTAAAACTTTGCTCCTTAAAAGGCATTTTTAAGAAAAAGAAAAGGCAAGCCAAATATTGGGAGAAATTATTTGTAAATCATATCTGATAAAGGGACTCATCCAGAATATATGAAGAACTCTTATATATCAATAATAAAAACAAAAATCAACAATTAAAACAGTGGGCCAAAAAAAAAAAAAAAAACAAACCAGTGGGCAAAAATTTGAGCAGATAAAATAAAAAATTTTAAATATCTTTTAGAAAATGTGGAAGAACACGTATCTGAGTTAGGCTCTGGGTAGCAGGAAAATCAAAGACCTACATCCAAATTTCAGCTCTCCCTCTCACTTGAGCAAGTTGTTTTAACCTCTCTCAGCCTCAGTTTCCTCATAGTTCCTAGTTCATTTGTTTAGTGATGGAAATGTGATGTGTGCAAATTGCTGAACATAGTAAGGAATCAAAAAATGGCACGCGCGCGCGCACACACACACACACACACACAAACACACACTCACCTATCTGTATCTCCAGATTGCAGCAATAGTCACATGTGAGAAAAAAGTCAATTTTGCTTCAAAAAGGAGCTGAAGGCATTCTCTAGAAGTGTGATTTTGGACCAGCAGCACCAGCTGTACCTGGGAACTTGTTAGAAATGTAGAATCTCAGTCCCTGGGCCAGATCTACTGAATCAGAGTCTGCATTTTTCACAAGCTCCCCAGGTGATTCACTTGTACACAGGCAGATCTCAGAGAAATTGTGGGTTCAGTTCCAGACCACAGCAATAAAGTGAATACTGCAATAAAGCGAGTCACTTGACTTTTTTTTGGTTTCCCAGTGCCTGTAAAAGTTATGTTCATACTATACTGTAGTCTATCAAGTGTGAAATAGCATTATGTCTAAAAAAACAATGTACATATATTAATTAGAAAACACTATTGCTAAAAAAAAATTCTGGCCATCACCTGAACCTTCAGCAAGTCATAATCTTCTTGCAGTAGTAACATCAAAGATCACTGATCACCATAACAAATAGAATAATAATGAAAAGTTTCAAAATACCCCAAGAATTACCAAAATGCAGCACAGAGACACAAAGTGAGCAAATGCTGATTGGAAAAATGATGCTGAGAAACTTGCTTGAAGCAGTGTTGTCTCAAAACATCCATTTGTAAAAAGCGCAGTATATGCGGAACGCAATAAAACAAGGTGTGCCTGTAACTAAAATCGAGTTTGAGAAACCAGGTCTAGAGTGAGAACCCAACTAAACTACACCTGGGGCTCAGTGTGTGGCCCCAGGTCCTCCCAGAGTCTGCTGGGCAGGCACGAAGTGCAGAATCTGATGTTTAAAAAGCAGGCTGATGGACTTCCCTGGTGGTGCGGTGGTTAAGAATCCGCCTGCCAATGTAGGGGACACGGGTTCGAGCCCTGGTCCGGGAAGATCCCACATGCCGCGGAGCAACTTGGCCCACGTGCCACAACTACTGAAGCCCGTGCAACCTAGAGCCCGTGCTCTGCAACAAGAGCAGCCACCGCAATAAGAAGCCCGCGCACTGCAACGAAGAGTAGTCCCTACTCACCACAACTACAGAGAGCCCTCGCACAGCAACGAAGACCCAACACAGCCAAAAAATAATAAAATAAAATAAATTAACTAAAAGCAGGCTGAGCAAATTGTGATGTGCAGGAGTGTATGAGGCTAAGAACAGAGAAAGGGAAGGGGAGAGGAATTAGGGAGAATTATAAGTACGTTTCCGATGTTGGATCATTTATATTGACCCCCTTTAAAAGAAGAATTCCTAAGATGCGAGGCCTCCTCCAATCCCCAGGTTTAACCAAGTACCAGGTGTGTAGGTTCCAGCCTTGGGCAGGTCTGGAGGAGATGTCAGTTTCCTCAACTCTAAAATGAGGAGTTGGTTCAGAATTAGATCACCTTCGTCTCCACCAGTTTTAACAATCTTTCTGGTCTTATTTCTCTTCCCTTGTATTCATTTGCCCTGTGCTCCTATCTGCTGAACACACACGTTGGGAAATCAGCCAGTCTTCTGGGGTGAAATTCTACTGATAACGTTAACAGTCATTCTGGATAATTTAGGCAAAACAATGCACATTTTTCTTAATTTCAGTTAGGTAAAAAGCAGGCTTTTATTGAATTTTCTAGATAACGAAAGTTTTAAGGGATTAACTTAAGAAGTTGCCAGTTTTAGCAGATGCTTGGGGCCAAAATACAAGACGCCAATTCTTCTTCTTTTTTTTTTTTGTTGGAGTCAAATTGCTTTACAATGTTGTGCAAGATGCCAATTCTAAATCTATTATCACTAGAAATATCCTTGACATTTACTCTGGCTTCTCCAATGGATAAGAACTGCCTAGCTTCATAACAACCAGCAAGATCAAAATCCGTCACCAAGACAAAAAATTCTCCGAGAGAATCCTGTATTCCCCACAGAGTTTAAATATGCCAGTTTGGAAAGATGTAGCATTATTCTAGCTTTAAGTGTATAATGTTTCAGAGAAAGAATATGTTAAAGTTGAAAGAACAATATTAACAGCACAACCAAGACTTTCAGTATAGCTTTAACATTACAGCCCATTTTTTAAAAATTAATTTTTAGTGGAATATTGTTGCTTTACATTGTTGTGTTAGTTTCTACTGTACAGCAAAATGAATCAGCTATACCTATACATATATCCCCTCTTTTTTTGATTTCTTTCCCATTTAAGTCACTACAGAACACTGAGTAGAGTTCCCTGTGCTATACAGTAGGTTCTCGTTAGTTATATATCTTATACATAGTATCAATAGTGTATATATGTCAATCTCAATCTCCCAATTCCTCCCACCCCCACCTTTCCCCCTTGGTATCCATACAATTGTTCACTAGGTCTGTGTCTCTATTTTGGCTCTGCAAATAAGATCATCTATATCATTTTTCTAGATTCCACATATATGCATTAACATACAATATTTATTTTTCTCTTTCTTACTTCACTCTGTTATGACAGTCTCTAGGTCCATCCACGTCTCTACAAATGACCCATTTTCGTTCCTTTTTACGGCTGAGTAATATTCCAGCGTATATATGTACCACATCTTCTTTATCCATTCCTCTGTTGATGGACACTTAGGTTGCTTCCATACTGCAATGAACATTGGGGTGCATGTGTCTTTTTGAATTATGGTTTTCTCTGCTTATATGCCCAGTAGTGGGATTGCTGGGTCGTATGGTAGTTCTATCTTTAGTTTTTTAAGGACCCTCCATACTGTTCTCCATAGTGGCTGTATCAATTTACATGCCCACCAACAATGCATGAGGGTTCCCCTTTCTCCACACCCTCTCCAGCATTTATTGTTTGTAGATTTTTTGATGATGGCCATTCTGATCAGTGTGAGGTGATACCTCATTGTAGTTTTGATTTGTATTTCTCTAATAATTAGTGATGTTGAACATCTTTACATGTGTGTGTTGGCCATCTGCATGTCTTCTTTGGAGAATGTCTATTTAGGTCTTCTGCCCATTTTTTAATTGGGTTTTTTTTGTTGTTGTTTGTTTGTTTTATATATAACAAACCCACAGCAAACATTATTCTCAATGGTGAAAAACTGAAAGCATTTCCTCTAGGATCAGGAAAAAGACAAGGATGTCCACTCTCACCACTATTATTCAACACAGTTTTGGAAGTCCTAGCCATGGCAATCAGAGAAGAAAAAGAAATAGAAGGAATCCAAATTGGAAAAGAAGAGGTAAAACTGTCACTGTTTGCAGATGACATAATACTATACATAGAAAATCCTAAAGATGCCATCAGAAAACTACTAGAACTAATCAATGAATTTGGTAAAGTCACAGGATACAAAATTAATACACAGATATCTCTTGCATTCCTATACACTAACAACGAAAGATCAGAAAGAGAAATTAAGGAAACACTCCCATTTACCATTGCAACAAAAAGAATAAAACACCTAGGAATAAACCTACATAAGGAGGCAAAAGGCCTGTATGCAGAAAACTATAAGATACTGATGAAAGGCCACATTTAATTGATTATGAATGATTTCTCTTCTATTTTTCTATTTATGACATATTAGCAAAATACTTATTTGGTTGGATTTGACATATTAATTAGTTGGATTTGACATGCTACCAAAGGGAAAGTATCCTACAGGGAACTAGCCCCCCGGGAAAAAGAGCTCAAGTGTTTATATGGCATTTTTAAGACACAAACAACTGAACCCTATTCCAGGGTGGGGAGGGAGTAGGGGTTACTTATGTAATAGGATGGTTAGGGAGGTAGTTCTGTTCCAAGCTCACATGCTAATAAGCCTCTTCTGTGGAGAGCCCTATATTTCAGTTATAGAAATGAAATTTCCTTTCCGTTAGGGTCTAATGGATTGATTCATATTAACATCTCCCCAAGGCTAACAAACTTACTTAAATGAAAAATACAGCTAAGCCGAGAAGGAGACTTCACCCCAGGTTGCTTGGAGAATAAACAAAGTGAACCACTACATGGCCCACTGCTGTTTCAAGACTGGAGCAAGTTCTAGAAAAATCTGTGCCTGGACTTGACTTAGATACTCCTGCTTTCAAGTTGGTGCCATCCCCTGGGGAGGCAGGACCCCAGAGGAAGACCCTAGTGTCACATCATTTGGACGGAATCTTCCAAGCATCCGACGAAGGCAGGAGGTTGAGTTTACCCGTTAGGCACCTGGCACAGAGTGGGTGATGCCTGTGTTCTTTCCAACTGTGTCCAAAAACATGAGATTTGGCAGAGGAGGAAAAAATGTAATGGCTCAAGAATTAATAAATGCTTAAGTTCTACCAAGCGTGTTATCAACTGAAGCACCACATACTTAGTTCTGAAATTACATTTAACGTGCGACACGGTGTGGGGGGCATTTTAATGTATGATATTATGCACATTTCATGCACAAGCAATGAAAGTCTTCAAAGGCTTTGTCTAGATGTACATTTGCATCTCGTTTTCATTTATGTATCGACTCGAAAGAAAAAAATATTTCTGCCTTTTATTTGATATAGACAAGTTTAGAAATAATAGTCATTAAGTTAACCATAAAGTTAAAACAATCGCTAACTACAAGTTGCAAATTTGGCCATAAAAACTATCCAACCAAGGCCGAAAAGAGTGGATAAGAACATCACCACTAACCTCAGCTTTTCCTGGCTCTTGTCTTGGGGTGCTGTGGGTGGATTAAGTGAGGGTTTATAACCCTTTCCATTCTAATTGAAATCTCCACCCCCTCAAGGGATTGGCCAATGAGCATTCCAGTTTGTACACACCTCTGGGGCTTCAGTTTACATCCCTTGTTTGGGTATTTGATAGAGCATCAGGATACTCAAGTAAGAAGAAAGTAAGATTCCACTAGCTCATTCAACAAA
Organism: Leucopleurus acutus; assembly: GCF_964270905.1. Lineage (NCBI taxonomy): Eukaryota > Metazoa > Chordata > Mammalia > Artiodactyla > Delphinidae > Leucopleurus > Leucopleurus acutus. The sequence continues at coordinate 80,242,174 of NC_139153.1, forward strand.
TATTTACTAAGTACCACTCTGTGCCAGGTACCGTTTTAGGCCCTGGGTCTACAATGGTAGGCATGACAGACCCAGTGTCATCGGTGGTGCTTACATTCTAGTTGGGGAAGATAGGCAGTATAAATATATAAACAAATAAATGCAGTGTATTCAAAATAATAATGGTAACAATATATCACATGATTATAGCTTATGAATAAATGAGATCTACGACAGTAGTGTTATAAGTGGTAGGAGGGAGGAATTGGGAATATAGTTATAATGTACCCACACTACCCGTGAAGTGGTATAGTGTTATTTCAAAGTGGTCTTAGTGTAGTTGCATAAACATATTGGAAACTTTAGAACAACCACTAAAACTTAAAAAAAAAAAAAAAACAACTATAATTGACATGCTAAGAGAGGAGAGAAAATGGAATCATATAAAATGCTCAATTAAAACCAGAGAAGCACTGCAAAGTAAAGGAGCTGTTACCGTGGGGGATTACTGGACTGAATGTCAATATTATGACATAGTGCGAGTGTGTTTCGTGTTTGGTAATTGCAATCATTGTTGCTTTTGTTGTGGCCATCCATTTACAATGCTTGGTGTCAGTTTATTTATCTCTTGTAAAAATAAAATACAGTGTGTGTGAAAATAAATAAATAAATAATAATAAAATAAAATAAAACCAGAGAAGGCAGAAAAAGAGTGGAAGACAAAAAAAAGGTGGAGGGAGAAACAAAGAACCAGAGCAACAAGTAGAAAACAGCCACAAACATGGTAGAGATTAATGCAACTACATCGATAATCATTTTAAATGTGAATGTCTTAAATACACCAATTTTAAGACAGAGGCTATTGTGAGTGGCTTAAGACCCAATTCTATGTTTTCCATAAGAAACCCACTTTAAATATAAAGACACAGATTGATTAAACAGAGAAGATTGCCGGGGGGTGTCGAGTGCTCTGAAGAAAATAAAATAGGGTGGTGAAAAAGAGGTATGGAGTGTGTGGGGTGAGCTACAGAGTTCGTGATCAGAGGGTTCCCTTAGGTGGGGATGTTGGCGCTAATAGAGCAAGAAGCCCATCATGGAATCTTCTGGAAAGAGGGAACATGAGCAGGTAGGAGAGCTGGGGCTGGCGGCTATTTGCCGCAGACACTGCCCCCTAGAATTCACCTTCTGCTGACCCGTCCCCAGGAGCCTGGCACCTCCATGCATCGCCCCGCCCCCCAGGCACCTGGTCCAGAGCGTCAGGCGTTCCCTCGGGCACCCAGTCCGCCAAAGCCCCTCTGAGTGGCTTAGGCTGGGTCCCACGCTCATTAGGCGCTGCAGGTCCTCCTCTGTCAGACACCAGAGCCCCCCACCCGTCCAGCTCCCCCTTTTGTCCCAGACCCTGGAGGACCCACGAAGGCGTGCACTTTTACCCCCTTGGCTCAGCTGCTGTGGTGTCTAGCCGGTGAGCCTCGTGGGTGCCCTCTGCTCCGGCTCCCGGCCTCACGGGTCCTACCTAGTTCATTCCTGAACGCTCAACACACTGACGTCTTTGAGGACAACCATCCGCTGCCTGACCGCCTGCTCTTTCACCGGAGTCCGGTGGCTCGTGAAGATGGGAGGGTGGAGGGTGTTGAGACTAAAGGGTCTGGACCCAAAAGCTGGGGGACTCCACCTGTGCAGGATGGGGAAGGGGATATTGTTTCCAACGTGGGAAGTGAACTGCGCAATTTAAGGTCACGTGACCGTGAGCAGAAGGACGTGGGAACCTGTCTTCAGAGGAAGCAGCTTGGCCTGTCCTATTTATTTTCTCTAATCCTCCAATTCAGTGCAGAAGCCAACTTCCTCCCTGGTTGTTTTCTCAAAGAGCCAGCCTTGAGGGCCCTCTTGTGTCTAAGAGAATTAAAACTCCCAAAGCACTGTTTGCCCTATGGCTTACAGTCTACACAGCAGGCCCTTGAGTAATAGTATCAGGCAGTGGCCCTGGGTAGCAAAATCCCGCCCAAATGGTCTTAGCTCAAATTTCCTGCCATCCCATAAAACTCAATGATAGAGACCCCTCGGTGTAATCAAGTCAATGTCTGGTTCCCACGTGTAAATTAATCTCCAAATGAGTGTAAAGCATTTCCCCTCCCTGAAGAGTTGGAAGGAGTAATCCAAAAGCCCGCCCTCGCTCAGAAACCAACTGCAGGTTCAGGGAGTGTCCCCCAAACACCCTCAGGTCTGGTAATCTGCTGGAAGTACTCGCAGAAGTCACAGAAAATGGTCCTACTCACAGCTTCGGTTTATTACACGGAGAGGATACAGATAGAAATGGGCCCAGGGAAGAGATGCACAGGGCAGAGTCCAGGAGTGTTCCAGGCTCGGAGCGCTCAGAGGTCTTCATTCTGCAGAGTCATGGACAGCGCTAACTCCTCCTGACAAGCATGTGTGACAACAGAATTCTGTCACTGGGGAAGCCCACCCGCGTCTGAGTCCAGAAGTTTACAGGAGCGCCATCGTGTGGGCATGACTGACCGCCCACGTGGCTGATCTGTCTCCAGCCCCTCCAGAGTGGAGCTGACCCCACATGACCCAGAGCCCCTGCCCAACATCATATTGTTGGTGCGGCTCAAAGCCTACACCCGAAATCATATAGTTGTTATCTGGCTGGCCCAGGGCCCCCGGCAAACAGAGATACTCCTATCGGGCGTGTCTCTGGACAGTAAAATCCCACCAAAATGGTAGGAGAGGTTCCAAGGCTTAGAGATCACCTCCCAGAAGCCAAGGCCAGACCTGTCTCTGGGGAAGGTGAGACTCTTTACTGCATCCCCATCCCCATTTTCTTCTTTTTGTTCTCTTGCTCCCAGGAGGCTGGCGGAAACATCAGCCGGGACCACCAGTGCTCCTCGGGCCCGCCTGGTGGTGCACCTGCTGCACTGCCTCTGCTCCTTTAGTAGTTCTAAATATTAGAGCGACAACAGAGTGCTTGCATTGTGAAAATGTGAAGACAGACAACAATCTTCACGTCTGCGTTGCATTTTCCTCTAATAAAACCCTGAGGGGCTTGCATTGACTGGGACAGGCATTAAGGATCACCTCGCAACTGTCTGTTTTTCACATCTGGGCAAAAATGCCTCCTGTAGGAAGGAATGAGTATGTCCACTTTATGAGACGCGGATCAAACACTTGCCTTTTTCCCATTTTTAAATTCCTAATTATTAGACACTCTTTAAGCGGCAATTCTTTCTTTTCTAAAATTACTTCTGCTGTTGACACATCTATCTTGCCTACTGCGTGGTGAATTTTTTCTAAAGCAAAATATTCTGATCTAGGCCTCTGATCTAAGGTTTTGTCTCCTGGCACCATGCTTGGCACATAACAGGTGCTCAATTAATATCTGAGATGTAAGTCAACACATGTTTAAAGCAGTATTAATAAGCCATACTTTTAGTTCTGAAATGCAAAAAATTAGAAGCCTCCAAATAACCATTTGGGTAGTAAGAGGACAAAAGTTAAATATATTTATATTTTCTTATACTTGTGTCAAATATAACTGGAAGGATTATACAAATGATAATGATGTTTGCCTGTAGGGAGCAGAACCAAAGAAAACTGGGGGGACAGGGCTGAAAAGAACACTTCCAACTGTATAGCCTTTTATACTTTTTTGATATTTGAACCATGTGAATGTATTCCAAACGATTTAATTTAAAAATTCTAGCAGCAGGGCAATGAATTGTAAATCCTTTATTTTGGCAAATATCAATGGCATTCATTACTACCATGGATCTATTATTATTATAGCTCAGAGGAGAGTTACTATCTAGTGAATTCCATTGTTATTAGACACTGAAAACAGGAAGAGACTGGAGGGGGTTGAGAATGGGATAAGGAGAGGAGAAAAGAAGCTCAGGGGACAACATGAAGTCCTACCCATCCTTGTTACCAGGAAATGAGTAGACAGAGCAGATCTAACTTAAATGCCAGCCCCTCCAAAAAGGTGTTCAGAAGAGGTCCCGTAACAATCACTCACTGGACAAAAAAGGTTGATGTTTCTAAAAGAGATCTCCTTGACATGAAAGACCAACTTAGGAACAATATACACAGCACCACGACAGAGCTGGATCACGGCAGCCTGGCTTCAATTAAGACACAACTGTGGACACAGCGATTTCTGGGGGAGAGCGCTCACTCACAGCCGTGCTGCTGTCCTACGGCATGAAGATGTTGTACACGGTTCTCACGTAGATGTCATCCGGGGGAGGCTTCTTCTTGCTGCCAGGTTCAAGGAATTTCTTAATTGTAGGGATATTACTTATTTTCACTGTGAACTCCTGCAAAGGGAAAACGCAAAAGTTCAAGGCTAAAAGCAAAGGTATTCATTTCTACGAAAATAGGGCGGTGCAAAATGGCCCATCAGTTTGGGGTTAGTAGATGCAAACTATTACATATAGAATGGATAAACAACAAGTTCCTACCGTACAGCACAGGGAACTATATTCAATATCCTGGGATAAACCACAATAGAAAAGAATATAAAAAAGAATGTAATAGATATGTGTATAACTGAGTCATTTTGCTGTACAGCAGAAATGAACACAACACTGTAAATCAACTACGCTTCAATAAAAAAGTAAACCAAAAAAAAACCCAAAATGGTCCATCAGAATACATTCAATAAATATTTGCTATAGAGATCCAAATAGAACTGTCATCCAGCGCCTGTTTAGGGTCTGATCTCTTGGTATGATCATTTATAATCTCTGCCAACAGTGGCTGGAATCTAGGCCAGGCTCTATACAAATCTCACAGTTCATACCAAGATGTGAACTCTTTTCAGAGACGGAAAAATAAAAGAGATACTTAGGATAGGAGTATACTTGCTTAAATGAAAAAAGGAAGGACGAAAAAGACATAGGAAGTACCTCAAATGTATTGATCTCAGAAAAAATGCATTTAAATAAAAGTCACTTAAATAAAATTGTTTTAAAAATTCATCAGGTAGTACAAGTTACATTTTAAGATTCAGCTGCCTTGACAGTTTTACTGCTATTAACAAATGAATCCTCTTTCTGGCTGTGTGTGAAAGATGGCCAGTTGCATTTTTTTGTAGCCAAGGGCTCAGTTATCAGATACCAGATATTCACGTTAACTGTAATGGAAGAAAAAAAATCTTATTTTTCATTCATAGAGTCAAATCTTACCAATTTTCAGTAATTAAGAAGAAAAATCCATTTGATCTGGTGAAAATTCTGAACTATACAAAGAACTGTATATCCATCATATATAAGTATTCTAACAAAATCTTTCAAAATAAAGAGGTCATTTATTTAAAAAGCTACTATTTATTAAATGTCTACTATGTACAAAGCACAGCCTTAATTAAGCAGGCATACAAACATTCATACATATATCACTAATATTAACAAAAACTCTAATAATTATGTCAATTAATTCTATGTAAATATGACAATCTTCTTATTACTTATTTGAACTATTTGTATTATGGTATTTGTATTATTTGTGTTATTACCAATAATTAGAAGCTTTTTCCAAAGGATTTATCGTTTCAAGATTTACCTGGGGCTTACACATGTCATGTATAATAAAAATTTTGTGACTTTTGACTTTTTTTCCCCCTTTAATCAATGCAAGAGTGACCCTTTAATTTAATCAGATCTGGTGTTAGATTTTGAAGTCCTTTAATATTGATACTTGACCTGTTCAGGTATTAAATTTGTTTACACAGAACTACCTGGGATTTAAAAACAAATTGTTAGCATCATGGATGGAAAATATCCACAGGTCCTTGGGCCATTTCAGGGATCTATTGGTATTAAAGTCAAACTTTAAAATGCCCATCTCAGGCTTCCCTGGTGGCGCAGTGGTTGAGAGTGCGCCTGCCGATTCAGGGGACACAGGTTCGTGCCCCGGTCCGGGAGGATCCCACATGCCGCGGAGTGGCTGGGCCTGTGAGCCATGGCCGCTGAGCCTGTGCGTCCAGAGCCTGTGCTCCGCGACGGGAGAGGCCACAGCAGTGAGAGGCCCGTGTATCGCAAAAAAAAAAAAAAAAAAAAAAGAAGCCCATATCTGTGCCTGCAGGAAGAAAGGAACAGAGAGCTAAACTATATAATGGCTATTTGCCTTGTTGAAGATTTCTGTTCTCATTTTCTGGGTCTATGTATTTAACCGGTGGTTGCTGTCCTCATTAGTATGTCCAAATGATGTTCACTACACTTGGGAAAAAAATTTTTTTTAAAGTATATGTGTTACTACTCTTTGGAGATTTAGCGTGTGTCTCTCTTGGCTTTTGATAACTTGGTCAAAGATGTGTCCATCTGGTCTTTATAGGGGGTTGGCAACCTTTCTCTATAACGGACCAGTTAGTAAATATTCTAGGCTTTGCAGGCCATATGGTCTGTATCAGAACGACTCACCTCTGCTGTGGTAGCACAGAAGCAGCCTTAGACAACACATAAGTGAATGGGCCTGGCTTTGTGCCAATGAAATGTATTTATGGACACTGAAATTCGAACTTCACATAATTTCATGTGTCAGGAAGTATCACTATTCTTTTGATAGTTTTTCAACCATTTAAAAATGTAAAAACCACTCTTAGCTCAAGAGTGATACAAAAACACGTGGCAGGCCTGATTTGGCCCAAGGGGCCAACCCACCAGCACAGAAGAAAGCCCATTGCATTTGGAGATAAAAGGCTAAGTTTCTAGACAAAGTTGAGATACCCATTAACGAGGCCATCAGGTTGCTGACGTCTTTACCCTGGGTCTCTATTTCTTCATATGTATTCAATATATTGAAGGCATTGGATGAAACTTGCTTTTTAAAGCCCTTTTCTGCTTCTAAATTCTATGATCGATCCTGCAAGAATAACACCGAAACATAAACAGAGTCATGCACAAAAGTCTGTCCTTGGAATCTGAGGAAGAAGAATGGTGAGAATTCTCTGGGGTGATGTTTAGGGTGCCTCTTATTAGCTCTCAGAATTCAGACTCCAAAATTTCCAATTTGAGACCATGTTATTGCTGAGAAACGGAGCCACACCCTGATGACGAGGCTGTTTTGACGGTGTCTCTCGGGTCCTCCCGTCAGCACATACAGCACAAGCAGATGAGCAGCCCCTGGTCCCTACAACTATGTCTACAGCAGGTCCCTACTGGCAAACTGTGTATGGAGTTTGTTGCAAGAGTGTAGTCATGCAACAATACCGAGGGACAACTTCTTTCACACGTAAACGATCTTTCAGCTCTAAGGGTCTGGGAACCAGAAAACCAATTTCAAGTCTTCACCTTCATTTCATTTTACTAACTAGAACCTAAAAGAATTACACACACACATGTGCACACACACACATACACAGCCTACCAAACAACAGATATCGAAGGAAGGCCTAAGAGTTCTGGGCCAATCTTCTCAAACGTTGTTTTATGTACCTGGAGGTGAGGAAAGGCAGACAGGATATTAGGAATTTTCTCTTCTAGAGCCAAAATGGTCTGGAGTAGAATTATGTCTGCAAGGCTCAGCTGATTACCAACAAGAAACCTTTGTCCATGACCCCGTAAAACCTGCAGGGTATAAACATTTTACATTGGTTATAATACTTGAGATGGAGAAAATGATGAAGCTGTGGAATCAGTGCAGTATCTGAGAAGGGCTGAAACTACAACCTTGTCCTTTTATCCTTTTACGAATAATATCAACTAAGAAGAAGTTCCCTATATGAGAGGGAGAGAGCAAAAAAGGTGTAGAAATGAAAGCATCCTTAAGTATCTGCTTTACATCAGAACAAGACCCTAAAAAAGGGAAGGAACTATTAATTCTAGATTTAGCATCCAGGGCTTTAAAAGGATACCTCTATTCCATAAATGTATCTACAGAGAAGAATTAGCCCTGATGCATTCAGGGGAAGTGATGTAAGACGTAAGCCACTGGTCCTGTCCAAGGAGTCTGATCTCATTTGCCAGTTCTGTGTTTCTGTGTGTCAGGACTCACAGTCATAAACTAGACATGACAGTAAAAAAGCAGGCTTTCTTTCACATCTTCTAAGACAGGGAACATTAAAAGAATGAGAGCTCATCCTGACTCCCATTTTGAGAGTAACACAGGTGCAGAGATTCATAGGCATAGACGGTGATCGGGAAGGGACAAGGAACCGTGGTAGAACAGGGAAGATGCCCTTTGCGGATGCCCATGAGTGTGAGCATGTGTTTACGTGTGTGTGACAAGGACCCTAATATGACTCCAAATCAAACAGAGTTACTGGAGCCAGACAGGGAGAGGACGAAGAGTTCAGGGTTGCAGTCCTGGCTCCTGACTTAGGCATGTCACCCAGTCTCTCTGTGATTCTATTTCATTACGGGTAAAAAGAAGGTGACAATTATTTAGCTCATATGTTCGGTGGAGCCCTGACACAGTCTGGGCCACAGGGACAGAGGAACTGGCAGTGACCCTTCTCCAAGGCACCTGTTCCTCTCTCGTCCCAGCACATTTCTGCATCATCGTATTTTACATTCACAAACTGCCTATGGGCAAGATGCCACGAAACCAGGCTTCCCTGGTGGCACAGTGGTTGAGAGTCGGCCTGCCGATGCAGGGGACACAGGTTCGTGCCCCGGTCCGGGAAGATCCCATATGCCGCGGAGCGGCTGGGCCCGTGAGCCATGGCCCCTGAGCCTGCGCGTCCGGAGCCTGTTGCTACGCAACGGGAGAGGCCACAACAGTGAGAGACCCGCGAACCGCAAAAAAAAAACAAAGAAAAAAACTAAACAAAAAAAAGAGGCTACGAAACCAAGGACAGAAACACTCAGAAAATATCTCTCCTTCTTACATCTAATTCCACATCAATGGCCAGAGGAAGTCTGCCAATTCCAGATTTTCACATTCTCTTGGTTTTTAACTAAAGCATTTAAAATAGTCCCTCTGAGTTGAGGAAAAGAGAGGAGTTTGAAGCTCAGAAAAACAGATACGGTAATGAGACAAGAAATAACAAAAGAGAAAACAAAAAGAGCACAGGGAAGAGAAATAGAACAGCAATGGTTCTTCTCTTTATACCAAACTATCAGGTAGGATGACGAAAGAATGAATGAAGTAGGTGGTTTCTTCTCTTCTGTATCGTGCACGAGGTGGCACCTGGCTAATGTAAGCAATGACAATGCATACAGGGGTGAGCCCAACTTTTTCCCAGAAAACATGGAAGACTCTGGAGGAGTCTGGGAGGCTCCAAGACATCCTGGCTTTGTGCCGATGGCACCTGTGAGCCCTCAGGAGTCCAGGAGGTTGGTCTAGCAGGGCTCAACTTTACTCCGCCTGAGTAGAAAGGGGTGTTTGTGGTCTGGTGATGCCGTGTTCACAGGCTTCACTGCCACCTACCTTTTCGAACACAGGAAAGTATCTGATTATAGCCTTCTGGGCCATGTTCACCACTTCCTTTTGCTGATCGTCTGGTTTGAGGAAAGGATGCATGATAATCAGTTCCAGAAGATCCAGGGTCCCCTCCACATACATGTCAATCCTTCAAAACACAAAAGAGCGTTTTCTCAGTCACCCCTCTCTTTGAACTCATTGGCTTCCACAACTAAGCATCTAGAGTGTTTTTCTCTTAAGGCTCTGGCAACTTAAGCACCAAGGAGCATTCATCTCCACCTGTCCCTTTAGAGCCAAGATGCAAAGTCAATGCTAGCTGCGATTCAGAAAAATCTTTCAGAAAAACCTGTCACGCATCTCAAAGCACAAGAGGCACGAATGTCCTCTCTCCTGGCCCCTACTCCGCCGCCCTCACTCCAGCACCCGGGCTTGGGGCGGGTGGAGCTTCACATTTGTAAAAATAGTGGGTATTATTTATAGGATGCTTGGTGTGTACCAGGCACGGTGCTAAACACTCTCTATCCGATATTTCATTGAATCCTATGGCATTATGAGGAATATGCTGTTATTATCCCCACCATACTGGAAACTCATCAGGACACTGGAGCGTAACGCTTTGCCCTGGGTCATGATCCAGGAGGTACAGGGACCAGGCTCTGAGTTCAAATTATCATCCAGTGCACAGTATCCTGGGCCTTGAATGTCACAGCAGCTTTCTATTCCTAATACTCAGCGATAATACATTTGCAAGAAAGGTAAAAAAAAAAAAAAACTATCAAAGCATTTAAACGTGTTGAAACCTACACCACACCCCAGACACAGGCTCTAATATCTGAACTCAATTCCTTTCTCTCATTTTACTCAGACTCTCTGTACTGATTTTCTAACTGGTCTTGACCTTTCTGGGGCTTTGTTCCCTGTTCCCACTAACGATACAGGACATGAAGTGGACGGGTGTGCTGTAGAGGACGACTAATTGGTTAAGCATCGGTAAGTGGACAAGTGAGAACACGCCAGAGGGGCCACAGTACAGGGTTCTCTCCTTGAGATCTTTGCCGAAGAGATGGTGCTTGTCTGCTATATAGTGGAGGATGCTCCGGGTCTGCACTAGCTTCATCCCATCAATTTCAACCATTGGCACTTGTTGGAACAGCAGGTGGTTACCTGGGAACGGAAGCCCAGAGTTAGAAGTGATCTCTTCCCTGCACCCCCATCAAAACACGCTCTGCTGAATGACAAGGGACAGTGGGATCACAGCCTTAGTGTAAAGCTCCCCCCACTTCATTCAGGGGTGCAGATTTAGCCATAAAACAAGCCTGAAAACTAGCATTGATCCAAATCTTCCCTTTTGACTTTCACCCCAGGAAAAACACCTAGCTCCAGTGACAAAGGGTAGGGGAGATGTAGTGAAGACGTTGTTTTAGAGGTGCGCTGGCCAATACAGTAGCCAGTAAGCAGCGTGTGTATAGTTAAACCTAAATTTAAGTTAATCAATTTTTTGGTGTGTGGCTGCAATGCACAGCTTACAGGATCTTAGTTCCCTGACCAGGGATTGAACCTGGGCCCACAACGGTGAAAGCCCAGAATCTTAACCACTAGGCCACCAGGGAACTCTAAATTAATCAAACTTTTGAAAAATTTAAAACTCACTTTGTTAGTCGCCCTGGACACATTACAAGTGCTCAAAAGCCACATGTGGCTGGTGGCTCCTGCGCTGGCCATTGTAGAACAGAACATTCCCATCGCTCTAAAATGTTCTATGACTGCACTGCTTTGACAATCCGATCATGAAACCCAAGTCACCAGTTGATACTCACGTACAGGCGTCCACTACCACAGTCCACCTACCACCGAGTACGCTGTCACTGGTCAAAAAGTAACCCACTGCTTTCTTCAAGAAGCCTGTCTCAAACACTTTCCCCACACCAAACGTCGGGGAGAGTTACAAGTATAGCATACGGCCCAGCCCTGGGGGGGCTCAAGGCTTGGGGGCGCATGCAGGTCGAGGGGAGATATGTACTCAGCACAGGCCTAGTGACGCCAGGCAGTGTCACTCATGACGGGGGCGTCACAGCCCTGCAGAGCTGGTCCCTCTCCGAGGAGCCTTGAGTTGGGCCTCAGGATCCTGCTGATGGCCGGGAGGGAGGATGCTTACAGGGGCCTGGGTGTGGAGGGGGAGGTGTGACCAGGAGTTAAAAGGGGGCCTTTCACTGATGTCACACCTGTTTGTACTTATTTCAGAAAGCAGCCCAGTGTAAATGGTGACTTTTACCTGCGTACTTCAAGCAGGTGCAGATGCCTCAGGTAATTCAGAGGAGGTGGAAAATGAGGAGGGAGGGGATGAGGGAGAGGAAGAAAGGGGGGGAAAGGTAGAGGAGGGCGGGGGAGGAGAGAGAGATGGAGAAGGGCTGCCCACTGGGACAGAGGGAGGAACTGGCTCCTTCCCTTTCGCCAGCTTTTATAGAACTACTGAATACGAAGAGACTTCCTGGCAATTTCGGCTACTGTTTCCTCTTGCTTGTCTGGTTTTAGGATACTGGTCTGGATTCTTAGTGCAGCAGTATCTTTGCCCTTCCACGTAAATATGGGTTCTTAGAAAAGAAAATCAGCATTACCGACAGCAATACATTTTGATACTCACCATCCTGCAACTTCTGCAACTGTTCTTTTGTTTCTAAAAAGTCTTCATCAAACTAAATTCAAAAAGACACCCCCCCAAAAAAAAGAAGCGAAATGTCATTCCAGGTTCAGGACTGAAAATACCAAGTTAAACTGCCTCAGAAGCAGAGAGAAAGAGCATACTCAGTACCCACATCTTGTTTCTAAATATCACTGGACTCCCAGAAGCAAAGGTTGACTCTGTTATGTCAGAAAGTGAGGATGTACTCAAAGACTAACGGGTATGTCAAAAGCAAAGGCATGCAGGACCCTACCCGAGGGATTCTCTAGCCACATCTGGGACAATTTAAATATCGAAAAGAGTGATATCAGTTATGGATTAGAACACAACAAAAAAATCCCTGTGTCCATAAATGATGATTCTAAAAAAAAAAGGGAGAAGAAAAGCTCTCTTTTACAGAATTAGCACTAATTAATGTAGAATTATTCCTAATTAATGATAAAATTAGAAAATCACCAATTTTCACCCTATAATGTAATAACTGATTCTGACAAGGATCATAATGGATGCTGAAATCATTGGGTCATGGGGCATAGAATATTCACACAATCTCAAAGTGTCACCCCACAAGTTCCTTATTATGACAAAGAAAAAACACCTCTGCAGATCTGGAGATCCCACCATCCAACTAACCAAGTGGTCAAACTCAGCTCTCCACTGGGGGACATCCTGAGACATCACGTGCTCCCTGCTGTGACACAGGGAGGACACTGCACCACTGCAGAAAGAGCTCACCAACCGATTTCACTTGGATCAAACTGCAAGGTGAAAATGGGGCATATCCAGGATGTGGGACACTCTGTAACATAAATGGCCTGTTTTGTTTCTAAGCTCCTCCAGGATGTGCAAGGTTTGGAAACTGGTCTGGGGAACTTTCTGCCTCTGCTGTTCCCACTCTGTGGTCCTCACCACTTGTCTGGCTCCCGTTTCCTAGCCATCTATCCTCTTCCCGACCAAAAGCATGAATTCTGCTCTCAAGGGCAAACCTTTATTTAAAAGGGAATCGACTTTAGCCAGGTAGCCCTCTTCTGATAATTCTTTATGTCATTTGGCCTCCAAGTCACATAACTGATCCCTTAAGTCTGTTGGCAGAAATTCATGCAAGAGAGTCAATTCCTCCTTCACACATTCCTTTTCTGTTAAGTGAAGGGTAGGGAAGAAATGAACAAAATGCAGGCTCTGTTCTATTGATAGATGAAAAGAGACTAGAGAAATAACCACCAAATATCTGAATCTTGATTAGATCTTGGATGGGGGAGGGGCAGTTATAACTGCTAAATAGTTAAATAACAGTTACATAGACTTTTGGGGGACGAGAGGGAACTTCTGAATATGAATTGTATATTAGATGTTGTAAAGTTAGTGTTAACTTTCTTAGTTGTGACAATGATATTGCAGTTATTAGGACAATTATTTCTTTCTTTCTTAACAGGGAGATACATGCTGATGTCTGTAACTTACTTTCAAGTGATTAAGAATAAATAAAGCATGAGAAAACCAAAATTCAAAAAGAGTCATGTACCAAAATGTTCATTGCAGCTCTATTTACAATAGCCCGGAGATGGAAACAACCTAAGTGCCCATCATCGGATGAATGGATAAAGAAGATGTGGCACATATATACAATGGAATATTACTCAGCCATAAAAAGAAACGAAATTGAGCTATTTGTAATGAGGTGGATAGACCTAGAGTCTGTCATACAGAGTGAAGTAAGTCAGAAAGAAAAAGACAAATACCGTATGCTAACACATATATATGGAATTTAAGAAAAAAAAATGTCATGAAGAACCTAGGGGTAAAGCAGGAATAAAGACGCAGACCTCCTAGAGAACGGACTTGAGGTTATGGGGAGGGGGAAGGGTGAGCTGTGACAGGGCGAGAGAGAGTCATGGGCATATACACACTAACAAACGTAGTAAGGTAGATAGTTAGTGGTAAGCAGCCGCATGGCACAGGGATATTGGCTCGGTGCTTTGTGACAGCCTGGAGGGGTGGGATAGGGAGGGTGGGAGGGAGGGAGACGCAAGAGGGAAGACATATGGGAACATATGTTTATGTATGACTGATTCACTTTGTTATAAAGCAGAAACTAACATACCATTGTAAAGCAATTATACCCCAATAAAGATGTTAAAAAAAAAAAAGAATAAATAAAGCAGAGAGAGAAGAGGGAAGGAAGCAAACATGGCAAAATGTTAACAACTGGTCAATTTAGTTAGAAGGTGTCCATTGTACTATTACAACTTTTCTGTAGGTTTTCAAGTTTTCAAACTAAAAGGCTGGGTGGTGCGGGGAAAAACACTGAAAAGTTTCTTTTCTTGTGATAGATAAAACTCGTGCTAATGTACTGATGCCCTTCACATGCCCACTGAGTCCCCAGATGGTTCCCCACCAGCATCTCTCCCTGCGCTGCCCCATCATCCCAGGAGGGGCAGAGCTGACAGCATAGACATGGCCATTCTCTCTTCCACCTCAACGGGCATCAGGATGTGTAGGCATGGCTTCTCCTACTCCCAGCGTCCTCCCGTGTGAGGAGGGGGCCTCAGTGTCCCTAGAGGCACTCCATCTGTGGCCCAGGAAGCAGTAACTTCAGGGCAAGAATGTTCTGGGCATTTGTCCAAATGCCCAGCTGGTCAGGTGTGATGTTGGTGGTGTTCCCTCTGCACCACGGCTCTCACACTTTTATGACCACAATCATTTATAAAGCACATGGGAAAGCGTGTGTGTGTGTCTCTAGGCTCATCCCTCAGAGATTCACATCCAGTAGTTGGGAGAGACCAGAAATGTACATTTTAAAAAAACGAGTCCTTCCAAGCAACATGGATGGACCTAGAGATTAACATACTAAGCAAAGTAAGTCAGACAGAGAAAGACAAATATCATATCATATCACTTATATGTGGAATCTAAAAAAAAATGACACAAATGAACTTATTTACAAAACAGAAACGGACTCATACACATAGAAAACAAACTTATGGCTACCAGGGGGGAAAGGGGGTGGGGGAGGGATAAATTAGGAGTTTGGGATTAACAGATACACACTACTATATATAAAATAGATAAACAAAAGTACCTACTGTACAGCACAGGGAACTATATTCAATATCTTGTTATAAGCTATAATGGAAAATAATGTGCAAGATATATATAACTGGACCACTTTGCTGTACACCCGAAATCAACTATACTTTAATTTAAAAAAACTTTTTTTTTAATTCCTTCCAAATTGTTCCGATTCTGGTTTTTGACTTCTGGGAACACGTAGCAAAATGCATGCTCTCTCTCACTAGAGAAGCTCTCTTCAGTCAAACTTTATAAAACTTGGTCTGTAAGAAGAATCTAGCACCGGAACAGGAGATTAGAGGGTAGGAGAGGGAGGAAGGGAAAAAGTCCCCAGGCAGAGCTTGGGGGAGCTGGCGACTGTCTGGCTGCTGCTCCGGGCTGTAAGGACAGACAGACAGCGTGTGGCTTCCATCCACGCCATCAGCCGTCTCTGTGCCCCGATGGGGTGCCGTTCCCGCTGGGATCCCTGGAGAAGCGCCCGCGTCCACACCACGCGCTCCCTCTTCGCACGCCCCCTTCTTCTAAGTGAACTGCCTAGAAGTCCTGAACGAGGAGCTCGTGGCCTTCACATCTTCTCTTTTGCACTGTTCATCCCCCTCTCCACAAGGAGGATCTGACCAGGTTCGGGGGAGGGGGGTGGTCTTTGGGCACACGAAGCTCCAAGCAGCCGAGAAGCAGCACCCGGCACGGGGCAAGGTCTGAGGACTCGAACCGCGCGTGAGATGGAAGACGCCGACGCCCTGAATTAGGCCAGGCTGTCTCTCGGCAGGTGCGAGGTACCTAGTTACTGGGATGCGTGTGCTTTACACATCAGCTTCTAACCGACATCGTGACCCTGGGAATCATGAACCCACCCAGCGGCTGCCAGCCTGGCCCTCCTGTTTCAGATCTGTCTGAGCACAAATGTAGCTGAAAATGTCACTGGGCACAGAAAGGAAAGGGACCCCTGGTACCACCTTTTGGGAATTGTTCCTGCAAACCACGTGGTCAGCCCTCGTGAAGGAGGCCAGCCTAGCTCCCTCCACCCTGGTCAGAGGAGTGGGCTTGAGACCCACGCTGGGCTAATTACTGTACCCAACCTGCCTGCCTGGTTGAGGGTAGGTAGATCACATGACCCATGTTCCTTTTTGTTTTTCTTACTTAGGGTTGGGTTTCTATGACTGTAGCCAAGAATGCTGACTCACAGCAGAGCAGGAGGGGCAGAATGAAGCTAGGGAAGAGGAGCTTTGACAAGGGATTCTAGTACATACTCATATAAGACACCCTCTTCAAAACCTATTAGATAATTGCAAACTCAGAAGCATACAGGGGTTAGACAGGTGACAGGTGATCAAAGGATCAAGAATTGTTCCGCTTTCCTCTTAACACAATTAGAAAATATGTCCTGAGACAATAGGGAATGATGGGGACTGTGCAGGCTAGAAAGGTCCATCTCTAGGGACCGTCCCTACTCAGAAGCAGCAGCTGCTGCCCTATGGAAATGAGGCCCCAGGATCATCAGATCTTCCAACTTCTCAAGAGAAGTCAGAAATCAGAATTTGTATATAAAAATGATATCGATTAATTTAGAAAACTGTAAAAACACTGTGTGGTGAGTTATAACGATAGGTAAGGAAACCAAAACCAAACCAAACCAACCATAAGAAACAAAACCCCAAACCCATCAACCCTCATTTGTCACCTCTGGAGGCTGCTAGGGTAACGACTCATTATTCTGAAAATTGATAAACGTGGCAGAATCAAGCATCTATCCTGCTTTTCTTATTTGAACTGTACTTCGAGGTAATTAAGTAATCAGTGAACAATTACTCTTATTATAAGAGTATCACAGTTAGTAAATGTAGGTGAAATGATAGAAATAGAAAAATCACCATTTTGTAACCTCTAACAATGGTGATGATCAAGGCTGCAAACGACACTTGAAAGGGTGATGGAGGAAACTTCATAGTGTGTGGAACAGGCTAAGGTCACAGGAACACACTGATCAAACTCAGCAACGCTGAAAACGAGACAGGCAGACGTCATGCACCCCGGATGTCGCACAAGAGAAATATGATTGCAGTATCACCTCTGCCGCAGTCTGGCAGGAAAAAAAAAATAGAGATAGAAAGAAAAAAAGGAGCCTGGAGTTGATCAGACTTCTGGATCCAACTAGTAATTTACAGGAAATATAGAGAACAGAACATGTTAAAATGAGAGTAAAGCCGCCAAATCCAGAATGAGGGGCATTCTAAACGCAGTTTCTTCCACAAATGCCACCAGAAACAAATGCAGACACTTGGCACCCAGATCTTGGCTGCTAATACCATTTTCTAATAAAAGGGACCAGGGCTCTTTGGAGAAGTACTAGGGCTAGGGCAAGGAAAATACAAGATTAGCCTGGAGCATCTTGGAGTGTCAGAAAGTGAGAAAATGTTGAAGGAAAAAGAAAAAGTAAAAAGGGCTACATGGAAAGGACACAAGAGCCAACCTGAAAAAAAAAAAAAAAAAAAGAGCCAACCTGAAAGAGCCTCAGTGGCCAAAGCTGGAACTATTTGAGCAACAAAAGAAAGTATTATTGAATTTTAATCGAAAGGATAAAATAAATATACTTAAATTCATGCTGATATAAACAAATGATGGAATAAATAAATAAATGGGGGGGGGGGACAAATCTTCCTTACATAAGAATTCTAAATGCAGATACCAGGAGGTAGAGCTTAATTCCCATCCTTGGGAGTGTGGGCTGAATTTAGTGATTCTCTTCCAAAGAACAGAGGGAAAATTAGTTGATGAATGAAGGAGCCAAGTGACCAGGCTTAACTGCACCAGTGACGACTCATGATGTCCTGTAACCCCTCATATGATATAATAAGGACACTTCACTCCGTGGTTTTCTTTCCTCAAACTCGGTCTAATCATGAG
This sequence comes from Leucopleurus acutus, assembly GCF_964270905.1. Lineage (NCBI taxonomy): Eukaryota > Metazoa > Chordata > Mammalia > Artiodactyla > Delphinidae > Leucopleurus > Leucopleurus acutus. The sequence goes on from NC_139153.1 coordinate 80,260,166, forward strand.
AAAAACATCAGACAAACCCAAAATGTGGAGGATTCTACAAAAAACCTGACCAATACTTTTCAAGACCGTCAAGGTGGTGAAATAAAGGAAAGACTAAGAAACTGTCACAGATGGAGGAAAGCGAAGGAAACATGATGACTAAATACAATGTTGGATCCTGGAACAGTAAAAGGACATTAGTGGAAAAACCAATCAGATTTGAATAAAGTCTGTAGTTTGTTATGCACCAATGTTAATTTCTTGGTTTTGATGTGGTTAAGATGTTTTCATTAAGGGAGACAGAGACAGTTACATGGGAACACTCTGCACTATCTTTAGAACTTTTCTATTAATCTGAAATTATTTCAAAATGCAAAGTTTATTTTTTTTAAATGCAGAGGAAATGTTACAGATTTTTTTAAATACTGAAAGAAATGTAATCAAATGCAATGTGTGGACCTGATTTAGATCCAGACTGAAACAAGGCCTGTTTGACAATCAGATTGTTAGCTGATAATAAGGAACTGTTGTTAATTTTGTTGGGTGCAATAATGCTATTGTGGTTATGTTTTAAAATGCTCATCTTTTAGAGAGCAAAACTGAAGTACTCACAGATGAAACGTAAAATATTCCAACAAAGCAAGCAGAGGGGAGGAGATAGGTGAAACAAGATTAGCATAAAGCTGATGGTTGTTGAAGCTGAGTGACAGGTACATGGATCTCATGGCAATGTCCTATCTTTGCTCGTATTTGAAAATTTCCATAAACAAGAAGCTACAAGAACAGAACAAAAACAAGACCAAAACCACTGTGGGCCAAAACATACAGGAAGGAATGCAGACAAGATAGGAAGGCTGCCAGTCTGAAGCCACTGGAATAAATACGAAATTCACCTAGAGATTCTATATCCACAAAAGTTCTGGCTGTTAACTGGCAAATTGCAGGTTCGTTCCTTTTCTCCTCATTAATAAATATCTACTGGTTGTAGATCAGAAGCCAATGATTAAAGCTGAAAGTTAAATACAATTTCATCAACTACACTCCATTTATAAAAAGAAAAAGTCTTGAGGGGAAGGACTCTTCTGACTCACTGAAGCAGATCTGTAATATTAGTGGGAGAGGACAGGGCTCCGCCATTGACGTTTCCCTCAAGTCTCAACGCTGTAGGACAAATCTGTGCAGAAACAGCATATAGGTAGGGTACCTCGACTCCAGCGGCAGCTAAAACCCATCGCACGGATTCCATGCGGCCTCGTCCATTTGGATAGTGGAGTTTGGGCTTCGTAGCCATCATGGCCTTTCAGGTTTTCTGAAAAACAAACGCAGCAGCTCCTCGCAAAAGAACAGCCTCAATTTCGAGCCCTCAGCCCAGAGCTCAGGCGCTAAATGAATATTCAGGATTTTGGCACAGAAAACTGTTTGGGGGGTTTTGTGGTGGTTGGAAGGGAAGGGATTTTGTTTTCGTTTTTTTAATTGCGTTTTCCCTCACTCAATAAAAACAGACCACCATTTTAAAACTTAAAAAAAACAAAACACTTGGCTTTCATACCGTTTCATATCGTTACGATTTATTACTCTGGATCTTGGGAAGCTGGGGCCATTTGCTGTAAAGACATCTATCTGTACTAGCAGCACGGGACTTCACAGAATCAGAACATCATATACTTTGACCTTGAAAATCTGTGATTTCCCAAATTCGGCCTTTACAGTCCAGACGCCAAGGGCCGCGGAGGAGACGTACACGCCCGTAAAACCTCTGCAAAAATTCACTTTCACACGCGTCAGATTTGAGCCTCACAGCAACAGGGAGGTGGGGAGGCCGAGGATTACTACTGTCCGTAAGACTTGCGTCGGTGGGCAGGCCCGCGGTGGCGGCCCCGGATCCTGCACGCCCCCGCCCCGCCCGGACACGGGCCCCCCAGCCCCGGGTGCGCCCAGGCCACCGATCGGCGGCCGAGATAGGCTCCCGGCGCTCCGCGTGGCCGCTCAGCCCATGCGGCCCGCCCCGGGGACCTCCGACCCTGCCTTCCACCCAGGGTTGCCGACTCCACAGAGCGCGTTAATCATGATACGCACACCGAGCCAAACAAGACCCCCACCCCAGCCCAGGGGCCCCCGTCTGCCCAGATGGGGGCGGGGGCGCAAAGGACCGGGGCAGGAAGACAGGAATAGGATGAATGCGGGGTGGTTCCGGGATGGAGAGAGAGTGAGAAGCTCGGAGCCAGGAGAAACAAGACGAGGGGAAAGGGCAGGTGGGGGCGGCAGAAGGGAGACAGACCTGGGTCCGCTCGGAGTAACCAGAACCGCACAAAGCGCCCAGCGAGCGGTCTGCAGCCAGGGAACCCGTGGGCCGCCCGAGGCGCTCTCGGTGGGCGAGGCTCCGGAGGATTTCACCAATAGACACGGCACTATTTAGCATGCCCCTCCCACCTGCAAGGCATGCTGGATAATGTGAAAACAACCCCAAATTAAGCCCGTTTTAGCACCAATTTTAGCAATTTTAGGGATTAAGTGATCATTTAAGTGTTAGTTAGGTTAAGACTTTAAAGTGACTTTTAGAGATCCGACTAGACAAACAAGTAGACCTATGCAAAAAGTTAAAAATCTCTTCAGGTTTATATACCGCATGCTCTACCGTGTTCTTTCGGATGTGAGGGCGATCTGGCTGCGACATCTGTCACCCCATTGATCGCCAGGGTTGATTCGGCTGATCTGGCTGGCTAGGCGGGTGTCCCCTTCCTCCCTCACCGCTCCATGTGCGTCCCTCCCGAAGCTGCGCGCTCGGTCGAAGAGGACGACCTTCCCCGAATAGAGGAGGACCGTTCTTCGGTCAAGGGTATACGAGTAGCTGCGCTCCCCTGCTAGAACCTCCAAACAAGCTCTCAAGGTCCATTTGTAGGAGAACGTAGGGTAGTCAAGCTTCCAAGACTCCAGACACATCCAAATGAGGCGCTGCACGTGGCAGTCTGCCTTTCTTTTGACAATGTGACAGACAATGTTTTTAAAAAAGGATCAAGTAATTCATACAGAAGAGGTATTTTTGAAAAGTAAGCGAAGTTTTATATATAGCTATGTAACACAACTCATTTTTGAAAAGTAAGCAAAGTTCCATATATAGCTATGTAACAACTCATTATTAAATGTGTGATTATATAATTTATATATAAAATATATATTCATTTATATATTATATACACATATATTTTCTATATAATATATATTTTATATATTTATATATACATATATTTTTTTCTCCTCTCCCTCCTTCTTTCTTCCTTGACCCAGTGAATCGTCTTGAGCTTCTCCTTCATTTTGCACACTTTCAAAACTGCTTTAAGCCACAGGTTAAACATAGCACCTTCTTGGATGGAAGGAAGTAGGGGCCTTGGGGTAGAGGTATCAATGGGGCTAAAAAAGTAATTTGGCTGGTAGATAAGTTAGAACTTTAAAATATTTTAAAACCGTCAAGGTTAGTATAGAAAAATTCACATGAATTTTAAAGTTAAAAATATATGCCTCCAAAAGGCCTTCAGAACTCTCTCTTGCTTCTAGAGGCAGCTTCTGCTATTTCTCAGGCTATAGATGTTGTTGATTATTGTTTTCACCCAGGAGGGGTTTTTGAGAGTACCTGGCTTGAGAAGCCTGTGCTGCTGATCAATTACAGTAAATAACAAGATCAGATTTTATTTTCCATAGATTTCTCTGGCAGAAACGTGGAGGATGAATTGGGACTGTGTGGGGTGGGGAAAGAGAGACCTGTTAAATGTCCGTGTGAATTATAGTAGCATCAAAAATGTGAAGAAGATGGGTAAGAAAAGGTGAAATATTAATGAGGTGGAAAGGAGAAAGAGAAAAGGTCGAGAATGATGCCCCCCCAACACACACACACACACACACACACACACACACACACACACTTCCTTTTCCACCTTCCTTGTTTATTTTTCATAACATTTATTGTCATCTAACATACTATATTTTTAATTTATTTTGTTATCTGTCTGAAATTTTGATAGAATGTATATTCCAAGAGGTTAGGGATTTTCATATTTTTTACAATATACTTTTGTATATCCTGCTCTTAGAATAATGCTTAGCACAGAGAAGGCGTTCAGAGAACACTTGTTGAAAGAATGAATGAATGAATGAATGAATGGACGATACCTTGGTTCTAGCTCCATAAAGGTTTGGGGGAAATAATCATGAGTAGGTTTGTCTTTCATTCCTGCGAGCCGTACAACTGGAAATGTTCACTAGACAGTTGAAGAGGCCGGTGGGAGGTTGGGGTGAGCAGATGTAAGCTGTTATACTCAGAATGGATAACAACAAGGTCCTAGTGTGTAGCACAGAGAACTGTATTCAATGTCCTGTGATAAACCATAATGGAAAAGAATACTAAAGAAAGAATTATATATATGTATAACTGAAGAACTTTGCTGTATAGCAGAAATTAACACATTGTGAATCAACTATATTTCCATAAAAAAATAAAAATAAAATAAAAAAAGAGGCCAGTGACAACTCAGAAGAGAGGACTGAGATGGATTAACTTGCCAGCAAAAGGGTGAGTTTATCCAGAGAAAATATGTAAAGTAAGAAGAAAAAACAAGAACAGCTGGGCACACCAAGAGTCAGGAAAGTCACTTTCAAATACGAAAAGCAATATGTGTTCAATTTCATTTTTCTAACTCTGACCTAACACAGAGATTACTCAAGTTGACATAGGTAGGAAGCCATATATATTTCTTTTTTTTTTTAAGTGAAAGGAGGTTTACTCAGAGAAATACACACTCCACAGACAGTGTGGGCCATCTTGGAAGGTGAGACAGGCAGAAGCCATATTTTCCAAACCTGCTGAATGTGGTCATACTTTATCAATTTTTTCAACCCACCTTTCTACAAAGATTCGCTTTCATTGAACTAGGTAGGACAAGCATTATTATAAACGTTGTTGATCAGCCAAACCTTTATCTCCATTTTCTTATTTCTAATTGGTTGAACCATATCAAATTGTTGGTATTTTACTAATTTTTTCTAACTTACAAAAATGGACACTTCATATGTCCAACCTAATAAATTAGGGGTCATATCATCCTAGTAATCTTGTTTACCCGAAAGAGAAACTAAGGCAGTGTCATAAGACTCTCATTAAACAAGCTTGTGGAGAAATTAAAAACTCCTGTTATTTTAATTCTGCTATTCTACAACAGGTATGCTTAGGTCATTCTGCTCCTTGGAAGCCCCTGAAATCATTCTATTCTTGGAGACCCTTGGAGTTGCTCTCAGCCTGGGACAGTCTTACTCATGGTGTCTTTCTACCTACCTGATATATATCAATATATTCAGAGGCCCTGGGAACTCATCTCAGTCTTTGACCCTTCCCCCATCCAGGTCCGTGGATGTTCTGATGGTGAAGGGCACATCACCTACGGATTCACCGATACAAGGTTAATTGGTAAATCATGTTCCCTCAAAATTCTTTTAAGGTTTCAAAGAATGTTTGGGAGAAGAATTTCCTGTGGAATTCTGTATGGAATTCATGAAGTTATGAGTTTCTTTTGAAGGTTTATATTGTACATGTGAGTGTACTGTGAAAGCTAGAAAAACGCAAGGTAGGTATTAATCATGATGAAATCAGCAACAAGAAATTGTGTTGACCTGCTTTTTTTTTTTTCAAATATTCCTACTCACCTAACTTGCTAAAAGCTAGATTTAAAAAGCCTCCACATTGCAAGATAATGCTTCCTACTGCTAGTCTAAGTGTATGCTTTCAATTTCACAGCAGTAACACTATATTAAGCGTTAAGGAGAAGTTACAGAATATCAAAATTCCAAATTAGGAAATAGTAATGTTACTGTTTGATGGGAGAACATACAAACAAAAACAGAACACTCAAATCAATTTTTCTTAAACTGTAACTTTATTTGGAGCAGAATTTTCCTTAAGTAAAGTTAACGTTTTTAAACACCTTAGGACAAACTATTCAAAAAAGGAACATTTTATTTCAGAAGGGGTTTGAGTAAGTGGTTTTCTGTCTTCCTACCTTCCCATCATATGAATATTTGCTTTATAATTAAATATATTCTTAGTTACTCCCTTGTAATCAAACCAGGAGACTAAATTGCTGTCAGCATTGAAATATCCACATCAGAAGACTGTTCAGGTCATTTTAAATTCACATTAGCACAGTGACTATAAGAAACTGATAATACAGATTAACGTGATATTTGCCCCCAGTTTGTCTTCTATGGGTTTCCATGAGAAGGTCCTCACAATAAATTATATAAAATACAGTACTTTGGTTGGAAATTGTAAAAAATAATTCTAAAAATTAACCACATATATTAAACAAACAAGTTGCTACAGTATGCTTTAAATGATATAAAATAATTAGTATGTAAAACATTTTCTTATAAACACATTGCTTTGGATCATACATTGAGCTGAAACATACAGCCCGCATTCTTTTTCTCTCCTAAATGGCCCAGAACAATGGCTTGATGCCACCTCGTGAAAAGACATGGTGCCTGTGAACTCCAACAGTACTGGTAATTCGTACTTAAAAACAAAACGATTCTTGCGTTACGTGGGTTGCCTTGACTGTATTCAACTTTTGATGACTCCAGATGATGACATAGCGTCAGTTTATTAGACGTATATAGTCCTTTAGGCAAGAGATGTGTCTAAAAAATTGCTTAAAAATCAGTTTTCTTCCTATTTAAATCATACATGAGTTGGGTGAGGGCTTAGTAATCAATGGCAGCTTATTGTCAAATTAACAATCACACCAAGAGTAGCTTTTATGCCCATGCAACTTTCCCTGCAGTTCACACACATACCCTTTGGCATACCACTGTCACTGAAACTTTGGGCACTGTACCATTTCCTGACGTCCCAGAAAGCTTTCTGCCTGGAAATGAGGTACAGACGTGGATAGGTACAGTTAAACTCATCACTCTTCTTGGTGTCTTGCAGTAGATTTTGTAAGTCTATAGTCACTAAAAATATAGGCAACAGGTAGCATTTCATTTTCACTTAACAAAATAATGGTGACTATTTGCTTCTATAGTAAACAGCTTGTATGCTCAATTTATCCTTTACCCGTTTCAGGGCGGGGGGGAAAAGAGAACTTTATAGGATTTTGCTAGTTCTTTAGAATTGACATTGTTTTTTCAGCCTTCTAGTTTGCTCAATGCAGCGTCAGCTACTTGACTTGCAAATGAATAAACATGTTTTGCTTCCCAAGGGAAGTTGTTTGCTGATAAACAAATGAAAGCGGAAGAAGAAGAAAAGTGAAATATTTTCCGAATTTGGGCCCTACAAACGTAATAGAAAAACAATTTTATAATGTGTAATAACCAGGTAACTGGGTTTTTCAATTAAAAAAAAATGTAATGACCTTAACATAAGCTAGAGGGCCAAGAATATGGTATTCACAATCCATCTGGTTCTCTAGGGGGTATTTACAATTTAAAACCAGCTTTCCAGCAAGCTGGGTAAGCTTTCAGATTAATTTACTTTTTATACATAATACAGAAAGGGGAAATAAATATTAACCTCATAGTAAAGGACTCATCTCTGAAAACACATTTTCTGCTGCTTGAGATAATGAGAATATAATACAGAAATGAATTCAGCTTCAAGTTGTGCTTACATATACATCTTTATTTCCTGAAGCTTTGCTGCCAGTTTGTTAACAGGAAAATATTACCTCTCAAATCCACTTCCATCGTGTGCTTTTCTCACGCCCCCAGCGATCATGGTGCTTGGTCAGGTATATTTTTGAGCCAGACTCTCCAAAGCACAAATTACTCCCTGATTTTAGGTGAGGGCCCCTTGGGAACCAGCCTGATTTGTTCAAGCTGCAACATATTATGAATACGTCAAAGCAAAAATTTACCAACTTACTAGGTTGAACCATATCAAGGTGCCGATATTCATTTTAACCGACAAAGATGACAATTTCATTGGCTCAACTTGCTATATCCTGGAACCAAATGAGAGTGACTTGAGCCCTGCGAGAAGGTGAGTCAATATACTCCGGAGACTATGCTGCGTTTACAGACGGTGACCTTCTCTCTTGCCTTTCAGGCGACCATGAGTGGAGGCGAGTGTGCCCACAGAGGTGGATCAGAGTGGACGTTCTGTCTTTTTCTGTCTCCAAACTAGCTTTGTCATTTTCAAAATTGCTGTAAACATTCCTCTCAATGGAACAGCCTCTGCCCACCATATAGAGTTCTCACTGTTGAAAGAAACTACACAAGGGTTAAGAGTTCTTTGAATGTGGCACGTGACAGACACTGACATCATGGTAGCTGTGACTTCCCAGACCAGTGGGACCTCTGCCATCTATCTTTCCTGCTCCCCAGATTGCCATGAAAACCGAGCTAAATGCAACATTCTGAGGGTTAGGATAATAAAAAATCTTCTGCTGCTTTGAAACTTAGCTTTTGGATCATGTATCTTGGCAGGGATATAGTTTAAGTGACCGTGTTAACCTTTATGTGGAGAACATTTTGGCTTGAAAAGCTTCCTTTTTGTGGGTACTTATACAAGTTGATTTCAAAAATGGAAGAAAATAGAGTATCATGGCATAGCTTGGTTTCAGCTGGATATCTCCAACCACCAAAAAGGGTGTTATAAACATTTCTAAAAATATTTACTTAGAGTTCTTTCATCTGGGGAGTAAAAAGAAAACAAAGTGAATTATGTAATAGTACTTTTAGAACAGCACAGCGGTATCAAAAAGTCAAACCAATAACATGGTATTGAGAACGGCAGATGGTCAGTTTTCTGGTGCTGAGGTCAGTCCAAAAAAGCCTAAAGTACCGAATATGCCACATTTAAAATTTAACCACTTCACAAATATCTGCACACACTGAGGGAAAAACCCTTTATCGTGTAGCCTTAAATTGCACCCCTGTTGCAATACTGCATCATTATTATTCTATTTTTAAAAATCTGTATAAAATATTATCTGGAACCCCAAAGGAAAATCAATTAATCTTTAAAAACTTCCTTACAAAGTTGACTGTATAAAATGCTAAAACATAATCCATATATACAAAATGCTGCTGTTTAAGAAAATAATGGGACCCAGTTTTAGAATAAAATAACTTTGTACAAAAAAGGTACTGCATTCAAATCAATATTAAAAAAAAAAACTTTAAAAATGAATATTGAAATGTCTCAGTTCAGAAGAATAACTATAAAGTGTTTGCTTTTCCACCATCTGAAAGTCTCTTGCAGGTAGAACACCAGCTGGCTGAGGGAGAGTGTCCTGCTGTCCCCTACAAAGGGCTTCGTGACAGTCATCGCCGAGATGCATACTTAGCAGCCCAGTCCGTCCGGCCGTGCACGGGCTGGGCAGCCGGAGGCCGGGGCAGCGACCCGGGAGTGCTTCTAGGTTGGGTGTGGAAGAAAGGTCGCCCAGGATGAGGTCTCACAGCCTTCAGGGAAGAATAACCTGCAATGAAAGAAAAAGGTGGGTCTGACTGATACGGGACCCATGCAAACAAAGTGCGGCAAAGAGCATCCTGGTGACAAAAATATTAGCAAAGGAGAGCTGAAGAGCAGCCGCCTCTTCAGGGTCCTCCCTCCCAGTTAAGGACAACCCCATTCTATAGTGGTCAGGCCAGAATTACTGGTGTCATCCCTGACCCTTCTCTTTTTCTCAGATCCCACTTGTAATTTTCAGCAAATCCTATTGGCTCTACCTTCCAAACCTACCCAAAACCTGGCCCAGGTCAACCATCACCACCGGCCCAGGCCAGCCTCATTCCTCACCTGGATAATCGTGACAGCCTCCTGGTTGGTTTCCCTACTTCCACCCTGCTCGCCCTTTCAGTCTAGTGACAACAGGGCTTGAGTGAGCCTGGAGATAGAAGTCAGATCCCCTCACTGCCCAGCTCAGAACCCTCCGGGGGCTTCCATGTGGCTCAGAGTCATGACGACGTGCTTACAGTGACCTGTGGGGGGCGCCCCCCATCACCTCTCTGACCTCCTCCTCCTGCTACCCTCCTCTTGTTCACACCATTCCTGCACTCCGCCTCCCTGCTGTTCCTTGCATCTACCAGGCCCATCCTACCTGGAGGCCCAGGCACTAAGAGCCTGCATTATAGGGCTTTCTTGCTCACCTCCTGTAGATCTTTACCCGATGGTTCCTTTGCAGTGAGGTCTTCTTTGGCTGCCCTGTGTAAAATGCATCTGCACCCCACACTCCCTACTCCCTGCTTTAGTTTCCCCTTGGCACTTTAGGAGCATCTTATTTGGTCTACTTACTGTCTGTAGAGTACAAGTTCCAGGAGGACAGGAGTTTTGTGTCTCCTTCACTCGTGGACCCTAGGCCTACAAGGTCCAGCACAAAGCAGCTGTTTGATAACTGTTTGTTGAATCAATTCATGAATAATAATAATCTGAAATAGAACTTACCAGGGGAAGGGTCAGGTATAGGTGCCACGTGGACCCTCTGCACAGTAGAACCGATTTCTTTTTTCAGAAAGGAAGGGATATAGTTTCCAGCCAGTCCACTAGAACTTGTTGAGGTGGAACCAACTGATTTGCAAAAGGAAAAGCTTGTTACTGCCAAGACATGCACAGGACACCAATGGGGGTAAAGGACAGTGGGGCAGGACAATAGAGAACCAGGTTTTGACTTTCAGGGGAAAAGAATTAGGATAAAAACAGTGAATTCCGAGCAGAGCATTCCACCACACTACGCTGCTGGAAACGCCGGGGGATGGGGCGAGAGTGTGCAAGACGGTGCTGACCCTGTAGCCTGTACCCACAGGGAGGCTGGTAGGTTGGTTTGCTTAAAAAAAAGGGGAAATTTGGAATTTTCTGTTTGTAATAATAAGTTTAAGCTGTTCTGGAATTTTCTTTTTCTGCTCCATAACATACAAGAGTTAGCCTTCCATGTCAGTACATACAAATTCCAGAATACGGTTAAACCATAGCTCATTTAACCGTTCTCTTATTGATCAGCATACAGGTTATGTTAATTATTTAGCTGTTATAAGTAATTCTATGCTAAGTATTCTTGTCGAGAACCAGAAAATTAATCCTTATTAAAATATATTAAATACGTTCACTTTTTATGTCATTTCTGTCTTGAGACAGTTTTAAGGGCAGGAACTGGGTGCTATTCATCTTAGTGTCCCAGGCGGTTCATGGAAGCCTTACATATAGCAAGTAGTCAATACGTATCAGATGGGTGAATGTGTATCTATAATCAAGGTGCACACGGAATAATGAAGAATGTTGTACAAATGGAAGTTATATCCATTCGGAAGAGCTCATGAGGGGGAGAGCTGCTCTCTGTCTTCACAACACAGAGCATTCTTGGCAACTGCTCAAGGCAGAGCGGGAGCAAGGGTCTGAGCTCATGTGTGAGGAGCTGTGCTGGTCAGCCGGAGCACATTTTGCAATTTTGGTGACTAGACAGATAAGAAGAAAAATGGGAAGAGAATTTGAACAAGGAAATCACAGAAGGAAAAAGACGTAGAGTCAGTAAACACAAGAGAAGATGCTCAACCCTCATTAGTCAATGGGGCATGCGGGTTGAAGCCACAGTAAGATGCCATTGCACACCCTCAGATGAGCACCCGTTGACAATCTCAACAGTACCAAGAGCATCAAGGGCAGAGCACAACTCCCACACCCTGCTGGACAGCAGCTGGGCAAAGTCCAAGATGAACACAGCCTTTAAGCTAACACATTTACGTGATACCCAGAAACCTCACACGTGCACACCACCTATAGGGGGCATCAATATTCACTCCGGTGCTCTAACTGTGAGAACTGTCAACAACTTACACGTTGGTCAAGAAGAGAAGGAATGAATAAATTATGTTCTAAGTGTCCATCAACAGATGAATGGATAAAGAAGACGTGGTATAGATATACAATGGAATACTACTCAGCCATAAGAAAGAACAAAATTTTGCCATTTGCAGCAATATGGATGGACTTGGAGGTCATTATACTAAGTGAAATAAATCAGATAAAGACAAATACCGTATGATATAACTTATATGTGGAATCTAAAACATATTAACAAAGAAACAAAATTGAGTTATTTGTAGTGAGGTGGATGGACTTAGAGACTGTCATACAGAGTGAAGTACGTCAGAAAGAGAAAAACAAATACCATATGCTAACACATATATATGGAATTAAAAAAAAACGGTTATGAAGAATCTAGGGGAAGGGCAGGAATAAAGATGCAGACGTAGAGAATGGACTTGAGGACATGTGGAGGGGGAAGGGTAAGCTGGGATGAAGTGAAAGAGTGGCATGGACTTATATACACTACCAAATGTAAAATAGATAGCTAGTGGAAAGCAGCCGCATAGCACAGGGAGATCAGCTCGGTGCTCTGTGACACCTAGAGGGGTGGGATAGGGAGGGTGGGAGGGAGATGCAAGAGGGAGGGGATATGGGGATATATGTATACGTATAGCTGATTCACTTTGTTATAAAGCAGAAACTAACACACCATTGTAAAGCAATTATACTCCAATAAAGATGTTTAAAAAATATTAACAAATTAATGAATATAACAAAAGAAAAGCAGACAGATATAGAGAACTAGTGGTTGCCAGTGAGGAGAGGGAAGGGAGGAGGGGCAGTATACGGGTAGGAGATTAAGAGGTATAAGCTATTAGGTATAAAATAAGCTACTATGGATATATTGCACAGCACAGGTAATATAGCTAATATTTTATAATAACTATAAGTGGAGCATAACCTTTAAAGATTGTGAATCACTATAGTGCACACCTGTAGCTTATATAATATTGAACAGCAGCTATACTTGAATTAAAAAAATTATATTCTAGTATGAATAATAAATCGTGGTATCATACACTTATATATATTGTATATGTAATACTATACATAATGTGATATATATTCTATGGATGTATAATTGCTGCATATGTAATATAATTATTAAAATGAGTGGAGATCCAGGATTATATGCATATAAATTTTAAAACATGCAAAACCATACTAGGTATTTCTTGTATACTAAAAACAAAGCATGGGGCTTTCCTGGTGGCGCAGTGGTTGAGAGTCCGCCTGCCGATGCAGGGGACACGGGTTCGTGCCCCGGTCCGGGAAGATCCCACATGCCGCGGAGCGGCTGGGCCTGTGAGCCATGGCCGCTGAGCCTGTGCGTCCGGAGCCTGTGCTCCGCGACGGGAGAGGCCACAACTGTGAGAGGCCCGCGTACCACAAAAAAAAAAATAAAAAAATACATGAACACGCAATGGACAAAGGCAGAGAGAAGAGGAGCCCAGATGTTTACTTGGCATGTGGAAGGCGAAGCAGCCCACAGCAGGGGAAGCTGTCTACTGGGCACGGGGTGTGTCTCCCTGGAGGACTTCTGAAATTCATCTGTCTATTATAAAAAGAGTAGGCAGGGGCTTCCAAACCGTCCACCTTCCAACCAGAAGGGGTTCTGATGCCCCCGGCTAAGGCTGGGCCATCAGACAGAAGGGAGAAGGCAGAGCAAGGCAGACCCAGTGAAGTGTGGCCCTGGAGGTCGCCCACCACAGAGCAGGGCCTCGGAATCCAGACCCGTAAGACTGTTTTTCCCTTGCACCAGGGAAGACTGCTCTCGTCCCCTGCTACTCTTGACGGCGGAGCCGGAGGGAACTGGCGGAGTCCCCAAGGCCTGCTGCCAGGTGAGAGAGGGCAGCACGGGCCTGGAAAAGAGGCCCAGGGTTTTCACGCCAGAGAGGCCCTCGCGGTTCCACGGCTTGTCACCCTGCCACATCCAGAGAATCTGCTTCTTATCATTTAGGGGTTAATCATCATTACTCACCTGAATTTATTTTGCTGACCACTGATACCATCCCTGAAGATTTTCCAGACAAACCAGAACTAGACCATGGATTAGATGGAATAAAATCCTTTCCTGGATTTGGGAGTATGCCGTTTCTTATATTTATTCCTAATAGGGAAGAAATGTTTTTCAAATGCAAAATTTATATTTAATCTTGCATCACATGTCAGAGATGAAACGAATGCAGAATCCAATTTGTCAAAGACTTCCCGTGTTTCAACAATCAAAGCAAAAACTGACCATGATGATGTCATCAGATAGGTGGCAGAGGAAAGATGCCATCTTCGGGGTGGTGGGTGGCCTGACAGACCTCAACTTCTACCAACAGATCTGTCCACGTCTGATGTCTTGACCACCTGGTGCAGTCCTGGGCTTCTGGGTCCCTCGGCCTTCCTACTCATCTGCCTTCGCAGACCACTGCCTTTCCGTCAGCTGCCCAAGTTCTTCTCTTGTCCCTCCACACCCCCAAGCCCAGCTCCGCAGCCCTCTGCTCTCCTCTTTCTGAATTCTGAAATTCCATCCTCTCAACCTGACATGGACTATGGGAGGTGACTCTGGTCTGTACCAATGACCCTCACCGACTCCCTCACGCCCAAGGCTGCCTTGACCTCAACTGCAAGCAAACCACTGCCCCCCCCGGACCACCCACTTCCCACTCCTACCAGGCCTTGCAGGTAGCTTTCAGAACAGAAAACCTCAATTCATCCTTTACCCTTCTTCATCCCCTAGAGCCCAAAAGAAATAACTCTCTCTGCCTGTGCTCACTGCAGCTGGAGTCTTTGCCCCCCCCCATACCCTGTCATCTGGGAAGTGGCAGGCCAGTCTCCTAAGGCCACAGTGCCAAGCCCGATGAGGTCTGGCAGTATTTAGGAGGCCTGTTCCCAGTCAAGAGTGGGGAACCAGTGCATCAGCAGGGCCTCCATTCCCCGCCCTAGGTCTCCACCCTGGGTCTGAGCACCACTGTCCCCACCTGGACAACAGCGACAGCTTGTGGGCCCCTCACCCATGCAGCACACAGATGTCAAAAAAAGCACGTCAGTCCACCAGCTACGACCCTTCAAGAGCTTCCAGTGGCTCATGAAATAAAATCCAAATTTCTTATAAGACACCCAAAGATGCCTCATGCGTCTAACACCTCATCCTCTCTGACGGGGCTCGGGCCATATGCTGGCCTCTCTCAAGCCAAGCCCTTTCCTGCCTGCAGGCCTCTGTACTGGCTATTCCCTCTGCTCAGCATGTCTCTGTGCACCTGGAGTTCTTTCCCAATCGCTGGGGCCCAGGTCGGAGTCACTTGCTCAGAGAGGCCTTCCCCGGCTACTCTGTCTAAAGTACTGCCTCTGCCCCTATTTCATCACCCTTAACGCCAGTTGTCACCATCTGTGGCTATGGTGTGTCCATTTATTTAGGGACTGTCTCCCACCACTAGAAAATACGAGGGTGAGGATACTGTCTACAGGCTGCTGGCTAAAGTCACTGCATAGCCTGTGATGTGAATGGAGGCCCTAGAGGTGGGCAGCCTAGTGGCCCCTCCTGGCTATTGTGTCCACCAGATTCTCAGTGCCCAGCATGGGACGCTGTGCAATACGGATTTACTGATGGAATGAATTTGAGAATGAACGGTTGGCTAACACTGTACGCTTAGAATACGGAGAATGCGAAGAGAGGTCTGGGTACCCTCCAACTACAATGTTTTCACTTAACCCCTGTGGTACAGCCACATGGGGTGACTAAGCTCCCATCTGCTTTCCTGAGAAAACACACAGGGCTGGTAGTTTCTGGAGAGACCTTGGGCAAGCTGCCTGGTTCTTCCTGGTTACTCCTTCCCTGGGGACTGGACCCGGTTTCCTCTACCAAATTTCTTATCTTAGGCAACTACAGAAGATAAGAATGTGAAGCCTGGGAATTCCCTGATGGTCCAGTGGTTTGGACTCCGCACTTCCACTGGTCAGGGAACTAAGATCCCGCATGCCATGTGGCCAAAAAAAAAAGAAAGAATGTGAAGCCTGGGCTTCAGCTAGTATTTCTATGGTGGTCCCACCAGTTCGGAAGAGAAGCCCCAGGCACTTGCAATCCAAAACAGGATCTTTGTGAACACGTGATTCCAGGGACACGATTTCTTATCAGTGATCAGAGCAGAGGCAGGAATGTTTATTACCAGGCAGGTACCGGGAGTGCTTCAGGTAGTGCTGCTTGGCCGCTGACCTCAAGGTGGGCGTGTCGCACCGGGGATAGGATGTCTGGGTTGGGGCACTATTTCCGGTGCCCACGGGCTCTGAGGGCTTCAGGTCCAGAACACTCTCAAATCTGAGTGGGGAGAAGATGGTTTCGGTCAGCACGAGCTGGGCAGCTCATCAGACGTAAAGATGACCTCACAGACCCCAGGTGCAGTCCGTGCACAGACAGGAGCCCACACTTGCCTGCACAGAGTCTCATCGCTCTGTCTCTTCTTGTTTTTCAGGTCAATCCTGGTGAACGATGGGCTGAAGTCCGAGTCATCTAAGTCAGCCCAGCCATCAGAATCCTTTGCTAACCTGGAAACGAGACCCCACCTTCTCCTACTCTTTGGCTTGATCTCACCATTTTTGTGCTCCAGGCCAGTGAGAATTCTCTGTGTATACAAGGAGAGGGGGGAAAAAAGCAATACTTGGCATTAACGGAGCTCACCCACGAGTAATCCCCATTCTGAACTTTCTCGGTTATGTAAAGGAGGGTTCTGGGGCGTTTCCTTCCCCAATATGCAATATACTGTTTATTGGAAAGGACAACGGTGGAAAACACAGTCCCGGACCTGTGTCATTCAGCCTGCACAGATTACATCAGTTTTCATTCAATGGGGACGCTAAGCTGTGTAAGATAAGGATTTAAAAAAAGAAATTTAAGGTACTTCTCACGTATGAGGAAAGTGGCTGGATGCTGAAACAGGGCTCATCTCTGAAAGAGTTAGTGTGATTGACACTGTCCTAAATAGAATGTAAGAGAATATAGCTAAAGTGTCAGTCACCTGCTCTTTTATAGAAAACAATGCAATTAATGCCTTCTTTGCCTTCTCAGTAGACCTGGATCCTATTTAACTGCAGAATTAGCTACAGTAAGAAATTTCCAAACACCCACTGCTGCTGCAGGGGGGCGGGGGTAAAGTGGACAGTCTGGAGACACCATCCCTGTAACCTCATGCTGCCCTAGTCGGGAGCCGGCACTCACTGAGTAAATGCTAGTCGACAGATAAAGTATTATTTTTGCATAAAGGTGTTAGAAGATCAGACTCTCAGACAGCACTATAAGGCTAATGGAAACCAGGCTCCCGTGTCAGATTATTATCTTATTGACTAACACTCACTGTTTCCTTTGGAACAGCAAGAGGAAAAGGAAGAGCTGGGCTCCATCAACAGCCTGGCATTACCAGCATCGACTGAGGGCACCGATAGGAATAATGATCTACAAATATTAGTGGGGCACTTGACGATTTTCAAAACATCTTCACAAGCAGCAGGACCTTTGATCCCCATGAACAGCCCTGTCTGGTGGGCAAGGATCCTCCTTTTCCAGATTAGGACACTGAGTCCACAGGGGTCGATAATAACAATGACTAGCGCTCTCCTTATCCACCCCTGTTTCACAGATGAGGGAGTGAGGAGCACAGAGGCCAGGTACCCTGCACAGGGTCACAAAGCTATGAAACAGCAGAGCCGAGATGCGAGACCCTAGTGATCTGGGGCCGCGTCCAGCCTTCGGCCACCACCCCGCGGCCAGGCCCCCAGGCGCGGCACTGTAATTCACAGGCAGAGCCAGAACTTGAACTTAGACCTTTAACTCCAAAGCCAAGGCTCTTTTCACAATTCCATGATATTGCAAAGACAGATCTATGATAATTAGACCTTATCTGCTGAAAAAGAAAATATTTCACTCAGTAAGTAGGGTCAGAGGAGGGACAGGCCAGACACAGGGCTCTCGAGTGAATCTTCCTGCTTACTGCCTGGGGATGCTTGGCGTGGAGGGATGGCAAGAGCAAAGGGCTTGGCTTGTCCTCTGGGAGGTGATCCGTCCTGGAAGCCTCGGCTTTGTAGGGGTATGTGAGATGCTGAGGGGGCTGGCTGGCTTGCTGCTGTCTCAAAGAAATGCGCGTGTGTGGCTTGGTTGGGGGCTGGGCAGGAGGGACCGGCTTTATGTGAGACGGTGGGGCTGCCTTTTCCAGACCGTCCTTCTGTGGTCTTCCTGAATCCTGAAGGCTCTGTGTGGTGCTGCCCAGGGGGTGCCCAACCTGGAAGTAAGGATATCGAAGCGCCTGGAACGACACATAAGGCTGTTTTAGGAGAAGAATCTGGCCAGGAAGGTTGACACCATTCAGGGTTGCTGGCTAGATGTCACGAAACCGGTTTACTACAGTTGCTTAGTCCAAACCAATTATAAAACAGCAACCTGAATCTGTAACACCCTTTGTGAATTTCCTTATCTAAAATAGTGTAAAATGTACGGACCGGTTGCCACACTCAAATTACTTGGGTAAAGCATCCAGGTTCACTGCTATGCCCTTTGCTACTTCTGCCAGTATCCTGGCTTTGTAACTTATTTGCTGTGTGTCTTAAATATAATATTTCACCGTTCTAAGCCCATTTCTTCAGTCCATAGAAAGAAAAAAAATAAAATGGAGAGAGCCAAGTATAATGATCCAGGAGGACTCTGAAAAATCAAATATAAAATAAGCAGGTACAGATAAACAACAAGGATTTACTGTATAGCACAGGGAACTATCTCCAATATCTTGTAATAATCTGTAACGGAAAAGAAATGTATATAAAACTATCACTTTGCTGTACACCTGAAATTAACACAATATTGTAAACCAACTATACTTCAACTAAAAAAAAAATAAAATAAGCAGGTGCATCTGCTTTAACACCAGAAACGCCAAGAGTGTAATGCATGCTACAGTTAAACCTTGCCCATCAAGATAATCACGCTCTCTGGATCGCCGAGGGATAAATCTTAAAGTGCTGGGTTTGCAATTCTTTCTGAAATATTCCCTAGTCTTTTTGAGTGGAAGTCATTGACTACAACATAACCTTTCTCGATCAATCTGGGACATAGCTATAAACACCTGTAATGATAGTAAGTGTAGATACAGAGGCAAATAACATGGATACTCCCATAGTGGTCCTGGACCCTGATATCTAACTCGGAAAGTCTTCTCTGTACTCCCAGGTATTTTTGCAAGTCTCAACTGACTTGGGGGTATTTTTAGCTTTTCTGATACTATTCTTAAAAGTACACATTCCTCTCTTGGTTCCTGGGTTCCTTACAGAATCTTTTTCTTTTCATCTCTAAAAAACTTTACATTGTAAAAAACTGGGTTCGTCAGAAAGCTTCCTTCCTGCCCTGAAACCATTTGTTTCTCCAACCTTCTTGAGCCACCCAGGGTCTTGGCTGTTTCTTCTTTGAGCCACTGGACAGCTGCTTTTCTCCCATTCCTTAATCCCCCCAACCATCAGCTCTCAGCTCTCACAAATTCTAACGTCATGTCGGCCCTATCTTCAAGTGCCCCTGTCACTGTCGCTCAGCTAAATCACTGACTCTGATTAGAACTGGTCACCTTTTTGATTCTCTGAGCAGTGGGATTATCAATGAGACAAGATGAGAAGGGGCCAGGTACAACTACCACAAAAAGAAGCTGGCAGGAGGCCTGGCGGTGTTTGAAGCCCGTGGCACTACATGTCTCTTTTGGGTGTACTTTATAATCTAAGTCAAAGTGGCCTTGGGGGAGGGCGGATTGGGAAAACAGGAGGTATGGAATTGGGAAAACAGAAGATGTGTCATCCACGTGACAGAACTGCCATTGATAGTACACTATCTGTACTAGTTACTGGTAGAGGTATTAAGGCAAATCACTTAAGCTTTCTTTTCTTTTTTTTTTTTTTGCAAATCACTTATACTTCCTGAGATTCAATTTTCTCATTTATAGAATGAAAACAGTAACACCTATCTCATGGAGACTTCACAGCGTTAAAATCACATAAAAACATCCTAAAGCATGTGCAAGCTATAAAGTGCTATAAAATGCTAATTACATTTATTATCCTAGCTCTCTCTCTCTCTGTCATCTGTAAAATGAGTGATTTGGATCTTACAAGATATTTTCACTTTGAAACTGCCTTTCAACAACCAGTACTGCCTTATAAACAAACTGCTACATCATCTTAACTCATAGAGAATATATTTGAAAACATCTGCCAAAGACAGGTGGATATGTTTATTTTCATTTTCACGTATACGGTGATATATGACGTGAACTGTATGGCAATCTTCAAAGCAACTATATTGTTTACACCTTAACTACTTTAGACACAGACAGTTTCAAACTATTTTAAGTTCTTATACCTTATATAGTTCACCATTAGTGGTATTCAATACTAGTTTTCACACGTAATGCCTAATAAAATACTTTCCATGAGATTTATAGGAATTATTCACAGTTAGACATGAACTTCAAGAGAAACGCATCTGAAGAAAATGGAAGGAAACCTGACTAGCTGTTGGCCGTTTCTTGGGATCCCACTGCAGCATGTCTCTCAGGAGATGAACTGCTTCGCTGCTGGCATTTGGAATCAGGGTCTTCAAGTTATTGGGCACACAGTGGGGCCAGCGGAAGTTCATAGCACTCGACAGTTGGTAGCCTTCAGGCCAGTCAGTCTGAAAGAAGGAAAAGGTAGAAAATCTTGCTCAGCCAATCGCTGTGATCGGACTTTATAATCTGGCGTGTATGACGTGTCACTGCCACGTCCATACTAACTATGGTGGTGGTGGCACTGTGGGTACTGAAATGCAGGAGGATGCTAACAGAGAGACACAAAGAACAGGAAGACTGGGGAACAGTGGGAAAGACACTGGATTTGCCATCAACTTTTATTTTTTTTTGGCTGAATCGCGTGGCTTGCAGGATCTTAGTTCCCTGACCAGGGATTGAACTTGGGCCACGGCAGTGAAAGCGCCAAGTCCTAACTACTGGACTGCCAGGGAAATCCCCATTCCAACTTATTTTATAACTTTAACACAAGACAGTTCACCTCTTGAGATTTGGGGGTTGAACCAAATTAGTATTTTCCCAATTGCGTTCCATGAGACATAGGTTTTAGAAACTGCTAATGAGTTTTTTTTGGGGAAAAAATAAAACAAAACACCTTGTTCTTGGTCAAATAAACTTGTGAAAGCCTCCATATTACTATATCCCCATCTTGGTGAGTCAAAGTACAAACGCTTAGAAACCCAGCAGTCAGGATAGCTATTAGTCTCAAGTCCTCCACTTTTTCATGCATCAGACCTACGGGGCACTCAGCGCTGGAGCGAATGACGGAAGATGCAGAGCAATCAGTCTTTAAGATCCCTGTTAGCTCCAACAAACTCCTGTTTTATATGACACATTCTGAGGTAATTGCTTTTTATTTTTTTAAAGTGAAGTGGCAGAATATATAGCTTGTATCATTCATTCACTTAGAGTAGTTACCGAGGGCCTCCTATATACTTAATGTTGTTGGGTATCCAAAAAATAATCCAATATAAATCCTGTCCTTAAAGATATTATGGTCCGAAAGAGAAAATAAGACATTTATTTTAAAAGCACAGTAACACAAAATAAAAAGTAACAAAGGTCACAAGAGAAGTAGAGATACAGTCATCCAGAGGAGGGACAGATTCCAGCAGGAGAGTCTGGAAATCTTGAAGAGGTGGCACTAATGATTCCGTCAGATAATTTTTCTTTCTTTTTTTTTTTTTTTTGCGGTACGCGGGCCTCTCACTGTTGTGGCCTCTACCGTTGCGGAGCACAGGCTTCGGACGCGCAGGCTCAGCGGCCATGGCTCACGGGCCCAGCCGCTCCGCAGCACTTGGGATCTTCCCGGACCGGGGCACGAACCCGTGTCCCCTGCATCGGCAGGCAGACTCTCAACCACTGCGCCACCAGGGAAGCCCCCTTCAGATAATTAAAAAAAATTTTTTGAGGGTCTGGTTTGTACCAGCAATGGTGCTAGAATGTGTGAAATAAATGCAAAAAGAAACACAAGACAAATCTGTTCCCTGAGTGAGCTTATGGTCCAGGAAACAGATTATGTACACATGATATATTAATAACACAGAACACAGCTGAACATGAAGAGATTAGAGGAATAGGGAGGAGAAAGATTACGAGGGTCTTGGAAGAAGAGTGGGATTGGGGCACATGAGACATGCACTTGGCAGAAGCGGGAGATTCTAGAGCACAGAGCCAGGAGGGGTGCAAGTGGCAGATACGGGATTAGAGTTAGGGGGCTGGGCAGTAGATATTTTTAGGAGGGGAGGACAGTACCAGAGTAGTTCTTTAGGGCAATAAGTCTGGCCGCAGACTGGAAGAAACGCTGGAGGGAAAAGACTTGAAGGCAGAAAGACTGGGGAGGTGCCCCCCTCCCCAGACACAGGCGGGCTTCAGTCTGAGATACCGGCTGGAGATAGCAGGATCTATGGGCCAACTGCTTGGATAAAGGGAAAGGGGAGCAAGGGAGAGAGGAAGAAGGTAAAACTGAAACTCAGCCTCAAGGCTAGGCTCTGGGATGTGATGGGACCACAGGCAGAAGTGGGGAATGAGCGAAGGAGGCTGGTTGGGGCCGAAACAAAAAGCAGTCCGGGGCTCCCCTCGTGGCGCAGCGGTTGAGAGTCCGCCTGCCAATGCAGGGGACGCGGGTTCGTGCCCCCGTCCGGGAGGATCCCGCATGCCGCGGAGCGGCTGGGCCCGTGAGCCGTGGCTGCTGAGCCTGCGCGTCCGGAGCCTGTGCTCCGCAACGGGAGAGGCCACAACAGTGAGAGGCCCGCGTAAGCAGTCTGGGTCAGACGTGCTGAGTTGGAGGTAAGGGTGAAGGTGTCAGGGAAACACCCCAGAGAAAGATGTAAATTTGTGACCAGAGTTATAAAGGAAAGGGGGAGGGCTACAGATCACATTAGGAGACGTCTGCACGGATAAGAGTTGTAGCCACGAGAACGCAGAAGCTCTGCAAGGGAGCGGAGAGGACGCGGGCAGAAAAGCAGAGGAAGCCAGGACGTCTTCCACTGCAGGGTAGGAGAAGGGTGTGGAGGACCACCCAGGGCGAGGAAGATCCAGAACAAGCCGGTGCTGCCCAGGGCGGGGGGCAGGGAACACAGGAAGCTGCAGCTTTGTCCCACAGGCTTTTGTCCCACCTCATTACCTTTTTGGGTGTCCCCAGCACTTGGCAGATTTTGAAGATTGTGTCGATCTCACTGGCCCCGGGGAAGAGTGGCCGGAGCGTGTACACCTCTGCCATGATGCAGCCCACGGCCCAGATGTCGATGGGGGAGCTATAGTTTGTGGACCGCAGGAGCACCTCCGGGGCCCGGTACCTGCAAGACCAAGGAGAAGCTAGTTCCATACCCACCGGTCAGAAGCAAACTAAATACACACTCAGCTCCTCAGAGCGTTTCTGTATTTCTGTTTTCTGTCTAGTTCAGGGCGGTGCACGGACTCGTCAAGCAACAGCTGTAGCTGCAGCATAAAGCTGGACTCCTCTGCTTCACAGGGTTTTCTATGGAGCATTTCTTGACAGGCCTCTGCTCTATAGCATTTTCGAGAAATACAGACAGTGAGAGAGAAGAGGAAAAGAGCGAGTGAGAGAGGAGGGAAAAGGAGCGAGAGAGAATATAGAGCTAGTGGTCTGTAGGCTCTTCTTGGTCATGGCCAACTGCTTAAATCAAATTCTTAGGGCCTGAAAGTTTTAATAACACCAACTGGCTGATTTTCAGACAGGTCTTTGGAGAATCTTTCACACAACTCTTTTAGGAAAAGGTCTTCTGGAAGCTCTATATACAGAATATTATTTAGATCATGGAAAAGCACAAGGGACTTCCTTTTTAAAGAAGTTTTTTATTGAAGTATATTCGATTTACAGTGTGTGTTAGTGTCTATTGTACAGCAAAGTGATTCAGATACATATATTCTTTTTCAGATTCTTTTCCATTATAGTTTATTACAAGATATTGAATATAGTTCCCTGTTGGACTTCCTTCTAAAATTGTTTACAACACAAGCTTTTTTTAAAAAAATAAATTTATTTATTTTTATTTTATTTATTTTTGGTTGCGTTGGGTCTTTGTTACCATGCATGGGTTTTCTCTAGTTGCGGTGAGCAGGGGCTACTCTTTGTTGTGGTGTGTGGGCGTCTCACTGCGGTGGCTTCTCTTGTTGTGGAGCACGGGCTCTAGGCGTGCGGGCTTCAGTAGTTGTGGCTCAGGGCTCTAGAGCACAGGCTCAGTAGTTGTGGCGCACGGGCTTAGTTGCTCCACAGCATGTGGGATCTTCCCGGGTCAGGGCTCAAACCCGTGTCCCCTGCACTGGCAGGCAGATTTTTAACCACTGTGCCACCAGGGAAGCCCCTATTATACAAGCTTTTAGGCTTGTACAATGCCAACATTCCTACACATATGTGTTTCAAATGGTGTTCTTAGTGGAAAATTAGTATTTGTGACAATAATATTATCCTCAGTATAATCACATGGTCTTTAAATGGTCTTTAAAAATAAGAAATGCAGGGCTTCCTTGGTGGCGCAGTGGTTGAGAGTCCGCCTGCCAATTCAGGGGACGCGGGTTCGTGCCCGGTCTGGGAGGATCCCACATGCCACGGAGCGGCTGGGCCTGTGAGCCATGGCCACCGAGCCTGCGCAGACGGAGCCTGTGCTCCGCAACGGGAGAGGTCACAGCAGTGAGAGGCCCGCGTACCGCAAAAAAAAAAAAAAAAAAAAAGAAATGCAAACATTAATATTATCCTCAGTATAATGGTATATTTTTAAAGAAGTGCAATTAAGTCCTTTGAGGAAGATGGTACTCACCATCTGGTAGATACATAGTCTGTGTATGGAGGTCTCGATCGGATTTCTCGGGCCAATCCAAAGTCTGCAATTTTCACGAGTTCGGGTCCCATACAGAGGAGGTTCTCCGGCTTTAAGTCCCGATGGAAGAAGCCTGCGGAGGTGGTAGAGAAGGAATTCAGAGGCAAGATCGTGCCTGCATTACTCTTTGCAGCTGTATTGCTCTTTTCATGACAGTGATAGTCCGGTATGACACTGAAGGCTCTGTACATTCATCCCAAGGGTAATGCAGAGCACTTTGGACCATTCATCTCCCCTTGACAAATACAAAAATGTCGAATCATTCATTTTTTTCCAGGAGAGCAAACTTCTTTTAACATATCAAAACTCCATTATGGGCTGAGATAACTTGGCAAAAGAAATTGTCACTCAAAGAAAAATATATCATGCCTACCCTGCCCCAGTCAGCCAGAAAGAATTTGAGGTTAAAACCATTTCAGAAGACAAGTCTTATGGCTACTGAGAGTTTACATCACAGCAAAAACACAATCACATTTTTTGTTTAAGAAACAAGGGATTTATGAATAGGACCTACTCGTATATGAGATTCTGGTGTGTGTTGCAACGAACGTTTAAATGTCAAATACTGATGACTTTGCCCAGTAAAGAAGCACAGGGGTGCATCTGTAATTCGCATTGTGAAAGGCGGAGATAACTCACGGGATGGGAAGCCTGTCTCAGCTACCGCAGGGCTTTGGGGGTACATGTAGGAGAGACTCAAACACCCACTGATCAGTATCACATGCCTCTGAAGACCCCAAACCTTCCTCTTGCAGAGAGTACCACTGACAGACATCATTCTACCTGAGTCTAAGTCTCAATGGGTCATCAAAACCGGAAATACAGCTGTGTCAGTGCTGCCAATGGGGTTATTGGTTACCTGCCACCATCACCAATGTTGTGAAGCTGGATTCTACGAGCGCATTTACGGGAGGAAGGAAGAGCTGTCACTGAAGACATCGGCTATTCCTCACCCACCTCTGTGCCGATGTGCTCAAGGCTGCATCTCTAACGTGCCTGCTAAATCCTCTCCAGACCTGTGTCTCTGATGGGACAGCAGCTGATGTCACTGTCACCCTTGCATTGACCTGTCCCAAACCACTCTTCTCCTCTCCCAAATTCTCTCTCCTTCTTGAACGTTTGATATGACATCCAGGTAGCTTGTAGTTATGCTGGATCCATCTGTCCCCAGACAGTAATGGAGCTGTGTCACATTTTCCATCAAAATACCTCCTATCTGTCCTTTCTGCCCTTTCTCTGACTTAAAAATGCAAGCAGTTATGAGAATGGGATCTTTTGACAGTGCATCCAGCAAGGCTCCCGTGGCCCCTAAAACATATGACCTGCGAGACCGATGGTCTCTCTTCCTAAACACTCAGAGCATCAAAAGCATGGAAAAAAGAGATGGCAGACATCATTTTCTTACTGAACAGATGGGAAAAGTGAGTCATGGGGGTAGCGGGGGATGAATTGGTCACAATCCTACCAAGAAGTGTGTCAGAGCTCTTGCCCTATCCGGCTCTGTTCTGTCCCTGTCGATCCAGACAGCCAAATCTTGACTTGTGGTGCTGGGCCTCTCAAGTCCACATTCACCCTGTCTCTCCTCTTAGACTCCCTTTTTCTCCTCTAGTTGGGCTACACTGTTGTTTCCAAACATAAGTGGCATTTCTCTGATAATGAAATGTCCTCCACCCCCAGGCCCCACTGCAACTCCCCCTGCCACCATCTATATAACACCCACTCAACAAACCTGCATCTTCCCCCTGTTCAGTTCATCCTATCACATCAACTATACTCAGATACAAGCATCATTCTTGGACTCCAGACCTCGGACCTTGCTTCCACCCAGGTCACGCTCCAGTACACACTGACCACCTCCTCCCATCGGTCAAGCTTTATCCTTTCCCTGCTAACTCATCTTTAATCCTACTTCCACGGAGAACATGGGCACTAATGAAATGAGGAGAGAGAAGATTCTGGTTCCCCATTTATCCCTCTAAGCAGCTTTCCTTTCTATGGATCATACTTCAGGCCCAATATAAACTATCAGAGGGAAAATGGCTAGGGAAAAAAGTTGAACTGCAAACAGACTCTTTAAAAGTGACTGATGAAAACTGTATTTGTCAGTTGACATATGTCACCTGTTATACTGTATTCGAGGATAAGCCTTTATAACTAGGAAGCATTTGTGAATATGTCTGTAGAATATCTGGCCCTCTGTTCTTTTCATTACTGAATAATAGCAATAATTACTATCAGCCTTATACCCATGGGTTCTATTCCTTGGTAATTTAAGGTATAAGACCCCCTTGTCATGTACCTTTACTTTTCATCTCTATTTTAACAAAGCATTACGATTTTATCACTATGAGAGGAAACGCTGCACAGTGGTTAAGTGTGTAGACCGATCAGGTTGCCTGATTTCAAATCTGGCTGGAAAAGCACTTAACCTCTCTGTGCTTCACTTTCTTCCTCTGTAAAATGGGGAAATAACAGCATCTACCTCATGGGGTTGTTTTGCAGGATTCAGCGTGTTAATATTTGTAGAGCTTTCAGTGCAGCGCTTGGCACATCTGCACGTTGCAAGAGCTTGTCACTGTTAGTAGTACGAATCCTCTCATTTTATCTTCCCCACAACCTGGCAAGGGGGACAGGCAGACACGGCTCCATTTGTTGCAGATAAGAATTAAGGCTCGCGAGGCCGGTGACTGCCCACCCCCCCACCCCCTCGGGGCCCCCCCGCCTGTGAGGAGGTGGCACTAAGTTCTGATCTGACTCCTGGCTGGGCACGTGTTCTGCTGATGTGTGCACTCAGGCTTGTAACAATGAGCCCACGTCACCCTCTGAGCTTCTGATTCACAGTGGAAACCCTTATTGCTGGGTTATTCAGAGATCAGGCAACGGCAAAGTGCTGTTAACACAGAATCTTCCTGTTCGAAACTGTTTGGCTTTCAGAACACAGGAACAGACCTCCAATTTAATTTCAGGGTACCCCATGCCAGTCGAATAACAGAGGGATTTTCTCTTTCATCCTGGCAGAAAATGCGTTGTGCTTCGTTTTTTTATTAACAACCCTTGGGCAAGAAAACATCAAGCCACAAAGAAGGCTTTCTCCCCTCCACATTCTGTTCATGAGGAATCTGATAGGAATATATGGAAATAACCAGAGAATACTTAAACATTATGAATTTCTGTAGCACAACTTCCTGCTAGGGAAGTTGTAATTTCACAGGTATTACTGAATTTAAACCCACAGTGCTTTTATCAATAAGGCCAGGAGGACAGCAACACATAGAAAGGCCAAGGGCTGACTCAAGGTCACGCACAGCAAGACAGTGGTGAAACATGGTAGCAGAGAACCACCTCTTGGGGCCAAACATTGTCCTTTAAGCCACCTAAGGCATTCTGGATCTCCTGCATGGATATCTGTAAGGGCAGGGCAAGGATGAAACACGGTTTGCATTAATTATTTAATTCCTGCAAAGTATATCTGCTTTGGCATTGCTCGATCAGCACCAAGTGGAGCTGAGTTTTCATTCCCTGTGGGGGGGAAGCAGTCACTGACATGAACCATGGCCATGGCAACCACCTGCAGCTCTGTTCTCTGCTCCCAAAGGAGTCCACTCCCAGGGACAGAATGCACCTTCTCACAGTGAGAACCAGACAACAGGGAAGAGCCTGAAACTCACAAGACAAATCTGCAAAGTGCTTTTGATTCTTTCTTTTCCGTGACTGGAGGAAAAGAACAACATTAAGCTCCAAAGTTACGTCAACACCGTATGAAAACCATTCAAAGTTTTCAAAAATCATTTATCAATGAAAATGCGATAGAACCTGCAAAATGAATATCCACCCCACCTCCAACTACTATCACCACTTTCTTCACTTCTTGTTCTCTGTTCTCTGTGAGAAGAGACAGGTTTTTCTAGAGAAGTGTAGCAAACGGGCACAGATACAGGAGCTAATCTCCGCTCTACTGCTTTAATGCAGTGGGGTCTTTGGCAGGTCTTTAAACCTCCCTGAATCTCAGTTTCCTCTTCTTTGAAAGGAATAGATACCATCTGTCCTCTCTACCTGAGAAACTGGCAAGGAAACAAATAAGGTAACGGATGAAATGATATTAAGCTCAGACTGGGACTGGCACTTAGCTGGGGGAGAGTGTCCACAAGAATCTTAGGGAGAAGCATGGTGCTGGGGTTAGAAAAGCGAAGGAGGTCTGACCATCCTAAACTGAGCTTTCCCTTCCACCATTTCTGAACACAATCGGAGTATGTAAGGTGTGCAAGGAAGACTGACAGTGCAGCGTTTCAAAGAGGTGTTTTGACACAATAATTTAGGGATGCTAAAATACTGGATACGAATATGTACTGTGTGTGTGTGCATACATGTGCATTTGTGGGTACTGGGGGGAGAGTGTATGTGTAGGTGCACATGTGCATGTGTACACGCAGATGTGTGCGTGTGTATGCACAAGTATGGGTGCGTGTGTGTGCATGCGCATCTGCGTTGATTTGATGGGATTTGGTAGAGACCTGGATAAAAGGATACAAGTTCTTTCTGGCAACAACTATCTGAGTCTCACAAAAAGCAAGAGAAAGGAAAGGAAGAGAAAGCCAACACGTATCAACTTTCTTATAGATCCACCATGCCGTTCCCAGTACTGAGCAAAGAGCCCCAGTAACTGAGACACCATGACGGGTCCCTATGTGAAAACTTCTGGTTGACCTTTCTCTTTGGAGAATCCCTTTGATTTCTCACCATTTCTTTTTCCTGGGCTCTCAGATCTAGTGCCTCTTCTCCTCCTACTTGTCCCTAAAGACACCATACCAGAAGTTTTCAGCATTTTGCAGACTCATACCATCCCTTGGGAAATTCTTGTGGCAAAAGTGTTCCTTCTACCCGTGTCAGTGGGATCAGAGATACCTTTTACTGAAAACTTTTTACCAGAATTGGTTCACGGGCTTGCATATCACTCTCGAATTATTCAGCACATGCCCGCATCTTCCAAGAACTTGTACAGACAGCCTCTGTTTGGCCTCTACATGTGATGGTTGCTTAGGGGTCACAGAGCAGGCTGGGAAGGGTCCCAGACGTACCATGCAGCACAGTGTCTTTTCCCCTCACTGCCAATTTGCGTCAAATCTGAACTGACTGTATCATCAAAGGGCTTCCGCCCAGTTTCCTTATTGGGTAATGAAACTCATTTGTTGGTGCAATATTTGCAATGGCAATGATACCCTTAGACTGGGAGGGAACAGATTTCTGTCTGTGCAAGATCAGCTTGTCATCTGTCTGTATGTCAAAGCAACCTCAAATGGCCTTCTGAGGGACTCCTGGCTCCCCTGGTGGACACGTCCATCCCGAGGCTCTGCGTTCATTAGAGCATATCGACCCAACCCAAGTTGGGTCTGTGGCCAGTTAGTAACCCAAACTAGTAATGCCTCAGGACTTGCTGGAAATATAACCTCAAAAGCATTGCTACTCAATACTGTTCAAAAGTTCAGCTAAGAACAATAGTGATGGAGGATTTCCTGAAGGGTATATGACCATCCACACCTCTGGATGCCTTAAATCTCTCCCTGGACTCACCAGACCATCCCCAGAGTGAATCATACTGGGCCCCAGTAGGACCATTTTCTCTGATCAGGTGATGTAATTGGCCTATATTGAGGAAGATGACCTGAAACTGTCCCATGTAACTTGTCACTGTGTTTACCATAAAGTCATGTTACATAAGGATCCATGACAGAAACCTCTCTGGTATCAGTACCAAGAAAAGTTCTGCTTCTCTTGGGCAACTGAACTGTTTTTACCTTGGAGGAACCATGTAGGTTGTAATTGGTCGTGTTTCACATTCTGCATTGTCTGACAGCAAACTCAGGCTCACATCTGTAGCCTGCTTCTTCTACTTAGGTAAAACTTGCTGACATGTATTTTGTCGATTGACCTCACCCCGGCTATGTCCGTGCCTTGTTTTGCCTTTTTCTTTGCTTATTTTAAGTGTATTTTATTTTCCTGGATTGCATAGATCTTGTTAGACCACTTTGCACCCTTCTGAACAAGCTGAAATTGAAATACATTAAAAAAATGAAAAGCCACAGCAAAGCAGTGTTAGTTAGTAGGTGAAACATCACATGTGGAGCTTCTATGAATTCTAATCGTAGGTTCCTGATTAATACACCAGTTAATGGTCAGGAATAACTCTTAGATCTGTAACTAACAAGCTTCATGTTAAAGCCTAACGAATAAGAACACACAGACATGATAAATAATGAGGGAAATTCAGAAATCAAGCTACAGAAGATAACATATTCCAAAATCCATTGTCAGCCTCTCAACTCTTCAATTTTTTCTGAGAGTCAATTACAAAAGACACTGATGCTTCCTACATCTTCCACCTGATGACAGCATTTCACTGCTATTCCAAAGCACAATACTCCAAATCACCTACCGTGTTTGTGAATAAATGCGAGTCCTTGCAATATCTGATACATGATATTTCTTATAGCAGATTCAGGAAACAACTTATTTCTGTATAGGGCAGAGGAAAAAAAGTTATAAGTCTAGATTTATGAAATTTGTTAATGAAAACAAAGCCCCTGTTTTCATGTTCTTTTGGTTATACAGTAAGAATTTAAGAAAACACTTGCTGACATGCTAATCTGACTAGATCCTCTGATAATAAAGATCAAAGAAAAACAACTGCTTATCCATGTAAGAGAGCCTACCTTATAAGCACCGAATCAGTTATGTTACAAAAAGAAACGATCAAACATTTAATAACAAACAAACAAATTCCCTCCAATGTAGCATATAAAAGTCTCCTCTCTCCATAATATAATTAAAGCTTAAAACGTTTTGATGGGGAAAATCTGAGGTCTTTCAGATGAAGGGCTTATGAGATGCAGTGGATAGTGACATTTTCCCTGGTTGGGCAAACCACACAGCTTCTCTGCTGTTATTGACAATGGAAACGATATTTGTTCACTGAAATCACTCAGAAGATGCTCAGAATGGCATTCAACTGCCACCAGGAAAATGTGCCCAAGAGGTTCTACATGGTTTACTTGTCAAGTCCAAAATGACCATCAGAGGTAAGTTTTTTAAATTAGTTTCTTTGTCTTCCCAGCATGCAAGCCCTGTGCACTGTAGTAAGAAAGGCACTGAAAGGAACCTGGAAGTTCCGATGGATGGCTCAGAATGAATGAAGCTGCTACACCCCTCACTTGTGGTCACTCTGCCCATACAGTCCTGTTGGGAAGGAGAGCTGCAGAGTATCTGTTAAATCTCTGAGCCTGTTAGGGTGAATAACCCATTAAGACATTCAAGACGGCTGCACTGAAAGCAGCTTCTCTGCCGTTATCACAGGGCCTCCAAAGCAGGAATGCAGATGGGGCCCCTCATCTCATGGGCAGCTTTGAACAGCCAAGGCCAAGCAGCATGACCACAATAAACAAAAGCAGAAAGAAAACACATCCACTTTGCAACATTTATTTCTAAGATCACGATGACCACACTGTACCTTTCTTTAATGAGTTGGTAAAGATTTTCCTTCATGTACTCAAAGATAAAATAAAGATGATCATTTTCCCTGATAACTTCTTTTAATTTTACTACATTGGCATGGTTGAGCTTCTTTAAAGACTGAAAGGCGAAGAAGAAAAACAAAAAATTAGAGCAAGTCTGTTGTTGAAAAAAGTTAATTCCACATATACTTAGGGAGAAACACCTAATTCCAGAACCACAGAGTGCCACAATTCATTTGTTATTGACAATGTGTTAATCAATGGTATTTCTCTGAAGTTGGTATTAACTTTATGTAGAAAAACTATTTCAATTAACTGACTAGGAGGTAAGAACTTGACCATAACTGGAACTCCTGGCTGCCCCCAGGACCAGGCAGTGGGCCAGGGCTATTTTAGGTGCACTCCCTCCAGGTGATGGAATTCACGCCATGAAAGTGGCCAGAGGGGAATCCATTGAGGCTTTGATTGATCTGATACTGAAGAGGCAGCTGCTGGGAGCTGAGATCACCAGGCAGCAGTCTGCAGACACTCTGAACAGGAAATTGCTCAGACAGAGGCTGGCAGCCTGATTCTCCCAACCTTCTTCTGACACGTGTGTGTCCATGGGACGCATAGCGCTCCTTACAAGGTGAGTGTTAAAGGAGGAGAAGAAGGAGGCGAGAAGGAGGAGAAATCTCATTGGAAAGATCCTGAGGTGAGATGGGAGAGACACCTCTGCTTCCAAGAACAGCAAAGGTAAAAAAGTCAAGCGGGGGATGAGGAACAGAGGGTGGCTCAGAAAATGGTAAGTGACCCTCTGATTATTCCCCATGCGCATGTATGGTTTTCCTCCTCCTGGAACATACACGTGAGTGCAGCCATGCGCAAGCTATTTTCTGTTTGCATCACTAGCTCTGTCCACGGTGAACAAATACACTTTCATGTTGGTGAGCAGTAATCCAGTTCATGTGTGACAGCCGGACACCCGACTGTGGGTTTGCTCACCAGGTGATCAGAATTTGATAGACCGTCTCCTTCAAGAATGCCTCAAGGGGTCACCGTGGCAGGGGGTTGAGCCCTTTCATTCAAAAAGCCTCTTCCTCATAGAGACGTGAGTCCGATAATAATAAATTGTAAAGCCCTCTTTATCTTTGAATTTCCTTCAAAGGAACATTCCTTCTATAAAACAAACAGAATGTCTGAAGATGAAAGTGTTAACATGAGTGTCCAAATCTGGAAGGACACTCAGTAACGACGCACCCAAGGGATCAGAGCTGGGGAATGTGCAATATGACCGAGTTGCTTCAAGCAGCTGGGAAGAGGGAGGAAATATGGCCAGTGAATGAGAACAAAATAAGACTCTTCTGGAACCTCTTCCCTGAAAGACAAGCTTTTGCCAAGCGCCTCTCTGGCAGGAAATACTCAGCTGTTTTGGCCAAATGGCCAAATCCTTCCAGAATGACCCAACAGGCTGATTACTTTTTCTAGCTGGGTTGGATTTCTGGTTCTCCATGAGTAGCAAGCATTGCCTAACTTGTAAGCATTCACCAGACTCTCATGGACTGCAGGCGTCTTTCCTGCTTGTCTGCTTAAAATGCACCACCAGCAATGGCTGAGGTGTCCAGTGGATGAGCAGCAGAATGAACAGGGCAGATTCATTCAGAGGAAAATGAAGTCGTTTTCAAAGCTTTGCAAGAAGAGAATTCTAGGCAAGGAGGAGGATACCGTCTGCCGCAAGTGTGTTTTGAGCATGAATTACCGGCCCAAGTCTAACAGTGGCTCCAGCTCTCGTTTCTCAGTGAGGCTCAGGGGCAAGTTAAAGTCTATATCAGTTTAATAGAAAAAGAATTAATTTAAAACATGAATTAATTTTGTGGAGGACTTCATGTGATTCATTTTCAAGAGGTATATTTCCAGAAAGAAGGCATCTTGGGTTGGCTTGGGAAAGGCTTCCAAAAAGATGTAGAGGCAGGACAGTCGTATCAGGCGGAGAGGGAGCATATCAGGGGGATGCTTCAAGGAGGAGGAATCTGCAAGCTCTGAGTGGTCAGTGAGTGTCTCATACACGAGACTTGAAGGAAGAATCAGGCTTGGACAAACTCGGTGGGAGGGCAAGGGCACGTCAGGAGGGAGCCCCTCCGAGATTGGGTGTGGGAGCAAGTGGCCACCCAGTGTCGGAGGGATGAGAACTGCCCGGATGCCAGGTGGATGCCCACTGAAGTCTTCTGACAGACCCTGAGCTTGAGACCAAGCTCCGCTGCCTAGAGCTGTGTTTCCCTCCAGCAAATTACGGAATCTCTGGGCCTCAGCTGTGCCCACCGGGAAATTCAAGATACTAAGACTTTCCTCATCAGGTGGTTGTGGGGATGAAATAAGACAGAGCACGTAAGGTGCTGCCTGGCCCATAACAGCTGCTCAGTAAATGGTAGATGGTGTGTGAGTGAACAGCTGAGTGCTAGGGAGATGAGAGGTGTGGAGAGTGGGGAGCACAGGCCACTGCAATGAGCTATGGTTTCTGAGTGCCGGGGTAGATGATCATTAACACAAGAGGGAGAAAATATAAGCACTGAGGGAGGCAGACATTCTAGAAAATTCAGACGCTGGTGTCCACTAAGCAGTTGGATATATGGGACTGAAGCAGGGGTCAGCAAACTTTTCTGTCAAGGGACAGAGAGTAAATATTTTGGGCTTTCTAGGTCATGTGGTCCCTGCTGTAACTACTTAGCTTTGTCAGCGTAGTGTGAAATCAGCCACAGATAATATATAAACAAATGGACATGGCTGCGTTCCAACATTTTTTTTTTTTACAAAAACAGGCAGTGGGCTATTTACTGACCCCTGGTCTAAATGCATAAGAAAGATAAAAGATGTGATGGGGCTGCTGAAGCAAGGGGAAATGAATAGAATCACCCAGGAGGAGAAGCCAGAGCAAAGGAGAAAATTGCTGAGAAGAGAATGTGAGGAATTATCCATACTTAAAGGGTGAAACCATAGAACCACTGGTGAAAGGCAAGAAGAGGTAGAAGACGTGGGTCAAAGCAGAGTCCCAGAGACCTGGGAAAGGAGAGGAGGAAGTGGTCCACAGACAAGAAAATGTCTGACAAAATGATCCTGGACTTTTTTTTTTAATCTTTTGGCCACGCCGCACAGCATGTGGGATCTTATTTCTCTGACTAGGGATTGAACCTGCGCCCCCTGTGTTGGCAGCACAGAGTCTTAACCACTGGACCACCAGGGAAGTCCCAATGAACCTGGACTTGACAGCTGGTGGCTTTTAGGAGAGCAACTTCCGTAGAGTTGCAGAGGTGAATGCCTGATTCAGTTAAGTGGAAAGTCAGTGGTGGGGGGAAGTGACAGCGGAGGGGGTGCTCTGGTAGGTAAGGTCAGGAAGGGGAAGGGGTGGGAGCTCCACGGGAGGGAGGGCTGAGCCTGGTTAGACAGAACGGTGGGCACATTGATAGACTGAAGACAAGGAGCCAGTGGAAAGGAGTTTAAAGATATGGGAAGGTTTATAATAGCCAAAGGTGTCCCAGTGTCCATTGATGGATGAATGGATAAACAATATATAGTAGAACCATACAATGGAATGTTAATCAGCCTTAAAAAGGAAGGAAATCCTGACACATGGATGAATTTAGAAGACATTCTGCTAAGTGAATTAAGCCAGTCACAAAAATGACAAATACTGTATGATTGCGCTTATATGAGGTACCTAGTGCAGTCGACAGATAGAATGTAGAATGGTGCTGTCCAGGGGCTGGGAGGAGGGATTCACGGGGAATTATTGTTTAATGGACATAGAGTTTCAGTTTTGCAAAATAAAAAGAGTCCTGGAGATGGGCCATTCTGATGGGTGTACAACATTATGTATGTACTTAATACCACTGAGCTGTACCATTTTTAGGTCAAATACGCAATTCTGTATCTATTTTGAGTCCTTTGGGTTCTAGCACAGGACACCTTTATCGCTGTTCTAACAATCTGGACTATTTCTCTGATTATCTACCTGGCAACCTGCCACTTTCCTTTGAGTTGTTGTTAACCTTAATGCATAGGCATTGTTCGCAGAAAATGTGCAGAGGAGCCTTCTCCAGAGATGGCTACAAAATGTCATTGTTACATATGTTCAACTTCTGGATGGTATGACAGATTTTCTGATGTTGTCCAGTTTGCTATGTAAACAAAATTGTGCAAAGCTTTAAAAAAATGGTCAAAAGGTAAGTACTACGTATATTTCATCACCATTTGAAAGAAAAGAGACACTAGTGAGAAACTAGTGAAAGTTGAATAAATCTGTGGTTTAGTTAACAGCACTATTACCAAGGTTTAAAAAGAAGTACTTGCACACACACCAAAAAACTAAAAACAAAGTGCACACACATAAATAGCACAGCAATCTTCTCCTCTCAGCTGTCAGCTGCATTATGTTATCATCTGCCTCCTTTTTCAACATCAGTGAAACAATTCAAACTGTATCAACTATAAATCAATGCGTGTATAAAGCTATTTTCATCAACCATACCATAAATTATCCCTTTGTGTATTAATAAATACCTTGACCTCCCGAAGGTTCATGCATTCCTCCCAGGAATAAAACTTTCTTTTCATTCTAAAAGAGAAGAAAGAAACAAATAGCACGTTTATTCCCAGTAACTGGCTATGCTTTATCTTAAAAAAAAATGTTTTCGTTCTGAACCTAATGAACAGTGCTTAAAGTGGGTTCCAATTTCTACCAGATACTATACTATCCAAAACAGCATTTTATTTAAAAACCTGGCAGTGCAATCAATCCTCCAGCACAAAATTTCCCAGCAGAGTTAGCACAAGGGCATTGCAAAGAGGCCTGGACTGCTGTCTTGCTCTGTCACTAATTAGCTAACCCTGCCCTGGAGGAAAACCCCCCAGGCTTATTTTATCTGGACCAGAGCTGTCCAATCGAACTTTCTGTCTTGGTGGAAATGTTCTGTACTGTCCAGTACGGTAGACACAGGTGACTACTGAGCACCTGGCGTGAGGATAGGGCAACACAGAAACCGGATTGTTAATTTAAATTTTAAATTTAAATGATATATGATTACTTGCCACCATGTTGGACGGCACAGGGATGGACACTCCGGTACAGGGGGTGGCAAACTATGGCCCACGGGCCAATTCCACCCGACCATCTGATTTTATACAGCCCATGGGACAAGAATGCATTTATACTTTTAAATGGTTGGGAAAAACAAAGGAAAAGAAAATAATAATTGTGGCATGTGAAAATGACCTGAAATTCCAGTTTCCATAAATGAAGTTTTGCTGGAACACAATCACTTTGCTTCCATATGATACATGGCTGCTTTCCCACTACAACAGCAGAGCTGGGTTATGACAGAGACCACATGGCCTGCAAAGCCTAAAGCATTTACTGTCTGGCCCTTTGCAGGAAACGTGTGCCAACCCCTGGTCCAGAGCCTGAGGGGAGAGACAGACAACCTGGTGAGCTGGCCAGAAGTCTAAGGGTTCTCTCTTTCATGGCCCTTCAACCACATCATCTCATTTGAATCTTATAGCAGCACCATGAGCTAGATGGGATGGGTGGAAACTAAGAAACAGAGAAGTTATGCCATTTCACCAGGGTCTCATTGCTGGCTAGTAACAGATCAACTCTCATCTCTCCCCCTCACTCTGAGAGTCTGTGCCAATGTCACACTGTCTCCCAGCTGAGTGACCATTTCCTTTATTCAAGCCCCAGATATATTTTAGCCCCTGCTACACGTGGCAGAGGCCCAGGCACTGGAGATACAATGATGGGCAAGACGTTGCTCATGGAACCGACCTCGGAGCAGGAAGGCAGGTCATCCATCGACTTCTGTGCTGAGTGCCATGAAGGGAAGGGACAGGGCACCATGAAAGTGGACCCCAACGTGACCTAATCTTGTCTAGGGTATCAGGAAACAGCCTTCCAGTGAAGTGGTATTTCAACCAAGACCTGAAGGACCAGGAGAATTTGGCCTGGTCGGAGGCATGCGGTAGTGAGTAGCATGGGAAGACAGAGGGCAGAAAGGTATCTGGTGAGTTCAAGAAGCCAAAAGGCCAGTGTGGCCAGGACAAAGCAGGCAAGGGAGTAGTGGGAGGAAATGCAGCCAAGGAAAACAGGCAGGGGCCGAGTGAAGCAGCAAGTTGTAAAATTGGGGGCTTGACCCTAAAACTGATAGGAAGACATTAAAAGCTCTTCGTTTGGGATCCCTGAAAGCAGAGCCTGAGGCAAGGACTTGGATGCAGGGAGTTGATTTGGGAGGTGATTCCAGGAACCCAGGGCAAGGAGCAGGGAACCTGAGAACAGAGAGGGGGGAAACCCATGAAAGGACACATTACAGAGCTGACACTGCAGTGGGCAATGGGGGCTCAGTCCTGCTGGGGACCTTCTGTGGACCAAGCAGGAGCACCTTGGTTGAGTCTCCCACGTGCACCTGAGGTGGGATACTGGTGGCGGGCACATCACTGCACACCCCAGCATGCTGAAGTCAGGTGGGACAAGGGGACATGATGGGGCAGCAAAGAAGGTTTGGTACAATTGATTTTAGACAATTAGACTCACGTGTTTAATATAATCCCTTCAGGCTGGAATGGACAGGGGTAAGAATGGAAGCCAGGAACCCTAGAGAGGAAAGTATTCTAGAGGCAGAGGAGGTAAATGATAATGAGTTGAATGGGAGGTTAGCAGTGGGGAATTGGAGAAGTAGGTGGATCAGATAAATATCTGGTAGTTAGAGTCTATAGGACCAGACGACCAGTGCTGGGGCACAGGGAGGGGTTTTGGGGGACTCCCAGGCTTTGAGGGGATGGAAATGTGTCATTTATCAAGATAGGCATTATATGCTGGATGTAAGTTCAGTTTTGGGTATGATGAGTGTGAAGTGTCTTCAGGGCATCCAAATGGAGATGTTGAGAAGGCAACTGGATATAGATGGGTGTGGCAGGCAGACTCTAGAATGGTCCCCAAAGCCCCCCATCTCCTGGTATTCACAAACTGGCATAACGCCCCTTCTTTTAATGACCTGCTTCTAACCAATAGAATACAGCAGTTTGAGAGGATACCCCTTCTGTGATTAGTTTACAAATGCAATAAGATGTCACTTCCATCTTGGTTGAAGACTCACTGCCTTCTTGATTTCCATGTCTTGGTGGAGCAAGCTGCCATGTTGTGAGCTGCTCTTTGGAGAGGCCCATATGGCAAGGGACTGAGGGCAGCCTCCAGCCAAGAGCCAGCAGAGGACTAAGGCCCTCAGTCCAACAACTCCCAAGGTACTGAATGCTGCCCACAGTCATGTGAGTGAGCTTGGAAGTGGCTCCTTCCCCAGTCCAGCCTTCAGATGAGATCCCAGCACCAGCTAGCAGCTTGACTGCAGCCTCATGAGAGACCCCAAAGCAGAGAACTCAGCTAAGCCAGGCCCAGACTCCTGACCCACAGAAACTGTGAGATAGTTGTCTTAAACCACACTTTTGGGGGGTAAACGGTTATGCAGCAACAGATAACTAATACAATGGGTCTGGACTCGGATTGCAAAGGGTGCGTGGGGTGGGGGGAGCAAAACCGTAGTCACCAGACTATCACACGTGTAAAGGATCCAAAATAACATTTCATTTCTCAGTTTCAGTTTCCTTTCCTATAAAGTATTTCTTAATCTGCTTGTTACTACCTCCCCACATGAGAAGATCCTTGGAACAAGTACTAGAGCTGTATGCCAAGTAGTGCGTCTAACTTGGGGATGTGTTGAAGACCCTAACACGAGCATCCCAGAGTTCACAGTCATCTAACCCACAGCAATCAATGTCTGAGATTCTTCTCCATGCCTCCCCTGTAGAAACTTTTCACAGATGAAGAATGGAGAGCATAGAGTTAAAACTATGTTGACCATGTGTCACTGAGGATGGATTCGTGAGCATGAAGGATAAAACTTACTTTTTAATAGCAATCAGTTCCCCAGACTCGATGCTTCTTCCCAGCAGGACGGAACCATAGGTTCCATCCCCGAGTTGCTTGATGGTTGTGTATCTATTCATGGTGTGCCCGCTCAGGCCGGACACTCATCTCAGGGCCAAGGCGGATCAGTCCTGCAGCCGCAGCAGACCTCCCCGGAGTGTAACCAGATTTTTCTATGGCAGCACCAGCACAAGGTATTCAATAGAACGTGACTATCTCCCAAATACATATTTTCAAAGATGAGTCTTCTGCCTGTAGAGAAAAATGAAAGACAAGGATAAATGTTAATGTACATTCTATGTCTGTCTAAATCAGGGGCCAGCTGTAACCCCCAGTCTGCCACCTGTTTTTTTGTAAATAAAGTTTTATTGGAACACAGTCATGCCCACTCACTTGCATACTGTCTGCAGCTGCTTTCACGCTACACAGCAGAGTAGGTGTGACACAGACTGTATGCCCCACAAAGCCTAAGGGATATATTATTGTACCTTTTACAAAAAAAAAAAAGTTTGTTAACCTCTGGTCTAAATAATGCTCTTTTCCAATGTTTTATAAAATGAGACACAGCGTTCTTGGAAAGTGATTTTATCACTGACTCAGAAATGAATCAGCTGCAATTTGATGCCTTTCTGCTGACTAACCACTGTAGGCAAACACGACATGATAACTACGGTCGATGGAAATTGCTGAGCTACAAGAATCCATGCTAAATATACTGTGTTCTGTGTAATTCAGCTACAATTAACAACGTAAACGTACAAAGGCCAAGAAATGCTTAAATTAAGGTTCTCCTGATATAGAACTTACATGTGCTCCATGAACTGTTTGTGGCTAGGCAACAACAGTATTTTATTAATATTATTTTTATTACTAGATATTCAGAAACTAAGCAAAGAACTAGTAATTTTTTAAGGCCTGCATGTAGGGTGTGTCTCTTTTAAAGTCCTTCAGTTGTGTTCTTTAAAAAGATAAGTCATGGGACTTCCCTGGTGGAGCAGTGGTTAAGAATCTGCCTGCCAATGCAGGGAACACGGATTCGAGCCCCGGTCCGGGAAGATCCCACATGCCGCTGAGCAACTAAGCCCGTGCGCCACAACTACCGAGCCCGCGAGCCACAACTACTGAAGCCCACGCGCCTAGAGCCCATGCTCCACAACAAGAAAAGCCACCACAATGAGAAGCCCACATATGTGAGGAAAAGTAGCCCCTGCTCGCTGCAACTAGAGAAAGCCCGCACGCAGCAACGAAGACCCAATGCAGCCCAAAACAAATAAATTTATAAAGAAAAAGATAAGTCATTGATTTTTCATTTATGAAATTGAGTGTCATTCAGTCTGCCTATAATGAAGAAAATGTAGTACATAACTTAAGTGATTGCAATGCCTTTAGGCAAACATTAAAAAATGTAAATGCTTAAATAAGAACACTAAAGACATTAAAAAAATACATCTGTCAAAGTAATAATCTGAAAAATCAAAAGATCAGAAAAGAATGATAGAATAAGTGACATTCTGCATCTAAATCCAGTCAATGCAGCTTCTCCTTCCAGAAGAATTCCAGTCAATAAATGTAGAAGGAAAGAGGGAAATAAGAAATTCGCTATTAGGCAAACGTCACAATTTATTGCAGACAAGATTCGCCGATGGATGCAAATATTGGTTGATGAACGTTTGAGAAGAAACAGGCTATCCGCATAGTTTCAAAGTATCTTTGGGAATTCCCTGGCTGCCCTTTCACTTACCAGGCCCAGTTTCTTCGATCCCTCATTGGGGAACTAAGATACAAGCCAAATGGAGCAGCCCAAAAAACAAAGTATCTTTAAGACATTCATTAATGTCAAAGGGAAAGATGGTAACTCTATAGGCAGAAATCTAACAGAAACCTCCTTACCCAAGTGATCAAGTTCAACATCAACATGACTAAGACATACGACACCATGTACCCTGTATGTGATGCTCTGAGGAGGGCACACCATCACCCCTGTGGTGTTCCGTCAAAAATGCAGAACCTCAATCCACTCATGAGAAGACGTCAAACTCAAAATGAGGGACATGCTACAAAAAACTGACCGATACTCTTCAAAAGTGTCAAGATCATAAAAGGCAAGGACAGAATGAGGAACTGTCACAGATTGGAGGCAAAGAAGGAGACATGACAACTAAACACAATGTGAGAACCTGAATAAGATCCCAGAACAGATAAAAGACATTAGTGGAAAAGTTGGTGAAATTTGAATAAGGTCATAGTTTAGTTAACAGCACTGTGCCCATGCTAACTTCCTGAGTTTGATCATTGTCCTATGGTTATAGAAGATGTTAATATTAGGGTAAGCTGGGTGAAGAATCGCTAAGA
The DNA here is from genome assembly GCF_964270905.1 of Leucopleurus acutus. Taxonomy (NCBI): domain Eukaryota; kingdom Metazoa; phylum Chordata; class Mammalia; order Artiodactyla; family Delphinidae; genus Leucopleurus; species Leucopleurus acutus. The sequence continues at coordinate 80,302,714 of NC_139153.1, forward strand.
ACTGTCTGTACTATTTTTGTAACATTTCTGAAAGTCTAAAATTAGTTCAAAATTAAGAAGTAATTCTAGTCTATGTTTTTGTGAAGGCTTTGCATGACCTTGAGAAACCTTAAGAACTGTAAAGGTGGGCTTCCCTGGTGGCGCAGTGGTTGACAGTCCGCCTGCCGATGCAGAAGACACGGGTTCGTGCCCCGGTCCAGGAAGATCCCACATGCCGCAGAGCGGCTGGGCCCGTGAGCCATGGCCGCTGAGCCTGTGCGTCCGGAGCCTGTGCTCCGCAACGGGAGAGGCCACGACAGTGAGAGGCCCGTGTACCGCGGAAAAAAAAAAAAAAAAAGAACTGTAAAGGTTATTCCTGATTTCACCATATTCTACCATATAACTGGAAAACCTTTTAGAGATCAAGCCTACCTGCTCCTCTCCCACTCATTCCCATTTCCCCCATAGAACCATTTTAAGGCCCCTGGTTTGAAGAGCATTTTCCTTCTTTTGAAGCTCTACAGGATCAGACAACTTACAACTTTCTTCAGCAGCTCTTTACAGTGATAGATTCCATTGCTGATTAATAAATATTTATAAAGCACTTCCTGTGTGACAGACCCTATGTTAATATCTGGGGATACAAAGACCAATAAAATACGGTCCTTTTTTTTTTTTTTAAAGATCTTAGAGTCTCATGGCAGAGGATGAGGGTGGGTGGATGCCTACTCATGAACATGCACTAAGATATTTCATGTACACTGAGGGTACAGGATGTGGGGAGGGGTTAAGGAGAAAGCCCCCGGCTTCTAGCTTGGTTGATTCCACTTGGGCTCAGGAGGGCAGTAAGAAGAGTCTTCATAAAAGACTGAGTCTTGAAGGAAAAAGAAAAGTAGGTGTTTTGTAATGTAGGGGATTCTAGCATTCCAAGGAGCAGAAAAGAAGGCACAGGGGCTTGAATCTGGGGTGGAGAGGAAGGTGGGAGCTTGGAACTGGAAAGAGTTAACCCCAGAAGTTTGCTTGTTGAGAGCCTCAAATGACATTTCAAAAAACATAAGGCTTTGACTGGATCCTATACTAAAGGAGAAGAAAACACTATAAAGGTCATTAATGGCAACAATTAGGATATGGATGCTAGATTAAAGTATTGTATCTGTATTAAATTTACTAAAGTTGATGCCTGTCCTGTGGTTGTGAAACAGCATAGTCTTATTCTAAGAAAATACACCCTGAAGGATTTGTAAGCAAAGGGCCATCATATATGCAATTTATTCTCAAGTGGTAAAACAAAAATTCTGTGTGTGTGTGTGTGTGTGTGTGTGTGTGTGTGTGTGTGTGTGGAGAGAGAGAGAGAGAGAGAGAGAGAACAAACACACAATGGGGTAAAATGTTAACACAAGGTAAATTGGGGAAAAGGTGTATGGGTCTTCTTTGTACTGTTCTTGCAACTCTGTATGTTTGAATTATTCTAGACTAAAAGTTTAAAAAAATTCTCAAAATGGTAGAGGAAGGAAATCTTTAAAAAGATAATACATATCTTAAGCATTTTTTCAGCCTAAAACATTTTAATATAGACTTACTTAATAAAACCTAATATGAACTTGCTCATAAGACAGAACACATCATACATCATGGCTCCTCCACTTCACGATTTGTGCATTGTGGACTGTTTTGGATTCAAGGTGTGTCTCAGCATAACATAGAAAGAGCATTTGGGCCACAACATAAGCAATTTTGGGCTCTGTGTTTGTTTCCCCTCTTTTTCTTTCTCATATTTATCTCCATCTATTTTTGATATGGCATATGATTTCTGCATCATTCATAATTTCATTTTCCAACAAATTAAAATTCCCAAATCATTGTTGTATGTCATCTTCCTTAAAAAAAAAATCACTGGAACTTTGATCTGTCAAAAATCAGCTAACTCATAAATTATATGCTTTATTTATTTATTTTTTTAAAGTAGGCTTTGACCTAGAGACAATGGGAAGTCAATTAAGGTTTTTTTAAAATAAAGTTATTTAGTTGTTTGTTTGTTTATTTATTTGGCTGTGTTGGGTCTTCATTTCTGTGCGAGGGCTTTCTCTAGTTGGGGTGAGCGGGGACCAGTCTTCATCGCGGTGCGCAGGCCTCTCACTGTCGCGGCCTCTCTTGTTGCGGAGCACAGGCTCCAGATGCGCAGGCTCAGTAGGTGTGGCTCATGGGCCCAGTTGCTCCGCGGCATGTGGGATCTTCCCAGACTAGGGCTCGAACCCATGTCCCCTGCATTGGCAGGCAGATTCTCAACCACTGCGCCACCAGGGTTTTTTTTTAACAAGAAAATAACATGATCAGATTTGCATTTTGTAATCCAGTTAGAGTATTTTTCTTAACGTCCAACCGAAACCTGCCTATTCTAATTTAAGCTAATTTCCTCACGCTTTTTTTTTTGTGTGTGTGAATATAAAGAAACTATCTCACGAAAATGTGATGTACATCAAATTAGTAATCAAATGTGTATCTCTCAACCTCCTCTTGCTGTAATTTCACAACCTTTCCTCATAGGACCTGTTTTCCACTCCTTTAATTATCTTTGGCATTCATCTCTGAAACCTCACACATTTCTCCATGTCTTTGATGAACTGTGGCAACCAAAACTTAATAACGATCTACATTCCAGTAGCCTGTGGGCTCTCTCCCACTTTTTTTGCAATGGCATTATATACAATAATAATAATTCATATCTATCAATTATTAATCATAGAAGCCTTTCTCTGATAGTTAGTTCCTCATCTACTAAAACTGCATAATTGGGACAATGTCTTCATAGATTATCACTGAGGAAAAGCTATCTTGAAAAAATTAAGAACTTTACTGAAATCATGGTAGAGTGGGTCATTCATTCAGTATACAGTCACCCTACGATTCCTCCTTGTTACTGTCTGTCACATTATCATAGAACAAAGTTCAATTTCTCTGGCAAGATTTGACCCTCACCAACACGTGGCGGTTGCTTTTCAATTTTATTTCAGGTAATTACATACCGACTGTAAAATGGATCAGACTAGAGTCTCTCTCTTCAGGCACTGAAGTCAGGTTGACAATTTTATTCAAACTTTACCAAGAGGCCAAGCACTATGCAAAGCTTCTGGGGCACATTATGGGTAAGAGAAGGGTCCTTCCTTTAAATAACTCCTAATCAACACAAACATGGAAAATGTAGGAAACGCTATAAGCCCATGGTAGAGAGAACAACAAACTCTTGGGAGGAGGGAGGGATCAGACACCCGCTCAGAGAAGAGGTAATATTGAGGTTTGAAGAATGAGCAAAGTTTTATTACACAGAAAAGGGAGAGAAAGGAATTCCAGATGGAGGAAACTCTGCAAAAGGTTGGTGGGTATAAGAGCTTGGCATGTTCACGAGAGCTTACGGTTCCTACACTGGGTGAACGACAGAATCACCTGGGGAAATTTTAACAAATACTGATGCCCGGGCCCCACCTCTAAGAGTCAGGTCGAGGTTGGGGACTGAGTTTTGATAATTTAGAAAGCCCTCCAGGGACTGTAATGTGCAACCCCACTATGAAGTACAGGGCTAGGACATAAAAGCCACGGAGGGCAGTAAGGAAGTGCAGGGAATGGCTAGAAACTTAGGGTGGGACCCAGCTGTGAGGGCGTACATCTGCCATGCAGGAGTTTGGTTTTTACCCTGCCACATGGGAGCTCTCTGGGGCTTTTAAGCAGGGAGATGACATGAGGGAGACCACCCACCCCGGACTATTCAAACTGATGTTAGAATAGAGAGACTAGACGGAGGGTACTGCAATAGTCAGGTGAAATATGTGGAAGGCCTGAACAAAGGCACCAGACAGGATGAATGTTATAGAGAGTAGGAGACACAATGGGTTCTGTTTTCTAAGGTGTTGAATTTGAGATATGTACAAAACCTCTCACTGGAGATGCTCTAAGGTTGCTTTATGTTTTTTCCCCCAAAGATAGTGCATTATTGGAGTTCTTATTACGAGGACAGCATTCAGACAATGCTAATACCACGCACAGCTCTGGGGTACTCACAGAACACTACATGGATGGTGTCTACTGGAGTTTTGCAACATGGCAGCTGCGGATCCAGAACAAGGGACATGACAGTCTCAACATACACCTGGATTACTGTTCAACTCTGGGTGACAAACTTCAAGAAAGATATTCAAGCACATAATAAGGGGCCTAAATGAAAGCACGAGAAGAGTAGTTGAAGAAACAGAGAATACACGAAGAAAAAGGGACTTAGGAAGCCGTGGTGATTGTTTCAAGGGTCCCAAGGAGTATCAGAGAGGAGGCTTAGTTACACTATATACAGATCTAGAGAACAGAACCATGACAACTATCTGAGCTTTCTGTTCTCTAGTGAATTATTTCCTAAACTAAAAACAAGGAAGTGGTATTATTCAAACTAGCATTAGACAAAAAGTAGCATTCAACCCATAGTCAACTCTGAGCATATCCTAGCAGGAAGTGGTTACTGGCTTTTGAGATCAGTATTGTTCAGCTGTTCACCATTTTTGCGGTGGCCTGAATATGATGACTCATGTTATACTCTGAAAGGAAAGGACAAAAACTCACTGCTGCTCTGGGAAAACAGCAGGGTGATGGACAACGCACTAGGAAAAAGAAGGGCGATGTGACAGATGCCATTGCTGATCTACCTCATAGCAACGTTCCTCTTGCTGCTTAGTTGATAGAGCTCTGATTTTATTCACGATTCAGTACAATCAGGGACAGCAGCCACCTACTACAGCCCCAGGGCATAAACAGTGCTCCGTTGAAGCCAAGCCAGACAATTCTATTGTACTTCCTTCCCACTGAATACCGTTTAGGAGCGGGACTACGGCTCTGACAACCAGATGGAAAGGAAAGTGAGCTGGGGAGGGAAGAGAAGGGCCTCTGGGAGGGAATCTACTCTTTGATAGAGACAGCTGACAAAGAGGTTGCCCCGTGTTTCTGCCTTGAACATGGTTGTATAAAGCTGTAATATTCAGAGCTGAGACGGTCTTCTGGTGATTATGAGACGTCAGCTCTAAAGATGAGAATCCCAACTGCTGAGGATGGATTAAGAGAAAGAAGCTGAATCCTGGATGACATCACTGGGCTGCTGCACGATCCCTGAAAATATCTGCTTTAGATTTCTTATTATATGACCTAATCAAAAGTCTTTGTTGCTGAAGCCACCATCCGATATTCTGTCAAGGACAACTGAAAGCATTCCTCTGGAACACACACAGTGACCAGGGAATGGCCCTTGGGGTAAGTTTCTGGCAGGGCACAGATGGCCAGAGTGCCACAGTTGTACAAGCAAGAAGTCACCATGTGGACCACTAGCCAAAAATCTCAAGGAAGGCTTAGGGCCACTGATCCCTAAATAATGGCTAATTTCTCTCGTCAAGGACATGTCATTTACTAATCCATGCATCACTGGCAAAAACCAATTAAAAAATTTTTTCCTTACTAACAGTATTAGTTTTCCACAGCTGCTGTTCACGAATTACCATAAACTTGGTAGCTTAAAACAGCAGAAATGTATTCTCTCACGTTTCTGGAGGCCAGAGTCCAGAACCAGTATCACTGGGTCGAGATCAAGGTATTGGCACCTCCTCCAGAGGTACTGGCTCACTTCCTCCTTGTCTCTTCCAGCGTCTGGTGGCTGTTGGTGTTCCTTGGCTCGTGGCCACATCACTCCAGTCTCTGCCTCTGTGGTCACACTGACTCCTCTCTGTGTCAAATCTCCCTCTGCTTCTCACTTATGAGGACTAGTGTTTCCATTTAGGGCCCACTAAACCTATCTCCATTTAGAGATAGGTAGGTTTATCTCCCCAACTCAGATTTCTTAATTTAATCACATCTACAAAGTCTGTTTTGCCAAATAAGGAAAAATTCACAGGTCCCAGGGACTAGAACGTGATATCTTCAGGGGATAGATACCACCATCCAATGAAACCTCCCAAAGACTCCCACAGTCATCTGAGCTACGGCAGCTGTGGTTTCTAGTCATACAAAGTTGAGTGTCTTAGGAATGAAATCAAGAATCCAATGCTTAGTTACCCAATGAACAAAGGCAGTCCTTTCTGAACGATAGAGAGTATTTCTCTTTAACTCTACAAAGCAGACAAGACTTCACAATTCTGGCTGAAATCTCAGTAGATGACATTAGCATATAGAGATTCCACCCTGTGTGGACCGGGGGTTGCAAACAGGCAGCCTGAGGATGCAATTCACAGATATACTTTGAGTTTATATTTAAAAATGGGAACTTTCATATAAATATCGAGATTTGGGGTAGCTCCAGAAAAACTGAAGAGCTAATAACACAAGGTCCTTTGTCCTCCATGGGAATAAAAGCTAGACGAGCGTGGTCACTGGCCTTTTAGGCCAAGCGTGAGCTCTCTATCCCGCCACTGTCCCCAACCTCCCTGTGTCCCTAAAATGAATGTTGTGTCAGTTGCTATTTTTTTTTCTTAGTTGCCATTTATTTTTGCACCTTCACAGCCACTTGTTTTACTAGAAGAAAAATATTTCTCTATTCCTCTGCCTATATCAAAAGTAACAAAGGAAAAAGCCTGGGAAAAAACCTCATTCGAAGAAAAACTGGAGGGAAAGAAAAACTGTTGTTCTCTTTTTAAAAGAGAAGAGCAACTCCTTACTGTTTAAGAAGCACATAACCAGCTTCCCTGATTCTTTTACATTTCCTCCTCTGCCCCTGAGAGCATCTGAATTCACAGTCCCTGGTATAGACGGTCACTACTGCCTGTGAAGTGAATGGGGTGTAACAGCCCATCCATTAACTTGGGGAATCAGCTAACATGTTAATGGGCAGTACTTCTAAATACCACTCAGACTCCAAGAATGATCTTGGATAATCACTCACTATAACCAATCCACATGTAGCTTACTAATATATCAAATAAGCCAAAAAGGTAAAAATAATAATAATTTCAGAACTTACTATGTATACCGTACTGTTATAAGTGCTTTGCATATATTAATCCATTCAGTCCTCACATCGGCACCAGGTAGGTACTATTATTATTACCCCTATTTTACAGATAAGGAATCTGAGACACCAGCTACTTGTTCAAGGTTATGCAATTAATAAGTGTTGGCAGCGAGATAGGAACCTGGGCCGACTGCACCAAACTTAAGGGAGAGATTGCAAAAGATCCAAAGGTTATGAAATCTTTTGAGGATCTGAGAACGAGAGGAATTAAAAGAAGTACTTTGTAGCTCAAAGTCCAAATATGGAAACCAGTGATGTGGCCATGCTCTAGTTGGCCTCATTCTACAATCGAACTTCAGTGGACCGAGCGGGGACCTTGCCAGCAGCCACTGCCTACAGGGGAGGCAAGTGACTGCGGACAAAGAGGAACTGAGTCCCAGTTTCCACTTGGCACAGAGCACCTGTGACTCGGAGCATCTCCTGGTCCTCGGGTTAATTTCTGTGAGGTGACGGCACGGGACTTAATGAAGCAAGGTGGTTTCCTGCTCCGTTATTCTGTGGTTCTGTGACTCTCTGGGTCAGGAATCAAGCTGTCATTTGTCTAAGAAAAAAACCAGATCAACGTTTCCACCTTTCCCATCACCTGCACAAAAGCTAGCAAAGAGCAGACAGTGCCCCAGAGGGACCCTGCGTGCTATACATCATCTCTCTTCCAGAGCAGGATAAGTGTCTCACTGTCTCAGCCAGACCCCAAAGCTCAGAATCTACTCCTTTTCCTCCCTCCGAGTCCAGCTCAAACATCACCTTTCCAGGACCTCCTGTCCCAACCTGCACAGACACAGCCAACGGCTCTCTCCCCAAGAGGCCACAGTGCCCTGTCCCCACCTCCTCAGTGGTCAATGACACGCAGGCCTGTCCCGGACAGTCACCATGCTTCTTTCATCTCTGCTCTCCTACCTCATGCTCCGCCTACGCTAGCAGGTACTCATGGTTTGAATGGTCAAAACATGAATTTTAGTCTTTGCTGTGTATCTTCTGTGCCACCCTTGGTAAATATCTCGAAACAGAATTCTTCTATTTCTTCCTGTGCAAAGTCATGGTACTCAGATTGTTTGCCCTGAGCAGAAATGTTCTGAAGTTCTGAAATGGGAGAATAGTAAATACTGCAGAAAGGCTAAAGCCGGCAGGCTGCCTGGGCCCTCCCACCATGCTGCTGGAATTACTGGGTCTCAAAGAATCACAGAAAGGTCCCCACAGTGTCGTCAGATCAGGCCTTCGGCTTCTGGGTTAGGCTGTACCCAACTCACAGAGCAGCACAGCTGTATTTCGCTTTCAAAGCGTTCCAGACAAACTTTGAAATGAATGCTATGGTTTTTCTGGCTAGGTGACATTGGGGAAACCTTCCTGCGGTCTGTCCCAATTCCCTCCCCTCGGCTCCGTCCTCAGTAGGGCAGATCATCTGCTCACGGCCGGGGTCTCATTCCCAACCTGGGAAACCAACCAGGCACAGGGTGGTCCACTCTTTAGTTTGAAAACTTAAGAGTCATTGAATAAATGCCACAATTACTCATTTTTTAAGATAGGAGACAGAAAATTGTACGCAAAAGTGGGCATCTCTGGGAGTCGTGGTTTACCAGCACCACTTCCACCATTCGGACCTGTGTGAAGAGCTTTTCTCCCTGAGCCTTGATCGTTTTCCACTGAAAAGATGCCATTGCTTTCACCTGTCCTCATCGGAAAACTAGATCATGTGCAAAATCACTCAATGGCCCTTCTCCTGGCACTTGTGAGTTCCATTTTACCTTAACTGGCATGAATTCTAGGTTCGAACATTTCATAACTTTACAAGAGTAAAGTTAATATTGTTACATTTCTTTTAAAAAGGTACTAAAAATAGTACATCTGTATTTCTAATTTTTCTCTCTGGGACCTAATTCTTCTGCCCACATACATTTTAGCAAGAATGTCCTTTAAATATTTTGCCTCTTGGACCAGTGCTTTTTTCTGCTTTGGGGACAGCAGCTACAAGGCCAAAAGAGCCTCCTTTATTGTGGAACGTGCTTTGCCTTTCCTGTGACAAGGAGCACATTAAAGATGCTTCTGGCTACTGCCTTAATTGGAAGGATGGGAGAAGAGGATCCGTTACCTGGGCTGCCCTCTTCCACTCCCCAGAGACTGTTTCATGCCCTGACCTCCCTCACATCCTTCAACCCCAGCTTCTGAAAGGAGAATTCATGCACCAAGTCCTAAATCCCAGGAGAAGGGTCTACCACTTCCCATCACTTCTCCCACAAAGGGCGCTGTGCCCCGAACCTAAAGTAAAGTCTTCTATTGCTTGTAGATTAGTTCTAAACTAGGACCCATCATTCTATGTGGTCTGTGGGCTGTGAAGAACTGAAGGGAAAGGAAATATTGAAGACCCAGAGGAAGAATAACTTTCCTCTGACTCGTGGGAAACTGCGGATGAGTTGGGGTGACAGTCCCCCAGCCCCAGTTGCTCACCTGATTGCCACCCTCTGTTCTAAGGGTGGGCAAGGGAGGGCGAGGTGAAGATGAGGGAGTGAATCAGAACATGTCACACATTCAAGCGCTACTCAAATATCACAGCACGTTTAACTCAGGGCCGATCTCATGCAGCGTAAGATGCTTCACCACCATGTGTAACAACAAACAAATCAATAAAACATATCGAGGACATAAAGGCTTAACATAAAAATAAAATAGAGCAGGTGTCAGCAAATGTTTTCTGTGAAGGGCCGGTAAATACGTTAGGCTGTGAGGGTGACAGGGTTCTGGCATAGCTATTCAAATCCTCTGCTGTAGCACAAAAGCAGCCACAGATGACACGGAAACAAATGGGCACGGCTGCATCCCGGTACAAGTCTATTTACAAAAACAGGCAGCCGGCAGGACATGCCTGCAGGGCATGATGTGTGGACCCCTGAAACACAGGAAATGCTGCATGGAGGCAGAGCACTTTAGCCCTTTCCACATAATCCTCATGTACCTGTGGGTCACAGGGTTACATATACGTGTATCCTGAGAATATAAGCTTTCTGCGGGCAGAAGTTTTGTTATGTTCACAACTGTATTCCCAGCAACCAGACAAGGACCTGGCACCCGGTCGGCCCAAATAGGTGCTCCAAATAAAGATGAGTTGAATGAATAAATTAATGAATGAGTAACTTATGGGTTTATAAAGGGTCACTTTGTTAATTTTCCTATACCATCAACCCCACTCCTACTGCCATCCCTCATAGATTCTCTGCAAAACTGAACAGCTCTATGGAGAAGAGGGCACAAAAATTATGAATCCTTCTAAAAGCTTTTATAACAACTTAGGAAAACATTTGCTTTTTAACAGCTAAGCTGACAGGTAGGAGGATATGGGGAGGGGGAAGGGTAAGCTGTGACAAAGCGAGAGAGAGGCATGGACATATATACACTACCAAACGTAAGGTAGATAGCTAGTGGGAAGCAGCCGCATAGCACAGGGAGATCAGCTGGGTGCTTTGTGACCGCCTGGAGGGGTGGGATAGGGAGGGTGGGAGGGAGGGAGATGCAAGCGGGAAGAGATATGGGAACATATGTATATGTATAACTGACTCACCTTGTTATAAAGCAGAAACTAACACACCATTGTAAAGCAATTATTCTCCAATAAAGATGTAATAAATAAATAAATATTTACTATTTAAAAAAAAGGTAGGCATATATAACCTACTTTTTTCTCACTCGGTTTCGTCTGAGTTAAATCAATCATCAGTAAATTCATTTTCAAAGCACAGGCAGTGTCCGAGAGGCCAGAACCATTAACTATTGTCTTCTCGGAACTACAAACTCATGCAGATAGTAACTTTCATGACATTGTGAAATATGTAGTTGGACATTACACCACTACTCCTTTATCTTCTTGGTTCTGGGCCATTATCTTTTATATTAACCACGAGAGCAGTCACATGTTATCAGCACTTTATCATAGACCACACTACACCTATAGAAAGATAAAAAATGACTCACATTGAGCTTTCCTCACAAATACGTGGCTCTCACAAGCCCTTGGCCGTCACTGTACACTTATCAAGTGGCTACTAAGAGCATGGTGGAAATAACACTATTGTGTTATTTTATTTTAAAAACAGTATTTTTTAAATTAAAAAAACTGAGGATGACAAACAAAATCTAGGAAAAATGGAAAGTAAGGTAATATATAACCTAATGCTAATTAGCATAGATTGAATGCTCAGTTTAATAGGACCTAAGCTGAACACGGGCATAGTATAATATTGAGGAAAGCTGACTATAGAATCAGATTTTTTTCCCTATAAGGGACCTGAAAGATCACCCCCCAACACCCTCACTTTACAGCTGAGATGCTGTGGCCCAACGGACAGAATTCTTGATACCTTCAGGGCAGCAGAGTTTTAAATATGTGAATATAAGAGATGTTTTCATAGTCGATTAAAGATGTAACAAATGCTCCCACTTCCCCTTCCTCAAAAAGTACAAGAAGGTATTGCTAATCCTGAAACTACATAGAAAAAAAAAAGTGGCAGCTCTCCAGAGACGTGCTTTCTTCAAACTCTGAGACAGCTTCAGAAGTCAGTGCTCCCAGGATTTGACGCCAGCTGCACAGGTGAGTCCAAACCCAGGCACTTCTTTCTACGGAGGTTTCGACTTTCAAAGCACAGTGAGCCAGGCACTTAAAGTGCAAGGACGCTTCCGTTTCCTTGAAAGGAATCAAGAAAGGAAGCTCTCCGCTTGGATTGTTGAGCAGTAGGATTTTCCGAGCATCAGACAGCACGTCACGAGGAGCAGAGAGAGTGAGCGTGAATTCCACATCAACCTTGGTTACCATCTCGAGGGGACCCTCCACTGCTTCTTCTACTTCTCTGGCTACAAGTAAAGATGCCTCTGATTTCTTCCTTCCATAACTTAGCATTTTAATGCAATCTGCCCCAGGAATTGATTTACTTCAGCAAATTGTTTTTACCAGGTAATTTTCTTGAACACACAGGTGTACTAATAGGGAAGTTCAAACTGTTTCAAGGAGAGCACAGCCACAACCTAGGACACGGTTACACTGTAGATATGCGTGTAAGTCATCTGGCGCACGTCTCTGCACGTTCTCCGGGTCACCTACAGCAACCACAAACACCGAGGCCCACAGATAGGAGGTTTCTGATGCTCTAGTTACAGGCCTTTCTCAGAAGGCCATGGTCAAGCAAGAGAGCTGATGAGACAATTTACAGTTAAGACACTATTCACAGGCTGACAGATCAACATACACAGAAAGGTCACTGTGCCCAGAATTCTGCCAAGAAATTGCTAGGCAACACGTCCTACCATAAATACATACACTCACACATACCCTCACAAGCAGAAAAACAGAAGTGCTGCGTGCAACTCCAACTCAGCAAGATCCTGCAAAATGAAACGGAGGAGCTTGCCGCAAAGAAGCAGTGAAAAAAGAAAATTTAAAGGCAGTCGTGTTCCTGGCAAGGTTCAGACGGAAAAACAGCAACAGATCCCAGAAGCAGAGCTGTCACCAGGAATAAGCTAAGCTCAAGCTGTTTTAAGTAAGGGCAGGATAACACTTACTAAGGATGCTGCGTGGTTGCCATCCCCTGGGCCTCCAGACCCAGCCATGACTTGACTCCAAGTCAGCTGACAAACATCTACCAAATATTTGCTACGTGTTCAGGGCTCTCCCAGTCACTGGAGGGATGAGCAGATTTTTGTCAGGTGTGCTCCAGGTGCTGTTCAGGCACCAAGACCATCTCCACACCACAGCCAGGTGGGGAGGCATTTCCCCTATTTTACACGCGAGGACTAATGCTTGGAGAATCCATAAGGCCACATGAGTACCGAGGAGTGAGGCCCCGACCTCAATTCTGCCTGACTTCAAAGCCCACAACCCCACAGGACCATGCAGAGAATATGGCTCCTGCCCTAAAGAGGCTTAAAATAACCTAAACCAATGAGAGATCAATATAAGCCCTCGGGCTTCCGTGGTGGCGCAGTGGTTAAGAATCCACCTGCCGATGCAGGGATCAGGCTCGAACCCTGGGCCGGGAAGACCCCACATGCCGCGGAGCAACTAAGCCCGTGCGCCACAGCTACTGATCCTGTGCTCTAGAGCCCGCGAGCCACAACTACTGAAGCCCACGCACCTAGAGCCCCTGCTCCGCAACAAGAGAAGCCACCGCAATGAGAAGCCCGTGCACCACAACGAAGGGTAGCCCCGGCTTGTCCGCAACTAGAGAAAGCCGCATGCAGTAACAAAGACCTAACTCAGCCAAAAACAAGCAAACAAACAACAACAACAAAAAAAAAACCAAGCCCTCAGTGCTAGTGTCAAAGTCAAACTTAAAAGAAACAAGTATCTGGAGACTTGCAAGAGAGAGAAGAGAAATGAATAGTTAGAGAAGATGTTATAGAAGAAGTGAGGACTTAGCTTCCTTGTCTGAGGAAGGGTAAGATTTGTACAGGAGATGGGGGAGAGGGGTGAGGGTTTCTAGGACTGCGATCTGAGCAGGAACCATCCTGGCCTCCTTAGTAGAGCAGGCTCGAAAGAAGACCACACCCATAGAGTGCGAAGATGTATGCTGAACTGAAAATAGAATTTAGATAGGAGGCGTGAGGCCTAATTATGAAAGGCCTTAAAAATCAGGCAAATTGTTTTAGACTTGAGATAGTTGAGAAGGGAGAGGACCTGAGGGTTGCAAGGCAAGGAGAGTCGTGAGGAACTGATAGTTTTAAAAGACTAGATGGACAAGAAGATGAAGAAACCAGAAGGTGTGTCTCATTCATTCATTCATCCATTCCATCTATCCATCCACTCATTCAGCAAACATTCAATGAGGACTTACTAAGAGCCAGCTGCGGGGCTAGCTCAGAGGCTGCCCCAGTCTGCAGGAGAGGAGGCGTGAGCCTCTGGATTAGAATATGGAGGGAGGGCGCTATATAAATCACATGTCAAAGGTCTTCATGACTCATCGATAGCAAGGATGAAGGAAATGAAGGAAAAGACTGTTGAAGAGAATTCCAAAAGGTTCAAGACTGACAGGATTTCCACCATTACTGGGAACCTCAAAAAACAATGAGATGAAAACAATGAAAGTAGAAAAAGAGCTTTGATGATGTGAAACAGTCAACAAATAAAACCCCCAAAGCCTGGTTTCTTTATTCTGGTAGCCTGTTTACACACAGTCTGTAGGTAAGAAACTTCAGTGAGAAAAAAGCATTTCTTTGTGACTAAATACTGAGTTCCCTTGGCTAGGACAGACCTCTGCCCACTCAGACACGCTCCATCAGCCCTCCAACACATCCTTCCATCATCTGAAACTAAACTGGTCTCACTTAGAAACGTGGTTGTCCACTCTTGCCCTGCCACCAGTTTTGACTCTGGAGAAGGGGACAAGGTAAAGTGGACAGGCAGGGTCACTGTAAGGGCTGGACCTTAGGGAAGCAAGCAGTGGTACAGGGTATCATTTTAAATAAAGGATCCCACCACTGCTCTTATTTCTACACCCAAATAGACAGGAAGGCCAAATTCTTTACCAAATTGCAGTGCTTTGTTCAGAAACTATTTCAAATGTGCATATTTATGAATACATTAACTCTTAGCACAGCTAACATATGGTTGAGGCACAAATTCCTCTTAATAATTTATATGTTAGCTACACAAATTTAAAGCTCATTTTAATTTTATATTCAGCAATAGTACAGTTCACTTTGGGGGCACATCCTGAAAGCCCACTCACTGGAAAATGTGAGAAAGGAAAACTGTACTTATCAAACTGCTACAAAGAGTGCTCCAAGCAAAAATAGAAAACAAGTGCCAATACCTTAGAGAAGTCTAGCTCTGGATGCAAAATGCAGGGTGATATTTTCTCAGTATAATTCAGCTTTAGCAAAAGCAGCTCTTTATTTAGTTATAAGTGGAAACGAATACTCTTTTCTGCAGAATAAGGCATTCAACTACTTTCTAATTTAAAAGTAAAAGCCCTCAATGCTAGTGTCAAAGTCAAACTTTCAAAGGTGCATTAGAAAAGAAACAGCGGTTCTGTAAAGTCCTTCAGCATGCCTCTCATAACGTCTACTCTGATTAGTAAGAAAGAAATCAGAGCAGAAAGAAACCCAGTGAAAAATGGTTGCACATAAATGTGTGAGGATTTCTTGCTCAGACCTCTTGCGGGACAGCCAAAGGCCTAGTCAGGAAAATTCCGAAAGCAAGTCCTCCATATCCTACCAATGGGGCTTCAAATCGGGCCGGGATCTTTCCCTTCTTTAACGCCAAAAGGTAAACACACACCAAAATCTTCCAGACTCCGAGGAAGCGGGAGTTTTTCTGCCAAGAGGGAGAGACCCACAGGACCGCGGAGAGAAACTACAGCCCGAGAGCCTCTCCCTCGCCCTCCGATCCTTCGCGGGGCCACGGCACTGGGGGCCCTCGCAGCTCCGGTCCATCACCCCGAGTGACAGATCACCCGGCAGAAGCCCCTAATCCGCACCCCACTTACCGGCGCCGCGAGCACAGGCGGGGGCCCGCGCCTGCGGGGAGCGTGGCTTCTCGGAGGGCGGGCGCCGAACTGGCCCGGGAGCGGGAGCAGGGCGACCCGCGCTAGGACGGGCCGAGGGGTCCGCGGAGGGACGCCCGGGGGCGCCGCCGAGGGGCGCGGGCCGCGCCGCGCATGGTGAGCGGCTGGGCACCCGGCCGCTCTCCAGCCTCCGGCAGGAAAACAAACAAAAGGCAGGGAGGCTTCTGGTGGGGACGACCGGCCTCTTTCCCTGGGAAAAGTTACCCTGCAGCTCCCCTCGCAGGCCCCGCGCGTCCCTGCACCGCGGCCGGGCCGCCGGGGGGCGCCGAGCCGCGCGTTCCGCTCTCCACCCGGGGCCTGCTGGAGCCCAGGGTCCCTGAGGCCCCCGCCGACCGCCAACTGGCCCTCCAGCTCCACACGCTCGCCTGACTGCAGATCGACTGCCTCGGGCATCAGAATGGAGAAGTGCAGGCTGAGGATGCACGTTCGGAGGACATCTCATTACAGGTGATAGAGGTGAACACACTTTCCTGGCTTTAAAAAACGTAACTGCAGTGCCACCGAAAGTGGTTGAAGATGGCAAATCGCGTCATATCTATTTTACCATAATAAAAAATATTTAAAATAAAAACCAGACTGCCTGTTAGCATCCATTTGAACTTCAAGAGTTTCTATATTGTGAGCAACTTTAGTTTGGAAGACTGGATTGTTAGGTGGGGAACAGACTAGATAATGGTCTACAGAATCGTCCTCTGTGTGTTGACTAGTTCTACGAAGTCTAACACTTAACACTTTTTAAACACTGTCACTTGTGCCGTTAGTTATATTGCGGAGGTAAATCATCCTATCAGGATTGGCCCTGAACCACTTTGAAAAAAGAAATTGTTTCGAGGTCCTCGATTTAAATTCACATAACTGCCCCAAGCCGAGGGTGCTTTAGTTGGAGGCATCAGAATCGCCGGGATAGCTTGTGAAAACAGATTGCTGGGCCCTCTCCCCAGAATTTTGGTGCTGATGCTACTGGTCAGGCAAACCACACTGTCCTAAGCAACAGTTTTAATTAATAAAACAGTAATCCTTTCACACATTGTGGATCTTTCTCTGAGTTTAAATTCCCTAGCTCATATCAATTTTCTCTCACTATCTTTGTTTTTGAATTCTAATAACCGAGAAGATTGTGTTTTCTAGGAAGAATCTAGGCAAAAGGCCTGAATCCCTCTTTCTTCTTGCTTCTGTTGAAGAAACCTACAAGATACAGGACAAACTTCCTTAGACTTCCTGTCTCAAATGGGAAAGGGTCATCTGGCCACTTGGCAAACGTATAACATTTATCTACCTTCATGTTTACCTATATAACACCCAAACCATATGGCAAATGAAAATTGAACGTCATTGTCAATGAAAAGATAGGGAGACAGGAGGCAGCCCGACAAATCATATACTACTCCCAGAAAAAGTGATTTTTAAAGTATTTAAAATGATCAGTTTTAGTCAAATTCAGTTGTCCAAGCAACTGGCAAATGGCCTGTCTTGATCTACCTTTAACAAGGGTCCATTGGGCTAGTAAGTGGCTTAGGTCCATAGTCCCAGCCTCGGGAAAATTATAACCACGTATTACATAATATGATGAGATAATACAACACTGTAAAGAAGCCTAGTGGATACAGTGGATACTGACCTAAAATTGAAAATTAGTAGCTATGAAACATAACAGCGTTTTAATAAAATAGGTGCTCAATTTATTGATAAAAGTACGTATTATTTTATTAAACTTTTTTGTTTATTTACTAGAATAATAGAAATCATCTGTGCTAACTAAGCATTCAACAAGTTTAATGAAATAGACTCGTTCTGAAAATATTTCAATACCCCATTCCTCATTTGCAAAACTGATCTTTTGTATTCATTAGTCACATATAACATTTTCTTCTATTATAAATCCATACATCTAATCTTTCTCCCGATTTAAATTTCAAAATACAATTTAAAAGAGGTCATTGGGAGGAAAATCATCCTTAACAGACCTAAGCCCTAGTCTCTTTTAAAAACTGAAAACTAGTAAATTTTTAGTCCCCGTTAAACAAGAATGTACTTTTTATAGGTAGCTGACTTAGGATGCAAATGAAAAGCCCATCGGAAGGGTGGATTCTAATATTACAAGACAGCAGTTGGGGCTTCCTTATTGTAGCTCACCATTCTGCACCCCTCCCATTTTTTTTCGCCTCTATTTTCTGAAGAAGAATGTACTGCATTACTAAGATCTAAATAAACACAATAAAAGAAAATAATGGATAAGAGATTTAAACTATTGTGAACTCGTGAGAACCACGAGTAGGATCTTGGAAACCTGATGACTATTAGTACCCCACACCTAGTAGAAACTTTAGAAACTACATAAATGTTTGCTGAATGAAGGTAAGAAGCCCCAAGACTAGGTTTACACAGAGTAGAGAGCATGCAACATTCAGTATTTAAAACAATGTAAAGTGTGGGAAAATAATACACTGCCTGACAAACAAGAGTGCCTTCTGCGGAAATGAAATCAGGTGTTTGGGCTGTAAGAAGCGGGGTCCGGACGGCAAGTGAGGGCTGGTGCTCTACGCGGAACGGCGGACCACAAATCCCAGAGCGCTGCGGAATCCGTCTCCGCAGGACTCGGGGTTCGGAGCCGTAGAGCCGCAACGTCCTCCCGCGTTGCATGATGGGATCTGTAGTGAGACGGGCGTTGGGGGGGGCTGTTTTCTCTCCTGCCGCTACTCTCCTGAGCGCCTCTTTTCTCAACCTCCAGGACCGTGTCTTTAAAAAGTTTAGTCGTTATAACAGCCTGTGACGATAGTGGAATTTAACTGTCTCCCTGCAATCCCGGAGTGGGACTCTAACCACAGTCGCCGAGGATGGTGTAGTGACCGTCCCGGGCACCCAATTCGATGCCTTCGGGCCGCTTGCCTTAGGGTCTCAACTCTAAATTTGAGTTAAGTCCTGTTCAAGTTTGCGTAAGTTCACTGAGCCGAATACTAGGCTGAGTTTGGCCTTCGGCACCCCGGGCTGACCTCACCCGGGCTGTCCCTCGCGCACACAGAAAGCGCACGTCCCTAGCCCTCCACAGGGAAGTGCGCGGGCAGCGGAGCAGGGCAGCCCACGCGGGCGGCGGCGGGTCAGCACTGCGCATGCTCGCTGCGCCGGCGCAGGTTTCCGCGGCAGGGGTGCATCTACGCTGCGGCGTCCGGGGTCTCCAGCAGGGTCGAGGCTCCGGTGCACGCACAGTCCTCGGCTTCGGCGGGCCCCAGGCGTCCCTGCGCTCCGCGAGTCCCCGGCCGCCGCCCCAGCGCGCCGCGATCTGGCCCTCTGCCCTGCGAAAATGGCTGCCGTACGCCGGGCCCGCAGTTACTGCCGCTGCCTGGTGCGCTTCTCCGACCGAGAACTCTGCTAAGTCCCGTTGCAGCAGACGGCAGGAGTAGACACCGGACTCCCGGGGCACCTCCTCGCGGGGGCGGTGCCGAGGGGCGCCGAGAGCCCCTCGGCCGCGGCCGGCTGGCCCGCCAGCATGGTAAAGCGCCGAGGAGCTCGGGCGGGCGGCGGGCGGGACGGCCCGGGCCTGCGGGGAGCCCCGGGGGACGTGGAGAGGGTGAACCTGCGAGGGTTGGGGGCTGCACGGCTACCACCATACTGGGGCCCTGGCCTGAGGGTGGCGGACAGTGTTAGTCCTGCCCGCTCCCCGGGGTTCCTTCCTACCGAGCCCCCTAGCTGGGTCTCCAGGTGAGCAGAGCGGGTTTGCTGGACGGCCGAGAATAACGCCTCTCGGCCTGCTGAGGGCATTGAACCGATCTCGTCCCTTTAATAAAAGCGAGCGTAGATTGAGGTGAGCCGTCGCAACATCTGAAAACGGGAGGGAGCCTTGGCAAGTGGAGACACTTGTTGATCGCCGCCCCCCGCCCCTCCAAAACAAAAAGCCTGCCCATGGAGCCGCCGTTCTGACCCTTTAAGGAGTCCTGGGTTTAGGAGACGCCCGCCCCAGGACGCGGCAGTTCCTGGGGCAGGGTTTTGGCTGGCGGTCCTGGTGGCTTGGGGTTGGAGGGATTTTGTCTCATTTCACAGCAGCGAGGGCCCAAGCAGCGTCAGTGCGGTCCAAATGGAGGAACTGAGCAAAGCTCCAGAAATTGACAAAGCAGATTCCATGGGGCTATTGCGTGTTGGCGTATGTAGTCTCTGCCCCATGCTGCTTTGCTTTGGCTTCAAATAAATTGTCGTTCCGAGAAACTAATCTCTGGCTAAAGTTGAGTGATTCAAGAGTGAAATGATCCCAAACTCATTAGCTTATAGTAGACACCCAAGTGTTTATTTAATACACGAATGGTTGAATGAACTTATTTTATGAAGTCAATTTGGTGAATAGAAAAACACTAATTGACTATGCTTTTAAACTTTCAGAAATAGTTCTCTGCCCAGGATTAAGCACTTAACTTTCTGTATTTCATTAGTCCCATGTGTAAAACAGTAAAAGGATGAACACATGAGCTACTCTAGTGAAAGGTGATGTTAGGTCCAACTCAGTTATGAAAAACAAAAGTGAAAATTTCTGGATGACAGCCAAAGACCTACTTATTTCAAGTGGTATTTGAGTTGAAGAGCATATGGTAAAACCCCAAATTTGATGGTTCTTGTTATTGTTATTGTCACCATACTGTCAAAATCAAAGTCTTAGTGGATGAGAACTCTATTAACACAGCCCAGGGGAGAAGATGCTGTCTGTATTATAGGCTTCCTGTCTCCTTACCTCATCCTTGAGATACGCATTATATATCCTCATGGCATTTTATTTGTTAATTCATTTTTTGGAGCACTTATTATCAGCCTGGCATAGTGCCAGACCTCAGATCTTGATGCCAATGCACTGATTTCTAGCGAAAGAGACGAAATCTCAATACAAGTCTTAAGTGCTGTGATACCAGCACAAGTGTAATGGGAAAACCAAAGAGGCAAGTGAAAGGATCAGAATTTGTTTCCTCCTGGGATAATCCCTGAGCTGAATCATGAAGGATGAGTAGCAAGTAGCCAAGTGGAAGAGGATGCAGGCATTCCAGATGCAGAGAGCAAAGCAGCGTGTGCCAAAGCGCGGGGCTGGAGAGAGCAGGGGGAGCTCTTGAAGTCACTTTGGTGGGGCTGTTGGGCTAGAGGTAGAGGCTGAATTACTGAGATACCCCAGGGACCAAGGTCCCCTTCCATTAGCTGTCCTTAGAGTTTATAGTAATAAAGCAGACCCTTATTTGAGAAGAGAGAGAAATACAGTTGTTAGATCTATAAACTCAAACCCTTTTATTGTGTAATTTCCCATTACTGATGATCTGAGTAGGAAAAGCTCTCAGCTTACAGAGACTTAAAAAAATGTATTTGACAGTGCGTTGATGCTCAGATTTTCCAGTTTTCTGGAAGTTCATCCGAGGCTCAGCCTTTCTCTTTTATTTCTCCACTGATTTAGCCTTTCCAGGGTGCCAAGCACTTTACCACGTACTAACTAGTTCACATCTCACAGGCACCTCTGTTGTAAGTCTGGTTGCCAGAGATAAGATAGGGAGCCAGGCTTGTTTGTGTTGTGCTATGAAGTAGTGCAAGTATATCTGGTTGCTGTGCTCAAAGATAGGTGTTAATACAGACATTTTAGTCCTGGGAACAAATTACAACCCCAATTGGCAATTGTAAAACTTACCGTGTTTGGAATGAGTGAAGTTAAATAGATTTTATTATTTTTATTTCTAACTAACCTTCAAAGTCACTTCCCTGATTGCCACATTTCTTTATAGGACTGAACACTTGAAGTGTTGAGCAAGTCTTATTTGCTAACAAGTGTGTTAGGTTATAGACCACACCTAGGCAACATTTCGTTTTCACTGGAATATAGGATCCAGTTTTATTTAGCAAACATTTATGGAGAATAAAAGGATAAAATGGACGGAAACTGACCTGAGGCTTCTGTTAAGTCCCAAGCCGTGCACAGTAGTTCCAGCCCAGCTTTATTCCACTTTAAGTCAATCCAATATATGAAAATCTGGATTTATAAAAAAAAAAAAAATGGAAGGAGCTTCTTTACAAAAACCTTCACTCTTACATGTCTTTGATTTGAGTGAGCTTTTCTAGTACATTTAAAATATTATTAGACTAAAGTCATTCACACATTAATAACATTCCAGTTTGTGTAAAGAAGGGACAACCATATATGGGCTCTATATGGTCTTAAGAGATCCATGAAACAAAAACTATTTGAACTCTATACCACCAACTGTTATTTTCTGAAGCAAAGTTGTTCTTTTTAACCACCTACCAAAACATTTTAAGCTGGAGCCCAGTGAAGTTGTTTATTCTACAGTATTAAAAAATTAAAGTGTCAGACTTTTCTGACTGCAATCATTTAACTTACCTGTGAAGAAGATATTCAGAGAGAGGCAGCTGTGTGTTTCACTGGGCAGGTAGCTGAATAGGAGATGTAGGTTACCAGGGAAACTGTGTTTGCTTATTCCTGAGCGTCGTTTGCTTTCCCCCACTCAGGCAGAAGCTGAGGAAGATTGTCATTCCGACGCTGTCAGGGCAGGAGATGAGGATGAAAACGAACGCCCTGCTGAGACAGATTTGCAGGCATGTTTCTTCCTTTGTGCATTTCGTTCTTATTCTGTTGCTTTCCATACATAAGCAGGAGTTGGTCATAATTATGAAGATTCATAGGTTCTTATTTGCATTGAATGTAGCTGTATCTTCATACCGGTTTTTAGAATACTTAAGTTATGACTATGTTATAGATTTCTTTTTCTGTAAAAAGGAATATCAGTAATTGCTGCTGTGTAATTCAGTATGTGGGTTTAAAGTGTTCAAACCAAGGCATAAGCATGACTAAAACCCATCACCTTAAAGAAAAAGATTGACAGATTTGACCTCCTAAAAGTTTAAAACCCATATATAGCAAAAGACCTCCTAAATCAAAAGAAATAATTAACTGGAAAAACTATTTACCATCTAGGGGAAGAGGATTAATATCTCTGATACAGATGTAACATCCTTATAAAAGTAGTAACAACATAGGATAGAAAGATAGGAATGGATAACTAATGGAAAAAATTAATATAAATATTTATGAAACATTAGAAGAGATAATCAGCCTCACTAATAATTTTTTAAAAATACAAATTAAGGGCTTCCCTGGTGGCGCAGTGGTTGAGCGTCCGCCTGACGATGCAGGGGACGCGGGTTCGTGCCCCGGTCCGGAAGATCCCACATGCTGCGGAGCGGCTGGGCCCGTGAGCCGTGGCCGCTGACCCTGCACGTCCAGAGCCTGTGCTCCGCAGTGGGAGAGGCCGCAACAGTGAGAGGCCCGCGTACCACAAAAAAAAAACAAAAACAAAAAAAACAAATCAGCAAAGAATTTTTTTTTAAAAAAAGATCAGATTACTGAATAATGCCTATTGCTGTCCAGGCTCTGAGAACACTCACGCAGTATACATGAAAGCATAAGTTGCTACAGCTTTTTTGCAGGGAAGATTAGCAATATGGATCAAAATGAAAAACATACATTCCCTTTGAACCAGCAATCCTACTTCTAGGAAATTAATCCTAAGGAAATAATAGGGGAAGTGAGTAAATATACACATACAAAAATGTTTATTGTAGCATTGTTTATATGGAAAAACGGAGTACAACCTAAATATCCATCACTTGTGTTAAGTAATGATGCATCCATACAGTGAAATATTCTGCAGCCGTTTAAAAGGATAGGGTAGAGCTTTGTGCATCGAAATAGAAAACCATTCATTGTAGTTAGTTAAGTGCTTCTTACTGAATTTGTAATCTTTAGAATACTTGTGTGTTTGGAGTGCACCATCTAGTAGGCGTTAAGAGTGCTGCTAGGACTTCCCTAGCGGTCCAGTGGTTAAGACTCCGCGCTTCCAATGCAGGGGGCTCGGGTTCAATCCCTGGTCAGGGAACTAAGATCCCACATGCTTAAGTCAGAGGTATATGTGTTACATTCGTAATAGGAAGGTGGGAGTCAAAGCAGTGTGCAGAATGTAGAGAAAAATTATTAAAAGCTTTCATGTTTTAAATCTGTACTCTTTTTTTAAAAAGCCAGCACTAATATATACAATCCAATTACCAATGTCCTTTGGGGGGAAGGGCATCCCAGGTTGGGTTCCCAGAAAGCAGACTCCGAGGTGGGTGTAAGAGGTTTATTAAGCAGTGCTCTTGGAGTCAGCACCTGTGCCAGGGAGGCAGGGAGGGAAGCCTGAGGGGGTTGGGGGAGCTGGACTGCTCTGCAGTCTCAGTGGACCAGCTCAGTTAATCCTGCGGAAGTTCCGAGGACTTCCTCAGAGCGGGGGAAGAATGACCTTTCAGAGTGGGGTCTTTGATCACTCTCGTTGATCAGTCGTTGGGTGGGGAGCACTTGGGAAGGGGTGTGGTCTCCCTGAGGCCCTACTGCAGGGCGAGGGCTGAGGGCTGTTCTTCTGTGGCACTCCCAGCAGTTCCTAATGGGGGGGTCTGGGCAGCACAGCAGAGCCTGCCACAGAGGGGGTTTCACTTTTTCTATGTTTAGATTCTTTTTAATGATATGTATTAGAAAAAATAATTTCTTTTAAAAAAGAGAAAGGTTATTAAAAGAAAGACTTGGGGCTCGCATACAGGATTTTGAGGTGATGTATTCCAAGGGAAGAAATGTTTGAAAGCATCTAAGTTCAGTCCCTAAGTGATGGCTTACATTTTCGATTCCAATTAAAATTTGATTTTCTCATACCATTAGATTTCTCCTGTATAGAGAATCTTATTTTAGGCAAAATTTCACAATTTCTTCAAAGTCTTAAGCAAAAAATTATCTTGGAAGATAACAGGTATTTAATGGTAGTATTCAGTAATTTAATAATTTAAAGACAGTGTTTTCTCAGCATATGTGTATGTGTGGACATCGGTGTTGGACCTATTGACAGATTGTTCCAGAGTTGAGCTCCTCTTCCTTGGTGGGTCCTGAAACATTCTTCTTCCCTCAGGCACAACTCCAGAGGTTCCGAGCTCAGTGGATGTTTGAACTTGCCCCAGGTGGAGGCTCGAGCAGTTTAGAATCTCGACCTTGGAGAGCAACGAGAGGCTCTTCACTGAGAGCAGCGGACACCAGAGGAAGGCAGGAGCTGGCAAAAGAAGAAAAGTTAAGTGTTAGGGGCGTTGTACTTGGAAAGACGGTGACAAGTGTGCCAGGGTGTCCATCCCTCACCACTTTTTGTAGGCCTTTGGATGACACATTACTCCTTCTTTCCTGCAGGTATACAGTCTTGCCGGAACTCTTTGGTAATATACACCCCTGAGATTCACCTGGTCTAAAAGACAGATGCCTCTGAATCTGTTTAACAGAAGCCTGAAAGGGGAAAAAATTGGTTTAAATGTTAACACCTTCCCAAAGGTCATAATGCAATATTTTGTTATATTTTGAGTTGAACAGATTTATAGTGATGCAGTAATTACTTCCTTATCCTGGAAAATTTTGAATGCTTTCTAATGGTTCACCTCTTTCCTAGTGCTTGTTCACACAAAGTACACTCAACCCACCATTTCAGTTTTCACAACATTTGTCCCTCTGTGTCCGGGGATGCTCACCTTCCTTGTATGAAACGGTGTAGCAGTTGCGTATAACCACGCACATCCTCCAGTATACTTTAAATCATCTCTAGATTACTTGTAATACCTAGTACAATGTAAATGCTCTGTAAATAGTTGTAAGTACAGTGTAAATGCTGAGTAAATAGTTACCATTGCGCAGCAAATTCAAGTCTTGCTTTTCAGAACTTTGTGGAACTCTTTTCAAATATTTTTGATCTGCAGTTGGTTGAATCCGAGGATGCAGAGACAGGGATGTGGAGGGCTGACTGTATCCTGTTACTCCACAGGGGTTGTCATCTTCATACCATCAGACCCAAGTTTTTCTTTACAAAAATTTGCCGTTTAATAATCGACATTACCATGATAACTAAAAACTTCCATATTTGTTTTGTTTCATTTTAATTTTGAAATAATCACAGATTCATAGCACAGGGGAGTCCTGTGCACCCCTCCCGTCCTCCCTTGACGGTGACACCTTCCGTAGCTAGGCTTCTAGGAAGTAGACCTTGGTACAGTCCACAGAGCTTATTCAGGTTTCCAAGCACTTCACTGTCTGTATGTGTATAAATAGTTCTCTGCAATTAGCCGTGTAGCTTCATGTAACCATCACCACAATCAAGATACAGAACTGTTTTGTCACCACAGGGCTCCCTCTTGCTACCTTGATAGTTATACGCTCTCTTGCCCACCTCCTCCCCAGCCATTCCTAACCACTGGCAGCCCCTATGCTGGCCTGCATTTCTATAATTTTGATATTCAAAAAGTGTTGTTTAATTCCTTTGAGGTCTGTCCCAGTTGTTGTATGTGTCAAGAGTTTGTTGCTTTTTACCGCTCAGTCGTGTTGCATGGTGTTCACGTACCCCACTTTGTTTGACCACTCACCTGTCGAGGGACATTTGGGTTTTTTCCAGTTTGGGGCTATTATTACTAGAACTGCTGTGAATATTCATATGCAGGTTTTTGCATGAACATGAGTTTTCATCCCTCTGGCCTAAGAGTGCAATTGCTAAGTTGTATGGTAAGTGCATCTTTGATTAAAAGAAACTGCAAACTGTTTTCCAGAGCGTCTGCACCATTTTCCCTCCAGCAGTGTATGAGTGATCCAGTGTCTTCACATCCCCGTCACCATTTAGAGTTGTCATTACTTTTTTTTTTTTTTTTTTTTTTTTTGCGGTCCTTGGGCCTCTCACTGCTGTGGCCTCTCTCGTTGCGGAGCACAGGCTCCGGACGCGCAGGCTCAGCGGCCATGGCCCACGGGCCCAGCCCCTCCGTGGCATGTGGGATCTTCCCAGACCGGGGCATGAACCCGTGTCCCCTGCATTGGCAGGCGGACTCTCAGCCACTGCGCCACCAGGGAAGCCCATGTCATTACTTTTTAATTTTAGCCATTCTGATAGCTGTGTAGTGATACCTTCTTGTGATTTTAATTTGTATCTCCCCAGTGCCTAATGATGTTGAATATCTTTCCATGTGCTGTTTCCTGTCTTTATACGCCCCTCAGTGAAATACCTGTTTGTCTTTTCTGATTGGATTGCTCATGTTTTTACTGTTGGGTTTTGAGAGTTCTTTATGTATTCCAAATACAAGTCCTTTGTTGAATATGTGGCTTGTAAATTCTTTCACTTTGTAGCTTGTCTTTTCATTCTCTTTTTTTTTTGTTTTGCGGTACGCGGGCCTCTCACTGTTGTGGCCTCTCCCGTTGCGGAGCACAGGCTCCGGACGCGCAGGCTCAGCGGCCATGGCTCACAGGCCCAGCCGCTCCGCGGCACGTGGGATCCTCCCGGACCGGGGCACGAACCCGTGTCCCCTGCATCGGCAGGCGGACTCTCAACCACTGTGCCACCAGGGAAACCCTTTTCATCCTCTTAACAGGAAATTTCACAGAGCAAAAGTTTTAATTTTGATGAGGTTTAATTTATCAGTTTTTCCTTTTATAGATTGTGCTTTTGGTGTCAAGTATAAGAACTCCTCGCCCAAGTCTCCCAGATTTTCTTGCTTTTTTTCCCTAAAAGTTTTTAAAGTTTGACTTTTAAGTCCTTGATCCATTTCGAGTCCCTTTTTATGTAAGCTATGAAGTAGAGGTTGACATTCATTGTTCTGCCTGTGGATGTCTACCTGCTGTAGCACCATTTGTTGAAAAGGCTATCCTTCTACCACCCACGCTCACTTTTAGTACAGATTTTCAGAAATTGTCTTTCACTGTTTATTTTTATAGGCTCGAGAACTCTTCCTAAAAGCAGTAGAAGAAGAACAAAATGGAGCTCTCTATGAAGGTAAAAACTCAGGTCCCAGGATCATCTTGTCTTGACAGTTTTGAATAAGAACTCTTTGCTATTCACCAATTTTTTAAAAAATAGAATATATTTATACAGAACATCAGTCTCTATATTTGATATTGATTTTTAAAAAATAAAAATTGTATTTTTATATAACCTGTCTCTCTCCAAAAAATATTGCTGAGAAACATCTCATATTGGTAGGATTAGTCAAATAACCTTTTTCTACATTTAGGGTTTAGTATTTATTCTTTATTATTAAAGTCTTAAAAATACTGTTGCTTATTGAAAAATAGCAGGATATGCCATTGAAAAAATAGGATATGCGCCTTTTATAGGTGAACGTTATTTCAGAGGAGGAGACTATGAAGGATAGATGGAGGAACATGTACATGCTTTCTAAATTCTAATGTACATTTTAGAGAAGGAATACTCTTCAGCCTTAATTGTCTCTTTTATTAGGCCAGTAGAAATGTGTAAGTAAACCAAGTAGTGGGGCTGTTTACCAGATTAGGTTTGTAATTAGGCTTTCATTTCCTGATAGAAAAGCTGTTAATTGGGGCATGGAAAAAAATGCTAGCACTTGAGTGGTTCGAAAATGCCCCCCAAATAACATTTTCAAAATTACTGCATTTATTTGCAAGTTTCTTCTAGGGGTATTTTCACTCTGAGATATGAAAAGGGCCCAAATGGTGGTATCCTGCCACAGTCTTTATTAGCCTGTGAGGTTCCTGTGTCCACGTAGTTTACAGTCACTCACCCAGAGCAGCAGAACACGGCAGAGTGGACTGAACTGAGTGGGCTTCATCTGTGCGGAAAGAACTAGTCGGCTTCTGCAGCCCCAGGTTCTGTGGTGTGTCTCTGTGGGAGAGACTGCTCAGTGTTCTAGTTCTAAACCTCCTGGCCAGCAGATTGATTTAAAACAGGTTTTATAGGTTACTTAGCTAAATAAGAGGCAGCTGGACTAAAGGAAGTTGGATTTGAAGAATAAATTCCAATAAATTCCAGAAAACCCTTCTCCTTATTCTACTCAGGAGGAAACGTTTGATTTTCTGCATCCTAGGAAGAAGTTTGCTTAAAGGTGTTTTTGTTGGGGCTGCAGCAGTGGCATTTTCAAAGCACAGAGAAAGACAGCCACATATAAGATCATTTCTGACAATATGTGAGAGGCAGAGGGAAAAGATGGGCTAAAAGATAAGAGTAAAATGCAACATCTTAAGTTTCTGTAACGTGAGAGCTTTAGAAAAAGATTATTTCTGACTAGTAGGGTTTGGAAATAAGTTTGCTGACTGCGACTGTTGCATGTAGAAAAAGGGAATTTGGCTGTTTGTAAAGAAAGTTACCAAATTAAACCACAGTTAGGGTAATCAAAGGAAATGACAAAAATGTGTGGTCATAGCTAATTTAGCTTTATTTTTTCTTTTAGCCATCAAGTTTTATCGTAGGGCTATGCAACTTGTACCTGATATAGAGTTCAAGATTACTTATACCCGGTCTCCAGATGGTGATGGCGTTGGAAACAGCTAGTGCGTACATAATTTGATAGACAGTAATATATAGAGTTTGTTAAAGTTAAGCGTCTTTGCCCTGTTGACTCTTAACATGATAATGATAAGAAGACGGTGCTAATTCTGTTGTTATATAGTCTTTAATATAAAGACTTGCTTATAAAGTTGTAGAAATTTTTTAATTAGGGAAATTTTAAGAGTAAAGTATAGAAATGCATATTGTAAACAGGTGTAACGAAAATTAGGTGATGAAAGAGTTTTTTTTTTTAAATAAAAGCAGTGATTACTGAAAGGAGTAAATTAAAGGACACATTTCAACTTTCTGAAACATATAAAGTCAAAACTATTAAAACGTGATCAGGGCAAGCCTGAAAAATGTTAATGGTTGAAATTGGGTACATAGTGTTTTATTACACTAGTCTTTCTCCTTTTCTATCCGTTTGAAATAATACATTTTTTAAAAGGCTTTTTATTAGGAAAATGCTGGACTCTAACCAGACTTTGTTGTAGATAGAATACTGTTAAGACTGCAACATTTGTTTAAAAACACGGGCAGGACATAAGCGCTCCTAAAAAAAACCAAAGAAACTGTGTTTCATTGTACAGATGCCATTGGCATCACAGTCATGGAGTAGCATTGACTGTTTATATGGACAGAGACCAAGAGAATATATTTTTAAGCGAATACTTTTGAAGCTGTGTGTAAAGCAATTATAAAATTGTATTGGCTTAACCCCTCTCTCTCCCAAAGCTTATATTAGACGGGAAGGGAGTCTGTCCCCACGAAAGGATGTCAGGTTTAAAATGAGCAGTACAGAGAAAAATAGAAGTTTGGTGATGAGACATTATATTAGTTCTGCCATGAAACAATTAAGAGGTTACCTTTATCGATAACTTAGCGCTGATCGCCCGTGCTGCTTAACTGCTTATGGTATTAACACTTAAGCTTTGGCTAAGCCGTATTAAAAGAATCCTGGTGAAGTCAGCATTTATTGTCTGTTTGGGGCTAATAATATTGTTCACTAAATTCGATTTAATAACGTGAGGTAGTTCATACTCAAAAGGACTCACTGGGGCTTTTTCTAAACCTTCTTTGAATGTGGGTAGAGTCCTTTAGACCCAGCTCTGAGCCAGTTTGATAGACGCCAAGGGCTGTTGAGAAAGGTTGTGTTAAAACATTAAAGGAACATTTCTTTCTCTCCCGTCCTGTTACACAAACCCAGATGCTATGAAAGTTCTTTAAGGGTACAGTTTATTTTCTTAACAGACTTAACAGGCCCTAAAAGCCTCTGCTATTTTTTTTGCCTTCTGTAAAAAGCTGGTAGCATAGCCCTGCAGTCCATCTAGCCTCAGCCGCATGTGCCCTTTGTTGTCTTATAATAAGCCCATCCTGGTTTTCTAACTTCATCCTCATCCAACCTTTTTGTAAGTCTGATCATTTTTAAGGTTACTGTTAGCAAAAATGGAAAGCTATATATTTTTCTAGAACTCTAACTATGTATTTGTTCATACTGATAAATTATTTGTGGACCCTGCTTTTTAAAATTACATATTTTCCTCTCTAAAGGTAGGGTGATAAGGCACATACGTTAGAAAACCCTTGGTAAGTAAGCGCCTCAGATAACATTTGTATGTTTTATTTTTATCCAGTTACAATGGATTGTGGTCACTTAAAAGGATATATTTACATAAGATTTTTAAAAATCATTTGAAAGTATCTTTTTACTAATTCATGAAATCTCTATTTGCCATAAAACTAATTAATTAAATCTCAACACCTGTATCCAAAAATTTAAATTCTTTCTCTATGGGAATTAAAATTGCTGAAGCTCTTTTCTTCAAAAAGTTGGTATACACCTTTGCAAGGCAGGGTAACCATTTATCATATTAAAAAAAAAGTAGTAAGAAGTTTGCTTTTGGATGACTTTTTCTAAAGCAGATTTTGAAAGTACTGTGGAAAATCATTTTCTAAGCTGTGTTGTGTAGACTGTGGCACTGCGTTCACTCACCTCCCTTATTTTCTCAGCATCGAAGATACCGATGATGACAGCAAGATGGCAGACCTCCTGTCCTACTTCCAGCAGCAGCTCACGTTTCAGGAGTCTGTGCTCAAACTGTGCCAGCCCGAACTTGAGAGCAGTCAGACTCACATATCAGGTGTGACTTCGTGGTCGTTATAACTCAGTGAGAAATACTTTTCCTTAGATTTACGTTTTCCAAACTTAACAAGGTCAGATAGCTTGTCAGACAGTTGCTCTAGTTCAAAGTATGGTGGGAGGTCTAATTTGTGCATACTGATAAGCTTTTCAAGATCCGAAGCAGAGTGGAGTTTGTAGCACAGTTGTTAAAGGGTGCCATTCTTGGGCTTCCCTGGTGGCGCAGTGGTTGAGAGTCCGCCTGCCGCTGCAGGGGACGCGGGTTCGTGCCCCGGTCCGGGAAGATCCCACATGCCGCGGAGCGGCTGGGCCCGTGAGCCATGGCCGCTGAGCCTGCGCGTCCGGAGCCTGTGCTCCGCAACGGGAGAGGCCACAACAGTGAGAGGCCCGCGTACGGCAAAAAAAAAAAAAAAAAAAAAGGGTGCCGTTCTTTTTTCAGTGATGCTCTGCGAGGGTGAATGTGTGATTTGGGATGGCCCTCAGGAAACCGGAGGAACAATGGCACCATCAGGCACTTCAGCCAGGTTGGACGGTAGTCCTGAGATGGGCTGAATGTTTAAAAATTGATGGGGTTTTTTTCTTTTCATATGTTAAATGTTGTTTACTTAGCTATGGGACTTTCCAGAGGAGGACAACTGAAAATTTCCAAGGAGATGGAAGTTATTTTTTAATGTTAACAAATGCATACGCATGCATACATACTAGACTATTTTTCTAACATATCCATTTTTATGTATCTTGATGATGAAATGATCTTCCAAGGGAAAGGGGTACTTTATAAAAATACCTTTGGATCTGTTCAATAGTGAAAAAACAAAGATATTTTGTGTCTTGATGTTAGGAACCATTTTTACTTCTGGGTAGTTAAATATACTTGTGCTGTAGCTCTGAGCAGTACTGAAGGTGCGGTTTATAAAATTTAAGGAATACATAAAGATATCTGCAGGGAGAATGTGACAGCAGAGTGATGTATAGGAAGGAGAGTCACTGAGAGGATAGTTTCCTTTGCAGCGCTGCCGATGGAGGTCCTGATGTACATCTTCCGATGGGTGGTGTCGAGCGACCTGGACCTCAGATCGTTAGAGCAGTTGTCACAGGTGTGCAGAGGATTCTATATCTGTGCCAGGTACTTACTGTTTTTTTTTTTAAGCAACTCTGGCAGTGGTGAAAAACATATCAACAAAGTGAAAAGACAACCAATGGACTGGGAATAAATATTTGCAAACCATATATCTGATAAGAGGTTGATATCCAAAATGTATAAAGAACTCATACAACTGAATTGCAAAAAACCCCAAATCTAATTAAAAAATGGGCAAAGGACCTGAATAGATGTTTTCCCAAAGAAGATATACAAATGGCTAACAGGTACATGAAAAGTTGCTCAACATCATTAGTCATTAGGGAAATGCAAATCAAAACCACAGTGAGATATTAGCTCATGCCTGTTTGAATGGCCATCATCAAAAAGACGAGATAAATGTGGATGTAGAGAAAAGGAAACCCTTTCACACTGTTGGTGGGATTATGAATTGGTATAGCTACTATGGAAAACAGTATGGAGGTTCTTCAAAAAATTAAAAATAGATCTACCATATGATCCAGCAGTTCCACTTCTGAATATATATCCAAAGGAAACAAAAACACTAACTTTGAAACATATCTGCCCCCCATGTTCGTAGAAGCATTATTTACAATAGCCAAGACATGGAAGCAACCTAAGTGTCCATGGATGGATGAATGGATAAAGAACATGTGGTATATATAAACAATGGAATATTATTGAGCCATGAAAAATGCAGAAATCCTACCATTTGTGACAACATGGATGGACTCTAAAGGCATTATGTTAGGTGAAATAAGTCAGAGAAAGACAAATGCTGCATGATCTTACTTACATGTGGCATCTGCATAGAAAAGGAGAATAGACTTGTGGTTACCAGAGGTGGGGGAGGGAAGAAGGTGGTCAGAAGGTACAAATAAGTACTAGGGATGTAATGTGCAACATGGTGACTATGGTTACCATCGCCATATGATAGAGAGTTGTTAAGAGAGTAGACCCTAGGATTTCTCATCACAGGAGACCTTTTCTTCTTATTGTATCTGTATGAGATGATGGATGTTCACTAAACCTATTGTGGCTTATTTCACAATAGATGTAAATCAGACCATTGTGCTGTACACCTTAAATTTTTACAGTGATGTGTGTCAAATATTTTTCAGTAAAATTGGGAAAAGAGCTATACTTTTAAAATCTGGTTATGTGAAGAATAATCATAGTTTAGTGTAACTTTATTTAAGACAGGTAATCCTTTATGAATGTCTTATATAAAAATAAATACTTTATCCTTAGCATCTAGAACTTTTTTTATAACTTTATGTAGTTCTTAAAATACAGATGCCTTGTTTTTAAATAACCTAATTTCATTTGGAGTCTTGTGTTTTGGGTAAAACATTTGAATTACTTTAAAGCCTTTGGGGTTTTTTTTGGTGATTCTGTGTGCATTTCTGTTTAACAAGTACCTATCAAGCACCTAGTGGATTGACCCAGCCTTTTGAAATTGGGGTCTCTAGCACTGTTATTCCATTAACTTTCCTTTTAATTACACAGGAGAAAACAAAAAGGGAATTAAGAAAATAAATTTTCAGGGGTAGGATAAAATTTGGTTATAAAAGTATTTGTTAAAAGAATAAAATTGAAATACGTTGCAATGTAAATTTGGGCGGTTTATCTCTTTTTGCAGTCTGGCTTCAATATAAGTAATTCCTACGTCTTTAAAATGGAATGTTTTCAGTTAAAGATAGTGTTAAAGATGGCGTTAAAATTATTTTGAGTTGTATTAGAACCATGTCAGTTGCGTAGCTTTTTGCAGTAATCCCATGACAAAGTCTTGTTAGGGTTAGGGTTGGTGCTGTCTTCGTAACTGACCTCCAGTCTGACTGTTTCACTGTTTCTCCGAGTACCATTCTGGCTCAGCCACCATTAGGCCTGGTCTGGTTTATGGCATTGGCATCTTGTGTGGTCTCTGGGCTTCCGCTCTTACATACCGGGAGCACATTCTCCGTAGACCACCAGTCTCCTTTTAGAAGCATCAGTCATGCTCAGAACCCTCCAGTGGCCTCCACTTCACTCAAAGGGCCACTCCCGCCTGTAGAGCACTACGTCACCTGCCCCTGCCTGCCTCTTCACACACGTAGTCTGCACTTCACCCAGTCACTCTGCTGCAGCCGCATGATCCTTCTCGCTCCTTGTTGAACGTGCTGGCCACACTCCAGCCCTTGGGCCTTTAATGCTGTTGCTTCTGCCAGGATACCCTTCCTCGTCACCGTAGACACCTGCCCAGAAACAAGTAGTCTCTGTTTCCCCACCACCATCGTCCTGGTCCTTTTACTCTGCTTTGTTTCTTTTTGTACTGAGCACACTACCTAAAACTTTTCTCTTGTTTTCTTCTCTTTTGTTTGCTTTCCCTGTAAAAGAGCAGGGCCTTTGCCCTGTCCGTCAGTCTGTCCCCAGTGCCCAGGACAGTGCCTGGCCGGCACTCAACCAATATTGCCGAATAGAAGATGGCTGGTGGCAGGAATGCTTCTCATGTCTGAGTGCGGATAGGGACTCACCTGTTATATGTGTTGATGTTGTGCTTTTATTACCTAGAGATCCTGAAATATGGCGTTTGGCGTGCTTGAAAGTTTGGGGCAGAAGCTGTATTAAACTTGTTGCATATACATCCTGGAGAGAGATGTTTTTACAAAGGCCACGTGTTCGGTTTGATGGTAAGCTGAACTCTTTAGAGCAATGGTGACCTGTTGTGCTGATTTTGAGAAATACACAGTCTTAATTTTCTATAACAGAGCAGAGTACTATAAGTATATTTAAAGGAAACCACAATAAAAACAAAACTGGAAACATGTTACATGGTGGTAAAAATTTTTTATTATGTTCTTTCTAAAAAACCTGTTTCTTTTTATAGGCGTGTATATCAGTAAAACCACATATATTCGTCAAGGGGAACAGTCTCTTGATGGTTTCTATAGAGCCTGGCACCAAGTGGAATATTACAGGTACAACTGTAGTAAACTGAGTGAGTGAAAAATTCTCTCTCTCCAAGTATTGGTTCGTTAGTTATTGGACATCTGTTCTTTGTGGCTTTTGCATTTATCCACAAAATGGCCCTCAGTATTTTTATCCGGTGTTATAACAGGAACTGCACTCAAAGAACCAGTAGGTTAAGATAAATCAGTTAATTCCTCCTGGGCTCTAAACCTAAGAATCACTATGAAGTCACTTTAGAGCTCCTCCGTGTCTTCTGCCTTGTCAGGTAGCTTGTGCTGTTACTCAGGCTTATTGTTCACCAGATACTAGTGTCACTGGGAAACAAGTAAGCTATGGTAACTGCCCTGTAATAGCATTGGGCCTCACTTTCGTTTGACATTAGTTAGTGCTTTGGGGAAAAACACACAAATGCTTTGGTTCTCTTCTGCTGGCCTCACAGGTCATGTTTGTGTCAATGATGTTTTGCCACTTCTTTGGCCCACGGTATTTCCATTCTGGTTTCACAGCCATGAGTAAATAGGTTTCGGTACCAGTAAATAAGGATGTGTTTTCTATTTGCATGTGGTGTTTTGGTGTTTTCCTTGTTCCACAGGTACATAAGGTTCTTCCCAGATGGCCACGTGATGATGCTGACCACCCCTGAGGAGCCCCAGTCCATTGTTCCGCGTTTAAGAACCAGGAATACCAGGTAGTGTCTTTCTGTAGTTTTCTATCCAGTCCAAATTTTAGGTGGTAACTTGCAGATTATGTAACTTAATACTGGATTAAAGAAGCAGTCATCTGGGGCACTTGTGAAAAGTACCAATCCCGGGAATTCCCTGGCAGTCCATTGGTTAGGACTTAGCAGTTTCACTGCTGAGGGCCCAGGTTCAATCCCTGGTTGGGGAACTAGGACCCCACAAGCTGTATGCAGCACGGCCAAAAGAAAAAAAAAAACACAACTGATCCCTGGGCCTCTCCGCAGAGATGTCCCTCCGCAGGTCTGGGGCCTCGGAGACTAGACTTACTCACATCCTAGCTGATTGCCCTCAGGCAAGTTGAATAAACACTTCTAACTAACCTATTACCTTCTCGATTACTTAAATAAATACACATTACGGATTAATAGATTTAAAGTGTTGGTTTTTTTTTAATTTTTAGAACTGATGCAATTCTACTGGGTCATTATCGCTTGTCACAAGATATAGACAATCAGACGAAAGTATTTGCTGTGATAACTAAGAAGAAAGAAGAAGTGAGTATGCAAGGTGGAATTGGCAGTTTTCCTTTTAATTTTCTTACCCTGCTCATTCAAGCATTCTTGATTAGAAAGGTTAAAAAATACCGTTTCGTAATTTATACAATATGGGTGTTGACTTACAGCATATCTCTGAGGAGAGCTGGAGGGTTTCTAAAACACAGTTATTTTTTATTGGATCAACTTATTTGTTCTTCTCCAAGTTTCCTCTTCTGGTCCAGGTTTCTTACGCATGAAAACGTAAAGCCAAAGTAACTATTAGTTATTCCTGTGAAATAACTAGTACAGTTATATATGACTATGTTTTTGCTTTTCTCCTTTTGAATCCTAGGAGATTTTCTTCCTAAACGGACTCATAGAGATAATTCTTTCACAAGGATATTTTTAGAATTTCAGTTTGTACTGGAAATAAGCTGAAGTGAGATAATTTCCTTCTTCCTTTTCTTACAAAAGGAAAAAAAAATGCCGAGTAAATACGATGGCTGAATTATTACATTCCAGAGTGTTTTAAATTCGCTTAACAGATTAAGGGGCTAATTTTTTTCACAGCTTTTCCCCATGTGCCTTTTTTCAGTCCTGGTTGAAAACGCTAATGTGTACTCAAGAAGTCAGTTGTGAGGTAGTTAGAATAAATACTTGCCTGGTGCTTTTATAATTAATATAGCTCTTGAATGAAGTTTCTCTTGTGTTAAACACCCCCTCCCTCCCACCCCCAGCACCATGTATGGGAATAGTTAGGGCGGGTTTCATCTGTGAGTCCTGTGGCCCTCCGCTGTGGCTTCTCTGGCTCCCTCTGGCTCCCGGAATCGGGGGGCAACAGCCTGAGGGGCAGAGTTGCTTGCTGTCACTGTGACCTTGGCCGTGAGTTTACTGAGGTCAGAGCTGGGGAGTCGTGAGGCCCTAGCTGTTTAGATTTTATCTAATAAGAGAGTTTAGGGACTCCCATGCTGATGACCAGTTTTCTCTGCAGAATATGACTCAGTGAAGCCGTGCATAGTGGCGACATTCTGGTGTTTTTAGCAGTATTTACAGAAGTGTGATTCCAGTGAACCTTGTCACATCTATTTCTCCGTTGACTTTTACTGTTATTGCAAAGGATCAGTTATACTCAGTGTTTTTTCTACAGCCTTCACCAGTTTATCACTTGCCCTCTTTAAAAATTCCCAAGTGTTTTCGAGTAGAAGGAAATACTAGGCTTAGAGATGGGAGACAGGAACTTTAGTTCGCATCTCTGACACTGGCCCTGGGCTGCCCGCCCTGGGTCCTCATCCTGTCGGCCATCACACGGCAGCGATGCGGTCGCACGTCACACCTGGGGATGTTGTGATGACTGACTGAGATGGTGATGATGGAGGGAAGAGCCTTCTGCGTTTAGAGTCCTTCGTGTATTTCCAGGCACTCGTACACATTCTCAGTCGATAACCAAAATAGCTGTTCACTATGTGCAGATGGTGTGTAACTTAACATGCTTCTGAGGTGTAGCACCATCCATCTCTCTGTCTCTGTCAGTGAAGTGAGGCCTCACTGTTGCTCATGCACCTCTCTTCTTTTACAGAAACCACTTGACTATAAATACAGATATTTTCGCCGTGTCCCTGTACAAGAAGCCGATCAGAATTTTCACGTGGGGCTTCAGCTGTGTTCCAGTGGCCACCAGACGTTCAACAAACTCATCTGGATACATCATTCTTGTCATATTACTTACAAGTAGGCGAATGCAGTAAAAATCCCAAGGTTACGGACTAGATATGTCCTTCCTGTTCAGTTGAGGGACTCAGATAGGGTTTGATTCCTCAGAGTGAACGTTCGATTACAGAGCAAAACCACAGCATAATAATCCTGCAGACGAAGGAAACGGCCAACTGGAGAAAACCTAAAAGTGGACCAGGAAGTGGAGCGTTCCGAGCTCCTGCCCACTGCCCATGGTGATGCGGGTGGGCACCGACCCTGTGGGGTTGAGAGCAGCTTCCGTGCGTGGACGGTGCCTGGTCACTGAGCTGTCCGTGCGTGACTTCATTCGTTGGCTTACTCAAGGCAGTTGTAAAGCACCGAGACCTTTTTTCTTCTCCCATGTTTCAGTCTGATCATTTTTCACCTTATTTCCATTTGGTTTATCCCCAGGGATTATACCCAGATTTAAAATAAGTTGTAGTTAGGAAAGTAAGTCTGCTGAAAAGATTTCGTGTGTTCCAAAGCCAAATCTCTTAGTGGTTCCTATTTAAAGTTCTTTGTCCTATGAGTTAGGATTTGCTTGTATGAAATAATTAATGAACAGATGAGAATGTGTGAGAAAGGAACAGTGCAGAAATGAGTCAAGTAAAAAAAAGGAATTAGGAAAGTGAAATGTCAGTTCACGTGGATACAGATCTTAGCTGTTGTTAGGTTTGAAGGAACACCGGTGTGTGCCCGAGGGTCTGCATGCCAGTTGAAATCAGAATTCTGAGAGGCAGGTTGTGAGGTCAGCTTCCATTAGCCTCTTTCACAACCTTGACTCCGTTGTTGAAAACTTCCTCTGTCACGTTTCCATCTTACAAATAACTTCCCACTCATCTGGGAGGTCCTGACAGCTGAGAAAGAGCATTTTTCTCTCTCCTCATCCTTACCTCCTGGTCCTACTATCTTCTTTTTGCTTCTCTGAGTAATTTGTGAAGTGGAATCTTTTTTTTTTTTCTTTTCAAAGAAAGAAACCAAACCCAGAAGTAGGACAAAGCAAATGAAAAGCATCACATCTTAAGAGAAAAAAGTGACGTCATTTGTAACTGCTAATGATCACGTTGACGTCCCTATAATAATATCTATAAAGTCACTTGAATTTTATGTTTTTGTTTATTTCTCCTTTTTTGTTTTTAGGAGAAAATTAAAAGCTGTGGTAATGTAACTCGTCACCTGCTTCCCCTCCAACCTGAAATTGTGCTGTTGATCATGCAAATATAAACTCATTAAATTCTCTTCTAGGATTATAATTCTTTCTAAAATACATTTTAACAAGAGCTTTACAAAGTCTATAGCCTTTGACTTAGAAATTCTGCTCTTAGGGATCTGTTTTGTTTTGTTCATATTCAAAAATATCACAACATCATTTTTAATTGCCAAATATTGAAACAGCCTACATCTCCAGCAAAAGGAGAATTTAGTAAATGTGGTATAAGCAGACAGTGAAATATTATGCAGCCACAAAAATGGCTTCTGAAGAGTATTTAATGACGTGAGGAAATGCTTATGTCATAATGTTTTAAAAAGGCAGGATGACAAGTAGAGTATGATTTCAGCAGTAAAGTTTGATAGCAAGGTTGAAGTGCCTGGAAGAAATGCTTCATGAGGCTGTATCTGGGTGATGGGGTGATGAGTGATTTTTCTTTACATTTTTCTAAATTTTTCAAATTTTCTATAATACACTATATTATTTAGAATTGACTGAGATGAATTAAATTTAAAAAAGGCTAAAGCCTAAAATAAACTCCTCCCCCCCCACCACCGCCCCAAAAAAGGCAAGGATTTCAAATGAGTTGATATCTCCTGGTAACGAGTGATTCTGTGCTTTCTTTCCAGATCAACTGGAGAGACTGCGGTCACAGCTTTCGAGATCGACAAGATGTACACGCCCCTGCTGTTTGCCAGGGTGAGAAGCTACACTGCCTTCTCCGAGAGGCCCCTGTAGCCCTCACGTCCACCCCTGCCGCGATGCATGGATAAAAGTATATAGAGAAACAGAGCACCTAAGTTATAAATGTACATATATTATATATATATGGAATTGGAACTTATTTTACATTGTTGGAGTTCTTTCAAGAAGAGTATAAATTGATTATTTTTTTTATGTAAAGAGAGAGTTGATTCTTGGGGAGTTTGTTTTGAAATTATTATAAGTTACAGTACATTTATGTTGTGAAAAACCACATGGGATTTAAATCGTGCCCTTTTTCAAGCAGATTTCTGAGCAGATTCTGTCACATAGGTCGTCTTCTGACTGATCAGCCCAGTATTTAAATGCGTCAGGGGAGCACCCCACGGGATCAGCATTTATTTCACACGTGACGTAGTGTCTCTCACTAAAGGCTCAAAATGTGAACACCTGTTCTGGATTTGTTTGAAACTTTGACCAATAAAGATCATAAATAAATGTTTCTTTCAAGAAAATGTATTTGGACAGCCTTTTTAAAATGTCAGAATGATAAAACAATCCTAAGGTAGCCAGTGAAGGCTTACGAATGAATGAGCGCCTCTTTCATCTTGGTCTTCATACACAGCCACAGACTATAGTATCTGTACACTGACCCTACCCAGGCCCCCTACAGATACGTGACATTAGGTGAGAAAGGGTGACTCCCTCGGGGCCAGAACTCGTCAACAAGCTCAGCCAATCTTCTTTGTTCATAAAAGAGCAGGAGTGGATCATATAAACCCAGTCCCAACTCTCTCCAGAACCAAAGTTGGGAGAGGGCCAGCCGCCAAGTGAACTGTACGTTACTGCCCCGGCGGCAACGCTATGAGTAATTTCAGAGTTTGCGTTTGGCACATCTCTACCAGATTCAGGTTCGGTTTTGGTGATTCAAATACAGCTAGAGTCGAGTACCTGTGTACTTTCAGAAGAAAACACCTGCAGCCAGGATTGCTTTCAAGTTCATAGTGACATTAAAAGATGCTTCGGGGACTCAGCTGGTGGTGCAGTGGTTAAGAATCCACCTGCCAATGCGGGGGACATGGGTTCGATCCCTGGTCCAGGAAGATCCCACATGCCCCGGAGCAGCTAAGCCCGTGCGCCACAGCTACTGAAGTCGGCATGCCTAGAGCCCGTTAGCCACAACTACTGCAGCCCGTGCGCCTAGAGCCCGTGCTCCGCAACGAGAAGGCACCGTGGTGAGAAGCACACACACTGCAACGAAGAGTAGCCCCCACTCACCGCAACTAGAGAAAGCCCGCGTGCAGCAACGAAGACCCGACGCAGCCGAGAAAAAAAAGATGCTTCGTAAGTTCCCACAGTTCAATGTGGGGCAGGCCTTTTAAAAAGCTAATATATGTTATGTTAAAGATGAAAACCGGACTTCCCTGGCGGTCCAGTGGTTAAGACTTCACGCTTCCAATGCAGGGGGTGCAGGTTCAAACCCTGGTCAGGGAACTAAGATCCTACGTGATGCGTGGTGCAGCCAAAAAAGATGAAAACCCCCCATCCGGTGTGTGTTTAGGAAGAAAAAGTTCCATTTAGTTTGGCTTTTTGCAGCAATCTGAGAAATGAGAAATGTGGGCATGTCACAGGAAAGTGTAAGCCGGTGGATGCCGTGTGCCATGCTCAACCTCGCTGGGATGGGTGAGCCAAGACCGGAGCTAATTAACTCCCACATAATCTTAGACTCAGCACCTCTGTGACACATTCCTTGATTCCACCAGCAAGTGTCCCTTTTCTGCGTTTTCAAAACACCCCACGTTCCCGCCATCCCAGCAGGTATCACACTTCTAATTTTTGTACATGTCAGTGTCCCTCGATAAAACTGGGTTCTTTTAGGACAGGGGCTCTTTCTCTTCAACTCCTGATCCCAAAGCACCTCTGTGCTGTGAACATTAACCCCTAGGAAGCAGCAGACATTCCACGGGTCTTTCAACACTACCTCTTTTATTTATTTTTATTTTTTAAATTAGAGTATCGTTGATTTACAATGTTGTTAGTTTCCGCCGTGCAGCAAAGTGAATCGGCCATATGTATATACATAGATGCACCCTCTTCTAGACTCCACTCCCATATAGGTCATCACAGAGCACCGAATAGTGCTCCTGTGCTGTGCAGTAGGTTCTCATTGGTTATCTTTTATATATAGTAGTCAACACTACGTTTCTTCTCTCAAATGAATGAACTATGCTTTTGCCACTAGGTGACGCTCTTGTCCCACTCTTTTAAAGTTTGCCTCTTTTTCTCGTCAGTGTGAGGGAGGGAGCTGGTTTTCACACTCGCAGGAAAATGGGGCGTTCCACGGCCCTCTGATTGGCCTTCAAAGCTGCACGTGATAGGAACTAATACAAGGTGTGTACCCAAAATGAGATGCCACCCTGACCACAGAGCCCTGACTCCCGCCTGCTGAACTCCTCAATTTACAGCCAAGGAAGCCCGGTCTTCTTGGCCAGTGTTTATCTGGCCCGCTTGTCTCGGCTGCAGGAGGAAACTGAATATCCTGTTTGGAATGAACAGAAAAGGGCTCCTGGGATGAGTCAACTGGGGTCGGGTTAGGAGGTAGACAAGATGGAAAGGGGAACAAGAGAGACCGACCTTTCCCCTTTTGACACACACGCGGCCTGATTTATTATAACTATTGCATACTTTGGGAGGCCCTGAGCCCTACTTCCCAGTCTTCTGCCCAGTACAGATATTTGCTGCATCACCCCTAAATCCACTCGAATCTTCCATATCTGCACCTTCTGCCTGTGACTCCAACAGACATTTAGTCGTGGAATTGAGATTCATAAAAGCTTGCAAGACTGATCCAAGATTTGACTGACAGCAGATGCTGCGTGTGTGTGCGCGCAGCAGATTGAGGGGGAAGAGTGGAAATTTCATCAGCA
Source organism: Leucopleurus acutus (assembly GCF_964270905.1). NCBI lineage: Eukaryota > Metazoa > Chordata > Mammalia > Artiodactyla > Delphinidae > Leucopleurus > Leucopleurus acutus. The sequence continues at coordinate 80,345,607 of NC_139153.1, forward strand.
CAGGCTTCTTTCTGACAACTTGGATTTCTGTGCAGACTAACTTTTCCTTGAACACTGGAAATACACTCAACCCAATATATTGTGCGCAGGCCAAAGGGGCAGTAAGTTGAAACCTGCTATGGAAGCAAAGTGACTGTATAGTCAGGTTATTGTCAAAATCAGGACACTTTTTAGGGGAAAGAGGAGTATGTTTTGTAATTACACTGAGACAACCAGCATAACACGAGACTGTCCTGGGCAAGTGGAGATGGATGGTCACTACATACCAGGCATTGCCAAGGCCCTACAACCAGCTTTTCATCAGATTTCACTTGAATGAGGTTATTAGTTCGATCTATTTTTCTTCCTCTTGACAGGAAAGAAGAAAATGCCTTTGGTTTCCTAGTGTGTGAAGTGACTGCTTTGGGCCCTGCTAATTTCCCTCGGAACGTCACCAAGTCTGCACTTGGCTGATGGAGACTTTGGTGCGAGGCATCACCGACAGCATGAAAAAGTGCTGATTTCTACTCTTCGTTAGTTTCTACTTTTCTCATGTCTGTTCTTGATTCATTCTCACATCTGTGGCTGGGATTCTGTTCAGAATCCCAGGTACCTGAGGACAGTTGCCAAGAGACGTCTTCTTTTTGCCTTACGACTTTCATTCCCTCCAAGTGTGGGGCTAGAAGCCAAGTTTCCTGCCTCGTGCCCTCTTTGTTCTCATCTGTGGACACCTACTCTGCGTGATCATCTAGAGGAGTGGGTTTATTTGGAGCACTGTGACATGGTGTGGTTCAAAGACCATCAACTGGATCAAAGGACCTGCGCTCAGAGCGCCTAGCACAGAGCCTGATGAATCGTAGGTGCTTGGTAAATGTGAGCCAACACCCAGTCAGACTGTCCTCATCAGTGCAGGGCCGGGGAGCAGTGGAGGGGTGGCCTCTGTGGCCTTCTCGACCAGCAACGTATCAGAGGAGGAGTTCCTTGCCTGGGGCTCCCAAGTCAAGCCTCCAGTAATAGGCGCTTGTACCGTTCGGAGCAAGTGGTAGCTACAAACATTGGGGCTTCTCTAGATTGAGGGTCTTTAGGCTAAGCATCCTTCAGACCTAAGCGTGATTCCTTTGAGTCCCTGGAATCTGAATAGGAAGGAAAGATTCTTGTTCCTCCAGATGTGAAGGAGTAAGGTTTTCCCCTAACTCAGAACTTGAAGGGAGAAGTAAGGAAATTGCGTAAAAGGGTAGAAACACGCTGGACTTTGGAGCTGGATAGCTGTGGGTTTGAACATCCACCCTTACCAGCACTTATTATCGTAGTCAAATTCACTTAAACACCTGGAGCCTTATTTGTAAACTAGGCATAATGGTAACTAGCTGCAGGTTTGCCATGACAGCAAAATACTACATATCTTAAGCCCTGGCACAAAATAGGCTTTTATAAATGGAAACTATTATCGCCTAGGATTATCTAACAGAACAGTAACACTCAGGTAGGTGGGGGAAATAGCTCTATGACTGGGAGCCCCCAGAAAGAAGATCCTAACATCATAAATCTTGAAAGAGAAAAAAGCCCTAAGACTATACCTGTGACCTATCTCAACTGGGCAGTTTATATCAGAAATCCTCTTGTCCTGGGGCAAGTCAGATTATGTCAAATCTATGACTGGACTTGATCGATTGGTAGGGATTGCCTGAAGTGCAGTTGAGAAAGATTCTGATGCTGAGTCTGAACTCAGGGAGGCATGCCAGAATTGATTGATTAATGATGCCTGCCCTGGGTGCAGGACTGGGGCGGCACATAATTACCCTCTGTTCCTCACTGACCAATGCATAAGACTGCTCTTAACACAGGCAAGGGTCTGGACATCTAGAGCAGCGGTCAGGCTTTGGGTAGCTCAGGGGAAATAAATGGAAGGCAGTGATGCTCTAAAGGCTGATATAAAAGGAAAGGTGTGGAAGATCATGGGAAATCCTTGATAGTATGTTGGACAAATTCCAATGATTTCCTAAATCTAACCAGGAGCAGCCCAAAAGGGGCAGCCAGAAGTGCCTGAGAAATTACCTGAAAGAGTCAAGAGAAAATTACACGTTTAGTGCCCATGACTATACCAGCTGGCATCACGCAATGCTGCACGGCCCTCCTCTCTGTGGTAGGGTCCGCAGGGGGCCACAAATGAGTCACAGTGGGCCAGGCGGGTAGACAGTTGCTAGCGGGTCCCTGTGTGGCTTGCCTGAAAGGGAATCAGCTACTAGGCTCCTGTTGACTGTCTCCTTGAAGCCAGATCTTCCCATGTTTAAAGAGAAGCTGGTTTGTGTGTGAAATGTCCATATTTTTAAAATTTGGATCAAATTAAAAAGACACACACATGCTATACAGGCCAAACAAAAGCCATCTGCAGGATGAATGAAATCAGCCAGTGTTTGACCTCCAGGGTCCAGGCTAAATCCAAAATCATGAGCTTTGCACTCTAGGCTCGGAATGACTAGACAATGACCTACCTTTCCAGTGGTCCTTCCTGCTCATGCCTTCAGCTAGCCACGAGTGGTTCTGGTTCCCAGGACACCTGAGGCACCTCCCTGCCCCTGCATCTTTGCTCTGCTGGCTCTGGAATTCCTTTTCTCCCAGCTCCTCCAGCTCTACCTTGAAAGTTCTACTCCTCTTTCTGGAAGTCTTCCCTGATGTGCCCCCAGCCAACGAATAATTAAATAATTACAAACAATCTACTCCCGGCTGGACACTCTCAAAGTGTTATATTTCATCTCTTTGTTTTAATTTCTATTATTCTGACATGCCCTACCCATCAGAAGGCTTAGGAGAAAAGTGTTTTTTAATTAATTAATTAAAAGAAGAAAAAGATCGGGGCCATAAAAAGAGCACATCTTGCAGGGTCACTAAGAGCCCAAAGCAAGCTGCCCAGCCCACATCTCGTCTATGTCCTGATGATGGGCTTGGCCCAAGAAACCGGAAGCCAAAGAGAGAGACAGCTTCAGGTTTCTGCTTATAGGACAATTACTCAGCCATGCAGACTATGTCAGGCTTTGATGGCTTCTGCGAAATGCCAAGCATTTCTAAGGAAGCTATCATTAAAGTCAGCCTTTTGATCTCTATTCATCCAAAGCACGTTTCCACATCCCCGCCAAGAATTCTTCACATTAGCCCAGAGTGCTGTGTCTCCATCCTATGGTTAAGCCCTGGCAGCTTTTGCTACCACAGCACCAATAAAATGCAGCAGGAGAAGCCACGGTGACTCTGATGAAGCAGTCTGCTGGAGACAGCATGGCAACCAATGCACAAAGGCGCGTGTGTTTGTGTGGGAACCTTGGGGACGCCGTGGAGTATTGTGGAGGTGGGGTGGCTTTGCCAGGCCCTCATGGTGGCGCCTCAGTGAGTGTCACTGGATGTTGTGGGTGCCCAGCTGCAGCCCTGAGTCCTCTCAGCACTGAGTGACAGGTGTAACTCAGATGTGACTTAAGCTCACCTGCTTGGGTGTCAGGGACGGTCAATCATGCTAGCAGTTTGCCCTGAATTCTACGTTGCCTGCTGCGTGCCACATCCCCAGAACTTATTTGTACACTTTGACCAACATCTCCCAGTTCCCCACCCCCTTGAAGGCTCATTCTCTTAACTAACCCTTACTCTGCACTGTCTCCTGGGTGTCCTTCTGAGTTACTTAACATCTCAGAGTTCAGTTTTCTTGTTTGTGGAACAAAGACAATCACACTTTCTACATCATTGTTTTGAGGATTAAATAAGGTAGTGTATAGATTGGCACAACTTCTGGCACATTCTATGCTCTCAATAGAAAGTCTCAGGGCAGTCCCATCAACAGAAGAATCGATAAAGATGATGTGAGAGATCACACGCACACACACACACACACACACACACACACACACACACACACACACAGTGGAATACTACTCAGCCATAAAAAAGAAGGAAATTTTGCCATTGGCAGCAACCTGGATGGAGTTGGAGGGCAGTATGCTAAGTGAAATAAGTCAGAGAAAGACAAATACTGTATGACATCACTTATACGTGGAATCTAAAAAATACAACAAACCAGTGAATACAACAAAAAAGAAGCAGCCTCACAGATCTAGAGAACAAACTAGTAGTTACCAGTGGGGGGGGGAGGGGCACTACAGGGGTGAGGGAGTGGGAGGTACAAACTATTGGGTGTAAGATAGACTGAAGGATGTATCGACATGGAGAATGCAGCCAATACTTTGCAATAACTATAAATGGAGTGTAACATTTAAAATTGTATAAAAAAATAAAAATTATTTTTTAAAGTCTCAGCGTATTTAACCTTCTCTCCCAGCCTTCATGAACAGCTTTCAGCATCTCAGGATGGAGTCTCAACAGCTCATAGACTTGAGTTCCTCAAAGGATGTTTTCCATTCGCCTTATAACCAGAACAAAACCAAATGGTTCCAAGAAGTGGGAGAAGTCCAGTCCGTGGAAGGTCTGTTGAGGACATATGAAGAGCCTGAACAGACAGGGAACTAGACACAAGCTCTTTCCTCTCTCAGGGTAAAGAGGACAGTGTTCTGTGCCATTGTTTGCACAAGGAGAAAATTGCTGGTATGAGGTCACACAAAAGGAACTTGAAGGAATGAGAACTCCCAGGTTGTACATCTCAGCCTGCGTCAGCCCAAAGAACCCTGTGTCTCCTGGTTAGTGCCGATTCTTGTATTTTATTTTGTACCAAAAGGAACACAAGTTCTCTGTGACAGTTAGATAAACAACCCCAAGGCTTAGCAGAGGATGCTTAGATTTCCAAAATAATTTTTTTCTTAGCAAGGCCAAGGAAGCTAGAAAAAGAAACAAGTCAGGTGTGTTTCTTCTCTCCTGATGAAGAAAAAAAAACTGCTCTGGAGGAATCCTCCAGATATTTGCAGGATGAGAGGATAAACCACTGAAATCACCCTGGGCCAAAAGCCTCCTGTTCTCATAGGACAATGCTCCCATTTTGTTTTGTTTTTGTTTTTGTGGTTTTCTGCGGTGCGTGGGCCCTTCACTGTTGTGGCCTCTCCCGTTGCGGAGCACAGGCTCCAGATGCGCAGGCTCAGCGGCCATGGCTCACGGGCCCAGCCGCTCCGCAGCATGTGGGATCTTCCCGGACCGGGGCACGAACCCGTGTCCCCTGCATCGGAAGGCGGACTCTCAACCACTGCGCCACCAGGGAAGCCAATGCTCCCATTTTAAGGGAGGGATTCTGGTCAGAAAATGGAGAATGATTCTTTCTATTTGGAACAGAATGAGAATTGGGGAGTTGGTTCTGGTTTTAAAATTCATTCCATCCTCTTTTCCTCAGTCACCACGTGCAATTATTTATCCTCCATTCCATCTCCCCCAACCCTCCCCTCACCCACTCATTTTTTTTTTATTGAAGTACAGTTGGCTTACAGTGTTGTGTCAGTCGCTGCTGTACAGCAGAGTGACAGCCACACACACACATATATTCTTCTTTAAACATTCTTTTCCATTACGGTTCCTTCCAGGAGATTAGATATCGCTCCCTGTGCTATACAGTAGGACCTTGTTGTTTATCCATTCTAAATGTAATAGTTTGCACCTACCACACCCAAACACCTAGTCCAACCCTCTCCCTGCCCCCATCCCCCTTGACAAGCACAAGTCTCATCTCTACGTCTCCCTCACCCACTCCTGAAGCCTCCCCATCTCACTCATGCTGCGAGCTTGGGGGCACCCAGCTGGCCACCAAGACAGTCAGCTTCCAACCAAGTCCTAATGTCCAGGCCCAGTTTAACTTTGACCCCTACTGGTAGGGCTGGTGGACAAGAGGCAGCGATGGCTGTTAAGGCATCATCTGGAGTCAAGGCCACTTAGAGGCGGGCGACACCTAACAAAATGCCGTCAGCTAAAAGAATTAAAGTGGAGTGTGGGGAAAGGGCTCGGGAGTGGGGAGGGATGGGTAGAGATGGCTGTTATCCGTCAGAAGTCTGGTGGTGCTATCTGATGTTTCAAGCTATGTGCATGTTCTTGCTTTGATAAATATCAAGACTGTCGTTTTCTAGAGAAAAGGGTTTGGGAGGGCAGAGTGCCTAGCTTAGTAGATGTGAAATGTTTGAAATACCCAGAAAGCCTTGGACCAAATAGAAACTAAAGTTCCCACCCACGCAGTGGCTGTTCCTTGACACTTTCTTGAGGTGCAGCGGGAGCCTCCCAGACCCAGGAGACTCCTCCACGCCCATGGCTTCATCCCACAGCCTGCTCCACCCTAAGCCTGTCCTTTCCTTTTTTGGCCTTTTGAATATTCAACAGAGCCTAATTTAAAGGTCTTTCTTTGTAATCGCTGTGGCTGCCAGACGGTCCCTAATCTAAAAAGTACTTTGGATTCTGTCCAAAAGTTTGAAATCCCACGTATTGTGGTCAGTGCAAATGTTAGGTTGTTTTGACAACTGCATCTTAAGGATAAGGACTAGCATTTTCAGGGTCCTTCGCTTGGCTTTCTGACTTACACAGACTTGGATGCCTGGCTGTATGTAAGGCTTTTAATATTTTTCAACTGAAGACCTAATATTTTTTCCTTGTCCTCAGGGAACAGTAAGGCATCCTTGAAATGACCTGAATTCAAAGCACTTGATGAAATTACTATGCTGATTATGCTCTGAAGGAAAGAATTTCTCTTCTCTGCAAAGATACAAACACATGCTGGATAAGCTCTTGTTTGGGAAGCTGTAAAGGAGATTCATGTCTGTTCAGATATTTGCACAAGTGACCTTTAAACTTTGTTCAAACCCTCAGATCCAATGGTTATAGGTCCCTAATCGGTTGTTTATACTCAAGGACCATGCAGGGTGGAGAGATGCAAACTCCTGGGGCTCTCCGAGGGGAGGTGAATTACATCAGACACTTTTTATCAGACAAAATTCCTAGAATTTTGAGCCCAAATGTTTAGCAAGCAGAGACACCTGTCTTAGAGCATGGAGGAAAGGCATTTCAGGTGCAAATAAATAAATTTAATGCATCAATGAAAATAACAAAGTACAGCTATACACAACAATATGATGATTCTTCTGGACACAATGTTGAGCAGAAAAAGCAGATATGAGTGAATTTGCACTTGATGGTGGCCAGACTGCTGTGTTCTTGTGAGAATTTACTGAGCTTAGGCTATGACCGTGCACTCTTTTGTATGTACATTATAGTTCAATACGTTTTTAACAGTACACCACGTGACTCTATTTGTTAGGTTCTCCCCAAAAAGCCAAAATCAAACTATTGTTGAGTAATACATATAAAGGTAGTAAAAATATAAAAAGCCACCTTAGCAATCACCTTCCGGATGCAGGAAGGGGCTTGTGATCAGGAGAGGGAGGGACTGAGGGCTGCAGTTAGGGGACCTTCTTTACCACATCTTCTGTACCCATCCATCTGTTGATGGACATTCAGGTTGTTGCCATGTTTCGGCTATTGTGAACATTGCTGCAATGAACACAGGGGTGAATGTATCTTTTTGAATTACAGTTTTGTCCTGGTATATTCCCAGGAGTGGCATTGCTGGATCGTATGGTAATTCTATTTTTAGTTTTCTGAGGAACCTCCATACCGTTTTCCACACTGACTGTACCAGTTTACATTCCCACCAACAGTGTAGGAGGGTTCCCTTTTCTCCACACCCTCTCCAGCATTTATTGTTTGTAGACTTTTTCATGATGGACATTCTGACCCATGTGAGGTGATACTGGGGACCTTCTGAAATGCAAGTTCTGTATCTTGGCCTGGATGGTGGTTATACAAGCATTTGCTTTGTAACTCTGCTAAACTGAATATATAAATTTATATACTTAGACAAAATAATTTACTAGATTCAAATCAATCTAAATTTTTATCAGTAGGACTAAATTAATTATAATATAGTCATTTAATGTATTACAAACCATTAAAAATGACGTAGCTGTGGTCCTTTATCTTTATAAGGATCTGATGTCCAAATTGTGTCCGAAAATGACAAAAGTCATGTTAGAAATGAATCTAGTATGATACCACTTACATATATAGCAGTCCCCCTCTTATCCATGGTTTTGCTTTCTGTGCTTTCAATTACCTGTGGTCAACTGCAGTCTGAAATATTAAATGGAAACTTCCAGAAATAAGCAATTCATACGTTTTAAATTGCGCACTGAGTCGCGTGATGAACTCTTGCTCCGTCTGGCTCCTTCCCACCCAGTACAAGAATCATCCCTCTGTCCAAGGCCTCCACACTGTATATGCTCCCCAACAGTCACCTGATGGCCGTCTCAGTTATCAGATCAACTGTTGCAGTATCACAGTCCTGTGTTCAAGTAACCCTTATTTTACTTGATAATGGTCCCAAAGTGCAAGAGTAATGATGCTGGCAATTCAGATATTCTTACTGAACATAATTTACAAATTAAACTTTGCCATCAGTATGTATGTATATATAGGAAAAAACATAGCATAGATAGGGTTCAGTGCTATCCATGGTTTCAGGCATCCACTGGTCTTGGAAGGCACCCCCCCAACGGATAAGTGGGGGACTACTGTATGCAGAAAATCTCTCTAATCTTTGGAAAACAGACAAGAAACTAGTCGATGATGCCTTAGGATGGAGACTAGGAACCAATTTTGTATCATGTGCATTTGTCACCATTCAAACAGAAAAGAGCATTTATTTTGCAAATGTTTGCTGATTGTATGGTTCTTTCCAGATTCTGTCTAGGATCACCTTTTTGTAAAGTACTTCAGCAAAAAAGAGGTAGTGGCATTCAAATACAGCTGCCTGACCATGGCCATGTTCATTACACAAGGACTCTTCCAATCAAACATTTCTCAAGCACATATTTTGAGCCTGCTGCTGTTAGGCACTGTAAAAATAAAGGTAAATGGGACAAAACTGGAGCTCTCATGGAGGATGGTGAGGAGGAAGAAGAAGGAAAGGAGACCATTTGGTGCCACTGGAAAGTCTCTTCCTGCAGCTGTTCAATTCTGCTGCTCTTTGTGTTCAGGAAATGCGGTTGGGTCATAGCCCGTGTCTTGACGAGTCTTAGAACTCAACTAGAGGACACATGTTTCATAAACCAACCCCACAAGTTTCATACTAGACAAAGTACTATTACTTCAGTGGTAGCATCTTCGTCTTTCTGTTCCTCTGAAACTCTTTCACTCTCTCCGTTCCTTCATTCTGTTTCCAAGAAGGCATAGATGAGATCCTGGGCCTTTCACATCTGCTCTGTTTGAGATGATTCCAAGGACATTGAAAATGCAACAGATAATGCAGTTGAGGTGCTGAGAACCCCAAATATTGTGGAGAAAAAAAATAGCCGAGGACATTTCCTGCCACAGATGGGACAAATTTTCAATTCTCCCTGAGGAGTACTCTAGCACTCCTGAAAACTGTCCTAGTACTCTAGCACTCCTGAGGAGTACTCTAGTACTCCCGAGGAGTATTCCAATATTCTAGTACTCCTGAGGAGTACTCTAGTACTTCTAGTACCCCTATAGTACTAGAAAGGAGGAGGACAGGCCAACAGATCACTTGTGTGAAGAGAGAAGTCTTGCCTTCTGCTCGTTGTCATGATTCTGATTTATCTGTGGTTACCTTTTGAAAACCATTTCCTAAAGAAATTCTTTCAGCCATTTCCCAAAACAGCTTTTTAAGTGGCTATAAAAGATTTCGGTCATTTTTCTCCCCCGGTTTTACTGAGATATAATTTTATTGAGATATCACTGACATATAACCTTGTATAAGTTTAAGGTGTACAACATAATGGCCTGATATATGTATATAGTGCAAAATGTTTACCACAATAAGTGGTTGATATCCATCACCACACAGTTATATTTTTTTCCTTGTAATGAGAACTTTTAAGATCCATTCTCTTCTTAACTTTCAAATATACAATACGGTGTTGTTAACCATAGTCACCACGCTGTACATTACATCTCCAGAACTTATTTATCTAAAACTGGAAGTTTCTACCTTTTGATCACTTTCACCCAGTTCTCCCACCCATCACCCTCCACCTCTGGCAACCACAAATCTGATCTCTATTTCTATGAATTCGGGTTTTTAAATTTTCCACGTGTAAGCGAGTTCATACAGTATTTGTCTTTCCTTCTCTGATTTATTTCACTTAGCATAATGCCCTCAAGGTCCATCCGTGTTGTTGTAAATGACGTGATTCCTGTTTTTTTACGGCTCAATAGTATTTCATTGTGTGTACATATACACACCACATTGTCTTTATCCATTCATCTGTCTTAGGTTGTTTCCACGTCTTGGCTATTGTAAATAATGCTGCAATGAACATGGTGGCGCAGATAACTCTTCGGGATAGTGATTTCATTTCCTTCAGATATATACCTAGAAGTGGGATTGCTGGATCATATGGTAGTTCTACTTTTAATTTTTTGAGGCACCTCCATACAGTTTGCCGCAGAGGCTGCACGAAATGACATTTCCACCAGCAGTGCACAAGTCTCCCGATTTGGATCATCTTAAAGGACAGAGGTTTAGAAGCATTTCGTTGTTGCAGTGATCCAAACCCATGTACCTCATTTCTTCGTCAAAATCCCATTTGCTGCTCTTGCCAGGCAGAGAATATTGATGATGGGGCTGAGAGGTGTAGGTGAGGAGAAAGGGGTCTTCCTGAGGTGAATGGCAAGTGGTGGAAGGGTGGTAGCTGTTAAAATCCACATGCACCTTCTCTTCATAAAGTTCACCCCCTTGATTTGGCCAGAAGGGGTGACAGCTAGTTTTGGGTGCTGATGGTTCCATGGGAATCTGCTGGAGAAAGGGTTCTGGAGAGCTCTGGGAAGGGGAGAAGTCGTAAGGCCAGCTGGTCAGAGGAAAAGGGTAACTGGGACAACTGTTGTCATTGGAAGGATTTCTCCCCAAAGCAACATTCTTATTCCACGTTTGCAGATCACTGTAATCAGAGAAGACTCCAGAGACAGGAGGCTGAAGCAGGTCCTGGCTGCTGGAGACCCGACTATTGGACAAATTGCATTTCTCGTAGAGCTGAGTGGGGCCCAAGGTGGGAGTGGGGTCTCTGGGGTCAGAGGTTCTCCCCAAACCGTAACTCTCAGAGAAGGACGAGCCATCATTCAGTGCCTTCGGCTGGGGAGCGTTACCTATTAAATGTCCACTGTAACTACCAGGCAATTGGACACCTTCCTGGAAAGACCAAGTTAAACTTTCCCAACTTTGTGTTTCACCTGGAAGAGGCTGGAAAGGAAAGAGAAAACTCATGTTAATAAGTTAAACTGACCTAACTACCCCAGGCACCCACGAGTGACCCTGCACAAATCAGTGCTCTGCAGATTTTCTTCATTCCTTGCATACTTGAAGCACAAACACACGCAGGGCTTTGCACCAGCACCCAAGGCCTGGAAGAACTAAAGGCTGCTGCCATTTCTGTTTGGAATCTGACCAACCAGGAAGGGCCGAATTGCCCTTTACTCAGACAGGAGTGTGTTTAAAATGTTTCCCCGCAAACGCAAGTCTGATATCCTGACTCTGTGAGAAGCTTGTGAGGGGCTACTTAAGAAAAATCAAACTTTATCTTCAAAGCTTTACCTTATCCTCAGTATAACTCTCGGGGGAACCACATTTCCCTCCTTGACGTTTCTATTTTTTAGTGCTGTGTGGATTCCATGAGACCAGGGCTTATTTCTTTTCTCAAGAGACTTTGAACTCATTTTGTTAAGCTGTAGATCTCTGGAATACGAGGTGGTCGACTTATTTTTACCAATGGAGAAAGTAAATTGTCCTCCAGTTCATCGCAAGGAAAGAATCTGGTTGAGAATTAAGTTATCCTCTTATTTATGTAAAGCTATCGACCGATGGGGTTGGAAAGACTGTGACCAGGTAGGGTGAGTGGGAGGAAATACCCTTCAACTTCTCCCAGGGCTGGGAGATGGGATAAGACCAGTCATTGGGATTCAGGGGCTCCTATTTCCCTACAAAAGACTCAAATTACAATTTTTTTTCTTAAGGTACTTTAGAGCCTTCAGGGATGGACTGGCTTCATTTCTGTACTCCTGAAATGTGGAATATTGGACAGTAGAAAAAGTATAGGAATTAGTAACACTATTAAGCAGACAAACCCACAAACCTACAGTATGACACCCATAAAGCCATGAGCTTCACATCACAGTTTGACTGCGGGAAGAAGCCTCCAGCCCCACATCCCTGGATGAGCACTGCTTTCAGAAACTGCCTGGTTATTTCACCTTGGTGGAGTGCGCTGAGGAAATCATCTGCTTTAGGGAAGAATGAAAAAGCACGAGGCTCATGTTTTGTGCAGATCATTTCATTTTGGTTCTATCAGAAATACAGAGTGCCAAACATAGGTTAAGTACTAATTCGAGTCTCTTTTTAATTGTAGTAGGGAAGACGATTCTGAAATGCTATGGACTTTACAGTTGAGGGCGTGCTACGAAGATGGTAGAAATGAAGAGGAAACCCGCAGATTCAGTTTCTTTGGCAGAGGCTGACTCACAGGTGAGCCTGAAGGTATGTGATTTTCGGCTTCATTCGAAGGTAAGGGACAGGGAAATCTACTGCCGCCACCACAAGGGTGGCAAGTCGTCGCACGTTTTGAAGCTGCACGGGTCAAGGTTACCTGTATCTGCGGGCCCTGCTTCATCTTCGAGGAGACAGAGGACGACACGGAGTGCGCTTTCTTCATTGCTCTTCTGGCCTCGGCTTCCAGTTTGGTTTCTGGCTTTGGATGGTCATGCTCTCCCTTGGACTTAGAGGAGACGAAGCAGTGAAATAAATAACTAGATGCGCTTCACGGTGCGTAAAGCTTTATCCTGCGCCCTGCCATCGGACTGGGTATTGCTGAGGTTGACTACTAAGACAAGATTGGAGCAATCTTTTTTTTGTTTTAATTAATTTTTATTGGAGTATAGCGGCTTTACAATGTTGTGTTAGTTTCTACTGTACAGCAAAGTGTATCAGCTGTATGTATATATATATATCCCCACTTTTCTGGATTTCCTTCCCATTTAGGTCACCACAGGGCATTGAGTAGATTTCCCTGTGCTATACAATAGGTTCTAATTAGTTATCTACTTTATACATAGTATCAATAGTATAAAAAATAGTGTATATATGTCAATATATATGGGAGATATGTATATGGAGATATATATATCTCCCAATTCATCCCAGCACCCGCCCTTTCCCCCTCGGTGGAGCATCCTTTTAAGATGCTCCCAAGCCCCCCAGGCACGCTCCTGCTTGCCCACCTGCCTTTGCTGATGATGCCCCTTCCTTGCGTGGTGTCTCTCCCCAGCCTGGCCAAGTCACATTCATAGTGATGACAAGTAATGCTGATTACATAATTCTCCCTGAACCTTCGGCACAAGGCTGTGAGGGCTATACCATTATCATCCTTCTCAGGAGGCATGGAGGGGTTATACCACCTGGGAAACCTCCCCTAGTACGTGCGGGAGCTAGGATTCAAAGTGTGCCAGAGCCAGCCAGGCTGAAAGTCACCTGTTGGCCATTCAGGAATTTGTGAGCTGGTTGTAAAAACAGCTTGACACTTTGCTGTACACCTGAAACTAACACAACATTGTAAATCAACTATACTCCAATAAAAATAAAATTAAAAAATATATATTTGATGAAGAAACCGAATTAACAAAGAGGAAAGAAGGGAAAGAAAATTTCAGCTCGTCTTGCACACTTCTACCGAAGAAATCTTTCCAGAGAACCTCTGTCAAGCTTAATATCTTCTATTCTCTTTTACCTTCAATATTAATTTTTAATGTGCTTTGCCATGAAACTCCATGTTCAATCTTATGATCGTATAAGTAGTATGAAAGAATATATAGTAAAATAATTAGCTTTTTCAAACAAACAAACAAACAAACAAAAAAAACCGGGTTGATATCAGCCATGATGGGAATTGTTATATCCCAGAAACTGGCAAACCCTACACATCAGAACATTTTCTTTTCAGAGACAGGTTTAGCACGGACTCAAACCCAGGCAGTCCAACTGTCAGAGGCCACTGTTTCTACCACCTCCCCCATGAGGACTTCTTAACACATTTTACAGAAAACTGGGGCTTAGGGGAGTAAAGCAATGTGTCCACGTTTACAGAGCTGGGTCTGTGGAAGGCCAGTGCTTGCCTAAACAGATTACTGACCGCAGCATCCCCTTCGGAGCCTGAGGCAGGGGCAGCCACCCCTGTCCTGGCCTCCAGCCCCTGACTCCTGTCTCAAGGTTTGGGGTACAGACGTTTGCTCGCCCAGAGGGTCCCCCAGGAAGGGTGCAGGCTCCCCTCCACCTGTGCATTTCCTGGAGGAAACTCCTGATGGTGCTCTGTGAAGAGTTCCTGAATTAAAGAGAAATGGAATCTCTAACTCAAATCCAACCTGGAAAAATATGAAGCGTCCGTCGTGCCTCCAGAAGTTAGTGACAGGAAAGCCCCCGTGGCCTCGGCAGGGAACGAGCTTCAGGGGCCCATCGCAGTTGGGACAGTGTTTCCCTACAAAGGAGCAGAGGAAGGCGACTTAGGAAGGTGACCTAAGTCTGTGCGGCCCTGCCGATTTCAGATTCCTGGATGGCAGAGAATCCACCTGGGTACAGTTTTATAGGCTTTCGTACACTGGCCATGACCCCTGAGCCTAGGAGGCCAGACCACCAAAGCAGCGCAGGTCACTTTCACACGTGGTAGAGGAAGCAGTTGCCTACAGAGCGAGATATCTTACAGGACAGAGGAGAGCTCCTTTGAGCAAAAAAAAAAAAAAAAAAAAAAAAAAAATCCCTCCCTCCTTATTTACTGATACTTGAAATTCTTTTTAGAGAAGCAGAAAAAAATTCTTTCACTTCACAATTAGAACTAAGGGTCAAGGAGCAAAACCACATGACGGAGAGAACGCAGCTACTAAATTTTCACTAAAGTGTAAATGACTGATACCAGATCCTGCCCTGAGAGCAAGTTCTGAAAATAAATTATAAGGAAAGAACATGAAGTAACTTGAGGTCTGAAGTGGGCAAGGCACAGGGAGTGCCAAATGCATCTATTTCACAATCTGATGAATATGATAAAAAACAAAATGAAGAATTATCTCAGCATGTGATTATGCATGAACCTAAATGGCATGGAATTGAGTCTAACCTCAGAGTCAGTCCCGGCTCCCACTCTAGATCAAAGCACTCATTGAGATCAGTTTGGGGACCCCATTCCCCAAGATGTGAGGTGGCGAGCGTGATACACAACTTTCTCTTAAACTTTAGGTGGGTGTGCTGGTGAATTAATGTTAGTTCCCTAAGTGATGTGTCTTCCTTTTAACAGAGGCCCCGAGTCAGGCGTCTTAACCCGAGGGAGGTTAATGGTGGGTGCCCTGGGCGTGGCAGGTCTTTGGCACGGATACCGGAGCCCAGGGAGCTGGCTGGCTTTCCTTAAGATAACCTAAAGGACCGGCCTTGGTCTCCACCACCCTCCAGTGCGAAGGATGGGCCCTTGGGAGGTGCGGGGACGGACGTCGTGGCCCCTCGGGGCAGGAGCCCCACTCACTCTGCTGCTTCTGCCGGGCCTTGTCACAGATGGCAGGCCTCAGGTAGACCTTGCGGCCCTCAGCGACGAGGCAGTCGCGGCTGCAGACCACCACGCCCAGGCAGGACTTCTTGAGGATGCGGGAGTTGTGATTGTTGGTGTTGCGCATGGCCCAGCTGCTCATGTGCCGCTGCGCATTCCTGTCCTCCGAGCTGTAGATGTGCTTCTCGTAGGCATCTGGCCATTCCTGGAACCAGTCCGTCTTTTTCACATTCTGATGAAAACACAAAGAATATTATTATAGTTTCAGCTGGAAAACAGCACTGTGCTTAAAGCTGCTTTTGGCGCTCGAGAGCTGGGCACGAGACCTTTAGCAAAGACCAAACTGGATTTCACTCTGCCGTGAGGGTCTGAGCACACGCAGCACAGCCGCGAGCACGTGATTCCTGGGTCCACCCAACATCTGCTCCCTGGACCAGAGTGAGTTGTGATGCCGCCCCTCTCCCCCGATTGCTGTTTCTCTAGCCTTTGGTGATAAGAGTGAGGACCGTTTCACTGAGAATGTTGGAGGGTGAAGTAACATGATTGTGCTCTTGCACAATGAAGAGGACAGCACTGGGGCAGGGCAGTGAGATAATGTCTCTCGCCGGGCGGTGGTTACCTTGTTGGGAAAGCGGAGGGTTTATACGAAGCCACCTGAGATACGCGGTGGAAGGCTGGAGTGCCGCTTTCTCCCCCGTGGAGATTTTCTCCCCTTTGCTCTACACTCATGTTCATGCGCCTCAAACAGGGCAGAGGAGTGAGGAAGAGTTTACTTTGACTGGAAACGTCTGTGTTCTTGCCTAGGACGGGCACAATTCCCTGCCCATGAATAGCTAACTAAACTCTCCTTTGAGTGGGCAGAGACACAGGATAATCGATCCTTATAGCATAAGTTATTTAGCTTTCTGTGTCTCAGTTTCTTTATCTGCATAATAGAGATAACTAACTAGACCTGCCTACCTCAAGTGGGTCTGAGAATTAAATAGGATAATATATAAAAATTACTTAGCACAGCACCTCGCCTGGAGGGAGCTCAGAATAAATGTTAGTCACTGAAGTTGTGGCTCAAAAGGATGTGGCGTTTGACAGATTCTTAGGGTGAGAATCATTAAGGGGTCTCAGTAGTCAAACGTAGGCTGTGCCCACCCCGTGGCTTCCAGAGCCTTAGTATAAGAACATTTTCAGCAAGAAGATTATAGAAGATTATGGTAGAAGATTCTAGAAGCTCCAGGAAGAGAGATCAGGGTGCCTCTGCTTTGCTTCCCCAACAAGAAGACACAGCATAGGATATGAGAAAGGAAAGACAAGACGTTTGAGAAGGAAAAAAAGTAAACATCATTAGGATGGAAAAGCTACTCAGGGAAGTCGGTGTCTCTTCAGTTAGATTTCAAGTTTAGAACATGCCAAAGAACTTTGTAATGTGAGACTCGGGGCCGGTGACTGTCTCTGAAGCCGAATTTTGCTATTCTCTAAAATGGGGACATTGATAAAACATGCTTCACAAAAGTACTGTGGAGAGCAGATGTGCTGTGAACTGTAAATTTTATATAATTAATGATAGTTGTCATTTTACGGAACTTCATGGGAACTGAGGTGGGTCTGAGGAAATAGAAATGAGAGGTCTTATGTACATGAGAGTTAGTACTAGTTAATAGCGAAGAGTTGTGGTCTGAAAACTAGGGCCATGGGCCTAATCCAGCCCGATGCCTGTTTTCATAAATCAAGTTTTATTGGAACCCAGCCGTGTTCGTTCAAGTGTTGTCTGCGGATACATTTACACACCATGGCAGAGTCCAGTAGTCGCAGCCGAGACTGTATGGTCCACAAAGCCTAAAATAGTTCCTATCTGGCCCTTCACAGAGAGCTTACCAGCCCCTGGTAAGAGCACAGCCTGTGAAGGCCCTGGGTGAGGGCTTTACAATAGTTCCTTCCCTCTCAGGGCTCCACTTCCTGCTCTGTGAGATGGAGGTCACAGGACCACCTGCCTGGCAGGGATGCTGTGAAGAAAGACTGAACAAGTTAGCACACACAGAGCATTCAAAACAGTGCCTGCTATTCACAACAGCCAAGACATGGAAGCAACCTAAGTGTCCATCGACAGATGAATGGATGAAGGAGATGTAGTATATCTATGCAATGGAATATTACTCAGCCATTAAAAAGAATGAAATAGTGTCATTTGCAGCAACAAGGATGGACCTAGAGATTATCATACTAAGTGAAGAAAGTCAGAGAAAGGCAAATACCATATGATATCACCTATACATGGAATCTAAAAAAAAAAAAAAAAGATAAAAATGAACTTATTTACAAAACAGAAATAGACTTACAGACATAGAAAACAAACTTATGGTTACCAAAGGGGGCGGTGGTGGCTAAACTAGGAGTTTGGGATTAGCAGATATAAACTACCATATATATGATAAACAGCAAGCTCCTACTGTATATCACAGGGGACTATATTCAATATCTTGTAATAAACTATAGTGGAAAAGAAAACAAAAACAAAAACAGGGACTTCCCTGGTGGCCCAGTGGTAAAGGATCCGTCTTCCAATGCAGGGTACGCGGGTTAGATCCCTGGTCGGGGAACTACGATGCGCCTCCGTGAGAGAGCCCGTGTGCCGCAGTACAGAGCCCACATAACCTGGAGCCTGCGTGCCGCAACTAGAGAGAGAAAACCCACATACTACAACTAGAGAGAAGCCCGCGTGCTGCAACGAAAGATCTCATGTGCCTCAACGAAGATCTCGCGTGCCACAACTAAGACCCGACGCAGCCAAAAATATAAATTAAATAAATAAATTAAATAAATAAATATTTTTTTAAAAAAACAGTGTTTGGCATAGGGAACTGTATTCAATATCCTATAATAAACCATAATGGAAAAGAATATGAAAAAGAATATATATATATATATGTATATATATGAATCACTTTGCTGCATACCAGACACTACATTGTAAATCAACTATACTTCAATTTCTAAAAACAAAATAAAATAAAACCAGTGCCTGGCACACAGCAAGCTCCACATCAGTGTTAGCTGTTACTCTGTCGGATCTGGGGCCACACACACCAGCCAGTATGATTGTGAGGGCCACCAGCTTTTAGGACAGAGATGACCCCCAGAGAGGTCACTTCATGCTCGACAGGAATCCAAGCCCCTATAAAACAAAAGCTTAATTGGTGCAGATCTTGTTAGTGACCTTTCTCAGCAGTGACAATGCCCCTCCGCTGCTGCCCTGTAGCGTGGGAAGGGAATGCTGCTCGAAAAGGGCAGGAAGAAGGGGGATGGCATCCGGAGGAGTCCCCTCTGGTCCATCGGGCAATTACAGTCGAGTGTCTAGGAAAGAGGCCTGGCCAGGCCAAGATGCTGAATGAGCTGTTTTTTTCAGTTCGTTCCCTCTCTCCCCGACTTCCCTGGTAATTCTGAGCTGGACAAGACTCAATGCCCGGGGTGAGGAGAAGACCTCAGGCAACCCCGCAGGCAGGCCTGTCTCCTTCCTCCACCCGCTTCTCTTCTCTTCCTTCTGACCTAAAGCTCTAAACAGTGCTCTCTTGTCTTCTGCCACAGAAATGCTACAGAAAACATAATATTTTATCTTCTGAAATAATAAAAATGTAGGTTAAAATGTTAACTATGAACCTTTAGCAATTTGGACTGTGGATTTGAATTCTTCAAATACAAAGCACAGTTGTCAGGGCAGCAGAGAAAAGGGTGAGGTGGACTTGAAGGAAAGCTGAGATTTTCATGTTTTAAAGGTGAGGGGCCCCTTCAGGCTGGTCAGTGGCATAGATTCCACCAACCAGGAGGAATGACAGTGTCTGTGAGAGCGGCTCAAACACTCCAGTTAAAGCCAGTACTCCCTGCCTGTGGAGGAAGAAATGAGCTCCACTGTCTTTTTTCTCTCTCTCAGGTTAACGTATATTTTGATCTCCCTTTGAGGTTTCCTCTTTGATGGATTATTTAGAAATACATTGTTTAGTTTCCATGTATCTACAGATTTTCCTGTTGCCTTTTGCTATTAATTTCTAGTTTGCATCCATTGTAGTTGGAGAACACATTCTGTGTTTTTGTTTATTTTAACATTGTTGAGGTTTGTTTTAAAGCCCGCAAAACGTTCTACATTCCAAGGTCTGTTAAGCATTTTTTTTCAACAGCTCCTCCACTGGTACCCTAGTTTTCCAGTTCCATTAATAATGCAGTAATAAGATTGACAAAGTATGACCTCAAGAAAATTACTTAAGAGTAAGTGTATTTACATCAAGATATTCTCTTGCCTATTTATTTATGACCAGTCTTTTGACCTGGATACTTAGTGAGATTTTTGACATTTTTTGACATTGCAGCTATGAGAAAACCCAGATTCCAGTGATGCAAAGGAACCCAGGTGTCAAATGAATGATAAGGAACTCTGAAAAGCTCCCAGGTTTAAGGCACTAGAGAGGAAACTTTTAAAAGGAAGAATAATTATTTCTTAATCTTGTTTAGCAAATCCCCACAAAACATTTTTTTCTTTTCAGATCTTCTGTTTATTTTAATTTCTAACTTTTCATGAGTAACTCTTTGTTTTTCCTCTTGGTTAAGAAGTTTATAATTTAAAGGGAATATTCTTAATGTCTCCAACACGTAAATATAACAAATTTATATTTTATAATCTCATGAGTAATATCATTGGGCGTTTAATGAATATTTCTGTGCCTTATGTATGCAATTTCTTTCCCTAAGAGACTTAATCCTCTAACTCACTCAAAATCTTTGAAACTCGATGCTAGGAGTCCCCAAACCCCAGGCTGTGAACCGGTATTGGTCCTTGGCCTGTTAGGAACCGGGCCGCACAGGACGAGGTGAGAGGCTGGCAAGTGAGCAAAGCTTCATCTGCCGCCTCCCATCACTCGCCATCGCTCACATTACTACCTGAACCATATCCCCACCCGCCCCCCACCCCCCACGCCCCACCCCTGTCCATGGAAAAATTGTCTTCCACAAAACCGGTCCCTGGTGCCAAAAGGGTTGGGGACCGCTGCCCTATGCAATCAGAGCACCCTTCATCCTCCCTTCATTCTAATTTATTTAACTACTTGAAGTTTTAATAGGGTAACTTAAGAATTAAATATACACTATTACATAAAACTAATGAATTAAAATCAAAATTCTGAAATAAGGTATCAAAAATATTTACATTATCATGTTATTATATTAAATTTGATTTTTCCCTTGGAAAATAATCTATTCTAATGTAAAGCAATTATCTGCCAGGTTTTCTTTAATAAGAATAGCTTATTAATTCCTTGTAAATAAATGTCTCCAAATAAAACCAGGCTAGCAAACAGATACACGTTTAAACAAACCAGAGAGAGGAAAAAATTAGATGTTACTTATGGAATACAGAAAAAAAAATTCCTCCAGCACTTTGATTTACCTTCAACTTTTCAGGAACTTATCTCTCCCAGTCAACTGGAAACCCAACTCCAAGTGTTTTCAAAGGGAGAAATTCATCAACAAAATGCTTTTGAGTTAAGCATTACTCCTTTGACTAATCTTGCAATTTCCTACCTTTGTTAAAGGGTCAAGATGCAGGAGAAAAAGTTCCTTATTTGTTCAGATAACACTAAGGTGGGACAGAGTGCCCCAGCTTTCAAACTCTGTTACCCCCTCTTTTCTCTTCTCCCTTTCCTTTCCAACTCCACCCAGCTGAGCAAGGGACCTCCTGGGCACCCAGGGAGAGTCTCTGTTACCACCCCCATGACCCCAGAAGCACAGGGTAGCAGAAGAATTCTGGTCCCAAAAGTGGGGGGACCCAATGACCACAGGGTCCATATACGTGGAACTGTCCCAGGGAGTTCAAATGACCTTGAGATCAAGGACAATGCTGGACAAAGAGGACAAAGTTACGAGTGTCCCTGTCGGACCAACAACAAAGTGACCTGATCGTGCAGTCAGATAATAATTGACCAGAAATCCAGAATCTGGTTTACCCCTTAGCTCCCCAGCGCCAAGACACATCTGATTACAACTAGCTTGTTCTGATCACATTTAACCACACAAATTCACAGCACAAGCTCAAAGATTGACCTCTGCTCCTAAGATCGAGGCAAAGGAAATTGTACTGGTTAAAATCACGGTCCGGGAATGAACTCATCAGAGACGTGGCCTCTTTGGGGTTGATTCTCCAGGCTGCAGGTGGCCCTGTATTTATGTTTAGCCTATGTATAGTTTTAGTTTTTCTCTGCAAAAAGTATACTTAAACCTTGGAATTGTGTGAGTTAATGGCTTGGTGTGGCTTTGGTCATGGGTTTCATCTGGAAACTGCTCATGTTCATGAACAGAGTGATTCGGGGTGTTTGTCTGCTGTGGGGCTATTGCAACACTTTGTGCTTCTGCTCAGAGAACCTGGCAGGTGCTGGGAGCAGAGTGGCTGCTTCCATCTCCCTGCTCAGTGGGTACTATTTAGGAGAACAAGGAATTGGTTTTCTTCCTGATTTTCAACCAGGAAAAAAATAAATAAATTTCTTAGGGGTTCATGGCTCCCAAGTATTCACAATCAGTATTAATAAGAAGTATCCCTGTAATGAACCATGTAGTGAACATTTTTAATAAAGGTAAGACTAACCCAACCCCAGACATTTGCTGCTTGGACCAAGCAAACCCTAAAGCAATTATATTTGAACTTTGAAAATACAAATGTAGTTTAATGGAATAGGAAGGGAAAGCAAAATTAGTGTACTACATTGGTCTGGAATAAAGAGGCTTTTATCAATGATGGTTTTGAGTAAGTTAAGTGCCTGCAGTTCTGGGCTGACTCTGTGGAGGCTGGATAAAGGAGAAGCGGTATCAAAATAACCAGAAGCTAGACAAGTGATCAGAAACGAGTGAATGAAGGTTTATAAAGACATACATGCAGCTTAAAGCAGGGAGAAGAACACATGAAACAAATCCAGGGAGGGATGATTTAGTGAGAGCAAGAGACCATCCAAGCCCTAGATCTGATCATGATGCTTTCCAGCTCAACAAGCCTAACGGCTTCCCACTGCCTTTAAAAAAAAAAAAAATAACTGAATTGGGACTTCCCCGGTGGTCCAGTGGCTAAGGCTCCGTGCTCCCAATGCAGGGGGCCCAGGTTCGATCCCTGATCAAGGAACTATATCCCACATGCGGCAACTAAGAGTTTGCATGCCGCAAAGAAGATTGAAGATCCCGTGCGCCACAACTAAGACCTGGGACAGCCAAATAATTAAATAAATTTTTTTTTAAAAAAAAGAATGCTTTAAAAAAATTTAAAAAATAAAATAAAATAAAATAACTGAATCATCTTAGGATAGCCTGCGTCCAAACCACCTTTCACGCCGGTAGCCTCCCAGCTCCCCTTGCTGTCTGTGCACAGCTTCCCCATATGTAGCCTTTGAACAGTCTTCAAAGTGCTCTACTCTGCCTGGATTTTCTTATCTTCACCTGCCCTAATCCTCTCACCTTTTACAATGTATGTGTCCAGAGAGCCTTTTGCCAGATGTTACGCCTTGCTCCCCATGCCTGAGTCATGCTGAATTACGTACGTCCTCTTTCAGCGCCTCCGGCATTTTTCTACACAGCATCGATTCTCTGTTTGGACACTGGTATTGCTTCACTGGCCCAGAAGATCATGAGCCCTTCCGTGAAAGTTAGCATAGCTTAACGGCCCCTGTATCCCTGAGCCTGCTATGGTGTCTGGCACATCCCCGGCACTCAAAAATCTCTGCTATCCTGATAAGGATGTCATTGTTCACTGTTGCCAAAAATTAACCCATAGATCGTGATCTATCTGGGATGTATAAAGGGCTATGGAGTTCCCAGGACCAAAAGATGCAGTGAGCACTCTTGTAACCATCTCAAAACTTGAAGCAGGGGGGTGCATTAGTAAGAAAGGAGTTTGTCTACAAGCTACAGGAATTTGCAGGAATCCTGGCAAGAATATAAAAATATGAACAATAAACTGTAAATTCTTTGTATGGGTGGGAAAAAGAATGAAATTGGGGAAATGTATAATAGTAATAAGCCAGTGCATGTTATTATAGATGTAATTCTTTAAAACATATGTTTTAATGCTCGAACAGATGGTCTGAGGCACACTCATCGCCCAAGGGGCTCCATGAAAAAAGGGCTCTGAAGTCAAAACTATGATAGGGCAACAATGCCAACAACTTCCTCTTGGGAGAGCCGCCAGTGCAATAAGAAAGGCACCATGTTGGCAGTAGAGAAATTGGCGGTCCAGTGGTTAGGACTCCGCGCTTCCACTGCAGGGGGCACGGGTTCAATCCCTGGTCAGAACTAAGATCCTGCATGATGCACAGTGTGGCCAAAAAAAAAATTGGCTTAACTTCATTGAACTTAGTCCTTTTCTTCCTTCGCAGCATCCATTAAAATTCCTTGTAACTTACACACTATAGAACACATTTTGGGAACACATTTGTTCTAAACAGCTTAGACATTTAAGAAAGGTATCTAAGGAATTACTATTTTCATTTTACAGAGGAGGTAATGAAGACTTAAGAAAATAGATTGGTTTAGAGTCACACAGATAAGCCATAGAGCCAATCATTCGTGAATTTCGTATTTGTTGTTTGTGTTTAACACGTACCAGGCTCTGTGGTTGGCACCCGGCCCCCATTCTAGGGTGCAGGCCGTCTTCCAAATCTCAGGTCACCGAATCCTAGACTCTTAGAACTGAAAGGGTCCGTAAGAGACTATTTAGAGCAAGCACTTCATTATCAGAAGAGGAAAGGGAGCCTCAGAAAAGCTAAACCACCCCGTGAAATTCTACAAATAAAAAGAGGCAGGACTGGAATTCAAAGCCAGGACTTGGTCTCCTAGCCCTGTTCTCACCATACACCACTCTGCCTTCAGAAACACTCTTGAAGTATAAAATCTACTGTGCTTGGAAATCCTTCCAAGACCTTTTATTTTTCACCTCACCTGGGTCTTGATACGATTCCAAAGCCAGCATAAACCCAGATGAGGATGGTGTTGACTCTGCTCAGAAAATACTAAGGAATATTTTGCTCTTTTAATCATTTCCCTGGCATATTTAACGAATTGAAGGGCACTTACCTATTTCCACGAACAATCAAACTTTTTCTACGAACTAAAAATGATACACTTCCAAAATTGAATGTGTACTTTTATTGTAAATGTCTCATTTTAATGTCTTGGGTAGCTGAGAATGCTTGAGTTTTGGAAAATTCATGTTGGAACATGAACTTTTATGAGCCCTGAGATCCCCTCCAGGGAAGTGTTTCTTCCTTTTGTCTACAGATTTGATGAAAGATATGAATCCTCTGTCCCAGAAAAAATAAACGTTAGTACAGTGTTGCCCGCCATTTCAGAGGGTTCTTAGACCCCATTAAAGCTCCTACTCTACGATGTGACTTTGCAAAATCATCTATGTACCTGCTTCCTTCAACTCTTGTTTTTGAGGATGTCCATCTTCTCTATTTGAGAGCTGCAATCATGAATTAGGAATATGGGTCCCTGAGCCAGGAGTAATTAAAATTTACCTTAAAGTTTCCTCTAAAACAGCTACAACTATTGTAAACCAATTACAAGCAACTACAAAGATAGATCCTTAAAATAGATATTTGCATGATTTAGCTGTAGTGTATTGAACCATCCTTAAATGGATGGAAAGTAGGGCATACTTGGTGCTTCCCAGCTTTTCTAAGACCTACCCAGAGATAATACGGGAGGAGATTTAAGGGTAAACATAAAAAGAAACAGAAGAAACACTTGGGGGACTTCCCTGGTGGTCCAGCAGTTAAGACTGCGCTTCCATGGCAGGGGGCACAGGTTCAATCCCTGGTCAGAGAAATAAGATCCCGCATACCACAGGGCTTGGCAAAAAAAAAAAAAAAAAAATCTATAAAGAAACACTTCACTAGAGTGAAATTTGGAATGATCTGGAAGCCTTCATTAGAGTGAAATCTGGAATGATTATAAATCAAGACTGTGGAATCTCCATTCCCTCTCCCCTGCTTGGGATAGTTCAAATTTCTTGTTCTCCAGAATCAGGCAGATGAGCTTGACCTTTCACTAGATGGTACTGGTGGTCTCCCAGTCTTAGCTTTCCCAGCCACCTTTCCCAACAATTTCCAGTGAAAACATTCTTCACTGGAACATTCTTCACTGGAAGAAAGGCCAAAAAAGTCAGTTTTAAACAACTAATGTTGGGAATTCCCTGTCAGTCCAGTGGTTAGGACTCGGTGCTTTCACTGCCGGGGTTCAGTCCCTGGTTGGGGAACTAAGATCCCACATGCCATGTGATGTGGCCAAAAAAAAAAAAAAAAAAAAAAAAATTAAAACAACTAATGTTTTCCACCAAATTAAGAGTTTAAAATGTCAACTGCTGGGACTTCCCAGGTGGTCCAGTGGTAAGGAATCCGCCTTCCAATGCACGGGTTGTGGGTTCAATCCCTGGTCAGGGAACTAAGATCCCACTTGTCTTGGGGCAACTTAGCCCGCGCACCACAACTACTGAGCCCGCGAGCCTCAACTAGAGAGCCTGTGTACCGCAAACTACACAGCCCACATGCTCTGGAGCCCTCGCACCCCAACTTAGAGAAAACCCACATGCCACAACTAGAGAGAAGCCCTCGCACCACAATGAAAAGCCCATGCAATGCGCCGCACCTAAGACCCGAGGCAGCCAAAAAAAAAAAAAAAAAAAGTCAACTGCCAAAGATAAAGCAAAGAAAACATGAAATGAAAGTCACTCTGTAGTTGGAGAGGAGCCCCATGTCTGTGGACTGTGTACTAGTTACAAAAGGTCTAGAAGAGCACTCTCACCGGGACATTCCAGTGACAGATTTAGGTTAAACCCATGACTATAGCAAATAAGGTAGTATGGGAGCCTGTGCATTACAGAGGGTCGATCTATGGACAAACACATTAGCGTGGATTTTGTTTTACTAGCTAGCAGGCGGGTGTCATGTGAGCCAAGCCAACTTTGAAAGAGAAGGGAAGTAACATTTTCTTTGCTTCTGTCTGTAACCGGGTGAGTCTGGTTGGTAAGGACTTGCTCAATTCATAGATCTTAGCACCTCCTCTCAAAAGTCCTCAGTCCGATGTCCAGCCGAAGCTCTGGAGGAGAAGTGTTTACCCAGCTGGGACCCTCACCAAGTTCCTTCCAGGTCTTAGCAAGTTACCGGTCAAGGCTTCACAGCTAAATGCTGAAGCCGGTGTTAAAGCAAGTACATACCTGTGGCAGTTTCATATCATTAATATCCCAGCTTAACGTCTCTTTGTCCTCAGAATCAACGTTCTCAAGTTCCATGATAAAGTCGGGTCGCCCACAGGTTTCCGTCTGTCCAACTGCCCTCAGGAGTGCTTGAGAATTTTGCTCTCAAAGGCTCTTAACACAGTTGGATTAGTCCGCCCAGGCAGTTTAGACCAGTAGACTGTCTTCTGACACTAAAAAATAAATGACAGTAATACTGACCATTAAAGTGATAAAAATCAGTGCTCGTCTGCCAGAAAAGCCTGTTTCATTGATATTTTGGCAAGCACCAACATACAAACAAAACCAAAATGTAGGAGCCCTTAGTGACCTTGCTGAAATAAAGCTTGACCTGGGGAAATCAAAAGGAGATCATCACTTTCACTCTCAGATTTAGGCTTCCTTCCTCATTGCTAGCCCCAAGCAGGAAGGCCTTAGTAAGGACCGTTGTCACCTGTAGCCAATGGTTAAAACCTTATCCTCCGTGTACCTGTGTTGGGGCAGGAGGGATAACTGGCTTAGAGTTGTTTCCATGGATACACCTTCATAAATTAGCTAACCTGGGGTGTGTTACAAGAGGGGAACATCACAACCAGATGTGTCTAGAAGTCTCTTTTAAAATCTAAATTTCCATAGAGATGAACAATCCAGTATGCATTTTATATCTTCAAATATCATCAAACGATAGACTCCTCTAAAACCTTGGCGATATTGACATTTCAAACCTGATAACTCTTTGTGGTGGAGGTTACCCTGTGCATTGTAGGATGTTCAGCAGCATCCTTGGTCTCTGCCCATTAGGTGTCAGTAGCAACCCACGCCTCCTTGTTAACAAATATCTCCAGACATTGCCAAATGTCCCCTGGGGGTAAAAACTGTTTGAGAACTATTGCTCTAAAATAGTGTTTCTCCACTTTGTTTAATTCAAAGCACCCTTCAAGACTTTCTGGCTTTATCTTTAGCAATCTCACTCTTCCCTGCCCCCTACAAGAAAATTCTGTCTGACTTTACTCTGATTAAATTGTATTGTATAAACAATAGATGTTCAAAAATGTTTGTGCAAACTGTGTTTTTTTTCCACCATGAGAAATACTAGTTTCTAGTTATAATTGGTTAAAGGGGATTTACCCCCCACCAAAAAAAAAAAAGAAAGAAAGAAAGAAAGAAAAGAAAAAGAAAAGAAAAGGAAAAAAAAAAGGAAAGAAATTTAAAGGGTTCAAGTCTGGGGGGAAAAAAAGACAATCATTTTGAGATGAAATGTGCTTGTTAGCAGAATATGAAGTAAAACACGTTTACGTGTGTGACATTTCCATTCGCTGGTGCGCTCGTAAAAACAAGGGCCATGGGCTTCCCTGGTGGCGCAGTGGTTGAGAGTCCGCCTGCCGATGCAGGCGACACGGGTTCGTGCCCCGGTCCGGGAAGATCCCACATGCCGCGGAGCGGCTGGGCCCGTGAGCCATGGCTGCTGAGCCTGCACGTCCGGAGCTTCTGCTCCGCAACGGGAGAGGGAGAGGCCACAACAGTGAGAGGCCCGCGTACCGCAAAAAAAAAAAAAAAAAAAAAAAGAAAAAGTAGTAAAAAACAAGGGCCATAATGATGTTACATAGAACCTCTTAAAAGTCACTCAAACCACAAGTTAGTTTAATAGTCTCAACCTTAGGAAGTCCCATGCACTCTATTCCTCAGTTACTTAGCTTTATGTAACCTTAATACTTGTCACTCACTGAGATGTACTGAAGGCAAGTGTATGGATATAGAAGACTGTTGACCTGAACATGTAAATGAAGTTCTTGGCCACTAAATAACAATCTAATAGGAGTCTCTTCCTTCCCTAATGCACCTACCCACACTCACCTACAACTTAGTGGTCCAAGACTTAAAAAGATGAAACCCCTGCCCCCCAGTTCAAACACTGATGTGCAAGATTAAATCCCCATTGAGTTTTAAATCAAATTCTATGTTTGGCAAATAAACACTAAGTTACTGAAGAAATGATGCCATAGACTTAAACAAGTATGTTAGACACAAATATCAAGGATAAATGTGATAGCAACGGTTTTATGTACTTCTTTAACATTAACAACAGTGACTTGGATGGTCTAAAATTTGTTACAGCTAACTGGAACAGGTTGACCTTTTTAAAAAACCTTGAATAACAAGATTCACATTTCAAAAAATCAAAGACATTGTTTTAAGCCTAGGCAATGTAAATAGATATAATTCTTTTGTTTTTAAATTAAGGGAAGGGGAATCAAAAATCCTGCTGCAGAAAAACTACATTGCTTTTTCGATTTTTTTCTGATATAAATTCTTGACAAATGAATGAACATGAACTTAATATTTCTCTGAAAGTTAAGACCAAAACACAGGAGAGAAGAAAAGATGGTTTACAGCCTTTAAAACATAAACAAGCCAATTCAGTTTTCCTCTAGGATTAAAAAACTCCATTTGTCAAGACTTTCTTTTTTCAAAGCAACTTGGGCCAAGCTTGAAACTTGTTCAAGTTTCATTATTTCTACAGAAAACCGACCAGAACAAATGAAACCCTGTAGAAATGAGGTGGCCATTATCACATCCCTTACATTTGTCTCTCCTCAGGATTTCTGGCTTCTTTACCTTTTTTTTTAATTGATGTATAATTGATTTACAATATTACTTTCAGGTGTACAACGTAGTGATTCGATATTTTTATACATCACAGAATGATCATCATAAGTTACCATCTGTCACCATATAAAATTATTACAATATTATTGACTATATTTCCTATGCTGTATATTACTTCCCCATTTTTTTTTTTTAATCTTACAACTGAAACTTTATAATGGTTCCCTTACCTCTGACTTCTTATGGAGACGTAGACAAAACTGTGTCATAAAAATCTCATCTCTGGTTCAGGTCCCAGCAAGCTCTGATCATTTTCTATGCAGAAGCTGCTGTTCCCTAATCCAGGTCAAGGTACACTATGCTAATGAGCTCTGGCAATAATCCAATCAAAATCTAGATGCTCTCAGCTTGGGATAGGTAAGAGTGACCTGGGAGCCACTTAACCAGCCCAATTCTTTGCAGAATGCCAGCAATGTGGTGAATATTCTATAGTACGCCTATGAACTTTCCCCTTGTTTATGTCAAAAAGGCATTTTAACAGAAATAGACATTGCAAAGATTCTCATGGGGAAGTCCAGATGTTTTCCTTCTTGTAATTTCAAAGTTTGAGCCCAAGGCAGACTGATTAACGGTAGATTCTAATTTCTCCACCATCTACCTCTGCATGTGTACTAGCGAGAGAAGACAGACAGAGAGAAACGTGACAGTGATGGAATTTATTGGAATATATATTGGTTAACCAACATCTCCAAACCAGAAGCACTAAAATGCTGTCCTGCCCCTAACTATGATGCCCCACTAATTCTGAGCATTCTAATCTCCCAGAATAATATAATCCTGCCTTCAAAAGACATTCTCAGCAGTCAGGGCACAGCCCACATTGGTTCAGTTCGCCTGCCATGTTCCAGGCAGTCTGCTAGTCTCTGGAGATACAGGGGATCATTAAAGCCATGAAGAAGTTCAGTGGTGGAAAAGATGAACAGACACTGAATCAGCCTAAGTTAACATGATGCATGGAATAGAGGTAGTCTAGAAGGATGTACAGGGGGAAGGTTTTAAGCTGGAGGGAAAAGACTCAGGGGAAACTTTTTACACCAATAGGATGCCTGATCAGCCTTTTGAAGGACAAATAGTCAAGGCGTCAAGGAGTAAAAGAGGTTGCTCTAGGTAGTGGCAACACCATGGGCAAAGGTCAAGTGGTATGACAAGTGTGTGCTCAGCCTGGTGAGAAGTCGGTACCTGTAGGAAGGTCCAGACCGTCAGAAGGAGGAACGAGCACGCCAGAAGACAAGATGCTGGGGAAGCCTCGCCGGCTGTGTTAGGCCCTGGGAGACCTCTGGCAACGTTGGGAAGATGTCTCACTAGGCTTTCAGTTCACGAATGAACTCCTTCTCCATCGGAGGTTAAGACCCTGCATGATTTTCTTGTGCTTTTTCTGGCTAATCTCGGTCTGCTCTCTGTAGGCCCTCCTTGGTCAGGATCTTTCTCCACCCCCTGAACAATGGTAGCAGGACACAGCCTGGCGTTATGCCAGCTGGCCAAAGAGGAATGTCCATAGGGTCCAGCTCCAGAATCAGGAAGCAGAGCAAAGAGTGGACGTGGAGCTGAGAGGCAATAAGGTGATCATTGAACCTGCCATGATTATCCACTTGCTCAGGGCTCCTCGCCAGAGCTGTCTTCTCCCCTCTATACATGTGCACCCCATCCATCCTTCAGGAGTCCCCAGAATGTCACCCCTTATGATGTCTTCCCATGTTAGTCTAGAGCACAGGATTTCTCACTTCAGTGGTGTTCCAGAACTCTTAACTGAGTTATAAGTTGTCTTACATCACTTAAAACTAGCACTTTTTTTCTTAATTACAAAATAAATTCATAATCTTAAAAAACAACAGCAACAACTCATGTTCCCATCTCCTAGAGATTCCCACAGGTAACATTTCGGTCACTCCTTTCAGGCTCTTGTTTTCCTACATACCTCACCAAATGCAGGTCTTACTTTGCATGATTGTAATACGACTGTACGTACTGTTGCTTTAACTGTTCATGCCCCTTAGTCCTAGTTCCCTGCTAAGCTGCTATTTCCTTCAAGGTGAGGTTGGTATCTTCCACTCTTCTTCTCTTTACAGAAGGATCTGCTGGAATCCCAGCCTCAGCAGCAGATCCATCCTTGTCCCTTGACACGGGGGGAACTGAGGTGCTCTGTCTTCACGCTCTGGTTGAGCTCTGACCTTATGTCCCAGACAGGTGACGGCACTTCTGCTCTCTTAAGGCCACGCCCTACATTCTTGCCCAAATTCTCCTAATTGGATCTCCTCTGTCATTGTTATTAATAACAATGGTAATTACGAAAGCTTTCCTTGACCAAACACTTACTATGTGTCAGGTGCCACGCTGAGCACTTGGTCCTTAGAGCATCCCTGTGAGGTAGGTGCTATTCTGTAGTCCTCACAACTACCTCATGAGATATAGTATTATTAAGCCATATTAGTATGAGGAAACAGGCACAGGAAGGTTAAGTAACTTGATCATTATAAGACTGTGAAGTAACCAATCTCTTGGCATCAGCAAACTGACCTTGGTCAAAGAAGAAATATCAACTAGAGAAGAATGACGTTAAAAGGCATTCCCTTCCTGACAGAGTAAGTCTGTCTGACATACCAGCCCCTTCTGGCATCAAGATTCTCTTGCTTCCTTACCTTACCATTTTTCAGAATATTTCTTTCCTCCCCCAAGGCTGTTTATCAGAATTTTCTGTCCCTTCTGGCATGGGACCCAGTCTGACCTACACCGTTCTTCCCTGGAATTTTCCAAAACAGAGGTGGAGGTATTGCTCTTTCATTTCAGATGCCAAACTGTAAGCCTGACCTCAGAGCTGCTGTGGTCACCTCTGTGGCCACATGACAGATCTGAGAGATGAAACCAACAAGGGAGCGAAAAGCAGAGGAGAGAGACAGACGAAGGGAGAGGAAGGAGAGAAACCTGGATGCAGGCGAGCCCGAGGCCAGCCCTAACCTCTCCTTCCCAATCACGTGATCCCCAAAGACCATCTACACTCTCACCCCTTAAAGACGAGCGGCTTCAGCTTGCACCTGTGGGAGATGTACTAACACATCTCCTAAGTAAGCCTGAAATTAGCCCAGACTTCAAAATAAAGCACTGTCCCTTTTATTTATGCTTCTAAACGTGGACACCCTAAGGCACTTGTCTGATACCCCTTAAAATCAGAAAATGCTTGTTAATGTCTCACCTGAGTCAATGTGCAGGACCCAGGGAACAGCCATCGTTCGCCCAACGAGACGTCCCGGTAGCACAGGCAGCTTTAAAGCAAGTAGCCAAGGGGCCTCTCAGAGCTCGCTTTTCTGTGCTGTGCAGAAGAGAACTTTGGATTTTTCCTTTAGGGTTTCTCAAATTTTAAGCCATTTGTGATTCTCACATGGAGAGTCTCCAAGTTTTGTCTAAATACGTCAGTTCTATAGAGAACCTGCATCATTTTAAAGTGGATTCTGAGCTGTATCTGTTCTGAGAAAGAGGAGGCTGACTTAGCATTCTCCTTCCAAATCTCTGGGCAGACAAGACAAACATGGTCTGCTGTTGAGATCTATAGTCGGTGGTTCAGGTGGGAAAGCCCCTGGCTGTCACGGTGCTTTTTGGAAAATATTGTGAAATTTTAAAATATTAAAGTCTTGAGAACTGTTTTGCCCATAGAAATGAGGACTAACATACATGTATGTAATATCAAAATCACAAGCACAAACCCAAGTGTCAACCCCCCAAAAATGGGCTCACGGGCCCAGTCGCTCCGCGGCATGTGGGATCTTCCCAGACCGGGGCACGGACCCGTGTCCCTCGCATCAGCAGGCAGACTCTCAACCACTGCACCACCAGGGAACTCCAACACCAACTTTTTAAAAGAAAACTTAAGAACCACAGATCAAATGGAGAAAGAATATGATCCCACGATTTCTATGAAAGAGGGAGGTACCCAATTTTTTTCATAAAAATTTTTTATAGTTCATAAAAATATGGTGTTATGGTTAGTTTTCATAAAAATATTATTTGTTAAAATGTAATAACTTGTTACTGTTATTTTAGATGAATTAATAAATATTAAAAAAATTTTCAGCTCTGATTTCTAATATGGTAAATATTGACAAATATAACCACATACACATAAACTCTCTGAGGGTCTCAATTTTTAAGAGTGAAAATGGAACCTGAGACCCGAAAGTTTGAGAACTGCCGCTATGAAGTACCAAGTCCTAAAGTTCTGCAACTTGGCCGTCAGGGGGAGGCTCTTTCTGGCGATATTCAGAGCTCAGTGTGCAAACTGCCCCATCTCTAGCCCTCCACGGGGCTCCTAGCTCAGGACTAGAAAGTGGGCAAGAATCGAAGGGAGATGATGAGGAAGAAGATGCTTTCGGTAAAACTGCACAGCATCAGCGCCCGTCGGACAAAATACCGCTCAAGGAGGGAGGCCCTGCCCACAGCCAGGCTTTTCGGCACCCAGGACCGATTCCAGCAGACCCAGCGCCCACCACTTCCGTAGCCCCGGAGCTCCCGCCCATTGCACTGGGGTGGCGGGGGGGATGTGGGGGATGGGGGAGTGGGGGGTACGCCCCGCGGAGATGGAGATGCTTGACCCGCAGGAGGCGGCGGGCTGTGCGGACCTTAGCATCCCCGGCTCCGAAGCGGCAGAGCAGAAGAGGAAGGAAAAGATGGACGTGTTGTAACCAAAGACTCAGTGATGAGCAAACACGAGACACCACCCGATGAAACAAGCAGAGATGACTGGGGCGGAGCCGAGATCCTGCTGGTGGTCCGAGGACCAGCGAATAACCGCCCCAAACTCCCCGTGCCACCCCAATTTAAACTCTGAAGACTGACGCAGCCTGTCAAGATCACAGGCTAGATATTTACAATGAGAGAATACTGAGAAAGTGCTACAAAAATGGTAACAGTTGTTCTTTGTGTTATAGGATTATTGACACTGTTTATTTCCTTCTTTCTATTTATCTATAATTCTCTACCTTTTCCATAAGAGGCATGCATCCTTTTTTTTTTATCATGTGATACTTTTTTTCTTTAAAGGTCAATGATATAAAGTAAAAATGTCTACTATTTGTACAGTACTTTATAGCAGCAGTTCTCAGACTTTTGGCTCTCAGGACAGTTTTCACTCTGAAAAATTGAGACCCTCAAAGAGCTTTTGTGTATGTGGTTATATCTGTCAATATTACCATATTAGAAATTGGAACTGAAAAAAATTTGAAATATTTATTAATTCATCTAAAATAATAGTAATAACCCATTACATTTTAACATAAATAACATTTTAATGAAAATAACTATATTCAAAACAAAAAATTGAGAAGAGTCCCATTGTTTAACATCTCTGCCTATTTTTTTTTTTTACTATCTAACCTAATAGAAGACAGCTGGACACCTCATTTCTGCTCCGGCATTCAATCTGTTACAATACCACCTGCCATGTAACCTCTGGGAACCCCACGGTTCCCAGAAATTTGCCGTGAAGATAGGCAAGTAACAGCTTAGTATTATCATGAAAATAGTTTTGCTCTTGGAACCCTTCTGAAAGGGTCTGGGGAACCCCCAAGTCTTCATTGACTACTCTTTGAAAACTCTTTTCTTTATACTACACAAAATACATGCACTAACAAGCCTCACTTGACTCTTTCAAAAACACTTTGAATTGACATAGATTCATAGAGGTTAACCAATTCATCCAA
The DNA here is from genome assembly GCF_964270905.1 of Leucopleurus acutus. Classification (NCBI taxonomy): domain Eukaryota; kingdom Metazoa; phylum Chordata; class Mammalia; order Artiodactyla; family Delphinidae; genus Leucopleurus; species Leucopleurus acutus. Next base: position 80,380,736 of record NC_139153.1, read on the forward strand.
GATCACAGGCTCAGATTCTTGTCTTTAGGCTCTGAATCCAGAACTTGATTCCAGATAACCACCCACCTTTTCCCAGATAAGCAACAGCCTGGGACACCCAAAGAATTTTTACACAATAATCAGAACGGATACATTTTCACTCTAGAATGCGGTGGGAAAACGGAGACGCAGAGAAGTTACGTAAACCAGAGCATGATGCAGCAGAAATAAGCGCAGGTTCTGGGAGGCGGGAGCCCCGAGTTCTGGACACCACTCCTCCGCTTTCTGTGTGACTTGACACAAGTTTCTTTGCCTCTCTGGGCACAAGGATTGCCACATCTGCAAAATGGGTTGATGATATCTTACCTGCCCGAAGGCACGGGCTGGACCAGATGATTGCCCAAGGTCCCTGCTAATGGAAGGGCTGACGTTTACCAGCAATCCCAGTCATTCAGAGGGCTGCAAACACTATTCGGCTGAAATGGACTCATTTTGAAAGTGACTCCCTGTAATTCTTTCTTTTTCTCTAATGTGATACTTGAAACTTAGTATTTATTGAAAGCTATTTCAGTCATCTTTCTTATAATGCCTTCGAACTTCGTCCAGAAAGATCAACCTTGAGAAAAATTCTTTGAAGTCACTTGAAAGTTGATATGCAGAAATCCAGGGCAATTCAACAAGCCCCACAGGTGTATGGAATGCTTACTGTTTGTGGCAGACGTGTAAGACTAGAAAAGTATGCACAGCTGTTTTTAATTCTGGGCACGCGACTGGACTTACACACTTACAATGCACTTAGGCTGCTTTATTTTTCCCATTAAAAAAAGTTGTTGTAAAATATACACAGCATAACATTTACCATTTTAACCATTTTTAAGTGTGCAGGTCAGTGGCATTAAGTACATTCACACTGTCGCGCATCCATTGCCACCATCCACCTCCAAACCTCTTTTCATTTTGCGAAACTGACAGTCTATACCACTTAAATAATAACTTCCCTTTCCCTCCAGGTCCTGGCAAACACCATTCTACCTTCCATCTCTATGAATTTGACTGGGTACCTCATATGAGTGAAATCATACAGTATCTGTCTTTTTGTCTCTGGCTTATTTCACTTAGAATAAAATCCTCAAGGTTCATCTATGTTGTAGCATGTTTCAGAATTTTATTTCTTTTTAAAGCTGAGTCATAGTCCATTATATGTATATACCGCATTTTGCTTATCCATCCACTGATGGACATTTGGGATGTTTCCACTGCATTTAAGCTTTTCAAGCCTTCATTTAAAGGGTAGAGAAAATACATCAGCCAAGATAAAAGCAAAATAGAGCTAATGGCAGTAGACGTGGATCAGAGAAGTATGCACTGAGTTATTTCAAATTCGAGAAGCAAATTCCAGTGTTCAAAAAAAAAAAAGTCAGATTTTTGTCTTTGTTGTTTTCCCCTCTTCTCTAAAGAGATATTACTGAATTGTAAGTTTCATAAGATCAGGGAATGTTCTGAATTTAGAGAAGGACTGAAGGTACTGAACATTCCACATAACGTGTAGCAAAATTCCTGGCAAATTCCATAAACATCTTTGAATACACAATGCAGTGCACCGTTAATGAACTATTTTGATCTGAATTACAACATGTGATTTTACAACCATCTTACAAGATGGGCAGGGTGATTATTTGTGCAATTTTATAGAGGAAGAAGGTGAGAACTTCAGCCATAAGCTCATCACCAGGTGGGGTAACAGGCACCCCACCAGCGGTCTGACGACACCAGCTTCAACCCTGTCCCTTTGTCCACACTGCCCGTCCGTAGTTGTGATGAGCATTAGAAGTCACTTCCTGAGTACAATTTCACTGTGAGGCACAGAAATATAAGCTAGACAACATCTTAAGGTCCTTCTAATCTTAATATTTTATGTGATGGTTTTCCATGACAGTGAACTCTTTTCTATCTTTCTTTTCTTTTCTTTTTTATTGAAGTATAGTTGAGAAATTGTAAATATAACAGTGAAATGAAAAATTAATAACAAGTAGGAAAGTGAAATCAGCAAAACCTACTAACCAGAGAGTGAAACCAAAGTCAAAGAGAACAAAAATGCTAATATACCATCTATACGGTAGTATGTGGACAAGTAGCCACAAGGCAGACTTTTGCATCTCAAATATTTCCTGCACTGATTTTCCACAGATGCTTGAAATTCAATGACTGCTTCATTTCCTTGGCGCTTGAGGGCTTTTGGATACTTAAAGTTGTCTGCTAAGGTGGAAACCTTCCCAGGAAAGGAGCGTCCTTTAGTAGGGATTACGTTGCTCCTTACTGAGAATGAGAATGGAAGACGGAGGGGTGGGGAAAAGCAGAGGTCCTGGGCGCCCAGCGCTAGCCTTTGGTCGGGTCCTTGTTTTTACCGCTCACCAGCCCAGGGCAGTGAGAAGCTAGTTGTAGATGTGGTCCTGGCGTATTTGCAGTAGCAGAAACTGGCCAGGAGGCGGCAGCCCTGTCTCATCTGGTGCCTCAGCAGCCGCAGTTCCTGCCACGGCCACGGGAACGCAGTGCAAGAGTACGCAGCGTCACCAGAGAGGCGGTTGATTTGGCGACAGGACCACAACGTAAGCTGAGCGCAAAAGCAGTTTTATTACCTTACTGCTGTGATGACAGCGGCCATTCGGCAAATATTTGTTTGAACGAGTCAAGTCTGTGGTCAGTCATTAGGATCGCTCCCTTGAGGGCACGCTCACACCTTGGCAGGTGCCACAGCCCCGGGCTTACCCTACTCCTGGCCCTTTGCCGTGAAAAGTGGCTAGAGAAAACACACCACCATGCCGACTGCTCTCAATTTAAACCCACTTCCGAAAAGTACCAAGGTTGGCGGGGGTGCATTAATCAGCCCCTATTTCCCCAGTGCTTTCTCTCTCACTCTCTCCTGGACACCTATTTTAGACTTTGAGCTCACTCTGCAAGACCTCCAAAGCCTCTCCCAGCTGATGGGTTTGCTTCCCACTTCTCTGAGCAAATGAAGCAGCTGGAAGAGACCCTCCGTGACGTCCCCACCTGCATCCACACCCTTACAGTTGGCTTTCCTACTTGTTAGTGAAGGGGAACTGCCGTGGCTCCTACAGGCAAGGCTGCCTGTGCCCTGGATGGAATCCCCTCTCATCTCCATGGGAACCTGACTCCAGCAATGGTCCACCTTTACCCGACATCATCAGTTTTCCTCTCTCTATTGTGTTATTCTCACGAGCACCCAAACCGGCTGTTATCTACCCCATCATTAATTAGAATCCCTCTCCGGCCCCAAGTACCTGTCAGCTATGGCCTCATCTCTCTCCTCCCTTTTCCAGTAAAATTCCTGGAGTTATCCATGCTCGCTGTCTCCAAAGTCTTTCCTGCCATTCTCGGGCAAACCCACTGCTATCAGGCTTTTGCTCAGACGATTCCAAAAAACTCCTGACCTCCACATCATCTAAACCCAATGGTCAACTCTCCATCCTCATCCTAACTCTGTCCATAGAAGCACTGGACATGCTGACACAGAAGCACTGGACATGCTGACTTCTTGCTTCTCCTGGAAACACATTCTTCCTTGGCTCCAGGTCACCACCATCTGCCTCGTCCGTTCTTAGTCCTTTGCTGATTCCACATTTTCTCCCCAACCTCATATTCTTAAATTTAGTCCTTAGCCTTCTTCTCAATATCATTGCGCTCCCGTGGTGAGCTCCTCCAGTCTCCTGACTTTAAAGACCACTTAGATATTATAGTTCCCAAATTTCTCCCCTGGGCGCTGTCCTCTAACACCCAGCTGTTGGGCTTCCCTGGTGGCGCAGTGGCTGAGAGTCCGCCTGCCAATGCAGGGGACACGGGTTCATTCCCCGGTCCGGGAGGATCCCACATGCCGCGGAGCGGCTGGGCCCGTGAGCCATGGCCGCTGAGCCTGCGCGTCCGGAGCCTGTGCTCTGCAACGGGAGAGGCCACAATGGTGAAAGGCCCACGTACCACAAACAAACAAACAAAAAACACCCAGCTGTTGTCTCAGCATCTCCACGTGACTGTAATTGACATCCTGACAGTCCACTGCTCTGCCCACGGTCTTCCTCCCTCAGGGAATGGCCAGCTCCTCAGGCCAGAATCACTGCGTGCACCTTTGGTTCCTTCCATTCTCTCACATCCCACGTCTAATCCTTCAGGCGCTCCTGTAGGCACTACCTTCAAAAATACATCCGATTCCAGCCACATCTCACTGCCTCCACCGCTGGCCCCCTGGGCTAAGCCACCATTATCTTCCCTGCATCACTGCCACGGCCTCCTGAAGGGGCTCCCGCTTCCATGAGTCACGTCCTGCAATTTAATCTCAATACAGCAGCCAGAGTGATCCTTATGTACAAAACCAGATCCTGTCACTCCTCTGCTCTAAGCTCTCCAAGGGATCCCCATTTCTATTGGAATAAAAGCCAAAGTCCTTAGAAGGGTGTGCAAGACCCTAGACCAATACCATCCAATAGAAACAGATTACGAGCCACATGTGGCGTTTTAAATTTCCTGGTAACCATAATAAAAAAGTAAAAAAAGAAACGAGTGACATGATTGTAATAGTATATTTTATTTAACACAGTATCTCTAAGTTGTTACCGTTTCAACATGGAATCCACATAAAAATTGAGAAATGTCACATTCTTGTTTTCATTCAAAGTCTCTGAAACGTAGTGGGTCATAGCCACGTTTCAGGAGCTGCATAGCCCCACGTGGCTGGAGGTGTCTGCTGGGGACAGTGCAGCCCGAGCCTGCATCTGCCTGACAGCATCTCTGTGATGGACCCCCTGCTCCCCCGAGCTCCCCCTCCTCCCCCTCACCATGCAGGCTGGTACTTCCGCACTTTACACAGCCTGTTCCCTTGCCACTCCCCCTCTCAGTGATCTCATGGACATTTTCATCACCTCACTTCTTGGCTGACACGGCCATCCCACTTACATTGAAAGCACCACTGACACTCTCAATTCCTCTTACCTGCTTCCATTTTTTTCTCCCTACCACTTATCACTTTCTGGAAGATCTTATATTCGTTGTGTATTCTCTACTTTCTCACACAGAAGATACAAGGGTAATCTGCCTGTTTTGTTAGAAGATAGGTTCCCAGCACTTACAACAGCGCCTGGTACGCAGTAGGCACTCAATGGATGCTTCTTGACCGACTGAGTTAATGAGAGCACAGACCTATCTTCCCAGGGGGGTTTCAGGTCAAGGCTTGGAGCCAGGATCTCAGAGGGCAAGAGCAGCACTGATCTTGGAGGGCTGGAGACTGGGGCTATTTCGTCTCTTAGGCGTCATTGCGAGAAAAGGCAAAGCCAGGTTCGATGCAGCAAACATTTCCTGAGTGTCCCCTGCGTGCACGGCTGTGGGAAGCAGTAACGAGGGTGAGAAGGACACAGCCCCCTGTCCTTCTGGCTGGTCTGTATTTCCTGCGGGCAGCTCCAGAGGTCAGAGCCAGGGCCAGAGAGGGGAAATTGCTCGAGACTAGCTTTAATGTTTTGGAAAGAAAAACCTTTGACTAATTCAGAATGAATTGGACTGTCTTAAGGGGTCTAACTCTGGCTCCAAATCTAGACTTCGCTATTGCAGAGAAGATTTGGGCTCTGTGTGGGAGATGGGACTAACCCTCTAAATTTGCCTTTAACATTCCAAGGTACTTAAACCTGAATTTTGGTTTGAAGCCCTGTTCCCCCTGTTTACATGCCGCTGTTTAGCCATTTACATACTTGTTATGTTTTTTCCTAGGATGTTGCTTATCCCCAAGGATTTTCTGCAGATAATGTATATAACTGTCTTCCATACGAGTTGACATATAATAGAAAGTAAATAATTTTTTTAACTTTACTTGAAAAATTTTCTTCTAAGTTCCAGGATTTCCCAAAATTTTAAAGTACCACCCCCTTTTAAAATTCTCAAGCTAGGGCTTCCCTGGTGGCGCAGTGGTTGAGAGTCCGCCTGCCGATGCAGGGGCACGGGTTCGTGCCCCGGTCCGGGAGGATCCCACATGCCGTGGAGCGGCTGGGCCCGTGAGCCATGGCCGCTGAGCCTGCGCGTCCGGAGCCTGTGCTCCGCAACGGGAGAGGCCACAACAGTGAGAGGCCCGCGTACCGCAAAAAAAATTAAAAAAAAATAAAATAAAATTCTCAAGCTAGTTCTAAAAAAATGCTCCCTCCAAGCAAAGACCACGCCCCATTTCTTTTCCTATCAGTAACCCACAACAACCACTATTCCTAAAAGTTAAGCACTATCTCATTTCTGCTTTGCAAAGGTGTGGAGGTGTAGGAAACTGAGGCTCAGAGATGCTAATTAACTCGCCCAAGGCCACACATCTGGTTAAGTGGCCAAAGGTAGCCGAGGAGATTCCCCAGGTTTTCTTTCACTGTTCTGTACTCATTTATTCACTCGACAAGTATTATTCATCTCCTCTCTGTCAGGAGCTGCTCTAGGAACTGAGGGCACAGCTGTGCACAAAACCCTTCTCTGCTCCCTGGGAACTTAGTCTCCAGAGGTAGGTAAGAGGGTTTCTAACCATCACCCAGTCCCTCTCCTGTACCGTTCTTCCATCCCTTCCAGAGCCCAGTGAGGATCTCTGTAGCTGCTGTGGGTTTGCCTCTTCTCTACTGAGTCTGTGTTTTCTTCCTGAGCTTATTCTATCATAATCATAATAACCGAATCATTTTTCATTTCTGACTGGATAACAAGAGCTCAAATTCTGAAGAGGCGGCCACACATCTTAGCCAACATCTTGCCAAGTGGACTGTACTTTGAAAACTCTAAAGCCCCTGTGTGTCTCCTTGGAGCTTTTGTTTCCAAATCCCAGTAGCCACCTGGGTGTGCGAAGGGGAAGGGGAGTGGTGAGCTCACTCTGAAGTGGACCAGGGACATGAGTTAGCAGAAAATGTTTGCCTTCCTCTTCCCTCTTCTGGCAGGTCAGAACTTACACCTGGTTCGGGTCACAGCCCCCTTGCTGGCTCCTCCCTAAGTCCTCCTCAAGCCCACCCTGCAGCATCAACCACAGGCATATTTTAGGGTTCAACCTTCCTCTTTTTATTCAGTCTAATTTTACTCACTTGTTCTGGGCAAATTAAAAAGAATGTCCTTCAAGTATTTTCTAAATTACTTTCATTTAAAAGTAATCAAGATTATGAAAGCTTACAAAAAACCTAACTGCAGCTAATCCAACCCTCATGTATATATATCATAACATAATGTGTTGCAAGGATTTTAAACACTTTCACATTCAGGTATGTCAGATCGGGTGAGGCGTACTGATTTCGTTGATTTGTTCCTTTCCATCACACAGGAGGGGAGGGATGTTAAACCAGTGGTCTGAAGTTCTTAGCGTCACATCCAAGGGCCCAAGATCTAGCTCTAAATGCCCTTTCTAGGTCACGCTGGACTGGAATCCTGATTAATCTTTATTTCATGTCCCCACATAGTGCTGGACACATGGTGAGTGTGAACCGTTAGTCATCCATGGCGCTATCCATACGCTATCAATGCATACGATCCCCCTGAACAGTTCCTTGAATTCCTTACCTCCAATGATCCCCTCCCCCACCCAATGCCACTCATTCCTCCAGTGGCTCCAGTGGCTGAACATTTGTCATGACCGGTAGCTGCCACTGCTCAGCATCTCAAGGTCAGGCGTTCGACTCTACCTTGTCCTGGCTGGTGGTTCCCCCCAGCACCCGTTCCCGGACAAGACCTCCAATCCATTGATGTCCCAATTTGCACATCTCCCCGGACTGCTTCATCTTCTCTCTTCCTCCTAATCGTGGGACAGGCTTACACTAAAAACGTATTTGTTGTTTATCTGAAATTCAGATTTAACTGGGCGTCCTGTATTATTATTTGTTAAATCTCTCATAAGCCTACAATCATCTATAACCTCTTAGATGAAAACTCTTAACTTCGCTTCCTCCTACTTGAAACTCTTTTGGCAGAATCACAGCTTCTCAAGCCCGACTTTGTGACAACTACGTATCGCGGCTGCAGAAAAACACGGCCTCCCCTGAAGAGATCTGAACGCAGACCTCAAAAGGGGGCTCAAGCTGCAGGGAGACTCGTTCTACTTGGACGTTCCTGGTCAATCCACACTCTGTATTTTATGTCTTTGCTTCTCTCCTCGAATCTTCTCTACTTTCTCACTCATCCTCGTTCTCAGGGTCCCACCTCCCTGAGAAAATTGAAGCGCTCCGGAGAATTCAGATTCCCCTCACCACTTCTACTCAATTTCTTTGTACCCGTCTGGGTTACTCTTGTCAGGTACGTAGATTGGAGGTTGGCAGACTTTGGCCTAGGGGCCAAATCCAGCTCACTGCCCGTTTCTGTACAGCCTGCCGTTAACTTTTGGAATGGTCGAAATCAAAAGAAGAATATATGTTGCGACATGTGAAAATTATATGAAATTAAAATTTTGATGAACTGAAACGCAGTTTTATTGGAACATGGCCATGCCCATTCATTTGTGTATCGTCCACGGCGGCTTTAGAGCCGCAGCAGAACAGTGGTGACAGAGACCGTGGGACCCGCAAATACTAAAATATTTACTATCTGGTCCTTTGTAGAAAGCGTTTGCTGACCCCTCACCTTCTGTGCTCCAATCCAAAACCACTTAATCCCATCCTTTCTCCTGTCCTCAAGATGCTTGCCCCGTTAATTCTACCCAGTTCTGCATTATCAGTTTTTCTGTCTACTAAATCACTCTTATTTGCACACCAAAAAGCTGTCATTTTTCCAATCTTAAAAAAATAAAAAGAAAGAAAGAAAACCTCTTCCCGGCCTTCCTTCTGCTCCCACCAGCTACTGCTCTCTTCCGCAGCCAACATCCCCAAAGAATTATCTGCACTTGAGGGCCACGATTCTTCCCCAAATCTCTCTTAAACCATCCCCACCACTCCACCGAAACTGCTCGCATTAGTAACCAACGGCCCCTGTGAAGCTAAAGCCAGCGGCCGTTCCCGGCTTATCTTACCTGGTCGCTGCGCAGCTGTGATTCCGGGACAGCTCTCGGCCTCAAAGCTCTCTCCTTTCACTTGGCTTCCAAGACACCACACCCTCTGGATTTTTCTCCTGCCTACTGGATGCTTCCTCATAGCCTCCTCCCCTGGTTCCTCGTTTCCCTTCTTATCGCTGGGGCCCCAGGACCTCCTCGCTCTGTTCCTGCCCTTACCTTTCTAGGCTGCTCCCAACTCACAGTTTTAAAGCCCATCTCTCAGGCTTATGACTCCCAAATAAATACCACCACCCAGGCCTCTCCCCTGCTGTGCTTCGTTACCCACTGCCGACCTGGCATCACCACGGGAACATCTAAGAGACACCAAAGAGTCGACATCCCAGTCCAAGCATCAGTCCAGGGTGAAATCCAGGTCCGTCACCTTCCCCAGCATCCCAGCCCTCCCTCGGTTACTGGCACCCCATCCTTCCTTTCAGGCCCAAATCCCTGACATCCTTTTGATCACCCTCTTTCTCTCCACCTAGGATCGGTCAGGGGGTTCTGTTGGCTCTCCGCTTACAATTTATCCAGCATCTCTGACCGTGTCTCACGGATCTCACCACCTCATCATCTCGCCTAGATTATGGCAACACCCTCCTAACAGTTCTCCCTGCTTCCACCCTTGTCTGATATTGTCTCCACCCAGCCTCCAGAAAAATTCTGTTAAATGGAAGTCATATCAAACCCCTGCATTGACTCCCCGTTTCACTCAAAGCAAAGCCCAGAGATTTTATAATAACTATTGATGCAGTATAACCTTCAGGAGCTGTGAATCACCATACTGTACACCTGTAACACATGGATCACCCATCAAGTATACTTCAGAAGGAAGAAAGCAAGGGGAAAGCCAGAGTCCCTGAATAGCCAAAACAATCTTGAGAAAGAAGGACAGAGCTGGAGGAATCACACTCCCTGACTTCAGACTATACTACAAAGCTACAGTAATAAAAACAGTATTGTATGGGCACAAAAACAGAAATATAGATCAATGGAACAAGATAGAAAGCCCAGAAATAAACCAACGCACCTATGGTTAATTAATCTATGACAAAGGAGGCAAGGATATACAGTGGAATAAAGACAGTCTCATCAAGGTGCTGGGAAAACTGGACAGCTACATGTAAAAGAATGAAATTAGAACATTGTCTAACACCATATACAAACATAAACTCAAAACAGATTAAAGACCTAAATGTAAGACTGAATACTATAAAACTCCTAGAGGAAATCATAGGCAGAACACTCTAACATAAATTGCAGCAATATTTTTTTGGATCTGTGTCCTAAAGTAAAGGAAATAAAAGCAAAAATAAACAAATGGGACCTAATTAAACTTAAAAGCATTTGCACAACAAAGGAAACTATTGACGAAACAAAAAGACAATCTACCTACTAAATGAGAGAAAATACTTGCAAATGATATGACCAATAAGGGGTTAATATTCAACATATATTAAACAGCTCATACAACTCAACATCAAAAAAACAAACAACTCAATTAAAAAGTGGACAGAAGAACTGAGTAGACATTTTTCCAAATAGGAAATGCAGATGGCCAATAGGCACATGAAAAGATGTCCAACCTCGATAATTATCGGGGAAATGCAAATCTAAACCACAATGAAATATCACTTTACACCTGTCAGAATGGCTGTCATCAAAAAGAAAACAAATAACAAATGTTGGTGAGACTATGGAGAAAAGGGAACTCTCATATACTGTTGGTGGGAATGTAAGTTGGTACAGACACTGTGGAAAACAGTATGGAGGTATCTCAAAAAACAAAAAATAGAAGAAAAAAATAAAAAATAAATAAAATTTAAAAAAAAGAAAAAAACTAAAGAAAATGAAGAGAGAGAGAAAAAAAAAGTAAAGAAATATAGAATTACCATATGACCCAGCAATTCCACTCCTGGTTATACATCCAAGAAAAACAAGACAATAATCTGAAAAGATACATGCACCCCAATGTTCATAGCAGCATTATTTACAATTGCCAAGATATGGAAGCAAACTAAGTGTCCATCAGGAGATGAATAAAGAAGATGTGGTGTATATATACACAATGGAATACTACTCAGCCATAAAAATGAACAAAATTTTGCCATTTGCAGCAACATGGATGAACTTGGAGGGTATTATGCTAAGTGAAATAAGTCAGACAGAAAAAGACAAACACTGTATGATATCACTTATATGTGGAATCTAAAAAATACAACAAAGTAGAGAATATAACAAGAAAGAAGCAGACCCACAGATCTAGAGAACAAACTAGTGGTTACCTGTTGGGAGGGGGAGGGACAATATAGAGGTGGGGAGTGAGAGGTGCAAACTATTGAGTATAAGATAGGCTCAAGGATGTATTGTACAACATGGGGAATATAGGCAACAGTTTTGTTTGTTTGTTTTTAAATTAATTAATTAATTTTTGGCTGCTTTGGGTCTCTGTTGCTGCACGAGGGCTTTCTCTAGTTGCGGCAAGCGGGGGCTACTCTTCGTTGTGGTGCGCAGTCTTCTCATTGCTGTGGCTTCTCTTGTTGCAGAGCATGGGCTCTAGGCACGCGGGCTTCAGTAGTTGTGGCACGCAGGCTCAGTAGTTGTGTCTTGTGGGCTCTAGAGCACAGGCTCAGTAGCTGTGGTGCACGGGCTTAGTTGCTCTGCAGCATGTGGGATCTTCCCCGACCAGGGCTCGAACCCGTGTCGCCTGCATTGGCAGGCGGATTCTTAACCAATGCAACAGCAGGGAAGAATGTGCTCTGGAGCCTGTGAGCCACAACTACTGAAGCCCTTGTGCCTAGAGCCCATGCTCTGCAACAAGAGAAGCCACCACAATGAGAAGCCTGCGCACCGCAATGAAGAGTAGCCTCCGCTCTCTGCAACTAGGGAAAGCCCACGTGCAAAAATGAAGACCGAACGCAGCCAAAAATAAATAAATTAAAAAAAAATGGTGCTAAGTTAACTGGATATTCAAATGGGAAGAAAAATGAATCTGGACCCCCCTAGCTTACAACATACACAAAGGTCAATTCAGATGGATTGGAGGTCTGAAAACAGAACAATTGAGCTAATAGAAGAAGCATAGATAAATATCTTCATGAGTTTAGTGAAGGTAAAGATTTTTTAAACAGGAAGCAAAAAGTGGTAACCATAAAATAATAAAATTTAGGTAATTCCTTGGTGTTGCAGTGGTTGGGACTCCGTGCTTCCACTGCAGGTGGCCCGTGTTGGATCCCTGGTTGGGGAGCTAAGATCCCCGCAGCCTGCATGGCTTGGTCAAAACAAACAAACAAACAAAAAATTACAAATTGGAGTACATTAAAGCTAAGGACCTCTGTCCATCCAAAGACACCATTTAAAGGGTCAAAAGGAGGCCACAGAGAGGAAAAGTTATTTGCAGTACATGTAATAAACAAAGGACTCATAGCCAGAGATGTAAAGAACCACTAATCAGTAAAAAAAAATAAACGACCTGTTTTTTTTAAATGAGCAAAAGACCTGAATACCTGTTTACTAAGAGTCTCATGGTAAGAGCCTCATGGCCCATGAGAGGCTGAGAAAGTTTTCTTTCTTGATCTAGGAGGACATGAGTATGTTCACTTTGAGAAAAAATATTGAGCTGATCACTTAAGATTTGTGTACTTTTTCCTCCAGACATATATACTTTAATAGAAAGTTTAGGTTTTAAAAGTGGAGTAAGTAAATATTCACATTCATATGCATTAAAATCCCTAGAAGAATACAAAAGAAACTTTTAGGGAGGGATTAGTGGGCAAATGGGGACAACTGAGGGAAGGAAACTTTCCACTCTACTTTTTCCTTATTTTTTCAACCATTGGAATGGATTACCCATTCTAACACTTAAAGAATAAACTTTAAAATAAAAATAAAAGGTTAAGATACGAAATGAAAGTAACACTTTTAAAAAATTCTAATAGTTTGATTTCTTGATGGTCACCAAAATTCTTGTTACAAGAGACAATACTTCGTCAACAAATGATTAGACAGTTTATTATTTTGCTAATCAATCAACTTTCAGTCTTTTGAAAACGTACTTTTTTTTTAGCAGTAGAATTTATTTTTATTATTTTTTCTTGAGGTGTAGTTGATTTACAATATTATATAAGTTTCAGGTGTACAACATAGTGATTCACAATTTTTTTTTTAATTTTTTTTTGATTCACAATTTTTAAATCTTATATTCCCCTGGCAGTTCAGTGGTTAGGGCTCCTTGTTCTTACTGCCAAGGGCCCAGGTTCGATCCCTGGTTGGGGAACTAAGATCCCACAAGCAGTGTGGAGAGGCCCCCCCCCCAAAAAAAAGGTTATACTCCATTTATAGTTATTATAAAATGTTGGCCATATTCCCTATCCTTGTAGCTTACTTATTTTCTACATACTAGTTTGTACCTCTTAAAGCAAATGTACTTTGATCTCATGAAAATGACAGCTTGGCAAAGGACTTAGGACTGTAAAATTTAGGGTGAAATAAACAGGTTGTGATTAGGCAACTCTCCTGTCTGAGAGGTGTCCCGAGGAGGGTCAGGGGCTCCAGCCTAGGGAGATGTGGGACATATTTGCTAAAAATGGAAATCTGAAATGAGTTCTTGGGGCTTCCCTGGTGGCGCAGTGGTTAAGAATCTGCCTGTCAATGCAGGGGACACGGGTTAGAGCCCTGATCTGGGAAGATCCCACATGCCGCGGAGCAGCTAAGCCTGTGAGCCACAACTACTGAGCCTGCGCATCTGGAGCCTGTGCTCTGCAACAGGAGAGGACGCGACAGTGAGAGGCCCGCGCACCGTGATGAAGCGGGGGCCCCCGCTCGCCGCAACTGGAGAAAGCCCTCGCACAGAAACGAAGACCCAACACAGCCAAAAAATAAATAAATAAATTAATTAAAAAAAAAAAAAAAGAATCCGCCTGCCAATGCAGGGGACATGGGTTCGAGCCCTGGTCTGGGAAGATCCCACATGCCTGCTGCAGAGCAACTAAGCCTGTGCACAACTACTGAGCCTGCGGTCTACAGCCCGTGAGCCACAACTACTGAGCACACGCGCCACAACTACTGAAGCCCGTATGCCTAGAGCCCGTGCTCCACAGCAAGAGAAGCCACCACAATGAGAAGGCCACGCACCCCAACGAAGAGTAGCCCCTGCTCGCTGCAAAGAGAGAAAGCCCGCGTACAGCAACGAAGACCCAGCACAGCCAAAAATAAATAAATAAATTCATTAATTAAATTAAAAAAAAATGAAATGAATTCTCCACCAGGTGAAAAGCATGCTGGCAAGAGAACACCATTGTTTTCTATTTAACTCTTCATGAATATTTTCCCATCAATTCTTAGCCAGACGGCTGCAGTAAAAATACTTATCTATTCTTTCATTTACTTGGATCAATACAGTCAGATTCTTTAACAAAAACCTCTGGGTCACTGCTTGTTCCATCCCCAGAACAGGCTGTTCTAGTTAAATCAAGGTGAGATCAAATGTTTCAGTCCTGCTTTCATCAGCCAGCACTTGAGTCTATGGGGAGACTGTCTTCCTAAGAGAGTATGAATAAGGTAAGGAGAAGGGGCCACAGCAGAGGAAAAGAAGCACAGCCCAACAAACACGAAGGGAAAAGAGAAGCAGAATTTATATATTTTTGTTTTTCCCCCTGGGACTGTGGAAACAGTCACAGGGAAGCAGTGGTTCTCAAGATGTCTCTGACTTTGCACCGGTCAGTGTTTGCAAAGAGATTTGCTCCGTCTCCAGGCTCCAAGCCTGCTGTGCAGAGGATCCCCCGTCCTCTCTTTTCCTTCCTTCCTCCCTCCCTTTCTTCCTTAGCTCTTGGTCTCATTGTATTTGTTTTTAAACTCAGGTTAATTAAAGTATACTACTTAGAGTAGTATATTAAAGTAATTAAAGTATAATTACTTAGAGTAAAATTCACCTTTTTTTGGTGCATAGTTCTATAAATTTTGACAAATGTATACAGTTACATAACCCCCAAGATACAGACCATTTCTACCAGGATATGGAACATTTCCATCCCCACCCCCCAAATTCCTCTTGCCTCTTTGTACTCAATCCCATCCTCCTACCCTAGGCCCTGCCAACCACTGATCAATTTTCTGTCCCTTTAGTCTTTTTCAGAATGTCCTATAAATGGAATCATAGAGCATACAGCCTTTCGAATCTGGCTTCTTCCACTCAGCACAATGCTTATGTGATTCATCCACGTTGTTTTGTGTATCAGCTGTCTATTCCTTTTCACTTCTGAGTAGTATTCCCTTGTATGGCTATTGGTTTATCCATTCACCTGTTGATGGACAGGCAGTTGGTTTGTTTCTAGCTTGGGGCTGTGTACTCGTAGTTTGTTACAAATATTCAAACATACATAAAATTGGAGAGAGACCAGTGGAGTGACCCCCCCCATTGGTGAAACTCAATAGTATAAAAATTGTGCCGTGTCTTCTATATCTATCACTTTTTTTCTTTCTTGCTAAAATATTTTAAAGAAGATGCTGGAAATCATATCAAATCCCTAAAAGCATGACAGATCTCTAAAGCATGACATTTTCTTGTACAACCACAATGCCACATTTACTCCTAACTGACTTTTTCTTGGTATTATCCACTACATCACCCATAATCAGACTTCCTTGATTATCTCAAAAATGTCTTTTTACAGTTGGCTTCTTGGAGTTAGGGTCCATATTACGTGACGTTGTTATTGCTCTTTGGTGTTTTCATCCAGACTAGTCCCCTCTCCTTTGACCTCCCATGTCACTGACTTACAGAAAACAGGTCTGTTTTCCTACAGAATGTTTCCATATTCTGGATTTGTTGCCTAGCTTCCTTGTGGTATCATTTAACTTTCTCCTCTATTTCCTGCACTTCATGTAAGTTAGCTCTGACGACATCATTAGATTGTTGGGAGTATTAAAAGATAAACTGAGGCATATTAAAATTTTTAAGTCTATCTGAGCAAAAATTGATTCCACATTGGGCCGCATCAAACCAGGGCTGGTTAGGAGTCCTCCACTAGCAGGAGCTGGGAGAGACTTTTAGAGAGAAAAGGCAGAAACAGAGCATGGAGATTATTGATTGGCTGTAGCTTAAAGCCTAGTTGGCTGTTCGTGATTGGTTGTCCTTAGGTTTCAATTTCGTAACCTTGAGGCATTTACAGGTTTAGGTTTTGCTTTGCTTATTCAGGTCGCCATGGCATTAAAGCCACCTCGGGTCTATGGCCTCCTTGTTTAACTGATTTAACAGGAGCAAGACTCCTTCCTCAGAGGGGCAGTGGGCTTCCTGTCCATCCCATCGGGGACCCTTGCCTGCTGTCCCTATTAGTGATGTTAAGTTTGACTGATGTCAGAACAGAGGTGGCAGGCCAGGCATGAAGGGGACCATCAGGCCATCTTTTGAAAATTGTGCTGTTCTATTTGCGTGATCCTCTGCGTTCCCTCCCAGGGAATCACCGGGCCCACTGTCCCTCACTGTCGCCTACACGCCCATCCAGAAGGAACACTTTCTCCTAACAGCTGTATTTGCCCCTGACTGCATTCTACCTGGCTTAGAGCTTGCATTTGTGCCCGCCCCCTTGAGGGTGCAAGGCTTTGAGGGCGAGGCAGTGGTTTGTATATCTTCTTCCTCCTATTTGCCTAAGTGGTGTGATGTTAGCACTAAGGGCACAACTCCTGTGGGAGACCACCTCTGTTCGAAAGCCGCTCTCCTGCGTATTGATTGTGCACTATGGACAAATGACTTGGACTCTCTGTGCCTTGGTTTCTACCCCTTTAAAATGGGCATAGGGCTTCCCTGGTGGCGCAGTGGTTGAGAGTCCGCCTGCCGATGCAGGGGACACGGGTTCGTGCCCCGGTCCGGGAAGATCCCACATGCCACGGAGCGGCTGGGCCCGTAAGCCATGGCCGCTGAGCCTGCGCGTCTGGAGCCTGTGCTCCGCAACGGGAGAGACCACAGCAGTGAGAGGCCCGTGTACTGCAAAAAAAAAAAAAAAAAAAAAAAAAAAAGGGCATAGTAATAGAAACGAATTCATGGGGCTGTTGTGAGGATTCAATAAAAATTACATATCTTCATCATCCTTATTGTGAATAGTTGGCTGTCTATACATAACTGTCTCTGTTGACATCTCAGACACTGGTATATCTTGTATTTGCTTCATACTCAAGAATTCGGCACAGGTGTACAGCTGATTTTTGCTAGTTCATAGGATTCTATGACCTCCAAACTGGTGGGTACAAGAGGTTATCTGGTCCAGTCCCCAGCCTTCCAGGGTGGGGATAAGATGTTGTTCTCATCTTACAGAGGTTCTAGTTGGAGCCCTCAGATACTAATTCATTCAAATAAGGGGGAGGGAATTGAAGGGTTTTTTTGTTTGTTTGTTTGTTTTTTGTGCGGTACGCGGGCCTCTCACTGTTGTGGCCTCTCCGGTTGTGGAGCACAGGCTCCGGATGCGCAGGCTCAGCGGCCATGGCTCACGGGCCCAGCCGCTCCGCGGCATGTGGGATCTTCCCGGACCGGGGCATGAACCAGTGTCCCCTGCATCGGCAGGTGGACTCTCAACCACTGCGCCACCAGGGAAGCCCAGGGAATTGAAGGTTTAATGGCAGATGAGACGTGATGAACGATGGGATAAGTGGGTCTTGGTGATGACACAGCGAAGAAGTGCTGGAAGAGGACTGGATTTCAGGTTTCTTACTTCCAGCTCTAGAGCTCTTTCTACTACAGCCTAATATTCATAGATTTATCTAGTGTTTGGGTCTTCACTTGTAATTAGTGACTTGACAATAGCTGTAGCAATGAACAAAGACTAAATTGAAGAGGGAAAAAGCTGCAAAGACAATTTTGCAGGAAGTCTATTTCTGCAGCACTTTGCTCTCAGCTTTGCTGCATTTTTTTCCTTCTGCCTGTCTGTGATTAAGGCTCATGGTCGAAAAAACAAGAAAAGCATGCTTTCACCTGCTTGAATATCTGTGAGTACAGGAGCTATGGTCAGACCCTGGTAGATGACTATCATCTTCGTACCTTAATCCCTGCTTGTGGGGCCTGGGTGCAGGCCAAACAATTTAGTGCACCCCAGGGGGTATCACCTTCGGGACAAGGCCACCTAACCCTAATGGGTGCACACACACCTCTTCCACGCCCACCAGCCCCTACATCTGAAATACAACTTTGAGAAAGTCTTTCCCTCCAGCCAAGGTGTAGTCTTCAAGATTACTTCATTAAAGTGCAAATGAACCTAAAGAGATATGAGGCCCATTGTACTAATTAACAATGACTCAGTTCTCCTTCAATCAATCTGATTACCCCTAGGAGAAGACCCCTAACACTTGCTAATCACCCTTTTAACAAAGGATCCCAGCTTCCAGCAGGCAATGGTTTAAAGTAGATTTGAGAATGTTGTTTTATTTCTGTTGTATTTATTTTTATGGTTACTTTATATTTGTGGCAAACGCGTTTTCCATTTTAGAATGTCACATAAAATTATCTTTTAAGATATATTTATTTAACTTTGTAGAAAAGTGAATAAGTTTAATAAAAGTTATTAGGCAAATAACTATGGAAAACAGTATGGAGTTTCCTTAAAAAACTAAAAATAGAGTTGCCACATGATCCAGCAATCCCACTCCTGGGCGTATATCTGGACAAAACTATAATTCAAAAAGATACACTCACCCCTATGTTCATAGCAGCACTATTCACAATAGCCAAGACAAGGAAACAACCTAAATGTCTATTAACAGATGAATGGATAAAGAGATGTGTTATAAAGATACAATGGAATATTACTCAGCCATAAAAAAGAATGAAATAATGCCATTTGCAGCAACATGGGTGGACTTAGAGATTATCATACTGAGTGAAGTAAGTCAGACAAAGACAAATATATGATATCACTTATATGTGGAATCTAAAATATGACACAAATGAACTTATTTACAAAACAGAAACAGACACAGAAAACAAACTTTATGGTTACCAAAGGGGATAGGGGGTGTGGGAAGGATAAAGTAGGAGTTTGGGATTAACAGATACAAACCACTATATATAAAATATATAAACGAGAACGTTCTACTGTATAGCACAGGGAACTATATTCAATATGTTGTAATAACACCTATAATGGAAAAGAATGTGAAAAAGAATACATATATACATATATAATCATTTTGCTGTACACCAGAAACTAACACAACATTGTAAATCAACTATACGTCAATGAAAAACAAAAAAATAAATAAAAATAACTGTTTTAAAGTTATTAAGCAAATAATAACACAGATGGTGCTCAGTAATGGCAAAAATCGGGAATATCAGGTGTAAAAGACAGAGTAGAATTATGCCACTGCTGACCTAGTAAAAACTTGACTTAACTTTTTAAAATTAATTTTATTTATTTATTTATTTATTTTAGAATTATATATATATAGTTTTAAATTTATTTATTTATCTATTTATGGCTGTGTTGGGTCTTCGTTTCTGTGTGAGGGCTTTCTCCAGCTGTGGCAAGCGGGGGCCACTCTTCATTGCTGTGCACGGGCCTCTCACTGTTGCGGCCTCTTGCTGTGGAGCACAGGCTCCAGATGCGCAGGCTCAGTAACTGTGGCTCACGGGCCCAGCCGCTCCGCGCATGTGGGATCCTACAGGACCAGGGCTCGAACCCGTGTCCCCTGCATCGGCAGGTGGACTCTCAACCGCTGCTCCACCAGGGAAGCCCTTACTTATTTTTAAATTTAATTAATTAATTTATTTATGGCTGTGTTGGGTCTTTGTTGCTGTGCGCGGGCTTTCTCTAGTTGTGCTGAGCGGGGGCTACTCTTCGTTGCGGTGCACCGGCTTCTCAGCGTGGTGGCTTCTTTTGTTGTGAAGCAAGGGCTCTAGGGTGTATGGGTTTCAGTAGTTGTGGTGCGTGTGCTCAGTAGTTGTGGCTCGCGGGCTCTAGAGTGCAGGCTCAGTAGTTGTGGTGCATGGGCTTAGTTGCTCCATGGCCTGTGGGATCTTCCTGGACCAGGGTGCAAACCTGTGTCCCCTGCATTGGCAGGTGCATTCTTAACCACTGTGCCACCAGGGAAGTCCCTAAAATCAATTTTAAATTATAAAATGTGTAACCAATTCAAAGAAAGCTTGGGAAATAAAGAAAGGAAAAAAAAAAACCCAGCTATAAACCTTTCACTCACCTGTGAATATCATCTGTGATCCTATTCACACTTGGGTGTTTACTGGGAAGGGTCTCTGGGATACAAGAGACATGGCAGGCGAGTCTGGCAGGATGAGAAGGGGATTACTAAACTCCAAGGTGACTGGTCAGGAGAGAGACTCCTGGAAAAGGTCAGTATTAAAAGATGGGAGGAGGGGCAGGGCATGGGGTAGGGAGGTTGTAACAAGAAGAAAAAAGATTGAAAAGGCAGACGGGAGGATGTCAGGGGCACCATTCCCTGGGTATGCTCAGCACAGCTTTGTCTGGGTGGCCAAGTAGAAATTATTTGAAGGAAAATCTATCACCTAATTGCCTAACGGCCAGATGTGACCTTCCATTTTCAAGGACTAGCGACACCTTCCGGAGAAGATGAGGAATAACTAAAATGCATAGGATCTATTGATATACTCAATATCTTGTAATAACCTATAGTGGAAAAGAATCTGAAAAAGAATACATATATGTAACTGAATCAGTTTGCTGTACACCAGAAACTAACAAAATATTGTAAAGCGACTCTAAAAAAAAATAATAAGGCTACACGGTGTGCATGGGTAGGTAAGCTTAGTGTTTCAAGACACTGCCGTTCTCTTACACCTTCTCAGAATGGATATAATTACTTTCACAATTACAAGAAAAAACCTGGTTTAAAATATAGGTGATTCTGAATATTATTTAGCCTTCAAAAAGGAGGAAATTCTAACACGTGCTGCAAAATGGATGAAACTTGAGGACATTATGCTCAGTGAAATAAGCCAGACACAAAAACACAAATACTGTTTGAGTTCACTTACATGAAGTATCTATAGAGTAGAGGTATAGGGACAGAAAATAAAGTGGGGGTTGGGGAGGTGGGGAAACGGGGAGTTGTTTAATAGGTAGAGTTTCAGTTTTGCAAGATTAAAAGCGTTCTGGAGATGGAGGGTGGCGATGGTTACACAGCAATGTGAAGATACTTAACACCACTGAAATATACACTTAGAAATGGTTAAGATGGTAAACTTTCTGTGTGTGTAATTTTCCACAATTAAATTTTTTTAAAAAATATATAGCTACTCTGGAAAATTCATATACAGATGTGATTAAATGGAACATATTAGATTTTTCCTCCGTGGTGGAAAAGATAGGAAGTATGAGATTTCTAGGTGGTTAATGAGAAGTTTGTTACCCAAAAAGATGGATTTCAAAGACTCGGAGCACTATTTTATCTTTTTTCCTCCAATAGAACTATATCACGTGAACTACATTATGTTGTTCTGACTTTCCCTAAGTGTGTTTTTCTATTTTCCTGGTAACAGTGTATCCTATTCTCTAAACATTTTCCAAAAGCCTACGATGCATCGGCACTGCCCCAGGCAGTGGGTATGCAATGGTGAGTCTAACAGAGTCACCGCATTCCCTGCCCTCATTGGCCATAAGGTTCCTGATGAGGAAGACAGCTCATCACATAACTAACTTATGATAAATGTTATGAAACAGAAATTCAAGAGACAAGGAGAGACCATAATAGAGTCTGAGGCTTCAACTGGAGTTCTGGAAAGGCTGCCCTCACTGTGGTAGATTAAAGGTCACTGCAAATTCTTTTGCCTTTCCCCCACGGAGAGGCAGGTTTACCTACCCTCCCTCTGAATCTAGGCTGGTCTTGCGACGTCGTGAGCCCATGTAACTTCTGAGGCAGGACACTAACTTCTGAGGCAGGACACTAACTTCTGAGGCAGGGGATCTGCAGTTCCTGCCTTTGTTGCTTGGAATGTTTTCCCCTGGAAGCCAGCCATCATGGACTTAGGACTGACTACCCAAAGACCACTATGTTGTAAGGAAGCTCATTAGGCATGTGGATAGAGAGAGGCCACTTGGAGGAGCACCCAGGCACCAGCCATGAGAGTGAAGACTTCTTGGACCTTCCAGCCCAGCCCAACCAGCCCAGCCCAGACACCTGATGACCCCAGCTGACCCCACATAGAGGAGAAGTATTCCACTGAGCTGTCCTGAATTCCTGCCTCATGGAATCATACACATTGACATTGCTAATAAGTGACAGTGCTGGGAGCAAATAAAATCCATGTTGTTTTGAACCACTATGTTTTGGGTAGTTTGTTACACAGCTATAGCTAACCAAAACATTGAGGAGGTGATCTTTGAAATGGAAGTGATGTTTGAGTTTTAACACATGAACAAATTTCCCAGTAATGTACCATGGCAGTGGTTTTCAAACTGTGCTTTATAGAACCATTTTTGGATCTGTAAGGAAGAGAAAGGGGTAGGGACCTGACAGTTTGCAGCAGGGTAGGGTTGAAAGACAGTAAATGAAGTAGTCGTTCCTCAAGCAATGGAGACTTGTTTTCTCTGAGACTCACAGGTCCAATGTTGGTGGGATGAATTTGTAACATCTGAAATCAGAAAGATTTGAGAGTTGTTCATAAGGAACTAAATAAAGGTCCCTAATGTTTTCTCTGATTTTGTGTCACCAGGCTATCTGTAAACTTGTAAGCTTCTCGGTGTTTCTGGTACCTCTCCTGGTCTCTGGCATCCGTCCCCTAATTGAATTTCCTGATGCTGCTATGTGCCCAACTGCTAAAAGCCCAGCTGCATTAGGACACTCTGTTGTATACAAAGGGAAGAATTTCCTGGAAGGCCTGACATTTGCTTCTACTGCACCACCATCCACAACACCTGCAAGGCCCTGGCCCCTCCAGAAGGTGGCACTGGCTGGCCAGGCCTTGCCTCTCCATCTGCCTCAGGAGCTCATGAGTGACAGTGTGGGGGTGTGGTCCCTATGCTGAAGGAAGGGCCTTACCCACATGTGCTGCACACCTGTCGGTAAGAAAAGCCTGTGTCCTTTGGGCAGCCTCTTTAGCCATGGGGGAACATATTCTTTCAGATAAAGTCTTCCTTTAGCAAGTGGGAGGAAGATAAGGTAGTAGTTGAAATGCTGCTATCTTGGCACCGATGGCCTTTTCTGAAACAATAAATCTGTTAATGGAACTCATCCATGTATAAATAGCTTGTTTCGTATGTGGCGCTGTGATGGAGGTTTTGCTATGAGTCAGAAGACGTCAGTTCTACTTTCCATATGAGCTGGAACTCTGCGACATGCTGCTTTATTAGTCAGAGTTTTCAGACCTCAGTTTATGTCTCCTTCACTGGACTGAGAAGGATTTGAGGGCAGGGAATGTTCTGGTCTTCCTTGTATCTCTAGCATCAAGTACAGGGCTGAAATTGTTTGAGGGCAGGAAGACATAGGAAGGAGGAGAAGAAAGAAGGAAGGGATCCACCTCATAGCACCAGCCATGGGGTCGGTCGGCCATAGGGAGTGAAACAATTCGCAGGGTTTGTGGAAAGGCGCAGGGTGGATCTGGGTGGCAAGCTTCTTAAGAGGAAGTGGGGCTGCAGCAGGGCCTCTTCTGCATAAAGGGCATTGAAAATAGAATGGAAGTGGACATACAATCGAATGCCTTGGCAACCCTCCCTTGCTCCTCCCAAAGCTACTGATGCTGCAGGATGACAGAGCAGTGGCCCATGAGGACGGCAGCTCTGTCAGTGGCAGCTCTGTCTGTCTGACTTCTTTTCAGTGACCTCTGTGGAGGGCAACGAAGATGGGGGAGGTCGAGGAGCCCCCGACACAAACGTGGAATTTTGACTTAGTTTTGTGCCAAACTCACCTGATGGCTGTTCTTCAATGCCCTCGATTCTTCTGATTTTTCAGAGTGAACTCTCACTTTACAAAATGCCAGGATTTCACCTGGGAGCACCTGCTGCAGAGGGCAAAGGAGTCAAGCTAATAAGCTCTTCCATTCTGCTTCTTGCAAACGGCTTCAGTTTTGAAAGGGAGGGCACAATTTTTAGAATTCCTTCTTGCTTTCATCTGTACCCTGAATGATTAACTCCTAGTGTCTCCCTAACATTAACCCATGTTTCCTCTCCAATTGTTTTTGGGGAGGCAAGAAGCGAGTGCACTTTCAACCCAGACAGAGACCACATGTCCTTTTTTTTTTTTTTTAATCCTTTTCAATCCGCCTCCTTCCCCGAGCCCCAACTCTCCATCTTCTGCCCCCACCTCCACCCCTCCTATTAAAATCAGCTCCATTAGGTCTCCAGAACCATTAGGTTGGGAGAACCTTGTGAGATAAACCTCTAGTAATGTTTAAAATCCAGTCTAACTTGTCCTTTGTT
This sequence comes from Leucopleurus acutus, assembly GCF_964270905.1. Classification (NCBI taxonomy): domain Eukaryota; kingdom Metazoa; phylum Chordata; class Mammalia; order Artiodactyla; family Delphinidae; genus Leucopleurus; species Leucopleurus acutus. The sequence goes on from NC_139153.1 coordinate 80,405,105, forward strand.
TAGAAAAAGTGACATCATTGGATCTTCAAACAGATGATAGCATTACTTGACTTATGTCATTAAAATGCAGAGGCTGGGGTAAAGGGATAAAGGGACACACAGCTCAGCATTGGGGGGTTCATTTAAAACTTCCATGGTCTTTCATAGAGTAGGCAGGTGAAGTCACTGTTTACTTACAGATCTTAAAAATACTTTAAAAATCTAACTTCATTCTGTGGTTCATTTTTGTTAAAACTTCTTTACTAATCTTAAAAAAAAAATCTCAGAGGGAAAATTAGAATTTTCTTTCATGGAGTTCAAAATCTATGATCATCTTTCAGGTAAATTTTCTTAAGAGAAAACTACACACAAATAGTTACATTTGGGGAATGTTTGTGCCTACAACATAAAAACATGCTCTATGTGACTAGTGAATAGTTCCTAATATTGACTTATCTGATTAAATGTATTGTTTCTTTTTTCTTTTTTAAGATGTGACTGTGGTGACCAGTAAGAAAGCCAGAAATGGGGCTTCACTTGTGGCACAGTGGTTAAGAATCCACCTGGTAATGCAGGGGACATGGGTTCGAGCCCTGGTCTGGGAAGATCCCACATGTCACGGAGCAGCTAAGCCTGTGTGCCACAACTACTGAGCCTGCACTCTAGAGCCCGCGAGCCACAACTACTGAAGCCTGCGCACCTAGAGCCCATGCTCCGCAACAAGAGAAGCCACTGCAATGAGAAGCCCATGCACCGCAATGAAGAGTAGCCCCCGCTTGCTGCAACCAGAGAAAGCCTGCGTGCAACAATGAAGACCCAATGCAGCCAAAAATAAATAAATAAAATAAATAAATTTTATAAAAAAGAAAGCCAAAAATGATGTTTGAGATTAAATGCAATGAAAAATGGATGCATTTGGTGACCCTTAAATGCAAAATCTAAAAGATATTTGAGATTAAATGCAATGAAAAATGGATGCGTTTGGTGACCTGCCCAAATCAGCTGATGTGTTTTAAAGTTGTACCGAGTCTGGTTATGGTGGCTCTTGACATGTAATGATTAAAATTTTAAATAGACAGAATTTGTCTTTTAATGAACTAAAGCAGGGTTTAAATAAAGCCTGAATCTGACATTCATTCTTTACAAAGCTCCAAGGAGTCAAGTCAAAAAAGGGATTTCTCAGTTTCTCTGGTATGGCTTCTGAAAATGAAAATTGGCACCTAAGATCTAAAGAACAGAGTGTTAGGCTCTGAAATACAAATGCTTTTAGGCAGAAGCACAGATGGGTGGGGAGAAGGGGGACAAAGAGATTTTTTTTCTCATGAACGTATTGTCCCCAAAAGGTGCCTTCTGTACAGTTTTTAAGGTCACTTCGACATGATGGTTGTTAAGACTTTGATAAAAAAAAGTTTGAGGAGGCCAGTGTGAAATGCTGGGATGAAACATCAGCGGTGAAACCACATTTGAGACAAATGAAGGTCACTGAACAGAGAAAGATAAATACTGTATGATTTCCCTTATATGTAGAATCTAAGACATCAAAAGAACAAACATAACAAAACAGAAACAGACTGAGATACAGAGAACAAACTAGTGGCTGCCAGAGGGGAGGTGGGTGGGGGAGGAGCAAACTAGGATGAAGAGGTACAAACCTCCATTTGGAAAATAAAGAAATAAGTCATGGGGATGTAATGTACAGCATGCGGAACATAGTAACATTGCAATAACTTTGTGTGGTGACAGAAGATTATTAAACTTATCCTGGTGACCAATTCCTAATGCATATAGATGTCGAAAGACTATGTTGTACACCTGAAACTAATATAATATTGTATGTTGACTATACTTCAATTAAAAAAATAAAAAAGCAGGGCTTCCCTGGTGGCACAGTGGTTGAGAGTCCGCCTGCCGATGCAGGAGACAAGGGTTCGTGTCCCGGTCCGGGAAGATCCCACATGCCGCGGAGCGGCTGGGTCCATGAGCCATGGCCGCTGAGCCTGCGAGTCCGGAGCCTGTGCTCCGCAACGGGAGAGGCCCCAACAGTGAGAGGCCCGTGTACCACAAAAATAAATAAATAAATAATAAAAAAGCAAAATGTGAAACCTCAAAATATAAAATAAAATGAAATTTAAAAAAAGAAGGTCACTGAAGCTTGGCATCACTTTTATTTTCTCTCTCTCCCACCAAACAACGACTCTGCTCACATGTTAAAGAAGGAGATATTTGGTGAGAATACATTCATCCTCATGTGCTATGTAAATGAAGAGAATGTTGCAGTAGTGTATGACACGGTGTGTTGGTGCTTTCCATCTTAAGTACCTTGTATTGTATTTGTATTTACTAAGCTTAAGAAGATTGTGCAAGGTTAATCACACACACACACACACACACACACACACACACACACACACACACACACGCAAACATCAACCTCCCCACTCTGTCAGTAAACCCAAAATAAATCTTACCTGCTTGAAATGCTTTCTTCAATAGCTCCCACTTCTCTCAGGATTTAGTCTGGCCTGGCAAGGCAGGTGCAGCCCCGCAGGAGCCGGCCCTTGGACGCCTGCATCCATCCATCTCCTCCCTCCGTCCTGATGCCTCATATTGACTCTGAGGTCCTGGAACCTGCCCCACCCCTGCACCTCCAAACCTTTATTCTTCCTGCTCCCTTTACATTCATGCCTGCCTAACCCTGACCAGTCCCTCCACTTCTAGCTCAATGTCACCTCCTCCTGAGAACATTCCTGGACTCTCTCCTTGCTCAGATCAGGACTGGTACCTCACAGGTGTGTTCCCATGCACGCTCTACTACAGTGTGACACTGAATCAAGACTCTTCCTTTTCCTGTGTCTTTTATAGTAGCACAAGTTCCCGTCCCATAGCAAGTGTCCGCGTTTGATGAATGAATTGTTTAATCAGAGTTTGTTGTTCATCTTGTTTCTAGCCCACTTTAGCTTACTCGTGTGCCTAAATGGGTGAGGACAAATAAATCTTAAATAGTTTGCTTGACTAACATATATGTATATATGTGTGTGTGTATATATATATGCTTTTTGGTCGCACTGCGTGGCATGTGAGATCTTAGTTCCCTGACCAGGGATTGAACCCGTGCCCCCTGCAGTGGAAGTGCGGAGTCTTAACCTCTGGACTGCCAGGGAAGTCCTTAAAACTATTTTCCTGATAGTCATTTGGCAACCTGAAAATTAGTGGGGGAAGTAATGATAGTTACTGAACAGACTGCCTTTGTTTATCTTCTGTGGACCATTTATTTAACCTGTGAATTGAATGCTTTAAATTATTTTTCTTGGGATAATAATAACTTAAAATAATGAAGACCACATTTATTATGGGTATATGCTAAACATCCTTTTTTGTTCCAAGGGCTACAATTGCAACTCCAAAATTTATCTTCTTCCCCCACTCTGTCTACCCCCAACACACCACACACACACACACACACACACGCACACACACACACACACGCAGAGTCCCCTAGAGCCACTTACCAGATTTCATCTTTATTAAATAGAGTCCCTTAAGACAGATGTTAGCACATTTCCAAAGTCATAATGAATCTTGTAAAGGAAAGCGACAGAAAATGATGATAAAGAGACCCATTCAGTTGGCATATGAGGCTCCCCTTTGACCCCTTCAAACAAACCGAGAAACCAAGAATGAAAAATCCTCTAAGAAGCCAAAACTTGGAATATTCTCCCAGGACCACTAAGTCCATCGCACCCAGTCATGTGGATCCGAGTACAAAGTCAGTTCTGCACGTCAGCTGTTAGAAGAGTTATTTTAGAAAGATAATCCCAGGAAGCTTATTTCTACTCTCTTTGAAGTAATGAGTCCAATGAACTCTTGAACTGGAGACTTGAAGTCCCTAATTGTTCCGGTCACTTGGAAAATTGAGAATTACTCTCAATAATTTTCTACGTAATTTACTGGAGAGCAACAAAAGTGGCTGACAATATTATTAGCTGGACTTTTGGCCTGTTTTGATAAATACCAGATAAAACGTTTTAAGGATGGAGCTTGAAAGCCTAATTAAACAACATTAAAAATAAATGTCTCGGACTTCCCTGGTGGCGCAGTGGTTGAGAGTCCACCTGCCGATGCAGGGGACACGGGTTCGTGCCCCGGTCCGGGAAGATCCCACATGTCGCGGAGCGGCTGCACCCGTGAGCTGTGGCCGCTGAGCCTGCGCATGTGGAGCCTGTGCTCCTCAATGGGAGAGGCCACAGCAGTGAGAGGCCCGCATACCGCAAAAAAAAAAAAACCCCAAAAAACAAATAAAACAAACAAAAAAAACCACCAAGCATGTATTATCTCTCTGTGGGCTGCAAATTTGTGATTGGCTTGGATGGGCAGCTCTGGCTTAGATTTCTTCCTCTCAGGAGACTGTAAACAGGTGTTGACCAGGGCTGCTGTTCATCTGAAGGCTCACCTGGGGCTGGAGGGAACCCTCAGCCCCTCTCATCTGGGCTACTTCCCGGGGCTGCTTGAGTGGCCTTGGTTTTAAATAAAGGTTTTATTATTACTTAGATATGGCAAGGCCAACAGATCAGGAGATGACTGCCAGTGAAAAGATAGCTTGTTATACTTACAGATTCTGGGGAGGTGTACTTCCACTACATGGGAAAGCACTGGGTCAGTCAGGAGGCAGAGGTTATAAGGGAAACAGGTGGGCAAGAGTCTTTATTGTGGTTTCCACAGGAATGAACAGGCAGGTGGGGTGAGCAGGCTTACCTGTGTCATACTCTACACATCAGTCTTGATTCAGTGTGGGGGGAGACTACACAAAGGTGTGAACACCCAAGAGGAGAGGATCATTGGGCACCGTCTTGGAGGCTGGTTACCACATGTTTCAGAAGTTGCTTAATCTCCAAGTCTTGGTTTCTTCATCTGAAAAAGATGGTAATGATATTGCGTTAGTCACACTTCTTGGTTGCAAGCAATAGAAAATGACTCTGGCTTACTTAGGCAAAAGGGGAACTTATTGGATGAATTTGGGGCAACTCATATAATAGAAAGGAGGGCCATATACTGAGGCTCATAAGGTGCGTAGGAATCAAGGGAGGCCTGGGAGCAAGAAAGGTCACGCAAGGTTGAAGCCTTAGGATGGGTTTGGTTGGGAAACTGGTATTGACATCACGTCCACTGGACACTGGATATTGTTGCCAGAGCTGAATTCTCAGCACCACGCTGTCACTCTGAGTAACTCTCAACTGCTTCTGTGCCCTGAAAGTTCCACAGCAGAGGGACCTCCTGTCCCCTCTGCTTCCAAGAATTCAACAAATGTCCACTACAAAGACCGGCCTCCTGGGGACTCTCGTGAAACAAGAGTATAAGTCTTTGGAAAACTGAGAGTGATCAGTATTGTTGGTTGTTTAACTGAAGGAGGAAATTAGGCACCTTGGGACGGCACAGAGTGGGTTTAGAGATCTCAAGTTGAAAGTGATCTCACTTAGACCCTGAAGCATCCTTATAACATTTCCAAACACACTGATCATTTCCAATCACACACTCATCCCAACCCTGCTCTTAAATGCATATACACATTTTAGGGAATTCCCTGGCGGTCCAGTGGTTAAGACTCCATGCTTCCACTGCAGGGCGTGAGGGTTCCATCCTTGGTCGGGGAACTAGGATCCCACATGCAGCGCAGTGTGGCCAAAAAAAAAAAAAATTTTTTTTTAAATTGCTGAGCTTTATGTAAATCCTATCTCTGCTCTGATCTGGTTGCAATCAGAGTTGGAGGCAAGAGAATAATCTGTAACCAAAGAAAAGTAGAGTGAACGGGGGAGGGATAAATTGGGAGATTGGGACTGACATATACACACTACTGTATATAAAATAGATAACTAATAAGAACCTACTGTATAGCACAGGGAACTCTACTCAGTACTCTGTAATGACCTATATGGGAAAAGAATCTAAAAAAGAAAAAAAGAGTGGAGATATATATGTATAACTGCATCACTTTGCTGTACACCTGAAACTAACACAACATTGTAAATCAACTATACTCCAATAAAAATTTAAGAAAAATAAAAGTGAAGGTTTCGGGCTTCCCTGGTGGCGCAGTGGTTGAGAATCTGCCTGCTAATGCAGGGGACACGGGTTCGAGCCCTGGTCTGGGAGGATCCCACATGCCGCAGAGCAACTAGGCCCGTGAGCCACAACTACTGAGTCTGCGCGTCTGGAGCCTGTGCTCCGCAAAAAGAGAGGCCGCGATAGTGAGAGGCCCGCGCACCGCGATGAAGAGTGGCCCCCGCTTGCCACAACTAAAGAAAACCCTTGCACAGAAACGAAGACCCAACACAGCAAAAATAAATAAATTAATTAATAAACTCCTACCCCCAACATCTTCTTAAAAAAAAAAAAACAACAAATATATATATATAAAAAAAAAAGTGAAGGTTTCCTGTCCCTTTGTGGCCCCTTTGTACCCTGACATGAGCCATGATTACCGTTGCTGTCAAGTGGTGGTGCTTCTTTGTGTCGTTACCTTTACTGCTATCTCAGTTTGAGTTGTCAGGGCACGGCAGGACACCTCTTCCCAGAGAGCCTGTGATTTGTTAGCTGTTGGCATGGGTCTTACTGTTCAGACGCAATTGTTTTGTTCAAAGTGTTTCCTGCCTTGGGTTTGAACTCACTGAACGTAACATATTTAACTTGTCAGTGACTCTCAGACTTCAGTGTACCTGAGAATCACCAAGATGGCTTGCTAAAACACAGATTGCTGGACTCCACCCCCAGAGTCTCAGATTCAGCAGATCTGGGGTGGGGCCTGAGAATGTGAATTTCTTTCTTTTCTTCTTTTTTTAAAAAATTATTTATTTATTTATTTGGCTGCACTGGGTCTTAGTTGTAGCACGCGGGATCTTCATTGCCGCGTGCGGGATATTTAGTTGCGATTTGCGGGCTCTAGTTGCGGTATGTGGGATCTAGTTCTCTGACCAGGGATTGAACCCGGGCCCCCTGCATTGGGAGCGTGGAGTCCTAACCACTGGACCACCAGGGAAGTCCCAAGAATATGCATCTCTAGGAAGATGCCAAGTCTGGCTAATGCTGCTAGTCTGGGGCCAAACTTAGAGAACCACTGACTTGGGTGACTTGACGCTGGTGCTGGACTGCTCTGTAAATGTCTTATACTCTCCCCAGTAATTGCCTTTCATAAAGAAAGCCAAGACTATACTCACAGAGCAAAATTCTATGAATCTCAGAAGTAAATATTGAACCACGATTCAGTCAGAAAGATGTTCAATGGCATGGAACAGAAACTTGACCACAGAAGCTTAACCCGACAGCAGTTTATTATTTTCTCACATTCTCCAGTAGACCAGAAGCTGCCCAAAGCTGGTGGGATGATTCCACACGACCAGGGGCTCAGGCTCTTGCTAGATTTCTTCTCTGCCACCCTTGGTAAATGGCTATTGACCTCACAGTCACAAGATGGCTGCTGCACCTCCAGGTATTGCCTCTGTACTCTAGGCAGGAAGAAGATGAAAGATGAAAAGGATATGCATGTGGGAGCGTTTCTGGAAGTTCCTCTATAGACTTCTGTTCCCATCTCATTGGCCAGAACTATGTCTATGGCCACATATAACTTCGAAGGAGTCTGAGAGAAATCATAGTTTTAGCTCAACGCTTGTTGACCCAAATAAAATGGGGTTCAGTTAATAAGGAAAAAAGGAAGAATGGGTGGTAACCAGCAGTCTGTCTCAGCATTCACCTGCTCAACTCCCAAAGATCCCACACTGTGTACTCAGGCCAAGTCCACATCCTGAACTAAACCAACTACACAATAGCTGAAGGGCCAAAGGAAGCACATGGAGAGACTTTCCACACCAGCATTTCTAGTTGAAGGCAAATAGGTATGATATGAAAAGGGTAAACTCTGGGTTAGAACTTGTTTCTCTTTTTTTTTTTTTTTTTGCAGTTCGCGGGCCTCTCACTGTTGTGGCCTCTCCCGTTGCGGAGCACAGGCTCCAGATGCGTAGGCCCAGCGACCATGGCTCACGGGCCCAGCCGCTCCGCGGCATGTGGGATCTTCCTGGGGCATGAACCCGCGTCCCCTGCATCGGCAGGCGGCCTCTCAACCACTGCGCCACCAGGGAAGCCCCAGAACTTGTTTCTTTTTATGGGACTTTTGTGAAGTTTTATTATGCTTACGTATATAATGACTTTCCAAGACAAGCTTAAACATGCTGTGTTTCCCAAGTTATTTGACAGCAGAAGCTTTAAAACAATTTTCCTGGAGTATCTCCCTGAACTAATTTCCATGGGACTTTTGCCAGGAAACCCTGATCCATACAGTATCAATTAGGAGCATATTTTCAGAGCCCCCATAGTCAGAAAAAGTAAGTATGCTCTTCTCGAATCAATGAGCTAGTCCAATTTTTTTCTATGGGGAAAGAAATGAAAATAGGAGGAGTTGGCGAGTCAGGACATGGGGTGTGGTTCTGGTCTGCTGTCTGATAACAGAGTGAACTTGACAAGGGCTTGCCCTCTCTGAAGTTCCTGCTCTCATTTTCGAAGTGAGATCTGTAGGCTATCGCCAGGCTGCACCCCAACAAACTAGAAACCTGCCACTTCACAGCTCTTAGAAACATCAGGAAGGAATGTCTGGATAACTCTTTGCTAATGGGAGACAAGAAATAAAAGGCTTAAGATAGAAAAGTCTTTTAGAAGTCAAGCATAGTTTTAAGAGGAAAGGAATACCTTAATGAATAAGAAGGATGGAAAGTGTGGGATTGCCCTAGTTTCCTGTGGCTGCCTAACAATTGCCACAAACTCGGTGGCTTAAAACAACAACAGACTGAGTCCTGGAGATCAGAGCTCCGACCTGGGTCTTACTGGGCTCAACCAAGGTGTCAGCAAGGCTGTATCCTTTTCTGGAGGCCCTGGGAGAGAGTCCACTTCCATGCATCTTCCAGTTTCTAAAGGGCTGCCCACATCCCTTGGCTCGTGGCTCCCCCCCCCACCCCCCCACCGGCCCATCTTCAAAACCAGCAGCACTGCATCTCAGTGACCACCCTCCCCTGTCACGTCTGCCTCTCTGATCACAGCTGGGAGAAGGTCTCCCTTTTTAAGGAAACATGTGATTGGGTTGGGCATTGGTTGGGCATAATCCAGGATTACCACCCCCCCAAGGTCCCTAACTTAACCACATCTGCTCCTTTGCCATGTAAGGTAACACATCACAAGTTCTGGGGATTAGGGTGTGGACATCTTTGGGAGTCGGGGTGGGCACTATTCTGCCTGCCATATGGATGAAATCTATTGTTTAAAGAAGTGCAGGGGTTGAGAAACTAAAGGATGTTACGAAAAATTGAAATTAGGCTTAACAATTTGCGGGGTACAAAGAGGTAGGGAGAGTTGATACGAAAAAAAATCCAAGAAAGGAGATAAGTGACAACATGAACAAAAATAGGACAACACTAGTTAACCGTGTTAGAAGCACTGAGCAGAATGGAGGCTTAGCGTGGGATTGCTTTTTTCTGTTACGTATCATCCCTTCACAAAACAGAACTAAACATCTAAAACTCACATCATTTAAAAAGCAAGACTGTATTAGCATTAACTAAGTCAGTGCTGCAGGGCCTTGCTTGGCTTTCAGGGGTGGAAGGCTGTAGGAGGAGCCCCAAGCATGGTCTGAAATCATCACAGAGCCCCAGACAGCGTTTGGAAGAATTTACAGGAACCTGGTGAGGTGAGGGCAGCCTTGCCTTTGTTTAGTGGTTTTGGGCTGTGGAATGGAAAGGTACTTGGTATTTACATCCGAGGTGAGAGTGGGCTTGGGACCAAGGGTGGCCGAAGCATCAGTCCAAGGGTCAATAATGATGCCGAAAACGTGACCTCTGTGCGCCAGTGCCGAATGGAATCTCGGAGACAGAGTTTTGGGTGAAGTAGAAAAGAATAGCTTTACTGCTTTTCCAGGCAAAGGGGGCCACAGTGGGCTCCTGTGGGAAGATTTGATGAGTTTTATAGCAATAGTTCAAGGGTGGGATTGCTGACAGGATTAGGGTGTGTGCAGGCCCCCCCCCCCCCCCTGCACTCCTCTAATCTGGTCACAGGTAATCTTCTTGGTGAGCTTCTCTGGTTCCTGGCCTCAGGTGGTTCCTGGCTGCTCTTGCCTTGATTAGCAACTGTTCGAATCGCCCTTTGGCGCTCAGGGAAGGTCGTGGAGGCTGGATTCTGTTCCCTACAAACAAGAAAATGGAGAACAGAAAGGCTTCCTCGCCCAGGAGCCCCACAGGGTCCTGCTCGGTTTCAACAAGACAGGAAGAACCAAATTCCAGTAAACAGATCCAAGTGCAGGTATACATGGAGTCTCTCTCAGCCTCAGCACTGTTGGCGTTTGGGACCAGATAACTCTTTGTTATCCTGCGGCTGTCCTGTGTGTTGTAGGAAGATTAGCTGCATCCCTGCATTATACCCATCTGATGCTGGGAGCACCCTTCCTCAGGTTGTCACAACCAAAAATGTCCCCAGGCATTGCCAAATGTCCTAGTTGAGAACCACTGGTGTAGACTGGAAGCCAGCGAGGAGAAGCAGCGAGCCAGTAGGTGAAGCCCGAGAACCTGCAGAGTTTCTCAGCCTGCCAGGACCCTCAGTGAGGGAGCCTTTGCCAGGTCCTTTGGCTGGAGCTTTCGGGCTATCAAGGAGCCACCAGGAGAGTCCAGCTGGTTTGCATGTTGGTCTCTAACTTGGCCTCCAGGTCAGGAGAGCTCAGGATCATTTGTTCAGGGGTTACAAGCACAGGCTTCAAAAGGCAATTCACCTGGGCAGGTGACAGGCTTGTTTGCAGTATAAACAGCTTAGGATCTATTATCTTATTTCACTGCCAGCTCTTCTGACCCCTGGTTTGTAAAGGAGGGAGAAAAGGAGGACGGTGGAGATTCTGGGACCCAAGCAGGGCCACGTCAAGCCGACACAGATTAGTTGGTTTAGATCGGAAAGAGTGCATCTTTGGTGGGTGAATTAGAATAGCAAGTCCCTCTGGGTGGGTCAGGAGCAGGGCTGGGAGAGCAGATGGCATGTGATCTGCAGCCCTGGGCCCACCCAGCAGGGAGCCCAGCGAGCACCTGCCCAGCCCAGGGAGGCCAATCTCCACCTCCCACTCTGCATCCCACGTATTCCAGGAGACAGACGTTCACACGTGAAAACCTTGGGACTCAGATGCGGCACTGGGGAGTCCCTAACCATGAGAGATACTAAACTTTCTTATTTAAAAAAAAATATGTATTTATTTATTCGACTGCACCAGGTCTTAGTTGAGGCACGCGGGATCTTCGTTGCTGTGCGCAGGATCTTCGTTGCGGCATGTGGGATCTAGTTCCCTGACCAGGGATCAAACCCGGGCCCCCTGCATTGGAAGCGTGGAGTCTTAGCCACTGGACCACCAGGGGAGTCCCAAGAGATCCTAAACTTTATACCAGCAGAATCAGAATTTCATACAACACATGGTCGAAAACAAAGGCAATGATTCTGTAGGAATGAGTGAAAGGTAGTTTAGAAATATTCTAAGTGAGGAAAGGAAAGAGTAAAATGGGCAGTTAGACGAGGTCGTACCTAGCTGCCTCTGTGCATCCTGCTGGACGAGCCTGTTCATTTATAACTTTAGGACCTAGATGATGAGGGGGCCGCAGAGGTGAACCAAAGCTGTGCGCTTTTACGAGTGAGGGCGGACCTCTGAGGGCTCTCCTGAGTTTCAAGCTCCAATGGCCCAAGGCTGCTAGTTTAGGAGATGCCGTTCCCCAAAGCTACCCATGGTCTGCTGCATGCATTTCTGTGAACTTCCTTTGAGGACCCTGGAAGACCAACAGTGCTAATCCTGTTCCTGGATGGGCAAGGCGTCATCCTGCCAAAGGGACAAAGAAAGACATTCTATCATTTTTTTAAAAAAAAATATTTGATTTATTTATTTGGTTGCACTGGGTCTTAGCTGCGGCAGGCGGGCTCCTTAGTTGTGGCATGCACGTGGGACCTAGTTCCCTGACCAGGGATTGAACGCAGGCTCCCTCCATTGTGAGCTCAGAGTCTTAACCACTGTGCCACCAGGGAGGTCCCAAGAAAGACGTTCTAAATCAAGAAAACTCTCATTAAGCGCAGAGGTTTCCCTGTGTTATAGATGGAGACCCAGAATCACAGTCAGGCAAGCTGCCGACACTTGCAGGGCCTGGGGTGAGAGAGGAGAAGTGTCCTTATAAGACAAACAGAGGAGAGACAGAGGGAGGAGAAGGGGAGGCCATGTGACCAGGGGGCAGACGTTGGAGTGATGCAGCCCCAAGCCAAGGAATGCTGGCAGCCATCTGGAGCTGGAGGAGAAAGAAAGGAGTCTCCCCTGGAGCCTTCGGAGGCAGCACTGCCCTGCCAACATCTGATTCCAGACTTCTGGCCCCCAGAACTGTGAGAGAATAATTTCCATTGTCTTTAGTCACCACATTTGTGGTAATTTGTTATGGCAGCCCTAGGAAATTAGGACTCATCTCAATGATTACTAATATGTTGAGCATTTATTAGGCCTGATTATGTGCCACTAATCCCCCCACTTGGGCACTCTGCTAAAATCCCCCCACTTTTTTTTTCCAGCATTATCTCATTTAAGCCTCACAACAGCCTCATAAGATACGTACTTTTATTATCCCCATATTACAGATGAGCAAAGTGAGGTTAAAACAGGCAAAGTAGCTTGCATGTCTTGTAAGCTGGGGTTGGACCCAGGTCTTTCTGACTACAAAGACCTCCTTTAAGCACTCATGGAAGCCTCCCTGCCTGATTCATCCAGGCGGGTGGCTTCTGGCTGAGTGTCACGTGCCCTTTGTCCCCATACTTAAAAAGAGGCCCGGCGCAGAGGTTTCTGGGAGCCAAGAGTTATAATGGCGTCTGTATGATCTCCTGAGGCAACTGCATCGGAGCTCGGCCAAAGTGAGCGGCAGCAGGAAAGCAGACTCGTAGATGACAACAGCAGCTAGGCCAACTTTTGAACCTGCAAGGGGGGGAGAGGAAAAGGAGAAGGTGATTTGAGCCAACTCTCAAAGCAATATTCAAGCAGAGACCTACCCTCTCATGCAAAGATAAAATATAGACAGACCACTCAGGATGCCCTGGGAGAAGTTCGGAACCGTGATTTCAGGAGCGAGTTGGGAGAGAGAGAGAGAGAGCTGCTGCAAGAGAAAAAAACAGAGACCGGCCGACCCGAGAACATACCACCTCCTCTTCAGTGTCAAAGAAGCCTTGGTTGGACCAGATTCCCGCTGCCAACCTCGATGCACACGACCCTCTAACAGGTGAGGAAGATGAAGATTTTGAAGAGGAGAGTGATGATGATGATACTGCAGCTCTTCTTGCGGAGCTGGAAAAAATTAAAAAAGAAGGAGCTGAAGAGCAGGCCAGGAAGGAAGGAGAACAAAAGGCTGAAGAAGGAAGGATTCGTATGGAAAACATTCTGAGGGGAAACCCTCTCCTTGATCTCACTGGCCCATCCCAGCCTCAGGCCAACTTCAAAGTTAAAAGAAGGTGGGATGATGATGTCGTTTTCAAGAACTGTGTAAAAGGTGTAGATGATCAGAAGAAAGACGAAAGATTTGTCAATGATATGCTGCGATCTGAATTTCACAAAATGTTCATGGAGAAATATATTAAATAGTACAGTTTTATGTGCTTAATGAAAGGCTGTAAAATGTAAAAAAAAAAAAAAAAAAAAAGAGGCCCAATTCTTTTAGCACCCTCTCCCCCAACCTTCAGCTCCTTATCACCACCTCAGAAGTGAGGTATAAATTACAACTGCCTATTCTTCTAACTCAGTGGATCATGGGAACACCCTTTCCTGCTATAAAGAAACATTTTAGGCACACACAGTCACACATAGTTCTTTGTACCTCTTTAGCCTCTAGGTCATTGGGGTTTATTTGCAGATGTTGCCAAGATGAATCAGAGATCTGGGGAAACTATCTGTCCTTGGAGAAAGAGAGCCGTCAGGATGTTTTTATGTTAGTTTCTTTTTGCTGATTTTGAATTTGTGTGAAGACTATCTCCCTGTCCCAGGAGAAATAGTTAGAAAGTTTATTTTCTTAAGACTTAAACTATATTCTCCAAGCTCACTAAACTATCGGAACATCAACACTGGACTCTGCTGATGGCCTGATCTAGGAAGTAAGCATTTCTTTCCTTCTCTGCTTTTGTCCTATCTTTTGGGGACTAGATGGGATGTTTTTCTCTATCTGCTGATGACCCTAATAACCGTGTGTGTATATGTGTATGTGTGTGTGAGTGTATATGTGAGTGTGAGTTTGTGTGTGTGTGTATATGTGTGAGTTTGTGTGTGAGTCTGTGAGTGTATATGTGAATGTGAGTTTGTGAGTGTGTGTATATGTGTATGTGAGTGTGAATTTCTGTGTGAGTGTGTGTATGTGTGAGTTTGTGTGTGAGTTTGTGTGTATATGTGTATGTGTGTGTGTATATGTGAGTTGGTGTGTGAGTGTGTATATATGTGTATGTGAGTGTACGTGTGAGTGTGTGTATATGTGTATGTGTGTGTGTGTGAGTTTGTGTGTGAGTGTGTGTGTATATGTGTGTGTGTGTGTATGTGGTGGTGGTGGTTGGGGGAAGGGGGTCTGGATGAAGTGGTTACTCTTGTTGCCCTTTCTTTTCTTTCACACAAAGCTACCCCGTTTTACAGGAGGAAACGTTGAGTCCTGGTACACTGAAAGGGTTTGCTCCAAGATAACTCCACCAGACAGACTTAATTACAAATGCTGGCTTATCCTCCCAGGAAGCCTTCCGTTTAGTGACAATGGGAGCTGTTATACAATGAATTTTGAGGCTAATTTTAAAGTAAGTCATGTGCCCCTCCCGTTGCTCTGACCCAAATATGAAGCACGGATTCTAAGTTGCACACAAAGGAAACTACAATCAGTCTGGAGGCCCCACAGGAGCAGTTTGGTTGATTACAGGAATGCGAGCCTTGTGTCTCAGCCCCTGCAAGGCTCCATCCCTTGGGATTCACGTGGCGTCCAGTTAGGGCCCTGCCTTGGGGACAGGGCAGAGGGGACCCCAGTCCAGTGCCAGGCCCCGGGACTGACCCTGGGTCATTATCTCTGCCAGATACCCAGAGCCATAAAGAGATGCTCCTCTAACCTCTCCTGTGCCTACCAACAGCAGCTGATAGAGGTTTGAAACCAGTACCAAAATGTCCTCTTGACCCCTTTGGGGGGCTGATAGTGAAAGGGAAGGACAGAGCCGGGACTGCCCACAATCCTTAAGGCAGCCGGGAGCTGAGAAGCGTTAGTGCAGACAGAGGGCTCTGGTTTAATGAAATGAAAACTTACCCCTGATCTCACCTTTCTGAACCACTTTTTTCTGTTCGAGGCTCCTGTACACAATCACCGGCTCCGGGAGCTTCCCTCCTCTTTCATTTCTCTAAACCAAAACCTGCTTCCAGGAAAGCATCTGATAAATTTATTTGCATCAAGAAGAATGGACAAATGTTATCTTCTGGGGTGCATTTGCATTGTGAAGACTTAAAGCAAAAGTGATTGGTCTCTGTGCAATGTCAGAGTCAAAGAAATTAGCTAAGAGGGGAGGGACCTGCTTAGGGGCAGGCAGTGCAGCAGGGGAAGGTGGGCAGGAAAATGAGTGGGAAAGCAGGACGTCATTTTCAGAAAGGAAGGCGAAGTCAGGAGAAGGGGTCTAGCAGCAGATAAAAGAGGTGATGGGAGCTGAGATGTGAGCATCAAACACCTTGAACTGAAAACTCATGTTGGAAGTTATCTGCTTTTCCCTTCAAATAAAACATTCAAGAAAAACAAGTGTGTATGTAAAACTCAACTCATTTACTCTTTCATCCATTCACTCATCCAAATGCAATTGTATTTACTATGCTCCATGTATCAGAGGCAGCCAGAAACAAGATACTTGAGGTCTCTCTACACAAGGAACCATGGAACATTCTCTCTAACTAGTGGGTGAGGCTAACAATAAACATAATTTCATGTGGTTGTAAGTGCTTTGAAGAAAATAAAACAGGTAAGGAGATGCAAGGGTGTTGGAACTGAAGGGCAGTTGCCCGGGGGAGGGGTATCTAGATGAGGGGTAAGGAGAGACTTCTATTTAGGGTGGCCGGATTTAGCAAATAAAAATACAAGACAGACAGCTAAGTCTGAGTTTCAGATAGATGATGAAAACTTTTCCAGGATAAGTATGCCCCATGCAATATTTGGAGGCATGCATGTACTACATGTACTAAAGTATTTGTCATTATTCTGAAATTCAGTTGTAACTGAGTATCCTGCATTTTATCCTGTAATACCTCTCCTCCTCTGGGATCCCCATGGAGGAGTGTTCCAGGATAGAAAACAAGGAGTGCAAAGATTCCCAGGCAGGAATGAGCTTGGCTTGCTCAGGAAGCCCTCCGTGGTCAGATTCGAGGGAGCAGGGAGGACAGTGGTAGAGATGACCTCATGCAGGGGAGCAGGGGCCAGATCACGTGGGCCCCAGGCCAGTGTGAAAAGTTTGCATTTTATTCTGATCTGTGGAAGTTTGAGGAGAGCTCTCAGCATTGCAATTATGCATTTTCACGAATACTCCAATTTAGTATTGTGTTTTCCAAAACAGGTGCCACTCACTTCGCTCTAAGACCAGATTTTAGGACTGGAGAGTAGTTGAAACTGAGCAGGATTCTGCAGGGCCTTCTTGGGGACAGACCCCCATGTCCCCTGCCTCTTGTTTGTAGAAAAGCTTTAGCCTCCTTGTCCTTCCCTGAGTTCCAAAGAGCAAATTTAATCAGAGAAATGAGAAAACACAGAAACGAAAGAAAACGATGAAGCAGGACAAAATAAAAATAGTTGAGTCATAAAACAAAGTCAAGGACATTCAGTTCCTCCTCAAGGGTTATAGATAATATCTTGAGCCATATCCTTGAGTTGTTTTACAGATACTAAAACCCTCACCAGGTGGAAGAAATCAATTGCTGACCACCAGCATGTAGACCCCAGACCAGTTGGAACCAGAAGGTTGATAATGTTAACTCCTGAAATACCACCCTGTTACCTCACCACCAACCAGTCAGAAGGATGCCCACGAGCTGATCAGGGATCTGGCAACCTTCACCCCTAATATTACCTTTAAAAACTCTTCCCCAGGGAATTCCCTGGTAGTCCAGTGGTTAGGACTCCACGCTTCTACTGCAGGGGGCACGGGTTCGATCCCTGGTCAGGGAACTAAGATCCCACGTGCCACGTGGTGTGGCCAAAAATAAAAAAAAAATTTTAAAAACAACCAAAAAAACCCTCCTCCAAAAGCCATGTGGGTGTTCAGGTCTTTCTAGCATGAGCTGCCAGTCCTCCTTTCTTGGTCCCACACTGGGCGCCTTGCAATGAACGCGGTACTTTCCTTCATCACAACCTGGTGTCAGTCGATTCGCTTGACTGCACATCAGGCAAGAGGACTTAAGTTGGGTTCAGTAACATAGGTGACCCTGGCCTGAGGGAAAGTGAGCAATATCTCCCCTAAATTCACTTGACCTCCCCCATCTCCTTCCACCCATTCACTACTGTCTTCAGTTTTCCTAGCACTGGATAGTCTTTTATTATACCATAAGAAATGAGCTTAACATGCTATTGGGAGAAGAGATTTGGGGATTCAAATTCTTACTAGTGTGTAAATGACTACTAGAAAGTGTTTTGAAAGTGAGGACGGAGAGAGCATGTAGGTCAAGGGAAGATGGGGAAAGAATAAAGAAGGGAAATTTGAGGGTGCTGATGTCAAGTGCTGGAGGCTTGACCAGTTCGCCTAGCTGTGACCCTGAAGCTGAGTGCTGGCTGAGTAGAAATACAAAGCAATTCGCCCCCCCATCTCTGTTGAGATGGCCAAGAATCTCTTGGAAGAACGAGGCTGGCTGTGAACTGCCAGATGGCAGAGCAGTCAAAATATTTACTGTGAAGCCCACACTGTTTGGGAAAAGGCTGAACTTGCATTCCTGCTGCAGACCTTGGCGGTCTCCTGCCTCCCCTGCCATTGGCCTCCGTGACTCCCCGAGTGAATCATGGCTCATCTCCGCAGGGATTTATCGATCTGAACCAGCCTCCCCTCTGGCCTTCCAGTAAAAGTTGCCCTGTGTGGAAAGGAGTCCTGACAGCATTTCTGTGAGAATGGCCCTGCCTTACTTTCCATGTAATGTCGGGGTTTAGGACTCAAAAATATTCTTGTGAGGTGAACAGAAAAGCAAGCAGACTCTACATTTATACGTGGGGAAACTGACTACAAATGGACCGTCTTGTCCCAGGTTTCAAGGGGATGAGCAGGAACTTGGACCTTGGACTTGGGTCTTTTCTAACACAGTAGGGGCTGTCAATTCACCTGGAAATTATGTAACAACTCATGCAAGATCGCATAGCTTCTTGCTGCCTCTAAAACAAAATGTTGTTTTTCTATTAAACCACGGTTTAGACATCAAGAGCAGTATCCTCAAGGGGAAAGAGGATGTCTTCAATTTTTTGCAAAGCACTCATTTCAGATAGGTTGAATCTCTGGGTAATGGACTGACTGATTCTGTCAAAAAAAATTAATGACTCTCCCATTATACAAATAATAAGTATTTATTGCAGAAACTTTGGAAATTTTAGAAAAACACAAAGGAGAAAATAAAAATCACCTGTAATCTTCCCACTCAGATACAATCGCTGTTGACATTTTGATATGTATCCTTCTTGTCTTTTTACATACACATAGAACCATATTTTAACAAATTGGAAAAAATGTGGTATAAACTGATTAATAACTCACTTTTTCATTTAATATTTCCATGACCATTTTTCTCACATGATTCAAGTTTTTTCAAAGCATGATTTTTTAAATATAACTTTATTTATTTATTCATTTATTTAATTTTTGGCTGCTTTGGGTCTTCGCTGCTGCACGCAGGTTTTCTCTAGTTGCTGAGAGCGGGGCTACTCTTTGTTGTGGTGTGCGGGCTTCTCATTGCGGTGGCTTCTCTTGTCGCGGAGCACGGGCTCTAGGAGCGTGGGCTTCAGTAGTGTGGCACGCGGGCTCAAGAGCGCAGGCTCAGTAGTTGTGGCGCACGGGCTTTGTTGCTGCGCAGCATGTGGGATCTTCCCGGACCAGGACTTGAACCCGTGTCCCCTGCATTGGCAGGCGGATTCTTAACCACTGTGCCACAAGGGAAGCCCTTCAAAGCATGTTTGATCCATTGCATACTATCCTATGAATGATGTACCTAATTTACTTAACCCACGCGGACTTTTAGGTTGTTACCTTTTTTTTTTTGGCCTCACTGCAAGGCATGTGGGATCTTAGTTTCCCAACCAAGGATTGAACCCTTGCCCCCTGCATTGGAAGGATGGATTCTTAACCACTGGACCGCCAGGGAAGCCCCACAATTTTTTTTTTTTTTTAACTATAAACACCACCACAATGGGCATCCTTGGTCTTATAAAAATTTACTGATGTAAAGTCACCCAGTGATCCTGTCTGGGCGTTGGCTTGCAAAAAATTTAAAATGAGGGCAGACATAGAGATAGTTAATAGGGTATGATTTTTGTCAGTTGGAGAAGGGAGAAAAGTGAGCCCACAGGTTTCAGGTGTCTCCTCTATAAAGGTCCCCTCCTTCCCCTGTGCTCTCAGTTCTGCTCCTCTAACGTGGCTTTCACACTATGTATCATCTCGGCCTCCGCTGCAGCTGCCACTGCTTTCAGCTGTCATCCTCTGCTCCCCTCCTGTCCCCACCTGTGGTTGTGCTCTCATCACAGACCCTCTGGTCGCCCTGGCTGTTGATGAATGTTTTCTGTGTCTCGACTCAGTGCCCAAAAAGTTATTTCTAAGGTCAGCGTGTCCTTGAGGGATCCTTGTCACGAGTTGTGCCCACAAAGCTCTTCGGCAAATCACTGCACGGTTCTCCTGTGGTTGCAGCCCACGGCCAGCCAGAGCTGCCCTGGCCAGTGGCGGGAAGCTCAGGGGTCACTAACAACGGGGCCACCTCTGGGTTTCTCTCGTTCCCTCACTGGGCCTAACATCCTTCCATTCTCTTCTCATCAGGCACCATGAGTTTGTTAGTTCTAATAACAAGTAGAACAATTGGGATGATCATTATTTCCAAGCTGTAATTCAAGAAAACAGATGAAGAGAGGTCATAAAATCAAATAAGGCCCAACTGAGGCGTCTTTAAATAAAATCTCGTTGGTTGCAGGCTTCTAAAAATAGTTCCCAGCCCCATCCCTCATCTTCACAATTATTTTCATCTTCACTTCTAGATCTGAAGGGCACAGAGCAGCAGAATTTATACATTAAGTTCATAAGAGAACAGACAGCTCGTTAATTCTTAACATTGGTGGGATATGACTCTTCACCATCATATGCTCGATTCCGAAATATATCTGGGCCCGCTTTGCTGACATGACTAAGATATCTTATTGATAACCGTGGTGCCCTTCTTTTTTAAAAAATTTTAATTGAAATATAGTTGATTTAAAATGTTGTGTTACTTTCAGGTATACAGTAAAGGGATTCAGTTATACATATACGTATCAATATAAATATATACATTCTTTTTTTACATTCTCTTCTACCAGGGTGCCCTTCTTATGAGAGACAAGGTCACAGCTCTCCACCCCCCCACCCCCCCTACCAGAGGGTGTGAGCGACCTCCACGATAATCATCTCCTGTCCATTCATTCACAAATTCATTTTTTCAAACATTTGAGGGCTTCCCTGGTGGCGCAGTGGTTGGGAGTCCGCCTGCCGATGCAGGGGACACGGGTTCGTGCCCCGGTCCGGGAAGATCCCACGTGCCGCGGAGCGGCTGGGCCCGTGAGCCATGGCCGCTGAGCCTGCGCGTCCGGAGCCTGTGCTCCGCAACGGGAGAGGCCACAACAGTGAGAGGCCCGTGTACCGCAAAAAAAACAAACAAAAATACCCAAACATTTGAGACTTTCCTATGTGCCAGGCAATAGAAAAAGCCCTTGTCATCTAGGCGGGGGACAAACAAATACATACATAAGAGAATGAAACTCTTACACAGGAAAGCAAAGCCAAGTAAGAGAGAGGAGTGTGTGAGGAGGGTGTAGGGAGGTATTTTAGACCTGCTACTTAGGGAGGCCTCTACATTTAGGGAGGTGGCATTTAAGTGCAGAACAAGTCACGGAAATAACTTATCTGGGGAGGAGCCGCACGGACGAGGCCTCAAGCTGGGCAGAGCTCGGCTACAGGGAACCAGCGAAGAGGATTGTGGCTGAAGCCAGGAGCCGGGGGTGGGCGGGGAGGTCTGAGGGGGCCGCGACAGCTCCGGAAGAGCCTGCAGGCCACGGAAAGATCGAGGATTTTATTTGCTGCTGAGCAACTGTCTGGAGGCGGCCCTGAGGTGGGGGAAGCTGGTGACCCCGAGGGGACCTTGGGTCAGCTCTTCCATGCGCTATTCTAAATGCCAATTCACAGCTGACTCTCGAGTCCCTGAACGCAGGGGTTCCCACCTTGGGTCCCAACAAGCTGGGAACATTTAGGGATTTTTTGTTTTCAATTGAGGTATAGTTGATTTACAATGTTGTGTTGGTTTCTGGTGTACAGCAAAGTGATCCAGTTATACATGTATGTATCTATTCTTTTTCAGATTCTTTTCCATTATAGGTTATTACAAGGTACTGAATGTAGTTCCCTGTGCTGTACAGTAGGTCCTTGTGGGTTTTCTCCTTTATATATAGTAGTGTGTATCTGCTAATCCCAAACTCCTAATTTATCTTTCCCCTACCCCCTTTCCCCCTGGTAACCATAAGTTTGTTTTCTAGGTCTATGAGTCTGTTTCTGTTTTGTAAAGAAGTTCATTTGTATCAGAGTCCCCCCTGCAGACCCTGCGATCTATGTGTGTCTTCTCCAATCCTGGACAGCCACACTGAGTTATAGGAGGTTGGGTAATGTGACAAGGTCACATTGTGTCTTGTTCAGGCTGCCATAACAGTACCATAGACTAGGTGGCTTATAAACAAATGTATTTCTCACAGTTCTGGAAGCTGGAAGTCTGAGATTAGATGCCAGCATGGTCAGGTTCTGGTGAGACCCTCCTTCGGGCCGCAGACTGCCGACTTCTTGCATCCTCATATGATGGAGAGAGAGAAGCAAGTTCTCCTGCCACTCTTAGAAGGGTGCTAATCCCATTCACGAGGACTCCACCCTCATGACCTCATCTAATCCTAATCACCTCCCAAAGCCCATCTCCTAATACCATCACACTGAGGGGTAGGGTTTCAATATATGAATTTTGGGGGTGCACAAACATTCAGTCCATGACACATGGTGAGATTTAAACTTGGATCTAATTGGCTGGAAAGCCTGTTTTTCTTACTGCACATCGTGTTGTCCAGCCCTTCCCGATTACTCCATTCATTCGTCAAAACATTTACTGAACATCTGCTGTGTCTGGTTCTGTGCTGGACACACACTAGGGATTAGACACAAATAAGAGACAGTTCCTGCCCTCAAGTGTCTTAGAATCGAATGGGCTGTTTATAATCCATACTGGCATCTTCCAGAATGGAGTGAGATTATAACACACAGCCTCCACCACCCACCCACCCACACAGCTTTAGTCTTTCTGAAATGGAGATCTGTCTTATTCTTCTCATTAAAGGACCCTGGCAACTGCTAGGCAGGATGCGCCACTGCCAGGCATGAAAAGCAGTGGTTGACCCATTGTGTCCTCGGATGACATTGGTACTACCGTTCACAGTTGGATTTTGCTTATATTTGAATCCTTAATTGTTGCTTAAAAAAATCTTCAAAGAGATCACCCTATGGTGCAGGGCTGAAATGACAAGATATCAGTGTACAAGCCTGCCTGTCACGTGGAGAGCAGCAGGAATCCCAGATACTCACAGAACTGTCAGAGCCCAGCATGGGGCTCACTCGTGCTTGGTGAAGGGCCACCGTTCAGGTGGAGAACAGACAGGTCTATCAAGACCTTCCTGACAGCTTCCTAGAGAAGGTGGGAAACTTCCAGCGATATCTTATTCAGCTCAAGAAAATAAGTACCAATTTAAACACATACACAGACACTCAGATATCCTTCCATATGCCTCAAAACCATCTCAAGTATAACAGTGCCTGAGATTATTCTCAATGTCAGTGTCCTGCTTATGTCCTTCAGAACAGTTATCATAATTTGTAATTATTTGGTTTGCTTGTTCTTGTCTTTCTTCCAGGATGAGGTTATCTTTTCATTGCTGTTTCCCCAGCAACTGGCAAAATGCCCAGAACAGAGCAGGAACCTCAGCAAGAGTTGGGGAAAACAGCAAGTTTCTGAGACGCCAGATACTTACCAGTGACCAAAGCAATTTGGAACTGTCTTCAGTGTCTGAGAGAAACTGACTCAAAAGTTTTATTGTAATGCAGATGCAATAAGTGCTATATCGATACCTAAGTAAATATATGCTACTGTCAGTTCTTTAAAAACAGAATAATGAATGCAAAATGGGATTATTTTTCCGACCAATTTTTTTTTTTTGGCTGCGTCACACGGCACGTGGGATCTTAGTTCCCTGACCAGGGATCATACCTGCACCTCCTGCATTGGAAGGGCGGAGTCTTAACCACTGGACTACCAGGGAAGTCCCCTGACAAGAATTTTTATTAAATTTACAGATATGATTTGGCGTTACCTTTTACGACTTGGCGGTTTCTTTTACTCAGTGGCATCACAGAAGGAAGAGATAGTACATAAGTGTAAAAGTCCTTTAAATATGACAAAGCATTAAATCAGATGGTTTAATATTTGGGGATCTCTGTACAATTCTCCCAGCAGCTCTAATCCATTAACTGAAACCCCTCATTAGATAATGTGTACTTTCCAAATAATTTAAAATCACACTGATGTTATCACCCTGGTTGGAAGGGAAGCAGCCAGCATGGGAATAATGGAGCTGTAATCCTGTGCTTTAGGAGCTGGTCTGAGGGGCTGCCTTCTGGGCAGCTCCCTGCAGGGTGAGCTCATCAGATTGGAACAGGTGGGCCCATTTGAACTCTGATGTCACACTCTCCTGGGCAGGTCTCGCATGCTCTCTGGGTCTCAGCTTCCTCATCTGTAACGTGGAGACGATAGATGCTAATACCTGACGCGGGGAGGAAAGCACCTGTGTCTCGCGCTCAGTGGTCGCTCGGTACAAGGCACACGTCTCAGTCGGTTGGGGCTACTGTGATAGAACACCACAGACCAGGAGGCTTATAAACAACGAACATTTGTTGCTCACAGTTCTGGAAGCTGGCAGGTCCAAAATCAAGGTGCAGATTCGGTGACTGGTGAGTCCCGGCTTCCTCACAGACGGTCATCTTCGCCCTATAAACTCACCTGGCAGAAGGGACTGGCTAGCTCTCTGGGGCCTCTTTCCTTTATTAAAGGCGCTAATCTCAATCACAAGGGCTTCACCCTCATGACCTCATCACCTCCCAAAGGCCCCACCTCCAAATCCCATCGCCTTGGGCATTACGTATCAACAGATGAACTTAACAGGGACACAAACATGCAGACCACGGCACTGCTCCACACCTGACTCCCTTCTGGAACACCTGAACCAAGCTGAGTCCCTTTAGCGATTTGTAAGGCTGGTGAGGGCACCGCAGCTGTTCAGCTCAGATCATAAGAGAAGCTGCTGCCAGATGTAAGCTATTATATAGAGAATGGATAAACAACAGCCTGCTGTATAGCACAGAGAGCTATAATTCAATAGCCTATTCTAAACCATAACGGAAAAGAATACTTTAAAAGTGTATATAATTGTATAACTGAGTCACTTTGCTGTACAGCAGAAACTAACACAACACTGTAGATCAACTAGACTCCAATAAAATAGAAAGGAGAAGAGAAGCCTCTAGAACAGCGCTCCTTCTCTGGTGCTTTTATTCCATCAGTGTTCCTGTCTTCTTGCTTTTATCTGAACGTGGTACTTCCCTCTTTTCCTGCCTCTGCTTCTTCAGAAACTTCATCACAAATCCCACTACAGGTCCTGGGACACAGGCCATGTGCGCTTGGATCGTGGGCCAGTGTGGACACTTGAGAGGTTCTTGAATCCCTTGACCTCCTTTCATAAAGGGCCTTATTTCAATCACCTCCCACCCATTCTTTTCTGTATTGAGATACATTTAAAACATACTGTAAAAAACATAAAGTTCTTTCTCAAATATACTCCCCAAACATTAGGGATGAATCTAAAACAGGCCAAATAAAATTATGCTATATTAAATCCAGACAAGAAGGTCTGAATTTCACACTGACTATTCCTCTTCAGGGCTGTATTTTCCAAGCAGCCCAGGGTCCCACAGAGCCGGAGAGGTTGACTGTGTGCAGGATTCTCTGCATTGTACACTGTGTGTTCAAAATCTCGCCTTAGAGATGCGTAGGAAGCATGTCAGTGTCCTGGAGAGGCAAGGGGCTCTGTCTGAGTTCTGTTTTGGAATCACAGAATGTTCCATGGAAGGGCCTAGAACACTCCTACAACCCTCTCATTTACAGATGAGACCCAGAGACTTATGATGTGTCCTACCAGAATTAGATACAGTTAGTGCTATAAAGGATAATTTTTGTTTTTGAGTGACCACTTATGATTAGACAAATTCTCCTACTTAAAATCATTTGGTGAGACAACTAAATTTAAGACATCCAATTTACTTCTTTTGAAATCTGATTAAAAACTACAGTACATCAACTATACTTTGATTTAAAAAGTGGAAAAAATACAACCAACTAGTGAATATAACGAAAAAAGAAGCAGATTCACAGATACAGAGAACTAGTGGTTCTCAGTG
Source organism: Leucopleurus acutus (assembly GCF_964270905.1). Taxonomy (NCBI): domain Eukaryota; kingdom Metazoa; phylum Chordata; class Mammalia; order Artiodactyla; family Delphinidae; genus Leucopleurus; species Leucopleurus acutus. Next base: position 80,430,896 of record NC_139153.1, read on the forward strand.
TGGGGGGCAATACAGGAGTAGGGGGACTAAGAGGTACAAACTATTAGGTATAAAACAAGCTACAACATGGGGAATATAGCCAGTATTCTGTAAAAACTGTAAATGGAAAGTTACTTTTAAAAATTGTATAAAAAAAATCGAAAAAAGAAATTTGAGTTCCCTTACCAAAAGCTAGTATTAACTGAGCTCCAACCAAGGATAATCTAGTGGAAATAATTTGTGTCGAGCAACAGAATTTAAAATCTGATGAAAAACTGATGAATGTGCAACATTTCCTCGTTTCCTTACCTATATGGTCTCTCATCCTTGATAATAAATGGTGGCTGTTACTGTAAAGCCCTGTGCCAAACACTCCGAATCTCATCTCTGCCTTTAACCTCAGCCATCTGTCACACACCCACAGCGCTCTTCACAGTTGAGGAAACTGAGGTTCCGGAAAGTGAGGTGACTTGTTTGCGGTCCCACAGTCAACAGCAAAGCCTGTATTCTAACATGTACTCGGTGCTGGACCACTTCCAGCAGACAGGGGCACTGCTTGTGGCCTAAGACACTGTGCCCGTACCCCATCACACCCAGTTCTAAAATGAGGATGGGATTCAGGACCTAGCTTGGGGTCATGACTTTCCTCTTCTGAGGAAAGCTAGACTTGGATCCCCTCTGCTCCCTTGTGTGGGCATGGCCCGACTTTGGGCCTTGGTCTTAAAATACATTTTACCAGGGGTGCTGGCTCTGTGTGAGCGGCACTGCAGGGTGAGCAGGCAGGCGGGGCTTGGTCACCCCAAGTCACGTGGCCTTACAAAGGACGGACCACCTCGGCACTTCACGAGGGGACACAGGAGACACAAGGCTGCTGGAGCCTGGTGGTGATGGTTTGCTACAAATAGGCAGCTGCTTCACTGGGAAGGTCGTCAAGGGGAAGGCACACAACTTGCTAAAAAGTGCTAGCTTGGTTGAAACACTGTGAAATTCAACCATCAAGGGAAATCCACATCTATACCCATTATCTGAATAAAGAATGCCAGTAGTAATATGTATTGATATAGTCACTTAAGAATTTTTTGTTTACACGCTAACATGGAATCCTACCCACGATCCATACCCTTGGGTGCCCCAAGTTTGGTTCCGAGGAATTTTCAGAAGGGCTGAGGCCCCTTTGAGTCTGCCCCATCTGATAAATGACTCCCATCAGTTTATAACTAAGACATGAGTGCCAATTCTTGTTGCAGTCACCCTTGGAGAAGAGGAGGAGGTCATCTGGGCAGGAGGCATAGCTACAGATGATTCTTTCAAGGCTAATTACTAGAAAGGAAGGAAGGGAGGGAGGAGGGAGGGAGGGAGGGAGGAGGGAGGGAGGGAGGGAGGAGGGAGGGAGGGAGGGAGGGAGGGAGGAAGGACTTTCCACTTTACCTCTTAATTTAAAAATAAGCAGTTTCTCCCACACATCCAATAGTTCAGTGAAATGTGCTGTGTCTCACTGTCCCAGCCTTCTACTCGTTTGCTGCATGTTTTCTGAACTTGGAATGCTGTCTCCCCGGCAACCTTCAGCCACCACCTATAGAAATCCAAGTCATCTCTGAAGGCTCAGATTGCAGGAACTCTCCTTCATCACCTTGCTAGAAGAATTCTCTCTCCCTGGACTCTTATGATTTGCGTCAATCTCACGCTCTCACCACAAACCACCCTGTGTGGGAGTCATCTGTGTGTATGTTTGATCCCAGTCTAACAAAGGCTCCTTTGGGGATTGAAGTCTTTTCTCATAGATCCCTGTTTGCCCAATACACCTAACTCAGTCCTCTGCACCAGGCGCTCAGTGAACCAGGTGGTCAACACAAAAAACATACACGGGCAACAGAGGGGATGGTGAGCACGCTTGAGGAGAGTCTGAATGATCTGAGAAAGGGGACAGCCACTGACCACCATGATGGGCTCTCTGCCACCACTACATCACCAGTTACTGGGTCCTACTCTGCCTGTTCCTACAACTTCTGCCCCGGAGCCCAAGCTGTCTTCCACAAGCTGGGTGCAAACTATAGCAAACGTCAGCCTGGGAACTTTCTCGCTTTGGGTGAGTGCCATAAATATGTTGGAAAGGAGATAAAATGAAGCTTATAAAAACGTCAAGGGCGACAAAGATGAGTCTTAAATCTATGTCTGGAATGAGACTTAGTGGCTGGTGACGCAATGCTGTGGAAGCAGAACGCAAACTAAGGCAACCACTATTCTGCTGCCATCTTCCTTCTCCACCGAAGACAATATTCTCCAAGTTAATACTGAAGAGGAGAAGCTGCTTAGTATTGAAATCTCCGACTGACGTGGGGATAGTGGGAGACACCTGTTTAAAATCAGTTCACATGAAATACACTGTGTCTGTGGATGCAATCGCAGAACTGCTGTCAGGCATCTGGAGGAATAATGCACCAGACCAGAGACTGATGAACCTGTCCTGTTTTCCCGAGAGGAAATAAAGCAGATTCCAGAAATTCTGAAACTCTGACAAAATCTGGAATAACATAGTCATACACGTTTTGACTCCCAACAATTGCTGGTTTCTTTTCAACTCATGCGTTCATTTATTTAGGCTGCGTTGGGTCTTCGTTGCTGAGTGAGGGCTTTCTCTAGTAGCAGCGAGCGGGGGCTTCTCATTGCGGTGGCTTCTCTTGTTGCGGAGCACGGGCTCTAGGCGTGCGCGGGCTTCAGTAGTTGTGGCACGTGGGCTCAGTAGTTGTGGCTCGCGGGCTTTAGAGCGCAGGCTCTGTAGTTGTGGCGCATGGGCTTAGCTGCTCCGCGGCATGTGGGATCTTCCCAGACCAGGGCCCCTTCTTTTCAACTCTTGATTTAACCCAAGTAACTTCCTCTCCTTTTTGATAGGATTGTTAGAGCAACTAATCAAGGAAGTAACAGTAAAACAACAGCTGCTCCTTTAAAGAGACCAGCTAGGCGGACTGAGGTAGCAGCTAACACCGAGTTCACTCTGCGCTGGATGTGGTTGCAAGAGCTTTGTATACATTAATCTATTTAACCCTCATAATGACCCCGTAATGTAGGTACTAACATTATTCCAAGTTGACAGGTGGGAACGCTGAGGCGAGTTAAAGCAACGTGCCTAAAGATCATACAGATAGGATTCCAACCAGGCAGTGTGGCCCCCAAGCTGCGCTTCCCACATTAGGCTACACTGCCTTTCCTATAAATGGCAAGGCTGCTCAAGAGGGGAAGTGGGAAGCCTCCCTTTTCCACCGGGTGTGTGAACTTGCCCTTCCACTTCCGTACAGGAGAGAGCAAAGGGTGGGAACACGTCTGGCCTCGCTCAGCCCTCTTACCCACTCATTTCTCTGAGGGGAGGAGGGCGTCTTTTTGGTTGCCAGGATTGGGAGATACTACCGAGCAGGTAAGGTTATCAGGGCAGACCCTGACACTGCAAGGGAGCTTGCAGTCGAAGGTGGGTACATGCCAGGACTGATATTCAAAATATTTTAATAATCAGTTCATCACCAGACCAACAGACCGGGGGCAGCCACAAACCACTGGTGTGCCAGTGCTGACCGTGGTACGTCAACAGGGTCAGCAACCAGGGTATTCTCAGAGCCCTACCGTGGTCTTCGTATCACCAACCAGTCTTCTCAGTGACAGATGAGCTATTCCGATTTCCACCAGTCTGGTTTTCTGACGTCTTTTCAATTCGTTCTGGACCCAGAGGGGAAGGACAAGGATATAAATAATCTTCACCACCAAACCCCAAAGTCCTCTGCATTTTTCAGGTGATATCCCTAATACTAAGTTCAGTTTCTGATGATATTTTTAAGGCGATATTGACAAACCAGAACACACTCAAAGCCAGGGTCATGCCTGCACTGGGGACTCTGTGGTATGAAGTGGAGGGAAGGAAGAGGGGCTGTCCGTGTCCTCATTTCCATCGTGGATGTGGACGGACCTGGTCAGTCAGAATGGGGGAGGCCTGGGGGGGGCAGGGCCTGGGACGTGAAATGGTCTTTGGCAAAGAATGTGACACAGGTGGGCCCTCATTACTCTAGAGTAGGGGTCAGGGAACTATGGCCACAGGCCTTCAGTTTTGCAAATAAAGTTCTACTGGAACACAGCCACGCCCACCCACTTACATATGACCTGTGACTGCTTTGGAGCTCTGTACGAAAGGCAGCTGAACAGTGTGGACAGAGACAGGGTGGACTGCAGAGCCTAAAGCATGTACTATCTGGCTCTCTACAGAAAGAATGTGCAGACCTCTGGTCTAGATCTAGGAAAGTAACTCTAATAGCCTGGGGCAGGGAGGGAGGAAGGAAAAAGGAGTGGACTTCGAGCTGGGGCCTTTAGTGGGGAAACTGGGAAAGGCTTAGAGGAAGGAAATTGGGGTTCAGCCACCACCATGTCTTACGATGTGGGGATCAATCCCTCCTCCTGTGAGCTGAGCCACAACATAACCTTCCAAACTGAATTATTTACATCTATTGGGGTGAGTTCCTAGAGGGTGAAGAAAGCGGATTTTTCTCCAGTCATTCAGAATTAGCAGCATATAAACAATGTAAAACTAAGCACAGGTAATCAAAAACATTTTAATGATTAATGTTTAGACATTATTTAACATTGTGGGTATATCCAGATGAGCTAAAGCACACTTTGACGGCACACTATTGAATGTTATACTTTCTGTATTGAAATATGTAGACATTTGCAAACTAGTACCTAGGAAGACATACATTTACAAATATACACATTCTAAATTTGATAAGGTAAATGTAAACAGATGCTGTGACTCCTTCCAAACAGAAATCCCACAAGACTAATTAAGAGAACCAACTGGCTCCCTATAATATGAATGTGCAAAATTAAAGCATGATAAACTGATATTTACATAAATATCAAACCAACAATTCGTTCATACATTGTCAATGACCTTCTCAGATGTGTCACGAGTGGTTCAGTGAATGTTTTTTTCCTCCAGACGGAGAAGGTTATTCCGAGGCTAAATTCCAACACTTTAAGATGACACACACAACAGTCCTTATCTGTTTGACCACTGCCTCTAGGGTATGAGACATGACTTTATGATAAGCAGTCTTATTTTTAAACAAGTATTTCTAAACAAATCTTTAGATTTGAAGCAGGATAAAAAAAATTACAGGTGCTATTAGATTTACATTAAACAAATCATCTCTATCCAATCCCCCAGTTCTCTCATGCGGCAGCTATCTGTTTAATTTTACCTTAAATTTTTCTAAGGTCCTTTCCCCACCTTTAATTCATTTTGGTAAGCTAGGCACATTTTCAAAGGAAGTTTGTGTCAAAACAAATAGTACAGAAATCAACCCAAATTTGGACCCTGGCAACCAGTTCCCCACTGCTCATCTATGGGACTCTGTCAAATGGTAAACATTTAATCATCTCTCTTGAAAAGTATAAATCTTCTCTCACAAGTGGAAAGCAAAATGGGCTTTGTTTCCTGTATAAAAACACTTAAGCAATTCTGAAATTTAAAACGGCCTACTCATCCTACACACTTCCTAAAATCCTGAAGACAAAGAATATATATTTTAAGTTTCATCAAGACTGCTTTAGAACCCCCCCTCCCTTTTTACATTATTAATAGTGGCACTCAAAATAAAAAAATAAGATCTGTTAAAAAGTTAAACTGACTGTTCCACTAGATTTGAACCTGCCTGATTTAAAGCCGATATTACAAAACTGAAGGTGCCGATTTCACATGTACAAGTCACTTGAAACTACGTGTCACACGATAGTTTCATAAGTCATGGTCTTTGACTTTTCTGAACAGAGCTATTAGAAATGAATAAAAACTTGAAACATACCCTAATTTAAACGAATACGCTTTGGGCCCTGTTTTTTAACTTTTAAGGCATGTGTGTTTCTCTACTGTAACACCATTATTATACAAATTTACAATCACATGCATGGTCTACAGTTAAAAAAAAAAAGTGTGGATTACAGTGTTATTAAATTGTGAATCACAATTCAGCACCTATCATGTTATAACTAATAAGGCAACAGCAGTGTCGTGTACTACAACAACACGCCCTCCACAGTCTAGCGCAGGGGTCTGTGAGAGCCCAGAAATGTTAAAAATCTTATGCCTACTTGGGTAATCTGTCTACATTTCCTAGGGGTTTGGAACTGATGGAAGAGGTCCTACGTGAGTCACACTATGGTAGGCCGACTAGTTACAGCAGCTGTTAACGAGCATTGGGCACAATTCATTTGTGCTTACAATCAGACGACGGGGTTCAGAGGCTGTCAACCCTTGGGCCTCAGTCCTTACGCTGCTTCCTCGGCTTCACACTGTTTTCCAGAGAAGAAAAGCTGCTGGTGTGGCCGTTCACGGCCGTCACGGAGCCGTTCTGGTGTTCTCTCCTCCGGGAGGCCCCCTTCTTGTTGTAGGTCTGCAAGGCATAAGGGCAGATGGCAACCACGGCGGGGGCCCAGCTGCATCCCTAACGTTAGAGCCTTTGGGGACCAGTGCTATCATATCAAGAAGCAACGTCTGTGGTCAAGCGACCAGGAAAATGTTTTTTTGCCACTGGTTTCAATCACTCTTCCATTTCTTTGAGGCTCAGCCTGGGTAAGTTCAGTGAGTCACAGGCTCACTGTATCAATGTTATCTGAGAGTTAGACAGAAAACACAATTTACACTTCACTCAGCTCTGCCCTTCCACGCTCCCACTGCGGTACCTTCTGTCACTCACATCCTCTGCCTTCAAAGCTGCCTCATGACTTCGGCAACTATTTCGGCCCTTTACGTACAGAGTGCTCTGCCACGAGGGCAGTCAAAACAGGTGTGGCTTCAGCTTCGTCGGGCCCTATCCTTTAACCTCCCTCATACCTGGTGACTGCCCCGAAGTGTAGCATGAACCACCAGCCCAGCAAGATGTGAATGCAACTCAAAGCCGCCACCCCAGGTGTGTCTGGGGAAAGGTGTCTGCCTGCATGGGGCGCAGGGAGGGGCAAACATGCTGCTCTGCCCCTCCCCGCCCCGGGGGGAGGGATGCTCAATGTGACCCGGCTTTACTCCCTCTGTCCTTGCTCCTGACCGCTCCCTATATGCCTGCCCAGAACCAGGCCCTGCCCGTGGAGCACGAACACACGAGCCCCAGGGGTGACGGGACACAGGGGAGTCAACTGTGGCTGCAAAAGGTCAGGCTCCCCTGTAGGTAACCTGCCCTAAACAGACCCTTCCACGAGCAAAAACCTACATCACATCATGCACTTGGGAACGACCCACACCCCAAACCTGAGCAGCGGGGCGAGAAAGTGTAAGAAAACCAGGACGAAAGGCTGATTTCTGTCTATAACTGGGGTCTGTGATGGAAATTTCTTCAGACATTTAGTTAAGCCCCAAAGTCTAGGGCAGTGGGGCTGAGGGACATGGCGTTGAGACTCACCTATGGCGGGTCTGCAGTGGCCACGAGGGAGGCGGTACGGGGCCTGCTGGACAGCTCTGCTTTCCCACAGGGTCCCCGAGCCTCCCTCATCGAAGACCTGGAACTCCAGAGGCCTGGACAGACTTCAGTACCTCCTCCTCCATTGGCAGCGACCCCCACCCCAGCCCCACCAAGGCAGGGGCTCCCCATAGGGAACGAATGAGGGCCTTGGCTGCAAGGACCCCAAATCTCAACCGCCACAGAAGAGTGAGATTTACCTGAATATAGAAGTTTGTGAAGAGGGCAATCAGAGAAATCATGTATCCAATCTGGAAATACAACCAACCAAGAGGGAAGGCGCACGGCCAGATGACCCCGCAGCTGGTCTGGAGGATGGTCAGCACAAACTGTACCTGGTGGGGGAGGAGACACAGCTGAGCACGCGGCCATGGCCCAGGGCCAAGGCATCCGCCAGATGGGCGCTCTACCCCGCACCCCCAAGATTGGGAAGGAACGCTTATTAACCTTTCTGTAGGTACAGAGGTCATTCCAAAAACACGGGGCCTATGCTAAACGTACCCAAACTCGTTATACATCTGAATGGGTCCTACGTATACACTCCTCCCCTTCCAACTACTGAAACCATCTTCTCTAAACCTTGGGGAACAGCCGGCAACACTGCCTTGTACATTCGGCAGTTGCTGAGGGTAGATTTCACAACAGATACATATATCAAGTCATTACGTTATACACCCTAAACTTACACAATACTATATGTGAATTACATCTCAATGAAGCTGGAGGGAAAAATGGAAAACGCGTTTAAAAAACCTAATACACACACACACACACACACACACACACACACACACACACACACACTTCAGGAATACAGTATAGGAGATGCAAGAGTTTTGTTTTTTGTTTTCTTTGTAAAGGAAGGATGGGCGTGGGGTGTACGTTTAGAGGGACCAGGGACCTCACCGCAGGACGTGCAATCCCACGGGACACTTTCCCCATCCTTATCCGTGGACCTTCTGGTTTGGTGAAGGCTGAGGCTGGCAGACAGACTTATACTCTGACTGGCATATAATGCTAATTCCCTAGATTATTTCTGACAAGTCAATCTTGAGAAGCAGGGGAAGGGCCGAGGGAAATGGGGAGAAGGGGCTAAGATAAGGCGTGGCTGCTGCTTCCTTTAAGGAGTTAACAGCGGAGGGCAGGGCTCTGCCCACTGGATTTCGGGCCCACCTTTCAGTGCTTCCATGTAGGGAACTGTTTTTTGCTGTTGTTTGTTTCCTTTTTTAAGGTTAAGTATTCTAGACTGAGAAGAAACTGTAAGTGGTGTGTAGAATAAATCCAGGCGAACTGGGTGCAATCTTCCACCTCAAAGGGCAGAGCCTAATGGGAAACCGACTCTCCAGGCTGCTCTAAATTCTGCTTCTGCAGAGCCACGCCGCGTGGAGCAAATCGATCTCTGCGTCGCTTCTCAAGTGTAACAGGGAGGCTGAAGAACAATTATCCTTCCTCACAGGTGGGTAAGGAGAAAATTAACAAGGCCTGTCCAGCCGCTGGCAAAGCGATGATAACGAAATGCCAAACACATAAGCAGCTCAGAAGGTCTCCTCGGACTTTTTTTTCCCAGAAGGTTATCTTTCAATATTGAAAAATTGCAGTTGGCTTGGAGGGATCTGAATCAGCTTGGTTTCCTTAGAAAAAAATGTACCAATAAGGCAAGGCCAGGGCCAAGAGTTTAATACCTAATATCGACAGGCTAGCTAGCTCTGGCCTATTGCTCCCATGTCCTCATCTATAAAACAGGGGTAATAACACGAAATCAGGCTACTGGGACAATCCATGTAAAACTGCTTACTTGACGTGAGAGCCTGGCACGTAGTAAACTCAACAAATGTCAGGATTTTAACGTGAGTAGTAATAGTGTTAATAATTAGTTTATGAAAGAAATCAGGGAGGGAGAGGAATAGGGTGTATAACATACTGACAGCTGAGGAAAGCTTTAAGAAGGACGGTGGGAAATAACCACCAAGTGCGAACAGCTGCTGGGTGGCCCTGGCACGTGGGCCCAGGAAGGGGGCCGCCACCTGAGGCACAGCAGTGCCACCCTCACCACCACACAGGCTGAGAGGTCGCCCGGCACCTGCATCCTTGCTGCCTAATAAGCTAGCGCCCTGGGCTCACGCTCCTCCCAGCAAATCCTGGAAACACATACACAGGTTTCACCTTGGATTTGGGTTCTGATTAGAAAACATGTGCACACACATATGTTCTGTGCACAAACTCAGAACAAATGGCTGAACTTGAAGTCAGAGAGTTCGATTTAATCCTTGCTCCGCAATCCAACTAGCTGCACCCTCACAGGCACGGTCTCTCCATCGACTGAAATGAACTCGATGCCCTGCTCTGCCCACTTCAAGGAGTTTAACTGGATCGAGAGAGAGAGGATGGGAAAGCCACATCTTAGGTGCTAGTAAACAACAAGGAAGCCAGGAGGGCAGCAAGAGCGCCCCGGGAAGAGCTTGGCGTTCCCCGGGTGGCAAGTCCTGGGGGAAAGAGGCCACGTCACTCACCAGCTGCCCCTGCGTGATGTACTTCTTCCACCAGAGGTACGGCCTCATGGAAGGGACGGACGACAGACCGTAGTACGAGTACATGAGGACGTGGATGAAGCTGTTAAGTGTGGCACCAAAATAAGCTGCAGGAACAGAGGGAATTGGGGAGGAGGATGCCTCAATGTTTTATATGTAACAGGTCACAAATAAAATCCAAGATTCCTTTTAAATAAAAAAAAAACACAAAGTGTTTTTGAACAGGGGCTAGCAGACACGGCGGCAGCAATCTGGCACTGCACGGGCATGCAATCAGAATTCAATTTCCACCCAGGGAAGGCAGTCGTCATGATGCTTTAAGCCCAGGGTCTGTTGCGCAGCTACCCGGTGGGCATCCAGCACAGGAGTCAGGAGACCACCCGCCCCACTCTGGCACCTAAAGGTTTTGCTGCCAGGCCCCCAGTGACTCCCAGAGGCAGCTGCCCAAGTGCCTCTGATTGCTGTGTTGAAGATGTGGGGAAGACAGCCGATGGGCGGTATGTTCAAAGCTGGCCGTCTCTACACATTTGCTGAGGTCTGGAGAGGTCTTTGAAATCACCTCCTAATTATTCCCCAGGACTGCAGTGCGGAGGCCATATATTCTTATCAATAATAGAGTCCAGAGCCTCGTTCCTTAGAGATGAGAGACCCATTATTTATGTCTTAATTTGTAATTTCCAGTAGAACCAGCAGGTCTTTTTTCAGACTCTCCGCCCTCTGCCCTCACAGTGAGCAATCAAGCAAGGCTCCCAGTTTCCCCCTCGTGCGGCCAGACACACCGGGCTGGGTCGTGCGGCCAGACACACCGGGCTGGGTCGTGCGGCCAGACACACCGGGCTGGGTCGTGCGGCCAGACACACCGGGCTGGGTCGTGCGGCCAGACACACCGGGCTGGGTCGTGCGGCCAGACACACCGGGCTGGGTCGTGCGGCCAGACACACCGGGCTGGGTCGTGCGGCCAGACACACCGGGCTGGGTCGTGCGGCCAGACACACCGGGCTGGGTCGTGCGGCCAGACACACCGGGCTGGGTCGTGCCGCCAGACACACCGGGCTGGGTCGTGCCGTCAGACACACCAGGCTGGGTTGTGCCGTCAGACACACCAGGCTGGGATATGACAGGAACTGGCCACGTGACCTTGGACAAGTCACGCCCATTCTCTAGTTGTTTCTCATCGGCCAGGTGGGGATGGTGATGATCTGTCATCCTGTGGGATCTTTGACATTTGAAGTCCTCTTCTAATGTGGGGAGGTGCCGTTTCTATTAGAAAGTTAAGTCAGGTAACCCACGGCCATGAGGTGTGAGCTCTACCAACCCTTCTTTTGTCTCAGGGTTCTCCCAAACTGGAAGGAGCTGTACTTGGAAAGTCCTTTCTGGTTCTAAAATCCTCTATGTGAATCCTGGTGGGCCAAGTTAATCAAGGGTGGTGCTATCCTGGGGAAAAACATATTGTGAATAGACTCAAGGGGTCCTGGTCAAAATCTGTTGGTGATGGATGACAGAAATTTTGACTGGGACATGTTAGAACTCCTGGGCTGAAACTGACGGGGACAACTTAAATCTCTGGAAATTACAGGACACTTCAGACTACAAGCGGTCCACATCCTTCTTAGAGAATTTACTTCAAATGTTGGTGCTTGTCACAGAAGCTGCTTAGCTAAACACGCTTCAGGAAGGCGAGGGTCACTATATCAGAGTAGGTGCAGACTCCCTGAGGTACTACAGCTAAAGCTTGTTCTCCAGTGCCCACTCCATGGTGTGATTCCATCTTCCTGGTCTGTCCCTGTCAGTCAAACGTCTTCCAAATTATAGGGGAACAAGGATCAGGGACAATCTGGAATAGAGAACTCTGTCCTGATTTCTTCATGTGCCCCAGGCTGGGAATCTGGTCTTTCCCTCATCTTGCCAAATCAGCACAGGATGTGCACCAAACTAGAAAAAGGTTCTGTCAGCTTGCTGAGTGCACAGGCCACGCAGACTATCGTTAAAGGCAACCTGGACACCACGTTCAAAGGCTTGACCTAGATATCTACAGAAACAACACCTTTTCTCAAAGCCTTAGTTTCAACTCAGTCTTTCCGCTCACACCTGTCCCCAAAGATGCCCGACTCACAGTGGCCACAGGGGACCCAGTTCATCACGAACCACCAGATGTTGAGCATGGAGGCGTGGTGGTACACATGCAGGACTGTGACCTGGTGGTTGTTCTTGCGCAGGATGAAGAAGAAGGTGTCCATGAACTCAATGAGCTTGGAGAAGTAGTACCACCAGAGCACGCGGATGATCTAGGAGGAAGGGGCCGTCAGCATCTTCCGGGTTCTGCGCTCAACCCCAGGATCCCACCGCCCCCGCTCCCCCCGACTGGCCCTGCCAAAGCATCACTCTGCAGTGCCTTTAGCCAGAACACCAGGGGCTGGGTGGGGGGCTGGGGGGAGTGAAGGCAGGGAAAGCTCTCAAAGGTCCACCAACCCTTTTCAAGTCTCTAACAGATCCCCGCCGGCCTCCTGTTCCCTCTGGAAGGAGCCTACAGAGCCATCGGAGGAAGAAAACCACATGAAAGGCACTTCTGCTTTCAGGGGCTGGCGTGGGGCAGGTGACAGACACGAGGCAGAGGAAGAAAGGAATCAGGGTATCCAGTGCCAGGTTCTGCCCAATTAAACGTGCCACACGGGGTCTCTAAGGAAATGACTGCCATGCTGAGGGTAGACTGCAGCGTTTTGTTAAAAACAAAACCCAAAAAACACGCCAGAGTGGAAGCTGGAACCGGCAGACCACACTCAGAGGCCACTTAGAGGAATGATTAAAACACTTAAGACATCCTTCCGATCCCGTTTATATAAGTAGAGCACAAATACTGATAAATGCATGCACATTTTTTCCCTGGAAGCTGTTAACAGGACTTACTTTTTGCAGAGAGGGAGATTTTAGTTTCCATTCTATACTTTTCATGCTGTTTAAGTTCTCATACCATGTGCACATACTGCTTTTAAAGTTCTTTAAAAAATGTCCACAGGGATTACCTGGACGGCCATCTTGTCTTTTGAACAATTTAGTTATTAAAAAAAAAAAAAAAGACAATACCTTCATGTCTGCTTCTCCTCCACTGCGTGTGCCCTGACAGAAGAAGTTGTACTGGCCTTCCCATACTCCCGTCACTAACTGGAAAAAAAAAAGAAAAAGGGAAAAAGCTAATCACCAACAAAATAAGAACCAGGAGAAGTCCTATTCAATTAAAGTTCATTAATTTGAGAATCTGTGCAGACTGACCTTGGGCTGTGCTGAGGCAAGTTTGGTCCGGGCAAAAAACCATAATGACAAGGGAGTGTGAACCAAGGGGGGTTTAAATGACTAGGGACTCAATTTCACAAGGGCAGGCCCTGCTTTGCCAGGCTGCCTCTCTCCAGAACCCTCAGTTCCCCTGGGCCCGTCACAGGCACCTCGCCAATTCCGAGGCCCAAGTTTTCCAATCATGGGCTTGGGTCCTGCCCTGCCACGGCCTCAGGGGAAACCACAGGCTTTCTCAAACCTGAGTGTGTAGGACCAGAACCACCTCAAGGGCACAGTGAAAGGCAGATTGCCGGGGAGTGTTTCTGGTCTGGCAGGTCTGGGGTGGGGCCCAAGAATTCCTACTTCTAGCAGGTTCCCAGGTGATCCTGATGCCGGTCTGGAGCCCCCCTGCTGCAAGCCTGGGGCAACCGAGTCCAGCCTGAGCCTCTTCACTGTTTTCCGCTGCTGTGTCGTCTCCGGATCCATGAATGAGACCTCTGCGAACTGAGGAACTGTGCCCATGCCTCGGAACTCACCTGCGGCAGAGTAGGCACTGTGGTGGCACAGTGAGGACCCCGGACTTGGGGTGCACAGCTGCAGGGTCGCCAGTTCTCCACGAGGGCCTCAGCTGCCTCACCCGCACATGAGGGTGATGCCCGGCTAGGGGGAGACCTAAGGACCTGCTCCAACGGTCCAGAAGGAAGGTGTGATCTGACCACCCTGTGCGTGTCCACTATGTTCCAGCCAGCCAGACACCCATGAGATGCGCCTTTCTCCACGGAGACCGCAGCTCACCACCATCTCCTGAAGCCTTGGCATCCTCAACTGTTTCCCGGTGGCTCTCCCTCTGGTGGTCAAGTGGGGCCATGGGAGGAGAAACCTCAGGTGGTCTGTCTTGTCGTGCTTGAGCTCATCTGGGGAGCCAAGACGAGGAACCGGCCACTGGGCCCCCAAGTGTGGTTCTCAATGTGTTCCCTAGTCCAGCTGCACCAGCATCATGTGGGAACTCAAAAGACATGCAAATACCTGAGCCCTGCCTGGAGCTTCAGAGCCAAAACCCTAGAGAATCCAATCCTGTGGTTTATAAAGTGTGGTCCCGATGCAGCAGCACCATCACCCAGGAGTTAGCTAGAAATATAAAATCTGAGGCCTAACCCCAGACCCACTGAATCAGAAATTTCTGGGTGTGAAGCTCCGCAGTGTGAAAACTGGTTGTTTCACAGGTGATTTTTGATGCCACTGATGTTTGAGAACTGTTAAGCTGTGGTTCCCATTCCAGCTGTAGGACAGGCTCACCGGGGGAGCTTTTAAAAATTGCTAATGGGGGCTTCCCTGGTGGCGCAGTGGTTGAGGGTCCACCTGCCGATGCAGGGGACATGGGTTCGTGCCCTGGTCCGGGAGGATCCCACATGCCGCGGAGTAGATGGGCCCGTGAGCCATGGCCGCTGAGCCTGAGCGTCCAGAGCCTGTGCTCCGCAACGGGAGAGGCCACAACAGTGAGAGGCCCACGTACCGCAAAAAAAAAAAAAAAAAATTGCTAATGCCTGGCTTCCCCCAGACCATTAAACCAGAAGCTTGCAAGGCAATTCCAGTGTGAAACTAGGAGTGGGAACCACTGGTTTCACGTAAGAAATAGTTCACCTACCAGCGCTGCACGAAAGATGTAACCGAGACACAGGACTTTAGAACCTCGCACTGACCACCTTCCCCTACACTGTCCTCCAACAGAGTTTGGCTGCGGGGGAGGGCAGCGGCACACAGATACCCTCAGGGAACATCAGCTGATCACAAAGGTCTGAAGACAAACGGTTAAACTTCCACCCTCAGAGACAAAAGCCAGCACACTCAACACCCTGCTTCAATCTGGTTTTCCTTCTACTAACTCCTGTAAGAGCTAACACGGTTTTTGCGGCCAAAGACCAGCCCATCATTTTATGATGAAAAGAACCCAGGATTAGGGAGCAGAAGTACCAGGACTACTGAGCAACCTGGGACACGCCAGCTAATTCCCTTGGACCTCGGTCATTCTTTACTGTAAGCACATGAGGCTGTATTAAATTATTTCCAAAGGTTCTGTTTTAATTTTCTACAGTTACTACAATTTTTTTGAAAACAGACCACACATAAACTACACTATACTATCTTTGAAAAACCAGACCCACAGGTAATTTACTGGAAGGTATATTATCTTTCTGGTCTTCCCCTTCCGAAAGTCATGCCAGTTAAGCACACCGCGTGCAGACCTACCAGAAGTCCCAACCATCAAGATACAAAGCCTGAGTCTAAAGCGGGCTGCGTGTGTGTGTGTGTGTGCGCGCGTGTGTGTGTGCACGTGTGTGTGTGCGCGCGCGCGTGTGTGCCCGCGCTGGGGTGGAAACCTGAGGGAAGAGAGGTGTCATCTTGGCACAATGTTCTTTGCTGCCCTTCCTTCTACCCCATGAGGGCGCTGATAAATTTTCTTCTGTGGCTGGAGGGTACAGAGAAAGAACTTTTTGGAACTCCACTGGGTTAAAGGATGGAGATAAAGAAGCCTAGATCACAGGTGTGAGCCTCTCCCAGGTGAGATACCTTCTCCAAGGGCAAAATCTGTTTCCCTTGTAGGAAGTCCCACCCCTTGAGCCCAGCTGGTTGTTGCATGATTCCGTGTTTCTGGTCACAGGAGCAACTAGGAGAGACAGTGTGAAGACTTCAAAGCAAACGCGTCACCACTTCTGGGCATCCCCTCTAAGCACATCTGCTTTTGCCCCTTGGCAGTAAAAAAGGGGAAACAACTTTCAAAAACACCAGAAGAGAATGTAAAATCTGTGTTCACAGAAGCCTTTCCTTAGAAACAGAAACTTGCAGTTCTGTTACATCACCAATGGGAGGGAGGGAGCACAAAAAATACTATGAAACAGCAAACCATGCCTGTTCCTTTATTTACAAAAACAGATGGCAGCTCTTCAGGCCTCATTTTCCTCACTCTTCAAACAGGATAAAAATAATACTCTGGCCTGTTCAGGCTGCCGTGAGACGTTAACAAGATGTGTGTAATGCTTATCTCACCCAACCTGGTATAGAGGATAAGCACAGCAACTGTTAGAAATGACCATTACTTTATCCTTTTCAACTGCAGTGCTCTCTGCACCCATGGACCCCCACCTCCAGCTCTCAAAATCTTATTCATCCTTCAAAGGTCAGCTAAAATTTTATTGTTTTTCATGATTGCTCCCTTGAGCACTCCAGCTGAAGCCCGTCTCCTGCCTCTGAGCCGCCGTGACTTACACCTATGTGCTTACATGCTCCTTTAAGACCCGTCACTGGCTCTGTCTGAAGCTCCTCTGTAAGCTCTCAGAGGTTGTGTCTGCACATCTGCAGCCAGAGAATCCATCACGGGGGTGGGGGGAGATGGAACGGGGACTCGTACATAAGGGATGTTGAACAAATATTTGCTCGATAACAACAAACAAAGTGTTCAAGGTGCTGCTTCTTGCCCCTTAAATCTAGGCCCAATGTTTTATTTGCAGGGGAAAATAAAAGTTTCCGTCCACAAGATGAAAACCAGTCCTCATTAAATGTCATACTGGTGACATGGAGTTTAATTCTTAAATATCCTTGGCTTCAAAAGGGATAGGATATTTAACACATGAGGATCAAGCGCCCGAGTTCAAGTTTATTCACCTAAGCTTCTCAGCCACCCTCTGTACAAGTGGCCAGTATCAGGGTCCTGCTCTCTCCATTCCCATCAGAAGAAAACGGCATGTCTGAGTACCAGACCCTGGAGGCTCTCAGCCAACGCCCGGCCTTCCCTCCAAGAGCTGCTCTGGGCAGCTCATCACACTGCAGCCCCAGGGAGGGCCCAGGAGGTGGGACCAAAGGGGAGGCACTGGAAGTGAGGGCAGGGCTCTACCCTGACTTCTGGAAGTCACCCCGACAGGGCAGGTCCGTGCTCCAGTGGAAAAGCAGGCCACAGCAAGCAGCTGGCCACCACCGCCCCAGCTCCGGATCCCACCGGCCACTCCAAGAACCACCGAGGGAGCACTAAGTACCCTACACCTGGCTTCTCCCCAGTAACCAAGACACACACAGCACCGCTGTGAACCACCACTCCTTCTCTGGAGTAAAGCAAACTTCAATTAGGCCATGGGCGTGTGCAGAGCTATAATTAAAGCCTAGCTAGAAGCTTTCTTCTCTCCTTATGAGACAAATTCAATAACCAAAAGTGGTTTCATGCATCTTTTCACTTAAAGAAGAAAACTGAGGTGAATATCACAGCTGGGTCTGGATGATGCAGTTCACGGAGTGATTCATCTCTAGTTGATTGTCTAGGTGAGAGTTGACTTTTCTCATCTAACACCACAATTTAACCACAAATGTATACCCTATAGCATGATAACCACTTCCAAGGCACTTTCTGTAATGCCACCAAAGCATCTCAAGAAACAAGATCATTTGAAACACTTTAAGCAGAAAAATGTCATCCTGTGTGGCCCTCATCAGTTCACTCAACCCAAGATGTCAGAGCAGTAAGGTGACCCCTTTCCAAAAGGGGCTAATGGATTTAGTGAAGAGGGTTTGATGAGCTGTGTGGTTATTTCCCCCTAAGCAGAAATGGAATGAAAGGTAACGGGAACAGACACTATCCACGCTGAAATTCAACTATCCCAGGACCCGAGGGACTTTGCTAAAATAAGCGCCACCACCAAAAGCGTGTGAGGTTGACATCTCCCTAGACTTGACTGTTCCTGTGGCATCTACAAGTGTGTACTTTTTAGAACCGGTACAAGGTCATGTTTTTTATTAAGGAAACAGAGACAAGTACTGATATGGCTGGTCCAAAGTCACACAGCTTCTCAGTGGCACTGCTGGGACCAGCACCTAGGAATCCTGACTCTTGGTCCAAATGCAATGTCTCTAACAGCACTTCCAAGCTCCTCTGACCTTCTTTGTCTGTTTTTGTGTCTTTAGTAAGAACACAATGGAGATACTCTATTCATGAAGAATTCTATGGAAAAGCAGACCTTTCGCTGCATCTTTATCTTCAGCAGATGTTTGGTTTCAAATGAACCATCAGCTACTCCCAAATTAAAAGCACCTCTTTCTCCAAGGTTTAGCTGGCCAATATTGGCAGTGCCATTATGGAACAGGGTCAAGTCAAAGCATGTGGTTTTGAATTTCAAATCTTTCCTGTCCAGAGCAGAAGGGTGCCCATTAAGATAATTTCATACCTGTGGCCTCCCAAAGTGTTTTTTTCCACTGAGGCCCAGGAACCCCTTGGGTTACAGCTGACTGCAATACTCTTGGTTACGTCATAAGGCCAGGCTCTGTACACTAGAGAAGGCTTCAGAACAAAGCACAAAGAAACAGCTTGTCCTCAGCCCAGCCTGACACAGGTATGTCTGGCATTCTTCCCTCAACCCTGGGCCCTGTCCACTTACGCTGGCAGTCCTTTTGTCTCACTATTCAGCCTCCTGAGAGGTGGTTTCTGGTAAATTGCTTCCACATACCCCACAAGAAACACTCATTTTATATTTTATGGGACTGGCTGGGAGAGAAAACCCAAGCTGAGGCTCAGTGTTCTGAGGCAGTGACGCACAATGGCCTGAAGCACAGACTCGAATCCCAGGTCCACCCGGGGCTTTGCCTCTGCAGAAAGGGGACAGTGACAGTGTGATGAACAGTGAGTGAACCCACTACCTGGCATAAGGCAGGCACTGTATATATAAGTCTTTGCTATGACTCTACACAAATGTCTGCTCTTTCTGCCCCAGCGCTTGAAGGCTCGTGACTAGGTCTGCACTGCTGCTGCTCCTACTGTATACAGAAGCCCCACCAGAGGATCCTCTGCGGAATTTAAAGAGAGACCTCCAGGGCTTCCCTGGTGGCACAGTGGTTGAGAATCCGCCTGCCAATGCAGGGGACGCGGGTTCGTGCCCCAGTCCGGGAAGATCCCACATGCCGCGGAGCGGCTGGGCCCGTAAGCCATGGCCGCTGAGCCTGCGCGTCCGGAGCCTGTGCTCCGCAGCGGGAGAGGCCACAGCAGGGAGAGGCCCGTGTACCGCAAAAACAAAAACAAAAACAAAGAGAGACCTCCAGCTTACCTACTGACTCCTGCTTTCCAAACTGAGTCTGCTTTAGTTGAGGATTTGTAGACTGGTTCCTTTTTACACCAGCTGTAAGGCTCAGTTGCCAAGGTCTGTAGGGTCAGTTTAGAGGAGTCAGGCCTGGCTCTGGACCAAAGCCAAAGCTTCCTCTCTACTGGAAGGCATCCCTTCCCTGTCCCCTGGGAGTGTGGCTGAGGGGAAGGCTGTCTGTCAGAAGGCTGAATCCTTCTCTCCATCTTCCCACTGCAGGCTTTCCCTCAGGGCAGTGCCAGGTAAATGGACAGGCAGGTAACTGAGGTGCTGCTTCTCCCTGAGAGAAGCTTCTTTCTGAGCAATGAGTTTCAGTGGTAAGGGAACTGTGAGTGAGAAGTGTTTTAGGCAATAGTTGGGCCTTTCCTATAAGTGTTAATCTCACCAGAGTTTCAACCTCTGTTCAATGCGGTAAGGCAGAATAGTACTAAATGTCTTTTTCAGAGTATTTTGGGAAACAAAATCATTTCTAAATAAAATTCAGTAATTACTTGCCAGGTCCTTTAAGTGTTTTTCCAAATCCTATTTTTTTCCACAATAACACATCTATTTTAAGAAAGCCTGAAGGGAAAGAAAAACAAGACCGTTTAGAATATAATGTCTCCAGAACAACTGCTCTGCAGCTCTATCGAGGACCTTCAAAGCCAGAGCCAGGGAGGCAGTGCTGTCGGGGGCCTGGGGAGACGTGCTGACAGCACCGACGCCACAATTACAGAAGGGGCGGAAAGCACAAGCAAAACACCCTTCCCGTCAAATGCTCAACTTCTCTCATCCTCCGCATAAAGCAGCATCGGAAATCTTCAAGAGAAGATTCAAAGAAGAAAACCACTGACGTCTGGTCCTGGCAACGCAGCAAACCGCGCGAAAGCTGAACCACCTCCCCACCGTTAACACAAGGCAGAAATGCTATATGAAATTCCAAAAAAAAACTCCAACACCACTGATGCCTAACTGTAAGGTGAGGCTTCCCCTAAAAAAATAAGTTAGAAAAGAGGAAGTGAGCTTATATTCAAGTTCTTTTAAAAATCTCTTTTATTTGGGGCAGACACGTTTACCTGAGATGACCCCAGCAATATTAGCTTGGGATGCTTACACGGGACACCCTACAAACTGTCCTGTTTTTGTTTTTAAAAAAGGTAAAGAAATTTAACATAGGGTCTTCCCTGGCGGTCCAGTGGTTAAGACTCTGCGCTTCCAATGCAGGGGGCGTGGGTTTGATCTCTGGTCGGGAAACTAAGATCCCACATGCTGTGCAGTGTGGCCAAAAAAAAAAAAATTAACATTGATATAATAATTATTCCCAGAGGCATGACCTCACAGATATAGCTGGAAGAAAATTTTTTAAAGGATATTTTCAAACAGCAATACAGCAAATGGTTAAGTTTGAGATCACAGTTGTATCTAACTAGGAAAAAAAACAATGTTTCCATGTTATGAAGTGAAAAAAAGAACAAGCAGTGAATTTTTATAAAGAAATAAAAAAATGTATAGTAACTGAAACTAAAAATGGCTGAAAGAGCAGATTAGACACAACTGAAAATACGAGTGAATTAGAGGAATGCAGGAGAGACATAAAGATGCAAAAAACACGAGAGAGAATACGTAGGGGTGAACACACGTCTAATAGGAGCTCCAGCCAGAGCTGGTGAAGGAGGAGGAAGCATCGAGGATATGATGCCTGACGACTTTCCCAAATTCAGAAACACAGAAATTCTCAGCTTGGATGCACACAATCCTGAGTGAGATAAATAAAAGTGGACTACTATCTAGGCACACTCTGTTTCATTCTTAAACAATTTTAGAAATATCTGGAAAGAAAAAGACTACCTACAAAATGAACAAAAATGGGAGTGCGGCAGACTTCTCTGATAAATCTGCAAAGTGCTGGGGGAAAATAACTGCTAATTTAGAATTCTACGCCCTGCTAAAATACTATTCAAGCATAAAGTCACATGAATGATGCTCAAACAGAGACTGAGTTTACCCTTCCCAGAAAAGGAACTACTTCAGAAGAAAACTGAATCTCAAAGGAAAGAATGGATTTCACAAATGAACAGTGTGCAAAGAAAATCAGTAAGCACAGACTGTATTGATGACTGTTTAGGACCTCAGAAAGAGGTGGAATGAAACACCTGCCAACAATAACATGGAAGATGGGGGATCAGAGCCCAGATCTTCTACGGTCCTTGTATTGTTCAGGAGTAGAAACAGTAATTCATTTTAGACTTCATTAAGTCAAGGGTGCATGTTAAAAACTTATAGGTAATTACTCAATAATAGAATTAGAATAACTTTTAAATCAGTAAAATGAAAAAAAATGCAACAGAAAGCAGGAAAGGAATAAAAAAAGAGCAAAGAAAACATACAAACACACAAAGGTGACAGAAATTATTCCAATATTACGATTATACTAAATGAAAATGGATTAAAATTTCCCCACTAAAAGACAAGAGAGTGTCAAGATTCAGTCATTAACTCCTAAGTGTATACCTGGCCTAAATAAATAAATAAATAAAATTTGCACACAGGGACATGTCCAATAACATTCAATGCAACATTGTTTCTGTTTGGGGAGGAAGGTTTCTGATCAAGAAAAAAACATACTTTTTAATTCCTTCTTAACTGCAAAAGCTTTTTACCTCAAATGCCAGCATACACATTTATTTCTAGCTAGTAAAGCACATGAGAATTGCTGCTTTGGAGAATAATTATGAAAATAATACAATTTTGTTTCTGTAATACATTAAAAAATGCAAAATGCAAAACAAGAGTGAAGTTTCTGCAAAGGAGAAAGATAGTGTTGGGAGATAATTCTCGAAGGATCTCAATGCAAAACTGTTACATTGGAAATAACGTACATGTCCATCCAAAGAAAAATGGATAAAATGGCATAATAAACTCTAACACTGAAATAATACAGAGAAGTTAAAACTAATGAAATGAAATCCATAAGATTCAACATATATTCTCAAAATATAATGCTGACTGAAAAAAGCTATTTGATAAAGAGTATAAACTGTACACCATTTATGTGTAAGTTAAAAAAATTGTCTCAGAATATTCTGTAAGTTGTCACATATACATACATGTTTAGTAAAAGTATAAAAACATATCCAGGGGCTTCCCTGGTGGCGCAGTGGTTGAGAGTCCGCCTGCCGATGCAGGGGACGCGGGTTCGTTCCCCGGTCCAGGAAGATCCCACATGCCGCGGAGCGGCTGGGCCTGTGAGCCATGGCTGCTGAGCCTGCGCGTCCGGAGCCTGTGCTCCGCAACGGGAGAGGCCACAACAGTGAGAGGCCCGCGTACCACAAAAAAAACCCCAAAAAACACCCCAAACACATCCAGAAAAGAAACGAACTTCAGAAGAGTCAAATCTGTGAAGGGGCTGTGCTTTAGATGCATTTTTGTCATTTCCTCTTTAAACAAAAAATTCAAACCAGTAATGTCAATATTTGTTAGGTACATAAATATATTTCTATGATTTTATTTTCCATATTCTGAAGTAGTTTTGGACTTACAATTTTAAGTAAAAATTGCAAAGGGAAAGAAAAAATAAGTTTTGAATCTATGCCAATTCAGATCACCTATCGAGTTAGCTATCAATCATTCTCTAAAATTACATTTTAAATGTTCTGAATGTTTGAATCATTTCACTGAATTTTCTCACACTACTTCACAACACACAGCTCTAACTGCAATGGAATAAACAATCAAAATAATCTTGTTTGTAGTCTGTGATTTATCTTTGTTAAATAAAGTAAAACGTCGTTCTGGCATTTGCTTTTTTATGTCTTAATGCTGAAGCCATGCTAACAAGGGGACGGAAAAGATGTGGAAGGAACATTGTAACTACAGCCAGTGAGGTGCGTGTGAGAGACGCAAGGCTGGGGGCACCGTGATGGGACAGAAGGCGTCAGGCTCCTCAGGACCACGGGGAGGCAGGAGAGGCTGGGATCACTGCTCTAGAGCCAAGCCCTCTCAAGGTGTCACAGAGCAACTGACCTTGAGAAGGGTCCTCAGAAACGAGACGGGGACTGTCAAACCGAGGCAGGCTTAGGTCTGAAGGAAGTGGAGTTTCTAGGTGGGGCAGAGACCCAAAGAAAGGAAGAACCTGGTCTTGGGGGTCTGAGTGGATGGGGCACTGGGGCAGGCTGCTAAGGAGGGCAGCCAGCAGTTCTCTCCATTCAAGTTCAAGGTTGACGTGCTGTGCGTGCTGACCCTGCTTCCTGCTGCTACTGCTGAACCCCGCGATCCCTGCACAGGGATGCTCCCCTCCGGACCGTGACAAACCAAGCAACTGGATCCTCCCTGCTTTGCTGACGAGAGGCCAGAGGCCAGGAGCAGGGCGGATATACCAAAAAAGTTCCAGGTCAGGACAGAGCAGCCCCCTGAGTGTCTGACATGTTAACTAAGGATTTATACTACTGGGTGAGCCAGGGGAAACCTGAGTCCAGCCCAGGTACACCCTGCACAATGAGGGAAAAGTCACAATCTGGCATCTGGTGGGTGGGGATTCTCAATCTTGGGGACAAAGGGGAAAATGTGTGGATAGTCTGAAAACACAGTGGGGCTTCCATTCAGATGAAACATGCCCTGGAGCTGGGAGGTGGGGGGGAGGGAGGGGGCTGGAGGAGTAGGGGTGTGGGTAGAACGGCACACAAGGTGTTTATGTTTGCTATGAGGACAGCGTTTTACAAAGCTGAGTGAGTAATGCAAACTAAGTTGTTTCTCTTCTATAACTTGACATTTTATTTTCGAGGCTTTACCACTGACTGTGATCTTAGACAACACCTAATTTAATAAATGAAAAAATGCTTGCCGTGAAGTCCTCTACTCCTAATCTAAAACATACCACTTTCAAACATACTTCTATTCAGGGATTATGACCTCCTTCCCAGAAATAAACACCAAGTTCATGAGGCAGTCAGAAGTAAAGCCATGTCTCTCTTTTTAATTTTCTTTCTACCAAGTGCAGAAGCTATGATCAAGCTCTTTCTATACCTTAAACTCAGTTTCACAGTTACAAGACAGTCATTTGGTTACTTTTCTTCTTCTAGTCATTTTAAAACTTCCTGACTCCTCTCTCATTTCCTTTTTATCTCCCTCTTTCAAGATTTCTCTTATCTCCTTGCAACAGTTAATTTTCTTTATATTAACCTAGAACTTTGCCAAGGCAGCTGAGAATTCATACCACAGGATTAAACAAACAGAAATATCAATGGCTACATATTTATTTTTAAGATTCTTTACAGACCCAAATATGTAGATAAGCAGGTGGGTAAATAAAGACTAATCATTGTGACCATGCCTATGGTGTGACCACAGGCAATGGCTCCAACTCTTGGGATGTTTCCCTGAAATGAGGGGCCCAGCTGGGCTCCATGGTCCCCTCAGTTTGTTCTGCTGTAAAATGCCATGATTGCCCTGTGTTTCAGTACTCATTGGACTATAAATGCTAAGCAAAAAAAGAGGAAAAACCAGTAGCGAAAATGAAATTTAAAACTTGACGAAAGATATGTTATAAGGGTATCCCTGAGGGGTTTATGTAAGTACAGGAAAAAAAAAAGTCAGACAAAATCAAAAAGAAATATCATCTAATGTGGGTACTAGGGTTTATTTTCAACTCGGGAATATCTGATCTGGGCCTATTTTTATAAACTTGATTTAATTTAAAGATTATTGCCCCCTTATCCATTACTTCCCTATGTACTCTAAATTGTGGGTTAAGCACGTTATTTTCCTCCTCTATTTCCTGAATCTCTCTATTCAGGGCTTAGATACTGCTCAACATCTTCCAATGTTTTCGCCAAGCTGTCTTGGAGGGAAATCTGTACTTCCTGTTACAATGCTTTCAGAACGCCCCAAATTCAGCCACATGCACTTGGAAGCGATCTACCTAGCACTCTTCTTCCCCTCTTTACCAGGGAATTACCTGTTTGAGAGGTTAATTATGAAGTTGTAATTATATCTCTAGGGCTTGAGAAACATATAAGACAGATAGATACTTAAGTTCTGTAAGATTTAATAGTCTTAAATACTTTTTCTCTAGAATATTGCTAGGTGTAATAATAAACTCTATAAGAGCCTTCTTAAGGAAATGGCTCTACCATCTATCAAGTAGGGGAAAGTCAACGGTTCGCTCTAAGACACCTGACAGCTTGCTGCGGCTTTGTCCCTGGAACACAGAGATGAGCACAGTGCTGGGCCCACTCCTGTGCACTGCCCTTGCCTCCAGGCCCGCAATCTCCACCTCGGAGGCTAATTCAACTGCTTTCGCTCTAGAACAGGCCAGAAAGGAAGCAAAACAGGAGTTGTGAGCATTTCACAGACTGTCAGGCATAAAAGCAATGATAGTAGCATCTACCAGCCTAGTCATAAAACCTTTACCTTGGCTTATGAAGCACATGTGGGGGGGGGACGAGACCCAAACCTCTCCCAGCGGCAGTGCCTCTGACGATCAGACACATGCTTCCCAGCAGCTCCTGC
Source organism: Leucopleurus acutus (assembly GCF_964270905.1). Taxonomy (NCBI): domain Eukaryota; kingdom Metazoa; phylum Chordata; class Mammalia; order Artiodactyla; family Delphinidae; genus Leucopleurus; species Leucopleurus acutus. Next base: position 80,456,756 of record NC_139153.1, read on the forward strand.
ATCACACGCACACCCCCGCACACACACGGGGAGACCCCCGTCACAGCCCGAGGCTGCTGGGGAGTTCACTGCAAGATTCGTATTGATTTCTCCCCTTTTCTTCTCTTTTACTACTCCTTGGAGAAGAAGCCAAAATGAAAGGTTAAAAATCCAAACAGGAGTACTTGCAAGTGTTTGTTTTATGTATGGCTTCAGTCTCAGCCCCAGAGATTTAGCAGTAGTTTTGTGCTATAAACCTGAACAGTGTAGTTCTGTCCCTAAAAATGCATACAAATCGTACTTATCACGGTGGGAGCTTTCCTCCCCTTCTAGCTTTAAAGGCTAAGTGACTATACTGTCAAAATAGGAGGCTTAAGTTTTGATTCCAACGTGTCTTTCACTCTTCCTTAAGCCTTCAAGATCATCAAATTTGGTTTTCAACATCACTGTTTTATAGAAAAAATAATCTGGCCTGAACTTAGACCATTCCAACCCTAAACGCAGACCTCACTATCTACTCTTCTTAGCTTTGAAAAAAATAACGTCTCAAAGCTCCAAGCTGTCTACAGCGATCAGATCAGGATGGAGAGGTCTGACCGACCACAAACATACCAAACGCAGACTCCGCCCACTTCCTTCCCCAGCTGCCTCCAAACAAGAACCAGGCATTTATTAAATGCTTCATAATAAAATGCTCACAGATCTGTTCTTTGCGTTCTGTTCATTTTCTACTCTGTGTTCTGCTTGCGTAAGAGTATTTCTGAAAATATTAATTTTAATTCTGAGTATAATACAGAACATAAATAACAAAAGAATCCATAGCAAAGCCTTCTACTTTAGATAGATGTGCCCAGAAGGCACATTTGTACAAATAACTCTGGCGTTTTGAAACGTCGATTTTATAACATCCTCGAAACGCATTACTGTACCTGCCCTCCCTGTTCTCTCCCCCCATGCAGCTGCCTTTCTCCACTTAGAAGCACAATTCAGGACGGTGACACGAGTACATTTAAGTGAGAGGAAGCTGTGTTAACCTCTGACCTACCTCACAGAACATATAGAGAGACAGCAGCGTGAGTCCAAGGTTATACAGCACTAAAATCCCCCGACAAGAGAACGGCGGCCTATTCTTCATGTATTTTGGTCCCAGCCACACAATTAGCAAGTATAGGATGGAGCAGAGCAAAGTAGGGATATAACTGTCCAGAAGAAACCATCCTTTTACTCTGGGATCTGGAAAATATTAAAAGAAACAACATTTAGTGATTAACGAAGTAGATACAAAAATAGTAACAATGTTTTTCAAACATTAAAACATTAATTAAAATTTCCCAAGCCAACAAAGCAACTGGAAGAGGAACTGTGAGTCTTCAATATACAGCCTCAAGGTGAGGCTCACACTCATGTTCTGAATAACGACACGCGTTATTAGTCACAGGTTTTGCTAAATAATTTTAAAAAATCCTTTCCAAAGAATCTTAAAGAAACCAAGGAGAAAGCTCAATTTTCCATTAACTGGATTGATTAACCAGGCTTGCTGAATTATGCATGGGACAAGGAAACCCTAGACATGGCAGTCTTTGAGCTCCAAAGCCCTCCATCCCAGCCCAGTGTCAGCCAGTCTGCCCAGCATGCGCAGACTCAGAAGACGTGCCACTCAGCCAGCTCAGAGATCCTCTGATTCAACAGGCAGCGTCTGCCACGAGTGCCATGGGCAACAGCAGCGGGGATGATATTTTAAAAAGTAAGGGTGAAGCAGCAATGACCAGGTAAGTGAAGAACAGAAGCTTGAGAGGGAAGACCTATACTGATTCAAGGAAATTACTGGCACAGGAGGGACCTCCCTGGCTCCCCTCCCCTCTCCTAGGCAGGAAGGAGGAGGAAAAGGAAAATGCACTCCAAGTGGCTGCCTGCGGCAACCTGACAGCCCTCCCGTGGCTGGGAACAAACTCCCTGGCAGCCGGATTCCTTGGGTGTTATATGTCCCCTGCAAGACTCAACTCCATCCTCTGGCTGACTCCTAGGAAGCCACCTCTGCAGCACGTCCCCCTCTGCATCCTGCTGCAGTGAGCCCCCAAACCTGTAGCCTGCCCTTCGCTCTACATACCCTCCAAGGCCTCCCCACTGTGGAGCTCAGAGGCACATGCTGGTTTCACTTCCGTATCCTCTAAGCAGCAGCCGCTAAGTGGGGACAGTGTCTCAGCCCCTTCTTTGAGCTCCTGGCTGGACCATCTTGCTACTCTCTCCAGTGCTCTCTCCCTTGACCTTGTAGGACAAGCACAGGTTAAGTGGAGCATACATCCACTTGAGGAACCACTGTCAGTCTCCTTTCTTGCAGACACCCTAAATTCCCGCAGTGTTTCTTCTCTTGGCTTTAGAGGGAGATGCCCTCCACCCTCTCCCCACTAGTGATGCTAGGGTGGTGGCTGCCAGTTTCTGCCGAACTGTGCTTCTCAGAAGCCGTTCAGGGAAGCAGCCCCCCCAGTGAACTTAACAAGATGATTCTTAACCCCTTTTGTTCTCAGCTCTGGGCTGGAAGCGGTCAATTCTGAGAAAACAAGTTCCTCCGCAGCAACTAACATCAGACTGTTACAAATGTTGATGTGTACATAATCACAAACATAACAAATGCGCCCACAAAAACCTCCCATTTCCTTTTACTTAACGCTGTTTTGCACCATGCTTTTTAAATTTTATCATAGATCTTCATTCTTCTATATGACCAAGTATCCAAGTACTTCCTGGGTGGCTGGCCCCAACCCCAGGCGGTAAATCCTTAGGGATCTGGTCAACTGTGGAGACCTAACCCACTCCCTGGGGGCTGGCTCAGACATAAGCATGTGGAGCAACTGTGGCCACTGAACTCTGAGGAGATGACAGTTTGTGAAGAGCTCTGGGGAAGAATTTACTTGTTCTTAAAACTGTGCAAATGATCAGACTTCTCCCTCCTCCTCTGGAGGTGCAGCCTAGAGCTGCAGCAGCCACCTTGCAACCACGAAAGGTGGGAAAACCTATCCTGAGGACAGAGCTGCTGACATACCAAGGATGCAAGGTAGGAAATGACAAGAACGGGGTTCTTGGGTATCATCACGGAGCCCCTGAAGTGACTCAGATCACATCATGTAAGCTAATAATTTTTATTATTGTTTCAGCCATTTAAAATTGGATTTTTGATCCAGCAACACTCAAGGAAGGCATCGTCCCAACACCAGCACAGAGAGATACATCTGGCTTGTTCTTTTCCAGGGGCTGCACACTAATTTGACTTGTCCCCTATGGATGGGCTTCTAGATTATTTCCAGTTTTGACAAGCGATGCTGTTAAGGACCTTCCTTATACATACCTTTGCTGAGTCAAAGGACACGAGCATTTTAATTTCAACAGAAACCACAAGTGCCTTTCAGAGAGGTCACCCCAAGTTAGACTCTTTCTCCACACCCTCACTATTATCACAGATGGTATCAGCCTTAATTCATCTCTGCCTTACTAACAGATGAAGTTCCTTTTATTGTTTTCTTTTGTATTTTAAAAACCACAGTGAAACAGAATCTTTTCATCTGTTTAAAAGCCTCTTGTAGTTTTCCTAAGAATCTTCCTGGGAACTCCCAAAGTTCCTTCTTTACAACTAAGACATTATAGATGACATTAGAAGAAGGTGTAATATGGAGCTGACCTACTTCCTAAAAGGTAATGAAAGATGAAGAGCAAAAGAGCTCAGGTGTATATATCTAGCCATTGACGTGACACAACACCAAAGGACATTAAAAAGCCCTTAGGGGCTTCCCTGGTGGCGCAGTGGTTGAGAGTCCGCCTGCCGATGCAGGGGACGCGGGTTCGTGCCCCGGTCTGGGAAGATCCCACGTGCCGCAGAGCGGCTGGGCCCGTAAGCCATGGCTGCTGAGCCTGCGCATCCGGAGCCTGTGCTCCAAAACGGGAGAGGCCACAACAGTGAGAGGCCCGCGTACCGCAAAAAAAAAAACAAAAAAAAACCGCTTAGAATTGTAAAAGGGGAAGAGTTCTAAACTCCTATTGCAGCAGTGCATTTGGGAAGTCCGTTTCAGCTGAAGACTCACAAGAACTGAGGAAGCCATGTCACCAGTAGTGGTGAAATCTGTGGCATTCTCAGGCTGCAAGCTCGACGGCAAAGCTGAGCTCCAGCCAAAGTCAGCAGAGGGTCACAGCACCTGTGTCTCTGCCCCAGCAGCCAGGGGACCTCAGAGGACTCCAAGCCCCTGGTATCCAGGACAAAGCGTTAGTCTAATCACTGGAAAATGCTCATGTTTTCTAGAATGTCTTCGTGCAATATTTACACGTGCCTGTAACAAGGAGCGGGGGGGGGGGGGGGGGGGGCGGAGCAAAACCCAAAACCACCTTACCTCGGGGGCCGAGCAATGCCTGGAAATAGGTACTAAGTGATGCATCGAAGTGTTCCATTTTAAAACCTATTAAGAAAAGAGACCTTGATTAAATCTCTACTCAAAATGCTTTTTGTATTTTTTCATAAAACAACAAGAACAAATTCTTTTCAGGGAACATGCTCTGGACAAGGTTACGTTCCTCATGTTCAAACAATTTCTTTTTAAACTCACAAAAGTAACTTATGGGCTAAGTTCTAATTTGAAAATCAAAAGAAAAGACACAATCCCGTGAATTCACTTTATAAATGAAGCACCAGTTTTCTGTGCTGCTTTTCTCAACTCTGTAAAAACTCTCTCTGTGAAGCTGAAATCTCAGTGGGGAGAAGGATGGAACTGGATAGAAAGGAGGAAGACAGGGAAGAGCCCTTCGGGGCAAATAGGACCGCCACAGGGAGAAGACAGTTCCTCTGCTGGGTACTTTTATTCATTACTGTCTTAACGTACTCACGTCCATAGTAAAAAAAATTCAAACATTTAAAATGAAAAGAGGAGGTGAGAAAAATCTCATCACTTTGCTCCAACACCATCCCTCCACCCCACTGTTAGAAGAAGCCTACTGGTACCATTTCTTGGGTATACTTCCAGAGATTTCTCTCTTTTGAGCACAAAAGAAGTCATGCCAAATGGGAGTTTTTACAATTGTTGGTCACAACCCATTAATAGATGATCAAGTCAACTTCGCATTAGAAATAATAAACTGATCATAATAATCACAGTGCTTTGCCCTTAGTGAGAATGAATACTGTCACGAATCTTCAGTGTTACTGTACCATACTTATGAGTATGATGTACTCAGCTGCGATGTGAAATATATTCTTACCGTGGTAACTGCAAAAAAAAAAAGGCTTGGAAAAATATTGCTGATTGTTTTCACTGACTACATCTTGGAGATGATCTCCTATCAATGGTTACAGACCTACCTCCATCTTTAAGACTTTAAAACTCCCTATTTCCCCCCCATTTAAGATTTACATTTACAGGGCAGCTAAGCATCTTTTCATCTGTGTATTGACTAGATTTTCTATATTAAAGTTCGGAGGCATACGTTTAACTGTCTTAGTCATTACTCTCATAGAAATAACCACAAATACTTTTGCTTCCAAGGGCAAAGGCAAAATTGGTTTCATCAACTAGGCAGTTAATCATTTGCCATCGATGACACCTTGAAAGCAGCAGCGACCAGGGTTCCGTTCCAGCATCTGTCCTGCCCTGGGGGGAGACTTGCAGGGCGCGGACTCCCTCAGCCAGGAAGCCACCAGCTCCCACACACCAAGTGCCAGCAATTAGATACGCCACCTTTGTCATTCAACAGTTATACAACTAGGTAGAAAAGCGTGACAGGCTGGCAGGTGATTAAGAGGCTCCATGTTGGGCTCCTTATCAGACAATTTGGGTTTGAAACCCATTTTTTCCACCTAATAGTAATATGGCCTTGGACAACTTATTTAGCCTCCTACCTGCAACATGTGGGAAATAATAATTGCCCCTCAGGCTGTTAAGAAGAGCAAATGATCTAATACACCAATACGTCTAAGGTCCTTAGAGCAGTGCCTGGCGTGCAGAAAGCCCTCCCATAAAGGTTTCCTGCTGTGTGTCTGCCGCAGGGTCCACTCCACAGTGGATACCGCCAGCGTCCGTGTGCCCTGCCCGCTAAACTCCCACCAGTGAGCCCACAATGTTCAATGCAAGTCCTAACACCCGCAGGGGGCAGCAATGGAAGGTGGGACAGTTGACAACATCTCAGGAGAGAGGCACCTGTCAGCGTGAAGCATTATCTGAGCATGAAAGATGAGGCTGAAATGAACGTACTAAACCTACTGTGTACAAAGGATTGCTGAATAGGGAAAAACACAAAGAGTTCGCCTGGAGGCCTAGAACAGACTAGATTTTTACGATGGGGGAGAAGGCACGTGCTGAACACCAAAACCAACCGAGTTTGCCAACAAGCAGATGTTGGAAATGATGCACATACGCATTAACAACAAGCTGTAAAAGTCCTAGCAAGTAACAGCATTCTGGGATCCAACGTCGGGAACATACCTGACGGAAACAGTAAGAACACCCTTCTCATTTTTATCTAAGAGCCCTTTCACGGGAGCCTGCAACCAGTTTTGGTTTCTATGTAGGGAGGATGTAGAAAAGCTGGAAACAGAAGTAAAGGAATGCTCAAAAATGACAGGAAACAGACCTGTGGGGTGGAGGTGGGGGGAGAACATTCGTGGACTTAGGGAAAGAATGAGGCCCAGGAATGGGTATAAATGACCCATCGTTACAAAGATGACAACGCTGACATCATGGCAACAGAAAAGCAGCCTGGCTAAACACAAGGTAAAATTTCAGTCCAATCGCACTGAACCCAGCAGCAGGCCCCCAGACGAGACTATGGGATCTAGTATGTGGTGATACTGAAGACTTCTGTTACAGGCCATCTGTCCTGAACGATCTGAATCTGAACCCGTCCTGAGCCCTGCAGGAGGTGGCAGCACAGGGGCTCATTCTAAGACGGAACATCTCCACACGCTTCTGTCAGGAAGGGCCCAGCTGTTCTTAGACCACATTTCTTCTCAGCTTGAGAATTCTCTCAGGCTTGCAGAACTTTCCACCATCCAACTTAGGAACACGTGAAAAAGCTAGCCGAACAATCACAACAGTAGTAATTTTCAGAGACAGTTGCTCATAATTCCTGAAACGTCTATGTTGACAAGGGGGAACATGAGGCCCTAACCAGCAGAGTCCCTGGCCGGGGAATCGGAGGCCTGGTTGTGGGCTGGACGTGGCCACATTCATGGCTTTCCCCATCCTCTCCCCGGGCCACACCCACGACTGGACACGTCCCGTGACCTGCTCAGAAGGGGCTATTTTTACACTGGTCACCAGGAGGCTTCTCCAGCAAAGGTTTGCTTTCATCATCTCAGCACAGTTCTGAGTTCCTGTCCAGCCGGCCACACGTCCAGATCCCTTAATACCATGGATTCATTTCTCATTCATACCACACGCTTACCAAGCACCTGCCCCGTGCCAGGAGCAGAGGCAGGACGGCCCTGACGGGTGCAGCAGGGAACAAAATTCCAGGCTGGGCAGGAACACACACGTAAAATATGGTACGTTAAGTGACTGTCAGCAAGAAAAAATAAAGCAGGGTAAAGGGGATGGGATCACGGAGTGAAAAGTTACTTTGGAAAATGCAGTCGCCACTCGGAGAAGGTGACCACAGAGCGGAGAGAAAGGGCACTCCAGTTTGAGGGCCAGCTGGGGGCAGTGGCCTGGGGCCATCTCCCCTCTGTCCTCCCCTCCCCGCCCACTGGGGTTCACAGAAATCAACCCCACGGCGCAGGGAGCTCGTGGTCACCGGCTGGCAGGGGAGGCGGCTCCTTAGCTGCACTCACACCGGTCCCCACGTCCCCTTAGCAGCTCCCCGTCCCCTTCGCAGCTCCCTGGCTGGCCTGCCTGGCAGGAACAGGACAAAAGGTCCCAGCAAGTGAACTCCTCCCGCCAGGTCGGCCCGTCCTGCTGGGCGAACTGCGCACTTGCTGAGCAGCCTGTGGGCTGAGCTGTACTCTTTTGTACTTTTCTAAAGGAACGGGAGAGGCACGGGGCCCTGCAAAGCCCTTGACACTCTGCCTGGCGATCTGGGATCACGGGAATGGCATGACCCACTTTGCACAAGGTGTCCAACTGCACGGCCAGGTCTGTGGCCTGCCTGACTGTGGCAGATCCCCATCTTCCAAGCTGCACGTGGGCTGGGAACGTCACTTCTTAACAACCAGGCAACCTACTGGCAGCTTGGGCGAGCTGGGCCACTCAGGCACACAGCTGCTCTGGACAATTGTACTAGCAGGGACCAAGCCCATGTGCTGGGCCCATGCAAGAGGAGCTCTGGTCCTGAGTGCAGCCAAAGAATAAGCCATTCTTTGATGTGACTAGTTCCCCACACTCAGACAGGGAAAAGGGAGAGTCAGCACCTCCCAGGGGCCAGATCACGCTGACACCTAGCCAAGCACTGCCTCCCCACCCTCTTTAACCAGGAGTCTCTGGCACTCGCTCAACCTACGGGGCCTCCCAGAATGACAGGTCACGACAGGGAGTAATCAGATACATTAAGGAAAATTCCAACCACAACAGCATCCAAAAGCTCTTCACGAGTTCAAGGGCCACACACAGAAAATGACAACAATGAAAACAGGATAAGGGTAGAGAACACGGGCAGGTAAATTAGAATAGATTTTAAAGAACTCCTCTGTACGCATATTTCCCAAAAGACACTCTTAGTTGAAAGCCACTTCCCACTATCAAATTCTGGAGTGTTTCTGGTAACCATGCAGCTGTATTACAATTGCGCCTCATTGTAAGTATCTCACTAAAAGAAATGATTAACTAGGGCCAGTAATTACCCTGTATTAAAAGAGGATGAGAGAGCATTCAGTACACCTTCATCTAAATCAAGGATTAGTTCTGTGACGCGGCAAGTTCCTGGCACGTGTACTATGTATTTTAGGGTTGAGGTGAGCCTCAGGCCTAAATTCAAGAGAAACGTTCAAACTACCACAGCTCAGAATACACAAACCTGGAAATACTGATGAAAACAGGGCACGAAAGGGCAAAACCCGAATCCCCCAGAGAGCCGGGCTCCTGTGGAAGACGCATCTGTCCGTGAGCTGGCTCTCCCCAGGAGCAGGCCCAGGTGAGTCACCTGCGTGAGGCCCAACGAGCATTCGTTTTCACTGTGATCTAGTATCACACAGAATTTGCTGGAGGCTCGAAACAAGACACAACAAGCTCTGTGGCAAACCAGTGCCCCCCCTCTCCACGTGGCCCCCAAGAGAGACAACAAACTGTGAGCAAACGGGGTGGTGGGGTGACCACAGGGAAGGTCGCTGGGGTTAAGGAGAGCTGCTCCCACCGCGATTCTCAAGATGAAGTTATTGGTCTTGGTAAGAACGCAAATGCTGAGCCTCTTGGCCATTTATACCTGGAGCAGAAGAAAGTGAGAAAGCTACTGAGCACGTGAAAAGTACTGAGATCTTAAGGCAAATTTGTTTTAAAGGATAGTAAGATTTAAAAAAATTATAAAGGAAGTTAATTACCTAAAGGAAGTTAATTACCTAAATCCACAACCAGGCTGTTTGCTGACTCTCAAGCTTAGCAGTGACGATTGATTTTCAGGGTCAAGCCCTGGTTTTTCTTGCTGCCAAGGCAATGGTGGCAGGGAGAAGTCGGCTTGCTCTGAAAGCCCCCTTTCCTGTGAAATCAGTCAAGTCACATTGCTTTTGGTTTAAAGATGTGTTTACTGCAGACATTTACCTACTGTTAGCTTCCTCATCATGTCCTGTTTTATTTATTTATTCACTTAGAATTGTCACAGTTCATCTAAAAATGAGTTAGCTAAACTGAGCTTCCAGCTCCAAGGGGTCAGGAGGAAATCTCCCTCCACTTTCTATTCTCCAACCCATTCATCCCCTTAACAGTCAACTCCTGTTAAGCAGGCATGGGAACATTCCAAGTTGCTGCCAAAAACACAAAACATTAAATGGTGCTTTAATTTGGTAGTCACAACACTGTTTCTTGAATTTAAAAAGGTTTTTCTTGGTTGGAGAAAATCAGCTTGGGAATAAGAGGAGGAAAATGACCACATCTGCTCAGAAATGTTAAAATATACAACTGTCATAGAGACCCTAAGGAGAAAAACATCTAAGCACTAACAAGCTTCCAGATACAAAAGCAAGTTGACAAGAGAATCCCTTTAGAGTGCTGGCACTTAAAAAGAAGATAACTCCGGGGCTTCCCTGGTGGCGCAGTGGTTGAGAGTCCGCCTGCCGATGCAGGGGACACGGGTTCGTGCCCCGGTCCGGGAAGATCCCACATGCCGTGGAGCGGCTGGGCCCGTGAGCCATGGCCGCTGGGCCTGTGCGTCCGGAGCCTGTCCTCCGCAACGGGAGAGGCCACAGCAGTGAGGGGCCCACGTACCGCAAAAAAAAAAAGATAACTCCGGATTAAATCTTGGCTCAGGAGAAATTATCTGCCACATCAACAGATAATTGATGTGGTCCCCTCATTCCGACAATCCAGGAATCTGTGCTTACTCTCATTCCCCCATAAGCTTCTCATACTTTCTTACCCTCATTCTAAGGGCACATCCAACTCGCGTTAATACTCTGATGGAGTCATTCTCTCCTACTGTACAGCAAGCACGTGAGAAAGGACACAGCTCTGGCTGGGCTTCAGGCCAGTCACTGCAAAGCTGGGGCACCGCCAGGCACCACCAAGTCCTGCTATAGGTCAGCGCCACGGTTAAAGGCTGAGCCCCTCGTTCTGGTGTAATGGACAACTGGGGCGTGGGGGGGGGGGGGCAGGGACTGTAAATGCTGCCACACTCAAGTTTTCCCTTATCCAAAAGTTAGATGAGACAGGTTGAAAGGGAAGCCCACGTCACCTCCACCTCCTTGGTTGCCACCAGTTAACTGAAAAGCACTATTCTAACCATTGCCGAAGCAGGACATTCTATTCTTCTAAAGCGGTGGAGGGTCATACCCACTCTGTTCTTAAATGAATCATCTGTGGTCCTTCCTCCCTGTTCATTCTGTCTTCAACCTTTTCTCCAAGTCCCAGGTTAGGTGTCAAGTGACTCCCCCTTGGCCTCTAGTAGCTTCTAGGGGAATTCTTATTCAGAGCTAAGGAACAGAACATATCATCAAAGTTCTTCCCCAGTAAAGACCCCACACACCAACCCACTTACCCCACAAGCATCTGGAGAGGGGTTCACTGTAGAAAATTACTCTCGGACGACTCAATTCTCATTTGAAATCAGAAGAATAAAACCAGTGACACTTGGCTTCGGTTGAAGCACACTGTCATTTGGAAGAAGACGAAGCGAATATAGACACAGAAAGCCCCTTGCCGGTGGATGAAGGCCAGACTGCTGTGGACGGATGGAGAGCTCTGCTCCCACAAAGAGCTTTGCTGACAGTAACTCATCGATCCACACGAGGCGGTGAGACGAGGTGAAAGATCCGAGTGCCGGGATCAGGTCTTCCCATGACTGGCTTTATTTCTGTGCTCCTGGTGATGCTGAGAGTGGCTGCCCTTCATGCTACCAGTCGTCGGAAAGGCAGCTGAATATTTAACAAGCGCCTGCTATGTGCCTAGCAGTATACAGTACTGCTCGTTAGGAAAACGACTGACAGAGACAGACATCACTCTGCCCTCCTGAAACACAGTGGTTGGCAGTGTGCGAAGACCCTGTGGCGAGCACTGGGCAGGAGCCCGACAGCCAGGGTTCCAGCCCCTGCTCCACCACTTACTAGCTGTGTGACCTTGGGCCAGCTACTTAATTTCCCCACCTGTAAAAGAAGGGCCATTGACAGTGCTTTCTCTATGGGATTAAATGAGTCAATAATATATGTAAAATATTTACAATCATGCGTGCACACAATAGAAGCAAACATATCTGTGTTATCATCATCATTACAAAGACCTCTGGCACTGACCAATTTCACATTCAATGTTCATGAGAGTTTTTGCTAAGCCATAGACTGGGGTCCCCTGCAAAGTCCATGGGCAAGGAAACCTGCCCACATCCACACCTCACAGCTCTGGCATTCTCTACTTTGGATGGGATGACATAATATGTGAAAATCCAGGAGACTTTTAAGTCTCTAGATAAATTCTCTGGAATGTTAAGGGGACACTGGTCACTGACTTCTGAGTGGAAGAGAAGATCAGTGTTCATACCATCAGCACAGAGCAGAAGTCAGTCTGCACCTGACATGCCTTTTGTACTCCTAGCAACTAGCACATGGTAGATGCCCAGTGAGTTCATTCATTTACTACAGCTGCAGAGGGGGCTGAGATGCCAAAGGTCACAGACTTTGGGTGGAGCCGAAGTTTGAAGCCAAGTCTCCCACCCCACAACCTACCTCTCCTAAAATACCCGGTATGGCCTTTCAAGGGGCATGTTCATAAGATCACTGTAAAGAGGATGGTGACAATATGTATGAGTGGTTTTGAGTTCACACAGCTTTATCCATGAGAATAAATGCAGAATTAATTTTAAATAACACTATCAAGTTAAAAAACAAAAACAAAACCAGTTGTATTCACAGTGGGATATTACTCAGCCATAAAAAAAGAATGAAATATTGCCATTTGCAGCAACATGGACGGATCCAGAGATTACCATACTAAGTGAAGTAAGCCCAACAGAGAAAGACAAATATCAGATATCACTTATAGGTGGAATCTAAAACATAACAGCAATTAATTTATATACAAAACAGAAACAGACTCACGCAGAAAACAAACTTATGGTCACCAGAGGGGAAAGGGGGGCGGAGGAGGGATAAATTAGTACTACGGGGTTAACGGATTAATGGATACAAATTACTATATGTAAAATAGATATGCAACAAGGATTTACTATACAGCACAGGAAACAATACTCAGTATCTTATAATAACCTGTAATGGCAAATAATCTGAAAATATATAACTGAATCACTTTGCTGTACACCTGAAACTAATACAATATTGTAAATCAACTATACTTCAATTAAAATTTTAAAAGATCAGTTGTAGGGACTTCCCTGGTGGCACAGTGGTTAAGAATCCACCTCCCAATGCAGGGGACATGGGTTCGATCCCTGGCCCGGGAAGATCCCACATGCCGCAGAGCAACTGAGCCTGCGTGCCCTATAGCCCACGCACTGCAACTACTGAAGCATGCTTACTTGAGGGCCTGAGTGCCACAACTACTGAGCCCGTGTGCTGCACCTAGTGAAGCCCACGTGCCTAGAGCCTGCGCTCTGCAACAAGGGAAGCCACCGCGATGAGAAGCCCGCGCACCACAATGAAGAGTAGCCCCCACTTGCTGCAACTAGAGAAAGCCCTGCGCAGCAACGAAGACCCAATGCAGCCAAAAACAAACAAAATGAAAAAACACAAAAACCAAAAACAATCAGTTGTATTCACTCATGATGCTTGGTAAGAGAGACCTTACGAATCTCCATATTAAGACCTATTTGGGAAGTCAGTGGGAAAAGGGTGGCAATCCTCCTTGGCCTCATTTTCATACGCCCATCATCACTTCCACCATCTCCATCAGTGATAAAATTATAGGCTTCTGTTTAAAGTGCTGTGATTGTCAGTTATACTGTAATTATCTGCTCGTTTGTTCATAAGCCCCATTAAGCTCCAAGCCTTCAAGGGCAGCACCTCTGATGTTCCCATCTGTGCCTTCAGAGCCTGGATCTGTGCCCGACAGACTGCCGATTACTGGCTGAGACTATGAATGAATGAATGAAGGCCTTCACGTCTTTCAGTTTCACATCAATGGGTCTTCCAATCTGTCCGCATCTCACATTCACCTAGAAGCTTTAAAAAACAGATTTCTGGGACCCACTCCTAGAAACTGATTCAGTAGTCAAGAGGCTGAGAAATTTGTTTTTTTGTTTTGAAAAGTTCCTCAGGTAATTTTGATGGGCAGCCAGGCTTCTTTGGGAACTACTGCTGTGTACATAAGCTGGGCTTTGGGACTAATGAAATCTGTTGCAGACAGTATCCATGTATTGTATTACAATGACAAGAGTCTAGACTAGGACAGGGGTCAAGGACAAAATGTTTTTCATTCCTACAAATTAGGTTACAATTCCCCGTTTGCTCTAACTCCACCAGCCGGGGTGGGGGACGGCGGGGGGGGGGGGGGCGGCGGGAATCATCTCTTAAGCTGAAATAAACCTCATTAAGTCAGAGATCAGTTCTCCTACCTTTTAAACACAGTGTTACATAGCACATATAACATAGAGCCAGCAGGCATTAAGTAGTGTAAGCCCTTCCTCCACTCTGGAATGTTGTTGTAAGGAATACAACATAATATAAGGAGGGACCCCTTACCCTCTGTCAGCGCTTCCCAGGCTGACAGGTGTCAATGGAGGCCAGGCCTGTAAAGCGCAGCGAGGGAGGGTCTATCCTGCTCTGTGTCACCCCCAGCAGCTGTTCTCGGGACACAGGAGGGATTTAGTAACCGCAGGCTTGGTCATACCAAGATGGGGACGTGTAAGGTACCACCAAGTGGCTGCCAACGCCAGAACTCACAGCACATACCTGCCCACAGCCAACTGGACGTGCTGCTTGGAAGGAGGCAAGGTGGACGACAGGAAGCATCCGGGCACTGGCCAAGAGGTGGGCTCTGGCTCAGGCCCCGTTATTATCAGTCCTACACTGAGCCACTTCCTATCAGCTTCAGTCCCTGGATTAGAGGACAGAGGTGTCTTCATGTGAACTTGGTATCTGTGGAAGGCAGCCTCTAAAGTGGTCCCCAGGGATCCTCTCCTGCACTGGACCAGGGCTGTGTGTAGGGCCAGTAGAACACAGCAGAAGGGATGGTGTGTCGCTTCTGGGATGAGGTTATAAAAGCCACTGTGACTTCTTCCATCATGGTCAGTATGCTTCTCACATGACTAACTTCGGGGGATGCCAGCTGCCCTGTCGTGAGCCATCCTATGGGGGGGCCAAGGCAGAAAGAAACCAAGGCCTCTGCCAACACCCGAGCGAGTGAGGAAGCGGACTGCAGGCCCACCGGCACCTCAGCACAGACCCTGAGGCAGGACCACCCAGCTAAGCCTCTCTGGGTCTCCTGATCCTCAGGGACTGTGTGGATAATACATGTTTGCTGTTTAAAGCTGCTGAATTTTGCAGTAATCTGTTACTTAGCAATAGACTAAATTAACAGGTTGCGGGCGGTTAGAGGGGGCTCTTCAAAGCCAACTCCCCTTTCCCTTGCTGGCTTCCTGCTGCTTACTACACTCAACCAAGGCACCAATTAGAAGCACGGCCCTAAAAAATAAAAAATAAACACACACACACACCCTTGATTTAATTGGAACGGGGAAGGAAATGCAAAGGCTTGTAATCGAAAATATAGCATTTGGTTATAAAAAGAATATAACTTTCATCTATAGTCTGAAGCTTAAGACAAGGGAGCTAACATTTATTGAGCGTCTATTACATACCAGATTTTCAAAGACTCAGTAAGGAATTATCCCGATTTTCCGGATGAGGAAACTAAAGTTCAGAGACTTTAAGTAACCTGGCCGAACAACAAGCAGGTCCATTTCGTTATCTGCAGGTTTATATGACTTAGGGTGGCCAAGTGTCCTGATTTATTGGAACTTGGTTTCCTGGGATTCAATATCAGGGGAAAAAAAAAAGTCAGGCAAGTCCCAGGCACACTGGGAAGAGTTAGTTACCCTACTATGTACAAATCTTGTGCTCTCTGCTAACTACTACACAGCATTTTTTTTTAAGTACATTTTAAAGCTATCATTTTGGCAGCTTGTGATCTGCAATGACTTTTTTTTTTTTTTGCTGTACACGGGCCTCTCACTGTCGTGGCCTCTCCCGTTGCGGAGCACAGGCTCCGGACGCGCAGTTTCAGCGGCCATGGCTCACGGGCCCAGCCGCTCCATGGCATGTGGGATCCTCCCGGACCGGGGCACGAACCCGCATCCCCTGCATCGGCAGGCGGACTCTCAACCACTGCGCCACCAGGGAAGCCCTGCAATGACGTTTGAAATGTCACCTATGAAAATGGAAACCACAAGTCTTTCTAGCCTTTACCCACAGTATCCAAGAAAGGGTGTTTTTTTTCCCCCCGAGAATGAGTAAAACAATTGCTGTTATGATAAAAGCTAGCAAGGAAATTTTTCAGCCTCAGTTTCTGCAACTGGGTCCCCAAAGGATGAGTAGGTAAACCCCCACCCCGCCCAGCTTCCTGGGCCCTCGCTGAACTGCATCCAAGTCAGGGGCTCTGGCATGAGGCACAGGCAGGGCTACAATCTCCTCTTCCTCTACAGAAGCCCAGAGACAGCCCACTGACACCACTGGGAAACTCCATATTAGCAGTGCCCGAGGGCTTTCCGTAGCTGGTAGGTCAGGTGGCCACCTCTCAGCAAGGTAGTGTTACCCCAACAGCTCTGGCCCTTTCTCTCTTTTAGAAAGGTCCATACGACACCCACTAGGAATGCTATCATCATAAAGAAAGACACAGTTGTTGGTGAGGATATGGAGAAATTGGAACACTCATACATCATTTGGGATTGTCAAATGGTACATCTGCTGTGGAAAATCGTTTGGTAGGTCCTAAAAAAGTGAAACGCAGAGCTATCATATGACCCAGCAATTCTACTCCTAGGTATATGCCCAGAAGAAATAAAAGCCTGTACCCAAGTATTCACAGCAGCATTATTTATATTAGCCAAAAAAAGGGGGGGAGGGGTAAAAACCCAAATGTCCACCAACTGATGAATAAATAAAAGGTAGTACATCCACACGATGGAATGTTTTTCAGCCATAAAAAGGTATGAAGAACTGATACACGTTACAACATAGATGAACCTTGGAAACATCATGCTACGTTAAAGAAGTCAGACACAAAAGGTCACACATTACACGATTCTATTTTATAGGAAATGTCCAGAATAGGCAAATGCATACAGACACAAAGTACATTAGTGGTTTCCAGGGGCTGGGGGAGGGCAGGATGGGAAGTAACTGCTGAGGTGTATGGGGTTTTTGAGGTAATGAAAATGCTCTGGAATCAGATGCACTTAAATTAAAAATAAACATTAAAAAATGAGAGATACTTAAAAAAAAGCTTTTAAATTCTGCACACTCAAGCTCACTTGTAGAAATCCTTATACTAAGGAAATAAAAGCAGATGTGTATTAAGATTTAATTATAAGATTGTCATCAGTGATATAAGCAGCAGAAAAATACCCATCTGAAAGTAACTTGCTAAACAAATTATGGGACAGGCATACAAACAGTATGCCATCATTAAAATAAAGTTACTGGGCATTTATTCCAGAGAAAAGACTGACATGCACACAAAAACCTATACGTGAATATTCACAGCACCTTTATCTATTATAGCCCCAAACTGGAAACAACCAAGATACCCTTCAACAGGTGAATTATTAAACAAATAGTGGTACATCCACACCATGGAACACTTCTCTGCAACAAAAGGAACACACTTCTGAAACATGTAACAACCTGGATGAATCTCTAGAGACTTAGTGGAAAAAAGCCAATCCCTTTATATAACACTTTTGAAATGACAAAATTATAGAGATGGAGAAGAGATGAGCAGTTACCAGGGGTTAGAGATGTAGTGAAGGCAGGAGGGAAGCAAATGTGGCTATAAAAGGGCAACATGTGCTGATGGAAACGTCCTGTATCTTTTCTGTAACAATGTCAGCAACCTCATTGTGGTACCAAACTACAGCTCTGCACCATGTTACCAGGGAGGGGGAACTGGGTAAAGGGTACTTGGGATCTGGGATCTCTGTGTTATTTCTTAGTTATGAACCTGAAATGACCTCAAAATAACAAGTTACATTAAAAAAAAAATCCACAAAAGTGGAAAACAAACCAATAAACAAGACTAAGCATTTGACTTTTTAAAAAATTCAATCTCCTCACGCCCCCCTTGCACCTTCCACTAACACACAGTTGTGACTTTTTGGCATCTGTTAATGAATTCTGCTGGAAAGGAATAGTGTGAACTATAACCTCATTCATGAAAGCTTAACCCTTCACCTAAATGCTAGAGTTTTCACTACTTTAATTTTCAGAACTGTCTGATTTAGCCTCCCAGTAAACGCTTATTTACCCAGACTACTCAGGCGACAGGAATACTGTTTGACCAGCCTAATGTTCTGATTGACTTCAAGGGACCATACCTCTCACATAGGCCAGTTTTCAGAGAGTAAGAAAATCATTAAACGTATCAAATAAAATCTTCCCGAATAAAATCAAAGCTTTGATGATTCAGGGGCATTCTGTGATCTTGAAGTGTTCCAGAGTCTGAACCAATCCCATTTTACAGAACCACGGATGGAGCAGGCATAGATAACTGGGATAAAACTGTAAATCTATTCCGCCTCTCTGGTTTAAATAAGAAGTTCCTGCCATCCGTTATCTCCGTGCCGCTTTCTATTCTACACAGAACATAGAAAACTTTAGGCATCATCAATAGTTTTGAGTTGTCAGATTCTAGATGTTTTTTTGATAAATGAAAAATATGAAGAAAAGCTTACTTCATTATGAAAAATAAAAACTGTTTTCTTCTACCCTTTGGGTCACTTTCTTGTCAATCCAATGAAAAACAGAAAGTGGCGAAGAAGCACTTTTATGAAGTGGAGGAGTCCTACCGTTCTGTGATTCCGGTTTCCTGGGTGTGTGCAGTGTGGGCACAAGTTGTGCCCTGCAGGGGGCCTTGCTGCCCTCAGGACGGGAAGGAGCCTTCCACGCCCACAGCTGCCCAGAGCACAGACACTGTCTAGCAAGGGCTGCGGGGACTTCTGTAACCCTCTCTCAAAATTCTCCAGTAAGATTAGATCCCTTCCTAGCAAAGCTTTTCTCCTTTTCACCTAGTGCTACTTTCAACAACTGTGCCACTGTGTTTAAAACCCCCTTGACAACCATTAAAGGTGAAATAACTGAGAATTAGGCCCTAAAGTGATTACATTTTAGTGGAACTCCAAGTAGTTTAGCAAGTCACATTAATGTAAATGAATATTCTGACTGGCTGATAACAAGAGTTTCCCTTCATTTCAATTCTCCCCAAGTACCAATATCCAACTCAAAGCTGTCATAAAAGCCATTTTGCCATAACAAAACGAAGAAAGGCAAGCCAGTGATCAAATTAGCATGAAAATTAGGTGCCCACCTACAGCTGGAACACCAAGGGAGAGACACTAACAGATCTGAAAATGAAAATTAAGGACACAGTTAGGAGGAGCAAAAATATTTACGTATAGACCTTGTAAGGCACTGCAAAGTAAAGGAGCTCTTACCGTGGAGGATTCCTGGACTGAATGTCAATATTATGACACAGTATGAGTGTGTTTCGTGTTTGGTAATTGCAATCGTTGCTTTTGTTGCGGACATCCATTTACAATGCTTGGTGTCAGTCTATTTATCTCTTGTAAAAATAAAATACAGTGTGTGTGTGTGTGTGTGTGTGTGAAAAAAAAGAAAAAGAACTTGTAAGGTATCTTTCCTGAAGAAGTCAATCAGGTGAAAATTTTAGGAAAAGAATTGAGGCATATAAACCAGCATATACTGTTTAACAACATGCCTTCTGTGAGCAGCAAATGTGTTTTAAGGCATCACGGTAGGTGGCAGAGATACGGAATGTGGTCCTTCCCCCTAAACTCAGAAATCTATCACCCAGCTGGAACCCACGTTCTTAGCTCACTTAAAAACACAAATGTTCCGAAACTACGTATAAAATGGATAACCAATGAGAACCTACTGTATAGCACAGGGAACTCTACTTAATGCTCTGTGGTGACCTAAATGGGAAGGAAATCCTAAAAAGAGGGGAGATATGTACACAGATAGCTGATTCACTTTGCTATACAACAGAAACTAACAACACTGTAAAGCAATTATATTCCGATAAAAATAAATAACCCCCCGCAAAGAAACCCCACAAATGTTCCAAGACAAGAACATTTAATTGGGGGGTGACAGATATAAAAGGATACATAATACCCTACTTTGATATGGAAAAGCTATCACATATTCCTAGGCAGAACCAAATAAACACACTTAACTTGAAGAAAACTAACGGGACTACAGAAGCAGGGACATGTTTAAAATGTATTACGGTTTTCCCCAATAATTTTCTTCATATACATGAACAATTTAATATATGCCCTCAGGTTGGAGAAGGAAAGGAAGAGTGTCTTGGTCAGCTTGGGCTGCTGTAACAGAATACTATAGACAGGTGGTTTAAACAACAGACATTTATTTCTCACAGTTCTGGGGGCTGGCAAGACCAAGGTCAAGGTTCATCTAACCCTTCCCAAAGGCCTCACCTCCAAACATCATCACACAGAGAGTTAAGGCTTCAGCATATGAAATGGGGGGTGAGGGCACACAAACGTTCAGTGTATAACGGAAGGGTGGTTTTGAGAGGGAAAGGGAATGACCGTAATTGCTACTTTTAGAAAACCTAGTCTCTAAGGTGAATCATTTTCATTCATTTACTCCCTCAAGTTATCAAAACATATAATCTCTACTTTACAAAAGGGTTGTGTTCCAGATGTTACATTGTAAACTAGTCATCTGGCCTTTGGAAAATTCTATTTTCTGTATTCTATTTTCCATAGAAATAATGTGAAATTAGCAGTTCTGGACCTTTTGGGGATCCCACTCCAATTGTAAAAATACGATTAAAGCAAAGGTTAAAAAAAAAAAAGTGAAGATGACCCTCTTTCTATCCCCAGATGACAGAGAATTTGGATAAAATTGACAAACTCCCCCAAATCCTAAGGACCCTCAATCCCCAAATTAAGAACCCTAGCTATAAGTAGTTGACAGATCTCCAGATGGGCCCTAAACTACTTAACTCATAATGAAGTGCTGCCTATGAGTATAGATTCTCACTATTTCTACACGAAAATAATTTCATGTAATATGTATAATGTGAGCTACTATCCTCTGGGCTCTGACACTTAACACTGTAATATGATCTTTGGTAAGCTGTACAGACCCCGGTTCCCTGGACTTTAAACACGTGTGTAATGATGCCTACACCCCACGGGGTTGCTGTGAGATGATATGACACGCTTGGGGCAAAGCAGGGGCACTTCGATTCGCGGCAGCTGCTTTTATGATCCTGGAGCACAGTCACCGCACCGTGGGAGGCACTGGGACACAGAGCCACAGGACACACACCTGCCTCCGGAGAAGTCAGTCTCACTAGGGAGAAATGATAACTAGCAAGCTGAGGGAGATGCCTCGACAAAGGACGTTCCGATTCTACGTAGGGACCGGTGGGTCACAGTCACGTGTAAGGCTTGCCAGTGGGGGACGGGACAAAGGGGAGGGGAGAGAAAAGTGAAAACCCGTGTTGGAGAAGCAGCTAAGGGCTCTACTGGTTGATTTTAGATTGGGGGTGGGGGGTGAGAGTGAGGGTGGGCGGGAGGCTGGAAAGAGAGTGATATCAAGGTCAAGTCAGAAGACTGCCACAATAGTCCACACAGGAGATGGAGGGCACCGTGAGGCCATGGCAGGGGAGGGAACCAGGGGCCACAGGAGGGGTGGCAGAAAGGCAAGGGGAGCGAGAGGAGGAAGCCCCAATTCTGGTTCTGACTCTGCACCCTGCACGCAGTGCTATCCTATGAGTCACGGAGCACAGGGACAAGTAGGAGGGAAGAAGGGAATAGGGAAGGTTCTGACCATCTAGAAATGTACCGCCTGGCCACCGATTCTGTTCATCATAGACGCATCGTGCCTGCTGAGTCAACAGGCAGGCCATGTGTTGTGAATTACTGGAGTGCAAATTAGTGAACATTCAGTGTAGTGATGTGTTCCCTTATAGGGAAAAATCTGCAAGATGAACTGTGCACTGAGTGAGTAATGTTAAGTATAAGAAGTTCAAGCTTAAGCTAGGACCTAAGCCACGCATTTGTTTAGGGATTTATGCTCTTCTTGTCCTAAGAAAACACTAAGCCAGCTACACTCCAACATGAATTACACACTTCAGGGGGTTGAATTATTTAGCAAATTGCTATTTCCCTTCACTAAATGGTCTGCTAATGACTGCCACAAAAAAGCTTTCCGAAGTCACCCTCCCATCAAACATCTCTGCGAGAATCTGAAAACCACTTAGGACAGCGCAGGCCACCATTTCAAATGATTTTTCTTATTTTCAAGTCCTTTTCTTTGAAGAGCATCATGATGATAGCAAGAGCAACTAACACTCAGTCTTCACTACGTGCCAGTCTTTCTGCTATGAATTTACAAGGATGATCTCACTTGACCCTCACACCAGCCCTTTCACACGTCCCCTTTTCACAGGTGAGCACACTGAGGCAGAGAGCAGCTAAGTCCTTTATCCAAGGTCATGCCCGTAGCAGGCAGAGTGACTCCACAGCCTGCTCTTTTAACCACTGCACTCTAGTTCCTATGTTACCCTGAAAATAAAAAAGGGATGTTTATTGCAGGAACTCGAAAAAATAGAAGAGGTTTTTTTTTTTTTTGGTTTCATTTTAAGGTAAAAACAAAAAGCCTCTGAGAGTGTGGTAGAATCCATGTCCCTCCTCCTGTCGTTTACAAGCAGAGTGATCTTGGGCAAGTTAACCTCTGAAAGCCTCAGTTGCCTCACCTGAAATATTCCCTTCAAATGGGAGTAAAAATAATACCTATGTACTCAGATGAAGTGGTTCGTGTACAGCATTTAGCACAGAGCTATGCTAGTATTATATAATAAATATATAAATAAAATATATTCCACTATTCTATATGCTTTTAAAAAGCATATACTTGTATAATCTTGCATTTCAACACTGCAGCAATTACTATCTTCATGAACCTAATCTGAGTTTTGGAGCAATATTTATATAAATGCTTTAATTATTCCCCCATTATTAGTCATTTAGTCTGTTTCCAAGCTTTTACTATTCTTTTTAATAAATTTATTTATTTATTTATTTTTGGCCACGCTGGGGCTTCGTTGTTGCACACTGGCTTTCTCTAGTTGCGGCGAGCGGGGGCTACTCTTTGTTGCGGTGCGCGGGCTTCTCACTGTGGTGGCTTCTCTTGTTGTGGAGCACGGGCTCTAGGTGTGCGGGCTTCAGTAGTTACAGCACGCAGGCTCAGTAGTTGTGGCTTGCGGGTTCTAGAGCGCAGGTTTAGTAGTTGTGGCACTCGGGGTTAGCTGCTCCTCGGCAATGTGGGATCTTCCCAGACCAGGGCTTGAACCTGTGTCATCTGCACTGGCAGGCGGATTGTTAACCACTGCGCCACCAGGGACGTCCAAGTTTTTACTACTCTTAAATAATATTGTGATGGCCATCTCTGCACGTAAAACTTTAGCTGTATATTAAATTACTTCCTTGAATGAGATTCCCAGAAATTGGCCAATCATGTCTAAGGGTCTTCATATAATATATATGGCAAAATTTCTTTCCAAAACATTTTCACCTATTAACATTCCTACCAGCAGGGACTATGTGAACAGCCTATATAAACTGCACCCTGGCCAGGACTGGGTAATGTCATGAAGGAAAAAGAGATTTTATTTTTTAGTCTAATACAAAATGCTCTATGTATATATTAGAAATATAAATCATATAGAAAGCCCAACAGCTGAATAAACATTGAATAAATGTATAAAGAGTCATTTCTGGCTAATGGTCATAAAAGAAAAATGAATAATAAATTCTGTGTATCTTCTGCTTAAGAATTGATTTGTGAATATAAGCTGCAATTGAATTGGTCACTTATGTTAAGAGTTTTTCCTTCTCTCAGGTTATTAGTAAATGGAATTGTCTGCATTCCACAAAGATCCCCCCCTCAAACCCAGGAACTCAGTCTAGTTACCAATTTTTAAACCTCTAAGAGAAGCATTCATCTTACATACACAGTAGTGATCCTTGAGGACAGCATGCATTTAAAAAGCACAGTCCAAGCATTTTTTTTGTGTGTGTGTGGTACGCAGGCCTCTCACTGTTGTGGCCTCTCCCCTTGCAGAGCACAGGCTCCGGACGCGCAGGCTCAGCGGCCATGGCTCACGGGCCCAGCCGCTCCGCGGCATATGGGATCTTCCCAGACCGGGGCACGAACCCGTGTCCCCTGCATTGACAGGCGGACTCTCAACCACTGCGCCACCAGGGAAGCCCATGGACTGTTTTTTAAAAAGTGGACTCTACAAACCCAACCACAAAGGAAGGAGCCCCGCAAAGCAACAGTAAATCCGGTTCTAGTAACAGAGGCTCATAAAACTAGCTTTTAAAAAGCCAAATGTTTTCTGTATTTAAGAACTTGAATTAAGATGATGCTTCCAGGTGGTTTTTAACTGTGTACGTAACATTTTGCAGAAGACAGGGCATTGTTTGCTCTGCAGCAGCCAAGTCAGCCGAATCCAGTTTATGTCGTTAGCATTACTATCAATAAAGCAGCATAAAACAGCTTGGTTTTTCCAATCCCATGTGGAGGCACTGAGTGAGCAGTTAGAAAAATATTTTGACTTGTTCACAGAGAAAGTTCATATGCATTTCACAGGATACAAATGAGAAACCCCAAGGTGTCCTCTCGCCTGCACTTTTCAGCTCAGTCACCTGCATCCAGAACAAAAAAGGTTGAACCCAAAGCTTCTATTTAGAATCAACCAACTGCTACTTGGATCATAAAAATCCTCATAACGACAAGTGGTCCACCATCGGGGGAAAGGAAATTTTGATCAGCAAAATGTCAGGCAGGCAATGAGATAAGCTATACAGAGTCTAACAGGATGAAATGGCATTAACTCTGGCCCAATTTATCCCAGCATCAAACAAATCTCAGGTCATTACAGACTGTAATGCCTCATTAATGAGTTAAGAAGACTTCGTTATGAAATCATAATATTCTTCCTTTAGAGAATCCCTGGCTTCAGGGTGGTAAGATCATTAAAAACCGAAAGCACAATGATGATTATCTGAATAGTAACTAACACTGAACGCTCAGTGTGTGCTAAGTATCACTCCGGGCACCCTCACGTGCACCACTTAATTCAATCTTCTCAGTAACCTTGTAAAGGGTCTTTTCCCTACTTTACAGAGAAGGAAATGGAGGCTCGCATACTAGAAGGTACGGCCCACGATGACAGAGCCTGTACTTGGTTCGGGGGTTCAAACAAACTAAGCTCTTAGCTGCCTCTCATGGTAAAATCTGACTAAGTTTAACTCTGCTAGGAAAAATGAAAGTACATCCAACTGGCCACCTACAAATACCTATAACACACTACTGGGTTCTAAGTAACAATCTAAGGTTTTGTAAGGAACGATTTATGCCCAAGGCATCCTAACACCAAGACAATGGTGTACAAAACAGAATGTCACTGGACCCGTGGTTACTACTGGCTACAATGTTTATGGGACATACACTTGATTTGGTTTTTCTTCCTCCTTCAAATGAGTCCGAAAGAAGGTTGGTGTCCTGCTCACAGCATCAATGAAGTCATATTAAATCTCAGGTGGCAAGCCTGCTTAGAAATGACAGAAAAGCAAATAATGGTGATAATGTAATTTCAGTGAGGCTATAAGCTGAAAAGAATCTCAAGTGGAAACTTCTGGTTTAAGTGCCCTGGAGGACAACATGATACGGAACGAGAAATGTGTCCACCACGTAGAGCACTGGTCAGTTTCTAGAGCCAGGATGAGTAATGAAATGAGCTCCCAAATCCCTTTAAAATATGGATATGCAGCATATAATTAAATCAGTATGGATCTATCTCTATCTCTAGATATTACATCAACTGATGTGATTTAAAATACACAATTTTTTTTTAGAACATGGATATATAGTTAAAAGATTAAAAATATAAAGAGACCCATGGCAATGAGTTTGGGATAACGATCTAGTCTTAAACCAAGACAGAAAGTTGAGGAATGGGCTATCATAAAATAAGGAGAAGCATTAGCTTGAGGTTTGACATAGAACTTTCAGAGAGTACAAACACCAGAGAGGGCCTGTGGGGATATTGCATAAATAAGCACCTCCCCTCACCCAACAGCTGGGAGTACAGATTAACCTGAGGCCAAGGACTTTTTTTGGACGCTGATAACCCCGTTCCCATACAGCCTGAAAAAGGTAGAAAGGCACTGTGCCAAAGGTCGCTGGGTCTCCTGACTCTGCCCCGCCCCTAGGCCCAGTTCCAAGGTGAGGATCCCATCCTGGGGTTAAGTTCCATCAGGAAGGTCAGTGCTCAGCTCATCCTCCAAAATGCCATTTGCTTCGCACTCTATTTACCACCCACCAACCTCCTCGGGGTTGGATGTCCTGTCCAAGAACAAAACAATGTATGAAAAGCTACAGCAGAGGAGAATCATGTGGGTATTTACTCTTCAATCCAAAACAAATTCTAGGTTAAGATACCCATTACTGTGTCATAAACCAGCATATGATACTTACATCCAAGTGTCACATCTATCCATTTCAGTACCCATATCTTATCTATCACTTACAGGAATTTAGGGTGGTTATAAGCCCACTACAGATACGTACGTGTGCCAACTACGCACAAGCGCTCTTCTTGATGGAGGGGACAGGAAACAGTCCACAACTGTCTAACTTATCTGGAATCACACACACATAGAAAGTTAATACCACAAGAACACCCAGTAAAAGACAAGAAGCACCAAAGCACTGAGCACTGTGGGGAGGAGGGAGAGATCTGGGGCTGGGATGCCCAGAGAGACTCCCCAGAGGAGTGGGGCTTGGACCAACCCTTAAAAGAGCAGTAGGTATGGGTAGGCCAAGGGATTTGGGAAGTGTATTCCAAATGAAGGACAGCATCCAAGGAGCAGAGGGGGAAGGGGGCCGCCACACTTTGGGAAGAATGAAGCGGTCACATGACTGACTGGCATGTGATATGATGCCGCCTTCACCAGAAAAGTGTCGGCAATGATTTAAAACACATTAAAACATGTGAATGCTCCATAAATGTTAAGTGAATTTATTCCGAGCAGCGGATCAGGGCAGACTTCGCACAAGTGGCATGGGGCCAGGTTAGTAAGGGTTTTTACCAGGTGGAAGGCCTAGGAGGCAGAATGCTGATGGGTGTTTCAAGCTGAAGCACAGCCTGAAAGGAGGCGTGGAAGCGTGGAAGGCTACGGCAGGCAGGGGGCAGCGCACCTGGGCAACAACACCATCTCTGGGCATGCCGATGCTCTCCCCTAGTACCTTATATACACCCACCTCTCCCATCCGCACCACTAGCCCAGGCCGTGTTCTTCCATGTGGACTCCCAGCTGGCGAGTCCCGAGCACCCAGCCCTGTCCCCTCCCATCCATCCCCACACACTGCACCAAAGCCACCAAAATCTGCAGGCCCACTCCTGCCTGAAGCCTTTCAACAATGTGTCCCTTGTTCTCTGGATACGACCTACAATCCCTCATTTGCTTAGAGCCCCTCCATCACCGGCTCACACCTGCTTCCAGCCCAAGACTGCCCTCCCCTCGTGCCCACTGCCCCGACCACACCCACCTCCCTCCACCTTCTTCTTTCTGCAGGCACGTCCTGTGCAGGGAAAGCTCCCTCAGCCTCCTGCATAAAGGTCCCTCTGACCTCACCTCTGCATAAAGGTCCTTCACTCAGACAAACCCTCCCTGACTCCTCTTCCCCAAAGCCCCAGGTTTGGTGAGGTCCCTCTGTTTACACTCTAATCACAGCCCAGATATGAACGAACACTGAGGACCTAAGTCCTCGAGGACAAGGGCTGTGTGTGTCTGCTTCACATGGACCATCAGCTCGGTGCTGGGCACACGGGGGTGCCCACTGCATATCTGGGGGATGAGTGCTGCAGGGTCAAGAGGCTGGAGAGCAGACTGGGGACAAGATGGGGAAGACCTTGAAAGTCCTCTGACCTTTATTCCACAAGCAGTGGGTGAAAACAGCCGGGGCCCCGGGCAGCCTTGCCAGCAACGCTGCTGCCTCCATCACTGCTCCCGGCACCAACCAGTGGGGCTGACTCCCTTTATGACTTTCATCAAAGGAAGCAGCAAGAAAGGCTGGGGCTGCTTCCCACGCCCCACCCCACACCGCCCCCGCTTCTGAGGAAGTCCCCAGCGCAGCAGGGCTGCCTTGCCACCCAGCGGGGCAGGAGGACACAGCTTCCACCTCACCTGCCTCGGACGTGCGGTTGGTCGGTTCATGCAGCAGGCGGCACGGTGCCCCCTGATCTGCAGGCAGAAGAGGCTCCCTCCGCTGCAGATAGGCTCTAACTCAGGGCCCCAAATTTACTCCACTCGGAAATAGGACATTCCTCCCCCTCTTAAAGGAGGGTCCTCCCCCGCCTGCCCCCACTGGCAGCCAATTCGCTGTGGCGATTACCATCACCTGATCTAGAACTTCGATGTCCATCCCCCCCAGCGCTGGCCCCTGGGGTGTGTTTCCCCTCAGCGTGGACCTCAGTCGGTCATCCCACAAATACTCTTGACGCCACATCTGCCCCTGTGGAGCCTTAATCCTCGGTAAATCCAACTGGCCGAACTGACTCGTTCTGCTGAGATTCAGGCTGTCAATATGAATTCCCGGAAACTCCCTCGCCTTCAAATGTCAAGGCGCTTGTTACATGCTACAAGTGGATGAAACTCCAAACATTATGCCAAGAAGCCAGACACAAAGGGCGACATACTGTATGATTCTGTTTATATGAAATATGCAGAATAAACAAATCCATAAAGATAGAAAGATTAGTGTTGCCCAGAGGCTGCAGGGAAAGGGCGGGCAGAGAACGGCTGATGGGCACAGGGTCTCCTGTGGGGGATGAAAATGTTTCAAGATTAGACACAGGTGGCTGGAGCACCACACTGTGGGTGAACTACATGCACTGAACTGTCCACTTCAAAATGGTTAATTTCAGGGACTTCCCTGATGGTCCACGCTTCTACTGCAGCAGGCATGGGTTTGATCCCTGGCTGGGGAACTAAGATGCCGCGTGCTGCACGGCCACAAAAAAAAAAAAAAAAAAAAAAAGGTTGATTTCGTAGACTTTTGCTTGGGAAAAAAAAAAAAAATCAAATACTTAAAAAAAACCCTGAAAAACAACCTACTCTTTCCCCTCCCAATTCATAAAGGGAGGCTTAGCATCTCCTACTTTCCTGCCTCCTTCAAGAATTGACTGTTCAACTCCACTTCCCCCTTTACCTTCAATTTCCTCTCTCTGTAGGATCCTTTTATCAGCTGACAAATCTGTTCAAGTCTCCCCAACCTAAAATCTTTCCCCTTAACCCTATTTACCCTTGAATCTCACCTAGAACCACCTCAAGATCTCATAAAAAGCAGCCAACATCAGCCTTCACTTTTTTAGCTCCAATATTCCCTCTAGTTCTGTTTCCGGCAGTAAGGCAGTCTACAGATGCTGAAACCTATGTGCTACTTCTAAAATTGACAGATAAAATATACACAAAACTTATAAAAATGAATAGACGAACCTGCAAGAGACTCTGAGGTCAAGACTGAGCCGGGCATGAGTCAGTAAAAGGAAGCTGTCAGACACCCTGGGAGCTGCATGGTCTAGAGAGACCTGAGCCACACATGGCTATTTAAATGTAAATTAAGTAAAAGTAAATGAAAAACCTCAGTTCCTCACTTGCATTAGCCACACTGCAAGTGCTCTGTGACTGGTGACTACTATACTGGACAGTGCAAAATATATCCCAGAGAAACACCTCAGCATCTGGAAGCAAGCAGCTCAGTGTGCACTGGCACCTCATTCAGACATCACAGAACCTGAGGTTATAAACATCCTGAAAAAAGTCCCTAGAGTAAAGGAAAGGGGAGGCAGATGCCGGGTTGACGAGTCCCCAGAGCAGAACTCTACATGATCAGACATACAAAAAACGCCAGAAGAACCTTTGTGTAACACAAGAATATAAAGGTTAAATGGTTAAAGAGAACAAGGTGATGTGGGGATGCGATGCAGGAAATTTTGATTAAAGCAAAAGCGCTGTCCAAAATCAGCAGTAACTAAAAAGAAAGTTAAGTAGTATCTATCAAACAGGCATGAACAAAAAGGAAGTTAGCTATTTTTAAACTGTTCCAAAAGACAGCCAATCTGAAGGCCCCAATACAATAATGTATAGATGGCAAAGAGAATGGGGGGGGAAAGAAATGATCATCTCTAACATCTAAAAAGGTATTTACGGGATTTCCCTGGCGGTCCAGTGGTTAAGACTCCATGGTCTACTGCAGGGGGCGCAGGTTCGATCCCTGGTCGGGGAACTAAGATTCCTGTATGCCGTGGCATGCATGCATTCATACATACATGCATGCATGCATGCATACATAAATAAATAAAAATTTTGAAAAAGGTGTTTACACCACACTGAGACCTTACTCTTGATTAACTCC
Source organism: Leucopleurus acutus (assembly GCF_964270905.1). Taxonomy (NCBI): domain Eukaryota; kingdom Metazoa; phylum Chordata; class Mammalia; order Artiodactyla; family Delphinidae; genus Leucopleurus; species Leucopleurus acutus. Next base: position 80,487,057 of record NC_139153.1, read on the forward strand.
TTTCTGCTCTGGATTTTTATTTTACAAACTGACCACTAGGGCTTCCCTGGTGGCGCAGTGGTTAAGAATCCACCTGCCAATGCAGGGGATGGGGGTTCGAGCCCTGGTCTGGGAAGATCCCACATGCCGTGGAGCAACTAAGCCCGCGAACCACAACTACTGAGCCTGCGCTCTAGAGCCCGCGAGCCACAACTACTGAAGCCCGCGTGCCGAGAGCCCGTGCTCCGCAACAGGAGAAGCCACTGCAGTAAGAAGCTCGCGCACCACAAGGAAGAGTAGCCCCCGCTCGCCCTAACTAGAGAAAGCCCGCGTGCAGCAACAAAGACCCAACACAGCCCAAATAAATAAAATAAAATAAAATAATTTTTAAAAAAACCAACAAAAAACCCTGAACACTACAGTCCTCCAGTAGAGCACCTATGCAAGCAACCAGCATATTCAGATGACATAAATTTACTTTTAAATATTATCCTACCGAAGTATGGTACTTACAGACCTACAGATACATTTATTTGATAAAATGACCAAAACCAGTCCACCTGATGAAGTTCACGTACAAAGGTGACATTCAGAGATCCTCCTGTGACATAAATCAAGAAATTTATTCAGGCAGAAGGACTCAGGAGGCAATAGCTGATGAAATAAGACACCACCACCCACCCCCATGAAGGATGTTTTCATAGCCAAGTAGAAGGTTGGTCCTTATTTAAAAATACAATAGGCTCTAGTTAGAACAGGGGTTCTCAAAGTGTAGGCCAGACACCTGAAGGTCCTTGGGTCCTTTTCAGGGGTTCTGTAAGATCAAAACTATTTTTGTAATGTTGCTAAGAGATTACTTTTTCAATCTCAACTCTCTCTTCACTGTTAAGTGACCCAGAGGCTACATAATGTGTGATATCTCAAAAGATTGCATGCAGAAGCAGAGAAGAGGATCCAGCTGTCTTTCATTAAGCCAGATACCAAAGTGATGGGCAAAAACAGTCAAATGTCTGGTTTCACTCATTTCTTTTTGTTTGGAAAAGAATATTTTTCATAAAAATATAGACAATGTTATCATGTAATGCGCTAATTATTACTTTTAGATGTATTACTATTTAAAATTATTTAAAAATAATTTAAAATCAATTTCTAATAGAATAAATACCAACAGATATAACCCACATAAACAAAAGCTCTGAGGTTCTCAGTAATTTTTAGAAGGGCAGGTCCTAAGACCAAAAACTCTGAGAGTTGCTGTATTAAAAACTGCATACAGAATTTTTTCCCCTCTGTAAGGTTTTATCTCTAAAAAGACATTAATTTAGCTTCTCAACTTAAAGGCAAAATTCCCAAATATACCTCAAAAAGAGCCAGCTAGCAGTAATGAATAAAACGTACAATGAATATATTTTAATTTAAAGCACTCTGTGAAATAATTACATTCTTACCGGTTTCCCAGTAACTCAAATTATATACAGCAGGATGAGCTGATTTTCACATTAGTATGTGGGCTAAAACCTCTGAACGTTTCTTTAGCATGATACTTCCCTTTCAAATGAAGATACTCCTCGTGGAAACTCTTATTCACCAAAACCTAAAACTTTAAGTCATAAGTAATAAGACCTAAGTATCCTGTGGCTAAGTCACATTAGGTAGTACTGCAGCTAAAATGTTATTAACTCACCAGCCAGTACACAGATGCTGAAGTGCTTATGTACATATACATATACATACACACACATACATATGAGAGAAAGAGAGAGAGAGAGCTCAGAATCAGTCAAAAATTCATTTTCCGGCCACTACAAAACATCTTTTAAAACAACACACTTTCCATTTAACTATCGCCTCAGTTGTCCAATTGTCACTGGGTCCTCCGTTCTCTGATTCATGTTGCTAATGAGTCCAACAGAGCGTCAGGCAGGAGGTTTCCCCAAACTTAAAAGTGCAGCCTGCTCAGGGGAGCACATCTGCCCGGTCAGGGGCTCACCTCCTTCTCCCTCTAAATGGGGTGTCAGTGGCAGGTATGTCCCTGACATCACACAGAAATATAATTACCAACAGGAAAGCAGAGTCCCCACTGGAGGAAGAAAAGCAGGTCAGCAGAGACAGACAGAATGAATATGAATAAGAGGGAGAAAATTACAGGACACTCCCTTCTCCAAAATAAGAATCTGAAGGTGACATTTCAGAGCTCCAAGCATGACCCCCCCCATCATTTATTCCTTTGACAGAGAGCAGTGTCAAGGGGAGAACAAATCCTGTGTGAAGCTTAACACTCACTTGCTATAAAGGTGTATTATGTCCTCCCATCCGTTGTGAAGAAACCCAGTGCTTTCAAACAAGAGCTCAGGGTGTTCACCTTAGGTCACGGCCACAGTGCAGTTATCTGCAGGCTTCTCTCTACAAAATGTTTTCTCTATTTGCTTTCTTAGTTTGGAAAACATTACAGAGAAATGCCTGTACGCCAAGCGGACTGTCTCATTAGGGGAAACAACTTGATTTCAAGAAAGAAAAAAATCATGACTGTTTCCTGGGGACAGCACAGTTGAAATGTCAATAATGGGCACTGGGGTCCAGACCAACACCTCCTCCCCCACCTCCTGCTCAACACGGCTTAACCCTGCTGCACTTGGTTGCCGGATACTGTGGGGCCTTTGTCTTACAGGGATACCAATTGATGCGAAAGACAACTCACCAGGTAGCACCCACAAATCTTATTTAATCAAATCAAAGAGCAAAGGGAAGGGAGAGCAGAAAGTTTAGTTGGTTAACTTAGAACGAATGACATCTCGTGTTAATCTTATTTTTTCTGGAGAATGAAATGTAAGTAACTCATTGAAATTAAACTGATTTTCATGTGTGGTTTATGGACATCATTATTAGTCATAACTCATCTTCAAAGGCTTTTTTTTTACTTATATTCAGTACAATCTTCACTGAAAACTTTTAAACTTATATTACTCGATACACTGCCACCAAGTAGAAGGACAGTGATCAGAGTGCTAAGACGGCAGCAACAGACAGGTAGGAAGGCAATGCGGTGCCACAGTAAAACACCTCTAATGTCAATACACTCTACACAGCTCCTCGGAAATGGTCCCTCTCCCATTTCTCAGGAAACAGGTTGTAACTTCAATCATTACAACCAAGTGCATTATGAAGAACAAAGGAATTCAAAAACCAAGAACTTTCAGGACTTTGAGTAACCAAGTCTAAAATAAGTATATATATAGTTCAGTGGCAAATTGATATTTTTAAAAAACAGATGTGGAAATGTTCTAGCAAGTACCATCCATTTCCCTTTTTCCAACACAAGCCAAGTTTTGTTTAGGGCTCTATCCTCCCCAGTTCAGTGGGTGAGATCTGATAGAGCCAGGACCCGGGGGCAGGTTGCGGGTGGGTAGGTAAGCGTGTGACCTTGATGACCAGCTGGGCGATAGACCAACCGGAGCCAGAGAGGCTTCTGGGAAGATGACCTGCAGCACAGGGTGAAATATGCAAGGAAGGGTCATGGATGATGTTATTTTAATTTTTTTAAAACAAGTATTTAGTATTAACTTATTTTTATTTAGTAAAAAATTTTTTAAAGATTCACAGAATTGGACTTCCCTGGTGGTGCAGTGGTTAAGAATCCTCCTTCCAATGCAGGGGACACGGGTTCGAGCCCTGGTCTGGGAAGATCCCACATGCTGCAGAGTAACTAAGCCCGTGAGCCGCAACTACTGAGCCTGTGCTCTGGAGCCCGTGCTCCGCAACAAGAGAAGCCACCTCAACAAGAAGCCCACAATGAAGAGTAGCCGCCACTCGCAGCAACTAGGGAAAGCCCGCACACAGCAACAAAGACCCAACGCAGCCAAAAATAAATGAATGAATGAATGAATAAATAAATGGGGGGGGGGGGAGAAAAGAGTCACAGAATTCAAATGGCCGCAAAAAAAATTTAGGCAAAAAACACTAAGAAAAACTTCTTAATTTTAAGGAATGTGACATACTGGATTCTTCAAAAGGGCTGCTGAGTCTCTTCACCAGAAAAATTTAAAGACAGGGTACAGATAAATCATGACCAATGACACCCAATCCTGTATCCCCAACTCCACGCTCAAGGGCCAGTTTCCATCTGCTCTCTCCACCTACATACATGAGGTGCTTCTGAACCTTAACCCAACAAGCCAAGCCTCCCTTCCTCCTGACTCACTCCAGGTGATTTCCTGCCCAATCACCTTCCCAGGAACCCAGCCTGAAAGCACACTCCACCCCCCCACCAAGAGTGGATCCCAGGCCAGCCAGGGCTTCAGGCTTGTTCACAGGCCCTGCGATTCCAGTCACCCACTCCCCCACCGCGGCCTGCCTCAGCCTCGTCACCTCTTTGCCAGAACCATCTTCTATGAACTCCCTGGCCTCCAGAACCTCCCCTCATCCAGTCCACCTAATGCATGAATCTGTCACATTGATCTCTTAAAGCGCAACTCATTCACTCAGCAAACAAGTACTGACCGCTGTATCAGATAACCAAGGACCACAAACTTAGTGGCTTGAAACACCACAAATGCATCTTAGGGGTCAGAAGTCCAAAACGGGTCTCAATGGACTAAAACCAAAGTGTGGGCAGGGCCGCGTTCCGTTTTGGAGGCTCTATGGGAGAATCCTTTTCTTCGCCTTTTCCGGCTTCTAGGGACTGCCCGTATCACTCCATTCACAGTCCCCTCCTCCATCTCAAGGCCAGCAACACTGGGCCAAGTCTCCTCACACCCCACCCTTCTACTTCTCTCCCGCCGCCCTGTTCCATACTTAAGGACCCTGGGGGTTACCCTGATAACCTAGGACCCTCCCTGCTCCAGTCAGCTGATTAGCAACCTTAATTCCGTCTGCAACCTTAATGCTGCTCTGCCTATAACCCCACGTATTCATGGGTGCTGGGGATTAGGACACGGACATCTCTGGGGGCCCTTATTCTGCTGACCATAAGCGCCTGATACAAGGCACCGGGAGGGGCAAAGGTTAAACACAGACTTGGCTGTCAAGCTTGTGTTAGTCCTTTGATACCAACTGTTAACTGGCTCCCGCTGCTTAAAGAATTGAGCCTAGGGCTTCCCTGGTGGTGCAGTGGTTGAGAGTCCGCCTGCCGATGCAGGGGACACGGGTTCGTGCCCTGGTCCGGGAAGATCCCACATGCCGCGGAGCGGCTAGGCCCGTGAGCCATGGCTGCTGAGCCTGCGCATCCGGAGCCTGTGCTCCGCAACGGAAGAGGCCACAAAACGCCCGCATGCCGCAAAAAAAAAAAAAAGAATTGAGCCTAAACCACTTAATCTGCTATTAAAGCCTTCCATGATTTCGAAACACTCCTGCAGGATTATCTCACACTACTTCCCTGAAGTACCCTAGCGCTGTCCTCAGCCTGCAGAACCAGGAGCACCCAACACACCGGCTTCTGCTCCACAGCCACCCGCACACCGCGCTCCAGTTCACACGCCACCTGCCCTCTCTCTGCCTTCTCTGAATGCCCACAAAGCCCTGTTGCGCCAGTTGGCCATTCAGCAGTGACACAAAGGGTTCAGGCAGAGGGATGACCCTGAGCCAGCTGTGTGGCCCGGGCATGCCACTTGACAGCCTTGCTTTCATCATCTGTCAAGTGAAAAGCAGCCCAAATTAGTCTAAATCCGTTCCCAGTTCTACGAACTGGGGGGGTTTGTATCCATTTATCTCTCAACCCCCAAAGTCACTGTCCAATCAAGGTCACCATCACGTCAACTGGATTAGTGCACTCCCTCCCGATAGAGGGTCCCTGCTTCCAGCCTTGCGTTGCTCCCCACTCCCCGAAAAGCATCTTTCCAGGTTGCTCACCTCAAAACCAGTTAAAGGCTCTTAGGAAAATGTCCGAACTCCGCAGGGTGGCCCCAGACCCCTGCTTCCTCCTTCGATTTTCCTATCAGTTCCTCACGTGCTACCTGCTTCCTCGCCTCAGTGCCTTTGCCTGAATGCCCACTTCCTCTTTCCACCAGGCAGATGTCTGCTTGTTTTCCAGGCACCCTTCCCCGGCCCTCCCGGTCTGCTTTACGGGTCCTTCCCGTCTGCGCCCATAGCACCCCACACTACACTCTCCGTTCTCATCACCGTGGTAGTCGTATCTGTTCCCCGTCAGGATCCTCCAGACTGCAACTTCCACACGGGCAGCACCGTCAGTCAACCTCATCCACCACCCTAGGTACAGACTGGGGGTGGTCACCCAAATTCTGGATAGAGCAGAAGGACCTGCTCACAGCCACCCAGAATCAAGATGAGATTTCCCGGTCTGCCTTGCAGCGTCATGTGGCTGCACGTTTAAAGTTCTGGCCAAGCAGACATAAGCAAAATTGTCTAGGGGCAGTTTCTGGGAACTTCCCTAAGAGAAAGCACGAATGAATCCTCTGTCCTTTCTGCCTCTGTCTCTTCCTCCATCCTGCTGCCTCTAAGCCTTACACACAGTGAGCTAGGAGCCTACAGTTGGGTCATACCTGTACCTTTCTCCAGCCCTTTATGGGAAATACAATACCTTGTTTTGAGATGCCATTATTGGAACCATTACTATTTTGGAATCCCTGTCGCCTGCACTCAAATTTAATTGCAACACACACAGCCATATCCACAGCACCAATAATATCTGTTGCATCAAGTACATACCTCACCTCTTCTACTGGATTATAATCTATTTGTCAGTAGGTGTATTGTCATGTGTCTCTGCGGGATTCATGCACCTGAGCAGAGGGCAGCACACAGAACTCCTCTACGGTGAATAAGTGTGGATGGTCAATGAATTGATGACCATGTGGTTTCTGATGCAGACAGACTCAGTCCAAGCTACACGGGGCTACCTTAACCTTGGCTCACTGCTGCAGCCAACCAAAATAAAGTTAAAAAAAGAGTGTCTACACCACTATGTATAAAATAGATAACTAATGAGGACCTCTTGTATAGCACAGGGAACTCTACTCCGAGCTCTGTGGTGACCTAAATGGAAAGGAAATCCAAAAAAGAGGGGATATACGTATACGTATGGCTGATTCACTTTGCTGTACAGCAGAAACTGACACAGCAGTGTAAAGCAACTATACTCCGATTAAAAAGAAAAAAAAAGTGTCAGTTTCTACCATTATTTGATCAGGGAATAGTTCAGAGCCTAGACACCAGAGTTCGTTCTCTTCCTTCCTCGGGCACAGGGTCACCAGTGTACTCTATCACTGGCTTACTCCACCTAAAAGCTCTACAAGGTAATATGCAAATAAGCAAGGTCCTTTAACACAGACATTAAAAAAACATCCTCTGCTCCGGGGCAGGTGGGATGTCTAGCAATTTGCTCTACTCCCTCAGCCTGGCTGGGGGAACAGCAACCCTAAGCAGGGAAACCAGTGCCCCAGAGCCCGCTTCCTCAGGTGGGCCCCTCATCTGTGCAGTGTTACGAAGTCTCAGGCCTCTCAGGCTACTGAGGCGTATTCACCTTCACACAGCCATAAGCACAGGTTACAGAACTGATCGTACGTGAAAGGTACATATGTAGAGACATGCGTGCAAGTAATTGGCAGATACCTACTCCATGCCAGACAGTACACAGGTTCCAAGGATACGCGGGGAGCATGCCAGGCGCTGAGCAGAGACAGAAGGAAAGCACTCGTCATCCTCACTTGCTGAATGAGGAGACTGAGGCACACAGAGGTTAGTCAGTCATGTATAACCAAGGTTACACAAGCCGGAAGGGGTGGGAACATCTAATTGAGTCAAAAGCACGAAAGGTTCTAGGCTGTATGAGTTTGACTTACAAAGAACAGGGCCTTTTCTGTTATTTAGTTTGCTTTGCTTTTGTGTTTCTGTCGGTGCGGAGCAATTGAGGAAGCGTCCAAATACAGCCTACAAGGCACATCTGGGGAGATGTGAGTCTGTGGTGTGTGCAGAGTGAAAAGTGCCGGCAGAAAACGACGCTGGATCAAGGATGGCCCTAAACGAAGGTGTTAGGGTGGAGCGCATGATCCCATTAACCTGTCACAAGACCTCTGTGACAGCACAGCTGGGAGCAGAACACAGGGAGGCAGGAAGGAGGAGGGGGAAACCAGGCACCTAGGAAGGACTGGTGGGCTGCGGACAGGGCAGAGCCCGAATGGACACCTGGTGACTTGACGGTTGGAGGGAGCGGGGGAAGGATGCAGCTGACAGGAAAAAGACCCAGGCAGTGCTGCCAGCCTGACGGCCTGGGCACACAGGCGATGGCGGTGCTCCTGGCCATGCTGGCCAACAGGAGACAGGTTTGGAGGGCAACCAGGTGAATCAGCGGATGAGAAGTTCTGAACCTGGAGCCGTGCGGCGCCCTCATGTCACTCTGGCTGCAGATCGTTCTCCTCCCAGGTCACTGTAAGAAAGTCTTCCTACCCTCCTCCGTTGTTGGGACGCCCTTGTTAACATTGTCGGCTCACCTGCATCTTTCTGCCCGGGTGGGCTTTTAAGGCTTCTAGGCGTTTGTACGCTTTTGGTTTAAAACCATGGGGGGAGGTATGGAGCCCATTGCTGGCAGGTCTTTTACTTGCTGATTGTGTATTTCTGGGGCTAGATTTTAAAGCAGCCCTTTTGGCTGTTACTAGGAAGACATGTTAGGGAAAGAAAAAAAAAAAGAGTGACTTTTGTCAAAAGCTAAATGCTTGAAAAATTGACCCAATTAATACAAGTTTTAGGTGAAGTTCTTTGAGACATGAAGGGAGGTAGGATGTGTTCTTGGAAAGGTCTTTTCAGATTCTGAAAGGCTTTTCAAAGTGCAAGCGTTGGGGTATCCCTGGTGGCACAGTGGTTAAGAATCCGCCTGCCAGTGCAGGGGACACGGGTTCGAGCCCTGGTCCGGGAGATTCCCACATGCCGCAGAGCAACTAAGCCCGTGTGCCACAACTACTGAGCCTGCACCCTAGAGCCCGTGAGCCACAACTACTGAGCCCACATGCCACAACTACTGAAGCCCATGCACCTAGAGCCTGTGCTCCGGAACAAGGGAAGCCACTGCAACAAAGAGTAGCCCCTGCTCACCACAACTAGAGAAAGCCTGCGTGCAGCAATGAAGACCCAACGCAGCCAAAGATAAATAAATAAATAAATTTACTTTTTTTTTTTTTTTTTTTTTTTTTTGCGGTACTCGGGCCTCTCACTGTCGTGGCCTCTCCCGTTGCGGAGTACAGGCCCCGGACGCGCAGGCTCAGCGGCCATGGCTCACGGGCCCAGCCGCTCCACGGCATGTGGGATCTTCACCAACCGGGGCACGAACCCGTGTCCCCTGTATCGGGAGGCGGACTCTCAACCACTGCGCCACCAGGGAAGCCCTAAATAAATAAATTTAAAAACCAATAAATAAATAAAGTGCAAGCGTGGAAAAAGCTTGTGGCGAAGGGGGGCAAGAAAAAGCAGGTCCAGAAGTTTACTCTTGACTGTACCTGTCCTGTAGAAGATGGAATCATGGATGCTGCCAATTTTGAGCAGTTCCTTCAGGAAAGAATGAAAGTGCATGGAAAAGCTGGGAATCTCAGAGGAGGTGTTATAACAATCGAAAGAAGCAAAAGCAAAATCACTGTAACTTCCGAGGTGCCTTTTTCCAAAAAGTATTTGAAATATCTCACCAAAAAAATATTTGAAGAATCATCATCTACGTGATCGGTTATGCATAGCTGCTAACAGGAAAGAAAGTTATGAGTTAACGTTACTTCTAGATTAATCAAGATGAATAAGAGGAGGAAGATGAGGACTGAAACTCAGTTACCTGGAGTATTTTATATGAATTCTTAAATAAAATTTAGGGAAAAAAAAAGAAATGTCTGAGATGGACAATGGGTTGGGTGGGTGGGTGAATACTTGAATCCATGGGTTAAGTAAATCACCCGCTGAGATTGGTTTTCCAACAGTACTTTGCAACTATTCACCTACATCTTGAATTTCAGGAAGCACTTTAAAATATGCCAGTCCCATTTCCTAAAAGATGGTAAACTCAAGCATGGAGCTCTGTACCAGGGCTCCATGTAGAGCACCCACCTCACTCTGCACTCGCAGCCACCTTCCTCTGGGTCGCTGAGCCTCTTCCAAATCTACCGTGCCTTGCAAAGAAAACAAAAAGGATCTACCATAACAAGCCCAGTACATACAGCATTCTCCTGGGTTCACGAAGTCCTGAAACACTGTCTTTAAGGGGGTATTTGGAGAAGCTCCGACCTGTTTCACAGGACAACCACCTTCCTGGCTGAAACAAACTTGCAGACAATGGAAGGCCGCACAGATCTGGATATGAGATCCTCTGCAAGCCTCTAACTGGTCCCTTAAAGACCCGGCTTAAAGAGGCCGAGCTCTACTTCTACCCCGTTTCTAACATACAAATCAGACTGCAGTTGCAGATAGCTGGGAGACAAACATTTAAGCGGCTTTTAAGCAACATTTAAGCAACATTAAGCAGCTACTTATAATTCTAAATCTGACTGCAGCCTGATATGATTACTTGATTAACTGACGTGATTACTTGAATATTCAAAATAAATTGTCATGGTCTCCAAGTTAATTCATACAAAATATACAAAGGCAGCGTTACAGCCTTGGTTGAAATTAAAAGAGGGTGGAGAAACATAATTAACAAAGATAAGTTATGTACCCCCCCTGGAGAGAAAATGTCTTAGATTTTAATTCAAACCTGTGTAACATAAATAAGGGTGTGTCACGAAAACACACTTCTTTTTAAAAACTCAATCTAAACCTCCATATTTTATAACTGTTGTTCAGATGTGTGTGTGTGGTGGGGGGTGGGAATGGGAGGAACAGGCAGGGTTAAAATGTGTTTCCAAAAGAAAAAAGCCTGGTACGATCTGGCATTTTTAAAAGCAAACACAACCCAGCAATCAATCTATCATGTCCTCTACAGAGTGTCTAAAGCCAACAGTTATTTTATCACCTGGTAACATTCCATGTTAATATATAAACAATTCTGTGAATTTTGTGATCCTCATATTTTAGGAATTATGGTACTTAACAGCCATCATAATGTTGTCAGACCTAGTGACACACACCCAGAAAGAAAACGAGGAAGTCCTAAAACAGTAAGAATCCCAAGAGGACTGAAGGGCTGGGGAAGATGTTATTCTGAACAGCCCGTACAAGCAGCCTGTAACCAGCCCTGTGTCAGAATGACCCAGATGTTCTCAAAACACACAGGATGTACACCTCTACTCAAGGGAGACCAGACAATCCGCAGATGGAGGCTGCCTGGAGGATGTGGGTGCCCTTCCCTCCCAACCCACACCCCTCAGGTCTTATACACCTTGTAGATCAAACCCAGGCGGCGCTGGGGTCAGACAAGGAAACCGACGCTGGATGCCCTCAACCAGTCTGGGTTTGAACCCGGCCTCTGTCACCTGCTAGCTGGGAGGCCTTGAACAAGTCACTTAACCTTTCTGTGCCTTAGTTTCTCATCTGTAAAACTGGGGTACCTACCTCATGGGGGGATTTGGTGAGGCCAAAATGAATTGACAGATGTAGAGCACCTTAGAAAAGCGCCTGGCATGTAGTGTATTTAGCACCCACAGAACAGCCTCATTCTCGTCATAAGTTGCAAACATTGCCCAACTGCAGTGTCATTTATTCTTCTGAAGAACATTATAACAGAAGATTGAGTCAGCTGAGTAAACAGTGCTTCAGTGAACATCCTATCCAATAGAGGGATTATTTTTTAACTATGCTCATCAAATTAAATCAGTCCCCTACTTAACTTTTATGTATAATACCGATAGTCTGGACACCCTCCAAAGGAGGCACAGGTATTATCACCTGCAAGTTCTACACAGAAGTCTCAGAGGTGCAGTGACTGGCCTGCCGGAGCCTGCCCGGCCTTGTGGGGCAGAGCTGGGTCCCTATCCTGTGCAGCTGCTAACCTGAAAGGCCTCTTCGCCAATCCCCTTCCTATAGCTTTGCTAACTTTAAAAAAAAGCACAGTAGATGCTCTTAATAAACGCACCTCAGATCCACAGTAAAGCTAAACATTCGCAAGTTTTGTAAGAAGTAAGCTCAAATTTTCACAGAGGCACATATCAGCTCACAAACAGGGCAGACAGAGGTGTCAACAACTCCTGTAGATATTAAGGTAATGTATTTCTTCTGCCAAAACCTGAAGCAGAGGTACCCTGTACGCTACCCTCAAGGGACGTACAGCGCACGGCCAAACTTCCCAGGAAAGCAAATGAATAATCATTGAATTCGGCGTCATAAGAACTCTTCTTTGGGGAAGGAGAAATTCACATTTACTCTGTAGGAGTGTGTGCTATCCCAAGACAGAAGGAACAGGTACTCTGGGGTTCAGAACAACTCAGATAAAATAAGGACCAGAGTGGCCAATTCTCCAGTGTGGCTTTAATTAGGTCTGTTTAGTATACACTTATCAGAGATTAGCTCTGACACAGTAAAACTGTTGACAATGGGGAAAGAAAAGGGCAGAGGGCGTGTGCTAGCAGGAGGGCGTGAACCTAGTGTCAGGACTGTCCTTTGAAACTGCAGGTGTTTCAAGAAGATGGTTATTCTAGGGGCTTCCCTGGTGGCGCAGTGGACGGGTTCGTGCCCCAGTCCGGGAAGATCCCACATGCCGCGGAGCGGCTAGGCCCGTGAGCCATGGCCACTGAGCCTGCGCGGCCGGAGCCTGTGCTCCGCAACGGGAGAGGCCACAACAGTGAGAGGCCCGCGTACCACAAAAAAAAAAAAAAAAAAAAAAAAGAAAATGGTTATTCTAACTGCAGAAAGCATGAGAGTCCCAGCACTAAAAATCTTAAGTGAAACACTATTTCCTAAATCCCAGTCAGCAAGAAAACATTCATCAAACAAAAGGTACCAAAGTCTAACTTAAGATACAAGGAATACTGAGACATCGCACACAACTGTGCTTTAAATAGGAAGCACGAGGATTCAGTCTTCCTAAAAACTCACCAAGTATGAATATTTTTAATCCAGGGGCCACACAATTCCAAAAGCAAATGCATAAGTCAAATAAAAGTGTCCCCGTAGAGGAAACGTGCCAGTGGGAATCAAAGAGCTTGGTAATGATAACATTTATGGGTTGAAATCGGGATCAGGTGGGAGGAGGGATTCTATGACAGAAACTCAAAATGAGGTCAGTCCACCTTCCTGAACAACTCACTCTGCTAGGCTGGAACATCTCCAGCGGTTACGACTAACCTCTTAAGGAGAAAACTGTAATTTCCATCACTGATTCTGACATCTACCTTACTGAGACCTAAATGACTTCAACTTTCATTCTCTATCCCTGGTCAAACAGAAACAAAGGATTTGCTCTCGGCAAAAGTGAAAATAAAAAATTTTCGTTCTGAGACGGACTTGAAAATCACCTTGGTGTAACTGTTTATTTTTAAAGAAAGGGACCAATGCCCAGAGTTGATTTTCTTAAGGCTGATGGCAAGTTTAGGATAGGGAACCAGGGCAGCCGGGCTCTATACAAGGATGAGGCACTCTACCTGAACCACTGTGCCTTCCAAACCTCTCAGATTACTTCCGTTTTAATAACAAGGAAATATGCGTGTGCTTTACCATAATCCTGTATTAGGAGGCAATGTTTATTTTAGTATCTCTTACGTGAGCTGAGGTAACTCAGTGGGTGAGAGGAACCCAGAGGCCTTGGTTCTCACTCCTGGCTCTGCCAGCAACTGGCTCCATGAGCTTCAGCAATACTGAGACTTTACTTTTCTCACCAACAATACGTCATTAAAAGCTGGGAAGCATCCTGATTTCAGTAATATTAAAATGCGAAAGACGGCTTGTGTGCCGTGCCACTGACTGTAAGCATCTCTACCCAGATATGTGAAAATGTGAAAAACTGCCTGAAAACGGATGAAATGTGGTGGAAACACACACCTGTAAAGTGGCGGACAAACACCAGCTGCAAAGAGGACCGCGGGCCCGACATGGGGAGAAAGGGCCTGTCTAGATGGAACGTGGGCCCTTAAGATGTTTCCACCTGAGGACAAAGCCTCCTCCCTCTTACCCCACGACACCGCATTTCTTCTAACTCCCAGGCCTGAGAGCGCCCTTCCTCTTGCTGGCCCTCAATCCAGCTGGTCTCCAAGTTGCGTAGATCTTGTCCTAGAAACAACCTCATGTGATTAGCTCGCTGCAGTCTGTGCTCATGGCTGTGGCTCCAGGTGAGGCCTCACCACTGCCCTGGCCTCCAACAGCCTCCCAGTCCACCCTCACACAGCCCCGGTGTCCGTCCTCGCCAATCCCCGCCACGTACTCTGACCACACTCATATTCTTGGAACACAGGATTCACAACGCACTCCTTCTGGTTCAAAAGCTTCAGCGGTCCTGTTACCCAACATCTCAGGAAAGACAGCAGGCTACTGGGTCAAGTCCACCCAGGCTGGAATGCTTTGTGACCTTGGGCAAGTCTAAAACTTCTGAGTCTCCATTTCCTCATCTGTTAAGTGGGAATGCTCACAGTACCAATTAACAGTACTTGAGATAAACCCACATAAAAGGGCTCAATGCAGAGTTTGATATGTATTAAGTTTAATAAAAGTGAGCCCCCCCCCTTTTTTTTTTTTTGCCGGTACACGGGCCTCACTGTTGTGGCCTCTCCCGTTGCAGAGCGCAGGCTCAGCGGCCATGGCTCACAGGCCCAGCCGCTCTGCAGCATGTGGGATCTTCTCGGACCGGGGCATGAACCCGTGTCCCCTACGTCGGCAGGCGGACTCTCAACCACTGCGCCAACTTGCCTTTCTAACCTTTCTTTCCACTTCTGCCCTATTAGCTTCAGGCAACTGGGCTACTTGCTTTAATGCCCAATGATTCACTTGTTTGCTCTCCAAACTCCCTCTCCTAGAATGCCCACCCTCTGACCTCTGTGCGCCCATAAGATTCCTCTATGACAGGTAAAGTGAAATTCAAATATTGATTCAGTTCTGTTTCATTTAATCCAATCATCTCTTTGATGGGGCCTGACATCCTTGGAGGCCCTTATAGCCGACACACCCCCATGTCCACAGAGGCCCTTCCTGAAAGTGTAGTTAGCAGCCAGGTAGGTGAGATGAGATTTAAATCCACTTCCTCAGTTTGGGATGGGCCCCAGGTTATCAGATTTCATTGCTTTAGTTATTACTTCAAGTAACCAAAGCCAAAATCAATCACCTCAAGGCCAAGGACCCTCTTTGGAAGGTGGTGGGAAGGGAAGTTCCCACATGAGAATATGGTAACAAGGGGTCCAGACTAGCTGGCAGTCATCTTGCAAAATCAGCCTATGGACATAACCAACATCTGAGGAGACTTCACAGAAACAGAGCAAAAGTTCTGCCTATGGGACTTTTCAGGTCGGATGGTCATTTAAGCCCATGTGCATTGGGTTTTCTGTCTCTTGCACGAAAAACAGGCCCATCAGTGCTAGGCACTGATACATCTAACATGGTGAGCTCTGCCATAAAGCTTTCCCAGAAACAGTGAGACAAGCCCCCTGGAAAACTGCTTCTGATACCCTTCTAGTAGAAGGTGCAGATTAAGTATGGGTATAAAAGGATTAAAGTGTAAACTCATTCAGGAAGCCCTTTGGAGTCAGAAACTGTCCTTCAGCTTTGTATACAACCTCTTCCCCCAAGACACACACACACAGTACACACTCAGTAACTGACAAGTCAATTAATTAATAAAGAGAGTAAATCAAATGTGGGCTAAAAGGAAGGAACAGACTTGACACCGATTTAAAAATGGCAAATTGTTAATCTTGGATGGCTCGAAGATGGACCTTTAATCATGAGGTTAGAGTTTTAAGTTACAGAGTAACAGAGTTACATAAAGGGCAGAGCCCACTGACCAAATCCTCCCAGCAGCAAGGACAGAGGAAGGAGCATGTATGTTACAGAAGACAGAGCTATGTGATTTGGACAAGTCACTTGGCATCTCTAGGCCTTAGTTCTCAATTCTTTATAAAAGAGGTAGGGGATAGCACTTCTCACAGGGAGGCTGTAAGAATTATGTACGGAAAGCAACTATGAATAGGAAGGTGCTCACATCAGTAATACCTGAAACTGAATGCATGCAAAGACAGACCTATTTTGGGAACTAACTAATGGAAAGATTATCCCATCAGTAAAAGAGTTGGTAGGCATAAAAGAGGTATTAGACTTAATTACAAATTTTCTTAGGGGAAGGATGTGGCCCCGAGTAAGAAAGAAATAAAACCATCACTCACACTCTCTACTATCTACTTAGGCATCAAAGTCACCCTAAAGGAAAGTAAACAGTTTTGCCTTGATTTGTATAATTCAAGTTGGAAATAAGACACCCAAGTACCGATACTCACTCCTACAAACAGGAGGGCAATCAACCGTTATGCTAAGAGGAAAAGAGGGGGCAGTGGAAAAAAGATCCTTGCAGACATCCAAAAATTAAGAATTGTGACACCCCTCCCGCACAAAAAAGAAAAAGGAAGCTCAGTCGATCCCAGGGAAGGAGATAACTCACCTCATTTTCAAAAGTGACTTTGCAGGAATGCTGGCATTAGTGTCTGTGAAAACCTAGTTTTGAATATTTTCCCAGTTACTTGAGATTCTCCAGCTGTATCCTTGGCCACATCCCCTAAACCTCACTTCCCCTTCCCCAAGAAGAAAAATAAGTGAAGAAGAAACATTTATCAAACCACTATTTGGCAAGCCCCATGCTGGGCACTTTCAACTGTGTCATCTCTTGGAATCCCTAACAATTCTGCAACGTGAAACCTGTGGACAGACGAGGAAATTGAGTCAAGAGGGTGAGGACAGTGTCTGAAGTTATGATGTACTTTTCTTGAAAAAAATCTGGCCATCAAATCTTAATACACTTTCTACTTTCACTTTTCAGCCCAGTTCTGTTCTATATTCTGTAAAATTAACCATCTGTAACCATCAATAACACTCTCCCTTTCGTCTTCAGTTAGAAACAGAAAAGAAATACAAAAAAGAGGAACTGTACAGAAAAAATTCCTGGCAATGAGAAGTTATAATCTGGGGTCAGAATCTAAAAGGGACATGAGTGACATTTCTCTTTCAAGTACGGAGCTTTCCTTGGAGAATCCCAGGCAGCTTCCGAACGAACTAAAAAAGTGATCCGCTTCTCCCTAACTGCAGACGGAAAGTTAAAGTGTTCGTCCACAGATAGGCTGTGTCCCTATCTGAGATTATGCACCGAACGCTGTTGGCTGAGAGGTGGTGCAAGCAAAACAAGTGCACACCAACAGGTTATCTACGGAATGGTTAGGCGAACAAGTTACAAAAGCTAACAAGCAACGTTAGCTCTTCCGTCCTACCCTATAAAGAAAGCACTTCCTGCCACGGGGTCCGCTATTAAAGAATTAAGGCTGCTCGCTCCCCACTATTCTCCCGCCGCATGCCTAGGTTCCGCAGCCCAGCTCACAAGTCATGCACTGGATTCTTCCATACGGGACTCCTCACCCCTCACCCCAAAGTGGGCCAAATGCATTATCCAATTTGCAATCAAGAAGCCAGGAGCTGAGCTGAACTACAATCGTGAGCAGGGGAAACCATCAACCTAAAAGTGCAAGGGCACGGAACGGTTGCAAGACAGTTTAAAAGAACAAGCCTTGCTCCAGGCACGACTCCCTCCACCCCGAGGCGGGCGTGCAGACAGCGGGGATGGGGTGGGGGCCGAGTCTTATTGCGTGTACACTGTAAAAGAGCCTTTTCCTTGCCACTCGCAGCAGACGCGACCCCAGGGCTTCCCCGGCCGGCCCCGCGCTCAGACTCCAGTTAGGGTCTCCCAGGTGGCTCTCCAGTCCCCTCCCCCGCGCTTCCCCACCGGCCTCCCCGAGGATCCGCGGGCTACAGTTATCTGGTTTTAATAAAAACCGAAGCGTTCCCGGGCTAGCGGGCTCCCACTCCGAGGGGCAGAGGCGGGAGGGTAAGAGAGAAAAGGAAAGGCCAGAGGCGCCGCGCACCGACCCGCGCATTGCGACCCCGTGGCAGCTCTCCCAGCTCCCTCGGGTTTTGTTCTCCCCTGAGGAAGCGCGATCGCTCTCGGGGCTCTTCCCCGGACCTCCGGCCGCGCCTTCATCCCGCCCGGGCGGGCAGACCCGAGAGCAAGAGCCCACCCGCCCTACTTCCCGTCGGCGCGCCGGGTGCGTTCCCGCCGCGCCCGTCAGCGTGCACACCGCCCGCCGACTGCTTCCACCGCCGAACAGGTGAGACAGCATCGCGCGTAAACTCCTGAGACGCCCGCACAGCTCTCACCCCGCCCGCCATCGCGCCCGGGAGCGGGCCAGCGCCCCCGGAGCTGCCGAACTCCTCTGCCACGCGGGCGCAGCGCGGGCCGAGCCGGCAGTCGCTCGTGCGCACCGGGCTCAGGACCCAATGGTGGGTCGCAACCCTCGGTCCCGGCCGCGCGCCGGCGCGGGTGTCATGGCCGAGCGGCGGCCGGGCGAAGTTTCCTGGAGCCGCGCGCTTACCTCTTAGGCCGAGGGTGGCTGCGGCTCCAAGAAGTGGCGAGGCGGCGGCGGCAGCGCCCGGGGCCAGCCGAGCCAGGAGGAGGCGGGAGGGAGTGCCGGGCCAGCAGCAGCCGCCGGGATGGGAAGAGGAAGGCTCCGGGTATCTACAATCTGAACGTGGGCTGACCGTGACGTCACAATGGCGCGGCCAGCCAATCGCCGCCGTGAGGCCGAATCAAGCGCTATGATGTCATGCGGCTCCGGAGCCAATCGCGAGACAATAGAACTTTCGTGATTGTAAATTCCAGAATCCGACGCAGTGGGGAACCGTGGTCTGGGTTGGTCCCCTCCGGTTCACGTGTCTCTGGGCAATTTTATCCCCTTTCTTCCTAATAAGCCTGCGTGGAACGCAGAGCCTGCGCAATAGCACCAGTGAAGTTCCCGATGCCCTGAACTCTGATTCTTTTAGTGCCAGGCGTGGCGAGGTTGTGTGGCCGCGTTTGGACAGCAGAAGCCCACTCTGGTGCAGTCTCCTCGCGGGTTCTGAAAGGGAGCCAGTTCTTCTTGGTTTTGGATGATAGGGTTAAATGCCTGCGGAGATCACCGGCGCGAACAAGATAAGGCAACAACAAAAAAGCGCTCAAAACTGATGCTATAGCTTAACTCCTGGTGGGTAGATTTACCGTGATTTTTCTTAGGGATTCTGATTTTCCCTTAGTGATCACTACCAACTCCGTCTCTTCTCAAGACTTTTTGTAGAAGGAGAAAATGTGGTGGAGTAAGTGACGTCTTTTCAGCTAGACAGGTTTAAGCACATAAGACAAAGTGCTTTGTGCTCAGGGCACAAGTGGAAGATCCTTGCTGTTTTTCATTGATATTTGGATAACTTAAGGCCTTCATCATCCTAGTATCCTATGCTTTCCCCATATCCAGCCCCAGAAATTAAGCCTTTCTCCCAGTGCCCTCTGGCTGTATTTCTATTACCCCATGCCCACGGACCCAACATGGTCAACTGTTTAATGTAGGCAAGTTTATTCATTTACGTATTTACAATGTTTATCATGTGCCAGCCGTTCCAGGACCTCGGCCATTGCCCATTGCCTTAAGAATACAGGTGTACAAACTATATACAAATGAGATAATGTAAACATAAACAAATAACAAGATTTTTAACAGTCGATTGCCATTCAACTCCACAAACACTGACTTCAGTTTGACAGATACTATGCTAGGTGTTAGAAATAAAAAACTGCAAGGATCCCCTCCCCCTGTGAAATGATATAGTCAGGAAACAACCATGCAGAATGGTAAACACTACGATGGAAACCAAGATAAGGAGATTAATGAAGAACTGTCTGTCAAGGGGCGTGTGAAAAGCATATGCCAGAGGCCTAGAAGAGTTGGGCAAATGTATCTCCTTTATTCTTCACTTTTCTGCCCGAAGTTCAAGGCCAGAGCTGGTTCAACTCTTCATCACCCTAACAAGTTCTATCCTTCCAGGTTTTAAAAGTTTCAAATTTAACTTGATATTCCAAAAATCTCCAGTTTTACCCAGACACAATTGTTTTTGCTGTGTTCACCTATCAAAATGTTTTGGCCATACTACCAAAATATCTGTATTTATTTTAAATTATGGACTTATATAACTGTCAAGTCATACATTAAATATTAAATAATTTTTCGTATTTTAAGAGAAAAGTAAACACAGATTTCTATTATTTTATTCCTAGCCTTCAAAGGACGCCTTTTGGGCTTCCCTGGTGGCGCAGTGGTTGAGAGTCCACCTGCCGATGCAGGGGACACGGGTTCGTGCCCTGGTCCGGGAAGATCCCACAGGCCGCGGAGCGGCTGGGCCTGTGAGCCATGGCCGCTGAGCCTGCGCGTCCGGAGCCTGTGCTCCACAACCGGAGAGGCCAGAACAGTGAGGGGCCCGCGTACCGCAAAAAAAAAAAAAAAAAAACAAAGGACGCCTTTTCATATGCCCTTGACAGATATGCCTTAGTTATTGTCTGTGTATCTTGGTTTCCATTAGAGCATTTTTCACTCTGCATTGTAGTTTCCTGACTGTCCCATCTTGTTCAATCCATGGGGTGCTTGTACCTTCACTTTAAAGAGCCCTGGCGTTAGATTGTAAACTCCATTGGAGGGAGAACCATGTTGAATTTTGCTCATTATTTATCCCCAGATCTTACTACAGTCCCTGATATATAATAAGAGCTTAGTAAATATGTTTTGAATAAGTGTGTGAGCTCTTACTCCCCCTCACCATCATCACACTGGTGCTTCCATTTTCTGCTCCAGACCTCCAACCCTCTGTCAGATAGTTATGTCCCAGGACTATTGACTCCTCTCAAACCTAGGTTAGTAAGGTCATGTTCTCATTCTTTACCCATCCAGAGACTTAGGGTTCCCAATACATATATGATTTAGGGAGAAATTTCTGTCCCCCAGACAACTCATCTTAACCCTGCAGTGTAAACTGACTACCATGACTTCGGTATGAGTTACTCCATATGGCAACACCATCGCATTCATGGATAAAGTTGCAAGAAATGACTCTTCAACTTAACTGTGGGTATTTTTTTTCAAAATAGATCAAGAGAATGCCTAGGATTCCATGCCAGGGTTCAAGGAAAGTGTGTTACTGAGTGTCAGAATCAAATTCCTGGCCAGTTGGGTTCTAGACCCTGTGCTGGAGCCATCCCAATCCTTACAACCAGCCTGTCAAAAATGAACCCAAGGGGCTTCCCTGGTGGCGCAGTGGTTGAGAGTCTGCCTGCCGATGCAGGGGACACGGGTTCGTGCCCCGGTCCGGGAAGATCCCACATGCTGCGGAGCGGCTGGGCCCGTGAGCCATGGCCGCTGAGCCTGCACCTCTGGAGCCTGTGCTCAGCAATGGGAGAGGCCACAACAGTGAGAGACCCGTGTACTGCAAAAAAAAAAAAAAAAAAAGAACCCAAGTAGGTGCAGTACACAGCCCTGTAACTCTTACTTGTTTCCCTATAGCAGTGGTCCCCAGCTTTTTGGCACCAGGGACCAGTTTCATGGAAGACAATTTTTCCACAGACCAGGGTAGGAGGTGGGGGTATGATGGTTTCGGGATGATTCAAGCACGTTACATCTATTGTGCACTTTATTTCTATTATTATTACATTGTAATATATAATGAAATAATTATACAACTCACCATGATGCAGAATCAGTGGGAGCCCTGAGCTTGTTTTCAGTTGCCACTCACTGATAGGGTTTTGCTATGAGTCTGCAAGCAATTGATTTATTGTGGTCTCTGTGCAGTCAAACCTCTCTGCTAATGATAATCTGTATTTGCAGCCGCTCCCCAGTGCTGACATCTCCACCTCAGCTCCACCTCAGATCATCAGGCGTTAGATTCTCATAAGGAGCACGCAGCCTAGATCCCTCACATGTGCAGTTCACAGTAGGATTTGCACTCCTATGAGAACCTAATGCCGCTCCTGATTTGACAGGAGGTGGAGCTCAGGCGGTAATGCGAGCGATGGGGAGCGGCTGTAAATGCAGATGAAGCTTCTCTCGCTCACCCACTGCTCACCTCCTTCTGTGTGGCCCGGTTCCTAACAGGCCACAGACTGGTACCAGTCTGTGACCCGGGGGTTGGGGACCCCTGCCCTATGGCATCCATGGTAGTCCCCTGAGAAGTGATTGTTGAATTATCTTCACATAATAGTTAACTATTTTATTTCTTGTCCTCTCCCTCCTCCTGCTTTTCTTTCTTTCTTTTTAAATTCTAGCAGCATTCTCCCTTCTGTGATCCCAGGTCTCCTCCAACCATACACTTCCAACTGTATCAGAAGGTTGCTTCAGTATTAAGAAATATTGGGAGATTTGTTCTATTGTTGTAGCATCTGAAGTTGAATTAAGAAATATGATTGAAAGTTTCATTAGAATGCTGTTCTAATGAGTGCTGTTTGATTTAAAGATGAAATACTACATGTGCTTAGGAGGTATTTGCACAACCCAATGAAACCTCTCTTTTGAGATAAAATACAAGCCTATGTTTGCCTCTGGACATTTGAATGTTGATTAAAATATAAACCAAGTATAAGCTAGTTTATGCTAAGGGTAACACTTTTCAGTCTCTGCCTTTTGTTTTTCCTCCCCGTGATCTTACTTTTTTCTTCTTTTCTAATTTGTGTTTTCTGTTATCTTGTTGCCAGGGGCTCCCATTGGCCTGGCTTGTCTTGCTGGAGAGAGAGAGAGATTAAAAGGCAGTTTTCTTTCCTCCTCAGACCTTGGGGTTTGTTCCATGCTTCCTTTGTTACTTTGCTGCTACTCCTCCTTGTTGCTGGTCAACATGTAACCAGGTTTATCTCTATTCCTGTCCTTGAGTGTTCATCCTAATGGATGTGAGCTACTGAAAGGCACTGCCCATGCCTGTCTACCATGTTGTTTTCCCAATGGCTAGCAGAACCTCTGGTAAATAGCGGATGCTCATAAATATCTACTGAATGAGTGAACAATTTGACCTGTTTCTGGATTCTCTGGTCTTTTCTTCTCCACTTCCTTTTATAG
Organism: Leucopleurus acutus; assembly: GCF_964270905.1. Taxonomy (NCBI): domain Eukaryota; kingdom Metazoa; phylum Chordata; class Mammalia; order Artiodactyla; family Delphinidae; genus Leucopleurus; species Leucopleurus acutus. The sequence goes on from NC_139153.1 coordinate 80,510,033, forward strand.
TCTTTAGTACTCTATCTGGGAGCAACTGGGCAATGAAAGGCATCTGTGTCCTCACTTCCCTCTATCTATATTACTTCCTAGGTGTATTATCATCCCCCTTTTATGGCTTTGGATTCCATCTACAATCTGCTGACTCCCAAATGTATCTCTCCAGCCCAAACCTTTCCCCTGAATTCCAGACTTATATACTTAACTGCCTATTAATGACTCCTCCTCTTGGGTGTCTGTCTAAAAGGCATCTCAAACTGAGGATAAAAAGTGAACTCTTGATTTTTTCCCCAAACCTGCTCCCTCTGTGGTGTTCTCAAGGCAAACACCTTAGAGTTATGTTTAACTCCTCTTTCTTTCACATCCTATCTTCATGCATCAGCAAAATCCTGCCTAGTCCATCCTCAGAACATATCTAGAATCTGTTTACTTTTCACCCTCCTTATGACAGCCACTGGTTTAAGTCACTATCAGCTGTCTCCCAGAATTTTGCAATAGTCTCCAACTTGACCTCTACTTCTGTGTTTTCCTCCTACGGTCTATTCACAACCCAGCAGCCTGAGCAATCCTCTTAAAACCAATGCCAGATTAAGTCACTTAAAACAATCTATCAAACTCTTAACTCAGTAAAAGTCAAAACCCTTAAAACAACATATAAGACCTTTGTCATTTCTTGGACCTTCTAAAGCTACTCTGTCTTCCACCTGCAACGGCCTCCTTCTTATTCCTTGAGCACACTAAGCACTAGAATTGCCTTAGGGCCTTTGCACTTACTCTCCCCCATGCCTAGAATAATCTAACCCAGAAATCTCCAAGGCTTATACCCTTGTTTCACTCTGATCTCTATAAATGTCATCTTTTGGAGAGTTCTCCTTGATCACTGTCTACATTTGTAACATCTCCCTCCTTGCCTTCCTTTTACTCTGCTTTATTTTTCTCCTTAGCACTTGTCACTGTCAGACATACTAGAGATTCACTTTAAAATTATTTATTTATTTAGTTGGCTGTTCTGGGTCTTAGTTGTGGCACGTGGGATCTTTGTTGCCGCGTGCGGGATCTTTAGTTGGGGCATGAGGGCTCTTAGTTGCGGCATGCATGCGGGATCTAGTTCCCCGACCAGGGATCAAACCCAGGCCCCCTGCTTTGGAAGCATGAAGTCTTAACCACTGTACCACCAGGGAAGTCCCTATAGGCTCACTTTTAATCTTTGTTTATTCTCATCCCCCTGTTAACTCACCGAGGGCACAGACTGTTCTGTTCACCACTACTTGAAACCCCAGCACCTGGAACATTGCCTGGCACCTGGTAGGAGCTCAGTCAGTACTTATTAAATGGATAAATTAATGAACAAATGAATGGAAAATTGAAATGCAGATCAGTAAGATATGCTTTTACTAGGAACCCCTTGGCCAAAAATTAAGTCTAAGAGAAAGAAAATAACAACTATAATAATTTAAAAAATTACTATCGATGGGTAATATTTTTCTGTTCCCCATTAATGATAGTTTTTCCTGCCACCTTTCTGAAATGTTAAAATCTGAAAAGTTAACACACTCCAAGAGAATACTTAACCTTTTTAAAGTGCTATAAAAGAAGAAAGACTATAATTATGGTTACGATGAAAAAGACATCCATTGTCTTAAATTGGTATGAATTCGGGATGTCTTACTCTTCTATAAATGCATCAGTTACCTTTTTTTAAAAATTAATTAATTTGTTTTTGGCTGTGTTGGGTCTTCGTTGCTGCGTGCGGGCTTTCTCTAGTTGAGTGGGTGCTACTCTTCCTTGTGGTTCTCGGGCTTCTCATTGCAGTGGCTCCTCTTGTTGCAGAGCACAGGTTCTAGGTGCGCGGGCTTCAGTAGTTGTGGCAGGCGGGCTCAGTAGTTGTGGCTCGCGGGCTCTAGAGCACAGGCTCAGTAGTTGTGGTGCACGGGCTTAGTTGCTCCGTGGCATGTGGGGTCTTCTCGGACCAGGGCTCGAACCCATGTCCCCTGCACTGGCAGGTGGATTCTTAACCACTGCGCCACCTGGGAAGTCCTGCATCAGTTATCTTGAATATCAAGCACTTTCTCTTGAAATAGAGACTGTTACATTTATTTAGATGATAAGTCAAATTTGGCACCAGTTCTTTTTCTTTTTACTACTTATAAATTTCTAAAGCCTTTCCCAATACACTCTCCTTTTATCCTTTCAGCACCATAATGAGATGAGAAAATTGAGCCACAGAAGGGTTAAGTGACATCGCAAGGCTGCAAAGCCAGTAAGTGAAGAATTAAGATTGAATTCAGGTCTCAGTCCTCAACCTCTTTACAGGCTGAGCTTTGTCAAAGATAAGATCTTAAATCAGGAGAGCTTCTCAATGTGTCTTTTACTTTGCTGGTTATCGAAAGAGAAATTTCTCAATTGATATATTTCATTCTATAACATACGAAGGAGCTAAAGAATTCTAGGAAGTAGACAAAAGCAGATGATAACCAAAATTCTGGCTAAAAGCTATGTGCAACTGGCAAAGAGTAGTGACATGGTTCTGTTGTTAAGAACATGCTTGTGTGGACTACGTCCTGGTCGAGCAGTGTGTTCTATAAGTGCTCTGGATGATTTTGGAGTTGGTGATATAGCACAGAATATGCTTTGCCCTAATGCTGTTATTTATGAAACAAGTTTTCCAAATATTAGCCATAATTGGTTTAATTATTCTAGGTTATGTGATGTATTAGTTATATGCATAACGTGTCATAAAACGCCTTGCCTTTGTACACCTGCAATTTATTTTATTTTATTTATGTTTGGCTGTGTTGGGTCTTCATTGCTGTGCGCAGGCTTTCTCCAGTCGAGGCGAGCGGTGGCTCGCAGTGCGCAGGCCTCTCATTGTGGTGGCTTCTCTTGTTGTGGAGCGCGGGCTTGAGGTGCACGGGCTTCAGTACTTGTGGCTCATGGGCTCTAGAGCAGAGGCTCAGTAGTTGTGGTGCACGGGCTTAGTTGCTCCACGGCACGTGGGATCTTCCCAGACTAGGGCTTGAACTCGTGTCCCTTGCATTGGCAGGCGGATTCTTAACCACTGAACCACCAGGGAAGCCCTGTACACCTGCAATATTAGACATTCTATATTACATGTCAAAAACTGGCGGTGCCATTTCTTTTCACAATCTCAAATTCCCTCTTTGCTGAAAGTAAATGTGGCATCTTAAGTGTCAAGTGAAATCTACAAGTGTATGTTGCAGTTCTATTATTTCTGCAAACTATTGCTTGGCATGTGTTGGTGAAGCACATTTATTTTTTTTGAAATTCATATATTCCCTGATGTCAGGTTCACTCAGTCAATTCTCTTTCAGGTTTAATAGCTTTATAGTATTGTCTTCCAATCTGAATGATTAAATAATGCACTGCCCTCCATCAGATGTATTTCAACAGAATGGACGCAGGTATACAACTTAAAAAGCTGTCAGATATCGCACGCTTCCACTGCAGGGGGCAGGGGTTCGATCCCTGGTCCAGGAACTAGGATCCCACATGCTGCATGTGCGGCCAGAAAAACAAAAGAAACAAAAAACAAAAACTGGGGCTTCCCTGGTGGCGCAGTGGTTAAGAATCTGCCTGCCAATGCAGGGGACACGGGTTCGAGCCCTGGTTTGGGAGGATCCCACATGCCGCGGAGCAACTAAACCCGTGAGCCACAACTACTGAGCCTGCGCGTCTGGAGCCTGTGCTCCACAACAAGAGAGGCCACGACAGTGAGAGGCCCGCGCATAGCGATGAAGAGTAGCCCCGCTCACCGCAACTGGAGAAAGCCCTTGCACAGAAACGAAGACCCAACACAGCCAAAAATAAATATAAATAAATTAATTAAAAAAAAACCTGTCAGATACCCTATACACATAAAATTGTTTAAAGTCTAGCAAATTAAAAGTACAATAATATGTTATTACTTGTGCATTTTGCTAATCAGGAAGATTAACTTCTACATAGTCTTTTGTTGTTGTTGTTGTTGTTGTTTGTTTGTTTTTGCGGTACGCGGGCCTCTCACTGTTGTGGCCTCTCACGTTGCGGAGCACAGCCTCCGGACGCGCAGACTCAGCGGCCACGGCTCACGGGCCCAGCCGCTCCGCGGCCTGTGGGATCTTCCCGGACCGGGGCACGAACCCATTGGCAGGTGGACTCTCAACCACTGCGCCACCAGGGAAGCCCCCAGTCTTTTTTTGTTTTTTTAGAAAATGTTGGTGGTAGGAGTTTATTAATTAATTAATTTATTTTTGCTGTGTTGCATCTTTGTTTCTGGGCGAGGGCTTTAGTTGTGGCAAGCGGGGGCCACTCTTCATCACGGTGCGCGGGCCTCTATCGCGGCGTCTCTTGTTGCGGAGCACAGGCTCCAGACACGCAGGCTCAGGAGTTGTGGCTCACGGGCCTATTTGCTCTGCGTCGTGTCGGATCCTCCTAGACCAGGACTCGAACCCGTGTCCCCTGCATTAGCAGGCAGATTCTCAACCACTGTGCCACCAGGGAAGCCCTCTACATAGTCTTAATTTATATGTTGTCTTTTCATTTTTCTCTCCACCTCCTCCTACCCTTTTTACTTTCTGAATGTAACCTAGAACAGAATGTTTCTTTCCTATTCTCCCTGTAACCAGAGCACTCTGTACAGGCCTTTGTTTTATCACTTGTGATATTAATGTTGTAATTATTTGCTTTTCTCTTCCCCAACTCAAGGCTGGAAGATGTGTCATTTATCTTTGTTCCTCTAGCATTATGCTATACCAGATACATAGTAGGCATTCAATGAATGTTTATTGAATCAGATTTTCAAAAACCATTTACTTTCTTCATAAGGACGGCAAATAAAACATAGTAGGCTGTTTCAGGATATGCATGAAAGGCTTTTGGAGCCCCAAGTTTATTTCAGCAGTTTAATGTTCTTTAATAATGCAGTAGGCAGCTTCTGAAAGTGCCACCAATGATCTCTGGCACCTGATCTTCATGTCCATGGATTAGACCTGGTAACTTGCTCCTAATAGATAGAAAGAACATGGCAGAAATCATGGGAAAAAAATGAGGGAATGACATTTACAAGATTAGGTAGAAAAGAAGTGACTTCTATCTTATTGGCTCTCTCCATATAGCTTCTTGACTTGCATGCTTTGATGAAGCAAGGTTCCATGTTGGAGGGGCTCACATAACAAGAAACTAAGGGTGGCTTCTTGCCAATAGACTGCTAGGAACTGAGGTCCTCAATATGACAGCCTACAAGGAACAGAATCCTGCCAAGAAAGTGGATCCTTACCCAGTGCAGCCTTGAAATGACTACAGGCCCAGTGGGCATCTTGACTGTAGTCCATGAGAAACCCTGGAGCAGAGAACCCACCTAAGTAAGTGATGCCCCGATTCCTCACCTACAGAAGCTTTGAGTTAAAAATGTTGTGGCGGCCTTCCCTGGTGGCGCAGTGGTTAACAATCCGCCTGCCAATGCAGGGGACACGGGTTCGAGCCCTGGTCCAGGAAGATCTCACATGCCGCGGAGCAACTAAGCCCGTGCGCCACAACTACTAAGCCTGCGCTTTAGAGCCTGCGTGCCACAACTACTGAAGCCCACGCACCTGGAGCCCGTGCTCCGCAACAAGAGAAGCCACCGCAATGAGAAGCCCACGCACTGCAAGGAAGAGTGGCCCCTGCTCTCCGCAACCAGAGAAAAGCCTGCGCACAGCAGCGAAGGCCCAATGCAGCCAAAAAATAAAATAAATTTATATAAGAAAAAGGGTCTTCCCTGGTGGCACAGTGGTTAAGAATCTGCCTGCCAATGCAGGAGACACGGGTTTGAGCCCTGGTCCAGGAAGATCCCACATGCCGCGGAGCAACTAAGCCCGTGCGCCACAACTACTGAGCCTGTGCTCTAGAGCCTGTGCTCCACAACAAGAGAAGCCACCGCGATGAGAAGCCCGTGCACGGCAATGAAGAGTAGCTCTCGCTAGCCGCAACTAGAGAAAAACCCCGCGCACAGCAACGAAGACCCAACGCAGCCAAAAATAAATAATTAAAAAAAAGAAGTCACTAAGCTCTGAAAGTGTGAAAACCTGGGAAGTTGCGTTCTGGTTAAATAAATTAAGAAAAATTCCCAAAGACTAGGGATAAAGGGTGCTACAGTGAGTGTATAGGAGAAGCACAAAAAAGACAAAATGAATATTCAGGAAACATTCATGAATAGTCTATTCACTTCTTAAATTTACCTGGGCACCTAGCCGGGTATCTGCAAGTCAGTTAATGCTACGTTGATATTTCCTGAATGTTCTTTGGGGACCTGGTGTGTGCCAGGAATTGAGATAATAAAACTACAATACTTGGTAAAAAAGTGATGTACCTTAAGAAGTGCAGAAAAAGGTGCCCCAGGAATTCAGGTATTGGAGAGGATGAGAAAAGGGTTTCGAGGCAGCAGGGCCTTTGCAAAGGCTATACCCTCCACTTAAAACTGCCCACCTCCCCTTTTCCAGGTCTCAACTTAAAAGTCACCTTTTCAGATAGGTCTCCCCTATTACCCCGGCTAAAATCAGTTCCTCACCTCCTTTCCCTCAGCCACTAGTTTACGCTCAATTCACAGCACTTGACACAATCTGCGACTGTTTCGCTTGCTATTTTTATCCCTACCTTCCCAATTAGGCTTTAGACTTCGTGATGGCAGAAACAAGTCCGCCTTGTTCACTGGGGTGTGCCAGGCATAAAGTATGCGCTCAACAGATATTTGCTGGATGACCCAATGTAAAATGCGAAGTCAAAAAAGGGTGCTGGTCGAGGGATGGAAAAAAGCTGCGTGTCCGGACACGGATTCCTGTCATAGCTCGTCCTCCGAAGAGCTCCGGGCCATCTTTGCACCAACAGGCTCCGAGAGCCCAGGAGGGATCCTCATGGGGTGGGGACGCCCTTTGCGCCGGCCAGAGGGGCGGGCGCGGCTTTTCCTCCCCCACTCCAACCTCCCGCGCCCGAGTCTGGACCTCAACACCTCCGGGGCCCCCATCACTTCCGGGCCCTACAGCCACGCCGGGCCCTGGGACCACAGCCCGCCCCCCGGACCCCTCCTCCACTCTCAGGGCGTGGGGACCGTTAACCGCCTGCGGCGCAGGGCGGTGCCACTCCGGCCCCGCGCCCGGCCGCGCTCCACCACCCGGCGCCCTCCGCGGCCCCGCCCCGCTCCCCCGCTGCGGTCACCCCATTCATCCAGCGGCCGTGCCCGCCAATCACCGCGCACCCACAGCTCCGCATCTGGCGATGGGGCGGGGCCGCGCCGGGCACACGCTCATCCCTTCCTGGCCCCGGGCTCGGGCCCGGCCTGGGTCAGTCCCGGGCAGTGACCTGCCTCGGCCTCGCGCTGACCCGGCGTGCACTTGGGTGAGGGTGGGGAGACGCCGGGCGAGGGGTCGGAGAGCTGTGCGGGCCGGACGGAGGAGTCCTGGGATCTGAGGGTGGTCGGGAAGAATGGAAAGTGGTCTTGACTACAGTGGTCCCACTCCCCTCGGACCTAGAGCCCAGAGCATCCAGATTGGCGCGTAGGAAGCTCCCGGTCCCGAGCCGCGCCCTGGGTGGAACTGGGTGGGGCAGGAGAAAAGGGGAAGAGGAAGCAGCAGGAAAATGTGGCTCTGGACAGCTCAGCCCAAGTGCGATGCTAGGGAAGGGCAGTGGAGAGAAGCCTGAAGTCCTTACTCATCTCTCGCAGTCATCTTTTATAATCCGGGAATTACCCCGCAGTGGTAGACTTTGTTAATGCTTGTCCAGGCTGCCGAGGGTGGGGATAAAACAAAAGGCTGCTTCTGTAGAGGTAAAATTATATTTACGCTTTGTATCTTCAAAAATTGTGTGATATTGAAAATATCTGTCCCACTATGTTTCATAAATGGGCTTTTGTTTTTTCTTCTGAGCTATCTACCATAATGTCTTATTCATCAGGAAGGATTAAGAGGAAACCTAGTGGCTTTTCTGTTGATGGCAGAGGTCACTCCCTTCTTCCTCCCCCTCCCTTCTGCCCCCTCCCCAAACCGTAAGGCACAGAAAACAGTTTGACCGCAAACTGCTGCTAGATATTTTCACTTCTCACCTAGTCCCCCTAACCAGTCTGTAGTAATAGGTATTATCACCTGCTTTAGATGTCAAAACAGGTTCAGAGATTAATCTGGCCAAGATCACAGTTTGTGTATCGCAGAGTTTGGGCCCTTTCCACACTGCTTACCCCCGATCATGGAATCCACAATAAATGGAAGGTAGAAAGGAATCTAATGCTTTTGGCACCCTTAGCTAAGGACGGTGCATCTAGCCCAGTGTGCAAGCACTTCTTGGAGATGGGTTTGTATTTCTTGAGAACTCTGTCAAGTACATAGTTTTCATGCCAGAACTTTGAAGGGTAGAAGGAGAGTTCCTTGAAGCTCTGAAATGCTAGGTCACATATGGGCTGATGTCTTTTGTAACCCTAGCCTGACCTGAAACAAAACCCCTTTTTGTAATTAAGTATTGCCTGCCGGGATGCTGGAGGGCTGCCCAGGTCTTGTTCAGGGACTTCATTCTTTGTGGCAAGCAGAGTACAGAAAAGTTGGATCAAAGAGTTAATTAGGTCACAGAATGCTTTTTGGAAGGAGAAAGTAGCAAACTATGATTAGACTTTGACCTCAATCCAATTTAACAGATTGACTGGGTCTGTCTGCTCCATACTCCAGGCTGTGGACACACAAAGATGGGTGAGAAGCTTTTCCACCTGCTGGAAAAGATTACAGTTAGGGTGAGGTGCATTAGTGACCTGAGTGTATGAATAACAGTGAAGGAAGGCAGTACTTACAATGACAGTAGATAAATACAAGCTAAGAATTATGGTTCAGCTTTGACCAAGCAGCGTAGGTCAAAAGGCTGAGGAAGGAAAGAAGGGCCCTTTTAAGAGCCAAGCTGCAGAGTCAGGACTTTTCTTCACCAGTCAAAGTGGCCTTTAAAAGAAATGCCAGCCCAACATTCTTAACTGTTCTTTAATAGCTTTCCTGTTGCATTTGGTACAAAATCCCAAATCCTTACTATGATATAAAAACCTGCCTAAGCTGGGTCCTGCTTACCTGCCCAGCCTCCCCACTGTCTACACTGAGTCCTGCTTATGTACCCATTTGCGGCCCGGCTGTCTACACTTGCACCATTCTACTCATCTCTGTTTCTCAGAGACGAAACTTTTTCTCACCCCAGGCCTTTCACACGTGCTGACCCTCTGCCTGTCACTTTACTACCCTGTTCCTCTTCTATACCCCGTTCCCCAGCTCATCTGTCCTTCCTTCTCAGCTTCAAGTTGCTTCCTCTGAGAAGCTTCTCTTCTACATAAAGCCCACTATTATAACTCCCATCAGATCTTTTTTTTCTCCAGGTACTTATCAAAAATTTTAAGATATTGTTATTCATGTGATTCTGTTTGACATCTGCTTGTCCTGTCATCACACCCTTTTTTTCCATAAGGTTTATAACTATAAATATGTGTGTGTATATATATATATGTATATGTATATGTATTTATGCAATCACTTGTTTTTAATGTCTGCTGGCCCCACCTGGTTTGGGGCTCCATGCATAGATGTGTTTCCCGTTATATCCAGTGGTTAGCACATTGTCAGGGCTCAATAAATATTTCTCGAGTTAATGATCAGGATCAGTTGTTGGGAAATAGTGGGAGGCAGGCTGAGTAAGGGAGGATGGAGTGGATTGTATAGCACCAAAAAGAGGCGTTTCTACTCAGTTGGTTAGACCTGCACTCTTCAGTATGGGAGCCACTGGCCACACGCGGGTATTTAGCACTTGAAATGTGACTAAGGAACTGAATTTTAAATTCTATTTAATTTTAATTAATTTACATATTCTAAAGTATATTTGGAACAATGTGGGCATGTGAATCTACTTTTTCAAATATATATTTTATGAAATCTAAAGAGAGATCAATTTTTTGTTGAAAATTTATCATCTGAATTGAGAAGAAATATGCTGGATTTTGAAAACCCCTTACAAAAAAATAATGTAAAAATAATGTAAAGTATCTCATTTTTTCCTACTGATTACATGTTGAAATTGTAATATTTTCGATATATTAGTTTAAGTAAAATATATTTTTAGAATTAGTTTCACTAATTCTGGGATATGCCCAAAGAACTGAAAATGGGGACTCAGACAGATACTTGTATACCAGTGTTCATAGCAGCATTATTCATAATAGCCCAAAGATGGTCACACCCAAATTTCCATCAACAGAGGAATCAATAACCAAAACACGATATATATAATGAAATATTATTCAGCCTTAAAGAGGAATGAAATTCTGACACACACTACTACAGAGATGAACCTTGAAAACATTATGCTAAGTGAAACAAGCCAGCCACAAAAGGACACGTATTATACGATTCCACTTATATGAATAGTCAAATTTATAGAGACAGAAAGTATAATAGAGATTACCGGGGCGCTAGGGGAAGTGGGGGTGGAGAGTTAGTGTTTAATGAATACAGAATTTCTGTTTGGGCTGACGCAAAAGTTCTGGAAATGGATAGTGCTGACGGTTGCACAGCATTGTGCAAGAACTTTAATGCCACTGAATCGTACAGTTAAAAATGGTTAAAATGGTGAATTTTTACCACAATACACTTTTAAAAATTGATTTCACTTATTCCTTTTTACTTTTAAAAAATGTGGCTACCGGGACTTCCCTGGTGGCGCAGTGGTTAAGAATCTGCCTGCCAATGCAGGGGACATGGGTTTGATCCCTGGTCCCGGAAGATCCCACATGCTGCGGAGCAACTAAGCCCATGAGCCACAACTACTGAGCCCGCGCGCCCGCATGCCTAGAGCCCGTGCTCCGCGGCAAAGAGGAGCCACCCGACAAGAAGCCTGCGCACTGCAACAAAGAGTAGCCTCCGCTCGCAGCAACTAGAGAAAGCCTGTGCACAGCAACGAAGACCCAACACAGCCAAAAATAAATAGAACTTTAAAAAATGTGGCTACTAGAAAATTTAAAATTGCATAAGTGGCTTTCTCATTATGTTCTATTGGATGGCACTGGGTTAAACAATTGGGAGCCCTGGGGGTGGATGAGCAAATTTCTGAGATGAAGGTTTCACTAATGTCCCTGGCACCAGGAAGTCTGCTTTACAAGGAGGGTAAGAGGGTAGCAGATAATGATGAACCCAAGAATTTAGGATTTGGTGGAATACGCTCTGTATAAAAAGGCATATGGGGAAAAGCCTGGGGGGTGGGGAGGGACACACAGTAGGATTTAATCTGGGAAGGGCTTTCTTTGTGGCTGAAGTGAGAACCTTCTAGAGATAGTGTTATCTCTACTGTAATGGGATAAGTTGGCAGTAAGCCCAGCATGATGTTCCTTAATTGTTGTGGGATCACATGAGTACTGTGTGTGAAGAGCTTTCTAATCTGAGGCTAGAGGCGCAGGTGGGGTGAGAGACACAGGTGAGGCGCAGGTGAAGTTAATCACAGGTATCAGATTTTTCCATTGTGATCAGGGTGATGCTTTCCATCTGCTCTGGCTTCTGCAGAGATGCTCGAGCTTTGGGGCTATTTCTACGAGTGCCGCATATTTGATGAGAAGATGAGAAACTGTGAGAAGTTTCATTTGTTATGACTCCCTGATACCTCAAGTATAGAAACCCACTCTTCCAAAATTGCACTGTCACCAGTTGAAGAATGTTGTTCTTGGAGAATGGTTGTCTTCATGTGTCCAACATTGTCCTACTTGTGAGGTTTTCAACCACCCAGAAGACAGGCAAGTACTGACCCAAACTTAGAATGTGCACTGTGCCCAAGGATAAAAGGTATGGGAGAAGGTGGCAAGACAGCGGTCGGAGACTAATTCAGCTGTTCCACGTTTTCTGATGCTCAGAGAAGCCAGTGGGAGATACAAGATCCAGAACTGATGCAGGGCTGAACTTGTGGATTCTCAGGGATTTGAGCCTGGCCCCAACACATCCTTACAGCCTTCCACACAGTTTAGGAAACAGCCCAGCTCTTTGGGCTTGCCGCAGATTAAGAATGGCCATCACTGAGGTTGGACACGAGGTCCAGCTCGGTAGGCATCTCCAGAAATAAAATTTCACCTGGGTTGGGCTGAAGCTGACTCTGACCCTGGGAATATAAGGGGGGAAAACCAAGCTCACTGGGGTAAAAAATCTATACACCTAGAATATGAATTCAGTACTTTATAAAACAAGGCAGGGTCAGTCTCTGCCCAAATGAAATGAAGCATAATAGAACTGCTAAAAAGTTTGTACCAGCTAAGTGTTTAACCTATGTATCTATTTATATTTATTGCTGTTTTTTGATTAGTGTAGTTTAGTTCTTTTTAAAGATCTCTGTGAGACCTAAGATTATATCCTGGTCTGACCATTCCAATAGTTATCAAAAGTCAGTCCCTGGACCAACTGTCTCCAGCATTGTTGCTGGTATGGGGTGAAGGACTATATTTTTAATACCATCCAAATTTACATATCCTAACCCCAGTGAAAATAGTGTCTTTGATGGACTTTACCCTTAACTCCTATTGTAATGGCCAAATCATGGCTAGGACTTCGCATTATGTTTTTAGATATCATAAGTAATTGAGTTTCTAGTGTGAATTATTCCATTTTGTCAGTTCTGAAAAGAAAGCTCTATTTCTGTCCTCCACTATATTTAAGACATTCCATGGCTATGTTTGCTCTTGACCAAGTAAGAATTAGAGGTAGTTATCTGAAAATAGAGGAGGATCTGCTTTGGCCTTAATCTCTTAAGTAACAATTGGTTTAACTTAACTTGGTAATGATTGTAGCATCCATCAATTCCCACTTCAATGAGAAATGTGATCATAACACAGGTTCCCAGGGAAATGAAAAGGCATGGGGAAGAAGTACTCATCTATTAAATGCTTCGATTGTCTGAGATTAACTATACAGATATGGCTCCAAACAGGAGACTATGAAAAATCACTATTTTATAAATTAGCAAGTTTCTTGACTCATTTCTTCTTATCTGTAATGCCAGAGAATGCATTTCAGCTACAGATGCTAAGGGATTAAGAGATAATCTAAACCTTTTATTCTAGCAATAACTATGTCATATACATGTCTTGGTTCTTTAATCTTTTGGATGGTTCTGAGAAAGCCCCAGTGGTATTAAATGTAACGTGATTATAGTGTCTGCACACTAAGTCGTCCTGGTGTGGACATTTCTGGGTTCCAAATTTGTGGTAGAAGTTACTGTAGTTGTTGGTTTTTATGAGAGAGGTTAATGGTTATGGTTCTGTGCGTTTCTTGTGCCTTTGTTTGTTGACAAGTCTAAGCTATCTTCCTAAAGTCATGTAAGTATTTACGTACTAACATTAATTAGCACGTTAATGGGAAAGGCAGAAGCCATCGTTTTTTGGCTGTTTCTGTTTTCTAAAGTGTTCATAAATTCCCAAATCCACATATTGGTTTTAACGAGTACAGATTTTAAAATCAGCTAAGCAACAGCCCTCAAAATAAAAGGAAGACAATAATTAACTCTCAGTTATTCTAGATTAACAAATCAAATTGTTCTTTAAAATTGATCTTTTCCCTCGTCAACTTGAACATACAACTTTTACACAGTTGTGCAATTTTGGTTCTGCTTTTTTTAATATTTATTTATTTAGGCTGCACCAGGGCTTAGTTGTGGCATGCGGACTCTTAGTTGCAGCACATGGACTCTTAGTTGCAGCATGCATGCAGGATCTAGTTCCCCAACGAAGAATCGAACCCGGGTCCTCTGCATTGGGAGCGTGGAGTCTTACCCACTGGACCACCAGAGAAGTCCCTGATTTTGCTTTTCCTTAACCTCCTAGTTAATTATAGTGTTTTTCTATTGCTACATTTTTTTTTATAAAATGTCCATTAAATGACGGTACCACAGCCATTGCCTACACCATTGGTGCTCAATGCAAATTTCTAGGCATTGAACCAAACCTACTGAATTCAAAATACAGTTGACCCTTGAACAATGGGCATGTTAGGGGCACTGATGCCCCGTAGTCCAAAATCCGAGTGTAACTTTACAGTGGGCCCTCTGTATCCGAGCTTCCTCTTCATCCTCGGATTCAACCAACCTCGGATGGGCAGTACTATAGTATTTACTATTGAAAAAAATCTGCATATAAGTGGACCCGTGCAGTTCAAACCTGTGTTGTTTGAGGGTCAACTGCACTGGGGGGTGAGCTCAAGAACCTCATTATACATTTTGCTTTACCAAAAGCAGCCATCCTGAGGTTAGAGGACAGCAGGGCCTTTAGAGCTCTGCTACAGCTGGAGAGGAAAGTCATTCTTTTCCACTGTTGTAAATTAATGTTGCAATAAATATCTTTGTGAACATATTTTTTTCCTTCTTTGAATAATTCTCTTATTTTTGGTATATCATATTGAACCAAAAGTATGCATACTTTTTTTAATCTCTCCTGACTTTCTTATATTCTTTCCCCACATTAATTAATCAATAAACATTTCCAACAGCAGTAAACCCGATTTTAGCTACCTGTTGAATTCTAAATGTGAGACAGCCAATAGTTTAAATCTAAGGAGGTTAGTGGATATAAGACAAAATTCTTCCATACTCTACCTGGTTGACTAACTAGTTTAGGGAAGAAGGCAGCCACACATGGGGAACTGATCAGTGGTAATAGTATTAACTAATGTTCGTGAACATTCTCATACTTAGAGAGCAAGTTCACATCCATTATCTGATTAGTTTCTCTCAACCCTGTGAAGTAGGTTGATTATTCTCATTATTTTTGAGGAGGTCAACACAAAGTTGCTAAGCAATTTCCCCAAAGAAGCTATTCATTTTCTGAATGTGCAAAGTTTTCTGCCTTTTCTCTTCTGTGCTGCCTCACATCATACGCTGCGATCTGTTTATTGGTGACATCCTATTCTTTTGTGTGTGTGTGTGTGTGATGATTTTTTTTTTTTTTTTTTTTTGCGGTACGCGGGCCTCTCACTGTTGTGTCCTCTCCGGTTGCAGAGCACAGGCTCCGGACGCGCAGGCTCAGCGGCCATGGCTCACGGGCCCAGCCGCTCCGCGGCATGTGGGATCTTCCCGGTCCGGGGCACGAGCTCGTGTCTCCTGCATCGGCAGGCGGACTCTCAACCACTGCGCCATCAGGGAAGCCCAGTGTGTGATGATTTTTAAAAAAAATTTTATTGGAGTATAGTTGATTTACAATGTTGTGTTAGTTTCAGGTTTTCAGCAAAGTGAATCAGTTATACATATACATATATCCACTCTTTTAGATTCTTTTCCCATATAGGCCATTACAGAGTATTGAGTAGAGTTCCCTGTGCTATACAGTAGGTCCTTATTAGTTATCTGTTTTATATATAGTAGTGGGTATATGTCAATACCGATCTCCCAATTTACATATTTTTACTATAATGTGCAGAGAGGTTTTCTTCTTTATCTCTAATTTTATTTCTGTTTTTAAAATTAGACAATTGCAATCAGTTCAATTAAAAAAAAGATATTAAGCAACAATTAGTTGCAAGGAATGGTACTGGCTTCTGCAAGGAATACAAAGGTGAGAGGGCACAGCCCTGCGCCTCTTGGAACTTTCATGTAGGAAATGTCAACGGCATACTTCAGACAAGAAGGGCCCAGGGACTGCAGAGGGTTTAGTCAACTTTTTTCTCTGATGGTTGGGGAGACCACGGTCAAACATTAAAACTCCCCACCTGAGTTATTCCGAATAGTCCCCCTGTGCTGGTCGCCTTCTCTGGGCTATAAGCTCTTCATGGGCAGGGCCTGGCTTCCTTTGCCCATTTCCATCCCCATTGTCCGTGCACTGCCAGGTACAGACTGGGCACACACGAAATGCCTCTTTGTCCTCAATTTCTTCCATACTGAATATGCCTCCTGATATATTTCCTCATTCAACAGGTATTTATTTAGTTTCTACTATGTGGTAGGCACTGCTTGAGGCTCTTGGGAGATCAGGGAACAAAACAGACAAAAAGCCCTTCCCTTCCAGAGTCAAAATGTATCATCACCTTTTTGCTTTCCAGGAGTTTGACACCCATATGGTATATGGTGCAGGGATGATGTTGAGTGTCTCTGCTTATAGCTTCAGTTCTTCTGTCCTCTTATTGCAAAAGAAATGCGTGACCTCTAATAGCTAAAGAAATTTCAGGTACCTCCCTTTTACCTGTTTCTGTTAAACTTGAGTCTGCATAAATCTGAGCTTCAGAAGAATTTTTGAAATTTTAGGGAAATAATTAGGCAACAGAGAGTGAAGAAAGTGTGTAAAATTTGGGGAGCAGGTCACTGACCCATGTGGCCAGAGTTGTGGGCCTTGTGGAGCTGAAAGCTGGAAATTTAGGCCTGGCTTGAGATCAGAGTAGAGGGCGTCGGGAGAAGCCATTTAGGTTTTGGGTACCTGAGAGTGTTTTGAGGTTTTTGAGGGAGAAAAATAAGATTTTACCTGAGGTAGGAAGGTTACCTTGGCAGTGGTGAGAAGGATTTGCCAGATGGGAATAAGAGAAATCAGGAGCGGCTTACACAGAGACTGTTATGAAATAATGGACCTATAGTCAGACAGAGAAGAGAGGGGAGAGACTGCAAAAGGAGAGAATTCATGAGGACGGGCATCTGGGACATGGTTGGTGACATTCATTATCTGAAATTCAGGGCAATAAGCAGGCTTTTGAGTGATGGATTTGAGTGATATAATGAATGCAATTTTGGATATTTTGTACCAATTATCTAGGACAGTACAACTCCTATCATTTATGCCAAGTAATTACATTTAATTCAGCTCAACACATATTTCCAGAGTTCCTACCACTTGTAAAGTGTTAGAGATCATACAAAGACAAATAAGACAAATCTTGCCTTAAATGACTTTCACCCAGATGAAGGAAATAACTACAAACAATAATAAAAGGTAAAATACAATATTTCATAAGAGGGGTACAGAAGCCATCAAAACCTGAAGAAGGAAAAGCCTATAATCCTTTAGGGGCAAGCTCTAATGGCTAGAATAGGATGGACTAGGAAAATACGTTTTTAATTTAAAGACATTTGTTGGGACTTCCCTGGTGGCGCAGTGGTTAAGAATCTGCAGGGGACACGGGTTTGAGCCCTGGTCCGGGAAGATCCCACATGCCGTGGAGCAACTAAGCCCATGCGCCACAACTACTGAGCCCGCGTGCCGCAACTACTGGAGCCCGCGCACCTAGAGCCTGTGCCCTGCAACAAGAGAAGCCACTGCAATGAGAAGCCCGCGCACCGCAACGAAGAGTAGCCCCCGCTCGCCGCAACTAGAGAAAGCCCACGCGCAGCAACGAAGACCGAGCACAGCCAAAAAAAAAAAAAAAATTATATAAAAAAAAGACATTTATTTCTTAAATGCTAAAAATATCTATCGAAATCATCAAACGCAGACACATCTAATAAATGTTGACTCAGTGTGCACTTGAGTATAACGAATATAGAACGAAAATCTTAGTGAATTCCCTCCAAGGGAATGGCATGAGCTCTGTGGGTGAAAATTCATGCCTAAAAACAGCTAAGAAAAAGAGATTGGCAAAGACAATTTGGGATATTTTGACATACTATAGACTATACTTATAGACTGGAGATGTACACACTTTGGTGATCTCTTGTTTCTGCTCCCAGATGATTTGGCTGAAATACCAAGTCAGTAGGCTTTCTCTGGGGTGGTCAGTTCCCAGGCAACTTGGCTGTTGAGGGCAGCTTCCTTAAGTACTACAGTGGACACTATGAGCGCTTGGACAAACCTCTTTTGCAACTCTTAGATTTTTCAGTACTATTTTTCTGAGTTTATTGATAAAAACGAATATGCCTTTTCTTCCCAACTGTCAGTGGTAAGTTCTCTGGTAAGCAGTAAGTGAGAGCCAGGCTATGCTGCAGACTGGCCAGTGTCCATCTTCCTTCCACATGCAAATATTCCTTCCTTCGTTGGTACAGTTACAAATATGAAAAAATGCGTTTTTCGTATTTCCTTAAAATATCTAACCATTGCCTCAGAGGAGGCAAACGCTTCCCTGAATGTCAAGTATTACACCGGTTCCTGCTCCTTCTGACCACGAATATAAGTTTTCATCCATGTGCCGCCTTCTCTCATCCTTTTTTTGCAGTTTCCCCTTTTCTTTGCATAGTAACAGGCTGCTTCCTGTCTTCCAGCTGGGCAGTATTTTTTCATATCTCTAGTATCAGAAGAGTTAGGAGTATGGTCCATGATTCTATCAGCTCTTTTTCTTTGTTGTAGATGATAAACTTTGTTTTGTTTTCAGCATCTTTGCTTTATTTAATAATTGTGAGGCTGGCTTCTAATGGCACATCATCATTAATTGCAGAATGAGACAGCTCAGGAGGTGTGACTCTGTGTTCTTTCAATAGAGCTGACATATCATCGCTTTCAACTTGAGTGTTCTCTGACCACCAAACAGGAACAGCTGTATTCTCCTGTTTTTTGTCCCAGGACTAGGAGGGTGACTGGAACCACCAGCTACAGCAGACTTCCCAGTATCTCTCAGCCAAAGCCTCTGCCCCATCCCAGACAGGATGCAGAGATGGCCTAGGATCAGGGTCAGATCTGCTCAGCAGGGAGTGTTAATTTTAAGTCTGCTTTTATTTTTAAATTTTATTTAAAAAATTTTTTATTGCAGTAACATTGGTTTATAACATTACATAAGTTTCACGTGTACAACATTGTATTTCCACTTCTGTATACCCTCTGGCATGCTTACCACCAAAAATTTAGTTTTCATCTGTCACCATACCACTGGTCAACTTTACCCACTTGGCCCTCGCCCTCCTCCCCACTGTACCTCTTCCCATCTTGTAACCACTACTCTATTCCTGTATCTACGTGTTTGTTTTTGTTTGGTTTGTTCGTTTGTTTTTTATTTGTTTGTTTATATTCCACATATCGGTGAAATCATACAGTATTTGTCTTTCTCTGTCTGACTTGTTTCACTTAGCATAACGCCCTGTAGTTTCATCCATGTTATGTGCAAATGGCAAGATTTCATCTTTTTAATGTCTGAGTAATATTCCATTACACATATATACCACAGCTTCTTTATCCATTCATCTGTCAATGACACTTAGGTTGTTTCCCTGTCTTAGCTATTGTAAATAAAGCTGCTATGAATATAGGGGTGCATATATCTTTTCAAATTAGTGTTTTTGTGTTCTTTGGATAAATACCCAGAAGTGGGATTGCTGGATCATATGGTAGTTCTATTTTTGATTTTTTGAGGAAGCTCCAGACCGTCTTCCATAGTGGCTGCACCAATTTACATTCCCACCAACAGTGTATAAGAGTTTCCTTTTAAATATATGCTGGTTCCAGCTGTTTGCATTACAAATCTAAGTTTAAAAAAATTCCTACTTTCTTTTTGTATATGTTTCTGTTTATAAAAGTAATACAGATTCCTTGTAGAAAACTTGAATTGTAGAATGCTAAAGTTTGAAGAAAATAACCCAAACTACCCATCGTATCACAATTCACTATTAATGTTTTATTTTATTGCCTTCCTGTCTTTTGTTTATAAAAACACCATTTATACAAATATACTTTAGTGTATATATATATATACATATATATAGCATACTTAATTTTTCACTGTAATTTTGCTTAGAAAATTTTGTGTTTTTTTATGTTTAAACAAGAAATCCTTTGTACTTTGGAGCTGTCTTTGTTTCCCTCTGTTACACATTTACTTGATACAAGAACCCTTGTGTCTGGTCAGCATGGGACCTTTGGCCACATTCTTAGCACAGCAGATAAATATAAGGAGGGAGAATTTTGCCACTTTACCAATTCTGTTTAGAGTATCCTAGTGCATATGCATTCATTTCAGTAGCTTAGTGTATAATTTGATTATTCTAATGCAAGACAGGATAGAAATGAGCAGTCCTAAGTTGTGCCAGGAGCTGTTTCATAAAAAACTTGGATTGACCTGGGGCCATCCCATTAAACATACCTAATGCAATGGTCTATGCAGGCCTTAAAAATTATTTTCAGGGCTTCTCTGGTGGCGCAGTGGTTGGGAGTCCGCCTGCCGATGCAGGGGATACGGGTTCGTGCCCCGGTCCGGGAAGATCCCACATGCCGCGGAGCGGCTGGGCCCGTGAGCCGTGGCCGCTGAGCCTGCGCGTCCGGAGCCTGTGCTCCGCAATGGGAGAGGCCACAACAGTGAGAGGCCCGCGTACCGCAAAAAAAAAAAAAATTATTTTCAGAGAATTTGTCATCATTTGGTCAGATGCTCAGAATCCCCAGTTGCTGCAGCTGTATTTATATAAACCTGATGGTCTCTAGGGTGCAAGACTGGCTGCAGCTACAGGTAGAGACTAGTGCATTCAGGGAGTAGGAAGTTAAGAGTGCGAATCACCACCACCCCCCATCTCCTCCACCTCCTTTCTTTTTTGAAACCTTGCTTGTGGCCACTTCAGTGGAGCCCAGACCTAGAACTTCGATTGTGTTTCTAGTAAACCATATGTAAGTGGCCACTCTGATAGGTTCTTTTCAGGGTCAGCTAGGAAGAGAGAAGTAACATTTCTAAGCTTTACTGACATCTGTGGAATTCACTAAGCAAGGTGGGTCAGTGATTAAAGACAAGTATCTGAAAATTCAGAAAGGACTCCATTTTTGTTTTAGTCCCTTGAAGAACAGCCCGATTAGCTGAAACTGACTATGATGTCAGCTACGACCATTGCCAAATCCATACCCCATGTCAACTCAATTGCCAGTTGTAGGCATGAAGTACTCTCATAGTTAATTTAGGCAGAAAAGCTGTGTGTGTGTTTCAAACATTTCTTGATTTAATCACCTTGTCTTTCTGTGTAGTGTTGTGTCAAAAGTGCTTCAATTTCTGACAGAGAAAGATGTTATCGTAGCAAAGGACAATATTCTATAAATTTCTATAAATTTATTTATAGAATAAATATTCTATAAATATTTTAAAATTCTAAATATTCTAAATACAATATTCTAAAATTCTATAAATTTGGAAACTTTCTGAGTCAGAATGCCTTAGTACTGAATTTGTGACCTGCTCCTTGAGATACGGTTAACCAAGGTGGGTCAGAGGATGAGGGCGTAAGTGTTTCGGTGTGAGGGTACCTATAGCATGTGGATTTCAGAACTCTTTAAACTTACTTTAGATGATTATGTAGGAGAATAGCAATAACCATTTATTAATCGTTATTAATAGCTAAATTAATCAAGCATATCAACACACCGAGTGCTGTGTTAACCACTGTATGTGCTTTACTGTATTTCATCTTCATCACAGCCCTATAAAGTGGCTGGAGGGATAGTTCCCATTTTGGAGAACAAGAAACGTTAAGGGCTTTTCCAAGGTCACAGAGCCTGAAATGACAAAGTCAGGACTTGAAGCCAGGTCTGGTTGACTACAAACATAAGCTGTCAAGCTTTACGCTGTGTGCATTACTTCTTGGTGATTAGCCCTTACATCTTGGCAAATCAAAGGCGAGGCTATTTTGCTGCCTTCAGGTTCATGGATAATCTCATAGAGCAACACCAAGCCAAGACTTCAGGTAGAGGGTGTGAGCCTTCTCCTGCTGTTCTTGTTTCCTTCTCCAATTGGGATTCTGCAGACACAAGAATACGAAACTGTTGTGTTTTTCACTCTCAGGGAGTGCATGCTTTTCTTATCATTTAAATCATTTTAAAAACTACAGACAGATCTCGCCTATGCGAAAATCCTGCACAAAATATTAGCACATAGAATAAATTAGTACATTAAAATTACAACGGGACTTGAAATATTGGCAAGTAGAATCTAGCAGCACATTTCAACAGAGAAGAAATGCGAAAATAGTTGTAAAATGGGATTAATATTATATAATCAGCCATACTAGTTGGTTAAGAAACGTATTGTGCTCATTCTAATAAATGCTAAAAAGGGATTTGACAAAATTCAACATGTATTTTTAATAAACATTCTCATAATAGATAGGTATATATTAATATATCCTCCACTTGATAAAAATATGTATATTTCAAAGCAAATAACATTTCACATTTAATAGTGAAGCACAAAAACACTACTTATTGTATGAAAATTAAATGAAAAAGACCAGAAAGCTTATTATTGCATGCTATAGTGAACACAGTTCTGAAAATAGTATCCAAACATTTTAGATTCACAGCCTAGCCCAGCACTGGGCATACAATAGAAACTCCATTATTTGTTGAATTAATTAATTAATGACTGATAAAATAAGGTTCTGTTTTGGAATAGTGGAGGCAAAATTATCATTATTAGTAGATAATATAGCTTTATTCCAAGAGAATCAACTGAAACATTTCTAGAAGCAATAGGAACATTCAGAATAGTAGCTGGTTTCCAAATTAATATGTAAAAATAGAAAATATTTAGAAAGTGTAATGGAAGGAATGATCCCTTGTAGTCTAACAGAACTAACTACCATAACAAAAAATACCTATCCTATATGAAGACAACCTTACAATTCTACTGAAGATATTAAAAATGTACATACTCCGCTCTTAGATAGCAATTATCACAGCATCAATCCTAAATTAATCTACACAGTAATAAAAACCTAATAAAAATGCCAGTAGGAATTGTCAAAACCACCCAACTGATTAAAATTTTGATAAGACTCAATATAGGCAAGGGATTTGGAGAAAGAGTAATCCACTATGGTGAAGAGCTAATTATGTGAAAACTTTTCTTTTTTAAGATTTTTTAAAATATTTATTTTATTATCATTTATTTTTGGCTGCGTTGGGTCTTTTTTGCTGCACGCAGGCTTTCTCTAGTTGTGGCGAGTGGGGGCTACTCTTGCGGTGTGCAGGCTTCTCATTGTGGTGGCTTCTCTTGTTGCGGAGCATGGGCTCTAGGCGTGTGGGCTTCAGAAGTTGCAGCGCGTGGGCTCAGTAGTTATGGCTCGTGGGCTCTAGAGTGCAGGCTCAGTAGTTGTGGTGCACAGGCTTCGTTGCTCTGAGGCATGTGGGATCTTCCCGGACCAAGGCTCGAACCTGTGTCCTCTGCATTGGCAGGTGGATTCTTAACCACTGTGCCACCAGGGAAGCCCTAATTATGTAAAAATTTTAAAGAGCAACTTAATAACACCTATCACAATAAAAAAATGCATATATCTCTTGACCCAATATTTTCACTTTTAGAAATTTATCCTCTGGGTAATTCACAACATGCACCAAATTAAATATGTATATAATAACACATATGTCTGCATAAGAAAAGATATGTATGTTTGTACAAGGATTTTTTTTGCAGCCTTGATTCTTTTATTGCTTAAACAGTGATGACCAGAATTTATTACTTTTTAATGAAAAAGAGGTATTAAAGTTTGTCTTACAGTCATATGTGTGTGCATGGGCACACACATGCATGCACACACATACACACACACACACACACACACACACACACACACACACGGGACCTTATCTATTTCTGAGAATTCTTCCTAAAACCACCTTATAGGGCAGTGGTTTTATTTTAAAAAAAAAAAAGGCTTGTTTTTCCTTTTAATGTATATCTTAGCCTAGGTCCTCTAGAAAGCAGCCTGAGGCAAAAATAAAGTGCTGACACTTTATTTGGCAGGTCCCAGGGCTTGTGGGTGAGGAATAAAGAGAAAGCAAGGCCAGGAAAATTGAAAATTGTGAAGCAACACAGTGGTTCCTCACTGGCTGCTGTTTCCCAACAAAGTACAAAGGGACTCAGCTGGTGGCTGGCTGGGTGGGCACTTCAGGCAGGACGTCTCAGGAGGAGCTGAGGGAAGAACTGGGCCTCCTAGTTGTCTGCAGAAGAGACAAAAGTTGGGGGAGTTTTTTTCCCAATCTACTCATCTCTCTTTTCTTACCGCTTAAGGTTCACCCCATCGGGACTCCCCATGCATCTGAGTTGGGTGATCTGACTCCTCAATGGCTGCCCGAAAAGCCAGACCCCAAACCCCAGAGTGTGGGTCTTCGAGTCTGAAAGTGAAGGCCAACCTGGTGGGTGGTTTCAGCCTAAAGATGGGAAGAAAGGAGGCAATCAGGGGACTCAGAGAAGACAGGGCCTGTGCCCAGGGCAAACCAGGAGAGAGTACTGCCAGGGGTGTGTGTGTGTGTGTGTGTTGCTCCTGATGGCAGCAGACCCTCCAGCCCATCTCAGAAATGACTCTAGAGCTGAAGGGCTCTGAGAAATAATCTCTTAACCTAGAAATGAGTGCAGAAGACACTTCAGCCTCCTCGAAGCCAGGTCAGCAGGCCAGTCCTGAGTTGGTCTGTCTTCGGATGCCCCGAACATCAGATAACCCTGCTGGCTGGAGACACCCTTGAACCGCAAGCAGTTGCTGTTTGCAGCTCAATTTGCAATAGCAAAGCATTGGCAACAATCCATTTAGGTAAAATATAGGACACCAGAAGAAAGAATTCTACCCAGTAGTTGAAAAAAGAATGAGGCACCTCTTTATGTTCTGACATAGGAATGTATTTAAGTCTTTTTAAATCAATAACAAAAGAATAGCTTATATAATGGTATATATATTATAATTCCAGTTGTGGGGGGAAAAGAATATATGTATATGTTTGGACCTGCATAAAATATTTTCTAAGGCTATGGAAAAGGCTGTTGAAAGATACTGTTAGCGTGAAAGCTCTGAGGAGAGAAACCAGTGGGTAAGGGCAGGGGAGATGTTTAGTTTTTACCTTCTGCACATCTCTGCTATTTTAATTTCTTTTGGTTTATTTGAAGTATTTTTAATGCACACATATCATTTTAAAAGTGAAAATTAAAATGAAACATTGTGCCTATAGTTAACAATATTGCATTGTACCCTTATTTGTTAAAATGTTATATCTCAAGCATCTTAGCACAAGTTAAAAAAAAAGTAAAATGAAAAAGTATAAGTGAGACATGCTTGAGGTAGAAACTGTTAAAAATATTAAAAAGTATAAGGAGGAAAATAAAATCCATCTGTAATTCTACCAGCTAGAGACACTATTACTATTTTGTGATAGTAAAAGAAGTGCACACACGTACGTAATTATAACTTTAATTCAGATGAGATCATACCTATGTATAGTTTGTTGCTCATATTTTATTGGGTCAGAGATTCTCCAAGTTTAAAAAACATCTGCAAACCACCATTTTTTTGTTTTTTTGTTTTTTAATGTGGTACGCGGGCCTCTCACTGTTGTGGCCTCTCCCGTTGCGGAGCACAGGCTCCAGACGCGCAGGCTCAGCGGCCATGACTCACGGGGCTAGCCGCTCCGCGGCACATGGGATCTTCCCAGACCGGGGCACGAATCCGTGTTCCCTGCATCGGCAGGCGGACTCTCAACCACTGTGCCACCAGGGAAGCTCCAAACCACCATTTATGATGATAGATAAAATAAGAGGTTCTATTTTGGAACAGATGATGACTATACCATTTGTTTACTCACTTATGTGTTTCTCCACTGACCTTCTTAAGTGTTTTCCATTTATCAGGTAAACAATCCCGTCTGCCCCATTCTTGGCAAAGCTCTGGGCTGTAACCATACTGTAGTGTCTTCCTCCTAAGACAGCTGTGAGGATTGTCTTGGGGACCCACAGCAGTGTTTCCTGCACATGTTAGCAGCCCCTTTGAGAGGCTTCTCTGATTGTCATTCCTAAATATCACTGCCTTTCACCACTCTGTAGCTCCTCACCAGCTTTATATCATCGTTGCTATTGTTAGCAGTGGGAGTGTGGTATTTTTGTTCATAGAATCGTTGCCACTTGACGGTACCATGTACGTCTTTGTTTTCTGTCTCTCCACCTGGATTGCAAGCTCCACGGACGGCAAGACCTTTGTGTGGTTTTGTTTCGTTTTCTGCTGTATCCCCGATGTCTAGATTAGTGTCGGGCACGTAGTAAGTCATCAATAACCAGGAGCATGCAGGAGGAGGATCTTCATTGATTCTATGCCTCTTTCCTACTTAAAAAAGGTAATTACTATTCAATTCCTAAGTATAAATACCACTTAAGCAGCCCTTGTATAATCAGTATGATGTATTTCTTGGGTTCCTCCTGTTTGCTCTCAGAATTACCAAATGTTACATCAAGATACAACCCAGTAGGTGATCTAATCTATCCTTTTACAGATAAAAGGATAAATTAGGTTCATCACAAGAGGAAGGGTTGGAAAAGTGAAGGAGGAAGAGAAGGATTTAACTCCTCAAGAAGTTTACAATCTAAGATGGAAGGAGAAGACGTGAGAAAAAGGGAAACAGTTTGAGACAGTACGTCATTATGCGCCAAATTATGTGTGTGACTTCATTTCTACCTTTGAGGATTTTATAATCTCCTAGAAGACTATTTAAGCAAATGACAATTTTACAGTGTTCAGTAAAGACCAAAGCAATGAGAATTTACAGTAGGGGGATTGGGTTTGGGGAGCAGTCTGGAGGGAAGGATTCATTTTGCCTGAAAAAGTTGCTGTGGTTCCCAGAGGAAGGGACAGTTAAGCTGGAGTTGAAGGTATATAAAGAGTGCTGGTCAGACATGAGGGTATAAGGATGAAGGCATTAGAGCAGAGGGAACCATACAAACAAAGCCATGGAGAAATGAAAATGCTGGGCACCATTGAAAAATGGCAACTCTCTGGTATCTCAAAGCCAGGAGAGGGATTCTGGCCAGAGAGGGAAGGAGGCAGAAGATCTTGGGACATACTGTGCCTCTGTGCTGAGGGTTTGCACTTTATCAGTTAAGAAATGGGGAGACCCTGAGGGTTTTTCAGTGGGGATGTGATAAGATCAGATGTGTCTTAGGTGATTCTGATAAAAGGTCCATGACATATTGGATTGAGCTGGAGAGGAGAGCTAGAAACCATGAAGAAACTTCTGCAGTTGGTGATTACAGTGAGAGTTGTTGGAGATTTGAATTAGGAAATCTCTAGAAATGAAGTAACCCCCTTAATGCATTTAGAGATACTTTAGAAGTAAATTGATTGGAAGGACTCAGGGACTTACGAAAGTGCTTGGAGGAGTGTTTATGGATAAGTGCAGACTGTGCTATCACGTCTGGGAGAAACTCAAGGTTTTCAGGCTGTGGCCTTAGCCAGACAAATTAGGAGAGGGGCAAACAACAACAACAACAAAACCCCAATCCAAAACAAAGATAACAAAACCCCCTGAAAGCTAAAAGAAGACAAAGTGAATCTCTACCTCCACCCCAATCCTCAAAGTGACTCAGGTCCTTTGTGTTCCAAGGGTCTCAGCACAGAGGCTGCACATGGATGAGCCCCGTTATGCTAATTCAGTATTTTTAAACTCCTCCCTTCCTCTCACTCCATGTAAGAGTCTCTGCCTGAGGCAGCAAAGCCTTTTCTGGTTTGCACACAGTCACCCTGTTGTGCTGGAGAGAGCCTTTCTTCGGGCAAGTCGGAGAAGAGGCCATTGCAGCTAAAGATGGCGACCACTGTGATATGCTCTGTGACAACCCAAAGCAGGTGTTTCCCTGGGTTACAGACTCTCTAACCATCTAGATTACTCCCGATGCTCCCTTGTTCCTTTGTGATCCTCACCCCTCCACTCTCACTACAGTTGTCCCTCAAACAATGTCCACATCCACTGCTGATTTCCAACCCTAACAAGACTACATCAGGCGGATGTGACCTTTGGCTCTTTTCTGAACTGTAAATACCCTTTCATTGCTTTCTCAAAATTTCTCCTTTCCAAAAGACTTCCTTAATCAAATACTATCATTCTGCTGCAAATCTCTGACCTCCTTTTTTGTCACTCTAGAAGCTGTGTTTGTATTTGTTGTATGTGGGCCCCGTCTGTTATTTGATTGTCGACCCCTTGTAGGCTCTTCTCTGCTCAACCCGTTTTTGGTGACAGCTAATAGACAAAGCTGGACACTAGCTAAAGTGGTCAGGGCAGATTTTAGTTAGGAATCTACTATTACAATAGGGAAAAGGGTCTAGTGTCAACTGAACTCAACTTTGACTTAAACAGAGGTGACTGGGCATTTTAAAGAGAGAATGAGAGGATACAGGGGAGGGTGACTGGGGGCTCCGTAGAATCAGGGAGGTGAAAACTTATAAAAATACGAGGGGAAAAAGAGTTGGTCCATGTGAAACCCATCTGGGTTTGCTAACTGGCTCCTAGTGAAACCAAGCAGGACCCTGTGGGGCTCCCGGGCACGGAAGCCTGTCTGTGTCCCCCGTTTCTTGTTTGTAGGGAATAGGCTTTAGCCCCCATGAACTTCTCTGAGCTCCAAAGGGCAGCTTCAAACAGTGGCTAATCAGGGAAGGGGGGCAGGATGCAGAGACAAGGAGGGAGGGAGCCGAGAAACAAGAGTGCAGCCTTGGGGCAGGACCTTAGTTCCGCCTCAAGGGATACACATAACAGTATCATTGAGCTCTTCTGCAGAACTAAAACTCCCAACAAACGGAAGATGTTAACTACTTGATGAAGCATTCTTCAGAGAATATCAGACCATCTGAGGCCAGATTAAAGGAACCACAGAAGCTCATCAGGAGATCACCTGAGGCCAGATTAAAGGAATGCAGGCCCTGTACACACCCTGATCCTTATCAGCAATCCTGCCCTTGAACCATTGCTATAAAACTCCTCATCAAATTTGCCCCAGGCTGGGATACAGTTTGTGAAGGGCACAAGCCGGCTGTGGCCCCCTTTGCCTGGCAAAGCAATAAAGCTATTCTTTTCTACACGCTGTCTCCGAGATTTGACTCTGCACCGGTGCACAGAGGTCGAGTTTTCAGCATCACCCCCCTCCAATAGCGACTGGGAGACAGGGGCTGAAACACACAGCAAATTCTTTTGACAGCCTTGAGTGTTCTCAGGCAGGCCTTTTAAGGGGGAATGGGTCTTCCTAGGGATTCGGCCTTGAGCTGTTAGAACTATGTTGATGTTTGTTCCCGTCTTTATAGGGCAAGGCTGGGGCCTAGTGGAGAAGAGGCTCAGAGGAGCTGGGCTGGAGAGTGCTCAAGGAGAGACCCTTTGTCAGTACAGGTGTACTGGCTTTGTGTTTTTTACAAATTGAAGGTTTATGGCAACCCTGTGTCAAGCAAGTCTATTGGAGCCATTTTTCCAACGGCATTTGCTCACTTAGTGTCTCTGTGTTGCATTTTGGTAATTCTCACAATATTTCAAAATTTTTCATTATTATTATATTTGTTGTGGTGGTCTGTGATCAGTGATCTTTGATGTTACTACCACGACTTGTGAAGGCTCAGATGATGGTTAGCATTTTTAGCAATATTTTAAAATTAAGGTATGTACATTTTTTTTTGGACACAATGCTATTTCACACTTACTAGAATACAGTATTGTGTAAACATAACTTTTAAAGGCACTGGGAAACCAAAAAAATGCGTGCAACTCATGTTATTGAGATAATTGCTTTATTGCTGTGGTCTGGAACTAAACCTGCAATATCTATAAGGTATGCCTGTAGGTCAAGAAAAATCAAGAACAGGTGGGAAAATGTCCACTTTGATCTCAATGGAAGGTTTTGAGACAAGGAGAAGAATATTACAGGGCAATGAGGTAAGGGATCATTTTATACACTGCCCACTGAAAAGACTGCTGAATTCCAACCACCAAAAACTAGATATATTGTCCATAAAATGTGCTCCTAAAGTCCAAACAAAGAACTATTTACTTCATCTATATCTGGTCTATTAGGGTAAACAAAAATTAATATTATGAGTTGGATTTTAGTTTAAATATCTTGGACATTATTAACTACTTCCTAATGAGGCATAGAAATAGCAATGCAGATTGCCTTGTTATTTAACACACTGCTGTCTTGGAAATAAAGGAATGTGACTCTTTCGAATATCTAGCATTATCACTTGAAAATGGTTAAATATTACCCTTTATTATGTACCTTTTGTATATGTAAAATGTTCCCTTTTTACTTTATGCCTGTTTCTATTTGAAACTGGTACTGTGACTTATTTTACTTGGTATTCTGGTCTGCTGCAGTTGATGACTAGTGACATAGTGACCCCTATTTTCCTGTATGATATTTATGATAACTCCCTCCATCACAGTTCACAAGGCTAAGAGATGAGGCAAACATGTGTGGGAATAGACTCCAAATCTTAATGTGCTCTTTTCTTGGTTTTTTTTTTTTTTTTTTTTTTTTTTGCAGTACGTGGGCCTCTCACTGTTGCGGCCTCTCCCGCTGGGGAGCACAGGGTCCGGACGCGCAGGCTCAGCGGCCATGGCTCACGGGCCCAGCCGCTCCACGACACGCGGGATCCTCCCGGGCCGGGGCACGAACCCGCATCCCCTGCATCGGCAGGCGGACTCCCAACCACTGCGCCACCAGGGAAGCCCTTAATGTGCTCTTTATCGAAAGTGGATTAAAGGGCTAGAGATGCACAATGCAGTTGTTTGCAGGAAATAAGTTGTTTTTTAATTTAGATGTAATTCACATGCAGTGAAATACACAGATCTAAGTGTACAGTTGAGTCAGTTTTAACAGAGGCATGTACCCTTATAATTCACATACTCTATCAAGACACTTGAGATATAGGTAGACTGTATTTCCATCAACCAGAATGTTCCTTCACACCCTTTCCCAGTCAATCCCCACCACTTCCAGAAGTAACCGCTATTCTGATTTCATCATAATTTTTTTTTCTGCTACAGAGCATCACATATCTGGAATTACACACTATATACTCTTGGGTCTGACTTTTTCACTCAATATAAAGTTTCTGAGATTCATTCAAGTTGTTGTATGTGTAGTAGTTTGTCACTTTTTTTTTTTTGCGGTACGCGGGCCTCTCACTGTTGTGGCCTCTCCCTTTGCGGAGCACAGGCTCCTGACGCGCAGGCTCAGCGGCCATGGCTCACAGGCCCAGCCGCTCCGCGGCATGTGGGATCTTCCCGGACCGGGGCACGAACCCGCGTCCCCTGCATCGGCAGGCGGACTCTCAACCACTGCGCCACCAGGGAAGCCCTCCGCTTTCTTGATGGTATAATTTGCCACACAGAAGTTTTACATTTTGGTGAAGTTCAATTTATCTATTTTTTCTCTGGTTGCTTGTGCTTTTGGTGTCATATCTAAGAAACTGTGGCCTACTCCAAAATCACAGAGATTTACACCAAGGTTTCTGTCTCAGAGTTTTATAGTTTCACCTGTTTTGTTTAGGTCTTTGTTCCATTTTGAGTTAATTTTTGTATATGGTGTGAGGTAGAAGTCCAAATTCATTCATTTCATGTGGATATTCACTTGCCTCAGGACGATATTTTGAAAAGACTATTCTTTCCCTATTCAGTGGTCTTGGTACTTTTGTCTGAAATCAATTTCTGGACTCTCAATCTATTCCATTGATCTATATATGGTCTATATATCAGTCTTTATGCAAATAGCACAATATTTTGATAACTGTTGCTTGGTAATAAGTTTTAAAATCAAGAGATATGAGTCCTCCAACTTTACTCTTCTTTCTCAGTGGTTTCCTTCTTTTTTTTTTTTTTTTTTGCCTCTTTAGGGTCCTTTGCATTTCCATATGAGTTTTAGGATCAGCATGTCCATTTCTGCAAAAAAAGCAGTTGGAATTTTGATAGGGATTGCACTGAGTTTGTAGATCCTCCTGCAGATTTAAATGAAGAGCAGTGTCACGGCTAAAGTTTAATGATATTGGAATATGACTGAAAGACATTACCCTATGAATGCATGGAGCTGATGGGACTTTGTATGTTCCCTTTGTTGGGGACACAAATGTCTCTTCTAAACAAAGGACAAAGTAGATGCTGAGAAGTAACATGGGTGGATAGTGCTGGATATTTCCTGTTTTTCCCTCTCAATGCACTCTTTGCCTTTCTCCATACTGCTCTGGGCTCCAGGGGGGTGAACTTTGTGAATCACAACAACCAATCTTCCTTGCCCTCTGGCTTTTGCTTGGATTTAGGAAATAGGAGGCACCAACAGGAGATTGGAGAATAGGAAGAAAGTGATTAGGATATTCCTCAGGCTCCCTTCCCTAATAAGGTGAAGGTTGGAAGCTATTTTTTAAATCAAAAGCCACACCTCTGTTGGGTTGCCCTGTCCTGCAGCAACAGATCTCTCTGAGTTCTGATAACCAGTCCATCTACTTACCTTTTCAGGCCTAAGGGTACTAGTGGCTTCCCACTCTGGCTTCCCCTTCCCTTACTGGTTTCTCCTAACCCTGCCCAAATCTTTATAATTAGTCCTGTTATTTTTCCCTTAACACTTGTTTGTAGTGTGCCATCTACTTCTTGTCCTCCCTGACAGTATGAAATGGAAAGAGCTACAAGATAAATTAAGTCAAAGAAGCAAAATACAGAGCAATGTAATATTGAATTATGTAATATTCTATTATTTTGGTAAAAGAAGGGGTAAGGGAGACTATATCTTCATATTTTTAAAAATATTGTGTTAGTTAAGAATTAGGTTTAGCTTCCAGTGATAATACTCAAAAAGAACAGTGGCTTAAAAAAGATAAAAGATCATTTCTCTCTGTAAATATCTAGGGGAAGGCAGTCCAGAATGGAGTCAGGGCTCTGCTACGTGACACACTCACAGGGCTAGTTTCCTTCTAGCTCACCTGCCCTCCATTCTTAGGGCATGGCCTTGTCCTCGGTCCAAGGAAGCAGCTCCTTTCCAGGCAGTGGGATGGAAAAGGAGAAGAAGAAGGGACAAAGGGCATACACCAAGGAAGGTTCCGGAAAGCTGCCACACCTGGTCACACCCAGCTATAAGGGACCCTGGGGAATATAATTTTGATTCCTGGAAGCTATTTGCTCCAATAAAACTTCTAATGCTATTTAAGAAGAGAATTGATATTGGGAGTAATTAACAGTTTTTTTGGTCACATATATGCATTTAAAATAACTCAGGAAGGATATCAAGAAACTAGAAGCAGTGGTTCCCTGGGGAGATGGTTGGCAGGTGATAACAGGCAGATGAGGGATAACAGAACAGGCCGACGAGGGATTACTCTCACTGTAATATGTAGAGATGTTACATGTTTTGACTTCTGAACCATGTATTTCTGAACATATTACCTATTTACAAACTTAATACATTAACTTAAAAATTCCTCCTTAATACTTACCTGGCAGGGGAGATACCATGATCACGAGGGTGGTTTTCCCAGGGCGAGGCTTATCCATTGCACTCCGGATGTGCTGACCCCTGCGATTTCCCCAAATGTGGGAAACTCGACTGCATAATTTGTGGTAGTGGGGGACTGCGTTCGCACTTTCCCCTGGAAAAAAAAAATTCCTCCTTAAAGATAAGTAAATAAAAAGAGAAGAAAGAAAAAGGTTTCATTCAGTCTCAACTTTGGTCAGAACAAAGGAGCCATGGAGTCCAGTGGACTAATGGCCACACTGATTAGAATGACCTCATCAAAAGAGGAAGGTGTGACCTGGGTATGTTAGTTTTCTCTTGCTGTGTAACAAACACCACAAATTTTGCATCTCAAAATACCAGAAATTTACTATCTCACCATTTCTGTATGTTAGCAGTCTGGCACGTTTTAACTGAGTCCTCTGTTCAGGGTCTCATGAGGCTGAAATAAAAATGTTGAATCGGCTGTGTTATCATCATGAGGTTCGACTAGAAAAAGATCCACTTTCAAGCTCATTTAGATTGTTGGCCGAATTCATTTCCTTGCAGTTGCCAGCTGTCAACTGGGGCACACTCTCGACTCCTAGAGGCTGCTCTCAAGTTTTAGCCAGAGGTCCCCCTTCATCTCAGTAACATGCCTTTGTCAAATCTTGCTCGTGCTGGTTTGCTCAAGTGACCGGCCAGAAAAATTTCTCTGCTCTTACCTGGCTCATGTGATTAGGTTAGGCACACCCGAATAATCTTGCTTTCTGAAAGTCAACTGTGTCCACATAAACCAATAAAATAGAATAGAGAGCCCGATATAAATGCTTGTATATATGAGCAAATGATTTTCAACAAGGCTGCCAAGCAGCCACTCAATAGGGAAAGGACAGTCTCTTTAACAAATGTTGCCGGCAAAACTGGATACTCACATGCAGAATAACAAAATTGTACCTTTATCTTTCAATACATACAAAAATTAGCTCAAAATGGATTAAAGATCTGAATGTAAGACTCAAAATTATAGAATTCCTAGAAAAAAAACAGGGAAAACTTCATGACCTTAAGATTTGGCAGTGATTTCTTGGATGTGACAACAAAGGCACAGGCAACAAAAGCAAAAATATACATAGGGTACTACTCCAAGCTCAAAAATTTCTGTGCATCAAAGGAAAAAAATCAGCATTAAAAGGTAATCTATAGAGGGACTTCCCCTGGTGGTGCAGGGGTTAAGAATTCACCTGCCAATGCAGGGACACGGGTTCAATCCCTGGTCCAGGAAAATCCCACATGCCACGGAGCAACTAAGCCTGTGCGCCACAACTTCTGAGCCCGCGTGCTGCAACTACTGAAGCCCGCACATCTAGAGCCTGTGCTCCACAGCAAGAGAAGCCACCGCAGTGAGAAGCCCGTGCACCACAATGAAGAGTAGCCTCTGCTCGCCACAACTAGAGAAAGCCCATGCGCAGCAACGAAGACCCAACGCAGCCAAAAAAAAAAAAAAAAAAAGGTAATCTATGGAATGAGAAAAATATTTGCAAATCATATATCTGATAAGGAGTTAATATCTAGAATATATAAAGAACTCCTTCAACTAAATCATAGCAAAATAACCTAATTAAACAATGAATAAAGGACCTGAATAGACATTTCTTCAAAGATGATATAAATGGCCAAAAGGCATATGAAAAGATACTCAGCATCACTAATCATTAGAGAAATGCAAATCAAAACCACAATGAGATATCATGTCATACCTGTTTGGATGGCTACCATCAAAAACCAGAAAATAACAAGTGTTTACAAGGATGTGGAGAAATTGGAACCTTTGTGTACTGTTGGTGAGATTGTAAAATGGTGCAACTGTTATGGAAAACATTATGGCAGCTCCTCAAAAAATTAAAAATAGAACTACTGTATGATCCAGTAATCCCACTTCTGGGTATGTATCCAAAAGATTCGAAAGCAGAGTCTTAAAGAGATACTTGCACATCCATGTTCACTGCAGCATTATTCATAATAGTCAAGAGACAGAAGCAACCCACATGTCCACCAATGGGTGAATGGATAAACAAAATGTGGTATATACATACAATGGAATATTAATCAGCCTTACAAAAGATCGAAACCCTGTCATAGGCTACAACGTTCATAAAACTTGGGCACATTAAGAGAAACAAGCCAGTCACACACAAAAAGATAAATACTATATGATTTCACTTATATGAAATATCTAAAGTTCTCAAATTTATAGAAGCATAAAGTAGAATGGAAGTGGTCAGAGGCTGGAGGGAGAGGAAAATAGGGAACTACTTTTCACTGGGTACAGAGTTGCAATTTTGCAAGATGAAAAAGTTTTGGAGATCTGCTGCACAACAATTTGATTATAATTAACACTACTGAACTGTACACTTTAACATGGTTAAGATGGTAAATTTTATGTAGTGTTTTTTACAATTAAAAAAAGTCAACTGTGCCATATAATGTAATCTAATCACAGGAGTAATAGCTCATCATATTCACAGATTCTACCCATATGCCAAGGAGAGGGGATTGCATGTTATTTGGGGGTCATCTAAGAATTCTGCCTACCACAGAGTGGGACTAAAACAAGTCACTTTTTCAGAGACTTTCCTATCTGGATTTTCACTTCCCACCTATGAACTTTGGAGGTTCTGGATTCTATTTTGTTTAAGAGAGACAGGATTTCCTTCTTCTATAATACTGGATGATGCCTGAGTACCACTCCTCTTGGTAGAAATTTATTTTCCAGAGTAGAATCACCACTCATTTATGGTGTGTCCTTTGTGTTAGACTGACCTGCTTGTGGCACCTCTGGGTTTGTCCACCTCAGATGACCATCAAAGCTTGTCTGGGAAAACATTTTTCGTGAAGAAATATTTTCTTAAGAGTTAATGGTTTTGGGCTTCCCTGGCGGCGCAGTGGTTAAGAATCCGCCTGCCAATGCAGGGGACATGGATTCAAGCCCTGGTCCAGGAAGATCCCACATGTTGCAGAGCAACAAAGGCTGTAAGCCACAATTATTTAGCCCGCGTGCCACAACTAGTGAAGCCCGCGCGCCTAGAGCCCACGCTCCACAAGAAGAGAAGCACTGCAATGAGACGCCTGCGCACCGCAACAAAGAGTAGCCCCAGCTTGCCGCAACTAGAGGAAGCCCGCGTGCAGCCACGAAGACACAACGCAGCCAAAAATAAATAAATAATAAATTTATTAAAAAAAGAAAAAGAAAGACTTAATGGCTTGAACACACATAGGAAATAGGGAGAGGTAAGGACTTGGAAGCATTGTTTCTAGCACATTTAACGTTGTCCCAGATATCAAGGATTGAATAATCCTCGAGATTAAAAATGGAAAAATCTGAGTTTGAATGACATAATGGCTAAGTAAATACTCCTAAAGGTTAGAAGCTTAGAAGATTGTGAATACAGTATTTTATGAAGCAAAGATACACAAATGAAGGCATAATGGCTGGTTTACAAAGAGAGCTTAATTTTTTTATTTTTTTATTTTTGGCTGCACTGCTTGGCATGCAGCATTCTAGTTCCCCAACCAGGGATTGAACCCATGGCCCCTGCAGTGGAAGCATGGATTCTTTTTTTTTTTTTTTTTAACTTCTTTATTGGAGTATAATGGCTTTACAATGGTGTGTTAGTTTCTGCTTCACAACAAAATGAATCAGTTATATATATACATGTGTTCCCATATCTCTTCCCGCTTGCGTCTCCCTCCCTCCCACCCTCCCTATCCCACCCCTCCAGGCGGTCACAAAGCACCGAGCTGATCTCCCTGTGCTATGCGGCTGCTTCCCACTAGCTATCTACCTTACGTTTGGTAGTGCATATATGTCCATGCCTCTCTCTCGCTTTGTCACAGTTTACCCTTCCCCCTCCCCATATCCTCAAGTCCATTCTCTAGTAAGTCTGTGTCTTTATTCCTGTTTTACCCCTAGGTTCTTCATGACATTTTTTTCCCCTTAAATTCCATATATATGTGTTAGCATACGGTATTTGTCTCTTTCTGACTTACTTCACTCTGTATGACAGACTCTAGGTCTATCCACCTCATTACAAATAGCTCAATTTCATTTCTTTTTATGGCTGAGTAATATTCCATTGTATGTATGTGCCACATCTTCCTTATCCATTCATCCGATGATGGACACTTAGGTTGTTTCCATCTCCGGGCTATTGTAAATAGAGCTGTAATGAACATTTTGGTACATGATTCTTTTTGAATTATGGTTTTCTCAGGGTATATGCCCAGTAGTGGGATTGCTGGGTCATATGGTAGTTCTATTTGTAGTTTTTTAAGGAACCTCCATACTGTTCTCCACAGTGGCTGTATCAATTTACATTCCCACCAACAGTGTAAGAGGGTTCCCTTTTCTCCACACCCTCTCCAGCATTTATTGTTTCTAGATTTTTTGATGATGGCCATTCTGACTGGTGTGAGATGATATCTCATTGTAGTTTTGATTTGCATTTCTCTAATGATTAGTGATGTTGAGCATTCTTTCATGTGTTTGTTGGCAGTCTGTATATCTTCTTTGGAGAAATGTCTATTTAGGTCTTCTGCCCATTTTTGGATTGGGTTGTTTGTTTTTTTGTTATTGAGCTGCATGAGTTCCTTATAAATTTTGGAGATTAATCCTTTGCCAGTTGGGAAGCATGGATTCTTAACCACTGGACTGCCAGGGAAGTTCCAAAGAGAGGTTAATTTAATCATAGTATATAAAGCATATTTTAACTACAAGAGAGGTGGACAATAAACCAAGCAATTAACACTTAATTTATAGCACTAGCATTCTAAAAGCAAAGAAAAAAACAATTTGTATATATATTTAAAGATATAATTTGTGTGCAGAGAGAAGACCCCTGTAAACGTTCTTCCTCTTGAATTAGAACCTGAACTTGTTTAAAGAGCATACAAGCTGCCCACAATTTTTCCCATCTCAACTTCTGTTTCCTAGTGCCTTCATTTTTAGAAGTCAAATGACTGACATTGTTCTTGTGGGAAGGAAGATTAGTGTAGCCCGTTTAATGATTTGGATCATTAACCTGTTAGATGACCCCAAATTTCACTCAGCTTAATGCGCCCAAAATATCACAGCTTCTGAAGGGCCATTTTTCTCAGCAAATGAAAGCCTGAAGAGACTGTATCTTGGCTGTTTGCCTCCCCAGAACGCCAGAAAATACCTTAGCTAGAAAATAGAAGTAATGCCTCTTCCCCAGACAAGATGCTTTCAATTTTTCAGGAACACTCGGTGATTTGTTGCTGAGAGCATAACCCAGTTTCAAAGCTATTCTCGCCAAAGAACCACTATGATATTTCCAAGCAGTACACTCATTGGTACCTTGGGTTGTCGACGATAGCTTGTCCCATTTCAGACCAGTTTTTCACTCTGAGAAATGGAAATATACTACTGAAGCGTCTTAATTGGTTATAATCATGGGGGCTGCTGATGCAAGCTCCTCCTGGCAGGTCTGTCTACATAATAAAGAGTCAGACTGCATGGACTGTGGACATGGACATTACAGGATAAATTCTCTTCCACCCTGAACCCATCTTGGGTAATATCATTTCTCCTCTGGGCTCTCCTGAGGGCTCTCTGAGCAATCCCTATACTCCAGGGATATTGTCTAAACTGACAGGCACTTTAATCTGTTTCTTCCCTGCCTTGTCCAAGCCTATGCATATCATATAAGAAAGCAATGAGGCATTCAGATCAGCTTAGAAAATTCTCTAAAAACCATTCTCTCCCAAGTACCACCTATTATTTGATTATTCTGATTTCTGTCTAACGGATTTTTTTCCCCCCTCTCTGCCAGGTCTTTTCTGGTTTTCAGCTGAGAGTTCACTAGGTTTTGGGATTCAGCTTCTCCCTGATTTAGGGTTGGGATGTGAACCGGCAGCCTGGAGTCCAGAGGACGCAGGTCGGGGCTGGTCTGGGAGGGAGGCCCAAGACTCGTGGGCTTTGCTGGGGTAAATTGCTTTCTGGAGACAGCACTCACTTTCCGTCCCCAGTCCTATCTGCTTTGGAAGGCAGTTCTTCATGGCATTTCCTATACTTTTTGGACCATTGGTTCAAGGATGTTTGCAGAGCAAATGACCTTGGAAGCTAGAGATAATAGAGCTTGTAAATGTCTCCCTCCCTAGACACATTCCAGGTTAGTAAAAATCTTCTTCCTCTCCCTGAAGAGATTTGCTTACACTCCAGAGGAAAAATAAAACCTCCTTATTTCTCTGGAGGGGAGAATGGGCAAGCCAGCAATAGCCCTATATAAATCAGTTTTTCCTAATTTGGGGATTTCTCTCTTGCGATGCACCCCAGTGACTGTCTAGGTGACATCTGGTCCCCACTGTGTCACTCTGTGGGGATAGGGGTTTTGGGAACTGATGCAAGATATTGCTTTGGGTGCTGATTTTGTTGTGATTAATAAACAGTTTTGTCTATGTCCAAACGGTGTGTATTCTTCAGTCACTGTCATGTATATACAACTGTACATAGCGGCCTTACTTGTTAGCTTGCAAGTAGGGTAAAATCTCTAACCCTTCAGTTTCTGACTTAATAGTATCCTTCAGTATTCCAAATTCTGAAACAGAAGAATGCAGTGAATGAGATCCCAAATTCTGGAAGAGAATAAAATTCAAGCCCCATTCCAGTTTCTCCTAATATGCATGTTGACACGTAGAAGAACCAGCTGCGATCTAGCCACATTTACTCTAGAACATTCTCATCACTCTACATTAGGAGGTCCACGCTGTTTATGCTTCTCATTTTCTGTAATGAGAAAGAGCTTTTATGAGGAATAACATCCCAGAAATGAATATGGGGGATTAGAATAAGAAAACATTTCCATTTAAAGTATGAAGGAAAGCAGTTTACTTTGTCATAGAACTAGGTTAAACACAACACTGCCGTTTTGGGGATATTGCTCAAAGGATTATGTGAAACTGAGTTCAATAAGCCAATCAGGGAAACACAAAGCAAAACAGAAAGAAGCAATAACCTAATGTGAAGATATGTCCAATTAACAAAAATAGGAAATATTTTAGTTTCCTTGGGATAAAAGAATACTGAAGTCTCTGTAGATGGTGAGACATTTTCCCTTCATAGAAATGTTTTGAACACCACCAGGTTAGGTTTGAGAGTTGAATTAGGAGTGACAGAAACAGGCCTCCTTCTAGCTTCTTAAGAATTCACACGTCTTTTGTCTTTTACCTTCTTTGCAAAATAAGTTAGAGCTTCCATTTTGCCTTGAGGCTTTGCACTTCTTGAGCCCAAAGTGAGTAGTAATAATTGATGACACATAAGTTTTAATGCAATTACTTATGTGCATTTGTTGTTACATCCAAGGGGAACAAAGACATGTTTATTACATGGTAGGTTAGTAGCTCAGAGCTACAAAAAAAGGATGTTTGAAATCAGTACATCCCACCATTGTGTTAGGATATCTTTGGTGTAGTCATGAGAAGTAAGCCTTCTGCATGCAAAACAAATACTGCACATAGAGTTTAGAGGTGACCGTGACCTTAAAGACCACACAGGGAAAATAAGAGTCAGTGGCTTTGCAGGAGTTCCACAGCTGGAGAGTAGTATGGCCAAGACTGGAAGGGTATGTGCTTCCTACGCTGTGCAGTACCCCTGCACTTGGTCTGTCCTCACTACCCATTAGATGGAACTCTCAGGTTGGCCAGGTGGGACACTTACATATGAAGAGTTTGCAGAAGAGTTTCAGCACTAATGTTTCTTGGGCAGTTTTCTATACTCGATTTTAGGATAGCATCATGGCTAGGAGCTTGAGCTTTGGTGTCAGTCATACCTGGACTTGAATCAGTTGCTGAGTCCAAGCTTGTACTGCTCAGCACACAACAGGCCAATAAGTTGAGAGACAAGTTGTTGGGGCAAGGAATAGTGACTTTATCTGGAAAGCCAGGCGTCAGAGAAGATGATGAACTAGTGTCCTAAAGAACTATCTTACCCAAGTTAGAATTCAGGCTTATTTATTTCTAAATTTTATTTATTTTTTATAAATTTATTTATTTTTGGCTGTGTTGGGTTTTCGTTTCTGTGCGAGGGCTTTCTCCAGTTGCAGCAAGCGGGGGCCACTCTTCATGGCGGTGTGCGGGCCTCTCACTGTTGTGGCCCCTCGTTGCGGAGCATGGCTCCAGACGCGCAGGCTCAGTAGTTGTGGCTCATGGGCCCAGTTGCTCCGTGGCATGTGGGATCCTCCTAGACCAGGGCTGGAACCCGTGTCCCCTGCATCAGCAGGCAGACTCTCAACCACTGCGCCACCAGGGAAGCCCTCAGGCTTCTTTTATACTAAACGGGAGGGGCATGGTTAGTTGTTGCAAACTTCTTGGTGTCAGAATCCTTTGTTCTAGCAGCTGTCCATGTAGGTCAGGTCATGATGTTCCTGTAAACCTCCAATAAGACAAATGTGCTGTTGTGCAACTTTTTAATCTCTATATCAATGGAAAAGTGTTACACTTTTAAAGGTCAGAGCTTTGAGAATGGGCTGTCCTGTATATTTCAGGCTACAAGCAACATTCTTAATTTGTAGCAAAAGCAATAGAAAACAAAGGTTAAAGTAAAAGAAACAGATCCAATATGGAGTGAGATTTGTTCTTCCCTATTACAAATCTTGGCTCTGCCACATATTAGCTTGTGACCTCAGGTGAGTTATTTAACTTCTCTGGGCCCCTCAGTGTTCTTGTCTGTAAAGAATAGTAAGTCTTATTTATAAAGAGTAAATGATGATTCACTTTGCTGTACAGTAGAAACTGACACAATATTGTAAAGCAACTATACTCCAATAAAAACTAAAAAAAAAGAAAAGAATAAATGAGATAGTAAGCGTGTAGTGTTTAACATAGTGCTTGGCAAGTAATAGGCGTTAAAGGAGTGATTAACATTATTACAATGATCAGATACATAGCACTGGACTAGGAACATTCTTCATATTCAACCTACCTTTGAGGTATGCCTCCACACGTGTTCTCTTTTCTTAATTGTTCTGTGATTTCATTGTGTCCCACCTTGTACTTCTGAACAGCAAAAATGAAGTCAACTCTTCCTTTGTTCCATCTCAAGTCCTCCTCCTCCTCCATGACGACTCCTAAGATTTCTTTAGTTCTCAAGGATCCCTTCCTTTTCTGAACGACTGAGTTACCTCTTACATCCAGAAGCCAGTTAATTGATTGCTCTGTACCTTCATATATGCTGTTCAGTCTCCCCAAATACGCTATAGGCTTCTGTAAGATTCCGCTCTTTTTTTTTTTTTTTTTTTTTTTGCGGTACGCGGGCCTCTCACTGTCATGGCCTCTCCCATTGCGGAGCACAGGCTCCAGACGCGCAGGCTCAGAGGCCATGGCTCACGGGCCCAGCTGCTCCGCGGCATGTGGGATCTTCCTGGACCGGGGCATGAACCCGTGTCCCCTGCATCGGCAGGCGGACTCTCAACCACTGCGCCACCAGGGAAGCCCTCCGCTCCTTCTTTTGACTGTCATAGCAGAGCACTGAAGCTATCAAAGGATCTCAGTGAATAATTAGTAGGTGAGTTGATATACTGTGCCCACCAATGACACAAGCCTAGTTCAAGAGCAATTCAGGATTTTAGGGACCCATTATTTCCAAACCCAAATCAGCACATGTGATTTTGTCAAGTACAAGTTGACTTAGGGGAAAGTGGAGCAGAAGATTTGAAATTGGGACTGTTCCAGAAAATTCAGGAGGTGTCTTCATGATTCAGGTAGAGAATAGCCATCAGTGTAGGAAATTACTTTTCTCAGTGAATCTTCTTGGCATGCAAAGTATTTTTAAAAGTCTGGTTTGTAAATCTCATCTGGCCAATGAAAACTTGATGACCTCTGGTTGTTTCTTCTTCTTTTTTTTCTCCTCTTCCTCTTCCTCCTCCTCCTCTTCTTGCTCCTCCTTCTTTTTAACAAATTAATTTTATCTAGAGGAACTAGGACAATAAGAGTGATTGGGAAAAACA
This sequence comes from Leucopleurus acutus, assembly GCF_964270905.1. Lineage (NCBI taxonomy): Eukaryota > Metazoa > Chordata > Mammalia > Artiodactyla > Delphinidae > Leucopleurus > Leucopleurus acutus. The sequence continues at coordinate 80,553,129 of NC_139153.1, forward strand.
AATAGACAAGGAGAACCTTAAGGTAACCTTAAATTTTAACTTTAAATTTTTATAAGAATGTTCTGGGTGGTCAGTGTGACTCCTATTTACTCTTATATAACTCCTATAAAGCATATATAAATATGCTTTCTGCAAAAGAAGTGTTCCAAAAAAATTTGTGTAAGTTGCTTTCTGGAAAGGCTTATCATATTTTGAATCCATAGAAGATCTTTATAGACATTCTACACTGATTCCTTTTGTCAAGAAACAGGTGTCTTAGTTGTGTGTTGTTGTATAAAAAATTACCCCAACATTTAGCAGCTTAAAGCAACAACATTTATTATCTCTCAGTCTCTGGGTCAGGCATCTGGTGCTGCTTATCTGGGTCCTGTGGTTTAGGCTTTCTACTATCAAGGTGTCAGCAGAGCTAGTCATCTCCAGGTCAATTGGAAATGGATTCATTTCCAAGTTCACACATGTGGATTTTGGCCAGAGGCTTCCTACAGTTCCTTACTTGTGGGTCACTCCATAGAGCAGCTCACAATATGTACATTTGCTTCACCAGAGCAAGCAAGTGAGAGAAAGAAAACCATCAAGACAGAGTCACAGTTGTTTATAACTAAATCTCAGAAGTGACACCCCATCACCTTTATTGCATTCTATTTATCAGACATGACTTGTTAAATCCAGCCCACACTTCCGGGTTGGGGATTATACAAAGACATGGAGACCACGAAGTGTGTATCATTGGCGGCTGTCCCAGAGGACAGGGGACAAAGACAAACAATTGTCTTCGTTAATCTGGATTTTTGCATTTTAAATTTATGTGACATACCTCTGTGCAAAGTGGAGTTGAGAACTTCCTAATTCATGTTTCATCTGCTTGCATCCCCTAAGAAAATCCTTGTGGAGATAACTTAGTTAGTCATTTAGAGTTAACCTCCTCTTTCTCTAGGCTCATTCATCAAATTATAGGTTAAATCGGAAAGAAGCAAAGAAAAGACCATAAAAGGAATGAAGCTGGCACTAAAATTTTTTTCTTACTGTAAAAAATTTTCAAGATACAGAAAAGTCAAGAAAGTAGTATAATAAACTGCCAAGTACCCATTACTCAGAAGAAGCAGTTCTAGCATTTATTGAGCACCTGTGCAAATCACTGTGCAAAATGTTTCCAGAAAATTGTTTTCACTAATCCATTCAACAAGCTTGTAAAATAAATATCATTTTACTTAAGGATAAGGTAAATATTACACTCTGTATGGAGAATACTGAGACTCAGGATGGGGTAAAAAAATTGCTCAAGGTTATACAACTAGCAGAGCTAGGATTTATTGTATTTTTATTTATTTTCTCCGATTTTTTTTCTACTTCAGTATCACTCCTTTTCTCTTCTTTTCTTTATGTTACTATTGTCCTACAACTATACATCTTTATGAATTATAAGCCCATCAACAGTTTTATAATTATTGCTTTTTGCATCTGTCTTTTAAATCATATAGAAGGAAAAAGTTACTAGCAAGGATAAACTTATGCTGTCTTTTATATATATTTACCTATGTAGCTACCTTTACTGGTGCTCTTTGTTTCTTTGTGAGAATTAGAGTTACTGTCTAAGGTCTTTTTACCTCATTTGAAGGAGTCTCTTTAGGATTCCTTGTAGGGTAAGTCTGCCTTTGATCTGATCACTTGATTCTATTTCTATTTCTAAAACTATTTCTATCACACCTTACGGGCAGGGAGAACCCATGAGTCCCAGGACCAGCTTCCCACGAGGTACTCAGTTTCATCAACCTGGATATTGATCTGGCCAGAATTTCTCAACACTTTCGTGAATCCTTTTCACTTTTCACTGCTACAGAGACTTTAATAAGCAAGTGAGTTGCACTGCTTTCTTGGTCCATTTTGTCCAATATCACACTACTACAGCCAGCCAGGGGTCAAGAAACAGTGAGCCAAGGAATAAGTAGGAACTGATACCCATAGATGTGATGTAAGTTAAAAAAAATGCGGATAATTTAATCATAGATCTAGTAAGAAAAGCAGTGAGTTTTTTCTGAAGTCAAGTAGTAAAATTAGAAATCGAGTGATCAGATCAAAGGCAGACCAAAGTCAAGCCAAATCTAAGCAATTAATCAGCTATGACCATCATAACACAAAATCTGTGCATTACCTAACCAGGACTAGTTTTGTTCAATGCTTGCAGCTCTGTAGATGACAGTATCAGGATTGCATAGTATTCGCCTGGTAGAAAGCTCAAAACTGGGCATAATCTAGGACGTGGAAGGGAGAACCAGGATTCCTCCTCTGGGTCCTACCCTTCCCATTGTGTTAAACTGGCATTTCTTAACTGTGAATAATGTATGCAGGGCTTCTCAGGGTGTGAAAGAGGCATGGATATCTTGAAGCTCCAGGTATAATTTTAAAAAGAAGAAAATGTGCTATGTTTTAAACATTTAATTTTGTCAGTGTATCTCAGTTACAATATGTGCATCTTCATTTTGGAGAGAACATTGAAAAACCTGAGTTTCTTGTCTTTGTAAAGTGTGAGGCCCATGATCAGTGGGCCTTCTGGTCAACTTCCCTCTTCCCAGCCGTACCCTGTGATAGCTCAGAAGGCAGACACCCTATTAAAACGTATGGGTTTTGTAAACTGATTCATGCTTACCACCAAAAATTAAGCACTACAGAAAAGTTAAAGAAGAAAGTAGAAAACAAAAAACCAAGCAAAACAAAACCCACTATCAACTACCCAGAAATAATCATCATTAACTTTTGGCAGACAAGATCTTTGTCATCATCTCTCTTTATATGTATCCTTATGCGTGTATAGATATAATTCTATAAAAATAGGATCTCAGAGGGCTTCCCTGGTGGCGCAGTGGTTAAGAATCCACCTGCCAATGCAGGGGACACAGGTTCGAGCCCTGGTCCAGGAAGATCCCACACGCCACGGAACAACTAAGCCTGTGTGCCACAACTACTGAGCCTGTGCTCTAGAGCCCGTGTGCCACAGCTACTGAAGCCTGTGTGCCTAGAGCCTGTGCTCCACAACGAGAGAAGCCACCGTAACGAGAAACCCGCACACTGCCATGAAGGGCAGCCCCTGCTCATCGCAACTAGAGGAAGCCCGTGCGCAGCAACAAAGACCCAATGCAGCCAAAAATAAAATTATTTAAAAAAAATAGGATCTCATCATAAATGCTTTTCAAAAATAAAAAGCATTCAATTTTTCTTTACTTGAATTTAACAGGAGAAAAACAAATGAAATTGACAGAATTGCTCAACCTCAGATTAATAAGAATTTCTTCATATCAAGCAATTTTATTTCCTAAAAGATAAGTCTAAAATTTCAGAAGATTCTTTCACTTAAAAAAAAAAACAAGGGACTTCCCTGGTGGCACAGTGGTTAAGAATCCACCTGCCAATGCAGGGGACATGGGTTTGAGCCCTGGTCCACGAAGATCCCACAGGCGGTGGAGCAACTAAGCCCGTGCACCACAACTACTGTGCTCCAGAGCCCGTGAGCCACAACTAATGAGCCCACGTGCCACAACTACTGAAGCCCATGCGCCTAGAGCCTGTGCTCTGCAACAAATGAAACCACTGCAACGAGAAGCCCGTGCACCACAACGAAGAGTAGCCCCCGCTCACTGCAACTAGAAAAAGCCTGCACACAGCAACAAAGACCCAACACAGCCCAAAATAAATAAATAAATAATAAAATAAATATATGAAACAAACAAAAAAACCCCCCAAATACCAAAAGACTTCCACTTGAACAGTATCTATGGACTTCCTGCTCTGAAGATGAGAAACTTGACACTATCCTTACCTCATCCCTTCAAGACCACATTTCTGGTAAGCCTATTTTTACTTTTACCTTATCAAGATTAATAAATTTGCTCTCTCTGGTAAACATAATTCTCACAGCACTGCTTTTCTTTAAACCATTGAATGAGTTTAATGACCCACCATTTATTGGCCATGGAACCTCCATTTCTAGTTTCTTTTGGCTTGCTGTATTTTGATGTTGGATGACTCTCAAAGAGCTTGTGAGCACTAAATTTCATGAACTGTTGCTTATTTGAGAAAGTCTGTTTCTTACCTTTATGTTTCAAGTACAATTGATTGGACACAAAATTATACTTTGATTTTCCTGGGAAAAATTTTCTGGTGGATTAAGTCTTCTCTTTTTGTCATTAAATCTTTCAGAACTTTTTGTTTTACCATTTGCTTCTTTTCTTTAGGAATATCAATTATTTTTATATTAGATTTCCCTTGTCTGTATTCCGTATCAGTAATCATCACTAATAATTTTCATCTTTTTAAATTTCATACCGTTGTTTTCAGCTGTACATATTTTATTTTGGGTTGCTTTTCTGTGGCCTTTATCTATGAAAAGATTTGGTGACCCACCTGGACTTGCCTTTTAGCACCTTGACTATCAGCATCAAGGACCTGCATAGTTTTTGGCCTTGTTCATTTTCCTTCTTCCTTAGATCAAAGACTCCTTGCTTCACTTCTTAAATGGGTCAATCCATCTCACTGTAACCTCTTCAAGAGCAGGAGGAAATTTAGGTAGTTGTTTTATAATCCTTAATTTTATTCTGAGGAAATGAGAGAAAGATCATGTAGGTCAAGAAGCATAACCATGAGAGATGGTGGTACTATATGAAGTTAAAGAGGATAGGTTGGGTAAGGCAGGTTGGATTATCTTTAGGCTATGGAGTTTGGGTTTTATTCTTAGTATACTGGGTGGCTGGGAGTAGAGTGGAGAGTGGTGGTCATTGAAGGACTTTAAATAAGAAAGGACTGTGCACTCATATGTTTTGAAGTTAACTGTAGTTGTAGGATGGAAATGAAATTGGGTAGGATGAAAAGTAGAAGATAAAAGATCAGTTAAGGAACCTTACATCTACTCATTAGAGATAATTGCAGACTAAGTGAGGCATTAAAAATAGAAAGAAGAGGGACTTCCCTGGCAGTCCAGTGGATAAGACTCCCAGTGCAGGGGGCCCGGGTTTGACCCCTGGTCAGGGAACTAGATCCCATATGCTGCAACTAAGAGTTCACATGCCACAACTAAAGATCCTACACGCTGCAACTAAGACCCAGCGCAACCAGATAAATAAATAAATATTTTTTAAAAAATAGAAAGAAGAAACATATTACTTTTTTTTTAAATGAAGGGAACTGGATGGATTAAATATATTTTTGCATCCATAACCACTTGATATGTAATAGCTAAATGTGGAAAGGATCAAAAATGTTCATCAATAGGTGAGTTTAAACAATTGTGATATTTCCATACAGTGGAACACTACTCAGCAAAAAAAGGAATGAGCTATTAATGCATACAACAATGTAGATGAATTGTAAAATAATTATGATGCATGAAAGAAGTCTGACAAAGAGTTTATACTGTATGATTCTATTTATTTAAAGTTCAAGAAAGTGCAAAATGAGCTATAGTGACAGCAAGCATATCAGTTACTGCTTGGGGATGGGGGTGTGGGGTGATGGGGGGTGGGCTGGCAGGATTCCAAGGGGGCATTAGGAAACTTTTGGGGGTAATGGATTTGTTTATTATCTTGATTGTGGTGATAGTTTTGGGAGTCTACCTGTGTCAAAACTAACTAAATAATACACCTATTTTATCTTAATTATGGGCAGTTTATTTCATGTCAGTTACACATCAATAAAGCTGTTTAAAAAACTCAAAATATTTTTGAGCTGGGTTAGTGGTATTTGGTGAAGGGAATGTGGGAGAGTGAAACAACAAAGATGACGATTAGGTTTCTGAAATGAACTATTTTCTATGAAGACATTTAAAGCCATGGCATGGGAGACACTACTGAGAGTGAGAATGAAGAAGACCTGGGACTGAGTGTAGAGGAAAGCTGACATTCACAGGCTGGGCAGAGGAGAAGCTGGTATCTTATTTCTTTGTGCAAATGCACCAAAGTTTATTTAACTCTTTTTGATGGAGGACACACTTACTTCTAATGCTTTTAACTTACAAACAATGTTGCAATGAATAACCTTATATATGTGTTGTTTTGGAAGTGTGTGTGTGTGTGTGTGTGTGTGTGTGTGTGTGTGTGTGTGTAATTTGCAGGATAAATTTCTCTAAGTAGAATTTGCTGACGTATATACACTAATATGTTTAAAATAGATAACTAATAAGAACCTGCTGTATAAAAAAAATAAAATTCAAATAAATACATGAAAGAATTTGCTGGATCAAAGGGATGAACAGTTATGATTTTGGATGATAATGCTAAACTCTCCTTCATAGTTGCACGAATTTATATTCCTATGAGCAATAACCATTGCTCAAAGGAATGTAAATTAATCAGCAAAATAATAATCAGCATCAAAATAATCAAACCACTATCCATCAAGATACAGGAAAAAAATAAATGCATAGATTTAAGGATATTTGCTTCTCTTGAACTTTAGTAGCAGAAGGAGAACTGTTCTCATGCTCCTGACAACACTTACGCAACAGGACGCAGGGGGACCTGGGGGCCTGGTGCCTGGGCCTTCAAGAACTCCTCGAGTTGTTCCATCTTCTCAGCTCGGGCGCGCTGCTCCCGGTGACTCGGCACCAGGCTCAGGAGCACGCTCTTCACCCGGCGCTGGACAGCCGGCGGCCCGAAGACGGTGATTTCCACCAACTTCCCGGCGTGAACTGCGTCCACCGTCAGCAGAGCCTGGCTCATCCACTCCATTTCCGGAACCACGTCTCGGCCTGGGCCGAAGATCGAGTCGGCCAGCCACGCCTCCAAATAAAACACCAGCAGGTTCCTCAGCTACTGCACAGGAAACCACCACGGCCGGGAGCGAATCCGTGGCGGCGGAAGTGGGAACCCCAGCAGCCGGTCCCCCAGAGCCTCGGCAGCGCCCGCGTAGTCAGCTGTGCTGGAACCGGCTGCCCGCGGGTAAGGGGCGAGCAGCTCTCGCGGAATTTTCTTTCCCCATAACCTTATTAACACAGAGTATTATCTAGCTTTTGACCTTTGCTAATCTGGTAAGTGGAAAATGGTAGCTCTGGATAATTTTAATTTGTATTCTTTCATTATGAGTGAGATTGAACATCTTTTTATGTTTAAAAGATATTTGTATTTCCTTTTTTGGGGATTGTTGTCCATTCAAAAAAGTGAGTTATTGGTTTTTTGGGGTTTTTTTGCGGTACACGGGCCTCTCACTGTTGTGGCCTCTCCCGTTGCGGAGCACAGGCTCCGGACGCACAGGCTCAGCGGCCATGGCTCACAGGCCCAGACGCTCCGCGGCATGTGGAATCTTCCTGGACCGGGGTACGAACCCGTGTTCCCTGCATCGGCAGGCGGACTCTCAACCACTGCGACACCAGGGAAGCCCCAGGTTATGGGGTTTTTTTCTTAGCACTTTATACATGCTATAGGAAAAGTAGCCCTTTGTTTGCAATATAACGATGTAAATGTGTTTTCCCAGTTTGTTATTTACCTTTGGAATTTATTTTCCCAGTTTGTTGTTTGTCTTTTGAATTTGTTTATGGTGGATTTTTTTTTTTTTTTGCGGTACGCGGGCCTCTCACTCTTGCGGCCTCTACCCATTGCGGAGCACAGGCTCCGGACGCGCAGACTCAGCGGCCATGGCTCACGGGCTCAGCCGCTCTGCGGCATGTGGGATCCTCCTGGACCGGGGCCCGAACCCGTGTTCCCTGCATTGGCAGGAGGACTCTCAACCACCGCGCCACCAGGGAAGACCTATGGTGGCTTTTGCCTTGCAGAAATGTTTGATTTTTATATTGTCAAATTTATAAATCTTGGGACTTCCCTGGCGGTCCAGTGGTTGACTCCGCGCTTCCACTGCAGGGGGTGCAGGTTTGATTCCTGGTCAGGGAACTAAGATCCCACATGCCATGCGGTGCGGCAAAAAAAAAAAAAAAAAAAAAATTATAAATCTTTTTGTTTATGGCCCTTGAGTTTTGTGTCATAGTTAAGCAGGCTTTTCCCACTCTGAGTTTATTAGAGTTCTCTCATGATTTCTTACAGTATATTTATAGTTTCATTATTTAAGCTGAGATCTTTGATCCAATAGGAGATTTTCCTGGTGTAAAGTGGGAAGTACTGATACAACTTTGGTTTTATTTTTAGATGGCTCCCTGTTTTCTCCAAGTCATTTATAATATAAATCTGTCTTTTCACCATTGAATTTAAGGTTCCATCTTCATCTTTACTAAGGGAGAGAGAAGGCTTATGTATGGAGGTTGTAGAATATATTTGAATGCTAATGGGAATGATCCAGTAGAGACGGAGAGAACTGAAAATTCAAGAGTAAAATCCCTGAGATAGTGAGAGAACAAGATTCGGAACAGGTTAGTAATAAATAATGAAAGGTGGCATTTTTGAGGGTTTCTTATATGCCAGGCAATGTTTCAAATGCTTTACCATGGATTAAACAATTGAATCATCTGAATAAGAGTACATTCCTACTTATTATTCTTAATTAGTATAACCACTGTGAGCCCCACCTGCCCATTTATTTATTTATATATACACCTCTCTCCCCACCGCAGTGAACTTCTTCACTGGTACATGTTCCCTTGCCTGGCAAATAAATAAACTTAGAGTTTGCTTTATGGATCACTGTAATGGTCATTGGCTTTCCCTTATAAGTTCACAACAACCTGATGAGGTGGTTCTAAAATTCCCCCTATTTTACTCTCAAGGAATCTGAGGCTCAGAGAGGCTAAACAATTTATCCAAGATCACATTGCTAAGTGGTAGAGCCAGGCCTTGAACCTTTGTAGTCTAACTCCATGCTCTTAACAACTCTGTGTTGAAATGGTAGGAGAGGAGATGATGAACATGTATATGCAGGTGGGTGGGGAATTTCATGGTGGGAAGGGGAGATGACTTGTATTTTCCTATTGAAGTAGAAGGTTATGATGAATATACAGAAACTGACCTGTCCAATTCCTTGATTATCTCCAGCCATGCTCACATGCCTCCATGTGGGCAAAGGAAAAGTCCACCCACTTTGGGGAGGAGGCTCTGGGAAGCCTGTGGCTGGCCTGAAGAAACAGAATTGGACAGAGAAGGAGCCTCTAAAGGAGAATCAAATAAGAGAGTAATAGGGCACTGATGACCAAAGACCCATTTCACAGTGTTCTCTGGAGCTGCCCTTGCTCTTGGAATGGATGTGAGCCTAACTGTTCAGGGTTCAGGGCAGGGAGAGGAGGCTGATTCTATCTGCCCACGCTTAGTTCCAGTTGGCAGGGGCTGGCAGGTCATTATCCTGATTTTCTCCAAGGAGTCAGTTTCCCCACTGTCAGAGGGCAGTGGTCCTTGGCTGCTCCAAATCACAATCATCCTTTAGCTGAACTTGGGTGGCTCTGGTTATGGGTCATTTCATTGCTGAGCTTCATCAACCCACACATCTCGGCTGGGTTTCTAGTGTTTGCTCCCAGAACTGCTAATGCTGTGGACTGTGAGAGCAGCAGTTGGAAAATAATCTCATGAAAGATATGAGAATACAGGTGAACTGGATAGAGGGTTTTAAAAAAACATGCATTGAGAAAGTAGCAGAAGCTTCAACTTTTTGATAAACGTTCAAAAAATCTGATTGCAGAGTAGATACTGGGTTAGAAGATTGAATGGCTCCTAAGCCACTCCCGTGAAGGGAGAGAGCATGGTTTCCATCTTTCAGCTCATCTTTGAAACTACTGGTTAGCAGTCCTGGTGCGAAGTGCTTGATAAATGTTGAGTGGATTAATAAAAAAGGAGGGAATATCTTAGTGTCTTTGCTTGTGCCATTCTCTTTATGTGGAATACTTTCTCTTCTCTACTGTAACTACTTGAATCCTACCCTCTCCTCTATGAAGCCTTCTCTGATTAACTCCTGCTCACAGTTTCTTCTCCCTTCCTAATGTCTGTTGTACAAATGCTATATTTTGTTAAATATTTGTCTATATTTTGCTTCCATGTCTCTCTTTCTCTCATTCTGGCTCTTTCTCATAGTATATAGATACACACATAAACTTTCCAACAATTGTGTACATTTCCTGAAGGCAGAAACTACCTCTTACTTTTTCCCTAATACCCATACTTACTGATATGCTAGGTATAAAGGATTGTCTTTGGAATATTTATGATTTAACTTTCTTTTTTAACACCTTTATTGGAGTATAATTGCTTTACAAATGGTGTGTTAGTTTCTGCTGTATAACAAAGTGAATCAGCTATACATAAATATATATCCCCATATCTCTGATTTAACTTTTTGTTGTCTCCAAAGCAAGACTGTCAGAAAAAAACGCCGAGGACTTCTTGTCAACCCAGGCTGGACACAGAAAGAATTGTAATGACTTTTCTGCCTAATCTTCTAGCCCTGAAAATGTATGCATCCTTGATCCGTAAGGGATGCGATTAAGCAGTAAAAATTGAAACGTAAATGAAAACATCTTTATCTGGCAGTATCCTGAAACTGCTGAGGTTTGCAGACACGATCTTCATGTGAATGTTAAAGATAAATACTCATTATAAGTCCATGTTCAAGTCCAGTGTTGCTGAGCCACGACTGTAGCAACTCACTGATTTTTCTTTGAACATACTCTATTGACTTTGTCAACTCAAAGTTTAAAAATCAATGATTTTTTTTCTCTCTGGTGAATATCATAATGATTTTCCTTTATACTAGCCTAAAACTTCTGAGATTTTTTAAAAGTCTAGCAGCAGGTTGTGAATGTTCAAATAGACAAAATTCCAAAGTACATGTTTATTATTGACTTAGCTCAGCTTCCAAGACAAGCAGAAGTTAAATTTCATCAGCTGTCTTTATACAAGCATGAAAGTAGATTCTGTAGAGAGAACAGATAGAATAGCACCAGAAACATTATGGGGTAGATGGAGCAGACTTTCACAAATAGTCCGGACGTTTTCTCTTCCACGCCTGACTGTTACATGTATTTTTATCACTGGTCCAGCCATAGCCTGGAGGTTTACACCACAATTTTGTGGCTCTTCAATGTAGCAGTCTCATTACCAAACTGCATATACGGTTTTACGGGAAAGCGTGAAGTTGAAAGAGTACTTGTTTGGCCGTAAAATCATTAAAGAAAATTTATTGAAGTATAGTTGATTTACAATGTTGTGTTAATTTCTGCTGTACAGCAAAGTGATTCAATTATACATATACTTTTCATATTCGTTTCCATTATGGTTTATCACAGGATATTGAGTACAGTTCCCTGTGCTATACAGTGGGACCTTGTTTAGCCATCCTATATATAATAGTTTGCAGCTGCTAATCCCAAACCCCCAATCCTTCCCTCCCCCACTCCCTTCTCCCTGACAACCAAGTCTGTTCTCTATATTTGTGATTGACCATAAAATAATTTGCTACACTCGTGGAAAATCAGTTTTGGACTAAATGATCTTTAATATCTTATTCTGCTCCCAGATTCTGCATCAGTTTCTTTTCATCGACCTAAAATGCACTTTCTAACCATTTTCACCTATTCAAGTCTTACTCTATTCAAATAGGACATTTTCTGTGATTTTTCTACCTGGAAGTGATCATCCAATCCTTTGAACTCTCTATAGAACTTTACCTGTAACTCTTTTACTTGTAACCCTTCTTGCTGGTATTTTAGATAGAGGTGTAGTGTCTTCCTCAGTGAACTAGAAAAGCTTCTTAAAGGCAAGGAGAGTGTCTTGGTCACGTGTATAACTAACCACAGCAGAGTATTGTGCCTTTCAAAAATTTTTGAATGCTCACTAAGTGCTTCTTGAACGTGAATAAGCTCCTTTGGTGTATTAATGTTAAGATGAAAACTCGTTCATTCATTCAATCGTTCATTCATGGAAGAGCTTGCATCTGGGGAAAATGAAGAGTATATAGGGCAGAGAATCTGCGTAAGTAGAAGACTAGTTGGGAGTAGAGTGGAGACATTTGAGTGGGTAAGAGTAAGGCATCCTAATTTTCTTCCTGCCTCCAAGCTAGTGGCCACTGTCTACCCATCCTGAACAATGCTTTTACAACTTAAATCAGACGTTACTCTCCTGCTTAAAAACCTCCAGTGGTTTCCCATCATTGTATTGTGGTGAAATCCCGAGTCCTTACCCTGCCTTACAAAGCCTTACTGAACTTTCCATCTGTGTCACCTACTGCCTCTTCTCCACTTGCTGTATCCACACTAGACATCTTTTTGTTCTTTGGACATGTCAGTCTCACTTTCAGCCTAACTGTTCTAGACCTTCCCTCTGCCTACAATACTTTCTCTTGAGTTTCTCTTGGCTGGCTTCTTATTGTAATAGCAAGTACAGAGGCTCAGAGGTGGTAGCTTGTTTGGCCTGCTTAGGAAAGAGCAGAGTGACCACTGTGCCTGGAGCAGGGTAAGCAGTGGGAAGAAGGGAGAAATGAAGACTGAGCAGGGGTCAGAGGCAACATCGGTTGGGGCTTGTCCGCAATGGTAAAGACTTTGGATTTTATTCTGGATCAGAAGAGAAGCCGTAAGGGATTTTGAGCAGAGGAGTGACACGATCTGATGTATATTTAAAATTAATTACTCTGACTGCTGTGTGGGGAATGCAATACAGAGATCTAGATTAGAAGCAGGAAGATGGGGTAATTAGTCCAAACGAGAGATGGTGGCATCTTAGATGAAAGTGACAGTTTGCAAAGGGACTTGTATCTAGAATATATAAAGAACTTTTACAACTCAAAAATAAAAAGATAAATATTCCAATTTAAAATGGACAGAAGATCTTGTATTAGTTATCTTAGGCTGCCATAACAAAATAGCTGGATAGCTTAAACAACAGACATTTATTCCCCACATTTCTGGAGGCTGGGAAGTCCAAGATCAAGGTGCCGGCAGATTCAGTTCCTGATGAGGGCCTTTTCCCTAGCTTGCAGACAGCTGCCTTCTCATTGTGTCCTCACATGGTGGACAGAGAGGAAGACAGAGCTGTTCTCTCTTCCTCTTCTCTATGCGGTTGTGAAGGTACAGGTTCCTATTTGCATTAAGTTACAGAGAATAGGAGAAACGTTTTCCTGTCCTCTGTGAATACATTTTTGAAAAGTATGATCAACCGTTGCTAAGAGAGTAGATCTTAAATGTTCTTACCACAAAAAAGAAATGGTAATTGTGCTACGAGATGGAGATGTGAGTTAACACTATTGCAATACCCAAGTGTATCAGATCAATAGGTTGTATACTTTAAACTTACACAATGTCATATGTCAATTGTATCTCAATAAAGTTGGGAGAAAATGCAAATACCCCCCAAATTAACAAACAGCGCTAAGATTCAGAATGTGCTTACAGAATTAACTATTAGTCAATTTAGTAATTATTCTGTTGATTCTGAAGAAGAGAGTGGAGGACACAGCTTAAAGGAGATTTAAGAGTGTTCAGACAAGAACAATAAGGTCTGGATTCTGGCTTTGATTGTGCCCCTTCTGACAGCAGGAGCTTGAGTAAGTCACTTACCTTGTGTGAACTTCAGTTTCTTCTATAAAAGCATTTATAAACATTCTTCTGTAAGAACGTTTATAAGCACTGACCAGGTGTCAGGCACTAGTCTAAACACTTTATGGATGCTTAAAGCAAACCAGTGTATTGTCGTCATCATTTCCATTTTAAAGATGAGGAAATTGAGGCATCTAGAGATGAATGGACGTTATTAGTGGCACCTCAAATATTTGAAACTGGGGCACTATGCTTTAACCCTCCTGACTATGTCACCTGCTTTGCGTATCCCCCGTTCTCCATTCTGCTCTGTATCCTGGGGGGATGATCCACGTGGGTGTCCTTGCCCTCTGGCTCTCATTGAGTTCCAGCAAGGACAAGAGCTCAGAGGGTGGGAGGAGAGCGAAGTTGGACTCTTCCTCCCCCCAGGTGCCTGCCTGAGGTGTAACCAGAGGTGGGCTGCATCCCATTCTCAAAAGTGCTATCTCTGGTCAGGTAGCCTCTCCATCTGTTCACATTCTAGAAACCAATCTTTTCGCAGCTCCCTGTGGCCTAGGAATGGTAACAGTTCTCCGCTCTTGCCAGTCACACTGCCCCATCCCTTACTGCTAGGATCCTTACTGGTTACACTTTGCCATCTATAAAGTTGCGTACAAGGTACTATACCAGAAAGAGGTTCATTCTGTGCTCATAATATTGTCTGGCTGGGACCCTGGAGCCTGTGCTTACGTAAAGCCTCCTGGTTGGGCCTCTTGAAAGAAAAGAGCTGGAGCATGTTGCAGTGGACAGCTCCGGGACTGAGGCGCTTGAGGGGGTGGGGAGGGCGATAAACACTTTTCACCCTTAACGTCTTGGCCAGAATTTGTAGAATGTACGTACCTCCCAACCTTTCAAACTTTCTTAGCTCCAAAACACCGAAATTCTTTCATTCACTGAGGATGTCACAAACTTGACAAAAACTCTTCCTTCTGCCTGGCACATTCCTTCTTTTTGCCGAGAAAACTTCTTTGGATATCAGTGTGAGTATACTTGCTTAGATGACTTCTTGGACATGCCTCTTAGTCCTGCCAGAATAAATCAGTATTCTCATTACATGCTCTATTAGCTTTTGGGAACTTACCTTCACAACCCTTACTAGAGTTTATATAATTCTGCATTTGGGGATGATTCAGTCCATGTCTCCTCTCTCACTAGAAGGGGTGCTCCAGGAGGCCTGGGGTTGTTGCTTCTGGTTTTGCTCACCATGAAATTTCTAGAACTGAGCACAGTGACCCCAGTGTGCTCTGAAAAGGCTTGTTGAATGAATGGCTGGGTATGTGACTGAGCATCCTATAAAAGGGTGAAGATGGTAGACTGGGAACAGAAAGAGTCGGGAGAGTGCTACTTCGGGGCTCCAGGTGCATCTAAGCAGAATGGGAACATGATTTTCCTGGGGCCTACAGAAGTGTAGAAATGCTTGAGGAAAAAGATTTCTTTTTCTCAGGAGGCAGTAGACTACCTTTAGAAGTAACCAGACTGATGCCAGAAATGGCAACAGGAAGAATATATCGCAAAGTTAAGGAAGTTCAACTTCCACCATGAACATGAGAAGTGAGACCTGGATGAGGGAGTTTCCTTAGCATCGTCACTGTTGGGCCACAGATGGAGCTTGGAAGACAGGACAGGAGAGAACAGACCAAGTGAGTTGGATGCCCTGAGCTTCAGAGAACTTTAGGTACTGCAAGAAGAATGTGTACGAAACTCCAGAATCCAGTTAGGAGAATGAGGGGGCACTAGTGACTTCAGGGGATAGGCTTGAAATAATGACTCTTCTCTTTACTCTGTATTTCATGTTGTTATCCACATACCCCTTTTAATTACATATCTTACCAGGTGTGGGACCTGTGTGTTAGAAGATGTCTTTTCACTTAGCCATGGCTTTTAATGATTTCTTCATCCTCTCTTCCCCACAGAAAATGATATTTCAGAGTTGATTCGGACTCCTCTGTAACATCTTTCCCATACTATTTCTGTACATTGGCACCATATTTGAATTTAGAATCATGAACCATTGGATAATCTATTTCCTAATTCATTTGGGTCCAGAATTGGGCAACATCTTTATTTTTTAGCATTTTTTATTTGGTTTTGTATTTTTCCATTTAGCTTGCTCACTTGGATAAAAGCTTTCCTCAGTATAAGTTGCTTATTTAAATCAGCTGACATACCCTAAATGGAAAAAAAAACAAACCAAAAAACTCACTTCACATGTAAATAATAAAATAGCATTTCTAAGTTTAGCTAGAAGTTTATTATTGAATTCTGTAGGGAACTGATTGAACTAACCCCAGATACCATCCTTTTTTGACAAATGTGTATGAACAGTTATAATAGTGCTGTGAACTCTGTCTGTAAGGCTGCAAGCCAAAAATCTTTGTTTCACAAAGGGACTGTTGTTCTTTGTGAATAGGCAATTATTCAGTGGCATTTCTGAAACTGGAAGCTGAGTAAAGCAGTTTGTCAGTGGACAGCCTAATAAAAAAGTTCCATTCAAAAATGCTTTAGGTACTGATACACTATGTATATATCTATTTACACGTGTAAACATTACTTCTATATACATGTGACATTGATAAGGTAGTTATCTTTAAAATGTATTCATTAGAGCAAATTTTATTGTGATGAAAAATTTGGCAACATTTTAGTGTAAAAATTGGACTCCCCAAAACTATTCTGTTTATAAATTTAATACATACTTGTAGCAAGTGCAACAATAAATCCATAATAGTTTAAAAAAAAGAAAATGTCCAAAATCTGACTATCTAGAAACAAACAGGGTTAACTTCCCTCCAGAAATATCACTCAGAGCTCTTTCCAAGCTAGTGAATATAGGTATATGTCATCATTTTTAACTTTAACGTCATCATTTTCAATTTTAAGAGGCACCTGTTCCTTAGTAGGTACATCTGCTTGGTCCTGCAGGATGTACCCAGGAGGACCACATGGAGAAGTCAAGCCTCAGGACAGTGTTTTGGAGGGAGGAAGGGAGAGGCCTTTCCCTGCTAGCCCCTCTCTTCTCTCTTCCACTGGTCCAAGTTTTCCTTACCAGGAAGTTGACTCCGTCACACTCCCTCTCATCACTCAGCATCTTTAGCAGCCACTGGCCGAACAAGACTTCAGGTTCTACAGTGAAATTCTCCATTGGAATTTGCAAGTGACTGGGAGAGTCAGAGACTGTGGGTGTGTGGCTGGTTGGCCATAGGAGGTGGACTTCGAAGTCTTCGAAGAGTGGACCAGGCATAGCAATAGCCAAGGCAAAGCAAAGGGTCTCAGAGCCAGGTGAGGCTGAGAGAAGCTGCAGAGGCAAATAAAATATATCCTGAAGAAATAGAATTCTCCAGTTTTCATCATGATATCTAAGACTGCAATGAAAATCATTTTATATGCATCTTGTATACTTGTCTGTGTATTATCTTAGAATAAATTCTCAGACATATGTGTTGATGGGTCAAAGGCTTCTAAATCCCAGGGAATTTTCCACATTCCCTTAAGAGAAATGAACAAGGAAAGGCAGGTTGTCCAGGGAGCTTGGGGGGAATCTAGTTTCACAGTATGCCTCTCGCCTTGGCAGCTGGCTGGATTCTGCTGCATGATTTAGAAACAATACGGGAGGTTTAGAATTGTCCCTTTTCTTATTTTCTCAGTTTTCATCTCTTTTCTTACTTATATACCTGATGTTCAGCCTAAAGATGGTTCAACCAAGATGTTCTAGCAGAGATATGTGGTCACTTTGACTTTAAACACTCCTCTTTTTTTCCTCTTTCAACCAAGCATGTGTATTTGAGCGGGACTATGGGACTGACTGGTGGGCTAGGGGGTCTACTACCCCAGTCATCCCTACCAGCCTGGGGAGGGCAGTGGTGAGGCAGATGTTGCAGCCAGACTGTCCTGTGTTCCATCACTTTCCTCCTGCTAACTCGCTTGTGGCTCTGGGCGAGTCACTCATTCTCTGCTTTACTTTCCTACTTCTATTAAATGAGGGGTTGATACTAAACTAGTCTAACTCTAAGGGACCCTTTAGCTTCAAGGTTTTGGTAAAAGCCAGAAGTACAATTTAACGAACTTTTATTTCTCCTTTGGTGCCAGATAGAAAAATAAAATATGGTGAATAGAAAGTCAGGAAGCTCTGCGAAGTCATAGCAATACTTTAAAATTTTTTGTAAATATTATTTATAATAGTGAAAAATTGGAAACATTCCAAATACCCCAAATTAGGAGAATGTGTAAATCTTATATCTCTTTGGGATGGATTATTATGCAGCCATTAAAAATAGTGTTTTCAACTGGAAAGATAAATTAATGAAAGTGGTTACTTTAGAGAGGGTGATGGTGATGGTGGTGATGGTGGTGACAGTGGTGGAATCAATATGGAGTGAGACTTCTTAATATGCACATAAATTTATTTTGTTTTGAGTTCTTTAATTCCAGTCAATATCAAAATTTTTTTAACTTAATATTTTCCAAATATACTTAATGACATTTAAAAATATTCATGACATTAAGATATTTTAAAAGCAGAGTGTAATATTTTACAAATGTATGTGTATAAAACGACCCTAACTTTCTTTAAAAATGCATAGAAAAAAATTGAAAGAAAATAAAGGATTAACAACTATTCTCTTTGGGAAATGAGATTGGCAGTAATATTTTTGCTTTTTATTCATTTTTATATTATCCAGTTTCTCAGCAATGAGTGTGTATTAGTTTTCTCAGTGAGAAAAATATATGTTTGATTCTTAATAGTATATATAGAAGAATATGGGGATATGTGCCATGTCCAGCACATGTGGGTATTCATACTCCCAAATCTACCAGGAGCTTGTAGTGACTGATTGTCAGTTAAATGATTCCAGGGAGGTCAGAAGGGCCAGAGAGTCTTCTTCCAATACTCGGTCAGTTCCAGAAAATGCTGGCAATGAAATCCAGTCTGAGGCTAAGAAAGAATGTGTGTTGTAGACTGACAGTCGCTAAAATATACTCGTGGAAATACGGGTTTTGAGGGGTTGTTTCTCAATAAAAGAAGGCTTTAGGAGAAACTGGATTAAGATGCAGATTGAGCACACACCATTCTGTCTTCAGGTTCATCCCTCAAAATCATAGGACACACACACACATCTATACCTATATCTGTACCTATAATCTATATCTATATACCTATAACCTATATCTATATCATCTTTCCTTAGAGTGCCAGAAACCAAAAGACACCATCAACAGATCCACAGTTCTGAAGAATTTAGATCTACAATTCTAAAGAATTACCAGGTATGTAAATCACTTGAAAATACTTTTAATTCAGGTGGTGGATTGAGTACAAACTTTGACCTACTCTTCCTCCTGAGACCCCTATTTAAATGATAGTAAAGAAGTTTAAAAAAGTATAAACTCAACAATTCAGGAGGCATCAACAAAGCAGATATTTAATAATAAAGCTAAATCAAGGAAATCAAATGCTAAAACAAGTACAGAGGGCAGCTGACCTACCCTGCAGAACACGTAGAATGGCCCGATTCAAAAGTCAGGAGTGACGGTGGGGTGGACATTGATGGGACTGATTGAAGATTCAGATGCAGATTTTTTTTTTCTTTTGGCTGTGTGCAGCATTTGGGATCTTAGTTCCCTATCGAGGGATCAAACCCATGTCCCCTGCAGTGGAAGCATGGAGTCCTAACCACTGGACTGCCAGGGAATTCCCTCAGATGCAGATTTTTTTTAAAAGTTATTTATTTATTTAATTTATTTTTGGCTGCATTGGGTCTTCGTTGCTGGACGCAGGCTTTCTCTGGTTGCAGCGAGCTGGGGCTACTCTTGTTGCGGTGCGCGGGCTTCTCATTGCGGTGGCTTCTCTTGTTGCAGAGCACGGGCTCTAGGCCCGCGGGCTTCAGTAGTTGTGGCTCATGGGCTCAGTAGTTGCGGCGCACGGGCTTAGCTGATCCGTGGCATGTGGGATCTTCCCGGACCAGGGCTGGAACCCATGTCCCCTGCATTTGGCAGGCAGATTCTTAACCACTGCGCCACCAGGGAAGACCCTCAGATGCAGATTTATGGCTCCACACGCCCACCTCTTCTGTCTCATCAACCTAAAAGGCAGCTAGGCATTCACTCCTTGGCCAAAGTTTTGACTGAAGGATTTCTTTTTCCTTAAGAAAGAGAACAAACTGACAGGGATGAACTAGGATGGCCAGTGTGGATTTGGTGTCTCCGAGTAAAGTCCTTCTTATTCTGGCGTTCAGGGTACCCCAAGCTCCCACCGCTTACCCTAAAGTGAAGCCAAGGGGAATAGGCTGTTTCCCAGCTCCTCACTCCCCAGGTGAGAGGAACCTGGAACAGGACAGTCACCCACATCACAGGAGAGAAGGTGGAGCTCAGATATTCTAACAAGTATACAAAGCCTCAGGCAAGCAATTGTCCTTCCCCACCCCAACCATCATCACTTAGATGATAGAAAAGATAGCCAGTGTCAACATATAGATTGAGGAAAGCAAAATATTATCAAATACAGTGAAAGAAAATAAAGAAGACACACAATGAGGCAAGAGCAAAAGGAATATGTGGACAGAGCTTCCAAGAATTAGCAAGATGAAAGGCAATGTGTAAAAATTTTGTGTGACTGATACAGCCATATATCTATATGTATAGATACATACCTACATATATACCTACATATATATTGATATATATATACATATGTATATAGTGAAAAGAAATATAGCAGGCAAAGGACAAAAACCCAATTTAGAAGAATAAATGACTCAGAACATTCCCACCTGTTGCTTACCAAGAGATTCCCGACCTAGGGGAATAAATGTAGAAACGGATCAATGTATTAATGGGAATTTAGTTTGATAAAATAAATGGAGTTTAGATTCAGAAAACGATATTGTGGCAAGTAACTATCCATGTTGAAAAAATAAAGTCATATCTCTAAATTAATACAAAAAATCATATTGCTTAAAGAGCTAAAGATAAAAAATAGTAAGAAACCAAAGAAAATTATACAAACATATTTTTATAATCTTGAGTTATGTACAGTCTTCTTATGAAAACTGAAAACCTGAAAACTCCGTGAAGGAAAAGACTGATAAATTTGAATGTTCAAAAATTTGTGAACAATGAATGACAGCATAATTATGTTTAAAGGATTAAAAAATAATTGAGATAGCCAAAATGCCAAGAGAAAGAGTTAATAGTCAACATTTGACATTCAGAATAGGATTTTGCCACAAGAAATACGCATATCAAGAGAAGGGAACTAGAGACAGAGCATTTTCACCTTGGAGAGGTCTCAGGAGCAGAATCAGGGAAAGCTCACCCTATCCAGTCCTAAGGGATTTTTGGGAAAAGGAACTGGATAACATGCCAGGAGAGTAGATAATTAGACACATGTCCTAAGAGGAGGTAATGCCAGATCAGTTGAGGGAAACACCAAGGGCAGAAGGGCTGGCTTCACCTTCCATATGAGTCCTGGAGGAGACAGCTGTGTAGAAGTCTTGTGTTAACTTAGTCGTGTCCAGTAAGTTTAGGAGAGGGAGAGAGGAGGGTGGAGGGTAGTGCATTTCTGAGTTCCTGTGGTTCTTCAAATGGACACACTGAGTTGAGAACCATGGAGCCCACTATAAAGAGCGTGAGTTGGCCCTACACCAAACCCTGAGCCAGAGGGCAGGATAAAACATGAGGCAGATGCTCAGTGGAGTCTGCCACTCAGCAAGGACTGGAGCGGGCCAAGGCAGTGGTGATGGGGGGTGAGGAGGGGTCACTGCTATGGCTCTCACCAAGTTGGGAATAAATCAACCTTGGTATCACCAGCTGCAGGAGATGCTTACAAAATGCATGTGGCTTGGATGGAACAAACTGTAACCCAATGGGTACCAAGCCAGCCATTCTGCAGATGGCCCTGGGGAGACTCTGGAGCACTGTGCATATTCCCTGGGACCCTGCACTCTCTTCCTAGCTCACATTAGCCCATCTCCTCTTATATACCAAGTCCCATCTTGGGAGAAGTAGGAGTGAAGGTGTAATTTGTGATGGTGGGGCGCAAGCAATGAGACCGACTAAACAATTAACTCCTAAAGGTGAACATTACCTAAAAGAACTGTTTAAATTGTTAAATCAGACTAAGGGGTACATTGGTTTAACATTTTGTTAATTTTCTCTTCTCTTTAGCAAGTGGGGCTCATTCAGGGTGATGGATAATGGACAAAATAAAGAATCTGCATTCTCTGCATGCATCAAAGATTGTGATCCCTTTATATCAGCAATAGCGTAGAAAGAAAGCCTTTTAAAAATATATGGCAGTGAAATCATGTCCTTAATAAGAAAAAGATGTAACAGGAGGAAAAAGGCAAAGGATTGGAAAAGGCAATTCATAGAGGCTATACGAAAAGATGCTCAAGATCTCTTAAGGAACTACAGAGTAGAACAGTAAGGAGATTTTTTTTTTCTCAGTATATTGGCAAACAAGAAAAAGGTTGATAATCCTCTGGCATGTTTTATGTTTTAACATAGTGTTTGCAAAGGTTTTTGATACTTTGGTTGACCACATGGTTCCTGATTGAAAATCCATGTGCATTCTCCTATTTAAGGTCATCAGTGAAATCTAACACAGTCCTCCGGAAGAGATCTCAGGAGGCCCAGAACCTAGTGGCCGCTCTGAAACAGATTTCTTCAGTGACCTTATGTGTAGACTTTCAGCGCTGTATTCTCCTTCTAAAACTTAAGGAGGATGAGACCTACTTTTTCCATGTATCACTGAAATGTGATCAAGATTAATGGCCTAACGCAGAAAATATCTCCAGCACCCTGAAAGACCAGGCACATTATTCAGCACCTGAATCTATAAATCTGGCAAAAATCAGTCTAATTACTTAATTCGGGAAAAATGCTCACTTAAAAACCTTACAATTTCAGAATGTAGTGTTTAAAACTGATCTAACTCAGTATTTTTCAAAATGTTCCTCAGACTGAGAGTGTTAACTCAGACCTAGGGAATTGGTTGACTCTCAGAGGGTATAGATTTAGAAGCCACATACAATATCAACTAGATGCACACAGCTATTGTACTTGCCTCACACGTGAAGTACCCTTTCCCCACCCGGGGGCTACGCTATGGTTATTGCGTTTGTGTAAGCTGGCACGGAAACATTATGAAAATGCTTTGCTGCTCCAATTTTTAAGCCTTTACAGTGTAACACATTATTTTTCTGAAGTAAACTAAAATCCAATTTCTCAGGGTTCATGCTGCCTTTTTTCGTAGCATTTGAGGGAGGATCTTCTGTACACTTAAAATAGGTGAAAAATAATACAGATAGCAAGTCCTGGTTTTGTTTTGTTTTTTCTTTTAAATATTTAAACCATTTACAACTTTGGTCCAAATTGTGTTCATTAAGTTGAACTAAATTACACTATACTAACCAATATGAGTGTACTCCTTTAAGCACATTTAAGTTAAAATAAACTATATTTAAAAAAGAAAGTCCCAGGTCACCTAGAATCCATCCTGGGGGAGGGAGCTTTGCCCTACTCCCCTCAACAATATACTAAATGTAAAAATGTCTTCTATGTAATGAGTGTTACTATATGTCAATTGTTATACTTTATTCAGCTTATTTCACCCTCAAGATTCTACTCCCACTCTAAAGATGAGAGAGCTGAGGCTGGGAGGGGTTCAGTAAGTTACCCAAGGTCTCACAGATGCTAGAACCTACAAGTTGAAGAACCAGAAAGTACTCTACCACTTCCTTATTAAAACAGAGCAGCTGCATTTTTATCGATTTTAAATATTGAGATTTGTTTCTGATACTGTTGAATGCTTTTAGTACCTTTAGGTAACTAAACTGCAACTCTAACAGAGTTCCTCTCAGCTTGAAACCCTTGAATAGCTTCTTATCACCTAGAGCACTGGTTCTCAAAGTGTGGTCCCCAGACCAGCAGCATCAGCATCCCCTGGGAATTGCCAGAAATGCAAATTCTCAGACCCCATCTCAGACCTACTGAATCAGAAACTGAGGGTGAAGCTCAGACATATGGGTACAGACAAGCCCTCTGGGTGCTTCTGATGTTGCATGCTCAAGCCTGATCTTTGCATGACATTCGAGACCCCTGTGTGATAAGGGTTACCTCTCTGGCCTTATCTCGCTGCTCACGGCTTCACTTCTCAAAGTGCATTTGTATCCACTAAATATACTACAGCTGCTTCCTGTCCAAGGACAGTGTCACCTGGTGGTTAAGCACAAGGATTCTGCAGCCAGACTGCCTGGCCTTGAATGCCACCTATGTCATACTAGTAGTGTGACCTCGGTCAGACGACTGAACCTATCTGAGTCTTAGTTTTCCCACCTATAACATGGGGATGAAGGTAATAACAGTATCTACTTCATTTATTGTTGTGAGGATTAAATGCATCACTACACATGGACGCTTAGAATAGTGACCGGAACACAGTAGTTACTCTACAAATACATCATGGTACCAAGCTTAGGATGTGACTGACTTATGATGGCTTGACTCACGATTTTTTTTTGACTTTACGATGATGTGCAAGTGATATGCTTTCAGTGGAAACTGTACTTAGAATTTTGATCTTTTCTGGGCCTAGTGATATGGGGTAAGATGCTCCCTGGTGATGCTGAGCAGTGAGCCCAGCTCCCAGCCAGCCACACAGTCACGAGGGTGAACAACCGACACACAGCTGTCTGTGCCCAGACAACCTTTCTGTTTTTGTTTTTCTTTTTCACTTTCAGGAGAGTATTCAGTAAATTATGAGAGATATTCAACACTTTATAATGAAATAGGCTTTGTGTTAGATGATCTTACCCAACCGTAGGCTCATGTAAATGTTCTGAGCACATTGAAGGCAGCCTGGACTAAGCTATGATGTTGGGTAGGTTAGGGGTATTAAATGCATTTTTGACTTTTGATATTTTCAAATTAATGATGGGTTTATTGGGACAAAACCCCATCATAAGTCAAGGAAGATCTGCATTTGCTTGTTGTGTCGGTAGGTCAGCACGGCCTCTAGAGGCTCGAGGGGAGAATACATCCCTTGTCTCTTTCAGCTTCTGTCAGCAGCTTGATTGCTCTGCTTGTGGTCATGTCATGCTAATCTCTGCCTGAATTTTCACATTGCCTTTTCCTCTTCTCTGTGTGTAATCTCTCTCTGCTTCTCTCCTAAGGACACTTGTGATGGGGTTTAGAGCCCACTCAGATAATCCAGGATAATCTCCCCTGGCAAGATTCTTTTTTTCTTTTAAATTTATTTATTATTTTATATTGATTTTTGGCTGCATTGGGTCTTCGTTGCTGTGCGCGGGCTTTTCTCTAGTTTCGCGCGGGCTTTTCTCTAGTTGCGGTGAGCGGGGGCTACTCTTTGTTGCGGTGCGCGGGCTTCTCATTGCAGTGGCTTCTCTTGTTGCGGAGCACGGGCTCTAGGCACGCGCGCTTCAGTAGTTGTGGCGTACAGGCTCAGTAGTTGTGGCTTGCGGGCTCCAGAGCGCAGGCTCAGTAATTGTGGCTCAAGGGCCCTGTTGCTCCGCAGCATGTGGGGTCTTCCCAGACCAGGGCTCGAACCCGTATCCCCTGCATTGGCAGGTGGATTCCTAACCACTGCGGCCACCAGGGAAGTGCCTAGTTCTATGGGTTTTGATAAACGCATCATGTCTTGTATCCACCTTTACCCTATCACACAGAATAGTTTCATTGTCCTGAAAGTGTGCCTATTCCACCTATTCATCCCGCTCACCATTCCCCTGAATTCTTGGCAACCACTGAGCTTTCTACTGTCTCCATAGTTTTGCCTTTTCCAGAATGCCATGTAGCTGGAATCATACGATATGGGGCCTTTTCAGATTGGCTTCTTTCACTTAGCAGAATGCACTTAAGTTTCCTCAATGTTTTTTGTAGCTTGCAAGTTTATTTCTTTTCATTGCTGAACAATATTCCATTGTTTGCATGAACCACACTTTATGCATTCACCTGTTGAGAGACAACTTGGTTGCTTCCAAGTTTCGACAATTTTGAATAAAGCTTCTATAAACATGACAGCGCAGATTTTTGTGTGGATGTAGATTTTTCAGCTCCTTTGGGTAAATACCAAGGAGGGAAATTGCTGAATCATATGGGAAGAGTATGTTTCGTTTTGTAAGAAACTGCCAAAATAATCTTGCAAAGCGGCTGTGACATTCTGCACTCCCACCAGCAGTGAATGAGCGTTCTTGTTGTTCCACATCCTTGCCAGCATTTGCTGTTGTCAGGGTTTTGGATTTTTGCCATTCTAATAGGTGTGTAGTGATGTCTAATTGTTGTTCTAATTTGCATTTCCCTGACGACATATGATGCAAAGTGGATTTCATGTGCTTATTTGCCATCTGTGTATCTCCTTCGATAAGGAGTCTGTTCAGACCTTTTGCCTATTTTTAAATTGGGTTGTTTGTTTTCTTATTGCTGAGTTTAATAGCTCTTTGTGTATTTTAGATACAAGTCTTTTATCAGATATGTTTTGCAAGACATCAGGTAAGTCTCCCAGTCCATGGCTTGTCTTTTCATTCTTTCGCAGAGCAGTTATTTTAATTTTAATGAAGTCCAACTTAATTTTTTTCTCTCATGGATTGTGCTTTAGGTGCTGTATCTAAAAAATTATTGCTGAACCGAAGTTCCCTTAGTTCTATCTAGATTAAATACATCAATATTTATCTAGATAAAAATAAATATATGTAGACCTATCTTCTAGAAGTTGTATCCTTTTTCATTTTACATTTAGGTCTACCATCCCTTTGAGCACGTCAGTGTCTTTTTATTGTCTCTGCCTCCTGCTTTATGGTAACTGTGAGTTTTCCTTTAGATTATATATGTCTTATGTATTCTAGTACTCTTACTACTAGGTAAGCCTCAAAAAAATCAGTGAGGGTGTCGACAAAAATAACCAATAAACAATCTGTGATAGGAATAGAAAAGAGTTTTATTTGAGCCACACTGAGGACTATAGCCTAGAAGACAGCCTCTCAGATAACTCTAAGGAACTGCTCTGGAGAAGTGGGGTTTTCAGTGCAGTTTTATGTTTTGTCAGAACAAAGAACATCAAACAAGTCAGGGATGCTTTCCTTCAGGGTTTCAAAAAAACGAGATCAGCACATACACAGAGAGTCAGCATGGCCTTGGCACCTGGGAAGGGAGTCTTATCATCAAAGGAGGGCCAGCATTGGCGTCCCAGGAAGGGAGGCATTTAATCTTTATTGTTAACTGGACGTTCTTTACTTCTGGTCAGTGTGCCTTTTTCTTTAATAATTAAAGCAGATGTGCAATGTATGATTGATAGGCCACAACCAGGCTGTTCCGGTCGGCATAAAATTCAAGATAACTCATGGATATGCCCAAATGACTTACCCACACCTGAATATGTGAACGTTCTTTGATCAAGGGAGTACCTTTATCTTGCTCAGTAGTTCAACCATTCTTATTTTTTTTTTAAATTGAAGTATAGCTGATTTACAATGTTGTGCTAGTTTCAGGTGTACAGCCAAAAAAAAAAAAATCTATCTATCTATCCATCTATCTATCTTCTTTTCCAGATTCGTTTCCCACATAAGCTATTACAAAATACTGAGTAGAGTTCCCTGTGCTATACAGTAGGTCCTTGTTGTTTATCTATTTTATATATAGTAGTGTGTATATGTTACTCCCAAATTCCTAATTTATCTGCCCTCCCCACTTCCCCTTTGGTAGCCATAAGTTTGTTTTCTATGTCTGTGAGTCTGTTTCTGTTTTGTAAATAAGTTCATTTGTATCTTTTTTTTAGATTCCACATATAAGTGATATCATATGATATTTGTCTTTCTCTGTCTGGCTCACTTCACTTAGTATGATCATCTCTAGGTCCATCCATGTTGCTGCAAATGGCATTATTTCATTTGCAACTCAACCATTCTTTTTTTTAATTTTTATTTATTTTTTTAACATCTTTATTGGAGTATAATTACTTTACAATGGTGTGTTAGTTTCTGCTTTGTAACAAAGTGAATCAGTTATACATATACATATGTCTCCATATCTCTTCCCTCTTGCGTCTCCCTCCCTCCCACCCTCCCTATCCCACCCCTCTAGGTGGTCACAAAGGACCGAGCTGATCTCCCTGTGCTATGCGGCTGCTTCCCACTAGCTAGCTACCTTACATTTGGTAGTGTATATATGTCCATGCCACTTTCTCACTTTGTCATCTCTTACCCTTCCCCCTCCCCATATCCTCAAGTCCATGCTCTAGTAGGTCTATGTCTTTATTCCCGTCTTACCCCTAGGTTCTTCATGACCTTTTTTTTTTTTCTTAGATTCCATATATATGTGTTAGCATATGGTATTTATTTTCCTCTTTTTGACTTACTTCACTCTGTATGACAGACTCTAGGTCCATCCACCTCACTACATTCTTAAAGCGATATGGCTGCTCAAGCCTTGGCCTGCAGAAAAGACTCAGGACTCCTGGGCTGGCCCTCTGCTTGCACGCTCCCATAAATGTGAAGCAGCTGCTTCCTCAGACCTCCAAGGACGCGCACAGTGGTGCAGGAAGGTCTCTGAGTGTCAGCAACGCTGTCTTGTTAAGAGACTAAGAATAGATGAGGCTTTTGTTTTCCTTGGAATTGGAGTTACTTCAGTGGAGACCTACAAAAGAATGTCCTGTGGTGAGAGGTCGAGGTGGGGTTGGAGAGTCAAAAGTTTAAGGGTTATGTGGCCATTCTCCCACCAATTCAATGTGACTCACAGTTTCCTGGGTTAAATATTATTTTTATATTTATATGCCTATGGGTTTAGAAATAAAAGTAAGCCCCTTAATCGGGGAAGAATACAGAATACGTGTTTCTATTCTAAATCAGAGAAATATCTGTGTTAACCCCAATTTCCTTTTTCATGGAGAGATATACACAAAAATAAAATGTTAGATTCTATTGGCGCAGTCAGTGATCAAACAGCATAATTTCTCTGTGATGATGTCAATTTCAAATAAACGTGATTTAACTTAAACCTTTCAAAAACTTTTTATACAAATACATTCACAAATCAGGAAAATTCTTTCTTGGTCTCTCTTGGAAGGTATCCCTGGGACATTGCCCTTTTGGAGCCCAAGGCTCACCAAGCAAACACCACTTTGGTTATAGATTCTTCTTTAAAGTCTTAGAGCCTCACCCTTAAACTTAACTTGGCCGTTGCAGCTTAATTACAATGCAGTGATTTTGTCTAGTACCAGTGTGCTCTTTGCAATGAAAGCATGTAGTTGTCCTCTTGGGTACATATTTTTAAAGGATTTCTGGGTTACTTGTGTTTGGTGGACTGTTTGACCATCTAGTAAAAGTTCAATTTTACTTCTGGGCTTTACAGCAGGCCCTGAGAAGGGAATGCCCAATGATCAGCTTTGCATGGCGTGGTGTCTTGGGACCACAGAAATATGAAACAGGTCATCTCTGACCCCCAATCTCTCAACTTCCAAATATAGTTAAGGATGAAAACCGCTCTCAGGTCTTCCGGGTGCTCAGAACTCAGAAACCAGTTCTCTTTTCGATAAATCATAGGTCTCAGTTTCTTAATCCAGCATCTGTCTTCATAGTAGTGAAACTCTGAGCCTTGTTCAAACCTCTTCGGTGGAGAGATGAAAATCAGCTTTAGTAACAGCCATTAGGAGTGCCTACAAGAGGGAAATACGTTGAAATTTTTGCCTCCCCCTATGTTTCCTTTTTCTTTCTTTTTTTTTTTTTTTGTGGTACGCGGGCCTCTCACTGTTGTGGCCTCTCCCATTGCGGAGCACAGGCTCCGGACACGCAGGCTCAGCGGCCATGGCTCACGGGCCCAGCCGCTCCGTGGCATGTGGGATCTTCCCGGACCGGGGCACGAACCCATGTCCCTGCATCGGCAGGCGGACTCGCAACCACTGCGCCACCAGGGAAGCCCCCGCTACGTTTCTTTGAAGCACATAATATGGAAGCTCAGCCAAAAATTGTGAATCGTTAACTAGCTTTCTTGCAGTTTCGAATAAGTCTTTGTAGTCCAAGCAGAGATGCCTTGCTAGGTAAGGCAGGCAGCTGCATCCATTTGCTTCATGGACTTAAGTAGCTCATTAGCTGAATTTTTCTTTACACATATGGGCACTTAGAAGGGTGAGTCTCAAAGAACATGCTAATAATTTCCAGAAGCTCGGATTAGGATGGGATCTTATTATTCTTTGGATATGGAAAGAAGTGGAATTATGAGTACATAGGTCAATAGATAGTCAAGAAACAGTTAAAACTTTTTTTTTACATTATCCACTCTGTGGCACATACAAAAATGCGTATTATCCTATCAAGAATAATAAGAAGATCTTAGGACATAAGACAAAATACCAGGCAAATGATTTTATCTAAGGAGAATGACATTAAAACCTACTGCTGTGTTTGCCCTTCAAGGCAAGCTAGGAAATAGAGCATAGGCTTTCAAACATTTTTTGACTGTGATGCACAGTGGGAAGTACATTTTACACCATGGTCAGTATATTTGCTCCCTGAAACTGACACACACACACAAACACACACACACACACACACACACACACACACACACACACACACAAAAGAAAAGTTTTAGAAGCAATACTCTTTAGGAATAATGATAATGTACTGGGATATTTTCTCTTCTCTGTTCTATTGCATTAAAATTACAATTATTTTCAATACACTGAATTGCTTGACTAATGGGTCATAATTTGCCATTTGGAATCTGGTAATGTAACAGAGGAAGAACAGAACTAACACCATGTTGAAACTGCCTCCCTCATTCTATAGTCTATGTATTCTGTTACATTAGCCCTGCACACCAAGAGAATGTTCCTTGTGCCCAAATAGCTCATTATGTTCCCTGAAGAAAGTTCCCATTCAAAGGTCCCGGGTTGGTTATGGCTATTACTTGTAGGTAAGTTCACTTTCAGCTTAGAAACCTTTCAAATAAGCAGAGGTAAGAATGGTAAAGTAAAAATAACTGCTAGCAAGTTGAAGTTTTGCAGGGGCCTGTGATCTAGCCCACATGAGCAAGCAGAAAAACAAAGAAGAGTTACGCTTCCCTTGAAGGCCAGGTGGCTCCAAAAAGTCTGCAACCTGCTTGAACCCTCCCACTTCCCTTTTCCCTTAACATAAAAGAGGCCTGGGGGCTTCCCTGGTGGCGCAGTGGTTGAGAGTCCGCCTGCCGATGCAGGGGACGCGGGTTCGTGCCCCGGTCCGAGAAGATCCCACATGCCGCAGAGCGGCTGGGCCCGTGAGCCATGGCCGCTGAGCCCGCGCGTCCGGAGCCTCTGCTCCGCAACGGGAGAGGCCACAACAGTGAGAGGCCCGCGTACCGCAAAAAAAAAAAAAAAAAAAGAAAAAAAAGCCTGAATTCTCTGCCATCTTCTCGGTATGCTGCCCTTCTCAATAAAATTGCTATTCCTTGTCCCAACACCTTGTCTCTCTACTTGTTAGCCTGTCGTGAAGTGAGAGGTATGAACTTGGATTTGGTAACTCTAATGGAGAGGGTGTTGAGGTCAAAGACACTCTCTTGGCCGCGGGGCAGGTCATCCTAAGGTTGGCTGCAACCACAATGTCTCTGTCTGAAAAGCCAGGGCAAACTGCTCAGTCAGGTGCAGCTGGTGGTACATGTGGACAGAGGGGTCCAGCTGCCTCCATTTTGTCTAACCAGGGGAGGTGCATCTGCTTTGGGACAGCACCCTAGACTCTAGCCTGCTTAGGGGACTGAGATGGGTCCAAGATTTTCCACAGTGGTTCCAAGTTCATGCAACTAAATTATTTCTAACAAAAACCAACCTACAAGGATAAGGGAGCTGTCAAGGGCTAGGTAGATTCTAATTGTGCTGTGATGGAGGACAGGACTCTTAACTCTAGGAGGGAAATATAGTGCAAATCAGAGCCCAGGCTGAAGCCCTTGGATCCTAGACCACAGACCCCTTTGAGAATCTAATGCTGTGGTTTACAAAGCGTAGTCCCCAGTTGGCAGCAGCAGCATCACCCAGGAACTCGTTAGAAATACAAAATGTGCCCCGCCCCAGACTTACTGAATCAGAAACCGCAGGTGTGGAGCCCAGCAATGGGTGCTTTAGTAAGTCCCCCAGCTGATTCTGACACAAGTTAAACTTGAAAA
The DNA here is from genome assembly GCF_964270905.1 of Leucopleurus acutus. Classification (NCBI taxonomy): domain Eukaryota; kingdom Metazoa; phylum Chordata; class Mammalia; order Artiodactyla; family Delphinidae; genus Leucopleurus; species Leucopleurus acutus. The sequence goes on from NC_139153.1 coordinate 80,584,750, forward strand.
CCACTGATTTAATACAATGAATGGACACTTTTATCAGAAAAATGTATACATATTCATGATATTTTTCATATAATTTCAAATTTATATAGAGTTAGGGCATCTATAACTATTCTAAATTCATAGGGAATAAAGAAAACCTAGGTAGTTCAGTGAAATCTAGGCACGTGTGTACCTGGAGAGTGCATATGAAATCCCCAGTCACAGGAAAACAACACTGATTCCGGGCTCGTACCGGTAGATGGGGCGCCTACTAGGCCAGCTGAGAAAGGACTGCAGGTGCTGGACCTTGGTTACTTGTACCTGAACAGGGTTATCATCAGTGTAGAAGTAGAGACCTTTGGGGTAATGGGGATTATAAACGTCTTATTAAGGACATATTATGTAGGTCCCAGAATTCCCAGGATGATTCTGATTTCATGTACTTTTTTCATTTTTTAAAAAAAATCAATCTTTTAAAGTATGAGTAAACATGGTTTCATTTTTTTTATCTCATAGGAAAAAATTTACAAATCAGAAAGGAAAAGTCATTGGGCCATGTGCCTTGGTTTCCTCTTCTGAGTAAGTGGTCCTTCAGTCCGTATGGCCAAGTGAACGCAGTTTAAAAAGGCACTGGCCCCACCAACGTGGGTTCAGAAGTAAAGAAATTACTGGGAGGAAGTAGAGGCACTTGGCCTCTCCTGCAATTTTCATGGCAAATAACTTAATTTTTTAAAATCAAGATGGAATTCATGTAAAATAAAATTCACCATTTTAAGGTGAATAACTTAGGGCCCTTAGTTCATTCACAACGTTGTACAATCAATAAATCTATTTAGTTCTAAAACATCTTCCTCGCTCCAAAAGAAGCCCCTGTACCTGTCCAAGCCATGGCTCGACCTCCTGTTGCTTCTTCCTCCCCGCCCCTGGAAACCACCATTCTGTTCTCTGTTTACCTACTCTGGATATTTCATATAAATGGAATCAGGCAATATGTGACACTTTGTGTCTGGCTTCTTTCCTGTGGCATAATGTTCTCAAGGTTCACCCATGTGGTCGCATCTATCAGTACTTCATTTCCTTTTGTGGCTGAATAATATTCCATTGCATGGATAGGCCACATTTTGTGTGTCCATTCATCCATGGATGGACATTGGGTTGCTTCTACCTTTCGGCTGTTGTGTATAGTGCTGCACTGAACATTCATGCACGTGGAAAATAACTTTCTTCTTTGAACCCCCCCAAAAGATGCAGATTGGAGGAACTTCACCTGACTTCATTCCCAATTCTTCTGCTGCTTAACCTCTTCAGTTTCCTTCTTATCCCAAATTCCAGCCTGGCTCATCACTGAATGGGAACAAAGGCACTGGTCACATGGCCTTTTGATGCATCGTAGTATGTTGGTGTATGTATGTTTTGTACACCCTGCCCGATAAGTTCGGTATTGACCCTAGAGACGATCAAGAAATGCTGGAGAGATGATTCCTACACGTGGCCAGTTATAGTAGTCTCTTAACTTGGAGAGTTTCCATAGTGATAAATGATTTTTTCAAAGCCTGGAAGATGTCGCCTCTTTGTGGTGACATGCCAGGTTCCCTGCCCTTCAATCCTTTTCTTCCCAAAGCTGGATTACTTCTACCGACCGTCGTTCTCATAGCCCACTCTGTATAAAACTGGGAGTCTGTCTTTCTCTTATTAAGTCCTGCAGGGCACTAAGGCCTTTGGGTGGGCTCCGTCTTGAGACCTAAGGTCAACATTTCCTCCGTGCCTCTATCACTCTTCCTGACCCGGATTCTTGGACTCTTTTTTTTTTTTTTAACATCTTTATTGGAGTATAATTGCTTTACAGTCTTGTGTTAGTTTCTGCTTTACAACAAAATGAATCAGTTATATATATCAATAGAAATTGAGCAGAGGCCAGATGAGGAATTCAGGCAAGGCTTTACCGGGACTCGCGCTGCAGCACGAGGGAGTGAGAACAAGTTGACAGGTGCCTTTGCTCGCTCCCCACAAGGGGGTGAGCTGGTTCCTTAAACGGGGTGAGGGGAGGGGCGGATCAGTGGGTTGGGCTGGAGGGTTGGCTGAGGTGGCTGGCCCACTTGGTGGTGCTGTGTGCAGGGATCATGCATGATACCCTGCTTTTGCTCCCGGCACCTCAGGAGTGGCAGTTGGGTTTTGGCCTTTTTGTATCTTACTGTTCATAATTTACCTCAACTGTGCATGCAAGCAGTTATTTTTCGTCCCTTATAGTTTCTTTGTATTCTGTTGCTTGAGGAGACATTTGTCTAGGGGCAAGCACTGCAGCAAAGGGTCCCAAGGTCCCAGGTCCCAGCCTGTCTCATCACCACAATCCTTATTGGCACAATACTTATTTCTCTGAACTACAGTTATCTAAAATCATTTCCATAATGACTACCCCCATTCATACAAAATGCGGATCCTGACTTCTACCACTCAGTGTTGTCCCCGGCATTAAGTAAGAGATGCAGTGTTCCTTCCTAGCATATGGAAGGCTCACATTAAATGAGAGTGGTTGTATTATTATACTCCCCCTCTCTTTACCTCTTGCTGAATCGCTCTGAGGTTGGCCCCTGTGTTTGGTCCCAGTAGTTTTCCTTTCCCGCCAACTGTTCCCTGCCTGCACGCTTGATTTCCACTTCTATCTTTTCCCCACTACTGGGCCTGCCCCCAATCATACAGTCCTTTCTCGTCCTCGTGTGTCCTTTCCACGTGCGGGTGGGCCTCTCCTGCAGGGCCAGTCCATAGCCTCTGACCTCTCAGTCTAGGGTGATTTGCTTGGTAAACATGACTGTAGAAGGACTGAAGGGCTCCTTAGGTACATGCAGCCAACCTTCTCATTTGAAATGTATAATATTTTAAAGAAAGCCCACTCTCGTGTCAGCTATGATCCCTCGGAAGCATTAGATCCCACACTCAGTCTAAATGAGCAGTTTATGCCATCGTATCAGTGACAAATCTGCCTTTCACAAAGAGATATTTCATTTGGCATCATTTGTCAAGTGTAGGAAATGATTTCAACAGTTGTGTTAAGGATCGAAATGGGCCCTTTAATCAATATAAGATGAGCTGCTCTTTGTCACTCTTCTGAATCACTATAATCAAAGCTGACACACAATCAGATCAAGCTTTCATTATTTCTCAATTACCTGAGAAGGAGCTGGAGTGCGGTAGGGGGGATGACTTTCTGAATGAGGCAAAGAAATCTCCCAGGCCAAAGGTTTGGGGAAATAATATGTATCATTTTTATAGTCTTTTTAGTCTACAAACAACATTGCATTTCATCCTCACAGTACCCAAGGGTAGCACAGCCCACACGTGCAACCTAAACCAGTGACGGAATGCATGTAAACACGCACCTGCACAGCACTAAAGCCCAGTCAACAGTAGTGAGCAGTGTGTGTGTGTGTGTGTGTGTGTGTGTGCGCGCACGTACATAGAGAGAGGGGGGCAGAGAGAGAGAAAGAGGGAGAACCAATGAGCACGTTAGCATGAGATCAATAACGAATGAATTTTCATGGAAAATAGAACATGCACCCAGCAGCTTCGAAGAGCTATTCCTATTAGTCCCTTGGTAGCGTGTAAGAGAAAAGGAGCAAAGTAGGGTGGATGGGGGGAGATGAAAGGTCTGTTTACATTCACTGCCTTAGTTAAGAACACACTCCTTGAGGACAGTATGGAGGTTCCTTAAAAAACTAAAAATAGAGTTAACATATATATGATCCAGCAATCCCATTCTTGGGCATATATCTGGAAAAGACAAAACTCTAATTAGAAAAGATGCATGCACCCCAATGTTCATTGCAGCACTATTTACAATAGCCAAGGCATGGAAGCAACCTAAATGTCCATCGATAGATGAACGGATAAAGAAGATGTTTTATATATATATATATATATATATATATATATATATGCAATGAAATATTACTCAGCCATAAAAAAGAATGAAATAATGCCATTTACAGCAACATGGATGGACCTAGAGATTATCATACTAAGTGAAGAAAGTCAGAGAAAGACAAATACCAAATGATATCACTTATATGTGGAAACTAAAAAAATGATACAGATGAACTTAGTTAACAAAACAGAAATAGACTTGCAGGCAGAGAAAACAAATTTATGGTTACCAACGGGGAAAGGGGCAGGAAAGGATAAATTAGGAGTTTGAGATTAACAGATACACACTACTATATAGAAAATAGATAAACAACAGGGAACTACTGTATAGCACAGGGAAGTATATTCAATATCTTGTAATAACGTATAATGGAAAAGAATCTGAAAAAGTATATACATGTGTGTATATATATATATATATGTATATCTGAATCACTTTGCTGTACACCTGAAGCTAACACAACACTGTAAATCAACTATACTTCAATAAAAAGCCATTTGTTTTGGAAAAAAACTCCACAATCCTTGGACTGTCTGTTGCACAGTTTCTGTCAGGTCAGCCTTCCTGTTACACAAAGGACCTTCCCACAGCTCTAAAGCAACTGGAACAAAGCCATTCTCTGATGCTTTAGCATGGCTGAATCGTTGCTTTTTCTTCCACCCCCGTACTTATTCTCTTTCAGAAAACTTTTTCTTGATCTCAGCCTCATCCCCACTTCAAGTTAGATGTGGATTCAAATCCTGACCCTTTACAGCCTCTGTGAACCTGAGTGTCATCAGCTGGAACACGGGGACAATACCTGCTTCTGAGATCGCTGTGAGGGTGCAATGAGAGAATGTATAAACAAGTGTGGTGTCTTGCTCTTATGAGGGGTTCCATAAATGTCCCTTTCATTTCCTCCCTGGCTCCACCTATTCCTTTTTCTTACTTTCTGGTGTCAGTTAGGTGATCCTTCTGAAGAGACCAGCAGACAAGGAGACGCAGGCTGCCACCTGCATCTGGCCTCCTGGATGCCACCCGCAGCCCAGTATGCTGTAGCTGCCGATTCACCCGACGGAGGTGGCTGAGCAGGGGCACAGAGGCTGGTGCTAACCAGGTCGTACAGAGAAAAGGGGGTCAGCCGCCCTCTTAAGACCTACCCTAATGCGGCCTCAGCCTAAGTTTTAAAATTTACTTCTCACCACTTCCACCATATGCTTTCACCCTACGTGACAATTTTCTTTTCCTTTTTAACATCTTTATTGGGGTATAATTGCTTTACAATGGTGTGTTAGTTTCTGCTTTATAACAAAGTGAATCAGTTATACAAATACATATGTTCCCATATCTCTTCCCTCTTGCGTCTCCCTCCCTCCCACCCTCCCTATCCCACCCCTCCAGGCGGTCACAAAGCACCGAGCTGATCTCCCTGTGCTATGCGGCTGCTTCCCACTAGCTATCTACCTTTCGTTTGTTAGTGTATATATGACGTGACAATTTTCTGACCCAGGAACGGATATCTTCCCCCACCGCCCCGCCCTCTCTCTCTCCTCCACCCTGTGCTTTCTTGGTTTCGCCTACACAGAGCTCTTTCCTCCCTTCTTCTTTGAAAGCCCACATTCTTTAAAAGGCATCATTCCCAAGAAGCCTGGTGTCCCTTAACCAACCCTTCTTACTACCATTTCTCACTCCACAGCCCCACCGGGCTCAATCCACCAGACAATGTGATTCTATTTCCCTTGAACTCTCAAATTGTATTTTTGTATCTCTCATGAAACATATATTCTGCATTTCTACCCTGCCTTCTCCCAGAAGGGAATCAAGGCAGAATTTTGTGCTTCAGTTATTTCCGTATCTCTATGAAGACTCTAGGTTGTAAGTTCCCTGAGGTCAGAGGTTATATCTCCTCATCTTTGCATATCCCTCCACTACCCCACTGACCTTTCCTAGTAGGGCTAAAATATTTATTGAACTGACGTGAACTTATTTCTCCCTACTTTAGAGGAAGCTGAAAGAGGGAGTGGGGTCCTCACGGTTGTCAGATAAAATACAGGATTCCCTGTTAAATTTGAATTTCAGATTAACAGAAATTTGTAGTATATCTCAAGTATTGCGTGGGATATATTTATCCTAAAATTCTGTGTGTTATTTATGTAAAGCTCCAATTTAACTGGATAACCTATATTTTTATTTGCTAAATCTGGCAACTCTAACTGGGAAACATGTTGCAAAAGGCAACAATGGGGGCACATACCGTATTCATTTGAAGTATTTTGGAGGCACAGACTCAAAGTCAATGCAGTTTTTTGACGCGCTCCTGAGAAAACTGCTGTGACTTTCGTATCTCAACCCACTGTGTGCATTACCAGCATTCACCTCTTCCACAGTAGCATCCTAGCTCACCTGGGAGACACACAGGTTGCTCTGGCCCTAATGAAGCCCCCGTGATGTCGGCAGGTAGTCCCAAAGCCTGTTACACCTTGCTGTTCCCTCACACCTTCTCTCAGCCAGCTCATTGGCTCTCAGAAGAAAAAGATCAGGGAGGTGATTTTTCTAGAGAAAAGCACTGGGTTAACTTAAATGATGTGTCAAGCCACGAATGTCCTCTTTCCCTGTTATTTGAGTAACCATTTGTATGCTTTATATAACTTTCCCAACCGTGTGTACAGTCAAACAAACGAAGCAGCAACCTCTCACTGAGCTGTTGTCTCTTCCATCACATAATATCCTTTTCTAGTTTCCTCAACCCCCCAAAAACCCCTTTCAAGTTATACTTTCTCTGCTGTTTCACACTTTCATTCATCTCAGAGAAAGAAAAGTAAAAAGTTCATTTCAGTAAATAAATCATAGTTTTAAAAAGGTTCGCATCATTTCACACTCCAAAAATAAGGAGATGAACACACACACCCCAAATGTAGAATTAAAAGCCATTGCAGTCCCCTTCCGATTGCTCTGAACTCCATGCCCCTGTGTCAAATAACACAAACAAGGGAGAGCTTTCACCTCCCAGCTAGGCCCGCTTTCCAAAGACAGTGTTGCAGCAGGAGGGGGGCAGCTAGCTGTCCCAAAACCGGGAGATGGCGGTTTTCCACAGAGGTTCCAAAAAACACCTGGCAGGTAGCGGAAGACTGCGCTTGCGCTTGTTCTCAGTCCGTCCAAGGTCAGGCGGCTTCTTTGTCTTGTTACCTTTATGGAAACAAAAACGAGTAAACCGAAGGGTGAACATCTCTGTATAAACCTGGTGTCAGTCTCCTCTCTGTTATAGTCACCATCAAACTGTTCTGATTGGGGAACAGCTGAGTGTGGAGGAGGAAGGGCTCCATCCCCAATTTTTTGTCTTTTTCTTTCATCCATGGGGTCTGGCTTTCACTTCCAATCTTTCGCCTGAAACAGTTTCTTTCAAAGGTCACCTGTAGGAGGGATCTTTTCAGAGTGAAAGGAGATGCTGCTAATAATTATACTAGACAACAGGTGTAAACATGGACCGTCCCCCCAGCACCTCCCATCTAACGAACGCAAACCTCTCTTCCCGCATCTTTCTTGACCTTCCACAGCATCTGACATGGTCACCACCCCTTCTTCTGGAGTTGTCATTTCCACTGATCTCCTTGACACCACGGCTCTCCCCTGTTCAAAGCCAGCTTCGATCTTTGCTGGTTCCTCTTTCCGCTGCTGACTGGTCTCATGAATCAAACTTCCTTCTAGATATTCACATTTGAATATTCCACTGTCGACTCAGATTCTCCCTGGCACAGCCCGACTGCAGGAATTGCCATTCACAGTGTATTCTACCTGAATCCTGTTCCCAGGGTTTGTGCAGTGAGGTGGAACCAGCCCCAGGGCAATTCTAAACAGCCATCCCCATTCAAAGGTCATTTCCCACATCTCACACTCCGCCCACCCATTGCCACAAACCAGCTCATCTGATGTCTCCTTGTCTCTCGATGGCCCATCATGTATCTGGCTCTCCAGGCCTGAGCGTCAGCATCCCCTTCACTCCAACCCTTTTCTAGTTATCATCTCTCCTACCTGATCTTGGATATAATTCTATCAATTCTTTCTCCATAATATCGCTTGGACCTCTCCCTTCTCTTTGATTCCTATGCCTCCATCACAATTGAGGTTTATTTTAAAAAAATAATTAATTAACTTTTTAATTAAAGTAGAGTTGGTTTACAATGTTGTGTTATTTCCAGGTATACAGCCAAGTGTTCAAAATGATGAAGACTTTCAATCAAGCCAACGGCAGCAGAGCACTGAAACAAGTGTGGGGCCTTTCTGAGTACAGGGCCCTGTGCAGCCACTGGTCCCACACCCTTGAGGCCAGCCTTGATTTCCAGTGTGGAGTTTGGGTAGAGGGACAGCTCACACTGGCATCCGGCACATTTAGGATGGACAAATGCAACCCACTGTCAGAGTAGTGGGCCCCAAATAGAACTGTGAAGGAATTTGTCTTACAATCATTTCCCGCTCTTCAAAGAGAGGATGGAATCAGTCTTTCACATCATTGTTCTGAACCAGTAAGGCACACACATGTGTGCATACACCCACATGCATGTGCACGCACACACGCAAACACATATGACATCTGAGTCAGATCCACACCAGCCTAACCTAGAGTCCTGTCTGTATTCACAGAGCTGCCCAGAGGCAGCAGAATATCAAGTTAGAAAAAAAAACTGGAAACAACCTTTACTCAGCCGCTGTTTCCAGGGGCACGCTGCGCGTCGGGTGCTGTTCTAGAGGCTTACGATGCACTGCTGAACACGAGAGCCCCTGCAGCCACAGGACTCATCACTACTGGGGGAGGAGGGCAATGAACATAACACATAAATCGTAACATAATATCAGGTCATGATACGTGCAAAGAGGACAAACAGAGGAGGAGTGTGGAGCGAGATGGTGTGTGACCCCTATTTAGACAGGGGTCAGCGAAGGCCTCAGGAGAGGGCTCCATTTGTAGGAAGAGGACTGGAATGAGGAGAGAGTCGTGTGAGTAGTGGGGAGAGGATTGTGCCAGGCAATGGGGGACGGCAAGTACAAAGGCCCTGGTGTGCCGGGCAGCTCCAGGGACAGGAAGGGGCCCAGTGTGATCAAGCACGGTAAGCTTGGGGAGCTAGGAGATGAGATCAGAGAGGTAGCCGGGGAGGCCCCTGTGCTCCTTACAGGCCAAAGTAAGGATTTGGGGGTTTAAGAGACACTGACCTCAGTTTTGAAAAATGAGAAGAGTCAGCCAACAGATACGAGGAAGAAAAATTCCAGATAGGGAAACAGCACATGCGGTGGTGCAGAGGAGGGCCTGGCCTACGTCTTTGGGAGAGCTGCTGGGAGTTGGTATTGGTGGAGTCAAGGGTGAGGAGAGGCCAGCCTGTGAGGAAGGTGGGGGCCAGGCCAGCCCCCCAGAGTGTAGTCACAAGAGTGGGTCTGGTGTGACGGCAGGTGCTGAAGGGAAGGGTCAGTTCAGATCTGTGCTGTCCCCAGCGGAGAACAGCTCGTCCAGGCCTCTGGGGATTTCTTCTGCGGCCATTCTGTCCTCTTTCCTGAGCTCAGAAGCAAAGGCCCAGGAAGCTACTGCTCCCTGCGATGGGAGGAATTTCACACCTGGGCAAGGCTGTGTGCTTGGAGCTGGGAGGTTGAAGGAAAAGCACAGGGTAGTGAAGGAATGAGCAGTTTGGGGCAGGAGGGGTGGACTTGCCTGGAGCCAAGCTGGAACTCAAGGCACAGAGTCTTCTCTCAAGGATGGAGGGCTCTTCCCATGGGCCTGCTGCAGCCTCATCTCACACTACCCTTGAATCAGCACCAGGGAGCAATACAGGTGGGGTTTTGCTCTGGTCTCAACAATGGTGTCAGCTGATTGCGCTTCGTGGTTATTGCCATCAGGGTATTGGGAGGCTTCCGCGTCAGGTACTCATTCCTAAAGGCCAGGTAAGAGGCCTAGGGTGGGGTGGGACAGGCAAAGAGCTGCCTCACTTCTGAAGGTGGAGACTGGAAACTGTGCCTTTGTTCTCTTTGCCTACAAAGAAAGACGTGATTTTAGGAGAGTGCTTGATCTAACTGAGGGAGAGCATCTACAGGGATGGGCAGCAGAGAGGTGTGATGGGATAGAGCTTGCCTCCTACTGTGGGAATTATGTGTTCATTTCGTTGACCAAAATTTATGTGTCTTGGTGTGGATTTCTTTGGATTGATGTTATTTAAACTCTCAGCTTCCTGGACCTGGTTGTCTGTTTCTTTCCCCAGGTTAAGAAAGCTTTTAGCCATTATTTATTTAAATAAAATTTCTGCCTCAATCTATTTCTTCTCCTCTGGGACTTTTAGAAGCAAATGTTAGTCCATTTGAGGTTGTCCCATAAGTCCCTGAAGCTTTACTTTTATTCCATTATTTTTTTCTTTTTCCTGTCCTGATTAGGCAAGCTGCTCTGGCCTTTCTCTAAGTTCACTTTCTCTGAGTTTCTTCTGCTTCATCTATTCTGCTGTTGAACCTCTCTCATGTATTTTTCAGTTTAGTTATTGTATTTCAGCTGTGTGTTCTGTTTTTTAAAATTAATTTATTTGTTTTGTTTTGTTTTTGGCTGTGTTGGGTCTTCGTTGCTGTGCGCGGGCTTTCTCTAGTCGCAGTGAGAGGGGGCTACCCTTCGTTGTGGTGTGCGGGCTTCTCATTGTCGTGGTTTCTCTTCTTGCAGAGCATGGGCTCTAGGCGCGTGGGCTTCAGTAATTGTGGCACGTGAGCTCAGTGGTTGTGGTTTGCGGGCTCTAGAGTGCAGGCTCAGTAGTTGTGGCGCACGGGCTTAGTTGCTCCACGGCAAGTGGGATCTTCCCAGGCCAGAGCTGGAACCTGTGTCCCTTGCATTGGCAGGCGGATTCTTAACCACCGTGCCACCAGGGAAGCCCTGTGTGTTCTGTTTTAATTTTCTTAGATTTTCTTTTATTTTCCGTCTCTTCGTTGAAGTTCTCACTGTGTTCATTTAGTCCTCTAAGTTTAGTGAGCATCTTTATGGTTGGTACTTTGAACTCTTCATCAAGTAAATTACTTATCTCCTTTTCATTAAGTTTTTTTTTATTTCTGAGAATTTAACTTATTCTTTGGTACACATTTCTTCATTCTTTCTTCATTTTTCTTGACTCTCTATGTGTTGATTTCTATGTATTATTTGAAATGGCCACCTCTTCCAGGCTTTTTTTTTTTTTTTGAATTTTATTTTATTTATTTTTTGTACAGCAGGTTCTTATTAGTTATCCATTTTATACATATTAGTGTATACATGTCAATCCCAATCTCCCAGTTCATCACACCACCCCTGTCCCCACCCCCACCACTTTCCCCCTTTGGCGTCCATACATTTGTTCTCTACATCTGTGTCTCAATTTCTGCCCTGCAAACCGGTTCATCTGTACCATTTTTCTAGATTCCACATATATGCGTTAATATACGATGTTTGCTTTTCTCTTTCTTCACTCTGTATGACAGTCTCTAGATCCATCCACGTCTCTACAAATGACCCAATTTCATTCCTTTTTATGGCTGGGTAATATTCCACTGTGTATATGTGCTGCATCTTTATCCATTTATCTGTCGATGGGCTTCCATGACCCGGCTATCGTAAATAGTGCTGCAGTGAACATTGGGGTTCATGTGTCTTTTTGAATTATGGTTTTCTCTGGGTATATGCCCAGTAGTGGGATTGCTGGGTCATATGGTAATTCTATTTTTAGTTTTTAAAGGAACCTCCATACTGTTCTCCATAGTGGCTGTATCAATTTACATTCCCACCAACAGTGCAAGAGGGTTCCCTTTCCTCCACACCCTCTCCAGCATTTGTTGTTTGTAGATTTTCTGATGATGCCCATTCTAACTGGTGTGAGGTGATACCTCATTGTAGTTTTGATCTGCATTTCTCTAATAATTAGTGATGTTGAGCAGCTTTTCATGTGCTCCTTGGCCATCGGTATGTCTTCTTTGGAGAAATGTCTACTTAGGTCTTCAGCCCATTTTTGGATTGGGTTGTCTGTTTTTTTAATATTGAGCTGCATGAGCTGTTTATACATTTTGGAGATTAATCCTTTGTTCGTTGATTCGCTTGCAAATATTTTCTCCCATTCTGAGGGTTGTCTTTTCATCTTGTTTGTAGTTTCCTTTGCTTTGCAAGAGCTTTGAAGTTTCATTAGGTCCCATTTGTTTATTTTTGTTTTTATTTCCATTTCTCTAGAGGTGGATCAAAAAAATATTGCTGTGATTTCTGTCAAAGAGTGTTCTTTCTATGTTTATCTCTAAGAGTTTTATAGTGTCTGGTCTTAAATTTAGGTCTCTAATCCATTTTGAGTTTATTTTTGTGTATGGTGTTAGGGAGTGTTCTAATTTCATTCTTTCACATGTAGCTGTCCAGTTTTCCCAGGACCACTAACTGAAAGACTGTCTTTACTCCATTGTACATCCTTGCCTCCTTTGTCATAGATTAGTCGACCGTAGGTGTATGGGTTTATCGCTGGGCTTTCTATCCTGTTCCATAGATGTATATTTCTGTTTTTGTGCCAGTATCATATTGTCTTGATTACTGTAGCTTTGTAGTATAGTCTGAAGTCAGGGAATCTGATTCCTCCAGCTCCGTTTTTTTCCCTCAACACTGCTTTGGCTATTCGGGGTCTTTTGTGTCTCCATACAAATTTTAAGACTTTTTTGTTCTAGTTCTGTAAAAAATGCCATTGGTAATTTGATAGGGATTGCACTGAATTTGTGGATTGCTTTGGGTAGTATAGTCATTTTCACAATATTGATTCTTCAAATACAAGAACATGGTATCTCTCTCCATCTGTTTGTATCATCTTTAATTTCTTTCATCAGTGTCTTATAGTCTTCTGTATACAGGTCTTTTGTCTCCCTAGGTAGGTTTATTGCTAGGTACTTTATTCTTTTTGTTGCAATGGTAAATGGGAGTGTTTCCTTAATTTCTCTTTCAGATTTTTCATCATTAGTGTGTAGGAATGCAAGAGATTTCTGTGCATTAATTTTGTATCCTGCAACTTGACCAAATTCATTGATTAGCTTTAGAAGTTTTCTGGTGGCATCTTTAGGATTCCCTATGTATAGTATCATGTCATCTGCAAACAGTGACAGTTTTACTTCTTCTTTTCCAGTTTGTATTCCTTTTATTTCTTTTTCTTCTCTGATTGCCGTGGCTAGGACTTCCAAAACTATGTTGAATAATAGTGGTGAGAGTGGACATCCTTATCTCATTCTTGATTTAAGAGGAAATGCTTTCAGTTTTTCACCTTTGAAAATGATGTTTGCTGTGGGTTTGTTGTATATGCCCTTTATTATGTTGAGGTAGGTTCCCTCTATGCCCACTTTCTGGAGAGTTTTTATCATAAACAGGTGTTGAATTTTGTCAGCTTTTTCTGCATCTGTTGAGATGATCATATGGTTTTTCTTCTTCAATTTGTTAATATGGTGTATCACATTGATTGATTCGCATATATTGAAGAACCTTGCATCCCTGGGATAAATCCCACTTGATCATGGTGTATGATCTTTTAATATTTTGTTGGATTCTGTTTGCTAGTATTTTGTTGAGGAGTTTTGCATATATATATTCATGAGTGATATTGGTCTGTAGTTTTGTTTTTTTGTAGTATCTTTGTCTGGTTTTGGTATCAGGGTGATGGCGGCCTCATAGAAAGAGTTTGGGAGTGTTCCTTCCTCTGCAATTTTTTGGAAGAGTTTGGGTGTTAGCTCTTCTCTAAATGTTTGATAGAATTCACCTGTGAGGCCATCTGGTCCTGTACTTTTGTTTGTTGGAAGATTTTTAATCACAGTTTCAATTTCATTACTTGTGATTGGTCTGTTCATATTTTCTGTTTCTTCCTGGTTCAATCTTGGAAGGTTATACCTTTCTAAGAATTTGTCCATTTCTTCCAGGTTGTCCATTTTATTGGCATAGAGTTGCTTGTAGTAGTCTCTTAGGATGCTTTGTTTTTCTGCGGTGTCTGTTGTAACTTCTCCTTTTTCATTTCTAATTTTATTGATTTGAGTCCTGTCCCTCTCTTTCTTGATGAGTCTGGCTAATGGTTTATCAATTTGTTTATCTTCTCAAAGAACCAGCTTTTAGTTTTATTGATCTTTGCTATTGTTTTCTTTGTTTCTATTTCATTTATTTCTGCTCTGATCTTTATGATTTCTTTCCTCCTACTAACTTTGGGTTTTGTTTGTTCTTCTTTCTCTAGTTCCTTTAGGTGTCAGGTTAGATTGTTTATTTGAGATTTTTCTTGTTTCTTGAGGTAGGCTTGTATAGCTATAAACTTCCCTCTTAGAACTGCTTTTGCTGCATCCCATAGGTTTTGGATCGTCGTGTTTTCATTGTCATTTGTCTCTAGGTATTTTTTGATTTCCTTTTTGATTTCTTCAGTGATCTCTTGGTTGTTTAGTAACGTGTTGTTTAGCCTCCATGTGTTTGTGTTTTTTACGTGTTTTTCCCTGTAATTGATTTCTAATCTCATAGCGTTGTGGTCAGAAAAGATGCTTGATATGATTTCAATTTTCTTAAATTTACTGAGGCTTGATTTGTGACCCAAGATGTGATCTATCCTAGAGAATGTTCCGTGCGCACTTGAGAAGAAAGTGTAATCTGCTGTTTTTGGATGGAATGTCCTATAAATATCAACTAAATCTGTCCTATTGTGTCACTTAAAACTTCTGTTTCCTTATTTATTTTCATTTTGGATGACCTGTCCATTGGTGTAAGTGAGGTGTTAAAGTCCCCCACTATTATTGTGTTACTGTCGATTTCCTCTTTTGTAGCTGTTAGCAGTTGCCTTATGTATTGAGGTGCTCCTATGTTGGGTGCATATATATTTATAATTGTTATATCTTCTTCTTGGATTGATCCCTTGATCATTATGTAGTGTCCTTCCTTGTCTCTTTTAACATTCTGTATTTTAAAGTCTGTTTTATCTGATATGAGTATTGCTACTCCAGCTTTCTTCTGATTTCCATTTCATGGAATATCTTTTTCCATCCCCTTACTTTCAGTCTGTATGTGTCCCTAGGTCTGAAGTGGGTCTCTTGTAGACAGCATATATATGGGTCTTGTTTTTGTATCCATTCAGCAAGTCTGTGTCTTCTGGTTGGAGCATTTAATCCACTCACATTTAAGGTAATTATTGATATGTACTGTCCTATTACCATTTTATTAATTGTTATGGGTTTGTATTTGTAGGTCCTTTTCTTCTGTTGTGTTTCCCACTTAGAGAAGTTCCTTTAGCATTTGTTGTAGAGCTGGTTTGGTGGTGCTGAATTCTCTTAGCTTTTGCTTGTGTGTAAAGCTTTTGATTTCTCCATCGAATCTGAATGAGATCCTCGCTGGGTAGAGTAATCTCGGTTGTAGATTCTTCCCTTTCATCACTTTAAATATGTCATGTCACTCCCTTCTGGCTTGTAGAGTTTCTGCTGAGAAATCAGCTGTTAACCTTATGGGAGTTCCCTTGTATGGTATTTGTCATTTTTCCCTTGCTACTTTTAATAATTTTTCTTTAATTTTTGTCAATTTGATTACTATGTGTCTGGGTGTGTTTCTCCTTGGGTTTATCCTGCCTGGGACTCTCGGTGCTTCCTAGACTTGGGTGGCTATTTCCTTTCCCACGTTAGGGAAGTTTTCGACTACAATCTCTTCCAATATTTTCTTGGGTCCTTTCTCTCTCTGTTCTCCTTCTGGGACCCCTATAATATGAATGTTGTTGTGTTTAATGTTGGCCCAGAGGTCTCTTAGGCTGTCTTCATTTCTTTTCATTCTTTTTTCTTTATTCTGTTCCATGGCGGTGAATTCCACCATTCTGTCTTCCAGGTCACCTCTCCGTTCTTCTGCCTCAGTTATTCTGCTGTTGATTCCTTCTAGTGTATTTTTCATTTCAGTTATTGTATTGTTCACCTCTGTTTGTTTGTTCGTTAATTCTTCTAGGTCTTTGTTAAACATTTCTTGCATCTTCTTGATCTTTGCCTCCATTCTTTTTCCAAGGTTCTGGATCATCTTCACAATCATTATTCTGAATTCTTTTTCTGGAAGGTTGCCTATGTCCACTTCATTTAGTTGTTTTTCTCGGGTTTTATCTTATTCCTTCATCTGGTACGTAGCCTTCTGCCTTTTCATCTTGTCTCTCTTTCTGTGAATGTGGTTTTTGTTCCACAGGCTGCAGGATTGTAGTTCTTCTTGCTTCTGCTCACGTCTTCCACTCTTGAAGTGTCAGCCTTGTGTAGCACATGAACATTACAGTAATGGAATCATTTCACATAGAAAATTTTCAGTTTATATTTATATTGGTATCAAATACTTTTAAAAGTTGTATTTAGTTAAGATTTTAGCATTTTAAGGGCTCTTTTGCTAATATCTCTGGAGGATTAATTTATAATTAGTCCTTATTAATTATACCAAATTATTAATTTACAAAATTAAATCAAAACATTTTAAACTATTTAAAATGTTTATTCCAACTTATATTAAAAACATTGAAAACAACCTATGAAATTGCCTGTGAAGCGTAGTTGACCTGCTTTAATTTTGTTTTTACAAATGCATTTGTTATAAAGCTTCATGGGAACAGGAGCTGTTTGTTGGCAAAAATACAGAATAGAGTCCCAGGAAGCAGGGAACAGGGCCCATGGGAGAGCAGGAGGGCCCCAGACACTTGGAAGTCTATGATTCTCAGCCCTCTAATACACTTCCAAACCATCAAATATGAATTTACACAAACCTTAGGAGTAGGAAAAAAAAAAAGAAATGAGTTTAGGGTACATTAATGTTGGTAAATTTAGCAAAGTGGTCATTGGTACATTGGTTCCTTTCTAAACTGGCTTTTGTTGGATTGGGTTCATCAAATTAACCTTGATCCTTTTTGGATCACAGTAATCTACAGTCCCTTTGAAAAGTCTCCTTCACACTGCTGCCAAGGTGGTTTTATGAACAGAAAAGCATGTTGTGGCACTCTGCTGCTTAAATTCCCTCTATTCTTTCTCATTAAGCTGAAGAAAATGCAGGCAACTTCCAACGGTACTATCATCAAATCTCACAAAGACTAGGATACTTGAATCCCACCCTCTAATCATACCAAACCACAAGTTGTGAATGATCCCTTTCTCCCCACCCCCAGTCTTGCCAAACCTCTGGGTCTGCACTCAGGTATGTCTCTTTGCCTGGAATCATCATAGCCCTTTATCTGTTGAGCCATCACTTCCTCTGAGAAGTGCACCTGAAAAACCTTTCTTTCAATCCTGTCATGACTTCTACGCCATTAACTCCCCACCCTCACCATCTTGAAACATTATTATTTATGAATTAATCCACAAATAATCATCACCTCCTAGTCCTGTGTTGCCAACCCTTTCCAAGGGAAAAGAAAATAACTGAACAAATGGGCATCATTATCAATTTAGAGTTTTAAATGTACCCTGAACCTTGAACACTGCCCAGTCTTGTCTTTAGTCAATAGTATTTGACATTCCCCTTAGTAGCTATTGCAAACTTTTGTCTCTCTTATTTTTCCCCATATATGTCTCTCCTCCAATGTGTGGACTCGTAGAAGGCAGGATCCATGTATTTTCATCTTTGGAACCCCAGGACCTTAACTCTGGAGCTGGATAAAAATATTGGTAACTGACAGTAACCACCACCTAGGGTGTGCTGGGTTTTTGGGAAGGGGGACAAAACTCCTGGAAACCAAACCATATAGATGTGTCAGAGCTCAGACACAGGGGGACCCCTGATAATGAGGGTGAGGAAAGCAGGGCACTCAGGCATGTGGCATAGGACATGTCTTTTAGATATTTGGCAGAAGCTACAATGAGGAGTGGCCAGTCCCTCTTCCTCTAAATCAAATCAAGATGTGTGAAATATGACCCTGGGCTCTGCCATAGCAGTCTATGACGTTCACAAAGCTGCACTCACGTTCTTCTTTCATCAATTCGTATTAAACTCTGTTTTGCACTCAAGTTTCCACATTTGTGAGCCCACTGAGAAGAGGACCAGTTTCTGAGATCTGAAATTATAGTTAAAATGGCAGTTCTGTGCAAGGGTAGTCATGAGCTTCGGAGAGGGAAAATGCAGTGGATTCATGATCAAATATACCTAACGTGCTTTCCCCTCTCTTTTTCTCCATAATGAGGATTTGAAACCATGATGATTCTATCATCTGAGTAGAAATGGCAAATAACAAGACTTTAATGACATCAAGAAAGATGAACTCACTACTATTATATTAAAAGCTAGTGTGTATGTAACTCACCATAGATTGCAGTGGACTTTTGCAAATGATATCTGTGTTCATGAAGTGGTCCTGTGATATGTGTATTCTTTCTGCAGATGAGGCAGAACTAAGGCTTTCAGAACTGAAATGGCTTATACATGGTCACTCTGTTACTAATTTGACTCTTTCTTCAGATTCTGTAAACTGTGATTTTAAAGAGATAACTGCAAAGAGAAAGGACCTACTTTATATATGTCATGGAAAATTCATATAACTGGTTACTTAAGTGTTCATGTAGGGGACATGTGTGAGTAGCTTCACAAAGATTTGGAAAAACTTAGGGATAGTGGTGTGACAAATTTTTATTGAAGGGAATAATATTCTGGGGGAAGTATTACTAATTAAATTACTACTGGCATTAAGAAGGTCATGGAATCTTTCAGAATGTACAATGTATTTTGTTTCCTGAATTGAATGTAGAATAGGGTCCTGGATGGCCCTTCTGGTGACAAGATGATTAGTACCTTCACAGTTAACTGACCAAGTACAGATTCTGAGGGATGTTGACCAGGGAAGATGATTTCTCCCTGAACTTCCCCAAGGAAACAGTCCACAGCTTTTATCTCTCATCCTGAGGGAACAGAGGATGAACCACGAGAGTCTTCCTGCAGGAAGCCTGACCCACATCAACGACTGTTCCTTGATGCCACTGTCTACCCTCATGGGGTATACACTGGCCTCATCCTAGGTGCTCTGCCTCCACAGGGTGATTCAGGTAGACACCTGGAATCAGAAGGTCTGTGCGTGTCGCCTTCTCTCAGGCCGGACCAGCAGTGACTGCCCTGAGTAGCACAGCAGGGATATGGACAGTACAGAGAACTCTAGAAAATGTAGAGAATGCTGCCTGGCTTGGGAGAAACAGCAGGCAGAAGCTCAAACCAGAGCCTTGCAGATGAGGTTTTAGCCAATCAGAAAGAGGATTTTAAGCTGACACTCTTGCTGCTGCTAGTTGAAAAGTCTGTGTGAAGAGGGCTGTAAGACCAGGCAATGCCCAGGTCTGAGGCAGCATCCACTGACAGCCCCAGAGCAGAACGGAGGGAATTTCTCCCTTAGGACAGGAGGGAGGACATGGGCCAGAAGCCTCTGTTTATTCCAAGGGGCCCTGAAGTAAGGTCTGAGGGACCTGAGGCACCTTCAGAATCCCTCTCTGACTGTTCTTTGTTGCCTCCCAACCCTATTACCGGTCTGAGTTTGATGTTCCTCTTTTATGTTTTCATCCCACCATGGAAGCCCTCCCTGCTCTGAAATTACCCTGATCCTGATTGCGCCACTGCTGGTGGAAGCCCAGTGACAGATTTCCCAGTCTCGGGTGCTCTAGAACTATGCACCTAATTCAGAATATCGAACTAACTCATTGTCTTCATGTGCCACTAATGGAAACTTCTTGTCGTTGCCTCTTCCCTGTTTCTTTTTACCTGGTGAACGCTTTATGTCCTGCTTGTAGATCCTTTCCTCTATTTTGAAAGAAGAATCTAAAATTCAGGAAGAGAGAGAATAGAGGGAGTAACACTTATTTTCTTGTTTATTAATGTTTTCCAGACACTGTTCTAATTGCTCTATAACCATTTAATACTGCCCCTAGTCATGGGCAAGAGGAGCCTGATAAATAATACATTTATTAAAAAAAACACATTGATACTTCTGCCATTGGGAACTTGATGCTTAGGGCTGGCACAATCTGTACAATACAATAGTATTGTACTGTAGTACAATCTGTAACCATAAGTATCTGCTCCCTCATTAACACTATTCAAGCTGCAGGAAATGCTTCTCCACGTCTTTTGCTCTCTGTCCTCAGAAATAAAGGTGACTGTGTCTGAATGCTGTTAATGTTTGTGGATTGTGTTTTTGCTGACATCAGATGGTTCAGGGAGGATCTGAGCGGCTGAAGAGATTTTAAGAGAAAAGTCAACTTAATTTTTCAAATACTTGCATTCAAAGAGCATAAATGCAATAGATTGTTGTGTAATGAAAAAATCACTTTCCAGCAGGACTGGTTGTCAAATTTTGTTTTCTTGCTCCACGTATAAACCTGATACTGCCAACAGTTACACTTGGCCGCTGAGGAACATTTTGCGATATTAAGCAAGTCATATTACTCTTAAGTCTGTATATATGAAGGCCTAGATATAAAACGCACGAAGCATGACTCACATTTTACAAAGAGAAGTTTGAGGCAGAAGCGTTCAGTATTTTGTTGGCTCTCATAAAGCACATCAGTAGTAGACAACGTCCCTGGTGGCGCAGTGGTTAAGAAGCCACCTGCCAATACAGAGGACACGGGTTCGAGCCCTGGTCCGGGAAGATCCCACATGCTGCAGAACAACTGAGCTCGTGCACCACAACTACTGAGCCTGCACTCTAGAGGCTGCGAGCCACAACTACCGATGCCCGCGCGCCTTGAGCCCGTGCTCTGCAACAAGAGAAGCCACCGCAATGGGAAGCCTGCGCACTGCAACGAAGAGAAGTCCCCACTCGCTGCAACTAGAGAAAACCTGTGTGCAGCAACGAAGACCCAACGCGGCCAAAACATAAATAAGTTTAAAATAAATAAATTTAAAACAACAACAAAAAAAACCTTTTTTTTTTTTTTGTTCTTCCATGCCTTTATTGGTGACAGCGATGGACAACAACAATGCCTGGCATAACAAGATACCTGGGGTGGCAAGCAGGCACTTGCTACATCAGTGCAGCTCAAAACCATCTCCTTCAAGAACTCTGCTCTTCCCGCCACAACTTAAGGCTCCTCAGAGTGTCTAAGATAATAAAAGTGAACTTGTCTGCGACAATGATTTTCTCTCCCTGAAATATGATCCCCACTTATTTTCCCTTACCCCAAATCCCAAGAACAGTAGGTTTTAAATAAATAGCACAGGGCTTCCCTGGTGGCGCAGTGGTTGAGAATCTGCCTGCCAATGCAGGGGACATGGGTTCGAGCCCTGGTCTGGGAAGATCCCACATGCAGTGGAGCAACTAGGCGTGTGAGCCACAACTACTGAGCCTGCGCGTCTGGAGCTTGTGCTCCGCAACAAGAGAGGCCGCGACAGTGAGAGGCCCACGCACCGCGATGAAGAGTGTCCCCTGCTCGCCGCAAGTAGAGAAAGCCCTGGCACAGAAACGAAGACCCAACACAGCCAAATATAAATAAATTAATTAAAAAAATATATCACAGAGATGTCTACTCTTGAGTCATTTTTTCTCTCTTCTTGTTCTTTAAACTCCGAAGGCATTCAATCTTCAGATCATTCAAAACTGCAAGGACTCTTCACCCGAAATGTTCATCCAGTGTAACTTGATGAAGACAGAGTGCCAGGCATTAGATTGAGAACCTTCAAAACAAATGTCTGCCCAGAGATACATGAGGTACTTCAGCTCCAGTGCTGATTGGTTCCTTTCCTTGGGACTCTCCAATCCTGCCATACATGGAAGCTTTCATAGGCTTTTATTCTCTAAAGTAGGCACACCAGATCCACTGGGTGTGAGCTGTGTTCACTACCATTACTTCTTCCTTTGTTCTCAATTATGTCTGGGATGGTGGCTCTGCAGATCCCCAGAGGCCTTTGGACAACAGCTGTGATGGTGATGCTGACGGTGCTGAGCACCCCAGAGGCTGAGGGCAGAGACTCTCCACGTAAGTGCAGGGCAGCTGCTCCCAGAGCCACCACTCTGGGGACCAGGCTCTGAGGGACACTTGGCCCGGGGTGTGATCTCAGAATATTTCCTCTCTTCGGGGATGCGAGCTATGTTACATTCTCATTTCCACCTTCTAATGGCAAAGTGAGGACAGTCCCCCTCCCACAGGCTTAAGCCTGGGGACATTATAACAGGGAGGAGGAGACAAAGTGTGTATCTACTACAAGTGCTGGGACAAAGTGAGCATGGGTAGTTTGTTTTAAAGAATTTCTCCAAAGACACAGCAGGACTTGTCATTTCAGGATCCCTCAAGACCTTGTCTGGACTTAATACTATGGGATCCTGGGTTGGGGAAATGTAGCGCAGCAGTGGTCTCTGTAGTCTCAGAATTTGAGGAAAAGGACTCTACATTCCTGACTCTTGAGTGGAGGGTTCCTGGAAGCAAACTCCTGGTATTTGAGTGGAGCTGACTGGGTGGCCACCGACAGAATCTTAACCTCAAGTTTCACTGATTTATGGTCAAATAGTGACTTGAATGGTATTCAGAGACTTGAGTTGAGGATGGATGGGATTTAGGAGAAAGGAGAACGTAAGAAGAGAAATATGTATATTGAGAAAGCATTCATTTCAGACACAGGATTAGTATCTTCAAATAAATTCTCTGTCAATCTTCCTAACACCCCTATGTGTAGATATAACGACTTTTTACACAATTATACTTAAGATACAGATACTCCGTTAAGTAACCCACCCAAGCTGGTAACTGTCTCAGTTTAATTGGAATCCAGTTTATCTATTTTGAAAGTCTGTGCACTTTCCGTGAATAAACCATCCTTTTTAGGACTAGGGCCGTGTCGGTCCCTTCTAACTACAAAGGAGTCGGGTCGGGGTGGCAGAAACGCAGAGGAAACCCACGCAAGGGAAGGAAGGCACTTTGCCAGGGACCCAGAGAATGTGCCTGTCAGGACGAGGACGGGGTCCATTCAACAGCTCCTTTGTGATTCCCTTGAAGTCTTGTGCTTATGTAGACACTTGTTTGTCTCTGAGGTTCCCAGGATTTCGAGGGAAAATGACATTTCATGTGAGAACGTCCTGATCCCTCTAAGTACAGAGATGGATGTAAAACCCACCCGATAGCTCTGTTTACTCGGTTCTCAGGCTCAGGCAGGGATCACAGGTCCCAGGGCTCCCCTCAGAGACAGGCCTCCTCGCACGAAGGTCATTCTGGAAGCCCCCAGACGGGGCGGGAGGCCTTGGAAGAGCCGCCCGGAGGCTCCGGGTTCGCAGCGGGAGGCGCAGGGCTGGGCTGGGCGGGGAACCCGGGGTTGAGCGGCGGGTTTCAGGTTTTTCCGACCCAGCTGGCCACGGGCCGACATCGCCCCGCCTGCCGAGCGGCTGCCGCCTGGCTGAGCGGCGGTGTCTCCCGCAGAGGATTTCTTGTACCGTCATATGGGCATGTGTTACTTCACCAACGGCACGGAGCGGGTGCGGGTCGTGGACAGATACATCTATAATCGGGAGGAGTTCGTGCGCTTCGACAGCGACGTGGGCGAGTTCCGGGCGGTGACCGAGCTGGGCCGGCCGGACGCCGAGTACTGGAACAGCCAGAAGGACATCCTGGAGCAGGAACGGGCCTACGTGGACACGGTGTGCAGACACAACTACAGGATTCATAAGACCTTCACGGTGCAGCGGCGAGGTGAGCGCAGGCCGCCCTCCGCGGGGCCCACCCTCCCCTGCCGAGACTCCGCGCAGGGGTGAGGGGGCGGGGCCGCGGGGGTGGGATCCTCAGGCCCGCGGAGGGGACAGCGAGCCCTGGCGTTCCGCGCAGAGGGCCAGGGACCGAGGGCACAGCAGGGAGACGGAGGTTGGTAGCCCTGGAACATTCCCCGCAGAGGCGAGTCCAGGACTGCTCAGTATGGCCCCAGCTCTCGAGAGCCTCGTCCTGCGCAGTTCTTTCCACTAATTCTGCACGTTCCCGCCTCGTGCCTTTGGCTTGTTTGCTTCCCGAAGCTCAGGAGCTCAGCCTGGTGGAGTTAGGGCTGCTCCACGGCTGCTCTCAGGGCACCTTACACACGTGGTGATATATTACAGCCATGAAAGAATACATTTTCACTTTTTGGTTTCAAATCATTATTCATCTTAATCCTGGTTTCTTAAATAGATGTCACTGTATCACTTGTCCCGGCCCTCTTTCTGGCAAGGGACTGTCTTAATTATCCTTGTGTGTCTAGTACCTGACACATTGGCAGGTAGTATGAGCTCCATAAACCTTGCTTAAATTAATGAATAAATGTTCTCTGTTGCCCAGCTGCTTAGGCTCAAGAGAAAGCATAAAGGTAAATAGGATCTTAAAAACTGACCGTATTAATTATTCTTTACGATTTTGCGTAATGCTTTAAAGTAAACTCTTATTGACTTGGATCTTAACAATTTAGAATTCGTGGATGCAAAGCCTGAGGAAAAAAAGTGTTTAGTAAAAATAGAAACAGTACTTGAGTGTTGTTGTAAGGCAACGTTTTAATTTCTTAGAAAAGCTCAACAAATGGCTGATATCAGAGCTGAAGTTTTGGGGTAAATAAGTTGATGCCATTTAATTACTGAATAAAAATTGTTTCAGGTTCCGTTGGCCTGCCTATCCTCTCTCTCCCTGCCAGCTCCCCCAACATCCACTGCAGGGGTAGACATTCTGAAAGTTAATTATACCAGTTTCATGAGCACCTATTGCTAGGCAATTGTCTTACCAAACACTACCTATACTATGCCACTTAATTTCCTTGGTGTTAGCAATCAGCATCACCACTTTATATATGCTAATATTGGTACATAATAAACAGTTTAAGTAATTACACACAGTTATTCACTGTCTTGAAGCCTCCCCCAAATACACAATAGGCATCATGTTCTTTACTACATGTATATAGAGTCTAATGGAAGCAAAGCCTCGTTTAAGCCAGTTATGACCAGAAGCAGCAATGAGTCTGTTCCTGCTGATTTTCAGTGTTAGTGGGACAAAATGATACATTCAAGGGATTGAAAACTCACTGATTAATCCCTAGTCTGACCCTGGTGTTCTCTGTGTATGTTCACATAACTTTTAGCTTACTTTACCCTATCTTGCCTTCTCCTTCATCCTGATGCCACCACGTACATACTTATATTTTTGCTATTTCAGTTCTTTTTCATAAAAGTTATTCTAAAATTTCTCTCTTGAACTTGTGACCTCCATTTTTTACTCCCAATCTGTTTAAGACGAACAAATTTTATAAGTTCACCTGGCTGACCATGACTTTAGTCAGAGCCCAGGAAGAAGAACCTGATCAAGAGTTAAAGTCCAAACTGAAAACATGATTCTTTCCAGATGATGGCTCATGAGTACCATGTTATTGGGGTGATGAGACTGCCTGCCGATCTCAGCAAGTCCCAGTTATATTGTATGTTCATGTGACATGCTCACTAACCCGGGCCAACTTCTGCAAGAGTCTCAGAATATTTTCTATAGAGAACATACATGATAATTATGTCTGATTTCAGAGCAAGGCAGTTATTCTTAATAGCAAAGGGATGGCAGCTCACTTGAATGTTAAAAGAAAATTAGGGGAAAAAAGTAAATGAGAGTACATAATGTATTATCAAATAGCTAAAACACTACATGAAATATTTACTATAGTTTTGCACTAAGGGAATGAGGGAGATGCAATAAAATGGCTGCAGAGATAAAGGATAATACGTGTAAAACAGGTTGGGAGGTGTGTCATATTTGACCATGAGTAGCAATCTGAGAAGATAAAGGAATCGAGGCACGGGCAAACATGATGTTTTATCAGTGTTACTTGTTTTCACGGTTTCCTTTCTTTTCCTTCAAAAATTACAAACTTTTGACATAACACTTGTGGTTCTTTTTTGTTTTTATTTTTTGTTTTGTCTTTGTTACTAGATTGCAAGTTCTGTAAAGGCAGGGGCCACAGTTTGTGGTTTATCTTTGGGTCCCCAGTGCTTGTCAAATTTATATTTGTTGAATGAATGAATGAATGAATCAAATAAAGTATATGTGGCATAAATGAACTCGAGATGGAAGTGTAGGTATTTAATTATATAAGTTTTTGTGGGGAGTTTGCCACAGAATGGCATTTGAGCTAAGATGAGGCTAAAAACTGAGAGGGACGCTTTGTTGACTGGTACGAAGTGCTCTCGCTCTCGAATTCTGTATTACAGGGCTGAGGGTTATAGATGTAGCCTGTTTGAAAAGCACTGCTTTGTAGGAAGGCTGTGATGGTCACTGTTGTCCCATTTTACTGGACATAGAAATGTCTGTACTTTCTTAATTCTCAGTCCATGGGGCCATGACTACTGTTGATCATCTCATGGCCAGCAGGTGGGAGTCAAAGTTGCTGGATTTTCTCTACTGTGGGGAGCACAGAACCTAACAGAAAACAGTGTCACTGACCTAGCACAAGTCACTAGAGCTTATCCTCATGGTCACTTCTAGATGGGAGAGCGAGGGGGAACAAGTCCAGGTTTATTATTTTATTTAAAAAATGTTATAAATAGTGGCTTGTATAATATAGCAATTTATAATTTTAAAGTGCTTCATTTTTATCAATTAGTGTCAACAGAGTAACTCCCATAGAATGATTAAAACTGTCTCTTGAGACTCTGAAAAGTAAACTGACTAATGTTTTTATTCAAGCTAATAAAGTGGTCCAGGTTAGATCCAAATCCAAGATTTGGAATCCAAGGATCTTTCCACCCTGGTACCAGGGAAGGACTCTTCCCGGTGCGGAGACTTGCTGTGTGGTCTCACATCTCACTGTGTCTTTTCCTGTCTGTTATTTCCTCAGTGGAACCTACAGTGACCATCTCCCCAGCCAGGACAGAGGCTCTAAACCACCACAACCTGCTGGTCTGCACGGTGACAGATTTCTATCCAGGCCAGATCAAAGTTCGGTGGTTCCGGAATGACCAGGAGGAGACAGCTGGCGTTGTGTCCACCCCTCTTATTAGAAATGGGGACTGGACCTTCCAGATGCTTGTGATGCTGGAAATGACTCCCCAGCAAGGAGATGTCTACACCTGCCATGTGGAGCACCCCAGCCTCCAGAGTCCCATCATGGTGGAGTGGTGTAAGGGGCACTTGGTTTCCTTTCACCGTGGGGCCCACAGGACAGGGGCAGATAGAGCTTCCTTGGTCCATCCCATCTCATCCCTTGTCCCCAGAATCCCTACTGATCTGGAAATTCCAGGGCACAAGAGTGCCTCTTGCCTCATATTAAGGGCATCAGAAGAATCCTGATCTCATTGTCTTTCCAGATACAGGGAGCTCACTCTACACACCAGGGCCCCAGAGCCCAGCCCTGGTAGTTCTGAAGGATTGACTGGTGACCAGAGTCTTAGGGCGTAGGGTTATGGATGTGTCCCTGCGGAGCAGGGATCCACTTTCCCCTTCTCCCACCCGTCCACTCTGTCCAAGGATCTGTTGGCGGGTCCCTCCCCTAGGGGTAGTCAGAATGGAGAACTAGGTTCCCCTGGCACCTCCACCTCCTGTATCTCAGACTAGACTTTAGGCTTCTCAAAGGGACACCCCGCTTTGGTGTGGGGACAAACCCTGACACTCAGGCTCTGATCCCTAGGGGCACAGTCTGGATCCGCCCAGAGCAAGATGCTGAGTGGTGTTGGGGGCTTTGTGCTGGGGCTGATCTTCCTCGGGCTGGGTCTCATCATCCGTCACAGGAGCCAGAAGGGTAAGGAACTCTGGGGAAAAGGGGAAGACGGGCTGTGACTGAGACCCTCTGTTCAGGGAGGCCTGTGCCTCTAGATGTAGCTCTTTCCTCCTGACCCTGAAAGGAAGGAGACTAGGCTGGTGGTGGGCGGAAATGGAACGACCTAGGGAGACATTGGAGTCTGATTTTACTGGTTGAAAAGTAGCCCTTTCACAGAGGTGACAGGTGGGATTTATTCTAGGGCTTCCTTCTAGTGGCAGTTCCATTCATTTGGCGAGATTTTATTTTAGGGCAGTTAAGGCCTTGTGGGTAGAGAGGATGGGTAGGGAAGAAATATATTTCAAATTAAGTTGCTTATCTCATTTCCCTTTGGGGTGGGCGAGACACTTGCTGTTTGTGTCATGAGACCTTTTGTGGGACCTCCTGGGCCTCCACCTGCAGGTACTGTTTTTGCTCTGTTTCACTGGGGGTTATGGGGACAGGTAAAAGAGGGAAGGGTGTGAGGTGAGTATACCTGAGCACAATGGTCTCATCCGTGGCGTATTTTCTGCTATGGGATCAAGAGTTAGGGGAGAAGTTCACCCAGTTTCTGTAGGAAGCTCCTGAGGTTGTTCTCCAGAATCAGGCCATAACTTTGGTGGCCTCTTTCTCTGAAACTTGGAGCCAGAACTGTGGTGTTAGTGCTAGACACCAGGATGATACCCACTTTGTGCCACATGTTGGTGACTACTGCCCGTGGGCATTTATAGTGACTGAAAGAGGCTATGCGTGGTGGAAAGAAGGTGAGTTATTATCTAATTTATTAAAAGTTTGACGTCTTCATGTCCCCCAGAAGGCTAACAGCTGCTCCCCAGCCTTCCACACATCTGTGTCAGGCTGAAGTGTTGTGCCCTCTTCAGCTGATTCACCTCTACACAGATGTTAGGGGAGGTGATGGTGACATGCCCCGGACCTCAGCTTTCTCTGTCGGATGCTGCAGGCCGAGAAGAGGTGAGGGGGCACGTCCCTCAGGGTGCCATGTGCTGATCACTCTCTCTCTTCTCCAGGGCACTGACTCCTGAGGACGCTTTGACGGGGATTGGTTTTTGCTCTTCTGCAATAGCTGCCTGTTCTTGCCCAGAATTCCCAGTTGCCTGTCAGCCTGTTCCTCTGAGATCAGGTTCCTCCATTAACTCTAACACAGTCACCAGGTTACCCCTTGCCCTGCCCCAAGAATTTGACTGTGATGCTGCTTCCTGCACTGACCCCGGAGCCTCTGCCGGTGTACTGCCAACAGCGTCTACTGAGCGTCTACTCAGACCCCAGGGGATTTTTCTGTTTGCTTTCTCCCTCTGCAGACTGCTCAAGAGAAGCACATTGTAACCGTTACCTGGCTATAGGGTATATCGTAATTAAACATGAATATGAGTTATCTATACCCTGAGCCTTCTTTTTTATTAAGTTTATGCTAATCATATATTTTTTTAATATTTATGAAGACTCGCGCCGGGTTTCAGTTGTGGCACATGGAATCTTCGTTGCTGCATGCGGGATCTTTAGTTGCGGCATGCGGGATCTAGTTCCCTGACCAGGGATTGAACCCGAGCCCCCTGCATTGGGAGCACGGAGTCTTAACCACTGGACCACTGGACCATAGGGAAGTCCCTATGCTAATCATATATTTTTTATTGAGGTATAATTGATATACAACATTATATTAGTTTTGGCTATACAGCATGATGATTCAGTATTTGTATATATTTTTGCAAAATGATCACTACAATAAGTCTCGTTAACATCATCACTATAGATTGTTACAATATTTTTCTTGTGATGAGAACTTTTTAGATCTACTCTTCCAATGACCACCTGTCAGGGTTACAGGAAGGAGGCCTCCCTTGTGGGGAGGTTAGATAGTTATCCAGCTGTCAGACCAACACACAGGCTGGGAGCTGGTTGAGAAGCAGGCTGTACCCAGGAGTCTGATTCAGCAGCTCTGGGTAGAATCCAGAGAATCTCTGCTGGGAAACCACTGGAGCAGATCAGTGGATTCCACAGTGGTGGGAAGAATGAAAAGGACATCTCCTTCATATTTGAGTTTTATCTAAAAGTTAAAAAAAGGAAGTAAGCTTACTAATATTTGAGGTCTAGTGAATCAGACAGTCTCGTGTCACAACTGAGATGTCACATAGAATACTGTAGGTAGAGCAGGAGTATTCCATCACTGAAAGCTGCAGCTGTATCTTCATTTGTTCACTCACATTAGCATGTTTCCATGTCTTGTAGTTTACTGTGCCCTCTTAAAGAAACTTACGGACTATATTATTTTATTTTATTTTTATTATTTTAAATAACAGAATTGCAAATGGTAGAATCTTTACAATATTTTGAATGAAATGGGGAATAACCATGAAATCTTTTGTGTCACAGAGAGGTTTGTGGGTTATCCTGGGTCTAAACAATTAAAGCATGGTCAAATTAAAAAAAAAACTACTCTTTTAGCAACTTTCAAATATACAACACAGTATAATTAACTAGATTCACCATGCTGTACATCACATCCCCAGGACTTACATATGTTATAATGGGAAGTTTGTGCCTTTTCACCACCTTCATGACTTTTGCCCACCTCTGGCAACCACCAATTCATTCTCTTTATCTATGAGTTCTTTTCTATTAAAGATTCCACATGAGTTAAGTGAGATTTTATGGTATTTGTCTTTCTCTGTCTAACTTATTTCACTTAGCATAATGCCCTCAAGGTCCATCCATGCTGTTGCAAATGGCAAGATTTCATTCTTTTTATGGCTGAATAATATTCCATTATGTATATATACACACCACAGTTTCTTTATCCATGCATTCACCAATGGCCACTTACGTTGCTTTCATATCATGGCCATTGTAATTAATGCTTCAATGAACATGGGGTGCATAGATCTTTTTCAAGTTAGTGTTTTTGTTTCCTGTGGATAAATACCCAGAAGAGAAATTGCTGGATCATATGGCAGTTTTATTTTTAATGTTTTGAGGAACCTCCATGCTGCTTTCAATAGTGCTGAACCAATTTACATTACCACCAAGTGTACAAGGATTCATTTTTCTCTACATCCTTGCCAACACTTGTTATTTCTTGTCTTTCTGATGATAGCCATTATAACATGTGTGAGGTGATATCTTTTTTAAAAATATATTTATTTAATCTTAAAAATTTATTTATTCATTCATTTATTTATTTTTGTGGTGATACCTTACTGTGGCTTTGATTTGCATTTCCCTATTGATTAGTGATGTTGAGCATCTTGTCACTTACCTGTTGGCCGTCTGTATGTCTTCTTTGGAAAAATGTCTATTCAGATTCTCTGCCTTTTTTTTTTTTTTTTTTGCAGTACGTGACCCTCTCACTGTTGTGGCCTCTCCCGTTGTGGATCACAGGCTCCGGACGCGCAGGCTCAGCGGCCATGGCTCACGGGCCCAGCCGCTCCGCGGCATGTGGGATCTTCCCGGACCGGGGCACAAACCCGCGTCCCCTGCATCAGCAGGCGGACTCTCAACCACTGCGCCACCAGGGAAGCCCCTCTGCCCATATTTTAATCAGACTTTGTTTTGCTTTTGAATTGTATGATATTTTTATACATTTTGGATATTAACTCCTTAGCAGATATATAATTTGCAAATTTTTTTCCCATTCAGTAAATTTTTTTTTCGTTTGGTTGATAGTTTCCTTTGCTGTGCAGAAGCTTTTTAGTTTGATGTAGTCTGACTTGTTTATTTTTGCTTTTGTTGCCTTTACTTTTGGTGTCAAAAAGTCATCGCAAAGGCCAATGTCAAGGAGCTTACCATCTATGTTTCTTCTAGGAGTTTCAAGGTTTCAGGTCTTATATTCAAATCTTTAATCTATTTTGAGTTAATTTTTGTGTATGGTGTAAGATAGTGGTTCATATTCTTTCTTTCTCATGTAGCTGTCTACTTTTCCCAACGCCATTAATTGAAGAAACTTTTCTTTTCCCACTGTGTATTCTTGGCTCCTTTATCGAAAATATGTGTATGGGTTTATATTTGGGATCTCTATTCTGTTCCATTGATCTACGTGTCTGTTTTTATGCCAATACTATATTGTTTTGATTACTATAGTTTTACAATATATTTGAAATCAGGGAGCTTGATATCTCCAGCTTTGTTCTTTCTCAAAATTTCTTTGGCCATTCTGGATCATTTGTGGTTCCATATGTATTTTAGAATTATTTGTTCTAATTCTGTGAAAAAATGCTATTGATATTTTGATAGGGATTGCATTGAATCTGCTTTGGTCATTTTAACAATATTAACTTCTTCCACTCCATGACCATGTTACATTTTTCCATCGGTTTGTGTCACCTTCAATTTCTTTCATCTGTGTCTTATAGTTTTTAGAGTACAAGTCTTTTACCTCCTTGGTGAGATTTATTTCTAGGTATTTTATTCTTTTTGATGCAGTTGTAAATAAGATTGTTTTCTTAATTTCTCTTTCTGATAGTTTGTTGTTAGTGTATAGAAACACAACAGATTTCTATGTACTAATTTTGTATCCTACAACTTTATTGAATTAATTTATTGCTCTAATAGGTTTTTGGTGGTGCCTTCAGGATTTTCTATATATACTGTCATGTTGTCTGCAAACAGTGCTTCTTGCCTTCCAACTTGGATTCCTTTAATTAATTTATTTATTTTAGTCTGATTTTAGGACTTCTAATACTATGTTGAATAAAAGTGGCTAGAGTGGTCATCCTTGTTTTCATTCTGATCTTAGAGGAAATGCTTTTGGCCTTTCAATGTTGAGTAGGGTGTTGGCTATGGGTTTGTCATACATGGCCTTTATTATGTTGAGGTATGAACCCTCTATACCCACTTTGTTGAGAGTTTTTATCATAAATAGGTGTTGAATTTTGCCAAAAGCTTTTTCTGCATGTATTGAGATGATCATATGTTTTTTATTCTTCTATTTGTTAATATGGTATATCACCTAGATTGATCTGCAGATGTTGAATCTTGCAGCTACAAAAACCAGGGCACCAGAGGAGTGTAAGAGCTCCCTTCTGAGAGCTACTGGCACTGTGGAGTGTGGCAGAGGAGAGTGAAATGATAGTGCCCACCCTCCAAGTTCTCTGGAAGGATTACAGTCAGCCTTTAGATTTGTGTTTAATTAGAAGCTTCCCCCTCAGGCTTTAGCTATGATGGTAAGCTAATAGTCCTCTTTCACAGAAATACTGATCTCCCGGGTCTGTTGCTTCTTACTGTGCCCTGGGTTGGTAGCTGTTTAAGAACTTTTCTACATTTGTTATAGTTCTTTGTCACCCCTGAGCCTAGTGTCACCCTAAGCCAGACAGTGTAGAGGCATCGCCTAGCACCGGCTGGAAAAATCAGGGCACCAAAGGTATACGCTTCTGTGGAGGGCACCAGTGGGCTGGAGCAAGGCAGGGGGAGAGTGCAAAGATTTTGTCCACTGGCTTCTGTTGCATGCAAGTACCTCTATGGCCCCTTAGAATTGTGCCAAACCAGAAACCTGCCCCTCAGGCCAAAACTCCTGGACAAAAAATAAGCCTCTTTCTCAGAAAGACTGGGAATGTGTTTCAGTCTGCTATTTGTGCAGTACCCTTGGGGTGGTAGTCTGCCAAGAACCGTATCTGATTGTTACAGTCTTTTTGGACCTAGGAGTGTGAATCTCCCTGCCCTCCAGAACCAGGTGATCCAAAGACATCCCACTGGGTTGCAGCCACAAAAACTGGGACACCAGACCCAAAAACCAGGACACCAGACCCAAGTAAAAGCTCCCCTGCAGGAAATACTGGTGCTCTGGAGTGTGGCACAGGAATAGTGTGACGATAGCACCTGCTAGCTAGCACGATACAAAGTGGGAGTGTAAAGATGGAATCCCTGAAAAAGAAAGGTGTAGAATAAAAAAATAAAAAGGTGTCTGCCCACCTTAGCATAGCAGAGGGAGAGTGCGAAGACGGTGGCTGCCAGCCTCCATCCCTGGGGAGTATCCCAGCAGACCCCTGCTCCTTAGGCTGACACTTTAAGGTCATCAAATGAGCCTCATTCCCATAAAGTCTGGGCACTTTTCAAATGGCTTCTGTGCTGGGACCTGGGTCGAGTGAGTCTGTGTGTGAGCCCTTTAAGAGCCATTTCTTGGTTCACTACAATATTGTCTCATGGACATGAGAGCCATTGGCTTTCAAAGCTAGAAGTTTTGGGGACTCATCTCTCAGGTGCAGGTCTTAAAAGTTGGGGTGTCTATATTGTGGTGTTCACACCCCTTGCTCCTCAGGGAGAAGCTCTGGATTTTGAGTTCCTTCCCAATTGTGGGTTGCTGTACCTGGAGAAGGGTTTATGGAAAGATAATGACTCAGCCTCTCTTGCCTTGATGTGGTTTCCCTCTCATTTGCCTGATGTGCAGGTGTTGTTAAGCCAGTTTTTAGTTTAGTTATTTTTTTTTTCCAGAGGAAATTGTTCCATTTATAGCTGTAGACTGGGTGTGTCCATTGGAGGAGGTGAGTTCATGATCTTCCTTCATCAACCTCTTGTACCAAACTCTTTCAGCAATTTTGAATATATCATCACCTTCTGTCCCTAAACGTAAGATTTCTTTTGAGAAATCTGATAGCATTATAGTTTCCCTCATAAGTTATAAGCTTCTTTTCTCTTGCTGCTTTTAAGATTATCTCTGTCTTTGATTTTTTACAACTTTATCATAATACATCTTTGAGAAAATCTCTTTAAGTTGAATTTTTTTTTTTTAAGAAGATGTTGGGGGTAGGAGTTTATTAATTTATTTTTGCTGTTTTGGGTCTTCGTTTCTGTGTGAGGGCTTTCTCTAGTTGTGGCAAGAGGGGGCCACTCTTCATCGTGGTGCGCGGGCCTCTCACTGTCACGGCCTCTCTTGTTGCGGAGCACAGGCTCCAGACGTGCAGGCTCGGTAGTTGTGGCTCACGGGCCTAGTTGCTCCGCGGCATGTGGGATCCTCCCAGACCAGGGCTCGAACCCGTGTCCCCTGCATTAGCAGGCAGATTCTCAACCACTGCACCACCAGGGAAGCCCTTTAAGTTGAATTTGTTTCTTAACTATGAGCTTCATGAACTTAGATATCCAAATCTCACCTCAGATATGGGAAACTCTCAGTGATTATTTCTTTTCTTTCTTTTTTATTTCTTTTTCTTTTCTTTTCTTAAAGAGAGTGATACTGGCAGGGCTATTTTATTATTTATTTACTTATTTTTTTGCATTAAAATTTTTTATTGGAGTATAGTTGATTTACAATGTTGTGTTACTTTCTGCTGTACAGCAAAGTGAATCAGTTATACATATACATAAATCCACTCTTTTTTAGATTCTGCCATTGTTTCTTTAAATAAGCTTTATGTTCCCTTCTCCGTCTCTTTTCCTTCTGGGACTCCAATAATTGACAGAGGGTTACATTTGATTGTATTCTACAGATCTTCTAGGCTTTATTCGCTCTTTTTCATTCTTTTTTCTTTGTTTTGTTCTGAGTGGATAATTTCAAAGTTCCTGTCTTCTAATTCACAGATTCTTTCCTCTACTTGATGGAAAGAAGATGAAAGAATCTTCCTCTTCTTTCCATCAGGCAGAAAGAGCATTTTTTGTTGTACTTTTCATATCCAGAATTTCTATTTGTTTTTTTTTTAAGATTTCTATTTCTCTATTAAACTTCTAATTTTGTTCATGTATTGTTTCCCTGATTTCATTGAGCTGTCTTTCTGTGTTTTCTTGTAGCTCACTGAGCTTCCTTAAAAGAGCATTTTTGGGTAAATTATAGACCTCCACGTCCTGGTGTCAGTTACTGGAAGATTATTTTGATTCTTTGGTGTGTCATGTTTCCTTGATTTTTCATGTTTCTTGAAGTCCTTCATTTCTGTCTTTGCATTTGAAGTAGCAATCACCTCCTCCAGTCTTTACTAACTGACTTTGGGAGAGAAACACGTTCTGTCCGTCTTGCTAGGGATTCTGAGACTCTCTCAGACCTTTTATGGATATGCCTGTACCACACTTCTTGCTCTCTCGTGGCACAATGCTTAAACTTGTATGCCTTCTCTTGATTCTGCAATGTACCAGGCTGGCTGCTGACAGCTTCCCTTTTGTTTTCCCAAGAATGGAGCTGAAGCTCAGGTTCATGTTCTCTCCCTGGTCTACAGATTTGGGCTGGCTTTCTGTGCTACTCATTAGTTGTCTGCCAAAGCTCACTCTTGCTGCTGTCAGGAGTGCACACAGGGAGCTGGCCACAGTGTGGGGGGTGTGTGGGTGAGGTGCATGGGGTGTTGGGAGTGCCTGTGGGCAAGCTGATGGGATTCAATGGTGAGGTATCCCCAGTGGCTTGTTGGTGGACATCTTGAGGGATCTGCGCCTCTTTCATATCTTCCAAGAGTTCTATCTGCCACTTTGCTGGCCTCTACTCACCCCCAGTAACGTAAGTTATGACTCACTACTCTGGATGGGGTGAGAGAGAAATGGCAGTTTCCCGCACAGCTGAGGAAGACAGGTGTTCACTCACATGCTCTCACTTTCCTTACAGTTATCCTTACAGGATAATTCGTGAGTTGAGAAGGTCTCTCTTGGCACCAAGCTGTGCTGCCTTGGGGAGGAGTGATGCTATTCCTCCTACCCTCTCCAGTGTGTCCAACTTGTATTTCTTTGCTCCAGTGGTGTGCTGGAAGTTCTCCACTGGAAACCTGGACTTCCACAAAGGCTCTCTCACCTATGAGTAATTGTCTAAGACTGTTCTCTGCGGGTTCCCAGATAATAGCTAAGAGGGGCTGAGCCAGTTCATGGGCCATTGCAGGGTCCCTAGCCATGACTGAGGTCTGTATGCTTGTTATCTGATGCATGGTTGGCAAGACTCCTCCTGGATTCCTTAGCATATGGTGTTGGATCCCATAGCTCCCACAAAGGTATCTTTATCCAGGAATGGATACCAAATTGTTGTTAAAAGGGGGATATGAACGAGAGACATCTTGTTCGACCATGTTGCTGATGCCACTCCCCAAGTACGTTCCTGTTTCCTGATTAACAACCTCACTTAACTAAGTCATATTCTTAATCAACTTCCAATAAAGCTATGTGTGCTAGGTACATTTTTTATTCTTTTATGTCTAACAGTATTTTATCCTTTCTTCATGCCTAATTGTGATTTTGAAAAGGTATACATTTATTAATAGAAAATACTTTTCCTTTAGAACTTCCAGGCCTTTTTCATTATCTTTATGATGTAAGTATCTGACGGTTTAACAGTGTCTGTTGTCTGTTTGTTTTGTTTCCCTCATTGGGATATTTTATGATCTTCTTTTAACACTTGAGATTCTGAAATTTTAAAAATGATTTAAAAAATTTTTAATGTATCTAAGAATGAGTTTTTTTTCATAATTTTGCTAAATATCTGAAAGTCCCCATTCCATGTAAAGAATTAGGTCTTTTATATCTGGAAAATTTTCCTTTACTTGTTTTCATAAATTTCCCCCTTCATTTTTCTGTATCCCTCTCTAGCTCTGTTACTTGATGTTGCCAGGTCTATTCTCTGTGTCTTATCTTTTCTACCATATATTACATTTCTTTGTCTTCTTTTTCAGGGAGAAAATTTCAAGGAGGTTTTCTTGATTTAATTTTTATATTACATAATAATAATTCTATTATTATAATTTTTATATTATTCTATTATTTTTTAAATCTTCCTATTACATTTTCCAATTTTTTAGCCTGTCATTATTACTTTTATAGAGGAAGTATCTTTTCACTAAGGATTCTAATTAGAAAGAATTGAAATAGCTTGCTTGCTCTTACATAAACTTTCTCTACTAAACTGTAATAATTTTTGTTTTATTTTATTGTCATACTCTCTTTTTAAAAAGTAATTAATTTGGCTGCATCAGGTCTTAGTTGTGGCATGCGGGATCTTTCATTGTGGCGCACAGGCTCTTCATTGCAGCGTGCAGATTTCTCTAGTTGTGGCAAATGGGCTCAGTAGTTGCGGCGTGCCCTGCGGCATGTGGGATCTTAGTTCTCCGACCAGGGATCGAACCCACGTTCCCTGCATTGGAAGGCAGATTCTTAACCACTGAATCACCAGGGAAGTTCCTCATACTCTCTTTCATACTGTTAGATTTCTCAAACATTTGCTCTGCCCTCTTTAACCTTGTCCTTCACTTACTGTAAACCATCTTGTTTCATCTCAGACATTTATACAAGCCTTCTCTAAACACCAAATTATACTTGGTTCCTGTGCAATACTCTCTCACATTACCTTGTTCTTTTCCTTTATAAATTCTTCAGAGTTTGTACTTGGATGTTTGTGAAACTGTTTCATGTATGTATGCTTCCTCCTATTGGAATGTAAATTCTTCAAAGACAATAAATGTATCTGTTTTCACATTACTTTAATACACTCAGAATGTAGTATGGTATGTATCACAGCATCGCTTCTAAGTGACCATTTTACATTATGGATTGAACTAGTAATTATATTTAATAAAGTTTGGGGTTTAGCCCAATCAATAATAAAGTGAGCATTACTTTGCTTTCTTTTGCTATTATTCTTTGTTGTATACACACTCTTTAGGGTTACATTTCTGAGAGATTCTAAGGTGTAGAACAGGATTTGGATACTCAGTGTTTCTTAACTGCAATACAAATAAGGAAAACCTTAAAAACCAAAATAACTTCAAACAGAATGCTTCTCTGCTTATTTTTTCTTTTGGCTTTCCTGGAATATCTAAAAAAACCTTTGTATTATGGAACATTTCAACTATATACAGTAATAGGGAGAATAGTACCATGTATCAACAGTCCAGTTTTAAAAATGATCAGTTCATGGACAATTTTGTAAATCCACCCATTTAATATTATATGCATACTGGGTTATTTTAAAGATAATCTTAGACAATATATAATTTCATTGATAAATATTTTACTATGAAAATCTAAGATATAACAACTTTTTAGAAATATAACAGCAATGCCATTACCACACCTAAAATTATTTCTGATTGTCTCAATAATTTTTTTTGTTTGTTTGTTTGTTTTTGTGGTACGCAGGCCTCTCATTGTTGTGGCCTCTCCCATTGCGGAGCACAGGCTCCAGACGTGCAGCCTCAGCGGCCATGGCTCACGGGCCCAGCCGCTCCGCGGCATGTGGGATCTTCCCGGACCGGGGCTCGAACCCACGTCCCCTGCATCAGCAGGCAGACTCTCAACCACTGCGCCACCAGGGAAGCCTCTGTCATAACTTTTAAAAGCTATATTAAGATGAGTACAGACTTATTTCTTGGTTTTTGTATTTCTGCTATAACAAATCTACACCATGGGAGAAGAGTATATATTATCTTCAATGATGCCTGAATTAGGGGGGTGGGTGACAGTGCCAAGAATGGGAACAGAAAGAAGAGAGAAATAATAATCTCAGCTAAGATAACAACATATTATTAGTCTACACAGGTTGCTCTTGTGTTACTGGGCATGAAACATGATCTGAGAAACGAAATTAAGGGGCCTAAAGCATAAGGGAACAAGGTCCTAGTCAGCCTTGAGATGAAAGACAGGAAAAGTTTCAATAAAAGGAGGATTCATTGCTTCCATGATGACACTGGATCAGGGTCACTAGGGATTAGGTAACTGGGTGGAATACGCCAGTGATCCCACGGTATGTAACTATTGAGAACAGAAAAAAATCATCAGGTGGTCAGGGGGAGAATTCCGAGGTATATGTGAGCTTTAAGGGATAAGTCCCAGAGAAGAGGTGAGAGGAGGAGTGTAAGAGGAGAGAAGCTATATGAAGATAGTTCTAGGTCACCTAGCATGTCCACTCTTCTGCTCTGGTAGACGGGCAGTGCACCTGCAACAGGACAGACATGAGACTGATGAGTCCTAGGGGCCTTCTGTGTAATCATCATGACCTTTCCCAGTTCTCCTCAACTTTTCAACCACATTTGAGTCCACAAACCTCTTCCCACTTTCTTTCCTCCTATACTGTCTCCAGTGCTGACAAATCCGAATCCTTACCTTCCCTTCTAGGGTGCAACTCACAAGGGCCCTTGGTGTCTGGAGGGACCACCTGAGCGCAGGCCTTGGATGATGAAGACGGTGCCCACCACGATGCCTACGAGGCCCACAGTCAACCCCAGGGCGCAGACCACAGTCTCTGTCAGCTCTGACATAGGGGTTGGAATCTCAGGTTCTGCAAAAGTGAAGTTGTAAAACTCAGAATACAGAGTGTTGGTTCATGTGCATGTGTTTGGGATGGGGCAGGAGGTGTGGTGTTCATTCTACAAAGACTCAGGGCAGCAGGCTTAGGGAAGAGAGGGAAGTATATCTTTAGAAACACTTGAAGTGTGGAAACAAGCTCTGGACCGTGTGATTTAGGGGCTAAAAGGCAGGACATTCTGTACTTGATAGAGAAGAGAAAGTATCAAAGGGGTGGAACTCGTACATACCCCAGTGTTTCAGCAGTGGCTCATCCAGGCCCCAGTGCTCCACTTTGCAGTCATAAACATCATCATCAGAAGGCAGGAAGGTGAGATAACTGATCTTGAGGAAGGAAAGATCATTCTTCGTGAGGAAGCTGATCTCAGAAACACCCTCTCTGACTGTGTGTCCATTCCTCAACCATGTGATGTTGATCACAGGAGGATAGA
Source organism: Leucopleurus acutus (assembly GCF_964270905.1). NCBI lineage: Eukaryota > Metazoa > Chordata > Mammalia > Artiodactyla > Delphinidae > Leucopleurus > Leucopleurus acutus. Next base: position 80,624,918 of record NC_139153.1, read on the forward strand.
TGTTGTCCACAAGACAGATGAGGGTGTTGGGTTGATGCAGCAACACAGGGTACTTAGAAAACACAGTCACCTCAGGAACCTCTGTGGTGAGAAAACAGCACTGATGTGAAATGAGGATAGCTCTGCCCTGAGGTTCTGCATTGCATCCTGGGGGAGCCCTCCCACCAACATTTCCCAGTCTGACAGTGGAAGAGCTCTTGTTTCCCTTTTGCTTGGGAGATGCTATTCACTGCCTCTGCTTTATCCCCATGTTCTCTGTGGGCATGCTTGTTAAGGAGGGAGGTCTGTGGGATTCAAGGGATATGTTATGGGAGTAGGGATCCTTATATTACATGGAAATATGTGATCTTTGAGAAGAGGGAGGATGAGGGTCCAGTAATTACTATGAGAAAATCTGGGGACTCCTTGGAAAGGAGAGAGTTTTATAGAGTGGTGAAGGGTATCTCTCCTTAGGGAACAAGAGAGTGAGGCCTGGTATGAAACAATAGTTTCAGTAAAGAGAGGCAGAATGGTGGACACCTACCATTGGTAACAGGGGTAAAGTTGGAGCGTTTAATCAGGATATCCAAGTTATGTTTCACCACAGCTATGTTTCTCAGGGCACCCTGTGGGTCAAAACTTGTGAATTCGCTAAACACAGGCAGCCGCCAGACAGTCTCCTTCTTCTCCAGGTCCACATAAAACAGCTCATCTCCATCAAATTCTTGGGTGTACTGGCCAGAGGGCCCAAAAGACTGGTAGATAGTTGTGCCATAGGACGCAACGTGGTCAGCTGATAAGTGAAGGTGAGGGGCAGGAAGGTGCAAAACAGAGGGAGAGGAAAGAACCATGTTAAACAAAGTTACAGAAGAAACAACTCTCAAACATTGTAGTCTTCACCTCTGGCACAGTCTCAAAGCAAAATTCCCAGCACCTGTTTCCTTCGCCCTCAGTGTTGGTAGCTGTCCTGTTAGAATCCAGTCTGTCTTTCCACTATAACATATGCTCAGAAGGGTGGCCTTTTCACAGGCCCTGTTTACTGCTATTTCCTGCATGTCCAGCTCAGTACCTGGCACATTGTAGGCTTGTGATAAATATCATAATGGAAAGAAAGAAGAAAGAAGGGAATGAATGAATGATCATGGTGTTAGTTTACTTCCCTTTGCTTCATAAGTTTTCTTTCTCACTTACTTCTTTCATCAGTTAATAACACATTCATTATGGTTCCTCTCCCCTCAGGACTGGCTCAGAGCAGAACGTTTTCTATAAAAGATTCATTTCTTATTGATTGATTGATTGATTGATTGATTGATTGTGGTACGCGGGCCTCTCACTGTTGTGGCCTCTCCCGTTGCGGAGCACAGGCTCCGGACGTGCAGGCTCAGTGGCCATGGCTCACGGGCTCAGCCGCTCCGCAGCACGTGGGATCTTCCCGGACCAGGGCATGAACCTGTGTCCCCTGCATCAGCAGGCGGACTCTCAACCACTGCGCCACCAGGGAAGCCCCATCTTATTTTTTTTAAACCAAGGAAAAGCACACGGAATCTTATTATTTTAAAAGAGTTTCCTCTAACTGTTACAGGGTGTAAGAACGAGTATGACAAGGACAGTGACAGTATTACAAAACATATAAACAGTGGTTTTAAGTTGTCCGTTTTGTTATCAGTAGTGATCCTTAAAGGAGAGTGCTTGATTGCTTCTGAAGTAGGAAATGGAAGTTTTATTTTGGATTTCTGTTACTTCCCACCCCTATTTTTTTCTTTAAGGAGGTTACTAAACTTCTTTTTCTGACTCAACACGTATTTGTTGAGGACTCAGGTACTGTGCTGCCGTTTTCTTCAAATGGACAATATACTTTTCTGAGGATGCCAAAGCAGAATGGCAACCGGTTCAGTTGGACTCTACTCAAGTAAGCCTGACTGGACAATTTTGTCCAGACACATACAAGCCTTTTATCATTTTCTCTTTCCTTCCTTCCTCAATTACTGAGCATCAACAGGGTTTCAGACACTGTGGGAGGCAAAGAGTAAAACATCAATCAGGCATGGTCTCTGCCAACAAGGAGAATATTGATTAACGGGAGAGTCAGGTGAGTAGAGGAGCAAGTACAGTGTTCTGTGCTGAATTCTGGTATGGATGTATCCAACATCCTCATCTGACCTTAGCTATTAATCAAACCAAATGACATTATCCTTTCATGTTCCTTGGTCTTTGCAGGGTCTGTTTTTTCTTTTTTTCCCCCTGAAATGAAATTATCTGTTAGGATTTCCTGGACACCTCCAGTTCATTCTTTTTTAAAAATTTATTTATTTAATTAATTTATTTATTTTTGGCTGTGTTGGGTCTTTGTTGCTGCGTGCGGGCTTTCTCTAGGTGCATCCAGTGGGGGCTACTCTTCGTTGAGGTGATCAGGTTTCTCATTGTGGTGGCTTCTCTTGTTGTGGAGCACATGCTCTAGATGCGCGGGCTTCAGTAGTTGTGGCTTGTGGGCTCTAGAGCGCAGGCTCAGTAGTTGTGGTGCACGGGCTTAGTTGCTCCACGGCATGTGGAATCTTCCTGGACCAGGGATCGAACCCATGTCCCCTGAATTGGCAGGTGGATTCTTAACCACTGTGCCACCAGGGAAGCCCCAGTTCATTCTTGAAGTTTCTGCTTAGTTACCAACTTTTTAGCTAAGTTCTCTCATTACACATATTTTTGCTCACATTATAACCTCCAACCTCTCCATCCCAGTGTCCTGCTTTCAAGTCAATGTATTCCTCATCATTACCCAGCATGACCCCTTGGTTGATCACTTAAAAGGCCTTCCAATGTAGCCTCCTTATCCCTGTAGTGAATATTCTTGACTCCTTTTCAACCATGGATGTATGCAATTATTCTCTTCATCGGCTACTTGTCCTGAGTTGCCAGCACTGAAGAGCATCGCACTGCTGTGCCAACTGGAACCAATTCACTTTTACAGCTTCAGCCTCAGCTGCATCCATTGCCCTGCTCAGCAATACTCCTTCTGTTTTTCTGCACCATTTTCTTAGCATTACTAATCTTAGTACACTCCATGGGGCAGATAGCATGTCTTTTCATTTTTGCATCCCCCAAACTTAGCTTGCTGCGTGTTCAAGAATGAGTACAAAATGTCAATTACTATTCTTGAGGATCACAGAGACTTTGGGGAAGACTGACAAGCACAGAGGTAGCAGAATTATATGACAATCAGAATCAGCAGTGACCAGGGCTGCAGTATGATTGTGAGCCCTAAGCGCTGTTGCATAAGCAAGCTTTCCTCCATAAAAATATTAAAAGTCATATTTTATGGCCATACTGGGATAAAGACAAATATAATCTAGGCTAAACTAAAAATTAAAACATTTTCTTCTACCTTAAAAGTTCATTCTTTTTTCTAATTAAAATAATAAAATACTTTCATGGAGCCCTATAAGCACTGCAGGCCCTTGGCCTGTGTCCCCTGTGCCCAATGAGGAAGTCGAGCCTGACCAGGACACTCTAGTGTGACGCTGAAGAAACAAAATTTAGAAGTGCTCTGGAGAAGTACGTGAAACTTCCACTACCACACACAATTAGAATGGGAGCATTCATGGTTAGCAAAGTTGCTGAAGATTAGAGTAACCCTCCATTTCACTTCCCTTTTGAACTACCTGGCCTTTCTACTTCGGTTTTTACAAACTCACTCAATGTCTATAAAGTAACAAAGATGTGGGCCAGGGATGGATCCTGGAAGGAAAGGAAGACGAAGGAATGTAAGAAAAGAGGGTGGAAGGAGGGGGACAGCAGAGGCAGAGGGGCCTAAGGGACCAAATAAATAATCTGTGCTTGCCCATTCTTCTTGAAGGACTTCCTTAGATGGGGCAAAGAACTGGTAATTTGGGCTAACAATTTGAAAACAATATAATTTGATTCATCAAGTTTCTTATCATAAAGTTCTCAATTTTAAAATAAAAATAAGGAAATTTCTTACTTTGTTAAAGAAAATAAAGCAAAGCTACACTTGTAACGGTAAAACTAAAAAAATAAGCATAATCTTTGACATTTGTGTGTCTTAATCACTTAGAAAGCATTTCTACGCACGTCTTCTACTTGGTTATTTGTGAGGTGACATGTATGAGGTAACTGAGGTTAAGTGAGGACCCTGTGGTAAAACGCCTTGTGTAAAGGCATTCTGCTGGGCTTGCTTACCCTCTCCCCACCTGTGCGAGATGACAGCATGAAAATGTATGTAGATCTGAGACTGAAAAGGTCACCCTTCTTTGTATCTACACAGTATACAGAATTCATGGAACTGTTTACCCCAAGATACACTTTAGGAGAAATATACAAAAAGCTTCAAAATTTACTCAGAGAAATTTAGGAGCAATAGTTCATAAAATTTTAGTAACAAAATATCCACTTATGGAAACGTTTCTAATCTTTGAGGCAATAATGAATGAATGCCCTAGAGCCCTCCAGGACATATTCACTGGATCCAATATCAGAAACAGAATAGTGTCCTTGGTGAGCTCTGCAACAGCACAAGTAGCAAAGAGAGTGGGTCTGGACTCTGGTTTCCTGCAGGAGGAATGACTCTAAGTTTTAGATTTGCTTAATATTGAGAACGCTTTGAGGAGTTGCTATTGTTTCTAGGCCAAACGCTATCTTTTTTTCCCTTCAATTCCCTGTTCCCCAACTCTAGTCCCCACATCCCTCAACCATGCACTCACCCACAATGTCTTCACCTCCACAGGGGCTCATCATGATGGTCAGGGTGAGGGTCCCCAGAATCAGAGCTCTGTTCAGGACCATCCTACTTTAAGGTGGTCTCAGCAGTTGCTGTTCTGAGTTGCAGAGCAATGATGAGGGCTGAGCTGAGAAGGAACTCTGTAGACACCCAAACCACACTCTGTAGACACCCAAACCACACTTGGCCAATCAGAAAAATCCCCTATGATGACACCTCAGTTGCCAGATGAAGACTTTGTACTAAGAGGCCTCGAAGGGGCTGGGAAATCCCTTGGTTCTGAGGCGGCCTCCACTCAGAGTGGACCTGAGGGAATTTTCTATGAAAGGAGGGAGGGTATTAAATCAGAGTCTTCTCACATATGTGTATGCCTGCTGGTGACAAGAGGGCTGGGAATTTCTGAGCAGCCTCGTGGACAGATGAAGTCATCACTAATATGGTGTCCAACAGGATATTCTGGGCTATAACTTCCAGGGTCTCTCCCCTGAGTTCGTCCCCCTCCCTGGCAGGCCCCACCTCCTCCCATTTCTCTTGCCTCCTTATGTGGGTTAACTGTCTTTCTCTTTGTTTCCATAGTGCATATGGAATTCTCTAAATATTGAGTTGATCCAAGTGATTTCTGCTGGTGATAGCCAAGGAATACCTTTGCCTTTTCTACTTAGAGGAATCCAGTTGAGTAAATTATTCTTTTCGTACTCTCAAAAGCTTTTATTACCCAGGGCAATAAAAGTACTTGTAATGTCGTGTAATGCTGCCTAAAGTAACTGCATGATCTTTCATTTGAATTTTTTCCCTGTCTTGAGTATTCTTTATGCTCTATATTTTGGTGAACCTATCTACTTTTAAAGGAATTTGGAGAGCATTGATTACATTAAAGAAAGCTCTGGCTGGCATGCTGTATAATTTTTTTAAACTTAAGAATGTCAAGTCAAATATTGAGGGTAGAATTCAGGGAATTGTTCTGACTTAGAAAATGTTCTTCCTTTAATCTACTGGATATTTTAATATTCTTTATCCTGCCACATTAAAATCCCAGGTATTTGTGAGGGACTAAGGACTGAGCTAAAGTGAAAGACAATTTTTAGAGGGGAACTTATTTTTTCAGAAGAATTGATTTTCTGTGTGTTATGGAAACCACAGGTTAATGGGGTTCCATTTAGAATCAATCCCCCTGTCCCTGTTAGATGGCCCCCAGTTTCTCAGCACTGTCTTTCCTCACAGTGACAAAGACTATAAAGAAGAGTGAGACAGAAAAAGCCCTGGCATCTGGGAGCTGCCTGCGACTATTAATTAGGCCTTGGTGTCGCCAGGAGCTGGCCTGTGACTCATAGCTAGGTTTTGGTGTTTTCTTGCTGAACATAAGCAACGTCGTATAGCAACAGCATCAGACAGCCATTCTGTGACCATCAGCCTTTCTGCTTTGACTATCAAAGCAGAAAACAAGGCCACTCAGTAATCATGTCTCAACACAGACAAAACATGAACTGTGTCCAAATCACAAAAATGACCAAGCGTACTTCTCCCCTAGATAATATGAATGACCTCTGCTTCTTTCCTAATTACAGCTTTAGCCCCAGTATAATCTTCCTTCCTCCTAGGGAAGATTTATTAAGATGCCCGATTACAGAATTACCCCACTTCACCACCCACTTCTTGACAGAATCCAATTAAGAACAAAGTCTCTGTTTCTTAAATCCTCCTCAAGATCACCTAACACAAGCCCAAATCCTATAATAGTTTAAGGGTCTGTTTCATGTGTTGCCTAGGCTATGGTCCTCAGTTATTCACTCAAACATTAACCTAGGTGTTGCTCTGAAGTTATCTTATAGATGTGATTAAGGTCCAAAATCAGCTGACATTATGTAAGAGAGATTATTCTAGATAATCTAGGTGAGGCTGGACGAATCAGGTGAAAAGTCTCAAGAGCAAACCTGAGGTTTCCCCGAGGGGAAGAGATTTCACTGTGGGCTCCAGCTTCAGCCTGTGCTGAAATTTCCAGCCTGCCTTTCCTGACAATAGCCCTCCCTATGGGTCTTGGACTTGCCTAGCCCACCCCACAACTGTGTAAACTAATTCTTTGCAGTGAATCTCGTAAAAGATCTCACCAACAGGTTCTGCTTCTTTGGTTCCAACATCTTCATATTGAGATGCCCATGATTCCCCATGGTGAGTTTATGAACAATACAACCAACTTGTTCATCCATGGATGTGCTTCCGATGATCCTTGACTGAAGACGTTAACAGCACTTCATTAGATTATTGTGAGGAACGTAGACATACTGCACCTGGAATGAAAAATTCCCACAGCTCTTTATACTTGTAATAAATTAATATCATCCCCATTTTACAAGGAGAACATCACATTTCAGAAAGGTGAAAGGATTTGCCCAAAGTCACACAGCTGGTGAGTGCAGAGCTGAAATGTGACAAGGGCAAGCCACAAGTCCCTGAGAGGGAGGGAGGGGGTCTCCTGCGTGGATTCAGAATACAGTGTCCTGATATAATTAGGATAAATATTTGACCCTACAGGTGGCCTTATCATTCTTTCTAGTCTCTCCCATTATGGACCAGGAGAAATTTTGAGGTTCTACTTGAGATGTGCTCCTTTTACCATGCAGCATCCTCCTTTCTATGCAGAAATAACATGTTTCTATGCTTTTTTTCTGGATCCAGACTTACCTGCTTTATATCTTAAATAAATCACTTACAGTTTGGCAAATGGTCAAAACTTTTCCTGACGGTGCTTCAGAATTTCACCTACTAATATTACAGTTAAAAGTATTCAACTCAAATTAGGAAGTTAGGATGTTAAACACTCAGGATCAGAACTGTATCTCAGATGGGAAGTTGAAGACCAGTCTCAGATTTCACATCCAGTGGGATGCAGGGGAATTCCAAGCAGGCAATGTTACTAGCTAAGAGATAGAAGATGAGCTTTTCTGTCCTTAACTTGACTTTGTGTCCCTCCTTTTCCTGCAATCACACAATGAACCTTGTTCTAGTTGCTTCTGTCTTCAGGTCATAATTTTAACATAAAGTAAAATTATTAGTGAATTAAACTCAGAGGAATGGTGTACCACTTTGACAAAAACCAATTTGTGACCTTTGTCTAAAAGGAAAATAAAAGACCCTTTTCATAAATTAATGGTGGAAATGAAATTTGCAGTTTAAAATATTAATTTAGACCAAAAATTTTCTATTTTTTAACATCTTTATTGGAATGTAATTGCTTTACAATGTTATGTTAGATTCTGCTGTATAACAAAGTGAATCAGCTATATGTATACATATATCCCCATATCCCCTCCATCTTGCGTCTCCCTCCCACCCTGTCTATCCCACCCCTCTAGGTGGTCACAAAACACCGAGCTGATCTCCCTGTGCTTCCCACTAGCTATCTATTTTACATTTGGTAGTGTATATATGTCCATGCCACTCCCGCACTTCATCCCAGCTTACCCTTCCCCCTCCCCGTGTCCTCAAGTCCATTCTCTACATCTGCGTCTTCATTCCTGTCCTGCCCCTGGGTTCATCAGAACCTCTTTTTTTAAAGATTCCATATATATGTGTTAGCATACGGTATTTGTTTTCTCTTTGTGACTTACTTCACTCTGTATGACAGACTCTAGGTCCATCCACCTCACTGCAAATAACTCAGTTTCGTTTCTTTTTATGGTTGAGCAATATTCCATTGTATATATGTGCCACATCTTCCTTATCCATTCATCCGATGATGGACACTTAGGTTGTTTCCATCTCCGGGCTATTGTAAATAGAGCTGCAATGAACATTTTGGTACATGACTCTTTTTGAATTATGGTTTTCTCAGGGTATATGCCCAGTAGTGGGATTGCTGGGTCGTATGGTAGTTCTATTTTTTGATTTTTAAGGAAACTGCATACTGTTCTCCATAGTGGCTGTATCAATTTACATTCCCACCAACAGTGCAAGAGGGTTCCCTTTTCTCCACACCTTCTCCAGCATTTATTGTTTGTAGATTTTTTTGATGATGTCCATTCTGACCAATGTGAGGTGATACTTCACTGCAGTTTTGATTTGCATTTCTCTAATGATTAGTGATGTTGAGCATCCTTTCATGTGTTTGTTGGCAATCTGTATGTCTTCTTTGGAGAAATGTCTCTTTAGGTCTTCTGCCCATTTTTGGATTGCGTTGTTTGTTTTTTTAATATTGAGCTACATGAACTGCTTGTAAATTTTGGAGATTAATCCTTGGTCAGTTGCTTCATTTGCAAATATTTTCTCCCATTCTGAGGGTTGTCTTTTGGTCTTGTTTATGGTTTCCTTTGCTGTGCAAAAGCTTTGAAGTTTCATTAGGTCCCATTTGTTTATTTTTGTTTTTATTTCCATTTCTCTAGGAGGTGGGTCAAAAGGGATCTTGCTGTGATTTATGTCACTGAGTGTTCTGCCTATGTTTTCCTCTAAGAGTTTTATAGTGTCTGGCCTTACATTTAGGCCTTTAATCCATTTTGAGTTTATTTTTGTGTATGTTGTTAGGGAGTGTTCTAATCTCATTCTTTTACATGTAGCTATCCAGTTTTCCCAGCACCACTTATTGAAGAGGTTGTCTTTTCTCTGTTGCATATTCTTGCCTCCTTTATCAAAAATTAGGTGACCACATGTGCGTGGGTTTATCTCTGGGCTTTCTATCCTGTTCCGTTGACCTATATTTCTGTTTTTTTGCCAGTACCATACTGTCTTGATTACTCTAGCTTTGTAGTACAGTCTGAAGTCAGGGAGCCTGATTCCCAAGCTCCGTTTTTCTTTCTCAAGATTGCTTTGGCTATTCGAGGTCTTTTGTGTTTCCATACAAATTGTGAAATTTTTTGTTCTAGTTCTGTGAAAAATGCCATTGGTTGTTTGATAGGGATTGCATTGAATCTGTACATTGCTTTGGGTAGTATAGTCATTTTCACAATGTTGATTCTTCCAAACCAAGAATATGGTATCTCCCTCCATCTGTTTGTATCATCTTTAATTTCTTTCTTCAGTGTCTTATAATTTTCTGCATACAGGTCTTTTGTCTTCTTAGGTAGGTTTATTCCTCGGTATTTTATTCTTTTTGTTGCAATGGTGAATGGGATTATTTCCTTAATTTCTCTTTCAGATTTTTCGTCATTAGTGTATAGGAATGCAAACAATTTCTGTGCATTAATTTTGTATCCTGCTACTTTACCAAGTTCATTGATTAGCTCTAGTGGTTTTCTGGTGGCATCTTTAGGAATCTCTATGTATAGTATCATGTCATCTGCAAACAGTGACAGTTTTACTACTTCTTTTCCGATTTGGATTACTTTTATTTCTTTTTATTCTCTGATTGCTGTGGCTAAAACTTCCAAAACTATATTGAAATGGTTTCAGTTTTTCACCATTGACAATGATGTTGGCTGTGGGTTTGTCATATATGACCTTTATTATGTTGAGGTAGGTTCCCTCTATGCCTACTTTTGGGAGAGTTTTTTATCATAATTGCGTGTTGATTTTATCAAAAGCTTTTTCTGCATCTATTGAGATTATCATATAGTTTTTATCCTTCAGTTTGTTAATATGGTGTATCACAGTAATTGATTTGCATATATTGAAGAATTCTTGCATTCCTGGGATAAACCCCACTTGATCATGATCTATGATCCTTTTAATGTGCTGTTGGATTCTGTTTGCTAGTATTTTGTTGAGGATTTTTGCATCTATTTGTTCATCAGAGATATTGGCCTGTAGTTTTCTTTTTTTGTGACATCTTTGTCTGGTTTTGGTATCAGGGTGATGGTAGCCTCGTAGAATGAGTTTGGGAGTGTTCCTCCCTCTGCTATGTTTTGGAAGAGTTTGAGAAGGATAGGTGTTAGTTTTTCTCTAAATGTTTGGTAGATTCACCTGCGAAGACATCTGGTCCTGGGCTTTTGTTTGTTGGAGGATTTTTAATCACAGTTTCAATTTCAGTGCTTGTGATTGGTCTGTTTATATTTCCTATTTCTTCCTGGTTCAGTCTTGGAAGGTTGTGCTTTTCTAAGAATTTGTCCATTTCTTCCAGGTTGTGCATTGGCATTTAGTTGCTTGTAGTAACCTCTCATGATCCTTTGTATTTCTGCAGTGTCAGTTTTTACTTCTCCTTTTTCGTTTCTAATTCTGTTGATTTGAGTCTTCTCCCTTTTTTCCTTGATGAGTCTGGCTAATGGTTTATCAATTTTGTTTATCTTCTCAGAGAACCAGCTTTTAGATTTATTGATCTTTGCTAGTGTTTACTTCATTTCCTTTTCATTTATTTCTGATCTGATTTTTATGATTTCTTTTCTTCTGCTAACTTTGGGGTTATTTTGTTCTTCTTTCTCTAATTGATTTAGTTGTAAGGTTAGGTTGCTTATTTGAGATTTCTCTTGTTTCTTGAGGTTGGATTGTATTGCTATAAACTTCCCTCTTAGAACTGCTTTTGCTGCATCCCATAGGTTTTGGGTCATCATGTTTTCATTGTCATTTGTTTCTAGGTAGTTTTTGATTTCCTCTTTGATTCCTTCAGTGATCTCTTGGTTATTTGGTAGTGTATTGATTAGCCACCACATGTTCGTATTTTTTACAGTTTTTTTCCTGTAATTGATATCTAGTCTCATAGAACTGTGGTCGGTAAAGATACTTGATACGATTTCAGTTTTCTTAAATTTACCAAGGCTTGATTTGTGACCCAAGATATGATCTATCCTGGAGAATGTTCCATGAGCACTCGCGAAGAAAGTGTATATTGTTGTTTTTGGATGGAATGTCCTATAAATATCAATTAAGTCCATCTTGTTTAATGTGTTATTTAAAGCTTGTGTTTCCTTATTTATTTTCATTTTGGATGATCTGTCCATTGGCGAAAGTGGGGTGATAAAGTCCACTACTCTTATTGTGTTACTGTCAATTTCCCCTTTTATGGCTTTAACATTTGTCTTATGTACTGAGGTTCTCCTATGTTAGGTGCATAAATATTTACAACTGTTATATCTTCTTTTGGATTGATCCATTGATCATTATGTAGTGTCCTTCTTTGTCTCTTGTAATAGTGTTTATTCTAAAGTCTATTTTGTCTGATATGAGAATTGCTACTCCAGCTTTCTTTTGATTTCCATTTGCAGGGAATATCTTTTTCCATCTCCTCACTTCCAGTCTGTATGTGTCCCTAGGTCTGAAGTGGGTCTCTTGTAGACAGCATATATACGGGTCTTGATTTTGTATCCATTCAGCCAGTCTATGCCATTTTTTTACAAATATATATATTTTTAACATCTTTATTGGAGTATAATTGCTTTACAATGGTGTGTTTGTTTCTGCTTCATAACAAAGTGAATCAGCTATATATATACATATATCCCCATATCTCCTCTCTCTTGCATCTCCCTCCCACCCTCCGTATCCCACCCCTCTAGGTGATCACAAAGCACTGAGCTGATCTCCCTGTGCTATGCAACTGCTTCCCACTAGCTATCTATTTTACATTTGTTAGTATATATAAATCCATGCCACTCTCTCACTTCATCCCAGCTTACCCTTCCCCCTCCGCATGTCCTCAAGTCCATTATCTACGTCTACGTCTTTATTCCTGTCCTGCCCCTAGGTTCTTTAGAACCATTTTTTTTGATTCCATATATATATGTGTGTGTTAGTATACAGTATTTATTTTTCTCTTTTTGACTTACTTCACTCTGTATGACAGTCTATGTCTTTTGGTTGGAGCATTTAATCCATTTACATTTAAGGTAGTTATCAATATGTATGTTCCTAATACCATTTTCTTAATTGTTTTGGGTTGGTTTTTGTAGGTCTTTTTCTTCTCTTGTGTTTCCTGCCTAGAGAAGTTCCTTTAGCATTTGTTGGAAAGCTCGTTTGGTGATGCTGAATTCTCTTAACTTTTCCCTGTCTGTAAAAGTTTAATTTCTCCATTGAATCTGAATGAGATCCTTGCTGGGTAGAGTAATCGTGGTTGTAGGTTTTTCCCTTTCATCACTTTAAGTATGTCCTGCCACTCCCTTCTGGCTTGCAGAGTTTCTGCTGAAAAAAACAGCTGTTAACCTTATGGGGATTCCCTTGTATGTTATTTGTTGCTCTTCCCTTGCTGCTTTTTATATTTTTTCTTTGTATTTAATTTTTGATAGTTTGATTAATATGTGTCTTGGCATGTTTCTCTTTGGATTTATCCTGTATGGGACTCTCTGCTCTTCCTGGACTTGATCAACCGTTTCCTTTCCCCTGTTAGGGAAGTTTCAACTATAATCTCTTCCAATATTTTCTCAGATCCTTTCTTTTTCTCTTCTTCTTCTGGGACCCCTATGATTCAAATGTTGGTGCATTTAATGTTGTCACAGATGTTTCTGAGACTGTCCTCAATTCTTTTTTTTTTTTTTTGTGGTACGCTGGCCTCTCACTGTTGTGGCCTCTCCCGTTGCAGTTGCAGAGCACAGGCTCCGGATGCGCAGGCCCAGCGGCCACGGCTCACGGGCCCAGCCGCTCCGCGGCATGTGGGATCTTCCCGGACCGGGGCACGAACCCGTGTCCCCTGCATCGGCAGGCGGACTCTCAACCACTGCGCCACCAGGGAAGCCCTGTCGTCAATTCTTTTCATTATTTTTTCTTTATTCTGCTCTACGGTAGTTATTTCCACTATTTTATCTTCCAGGTCCCTTATCCGTCCTTCTGCCTCAGTTATTCTGCTATTGATTCCTTCTAGAGAATTTTTAATTTCATTTATTGTGTTGTTCATCATTGTTTGTTTGCTTTTTAGTTCTTCTAGGTCCTTGTTTAACATTTCTTGTATTTTCTCCATTCTATTTCCAAGATTTTGGATCATCTTTACTATCATTACTCGGAATTCTTTTTCAGGTAGACTGCCTATTTCCTCATTTTTTTGGTCTGGTGGTTTTTTACCTTGTTATTTCATCTGCTGCATATTTCTCTGTCTTCTCATTTTGTTAAACTTACTGTGTTTGGGGTCTGCTTTTCTCAGTCTGCATGTTCATAGTTCCCGTTGTTTTTTGTGTCTGCCTCCAGTGGGTGAGGTTGGTTTAGTGGCTTGTGTAGGCTTCCTGGTGGAGGAGACTGGTGCCTGCGTTCTGGTTTGTGGAGCTGGATCTTGTCTTTCTGGTGGGCAGGGCCATGTCTGGTGGTGTGTTTTGGGGTGTCTGTGAACTTAGTATGAGGTTAGGCAGCCTCTCTGCTAATGGATTGGGTTGTGTTCCTGTCTTGCTAGTTGTTTGGCATGGGACGTCCAGCACTGAAGCTTGCTGGCCATTGGGTGGAGCTGGGTCCTAGCATTGAGATGGAGACCTCTGGGAGAGCTCTTGCCAATTGATATTATGTGGGGCTGGGGGGCCTCTGGTGGTCCAATGACCTGAACTCGGCTCTCCCACCTCAGAGACTCAGACCTGACACCAGGCCGGAGCACCAACACCCTGTCTGCCACACAGCTCAGAAGAAAAAGGAGAAAAAAAGAAAGAAAGGGAAAATTATTAAAATTAAAAAAAGAGAGCAACAAAGCCAATAAACAAATCCAGAAATGATAATAGGAGCTAAAAACTAAACCATGATAAACATAAAATTCAGAAACAATGAGTCGCAGACAGCAAACCCCAAGTCTACCATTGCTTCCAAAGTCTACTGCCTCAATTTTGGGATGATTCATTGTCCATTCAGGTATTCCACAGATGCAGGGTACATCAAGTTGATTGTGGGGATTTAATCTGCTGCTCCTGAGGTTGCAGGGAGAAATTTTGCTTTCTCTTTTTTGTTTGTACAGGTCCTGGGGTTCAGCTTTGGCTTTGGCCCCACTTCTGCGTGTAGGTCAACCTCAGGCATCTGTTTCCCATCCAGACAGGAGGGGGTTAATGCAGTGGCGGATTGGGGGCTCTTGCTCTCTCAGGCCAGGGGGAGGGAGGGGTAGTATAGTCATAATTGGAATGTAGGGCGAGCCTGCAGTGGCAGAGACCAACGTGACATTGCAACAGCCTGAGGCACACCATGTGTTCTCCTGGGGAAGTTGTCCCTGGATCTTGGGACCCTGGCAGTGGCGGGCTGCATAGGATCCCCAGGGGGCAGGTGTGGATAGTGACCTGTGCTTGCCCACAGGATTCTTGGTGGCAGCAGCAGCAGCGTTAGTGTTTCATGCCTGTCTCTGGGGTCTGGACTGACAGTCACAACTTGCGCCCATCTCTAGAGCTTGCTTAGTCTGTGTTCTGCCTTCTGTGGGTACACAGAGAAGGAATCCCCTCTCCTTGTGCACCCAAGAACTATGGTCTCTTGCCTCTTCAGCAGGTGCAGACTTTTTCCCATACTCCCTCCGGGCTAGCTGTGGTGCACTAGCCTCCTCAGGCTGTCTTCACACACCAACCCCAGTCTTTTCCCTAGGGTCTGACCTCCGAAGCCCGAACCTCAGCTCCCAGCCCCCACCCGCCCCAGTGGGTGAGCAGACAAGTGTCTCAGGCTGGTGAGTGCTGGTTGGCACCAATCCTCTGTGCAGGAATCTCTCCGCTTTGTCCTCTGCACCCCTGTTGCTGCGCTCTCCTCTGTGGCTCCGAAGTTTCACCCCCACCCATCCCCTGTCTCCGCCAGTGAAGAGGCTTCCTGGTGTGTGGAAAATTTTCCTCCTTCATAGCTCCCTCCCAGAGTTGCAGGTCCCATCCCTATTCTTTTGTCTGTGTTTTTTCTTTTTTCTTTTGCCCTACCCAGGTACGTGGGGAGTTTCTTGGCTTTTGGGAAGTCTGAGGTCTTCTGCCAGTGTTCAGTAGGTGTTCTGTAGGAGTTGTTCCACACGTAGATGTATTTTTGATGTCTTTGTGGGGAGGAAGGCGATCTCCATGTCTTACTCCTCTGCCATCTTGAAGGTCCCCCCACCAATAATTTTCTTAAAAATCATTAATTTCCTGCCATTGATTTAGTACCTAAAACTGTCAATGTAAATGGAATGTGTCATTATAGCTTACATCTTTGAGCATCCTCTAAGAAATTATTTAGATAGAACTCATGTTACTTCTAATTAACATTTATATAATTCTCTAAGAAGCTGTGTATTTTCAAATTCTTTGGTTCTGACTTTCAACTGTCTTCTCCTGACACAACCCTAGTTATTATGCTTTGGTGAGGTTTTACTGAAAACGCCAAGCCTCTACCATCTTGCAGTAATGAAAGATGCTTCACAACAACAACAGAGTCCAGAGTAGTAAAGTAAAAAGAAGATGGACTTTGTAATCAAATGAATAAGTGTTCAATAATGATTTTACCAGCTGCATCATCTTGGGCAAGTCACTCAAAATACATGAGCTTTAGGGTACTTTACTATAAAATGGGATAAAAACTGCTACATGATAGTTAATATGATAAAATAAAATGGTAAATAAGTACAAATTATAAGGTTTAAATACAGTCCAGTGTCTGGCACATAGCAATTATTTCCAAATGAGAGCAACTATATAATGACAAATACTAACTGTGCCTAGGCCAGGGACAGCCTATAGCTTTTTTCTTATTCAGCCAACCTTCTCCCTGCGGCAGTCTAGGTATGTGGGAGCCTGTGAGTCACAGAAGCACTAATTGGTCACTAGGAAATAGAACACTTTGAGGAGTGTTGTATCAGTCAGATATTTCTTAATGTAGCTAACCACTCCAAAACATAATTAATAACTTTAAACAATGTTTTAGTATTTTCTTATGATTCTGTAAGACAGTAAATTGTGCTAGGTCCTTTTGGGCAGTTGTGTCTGTGCCAGCTCAGATGTTTTCAGGTGTTCACCCATCTGTGGCATCAGTTGGTTCAGCTGGGATTACTGAGTTTCTCTCCATTTGGGCTCACCATCCAGTAGGCTGGCTGAGGCTTCCCCACCAGGTGCTGGAAGGCTCCCTAGTGCAAGAGAGAAACGGCAGGGCTTCTTCTACCTAAATTTACATTCTACTAGCCAATGCAAGTCAGAGCACTGGCTCAGATTAAGAGGTGGGTTAACAGATTGCATTTCTTGATAGGATGAGCTGAAAAGAATCTGTAACTATTTTTGCAATTTACCATAAATGTCCTCTGGCTTTTGGGTATATATAAATGAGCTTTGAATGTAAGAGTTGGAGTGCTTCCACATATGGACTCAATTCCTCCCGCACACCTACTAAATTTTATTTTATCCCAATTGAAAGCACAGCACAGCTTTCTCAAAGGAGATTTGAACTAATAATTGGTTTTTTTTAAAATTTTATTATATATATTTTTTATACAGCAGGTTCTTATTAGTCATCAATTTTATACACTAGTGTATACATCTCAATCTCAATCGCCCAATTCATCACACACACACACCCCCCGTGGCTTTCCCCCTTTGGTGTCCATACGTTTGTTCTCTACATCTGTGTCTCAACTTCTGCCCTGCAAACCGGTTCATCTGTACCAGTTTTCTAGGTTCCACTTTAATCTGCTTGTCTGCTGATGGATGGGGCTGGGTTTCCTCCCTGTTGGTTGTTTGGCTTGAGGTGACCCAACACTGGAGTTTACCTGGGCTCTTTGGTGGGGCAAATGGTGGACTCTGGGAGGGCTCATGCCAAGGAGTACTTCCCAGAACTTCTGCTTCCAGTGTCTTTGTCCTCACGGTGAGCCACAGCCACCCCCTGCATCTGCAGGAGACCCTCCAACACTAGCAGGTAGATCTGGTTGTTTCCTATGGGGTCACTGCTCCTTCTCCTTGGTCCTGATGTGCACACTACTTTGTGTGTGCCCTCCAAGAGTGAAGTCTCTGTTTCCCCCAATCCTGCCGAAGTCCTACAATCAAGTCCCACTAGCCTTCAAAGTCTGATTCTCTAGGAATCCCACCCAGTAGATATGGGATTTGATTTTATTGTGATTGGGCCTCTCCTACCATCTCATTGTGGCTTCTCTTTTGTCTTTGGATGTGGAGTATCGTTTTTGGTGAGTTCCAGTGTCTTCCTGTCAATGATTCTTCAGCAATTAGTTGTGATTTCGATGCTCTTGCAAGAGGGAGTGAGCGCACATCCTTCTACTCCGCCATCTTGAACCAAACTCCTCTTTTTTTTTAAGAAAAAGAAGTTGCTCAACCTTAGTACTATTGACATTTTGAGCTGCATAATTCTTCTTTTTAAATTTTATTTTACTGAGATATAATTGACGTGTAACATTATATTAGTTTCAGGTGTACAACAGGATGATTTGATATTTGTATATATTGTGGAATGATCACTGAAATTAGTCTAGTTAACATACATAACCACACAGTTACAAATTTTTTTCTTGTGGTGAGAAAAAGATCCACTCCATTAGCAACTTTCAAATATACAATACAGTATTAATCAATCAATCAATTACTAGTTAACTATTAATAGTTAACTACTGATACTATTGATATCTTAATATTATATAATAGTTAACTATTGATACTAATTAGTTTACTATTGATAACTAATCAGTAAATTATTAACTATAGTCACCATGCTGTACATTACATCCCATGACTTATTTATTCTGTAACTGGGAGTTTGTACCTTTTGGTGCAATGATTTGGATAATTCTTTTTTGAAGGGGGCTTTCACGTGCATTGTACAATGTTTAGCATCATCCCTGCCCTCTACCCAGCAGGTTCCAGTAGCATCCTCCTCAGTTGGGACAACAAAAATTATCTCCAGATGTTGCCAAATGTCACTTGGGGAATCACTGCTCTATAAGGTGACAGATTCTCTGAAGCAAAAATAGTAGCAAAGTGTTGTGTGTTTATGGAATATGAAAAAGTGAAGTATGTGACAATAATTGAACAAAAAATGGGAGAGAGGAATTTGGAGTATACTGATCTAAATACCTTGCATTAGAATTTGAAGGTAGATTTTATATTTATATATAGTAAATCCTAGGGCAACTGCTAATCCAAAAGAAGGCAGGCAAAGAATAAAACATGAACAAATATCTAATAGAATTAATAGAAAATATCCAGCAAAAATAATCCAACCATATTAATAATTTTGTTAAATGTAATTAATATAAACATATATTAAATGACAGATATGATTAGGTTGAATAAAGATGGCATTATCAAACTATAATCTGTCTACAAGTAACCCATTTTAAATATAAAGATATAGCTACATTAAACTTAAAAGGAGGGTAAATATATACCTTGGAAACAAAATCGAAAGAAAGCTGGAATAATTATGTCAATACTAGACAAAGTCAATGTCTGAGACAGGAACATTAGGCATGACAAAAAGGGACATCACTTATTGATAAAGCATTTATTTCCCCAAAAAGACTGAAGAATTCTAAGTGTGTGTGCACCTAACAACAGAGCTTCAAAACACATGAGACAAAATCTGACAGAAATGAAAGGACAAATAGAAAAATCCAAATTTATAGCTGAGATTTTATAATTATTTCTCAATATTTGTTAGAAAAATAGAATGTCAGTAAGACTATAAGATATCTCAACAATACTATCAACTAACTTGACTAAGATTCATTTATAGAACACCCCACCCAACAACAGCAATGACTATCCATTTTTTTTCAAGTGGATGTGGAATACTTCCCAAGATAGTCCATATTCTGGACCATAAAACAAATCTTAAAAATTTAAAAGTATTGAAATTATATAGTGTTTATACTTTCTTGGACTATAAGGGAATTAAACCAGAAATCAATAGAAGAAAAATATTTGGAAAATCCCTAAATAGTTGGAATTTAAAGAAAAGCCTTTTAAATAACCTATCAAAGTGAAAATTACAAAGAGGATTAGAAAAGATTTTAACTTGAAAGAAAATTAAAAGCCACATATCAAAATGTGTGCAATGTGGCTAAAATAATACTGAGAAGAAGATTTACAGAATTAAATACCTTTATTAGAAAAAAAGAAAGGTATTAAATCAATGATCTAAATTCTACCATAAGAAGTTAGAAAAAAGATCAAATTAAATTCAAAGCAAGTAGAAGGCAGGAATAATAATAATAAGAGGAAATTAATGAAATTGTGAACAGACAAAAAACAATACAGAAAATCAATTAAATAAAAATCAGAATGTTAAAAAAATCAATAAAATTGATAAACCTCTAGTCATATGAACTAAGAAAAAAATTAAAAAGATGCAAATTACAAATATCAGAAAAAAAGAAGGAGCATTCCTGTAGACCATACAAATATTAAAATAAAAATGACATGCAACAAACAACTTCATGGCAATAAATTCAATAAAGTAGATGAAATGGACATTTTTTTTGAAAAATGCAAACTTCCAAAGCTTTTTCGAGACAAAAAAAGTACCTCAACATAACAAAGGCCATGTACTACAAACCCACAACTAATATATACTCAATGAAGAAAAATTGGAAGCTTCACCTCTAAGATCAGAAATAAGACAAAGATGCTCACTGTCACCACTCTTATTCAATATAGTACTGGAAGTCCTAGCTGGAGAAATTAGTCCCAGGAAAGAGATAAAAGGCATCCAAATCAGAAAGGAAGATGTAAAATGTCACTATTTACAGATGATATGATTTGGTATATGGAAAATTCTGAAGACTCAACCAAGAAACTGTTGGAACTAATCAATTTCAGTAAGGTTATAGGCTATAAAATCAATATACAGAAATCAGTTGCATTTCCATACAGTAATAATGAAATATCTGAGAAAGAAATAAAAAACTATCCCATTCACAATAGCATAAAACCAATAAAATACATAGGAATAAGTTTAGCCAAGAAAGTAAAAACATCTGTAAAACAAGAACTGTAAGACTTTGCTGAGAGATATTGAAGAAGACACAAACAAATGGAAAGGCATCTCGTGTTCATGGATTGGAAGAATTAATATTGTTAAAGTCTCCATATTAGCCAAAGTCATCTATAGATGTAGTGGAATCCCCATCAAAATACCAATGACATTCTTCACATAAACAAGCAAAAAATTCCTAAAATTTGTAAGGAACCATAGAAGACCCTGAATACCCAAAGCAATTCTGAGGAAGAAGAACAAAGCTGCAGGTGTCACACCTCCTGGTTCCAAACTATACTACAAATCTATAGAAATAAAAACAGTATGGTACTGGTATAAAAATAGACACATAGAGCAATGGAACAGAGTAGAGAGCCCAGAATTAAACCTCTTCATAAACGGTCAATGAATATTTGCCTAGGGATCCCAGATCATCCAAAGGGGAAAGGATATACTCTTCAACAAGTAATGCTAGGAAAACTGAACAAATGTTTGCAGAAGAATGAAATTGGTCCCCATCTCACACCATTCACAAAAATTAACTAGAAACGGATCAAAGTCTAAAACATAAGATCTGAAAGTGTAAAGCTCCTAGAAGAAAACATGGGGAAGAAGCTCCTTGACATTGGTCCCAGCAACAATTTTTTGGATATGACACCTAAAAACACAAACAACAAAAGCAAAAATCAACAAATGGGACTACATCAAACTTAAAAGATTCTGCACAGCAAAAGAACAAGTAGCAAAATAAAAAGGCAAACTTCAGAGTGGGAAAAAATTTTTGCAAACCATATATTAGATAAAGGGTTGATATTCAAAATATATAAAGAACTCAACTCAATAACAACAACAACAGCAACAAAAACCTACCAAATAAACAATCAGATTAAAAAATGGGCAGAGGAACTAAATAGACATGTTTCCAAAGAGGACATCTGAATAATCAACAGGTACATGGAAAGATACTCAACATCACTAATCATCAGGGAAGTACACGATCAAAACCACAATGCGATATCACCTTACACCTGTTAGAATGGTTATCATCAAGAAGACAAGATAACAAGCGTTGGCAAGGATGTGGAGAGAAAGGAGTCCTTGTACACTGTTGGTGGAAATGTAAATTGACTCGACCACTATGGAAAATAATATGGAGGTTCCTCAAAAAAGTAAAAATAGATCTACCAATATCCAGCAATTCCACCTCTGGGTATTTACCCGAAGGAAATTAAAGCAAGACATTGAAGAGATATAGTTACTCCCATGTTTATTGCAACATTATTCGCAATAGCTAAGATATGGAAACAATCTAAGTGCCCATCAACAGATGCATGGATAAAGAAGATGTGAGATATGTATACACATATATATATAATGAGAAAGGACATTCCACCATTTGCAACAACATAGATGGACCTTGAGGACTCAAGATGTCAATTCTCTAAAATTGATTTAGAGTCAATGCAGTTACAATTAATATCTCAGCAGGATTCTCACCCCCTCTCCTCCCCCTCCCTTCTTTCTCCTCTGTAGAAATTGCTGCACTAATTCTGAAATTTACATAGATATGCATATGCAAAGGACCTAAAGCAGCCAAAACAATTTTCAGAAAAGAAGAAAAAAATTGAAGAACTTAAATTATCTGGTTTTAAGACTTACTAGGGAAAAAAAGCTATAGTAATCAAGAGAATTTGGACCTTACACTTACAAATATAAGTCAATTATATCTCAGTAGAGCTGGGGGAAAAAACCCTTAGAGCCTTTTTGGGCTCTGAATCAACGGTTTTCAATCCTTGGCATCTAATTAAGTGTTTTACACTTTAAAAGGAACACATAGCATTATACCTTTCTCTGAACAATTCCTTTCTGGATTTGGATTGGAAAATTGGTCAAGATGTTGTAAAAGGCACACAAATACAACTCTCTATAAAGATGCTTTTGGTATTGCTTTCAAACATTATGAGCCTCAGTCCTGGCTAAGGTTGCTAACTGCTCATGGATGTTTGAGAGCAGGGGAGCAGCCAGTGAGAGAACCATTGTTTTTTGATAACCTATGGCATGGCAGGTGCTTTAGGGATATTATCTTGTTAAAGTCTCACACTTGCATTATCAGGCAGGTACAGCATAACCCTTAATTTATGGAAAAATGACAGATGAAGGTCAACAAGATCCTTTGAGTTTAAGCTTAAAACTCATTGTCCTGAAAGCAGAAATGCTCAGCTTTGAAATCCCAGATTCTCATATAACTTACTCTGCAACTCTCTTCACTTACAATCAATGCCTGCACTGTCCAGTACGTTCACCAGAGTGGCTACTGAATGCTTGCAAAGTGATTAATCCAAATTGAGATGCGCAGTGTCAAATACATATCAAAGTTCAAGCCTTAGTATGAACAAAAACATATCTCATTATTTTTGTACTGCTTGTATGTTGAAATGATAATATTTTGGATGTATTGGGTTAAAGTATATTATTACAATAAAAAAGAGAGCTTGGTATTAGCATAAGATAGACAAATCAATAAATGGAACAGAATAGTCTAGAAATAGAGCTACTTATACACTGTCGATGTTTCGCATAGGTACCATGACAATTCAATAGGGAAAGGATAATCTTTTCAATATTTAGTGCTGTATAAATTATTATCTGTACAGAAAAAAATGAACTCTGACTTCTAATGTACACAAAAAATTAATTCAAAATTGACTTGAACTTATTAGCTAAAACTATGGAGTGTGCAGGAGAATGTCATTGGACTTTGAGGTAGTCAGTGACTTAGAGTGTAAAACCACTAGCCATAAGAGACTGATTTTTAAAAAGACTGGTTAATTGCACTTTATGAAAATTGAAAACTTCTTAAGAAACACTATTTAAAAAATCTAAATGCAAGCTAACACTAGGGGAAAACACATGCATCATATATCTGATAAAAAACTGTATCCAAACTGTATCAAGGATTCCAATTATTCAGTAATAAATAGACAAAGTAATAAAAATAGACAAAGAAGCCAATAAAAATAAAGGCAAAATAAATAGACAAAAAGCCAATAAAAATAATAAAAGACATTATATGAATTGTCAACACATGCACGACAAATGTTCAACACCTTTAGTCAGCAGGGATAAGTAATTGGTATTGTCCCTCCTCCCTTTCCCAGAGTAACAAACGATGTGTTTCTATCTTACATACAGCCAATTAGTTGCTCTGAGTTTCTGGAACAGACAAATTAGGGACAGGATTTGTTGAAGTGTTATTTTTAGCTTTTTGGAGGCAGACCTTGTGATCAGGCAGTCTGTGTCAGCTACCTTAGCCTGAGGTCAGGGTTCTGCTCCTTCCTTCCTTTCCCGTAGGTCTGCCTTTTGACTCTGCGTCTGCACTAACACTTGATACTTTACACTTTGTGTTTCCTGCTATGTTCACTAGGATCCCAAAGCCTGTAGCTCAGGGTCTTTCCTCCCCTCTGATTGTGACTGATTGTGAAGTACACGCCATACCCATTTTTATGGCTTTAGTGTAGTGAGTGGTTCCCAGCCCTGGCTGGGCATAAAGATCACCTGGGAGATTTAAAAATATGGTTGAGCTCTACTCTCAGATATTCTCATTTAATTACCTAGGAAAGAGGGCTGAGCATCACATGATTTTTATGTGCAGCTCTGTTTGAGACCACTGCTCTGAAGCAGGGTTTCTAGAACTTTATTGTACATCCAAATCATCTGGGGATATTGTTAAAATGAGGATTCTTATTCACTAGGCCTGGGTGGGTCCTGAGATTTGGCATTTCTAACAAATTCCCAAAGTCTACAGATCACTTTTTCAGGGGCAACACTTAAGAAGAGGATCTCTCAACCTCTGCACTATTTTATTTAATTAAAATTTAATTTTAAACCTTTGTTTCACTAAAACTATTCATATTGGGGGCAGGATAATTTTTTGTTGTTGAGGGGCTGTCTTGTGCATTGTAGGATGTTTAGCAGCCTCCCTTGCGTCTATCCATTAGATGCCAGTGAAAACCAAAAACATCTCCAGCATTGCCAAATATCCTCCTGGCAGAGGGTAAGGGTGGATTGCCTTTGAGAATCACTGCTCTATAGTACTAGTCCCCCAAGTTGGGTGTATCCTGGCACCACCTGGGGGCCTTTAAAGGTACTGATGTTTGGTTCTCTCTCTCATAGATCAAGAATTAATTGATCTAGAGTGCATCTGGGCATCACATACTGAATCTCCTTTGGACAGTGGGAACTCCAGGGTGCTCTTACCTTTCAGTTTCCTTAAGAGGAGATCCATGGAGGGATATACTGGTGGTGGCTTGCAGGAGATGATAGTTCTAGTTTGCATAGTGGTACTTGATATTCTAGGCATATTAAGCTTCTTTTATCCAAAGCTTCTCTGCCTCAAAGCTGTTTACTACTTCAAGCTCCCCCCTCATAATGAGTAATGTAGATTCTCTGGTGTTGATTAATGGGAGAAATAAGTACAAGATACAGTCTCTGGTCAATAATGTACACAGATCTGGGTCATCCTAATAGTTGAAGCATCTGTCTCCAATACGTACAGGTGTGTCAGGTTGGACTATATTAAGAGATGCCTTGCATTTCACAACACATAGGGTACGGCTGGAGTTCAGGTGAATTCTGATTCTTTATCAGGAGACAGATGGCAGTCAGAGTGGGGGGGGTGGTAGGTGAGTTGGGCGGGTAGGTGAGAAGGATGTTAGTCAAGCTGTTGAAGTTCAAAATGAAATATTAGTAGCCCATGAAATTATTGCCTCTGATATTTTTGAGAGGTTCTCCGTGAACTATAATCACTTTTGTAGAATCACCTAGATACTTTAAACATAGAGGTTGTGCTTTAGGACCTATAGATCTTATTTTTATTAAGTGGATGAAGTCTGGACAAGAGACATATACAAGTCTAGAACCCAGATTCAACTAACCATGTCGCTCAAGTACACAGCTTTCCTTCCCCTACTCCTGGGCTTTCTCCTTTCGGAGGCTAGAAGATCATGTGACCTGTAAGTCATGAGCTTTTAGGACATGGTAGTGAACAGCCCAATTGGCAATGAGCCAGTGTTCTTAGCGCCTTAATCACATTAAAAAGATGATGTTGCAATTACTCTTCTATAATATGTAAATTTGCTTTCTCACTCCCCATCCCATGGATTAATGTAGTGAGTAAAATGAGCATCTGTTTTCCTTAGAGCCATCTAGATCTTTGGGGCTGAAAAGGAGAGATTCTTGGTCCTTCAGATAACTGAATACAAGCCGTCATAAACCTGGAAGAGCTTACTTCTTTAAAATACCTTGGCAATGGAGTTTAAAAGACTGATGATATAAGTGTTGTAGGTGACAGCCTGAGCGTCTGGTATGGAGACAGTAGATATGTTTGTCAACAAGGTCTCACCTCCAGGCTGCAAACATGTGAGGCAATCATAGAGTTTTGGGAAGGTTTTTTTCCAGCTCTGTATTTCTCAAATACCTCGCATATACTGCTGACATTACTGGCTGGCTGTGAGGTGACAAGGGATTGTAAATTTACAATCAGAACTAAGGTGAAATTCACCACTCAAGTGTCAAGGTCACTTCCATGATAAATGCAGACACCAGGAAATCCTGCTTGCCTTTGTCTTATTGCGTGGGGCCGGAGAGTTAATTTGTACTTGTGTGTCCCTTCCAGCTACTGACTTTAGGAACTATTTCACCCCTCAAACTATAGAAATATTTGAGAAATTATTATATTATATAATATTATATAATATAATTATATATAATATTGTATAATATAATTATTATTATATAAATTATTATATTATTAAATTATTATATTATTATTATAAGCCTATGGTGTAGACTCTGTTTACTAAACAGCACATACTAAACAGCACATGCTCAACAGCACATGCTCAGCACATAAAATCAACTGTGAGTTCAACCTACTGGTGTGAACCTCCTTAAGAAAAGGAAATGCATTCTTAAAAAGGAAACATTTTTGAAAATTAAACAGCGTAGTTGAGAAGAGAGTAATTATAAACCAAGTGGTGAAATTAATAAGAGAAAGTGTTCATTGGTCTTGCCTAGTTATCATGCCTACTGACTTTTAGAAGTGCATTGTTAATTTTACAGTTTCATGTGGCATTTGATTTATATTTTATCTCTTCAGCCCTTCATGTTACATTAAATACATTAGTAAAGTTCTGTTACATTCTTTGCTTCCTACATATTACATTTTGTTGGTATTGTGAAGACAGACACCTTTTCTGTACACAGTTAGCTCTATTCTTGAGTTCTCTGAATAGCTTAGTTTTCCAGAGCCAAGTGATGTTGCCCTACACCTGATCCTCATTGGCTGGAGAGAACATGTTCAATGCCAGATTTGCTGTTCCACTTAAACACAACTTCTCCAAATGTTCTTTATCAGTGAATTCTACTTTAGCTTAGGATCTCTTTGTGGAAAAGAGGTGGTGGTGGGTGGGAGTTGAGCAGAGCAAGGCAGGACTGCAAAACCACTCTGGATGTTTTCTTTTTTCCCTCTGGTACCTTGAACCTGTCTCTAGGATTTATTTCTTTAGACTGGAACTATAATTATTAATACGGTGATCAGAGCTAATGGAATAAATCATCTCCATATAAGAACAAAATAATACAAAAAAGAAACAACACTTTTGAAAATTAAGCAGCATAGTAGAGAGGAAAGCTAATTATTATTATTATTTTTTTTTTTTGGTTGTTTTTTTTTGCGGGCCTCTCACTGTTGCGGCCTCTCCCGTTGCAGAGCACAGGCTCCAGACGCGCAGGCTCAGCGACCATGGCTCACGGGCCCAGCCGCTCCGAGGCACGTGGGATCTTCCCGGACCGGGGCACGAACCCGTGTCCCCTGCATCGGCAGGCGGACTCTCAACCACTGCGCCACCAGGGAAGCCTCGCTAATTATTTTTTAAAATTGCTCAATACAGTAGCAGCCTTATATAAATAGGTAATGTTCATATTGATTTTTGGAAACACAATATCACATGTTGATTTTGACTGAAACTGCATTAAATCTATGTATTATATTCCTTTCTGGGAACAACGTATTCTCCCTCACTTATTCATCTTTTGAGGTCTCAGAAAAGTTTTGTAATATTTTCACTAATGACTACTTGTTAAATGTATGACTTAGTATTTTACAGTTTTTAAATAGATACTTTTTTCTTTTTCTATAACTACTTTTCATGGCTTAGTCTGCCAGAGACAAAGGATGCTGCCTCCCATATGGTTCTAATTTGCCTGAGAGGAAACTTTCCAGTGTCTCATTTTGGTTTCACTTAAACCCAACTTCTGCAAAATTTGTTTGTCACCACAGTCTGGCTAGAGGGGAGTGGCACTGTGGAGACTGAGGGTGAGGAAATGTAGATAGCACTTACTCCATGGGTGTGCCTTCTAGGGTGCTCTGCTTCTCTGTCTAGAAAAATGTTCCACATGAACAGAGAAGTGAAGGGCTTAGCAGTCAGCTGAGACCACACGTACTGTACTACCCTATTATCTAGGTCATGATCAAGAGCTTAAACCAAGGATGGGTTCACACCCATACACCTGTAGAGAAATGAGAACCGTAAATACTACCACCTTAAAGTGTTTCTACTTCTGGAAATGCTGAGGATACTTAATTTCTTTATGTCCACTCAGTCCCAAGTGAGTTTCATGACATGCCTGTTGGGTCTTATGGTGTAGACTCTGTTTACTACACAGCACACGCTCATAAAATCAACTGTGAGTTCAACCTACTGGTGTGAACCTGATTCTTGCAGTTTTAGAATCAACCAACAAATTCTGGGATGTGTAAATGGTGGAAAGGAAATCCGGACGGGGTGAAGGGATGGACCCAGCTATTTCCCCTGATGTCTGGGAGCTGGTGAGTTTCCTGGAGGTGGCTAGAACAACGGCAGAATCTAAAGCATGAAATGGCTATTTCTCTCAAATTCCTTCTCTTTTCCCCATTCTCCCCAAACATAAAGAAAGCCAGGCTTCTTTTGGCTTTTGGTCCTGCCCCAGACGTGTTGGATCCTTATTAGCCAGACTGGTGAGAAAATGAAGACAGATGGCGAGATTACCCTCCAGCCATGGTGATAATGGTAATTAATAGTAATGATAATAACTAAAATGCCTAATATATTGAGTGCTTACTATATGCTGGACACTCTTTGAAGTGCTTTTACTATATTAACTGACTTACTCTTTATGATATCATGAGGTAGGTATATTATTATTACTTCCCTTCCTCGTTTTATCAGTTAGGAAATTGTAGCACGGAGGAGTTGAATCCTTGCCTAAGGCTACAGCATTAATAAGAGGTGGAGTCAGGATTCAAACTCAGGCAGTCTAACCCCAGAGTGATGTGCCGGAGGGCCCTCGTGCTACCCTGTGGCACAGAAGGCCACTGATGCCGTACTTCCCCTCACAGGCACTGGACCAGTTGTTAAACCACCCACTTAATTCTTCTAAAGAAGTGGAAAGTTGTATTTTTGCAGCTGACTAAGCTCTTCTTGTGGACTCCCTATGGGTAGAGAAGGGGTCTTCTGTAACCCTTTGTTTCTCATACTTAACACAGTATTTGACTCATGCATGCATGTATGAACACTCCTGATGAGATCCAGGATCAGTTATCTTCCAGTTATTTAAAAAGATGATACACTTTGGAGTCTTCATGATCAGCGGAAGAATCTGAAATGTTATACAGTTAGACTTAGAAATCTTATAGTCTCAAACACATTGAGGCTAAAAAAATCTTTCCAGCTTTATCAAAAACCAAAGAAATGTTCCTGAGCTGAGACCATTGCTAAACATGGCCAAAGAGTCAAGGCTACACCCAACCCCAGAAGTTCCAACACAAAAGTTGCTGTATTTTAACTACAGACTGGACATTTCTTCTGAAAGTTTCCTTTTGCAGCAAAAAGAGTGTGAATCTCAATAGTGTTCTTCTGTCTGCTTGCTTGGGTATCACAGGGATCATGGACTGTGAATTTAAGGCCCATCAGATTTGGGGAGTGTTCATGTTTTTTCTCTCCTCTTTATCTCTGAGGTACAAAGTGGTAATTATTTAAGTTCCATGAGGTGATTGATTAAAAAAAGAACATTTTGGAGGGAAATGAGAAGTAGAAATGGCTAAAGATATTTTATAATAACTTTATATAAAGTATGGTGTCACCTATAAAAATATCAAATCACTATGTTGTACACCCAAAATGAATATGTTATTGTAAATCAACTATACTTCAATGGAAAAAAAAAAGACCAAAGGTATGTGAAAGGATTGAAAAGTGGGCTTGAGAGCTCAGCTAAGGTTGGAGACTTACATGTTTATGGCCACAATCCTAGGGGGACAATGAATGCCTGTGGGAGAAGAAGAAAGGTAGGGAATGAGCACAGTGGGGCTGGCATGGGCAGATAACTTCAGAAATTCTATATAATGCTCCACATTCAAATATTCCATATACTAATTTCACTGAACTGAGATGTAAATGGAATTTCTTTTCCCCCATCCCTGCCCTCCACCACAACTTTGAGTATGCCTTTTGGAAATTTTAGTCTGCCAGAGACAAATGATGCTGCTTTCCTTCCTTCTTCTTATTAGCTGGAAAGAAAAGTATTTTATGATACATCACGATTTCATGTAAATGTGGTTTATGCAAAGATTTATGTCATCATCCTTCCTCTTTAACCACAGCCCTGGTCTAACAACCGCTTCCCAACAGCTCCTCTCTTCCTACAAGCATCAAATAGATTATTAGTTTTTCTGAGGTTTTCAATGCAAACTTTAGATGGCAATATAGTCTTTGGTCAATCCTCCAACAATCTTCATACAAGATGTGAAGAACATAAGAACAAACTATTTATACATAAGTTTATCAAAGGAATGTATTGTAGGTTAACCTTCCCAATTGTGAAGGAAATTTTCACTAAGACAGTATTTTACAGGGCACCTTCTTAGCACATGAATCCAACATATTAGTAACAACATCGTAGAAGTTTCTCAAAAAGAGAAAAAAGCATTTGGGAAACCCATTGCGATAAGAAGGATCCGCAATTTTTTGGTATAACAGTGAGCTTGTGTCCAGCTCTGGGTCAGACAGAAATAGGACCACTGTTTCAATATTTGACAGAGACTGGGGTTTTGAATGGTGAGGACTGCATTATCCAGAGTGCTGGATCTTAGAGTTCATATTTGAACAGAGATTGGAAGCATGCTTACTGCCAGCTCTGGGGCCCAAGCGGTGAAAGAGACCCCTGCTGGAGGCCAGACCTCAAACCCTGTGCATATGCTGGCCCATTACTAAGGGCACGGGTATATTTTCTGGAACAGTGAACACTTCAGGGCCTGGACTAAATTAGCCAGCGCCCTCTCTCCCTTCACCCCACCCAATGGTAAATCCAGTAAAGCAGCCCTAATTTGCTTTGCATTATAGGATTTGCTAAATGTGATGGCTGTTACTTTAAGCCAAATAGCTACTCTTGCTGACACATGAGCAATGTGTAGTGGTATCTCGAGTATAAGAATAGAATTATTATGCATTGCTATGCAGATTTACCAGTGACAGATAATTTGTCTCACTGTCTATTCATACACCTGTTCTTTTCTAGTGCTGAATAAAGATCTACACAGTAGTAAGCAGTCTGTAACAAGATTGGTACCACAACATGCTCAATTTTAGCTCTCTAGGGTTTTCTCTCTTGAAGTTTGTTGTATCTTTCTTACTTTTGCCGAGGCATTATCAACTAAGCTTGTAAATTTTGAAATCTCTTTCTTCCAGTAGATTTTCTATGTCTAAATTTTAATTTAAGACTAGGAATCCTTTCTGACCCTTGGACACTGAAAGGAAGCATCTCTCTCTTCCTTTGTTTACTTACCAACCTTTATATGAGCTGGTGAGTCTGGAGGTTAAAGTACAAACTGGAAGTGATAAATCTCCCTGCTAGGTACCTCAGTTATTGAGATCTCCTTAATATGGGAGTCCTTACTATGTCCCTTGGGGAAAATGAAGGATGTGACTGGCTTTGTGGGGTTGGTCATGGGAAATCAGCTGCACTGTGTCAAGTAATTAGGTGAAAGGCACTGATGTCTTCCCCTACTCTGAGCATTTTGATCTGAAGGACCTCTTCATATCAAACCCCTGTGGATCCCTGGAGATTCTGAGAATGTTTCTAAGAACATTTCCCATAACAGAATTCTGGTTACTTCTATTCTTCTTTGTCTGCTATTATGATCCCTGCCTCTCTGAACATCCTTGTGCATGTCTCCTGGTCCACATGTGTAAAGTTCCTTAGAGCATATGTAAGGGTAGAATTGCTGTGTATTGTATGCGTATTTATAGCTTTACTAGATTTAACTAGTTGTATGAATTTACACCTCCACTATCAGTGTATAATTAATCTAACTAATTGACTTTCTTGTCAGTAGTTGGTATTTTCAGACTTTTTCATTTTTTCCATCTGTTGAGTATTAAATGGTGCCTCTTGGTGCTTTTAAAATGCATTTTACTGATTACTAATAAGGTTGGGAATCTTCACATGTGTATTGGTCTAGTCTGTTTCCTTTTCATAATCTAGCCCTAGCCATTCCAGTGACAATAAGTTCCTCATTATTTTTATAAATATATAAAAATATGTCTAGATAGAAATAAGTTTATAGGGGTTAGATTTTAGTTTTTACTATCTCAATTTCCTATATAAGTTATATGCATTAAAATGATTTCTCCCAATTTGTTATGTATTTTTATTTTATTTATTTATTTTTTTTGCGGTACACGGGCCTCTCACTGTTATGGCCTCTCCCGTTGCGGAGCACAGGCTCTGGACGCACAGGCTCAGTGGCCATGGCTTGCGGGCCCAGCCGCTCTGCAGCATGTGGGATCTTCCCGGACCGGGGCACGAACCCGTGTCCCCTGCATCGGCAGGCGGACTCTCAACCTCTGCGCCACCAGGGAAACCCTGTTATGTATTTTTAAAAGTGCCTTAGGGTTGATATAATTTTAAGAAACATGTAATAAAATCAATTTATCTATATTTTACTTTTTTTGCTATTATATTCCTGTTAAGAAATGATTCCTTACCCAAGCTCATAAAAGTAAACTTCTAAATTTTTCACTAGAAGTTAAAATTTTTTCTTGTTCACATTTAAGTACTTATTCTTCATGGAATTAATTTTTGTTATGTGTTATGTGGTCTGGATCCAATGCTGAGTTTTCCCTCTGGATAACCAACCTCACAGGATGATTTATTAAAAACTATACCATTTCCTAAGTGAATTCCAATGCCAACTCCAGTAGATGGATGGGTTGGTTCTGGGCCCTTTGTTTGTGTTCGTTTGCCTACATGTCTGTCCCTGCACCAATCTTACTCTCTTATTTTTACTTAAGTTTCATACCATTTTGGTTAGAGTAGATACTTGATATGAGTTCAATCTTCTTAAATTTGTTAAGACTTGTTTTGTGACCTAACATACGATCTATCCTGGAGAATGTTCTGTTTGTGCTTGAGAAGAACGTACGTGTATTCTGCTGCTGTTGGATGGAATGTTCTATATATGTCCGTAAGGTTCATTTGGCCTAAGTTGTCACTCAAGGTTCATTTGGTCTAAATTGTCACTCAAGTCCATTTTTTCGTATTGATTTTCTACATGGATGATCTATTTATTGTTGAAAGTGGGGTAATGGACTTGAGAGTCTCCTACTCTTATTACATTACTTTCTGTTTCTCCCTTCAGATCTGCTAATAATTGTTTTATATATTTAGGTGCTCCAACAGCCATCGATTTCAACAGTGCCCTGGAGCGTAAATTCCTCTATAAACTAATCCAATAAAGTTGTGACTCTTTCTATGGGATAGTTTCTGAGGTCAGTGTTTGATATTTGTTCTGACGCCAGTAGGGCACCCCTCAGCTCTCTTATTCCCTGGTTTTTACCTGCAAACTAGCCAGCCTATAGCCTAGGATGTGTCTTCATTAGATCCATGAATTGCCTCCCAATTGCCTTTCATCACAACATCTACTGCTCATGAGAGTGCCTTTTTGTAATTATTTTCAGTTAATTGAAATGATCAGTGACAGTGGAATAAAAATTAAATGTTTATTAACATTTATCATGTTTGAGGAATCAGTTCAGTGTTAACATGGGCAACCATGTAATTCAATTCCTTAATTTCAATGATGAAGAATGAGAAGCTCAAAAGAGTAAGTCATTGGACTAGCCTACAGATCAGGTCCCAGAATTCTGACCTTATGACAGTGAACACTGCTTTTTCCACCCCACTGTATATTCACTAACTGAGCTCCAGGGTAACTCTGATCAAGTGAAAGTTGCTTTGTGTTGGAAGAATATTAGAAGAGGAAATGTTAAGTTGAGGTGTGTGAAATTCGTAGAATGAAGGTTCACTCAACTCTTACTCCAGATACTCTTCTGACCTCAGAAAAACTAATATTTGATTTCCTGGGTTTTGGACTTAGGCAGAACTAAGTATGGATCCTAATAATTATGAACTTATGTTTCTTAAACTCACTAAATCTTAGTCTCCTATTCATTTATTAATTAATTGCCTAGCTGGTTATTCAATGCTAAGAACTACTCTGGGTGCTGAAAATTCAGCAGTTAAGAAAAATTCAAGACTGTCATGATGATAAATAGAGAGATAATACATCTGGAAGTGCTGCTTCTCTAGAGCAAAACCATCAGCACGTGGTAATATGACTTTCCCTTGAATTGTCCTATGACAATCAGCAGGTGGGTTCATGGACTTTTTCACAATTTCCATCTCGTCCACAACAGGTACTCATGCATCAGTATCACGGAGAGTTCAGTGTCATAGCCATTTCCTTCTTTTTAAAACTTGAGCAGGGACTTCCCACAGATGCATGAAAAATATCAGGTTCCCTCTCCTTTTTCCATCCAACACCAAATACTTAGATACCCTCCACTCTGCTTCACAACTACAAAATGTGTTTTTTTTTTTTTTTGGTTCTCTAACATGGAATATCATTTTTTTCCATGAAACTAGGTTGTCAACCACTCCTCTCACCACATATTCGTCATCCTGCCTCTTCATCTTCTCCCCAAGACCTGGGATCAGAGCAGACCTTCTTAAAAGATACATCTGCTTGGAGACAAGTGATGCTGCTTCATTTTCTATCCCTATTGGTTGAAGAGAAAGGTTAAAGGGATGGGGATTTCCAGGAACGCTTTCTTTCTTAGCAATGTTTCAGTATGAAAAGCTGAAATGCCTTCCTAAAAAGGAATTAACCTGGACCTGAAATAACAGATGAGGCAGATTCTGGGTTTGAGGGCTGAGCCTGTAGGTGCTGCCTTTGAAAAGAGAGAAGATGCATTCCTTCTAAAAGGACTCATCTTTCCCTCTTTATCAAATGATATTTCCTAGTGCAATTATGAGAACATTAGTGCTCAGTAAATTCAAACCTTCCTTCCATTCTAACTGCCCCTTCTTAACCTTGTAACTGCATCGGGATTACCAAAATGGCTTGGTTCATTTCCGCTTCTATTTGCAGCTATACAATTTTGCTTCGTTGCGGGTAGCTTCACTTTGTATTTTCCCTTCTATTCCTTAAGGAAGACTTTTCTCTCATATCCGCCAGGACTCTTCTCCCTGCCTGCATCTTTCATCCTTTATTGTCCCTGCATATCCTTCCATTATATTTTATTTGCCTCTTCTGCTCTGTAATCAATTAACCTGAAACATACCCCCTTTCCTCTTTTCATGACTCTTACTACCTCACATAAATGGAGAACTCCAATCTTTAGTTTTTAAGGTTCTTATAGATTTGTAAAACATTTTATCCATTTTCCCCACTTTTGACAACATATGGCTCCACCAATTTATGCTCTGACTATACGTTATAAACAAATCTATTGAAGCTCTTGTTGTAGTGTATTATAACAAGACTATGTAGGCTCTGAACTCCTAGGAGCAAGATCTACAAATTCCATTCATCCTGGCAATGTCAGCACCTTGAAGAATGCTTCACATAATCTTCAGCACTAATACATTTTTACTAAATTTATAGTCTTCAGAGAGAATATTCTTTTCTTTTTTGAATTCAGAATATAATTCCTGTACTCCTACTCTCACTTCTAAAAATAGTATGAAATGTTATTTGTAGGGTTGTTACAAAGATTAAATGAGATAATTGAAAACTGCTTAATCAGGACCCAGAACTATTGATTTCTTTTTCCATCATTGTCCCTGCACTTTCTCATGATAACCAGCAGGTGGAGAGATGGCCCTTAATACCTCTCTTCTTTCAGTCCTGTCTCCACCAGAGATAAAATTTTTACCAGCAATGAGATATTAGCATCATAGCAATTTCCTTTCCATTTAATCCTGTCCAGGGGCTTTCCAAAGATGCCTGAAAAGGAATAAATATCCTGATTATAGCACTCTAGACCCATCTAAATCATGCTTGAAAACCAAAAGGGGAGAGTTCTTGGCAATCCACATAGCCATATCCTGTTTCTTCTCACAAACTCTAGATATTAGACCTTCCTCTCACCACATAACTCATAACTTGTCCTGACTCCACTTTCTCACAAGATCTTGAAACCAGACTAATACTAGGACCATTACAGTAGCATTATTTGGTGGAGACAAATGATGTTACTTCACTTATTGGTTGTATAGGAAGGAAAGTGATAGAAATGAGAATTTCCATAAAGTATCTTTGTTCAGCAAATTGACCTGCTTCATCCTAGAAGAAAGAGCCTAGGACCCAGGCTAGAGAAGCAACCTGAGATTGAAGGACTGGATCTTTTGATATTACTCCTGAAAAAAGAAAAGAGGCAGTTGTTTTTTTTTTAAACTGAAGTATAGTTGATTTACAATGTCATGTTACTTTATATATATGACATATATATATAAATATATATATAAATATATATATATAAATGTATATATATATTTCAGATTCTTTTCCCTTACAGGTTATTACAAAATATTGAGTATAGTGCCCTGTGCTATACAGTAACTCTTTGTTGTTTATCTATTTTTTATATAGTAGTGTGTATATGTAAATCCCAGACTCCAATTTATCCCTCCCCTTCCCCCCATTTCCCCTTTGGTAACCATATGTTTATCTTCTATGTCTGTGAGTCTAGAAAAGAGATGGTTCTAAAAAGCTCTGCATTTCCTTTCCCTGCTCATCCAATAGTAGTACCCTTACAGGTTTGTGAAGACACCAGCCCTCCAGTCTCACTCTCACCTCCCTAGAATTGAAGCTCTTCTTATGCCTATATGACACCTGGGTTACCAACAGTTGATTTTGCTGCTTTGCATTTGTATATCTCAGTTCATCACTTTACTAAAGAAGTAACTGCTCTGCTCAGCCTCTAAGGCCTTTTATACAACAGGTCCTCTCTGCCTATCTGCTCTTATTCCATACTGTTCTTCAATGTGGACATTCACTCCAGGCAATCAGGGCTTCTCCTAAAATTTCTTCATTCCTCCTTCCCCCAGTACTTCCAACCCCAAGCCAGTACTGTTTTTGCTCATATGATTCATGATTGTTCCTTTTCCACTGCTGTTCTTCTGAATCATATCTTCCTCCTTCTCTGATTTAAGTCTCACTTCTGCAAACGAACTACATTTTCAAGTTTCTTCTAAATACTCCAACCTATATGAATATACCCTTTTTCTACTATGTTTAAACTTGATTACTTTAAAATAATACCCATTTGTATTTTCATTGCAATTATAAATGTCTGTCTTCTTTTTTCTTTTTTTTAAATTGAAGTATAGCTGCTGTACAATATGTTGCATGTGTACAATACAGTGATTCACAATTTTTAAAGGTTGTACTTCCTTTATAGTTATTACAAAATATTGACTATATTCTTAGGGTTGTATATTCTTGCAGCTTATTTTACACCTAATAGTTTGTACCTCTAAATCCCGTACCCCTATGTTGCCCCTTCCCTTCACTGTATTTATTCTTAATGTATTGTTTATTAATTCAACAACTAGTTATGATTACCTCCACTGAACCAGGTGTTTCTCCAGGAACTGAGAAAGAATGGTGCACAAAGAAGATAAAAGTCTCTGACTCACAGAGCTATTATTCTATGTGTCTTTCTTTATTTCCCGGTGGAGATTGATAATCCTATCTTTATCTTGGTATTGCTAGCCACTAGCACTCTTTTGAATACAAGAGGTATCCAGTAAGTGTTTGCGCTTTGAATTTCACCAGTTGTACTCCATGCTTCTATGTCCACATAGCACTTAGCATGATGCTTGACGTTCATAGGTGAGCAGGATTAAACTTGCTGTTTAATTGATATCACTGAATCAAGGAGAAATTAAGATGAACATTAAGGAAGAGTTTTCTGACTTTGGAAGTGATGATTTTAGGGGTAATCTCTGCCATGCCACTCTCCTTCCCCTCTTTGCATTTTCACACTTTGGTTCATCACCTTCCTAAAGGTCACCTTGCTTCCCAGATTTAACTGCCCCTTTCCTTCCAGTGATTTCCAAAGTATTCGAGAGTGTGTTCCTCTGTCGTTCTTATTCCTCTTTTTCCTAACCATAGAAACTGGAGCCCAGCTAGTGAGAGGCTTCTAGAATCAGCATGATATGCTTGTTGAAGGTCCTCATCAGGAGTTTTCCTAGTACATCTCATGATACTCACTAGTTGTACCCAATAAATTCTTACTATCCCTATTTAAATGTTATACTTGTGACTGCCAGGTAATCTTTTTCTTTATGACTAGTGAACTTTGTATCCTATTTTTAAAATCTTTTTATACTTCAAGGTCATAAAGATATCACCTAACATTATCTTCTAAAGATTTTATTGCATTGCATTTTTATATATAGATATACAATTCAACTGGAATTAGTTTTGTGTATGGTGTGAGATAGGTGTCAATTTTCATTCTGTTTTTTAAAATAAGGGTATCCAACTGATTCAGCAGCATTTATTGACAAGACCATCCTTTCCTAACTGCTCAATTGAAAACAATTAAGTCAAAAAAGAGGCACAAAAGAGAACATACTGTAATAATTCAATTTATATAATGCTACAAAGCACGTTTAGAAATAAATGTCAGGCTGGGAAAGTACATGGAAAATCAAGGAAGTGATTGGTATAGACATCTGGATAATGAATTATCCTGGGAGAGAGAGAGAGGAGTGTGGATGGAAAGCGGCACATTATGCACTTACAGGGTGTTGGCCCAGTGTCCCCAGTGTTCTATTTCTTGATCTGGGCAGTGGTTTCATGAATATTGGCACTATAAAAATTAAGTTGTACATTTATGCTTTCTGTGTTTTTCTATATGTGTGTTCTACTTCACTACAAAGTATTAAGAATGTAAAATGTTTAATTTCCTGACTAGACCCTTGTAGTCAATATTACTGAGTATCACTAAGTGATCAGCATTTTGCCATGTGTTGGGGATGCTGCAGTTAATTGAAAATACAGTGTGATACAACACAGCCATTTCAAGGCTATGATGAGAACTAAATGAACTAAAGCGTCTGGAAGTACATAATCAGCGCCTTGTAGAAAATAAATGATAATTCATTCTTTGATTTTCCCTTCATTTGTCTGTGCAACCAGAGTTGGGATAGTAGATCTCATTCACAGTTCCCATCGCTTCTAGGTCAGGAACAGCAGGGAGATACCAGCATCACAGCTTTTTATTTGTGCTTTTTAATCATAGCCAGGGACTTCCTACATAGGTATGAAAAGTCAGGCATCATGTCTCTATCAAAATGCCTATCTCCTCCAATCCTCACTCCACACTTTGCTTTACTCTGCAAATACTCTTTCCTCGCTAACCACTTAATAATGTCCTAATTCATTCCTCTAAAGGATATTTTTGGCTTTTATTATCAACATCTAACTTAGTCATTCTGTCGTTTCCTGATTTCTACCCAAGACTTTAAATAAGACCTTCTGGTCAGATGTATCTGCTGGAGATAAGTGATGCTGCCTCATTCTTTATCCCTATTGGTTATAGGGAAAAAAACCCCCAAACAGTTATCTGAGGAAGGATGTGGTTTTTCCAGCAAATCTTTCTCTTTCTCTTTCTTTCTCCAAAATGTCTCACTCAGAAGGAAAGAACCAACTCACAGGCCGATAAAAGGGATGATTTTTCTATCTCCAAAAGGAAAGAAAAGATACTTCTAAAAGATCTCATGTTCCTCCCTTATTCATCAAATATCAGTTTTTTTATATTATACATGACTAGGAGTCCTATATTGTTTATTCCTACTGTCATCACACTTTGTTGTCACACTCTTTGCCCAACCCCTCGTAACTAACCTTGGGTTGCTGAAAGTTTTCCTGGTTAATATTTTTTTCTAATCTCATTCCCATCTTTCTAAAAGATGTAATTTTACCATTTTTACAATGACTTATCCAGCATAGTTTAACTCTGCATATCCACTCTCTCATATTGCCCAACATTATTTAGGTAGGATTACAATTCTGTCATAAAGGACTCTTCACCACCTACTGCCTCCTGACCACTCCCTCCCTCCTACGCATATGATTTCACTGTGGTTCCTATTCCCCACATGTCTCTAAACAACCTGAAACATGACCCCTTCCTCTATGTTCTAAGTCTCACTTCCTCCAGAACTCACGTCTCTACAAATGCTTCCTTGTTATTGTAAATTATGTTTTTACTTGGTTTTAATTATTTTGTTTTATCAATTTGGATTTTGATTGTTTTTTTTATAGATGTTTCTACTGTAGGTCTTGTAACATTGTTTTACTTTAATTTTATATTTCTGTCTTTATTGTGGGTTCTAGTTTTCTTAAAAGTACGATCTAAATCATATATATCTTTTTATCCCTAGCATGTGGCTCCAACAATTTCTCCTACATAGACACAGATAACGATTCCTTCCTAGAAAATGAGAGGATGAACTGACTAGTGACCAAGGGTTAACCAGTCCCAGGATCATGTCCCAGATGACACTCTGTGCTCCTTATTTCATAATTTATTATTAATCACAAAAGATTTCCTGGATGCTTGCTCTTTGGGTCCTTTGAATGTCCTTCATTCTACTTTCTCCCAGTCCTCAATATATCCACAAAAAGTCTCATGAAAACTGTATTCGGATATTTTATAGAATTACCTATTTCAGACCCTCTTGAGATTGATCTCTCATCTCCTCATTCTTCTGTACCAAATGAAGTGCAAAGGGGCTAGTGTTAGCCATGTGCTTATTTTGGGCCTCTGGTCAGGAGCTTTCCTAGAATATCCTGTGGGAATCAATAGCCTTGCCCCAGTGTTTTCCCATTATTTTCCCATTATTCACTATCCCTATTTAATGCTGCTGCTGAGGTATTTCTTCTTTTCTTGACTAGACTTTGGTAATCCTGGCCCATGGCACCATCTTGGTTCACTCTCCATCTCTTATTGTCCTTCTATGGCTCACATGTGCTACTTGCTGTGAACCATCTGTGCTCTTGGTCACAGAACACAATGCTCAGCTTTTTCCCCAGGTCCTATTCCTTCTCCCAAACATTTGCATGTAAAAAATGTTTCTTCTCTATCTCCCTTTTCTACACTTACCTTCTTTTATCTGCCCTAATATTCACAAAAATATTTCCAGTTCTCTTGGGACCTTTCATTAAAAAAAAAAATGTTGAGGCAGTCCAAGATGCCCATGTAGGAAGACCCTGAACTCACCTCCCATGAACACACTGAATCTACTGTTCTATATGAAACAGTTTCCTCTGAAAAAGACCTGAAGTAGCTGAGCAGCTACTTCACATTGCAGACAAGAAAAGGGCCACACGGAGGTAGGTAGGAGAGGCTGAGACTAGGTCTCGCCATAAACCCCAACCCTGACACAGCAACCGTAATAGGGAGGGAACCCACAGGCCTAGAGATTCTTTCTGAGAAGCAAAGTGTTCGTACCTCGACAAGGCATCCAACTTTTAGTACCTGTACCTGAGAGACAACCCTCCAAAACATCTGGCTTTGAGAACCAACAAGACCTGTGGGACACTGGCAAACTGAGAAGACACCCTTAAAAGGGCTTATGCACAGATTCACTTGCCCCAGGGTCTAACACAGACGCAGTCATTTCAAAAGGGCCCAGACTTTACTGAAAAAGATTTATTGCTAATCTTTTTTTTTAAACATCTTTATTGGAGTATAATTGCTTTACAATGGTGTGTTAGTTGCTACTGTATAACAAAGTGAATCAGCTATATATATACATATATCCCCATATCCCCTTCCTCTTGCGTCTCCGTCCCACCTTCCCTATCACACCCCTCTAGGTGGTCACAAAGCACCAAGCTTATCTCCCTGTGCTATGCAGCTGCTTCTCACTAGCTATCTACTTTACATTTGGTAGTGTATATATGCTTCTTATGAACCTAGGGGCAGGACAGGAATAAAGACGCAGATGTAGAGAATGGATTTGAGGACACGGGGTGGGGGAAGGGTAAGCTGGGACGAAGTGAGAGAGTAGCATGGACATATATACACTACCAAATGTAAAATAGTTAGTGGGAAGCAGCTGCACAGCACAGGGAGATCAGCTCTGTGCTTTGTGCCCACCTAGAGGGGTGGGATAGGGAAGGTGGGAGGGAGACGCAAGAGGGAGGAGATATGGGGATATATGTATATGTATAACTGTTTCACTTTGTTATAAAGCAGAAACTAACACACCATTGTAAAGCCATTATACTCCAATAAAGATGTTAAAAAAAAACATATATATCTATGGAATCTAAAATTCAAAAAATTTGAGTTATTTGCCCAGTGCCACATTGTTAGTTCTAGAACTTAGATTATATTATCAAGTCTGAGTATATAGAAATTCCCTTTCTTCTAAGTCAGCATACCCCTTTTGTGTTAGATTTATATATACCACATTATTATATATAAAATGTTCTGCTCTTATTTGCTCAAAATGGTAACTAGTGATTAAATTAATTGAAGACAATGCCAAATGATGATGAAGATATTACTTGCTTTAGGAAGTTAAGGAATAAAAAGATCTTGTGAGCTTGCTATCACAGGGTTATAAAAATAAAAATGTCAATATATTTATTGAGTATTTATTATATGATCAGCACTAGGAAGTGCCACTCTTTAATTTCACACTTAAAAATATACTGTGAGGGGCTTCCCTGGTGGCGCAGTGGTTGAGAGTCCACCTGCCGATGCAGGGGACACTGGTTCGTGCCCCGGTCCGGGAGGATCCCACATGCCGCAGAGCGGCTGGGCCCGTGAGCCATGGCCGCTGAGCCTGCGCGTCCGGAGCCTGTGCTCCGCAACGGGAGAGGCCACAACAGTGAGAGGCCCGCGTACTGCAAAAATAAATAAATAAGTAAAATTATATATATAT
The DNA here is from genome assembly GCF_964270905.1 of Leucopleurus acutus. NCBI lineage: Eukaryota > Metazoa > Chordata > Mammalia > Artiodactyla > Delphinidae > Leucopleurus > Leucopleurus acutus. Next base: position 80,667,702 of record NC_139153.1, read on the forward strand.
ATATATATATATATATATATATATATACTGTGAAGGATATACTATCATCAAATCTGTTTTGGAGATCAAGAAAAAAGGCTCATGGATGCTAAAACTGACGTAAGTAGAAGAGCTCATCTTCAAATTCAGAAGTTCTGATTCTACAGCTTGGGATTCTAACCACCATTAGTGGATAGTGGCTTGATTGTGTCTGAATTACTGACAAAATTTCTGATGTTCATATGCACAGTGTGTGTCTTGGACGTGTGTGTGTGTGTGTGTGTGTGTGTGTGTGTGTGTGTGTGGAGGGGTGCTGCAAGGTCTGCTAGATCCAATACAAAAGAGACATACCTACTGTATAGCACAGGGAACTCTGCTCAATGCTATGTGGCAGCCTGGATGGGAGGGGCGTTTGGGGGAGAATGGTTACATGTATATGTAGGGCTGAGTCTCTTTGCTGTGCACCTGAAACTATCACAAATTGTTAATCGGCTATACTCTTATATAAAATAAAAAGCTAAATAAATAAAATAATAAAATAAAAAATAAGATGTAAATGTCTCTTTTTTATTGTTATTGACAAAAAAGAGACATTTACATTAAAAAAAGAGACATTTACAAAAAAAGAGTCATTTACATTCATTCTGCATTTATTAGTTGAAAAGTCCATATGTGTTCACACTTTCTGCAGCCTGCCATGGGCATGTGTTAAAGAATACAAAGAAGAAGTATTAAATATCCTCCTTCTTCTGAGGCTACATTAGCAAATTGGGCTAAGGTTGCCAAATTGAATACAGGATGCTCAGTTAAATCTGAAGTTCTGATAAACAACAGTAATTTATCAAAATCGAAATTTCACTGGGAATCCTGTATTTTTATTTGCTAAATCTGGCAACCTTAAGTTGGGGACAAGAACTGGACAAACAGTGCTAACCATACAAGCTACAGTGAGCAGTAACTTCACACATTTTAATTTTGTAATGCTGTTGTCATGTGTTGATAAGATACTTGAGAATTTCTGAATAGTAAAATAGACCTGGTCTGACCCAGAGTACCCTTCTTTCTGCCATCATTTCTAGGTGATGGTCTCTACTTAAAGTCTGGGGACCTGCTCATTTTTTTTGTAAACTGTCTATATGAGAATATCATCTTCTTCTTAGTTTCTCCCCTTCTGAGGAGACTTGACTACAGAAACAAGTTCTACATCTGGCCAAGGGTGGTAATTTGATGCCTACTTGTATTGTTGGAACTAGGAGACAAAGTTAGAAAATGAAATCGTTGAGGCATGAACAGGAATAAGATGTCTGTGGCTGTAATTTACTACTATAGATAAGTAGTGGACCAGAGGCAGAGAAATTAAGAAAAAAGATGATGTGAAGGATAAACTATGACTTTGCAATTGGTTGGCAAGCAAAGAAATAAATAAACCTTGGTCCTGAACAAATTAATTTTCCTGGAAAAACAGCTCTTCAGTGGGTCTGGATTCTTAAAAAATATAAATTTCAGTGGGACCAAGATTTTCAACAAATGTAATGTCGGCTGCCGCTTGGGGCTGAGGCCTGACTGAGCGGCGGTGTCTCCCGCAGAGAATTTCCTGCTCCAGTTTAAGAGCTACTGTTACTTCACCAACGGCACGGAGCGGGTGCGGTACATGACCAGACACATCTATAACCGGGAGGAGTACGTGCGCTTCGACAGCGACGTGGGCGAGTACTGGACGGTGACCGAGCTGGGCCGGCGGACCGGCGAGTACTGGGACAGCCAGAAGGACCTCCTGGAGCAGAAACAGGCCAAGGCGGACACGTACTGCAGACACAACTACGGGGCTGTGGAGAGCTTCACGGTGCAGCGGCGAGGTGAGCGCGGGGCTGGGCGGCCAGCGGGCGGGGGCGCAGTGCGTGTGAGTGTGTGTTTGAGACAGAGACAGAGAGACACGGAGACGGGGACAGAGGAGACTGCGTTCGGGGGGCGGGGGGTGTGTAGGGCTGTGAGCAAGTACAAGTTAGGCGGGTTCCTGTGAGAGCCTGTTGTCTGGAGACCGTGTGTGATTTTGTCAGTGACTGTGAGAGGGGAGAGAGCGTGTGTGGTGTGGGGAGGCCCGGGAGGGAGGGGAGGTGTGGCGGGAGGGGTGCAGGAGGGAGGCTCCGGGCGTCCTTGGTGGTCCCTGTGGGGGAGGGGCGGGGGAGGGGAGGGGAAAGGGGAGGGGAGGGGAAAGGGGAGGGGAGGGGAAAGGGGAGGGGAGGGGAGGGGAAAGGGGAGGGGAGGGGAAAGGGGAGGGGAGGGGAAAGGGGAGGGGAGGAAACCCCGACTGGGGTGGGCGGTTAGAGATGCGGGAGGGACTTCAAGGTGTCTATGGTTGGGGGAAGGTTTGGGGGAGGAGAGGTGAGGAAAGTGAAAGGATTGGGAGCCTGTGAGGAGAAGAGTCACAGCGTGCTCTGGGCACACACCCTCTTACTCCTGACACCCCGGAAATAAGTGTGCCGCGTCTGTCTGTGTGTAGGAGCACCTCACTGAGAAAAAGGTGTCAGACTACTTTTTGACAGGTGCAGGCAGGGGAGCCTCTGCGGCTCCTCTGATCTTCCTGAGACTTCTTCTAGGTCTAAATTTTTCGCCTTTTTTTTCTTAGCCTATATATTTTTACATAGTTGAAATGACTGTGTAATCAGCTTTTGAATTATAATTGTGTTAACACACTGATGTTACTATTTTTATAACGCTAATAGTATTCGAGTAGTTACATAATATTTCTTTTTATAAGTGTAACAATTCACCTCACAATCTCCTTTATCAGATCTTGTTTCAAAGATATATAGTGCCAAGTACTCAGTTTAAAAGTTACATTTTTTATTTTAAATTTATATTTAAATTATATTTATATATTTATAAATTTATATATTAATATAAATATATATATAATATAATATATAAATATATATTAATATAAATATAATAATATAAAATATATTTATAAATTTATATTTATAAATTATATTTATATATTTATATATTTATATATATTTATATTTCTTTGATTCCTAAAGTTCTTGAATATCTCTCACATATTTATTGGCCCCTTGTTACTGCTCTATTATTTATTCTCTATTATTTCTGGGGTCCTGGTGTTTTTCTCAGTGATATAGATTCTCTATGCAGCAAAATTAACACTGTTGATATTTGATTCAGCTTTCTATCCGTAAGAGACAGAGCCTGGATTTGAACTCAGGCAACATGGATTCAGAAATGACACTTTTAATTAAATGCCTTGCAAAGAGTTGTAAACACATCAACAATAAACTGCTTCATGCAATGGGAAAAAAAGGCACACAAGTATCCTCAGCATCTCTAAAATCTAATGGGTCCATGCGGTAAGGGTTAAGTTCAGGATCATGGTACTAACTCCTAAAGTTGGGCCACATGGCCACCTTTGAGGGAGACCTGCCCAAGGCTGCAGTCTGGGACTGGAGAGTGGTTGCAGAAAGGCAGCCAACCAACAAGACTTACTCTGTCTCCCTCACTTATCCCCTCTACCTTTTTCTCTCCTAGTGGCGCCTACAGTGACTGTGTATCCTGCAAAGACACAGCCCCTGCAGCACCACAACCTCCTGGTCTGCTCTGTGAATGGTTTCTATCCAGGCCATGTTGAAGTCAGGTGGTTCCGGAACGGCCAGGAAGAGGAGGCGGGTCTCCACAGGCCTGATCCCTAACGGAGACTGGACCTTCCAGACCATGGTGATGCTTGAAACAGTCCCTCAGAGTGGAGAGGTCTACACCTGCCACGTGGAGCACCCCAGCCGGACCAGCCCTGTCACAGTGGAATGGAGTGAGAAGCTTTCTGGCCTCATAAGTTCCCCAGCCACCAAGGAGGGGGTTTTGATTACCACTGATTGTCAGGTTTCTCCTCTCCCTGAACCATATTTTTATTTGCTTCATGTTCTTCTCTTTTTCAGCACAAGTTACTGGGAGTAGCCCTGTGATATCCTGTGATAGAAACCCTCTGATAGTTTGTAGATATCCTTTGATAGTTTCTATAAATACCTATACCCACTGGTGAGACAATTCTGCCTGGCAGGCAGAGAAGAAGTGTCCCTGTTCTGAGCCTCCATGATATCACAATTCATGGTCACCCCATTGCCCAAGGCACCAGACCCTTGGGCAATGTAAGGCTGGGCTTGTGCTTCTGACACTGTTTCTCTGAGATGTTCCCTGTGATCTGAGAAGGGGCACATCCTCTACAATGTAGGGACCTTCCTGACATGAGGGGAGTCCAACCTCAGTTCTGCCTTTTATTAGCTCTGCCACCCTAGACAAGCTCCTTAACCTCATTCAGCCCCAGGGTCCTCATCTATCAGATACTGAAGTCTTGTGGCCTTATGTCAGGGCTGTAATATTTAAATGAATTCAGTGCCTTAACCTTGAAGCTACTCAGTGTGATTTAAAGATGTTTTCCTAGGAATGGACAATTACTCTATTTCTTCCAGGGAAGCCTTCTTTCCCCATCTCAAAGCTCTCAGTCTTAGAGACTGAAATAGAGAAGTTGGATTTGGGATAAAAATCACTAAAACTAGCCTCTTTTCCCAGGGGCACAGTCTGAATGTGCTCAGAGCAAGATGCTGAGTGGAACTGGGGCCTTTGTTCTGGGTCTGCTCTTCCTTGGGGTGGGGCTGTTCATCTACTTCAGGAATCAGAAAGGTAGGGAACCTGTTGGCAGCTGAGACTCCCAACAGACGTTTTGGGGAAGAAATATGACTTTGACCGGTTAGTTCTCTCTATATCAATGACCCTGTATAAAATCTTTCTTTACCTAGTTGACCTCAAATTTCCTGGAAATCCAGAAATTGACAGTCCATGGTTAGCTGTGGTTGAAACATAAAAGGTGATGGCCTGCAGAGATAAGAAAAAGGTTAACATGCATGGAGATTTTGGGTGGAGATCCTGGGGCAAATGCAGGAAGAGACACAGGGGTGATGAAATCACACTGGATTTGTGTGACAGAAGCTTCATCCTCTCAGTGTCTGTTCTCTCTACCCTGGCATCATGTGAAGTGGGTTGTGGTGTTACAGAAGTCTTAGGAGAGTTGTCTGGGCCCAGGGACATTGTGTTTGGGGATAGATTTACCTCCGTATCTTTTAAGTATATATCTTCCCTCCTCTTTTCCAGAACATCCTGCACTTCAGCCAACAGGTAATGCTCTTTAACTCTCTTTTAGGATCATATTTAGTCTCCCTATAACAGATGGTAGAAGTGACAAGACAGGAGACAGAAATAATGAGAAAGACTTTGGATCTGACTTCTGATCAAGCAGTTTACATTAAAGCTTCTTCTCTCCACTAAACAGAGGGCTTGAACTCTAAAAGTGGCTTTGGCTCAGGGAGACTTAAGAATTTTTCCCCTTCTTACTGCAGTGCTTTAACATGAAGGCCTGAGAGACAGAGAGAGGGGAAAAAAGCTGCTTGTAAAGTTAAGACAGGAAATGACACTGTCCTCTGTCTTCTGCAGGACTCCTCCGCTGAAGAACCTTCTGTCCCGGCTTCTTCATGGCCTAAACAGGTCTCCTGCTTAGCTCTTATTCTTCCAAAACGAGAGTGTTTATCAGGATCTGGTTTGCTCCTGGTTGAGTGACCCTGCAGAAAACGTCCTTCTTGCTGGTTTCCTCAGCCCCCGCGTTTGACCTGGACATTCCTCATATTGTTTGCAACACCTTATCTTCATTCTTTCCTAGTTCCCTCTGTTTTCAATCTTTACTGCCTCCTGTGCACCTGATCTCATCTTCTGTCCATATTATTATATAATGTTTTTCTCAAATAAATATGGAGTAACAATCATCTGCTTCATACAGTTTCAAGGAAAGAAGAAGAAAGAAAAGAGGAAGGGAGGATTTCATCACAAAACTATTAATGGTTATTATTTATATTCCTGAATTTTGGTCACTTGTGGAACTGGAGGTTTCCTTGTTTCTCTCCCTGTTTTTTCCTCGAGTTTTCTGCATTTTGTCATTAGGCATGTTTTCCTGAGCTAGGAGAAAGCCCTTAATTGACCCTATCATGATGGTTTCCTGCATCTTTGTAATCTCAAAGATAAGCACACTTTATAAAAATCTGTTATTATTTAAAAATTGCGAAATTTATAATCATGCTCTTTTTCTCTTTTTCCATGATTTTTAAAGAAAGTATCTAATCCTGGGTTAGTTCACACCTTGATCACCTCTTTAATTAGACTAATGGTGGGCTTCAACATTTGTCTTTTTCTGTCACTCAGATAAACATCAGCGACATGCTGACTCTTTGGCTGGGATGCATTCTTCCCCATAAATAGGTTTTGGAAGGCCATCAGGACAGAGCCACAACTCATGTCAATAAGATGCATTTCTGAGGCCCTCCAGTTTCTGTCACAAACTTACTGTCTTTCAAGGGAAAATCCTGTATGGATCTTATCTCAGCAGAAATCAGAGACAATTCTGAGAAACAAAGGAAAATTTATGAATACAGGGATGTTCATTCAAACAATGAAATATCCTGCAGTTGGAAGACAAATGAGAATCCCTGTTATGGAATAATCCCCAAAATGCACTTTCAGTAGGTATAGGAGATTTGTATAGTATACAACATTTAAAAACAATAAGATAGAGGAGAATAGAAATATATCACTATACCCTATCTATCTATCTATCTATCACTTACTTGCATTTGTAAATATAAACAATGGCAGGAATTTTTTAAAAAAAGGTTGCCTTTGGGCTTCCCTGGTGGCACAGTGGTTGAGAGTCCACCTGCCGATGCAGGGGATACGGGTTCTGTGCCCCAGTCCGGAAGATCCCACATGCCGCGGAGCGGCTGGGCCCGTGAGCCATGGCCGCTGAGCCTGCGCGTCCGGAGCCTGTGCTCCGCAACGGGAGAGGCCACAACAGTGAGAGGCCCGCGCACAGCAAAAAAAAAAAAAAAAAAGGTTGCCTTTAGGGCCAGATGAGAGAATAGGTTGAAGGGGACAAATATGAAAGCCAGACTTTTTGGAATATATTTAATAGTTTTAACTTGAGGGACATTCAAATATTTTATGTAATAAAAAATTTAAATCAAAAGTTTAACAAGGAGATACATAAAAACTAAAAACAAACTGGAATGATTAAAACAAACTTGACAAAAAGTATATGATGGGAAACAAGCTAGAAAAGTAAATCAAACTTGTTTTGACCCTTGCATAAAAGATTGTGGAGCTGTAATTGTAAATAGGTATATAGGTCTAAATTCCAAAGACTTTAATAATGTAAGCGAGTTGGATAGGCTCAGAGAAAGGTAATTAAACTGGTTAAGAAGACGGTGGGTTCTGCTATTGTATTCCATCTGAAGAGTCAGTTTCAAATGTAAATCAAATCTAGACAGTAGTTAATAGATTCAGAAGTTTATTTCAAAGTAATAGTTGAATTCTCCACAGTCAGACATAACTATTATTTTATTTTCAAGCAAATTAAAAGCTTATTTTTGCATATGTTAATTATACTGTGCTATTTGTGTGAAACAGGTTATCATCCTGTAGGAGTTTGATAAACCAGTAGTCATGTCTGCAATGTGCATACAGTTGGGATAAGTTCTATTTGATCCCAGGGTTGCACCTTCACTGTCACTTTGTTCTCTGGGATGAAAAAATAAGTTGTCGCATTTTATTTGAGACCTGTGGTGGGAAATGATAAGGTAGAAGTAAAGTATACGGTATGCATATATCTATGAAGATGCTTTCTAGCAAGTAGCAGATAATCCAATCTAACTGGCTTTACTTTTCTTTAAGTTATTTATCTCACATAACAGATAGACCCAAGGTAGGGAATCTCCAGAGTTGGTCAATTCATCAGGCCAGTTGCATCACCAATGATCTTAAAGGCAAGAAAAGAGAACTGTTTCTTCTCGTGTGGTTTTATAAGGAGCAACCAAACTTCTTGCAGAGTTTTCCCAATAGACCGACTTCCCCACACATCCGGAGGACCATGGATTACAACGGTAGGCTCAGACAAACCTTGATTCATCCTTTGTGACATGGGCCTGCCTCCCGTGATACACAAGGGAAGAAAAGGTTTAAAATCATCTTTTTTAGAGAGAAAGAAATGGTCCATGGGTAAGGAGGATGATTTTAGGGTATGGAAGTATTAGATTGTGTTTTTAGTGATTTCCTTATGAAGGATGATAGATATTTAACGGACAGCATCATTGCAAGGATTTTTTTTTAGCATTGAGACTTAAATATCAGCCGTAAGCCACTTCCTTCCCCCCAAAAAGCAAGCAAGTAGGAGGATTATTTACTTGATTTTAGAGCATATACTGACTCTTAATTTTGTGAGGAAAAGTATATTTTCCAGGGAAATTTTTTTTAAAGACACATAATGAGGAATGACTCACTTTTTAAAATGCTAAAACCTATTATACCTCTATTTCATTAAGCACTTTTTGGCATTCATTCATTATTTGTTATATACACCAGTAAAACAAAGTCCAGAATTAGATCCCTGGACATTTGACGTTTAGATTTGTATAGAGAGTTTCAAGTTGTTTGTCAGGTATAGCCCATACTCATTCCTTTAAACAAAATGGATACTTCACAAATATGCATGTGCAGATGTTCATAGCAACATTAGTTATTATAACACAAAACTGGAAACAAGCCTAGTATCCATCAGTCAGTGAATGGAAAAACAAAATGCACTGTATCTATACAATGGAAAACTATTTAGCAGTAAAAAAGAACAAGTGAAACACATTTAAAGGAATTGATGATACATGATGCAAAATGGATGAACTTCAAATATATACTAAGTGAAATAAGCCAGACACAAAAGACTACTTGTCACATGATTCCATTTACATGAAACATCTAGAAAAGGCAAATTTATAGACTGAAAGCGAATCAGTGGGTCTCTAGGGATTGGGATGGGGGTGGGAATTAACTGTAAACAGGAAACTTTTTGGGGTGACAGAAATGTTCTAAAACTGGATTGTGGCGATAGTTGCACATATCTATAAAATTACTAGAAATTTCCCAGTTGAGTATGATGTAAACTGTGGGTTTGCCATAATTAGCCTTTATTATGTTCAGCTCTGTTACTTCTAGATCCATTTTATTGAGAGTTTTAATCATAAATAGGTATTGAATCTTGTTAACTGCTTTTCATACATTTATTTAAATAATCATGTAAGTTTTATCCTTCAGTTTTTAATATGGTGTATCATGTTGATTGATCTGCTGATGTTGAAACATCCTTTCATTCCTGTAATAAATCCCACATCATGGTGTATGGTCCTTTTAATGTATTGTTGCATTTGGTTTGTTAATATTTTGTGGAGGATTTTTACATGTATGTTCATCACAGAAATTGGCCTGTAATTTTTTTTGTGTGTGTTGTATCTGGTTTTTCTATCAGGGCAATGTTGAATCATAAAATGAGTTAGGAAGCATTCCTTCCTCTTCAATTTTTTGGAATAATTTGAGAACAGTACGTATTAAATCATTGAATGTTTGGTAGACTTCATCTGTGAAGCCATGTGGTCTTGGATTTTTGTTTTTTGAGAGGTTTTTGATTACTCTTTCAATCTCTGGGCTGGTGGTTGGGCTATCAGATTTTCTGTTTCTTCATGAGTCAGTCTTGGAAGCCTGGGTGATTCTAGGAATATGTTTATTCTTCTAGGTTGTCCAATTTGTAGGTGTATAGTGTTCATAATATTCTATTATAGTTCTTTGTATTTCTGTGTTATCCGTTGTTATTTCTCCTCTTTCATTTCGGATTTTATTTATCAGATCCTTTTCTCTCTCTCTCTCTTTTTTTTTTTCTTAGTCAGTCTAGCTAAAGATTTGAGAATTAAAAAAGAAAAAGTTTTGCCAATTTTGTTTATCTTTTCAGTGACTCAGCTCTTAGTTTCATTGATCCTTTCTGTTGCCTTTTTACTCTCTATTTCATTTATTTCCACTCAGATCTTTAATATTTCCTTCCTACTGTCTTTGGGATTCATTTATTCTTCTTTTTCTAGTTCCTTTAGGTGTAAGGTCAAATTGTTTATTTGAGATTTTTCTTGCTTCTTGAGGTAGGCCTGTATTGCTATAAATGTCCCTCTTAGTATTTCTTTTGCTGCATCCAAAGGTTTTGGTATTTCATATTTTAATTTTCATTTATCTTTAGGTACTTTAAAAATTTCTTCTTTGATTTCTTCATTGACCTAATGGTTATTTGGTAGCATGTTGTTCAGTCTCTGCGTATTGGTGATTTTTCCAGCTTTCTTCTTGTAGTTGATTTCTATTTTCATACCATTGTGATCAGCAAAGATGCTTGCTATGATTTGAATCTTCTTAAATTTATTGAGACTTGTTTTGTGTCTCAACATATGGTTTATTCTTGAGAATGTTCCATGTGCACTTGAGAAGAATGTGTATTCTGCTGCATTTGGATGGAATGTCTTTACAAATATTTAAAATCCATCTAGCCTAATGTTTTATTTAAAGCTACTGTTTCTTTGTTGATTTTCTGTCTATATGGTCTATCCACTGATATAAGTGCAGTGTTAAAGTCCCCTACCATTATTGTGTTGAGTGTTGATTTCTCCCTTTAGATAGATTAATACTTGGTTTATATATTTTGGTGCTCCTGTGTTATGTGCACATATATTAATAACAGTTTTGTCTTCTTAATGAATTGTTCCCCTTATCATTATAAAATGTCCATCTTTGTCTCTTTATCTTTTTTGGCTTGATGTGTGTTTTGTCTGATATGAGTGAGGCTCCACCCATTTTCTTTTGGCTGCCATTTCCTTGGAGTATCATCTTCCATCCCTTCACTTTGGGCCTGTTTGTCTTTATAGCTGAGGAGAGTCTCCTTAGAGGCAGCTTATAGTTGGGTCTTGTGTGTTAATCCATCCATCCACTGTGTGCCTCTGATTGGTGAATTCAATTCATTTACATTTAGGGTGATTATTGATAAATGAAAACCTAGCACTAACATTTCGTCTTCTCTTTTCTGGTTGCTCTATATCTCCATTATTTCTTTTCTTTGTGTCTCTGTCTGCCATTTTAGTTTGGTGGTTTTGCATAATGTTTTTCTCAGTTTCCTCTTTTTTGTTTCGTGTGTCTGCTCTAGGTTTATGTCTTTTGGTTACCTTGAGGTTTGTATAGAATGTCTTACAGATAAAATAGTCCTTTTTCTGTTGATAGCATCGTATCTCCATTTGCCCATATGGGTTCCATCCTTCTCCTCTTGTTCTCTTATGTTTCTGTTGTCTAAAATTATCCCTTTCCATGTTGTGAGCTTGTTACCAAATTGAGGCAGCTATAGCTGTTTTTACTGCTTTTTTTCCTCCCTTTCCCCTTCATGCTATAATGAAGTGTTTTAAGATCTGTTGTGATATAGAGTTGCAATTTTCTGATTCTGTCTGTCAGTATATCACCTTACTTAAAGTTTTGTATACTTTTGCATTTATGTCTCAGGTAGAAGGGCACTTTCAACTTTTCTTGTAAGGTTTATGTTGGTGGCCTCCTGCAGCTTTTGTTTGTCTGGGAAAGCCTTTACTTCTCCTTCATATCTGAATGATAACTTTGCTGGATAGAGTATTCTTGGCTGACAGTTTTTACCTTTCAGAAGTTTGAGTTTGTCATTTCACCTTTCTGTCGAGTTTCTGCGAGAAACCTGCTGATAGTCTAATGAGGGTTCCTTTGGAGTATACCATCCTTTTTCCTTGGCTGCCTTTAAAATTCTTTCTTTGTCATTAATTTTTGAGAGACTTAATGTAATGTGTCTTGCAGAGGTCTTTTTGCATTGAGATAATTAGGTTTGTTCTTAGCTTTGTGGACTTGCATATCCAGTTCCTTTCACAGGTTTAGGAATTTCTCAGCTATTATTTCTTTGAATAAACTCTTTGCTCCCTTCTCCCTCTTTTTTTATTTTTTTTTTTGTGATACGCATTATCCTAATTTTCCCTTTGTAAAAGTCAAATAATTCTCATAGAATTTCTGCATTTATTTTTAGATCTTGAGTCTCTTTTCTCTTCTACTTGTATCATTTCTAGATTTCTGTCTTCAAACTCATTAAGTCTCTCTTCCATATGGTCTCCTCTATTTCCAATGCTTTTAATGCATTCTTCATCTCATTTATTGATTTCTTCAGCTCTAGGATTTCTGTTTTTTTCTTTTTAGAGTTTCTACCTCTTTTGTAAATATTCCTTATGTTCATTAATTTTATTCCTGAGCTCATTGAACTGCCTTTCTGGATTTTCTAGTAGCTCGTTATTTTGAAATCTCTGTCAGATCACAATAGTCCATGACTTTAAGTTTGGTTTCTGGAGAATTGCTATTTTGTCATTTTCTCTTTGTGGTACCATGTAACAATGGTTCTTCATGGTGGTTGAAGAGTTGTTCCTCTGCTGGTGTATTTGAAGTAGTGAACACCTTTCTTCTTTAGGTAAAGCTTTAAAAAAATTTTAAAACTTTAATTCTGAGTTCTTTCTGTGGTTTCCAGTAGGTGGTGCTACAGCACAGGTTTTTGGTTTCTCCTACTAGCGCTGCCTCTGATTATGTTTGAGAGTTGGCAATTTCCACCTCTCACTGCCTCTGTCAGAGGTGTTGGCCACCTAGTACCCTCGTTGCTACTGCTTGTACTTCCTGGGTCATTGGTACCTTGCAGCTGCTAGTGTCACTGGCATTGCCACCTGGGGCAATGGGATGATGGGCACTTCTGGATGGAGCATGGGGGTCTCCTGAGTCACAGGCTCTGCTGCTGTTGGGAGGGGAAGAAGAGGGTGGGGGGAGGGGGGCCAGGGTCAAGGGCTTTTCTACTCTGTCCTGAGTTGTCAGGTACACTGGAACCACCACTGTGGGCAGAGGCCGGGGGGATGGAGTTGTGGGTTCCTCTGTGATGGAAGGATGGGGTTGTAAATCCCCCTACTGCTGCTGCCTAGTTCCCTGTGGCTGTGGGCACTGTTGTGGCCAGGAGGCTAGAGTCCTGTGCTCCACCTCCCCTGTGGCTGCTGGGTTCCCTAGGGCTGTGAGCTCAGCTGCTTAGGCTGGGGGCGCTGGATCACAGGCGCCACCTTCACTGTTTTCCCGCTTTGCCTCCTTTGTGTGTTCCAGTCCACCCACCTGCAGATATATAGATGTGTGGAATTCTCCGGCATCCCGGTGTGTCAGGCAGGTCCATCTTTGTTGAGTTGTGGATGTTTCAGTGGTTGTAGATGAGGGGGACAGACAAAGGAAACATCTCACTCCACCATGATGATGATGATGTTACCCTCACCGTTTCTTATTAATAATATTTTTTTCTTAAATGAAGAGACCACTGACCTGCTTCTCACTAAGTTCCAGTTTAGTGGTGGTAGCGTCCGAAAACTACAGAGAATATTCTGAGACTATTTGGACAAGACTCATTCTACGCCAACTGGCTTGCTGACAACTAAGACCCCATTTTCCCCAATGTATTGCAACCCTTCAGGCTTACTACAAGTGAGTCCTAGGCTGTGACGATTAGTAGTACTCAAGGCATTCTGTAATGATACAAATTTCAGCCCTCCTGTTGTTCAACAAGTCTGTGTTTCTGATGCCACTTGTTTGCTTGCACGAGTGTTGCAATTTATTTTCCATAAAAACAAACCTGTTGTCTCACACAACAAGAGCAAAGACTAGAACTTCTGTACTGATAACCACTCTCTTCCAGAAACCAGTATAACTGCCTTTTCTTCAGGAAATAAGCCTTTATTTGACACTTCTCTTACAGAGCAGAAGCTGAGTAGGATTGCTTCTCCTCTTGCCTTCCGTGAAGGAGCTCAGCCTCAAGATCACCTGTGGGAGCAGTGGTTCGGTGACAATTGCTGCATTGTTTTACTTGAACTGTCCTTCTATTGAATTAATATTGCAGAAAAGTTGAAATATATAATATTTAGAGCAGCACATTTTTATTATTCATAAATGTATACAACGTACAGAATTTAGGTCATTGGTTCATTCTCTTTTAAAATAAATCTGTAAGATTTGTATATTGTACGTGAAATTTATATGAAGAAGTTTTGGTTGCTCTCTTTAACTATGTTTCAGTATATATATTATACAATTAGTAAATTGCACATCAAACTTATATGAACAAGTTTTGATACTGTTCTCTTAAATTCTATTTCAGTATGTTCTTGATATAGAATTACTTTTCTTTGCCATTCTTTTTATCCTATAATCTAAGGGGAACCTTAGTTTGACTTTCTCAGATTTTCACATGTCACAACTAGTTAATTCTGTGTCAATTATGATTTTCTCTTGGTCAAATTAAGCATGAGATTCTCATGGTTGCAACTGCACAATATCCAATAGTACTGAACTATCACTGGAGTCTTAGGGACATAGATTGTTCTGGAATCCAGGGACAATAGTGACTTCTACCCAACCTCTCCAAGAATTTTGAATTTTCCACATTAATAGAAATGTACTATTCCATGGTAAGCAAGATACTATTTCTATTCTACTCCAGAATGTTCAGATTAACACTAAATTATGCCAAGAAATCTAAAATAATGATTGGGGACCATGGATTAGATTTAGGAATTTGGAGGCCTCTGCAACCTCAATAAGCAGGAGACTTGTGGGGAGCAACGGGCATTATTACATAAGACAAATGCAAACACTGTCATTTCCAGAGGAGGGTTACAATGTTGATGAAGGGAAATTTTAAAGAATTACAATTGCTATACTGTAGCTACTTCAATTTACATGATGCTGTCAGTCATTAAAAGGAGTAGTTTTATTGATACACATATTCGTGAATTAAAGTGATAAAAATAGTTTAAATGTAAGGGACATTATTTTCTTTAGAAATTAAATCTGAGGTGGTATGATGTGATGGCTGAGTTTGCAGGGTTTGCAATCACATGTAACTTGGCTCAATCTGGAGTGTACCATTTACTAGTCTTGTATCCTTGCAAAGATTATCTAACCTCCTTCCACTATTTTATTTTCTCCATTTGCAGGATTAAAAAGGGTACTTGAATCACTGAGATGACGTGAGAATTACATTTTAAAAAGACATGTAAAAAGTCTTTGTATAATTCTGGGTACTAAGTAAAGCTCTCAAAATTTACTCAATAAATTTTAATCATTTTAAAGCAGCATGATGAGTACGGTCACTAGAAATATTAAGGCACATAAAGAATGGCTTGGGCAGAGGTGTGAATTAATGCATAATTTTAAATAAATAGTTGCATTTAAAGTCCATTCTAAATCTGAAATATTATATTTATGTTAATATAATGTGTAATAATAATCTAAAAGTAGAATTACATTTTTAAGATTATATGACTACATCAAAGGGTATAATTCGTAGTTTTTTCATAGGGTTCTATTTATGAACACTCCATAATGTATTCATTAGCAACATCTTCTTATAATATCTTCTGGGGATAAAGCAAGAGAAGGTGAATTATAAGAGGACATGTTCCCAAGAAAGTAAGAAAATCCTAATGGGAGCCAAGAATAAGGAATTGAACGTATTTTACATAAAATATTAATTATTCTAAAGAGGAGGTGTTGTGTCAAAGGCTGACTTTGACTTTTTATCGATCTTTCAGTCACTTGCAAACTCTGATCAGTACAGCTGGCTTTATCACACTGTTAAGTTAAATGTTACAAAGATGCCTTCAAGATCTTCCATTCCATGCAGATTGCCTCCTCTAAGCCCCTTTCTGTATGAATATTCTGGAGGTGCCACTAAACTTAGACAGCATCAGGAGACAAACCTGTAAAGTTTTTTCACTCTGTTAAGTAATTCACTAAATTTCCATTTCCTTTAGTTTATCAGAGACACCCCTGCCTGTCAGGAAGTACTGATTATACTCTAAACAACAGCTATAATTGTCACATCATCAGTTACCAGGGGATGGTGTTCCTTAAAGCATGCAGAGAATCACAGCATTTTTCAGTATTGTTATACCTGAAAGATCACAGTGCCTTCATTTCAGTTGCAGAGGTTAAATAATTTCCCCAAATCTACAAGTACAAGAAGGACCAAATTAAAGGTCTCCTAAATTGCAATCACTTTCTCTCTACCTGCTCAACTCCTAAACACACTCACACATATATTTGTCAAAATATCTATGTCTTCGAGTAAGAGAAATGAATGATCTTTAGGCTCAAACATGTGACACATCATTGACCAGCAGGGAGCTGGCTCTCAAGAGAAGCCCAAATAAAATGTGTCAGATACAACTGGATCAAACATTTAAAGCACTAAATTAAAACAATCCTTTTAATGGAGGAAATTCTTAAGTTTCAGAAGAGCACCTTCACACTGAATCTCTGACCAGTAACTGATGATGTTTCTCGTCTGTGATGCTGATTGGTTCTCCAACACTGAGCTAACCCAATCCAGGAGCAAATACTGAATTCCTTGGTTGGTATCACTTGGGTGGAGGAGAGTCGCAGTTTCCAATTCAGCGAGGCTTGCCTGCTCCCCTCACACCCTGTCCTCTCCTGTTCTCCAGCATGGTGTCCCTGTATTTCTCCGGAGGCTCCTGGATGGCAGCTCTGACAGTGATACTGATGGTGCTGAGCCCGCCCCTCGCTTGGGCCAGGGAGACCCCATGTAAGTGAACACTTTGGGGGGTGAGCTATTGTGGGGTGGGGGAAGGAAGGGAGTTAGCTTTATCTCTGTGTCCAGACCAGCCTTCTTTAAAAGTTGTGACTTTTCAGGCTTCCCTGGTGGTGCAGTGACTTTGTTTTTAGTGACCACCTATCTTTATCACATGTATCTCCAATCTATCTACCACAAAAGGTGCCTGGATACTTGCCCTCTCAATGAGTGTGGCATACGTAGCCTCCATATCTATAGTCTATTTCTTCTCAAGTGTCCTGCAATGAACCTTCCCCAGCCTTGCATCCCATCCCTTCAGGTGTTTGCAAAGATTTAGAAAAAATGATGTTAAAATAATTCTCCATTAACAGATCTCTTTATTATGTTGAATGTACAAGAAAAAGGGAAAGTTTCTCTGAAGATTTTATGGAGAATCTAAATAATTAGGAAGATCTCTCCTAGAAGGTCCTGTGTTATGTCCTCAACAGGATCTGTGATGCTGCTACCTCTCCCTAATATATGAGGATGTATCAAGGGAACTCCCCCATTATCTTCTTTCCATTTTCCCTGAACTCCAATGTTAATAAGGTTTGAATCCCTGTACTAGGAGTTCTTTGACAGAAGTTGGGGTTAGTTTTCTCTCTATTGCTCCTGGGTAAGGCACCCTGGAGCTGAAGCAGGGATTCTTAGTACTTGGAATGACCCTGTAGATAAAGAGCACCTATGGGGTGTTCTTTGATGCCTTAAAAAATGTAAGCCATCTTCTGAACACCCAACACAGGTTAGTGACCATTATGAATCTATTTTGAGCCTTTCTTTTTTTTTTTAAAAAAAAAATATTTATTTATTTATTTATGGCCGAGTTGGGTCTTTGTTGCTGTGCGCAGGTTTTTCTCTAGTTGTGGCAAGCGGGGGCTACTCTTCGTTGCGGTGCGGGGGCTTCTCATTGCGGAGGCTTCTCTTGTTGCGGAGCATGGGCTCTAGGCATGAGGGCTTCAGTAGTTGTGGATCACGGACTCTAGAGTGCAGGCTCAGTAGTTGTGGTGCATGGGCTTAATTGCTCTGCAGCATGTGGAATCTTCCAGGACCAGGGCTCGAACCCGTGTCCCCTGCATTGGCAGGCGGATTCTTAACCACTGCGCCACCAGGGAAGCCTGAGCCTTTCTATACTATCAGTTTCCCTCCTATCTCCCCCTTCTCTGGCCGAGACATAGAATAAATTATATGAAATTCTGATTTTGTAGTTCACAGATAGTCAAATATCTGCAGTTTTACATGGGAAACCATGTACCTCATTAGGGTACAGACAGTGTGAAAGTTCTTTCCATCCCATTGGGCTGAAAGCTGGTAAGCAAGTCAAGGGAACTCATCGGTCTCTTGGAGTCTTGGACCCAAATTTCATAAGATCATGCATCATGCCCTCTGTTTTCCTTAATCAGCTATGTTTGGTTACCTCAAATTTTAGTTCCTCCCTATTTTCCCCAGCTATGTCATCACCAGATCTGATAATCCCCGAAGTATGCACAAACCCTCAGCATTATAACAGGTTCACAGGATGATTTCAAACATAATGAACTCTTCCCCTTCCCTTAAAATTACCATTTTCTACCTGTGAATGTTTCTTCCAACTAGTAGAAGAAGAAAGAGGAAATTTGGGTTTTTCATGAGAAGTAGAAGGGATATAATGTGTCATCAGAATAAAAGAGTGTTGGAGCTGAACCCTTTCTTGCTTTCTGGGATGCCCACAAAAATCATTTCCTAGAACCCTGGGTTTATTAATTTAGACTACAAATATTTTTCTGAGCAACTATTATTATATGCTGGGCTCTATTCTGGGCTCAGACAATCCTATTTGAATAAGATAGAAAAATCCCCAATTATTGGAACTTACTTAATGACAAGAAAGACAACAATCCAGTAAACATTTAACAACAACAATGACAACCAACAAAACCAAAAAAACATTTCAGAGAGCAACAAGTCCTCTGAAAAGAATAGTTCAAGGTTATGGGACAGAGAGTATTGGATTCACCTGCCTTCAATTCAAGTGTCTAGGGAGCTCTCCCTGGAAAGGTGACATTCAATTGAGACATAAATGATGAGGAGAAACCAGACATGTGAGGGATCTAAGGGACAGATGCTCCAGGGAGAGGAACCAAGGGAAAGGCCAAACTGTGGGAAGATGTTTGCTGTTTAAGGGACAGAAAGAAGGCTAGAGTGACTGAAGCAGAGCAAACAAGTTGGGGAGTGAAATAAGATGAGGTTGGAAAGGAAATCAGGAGCCAGATCATATTAGGCCCTGATGGTCATGGTGAGAACTTTGATTTTTATTTGTGGAGATATGTGAAGACAGAGTCCTGAGGGATAAGGTTGACCTTCTATCCACCAAACCCCACCATTTAATTCATTAACAAGTCATACAACAATCTACCCCAAGTCTGTTCACTCTATTTTTACTACTGTCTTTGTCAGTACCACACTAAATGAAGCCACAAGCACACCTTCACTGGAGAATTCTACCATGTTCCTAAATGGTCTCCCTGTCTCCACTTGTGAACTCCTAAAATCCAATCTCTATGTGGTACCTACAATTATTTCCTAAAAGTAAACATAAATGACCCTCCTTGTAACACTTCAGTAGCTTCACGTATCTCTACCTAACCTAGGTTAGGGTTAGGGTTTCCCATTACATTTAGTATGAAGTCAAAATCCTAACATTGTCTCCGAGGCTTCTAAGTACCCCACACCATTTCTCCAGTCTAGTCTTTTACCCTCCTCCTTCCTCACTCTCTGTGCTCAGTGAACTGTTTTTTTTTCTGATTTCTTGCAGAAGTTCATCATGTCTTTCAAGCTTCTGCACACGATATTACCCTTACCTGAAATATGCCTCCTCTTTCCCTCACATACACCCACCTACACCCACTCTCCCTTTCAGCTCACATCAACTTAACCTTTCATGTCACATCTTAAATATCAGTCTTTAGAGACTACTTCTCTAACACCCTAACATAAATTATTCTCTGTTCTAGATCTCCATGCTTTTCTTGTGACATTTCTGGCTCCTGTATAATTAATTCTTGTGTGGTTGGGTTTTGTCCATCACTTTCATTAAATTTTATGCTCCTAGAAGGTAGGGGAGATGTTTGTTTTTCCTTCTGTGGAATCCCAGGGGCAGCAGCACAGGCTTGGCACAAGGTCAGCACTAGGTAAGGAAGTGTTTCAGGAACAGCTAAAGGGTCATGGGATGAGAGGAGGAAGCAGAGAGTGTTTTTCTGGTGGAGGCATTCAGGAGGAGGTGGTGATGGGGCAAATCCCCGTCCGGCTCCGGTTTGGAGGTCTCCAGCCAAGTACAGAGCTGACTGCATCCCAAATGCCTTAGGATCAGAGGGGTTTCCTCCACCCACCATGGTCTCTCTTGACCCTGCAGATCAAAGATGAACCCGGGGGTAGTTGGGGGTGCCAGTGGGGCCAATAAGGGAGTGTCAGTGTCCCGTCCTCCGTCTGGGTGCCCTGCATTTGTGGTTATTGCCTTCAGTCTCTTCCCAGGAGCCCGCCCAGGTAATCAGATCTTTCCTGTCCCCACAGCACTTTTCATGTATCAGTTTAAGTCCGAGTGTCATTTCTCTAATGGGACACAGCGGGTGCGGTACTTGGTTAGAGACATCTATAACCGGGAGGAGTTCGTGCGCTTCGACAGCGACGTGGGCGAGTACCGGGCGGTGACCGAGCTGGGCCGGCGAACCGCCGAGAACTGGAACAGCCAGAAGGACCTCCTGGAGCGGAGACGGGCCAAGGTGGACACGTACTGCAGACACAACTACGGGGCTGTGGAGAGCTTCACGGTGCAGCGGCGAGGTGAGCGCGGGGCTGGGCGGCCAGCGGGCGGGGGCGCAGTGCGTGTGAGTGTGTGTTTGAGACAGAGACAGAGAGACACGGAGACGGGGACAGAGGAGACTGCGTTCGGGGGGCGGGGGGTGTGTAGGGCTGTGAGCAAGTACAAGTTAGGCGGGTTCCTGTGAGAGCCTGTTGTCTGGAGACCGTGTGTGATTTTGTCAGTGACTGTGAGAGGGGAGAGAGCGTGTGTGGTGTGGGGAGGCCCGGGAGGGAGGGGAGGTGTGGCGGGAGGGGTGCAGGAGGGAGGCTCCGGGCGTCCTTGGTGGTCCCTGTGGGGGAGGGGCGGGGGAGGGGAGGAAACCCCGACTGGGGTGGGCGGTTAGAGATGCGGGAGGGACTTCAAGGTGTCTATGGTTGGGGGAAGGTTTGGGGGAGGAGAGGTGAGGAAAGTGAAAGGATTGGGAGCCTGTGAGGAGAAGAGTCACAGCGTGCTCTGGGCACACACCCTCTTACTCCTGGCACCCCGGAAATAAGTGTGCCGCGTCTGTCTGTGTGTAGGAGCGCTTCACTGAGAAAAAGGTGTCAGACTACTTTTTGACAGGGGCGGGCAGGGGGGCCTCTGTGGCACCTCTGATCTCTCTGAAGCTTATTTCAGGTCTAAATTTCTTGCTTTTTTCCTCCTTAGTATATATATTTTACATAGTTGAAATGATTGTGAAATCAACTTTTTGAATTATAATTTTGTTACTTAATATGCTGATGTTACTATTTTTTATAACGCTAGTAGTATTTGAGTAGTTACATATTATCCTTTTCATACTTGTAACAATTTACCTCATTTTACTTTACATTCCCCTTTATTAGATCTTTTTTCAACATTACCAAACAGTTGAAAATTTATATCTTTTTGTTTTTATTTAAAATTTCTTTGATTTCTAAGGTTCTTGAACATTTTTCACATATTTATTGGCTGACCTTTGTTATGGCTCTAAGAATTATCTATTGTTGACTATCTCTGGGTCCTGGCGGTTTTCTCGGTGATTTTATGAGTTCTCTATGCATTAAGAGTAACAAGTTGCTGACATTTGATTTAGCTTTTTCTCCAGTCTGTGGTTTATGTTTTGATTCTGTTCATTATATTCCAAGTTAGGAATTTAAACATTTTTATTTAATGAAATATACTGCAAAATTGTTAGTGATGATTTACCATCAATCTTAAATCTACCACTTTGCATTATTGTAAAAATGTTTTTTCCCCCAGGTTTCTCTTTTGCAAATAATAATGGTGTTTATTGTGGCTGGTGGTGTCAAGGGTTGTCTCAGGAACTAAGCACACATATTAATGAGTCTCAGACCCTGCCCTGAACTGAAATGCCAGCTTAAAAAGAAAGACAATTGTAAAATGATACAATTCCAGTAATAGATCTGCTTGTTTTGCAAAGCAGAAGAATTGATCAGCTGAGTGTAATAATAAGCTTTTGTTTTGGTTTTGTTTGTTTTTTTTTAATGAGTGACTTTACTTGGTCCTTTCTCTCCCTTTCAGGAATCATGCTTTCCTTGGAACTCAACTCAGAGTTCAAGAGTCACCTTTGTCTATTCCTGCTTCCCAGGGTAGAACCCTTTCTGTGGTGTTCTAAGGTGTGAGTGTAGCATTCCCAGGATTTTATCTTCTGTCTCCCCATCTACCCCAAGCTGTCCTCTAATTTATCCACACTGCTTTGAGTCATATTTTCTCTCCAAGTAAATGAAGATAGTAAATAGCTAACATATATTAAAGACTAAGTTCCAGCCATCGTTTCACATACTTCAGGTACATTAATCCTCACATAACCCTAAGAGGTAAGTTAGTATTATTATCCCCCTTTACAGGTGAGCAACCTGAGGCACAGAGGAATTTTAAAACTCACCTAGGATCAATCAGTAGGAGGCAGAGCCTGGATTTGAACTCAGGCACCCTGGCTCCAGAAATCATGCTATTAATAATACACTATATACTGTGCAAAGATTTGTAAACACATCAATTCAACAATGAATAACTCTTTCATGCTATGAAAAACAAAACAATAGAAAACAAATTTCCTGAACATCTGTCAGATCTAATGGGCCCATACTGTAAGCATTAAAGTCAAGTCTTATGGCACTAATTTCTGCTGGGCTACATAGCCAGCTTTCAGGGAGGCCTGCCGGAGACTGGAGACTGGGGGCAGAAAGGCAGCCAACCAACAAGACTTACTCTGTCTCCCTCACTTATCCCCTCTACCTTTTTCTCTCCTAGTGGCACCTACAGTGACTGTGTATCCTGCAAAGACACAGCCCCTGCAGCACCACAACCTCCTGGTCTGCTCTGTGAATGGTTTCTATCCAGGCCACATTGAAGTCAGGTGGTTCCGGAACGGCCAGGAAGAGGAGGCAGGGGTGGTCTCCACAGGCCTGATCCCTAATGGAGACTGGACCTTCCAGACCATGGTGATGCTTGAAACAGTCCCTCAGAGTGGAGAGGTCTACACCTGCCACGTGGAGCACCCCAGCCAGACCAGCCCTGTCACAGTGGAATGGAGTGAGAAGCTTTCTGGCCTCATAAGTTCCTCACCTACCAAGGAAGGGCTTGCTTACCCCTGAGTGACAGGTTTCTCCTCTCCCACAGCATGTGTTCATTTGCTCTGTGTTCTCCTCTCCTTCAGCTGAGGTTATTATTGAGGATATCACAGGAACCGTATAATATCCTGTGATAGAAATCCTCTGATAGTTTACAGATATCCTATGATATCTTCTACAAGTACCTACACCCCCTGGGAGGCAATTCTGCCTGACATGCAGAAAAGAGGTGTCCCTGTTTTGAGCCTCCATGAAATCTCAGGTCATGGTCACTACATGGCCCTGGGCACCAGTCTTCTGCCTCAGGCTGGGCTTGTACTTCTGGCACTGTTTCTCTGAGATGTTCACTGTGATCTGAGAAGGGGCACATCCTCTACAATATAGGGACCTTCCTGACATGAGGGGAGTCCAACCTCAGTTCTGCCTTTTATTAGCTCTGTCACCCTAGACAAGCTCCTTAACCTCATTCAGCCCCAGGGTCCTCACCCATCAGATGTTGTAGTCATGGCCTTACGTCAGGGCTGTGATATTTAAATGGGTTCAATGTCTTAACCTTGTAGCTACTCTGTATTTTTAACCTCTTTTCCAGAAATGACCAGTCAATCTAGTTCTTCCAGGGCATCCTTCTTTCCCCATTCTCAAAGATCTCAATCTCAGAATCTCAATTAGAGAAGTTGGATTTGGGATAAGAATCACTAAAACTAGCTTCTTTTCTCAGGGGCACAGTCTGAATCTGCTCAGAGCAAGATGCTGAGTGGAATCGGGGCCTTTGTTCTGGGTCTGCTCTTCCTTGGGGTGGGGCTGTTCATCTACTTCAGGAATCAGAAAGGTAAGGAACCTGTTGGCAGCTGAGATGCCCCACAGACTTTTTTGGAGGAAGAAAGATGGTTTTGCTCAAGTTTGTTCGCTGTATATCGGTGACCCTGTGTAAAACTTTTATTTCCCCTTTATTGACCTCAAATTTCCGGAAATCCAGAAATCAACAGTTCATGGTTACTTATGGTTGAAAAATAAGAGGTGATGGCCTGTAGAGATAAAAGAAGAGTTAACATGCATGGAGATTTTGGGTGGAGATCCTGGGGCAAATGCGGGAAGAGACACAAAGGCTGATGAAATTACACTGGATTTGTGTGACAGAAACTTCATGGATCACATGCTCCTAGTGTCTGCTCTCCTGTCTACCCTGGCATTAGGGGATATATGTTGTGGGGTAGAGATATATCAGGTGGGGGCCTGGGGCTGGGGACAGAATTCCTTCCATATCCTTTAAATATATATCTTCTCTTCTCTTTCCCAGGACACTCTGGACTTCAGCCAACAGGTAATGCCCTTTAATCCTCTTTTAGAGATAGATTTGGTCTCCTAGAACTGGTTGTAGAGAAGACAAGACAGACATAATGGGAAAGACTTTGAATTCTAAACTTCTTCTGGCCACTTAACAAAAGGCCAGTTCTCTAAAGTAGCTTTGGCTCAGGGAGATCTAGGAATTTTTTTTTTCCCTTTTTACAATACTGCTTTAACATGAGACCCTGGGAGAGGGGGAAAGAAGCTGCTTGTAGAATTAGCTTGTAGTAAAAACAACGCTATCTTCTGTCTTTTGCAGGACTCCTAAACTGAAGTGAAGATAATGACACTCATAAGAGAAAGAACCTTCTGGCTTAGCTACTTTGCAGCATGAAAGTGTTTCCTGTTGGGCTTTTAATCCACAAAGAGAGTACTTTCTCAAGATCTGGTTTGCTCCTGCAGAAAATCTCCTCCCTGATGGCTTCCTCAGCCCCTGCCCCTTGACCTGGAAATCTGGAATATTGAAAGCAGTATCCTATCTTCATTCTTTCCTGGTCCCTTTTATATTGAAGGCTTATGGCCTCCCTTTCATGTGAACACATCTTTAACCCACATTTCTTTACAAAGTTTTGCTCAAATAAACGTGGAGTGAGAAGCATCTGCCTGATAGAGCTTCAAGGAAAAACGTAGGCAAAAACGTAAAGAGGGAGAGAGAGAGCGAGAGAGCGAGAGAGCGAGAGAGCGAGAGAGCGAGAGAGAGAGAGAGAGAGAGAGAGAGAGAGAGAGAGAGAGAGAGAGAGAGAGAGAAAGGGAGTGTCTGTTGGGGAGGGTGGGCAGCGGGAGGGTGAGAATTTCCCTCTCTATGCTTCCTGAGTTCCTGTGGCTAGACTATTAATAAAATTGATGCAAGACAGATTAGCAAGAGAAAAAGAAACAAATTTTAATTCACGTGCATGGAGGTCTCTAGAAATAGGACCTAAGAAGTGGCCAAAGCAGGTAGCTTTTATGCTTTTTAGACAAAGAAACAATAAGTTTGTGAGTAATTGACAGGACAAAGAAACTTAGGTTTTGGGTGCTCTAATAGTGAAGAATCTAACCAAAGTTTGGGCTTGAGGTAGTATCAACAAATTAAAGATGCAACAAGGTTTGTTTATATAGGTTTCTTGGTCTGAATGGTGATAAGTGTGTCGTACTTCCAGATGCAGGGAGTGCGTCTTTCACATGAGAGATTATTTCCTGCTTTCAGGGAGACAGAAGGAGGGTCAGAGTGTCCCTCTTGCACTGGCCATTTCTTAAGTAACTAGTTCAAAATAATCAATATGCCATTGTGGCATATTTGGGAATAGCCTTCCCTGAGCCCCAACAAGAGGTTTTCAATAATTGTTTTTATTTTTATTCCTGAATTTTGGTCACATGTGGGTCTGGTAGGTTTCTTTGCTTCATTCTCTGTTTTATCTCGAGTTTTCTGTATTCTGTAATCAGGAATATTTAGCTGAGATAGTAGCCGGTTTTGGGAAATGAAGTAATACACTTCTAGATAATCCATGGCTTATCAAAGAATAAATCAGATGAGAAATTAGAAAACTACGGGAATGTTAAAATAGATTTTCAGTACATGTGATATGCAACCCAAGGAATCTCCAGAGGGAAATTTATAGATTTAAATGCTTATATTATGAAAGGAAAAATATATAAAAATCAGAGACCTAAACTTTTTTTTTGTGGTACGCGGGCCTCTCACTGCTGTGGCATCTCCCGTTGCGGAGCACAGGCTCCGGACGCACAGGCTCAGTGGCCACGGCTCACGGGCCCAGCCGCTCCACGGCATGTGGGATCCTCCCGGACCGGGGCACGAACCCATGGTCCCCTGCATTGGCAGGCGGACCCTCAACCACTGCGCCACCAGGGAAGCCCGAGACCTAAACTTTTATCTTAAGCATCTAGGAAAAGTAAATTTAACTTGAAAAATAGAGGAAAGGAAATAATAAAGGTAAAAGAGAAAATTAATACAATTGAAAATAAATGTATAATAAAGAAAATTAACAAAACTAGAAGATTTTCTTTCTTTCACTTTTTAAATAAATCACCTACAAGATTGCTAAAGCAGAAAAAAATCTAAATTACAAATTATTAACACCTGGAATGTAAAAGATAATATGCCTAAAGATCCTACAGGCATTAAAAAGATACTAAGAAGATATTATAAAGAATTTTATGCCAGTAGATTTGATATTTTAGATGAAATTCATTGAAAAACACTAAATTTCATGATCTATTTCTGTGTAACAAATCATCCCCAAACTTAGTGACTTAAAACTGTAGCTATTTGATGATTTTTCACAATTCTAAGAGTTGGTTGAACTTAGTGGGTGGTTTCCATGGAGGGTCTCTCACATGGCTGCAGTCAGACAGTAGCTGGGGCTGGGGTCCTCTGGAGGCTCATCTGGGACACTGAGACACTCTCTCCCTCTGCATGAAGTTCCAGTGCCTCTAACGTGGGCTATGTGGTCCCATCAGCTGTGAAGACAAGCCTGATGCCTCAGGACTCCCGAGAAAGGAAAGTAAAAGCTACAAGACTTCTTCAAACTTAGTCTCAGAACTTGTGTGGAGTAATTTCCATCACATTATAATGGTCTAAGTGAGTACAGGGTCAGTCCAGATTTAAGGGGAGGGGATATACAATCTACGTCTCCATGAGATAAATGCAAATAATTTGTACCCTTCTTTAATCTACCCCATATAATTTACCAAAACTGACTCAAAATAGACAATCTGGGGGCTTCCCTGGAGGCGCAGCGGTTGAGAGTCCACCTGCCGATGCAGGGGACACGGGTTCGTGCCCCGGTCTGGGAAGACCCCACATGCCGTGCAGCGGCTGGGCCCGTGAGCCGTGGCCGCTGAGTCTGCGCGTTCGGAGCCTGTGCTCCGCAACGGGAGAGGCCACAACAGTGAGAAGCCCGCATGCTGCAAAAAAAAAAAAAAAAAAAAAAAAGACAATCTGTATAGTGGTACATCTGGTAAAGAAATTTAGATCATCTGTCAATTGAAATCCAAGGCCCCGTTTACTTCAATGTTAAATCTTACTAAATTTTTCCAATCCATCTGAAATTGGTTTTTATTGAAATTTGAGTAGGTGTCACATTAAATTTCCTTAAAAGGACTTTCAGACGACCTAGCAGCATTTATTGAAAAGACCATCTTTCCCCCATTTCTCTGCAGTGTCACCGTAGACCAGAGCATTGCATTTGTGAGGGGATCTGTTTCTAGAATTTCTCTTTTGTTCTGTTGTGCAGTTTGTCTATACTTGAGCCAACACCACACTATATCAATTAATATATCACACAATGTTAACTCATATAGCTTTCATTATCTTGTGCTGAATTTCTTCCAGTTTATTTTTTCAAAATGTTTTTGGCTAATCTAAGACTATAGTATTTACATGTGAATTTTTAAATTCAGCTTGGCAATCCTCCCACACCACCACCACCACCACCACCACCACCACCACCAAGAAAACCCCAAAACAGTGAAGAAACAAAACAAAACTAGCAAGAAAGCCAGCAAACAAAATTCCTTGCCATGATGTTAATGAGATTTTTACTGAATTTGGATTAATTTAGAGAGAACTGACATCTTTAAAATATTTACTCTTATGATCGATCTCCAAATTTTGTATTCTCATCATTTATGTAGTTCTATTAATTTCTCTTAATGATGATTTGTAGTTTCCACTATAGAAATCTCACTCATCTTTTATTAGATTTATTCCTTGATAATTGACATTTTTGGATGCTATTGCAAATGGTATCATTTTCTTGATTCCAAGGAATGCTTTCCCCCCTCAAAAAAAACCCCACTGCTACAACTAATAAGAAAGTTCATCAAGGTTGCAGAATTCAAAATCAACCCAAAAAATCGATTTGTATTCTATATATGGCAATGAAGGCATTAAACAAAAATTAAGTATACAATATCATTTACAATCTGGTAAACTGAGACCCACCAAATTTTTTTCAAGACTTTATTTGAGGGAATATCAACTCAAATCCAGCAGTGCCAAACTGAAAGTGGTTAGGAGCACTCCATCAACATAAGCTGTGGGAAAGACTTTTATAAAAATGAGGCAGTAGGAAAGAAAGGAAATTATTTGATTGGCTATAACTTAAGTGGCCGCCTTACTTGCAAAAGCCTAGTTGGGTGTTTGTGACTGGTTGCTCTTTTTTTTTTTTGTTTTTTTTTTTGTTTTGTTTTTTTGCGGTACGCGGGCCTCTCCCTGTTGTGGCCTCTCCCGTTGCGGAGCACAGGATCCGGAGCGCAGGCTCAGCGGCCATGGCTCACGGGCCCAGCCGCTCCGCGGCATGTGGGATCTTCCCGGACTGGGGCACGAACCCGCGGCCCCTGCATCGGCAGGCGGACTCTCAACCACTGTGCCACCAGGGAAGCCCTGACTGGTTGCTCTTAAATTCATTTTCTGGGATACGAATGCATTAACGGATATTAGATCTGGCTTGGGTTTGGGTTTGCTTATGCAGGCTACCAAGGTATTCAAGCCATCTCAGTCTAATGGCCTCCTTGTGTAATTACTTCAGCAATTCCCCCCTTTTGGTCATCCTCTCATGTGTTTGTTATTAGCACACTCAGTTATCATCAGGGTGACTTGTTTCGCTGTGAAACTTACAGGTTATGAAATCACTTTTGAAGAAGGTTTTTGCTGTTCATCTCATTGTTCATCTTGTTTCTCTTTCTCAAAGCACAGCAAGACAATCTGATGTACTAATGGTGCTGTGAACACCTATAAAACCCTTGAGAGAACACAGCTCGTCAGGGAGTCAACAATGATGGCTATCAGAAGGAAAATACCAAGGGGCTGAAATAGGCATCTATTCATAGGCCCCATGAACCAAACCATTCTGTACCAAATAAATAAAAGTGTACACGAAGAGGCACTAGTCTCTTTTAGCCAAGTGCCTTAATAATTTTTTGTATTTGAGTTTCTATAATACCAGAGGTATTCGCAGGAGATATTTGGTCTTGCAGACTCCTGTGGCCAACAAGTAATTTAAATTCTATTATCTAAAACCACCTGTGAGGTCAAAATAATCCTTATGCCAAAGAGGCATATTGTGTGGTGGTATATTCTGCTACCCTTCAAGGTCATGCTGCCATGATTTGTGCTTGTTTGGCTTATTTTTATTTTGCTTCCCTTAGATTTTTATCAAAAGGCTGTAAAAATTTTGAAGAAAACTAATGGAATTTATAATATCACTAAGCATGATATCTAACTATTTTGCTTGCATTTTAATTTGAAATTTTCATAATAACTCAATGTGATAAAAATTAGTTTCAGTCTAAGTTAAGAAAATGGGTAAAGTGATGAAAGGGAAAAACCTACAACCAAGGTTACTCTACCCAGCAAAGATCTCATTCAGATTCGACAGAGAAATTAAAACCTTTACAGACAAGCAAAAGCAAAGAGGATTCAGCACCACCAAACCAGCTTTGCAACAAATGCTAAAGGAATTTTTCTAGGCAGGAAACACAGAGAGGGAAAAGACCTACAAAAACAAACCCAAAACAATTAAGAATATGGTAATAGGAACATAGATATCAATAATTACCTTAAATGTAAATGGATTAAATGCTCCCACCAAAAGACATAGACTGGCTGAATGGATACAAAAACAAGACCCGTATATACGCTGTCTACAAGAGACCCACTTCAGACCTAGGGATACATACAGACTGAAAGTGAGGGAATGGAAAAAGATATTCCATGCAAGTGGAACTCAAAAGAAAGCTGGAGTAGCAATTCTCATATAAGACAAAATAGACTTTAAAATAAACACTATTACAAGAGACAAAGAAGGACACTACATAATGATCAATGGATCAATCCATAAGTTGTAAATATTTATGCACCCAACATAGCACCTCAATACATAAGGCAAATGCTAACAGCCATAAAAGGGGAAATCGACAGTAACACAATCATAGCAGGGGACTTTAACACCCCACTTTCACGAATGGACAGATCAACCAAAATGAAAATAAATAAGGAAACACAAGCTTTAAATGACACATTAAACAAGATGGACTAAATTGATTATTTATAAGACATTCCATCCAAAAACAACAGAATACACTTTCTTCACAAGTGCTCATGGAACATTCTCCAGGATAGATCATATTTTGGGTCACAAATCAAGCTTTGGTAAATTTAAGAAAATTGAAATCGTATCAAGTATCTTTTCTGACCAGAATGCTATGAGACTAGATACCAATTACAGGAAAAAAGCTGAAAAAATACAAACACATGAAGGCTAAACAATACACTACAAAAAGTTAACTAAGAGATCACTGAAAAAATCAAAGAGGAAATCAAAAAATACCTAGAAACAGATGACAATGAAAACACAATGACCCAAAACCTATGGGATGCAGGAAAAGCAGTTCTAAGAGGGAAGTTTATAGCAATACAATCCTACCTCAAGAAACAAGAAAAATCTCAATAAACCTAACCTTACACCTAAAGCAATTAGAGAAAGAAGAGCAAAAACCCCTGTAGTTAGCAGAAGGAAAGAAATCATAAAGATCAGATCAGAAATAAATGGAAAAGAAATGAAGGAAACAATAGCAAAGATCAATAAAACTAAAAGCTGGTTCTTTGAGAAGATAAACAAAATTGATAAACCATTACCTAGTCTCATCAAGGAAAAAAGGGAGAAGACACAAATCAACAGAATTAGAAATGGAAAAGGAGAAGTAACAACTGACATTGCAGAAATACAAAAGATCATGAGAGATTACTACAAGCAACTATATGCCAGTAAAATGGACAACCTGGAAGAAATGGACAAATTCTTAGAAAAGCACAACGTTTCGAGACTGAACCAGGAAGAAATAGAAAATATAAACAGACCAATCACAAGCACTGAAATTGAAACTATGATTTAAAATCTTCCAACAAACAAAAGCCCAGAACCAGATGGATTCACAGGCAAATTCTATTAAACATTTAGAGAAGAGCTAACACCTATCCTTTTCAAACTCTTCCAAAATATAGCAGAGGGAGGAACACTCCCAAACTCATTCTACAAGGTCACCATCACCTTGATACCAAAACCAGACAAAGATGTCACAAAGAAAGAAAACTAAGGGCCAATATCACTGATGAACATAGATGCAAAAATCCTCAACAAAATACTAGCAAACAGAATCCAGCAGCACATTAAAAGGATCATACACCACGATCAAGTGGGCTTTATCCAGTGAATGCAAGAATTCTTCAATACATGGAAATCAATCAGTGTGATAACCCATATTAACAAATAGAAGGATAAAAACCATATGATAATCTTAGGAGATGCAGAAAAAGCTTTTAATAAATTCAACACCCATTTATGATAAAAACCCTCCAGAAAGTAGGCATAGAGGGAACTTACCTCAACATAATAAAGGCCATATGTGACAAACCCACAGCCAACATTGTTCTCAATGGTGAAAAACTAAAACCATTTCATCTAAGATCAGGAAAAAGACAGGGTTGCCCACTTTCACCACTATTATTCAACATAGTTTTGGAAGTTTTAGCCATAGTAATCAGAGAAGAAAAAGAAATAAAAGGAATCCAAATCGGAAAAGAGGAAGTAAAACTGTCACTGTTTGCAGATGACATGATACTATACATAAAGAATCCTAAAGATGCTACCAGAGAACTACTAGAGCTAATCAATGAATTTGGTAAAGTAGCAGGATACAAAAGTAATGCACAGAAATCTCTTGCATTCCTATACACTAATGATGAAAATTCTGAAAGAGAACTTAAGGAAACACTCCCATTTACCATTGCAACAAAAAGAATAAATACCTAGGAATAAACCTACCTAAGGAGACAAAAGACCTGTATACAGAAAACTATAAGAAACTGATGAAAGAAATTAAAGATGATACAAACAGATGGAATGATATACCATGTTCTTGGATTGGGAGAATCAACATTGGGAAAATGACTATACTACCCAAAGCAATCTATAGATTTAATGCAATCCCTATCAAACTACCACTGGCATTTTTCACAGAACTAGAACAAAAAATTTCACAATTTGTATGGAAACACAAAAGACCCTGAATAGCCAAAGCAATCTTGAGAAAGAAAAATGGAGCTGGAGGAGTCAGGATCCCTGATTTCAGACTATACTACAAAGTACAGTAATCGAGAGAGTATGGTACTGGCACAAAAACAGAAATATAGATCAATGGAACAGGATAGAAAGCCCGGAGATAAACCCATGCACATATGGTCATGTTACCTTTGATAAAGGAGGCAAGAATATACAATGGAGAAAAGACAACCTCTTCAGTAAGTGGTGCTGGGAAAACTGGACAGCTACGTGTAAAAGAATGAAATTAGAACACTTCCTAACACCACACACAAAAAGAAACTCAAAATGGATTAAAGGCCTAAATGTAAGGCCAGACACTATCAAACTCTTAGAGGACAACACAGGCAGAACACTCTATGACATAAATCACAGCAAGATCCTTTATGATCCACCTCCTAGAGAAATGAAAATTAAAAAAAATAAACAAATGGGATCTCATGAAACTTAAAAGCTTTTGCACAGCACAGGAAACCATAAACAAGACGAAAAGACAACCCTCAGAATGGGTGAAAATATTTGCAAATGAAGCAACTGACCAAGGATTAACCTCCAAAATATACAAGCAGCTCATGCAGCTCAATATCAAAAAAACAAACAACCCAATCCACAAATGGGCAGAAGACCTAAACAGACATTTCTCCAAAGAAGATATACAGATTGCCAACAAACACATGAAAGGATGCTCAACATCACTAATCATCAGAGAAATGCAAATCAAAACTACAATGAGGTATCAGCTTACACTGGTCAGAATGGCCATCATCAAAAAATGTACAGACAATAAATGCTGGAGAGGGTGTGGAGAAAAGGGAACCCTCTTGCACTGTTGGTGGGAATGTAAATTGATACAGCCACTATGGAGGACAGTATGGATGTTCCTTAAAAAACTAAAAGTAGAACTACCATATGACCCAGCAATCCCACTACTGGGCATATACCCTGAGAAAACACTAATTCAAAAAGAGTCATGTACCACAATGTTCATTGCAAGTCTATTTACAATAGCCAGAACATGGAAGCAATCTAGGTGTCCATCGACAGATGAATGGATAAAGAAGATGTGGCACAAATATACAACGGAATATTACTCAGCCATAAAAAGAAACAAAATTGAGTTATTTGTAGTGAGGAGGATGGACCTAGTGTCTGTCATACAGAGTGAAGTAAGTCAGAAAGAGAAAAACAAGTACAGCATGCTAACACAACACATATATATGGAATAAAAAAAAATAAAAATGCTTCCTATGAATCTAGGGGCAGGACAGGAATAAAGACACAGGCATAGAGAATAGACTTGAGGACACAGGGAGGGGGAAGGGTAAGCTGGGATGAAGTGAGAGAGTAGCATGGACATATATACACTACCAAATGTAAAATAGATAGCTAGTGGGAAGCAGCTACATAGCACAGGGAGATCAGCTCTGTGTTTTGTGACCACCTAGAGGCGTGGGATAGGGAGGGTGGGAGGGAGATGCAAGAAGGAGGGGGTTTGGAGATATATGTGTATGTATAGCTGATTCACTTTGTTATACAGCATAAACCAACACAACATTGTAAAACAATTATAGTCCAATAAAGATGTTAAAAAAAAAGAAGAAAATGGTAATGTCAATCTCATGCCTCCTTAAGTCTAAAATGCGTGGTGTTGATTTGGATATCCTGTTATGTATATGAACGCTCCTCTATTCTGCTCACTGCTCCACCACCATCTGTTCCCCACCATCTGTCTCATCCATTATCAGAAGTCTTCCTTAGGATTTAAGATTCACTCTCCTGAAGATCCAGATATCTCATTGATTTGGAGGCTGAAGAATCCAAACCAGATTATGAACCTGTTGCTAAGTCATCTCTCAACAAATAAACCCTACTCTAGGGTTTTCTATATGAGGACCAGACCACAGCAACTGGATTGCTGGAAGATCCTCTGAATGGACTTGAGTCCTAATGAACCAGGCTATTTCTGATTAACTACAGAGCCTATAAGATACATTTAACATTCAGACATTTCAGGATGAAAGGATCACATATACTCCCCAGCCACCATGAAGAATTGGCTCAGATACCAAAAACTCCACTGAAGACCGACTCAAAGTTTATTGTATTCAGAAAAATCACAATTGCAGTCAGAAGAAACTCAAAATAATAAGTTTACAAGAGATAGCCCATAGAACATTCAAAAGGTTCCATAGCAGAGAAAGGATCCTATGGGCTCTATTCCAAAGGCATTACATGGTGATAATAAAAAGACAGTGGAAAATGGAGGGAAAGCCAATACAAGAAGGAGCAATAGACAGGAAATAACTAGACATTAGAATTTGGAGATTGTAGAAGGCGTCTTTACTCTTAGAGTAGCTAAAGGGTTGGGAAGTGCTGAAGGATGGTTGCTGTCACCGAGGTGAAAAATCGGAGTACTGCCGGGTTTGTAAAGCTATTAAAGCAGAAATATCTTCACCGATCTTCTCTTTAACAAAGTCCATTACCTGTAGCAGGACACACACAGTTACTATAGAGTTTAAGATGAATATTTTGAGCTCTCACCTTCAGATTCCTTCCTCTTCACCTTTAATCCTTTGACTTTGGAACAGTCTCTCAGTATTTGTGTGACCTCTTGTAATTACAACCTTTCAAACCTTCCAAGTAAGCATGAATGAGCAGACCATGCTTTACTTTCTCTTAGACCTTCTGACACTATTTTTCAGAATGGAGGGGCAAAAACAGGCTTTGGCCTCCAAGAGATTTCCACTTCATACAATGAATCTACCCTAAACCCCAAAGAGTGAAGCTCTGGAAATGCTTCAGAACAGATATCCTGCTCAGGAAATATAAACCAGGAAGAGTCTTAATCTTGAAGTTGACTTTCCCAGATCACAGGACTCAGTATTCTAATGTGAAACAATTATTTTAGGCACTGGAGATAAGTTCTAAGACAGGAGGTGTGGTTTTAGGGGCACATGTATGGAAAGGGACATAGGACTGTGAGGCTTTGGAATATCAGATGACGGCAATGTCTGATTTTGTCCAGCAAAGATAAATCAAGGGCCATGACTTTTGCACTTGTTTTCCCTTAAAGACATCACATGTCCTTTCCCTCACTCTGTTTCCTTCCTCTGGATCATTCCATATATGTCTTCCTCTGACCACATCAAACCCACCTGCAGGTGCCTCACAGAGGACCTCGGTGTTCAACAGTGTTGCCTTTGCGCACACCCTTGATGATGAAGATCGTCCCAACAATGATGCCCACCAGAGCCACAACCAGGCCCAGGGCACACACTGCGTTCTCTGTGGTCTCTGTGAGGGGGGTTGGAGCTTCATACTCTGGGGAAAAATAAATCAGAGTACAGAAATAATGCATGTGGTAGGGAGCAGCACTTAGGACCAAATATAGGGTACTTAGTCAAAAGAATATTTTTTCATCAACTAAATAAGAGGAAGACAGGATGACGTATTAAGGAAATTACAGATTTCAAGTGGGGAAAGCTGAGCAATGGGAGACCAGGAACAGGAATTGGAGCAGCTGTTATGAAACAGTTAGGGGACTTGTGGCCCCAAAGGGCCAGACACATGCGTCACAGGAGAAAACCGTAAAATACAGGAGATTGAAGGATGGTTCTTACCCCAGTGCTTGAGAAGAGGCTCCTCCAAACCCCAGTGCTCCACCTTGCAGTCATAGACATCCTCGGCTGAGGGCACGAAGGGGAGGTAGTGAAACTTGCGGAAAAGGTGGTCATTCCTGGGCAGGAAGACTGTCTCTGACACTCCTGTGGTGACAGGTTTGCCATTTTGAAGCCACGTGACATTGATCACTGGTGGAGAAAACTTGTTGATGAAACAGATGAGGACGTTGGGCTCTCCCAGTTCCACAGGGGTGTTTGAGAGCACAGTCACTTCTGGAGGTACTGGGGGACAGGTGACAGAAATTAGCCTTCCCTGCTTAACCCTGCCCTTCTCCCTCCCACCAAGGCTGAAAAAGCAACTGAAATTGTGCCCTGAGAATCTGTGTCATGGTCTCAGATACCCAGCTCTGATACCCTCCCCCATGATCGGGAACCAACATTGAGGTGTAAGATACCCAAGGACCTCATTCCTGGCTCTCCCGGCATGGATTCAAGGCAATGACTTTATGAGAGACTGTAGATGCTAGAGACGAGATGTGAGCACATCAAGAAAGAAACAAACTCATAAAGTTCTTGGGCTGGTGGCATGAGAATTTGGAGCTTGCATATGGCAAGAACAGGTCCCTGGGAGGGAAAGGCAGTCACAGTAACGTAACACAAAGAGCTGAAGTATCTATTTAAAGCTACAATTCCCAAGCCTAGGAGTGCAGCAGAGAGAGTTACCATTGGTGTTTGGGGTGTGGTTGGAGCGCTTTATCAAGATGTCCAGGTTGGCTCTTCCCACAGCCATATTGGCCAATGCACCCTGAGCCTGAAAGCTGGCAAAATTTCCAAATTCTTTAAGCCGCCACACTGTCTCCTTCTTTTCCATATCCACGTGGAAAATCTCATCACCATCAAAGTCAAACATAAACTCGTTTGATTGATAAGGGGACAGAGAGAACTCAGCCTGGATGATCACGTGATCCTCTGAAAAGACAAGAAAGGGAATTAGGGTGGGAACCAGGAGAGAGAGTTGAAGAAGAACCCAGGATGTGAGACACACACATGTGGGCAGGGGTAGTGGAAAGAGAGGGCCAAGTGGAAAGGAGGAGTGATGGAGAGTAGGGATGAGTGGGAAGATGAGGCCTGGGTGAAGGACATTCGTGTACAACAGAGCTGGGAGTGGACAAGCAAAGGTTCAATGTAGAGAGTGTGGATTGAGGAAATGAGGGCTGAAAAACTAGAGTCTCATGAAGCTTTTGTTTGTCTCTATGTTACTGCCTGAGAAATGATTCCCTCTTTAGAATTTCAGCAGTAGCCCCTAGGAGAGAAATGTTCTCTCACTCTCTTGACCTAGGAATTAAATAATTTAAGCCAGAATCCCAGGGCATGTCTCAGAGCACCATAACTCTAAGAAGAGAGAAACAATGTTTAAAAGGTTGGGTTTGAACTCTGGAATCAAATTAAATCTCGAATTCTCATTCAGCTACCTAGTGATCTTGAGTAGATTACTTTATCTATTTATATGTAGTTTTCCCATTATATTCTACTGTGGTTTTGCTTCCATGTTGGGTTTGTTTTTAAGATGAAATGAGACTAGTTTTAAGTAATTTCTTAGTATATCATCGGGATTACAACAAGTACTTTAGCATCAGAAACTGCTTTATGTTTAAGGGCCAGACCCATGGACTATATGACTGGAGATTGTGGTACCCAAATAATTAAGTTTGAGACCTTGTAGCATTGTGGAGCACTCACTTTCCTGTATCCACACCCACACCCTGCATCCCTCTGAGGGAAGTACTATATTTGGATTGACCTCACCAACATTCCCTTGCACCTTAAAGATCTTTAGATTGAGACTGTCATTGAGGGACATATTCTATTATGGTTGATAGTGAGAATAATCTACACCAAGGGAATAATGGACTTGAAATAAGAAAGCTACAATTGAAGAGTATGCTTCCTCTGTGGTGCATGTAAATGAGCGGTGGGTTTTAAAATCTGACTGTATATTGATAAACCTAGGGATTTATTTAGCATTTGCAGCTACACACACACACACACACACACACACACACACACACACACACATTGTAACTTCCTCTTTTAGCTCCAAGGGAAGCTATCTTTCCTGGAAGGCATCCTTGTATGTGGCTCTTTCTGGGCAATAGAAACCTATACTGTCATCATGGGTCTTGGAGCTAGGTTATTACTTTACTTATTTCCAGTCTACCTGCCACCTTCTTTGGGGGTCACTCTGGGCGAAGAATGTTTTTTCACAATACACCTTCACAACGGCACAATATTTGCTCTGGAGATGGTAGAGAGTAATATCAGACACTTCACTTCCTTACTCAATTTTTCTACTCTCTTAAGAATATTACTAAGTTACAGCGACCAAAGATCCTTTTAAGATCCACTGTAACTGGGGTTATCACCGTCCCAAGAGACAGTAAATTAAATGCAATTCATATCAGCATGGCTGCCCTTCCCCCTCCCTTGGGTGAATGGTTGCTTTTTGGTGATTTTCCTTTCTAGTGATCTTTAGTATAATGTCTATGCTCCAAATAGACTGACAGAATTGACAGGCCAAAAGATAGCTACCGTGGCAAAAATAGTTAAGAACAGGTGCCAAGAAATCTCATACTTTTTTCTGATTTAATCCTCATGAAATTACATGAGGTTTTTAATTTTTACTAATTTTCCAGGAATGAAAAGTTAAAGAGCAGAAAGGTATCTTGTTAATGCCTGTCAGAAAATATTTCCCTGAAAGTTTGGCTTATATCAAAGTCAATAGTATTAATCAGTACACAATTGAGTTTTGCTTCTCTAATCTAAATTTTACTTCAGTTGCTGGTGAGCAGAGAACTCTTCTAACTACAATTTATTATAACATTAGAGTTAGACCGAGAAAATACCTGTCACTCTTCTTTTTCACTCCAAAGATTGTCTTTCAAATGTCCACAGTTCACTTCTCCGATGCTCTCAGAACTTATTTATCCCTACTTTTGATTCTTTCAGCACTTACCTGTGATAGCCCATGATTCCTGAAGGCTTATCAGAACAGTGATGAAAAATCCTGGTATTGGGACTCCAATTATGGCCATTTTCTTTTTAGGTGTCTCGATGAGGGTCAGTAGAGCTCAAGGTGGGTCACAACAGACTGGAATACAAGTAAAGAGAATGTAGGGTTTCAGAGCCTGACTGATTAAAATTTAAAATCAGTTGAGCTGCAGCCAATCAGAAAAATCATTTGATATGACACTGCTGTTGCTAAGGGATGGACTTTTGCAAAGGGTCCAGGAAAGGTGATGCTTTGTTCATTAGATGAAAAGGAACTTCTTAATCAATCAAACAAACTCACAACCAAACAAAAAGAACAAAAGAATCGAGTTTTCAAGAATGATGGGCAATCACTCAGAGACTCTTCCATCCCAATCCAAGTGCCAGAAATGGATCTCCCTGAAGCACATTAGTGAGAATAGAATCAATGGAAATATCCTAAGATAAGAGTTAGTGGCAGATCATGTCTCTGTGCTGTGACAGCCGGGGAATTTATTTAAGGGACAGTAGTTCATCTAAAAGGAAGGTAAATGGTCAGGCTATGAGGAGTGCCTGAATCTTGGCAGTGTTGGGTGATAGAGCTGCCCTTAAGGCGCCTCTTACTGCTTCAGGCTCCCTCCAGTGTCCTACACTCCAAGGTGGCCAACTCTACCCAAGAGTTTGGGATCCCTGACAGTTCAGGAGAACATCAGAAGAGAAACTCTGAGTTCCAACACTCCCAAAGCTGGAGATGTATGGAAAGCTACACCTTGGAACGTAGGTAGTGGTTACTGGAGATAGTAGACCGGAAAGGGGGAAACCTATTCCTAACTCCCATTACCTTAAATATGTCCTGAGATTGGAAAAGACTTTTGGGCACATACCTTTCCTGAAGAATCAGATAGATGAATAAAGAGAGTAAATGGGGCAGAGCTTATTTTACCTGGAAGACTAGAGATAACAACCAGTAGGAGGGCTTTACCATTACTTCCTCATGATGAAAGTTCTGATTCAAAGAATTTATCTTGATGTTCACTGTTGAGAATACTGAAAGTTAGCACATGTTGACTGACCCTCATTTTTTGAAAATATAGCAAAACAGAAAGGAAAGTGTTAAACCAACCCTAGAAAGGGCTGGAATCCAAATACTTCCAAGGAGGAGAGACCTGGCAGTGCGGCGGCTCATGAGATGGTGAGTTTACTCTTGAAGATCAGTCATGACACATATACTTAGGGTGGGTTTTCCACAGTGTTTTCTACACTGCTGAGGTCTCATCCTGCCCTACTACTCCCCTCCCAGTTCAGAAGAGCCAAGACTCTACACATGGCTGATTTTTGGATTGTATCTAAGGGCTTTTTTTTTTTTTTTTTTTGCGGTATGCTGGCCTCTCACTGTTGTGGCCTCTCCCATTGCGGAGCACAGGCTCCGAACGCGCAGACCCAGCGACCACGGCTCACAGGCCCAGCCGCTCTGCGGCATGTGGGATCTTCCCGGACCGGGGCACAAACCCGTGTCCCCTGCATCAGCAGGCGTACTCTCAACCACTGCGCCACCAGGGAAGCCGGTATCTAAGGGCTTTGAACATCCTCTGATCCTGACTTCTGGGTGCCTGGGAGGACGCACACACAGTTCTGCCCTAAAATTGTTGAGGACTGTGTGTCCTGGAGGCACTGGAATGGGCCAGAGGAGACTTACAGTATCAGTCTCTGCTGAGAGTCTGATCCTATAATTTAGGTTTGTCATCTCCTCTATCCTAACCTCCTCTAATCACACCTAACCAATATAATTTTTCTGTGCTTGCCCTTTGCTGGCTGCCATAATGCCTTGTTCTTACGAGATGCTCAATATATGTACAGTAAACACAGAGACTATATATGTCTCTGTGTTCTACATGTTGTAATAGCACCTTCAACCCAAGATGTTGCTCAGCAATTTATGATGTCGTTTAGTCCTAAAACACCGATTGGTTCTCCTCACGAGATTACTAACCTGGGGAGTCTTTAGAATAGACTTTGAGTTCCCTTTCTCTGTGATGAGAAAGAAGTTTCTATTTGGACATTAATCATGGTTCCCTGTTTCCTCCTGACCCCTAACTTCCTGTGTGTTTGAGGGAATTTCTGAGGGCACCTGAGTGAGGTTGTCTCGGTAACGTTAAAAGGCGAGGAGCCTCTGTACTAGTCAGAGTTCATTCAGGAAGTAGAAATCCCTGAGGACACCCTAAATGGGATTATTTATTACAATTCTACTCTATTATAGGGAATTACACCTCCAAACTTTTGGAAGCCTGCAGGAGCACAAGTCAGTACAGACCCCTAACTTTGAGAGGGAGGGACCTGTAGGAGCCACTGCTGACATCATGGCTCCTTTAGAGCTCAGGGGGAAGGAATGTCTTGGGAACACAAGGATGCTGCCAACACAAGATCCCTGTCTGTGAACCCTTGTATCCACGACCTGAGAAACCTTCAGCCTGTCTCTGCTTCCCGAATCTCACACTCCTAAGTTTCACTGGCAGAATGTAGACCACATTCAGAAACCAGGGGTAGGGAGAGCCTGGGAAATGTAATATTCTTAGTTTTATTCCCTACTATACAGACAAGACCATAGAAGCAAATAGGAATTAAAAAAAAACTACTAAATGCAAATGTATCTCTCTACCTCTAGCTCTGTATCTCTATTTCCCCCATAGTTCACTCGGGTTCTCCCCACAGTCCAAACTTAGAACCAGAGAAAATGTTATTTTGGAGTAAAAGGCGAGGGCTTGGAAATGAGATCGCTTTCTCCTTGGACCCAGGTCAAGTCTGGGACCTCTTTGCTTCATGTTTGTGTGGTTTGAGCTCTGAGAGCCTCCAGCCCCTTCCTTATCTGCCTTTCCCTCCTTTTCCCTCTAGCACTCAGAGTCTTCATGGTATTTCTCCTGCTGAGGACTTCCTACCAGAGGATCTTTGAGGATATTGATCTAGGCATTTCCTCCCCAAGTCCCCATGTAAAAAACTCTCCTTGTTCTCTATCATGTCTCCTCTCCATCCTGAGAGGGGGCAAAGGCTAATCTGCTGAAAAAAACCTGTGTCAGACTGAAAACTGTCAACTGATGACATCAACAAATGTGCTGGGATGATGGGTTAATGGACCTTCCTAAGATGTCCTGTGTGAATAAAGGGGTCCGTGGTGTTTGGGCTCATCTCTACCCTGGGAGGATGAGAGTTTGAGAGTTTGATTCATTTTTTTCTTTACCTCCACTTGAAATCTGATGTTTCAAAGGTCTGAGTTTGTACAGGCTCTCAGGGGTGCGAAATCACTTTTCTTTGTGTAGCTTTTGTAAATAAGGAATTGCAGACACACACACACACACACACACACACACGTGGGGAGAGGGGCTGGAAACTTCAAATCCACATCTCAGAATATTTCCACAGGCCCCATTGTTATGATTTGAGCATCTAGAGTCAGATTGTTGTATAATTCCCAATTTTCTTGTCTCTTCTAATAGGCTGAACTTGGTAGTTGAGAGACTGTGAAGGAAAAGTTTCATTCGAAAAATCACCAGTGAAGCCTGAGAGTGGCTGCCTTCACCAGCTGCCTCCTTGCGCCTGGACAATGGCTGATTCACTCCTTCAACTTTCTGTTCCTTCCACGTTTTGGCAAATTATTTTCAGAGCCATTTCCAGCTCCATCTATCATCTTTGCTACCCCGTGGCAAAGTTAAACGTGAGGACTGAATCCCTAGGACTGCTTACTGGGTGGATTAGGATAAGGAAGGTGGTAGAAAATGATCAAAAAGTACCTTGTAGTTAGGTTTCAAGTCTGAATGTTATGACAAATGAAAGAAATTTTCAAAAAACAGAGGTCATGATGAGAAGGTGGCTCTCGTTCGCATTGACATAGCACAGGTCAAGCGTACAGTGTAAGAGGGAAGTTTGTTAGATGATCACAGTAGAACACGGGAGAACATGAGTGGATGAATGTCATCTAACACACAGGGCATTTCAAGACTTAGATAGGATAATACATGAGAAATGACCAATGCCGTAAAATGCTTTAGCAAAATCAAAGTTTTTATCTAACTGTGATGAGAGAGAATTACCTATTTTTGATATAAGGTTACTTTTGAACTTTGAAGTTTTATGGTAGAAAGAAAGGTGAGAAATCGGCCAGAGAACTGTCACTGGTTTTACTGAAAGTCTTTTTTTTTGGTGCGGTCTTTCTCCCTTACCAATTAAAATATTACTAATAAAATAGTAAATATCATCTTAAATATTACCATTATATTTTCTACCATTATATTTCCAATTTATTCTGAGGAAACCAAGATTTACAGAAGTCTAGACCTTTGGTCAATGCCTCACTTAGGAAGTGGGAAGGTAGTTTTGTAAATCACGTCTCTAACTCTATAGCCAGTAATATGTGGAGTCCAAGAATGAGTCTATTCAAAACACTAAAACCACTCCCATCATAAATGCAGCCTCAGGTGGGGATGACAGTTGTTTTGTCTTGTAAACTGTGTTTATTGGTGAATATTTTAAAGGTTCTTAATAAACATGGCTTTCCTTTGAGGTTTTTTTTTTTTTTTTTTTTTTTTTTTTTCCTAAAGAGTAGTGAAAGCGGGACTAGGCTTCCCTCTTGTGGTCAATAGTATTTAATTCTTCATATCAGTTTTTTTGACATTGAGCGTTCAGAAAGCTAGTGAATGATCCAAGATTTTAAAAGTCAGGATGCTTTAACTAATGTTTTCCTCGTGTACATACTCAGAAATTCCCAGATGTGTTTGATCTAATTAGGTTGCTTAAATGGTTTACAATTTAAAAACCTTTAAAATCTTTTTACAGTAAGCATCACAATGCTTTTTTTTGGATAAGCACACAAACAAAACATGGAATGTGTTTCTTTTAAGTAATTTGAAAAATAAAATGATGCTTGATAAAGAAAACAAGTAACTGTAAATCACTTTCATTCTTGCGGGTAAAAGTTTAATACCCTTTCTATTTCTCCAGGACAAATTTAATCTTAGACTAAATCTCTAGCTCTTTTTAGGAAACCTAAGAAAGGAAGAATGTCAGCTAACTTTCTAGACAAAATTATCTATTGTAAAAATGGCTTTTGCTTGGTAAGTTGTATTGGCTAGGAGGAATATCTGATGAATTATAACAAGTGTGGGAACCCATACATAGCTTGGGCATCTCTGAATGCAATGACCCTTGTAATTGGGCATGCACTTACCAGGGGTCTGGAAGCTATGCACATGAACTTGATGCAAAAGGCATTGACTCCAAAATGATGAGGATTCTACCACAGGGTAGCTGCCACTTTCACAGGTGTAAATTCATCTTGCACCTGAGCTGTCACTTAGGGACGAGGTGGGCAGAGACCAGCACCTGGTCTGCATTATGGACTGTTTCAAGAACTTCTCCCACTGAAGAGAATGATCAGATGCTGCTCCCTTGAAATGCTTTGATTCTGTCTGCTCTCCTTCTGAGTGAATCTGAGAGCTAAGTAAGCCTGAGTATTTGATTAAACCTAAGAAGATTCCCTGGGCCTTCATACATGGACCGTTTTCGTTTTATTTAGTTTTTGCACAAATATGTGTATATGAGACATCCTCAGTGTTATTAGAGATCCCCCTCTAAGAAGTGTCTGCTCCTACATTTAC
The DNA here is from genome assembly GCF_964270905.1 of Leucopleurus acutus. Lineage (NCBI taxonomy): Eukaryota > Metazoa > Chordata > Mammalia > Artiodactyla > Delphinidae > Leucopleurus > Leucopleurus acutus. The sequence goes on from NC_139153.1 coordinate 80,712,412, forward strand.
ACAGATAAAGGGGTTACTAATGTCCCATCTTGCTTTGATCACTCTTCCCCCATTTTCCTGTAGTAGGACCATAGTCCCACACAAGTCTCCTTATCACCACCACTTTGTGATTTATCAAAGTGGCAGGAAGTGTGAGGCAGGTAGTTTCCCTATATGTTCATGATTAAGTCTAATAACCAGTGGGTTTAAATTCCGTGTGACATTTAATATTTGTATTTCTTCTGATTTGTCCCAATGTACATCGCGTGAAAACACTAAAATTTTTTTTTTAATAATACTTTTGGAATCGGTACTTGAATATCCTTAAGATGCTATTTCTATCTTTAGACTCATAAATTTTTTTTGCATGGCGTCACTCTTGCTGTCTGTCAACGCTGCTTTGGGAATCAAGAAATTCTACCATTTCTCTTTGTGAATTGCTTTGCTCCTACCTGCATGGATAATTTAGGTTTTCAGTATATGGGGATTGCAGGAAACATGTTTCTGTCTACTCTGAAAGCACTCACAGCACAGGAGAGCACCCCTTCCTCTGGCATTACCCTGTCTGGGATCGTCTTGATGCTCAGTGCCGGGGAGATGTACCACCGCTGTAGCCTCCTCCCTAGTACAAAGCTGGGACTTTCCTTAAAAAGCTCTCTAGAGCCCCCAAAGGAAGGTGTGGGCAAAGGGTCCTCCATCCTCACATGGATTGTTGCTCACCTGGACTCTGCAGATATCCCTGGGATTCTGGGGAAAGGGGTGGGGCATACAGTGAACAGGAAGTCTCCTGTGAAAAAGTGAGGTAAGAGTTACCATCATTAAACCTTTAGCATGTAAAGTCCATGATCTGGAAAACCTAGGCTTGGGTAGGAGCTTTTATGACACTTAGGATGTGTCCCTGATGGTGACCCCACATGAATGGTGGAGGTATGTTCCATTCATATTGCTTGCACCATGTCACACCTGGATCATGCACCAGTGTACTCACTGGGCATCATTAAACAACCAGGCACTGGATGACACTGTTCCCACGTGTCCCCTCATCAGGCTGGTTTCAGTGGCACTCCTGTTGCAATTGGGTAGACTTCCCCTCATCAGGCTGGTTTCAGTGGCACTCCTGTTGCAATTGGGTCAGGCTTCTGTGAAACTGATGTCACATGTGGGGAAATAACTCAACATATTCAGCTGCGGCATGGGCTGTTTGGCCCTGGACGAGACAGCAGAGCAACTGCTGTTAATGGTCAGCAGCTAGAGACCCATACTTGCTTATGCAGAGCCTTGTGGGCATGTCTGGAGACCAAGAGGGAAAGCCAGGAGTGACGATCAGGCACTTACCCTGCACAAAGAATCAATTTCTGCTTTATGCTGGCTCCCACCTGGAGAAGGTATAAGGGTAAAGTTTCAAGTAGGGATGGCTGTGTGGTGCTGGGCAGTGAGATAAGGGTGGAGGGGAGGTGATAGGGCTGCCAATGGCCCCCATACCCACTCAGCCTGTTCAGACCCCAAATCTGAAATCACAAGGATGGGTCTCACCAGAGGTCCAGTACACAACACAGAAGACCCTGGAGAAAAGGTAGGAGCCCTAGAGATATACATATTTTTTTTCTTTTGTGAAGGATCTGATATATTATTGTGAGTTGCCCTGAGAGAGAAGCAGGTTCTTTGGATTATATTCCTGTTCTGGAGGCATCTCTCACCCTTGACAATCTGCCTATATGTCCAGCATGCTTCAAGGTGATGGCTCTGGAAAGTTGGAGCAAGTTTGGTGCAGGAGGTCAGGGTCCATAAGCCTATAAAGTTTGTCTCTCAGATTGGCTCTGATGTGCTAGGGTGCAGGCCAGGGTTGGAGGGGGCTTTGGTACTTTCCTGACAAAATTTTTTTGCCATTCCTCTTCTCTGTTTAGATTTATTTCTCCTCGGTCCTGCCAGTCTTATTGCTCCCCAAGAAAAATTGCCCAAGGGGCATATGAGTCTAGTTACTGCAAAATTATGTGCAGTAGGAAAAGACTGGAAACAGCTCAGATGTCCATTTCAAGTGACAGGTTGAACGAATAAAGTACAGACACACAACAGTGCAATGAAGCTGTTAAAAGTAATCATGAGGGAGGAGAGGACAAGCAGAGAAGCCCTAGAATAAGGGACTTTTGGCCTGGGCTTTGCAGGTATCGGTAATTGGAGCAGCAGAAGCTACAACTGAAGGCAGAAGCTGGAACTGGTTCCCAGAAGAAATAACGTCACTGGACCATGGAGCCAAACATAGGGCTCATCGTGGAGAGCTGCCTAATTTCACCAACGGTTCCTGGATTTTCCCTCACTCTTCTCCTCCGCTGATGTAAATGTTTCTTTATGATAAAAATCTCTGAATGGTTTCCAGACCAGAGAAAAAAATCTGACCATGTGAGCAGCTGCAGACAGTGTTCTCCCCACGTGGACATGCTCCTCCTTGGTGGTTTCCTGCTTTTATGTCTTCTGATTATGTCAACTACACGCCAGTCATCATGTACCAGGAATTAATTTCAGCTAAGCTGATCTTATTTAGGCAAGAAGTGAGGATTGTGGGACTGCTGCGTTCTTCCAGGGGGTGGTCACGTCCATAAGGGAATTATGATTACTGTGCTGCTTAAGAGGACCGTCAGCACGGAACACTATCAGAAAGTGATTGGTTACCGTGCGAGAGTGACTCTAACGCCCTACACAGTGGCCAGCAGGAGGGAGCCAATGCCGAATATGCAGCACTCCGAAAATCCAGGTGAAGGTCACTTTCAATAGCCCTAAAAAACTTAGTTATGTTTGTGAATGTAGCTATAATTTATATGAAGATATATAAAGTTATTTAACCATTCAATGGTTAACAGATACTTAAGTTGTTTTCAATGTTTTGTTCTTATGAATAAAGTTGTTATGAGCTCTCAACAGTTTTTCTAGGTGTATATTTAAGACATAATGCAGCATGTACATATTTTCAATGTTACTATGTAATTTTGACTTCCAAAATGACTGCATCAATTTATACTCCCATCAGCTGTATACTGGCAGAAACACTGTTCCACATCCTTGCTTACAACTGATATGTTTTGACATTTTTATTATTTTTCCAGTGTGTTTTTGGTTTGTAATCCTCTGATTAGTACTGAGGAGGTTGAACAACTTTTCATATTTGTATATAATTTAGGTATCTTTGCTGTAGAATGTTTCTTCTTGCCTTTACCACTTTTTTTTTTTACCCTGCATATTATAAGTTTTAGAATTGTTTATTTCTACAAAGCAAACCTGTTGGGAACATTGATCAGGACTATGTTGAGGAGAACTGGTGTTTCAACAATATCAATTCTTCCACAACCAGCCATATACTATCTCTCCATATATTTGAGATTTCATTAATCTCTCTCATCAGAGCTTTATAGTTTTCACTGTAGAGAGAGCAAACATATTTTGGTTAAATTCATCTCTAAGTATTTTATGTTTTTATTGCTATTGGAATTGCTTTTTAATTTTATACGCAGTATTCTGCTGCTAGCATATAAGATTACAATTGTTTTGTTGTATATTGCCCTCGTTAAATTCACACATTCTAGACATTTTAATAACTTTCTTAGGGTTTTCTATGTAATCATATAAAATGCTTTCCAGGCTGCAATGTTCATTCTTTGTCAAAAAGAGTCTGAAACAACGGGAAATCTGCTTGGCTCATATTAAACTTTAAAGTAATATTATTTTGAGAAATAAAGCCTGATTAATCAAAAACATTAAAGAATATTTTAAAGATTGCTTCTCATACCCAATTTTATGTTAAATTACAACCAGATACAGTTAATTAAATGTCTTAGACATGATCATGGAACTAGTCACAAATTGTTTCCATGTTCCAGTATAAATAATTTTCATAGCCTTCAGGGTGTAGATTTCCTTTCTCTCTGCCAATATCTGGAATACTCTTTATTCTCACATGTGTCCACAAGTAGATATTTCTCTGATATTGAAAGCTCCGTGTCCCTGATAGATGCTCCACACCCGCCAGCTCCTACACCTGTGGCTCACAGCTCTCAGTGAAGTATGAACTATGCCTCATGTTCCATCCCGTGAAGCATCTCCTCCATGAAGATTTTCTTGACTCCCTCATTCGTCACTGAACGATTATAATTTAGTGCCTATGTTCTCTCCTCTTAAAACTGTAAATGCCCTTGAGAACTGGATTTATAATTTTTTCATCGTTGCTTCTTTAAGAGTACCTGATGATGAAACACGGTAACAGTGAATGTAAGATAAGGAAGCAGCCTCTCTCTCAAGAAACCTTTCCTTTTTCCTTTTGCCTCCCCTTCAGTCTCTCTTTCCGTGTCTTTCTCTCCTTCTCTTCTTTTCCCATCCCCACCAGTATCTACAGGGTGGTTCAGTCACCGAATTCTGGAGCCCCAGGAGACTGGAGCAGATTCAGCAGCATCAGTTTTCCTATTTCTGCTCCCATTTCGGAAAGTTTATGAAAGGCAGAGATTGGAAGTTAGGATCTGGGACATTTTAGGACCCAGCTCTCAGCCCTCCCCACCTCTCTCAGAAAGTCGCTAGCCTCCTTGAAACCTGGTGCACGTTCTTGGACAAACATGCCATCTACTGGTCACATGAGGAACTGCAATAGCCTGCTTGGGACTGTGCCAGAGGGCCAAGCGCAGTATTTGAACCAAGGAAGTATGGCAGGGTACAAGGGTGCAAAGGCAGGAGGCTTGCTAGGTTGTTGTGCTTTTCTTTAACCCTCTTTTCCCCAACATTCAGAAGGTTCTCCTATTTCCGGTGTGAGATGCTTGGCTATCTCTGTGATTGTGCATTCTCTGGGGTCCTGGGAGGACTTTGCAGTTATTAAGACACATCCTGTGGTCCTCCTAATTCCCAAACTGAGGCATCTGTGCTAGTTTGCTAGTGAGTTAGTGTGTGTTTCACCAACTCTTCCCATGAGCTTCACTCCTACAGGCTAAACCTGCAGCGGAATCAATTTTACATAATTTTATCACTTTCGAAAAGTCATGGATGATAATTAGTGACTGTGTTTACACTTCCGTAACTTTCTCACAAAAGTAAATTTCAAAGTAAAAACTGAAATTTAAAAGTACATTTTAAAAAATTTAAACACTTCAGAGGAGGAACTGGTTTGTCAGACACTTTTTGGATTCTAAGACTGGGATGGCTCTAACAGTACAATGAGCTCTTCAGCTAGGATTTAGCTCAGTCCCCCAACCCTAAATGTTTCGGTATTTTAAACCGCCGTGCAGAAATTCTACTGCTTTTTATTTTTATACTGACTTCTGGTGGAAAATCTGTAAGATGGGGAGATTTTATTAAGAAAGCTGGATCTGAATGAGAGTCCTTGGGGCTAATCACAGTATTGCAGTTACCCTATTTTTGTGGCAGGAACTTTAGAAATCACTATATTCTTCCTTCTCCTTTAAATGATTCCTCAGTCTGTAGGATCTCACTTTGTCACTGATTCTTTTTCCTCCTGGGTTTTGGCCAGACGGCAATGCCGTGCTTCCCTTTGATTTAAAGGAACATGGTCATGGCCCTAAGTCCTGCAGATCTCCGGAAGGGAAGCACAATTCCATGTCCATCGTGTCCCCTACTGAGGCCAAGGTGACACTGGATAAGGTAGAATAGGACAGGGAGGCATACACACCAAGGAGTCCTCAGAGCTCTTCCCCGAGCATTTATTACCACATCACCTTCATCTCTATGGACCTGAGATATCACAGCAGGGCCTCCAGTATGGCCACGGACACAGAGTAACTTGCTTCTACCCCTTCAGGACTTGGGTTAATCTTCAGGCTGTTTATACCTGGGAACACACCACCCTTTGGGGTGCAACATTCCCAGAGGTCAGGGTGGCTGACTTGCACCTGTTTGGTCAGCTTCCTCCTGCACACTAAGCCCCCTGGTGGGTCTAATTCCTCCCCCTACTGTCCCTGTTACGGGTAGCTTGAACTCCTCATTTGAGGCTCAAATATTACCTTCAAGTGAGGGAATCATCCCTCTCTATCAAAGCTAATTATCTTTTATCCTGTGTCAGAAAAACACATTTGTGAGAGGAACAGATCCAAGAAATGTTATTTTAAACAAGATTTGAGAGCTTCGGTCTTCTTCCAAACAATAGTGAGAGTCAGACTTTCCTATCTGCAGTTGTTCCAGAGCGTCAAGGGTGATGGAGAAGAGAGACATAGAAGGTTACCCTTCCCGAGGTGCCAACTGCACTGTGGTCATACATATGAAGAAAGGCCACCGTCCAACTCTGAGCATCAACCCCCCTCCCCACTCTGTGCTTTGGGGACCATTAGACACGTGCCTCAGCATTTGGGTGGGCATCTCAGAGCCCTGCCAGTGCTTTCTGCCCTCTAGTCAGAAAACAAACGAAGAAGACAGTAGAATGATAGACTGCTATGCCACCAGGATATGAGAGTTGAGTTGATACTTTTTCTTTCTTTTGCACAGAGAGAACTGTACATCTTTAAGACCCATTGCTAGGGGACTCCATGAAATAATTATTACCTTTATGGTGAGTCCACCTGACAACTCTCAAAATAGATTTCCACCAGGTCCCCCAAATAGAAGTTGACAGTGATCACCTGAATTTCTCTGAATTCATAGCCAGAGTCCTGATGTCCTCTCTCAATAAGACTTTTTTTTTCTTATTTTCATTTATCTCCCCTATTGTTTTAGCCTCTGGCCTTTCCAAGACTCTCTACTCCCAATAATGAAACCTAAATAGGGATTTTGTGTCACAGTTATATTTTCACATACCCTTTAGAAATGTTTAAATGTGAGTAGCGCACATTTTAAAGCTAATGAAATTGAAACCTCAGAAATGAACAGACTTATCCAAAGAAGAAGCTTGCCCAAATTTATAGCAAAACTAGAATTTAAATCTCAGGCATCCTAAGCTCAGGGCTCCTTTTGTCATCTACTAGCTAAGAGAGTCATGAATGTGTGTCATACAGGACAGTAGCATTTGGAGGAGGAAAGGTCTGAAGTGAATCAGGTTTTGAACAAAAGCCCTTGAGGGGCAGACAGTGAACATGTCTCTGCTGCCTTCTGGTGGCCATATTGATGTATGACACCCTTTCCCTCCCTCCTCCCTCCTGCCTTCTCTGGAATCCTCATTCTCCCTGGTTTCCTCACTGATAGGAGCATTTGTCTTGTTTTCATGCCTCTCTCTTCCACATACCAACATGTCCCTACACAAAATGAATACCCATAATCCACAGCATAATTCAGGACACAGTTCTTATTTCAAAACTGGGGTCCCCTTGAAAAAGTGTATGTACGGACCTTTTGTGAAGAGATGCATAAAATCTTAAATAGAGCTTCTTTAAGTGGTCAGTTGGTGCTAATGTGACTGACCATAAAAAAAGCGCAAAGACAAGTCCTAAGGTCCTGGGAAACTTCCGACAGCATATACCATGAAGATGATACAGAATATGTGTCATGAGTAGAATATTTTCATACCACAAAATTGGGTGTGAAAAAATAAATTTCTGTGTTTTCCTATTACTGATCCTAATTTATTTATTTATTTATTATTTTTTTGCGGTACGCGGGTCTGTCACTGCTGTGGCCTCTCCCGTTGCGGAGCACAGGCTCCGGACGCGCAGGCTCAGCGGCCATGGCTCACGGGCCCAGCCGCTCCGCGGCACGTGGGATCCTCCCGGACCGGGGCACGAACCCATGTCCCCTGCATCGGCAGGCGGACTCTCAACCACTGCGCCACCAGGGAAGCCCACTGATCCTAATTTTTATGTCAAGCCCTATAATGTCTTAGAGCAAAGGGGTCAATCTAGTAATTTCCAGAAAATTCCGTGGTTTTCACAACAATTAATAATTTAAAAACAGCTCTCTGCCCAGGGTTATTTCTAAGTCCCCAGGTAGGAGGTGGTGCAGGGCTGGTGCAGAAGGCTCTCCTCATATTTACAGCGTTGGCTCCCACTGTATGTCATGGTCACACTGCCCCTGCTCGTCCCTGCCCTTCCCACGTTGGTGATGATGACTGTTATATCCATACCATCGCTCTCCTCTTCCTGTATCATCCCATGCCAGCATTTTAGGCAGCAAATTTTCATTCTAATAGTTGAAGCTTCCAGGGCCCAATTCTTCTTGCCTTGGATAGCTTTCCCTTTGCTGCTGCTCTTTGGTTCTGTTGTAGGAGAGAGACGTCTGTGGCACCGCTGCCATTCTGGGAATCAGAGGTGAAGTGGAGCACGGTCCCTTCTACCCTCATTGAGAGAAAGAAACAGGGTAAAGGAACTTTCACCAATGTTTAATTATTTTTTTCTCCTTTTCAAACCCCTCATCCTCCACAATGGGAAGGGTCTTTATCTACACTGAAGATTGGAGGGAAAAATTCTTCATTAAGAATAGCAGTTTCAAGTTAGATGGCCCAAATATGGGCTGATCATACCAGAGGAGAGGAAGAAACTTCAGGGAAAAAAATCAGCTTAAACACTACCACACCATAATGTTGCATATGCTTCTATTTTACATTGAAATGAACGCCTAAATTAAATTTAAATTGTTCTGGAGAGGGACTTCCCTGGTGGCGTGGTGATTAAGAATCCACCTGCCAATGCAGGGGACACAGGTTCGAGCTCTTGTCCGGGAAGATCCCACATGCTGTGGAGCAATTAAGACCGTGCCCCACAACTACGGAGACTGCACTCCAGAGCCTGCGAGCCACAACTACTGAGCCTGCACTCTACAGCCCGAGAGCCACAACTACTGAGCCCGTGTGCCACAACTACTGAAGCTCATGCACGGAGAGCCCATGCTCAGCAGCAAGAGAAGCCACCACAATGAGAAGCCCGCAAACCACAACGAAGAGTAGCCCCCGCTCGCCGCAACTAGAGAAAGCCCTCGTGCAACAATGAAGACCCAATGCAGCCAAAAATAAATAAATAAATAAAAATTTAAAAAAGAAAAAATTGTTCTGGAGAACTCTTGAATTCCTGAGAATATACAGGCATACCTCAGAGATACTGCTGGTGTGATTCCAGACCGCCACAATAAAGCAAGTATAGCAATAAAGCAAGTCACACAAATTTCTTGGCTTCCCAGTGCTTATAAAAGTTATGTTTATACTGTGCTGTAGTCTATTAAGTGTACAGTAGCATTATGTCTAAAAAAGTACATATCTTAATTAAAAATACATTATTGCTAAAAAATGGTAGTCATCATCTGTGCCTTCAGTGAGCTGTAGGAGTAGCATCAAAGATCACTGATCACAGATCACCATTCAAAAATAATAATAATGAACAAGTTAGAAGTATTGCAAGAATTACCAAAATGTGACATGAGACATGAAGTGAACAGATGCTGTTGGGAAAATGGTGCCAATAGACTTGCTTGACTTAGAGTTGCCACAAACCTTCAATTTGTTTTAAAAAAATGCAATATCTGGGAAGCATAATTAAAAGAAGTATGCCTGTATCTGCAGACCCCCAGGGGTACTTGCACTCTGATTCAAGAAAATGGACTTAAGTGTACTTTAAAGGAAAATCTAACTTAAACCAAAACAGACACACACACACAAAATGTACCTATAACTTCCAGCATTATAATTTTTGTGCCTGAACATTGTGTTGAGAAGCTTATTAAATTTCCTTGGTTTAATGTCTGAGAATAATTAAACCCTTTATTACCCAGCAAAGATAAAGAACCAAAGTTAAAAGAGCAATAAACTAGCAGGGACTAGACCTTGGCCTGGCGCTCTGATCCTTGAGAAGGTAATTCCTTTCCCTGGGCCTCTGTTTTCTCATCAGTAAAAAGAGGGGGAAGGGGGCTTCCCTGGTGGCGCAGTGGTTGAGAGTCCGCCTGCCGATGCAGGGGACACGGGTTTGTGCCCCGGTCTGGGAAGATCCCACATCCGCAACAGGAGAAGCCACAACAGTGAGAGGTCCGCGTACCACAAAAAAAAAAAAAAAAAAAAAGAGGGGAAGGATATTTGGTGTTCAGTTGTGCTTCCAACTCTAAGCCCCATGTGCACTGTATTCTGGTGGAAACTTGGCAGTAGATGGAAATCCTTGACGTGTGTGTAGGTAGAGGGGATGCTGTAGACAGACAGACAGCCTGAGGTGCTGTGTGAGGACCTGATGAGATGGCACAGATGGGTGTCCGATGGGACCTGGCTTTCTGGGGAAGGGTGAGGAGTGCAAATGTCACGGTTTGGTCTGCAGCTCTAAAGAACTCATAACTAAACCCAGCCAAAGTTCACTCACCATCTCAGTTTCACTTTCCAGAGGATTACAGCCAGGAGGTTAACATGCGATTCTGACTAGAATTTCATCTTCAGGGATCGGGCTCTTCCTTCAGTTTGGGTGAGATGGCTTAAATCCTCCTCCACCCAATGCCCTGGGGGACGGGGGCTGCCTCCACCCCATCTGCCTGTCCCTCAATTCTTGCTCCAGTCAGCACTTCAAGCTCTGACCTGTCTTTGGACATCTGCTCTGTTGATGCAGGGTACAGCTGAGATGCAGTGAGGAGAAGCCCCAGCAGCCCCAGGTTTCTCCCCCAAGCAAAGAGGGGGACACGTGAGTGGTTTGGAGACTCTCTGGTGGAGGACAGCTTGGGGAGGAAAGGGAAGTTGGCTAAGATGATGAAGCAGGGCATAGAGACACCTGTCAGGGGCCCTCTGCCCCTTGTCGTCATATCACCTACTTGTATTTTTTTAATTAATTAATTAATATTGGTTGCGTTGGGTCTTCGTTGCTGTGCACGGGCTTCCCTCTAGTAGCGGCAAGCGGGGGCTACTCTTCGTTGTGGTGCACAGGCGTCTCACTGCGGTGGCTTCTCTTGTTGTGGAGCATGGGCTCTAGGTGCACGGGCTTCAGTAGTTGCAGCACGTGGACTCAGTAGTTGTGGCTCACGGGCTCTAGAGTGCAGGTTTCAGTAGTTGCAGCACATGGGCTCAGTAGTTGTGGCACGTGGGCTCTAGAGCACAGGCTTCAGTAGTTGTGGCACGTGGGCTCAGTAGTTGTGGCGCATGGGCTTAGTTGCTCTGCGGCATGTGGGATCTTCCCGGACCAGGGCTCGAACCCGTGTTCCCTGCATTGGCAGGTGGATTCTTAACCACTCCACCGCCAGGGAAGTCCCCCTACTTCTATTTTATACTCAACTCCATTTTACATTTTTCAAAGTGCTGCCATAGTGTATTCGAGCCTCACAATATTGCTGTGAAGCAGGCTGGGTGAGGAAAGGGCTCTAGATTAAACCTCAGAAAACCAGGATCACATGACTCCGTTGTCATGTCGGATGTTGTGCTTGTGCCTCTGAGCCTTGCTTCCTTGTCTGTCACATGGCGATGATACAGCTGGAAAAATTTTAGGAATGACTGTCTCCTTCAGAGAGGAGAGAAAGGAGAGGTTCAAGGAAATAGAGTGAGATTCTCAAGGTCATGGAAGTAAATACCAAGTCACCTTGGCTCCAAGAAATCTCATGTTACTTTGCTTTCTCTCTATAAAATGGGGATCTGTTGTTCAAGTGTATGTAGGTAAACAAGCTTCAAACTTCATGAACTGATTTAATTCATTATCACCAGTTAATTACTATGGTTACTTGGCATTTTGAGAATTTAACTTTTGAGGTTTTTTTACTGAAAAAAAATCCTCTAACAACCCATGACATGTAGAAACTTGTAATTTTCTTTGGCATGAATTTTAATAGAGCATGCATAGACCTTGAAATCTGGAATTGTTATTTACCCAATGCCTAAATACCACCACTTATCACCTCATTTTAACAGTTGCACTTTACCCAGAAAACTAAATGAAACATGGATTTTTGAGAATTTGATGAAACACATGCATATCAGGTCATATCACTTGACAATATCAACGTTTACCATATTTAATATCAATGGCGGTTTCAGAAGATTCTTGGCTTACATTCAAGTCGTAACGTGGAGATGTCAAAAGCTTATGATTAAAATGTTTTGATTTAACGCTTACAATGTGAGTCCAGTTATTTATTTACCAAAAAAAGTGCCAAAGATTTTCAGCACGCTGACAGCTGATGGTCTATGGCAATGCTTTTCCTTGGCATTATTGACATTTTGGGCTGTGTAATTCTTTGCTGTAGGGGTTTTCCTGTGCATTGTAGGATGTTTAGCAACATCCCTGGCTAATACCCATTGGGCGTCCCCTCCCCTGAGGTGTGACAACCAAACATGTCTGCAGACATTGGCCAAATGTCCTTCAAGGGCAAAACCATCTCCATCCCCGTTGAGAACCCTGGTCTAAGGCATTTATTCACCCTGTTTATACTCTCTCACAAATCTCTTTCTGAGCATCACTGAAGGTTAAGATGCATTTTCACAATTTCTTCAAAAGCTTCAATGATTTGGATAGCTTTATTTCTAGAGGGCATTTGTAGGTTTCCCCTTGGCTTTCACATAAACAGCCTAAAGGAACACAAACCTATAAACTGGTTTGTAGCAAGTGTGAGTACTTCTTATCTCACAGGAAAGGGCAGTGAAGCTTAGCACGGTCTTTGTGGGTTTTCTTTGCTTTTACTTGGTGGAATAACATGTTTCTGCTTTTCACAGGAGGAGTCAAGGAGTCAAGAAGGCAATTTCCTTTCATCTGAGGGGACATGACTGATCTATTTCAAGTGGCAAACTAGTACTGTTCTGTGCTGTCTTCTAATGCTCAGTCTAATTTTCCGTAAATATTTGAGCACTCTTTCAGGTATTGTGGCTTTGTGACTGGGTTTGTATCACTTTTCCTAGAGATATTTTAGATGAAAGTATGCATCACTTTAGAAAGTAAATAGTCATAATGGAGTAAAAATAATCTCCTGAACCACATGGTTCATCATCCCCATTTCAGATGACTGTTGTTCCCCCCGCCGCCCCACTCTATAAAATCGTATTGACATTAGTTTACGGGGTGATAGAAGCAGTAACTTATCATTGCTCCTGTGCAGGTTCTTCTATTTGGTGCGAAGCAAGTTTTTCTTTCCATAAACACTTGACACAGCAGATAGAATAAGTCTTAGACGTCTTTCACTCTGAATTTTTCATTTTCCAAAACTAAAGTTAGCATTCTTTTTTTTTTTCCTGGTAGTTTTAAAACTTTTTAAAATCTGTGTAGAAACATTTTTTTTTTTTTCTGGTACGCAGGCCTCTCACTGTTGTGGCCTCTCCTGTTGCGGAGCACAGGCTCCAGACGCACAGGCTCAGCGGCCATGGCTCACGGGCCCAGCCGCTCCGTGGCATGTGGGATCTTCCTGGATTGGGGCACGAACTCGTGTCCTGTTCATCGGCAGGCGGACTCTCAACCACTGCGCCACCAGGGAAGCCCTGTGTAGAAGTATTTTTATAATGCTGGTACAATGGGCATGTTGGGTTTGCCCATCTCTGCCAGTTGGGCTATTTTTAAAAATTCATTTCTATACGTCTTCTAGATGATACTGAAAGGTCATTCAAGTCATTTCTTTGCCAGTCTTCTTCTGTATCACCATTTCCACTATTCTTTCCTTTCCTTTCCAAGGCATCCCTTGTCCCTGGGTCCTCCCGAGGCCCTAGTAATGGCTTCCTGGCTATAGCATGAGGATGCAGAGCCTTTCTGCTCTTTCCTTTACATCTTGGAGACCGTAGAGATGAAGGACTTTGCAGGAGGGACTGGAAGGAGGTCTCTAAAATTCTGCATGCTCAGAATAAATGGGTCTAAGGAGATTTTAAAAAATTATCTAAATATTATTGTCCCTTTGGCCCAGAAGACATTTTTATTTAAATCAGAAATCTTCCCTCGGGGACCCCAAATAGGTTAAAGTACAACACAGTAAGTAAGAGGTTGGAAATGATCGATAAATGCAGAGAAAGGGAACCAAGCCCATTTCATCATTTGATTGTGGAAGGTGTTGATGTTGATTTTTCTTTATGTCTACGTAACCACTGGAAACCACAGAAGTGCTTGCTGTATTACAGCCTCATTTAGGTACAGTCATATTTTCTCTTGTGTTTGTTCCAGGGAAGATGGTGGATTTTCCAGGGTACAGTCTGTCTGGTGTAGTTGCCTCCTTTTTCTTTGTACTGCTCAGCATGAAGCAGTCAGGTAGGATGCTCTTCTTCCCTTTACTGCATATTCGAGTGTCTCAGAGGTCCAGTCTGGGTGCAGAGTTCTAAATTCAAAAGGGCTAGTACAATATTAAGAGTGGGGATTCAGGGGTCAAAGCACCTGTGTTATAAAAAGGGCTCCTCCACCTCCAGCTGTGTTACCTTTGGAAAGTTACTTGAATACCTTCTGCCTTAGTTTTCTCATCTTCATGATAAGAATAACAACCTACCTACATCTCAAAGCTTAGCACAGCCTTTAAGATTAAATCAGGCTGTACATAGAAAACACTTGAATCAGTACCTGGAACATGGTAAGTCATCCATTCTCCTGCTTCTATTTAGGACAACACTTCCGGGGTGAGAAAAAAGTGGCTGCTTCTTACCATAAATTAAACAGCATAAAAGTACTTGGAAATAAGGAACTAGAAGGAGACTTCTAAGAAATGGGGTTGGAAATCTCAGTAGCTGAATTTTGTTGGTCAAAATATTGTACCTTGAAAAGGGATTGTGAAAATTCAATGTCAGTGGGTAATATCAGAGCCCCAAGGAAAATGCAGGATTACAAGGTGGGAAAAAACATTGGATAGGACATCAGAAGACACAGGCTCCAGACTGAGGCTGTCAGAAACTATATGATGTGGTGAGGCTTCCCTCCCTGCTATGGGATGCACCTTCCTAACCTGTAAAAGAAGTCACCCAAATGGTATGACTTCAGTTCTAGCTTTGTATTCGGATTCCATCAACACAATGCAAGCAGACGTCTATCTATGTTCCATAGTGACCTTTTGAGCACCATCTACTTGATGTTGAGCATCAACTAAACGAGATGAAGTTCCTTCTTAGGAGGGTTGGATCTGCACAAAGTGCAAACGGCCCTGGAGCATTTTAGGATGAGAAAAAACATAATATACATGACATATGAAATTATTAAGCATAGGAACATACAGAATTATTAAACAGCTCTTCAATTTGTAGATAAAGAAGACGTCAAACATGACTTAAAATTTTATTGGAAGGCTTGAACTCTTTATACTAATCACTGCCTTTTTTTCTTTTTTTTTTTTTACACAGAGTATAGTTGCTGTACAATGTTGTGTTAGTTTATGCTGTATAACGAAGTGAATCAGCTATATGTATATATATATCCCCTCCCTCTTGGACCTCCCTCCCCCCCTCCCCTCCATCCCACCCATCTAGGTCATCACAGAGCATGGAGCTGAGCTCACTGCGCTATACAGCAGGCTCCCACTAGCTATCTACTTTATACATGGTAGTGTATATATGTCAATCCTAATCTCCAGTTTGTCCCACCCTATCCTTCCCCCCGTGTCCACATGTCCATTCTCTACATCTGCGTCTCTATTCCTTCCCTGCAAATAGGTTCATCTGTACCATTTTTCTAGATTCCACATATATGTATTAATATATGATATTTGTTTTTCTCTTTCTGACTTACTTCACTAATCACTACCCTTAATCCACCACAAAATGTCCTTGCAAAAACTGCATTTTACATAGCCCCAGTAACTGGAGTCTTGCCCGGTCCAGACAAAAACAAAATGAAACAAAACAAAGCAAAACAAACCCAGTTCGTTACATAGGACAAGACAAAAACAATTCTGAAAAGCTGAAAAATCTATTGAATAAATCTATTATCTAAATTTTAGGAAAAGTGATTACAATGTTAGTCACCAAAGTGAAATTACTAACTAGAAAATAAATCACTGTAAAATATAAAATAAATCACTAACTAATAAAGTTCCCAATTAAAAAATCAATTTACACATTAACTTATTTGAGAATAAAAGCAACCCAGAGACGGTGGTTTTAAAATCTTAAAGATGAATAAATTGAGATTGCAAATCTTAAAATCTCATCGAGAATAATAGATTTGCCCCTGAATCACACAGCTGGTAAGTAATAGATTTAGCACTCACACTAAATTTTTTTTTTTTTTTTTTTTTTTTCGGTACGCAGGCCTCTCACTGTTGTGGCCTCTCCCGTTGCGGAGCACAGGCTCCGGACGCACAGGCTCAGTGGTCATGGCTCACGGGCCTAGCTGCTCCACGGCATGTGGGATCTTCCTGGACCGGGGCACGAACCCGTGTCCCCTGCATCGGCAGGTGGACTCTCAACCACTGTGCCACCAGGGAAGCCCATCACACTAAAATTTTTGAACTGCATGTTATTTTCGGTACACAAGATTGTCTCTGTACAACCAAAGATGCAAATCATAATGCTGGGTTTCTCTAAAACATTGCAAATAAAACTTTCCCTCCTCCAGGTGCCCCCATTTTCATAGAGTAGACATCCCAAAGCAATCATATTGATCCTCCGGTTGGCATTTCCCGGTTTCTCTTTGTCACTCTTTTGTAGATGACTTTAGAGTGATTGGTTCTGCCCATCCTACCCTGGTCATGGTCGGGGAAGATGCCCTACTAACCTGTCAGCTCCTCCCTAAGAGGACCACGATGCACATGGAGGTGAGGTGGTACCACTCAGAGCTCAGCACACCTGTGTTTTTGTATCGGGATGGAGCTGAGGTGACGGAGATGCAGACGGAGGAGTACAGAGGCCGGGTAGAGTGGATAGAGGACAACGTTACTGAGGGAAGTGTGGCTCTGAAGATACACAACATCCGGCCATCTGATCATGGGCAGTACTGGTGCCGTTTCCAAGAGGGAAACTATTGTGGAGAAACAAGCTTGCTGCTCAACGTAGCAGGTGAGTATCTCAGAAAAGACATAGGGGCTCAGAAGAAGTATATTAATTTGTGTTAAGCTTGGTTCCAATTGAAGAATTCCCTTTGAATCATCAAGGCAATTGCTCCTGTCCAGTCCTCTATCCTGATTCATTTGGAGGCAGGTGGTTCTGAAATCTTTAAAGTGAACTCACAAACAATTGCCCCAAATTTAACTTACACAGTTTTGACTATTCTTGAGGATTATTTAACATTGATGACATGTAGTCACTAGCAGTTTTGCTGAGGCAAGAAGTTGTGCCATATATGCTAGTGCACAAGGGCAAGTCAATTGCTGGGTGAGCGACCCTAGCGGACTGCCCTGCATCCATGTTCTCTATTCAGCCTCAAGTACACAGTCACTGAGATGTGAACACATTGTTTCTTTGTGTAACGCCACCTCAAGTTAGAAAGTTAGTGATGAGACTAAGACGTTAAGAACATGGTGCTTTTATGGAGATTACTGTATACTAGTGTTCAGTGAATTGGGGGTTCACAGATGCTTTGGGGACATACCCATTGTGAGTGACAAGGGTCTGCATGGTGTTTTTGTGTTAGCAAAGTAGGACAGAGTCAGAAGAAGGGAAAGACTGAAGAAAGGATGTCTCTGTGGAGAAACAAATATCTGAAAAGTAAACTATCGTATGGTTCCCTGGCAGGAATAACTTCCATGTGCTAAAGAGAAAATCAGGCAAATCCACTTGCCTTATCAGGGAAATAGTTCTCTGGAGATGTTAACATCTCTGGCTGATGTGACCTCTTTCTGTTCCCTAACACATTTTGTCTCAACACCTATGTATGATTATTAATGTTATTATGTTCAAGTTGATTCAAGATGGATGAAAGAATCCACATACTTCTGAGATGTGGAGTGGGGAGGGCACGTACTAAGGCATTTCACTATCAGGGACACTTGAAAAGAAACCATGCACTTTCTAAGCCTCTAGGTGAAGAAAAGGTGTCTCTGTCCCCAGCAAATGATAGAGACAGAACTACCATCTATGGAAAATAGAATCCTCTTCATTTGGGTTTGAGAGTTGTGTTGAATAGAGAAAGAATTTCATGATTATATAAAACTGGGATGTCTTGACAACATTTTCCCATGGAATAGAATATTTAGATACAGAAACTCAACATGAAGCTTCCCATTTTACATGACCCAGATTATCTGTTTGCACCCCAAGTTCACAACCACCAACAAAAGAAATGAGAAGAATATTCTCCCTGGAAATGATGTCTCACTTTATATTAAATATTCTATTTAATTGGAGTCAAGATACTATCCAACAAGTCAAAGTGCCTGACACAATAATATTAAGATGAAACAGGCAGAGTCTGTGGCGTGAGGGAGTTCGTGAGTAAATTTTAACACATCTTAGTTTGCCGTGCTAGAGACACAAGCAAAATGTTATTATGTCCCTTTCTCTTATTTTCATGTCTGGGTCTGAATAAAAATACTGCTCATGTGCTAAAATTTAAGGATCCAGACTGGGGTATAAATAAAGTATATGTGAACTCCAGTTTGAATGGGAAGAGGACTTTGGGCCATCTTTTGCTCCCCAGAACCTTGAACTTCTGCTCTCTCCCTATGCACTGTCATTGGACTCCCAGCCTCTGTGATTTGTGCCTCCATGGGCTTCGGGACTCAGGGCTGTGTCTTTCCACCACAGGTCTGGGGTCTGACCCTTACATCCACATGGATGGATCTGTGGAAAGCGGACTCCAGCTTGTGTGCACTGCAAAAGGCTGGTTCCCAGAACCTCAGATTTCTTGGCAAGACATCAGGGGAGAAAAGTTGCTGACTATCTCTAAGCATAGCATCCAAGATGAAGATGGCTTGTTCTATGTAGAAAGCACTCTTGTGGTCAGGAATGTCTCTACAGAGATTGTGTCCTGCTTTATCCACAGCCCCACACTCACTGAGGAGAGGGGCTCAGACATCTCCATCCCAGGTCAGTGCTCTGCCTCTAGGACCAAGATGCTCTGATTAGCAAGAAAGGTTGCAGGGACTGTTCCATAGCACTTAATATTTTTTAATCAAGAAGAATATCTAATATTTTGTAATATGCGTTAAAAACTATAAAACATTTATGGCTGGAAATATATACACTATATAGCTATTGTTAATGGCATTCCAGTTTCTTTCAGATTCTGCCTTTTCTTCTTTCTTTATTAATTTTCTTTACTCACAAGTATGTGTTACCTTGTAAAGGAAATACAACTGTATTCTTTCAACTGAAATGTTTTCTTGTGCTGTATTTGTGCCAGTTACTTCTAGGAGCTTTTATCATCTGAACATAATCAGAGATGGAGACAGCTGCTTCCATAGCAGCATCTTTATCATAGCCTCATTTATAAATAGCAACAAAAACAACAGCCCAAAACCCAATACAGCAGTGGAGTGTTAAGTGTCTTATGTTACTTATAGCATTGATGAAAAATGGTATTTTCAAATAATTTTAATGGTTGAAAATATTCCCCTGATGGACTACTTAAATGATAAAGATTACATCTATCTATCTATCTATCATCTATCTACCTATAAATAGATATTTCCAATCATGGAAAGATTATTGGCTTTAAATAACTTAAAATTTCACTAAGACTTTTGGGACACCCTCTACATTTAGATATAAAGAAATAAGTACATAGTTATTCATATAAATGGATACAGGAAAAAAAGTTAAAATAAATATTATATGTTAATGTTAAAAGGAACAATACATATATATACATAATTGCAAAACATATACATATATATTTATATATCTCTCAGTCTGTAATTATGGGTGATGATTGTCTATGTCCATATATTTTTATACTTTTCATGCATTTATAAAAAGAATATTATTATTTTTATGAAATAGTTAAATATCGATATGTTAAATATAAGCAGAAACAAGCAGAATCATGGGGTGGTAGAAATGAGAGCATTTTTGTTGTGCAGAGAAAGGGAAAAACAGCTGGACCACCAGGAGGTGGATGGGGAAAAATCATTATTTTTTTACATTTTATTTTTCGTATGAATCAAGTGTTTCCATAAGATGTAGAACTTTGGGGGTTTTCTTTGGGAAATATTTTCTCTCCTTTCCCTTAGACCAAATTCCTTGATATGTTATTTTCATTCTTTTTCCAGAAAAACTCCAGACAGAGCTGGGTAAGTAGAGGTGGTGGCTCTCACAAGTATACACGAGCCTCTGTCCTCTCCAGGGGAGGGTGGTGCTCCTTGGACAAAGCGTGCACAGAGAAGGTGACACCTCGTGATCCAGATGAGGAACTGAGGCATGACCTTCCCAAGTCTCACATTTAGTAGTAGAGGGACCAGCAAAGTGCAGCTTCCTGAAGGCACCTTTGCACCTCGTAACCTGCCACTTTCAGTGTTCATGGGACCCCAATGAGCCTCAGATGGATGCCTAAAATGGGTGCAGACCTAAGCTCTGGCCTTCTGGGTGGGAGGAAAGGGAGTGTGTAGGGCAAGGCAAAGGACAGCTGGCCCAGCTCTGGAGGCCCTAGTGTGAGTTTCCAGTGCGAGGAAGCAGGGCCGTCATGATAACTGGCGGTCCTCACCCACCGCCTGCCACCTCTGGCCCTGCTACGGTTTCTGTACCTGCTCTTCACCCCAGTAAGCCTGACCCCGTCACTGTCGGGAGGGAGCTGTGACTTTCTTAGATGCAGCCTGGGACCCTGTGCTTGGGGTGATCATTTTCCTTTTTATTTCTTTACTTAATTGTTGGACTGCAGGTATGATTTTACTGTACCTAAGATAAGTGGTTTAAACAGTAACCAACTGATTTTTGAACCTCTTTCAGTTTCTCCTTTGTTGCCTTATCATCTTCCTCCTGTTCCTCATTTCTGTGACCTCTTCTCCCAGCCCATGACAACCAACCTGCCCCCTACCTGCTTGTTTTCTCCTTCCATCAGTACTCTGCTTTCCCTCAAGTCACCTGTTACAGGAATATATGCTTATGTGGGTGCGTGCCTGTGCACATGTTAGGTGAGTTTAAGCACACTTTTTGGCCCATGTAGGAGTTTTTGAGGAAAATTAGGGTGGCGAACACACCCCAATCTCTGTCAGAGTCTAGTGTGACACTTTGGACCCCTTTGGACCATAAAGATAAAGGAAAGGGCCTTGGGATGGTCAAAGGTAACTCCACAGTTTGAAGAGAGTGCACATCTGCGAGTCTTACCTTCCAAGTCGGATACCCTCCCACCCAGGTGACATCTGCTTGTGATAGGACAGAAACCTTGGCTGGCAGAGCTTGTTAGTTACAGATCAGAAAGCCAAGCCAGTGTTTGGGCAGGTTGACCCACGTCTCTGTCCCTTAAGAAAAATTTAAGTGAAGACTCATTTCTCTAAGTTATCTGAACCAAATTGACATGCCCATTGGACACCTAGCACACAAAATACAATCTGATGTCCTGTTGTTTCTAAGTTGTGCACACCTTCTGGGCCCACATTGAAACAATATGAAAAGACAAAGCTTCCGTGGGTTCCCTGTCAGGAGGAGGGCTGTGCCCTCAGGAGCTTTGAGGGTGAGCTCCTAATAGAGAGTAGAGTAGGAGATTCACAGCTACCTCCGTGTTTTTAGAGCTTGTGAATTAGAGCTCAGAGGCTGCTGGTGAACCGAGATTTCCTTAGAAGTCCTGAGACTGAAATCCTAGTTCCCTTCTCTGGCAAATAATGTTGTTGGTTATACAGATAATGACTAAGTTTTTGAAATGGTAATAACGTGCCTGGGACGATGCTAAGTGCTTTTCAGGAATTATTTTCTTTTCTTACAATAATTTAAAGGTGAATAGATTTATCATCATTTTACAGTTGGGAAACAGTCAATTTTAGCTCTTAATTACCAATCTCTGGAAGAGTAATTCAGTTTGAGAGTTGATTTGTACCACAGATCATGGACAAGAGTAAAAAAAAACCTCATATGGATAACAGAGATGAGGAAACAGTCTGCTTTATTACTATAAGATACATGGATGGAGAAATAGCAGCAAACTAACTACTAGTTCTTTTTTTCCTTCTGATTCCTACTTTTGTCTTTATATTTAAACAGATACATATGAAGTAGAGATAATATGTTTTAGGTAAAATTGAAGAACAAAGCAAACAACATGCTGGATATAACTGAGAGTCAAATTTTAGCAAGAATAGAATGAAATGATCTGAAAATTAAAATTATGTTGGCAACGAGTTTCCTCTCTAGAGAAGTACCTAGAATATTTTGGCTAAATGCATAATGAGGACATTTTGCCTTTGATCATTGACTCCCCGTCCAGACAGTTTACAAATTTATGCTTGTATTTCTTTATAAATGATCATTACACTTCAGCATTAGAATGGTAAAAACGTTCTACCATTTGATGGAAAAGGATGACTCTAAATATAGTATAGAGCATAATCAACATGGCCAGGACCTGATGAGAACTGAAAGTTGGGTCCAGGAAAAGCCAGGAAAGCCGTCAGAGAAAATCTCCATTCTTCATAATGGGGGAATTAGACTCATTTTTCTGTATTCATTCTTGCTTTGTGCTTCGTATTTTGCCAATCTCCCCAGTTCTTGATCTTATAACATTTCTCAAGATCACTTGAGAACATTGACTGCTGTGTGTTTAGCGCCCCACATATGTGGGAGCTTGGGAAACTGAAATACGGTGGCTGGATCTGACTTATAAGGTATTATAAAACAAACTAGGGAAGGTTTCTTCACATTTCATTACTAAAAAGCCACCTGACTCAGTTTTGTTCCCGTCCCATTATCAAGGTCTAGAGTGGGATTGGCTCCAATGACCTCAAGTCTTATAATCTTAGGGCTCCACTCACACTGCATGGTCATCAAACTCTTTATATGGTTATTTTGTTTAACTCCAGTAAACACTTATGATTTTGATAGTGATATATTTGTCTTATGGTATAAGAAGCTGAGACATACACAGATTAAGAAGTAGTTTAAGGTTGTGCAAATTTAAAATGATAAAATTTTAATTTGATTTTAATTGCAAAATTATTTTCTTATTGGGCTATAAACTGAATAAGATTATAGGTAGGGGCTGCAGGTGTGGGTTCTGTTAGTGATAATTTTCAGACAGACACACATCATGGGATGGTTCTGCCTTGAATAGGGACAACCTCTATCCTGATTCCACCAAACCTCTACCTCTCCAAGGGATGACCTTAAACCTCAGGGTTCCCCTGGGGTGTCCCTGGGTTCTAAACCCTACTCAAGATGTTCTTACTGATGACACTATTTGCTCCAGTTTGGATCTTCCATTGCGTTTTGTCTGCTGTATTTAACAGCTTCCTTAAAAGTGATTGGACCTTCCCAGCCCATCCTTGTCAGAGTGGGAGAAGACATACAATTAACCTGTTCCCTGTCCCCAAAGACTGATGCACAGAGCATGGAGGTGAGGTGGGTGCGATCACACCGTTATCCTGCTGTTTATGTCTATATGGATGGGGACAATGTGGCTGGAGAGCAGATGGCCGAGTATCGAGGGAGGACTGCATTGGTGAGTGATGCTATCAATGAGGGGAGGCTGACCCTGCAGATAAACAATGCCAGGACTTCAGATGATGGGAAGTACCGGTGCCTTTTTGAAAAAGATGGTGTCTACCAGGAGGCTGATTTGGATCTGAAGATCATAGGTAAGGATTCTAGATAGATGTTTTGAAATCAACATTTGTTCCCACTGCTTTAACTTGCTAGTTCATGGAAAATTTCTCTGGCACCTGAAATTTTCTTAATGTCCATTCACTCGTCAAATTTTTAGTAAACTCTCCCATGTGCAGGAGCTGTAATAAATACATAAAGTCCACAAACCCTAAAGGACCAGATTTGATCCTTTGTGTGTAAATTTGTATCCTTCCCAGGATCTCCATAAAGTGGCCATACACCTAGTAAAATGTGAGATTCTTACTCCATAAGTACACAGGACTCATTATTTCAGTGTGTTTTTAAAATTCTGGGAAATATGTAGTTATTAGGAAGCATGATGATTTGAAGGCTAAACTAGATCCACCATATAAGCAAAAATCATAAATATTGACAGTATTGGCAGGACGGAGGAGGAAAGACAAAATCAATCCCTGCATCATGATTTCCCACTGCCTATGTTTGTGGGTGAGAATTGATTTTCCAAGGTTAGCAAATGCCATTGAGGACATTGCCTAAATTGTGGGAAATCTACTTGTTTCTCCCATTGATGGTGTATTCAAATTAATAAATATGTTTAGAAAACATCCATGAGAGCACATGTTAAAACTTTTAATGAACTTCATCATTTTCTGCCATTGGATGCATGTATTTATAAGATTTTGTTCTTTGAGGATATTCTGTCTTTTTTATTTTTTATTTTTCTGGCCATGTGACTCATGACCTACCTGGTCAAAGTTATTTTGTTTCAGGTATAGAAGAAAAAAAATTGGATTTGAAATGTATTGTATCCTTTAATCTGTCCCAGAATGATTTTAGGAATACAAAGCATAAAAATAAAAATTTGCAAACAAAAGGAGACAAGTAAAGGCTCCAGCTAGTCTCGTTCCTGAGTGGAGTATAAGTCCCCCCTAAGCTTTGCTTTCTTCTCCAAGTCTCTGAACCCTTCTCTTCCCCCTCTGTGCAATCACTGACTGTGTAACCACTTGCAGAGACTCTAAATTGCCTTCCTTGATCTCTATTCCCAGGTTTGGGTTCTTCCCCTCGGATCTCCATGGAGGCACTGAAGGATGGAGAAACAAAGCTGAAGTGCACTTCAGAAGGGTGGTTTCCACAGCCCCATGTGCAATGGAGGGACATGGAAGGAAAGACAATACCATCAGTTTCCCAGGACCTGACTCAAGGCAGCCAGGGCCTGTTCCATGTGGAGGCATTTCTACTGGTCAAAAGCAGCTCTGTTGTGAATGTGACCTGCTCCATCAGCAACCCCCTTCTTGGTGAGGAGAAAATGACAACTTTTTCTCCTTCAGGTTAGTGATTCCATGTGCTCCTCTCAGCTTTGGGAAATAAATATGAAGACCAACCCAAACTTACTCATTTTATTGCTTTTCTATTTTTTGTTTTTTATGTTTTCTTTCTGATGAAGTCTCTTGCTATCTCTTGCAAAGCTGGTCTTCAGGACACCTAGAGATTCTACTCTTTAGAGTTTCTTCCTGAAATTCCCAACTAAAGCCCTAAGGTTATATGGTTACATTATTATCTACTGAATTCCAAGAACTGACTCTATCATCACTATATCTATAATCTCTTTTCTTCTAATGTGAAAACAATGACATCATTTTTTCCCCCTCATGATGGGTTTTCTTCTGGATTAGAAATTAATTTTCCTTAACACCATCTTCATGGCTGTGGACTCAGTAAATTTATCCTTTTGCTGCCCTCATTATTCCAGTGATTGTGGTGGTATAATTGGAAAAGAGAAGGGGGAGAACTCTCTGTGTGTGTGTGTGTGTGTGTGTGTGTGTGTGTGTGTGTGTGCGTGTGCGTGTTTCTGAGAGGAGCAAACAAGAAAGCTAGCATAAACCCCCAGCCTCTCCTCAGCCTCTGCAGAGCAGGGAGAAGCAGACCCACTTTCTTCTTGACAGGACTAATTCTCACCTTCCTCTCCAGTCTAGGAGCTCTCAGATGAAAAGAACGATCTTGAAAATTTCCCAGTTTCATGATTTAATGTGATTCTGGGGTTTCCATTTTAGAGCCTGGGATGACTTTTTCATGGAAGATACTGCTTATTTTGGGATTGCTTCCTCTTGTTGGGGCTGTAGGCTTGATCTGGAGGAAGAGCTGTAGAAAAGGTAAGTTAGGGAAACAGAAACAGTGTGGAGCACACTTTGTGATGGGAGCCTTACTGTACACTTTCCCTAACCTCTCTTTTCAGCAGGCACTGAAGCACAGAGACATTCAGGGGATAGGCAATAATTGATGAAACATGAGAGTTGATGGCTTACATTCATGTAATTGAGGATCAGTGCTGAAAGAGCTCAGTTTACAGTGATAATAGAAGCAAAAGAATTAAAAGACAATAATTTAATCTCCCAGTGCACATTCCCAAGTGATTTAGTTAAGGGAGAGGAAGAAAAAAAGTGGCAAAGCCATCCTCACTTTGAAGTTGAGACTTAACTGGGATTCTGTTGGCATGAACATTTCACTAAGATCATTACAAATATGGCGACTTGCTTATTGGCTATTCCTGCTCTGCCAGTGAAGGACTTCTCATGTATTGATAGGCTGTTTTGTGTGCCCTAGAAAGTTCTTCCACTTTAAATTTCTTAAGTCATTGTAACTTTTGTTTTCCTGTTTGGATGTTAATATCATGAAATTGATATTTTAGAATATTCCTGTATTGATTATTATCAGAATGGATTTTCTTTCTTTGCAGTGAATGAGACATTGGATCCAAATACAGCTCACTCAGAACTGATCCTTTCTGAGGGAAATGAGCGTGTAGCCCACAGACGGTCACGCAGCCAGACTTACTACAGTTATCTGACGGCCTCCTCACTGTGATGGGCCAGGAGGGGCTCATCTCAGGAAGGTGGTTACAAGAAGCGGAGGTTAGGGACAGGACAGTATGGGTCCTGAGTGTTGTCAAGGACGGTGTCGTGAAGGAGTCATCTTTGTGTCAACTGAGAATGGGTTCGGGCAGTGAGTTGTTATGGAAATGAGTACTGGGCCATTTCCTCTCCTCTAAGCCTCCGCTCTCTGAAGATGTCTCTGGGACAGGTTAGAATCTCTCTGGACTACACTTCTGGATGTCTCTCCTTCTATAACATGAACAAGTGCCTTATCTATACCCCCCTAATTTTCTTCTCTGAAATTCTGGACCCCCTTCATTCTTTGGTCCCCTACTGTAGGTTCTCCTGACATTTTCCCTGCACCTAAGAGAGCCCCAGAAACACCTCCAAGGAAAACAATAACCCTGGATTCTGGAAACCAGGATTATATTCTAAGTCCCAGCTCTTTTCCCCTTTCACCAACCGCTTGAAGGGGTCTCACACGATCACCCATTTACCTAATCAAGAGGCTTTAACTTTACTCTGGCATCAAATCTGACCTGGAGACTGATCCCTTCTGTGACCTATCATATCCCAAGCTCTCTGATATCCTGCCTACGGATCACAATCTGATATCTGGTGATAAAAGACCCTTAGAAAATCCAATAGGAAATGTAATTTAGCCTAGAGGAGGAAGTGCAAGGAATGATCAAATATTTGATCGGTTTCTCTAGGAAAGTGACAATTAATTATCCAAGTGGGGGTGAGAAAACAAAAAATATGGTTAAAATGAGGTAAAGAAAATACAGCTGAATATAAGGAGAAAAATCTGATCACTAAGACATAATCTTGAAAATCACATAAAGTGTGTAATTCCTGCACCAGACTTTTTCAGAAAGTTAATTAAGAATGTGGAGTAAGGAAATTTTTCAGAAATTTTAGTCCAAGAGAAAAATGTGTTATGTGTGATGTTTATGAAAATATCAATTTCTGTTTTAGAGTGAAAAAAAGCACACAGTTTAAAATTAACAATTATAGAATAAACATAAGCAATTAATGCAACACAAGTAATAAAATGCAACAGAAATAAAAATATTTTAAAAGTCACAATGAATTAAAAGAGAGAAGCCACACATAGGAGAAGAAAGAATGTGAAGAAATAAAGATTTGGAAGAAGTCTTAAAATCTTCTGAAGTGTGAATGAGGAATACCTGCAAATGACAGGCTGCTGCTTTCTAGGAAGGCAGACATCACGGTTTTAGCTGTCCTTTGAGGATTATTCATCTGCGGCATTCTGGAATTTTCTCTTTTGGGTCATGATATGTTTTCTCTATTTTTAAACTCATAAACTTATGTTTGAAACTATGTAGTGTAATACTGTAGTATTATTATTTTACAAGTATTTTAACATTTATTTTATTTAGTTTTTAAATTTTTCCAGTAGTGGTAAAATACACATAAAATTCGTCATTTTAGTCATTTTAAAGTGTCCAATTCTTATTGTTGTTTTAACTTAAAGGGAACCAAAAATCATGAACAGTTTTCAGGCCTTTTTAGACTCTGATCTTACAGTTTCTTGAAGAGAGAAATCTCAATGGCAGAATGCAAAATGGGAAAGATGTTATTACTAAGATGAGAGAGATATATAATTACTGAAATGATGTCTCAAATCTGAGTTCAATCAAAATTAGGAAGGACTGTAATCAAAGTGTATTTAATTTTCATATCCATTAGAATTTTATTTAAAGAAAACAATAACTGTCCAATTCTGTGGTATTTTTACCTTCACAATATGTGCAACCTTCATCAGTATCCAGCTCCAGAATATTTTGATTACTCTAAAAGGAAACTCCATAACCATTAAGCAGTTACACCCATTTTTCCCTCCCTCCAGCCCCTAATATACTTTGTTTCTGTGAATTTGCCTATACTGGGTATTTCATATAAATGGAATCATAAATACTATATATGGATTTCTTTGTGTCTGTATTTTTTTAATTTAGTGTAATGTTTTCAAAGTTCATCCATGTTGTGGCATGTACCAGTACTGCATCCTTTTTTTTTAAATTAAAAGACTTTATTTTTTAAGAGTTGTTTCAGGTTTACAACAAAATTGAGTGGAAAATCTAGAGCACTCCCATATCCCTCCCCTCTCACCCCTTAGTTTCTTCTATTATTAATAACTTGCATTGATGTGGTACATTTGTTACAACTGATGAACTGATACTGGTACGTTATTTTCAACTAAAGTCCATAGTTTACATCAGGGTTCACATTTTGTGTGATATATATATACATATACACACACACACACACACAAACACACATATATATATGACAAAAGTAAAATATCCCAAACTGAACGCATTGTCCTTTCTGTTCCATATCATACTTCCAATACCATTTGTACCCATTCTGTTGTTACCCTCACATATCCTCATCCACATGTCCATTTGATTATACCTATTAATATTTTCCCCACCGTTCATTTACCTCTCTCCTGCTTTTATTATATCTTGCTTGTTATTTAAGCCCTTCCTTTATTGTCAGTAAAGTTAATATTCTGGACTCTGGATTTATTCTTCTTGGGTTCAAATACTGACTGCCACTTAGTGGCTGTGTGTTAGGGAACTTTTGCTATGGCAGTATACCTTCCAAGAGAGGTTGTTAAAGGGACTTGTCACTTAAAGATCTGCTAGAAGTGCAGAAGAATCTAAGTGGATCTAAGTTGATCTCATCTACTGTCAGAAAGAGAGGGTTCATTTAACAGGAGAAGCTCATATTTTATATTCTTGAAAACGTAAGCTTTGTGATAAACACCTGGAGAAGGCTTAGCTGCATTAAAGGCAAAGGAAAAACCCTCAACAGCAGGAAGAACTTGGTCAGAAAGAAAAAAATAGGCAATGTTAATGATGACTCTTTCTTCATGAAGTCTGAGGATGTTTCTCCATTCCTATTTGATGATTTTTTTTCTCTGAAAACATAAATTGTAACATCCATTCCTTTTTTATTCACATACAGTTCTGGACTTGCTGACCAGTAAGAACTTGTTTTTTTTTTTTTTAAAAAAAGTCTCTTCCTTCCCAGGAGGCTTGTTCTCCTCAAATGGTTTTACAGTTATTTATCAGTCTTCAACACACCTTGGTAAAGTCCAAGTTTAGAAGTTGATGGACACCAAAGTCTGAAGAAAGAACAAGCTGAGCCATTAACTTTTAAAAGACTTGAACAGATTTCTGTGGGTATCTCCAACAGTACTGCTCAACTTAGACCCTCCCCTTTAAACATCACTCCCTCTTCCATATTTGATAACAAAAATAGTAAGAAGAGAGATTTTCTCTTTAAATGTAGCTTTAAACATATTTACTTCAAAACACAGTAAGTACCAGAACTGAAGAAAGGCTCATGAATTAACTTGGAGCTTTCTCGTGACAAATCGTTGCTGCCCAGAAAGAGTATTTCCCCAAAGGGAGCACTGGAGGAAATTCCCCCAGACATTTTCTAGCTGTGCCATTTCTCTTTCTCCCTCTACCTCTCTTTGAAAGGGGTCGGATTTATACCTAGTGAGAATGACCTACTCTTCAAGAAGAAGAGCTTTCTTGGACAACATACATATAAGAAGCTTGAGCAGAGGCAGCAGAGGTGCTGACACTTCACTTATGGAGGTAATAGAGAGTTTCTTGGGGGACGCTTGTATCACAACTACTTAAATGAGTTAAAGAGGTCTTTGGAGAAGAATCAGGACAATTTTCAGTGTGATCTGAAGCTGCACAGATGGTCAAAGATGTGCCAGCACCCTGAAGGCTAAAATAAGGACGAAGGGTCCCACAGAAGGTGATTCCAGTAAAAGGATAGATGTGGGACCCATTGATCATGTTGTAAAAGGACACATTCCCAGCATCCCAGTCCAAGAAAACTCCTATCTTGCAGGAGTGCTGCCTCAGTGACAGAGGCTTTCTCTGGGAGGTGGGAAATATGAATTCTCCTGCCTTGTATACCACCACCCAGAAATTCTTCTCTGGACATTCTAAAAACCACCCCTCTCTCTTTGCTGTGTCTGAGCAAACACCCAGAGCCCATCTAGCTCTAGATCCAACTTCTGTCCCAATATTTACTTCTACCTCCCAGTATTGTCTCTCCACAGTAAGAAAAATCTTGCCCAGAACACTGAAGATGGCTTCAGACTCCCCTTGCTCTTGGCGTGTTGGGGCATCACCATTCTGAGAAACACTCTCTTTTGAATAAATATGTTTTCTGCTCTCATATAAGATGAGGTTGGGAAGACCTGTGGCTGGATCCAGAGTAAAAACCACTGTAGGTATGGGGAAAAAAAATAAAGGTCATTCCACAGTGGAGACTGGTTAGTTTTAGGAAAGATGCAAATTACTGGGAAAGGAGAATGAAGAAAAATAAGAGGGAGAGAAATGGAAGATTAGGTAAAACAATGCATGTTCTCTCCTATGTTCATTCATAGGAGACACATGATGTGTAGATCATAGAAGGCCAGGGATGGATAGGACCTTGGGTAACCATGTGTTCCAGACAGGCTGAGACCATTTAGCCAAGAAGTCTGTCTCATCTGAAAATCTCCAGGATCACATATTTCAAGTTGGTGTTTCTCTAACCTCCTGCAAATGCTGGTTGCTCTACTGCTTGCTCTTAATAGTTAAGCCATGCCTTATTTCCAATCACAGTGTACCCACTTTCATTTAAGCTTCTTTGGTGTCATTTTTCTCTAGGCTTATGTAAAAACTAAGTCATCTACTTCTCATACACTCTTATTATATTTCTAATGGTTGAAATTCCAGGCTGTGTGGTCAGAAAGAGCTGAATTTTGATAATCACTCTGTCTTTCGTAGCAGTGATGTTGAAGTTACTTTGTCTCTCTCTGTCCCACTTTAATCTCATGAAGATGTACATCATTTTGGTACCTCAGTACATACAGGACTAGTGTGAAAAGTCAACGAGCTAATGTGTAGAGAACTTAGTACTACATCTTGTCCATGATGAACAATTGGTAAATTTTAGCTTCTGATGGTTGTAATAACACTAATACCTGTACTCATAATAACAATAGTGCTAATACTAGTAGTAATTAATCTGCTTTTTGTCAAACCAAACATCTTCAATAATTAAAAGTTTTCTCATAAGAATTTTTATGTTAGCAATTATATTTTAATTTTTGGAGGATTAACTTAACTGGGAAATGTGTGTGGATACAGGGATATTCAGAGTGAAGTAGCAAGCAGTAGAAATAGAGAGTCGACTCATAATTCTGGAAAGACCCTAAGATGGTCAGGGGCCATTTTTCCACTGAGATGCAACAAGCTCTTCTGTGTATCAGACTGGGTATGTAATAGACTTCCCTCTGACTGAACTATTCTTTCAATGTTATTCACATGAATAGATCTACCATATCACTTAAGTCTCAGATTAAATATCAATTCCTCGGGGTAATTCCTTTAATCCATGATTTTTTTTCTCATGGCAATCTTTTATTCCTCCATAAGATTCATCACAGTTTGTACATGCGCTCTCCCGTGAAGTTAGAGACCAGCTCCACTCTATTTATTTGGCACTGAATAAATAGTTGTATAATTTTATGCTGATGAATGAACGGTGTAAGAACAGTAAGAAATCTGTTAACATTTCTGCATGAGATTGAAATGAAAGCCATGAAATGAAAAACCAGTTAGGTATTACTGGGAGTTTATACAAATAGAGTAGTTTCTCATTTGTATAAAAGAGATTAAGTGAGACAAAATAGTAAGGGCACTCACCTGCTTTGAACTATTCCTTTCTCCAGTCTAAAAAGAAAATCATATGGGAAAATATGCTAAGGACGTTTCCTCCGAACTAGTGAGATGCTTATCCCTTTACCTCTTGTATTTTTTTGGACTCCCAGGTTCAAAGTAAAATCTCCAGATGATGGCGCCTATCTGAAAAATTCTCTGGAAATGCCTCATGAAATCCTGAAGTACCTGAAGCCCCAAGACAACATCAGTTACTCACCGGCATATAACTCTGCTTTTCTCCAATCTGAAATAGAACAAAGGAATTAGATTCTCTCATTCATTGGAATGCCACTTCAGGGTGTGAAATTGCAGTGACCACAAGAAATCTGAGGGTTTATGATAGTACTATATTTCTGCATTCATTATCTTAATGACATTTCTGATGTACTTGCCCTCTTTTACATCTCCTGTTTTATTTCTCACATTTTCCACATTCTACATCTATGTTAAAATATGAGGGTCTGGTTTTTTGCGGGAAGAAAGGAAAAGTAGGCTTAAATTGTGAGAGTTATTGGAAAGCCTAAAATTCTATGTGTTGCCTTGATACCTTTGAGCGTCACAGGGCTCCAAATGCCTAATTGTGAGTTCTCCTGCTCTCACCAGGTATGCCCTCCACCCAGCAGGAAAAGCTCCCCTTCTCAGCTAATTTCCCTGTTGGCCAAAACAGCTGAACCACAGCTGGTCTTCAACCTAATGAAATTTACCTCCCTGTCAGCCTGCAAAAAATATCAAACAAGCCAATTACATACTTCCACAGAAAACAGCGCCACCTCATTCTCTTGTTCCTGAAAAGCCTGGCTCCTACAGACCATGTTAATTCGTTCTGCTCCCAGGTGCAGTCTCCATGTGGCCCTGCATGGCATGAGGTGTCTTTCTTCCCCAGGATGTGGGTACATGTGACTAAAAAACTGCTGTCAATCTCTTTTGTCCAGTGTTGGGTGTCATGTGTTTGAACATCTTATACTGTTTAGGGTATGGGATCCCTCCCTCAACAACAAGGTAAATAGGAGGTGGCCAGAACAGAGGGGCCAATAAAATGGTTCATCCAACCATAACATCAGTATAACTCACCTTGCTGATACAGTTTCTTCCTTCTGGCTGAAAGGAATAACAGCCTGTGAGAGGCCAGACATACAGCATACAGTAATGACTCTATTTCCTCTATTAGAGCAAAGAAAGTGGAAGACTTACCAAGCTCTTTCTCAAATGATTCTAAAAAGGAAAGAAAATAACAAAATGGATTTAACAGAAAATAAATATTTTCTAGACTATGTTACTAAGCCCAGATCCTAAGTGCTACTTCCATATACCTAAAACAAAAAAATTACCTTAATTGAGAATTATTATGACCATTAAAAAAAAAACCTCTATGTTTATACCAGTGATATTTCCTCTCTCCAATGGACTTTATAATACTTTTTTTTTCTCATGGAGGTCCTGGGCTCCATGTTTTATAGGAGGTCTTGGCGCTCTAACTCATCCTTACACATATCTCTTTGTTCCCAAAAGATGCCATCCACATGCACAATCATGTTAACAAACCCATAAATTCACAGATCCCCACCAAGTCTGATTCACAGTTTTACCTTTGGCTTTACTTTCTTTCTCCTTTTCCTTCTTGACTTCTGATAGTTTCTTCTTTTTCTGTCATTCATTTTGAGCCAAATACACAACAGCACCAATGAAAGCCCCAAGTATCACCAAAGTCACAATGAATGCTACCTTCCAAGGAGAGGTCCTAGGGAAGAAGTGTTCTGACACAGGACCCCCCCCCAAACCTGATTAAAAACATACACCAAGCAAGTCTAGCCCAACCCAGGTCATAAATATCCCCTCCTTACTTCTGTCCTGCCCCCCAAATGAGCAACACTGACCTGGGATAAAAATGGTTTCCACTTGCTCTTGTCCAAAGAAAGGGTTCTTCATGGAACAGGACACTTCTGTCTTTGACCTGTCTCTCACATAAGGGATGCCTCAAACCGAAACAATCCATCATTATCTTGTGTCTTGTCCTCAGCGAGAGATGGGATCTTCTCTCCCTTTGCATCTTCCCATTGTATTTCAGGCTGGGGAAACCATCCCTTGCCTGTGCACTTCAGCCTTATTCCTTCATCTTCTGGACCCACCATGAAAATATGAGTACCAGAACCCAAACCTGGAGAGGAAAGTCATTCATCTGAGACTTGGACATTTTTTTTTAACATCTTTATTGGGGTATAATTGCTTTACAATGGTGTGTTAGTTTCTGCTTTATAACAAAGTGAATCAGTTATACATATACATATATTCCCATATCTCTTCCCTCTTGCATCTCCCTCCCTCCCACCCTCCCTATCCCACCCCTCCAGGCTGTCACAAAGCACCAAGCCAATATCCCTGTGCCATGCAGCTGCTTCCAACTAGCTATCTACCTTACTACGTTTGTTAGTGTGTATATGTCCATGACTCTCTCTCGCCCTGTCACAGCTCACTCTTCCCCCTCCCCATAACCTCAAGTCCGTTCTCTAGGAGGTCTGCGTCTTCATTCCTGCCTTACCCCTAGGTTCTTCATGACATTTTTTTTCTTAAATTCCAAATATATGTGTTAGCATACGGTATTTGTCTTTTTCTTTCTGACTTACTTCACTCTGTATGACAGACTCTAGGTCTATCCACCTCATTACAAATAGCTCAATTTCGTTTCTTTTTATGGCTGAGTAATATTCCATTGTATATATGTGCCACATCTTCTTTATCCATTCATCCGATGATGGGCACTTAGGTTGTTTCCATCTCTGGGCTATTGTAAATAGAGCTGCAATGAACATTTTGGTACATGACTCTTTTTGAATTTCGGTTTTCTCAGGGTATATGCCCAGTAGTGGGATTGCTGGGTCATATGGTAGTTCTATTTGTAGCTTTTTAAGGAACCTCCATACTGTTCTCCATAGTGGCTGAACCAATTCACATTCCCACCAGCAGTGCAAGAGTGTTCCCTTTTCTCCACACCCTCTCCAGCATTTATTGTTTCTAGATTTTTTGATGATGGCCATTCTGACTGGTGTGAGATGATATCTCATTGTAGTTTGATTTGCATTTCTCTAATGATTAATGATGTTGAGCATTCTTTCATGTGTTTGTTGGCAGTCTGTATATCTTCTTTGGAGAAATGTCTATTTAGGTCTTCCGCCCATTTTTGGATTGGGTTGTTTGTTTTTTTGTTATTGAGCTGCATGAGCTGCTTGTAAATTTTGGAGATTAATCCTTTGTCGGTTACTTCATTTGCAAATATTTTCTCCCATTCTGAGGGTTGTCTTTTGGTCTTGTTTATGGTTTCCTTTGCTGTGCAAAAGCTTTGAAGTTTCATTAGGTCCCATTTGTTTATTTTTGTTTTTGTTTCCATTA
This sequence comes from Leucopleurus acutus, assembly GCF_964270905.1. NCBI lineage: Eukaryota > Metazoa > Chordata > Mammalia > Artiodactyla > Delphinidae > Leucopleurus > Leucopleurus acutus. The sequence continues at coordinate 80,747,871 of NC_139153.1, forward strand.
CTCTAGGAGGTGGGTCAGAAAGGATCTTGCTGTGATTTATGTCACAGAGTGTTCTGCCTATGTTTTCCTCTAAGAGTTTGATAGTTTCTGGCCTTATATTTAGGTCTTTAACCCATTTTGAGCTTATTTTTGTGTATGGTGTTAGGGAGTGATCTAATCTCATACTTTTACATGTACCTGTCCAGTTTTCCCAGTACCACTTATTGAAGAGGCTGTCCTTTCTCCACTGTACATTCCTGCCACCTTTATCAAAGATAAGGTGTCCATATGTGCATGGGTTTATCTCTGGGCTTTCTATCCTGTTCCATTGATCTATCTTTCTGTTTTTGTGCCAGTACCATACTGTCTTGATAACTGTAGCTTTGTAGTATAGTCTGAAGTCAGGGAGCCTGATTCCTCCAGTTCCTTTTTTCGTTCTCAAGATGGCTTTGGCTATTCGGGGTCTTTTGTGTTTCCATACAAATTGCAAAATTTTCTGTTCTAGTTCTGTGAAAAAGGCCAGTGGTAGTTTGATAGGGATTGCATTGAATCTATAGATTGCTTTGGGTAGTAGAGTCATTTTCACAATGTTGATTCTTCCAATCCAAGAACATGGTATATCTCTCCATCTATTTGTATCATCTTTAATTTCTTTCATCAGTGTCTTATAATTTTCTGCATACAGGTCTTTTGTCTCCTTAGGTAGGTTTATTCCTAGATATTTTATTCTTTTTGTTGCAATGGTAAATGGGAGTGTTTTCTTGATTTCACTTTCAGATTTTTCATCATTAGTATATAGGAATGCCAGAGATTTCTGTGCATTAATTTTGTATCCTGCCACTTTACCAAATTCATTGATTAGCTCTAGTAGTTTTCTGGTAGCATCTTTAGGATTCTCTATGTATAGGATCATGTCACCTGCAAACAGTGACAGCTTTACTTATTCTTTTCCGATTTGGATTCCTTTTATTTCCTTTTCTTCTCTGATTGCTGTGGCTAAAACTTCCAAAACTATGTTGAATAAGAGTGGTGAGAGTGGGCAACCTTGTCTTGTTCCTGATCTTAGTGGAAATGCTTTCAGTTTTTCACCATTGAGGATGATGTTTGCTGTGGGCTTGTCATATATGGCCTTTATTATGTTGAGGAAAGTTCCCTCTATGCCTACTTTCTGCAGGATTTTTATCATAAATGGGTGTTGAATTTTGTCAAAAGCTTTCTCTGCATCTATTGAGATGATCATATGGTTTTTCTTCTTCAATTTGTTAATATGGTTTATCACATTGATAGATTTGCGTATATTGAAGAATCCTTCCATTCCTGGAATAAACCCCACTTGATCATGGTGTATGATCCTTTTAATGTGCTGTTGGATTCTGTTTGCTAGTATTTTGTTGAGGATTTTTGCATCTATGTTCATCAGTGATATTGGTCTGTAGTTTTCTTTCTTTGTGACATCCTTGTCTGGTTTTGGTATCAAGGTGATGGTGGCCTCGTAGAAGGAGTTTGGGAGTGTTCCTCCCTCTGCTATATTTTGGAAGAGTTTGAGAAGGATAGGTGTTAGCTCTTCTCTAAATGTTTGATAGAATTCGCCTGTGAAGCTATCTGGTCCTGGGCTTTTCTTTGTTGGAAGATTTTTAATCACATTTTCAATTTCAGTGCTTGTGATTGGTCTGTTCATATTTTCTATTTCTTCCTGATTCAGTCTTGGCAGGTTGTGCATTTCTAAGAATTTGTCCATTTCTTCCAGATTGTCCATTTTATTGGCATAGAGTTGCTTGTAGTAATCTCTCATGATCTCTTTTATTTCTGCAGTGTCAGTTGTTACCTCTCCTTTTTCATTTCTAATTCTATTGATTTGAGTCTTCTCCCTTTTTTTCTTGATGAGTCTGGCTAGTGGTTTATCTATTTTGTTTATCTTCTCAAAGAACCAGCTTTTAGTTTTATTGATCTTTGCTATTGTTTCCTTCATTTCTTTTTCATTTATTTCTGATCTGATTTTTATGATTTCTTTCCTTCTGCTAGCTTTGGGGTTTTTTTGTTCTTCTTTCTCTAATTGCTTGAGGTGCAAGGTTAGGTTGTTTATTCGAGATGTTTCCTGCTTCTTAAGGTGGGCTTGTATTGCTATAAACTTCCCCCTTAGAACTGCTTTTGCTGCGTCCCACAAGTTTTGGGTCGTTGTGTCTCCATTGTCATTTGTTTCTAGGTATTTTTTGATTTCCTCTTTGATTTCTTCAGTGATCACTTCATTATTAAGTAGTGTATTGTTTACCCTCCATGTGTTTGTATTTTTTACAGATCTTTTCCTGTAATTGATATCTAGTCTCATGGCATTGTGGTCAGAAAAGATACTTGATACAATTTCAATTTTCTTAAATTTACCAAGGCTTGATTTGTGACCCAAGATATGATCTATCCTGGAGAATGTTCCATGAGCACTTGAGAAAAATGTGTGTTCTGTTGTTTTTGGATGGAGTGTCCTATAAATATCAATTAAGTCCATCTTGTTTAATGTATCATTTAAAGCTTGTGTTTCCTTATTTATTTTCATTTTGAATGATCTGTCCATGGGTGAAAGTGGAGAGTTTAAGTCCCCTACTATGAATGTGTTACTGTCGATTTCCCCTTTTATGGCTGTTAGTATTTGCCTTATGTATTGAGGTGCTCCTATGTTGGGTGCATAAATATTTACAATTGTTATATCTTCTTCTTGGATCGATCCCTTGATCATTATGTAGTGTCCTTCTCTGTCTCTTTTAATAGTCCTTATTTTAAAGTCTATTTTGTCTGATATGAGAATTGCTACTCCAGCTTTCTTTTGGTTTCCATTTGCATGGAATATCTTTTTCCATCCCCTTACTTTCAGTCTGTATGTGTCTCTAGGTCTGAAGTGGGTCTCTTGTAGACAGCATATATATGGGTCTTGTTTTTGTATCCATTCAGCTAATCTGTGTCTTTTGGTGGGAGCATTTAGTCCATTTACATTTAAGGTAATTATCGATATGTATGTTCCTATTCCCATTTTCTAAATTGATTTGGGTTCGTTATTATAGGTCTTTTCCTTCTCTTGTGTTTCTTGCCTAGAGAAGATCCTTTAGCATTTGTTGTAAAGCTGGTTTGGTGGTGCTGAACTCTCTCAGCTTTTGCTTGTCTGTAAAGGTTTTAATTTCTCCATCAAATCTGAATGAGATCCTTGCTGGGTAGAGTAGTCTTGGCTGCAGGTTTTTCTCCTTCATCACTTTCAGTATGTCCTGCCACTCCCTTCTGGCTTGTAGGGTTTCTGCTGAGAGATCAGCTGTTAACCTTATGGGGATTCCCTTATGTGTTATTTGTTGTTTTTCCCTTGCTGCTTTTAATATGCTTTCTTTGTATTTAATTTTTGACAGTTTGATTAATATGTGTCTTGCCGTATTTCTCCTTGGATTTATCCTGTATGGGACTCTCTGTGCTTCCTGGACTTGATTAACTATTTCCTTTCCCATATTAGGGAAGTTTTCAACTATAATCTCTTCAAATATCTTCTCAGTCCCTTTCTTTTTCTCTTCTTCTTCTGGAACCCCTATAATTCGAATGTTGGTGAGTTTAATGTTGTCCCAGAGGTCTCTGAGACTGTCCTCAGTTCTTTTCATTCTTTTTTCTTTATTCTGCTCTGCAGTAGTTATTTCCACTATTTTATCTTCCAGGTCACTTATCCGTTCTTCTGCCTCAGTTATTCTGCTATTCATCCCATCTAGAGTACTTTTAATTTCATTTATTGTGTTGTTCATCGTTGCTTGTTTCATCTTTAGTTCTTCTAGGTCCTTGTTAAATGATTCTTGCATTTTGTCCATTCTATTGTCCATTCTATCTCCAAGATTTCGGATCATCCTTACTATCATTATTCTGAATTCTTTTTCAGGTAAGCTGCCTATTTCCTCTTCATTTGTTAGGTCTGGTGCATTTTTATCTTGCTCCTTTATCTGCTGTGTGTTTTTCTGTCTTCTCATTTTGCTTATCTTACTGTGTTTGGGGTCTCCTTTTTGCAGGCTGCAGGTTCGTAGTTCCTGCTGTTTTTGATGTCTGTCCCCAGTGGCTAAGATTGGTTCAGTGGGTTGTGTAGGTTTCCTGGTGGAGGGGACTAGTGCCTGTGTTGTGGTGGATGAGGCTGGATCTTGTCTCTCTAGTGGGCAGGTTCACGTCTGGTGGTGTGTTTGGGGTGTCTGTGGCCTTATTATTATTTTAGGCAGCCTCTCTGCTAATGGGTGGGGTTGTGTTCCTGTCTTGCTAGTTGTTTGGCATAGGTTGTCCAGCACTGTGGCTTGCTGGTCGTTGAGTGAAGCTGGGTGCTGGTGTTAAGATGGAGGTCTCTGGGAGATTTTCGCCGTTTGATATTATGTGGAGCTGGGAGGTCTCTTGTTGACCAGTGTCCTGAAGTTGGCTCTCCTACCTCAGAGGCAGAGCCCTGACTCCTGGCTGGAGCACCAAGAGCTTTTCATCCACACGGCTCAGAATAAAAGGGAGAAAAAGTAGAGGGAATTAGTAGAAGTATGAGGAAAGAAAGAAGGAAAGGAGGGAAGGAAGGGAGGAAGAAAGAAAGAAAGAAGCAAAGAAGGAAAGAAGGCAAGAAGGAAAGAAAGGAGGGAGGGAGGGAGGAAGGAAGGAAGGAGGGAAAGAAGGAAAAAAGACAGAAAGAAAGAAGATACAGTAAAAATAAAATAAAGTATAATAAAATTATTGAATTAAAAAATTCTTATTTAGGAAAAAAAAAAAGGGACGGATAGAACCTTAGGACAAATGTTGGAAGCAAAGCTATACAGACAAAATCTTCCACAGAAGCATACACATACACCCTCACTAAAAGAGGTAAAGGGGGAAAAATCATAAATCTTGCTGTCAGAGACCACCTCCTCAATTTGGGATGACTCGTTGTCTAAAGGAGGGAAGGAAGGAAGGAAGGAAAGAAAGAAAGAAAGAAAGAAAGAAAGAAAGAAAGAAAGAAAGAAAGAAAGAAAGAAAGAAAGAAAGAAAGAAGGTAAAGTATAATAACGTTATTAAAATTAAAATTGATTATTAAGAAAAAAAATTTTTAAAAAAAACCATGGACGGATAGAACCCTAGGACAAATGGTGGAAGCAAGACTATACAGACAAGATCTCACACAGAAGCATACACACACACATTCACAAAAAGAGGAATAGGGAAAAAATCATAGATCTTGCTCCTAAAGTCCACTTCCTTAATTTGGGATGATTGGTTGTCTATTCAGGTATTCCACAGATGCAGGGTATATCAAGTTGATTGTGGAGCTTCAATCCGCTGCTTCTGAGGCTGCTGGGAGAGATTTCCCTTTCTCTTCTTTGTTCTCACAGCTCCCAGGGGCTCAGCTTTGGATTTGGCCCCGCCTGTGCGTGTAGGTCGCTGGCTCAGGCTGGGGGGGGGGGGGAGGGAGGGGCACTGCGTGCGGGGCGGGCCTGCGGCGGCAAAGGCCGGCGTGACTTTGCACCAGCCTGAGGCTCGCTGTGCGTTCTCCCGGGGAAGTTGTCCCTGGATCCCAGGAACCTGGCAGTGGCGGGCTGCACAGGCTCCGCGGAAGAGGGGTGTGGAGAGTGACCTGTGCTCGCACACAGGCCCCTCGGTGGCGGCAGCAGCAGCCTTATCGTCTCCCGCCCGTCTCTGGGGTCCGCGCTTTCAGCCGCGGCTCGCGCCCGTCTCTGGAGCTCCTTTAAGCAGCGCTCTGAATCCCCTCTCCTCACGCACCAGGAAACAAAGGGAGAAGAAAAAGTCTCTTGCCTCTTCGGCAGGTGCAGACTTTTCCCCGGACTCCCTCCCAGCTAGCCGTGGTGCACTAACCCCTTCAGGCTATGTTCAAGCCACCAACCCCAGTCCTCTCCCTGCGTTCCGTCCGAAACCGAAACCCGGTCCTCAGAGCCTCAGCTCGCAGCCCCGCCCGCCCCGGCGGGTGAGCAGACAAGCCTCTCGGGCTGGTGAGTGCCGGTCGGTCGGCCCTGATCCTCTGTGCGGGAATCTCTCCGCTTTGCCCTCCGCACCCGTTGCTGCGCTCTCCTCCGCGGCTTCGAAGCTCCCCCCTCCGCCCCCGCAGTCTCCGCCCGCGAAGGGGCTTCCTAGTGTTTGGAAACTTTTCCTCCTTCACAGCTCCCTCCCACTGGTGCAGGTGCTGTCCCTATTCTTTTGTCTCTTGTTTTTTCTTTTTTTTCTTTTGCCCTACCCAGGTACGTGGGGGAGTTTCTTGCCTTTTGGGAGGTCTGAGGTCTTCTGCCAGCGTTCAGTAGGTGTTCTGTAGGAGTTGTTCCACGTGTAGATGTATTTCTGGTGTATCTGTGGGGAGGAAGGTGATCTCCGCGTCTTACTCTTCCGCCATCTTCAAGGTCCAGTCAGACTTGGACATTTTTTGTCCTCGGATTTCACAGCTACACCAGTGGGAGAAGATGGACAAAGCACCATAGCTCTCTGTGGATGGAAGGGGGTTCTTTTCTTTTCCCATGAGATAAATGGGTATCTGAAGTTCAAAAATTACAAGAACATTGAAGCTGATACTGGAACTTATACCAATGCCTGTCATATTTCCTCTACACAAGCATATCTGCAATTGGCCATAGAAGGATAATAGGGAAGGAACAGAGTAAAATTTGCCAATGTAGACATGTTGCCACTATATCTATATCTGTTCTGTATCTATATCATATATCTATTCCATTTATTGGAGTCTCAAGGAAGACTTCTTCTGTGCTTAAATTGAGACTACATGTAGTCACTTCCTTAAACAATCTCCTTTTGTCATTTTTCCAAATTTTCTTTCTTCCACTGAGTAAAGATTATCTAAAACATGAAGGTAACAAGGTGAAGTGAGTCCATGAAAGAGTCAAGATCTTTTTACTTTTCCATTCTCACTCCTTTCTTTTCCTTCCACTACCCTCCTCTTCTTGAACTCCGCACAGGCTAGGTCAGCTAGTAGATTCACATAACCAACACCCATATCAAAATATAACAGCACCAGAATACTAGATGAATTCACTGTCTATTCAAGAATGATGGCTATTCTAACTTCTGAGACTATATATTATTTTGTCTTTTTAAAACTTGATATCACGAAGTATGGAACCACCATAAGCTCAGTTCTATTCTAGTTTCTCAGTTGTGGGAAATATATTAGGAACCTCAGCTACATCATCTTTTTTGGCTAAAAATTATAATAGAGCTAATAATTTTTACTATCAATCCCTGATCTTCCTGGGGGAATATACTTCTGGAAAACAGAAAGCAGTCTGAAAGACAATCTATCTTCTCAGAATTGCCTGAAGGAACTGCCAATTCTCTTGAAAAAAGGAAATAAACTGCTCCTGAGAAAAATGGAACAGATCAAAGCCTAGGAAGCAAGAACTAATAAACCAAATAGACCTTGCATTTCCTGGAAGAATATAATCATTGAAGTTCCAAGTTGACATAAGCAGATGAAACCTATATCTATGTTGAGAAAGAGGAAAGAGAAGGAATACCCATTTCTGAGCATTAGAAGTGGCTGTAAGATAGATAAAGTTTAAATGAGTGAAAGATAAGCATGGATATATAATCAAACAACTGCTTCTAAAGGTTGGACTTGTCTTTACACCAATAAGTCAAAGAACTGTTATGGGAAAGGTACTGAAAAATGCTGTCACCTGCATGAGGTTATTTCCATGACAATGAAATCTTTGACCTCTTATTGGGAGGATACTGAAGTGAGAGCACAGTAACATGGCTCAGGAGAGTTTGTCACTCTTTCCTTCAAGATCTAATGGATTAGATTTTTTCCATTCAAGTTATACATAAAGAAGATGGATAAAATGAGTATATCGATATCTTGTCAGATGGTGTTAAATGAGAAGTATTAATTTAAGGTAGGCCCAACATAATCACAGTATGAGAAAAACATTACAACTAAAAAGAAACAACGTGTTTGTCTTGGCAGAGAGTATATAGCTTTAGAAATGGAAACACCAAAGAAATAGACAGATAAATCATTATAACCACACAGAAAATTTAGACTTACCCTGGTACCTATGAGAAGTTTATGGGAAACAATGCATTGAAAACTGGTGGAGATTTTCTACACTATTCACTACTGGTATGGAGATAAGTGAATATATACATTATGAAACAGTATTTTGAGCTTTTCATTAAACTTCATACCAAAAATACATTTCTATAGATGAAAGATCTAAATGTAAAAAGTAAAACAATAAAAAAGAGATAGAAATGAACTACAGCTACATTCAATTAACTACATAGAAAAATCTCAAACATAATGCTGAACAACAACAACAAAAAAAGCCAGACATAAAAGAGCCTATGAATGTGAAATTAAAAAACAACAAAAACTAACCAGCACCTCAATCTACTCTGTCAAACCCTCACAGTCACTTCCTCCAAACAGTGGATTTGGTTCTGGACCACTAACACTCCCTGTTAAGCTTCTTTCCATCATGGTACCCAGCTGGAATTCTGGTCTCTTAGAGTAATGGTACTTTTTGCTAATCATGGTGCCTTCCTTCAAAATATGTGAGGAGAAATGTAGAGGGAAATAAATGATCAATTTTTATGGTAGATATTTATGGAAATAGTTTAATTTTAAAGTACAGCACAATAAATGTATAAATAGATGAAGAGGATTTGGGGTTAAATCCACTGTCTAAGATATTGACTAGCTCTAAGGATAACTGCTTTTTTGCTTCTGTCCTGTTCACCATCCTCCTCCCCCAAATCAAGTACAGAACACTTAGATTTCCCTTAGAGTGATATGTATTCTCAGATATTACTCACTTATCACCTTTAGCTCCAAAACGGCTTCTTCAAAATCACTTCCTTTTTAAAAAATACACTTGTGCATTCCATTGTCTGAGACCCGGAGGTTGTAGATTCTCACAGCTACTCTTCCCTCAGTGATGTAGTCTTTTACCAAATCTGCTCTCCCTTTGAAATCTACTAGTTGTTCTCCCGCCTGCTCCATTCCATTCTGATACACATACACAGCATCTGAGAACTGGGAGTGGAACCACCGGATCTCCATATTCTCCACGCTCATGGCTGGGGACACGCGGCAGGGCAGCACCGTGTCTGCACCCAGCATGGCCACAATGGGCTCCGAGGGACCAATCACCAAAAAGGAATCTGTGGAATAGAGCCACAAGTGAAAAGAATATCAGAATACCCTGCCTGGACCTTTTAGAGTACAGCATCATTATTGGTCCAGTAAAGCCCCATAGACATTCTCTCTCTCAGTCATACAGCAATAATTTGTAGCACACATGCAGACTGAAGAAGGCAGTGAACAAGACAAGGAGGATTTCCACCCTGTGGAGCTTACAATCAACAGAGTGATCTCATATTAAACAGAAGATTTTTAAATTGCCATGGTGGTAAATTCAATGAAGGAGGAGGGGAGAGTGCTGGAAAATCAAGAAGCTATAGAGTTTTTAATCAGGTCTTGGGCATCAGAAAATGCATTCCTCCAGAATCTGAGATCTAAATGAATTACAGGACATCAGTAAAGTAATTCTACCTGGTCCTGCCCTATAAAATAATCATATAATGATTTATTTGTCCTTGTATATGGACAAATACATTATTGTATCAAAATAAAAGATTTGGAATTAACCTAGGTATATTGGAGACATGATGGAGTAGTTTAATGCTTCTGTTCAGAGAGCAAGAGAATCCAGGTATAGAAAATATAAAATATTCTCGCCTGAGCCCCATATGGACACTTGGAGAAGCAAGATAAAGAAGAGGTCTCTTGGCAGAGAGAAGTCCAGGGAACACACCATCTTTCCCAGAGCAGAGAACAGTATGACCCAGAGGGAGGTCCTGAAAATAGCTGGAGTGAAGACAAAAATGGGATCCACAAGGTAAAAAAGATTATAGCTAAGGTGGTTCACAGTGCTTCTAAGAAATGGCCTCCTGAAGCGCTCAAATGACTGTAGTGTCTCTCTCAGGGAACATCAGGGAAGACTTTGACATTCACAAAAAAGACCTTTTGTTTCCCTTTTCCAAGAAAACAGTTTTTATCTCAGTAGCCATGCTCTGATGTGATAAATCTGACCACAATGTCTCTAAACTACTCTCTCAAGAAGAACATTTTATCCAATGGATGGAAAGACAGAGCAAAGGCAATGAGCAGCCACTGAGAGAGATGGCTTTAGCATAAACATTACTCTGGCCTCAACCAATTTTCTCCCCACACATTCCTATGGGCTGAAGGAACATATATAACTTGGCTTCTCCTCTGTCAACCCCCAGGGTCCTTGCCCAGATTCTCCCTCTTGCCCGTCACCAAGAAAGGATTACATGAATTAATATATGCAAAGCACTTAGAAGAGTGTCAGTAACTTTACGTTCTGTGTAAGTGTTGGCAATTTTTAGTTTAATGTCTTGTTCAATTGACCTCAATATATCTGCCATTCTGATGAAAATTTTCACCTATCAGTTAGGCCTCTCATTCCATTAGACAGGGAATTGAAAAGACATGGGCATATTCATACCTTCTCCCAGACATAGAAATTTCCTCCACTGACGTGACGGTTATATCCATCTCAACCAGGATGAAAGAAAAGCGGTATAAAATTCCCAAAATGATTCTCTGCAAACTTTCATCCTCCTTCCATACTGTAAACAATGAGAAGAGGTGAGGATGAGATTGCTGTGCTCTGTTTACATAATTGACTTTTGTTTTGAAGATCCTTCAAATCCTATGAGTTCTAGAATAATTGTTTTTCTTACTTAGAATGACAGAAAGACATTCTGAGTTAGAGCCTGAAAAAATTAAAGTTCTAATTTACATTTTTTGAAATTCTGGATCTAAGATTGAACATCTATGTATAACTTGTAAGAGACATAGTAAAACAAGAAATAAACAAATATAAACCAGATATATTCTAACGAAATTTTAGACATGGTAGTATTAATTTTAAAATAAAAATAAAGTTCAGAGAGAAATCATTCAAAGAAACAAGATTGTGCCTTCAAATAGGGACATCCATTAAGAGCATATAACTTCCGAGGATTGCATGTGCTAATGGCATAGAGCAGAATTAAAAAACACAAAATCAGTTGGGAACTCAAAAAACTTTATAATTATAATTAACCAGAAATGAACAGAATCATTCCAGAACGTATAAATGAAGTTATAGAGATTTTATTTTACTTTATTTTTTATTTTTAACATCTTTATTGGGGTATAATTGCTTTACAATGGTGTGTTAGTTTCTGCTGTATAACCAGAGATTTTAAATAATATAACAACTATGCTATATAAAATCTTTTATTTTATGACTTGGTGAGATCTAACAGTTTCTCTTAGTTTTTGATTAACAGAAATCCACTTCAGGCAATTAAGATGGATTAGTAGAGTGAGTCGGTGTGATACTTACCTAACCCTTTCCTCCACTGTGCTTAGAATGCCAATCCTCTCCCAGGTCTGCCTATAAAATTAATACCAAAATATCTGCTTATTCTAAGTACTCCTTTTGAAACTTGCTTAAGTATCTAATCTCATTAGAGATTTGGATTTGTGTTTCCTAAACAGGCAGGGATTTGACATGAGTATGAATAATACTATCATACTTTGGGAAAATGATTTAAATTTATGAAGTAAATCACCACCACAGGAAAGCCACACAGTCTCCTTGTAGGCAACTACTCTATTGGAAGGAGCTATCAGAAAAGGAGAATAAGTCAGTCCTTGATTCCTCCATTCCTAGGTGACTAATGCCAGGACGCAATATCTGAAATCTCCTATCTTCCACTTTACTCCAAATCAAATAACAGTACCCCACAGAGGGCGGGTATAAACAGAATGTGGGATGTATCTCAAAAGTTTGTACCTTTTCCCTGCTCCAATCCCCTGTGTTCAAAACCTGTAACCTTCGTTCTTCATATAAGAGAAGTTTAGTGAGGAGAAAACTTCTGATTCTTTGCTTGTCCAGAATTTTCTTTCTTTTGCTCTTACACTTAATGTTTTGTTGTTTAGATAATTCTAGTTTCTACTCAGGAAAGTGATGAAATAAAATTTATATTTTAAAGCAGGACAAGAAAATTTAAACAAAAATTCTCTCTCTCTGTCTGTTTGGGCCTCCTTCTTCCCCCTGTAATATGCAATGTGTATCTGCATTATACATTAACCCGACCTCCTCAAAGGTGGGAATGCCCGCTTGATTGTAAAGATCAATTTTTTTCTTTCTTGTGATGACAGCAATGTAACTTCTTAAAAGAATAGCATTCTTTCCCTACTCTGTAGGCGATCATGGAGACTCTCTGCTTGCTTTGTACATGCTTACCTGGACTATGTATCTTTGGTGAACTTTTATGTAAAATGTCAGTATGTCTCAAAAATATGTGTGATCCTTTGTCTCAAAAATATGTGTGACTGTGCCTTCAACTTCTAACAGGTGGAACAGTTCTCAGAGCTTCTGAATCTGTCTTCTAAGTTATAATCCTTAGTTTGGCTCAAATAAAATTCCACCTTTTTTGCTTAACTTGATTGTTAGTTGAATTTTTGTTGACAAAAATAAAGACTAATTTCAATTGTTTTCTAGTAATTAATATTGAATGACAGATGTATGATGGAATCTGATTTTTTTCTTTTTACATAACACATTTTTCTGGACTCTGGAAGCTTTGAGGTTTTTGGTTTTTGTTTAGTTGTTTGTTTGGAGCTCTAAAACTTTATAAGAATTCATGTATATATGACTCTTTTTTTTTTTGCAATACTCCAACTTTTTGTGAAGTACCCTTCCTTCTGATTCTTGCCCCTAATCTCCTTTCCATTTTGGAAAGTGTTCTAGGTGAATGTTGAAGTACTGGATCTATTTGCTTAACTTATATTTCCTAATTTTTAAAATCTCTTTGATTTAAAGTACCATGTAGTAACTCCAGTTTCCTAACCCGATATTTTGACCTTCAGGAGTGTCTACTCTGATATTTGACATTTCCATTTGTTTTCTACTTTAAGCCAATTTTTCATTCCCAAGAATGCTGATTATTTCTTCAATCCTGTATCTCCTATGAAGGAATCCTTCCTAATATACTTCATATTTGTATTAAAAATCTTCATATACACACACTATTCTTTACCTTTTTATGTTAGAGAAATCTGAAAATTAGAGATAAGCAAAAATAATAGATAGAAACACTCATATTTGCACCACTCAGAAATAAATACCCTGGACTTCCCTGGTGGCACAGTGGTTAAGAATCCGCCTGCCAATGCAGGGGACACGGGTTCGATCCCTGGTCCGGGAAGATCCCACATGCCACGGAGCAACTAAGCCCGTGTGCCACAACTACCAAGCCTACGCTCTAGAGCCCACGGGCCACAACTACTGAGCCTGCGTGCCACAACTCAGTAGTAGCCTGCATGCCTAGAGCCCATGCTTCACAACAAAAGAAACCACCACAATGAGAAGCCCGTGCACCGCAATGAAGAGTAGCGCCCATGTGCAGCAACGAAGACCCAACACAGCCACAAATAAATAAAAATAATTAAATTTTTTTTTAAAAAGTACTTTCCAAAATAAAAGGAATACCATATCATTATTTTTCTGTGATTTTGATGTCTATCCTATTTTTTGCAAACAAGATCATACTGTTTACACTGTTTTAAAAACTGCTCTTTGAAATCAATAATATCTTGTAGTTCTCTCTTGCTCCCTCTTCACTTTTCTCTCTCACACAAACACTGGTATGTACTCAATGAAATTCCTCAAAATATTCTCCACAGGTTAACTGATTTTACGCAAACAATTATCTATTATTGGGAAAAATATATAAGTATGTATATAAATTTTTCAAATTTATTTTGTGAATAGAATATTTACAGTTTGAGATAGAATACACACACAAATATATACATTTCAAAGTAAACAAAAAAAGCAAGTCATGTCTTCAGCCCATTCCTTCTCTCCTTCAGTTTTCCCTTCCCATTCCTCAATATTTCAGACCCTAACCATACGGTATGTGTCAGACCCCAAATGAGACAGGATGGCCTTATGGAGGAGGGTTGCCCAGCTTGGTGGGAAAGAATTTGAGTGGAAAGAGAGGTCATGCATGAGGTGGGGAGACAGCCCCGAAGAGAACTGCGGAAGAATATATGGTCCTGGAAGAGATATGGGAATATATGTATATATATAACTGGTTCATTTTGTTGTGAAGCTGAAACTAACATACCATTGTAAAGCAATTATACTCCAATAAAGATGTTAAAAAAAAAAGAATATATGGTCCTATATTCAAACAATGTAATATTATGCAACAATATAAAAAATGTTAATGTACTGATACACACAACGTGGTTGAATCCCAAAATACATTTTGTTTAGCCAGAGAAGCCAAGCACAAAAGCATACATACTGTATGACTCCATTTTTGTTGAAGTTTTAGAATAGGCAAGATTAAGCTATCATGATTTATATCAGAATACTGTTTTTCCACCCCCTGGAATGGATTGATGGACAATGGACATGAGGAAAATTTTCAAGAGACAAAAAAATTCCACAGTTTGATGGAGGTGGTGGTTACATGAGTGTAAGCGTTTGTGAAATCTCATTCAAATGCATGTTTTAAAACCATGCATTCCATTGCATGCAAATTATATCTCAAGACATTTGATTTCTTAAAAAGGCAAATGTACCTCATTGTCTCTAGAAAATATTTGTTTAGGATCTTGGTATTCATTTAGCCAGACAGTTAGGGACTTACATACTAATATTTGTGCAATTGCTATTTGTGTCTCTGATTATCTGTAAACCTTGTGTGACATGAAGAAACATGAATCAAACTTGGAAAGAGTGTGAAATGGAAAGAAAATGCCATGTGAGCATTCTGTATCTAGCACGGTAAAACTGTGTAGTTATATCTATTCTACTTTGGGGAGCCCTAAGGTTTTTGGAAATACAGACCTATTCTTGGAGCAGAGAGCCCTCCATTTTCAACCTCTTATTTCCCCCTGTGCAGCTCTGCACGTGGCTTCCAATATCAATCATGGTGTGGTGAGAGTAAGCATGCTTCTCCTGGGCTTATCCTCTAAATCAGCTAGCTTTGTTAGATGGACATTTGGATTACCGGCCGAACTGAGTAGTATACAGGAAGATGACTCCCTCTCCCCAAATAATGTCATTTCAGTCCTTTGCAGGTGGTGGGGGGTGAGCTACACTGAGCATTTTTGACCAAAGCAACTTTAGAGTTCCTATCATTCTATAGCTCAGCCCAGTCCAAAGTCCCCTGGGGTGACCTTTATTACTTCCACTTTCAAAGTAAGTAAAAGAGCTGCAGGCAGGCTGTGACTCTCTCGTTAAACCTATTCCAGGAGAGGCATTCAAATGCCAGTGCCTATTGGCAACCCTGTTTTTCCTCCTTCCTAAGAATATTTTCCTAATCCAGGGATGGGTTAGAAACCGGCCGTTTCCAGTCCCTGAAGCCACACCATTGGAGGCTGACCTCAAGAACAACCAGGTGCAAATTGTCTCTGGAGCTGGGTCTTGTAGGTGCCAGGTCTTGTAGGTTCCAGGAGCTTCCAGCAGCCCCCCTTGGCTCAATCTGGATGGTGAGAGAGAAACATATGGTGATGTGCAGGTGTGTCTGTGGGACATGTGGGTACTGGAAAAAGAAGGGCTTGAGCTCTGAGTCATGTGGTAACAAAATTCCCTTCCCTTTCAGAAGTTAAGCCACAAGAGTATTTGCAGTCAAAATAAATAAATAAATGTATGAATGAATGAATGAATGAAGGGGGGAAGTAGTCTGGCTGAGTGGAGTGGACAAATTTTGTGTCTGACTTCATCTCTCAACATTGAACTCAGGGTTTTCGGTTTCAAGAGAGCCCCGGTGAGCAGATGAATCTGTAGATAAGCAAGTGAGCCCACAGGACACAAGAGAACAGTTTACAGTTTTCTACACCTGCTGGGGAACCAGTTTTCAGGAAAAAAAAAAAGAAGAAGAAGAAGGAGGGAAGAAAACAAAACCCATTGGGAACGGGTGGGCATTGGTGGTGTTTTTCTCAAGGTCTGTGAGGGAAAATAGCCAAAAACCTGTGTATAAAAGTATGTCTTTGAACACGGGATTTTTGTTTTCCAAGAACTTTCACTCGGCTAGCTTCTCAGCACCTTCTCCAACAGAGTACCTCATTGTCAGAGTGAACATTTTGTGCTTCCACCTGCTCCACTTTCTGCTCTGAAGAAGATGGCGGGTTTTCCCAGCTTCCTTCCTGCTGGCTTTCTCCCCACTCTTCTCCTTCTCCAGGTGTCCACGTGGTGCTCCCCAGGTCAGTGTTCTCCCTCATACTTTTTATTTGTAGGTGTGTTTTCAGTGGTTCTTCTCATATAATGGGTCCATCAGTCCCAACTCTGCATCTTCTCAAACGAGTTATTTCTGGGGGAAACTGTGGCTGTGTCTGCTGCTAACAGAAGGCTTGAAGGGTCGGGTGAAGGGTGGGAGTGATCTCCTTCACATCAACACATCTTAATCCTTTGAGCAGACCTCGCAAAACTCATAGCTATAATATTTATCTAAGTCTTTATTGCGTACTACTGATTTTAGCCTGTTTAAATTTGATGTAACTGTTTGTTAAAACATACTTTGTAGGGCTTCCCTGGTGGCGCAGTAGTTGAGAGTCGGCCTGCTGATGCAGGGGATATGGGTTCGTGCCCCGGTCCGGGAAGATCCCACATGCCACGGAGCGGCTGGGCCCGTGAGCCATGGCCACTGAGCCTGTGTGTCCGGAGCCTGTGCTCCGCAATGGGAGAGGCCACAACAGTGAGAGGCCTGCGTACCACAAAAAACAAAACAAAAAACCATAAAACTCCCATACTTTGTAATGTTTTCACTGTCAAGAAAACCCAAGTCTGAGTACAAAGAATTTGGACTCAGGATCCCTAAGCTCTATCTGCTTATGATCTTGGACAACCCATCTATTCTTTCTGGGACATAAGTCCTTTCTTCATAAAATAAAAGGTCCCCTCAAGATGAAGTTTTCAGACTCCAGGTTTGAAGAGAACCAGCTATGAAGTCACGATAATGGCATTTTCTGTTATTGTCTCTTTAATTTGAGGTCAAAAAATAACACAAATAAGAGAGAAATACATTTGGGTCCCTACATAAAGAATGCAGGGGGGTCTACCATCTCATCCTGCCCCCACCCCCATTCATTCCCCCAATTTGTCTTTAATTTTCATGCAGTGTCTGGGTTTTCCGTGAAGGGACCAGCTCAGCCCATCATGGTCCTGCTAGGGGCAGATGCCAGTCTGCCCTGCCAGCTGTCTCCTGAGCAGAGTGCAGCCCACATGCAGATCCGGTGGTACCGAGCCCAGCTCTCCTCCACAGTGCTTGTGTACCAGAATGGACAGGAACAAGGAGGGGAGCAAATGCTGGAGTACCGTGGCAGGACAGAGTTGGTGGGGGACTCCATTGGCAAAGGCGCGGTGGCCCTGCTGATCCAACACATCCGTGCCTCTGATGATGGCCAATATCGGTGTCATTTTAAGGATGGTCACATCTCCCAAGAAGCCATTGTGGAGCTGCGTGTGATAGGTAAGTTAACTGAGCACAGAATGTATGTGTCATGGTGGAAAGCAAAGGGAAGGGTGAGAACATATGGATTCCTAACTTGGCATTTCTTATGATCTTCCATATGTTTATATAATATTTTGCCTTGTAGAATGTCAATTTCCTAAACTGTACAGTGAGGATAAGACTATGTACTCTGCTTTTAAACAATAAAGGAGGCAATCCTTCTGAAGATATATTAGTATCCAAAAGATCACAAAAATTAATTAACTAGTATTAATTCAGATAGGTACTGAGGCCTTCAAATATTTTTGACCCAATCAGGAGAGAGAGACAACTTGTAGAATTAAACTCCTTTCTTCTAACTTTCATTGTCCCTGTTCTTTTTTCTTCTTGGAATGATCCCAAAGCTCTCTCAGTCCAAGTAAAGTGCAAAAAGCATTAAGTTGATTTAAAAACTGAATCACAGGTAAGCCTAACTTTGGCCATGAGCAGTTTTGAATTCTGAGCTTCAGTTTGCTCATCAGCCTAGTGAAAGGCAGTTACACCTTCAGCCTCAGGGACTCCTGAATCCCGAGGACCACAGCCCTCAGGCACATGTCTTCTCTCCTCAGGCTTGGGCTCTGCCCCTCACGTTTACATGATGGGGCCTGAGGATCGCGGGATCCGAGTTCTGTGCTCCTCAGGTGGCTGGTTCCCAAAACCCAGGGTGCAGTGGAGCAACATGGTGGGAGTGAAGCTACCATCCCTCTCTGAGTCTCAGACCCAAGATGGAGATGGGCTGTTCTATGTGGAGGCATCGCTTGTGGTCACGGACAGCTCTCTGGACAATGTGACCTGCTCCATCCAGAACCCCTTCTCTGGCCAGGAGAAAGTGTCAGCCATCTTCCTCCCAGGTCAGTACGGCACAAACTCCAAGGCAGAGCTGGGTGCATTAAGGGCAAGTAGGAGTGAAGGAAGGCTGAAGGGAGCCTTGAAGAGAGGGCAGGGCTTCCTCCAGGTCAGTCTCTCACTGTGTCTCCACATGCCTGTGTCAGAGCCCTTCTTCCCCAGGACGTCTCCGTGGAAGACAGCCCTGGCTGGGACGCTCCCTTTGCTGGTGCTTCTCCTCATCGGGATCAGCTACACTGGCTGGAGAGAACATAAAGCCAAAGAGAGAGAAGTAAAGAAAAGGCAGGAAGAATCTCATAACACAGAGGAGATGAAGAGAGAAAAAGAAGTGGCACTTAGAGTCAAAAGTAAATCAGGGCAGCAGGTCAAATCAGAGGTTCATGGAAAAGCTGCAGATACAGGTTGTGTAAGGTGGATGGGGAAATAAAAGATTACTGAAGGATCCCAAGGAAAACGCAGGGTACCAAGAATTCTACAGAGCTGGGAGTCCTATGGAAAGGAGAAGATCATGTGGGAAGTTAGGAGGTCTGTGGGCAGTGGTCACGAAGCCTCCAAATTGCGGCTCAACCCACACCATGCCTTTTCACACCACTGTGCCTCAACCTGTTTCTCTTTGTGGAAATGTCTTCCCTTAACTTCTCTTCCTTTTTGTCCTTCAAGAATAGGCTTTAGAAACACCTAAGAAATCTTAAACTCCTATGAAGCATGGGCTCTCCTTCCTGTGTGACCCCATGATACTTCCCATGTTAACGTTTCTTAGTGCCCGTCCTTTTACATTTGACAAATATGTTTGCTAATCTTTCTCACCTACTTAACTATGGGACCCTTAAGAGAAGGTCAAATTGAATTCATTTAGCTACTCACCAAACTTAGGAGCAGCTAAAACCCAGTTTCATGGATTTTATATCTCCTCCTCTTCCAGTGAACCTCAAGGCAGAGCTTGGTGAGTCTTGTTTCTTCTCATGCCCTGTGTAGAAGTTGTTCCCCTTTTCACACCTGTTCTGGGTCTCTCATTGAATGTTGTTTCTTTCAGAAAGGCGAAAGGCATTATACAATGAAGGTAAGAGACTCTGTCATGTCAATTGATGTCCTGATGACCAACAGGTTCTCAGCTCCCTATCCTTAGAGGAAAAGACTAAAGGATTGAATGATGATTAGTGGAAGAGAAATAAGGGGAAGGAAGAAAAATTCAAGGCCCCAGATTAATGTCTCATCTTGTCTTACCTCTATTTTTTCTGTTTTAGATTGGAAGAAGGCCTTGCTATATCCTGGTACGTAACTCTATGGACCTAGTCTTGCCAAGTGCCTCTGGTATTCTGAGCATAATAAGCAGAGTCATAAACACACACACACACACACACTTGACAGTTGTGAAAATTTATTTGGTATCACTCTGTAGTATTTTGTATTTGGAGGCTCAAATAATCAGTTGTCTTCCAGAGCTAATGATGAAGGAGAAGTAATGGCTGCCTGGTCAGTCCCACCACATGGCTAGGGTAGGACTCAGCAAGAATTGTTAGCTCATCCACTATGAAGAAGGAAGGGACAGAACTCAGAGTGATTTTGATGAATAAAGAGAGATTTGGGAACAATAAAGACTATATTATATCAGCACTTCTATTCTACAAATAAAGTTTAAAAGAGCAGGAAATGTATTATATTTTATATTTGGAAAAATATATTAACTATGATTTCACTTATTTTACCTATTTGAAATAAAAAAGTAAAATTCAATATATAGGGAGAAGGTTTATGTGTAAAAAAGTTGAAAAACAACTTTTAAAAATATTTGAATATGATTTGCAAAAATATGTTTATCTGGTGGTGGGGAAATTGGCTATATTTATACCTTCTAAAATTTGTCCATGTATTCTGTGGGTTTATAACTTGTGTGTGTGTGTGTGTGTGTGTGTGTGTGTGTGTGTGTGTGTGTAATATAGAGTTGGACCTCAAAAGCACACCAGGTCATTTCTTGAATATGTATCTGTGCAAGTTTTATATGCCAGACATTGTGCTAAATGTTGGTGGTACAAACTATTATACTCTAACCCTGTGAAACAAAGTCCATTGGGGGAAGTAAGCCAGGAACCAGGCAACTACACACAGCCTGATAAGTGCTTTGATAAGAGGAGGTCCTCCCACGGATTAAAGTTGATTAAGCAGTTTCTGTTGAGTTTTCTTTCATGAGATACTGAAAAATAATCCCATGTTTCTAAAGGAGTGAACAAAGTACTAAGAATGACTTTTGACTTTTAGTTCCAACTCTACTAATTACAGCTGAGAAATCAGGTTCTTTTCTCTTTTTTGAGCTCAGTGTCCTTATCTCTAAGACAAAAAGACTGGAATACATGATCTCAGATGTCCTCCTTGACTCATAGATTCTATGCATCTGAGTGCTACACTTCTGACAGGAGCGCAGTTTAGTGAGAGACCACAGTGCTGCTCCAATCAAGAATTATGGATATGTCCTTATCTGCCTATTGTCCCAAGACTTTATGAGAATACCCAATCTTTAAATAAAATCACAAGTCCTGTCATAAGAGAAGTGGCCACAGGCAGAAGCAATTCTATTTCTCATGAGGAATCTGTCCCTGGAGAAAAATATAAGCAATCTGATTACAATCTGGGTCAAAGTAATAATGGCCCATTTAAATGTCTTAGTCATAAGCTTAAACTCTACTCTGAGGAGATCACAGGCTAGAAAAACTATAAATAAAATGGAATAGAATAAAATTAAATTAAATTTAAAAATACAGTTTATAGCTCTCATAGTGAGGAGGTCCATAAAGGTCTTGAGAGCATAGTAGAGGGACATGTAGAGCATTAGACCGTGCTCCAGGGGTCTCCAAACCTGGCTCAGACTGGAGAATACGCCCCAGCTTCGGGCTGAAATATGTGATAGTTTCTAGTGTGAGACAGAGCGCAGAAAGCATACTATTTGTCCTGTAGTTTCTGGATACTACCAGAGCTTGAGGGGTTTAGAGGAGGTGAGAATGTTGACAAGAGAAGGTGATGAGTCAGGGAAGGAAGCACCTTACCTCCTTTTCATTCCCTGGGTATGCTTCCGTCCCAGTTTCAACTTGTATTGCTCTTTTTCAGACTGGAGGAAGGAACAGTTCCAACCTGGTAAGTTGTTCTTTATCTTTTTGGCTCCCTTCCAACCTGCCCTCTGAGACCCCGCTTTTCTTTCCTAACATCATCTCCTCGCTGAAAAGACAGGGGCACTATTGTTCTGGTAAAGAGAGGGAAGAAACATCAAAATCATTAAATATTAGCCTGAGCTGAAAATTGCTGCTAGGCTTAGCTACTCTGGTCGTGATTCCATTTTCAATATATTGGCACAGCTTCCTCATCTATGGGGTCCACTTGGTTCTAAAACAGAAATTAAGATAGCCCCTCAGCTGAGGAGACCCCAAACTAAGTAAGAAGTGCTCAAAATAGCAATTCAGTTGTTCTTTGTAGAGAGGTCAGCTCACTTGGATCCTGTTACTAATTGAGGAACATAGGTCTAATTTGCAGAGGACACGGAAAGAACACCATTCTCCAATAAACACTTCAAGTCACCTGCTCACTCTGGCATTCTGCCAAGACACTGACCTATATAACTGCATAGATAGGATAAGATAAGTAGCCTAGAACTCAAGATGAGAGCACATCAGCCGCCTCCCAGCACCATCTCCCCCAACACACATGTTCAGAGGGGATGCATTCTATCCCTACTCCTTACACATTTGCTCTGTTTTGTTAAGGTTTCCCTTGTAACAAAACAGTTACAGGGGAAACAGTTTTCTGAAATATACAATGTTGGCCTTTTCCTTTCCTTTATTTTCTTCCAGCTCTTGTGACTCTAAATCATGAAAACTTTCATCAGGACAATTCTGACCCAGAGAGAGAAGAGAACATCAGAGAGGAAACACGGGTATTATTATGTAATAAGCAAGGAGACGGCAACCTTATCAAACTTGGTCAGAAAGAATTCACTTCAGGGAGACATTACTGGGAGGTGGACACTGAGGACACTGATGAGTGGACTCTAGGCATTTATGAGAAGCCCACAGAGAGGAGTGGGTTACTCAGCCATCTACAAAAGAAGTTCAGCGTCTTAGAGAAGAAGGGACGTGAATACAGGGCTCTCACCTGTTCTCCCCCAGAAATTTTCCTGGAAGAGCCTCTCCTGATAGAAAAGTGTCCACGAAAGATTGTGATTTTCTTGGATTATGAGGATAGTGACATTTCTTTCTATAACATGACTGACAGAACCCACATCTTCTCTTTCACCCAGGCCAACTTCTTTGAGTCACTCTATCCTTACTTCAAACTTAAATCCATGGAGCTCTCCCCATCTGTACAATATTAAGTGATCTAGAAGAAGAACCTATAAACCATGAAGACAGTAGCCCATTCTCTGTAAGCCCTAGGACCACTGATTATGAGGCCTCTTGGCTTAAGGCTCCATGAAACTGCATGACCATAGTTTCTAACCACATCAGGCAGTGTTTCTCAAACAATCTACAGAGAAGAATCTTTTTTTTTCTTTTGGTTATTGTTGTAAATGTTTCTTGCATTATATATCACAGACATACTTTTCTGAATAAATTACTGGAAATAATGAAGTGAGTTAAAAACAGACATACAAGTGGTAATTTTATTTTTAGATAAAATATAATTAATGTTTTCTGTTAATTTGCTCTAAAGTTTTGTAATACTATATTTCTGTATTTGTTTCATAAAGAACTAGTAAGAAAGGTTTTATAAATATGCACTGGTCTGAGGATCACACTTTAGTAGCACTGCTCAAGGAATAAAAATTAGATACACTTCCTCACATTTCTCAACACTGAATAAAAATGACAAAAGAGTTCTATTTTCAAATGTTGAAGTAGAAAAGTTAAACTGTAATTTGATAACAAGCTAAACTATATCTTAAATGCAAGGATAATTTGAGAAAGAAAAAAATAAATATCAATCACAATCCAATTCTAACTAATGTGGTGATGTGAACATGATGGAGGTCTGGGAAAACCAGAATCAACTGAGAGCAAATTGAGGTATTTATCCTATTGAATGATGAGAGAGAAAGGTGATTGCTTTGCTTAAGATGTTAATAAGGAGAATGACTGCTTTGTATTCTGGGGAATTCTAAGTATGTCCACCAGCAAAGGTAAGGAAAGGCCCTTCCTCTCCCCCCAATCAAAACTATCTATTGGGTTAAAATGAAATGATTAGAGGAAACAGTAACTAATACTTAAACAAGGGTGAGAAGGGAATGTCATCCTATCACCCAGACTAGAAAACCTTGTAAATGCAGTGGACACTGTGTAGAGTACCCACAAAAATCTTTCCCTAGTAATGGGGAATAATTAGCACTAGACTAAATATTGATCCAATATTGATGAACAAATTTAAAAGCAAGATTCTAATGGACCAAATTGTTTACAAGTATCTTAAATTCATTCCAGAGAAAAGCTCAACAGGATAAAAAAATCACACTGTCTGACATTCAATCAAAAATTACCAGGCAAGGAAAGAAGCAAGAAAATACAACATATAATGAACAGAAAATCAATACGTTAAAATTGACATGGAACTGGTACAGGTATTCAAATTTATAGACATGTTAAAACAGAAGTTATAACTGTATTCCAAATAGTTTAAAATATGTTCAAACAATTCACTAGAGATATACATTTAAAAGAAAGACCCAAATTGAACTTCTAGAAATGAAAAGTACAATGTGTGAGATGAAAATTTCACTGGATATGATTAATGGTAGATTAGTCATTGCATAAATAAATGGTTAGTGAACTTGAAGACATTAATTCAAACTATCTAAAATGAAATGTACACAAAAAAATTTAAAAAATGAAGAGTATCACTGATTTGATGAAAAACTTTAAAGGGCCTAAAACAAAAGTAATTAGAGACCTTGAAGAGAGAGGTGTGTGGACAGAAAAAAGATTTGAGAAAATGAGAGTCTAAAATATATTCTAAATTTGATCATTATAAACTCAAGATCCAAATATCACTCTTAGGGCAATTCCCTGGTGGTCCAGTGGTTAGGACTCCATGCTCTCACTGCATGGTGCCCAGGTTCAACTTCTGGTTGTGAGAATAAGATCCCACAAGCCACACAGCAAAAAAAAAAAAAAAAAAAAAGAAAGAAAGAAAGAAAAAAAATCACTCTTAGTCTGTTCAGACTGCTATACTATAACAAAAACCGCCATAGACTCAGTGGTTTGTAAACAGTGTAAATTTATTTCTCACAGTTCTAGAGGCTAGGAAGGCATCCCATTAAGGTGAACAAGAATTAAAGTTTTACAATCTCACAACCACATGTTGAAACATTGTTACATTTTAAAATATATGGAAAATATCTATGGTCATCAATTGAGGCCTCATAAAAACTGCGGAGTCTAGATAATGTATTTATTAAATATAAGAATTCTTTAAATTCCTTAAGTTGAAATTGAACATGCATCTTGTTAAGCTGAATATATTCAGAAGTATCCTTTTACAGTGACAGATATTACCTGTGCCTTATGCACCTGGAAGGACTACAGAGCAGCTCCTGGCACATGAAAAAGCTTCCTGAAGTCTACATCATTTATAGACTCAAAGCCTCTTATATAGACAATACATACAGTATGCACACACACATCCCCACTCACACATACTATTAGAGATAATAAAGAAATTCAGCAAAGTTTAAGATCAACACACAAAATTCAGTTGTATTTCTACGCACTAGCAATGAACAATCCAAAGATAAAATTAAGAAAAAGTTTTAGTTATAGCAGCATCAAAATAATAAAATACTTAGGAATAAATATAATCAAGGAAGTGTAAGATTACAAATTGAAAATTACAAAATATGTTGGAAGAAATTAACAAAGACATAGATAAATGGAAAGATATTCTGTGTGCATGGATTCGAAAACTTAATATTTTTAAGATGATAATGCTATCCAAAGTGACCTACAGATTCAATGCAATCTTTGTCAAAATGCCAAACAAATTTTTTGAAGAAATAGACAATCTGATTATAAAGTTCAGATGAAAGTTCAAGGGACCCAGAAAAGCCAAAACCATCTCAAGATGGTTTAATGAAGAACAAAGTTGGAAAACTCTCATCTCTCCATTTCAAAACTTACTACAAAGCTGCAGTGATCAATACAGTGTGGTTCTGGCATAAGGATAAACAAATAAGTCAATGGAATTTACTGAGAGTCCAGGATAAGCTCATAATTTTATGGTCAACTGATTTTTGACAAGCATCAAAAAATCACTTCATCCATTTGATAGGAAAAGAATAGCCTTTTCAATAAATAGTGAAGAAACAATAAACATCCACAGGCAAAAGAATAAAGTTGCCCTCTATCTCACATCATATATAGAATATCAACTGAAAATGGATTAAAGATCTAAATGTAAGCATACGTGTAAATCTTGACTTAGGCACTGGCTTCTTAGATATTATACCAAGAGCACAACCAAACAGAGGAAAAATAAATAAATTTGACTTTATTTAAAGTTTTGTGTCTGAAAAGATACTATCAGGGGTTTCCCCTGGTGGAACAGTGGTTAGGAATCCACCTGCCAACACCAGGGACACGGGTTCAAGCCCTGGTCCAAGAGGATCCCACATGCTGAGGAGCAATTAAGCCTGTGCACCACAACTACTGAGCCCGCGTGCTACAACTACTGAAGCCTGCGTGCCTAGATCCCGTGCTCTGAAACAAGATAAGCCACCACAATGAGAAGCCTGCGCACTGCAACAAAGAGTAGCCCAAACTGGCTGCAGCTAGAGAAAGACTGTGCACAGCAACAAAGACCCAATGCAGCCAAAAATAAATAAAATAAATAGATTTTTGAAAAAGAGACTATCAAAAAAGTGAAGAGGCAACTCATAGAAAGGGAAAAAATATTTACAAATTATTTATCAGAGTTTAGTATGAAGAATATATAAAGATTCTTAATGTTAAACAATAAAAAGCAAAGCAATTCAATTTTTTAAATTAACAAATGATTTGAATAGACATTCGTCTGAAGAAGATGTGCAAATGGTCAATAAGCACATGAAAAAATGTACAACACAATTAGTCATTTGGGAAATGTAAACCACAATGTAATATCACACATACCCTCTAGAATGTCTGTCCTATGCCCTCCCTACACCCCCGCAAAAAAAAAAGAAAATAACAAGTATTGGAAAGGATGTGGAGAAATTAGAAATCTCATAGAGCTATGCAAGTCAAAACTACAATGATGTATCACCTCACATTGGTCAGAATGGCCATCATCAAAAATTCTACAAACAAATTCTGGAGAGGGTGTGAGGAAAAGGGAACCCTTCTACAACGTTGGTGGGAATGTAAACTGGTACAGCCACTATGGAGAACAACATGGAGATTCCTTAAAAAACTAAAATAGAGCTACCGTATGATCCTCCTGGGCATGTATCTGGAGAAAGCCATAATTTGAAAAGATAAATGCACCCCATTGTTAATTGCAGCACTATTTACAATAGCCAGGACATGGAAGCAACCTAAATGTCCATCAACAGAGGAATGGATAAAGAAGATATGGTACGTATATACAATGGAATATCACTCAGCCATAAAAAAGAACGAAATAATACCATTTGCAGCAACATGGATGGACCTAGACATTGTCATACTGAGTGAAGTTAAGTGAGACAAAGACAAATATCATATGATATCGCTTATATGTGGAATCTAAAAAAAGAGCAAAAATGAACTTATCTACAAAAAAGAAATAGAGTTATAGATGTAGAAAATAAACTTATGGTTACCAGGGGGTAAGGAGGGGAGGGATAAATTGGGAGATTGGCATTGACATGTACACACTTTTATATATAAAATAGATAACTAGTAACGACCTACTGTATAGCACAGGGAACTCTACTCAGTACTCTGTAATGGCTTATATGGGAAAAGAATCTAAAAAAGAGTGGATATATGTATACATATAACAGATTCACTTCGCTGTACACCTGAAACTAACACAACATTATAAATCAACTATACCCCAATAAAATTAAAAAAAAATTATACATTGCTTGTTGCATGAAAAATGGCACAATCACTGTGGAAAACAGTCTGGAAATTTCTCAAAAAGTTATACATAGAACTACCATCACTCTGTAATTTCACTCCAAGTTATATACCCAAGAGAGATTAAAGTATATATTCACAAAAAATGTGTACAAAAATGTTCATAGCAGCATTTTTCTCAACGGCCAAAAAAGTGGAAAGAACCCAAATGTCTATCAATGCATACACAAAATGTGGTACAGCCACACAATGGCACATTTTTCCACCATAAAATTAATGTGGACCCATGTAAGGATTAGAAATATACAAAGCAGAGTCTAGGTTTACATTTACAGGCAGAATTTGAGAAAGATAGAGGTTAGTCCTAAATTTGGACTGCAGAAGTATAATCCTGGAGCAAGGACTGGAATCAACAGATAAAGTTTGGGGAAAAAGGAAAGGAACCCAGAATCACTGCCTACTCTGTAACAATCCTGGCTTAAGTTTTATTGGTTTTCATAGATTGTCAAGTGAACATAAAATTTCTTCCTTTTCCAGCACTAGATAGTCTCACTGGGCTTTATCTGCATGAAGGGAAAAAAAAGCCACTTATCAACTGAACTTTGTGTGTATATGTGATAATTTGTCTGTGCATTCAAGTGAGCAAATGGATACCTTCAACTAAAATATTGTTTTATCACCCTACAAGGGCAAAAGTCCAGAATCTCCTTCCCTGCTTCTGAGATACTCCATACTCTACCTGGCTACAGAGCTCAGGAGCAAGAAACGTGCTTCACGTGTCTGAAGCTCTCTGCCCCAAGGATACTGCCCTGGGTGATATAGTCCCTCTCTTCTGTATTGGTATAGGAAGCACAAAGACATTGCAAACTCTGGCAATCCAGATCAGAATAAAGCTGGGAATTTCCTGTGGACCAAGAGTGACAGACATGAAACAAATGCCCTTCTGACTCAATGAGTTGGTTTAGAAAACTGTTTACAAACTCTGAGAGTTAAGTTTGATTTTTTGTTACTGTTATTGTTTGTTTTTATATGTATATATGAATCTATGTATCTAGAGTCTCTGTAAAAGTATTTGGGCCACAAAGATAGAGCAGACCGCAGGGTACAAGGCCTAGGGGTTGGAGCTGTTACTCTGAGGTCTGGTCAGCCTGTCTTCTCATTCCCTAATTAGCCATCTTTAAATAGTTCTTACCTCACCAATCTATCTCTCATTATATACTGATTTTTCTTCCACCTCTTTCTTCTACCTCACTTCTTTCAGTACACTTTAATTTGTGGATACTATCACTCTTCCCATATTTCTCCTCTTCATATCTGTGATGCTTCTGGTAATATGCTTCCTGCATATTCTGAATCTTCTCTCTACTCCAGACTCACAATTCAAACTCCTTGAGTAATCTCACTTTAATCCATTCATTTTTATATTCCAAAAGTAGGAAAAAAATCACCTTGTAAAATTGAAAACTAATACTCTCATACTGGGCACCTTGCAAAATAATGAAATCAAACCTTTAAAATAATATATTGATATGGAATTTTAAGTGGATATTAATATGCATGATCAAAACATTTTAATGTGCACTATTTGGAGGTTCTAAGGGTGGAGTGGAAATCCAGTCTCTAGTGATTATAGCTCCAGTTCATATTAAGTAGTGAAAAAGTATATAAAATGAGACTTTGAATAAATGATTAACCTTTTCTGTCTTGAAAGATAAACAACGATTTGACAAAGTTTACAGGTTACCAATGTCTGTTCATGCACAACTGGTGAATGAGGAAAGGTTTACCCAAATAAGAAAAGCTATTTCTTGCCATTAATGGGGTGGCATTCAAGTTACCTTCACATAAGATTTATACACTTTTTTTGCTTCTATGGATATGATTATCACTGTGAACTGCTTGATGCTTCCTCTGAGAGTAGACATGTTATCTTCACTTACTCTGGTCCACATGATGTAACACACTCATTGTCCACCAAGGCAAGAGTATCCTTCATAGCCACACAAATTCATAAATCAATTTACCCAAGCTCTCCCCAGTATCAATTCAATGTCTCCTTTCTGGAGAGAGATGGGGGTTGCCTGAACTCTGGGGGAGGCCCAAGCTCTGCTGTGTATCTAGAGTGTCCTTGAAAGGAAGGAACTAAGAAGTAACATTGTTTGATCAGTGAGTCCACCATAAACACATCTGAAGTGGATTTTTTTAGATATCCATCTTGGAATAATTTATGCAATATCAGTCTGGCCATATGTATATAAATCCTGATAGCAATCACATGTTATTTCATGTATTAGAAGCCACATGAAAATGGTTAAGTCAGAATCATCTTGTGATCTAAAGGGAATACCCCCCCTTAAAATAATTTACCCTTGAGTTGAGAACAGAGGTGAGCATATTCTGAGCTTCTCAGTGCGGAAGTAATCTCCAAGCAAGAGATGTCAATGTACTTTTCTATGGTCATATTTTTAGCTAGAGTTCTTTGCTTAGTGCTGGGAAATTGAATTTGAAAAAAATTTAATAAGGAGTATGTCAAAGGTATAATATACAGAATTGTGAAGGGTCTGAACACTTGGAATAAGTTGAAAATTTAAAGGGACTAATGACATTTAGCTTTGAATGGAGAAAATTGTGGAGAAGGTAAAAGCTGTTTTCATATATTGGAAGTCCTTAACATTCAGCAATCAGAATAAGTACTGAAAATGTTAAAATAGCCATCTTAGATCAAATGGTGAATAGCTTTTTTTTTTAAAGAACCAACTTTTTGTTTCATTGCTTTTCACTATTGTTTTTCTACTGTTTGTCTTCACTCTAATATTTATTATTTTCTTTCTTCTGCTAGCTGTGGGATAAATCTGTTCTTTTTTTAAAAGCCCCTTAAATTGTGAAGTTTAATTGTGATTTGGTATGTTAATTCTTCTTTTAATAGCTTACAGCCATAAATTTCCCTGCTTTCACTGTATCTCAGACGTTGGATGTGTTGCATTTTTGTTTTCATTGGACTCAAGATATTTGCAAAATTTTCTTTTGTTACTTCTTCTTTAACTCATTGGTGTTTAAGAGTGTGTTGCTTAATTTCTAAATAATTGTGAATTTTCCAGTTAAAAAAATTTTTTTAACATCTTTATTGGAGTATAGTTGCTTTACAGTGGTGTGTTAGTTTTTGCTTTATAACAAAGTGAATCAGTTATACATATACATATGTTCTCATATCTCTTCCCTCTTGCATCTCCCTCCCTCCCACCCTCCCTATCCCACCCCTCTAGGTGGTCACAAAGCACCGAGCTGATCTCCCTGTGCTATGCAGCTGCTTCCCACTAGCTATCTATTTTATGTTTGGTAGTGTATATATGTCCCTGCCACTCTCTCACTTTGTCACAGCTTACCCTTCCCCCTCCCCATATCCTCAAGTCCATTCTCTAGTAGGTCTGTGTCTTTATTCCCATCTTACCCCTAGGTTCTTCATGACCTTTTCTTTTTTCTTAGATTCCATATATATGTGTTAGCATATGGTATTTGTTTTTCTCTTTCTGACTTACTTCACTCTGTATGACAGACTCTAGGTCTATCCACCTCACTACAAATAACTCAATTTCGTTTCTTTTTATGGCTGAGTAATATTCCATTGTATATATGTGCTACACCTTCTTTATCTATTCACCTGATGATGGACACTTAGGTTGCTTCCATGTCCTGGCTATTGTAAATAGAGCTGCAATGAACATTTTGGTACATGACTCTTTTTGAATTATGGTTTTCTCAGGGTATATACCCAGTAGTGGGATTGCTGGGTTGTATGGTAGTTCTATTTTTAGTTGTTTAAGGAAGCTCCATACCGTTCTCCATAGTGGCTGTATCAATTTACATTCCCACCAACAGTGCAAGAGTGTTCCCTTTTCTTCACACCCTCTCCAGCATTTATTGTGATTTATGTCATAGAGTGTTCTGCCTATGTTTTCCTCTAGGAGTTTGATAGTGTCTGGCCTTATATTTAGGTCTTTAATCCATGTTGAGTTTATTTTTGTGTATGGTGTTAGCGAGTGTTCTAATTTCATTCTTTTATGTGTAGCTGTCCAGTTTTCCCAGAACCACTTATTGAAGAGGCTAAACATTTGTTTTTTAAACCATTTAGTTTGTTGCCTTTGTTACAGCAGCCATAACAAATGAATACACTCTATTTTTATCGCAAGAATTCCATTGAACTTTTCACTTTTCACTTTTTTATGTATACATAAATAAACACATACATAGTGGAGTCTGCAATTCTTAAATTAATTAACTTATTTATAAATCAAGAAAGAATTGATTGAAAATGGGAACAATGAAAAGATACAAATATATGAGGAAATATGAAGAGTTATTCAACAACTAACAGAAGAGAATCTTCCAGATATGAGGAAAAATAAAGGATTCTTCAGATTAAAAAGGGTTGATAGTTGGTCAAAATAATGGAGAACCTGAAGAAATCTTCAAATAAATCTCTAAGAAAAGATCACCTGTATAAGGACTAGCATCAAACTAGCATCTCGTTTCCCATCAGCAGCATTGTGTAATAGTAACCAGTGGAATAAAAATGCCTTCTAATTTCTGAGGCGATAAAGAATTTAATATTTAGCTAAAATATAAATAATATTTTAGAAAAATAATACTTAAGATATGCATGGTCTCAGAAATTTATTCCTACTGCACACTCTCTTAGGAAAATATTGAAGATAATACTCCACAGAAATGAGAGCCTAAACTAAGAAAGTGGATTCAGTCCAGTTGAATAGTGAAAAGAATTCCAAAGTAAAAAAATGGGCAGGAGATTTAAAGAAAAGTGTTCAAGACTGGGGAAACTGTGATTCCATCAAAATTATAAATTGGAATTAAAGAATCTATTTCTGGCAAGTTTTAGCTGGAAAGGTTTGTATTAAAGGATATTACAGAGAGAGATTCAAGATGGCAGAGGAGTAGGTGGATGTGGAGTTCATCTCTCTCCACGGATGCATCAGGAATACATCTATAGATGGAACAATTCTCACCGAACACTGGCTGAAAACTAGAAGAAGACGTTGGACACAGGAAAGGACTGTAAATATCCCTGCATAACTGGGTAGAATGGAAAAAAAGAAGGGAGAAGGAGGAGGAGAGGAAGTGGGACGGGACCTGAACCCCAGGGCGGGGGAGCTGAAACAGAGGAGAGATTCCCGAATTCAGGGAAACCCCCTATCTGATGGGGAAATTGATTGGTACAGAAGGGAAGCATTTGAGGCGGTCAGAATAGGGTGAAGCAGCCGATCTGTAGCAGACGGGACAGAGTGAGAAACACAAGAAATTCACAGATGGTCCGTACCACGACCCTACTGGACTGGGACTTGTGTTCACAGGTGTGCAAAGGGGCTGGGAGCTGGTGAGTGGGAATTGGAGAACAGGCCCAGAGTGAGAACTGCCGTTGGCTGTGGGGAGATGGACTGAGGGGACGGGAGGGAGGACATCTGCAGTAGGGCATGCCTATGGAGGAAGACTGGACTGCCATGGAAGAAGGGCGCTACTGCTGAGTCACATGCAGGGGGAGGAGCCACTATTGTAGCCTCTCTCTCCCCACATGCCGGTACCTACTGATGAAAATAAAGGAAGCCCGCTCAGGGCTGGCTCTTGTGAGCCGGCTGACAGCAATAAAAAAGTCCCCTCAGAGCTGGCCCTCACACACTGCCTGCAGGGCAATAATAATAAAAAAAAGCTCCCTCAGGGCTGGCCCCCACATGCCTTCTGCCAGGTGCCAGAAAAATCCACGGACAGGGCTGGCTTTCACGTGCCTTAATGCTGGGCACCAGAAAAGGCCCTCACTCAGGCCATATCTCTTGTGTCTGTGGCCACCGGTTTGCCTCTGCATTTGGTGCCACCGGGGCTCCTGCGATCCAAGCGGTCATACCACCTCTGTGCCCGGTCCTCACAGGGGCGGACCCAAGAGCTCCAAGGCAGCCTCAGGACCAGACTCCTGTGGGTGGACCACACGCAGAGGTAGGGATAAAACCAAAGCTGAACCCCAGAGATGGGGCAACTAAGGAATAGGATGGAAAATCTTTCCATCAACTGTACAAGCTGCAGATTAAATCCGCATGATCAGCTAAGTAGACCCTGTGTCTATGGAATATCTGAGTAGACAATGACTGTTCCCACAAATGAAAATGGTCTAGCTCTGGCAGCTGTGGACTTTGGGGGCAAGTACACACAGGAACTGGGCCAGATCAGAGTCTGAGTGGTCCCCACAGGCCCACAACAGATCTAGAGACCAGCCCAGAGGCAGAGGAGAACCTCTTGGGGAGGCGGAGGTGGGCTGTGGCTCACAGCATGTGCAAGGACACTTAGAGAGGAGACCCCAGGGAAAGATAATTATGACTATTAATTTTATTATGTTTTGATTCATTCTGCTGTTGGTTCTAGCTTTTTTTGGGTTTCTTTTTCTTTCTTTTGTCATTGTTTTAGTTTTTTTAATTTAGTCTTTTGGGATCTCCATGTTTTATAACATATTTTTATACATTTCTATTTTTAATTTGCTTTTTGGTCATTCTGTGTTCTTTTCCCTTATTTTTTTCTTCCTCTTTTTCTTTAATATATTTCTCTCTTCTTTTTTAAATTTCCATTTCTACTTTGCTTTTCTGTTGTACTGCCTTTTTAAAATTTAATTTAATTTTATTATTATTATCTTTTTAATCTTTTTTATTGGTTTGTTCTGTTTCCTTGCTTTATTCTTCAGTAAGCACACTGCTTTGGTTTTGTTTTTAGGTTATGTGTCTTTGTTAGTTTTAATCCTTATTGATTTCATTTTTGACTTCTATTTGTCTGGTTGTTCTCTTGCTTTTTGTTGTATTTGGCTCTGTTTTTGTTTCTTTTACATGTGTGGTGTTTCCTTGTTTCTGTTTTTGTTTGTTTGTTTTCACCATTTCTCTGGGGGTTTATCTTTTTTTTTCTTCAATATATTTTATATATCTTTATATTTCTGTTTCTGCATTGCTTTTCTGTTGTTCTGTGTTCTTTCCCCTTTCTCTTTTTATTTCTTTTTCTTTTATATCATTTTTGTCAGTTTTGTTTCTTTGCTTCATTCTTCAGTTGGCACTCTGCTTTGGTCTTGTTTCTGATTTTGAGTTTTTGTCAGCTTTCTTCTTAATTGTTTGATTTCATTCTTAGGTTCTTTTGTTTATCTGGTTGTTCCCTTGCTATTTGACTTTTTGGTTTTGTTTTTGTTTCTTGTGTGTGTGTGTGTGTGTGTGTGTGTGTGTGTGTGTGTGTGTGTTTCCTTGTTTCTGTTTCTGTTTGTTTGATTTTACTTTTTACCACTTGCCTGGGATTTTGTTAGTCTTTTTTTTTAATCCCCTTTATTGCCAGGACAAGCCACTTGTGTTGTCTTGGTACCTTGACCAGAAGTCGGGCCTGAGGCTCTGGAGTGGAAGCACCAAGTCCAGGATGCTGGATGATTAGAGAATACCCGGTCCCAGGGAAGACTAACCACCAAGAGCTCTCATGGAGGCCTCTATCTGAATCCAAGACCCAGTTCCACCCAACTGCCAGCAGCTCCCAGTGCTGGACACCTCACACCAAACAACAAACAAGACAGGAACACAAACTCACCCATCAACACAGAAACTATCTAAAGTCATACTAAGCTCACAGATACCCCAAAACACACCACCTGACATGACCCTGCTCATTAGAGGGAAAAGACTCACCTCCACCCACCAGAACGCAGGCACCAGTCCCTCCCCTCAGGAAGCCTACACAAGACACTAGAAGAACCCCATCACCAGGGGCAGAGAACAGAAGCACAAGGAACTACAACCCTGTAGCCTAGGGAAAGGAGACCTCAAATACTGCAAATTAGACAAAATGAGAACACACAAATATCTTACAGAAAAAGGAGCAAGGTAAAACCTCACAAGACTAACTAAATGAAGAAGAAGTAGGCAAGCTATCTGAAAAAGAATTCGGGGACTTCCCTGGTGGCACAGTGGTTAAGAATCTGCCTGCCAATGCAGGCAACACAGGTTTGAGCCCTGGTCTGGGAAGATCCCACATGCCACAGAGCAACTAAGCCCATGTGCCACAACTACTGAAACTGCACTCTAGAGCCTGTGAGCCACAAATACTGAGCCCATGTGCCACAAATAGTGAAGCCTGTGTGCCTAGAGCCCATGCTCCAGAACAAGAGAAGCCACTGCAATGAGAAGCCTGTGCACTGCAACAAAGAGTAGGCCCTGCTCGCCACAACCAGAGAAAAGCCCACATGCAGCAATGAAGACCCAACACAGTCAAAAATAAAATAAAATAAATTAATTTAAAAAATAAGAATTCAGAGTAATGATAGTAAAGATGATACCAAATCTTGGATATAGAATAGAGAAAATATAAGAAACATTTAACCAGGACCTAGAAGAACTAAAGAGCAAACAAACAGTAATGAACAACACAATAATTGA
Organism: Leucopleurus acutus; assembly: GCF_964270905.1. NCBI lineage: Eukaryota > Metazoa > Chordata > Mammalia > Artiodactyla > Delphinidae > Leucopleurus > Leucopleurus acutus. Next base: position 80,783,791 of record NC_139153.1, read on the forward strand.
AACTAAAAATACTCTAGAAGGAATCAATAGCAGAATAACAGAGGCAGAAGAATGGATAAGTGAGCTGGAAGAGAGAATGGTGGAAATAACTGCCACACAGCAGAATAAACAAAAAAGAATGAAAAGAAATGAGGACAGTCTTAGAGATTTCTGGGACAACTCTAGGCACACCAATATTCGAAATATAGGCATCCCAGAAGAAGAAGAAAAAAAGAAAGGGTCTGAGAAAGTATTTGAAGAGATTATAGTTGAATACTTTCCCAACATGGGAAAGGAAATAGTCAATGAAGTCCAGGAAACACAGAGAGTCCCATACAGGATAAACCCAAGGTGAAACAAAGACACATATTAATCAAACTAACAAAAATTAAACACAAAGAAAAAATATTAAAAGCAGCAGGGAAAAGGAACAAATAACATACAAGGGAATCCCCATAAGGTTAACAGCTGATCTTCCAGCAGAAACTGTACAGGCCAGAAGGCAGTGGCAAGATATATATAAAATGATGAAAGAGAAAAATCTACAACCAGGATTACTCTACCCAGCAATGATCTCATTCAGATTTGACTGAGAAATTAAACTTTTACAGACAGGGAAACGTTAAGAGAATTCAGCACCAACAAACCAGCTTTACAACAAATGCTAAAGGAACTTCTCTAGGCAGGAAACACAAGAGAAGGAAAAGACCTACAAAAACGAACCGAAAACAATTAAGAAAATGGTAATAGGAACATACATATCAATAATTACCTTAAATGTAAATGGATTAAATGCCTCAATCAAAAGACACAGACTGGCTGAATGGATGCAAAAACAAGACACACATATATGCTGTCTACAAGAGACCCACTTCAGAATTAGGGACACATACAGACTGAAAGTGAAAGGATGGAAAAAGATATTCCATGCAAATGGAAGTCAAAAAAAAAGCTGGAGTAGCAATACTCATATCAGACAAAATAGACCTTAAAATAAAGACTGTTACAAGAGACACGGAAGGACACTACATAATGATCAAGGGATCAATCCAAGAAGATATAACAATTGTAAACATCTATGCACCCAATATAGGAGCTACTCGATACATAAGGCAAATGCCAACTGCCATAAAAGGGGAAATCAGCAGTAACACAATAAGAGTCGGTGACTTTAACACTCCACTAAACACGAATGGACAGATCATCCAAACAGAAAATAAATAAGGAAACACAAACTTTAAATGACATATTACACCAGGTGGACTTAATTGATATTTATAGGACATTCCATCCAAAAACAACAGAATACACTTTCTTCTCATGTGCACACAGAACATTCTCCAGGATAAATCACATCTTGGGCCACAAATCAAGCCTCAGTAAATTTAAGAAAATCAAAATCATATCAAGCATCTTTTCTGACCACAACGCTATGAGACTAGATATCAATTACAGGAAAAAAAACTGTACAAAACACAAACACATGGAGGCAAAACAATACACTATTAAACAACCAAGAGATCACTGAAGAAATCAAAGAGGAAATAAAAATTACCTAGAGAGAAATGACAACGAGAACACAATGATCCAAAACCTATGGGATGCAGCAAAAGCAGTTGTAAGAGGTAAGTTTATAGCTATACAAGCCTACCTCAAGAAACAAGAAAAACCTCAAATAAACAATCTAAACTTACACCTAAAGGAACTAGAGAAAGAAGAATAAACAAAAACCAAAATTAGTAGAAAGAAGGAAATCATAAAGATTAGAGCAGAAATAAATGAAATAGAGACAAAGAAAACAATAACAAAGATCAATAAAACTAAAAGTTGGTTCTTTGAGAAGATAAACAAAATTGATAAACCTTTAGCCAGCCTCATCAAGAAAAAGAGGGAGAGGTCTCAAATCAATAAAATTAGAAATGAAAAAGGAGATGTTACAATGGACAGCACAGAAATACAAAGCATCCTAAGAGAACAGTACAAGCAACTCTATGCCAATAAAATGGAAACCTGGAAGAAACGGAAAAATCCTTAGAAAGGTATAACCTTCCAAGACTGAACCAGGAAGAAATAGAAAATATGAACAGACCAATTACAAGTAATGAAATGGAAACTGTGATTAAAAATCTTACAACAAACAAAAGTCCAGAACCAGGTGGCCTCACAGGTGAATTCTATCAAACATTTAGAGAAGAGCTAACACCCATTCTTCTCAAACTCTTCCAAAAAATTGCAGAGGAAGGAACACGTCCAAACTCATTCTAGGAGACCACCATCATGCTGATACCAAAACCAAAGATACTACAAAAAAAGAAAATTACAGACCAATATCACGGATGAACATAGAAGCAAAAATCCTCAACAAAATGCTAGCAAACAGAATCCAATAGCACATTAAAAATATTATACACCATGATCAAGTGGGATTTATCCCAGGGATGCAAGGATTCTTTAACATATGGAAATCAATCAATGTGATACACCGTATTAACAAACTGAAGAATAAAAATCATATGATCATCTCAATAGATGCAGGAAAAGCTTTTGACAAAATTCAACACCCATTTATGATAAAAAAAAAAAAACTCTCTTGAAAGTGGGCATAGAGGGAACCTGCCCCAACATAATAAAGATCATATACGACAAACTCACAGCCAACATCATTCTCAGTGGTGAAAAATAGAAAGCATTTCCTCTAAGATCAGGAGCAAGACAATGATGTCCACTGTCGCCACTATTATTCAACATAGTTTTGGAAGTTTTAGCCAGGACAATCAGAGAAGAAAAAGAAATTAATGGAATACAAATTGGAAAAGAAGAAGTAAAACTGTCACTGTTTGCAGATAACGTGATACTATACATAGATAATCCTAAAGATGCCATCAGCAAACTTCTAGAGCTAATCAATGAATTTGGTAAAGTTTCAGGATATAAAATTAATGCACAGAAATCTCTTGCATTCCTATACACTAACAATGAAAGGTCAGAAAGAGAAATTAAGGAAACAATCCCATTCACCATTGCAACAAAAAGAATAAAATAACTAGCAATAAACCTACCTAAGGAGGTAAAAGACCTGTACTCAGAAAACTCTAAGTCACTGATGAAAGAAATCAAAGATTATACAAACAGATGGAGAGATATACCATGTTCGTGGATTGGAAAAATCAATATTTTGAAAATGACTCTTCTATGCAAAGCAATCTACAGATTTAATGCCATCCCTATCAAATTACCAATGGCATTTTTTACAGAACAAGACCAAAAGAATCCTGAAATTTGTATGGAGACACAGAAGACCCCGAATAGCCAAAGCAATCTTGAGGGGAAAAAAAGTATCTGGAGGAATCAGACTCCATGACTTCAGACTATACTACGAAACTACAGTAATCAAGACAATATGGTACTGGCACAAAACAGAAATATAGATCAATGGAACAGGATAGAAATCCCAGAGATAAGCCCATGCACATATGGTCACCTTATCTTCGATAAAGGAGGCAAGAATATACCATGGAGAAAAGACAGCCTCTTCAATAAGTGGTGTTGGGAAAACTGGACAGCTACATGTAAAAGAATGAAATTAGAACACTCCCTAACACCATAAACAAAAATAAACTCAAAATGTATTAAAGAACTAAATGTAAGACCAGACACTATAAAACTCTTAGAGGAAAACATAGGAAGAACATTCTTTGACATAAATCACAGAAGATCTTTTTTGACTCACCTCCTAGAGAAATAGAAATAAAAACAAAAATTAAAAAATGGGACCTAATGAAACTTAAAAGCTTTTGCACAGCAAAAGAAACTATAAACAAGACAAAAAGATAACCCTCAGAATGGGAGAAGGTATTTGCAAAGGAATCAATGGACAAAGGATTAACCTCCAAAATATATAAACAGCTCATGCAGCTCAATATTAAAAAAAAAAGAAACCCAATCCAAAAATGGGCATTAGACCTAAATAGACATTTCTCCAAAGACATACAGATGGCCAAGAGGCACATGTAAACTGCACAACATCAATAAGTATCAGAGAAATGCAAATCAAACCTACAATGTGGTATCACCTCACACCTGTTAAAATGAGCATCATCAGAAAATCTACAAAAAAAAATGTTGGTGAGGGTGTGAAGAAAAGAGAACCCTCTTGCACTGTTGGTGGGAATGTAAATTGATACAGCCACTATGGAGAACAGTATGGAGTTTCCTTAAAAAACTGAAAATAGAATTACCATATGACCCAGCAATCTCACTACTGGGTGTATACTCAGAGAAACCATAATTCAAAAAGACACATGCACTCCAATGTTCTTTGCAGTACTATTTACAATAGTCAGGTCACGGAAGCAACCTAAATGTCCATCAACAGACAAATGGATAAAGAAGATGTGGTACAGGTTCTGTTGGGGAAGACGGCAGCGGCCAAGAGCACCCTTCTCTTCTTGCGGCCAGGGACTTCTGACTGAGCCTTCCCGGGAAGAGCGGTGACTGCAGGCGCCCTGCATCCCAGGAGCCCTAACCAACTTGGTTCCTCAATTAGTGGTGGGGAAGGGCATATCCTCTTGTGTAGGACTCAGGCTCTCCCTGCTGTCAGGATGAGGGCTCAGGGGGAAACCGAGGAGTCCGAAAGTGTGAGTAAGATGAGTTCTCTCTTGGAATGGCTCCATGCAAAATTTAACCAAAGTAGAACTTGGAGTGAAACCATTAAGCTTGTGCATCAATTCATGTAACATCTTTACCAGCAATGACTGACTGGAGTCTATAGCAAGCCAGAATGGACTGGGCTGTCATCTCAGTGCCAGTGACACTGAATGTTACATCACATCAGATATGTTCTATGTGGAAGTGCAGTTAGATCCTACAGGACAGGTTTGTGATGTAAAAGTGGCTCACCATGGAGAGAATCCTGTGATCTGTCCAGAGTTTGTACAGCAGCTAAGGGGGAAAAATTTTGATGAATTTTCTAAGCAACTTAAGGGTCTTGTTAATCTTTATATTCTTCCAGGGGATAACAAACTGAAGACCAAATGTTCTTGGCTCTCCAATCCCTAGAACAAGATCTATCTAAAACGGCAGTTATGTATTGGAAAGTAACGAATGCTGGTCCCTTGGATAAGATTCTTCATGGAACTGTTGGCTATCTCACTCCAAGAAGTGGGGGTCATTTAATTAACTTGAAGTATTATGCCTCTCCTTCTGACATGCTGGATGATAAGACTACATCCCCTATCGTTTTGCACAAGAATAATGTTCCTTGATCTTTGGGCATGAATGCATCAGTGACAATTGAAGGAACATCTATTATGTATAAACTCCCAACTGCACCATTAATTATGGGGTCACATCCAGTTGACAACAAATGGACTCCCTCCTTCTCCTCAATCACCAGTGCGAAGAGTGTGGATCTTCCTGCCTGTTTCTTCTTGAAATTTCCCCAGCCAATCCCAGTATCTAGAGCATTTGTTCAGAAACTTCAGAACTGCACAGGAATTCCATTGTTTGAAACCCAGGCAACTTATGTACCCATCTATGAACCGATCACTCACTTTGAGATGTCAAAGGACCCTGGCCTTGTACCTTTGAATCACAACATGTGATTTTATGCTGCTGTTCCAGGTCAGCCACACTGCTATTTCCTCAACAAGGATGCTCCACTTCCAGATGGTAGAAATCTACCAGGAACCTTGTTAGCAAAATCACCTTTCAGCACACTGGCTGGGTTCCCCTTATCCTGAATCTGATCAGACACCAAGGGGCTTAATACACCCTAATTGGAAGCTGTGTCAAAAGAACTATTCTGAAAGAAGATTCTCCTGGGCTCCTCCAATTTGAAGTGTGTCCGCTCTCAGAGTCCCGTTTCAGCATATCTTTTCAGCACCCTGTAAATGACTCCCTGGTGTCTGTGGTAATGGATATATAGGACTCAAAACATGTGAGCTGTAAACTCTACAAGGGACTGTCAGATGCACTCATCTTCACAGATGACTTCATTGCCAAAGTTGTTCAAATATGTATGTCCATCCCTGTAACAATGAGGGCTATTTGGAAGAAAGCTGAAACCATTCAGACCAACACCCCAGCACTGTCCCTCATTGCAGAGACAGTTGAAGACATGGTGAAAAAGAACCTGCCCCTGGCTAGCAGCCCAGGGTATGGCATGACCACAGGCAACAACCCAATGAGTGGTACCACTACACCAACCAACACATTTCTGGGGGTCCATATTACCTTGTTTAATATGAGCATGAATATCAAAGATAGGCATGAGTCTGTGAGCCATGGGGAGGACTTCAGCAAGGTGTCTCAGAACCAAGTTCTTACCAGTTTGTTGCAAATAACAGGGAACGGGGTGTCTACCATTGGCTCAAGTCTGACCCTCCTCATCACATGCCGCCACCTGTCTCTTCGAAGGCTGGAAACACCAAGAACCACCCGAAGCTCATGAATCTTCTTAAAGATATTCCTGCCCAGGATTTCTCAACCCTTTATGGAAGCAGCACTTTAGAAAGGCAGAATTCCTCTTCTGGTGCACCCCGGATGGAAATGTGCTTGGGAAGCAACCAGAGAAAGAAGAAGAAGACATAAAGATTATCACCTGACAAACCCAAGCACCAGACTGAAGATGACTTTCAGAGGGAGCTATTTTCAATGGATGTTGACTCACAGACCCTATCTTTGATGTCAACATGACAGCTGACACACTGGATATGCCACACATCATTCCAGCTCCAAGTCAGTGTAGCAATCCCCCAACAAATTACCGACAACAAGTAATTCATCCCCAACCCAGTATTCAAAGGAAAGGGTTAGGGTTAAGGTTAGGGTTAGGGTTAGGGTTAGGGAATGGTGTATGATTTAGGGTACAGGTTAGGGTATGAAAACAGGTTAGGGTTAGGTTACTTGTTAGGGTATGGGTTAGTGTTAGTGTATGGGTTAGGATTAGGGTAAACGTTAGGGTAAGGGTTAAGGTTAGGGTTAAGTATAGGGTTAGGGAATGGATATGGTTTTGGGTACAGGTTAGGGTATGACACGAGTTAGAGTTAGGGTACATGTTAGGGTATGGGTTAGAGTTAGTGTACACGTTAGGATTAGGGTATGGGTTAGGGTAAGGTTTAGGGTTAGTGTTAGGTTTAGGGTTAAGGTAGGGTTAGGATTAAGGAAAGGGTATGGTTTATGGTACAGGTTAGGGTATGACAATGGGTTGGGTTTAGGGTACATGTTAGGCTACGGGTTAGTGTTAGGCTTAGGATTAGGGTACGGGTTGTGTAAGGGTTAGGGTTAGGGTTAGGGTTAGGGTTAGGGTCAGGGAACGGGTATGGTTTAGGGTTAGTACAAAGGTTAGGATTAGGGTATGCGTTAGGTTAAGGTTTAGGGTTAAGGTTAGGGTTAGGCTTAGGCTTAGGGAATGGGTACTCTTTAGGGTACAGGTTAGGGTACGACAAGGGGATAGGGTAAGGGTACGTGGTAGGGTATGGGTTAGTGTTTGTGTACAGGTTAGGATTAGGGTACAGGTTAGGGTAAGGTTTAGGGTTAGTGTTAGGGTTAGCGTTAAGGTTAGGGTTAGGGTTAAGGAACGGGTATGGTTTAGGGTATGCCAAAGGGTTAGGGTTGCGGTACATGTTAGGGGACAGTTTAGTGTTAATGAAAGGGTTAGGATTAGGGCGTGCATTAGGGTAAGCATTAGGGTTAGGGTTAGGGTTAGGGAATGGGTACGGTTTAGGATAGAGGTGGGGTACAGCAACAGGTTAGGGTAAGAGTACTTGTTAGGGTATGGGTTAGTGTTAGTGTATGGGTTAGGATTAGGGAATGGTTTAGGGTAAGGTTAAGGTTAGGGTTAGGATTAGGGGATGGGTACGGTTTACGGTACAGTTTAGGGTACGAAAACAGATTAGGGTTAGGGTATGTGTTAGGGTACGGGTTAGTGTTAGTATACAGGTTAGGATTAAGGTACAGGATAGGTTAAGGATAAGGGTTAGGGTTAGGGTTAAGGTTAGGGTTAGGGAACTGGTATGGTTTAGGGTAGAAGTTAGGGTATGACAAATGTTTAGGGTTAGGGTATGTATTAGGGTACGGTTTAGGGTTAGTGTATGGGTTAGGATTAGGGTATGGGTTAGGGTAAGATTTAGGGTTAGAGTTATTGTTAGGGTTAGTGTTGGGGAACAAGTACAATTTAGGGTACAGGGTAGGGTACGACAATGGGTTAGGATTTGGGTGTTAGGATATGGTTCAGTGTTAGTGTACGGGTTAAGATTAGGGTACGGGTTAGTGTAAGAGTTAGAGTTACGCTTAGGTTTAGGGTCTGGTATGGTTTAGGTTACAGTTTAGGGTACGAGAAGGGTTTAGGTTTAGCATACGTGTTAGAGAACGGGTTAGTGATAGTCTACGGGATAGGATTAGGATACGGGTTAGGGTAAGGTTTAGGGTTAGTGTTAGGGTTAATGTTAAGGTTACGGTTAGGGTTCGGGAACGGGTATGGTTTAGGGTAAAAGTTAGGGTACAACAAATGTTTAGGGTTAGGGTATGAGTTAGTGTACAGGTTAGGATTACGGTACAGGTTAGGTTACAGATTAGGGTTAGTGTTAGGGTTAGGGTTAAGGTTAGGGTTAGGGTTAGGGAATGGGTACGGTTTAGTGTTAGTGTTAGGGTTAGGGTTACAGTTAGGGTTAGGGAATGGGTACGGTACATGTTAGGGTACGACAATGGTTTCGGGTTAGCGTATGTGTTAGGGTATGTGTTAGTGTTAGTGTACGGGTTAGGATTAGGGTATGGGTTAGGGTAAGGCTTCAGGTAAGGGTTAGGTTTAGGCTTAGGCTTAGGCTTAGGGTTAGGGTTAGGGAACAGGTGAATTGCAGTGCCCCTGTGCTCCATATAAAGTGATGGAAATATCCAATGGAAGTGTTAGAAACATCTTATTTTACCCGAGCCTTATACACTGCTATATATTAATTACAGTGTGGCTCACACATCTGTTCATTGAAGTTACAATGTTCTCAATTTCTCTTACTGATCCTCTAGAGTGGGCCCCAACAAGGCTCCCCTTGCCCAGTGTCATTGGAGCCAACAGATCGAGACTGAGTTTGGTTCAGAAGCAAGGGAAACTTTATATTTTGATCAGAGAATGGAGAGATGAGAGCGTGCGCTCCCACGCGTGCTGTGGGCTGAGCTGCTGTTTAGGGATCGCAGCAGCGTCAGCGGGAGGGAGGGGGAGGAGCTCTCGAGGGCTGGGTTGGCTGCAGCTGAGGCTCTATGTCGCGGAGTGTGCATGGAGCCCCGGGAGCTGAAGTGTCGACCCAGTCCTTCTGCACTAGGAAATCGGGTCTGAAGCGCCGGGTGTGGGACCTCTGCGTGCGGAACCCTAGGCGCACGTGAAATTAGACAAAGCACAAAGGAAAAAGAGGTTAGACTTTAGTTTATTGCCCAGATTCTATTTTTATCTCCCAGGAATTTTTCATGGGCTTTGGCGGTGACAAACCCCTCCTCTGCCTTTTGTCCCATTCCTAATTCTTGGTGCGCTGTGGGTGCAGACCCCTCTTCTGTAACTGCTTCGTGCTGAGTTGGGAGTCCTCATACTCGTGGGGAGGGGCAGAACTTCTCCCCAGCAGCCTCCAGGTGAGGTTGATTGTCCCCAGGCCTCCTGCCTCACTGCTCGTCCGCCTGAGCACCAGCATTGGAAGTGTTATAGATTCTAATGACCTTGAAGGGTGCAGGAAAGAGATGCGCAGAGACGCTGCGGGGGCCGGTTTTACCCCACCCCACATTTGTTCGGCCACCTTAGGCTGACGGTTTCTGCCAGCCTAGATGCTCTGACCAGTAGTCTGTGCTTTCATCAACTAGGCCCCTAAATTAACGTACAAACAGCACCAGATGTCAGAGCCCTGCCCACTCAACTCCCAGACAGTCCAGGCCCGGTGGTGATCCACGACCATGACGGCCACTGAATCAACGGCCTTTTGAAGTAACCAGGTGTCCAGCTGGTCTCATTGACTGCCGTCACTGCGGTGTCTGTAGGCTTTTCTATGGTGACAGTGTGATATACGGTTCCTCCGCCAAGCTTATTAGCTCCCCTCTGGGTGCAGTAAGTCCTGCAAGCAGTAGTCTGCTCTTTTGGGGCACACTCTTGTTGTTTTCTGAGAGAAGCTCCAGGTCATGTGATGGTCACACGAGTCGTCATGGGGGCCCGTTGCCCCCGGTTGTCTCTCTGGAGGTTGGAGCTGGAGGGCCTCCTCACTCGAGGTCAGTGTGCCCAGAGAGCGACCCCTGCAACTTCAGGGCGTGGTGGGTGGTTAGGATCACCACGTGGGGTCCTTTTCCCTTAGGAGGGAGCTGGCCTTGTGGGCTGCTGATTTCCAGGTTTTTAGATACCCCCAGTACCCTGGCCGGATGGGGCAGTGGGCCAAGCCCTTGGTGACCATAGTTTATCCTACCTGGAGGGCATTCTTGCGTTGTTCCATTTCAAGTGGTCCCAGTTTTTGCACTAATACTCCAAGGGTGATTCACCTTCTATGCGGATGTAAAGGTCAAAGGGTTTAGCTAAATTAGGGAGTTCCAGGGCAAGGGACTGAATTGACTGCTCTTTCCATTCTTGAAAGGCCGCTTCTGGCTTCTATTCAAAAGGATCATCATCTTTTCCTTTCAGTGTTTCATATAGAGGCCCAGCTATTAGACTGTAGTTAGGGATCCAGATGCAGCAAACCCTGGCCTCCCCAGTAACCCCTAAGTTGTCTTCTAGTTTTAGAAGGGGTAAGGCTGCAAATGGCTTCTTCCCTTTCCTGGGATGGGCTTCTCCGACCTTCTGTGAGAATGAAGCCCAGGCAGGTCACCTTAGTCTGTGATATTTGAGGCTTTTTCTTGGACACCTTCTATCCTTTATTGGCTAGGTAGTTCAGAGGCCTCCTTAGTAGGGCTGGCAATAAGAATGTCATCTGCATATTGAAGGAGGGTTCCCTTTTCCAGAGGTAGAACTTTTAGGTGTTTAGCTAAAGTTTCCCCAAAGATGCTGTGGGAGTTTTTGAACCCTTGGGGCAGGACGGCCCAGCAGTATTGTTTTTGTTGTATGTTGAGTCCTGCCACTCACAAGCCAAAATTTCTGTGACTCTGGGACTAATGGAATACAGAAGGCATCATTGAAGTCTAATACAGAATACCATGTCCTGGTGGATGGTAGAATGGCCAGCAGGGTGTAGGAATTAGGAACTACTGGATGTGTATACTTGGTGGCTTCACTGACTGTTCTGACATCCTTTACCAGGTCCCCAGCAGCCCACGGGGCTCTCGTGGTCAGGCCAATCCCAGGATATGGAGCTCATCTTGGCAGGTCCCCAGCAGCCAACAGGGATCTCGTGGTCACGCCCCTCCAAGGATAGGGAGCTCACCGTGGCAGGTTGCCAGCAGCCCACGGGACTCTCGTGGTCAGGCCTCTCTCAGGATATGGAGCTCACCTGTGCAGCTACCCAGCAGCCCACGAGGCTCTCGTGGTCATGCCCCTCCCAGGATACAGAGCTCCCCTGGGAAGGTACCCCAGCAGGGCTGGGCACACAGGAACCGTGAACATAGCCCTGATTGCAGAGCAACCCCAGCTCACCTGTCACTCAGGGCTGACACAGAACACCTCAGAGCAGGACTTGAACTAACAAACAGCAGCTCTGACAGGTCTGTAACCCTGGGCATCCCTCTGTGTGGCCTCCCTCCGCCTGGCCTTCCAGAGACTTCCAATGCAGCTGGGGCACCAGGCCTCTGTCTCCACCCACCACCCCTCCTCTCCCTGACTCCTGGGTTCCTCTCATTAGGAGAGGGTCTTCTTGAAGTTGTCTCCCACTCATGGGTCAGATAAAATGATTACAAGACAAACCAGAGCTGCAGCCTCTTGTCTATCCTGACTCTCAGGAGCCACCCCTGTTCCTTGGACTTAGCCAGTTCAGCAAGGTCCATTTCCTGCAACTGTGAGCCCCTGAGGGGTGAGGATTGGCTGAACTGGGCAGCCTGACCATGCGGGCCAGCCCTCCCCAGGTGTGCCTGGGTTGAGGTCAATATAATCACTGTTCCAGGCAGCAAGAGCCCCTGCAGCTGTGCCTGACGCCATGTTCTCTGCCCCGTCAGCAGTGTCGGGGCCGGGCTGGTGGGTGGGAGTGAGGGGCTACGGCTTTGTTGGTGGCCTGGTGTGAGTGGGGCTCTGCTGGACTTTCTCCAGGAGTTGCCAAGTTGCTACCTGTTAAAGAAGAGGATGTGTCACCCGTAGCTGCCACTGGAATTTCTCCCTGGGCAGAGGTGAGGAAGGAAAAAAGCAGTGGGGGCCTGGACAGGAGGGGTATCTCAGGCAGGGAAATGGAAAGCTTCCAGAAGAGCACCCGGGGCCAGGACAATCCTGGCTGGCCTGCAGGCACCAAGTCAGCTGGCGTGCTGTCGCTGGTGTGGCTCCACGGCCCTTCCTCTAGGCTTTTAAGTCCTTGTACATATTCAGGTGTTTTACCTGGGAAGGGTGGGAACAGTTCAGCAGCAGCTGGCCTGGGGCTCAGCTCACGTTTACTCACAGACGCCTCGGCACGGTCCCCTAGCTTTGCAATGAGGATGCTCCTTGCGGGGGTGCTGCTGGCTGCATGGGAGACGATTCCCCATCTCTGACCAACTTCAGAATTGTTTACCACTGGAGCAAGTGCCCTGATAGGGTTTTCCTCTGTATAACTGGTAGGTTCTTTTTGTTTCTTTTTTCTTTTTTGGCTCAAGCTAGATTTTATTCCTCCTTTTTGTATTTATAGATATAAGCATGGAAATAATTCGTTCCTATAAATACATGTATGTGAAGGGAATAACTTTTTTCTGTTTCTTTAAACTTTATTTATTTTTTTAATTTTTATTTTTATTTACTTTTTTATACAGCAGGTCCTTATTGGTTATCTATTTTATAGATATAAATGTATACATGTCAATCCCAATCTCCCAACTCCTCCCACCCAACACCCCACGGCTTTACCCTCTCGGTGTCCATACGTTTGTTCTCTATATCTGTGTCTCTATTTCTGCCCTGCAAAGCGGTTCATCTGTACCAGTTTTTAGGTTCCACATATATGCATTAATATACAATATTTGTTTTTCTCTTTCTGACTTACTTCACTATGTAGGACAGTCAATAGATCCATCGACGTCTCTACAAATGACCCAATTTCATTGCTTTTTATGGCTGAGTAATATTCGATTTTATATATGTACTACATCTGTATCCATTCGTCTGTCTCTGGGCATTTAGTTTCCTTCCATTACCTGGCTATTGTAAATAGTGCTGCGAAGAATATTGTGGTGAATGTGCCTTTTTGATTTATGGATTTCTCTGGGTATATGTCCAGTAGTGGGATTGTTGGATCATAAGGTAATTCTATTTTTAGTTTTTTAAGGAACCTCCATAAACTTCTCCATAGTGACTGTATTAATTGACATTCCCACCAATAGTGGAAGAGGGTTCCTTTTCTCCACACCCTCTCCAGCATTTGTTATTGTAGATTTCCTGATGATGTCCATTCTAACAGGTGTGAGGTGATACCTCATTGTAGTTTTGATTTGCAGTTCTCTAATAATTAGTGATGTTGGCTTAGGGTAAGGCTTATGTTTCGGGATAGGGTTAGGGTTAGGGAATGGGTATGCTTTAGGGTAGAGATTAGGGTACGACAGTGTGTTAGGGTTAGGGTACGTGTTAGGGTATGGGTTAGTGTTAGTGTATGGGTTAGGATTAGGGTACGGGTAAGGGTAATGGTTATGGTTAGGTTTATGGTTAGGGTTAGGGTTAGGGAACAGTTATGGCTTCGGGTACAGGTTATGGTATGACAAAAAGTTGGGGTTAGGGTACGTGTTAGGGTATGGGTTAGTAGTAGTGTATGGGTTAGAATTAGGGTCCAGGTTAGGGTAAGGCTTAGAGTTGGGCTTAGGTTTGGTTTAGGGTTAGGGAATGGGTACGGTTTAGTGTTAGTGTTAGGGTTAGGGTTACAGTTAGGGTTAGGGAATGGGTACGGTACATGTTAGGGTATGACAATGGTTTCGGGTTAGCGTATGTGTTAGGGTATGTGTTAGTGTTAGTGTACGGGTTAGGATTAGGGTATGGGTTAGGGTAAGGCTTCAGGTAAGGGTTAGGTTTAGGCTTAGGCTTAGGCTTAGGGTTAGAGTTAGGGTTAGGGTTAGGGAACAGGTGAATTGCAGTGCCCCTGTGCTCCATATAAAGTGATGGAAATATCCAATGGAAGTGTTAGAAACATCTTATTTTACCCGAGCCTTATACACTGCTATATATTAATTACAGTGTGGCTCACACATCTGTTCATTGAAGTTACAATGTTCTCAATTTCTCTTACTGATCCTCTAGAGTGGGCCCCAACAAGGCTCCCCTTGCCCAGTGTCATTGGAGCCAACAGATCGAGACTGAGTTTGGTTCAGAAGCAAGGGAAACTTTATATTTTGATCAGAGAATGGAGAGATGAGAGCGTGCGCTCCCACGCGTGCTGTGGGCTGAGCTGCTGTTTAGGGATCGCAGCAGCGTCAGCGGGAGGGAGGGGGAGGAGCTCTCGAGGGCTGGGTTGGCTGCAGCTGAGGCTCTATGTCGCGGAGTGTGCATGGAGCCCCGGGAGCTGAAGTGTCGACCCAGTCCTTCTGCACTAGGAAATCGGGTCTGAAGCGCCGGGTGTGGGACCTCTGCGTGCGGAACCCTAGGCGCACGTGAAATTAGACAAAGCACAAAGGAAAAAGAGGTTAGACTTTAGTTTATTGCCCAGATTCTATTTTTATCTCCCAGGAATTTTTCATGGGCTTTGGCGGTGACAAACCCCTCCTCTGCCTTTTGTCCCATTCCTAATTCTTGGTGCGCTGTGGGTGCAGACCCCTCTTCTGTAACTGCTTCGTGCTGAGTTGGGAGTCCTCATACTCGTGGGGAGGGGCAGAACTTCTCCCCAGCAGCCTCCAGGTGAGGTTGATTGTCCCCAGGCCTCCTGCCTCACTGCTCGTCCGCCTGAGCGCCAGCATTGGAAGTGTTATAGATTCTAATGACCTTGAAGGGTGCAGGAAAGAGATGCGCAGAGACGCTGCGGGGGCCGGTTTTACCCCACCCCACATTTGTTCGGCCACCTTAGGCTGACGGTTTCTGCCAGCCTAGATGCTCTGACCAGTAGTCTGTGCTTTCATCAACTAGGCCCCTAAATTAACGTACAAACAGCACCAGATGTCAGAGCCCTGCCCACTCAACTCCCAGACAGTCCAGGCCCGGTGGTGATCCACGACCATGACGGCCACTGAATCAACGGCCTTTTGAAGTAACCAGGTGTCCAGCTGGTCTCATTGACTGCCGTCACTGCGGTGTCTGTAGGCTTTTCTATGGTGACAGTGTGATATACGGTTCCTCCGCCAAGCTTATTAGCTCCCCTCTGGGTGCAGTAAGTCCTGCAAGCAGTAGTCTGCTCTTTTGGGGCACACTCTTGTTGTTTTCTGAGAGAAGCTCCAGGTCATGTGATGGTCACACGAGTCGTCATGGGGGCCCGTTGCCCCCGGTTGTCTCTCTGGAGGTTGGAGCTGGAGGGCCTCCTCACTCGAGGTCAGTGTGCCCAGAGAGCGACCCCTGCAACTTCAGGGCGTGGTGGGTGGTTAGGATCACCACGTGGGGTCCTTTTCCCTTAGGAGGGAGCTGGCCTTGTGGGCTGCTGATTTCCAGGTTTTTAGATACCCCCAGTACCCTGGCCGGATGGGGCAGTGGGCCAAGCCCTTGGTGACCATAGTTTATCCTACCTGGAGGGCATTCTTGCGTTGTTCCATTTCAAGTGGTCCCAGTTTTTGCACTAATACTCCAAGGGTGATTCACCTTCTATGCGGATGTAAAGGTCAAAGGGTTTAGCTAAATTAGGGAGTTCCAGGGCAAGGGACTGAATTGACTGCTCTTTCCATTCTTGAAAGGCCGCTTCTGGCTTCTATTCAAAAGGATCATCATCTTTTCCTTTCAGTGTTTCATATAGAGGCCCAGCTATTAGACTGTAGTTAGGGATCCAGATGCAGCAAACCCTGGCCTCCCCAGTAACCCCTAAGTTGTCTTCTAGTTTTAGAAGGGGTAAGGCTGCAAATGGCTTCTTCCCTTTCCTGGGATGGGCTTCTCCGACCTTCTGTGAGAATGAAGCCCAGGCAGGTCACCTTAGTCTGTGATATTTGAGGCTTTTTCTTGGACACCTTCTATCCTTTATTGGCTAGGTAGTTCAGAGGCCTCCTTAGTAGGGCTGGCAATAAGAATGTCATCTGCATATTGAAGGAGGGTTCCCTTTTCCAGAGGTAGAACTTTTAGGTGTTTAGCTAAAGTTTCCCCAAAGATGCTGTGGGAGTTTTTGAACCCTTGGGGCAGGACGGCCCAGCAGTATTGTTTTTGTTGTATGTTGAGTCCTGCCACTCACAAGCCAAAATTTCTGTGACTCTGGGACTAATGGAATACAGAAGGCATCATTGAAGTCTAATACAGAATACCATGTCCTGGTGGATGGTAGAATGGCCAGCAGGGTGTAGGAATTAGGAACTACTGGATGTGTATACTTGGTGGCTTCACTGACTGTTCTGACATCCTTTACCAGGTCCCCAGCAGCCCACGGGGCTCTCGTGGTCAGGCCAATCCCAGGATATGGAGCTCATCTTGGCAGGTCCCCAGCAGCCAACAGGGATCTCGTGGTCACGCCCCTCCAAGGATAGGGAGCTCACCGTGGCAGGTTGCCAGCAGCCCACGGGACTCTCGTGGTCAGGCCTCTCTCAGGATATGGAGCTCACCTGTGCAGCTACCCAGCAGCCCACGAGGCTCTCGTGGTCATGCCCCTCCCAGGATACAGAGCTCCCCTGGGAAGGTACCCCAGCAGGGCTGGGCACACAGGAACCGTGAACATAGCCCTGATTGCAGAGCAACCCCAGCTCACCTGTCACTCAGGGCTGACACAGAACACCTCAGAGCAGGACTTGAACTAACAAACAGCAGCTCTGACAGGTCTGTAACCCTGGGCATCCCTCTGTGTGGCCTCCCTCCGCCTGGCCTTCCAGAGACTTCCAATGCAGCTGGGGCACCAGGCCTCTGTCTCCACCCACCACCCCTCCTCTCCCTGACTCCTGGGTTCCTCTCATTAGGAGAGGGTCTTCTTGAAGTTGTCTCCCACTCATGGGTCAGATAAAATGATTACAAGACAAACCAGAGCTGCAGCCTCTTGTCTATCCTGACTCTCAGGAGCCACCCCTGTTCCTTGGACTTAGCCAGTTCAGCAAGGTCCATTTCCTGCAACTGTGAGCCCCTGAGGGGTGAGGATTGGCTGAACTGGGCAGCCTGACCATGCGGGCCAGCCCTCCCCAGGTGTGCCTGGGTTGAGGTCAATATAATCACTGTTCCAGGCAGCAAGAGCCCCTGCAGCTGTGCCTGACGCCATGTTCTCTGCCCCGTCAGCAGTGTCGGGGCCGGGCTGGTGGGTGGGAGTGAGGGGCTACGGCTTTGTTGGTGGCCTGGTGTGAGTGGGGCTCTGCTGGACTTTCTCCAGGAGTTGCCAAGTTGCTACCTGTTAAAGAAGAGGATGTGTCACCCGTAGCTGCCACTGGAATTTCTCCCTGGGCAGAGGTGAGGAAGGAAAAAAGCAGTGGGGGCCTGGACAGGAGGGGTATCTCAGGCAGGGAAATGGAAAGCTTCCAGAAGAGCACCCGGGGCCAGGACAATCCTGGCTGGCCTGCAGGCACCAAGTCAGCTGGCGTGCTGTCGCTGGTGTGGCTCCACGGCCCTTCCTCTAGGCTTTTAAGTCCTTGTACATATTCAGGTGTTTTACCTGGGAAGGGTGGGAACAGTTCAGCAGCAGCTGGCCTGGGGCTCAGCTCACGTTTACTCACAGACGCCTCGGCACGGTCCCCTAGCTTTGCAATGAGGATGCTCCTTGCGGGGGTGCTGCTGGCTGCATGGGAGACGATTCCCCATCTCTGACCAACTTCAGAATTGTTTACCACTGGAGCAAGTGCCCTGATAGGGTTTTCCTCTGTATAACTGGTAGGTTCTTTTTGTTTCTTTTTTCTTTTTTGGCTCAAGCTAGATTTTATTCCTCCTTTTTGTATTTATAGATATAAGCATGGAAATAATTCGTTCCTATAAATACATGTATGTGAAGGGAATAACTTTTTTCTGTTTCTTTAAACTTTATTTATTTTTTTAATTTTTATTTTTATTTACTTTTTTATACAGCAGGTCCTTATTGGTTATCTATTTTATAGATATAAATGTATACATGTCAATCCCAATCTCCCAACTCCTCCCACCCAACACCCCACGGCTTTACCCTCTCGGTGTCCATACGTTTGTTCTCTATATCTGTGTCTCTATTTCTGCCCTGCAAAGCGGTTCATCTGTACCAGTTTTTAGGTTCCACATATATGCATTAATATACAATATTTGTTTTTCTCTTTCTGACTTACTTCACTATGTAGGACAGTCAATAGATCCATCGACGTCTCTACAAATGACCCAATTTCATTGCTTTTTATGGCTGAGTAATATTCGATTTTATATATGTACTACATCTGTATCCATTCGTCTGTCTCTGGGCATTTAGTTTCCTTCCATTACCTGGCTATTGTAAATAGTGCTGCGAAGAATATTGTGGTGAATGTGCCTTTTTGATTTATGGATTTCTCTGGGTATATGTCCAGTAGTGGGATTGTTGGATCATAAGGTAATTCTATTTTTAGTTTTTTAAGGAACCTCCATAAACTTCTCCATAGTGACTGTATTAATTGACATTCCCACCAATAGTGGAAGAGGGTTCCTTTTCTCCACACCCTCTCCAGCATTTGTTATTGTAGATTTCCTGATGATGTCCATTCTAACAGGTGTGAGGTGATACCTCATTGTAGTTTTGATTTGCAGTTCTCTAATAATTAGTGATGTTGGCTTAGGGTAAGGCTTATGTTTCGGGATAGGGTTAGGGTTAGGGAATGGGTATGCTTTAGGGTAGAGATTAGGGTACGACAGTGTGTTAGGGTTAGGGTACGTGTTAGGGTATGGGTTAGTGTTAGTGTATGGGTTAGGATTAGGGTACGGGTAAGGGTAATGGTTATGGTTAGGTTTATGGTTAGGGTTAGGGTTAGGGAACAGTTATGGCTTCGGGTACAGGTTATGGTATGACAAAAAGTTGGGGTTAGGGTACGTGTTAGGGTATGGGTTAGTAGTAGTGTATGGGTTAGAATTAGGGTCCAGGTTAGGGTAAGGCTTAGAGTTGGGCTTAGGTTTGGTTTAGGGTTAGGGAATGGGTACGGTTTAGTGTTAGTGTTAGGGTTAGGGTTACAGTTAGGGTTAGGGAATGGGTACGGTACATGTTAGGGTATGACAATGGTTTCGGGTTAGCGTATGTGTTAGGGTATGTGTTAGTGTTAGTGTACGGGTTAGGATTAGGGTATGGGTTAGGGTAAGGCTTCAGGTAAGGGTTAGGTTTAGGCTTAGGCTTAGGCTTAGGGTTAGAGTTAGGGTTAGGGTTAGGGAACAGGTGAATTGCAGTGCCCCTGTGCTCCATATAAAGTGATGGAAATATCCAATGGAAGTGTTAGAAACATCTTATTTTACCCGAGCCTTATACACTGCTATATATTAATTACAGTGTGGCTCACACATCTGTTCATTGAAGTTACAATGTTCTCAATTTCTCTTACTGATCCTCTAGAGTGGGCCCCAACAAGGCTCCCCTTGCCCAGTGTCATTGGAGCCAACAGATCGAGACTGAGTTTGGTTCAGAAGCAAGGGAAACTTTATATTTTGATCAGAGAATGGAGAGATGAGAGCGTGCGCTCCCACGCGTGCTGTGGGCTGAGCTGCTGTTTAGGGATCGCAGCAGCGTCAGCGGGAGGGAGGGGGAGGAGCTCTCGAGGGCTGGGTTGGCTGCAGCTGAGGCTCTATGTCGCGGAGTGTGCATGGAGCCCCGGGAGCTGAAGTGTCGACCCAGTCCTTCTGCACTAGGAAATCGGGTCTGAAGCGCCGGGTGTGGGACCTCTGCGTGCGGAACCCTAGGCGCACGTGAAATTAGACAAAGCACAAAGGAAAAAGAGGTTAGACTTTAGTTTATTGCCCAGATTCTATTTTTATCTCCCAGGAATTTTTCATGGGCTTTGGCGGTGACAAACCCCTCCTCTGCCTTTTGTCCCATTCCTAATTCTTGGTGCGCTGTGGGTGCAGACCCCTCTTCTGTAACTGCTTCGTGCTGAGTTGGGAGTCCTCATACTCGTGGGGAGGGGCAGAACTTCTCCCCAGCAGCCTCCAGGTGAGGTTGATTGTCCCCAGGCCTCCTGCCTCACTGCTCGTCCGCCTGAGCGCCAGCATTGGAAGTGTTATAGATTCTAATGACCTTGAAGGGTGCAGGAAAGAGATGCGCAGAGACGCTGCGGGGGCCGGTTTTACCCCACCCCACATTTGTTCGGCCACCTTAGGCTGACGGTTTCTGCCAGCCTAGATGCTCTGACCAGTAGTCTGTGCTTTCATCAACTAGGCCCCTAAATTAACGTACAAACAGCACCAGATGTCAGAGCCCTGCCCACTCAACTCCCAGACAGTCCAGGCCCGGTGGTGATCCACGACCATGACGGCCACTGAATCAACGGCCTTTTGAAGTAACCAGGTGTCCAGCTGGTCTCATTGACTGCCGTCACTGCGGTGTCTGTAGGCTTTTCTATGGTGACAGTGTGATATACGGTTCCTCCGCCAAGCTTATTAGCTCCCCTCTGGGTGCAGTAAGTCCTGCAAGCAGTAGTCTGCTCTTTTGGGGCACACTCTTGTTGTTTTCTGAGAGAAGCTCCAGGTCATGTGATGGTCA
This sequence comes from Leucopleurus acutus, assembly GCF_964270905.1. Classification (NCBI taxonomy): domain Eukaryota; kingdom Metazoa; phylum Chordata; class Mammalia; order Artiodactyla; family Delphinidae; genus Leucopleurus; species Leucopleurus acutus. Next base: position 80,804,592 of record NC_139153.1, read on the forward strand.
CACGAGTCGTCATGGGGGCCCGTTGCCCCCGGTTGTCTCTCTGGAGGTTGGAGCTGGAGGGCCTCCTCACTCGAGGTCAGTGTGCCCAGGGAGCGACCCCTGCAACTTCAGGGCGTGGTGGGTGGTTAGGATCACCACGTGGGGTCCTTTTCCCTTAGGAGGGAGCTGGCCTTGTGGGCTGCTGATTTCCAGGTTTTTAGATACCCCCAGTACCCTGGCCGGATGGGGCAGTGGGCCAAGCCCTTGGTGACCATAGTTTATCCTACCTGGAGGGCATTCTTGCGTTGTTCCATTTCAAGTGGTCCCAGTTTTTGCACTAATACTCCAAGGGTGATTCACCTTCTATGCGGATGTAAAGGTCAAAGGGTTTAGCTAAATTAGGGAGTTCCAGGGCAAGGGACTGAATTGACTGCTCTTTCCATTCTTGAAAGGCCGCTTCTGGCTTCTATTCAAAAGGATCATCATCTTTTCCTTTCAGTGTTTCATATAGAGGCCCAGCTATTAGACTGTAGTTAGGGATCCAGATGCAGCAAACCCTGGCCTCCCCAGTAACCCCTAAGTTGTCTTCTAGTTTTAGAAGGGGTAAGGCTGCAAATGGCTTCTTCCCTTTCCTGGGATGGGCTTCTCCGACCTTCTGTGAGAATGAAGCCCAGGCAGGTCACCTTAGTCTGTGATATTTGAGGCTTTTTCTTGGACACCTTCTATCCTTTATTGGCTAGGTAGTTCAGAGGCCTCCTTAGTAGGGCTGGCAATAAGAATGTCATCTGCATATTGAAGGAGGGTTCCCTTTTCCAGAGGTAGAACTTTTAGGTGTTTAGCTAAAGTTTCCCCAAAGATGCTGTGGGAGTTTTTGAACCCTTGGGGCAGGACGGCCCAGCAGTATTGTTTTTGTTGTATGTTGAGTCCTGCCACTCACAAGCCAAAATTTCTGTGACTCTGGGACTAATGGAATACAGAAGGCATCATTGAAGTCTAATACAGAATACCATGTCCTGGTGGATGGTAGAATGGCCAGCAGGGTGTAGGAATTAGGAACTACTGGATGTGTATACTTGGTGGCTTCACTGACTGTTCTGACATCCTTTACCAGGTCCCCAGCAGCCCACGGGGCTCTCGTGGTCAGGCCAATCCCAGGATATGGAGCTCATCTTGGCAGGTCCCCAGCAGCCAACAGGGATCTCGTGGTCACGCCCCTCCAAGGATAGGGAGCTCACCGTGGCAGGTTGCCAGCAGCCCACGGGACTCTCGTGGTCAGGCCTCTCTCAGGATATGGAGCTCACCTGTGCAGCTACCCAGCAGCCCACGAGGCTCTCGTGGTCATGCCCCTCCCAGGATACAGAGCTCCCCTGGGAAGGTACCCCAGCAGGGCTGGGCACACAGGAACCGTGAACATAGCCCTGATTGCAGAGCAACCCCAGCTCACCTGTCACTCAGGGCTGACACAGAACACCTCAGAGCAGGACTTGAACTAACAAACAGCAGCTCTGACAGGTCTGTAACCCTGGGCATCCCTCTGTGTGGCCTCCCTCCGCCTGGCCTTCCAGAGACTTCCAATGCAGCTGGGGCACCAGGCCTCTGTCTCCACCCACCACCCCTCCTCTCCCTGACTCCTGGGTTCCTCTCATTAGGAGAGGGTCTTCTTGAAGTTGTCTCCCACTCATGGGTCAGATAAAATGATTACAAGACAAACCAGAGCTGCAGCCTCTTGTCTATCCTGACTCTCAGGAGCCACCCCTGTTCCTTGGACTTAGCCAGTTCAGCAAGGTCCATTTCCTGCAACTGTGAGCCCCTGAGGGGTGAGGATTGGCTGAACTGGGCAGCCTGACCATGCGGGCCAGCCCTCCCCAGGTGTGCCTGGGTTGAGGTCAATATAATCACTGTTCCAGGCAGCAAGAGCCCCTGCAGCTGTGCCTGACGCCATGTTCTCTGCCCCGTCAGCAGTGTCGGGGCCGGGCTGGTGGGTGGGAGTGAGGGGCTACGGCTTTGTTGGTGGCCTGGTGTGAGTGGGGCTCTGCTGGACTTTCTCCAGGAGTTGCCAAGTTGCTACCTGTTAAAGAAGAGGATGTGTCACCCGTAGCTGCCACTGGAATTTCTCCCTGGGCAGAGGTGAGGAAGGAAAAAAGCAGTGGGGGCCTGGACAGGAGGGGTATCTCAGGCAGGGAAATGGAAAGCTTCCAGAAGAGCACCCGGGGCCAGGACAATCCTGGCTGGCCTGCAGGCACCAAGTCAGCTGGCGTGCTGTCGCTGGTGTGGCTCCACGGCCCTTCCTCTAGGCTTTTAAGTCCTTGTACATATTCAGGTGTTTTACCTGGGAAGGGTGGGAACAGTTCAGCAGCAGCTGGCCTGGGGCTCAGCTCACGTTTACTCACAGACGCCTCGGCACGGTCCCCTAGCTTTGCAATGAGGATGCTCCTTGCGGGGGTGCTGCTGGCTGCATGGGAGACGATTCCCCATCTCTGACCAACTTCAGAATTGTTTACCACTGGAGCAAGTGCCCTGATAGGGTTTTCCTCTGTATAACTGGTAGGTTCTTTTTGTTTCTTTTTTCTTTTTTGGCTCAAGCTAGATTTTATTCCTCCTTTTTGTATTTATAGATATAAGCATGGAAATAATTCGTTCCTATAAATACATGTATGTGAAGGGAATAACTTTTTTCTGTTTCTTTAAACTTTATTTATTTTTTTAATTTTTATTTTTATTTACTTTTTTATACAGCAGGTCCTTATTGGTTATCTATTTTATAGATATAAATGTATACATGTCAATCCCAATCTCCCAACTCCTCCCACCCAACACCCCACGGCTTTACCCTCTCGGTGTCCATACGTTTGTTCTCTATATCTGTGTCTCTATTTCTGCCCTGCAAAGCGGTTCATCTGTACCAGTTTTTAGGTTCCACATATATGCATTAATATACAATATTTGTTTTTCTCTTTCTGACTTACTTCACTATGTAGGACAGTCAATAGATCCATCGACGTCTCTACAAATGACCCAATTTCATTGCTTTTTATGGCTGAGTAATATTCGATTTTATATATGTACTACATCTGTATCCATTCGTCTGTCTCTGGGCATTTAGTTTCCTTCCATTACCTGGCTATTGTAAATAGTGCTGCGAAGAATATTGTGGTGAATGTGCCTTTTTGATTTATGGATTTCTCTGGGTATATGTCCAGTAGTGGGATTGTTGGATCATAAGGTAATTCTATTTTTAGTTTTTTAAGGAACCTCCATAAACTTCTCCATAGTGACTGTATTAATTGACATTCCCACCAATAGTGGAAGAGGGTTCCTTTTCTCCACACCCTCTCCAGCATTTGTTATTGTAGATTTCCTGATGATGTCCATTCTAACAGGTGTGAGGTGATACCTCATTGTAGTTTTGATTTGCAGTTCTCTAATAATTAGTGATGTTGGCTTAGGGTAAGGCTTATGTTTTGGGATAGGGTTAGGGTTAGGGAATGGGTATGCTTTAGGGTAGAGATTAGGGTACGACAGTGTGTTAGGGTTAGGGTACGTGTTAGGGTATGGGTTAGTGTTAGTGTATGGGTTAGGATTAGGGTACGGGTAAGGGTAATGGTTATGGTTAGGTTTATGGTTAGGGTTAGGGTTAGGGAACAGTTATGGCTTCGGGTACAGGTTATGGTATGACAAAAAGTTGGGGTTAGGGTACGTGTTAGGGTATGGGTTAGTAGTAGTGTATGGGTTAGAATTAGGGTCCAGGTTAGGGTAAGGCTTAGAGTTGGGCTTAGGTTTGGTTTAGGGTTAGGGAATGGGTACGGTTTAGTGTTAGTGTTAGGGTTAGGGTTACAGTTAGGGTTAGGGAATGGGTACGGTACATGTTAGGGTATGACAATGGTTTCGGGTTAGCGTATGTGTTAGGGTATGTGTTAGTGTTAGTGTACGGGTTAGGATTAGGGTATGGGTTAGGGTAAGGCTTCAGGTAAGGGTTAGGTTTAGGCTTAGGCTTAGGCTTAGGGTTAGAGTTAGGGTTAGGGTTAGGGAACAGGTGAATTGCAGTGCCCCTGTGCTCCATATAAAGTGATGGAAATATCCAATGGAAGTGTTAGAAACATCTTATTTTACCCGAGCCTTATACACTGCTATATATTAATTACAGTGTGGCTCACACATCTGTTCATTGAAGTTACAATGTTCTCAATTTCTCTTACTGATCCTCTAGAGTGGGCCCCAACAAGGCTCCCCTTGCCCAGTGTCATTGGAGCCAACAGATCGAGACTGAGTTTGGTTCAGAAGCAAGGGAAACTTTATATTTTGATCAGAGAATGGAGAGATGAGAGCGTGCGCTCCCACGCGTGCTGTGGGCTGAGCTGCTGTTTAGGGATCGCAGCAGCGTCAGCGGGAGGGAGGGGGAGGAGCTCTCGAGGGCTGGGTTGGCTGCAGCTGAGGCTCTATGTCGCGGAGTGTGCATGGAGCCCCGGGAGCTGAAGTGTCGACCCAGTCCTTCTGCACTAGGAAATCGGGTCTGAAGCGCCGGGTGTGGGGCCTCAGCCTGCGGAACCCTAGGCGCACGTGAAATTAGACAAAGCACAAAGGAAAAAGAGGTTAGACTTTAGTTTATTGCCCAGATTCTATTTTTATCTCCCAGGAATTTTTCATGGGCTTTGGCGGTGACAAACCCCTCCTCTGCCTTTTGTCCCATTCCTAATTCTTGGTGCGCTGTGGGTGCAGACCCCTCTTCTGTAACTGCTTCGTGCTGAGTTGGGAGTCCTCATACACGTGGGGAGGGGCAGAACTTCTCCCCAGCAGCCTCCAGGTGAGGTTGATTGTCCCCAGGCCTCCTGCCTCACTGCTCGTCCGCCTGAGCGCCAGCATTGGAAGTGTTATAGATTCTAATGACCTTGAAGGGTGCAGGAAAGAGATGCGCAGAGACGCTGCGGGGGCCGGTTTTACCCCACCCCACATTTGTTCGGCCACCTTAGGCTGACGGTTTCTGCCAGCCTAGATGCTCTGACCAGTAGTCTGTGCTTTCATCAATTAGGCCCCTAAATTAACGTACAAACAGCACCAGATGTCAGAGCCCTGCCCACTCAACTCCCAGACAGTCCAGGCCCGGTGGTGATCCACGACCATGACGGCCACTGAATCAACGGCCTTTTGAAGTAACCAGGTGTCCAGCTGGTCTCATTGACTGCCGTCACTGCGGTGTCTGTAGGCTTTTCTATGGTGACAGTGTGATATACGGTTCCTCCGCCAAGCTTATTAGCTCCCCTCTGGGTGCAGTAAGTCCTGCAAGCAGTAGTCTGCTCTTTTGGGGCACACTCTTGTTGTTTTCTGAGAGAAGCTCCAGGTCATGTGATGGTCACACGAGTCGTCATGGGGGCCCGTTGCCCCCGGTTGTCTCTCTGGAGGTTGGAGCTGGAGGGCCTCCTCACTCGAGGTCAGTGTGCCCAGGGAGCGACCCCTGCAACTTCAGGGCGTGGTGGGTGGTTAGGATCACCACGTGGGGTCCTTTTCCCTTAGGAGGGAGCTGGCCTTGTGGGCTGCTGATTTCCAGGTTTTTAGATACCCCCAGTACCCTGGCCGGATGGGGCAGTGGGCCAAGCCCTTGGTGACCATAGTTTATCCTACCTGGAGGGCATTCTTGCGTTGTTCCATTTCAAGTGGTCCCAGTTTTTGCACTAATACTCCAAGGGTGATTCACCTTCTATGCGGATGTAAAGGTCAAAGGGTTTAGCTAAATTAGGGAGTTCCAGGGCAAGGGACTGAATTGACTGCTCTTTCCATTCTTGAAAGGCCGCTTCTGGCTTCTATTCAAAAGGATCATCATCTTTTCCTTTCAGTGTTTCATATAGAGGCCCAGCTATTAGACTGTAGTTAGGGATCCAGATGCAGCAAACCCTGGCCTCCCCAGTAACCCCTAAGTTGTCTTCTAGTTTTAGAAGGGGTAAGGCTGCAAATGGCTTCTTCCCTTTCCTGGGATGGGCTTCTCCGACCTTCTGTGAGAATGAAGCCCAGGCAGGTCACCTTAGTCTGTGATATTTGAGACTTTTTCTTGGACACCTTCTATCCTTTATTGGCTAGGTAGTTCAGAGGCCTCCTTAGTAGGGCTGGCAATAAGAATGTCATCTGCATATTGAAGGAGGGTTCCCTTTTCCAGAGGTAGAACTTTTAGGTGTTTAGCTAAAGTTTCCCCAAAGATGCTGTGGGAGTTTTTGAACCCTTGGGGCAGGACGGCCCAGCAGTATTGTTTTTGTTGTATGTTGAGTCCTGCCACTCACAAGCCAAAATTTCTTGTGACTCTGGGACTAATGGAATACAGAAGGCATCATTGAAGTCTAATACAGAATACCATGTCCTGGTGGATGGTAGAATGACCAGCAGGGTGTAGGAATTAGGAACTACTGGATGTGTATACTTGGTGGCTTCACTGACTGTTCTGACATCCTTTACCAGGTCCCCAGCAGCCCACGGGGCTCTCGTGGTCAGGCCAATCCCAGGATATGGAGCTCATCTTGGCAGGTCCCCAGCAGCCAACAGGGATCTCGTGGTCACGCCCCTCCAAGGATAGGGAGCTCACCGTGGCAGGTTGCCAGCAGCCCACGGGGCTCTCGTGGTCAGGCCTCTCTCAGGATATGGAGCTCACCTGTGCAGCTACCCAGCAGCCCACGAGGCTCTCGTGGTCATGCCCCTCCCAGGATACAGAGCTCCCCTGGGAAGGTATCCCAGCAGGGCTGGGCACACAGGAACTGTGAACATAGCCCTGATTGCAGAGCAACCCCAGCTCACCTGTCACTCAGGGCTGACACAGAACACCTCAGAGCAGGACTTGAACTAACAAACAGCAGCTCTGACAGGTCTGTAACCCTGGGCATCCCTCTGTGTGGCCTCCCTCCGCCTGGCCTTCCAGAGACTTCCAATGCAGCTGGGGCACCAGGCCTCTGTCTCCACCCACCACCCCTCCTCTCCCTGACTCCTGGGTTCCTCTCATTAGGAGAGGGTCTTCTTGAAGTTGTCTCCCACTCATGGGCCAGATAAAATGATTACAAGACAAACCAGAGCTGCAGCCTCTTGTCTATCCTGACTCTCAGGAGCCACCCCTGTTCCTTGGACTTAGCCAGTTCAGCAAGGTCCATTTCCTGCAACTGTGAGCCCCTGAGGGGTGAGGATTGGCTGAACTGGGCAGCCTGACCATGCGGGCCAGCCCTCCCCAGGTGTGCCTGGGTTGAGGTCAATATAATCACTGTTCCAGGCAGCAAGAGCCCCTGCAGCTGTGCCTGACGCCATGTTCTCTGCCCCGTCAGCAGTGTCGGGGCCGGGCTGGTGGGTGGGAGTGAGGGGCTACGGCTTTGTTGGTGGCCTGGTGTGAGTGGGGCTCTGCTGGACTTTCTCCAGGAGTTGCCAAGTTGCTACCTGTTAAAGAAGAGGATGTGTCACCCGTAGCTGCCACTGGAATTTCTCCCTGGGCAGAGGTGAGGAAGGAAAAAAGCAGTGGGGGCCTGGACAGGAGGGGTATCTCAGGCAGGGAAATGGAAAGCTTCCAGAAGAGCACCCGGGGCCAGGACAATCCTGGCTGGCCTGCAGGCACCAAGTCAGCTGGCGTGCTGTCGCTGGTGTGGCTCCACGGCCCTTCCTCTAGGCTTTTAAGTCCTTGTACATATTCAGGTGTTTTACCTGGGAAGGGTGGGAACAGTTCAGCAGCAGCTGGCCTGGGGCTCAGCTCACGTTTACTCACAGACGCCTCGGCACGGTCCCCTAGCTTTGCAATGAGGATGCTCCTTGCGGGGGTGCTGCTGGCTGCATGGGAGACGATTCCCCATCTCTGACCAACTTCAGAATTGTTTACCACTGGAGCAAGTGCCCTGATAGGGTTTTCCTCTGTATAACTGGTAGGTTCTTTTTGTTTCTTTTTTCTTTTTTGGCTCAAGCTAGATTTTATTCCTCCTTTTTGTATTTATAGATATAAGCATGGAAATAATTCGTTCCTATAAATACATGTATGTGAAGGGAATAACTTTTTTCTGTTTCTTTAAACTTTATTTATTTTTTTAATTTTTATTTTTATTTACTTTTTTATACAGCAGGTCCTTATTGGTTATCTATTTTATAGATATAAATGTATACATGTCAATCCCAATCTCCCAACTCCTCCCACCCAACACCCCACGGCTTTACCCTCTCGGTGTCCATACGTTTGTTCTCTATATCTGTGTCTCTATTTCTGCCCTGCAAAGCGGTTCATCTGTACCAGTTTTTAGGTTCCACATATATGCATTAATATACAATATTTGTTTTTCTCTTTCTGACTTACTTCACTATGTAGGACAGTCAATAGATCCATCGACGTCTCTACAAATGACCCAATTTCATTGCTTTTTATGGCTGAGTAATATTCGATTTTATATATGTACTACATCTGTATCCATTCGTCTGTCTCTGGGTATTTAGTTTCCTTCCATTACCTGGCTATTGTAAATAGTGCTGCGAAGAATATTGTGGTGAATGTGCCTTTTTGATTTATGGATTTCTCTGGGTATATGTCCAGTAGTGGGATTGTTGGATCATAAGGTAATTCTATTTTTAGTTTTTTAAGGAACCTCCATAAACTTCTCCATAGTGACTGTATTAATTGACATTCCCACCAATAGTGGAAGAGGGTTCCTTTTCTCCACACCCTCTCCAGCATTTGTTATTGTAGATTTCCTGATGATGTCCATTCTAACAGGTGTGAGGTGATACCTCATTGTAGTTTTGATTTGCAGTTCTCTAATAATTAGTGATGTTGGCTTAGGGTAAGGCTTATGTTTTGGGATAGGGTTAGGGTTAGGGAATGGGTATGCTTTAGGGTAGAGATTAGGGTACGACAGTGTGTTAGGGTTAGGGTACGTGTTAGGGTATGGGTTAGTGTTAGTGTATGGGTTAGGATTAGGGTACGGGTAAGGGTAATGGTTATGGTTAGGTTTATGGTTAGGGTTAGGGTTAGGGAACAGTTATGGCTTCGGGTACAGGTTATGGTATGACAAAAAGTTGGGGTTAGGGTACGTGTTAGGGTATGGGTTAGTAGTAGTGTATGGGTTAGAATTAGGGTCCAGGTTAGGGTAAGGCTTAGAGTTGGGCTTAGGTTTGGTTTAGGGTTAGGGAATGGGTACGGTTTAGTGTTAGTGTTAGGGTTAGGGTTACAGTTAGGGTTAGGGAATGGGTACGGTACATGTTAGGGTATGACAATGGTTTCGGGTTAGCGTATGTGTTAGGGTATGTGTTAGTGTTAGTGTACGGGTTAGGATTAGGGTATGGGTTAGGGTAAGGCTTCAGGTAAGGGTTAGGTTTAGGCTTAGGCTTAGGCTTAGGGTTAGAGTTAGGGTTAGGGTTAGGGAACAGGTGAATTGCAGTGCCCCTGTGCTCCATATAAAGTGATGGAAATATCCAATGGAAGTGTTAGAAACATCTTATTTTACCCGAGCCTTATACACTGCTATATATTAATTACAGTGTGGCTCACACATCTGTTCATTGAAGTTACAATGTTCTCAATTTCTCTTACTGATCCTCTAGAGTGGGCCCCAACAAGGCTCCCCTTGCCCAGTGTCATTGGAGCCAACAGATCGAGACTGAGTTTGGTTCAGAAGCAAGGGAAACTTTATATTTTGATCAGAGAATGGAGAGATGAGAGCGTGCGCTCCCACGCGTGCTGTGGGCTGAGCTGCTGTTTAGGGATCGCAGCAGCGTCAGCGGGAGGGAGGGGGAGGAGCTCTCGAGGGCTGGGTTGGCTGCAGCTGAGGCTCTATGTCGCGGAGTGTGCATGGAGCCCCGGGAGCTGAAGTGTCGACCCAGTCCTTCTGCACTAGGAAATCGGGTCTGAAGCGCCGGGTGTGGGGCCTCAGCCTGCGGAACCCTAGGCGCACGTGAAATTAGACAAAGCACAAAGGAAAAAGAGGTTAGACTTTAGTTTATTGCCCAGATTCTATTTTTATCTCCCAGGAATTTTTCATGGGCTTTGGCGGTGACAAACCCCTCCTCTGCCTTTTGTCCCATTCCTAATTCTTGGTGCGCTGTGGGTGCAGACCCCTCTTCTGTAACTGCTTCGTGCTGAGTTGGGAGTCCTCATACACGTGGGGAGGGGCAGAACTTCTCCCCAGCAGCCTCCAGGTGAGGTTGATTGTCCCCAGGCCTCCTGCCTCACTGCTCGTCCGCCTGAGCGCCAGCATTGGAAGTGTTATAGATTCTAATGACCTTGAAGGGTGCAGGAAAGAGATGCGCAGAGACGCTGCGGGGGCCGGTTTTACCCCACCCCACATTTGTTCGGCCACCTTAGGCTGACGGTTTCTGCCAGCCTAGATGCTCTGACCAGTAGTCTGTGCTTTCATCAATTAGGCCCCTAAATTAACGTACAAACAGCACCAGATGTCAGAGCCCTGCCCACTCAACTCCCAGACAGTCCAGGCCCGGTGGTGATCCACGACCATGACGGCCACTGAATCAACGGCCTTTTGAAGTAACCAGGTGTCCAGCTGGTCTCATTGACTGCCGTCACTGCGGTGTCTGTAGGCTTTTCTATGGTGACAGTGTGATATACGGTTCCTCCGCCAAGCTTATTAGCTCCCCTCTGGGTGCAGTAAGTCCTGCAAGCAGTAGTCTGCTCTTTTGGGGCACACTCTTGTTGTTTTCTGAGAGAAGCTCCAGGTCATGTGATGGTCACACGAGTCGTCATGGGGGCCCGTTGCCCCCGGTTGTCTCTCTGGAGGTTGGAGCTGGAGGGCCTCCTCACTCGAGGTCAGTGTGCCCAGGGAGCGACCCCTGCAACTTCAGGGCGTGGTGGGTGGTTAGGATCACCACGTGGGGTCCTTTTCCCTTAGGAGGGAGCTGGCCTTGTGGGCTGCTGATTTCCAGGTTTTTAGATACCCCCAGTACCCTGGCCGGATGGGGCAGTGGGCCAAGCCCTTGGTGACCATAGTTTATCCTACCTGGAGGGCATTCTTGCGTTGTTCCATTTCAAGTGGTCCCAGTTTTTGCACTAATACTCCAAGGGTGATTCACCTTCTATGCGGATGTAAAGGTCAAAGGGTTTAGCTAAATTAGGGAGTTCCAGGGCAAGGGACTGAATTGACTGCTCTTTCCATTCTTGAAAGGCCGCTTCTGGCTTCTATTCAAAAGGATCATCATCTTTTCCTTTCAGTGTTTCATATAGAGGCCCAGCTATTAGACTGTAGTTAGGGATCCAGATGCAGCAAACCCTGGCCTCCCCAGTAACCCCTAAGTTGTCTTCTAGTTTTAGAAGGGGTAAGGCTGCAAATGGCTTCTTCCCTTTCCTGGGATGGGCTTCTCCGACCTTCTGTGAGAATGAAGCCCAGGCAGGTCACCTTAGTCTGTGATATTTGAGACTTTTTCTTGGACACCTTCTATCCTTTATTGGCTAGGTAGTTCAGAGGCCTCCTTAGTAGGGCTGGCAATAAGAATGTCATCTGCATATTGAAGGAGGGTTCCCTTTTCCAGAGGTAGAACTTTTAGGTGTTTAGCTAAAGTTTCCCCAAAGATGCTGTGGGAGTTTTTGAACCCTTGGGGCAGGACGGCCCAGCAGTATTGTTTTTGTTGTATGTTGAGTCCTGCCACTCACAAGCCAAAATTTCTTGTGACTCTGGGACTAATGGAATACAGAAGGCATCATTGAAGTCTAATACAGAATACCATGTCCTGGTGGATGGTAGAATGACCAGCAGGGTGTAGGAATTAGGAACTACTGGATGTGTATACTTGGTGGCTTCACTGACTGTTCTGACATCCTTTACCAGGTCCCCAGCAGCCCACGGGGCTCTCGTGGTCAGGCCAATCCCAGGATATGGAGCTCATCTTGGCAGGTCCCCAGCAGCCAACAGGGATCTCGTGGTCACGCCCCTCCAAGGATAGGGAGCTCACCGTGGCAGGTTGCCAGCAGCCCACGGGGCTCTCGTGGTCAGGCCTCTCTCAGGATATGGAGCTCACCTGTGCAGCTACCCAGCAGCCCACGAGGCTCTCGTGGTCATGCCCCTCCCAGGATACAGAGCTCCCCTGGGAAGGTATCCCAGCAGGGCTGGGCACACAGGAACTGTGAACATAGCCCTGATTGCAGAGCAACCCCAGCTCACCTGTCACTCAGGGCTGACACAGAACACCTCAGAGCAGGACTTGAACTAACAAACAGCAGCTCTGACAGGTCTGTAACCCTGGGCATCCCTCTGTGTGGCCTCCCTCCGCCTGGCCTTCCAGAGACTTCCAATGCAGCTGGGGCACCAGGCCTCTGTCTCCACCCACCACCCCTCCTCTCCCTGACTCCTGGGTTCCTCTCATTAGGAGAGGGTCTTCTTGAAGTTGTCTCCCACTCATGGGCCAGATAAAATGATTACAAGACAAACCAGAGCTGCAGCCTCTTGTCTATCCTGACTCTCAGGAGCCACCCCTGTTCCTTGGACTTAGCCAGTTCAGCAAGGTCCATTTCCTGCAACTGTGAGCCCCTGAGGGGTGAGGATTGGCTGAACTGGGCAGCCTGACCATGCGGGCCAGCCCTCCCCAGGTGTGCCTGGGTTGAGGTCAATATAATCACTGTTCCAGGCAGCAAGAGCCCCTGCAGCTGTGCCTGACGCCATGTTCTCTGCCCCGTCAGCAGTGTCGGGGCCGGGCTGGTGGGTGGGAGTGAGGGGCTACGGCTTTGTTGGTGGCCTGGTGTGAGTGGGGCTCTGCTGGACTTTCTCCAGGAGTTGCCAAGTTGCTACCTGTTAAAGAAGAGGATGTGTCACCCGTAGCTGCCACTGGAATTTCTCCCTGGGCAGAGGTGAGGAAGGAAAAAAGCAGTGGGGGCCTGGACAGGAGGGGTATCTCAGGCAGGGAAATGGAAAGCTTCCAGAAGAGCACCCGGGGCCAGGACAATCCTGGCTGGCCTGCAGGCACCAAGTCAGCTGGCGTGCTGTCGCTGGTGTGGCTCCACGGCCCTTCCTCTAGGCTTTTAAGTCCTTGTACATATTCAGGTGTTTTACCTGGGAAGGGTGGGAACAGTTTAGCAGCAGCTGGCCTGGGGCTCAGCTCACGTTTACTCACAGACGCCTCGGCACGGTCCCCTAGCTTTGCAATGAGGATGCTCCTTGCGGGGGTGCTGCTGGCTGCATGGGAGACGATTCCCCATCTCTGACCAACTTCAGAATTGTTTACCACTGGAGCAAGTGCCCTGATAGGGTTTTCCTCTGTATAACTGGTAGGTTCTTTTTGTTTCTTTTTTCTTTTTTGGCTCAAGCTAGATTTTATTCCTCCTTTTTGTATTTATAGATATAAGCATGGAAATAATTCATTCCTATAAATACATGTATGTGAAGGGAATAACTTTTTTCTGTTTCTTTAAACTATTTATTTTTTAAATTTTTATTTTTATTTACTTTTTTATACAGCAGGTTCTTATTGGTTATCTATTTTATAGATATAAATGTATACATGTCAATCCCAATCTCCCAACTCCTCCCACCCAACACCCCATGGCTTTACCCTCTCGGTGTCCATACGTTTGTTCTCTATATCTGTGTCTCTATTTCTGCCCTGCAAAGCGGTTCATCTGTACCAGTTTTTAGGTTCCACATATATGCATTAATATACAATATTTGTTTTTCTCTTTCTGACTTACTTCACTATGTAGGACAGTCAATAGATCCATCGACGTCTCTACAAATGACCCAATTTCATTGCTTTTTATGGCTGAGTAATATTCGATTTTATATATGTACTACATCTGTATCCATTCGTCTGTCTCTGGGCATTTAGTTTCCTTCCATTACCTGGCTATTGTAAATAGTGCTGCGAAGAATATTGTGGTGAATGTGCCTTTTTGATTTATGGATTTCTCTGGGTATATGTCCAGTAGTGGGATTGTTGGATCATAAGGTAATTCTATTTTTAGTTTTTTAAGGAACCTCCATAAACTTCTCCATAGTGACTGTATTAATTGACATTCCCACCAATAGTGGAAGAGGGTTCCTTTTCTCCACACCCTCTCCAGCATTTGTTATTGTAGATTTCCTGATGATGTCCATTCTAACAGGTGTGAGGTGATACCTCATTGTAGTTTTGATTTGCAGTTCTCTAATAATTAGTGATGTTGGCTTAGGGTAAGGCTTATGTTTCGGGATAGGGTTAGGGTTAGGGAATGGGTATGCTTTAGGGTAGAGATTAGGGTACGACAGTGTGTTAGGGTTAGGGTACGTGTTAGGGTATGGGTTAGTGTTAGTGTATGGGTTAGGATTAGGGTACGGGTAAGGGTAATGGTTATGGTTAGGTTTATGGTTAGGGTTAGGGTTAGGGAACAGTTATGGCTTCGGGTACAGGTTATGGTATGACAAAAAGTTGGGGTTAGGGTACGTGTTAGGGTATGGGTTAGTAGTAGTGTATGGGTTAGAATTAGGGTCCAGGTTAGGGTAAGGCTTAGAGTTGGGCTTAGGTTTGGTTTAGGGTTAGGGAATGGGTACGGTTTAGTGTTAGTGTTAGGGTTAGGGTTACAGTTAGGGTTAGGGAATGGGTACGGTACATGTTAGGGTATGACAATGGTTTCGGGTTAGCGTATGTGTTAGGGTATGTGTTAGTGTTAGTGTACGGGTTAGGATTAGGGTATGGGTTAGGGTAAGGCTTCAGGTAAGGGTTAGGTTTAGGCTTAGGCTTAGGCTTAGGGTTAGAGTTAGGGTTAGGGTTAGGGAACAGGTGAATTGCAGTGCCCCTGTGCTCCATATAAAGTGATGGAAATATCCAATGGAAGTGTTAGAAACATCTTATTTTACCCGAGCCTTATACACTGCTATATATTAATTACAGTGTGGCTCACACATCTGTTCATTGAAGTTACAATGTTCTCAATTTCTCTTACTGATCCTCTAGAGTGGGCCCCAACAAGGCTCCCCTTGCCCAGTGTCATTGGAGCCAACAGATCGAGACTGAGTTTGGTTCAGAAGCAAGGGAAACTTTATATTTTGATCAGAGAATGGAGAGATGAGAGCGTGCGCTCCCACGCGTGCTGTGGGCTGAGCTGCTGTTTAGGGATCGCAGCAGCGTCAGCGGGAGGGAGGGGGAGGAGCTCTCGAGGGCTGGGTTGGCTGCAGCTGAGGCTCTATGTCGCGGAGTGTGCATGGAGCCCCGGGAGCTGAAGTGTCGACCCAGTCCTTCTGCACTAGGAAATCGGGTCTGAAGTGCCGGGTGTGGGACCTCTGCGTGCGGAACCCTAGGCGCACGTGAAATTAGACAAAGCACAAAGGAAAAAGAGGTTAGACTTTAGTTTATTGCCCAGATTCTATTTTTATCTCCCAGGAATTTTTCATGGGCTTTGGCGGTGACAAACCCCTCCTCTGCCTTTTGTCCCATTCCTAATTCTTGGTGCGCTGTGGGTGCAGACCCCTCTTCTGTAACTGCTTCGTGCTGAGTTGGGAGTCCTCATACTCGTGGGGAGGGGCAGAACTTCTCCCCAGCAGCCTCCAGGTGAGGTTGATTGTCCCCAGGCCTCCTGCCTCACTGCTCGTCCGCCTGAGCGCCAGCATTGGAAGTGTTATAGATTCTAATGACCTTGAAGGGTGCAGGAAAGAGATGCGCAGAGACGCTGCGGGGGCCGGTTTTACCCCACCCCACATTTGTTCGGCCACCTTAGGCTGACGGTTTCTGCCAGCCTAGATGCTCTGACCAGTAGTCTGTGCTTTCATCAACTAGGCCCCTAAATTAACGTACAAACAGCACCAGATGTCAGAGCCCTGCCCACTCAACTCCCAGACAGTCCAGGCCCGGTGGTGATCCACGACCATGACGGCCACTGAATCAACGGCCTTTTGAAGTAACCAGGTGTCCAGCTGGTCTCATTGACTGCCGTCACTGCGGTGTCTGTAGGCTTTTCTATGGTGACAGTGTGATATACGGTTCCTCCGCCAAGCTTATTAGCTCCCCTCTGGGTGCAGTAAGTCCTGCAAGCAGTAGTCTGCTCTTTTGGGGCACACTCTTGTTGTTTTCTGAGAGAAGCTCCAGGTCATGTGATGGTCACACGAGTCGTCATGGGGGCCCGTTGCCCCCGGTTGTCTCTCTGGAGGTTGGAGCTGGAGGGCCTCCTCACTCGAGGTCAGTGTGCCCAGGGAGCGACCCCTGCAACTTCAGGGCGTGGTGGGTGGTTAGGATCACCACGTGGGGTCCTTTTCCCTTAGGAGGGAGCTGGCCTTGTGGGCTGCTGATTTCCAGGTTTTTAGATACCCCCAGTACCCTGGCCGGATGGGGCAGTGGGCCAAGCCCTTGGTGACCATAGTTTATCCTACCTGGAGGGCATTCTTGCGTTGTTCCATTTCAAGTGGTCCCAGTTTTTGCACTAATACTCCAAGGGTGATTCACCTTCTATGCGGATGTAAAGGTCAAAGGGTTTAGCTAAATTAGGGAGTTCCAGGGCAAGGGACTGAATTGACTGCTCTTTCCATTCTTGAAAGGCCGCTTCTGGCTTCTATTCAAAAGGATCATCATCTTTTCCTTTCAGTGTTTCATATAGAGGCCCAGCTATTAGACTGTAGTTAGGGATCCAGATGCAGCAAACTCTGGCCTCCCCAGTAACCCCTAAGTTGTCTTCTAGTTTTAGAAGGGGTAAGGCTGCAAATGGCTTCTTCCCTTTCCTGGGATGGGCTTCTCCGACCTTCTGTGAGAATGAAGCCCAGGCAGGTCACCTTAGTCTGTGATATTTGAGGCTTTTTCTTGGACACCTTCTATCCTTTATTGGCTAGGTAGTTCAGAGGCCTCCTTAGTAGGGCTGGCAATAAGAATGTCATCTGCATATTGAAGGAGGGTTCCCTTTTCCAGAGGTAGAACTTTTAGGTGTTTAGCTAAAGTTTCCCCAAAGATGCTGTGGGAGTTTTTGAACCCTTGGGGCAGGACGGCCCAGCAGTATTGTTTTTGTTGTATGTTGAGTCCTGCCACTCACAAGCCAAAATTTCTGTGACTCTGGGACTAATGGAATACAGAAGGCATCATTGAAGTCTAATACAGAATACCATGTCCTGGTGGATGGTAGAATGGCCAGCAGGGTGTAGGAATTAGGAACTACTGGATGTGTATACTTGGTGGCTTCACTGACTGTTCTGACATCCTTTACCAGGTCCCCAGCAGCCCACGGGGCTCTCGTGGTCAGGCCAATCCCAGGATATGGAGCTCATCTTGGCAGGTCCCCAGCAGCCAACAGGGATCTCGTGGTCACGCCCCTCCAAGGATAGGGAGCTCACCGTGGCAGGTTGCCAGCAGCCCACGGGACTCTCGTGGTCAGGCCTCTCTCAGGATATGGAGCTCACCTGTGCAGCTACCCAGCAGCCCACGAGGCTCTCGTGGTCATGCCCCTCCCAGGATACAGAGCTCCCCTGGGAAGGTACCCCAGCAGGGCTGGGCACACAGGAACCGTGAACATAGCCCTGATTGCAGAGCAACCCCAGCTCACCTGTCACTCAGGGCTGACACAGAACACCTCAGAGCAGGACTTGAACTAACAAACAGCAGCTCTGACAGGTCTGTAACCCTGGGCATCCCTCTGTGTGGCCTCCCTCCGCCTGGCCTTCCAGAGACTTCCAATGCAGCTGGGGCACCAGGCCTCTGTCTCCACCCACCACCCCTCCTCTCCCTGACTCCTGGGTTCCTCTCATTAGGAGAGGGTCTTCTTGAAGTTGTCTCCCACTCATGGGTCAGATAAAATGATTACAAGACAAACCAGAGCTGCAGCCTCTTGTCTATCTTGACTCTCAGGAGCCACCCCTGTTCCTTGGACTTAGCCAGTTCAGCAAGGTCCATTTCCTGCAACTGTGAGCCCCTGAGGGGTGAGGATTGGCTGAACTGGGCAGCCTGACCATGCGGGCCAGCCCTCCCCAGGTGTGCCTGGGTTGAGGTCAATATAATCACTGTTCCAGGCAGCAAGAGCCCCTGCAGCTGTGCCTGACGCCATGTTCTCTGCCCCGTCAGCAGTGTCGGGGCCGGGCTGGTGGGTGGGAGTGAGGGGCTATGGCTTTGTTGGTGGCCTGGTGTGAGTGGGGCTCTGCTGGACTTTCTCCAGGAGTTGCCAAGTTGCTACCTGTTAAAGAAGAGGATGTGTCACCCGTAGCTGCCACTGGAATTTCTCCCTGGGCAGAGGTGAGGAAGGAAAAAAGCAGTGGGGGCCTGGACAGGAGGGGTATCTCAGGCAGGGAAATGGAAAGCTTCCAGAAGAGCACCCGGGGCCAGGACAATCCTGGCTGGCCTGCAGGCACCAAGTCAGCTGGCGTGCTGTCGCTGGTGTGGCTCCACGGCCCTTCCTCTAGGCTTTTAAGTCCTTGTACATATTCAGGTGTTTTACCTGGGAAGGGTGGGAACAGTTCAGCAGCAGCTGGCCTGGGGCTCAGCTCACGTTTACTCACAGACGCCTCGGCACGGTCCCCTAGCTTTGCAATGAGGATGCTCCTTGCGGGGGTGCTGCTGGCTGCATGGGAGACGATTCCCCATCTCTGACCAACTTCAGAATTGTTTACCACTGGAGCAAGTGCCCTGATAGGGTTTTCCTCTGTATAACTGGTAGGTTCTTTTTGTTTCTTTTTTCTTTTTTGGCTCAAGCTAGATTTTATTCCTCCTTTTTGTATTTATAGATATAAGCATGGAAATAATTCGTTCCTATAAATACATGTATGTGAAGGGAATAACTTTTTTCTGTTTCTTTAAACTTTATTTATTTTTTTAATTTTTATTTTTATTTACTTTTTTATACAGCAGGTCCTTATTGGTTATCTATTTTATAGATATAAATGTATACATGTCAATCCCAATCTCCCAACTCCTCCCACCCAACACCCCACGGCTTTACCCTCTCGGTGTCCATACGTTTGTTCTCTATATCTGTGTCTCTATTTCTGCCCTGCAAAGCGGTTCATCTGTACCAGTTTTTAGGTTCCACATATATGCATTAATATACAATATTTGTTTTTCTCTTTCTGACTTACTTCACTATGTAGGACAGTCAATAGATCCATCGACGTCTCTACAAATGACCCAATTTCATTGCTTTTTATGGCTGAGTAATATTCGATTTTATATATGTACTACATCTGTATCCATTCGTCTGTCTCTGGGCATTTAGTTTCCTTCCATTACCTGGCTATTGTAAATAGTGCTGCGAAGAATATTGTGGTGAATGTGCCTTTTTGATTTATGGATTTCTCTGGGTATATGTCCAGTAGTGGGATTGTTGGATCATAAGGTAATTCTATTTTTAGTTTTTTAAGGAACCTCCATAAACTTCTCCATAGTGACTGTATTAATTGACATTCCCACCAATAGTGGAAGAGGGTTCCTTTTCTCCACACCCTCTCCAGCATTTGTTATTGTAGATTTCCTGATGATGTCCATTCTAACAGGTGTGAGGTGATACCTCATTGTAGTTTTGATTTGCAGTTCTCTAATAATTAGTGATGTTGGCTTAGGGTAAGGCTTATGTTTCGGGATAGGGTTAGGGTTAGGGAATGGGTATGCTTTAGGGTAGAGATTAGGGTACGACAGTGTGTTAGGGTTAGGGTACGTGTTAGGGTATGGGTTAGTGTTAGTGTATGGGTTAGGATTAGGGTACGGGTAAGGGTAATGGTTATGGTTAGGTTTATGGTTAGGGTTAGGGTTAGGGAACAGTTATGGCTTCGGGTACAGGTTATGGTATGACAAAAAGTTGGGGTTAGGGTACGTGTTAGGGTATGGGTTAGTAGTAGTGTATGGGTTAGAATTAGGGTCCAGGTTAGGGTAAGGCTTAGAGTTGGGCTTAGGTTTGGTTTAGGGTTAGGGAATGGGTACGGTTTAGTGTTAGTGTTAGGGTTAGGGTTACAGTTAGGGTTAGGGAATGGGTACGGTACATGTTAGGGTATGACAATGGTTTCGGGTTAGCGTATGTGTTAGGGTATGTGTTAGTGTTAGTGTACGGGTTAGGATTAGGGTATGGGTTAGGGTAAGGCTTCAGGTAAGGGTTAGGTTTAGGCTTAGGCTTAGGCTTAGGGTTAGAGTTAGGGTTAGGGTTAGGGAACAGGTGAATTGCAGTGCCCCTGTGCTCCATATAAAGTGATGGAAATATCCAATGGAAGTGTTAGAAACATCTTATTTTACCCGAGCCTTATACACTGCTATATATTAATTACAGTGTGGCTCACACATCTGTTCATTGAAGTTACAATGTTCTCAATTTCTCTTACTGATCCTCTAGAGTGGGCCCCAACAAGGTTCCCCTTGCCCAGTGTCATTGGAGCCAACAGATCGAGACTGAGTTTGGTTCAGAAGCAAGGGAAACTTTATATTTTGATCAGAGAATGGAGAGATGAGAGCGTGCGCTCCCACGCGTGCTGTGGGCTGAGCTGCTGTTTAGGGATCGCAGCAGCGTCAGCGGGAGGGAGGGGGAGGAGCTCTCGAGGGCTGGGTTGGCTGCAGCTGAGGCTCTGTGTCGCGGAGTGTGCATGGAGCCCCGGGAGCTGAAGTGTCGACCCAGCCATTCTGCACTAGGAAATCGGGTCTGAAGCGCCGGGTGTGGGGCCTCAGCCTGCGGAACCCTAGGCGCACGTGAAATTAGACAAAGCACAAAGGAAAAAGAGGTTAGACTTTAGTTTATTGCCCAGATTCTATTTTTATCTCCCAGGAATTTTTCATGGGCTTTGGCGGTAACAAACCCCTCCTCTGCCTTTTGTCCCATTCCTAATTCTTGGTGCGCTGTGGGTGCAGACCCCTCTTCTGTAACTGCTTCGTGCTGAGTTGGGAGTCCTCATACACGTGGGGAGGGGCAGAACTTCTCCCCAGCAGCCTCCAGGTGAGGTTGATTGTCCCCAGGCCTCCTGCCTCA
The DNA here is from genome assembly GCF_964270905.1 of Leucopleurus acutus. Lineage (NCBI taxonomy): Eukaryota > Metazoa > Chordata > Mammalia > Artiodactyla > Delphinidae > Leucopleurus > Leucopleurus acutus. Next base: position 80,825,392 of record NC_139153.1, read on the forward strand.
CTGCTCGTCCGCCTGAGCGCCAGCATTGGAAGTGTTATAGATTCTAATGACCTTGAAGGGTGCAGGAAAGAGATGCGCAGAGACGCTGCGGGGGCCGGTTTTACCCCACCCCACATTTGTTCGGCCACCTTAGGCTGACGGTTTCTGCCAGCCTAGATGCTCTGACCAGTAGTCTGTGCTTTCATCAATTAGGCCCCTAAATTAACGTACAAACAGCACCAGATGTCAGAGCCCTGCCCACTCAACTCCCAGACAGTCCAGGCCCGGTGGTGATCCACGACCATGACGGCCACTGAATCAACGGCCTTTTGAAGTAACCAGGTGTCCAGCTGGTCTCATTGACTGCCGTCACTGCGGTGTCTGTAGGCTTTTCTATGGTGACAGTGTGATATACGGTTCCTCCGCCAAGCTTATTAGCTCCCCTCTGGGTGCAGTAAGTCCTGCAAGCAGTAGTCTGCTCTTTTGGGGCACACTCTTGTTGTTTTCTGAGAGAAGCTCCAGGTCATGTGATGGTCACACGAGTCGTCATGGGGGCCCGTTGCCCCCGGTTGTCTCTCTGGAGGTTGGAGCTGGAGGGCCTCCTCACTCGAGGTCAGTGTGCCCAGGGAGCGACCCCTGCAACTTCAGGGCGTGGTGGGTGGTTAGGATCACCACGTGGGGTCCTTTTCCCTTAGGAGGGAGCTGGCCTTGTGGGCTGCTGATTTCCAGGTTTTTAGATACCCCCAGTACCCTGGCCGGATGGGGCAGTGGGCCAAGCCCTTGGTGACCATAGTTTATCCTACCTGGAGGGCATTCTTGCGTTGTTCCATTTCAAGTGGTCCCAGTTTTTGCACTAATACTCCAAGGGTGATTCACCTTCTATGCGGATGTAAAGGTCAAAGGGTTTAGCTAAATTAGGGAGTTCCAGGGCAAGGGACTGAATTGACTGCTCTTTCCATTCTTGAAAGGCCGCTTCTGGCTTCTATTCAAAAGGATCATCATCTTTTCCTTTCAGTGTTTCATATAGAGGCCCAGCTATTAGACTGTAGTTAGGGATCCAGATGCAGCAAACCCTGGCCTCCCCAGTAACCCCTAAGTTGTCTTCTAGTTTTAGAAGGGGTAAGGCTGCAAATGGCTTCTTCCCTTTCCTGGGATGGGCTTCTCCGACCTTCTGTGAGAATGAAGCCCAGGCAGGTCACCTTAGTCTGTGATATTTGAGACTTTTTCTTGGACACCTTCTATCCTTTATTGGCTAGGTAGTTCAGAGGCCTCCTTAGTAGGGCTGGCAATAAGAATGTCATCTGCATATTGAAGGAGGGTTCCCTTTTCCAGAGGTAGAACTTTTAGGTGTTTAGCTAAAGTTTCCCCAAAGATGCTGTGGGAGTTTTTGAACCCTTGGGGCAGGACGGCCCAGCAGTATTGTTTTTGTTGTATGTTGAGTCCTGCCACTCACAAGCCAAAATTTCTTGTGACTCTGGGACTAATGGAATACAGAAGGCATCATTGAAGTCTAATACAGAATACCATGTCCTGGTGGATGGTAGAATGACCAGCAGGGTGTAGGAATTAGGAACTACTGGATGTGTATACTTGGTGGCTTCACTGACTGTTCTGACATCCTTTACCAGGTCCCCAGCAGCCCACGGGGCTCTCGTGGTCAGGCCAATCCCAGGATATGGAGCTCATCTTGGCAGGTCCCCAGCAGCCAACAGGGATCTCGTGGTCACGCCCCTCCAAGGATAGGGAGCTCACCGTGGCAGGTTGCCAGCAGCCCACGGGGCTCTCGTGGTCAGGCCTCTCTCAGGATATGGAGCTCACCTGTGCAGCTACCCAGCAGCCCACGAGGCTCTCGTGGTCATGCCCCTCCCAGGATACAGAGCTCCCCTGGGAAGGTATCCCAGCAGGGCTGGGCACACAGGAACTGTGAACATAGCCCTGATTGCAGAGCAACCCCAGCTCACCTGTCACTCAGGGCTGACACAGAACACCTCAGAGCAGGACTTGAACTAACAAACAGCAGCTCTGACAGGTCTGTAACCCTGGGCATCCCTCTGTGTGGCCTCCCTCCGCCTGGCCTTCCAGAGACTTTCAATGCAGCTGGGGCACCAGGCCTCTGTCTCCACCCACCACCCCTCCTCTCCCTGACTCCTGGGTTCCTCTCATTAGGAGAGGGTCTTCTTGAAGTTGTCTCCCACTCATGGGCCAGATAAAATGATTACAAGACAAACCAGAGCTGCAGCCTCTTGTCTATCCTGACTCTCAGGAGCCACCCCTGTTCCTTGGACTTAGCCAGTTCAGCAAGGTCCATTTCCTGCAACTGTGAGCCCCTGAGGGGTGAGGATTGGCTGAACTGGGCAGCCTGACCATGCGGGCCAGCCCTCCCCAGGTGTGCCTGGGTTGAGGTCAATATAATCACTGTTCCAGGCAGCAAGAGCCCCTGCAGCTGTGCCTGACGCCATGTTCTCTGCCCCGTCAGCAGTGTCGGGGCCGGGCTGGTGGGTGGGAGTGAGGGGCTACGGCTTTGTTGGTGGCCTGGTGTGAGTGGGGCTCTGCTGGACTTTCTCCAGGAGTTGCCAAGTTGCTACCTGTTAAAGAAGAGGATGTGTCACCCGTAGCTGCCACTGGAATTTCTCCCTGGGCAGAGGTGAGGAAGGAAAAAAGCAGTGGGGGCCTGGACAGGAGGGGTATCTCAGGCAGGGAAATGGAAAGCTTCCAGAAGAGCACCCGGGGCCAGGACAATCCTGGCTGGCCTGCAGGCACCAAGTCAGCTGGCGTGCTGTCGCTGGTGTGGCTCCACGGCCCTTCCTCTAGGCTTTTAAGTCCTTGTACATATTCAGGTGTTTTACCTGGGAAGGGTGGGAACAGTTCAGCAGCAGCTGGCCTGGGGCTCAGCTCACGTTTACTCACAGACGCCTCGGCACGGTCCCCTAGCTTTGCAATGAGGATGCTCCTTGCGGGGGTGCTGCTGGCTGCATGGGAGACGATTCCCCATCTCTGACCAACTTCAGAATTGTTTACCACTGGAGCAAGTGCCCTGATAGGGTTTTCCTCTGTATAACTGGTAGGTTCTTTTTGTTTCTTTTTTCTTTTTTGGCTCAAGCTAGATTTTATTCCTCCTTTTTGTATTTATAGATATAAGCATGGAAATAATTCGTTCCTATAAATACATGTATGTGAAGGGAATAACTTTTTTCTGTTTCTTTAAACTTTATTTATTTTTTTAATTTTTATTTTTATTTACTTTTTTATACAGCAGGTCCTTATTGGTTATCTATTTTATAGATATAAATGTATACATGTCAATCCCAATCTCCCAACTCCTCCCACCCAACACCCCACGGCTTTACCCTCTCGGTGTCCATACGTTTGTTCTCTATATCTGTGTCTCTATTTCTGCCCTGCAAAGCGGTTCATCTGTACCAGTTTTTAGGTTCCACATATATGCATTAATATACAATATTTGTTTTTCTCTTTCTGACTTACTTCACTATGTAGGACAGTCAATAGATCCATCGACGTCTCTACAAATGACCCAATTTCATTGCTTTTTATGGCTGAGTAATATTCGATTTTATATATGTACTACATCTGTATCCATTCGTCTGTCTCTGGGCATTTAGTTTCCTTCCATTACCTGGCTATTGTAAATAGTGCTGCGAAGAATATTGTGGTGAATGTGCCTTTTTGATTTATGGATTTCTCTGGGTATATGTCCAGTAGTGGGATTGTTGGATCATAAGGTAATTCTATTTTTAGTTTTTTAAGGAACCTCCATAAACTTCTCCATAGTGACTGTATTAATTGACATTCCCACCAATAGTGGAAGAGGGTTCCTTTTCTCCACACCCTCTCCAGCATTTGTTATTGTAGATTTCCTGATGATGTCCATTCTAACAGGTGTGAGGTGATACCTCATTGTAGTTTTGATTTGCAGTTCTCTAATAATTAGTGATGTTGGCTTAGGGTAAGGCTTATGTTTCGGGATAGGGTTAGGGTTAGGGAATGGGTATGCTTTAGGGTAGAGATTAGGGTACGACAGTGTGTTAGGGTTAGGGTATGTGTTAGGGTATGGGTTAGTGTTAGTGTATGGGTTAGGATTAGGGTACGGGTAAGGGTAATGGTTATGGTTAGGTTTATGGTTAGGGTTAGGGTTAGGGAACAGTTATGGCTTCGGGTACAGGTTATGGTATGACAAAAAGTTGGGGTTAGGGTACGTGTTAGGGTATGGGTTAGTAGTAGTGTATGGGTTAGAATTAGGGTCCAGGTTAGGGTAAGGCTTAGAGTAAGTGTTAGAGTTGGGCTTAGGTTTGGTTTAGGGTTAGGGAATGGGTACGGTTTAGGGTAAAGTTTAGGGTACGACAGCTGGTTAATGTTAGGGTACGTGTTAAGGTATGTGTTAGTGTTAGTGTATGGGTTAGGATTAGGGTGCAGGTTAGGGTATGGTTTAGTGTAAGGGTTAGGGTTAGGGATATTGTTAGGGAACAGGGATGGTTTACGGTTAGGCTAAGGGTTAGTGTTAGTGGACAGGGATGGTTTAGGGTACAGGTTAGTGTACGACAAAGGTTTACGGTTAGCATACATGTTAGGATATGGGTTAGGTTTAGTGTATGTGTTAGGATTATAGCACGGGTTAGGGTAAGGCTTCGGGTAAGTGTTAGGGTTAGGGTTAGTGTTAGGGAATGGGGACGTCTTAGGGTGCAGGATAGGATACGACAACGGATTAGGGTCAGCGTGCGTGTTAGGGTAAGTGTTAGTGTTAGTGTAGGGGTTAGGATTAGGGTACAGTTTAGGGTAAGGCTTCCGGTTAGGGTTAGGGTTATGGAACGGGGATGGTTTAGCATACAGGTTAGGGTACGACAACGGTTTAGGGTGAGCGTACGTGTGAGGGCATGGGTTAGTGTTAGTGTATCGGTTAGGATTAGGGGATGGGTTAGAGTAAGGCTTTGGGTAAGTGTTAGGTTTAGGGTTAGGGTTAGGGAATGGGGACGGATTAGGGTACAGTTTAGTGTACGACAACAGTTTAGGGTTAGCGTACGTGTTAGGGTTAGTGTACGGGTTAGGATTAGGGGATGGGTTAGGGTAAGGCTTCAGGTAAGGGTTAGGGTTAGGGTTAGGGAATGGGGACGTCTTAGGGTACAGGTTATGATATGACAACGGTTTAGTGTTAGTGTACGTATTAGGGTATGGGTTAGTGTTAGTGTACAGTTTAGGATTACGGAGCGGGTTAGGGTAAGGCTTCAGTTAAGGGTAAGGTTTAGAGTTTGGATTAGGTTTAGGGTTAGGTTTATGGAACGGGGACGGGTTAGGGTACAGGTTAGGGTATGACAAAGGTTTAGGGTTAGCGTACGTGTTAGGGTTTGGATTACTGTTAGTGTACGGGTTAGCATTAGGGGACTGTTTAGGTTATGGTTTCACGTAAGGGTTAGGGTTAGGGTTAGGGAACGAGGACGATTTAGGGCACAGTTTAGGGTACGACAATGGTTTAGAGTTAGCATAGGTGTTAGATTACGGGTTAGGGATAATGTAGGGGTCAGGATTCGGGGACGGGTTAGGGTAAGGCTTCGGGTGAGGGTTAGAGTTAGGGTTATGGTTAGGGTCAGTTTTAGGGAATGGGGATGGTTTATGGTACAGGTTAGGGTACGATAAGAGTTAAGGGTTAGTGGACGTATTAGGGTATGGTTTAGGGTTAGTATACTGGTTAAGATTAGGGGACGGGTTAGGGTAAGGCTTCAGGTAAGGGTTAGGGTTAAGTTTACGATTAGGGTTAGGGAACAGGGACGGTTTAGGGTACAGATTAGGGTACAACAATGGTTTAGGGTTAGAATATATGTTAGGGTACGGGTTAGTGTTAGGGTACGGGTTAGGCTTAGGGGATGGGTTAGGGTAAGGTTTCGGGTATGGTTTAGTGTTAGGGAATGGGGATGGTTTAGGGTAAAGTTTAGTGTACGAGAACTGTTTAGGGTTAGTGTATGTGTTAGGGTATGGGTTATTGTTAGTGTACGGTTTAGGATTAGGGCACGGGTTAGGGTAACGCTTCAGGTAAGTGTTAGGGTTAGGGTTAAGGAACGGGGATGGTTTAGGGTACAGATTAGGGTGCAACACAGTTTTAGGTTTAGCGTACATGTTAGGGTATGGGTTAGGGTTAGTGTACGTGTTAGGATTAGGGGACGGGTTAGGGTAAGGCTTTGGGTAAGACTTAGGTTTAGGGTTAGGGTTAGGGAATGGGGTCGGTTTAGGGTACAGGTTAGGGTACGACAATGGTTTAGAGTAAGCGTACGTGTTAGGGTACGCTTTAGTGTTAGTGTACGGGTTAGGATTAGGGGACGGGTTAGGGTAAGATTTCAGGTCAGGTTTAGGGTTAGGGATAGGGTTCAGGAACGGGGACGGTTTAGGGTACAGATTAGTGTACGACAACAGTTTCGGGGTACCGTATGAGTTAGGGTACGGGTAAGTGTTAGTCTACAGGTTAGGATTACAGGATGGGTTAGGGTAAGGCTTCGGGTAAGGGTTAGTGTTATGATTAGGGAAGGGGAAGATTTAGTGTACAGGTTATTGTATGACAACGGTTTAGGGTGAGCGTACATGTGAGGGTGGGGGTTAGTTTAGTGTACGGGTTAGGCTTAGGGGATGGGTTAGGGTAAGGCTTCGGGTAAGGGTTAGGGTTAAGGATCGGGAATGGTTTATGTTACAGATTCGGGTACGACAACAGTTTAGGTTTAGCGAACATGATCGGGTACGTGTTAGGGATAATGTAGGGATTAGGATTAGGGGACGGGTTAGGGTAAGGCTGTGGGTAAGGGTTAGCCTTAGGGTTAGTGTTAGGGAATGGGGACGGTTTAGGGTACAGGTTAGGGTATGAAAACTTTTTAGGGTTAGCGTATGTGTTAGGGTACGGGTTAGTGTTAGTGTACGGATTAGGATTAGGGGACGGGTTAGTGTAAGGCTTCGGGTAAGTGTTAGTGTTAGGGTTAGGATTAGGGAAAGGGGAAGGTTTAGGGTACAGGTTTGGGTACAACAACGGTTTAATGTTAGCTTACGGGTTAGGATTAGGGGATGGTTAGGGTAAGGCTTCGGGTAAGGGTTAGGGTTCAGGTTAGGGTTAGGTTTAGGAAACGGAGCTGTTTAGGGTACAGGTTGGGAAAGACAACAGTTTGGTGTTAGAGTACGTGTTAGGGTACGGGTTAGGGTTAGTGTATGGGTTAGGATTAGGGGACTGGTTAAGGTAAGACTTCAGTTAAGTGTTAGGGTTAAGTTTAGGGTTAGGGTTAGGGAATGGGGAAGGTTTAGGGTACTGGTTAGGGTACGACAATGGTTTAGGGGTAGCGAAAATGTTAGGGTGTGAGTTAGTGTTAGTGTACGGTTTTGGATTAGGGGACAGGTTAGTTTAGAGTTTCGGGTAAGGGCTAGGGTTACGTTTAGGGTTAGGGTTAGGTAACGGTGCTGTTTTAGGATACAGCTCAGGGTATGACAATGATTTAGTGTTAACGAATGTGATACCGTACGGGTTAGTGTTAGTGTAGGGGTTGGAATTAGGGGACTGGTTAGGGTAAGGCTACGGGTAACGGTTAGGGTTAGGGTTAGGGAATGGGGACGGTTTATGTTACAGGTTAGGGAATGACAATCGTTTAGTGTTAGCGTACGTGTTAGGGTACGGGTTAGTGTTAGTGTACGCATTAGGATTAGGGGACGGGTTAGTGTACAGTTTCGGGTAAGGTTAGTGTTTGTGTTAGGGTTAGGATTAGGGAACTGGGATGGTTTAGGGTACAGGGTAGGGTACGAAAACCGTTTAGGGTTAGCGTAAGTGTTAGGGTACAGGTTAGTGTTAGTGTGAAGTTTAGGATTAGGGGATGGGTTAGTGTAAGGCTTCGGGTAAGGGTTAGTGTTACGGTTAGGTTTAGGTTTAGGGTTAGGGAATGGGGACGGTTTAGGATACAGGTTTGGGAATGAAAAAGTTTTAGTGTTAGCGTACATGTTAGCGTATGCGTTAGTTTTAGTGTACAGGTTAGGATTAGGGGACGGGTTAGGGTAAGGCTTCGGGTAAGGGTTAGGGTTAGGGTAAGGGGACAGGGACGGTTTAGGGTACAGGTAAGAGTACGACAACGGTTTAGTGTCAGCGTACGTGTTAAGGTACGGGTTAGTGTTAGCGTACAGTTTAGGATTAGGGGACAGGTTAGAGTAAGGTTTCGGGTAAGGGTTAGGGTTAAGGTTAGGGTTAGGGTTAGGGGACAGGGACAGTTTAGGGTACAGGTTAGGGTATGAAAACGGTTTAGGGTGAGCATACGTGTTAGGGTAAGGGTTACTGTTAGCGTACAGGTTAGGATTCGGGGACGGGTTAGGGTAAGGCTTTGGGTAAGGGTTAGGGTTATGTTTAGGGTCAGTGTTGGGGACGGGGACGGTTTATGGTACAGGTTAGGGTACGATAACAGTTTAGGGTTTGCGTATGTGTTAGGGTACGTTTTAGGGTTAGAGTAGTGGTTAGGATTAGGGGACGGGTTAAGGTAAGGCTTCGGGTAAGGGTTAGGGTTAGCGTTAGCATTATTGTTAGGGTTAGGGAATGGGGACGTTTTATGGTACAGGTTAAGGTTAGACAATGATTTAGGGTTAGCGTATCTGTTAGGGTACAGGTTAGTGTTAGTGTACAGGTTAGGATTAGGGGACGGGTTAGTGTAAGGCTTCTGGTAAGTGTTAGGGTTAGGGTCAGGGAACGGGGACGGTATAGTGTAAAGTTTAGTGTATGACAGTGGTTTAGTGTTGGTGTACTTGTTAGGGTATGGGCTAGGGTTTTGTACGAGTTAGCATTAAGGGACGTGTTAGGGTAAGTCTTCGGGTAAGGGTTAGGATTAGGGTTAGGATTAGGTAATGGGGACGGTTTAGGGTACAGTTTAGTGTACAACAATGGTTTAGGGATAGCGTACGTGTTACGGTTAAGTTTAGGTTTAGTATATCGGTTAGGATGAGGGGACGGGTTAGGGTAAGGCTTCGGTTAAGGGTTAGAGTTAGGGTTAGGGTTAGGGTTAGGGAACAGGGATGGTTTAGGGTACAGAGTAGGGTACGACAACGGTTTAGAGTTAGCATATATGTTAGGGTACGGGTTAGGGTTAGTTTACGCGTTAGGGTTAGGGTTAGGGAAAGGGGACACTTTAGGGTACATGTTAGGGTACGACAACATTTTAGGGGTAGCCTACGTGTTAGGGTATGGGTTAGTGTTAGTGTACAGGTTAGGATTAGGGAATTGTTAGGGTAAGGCTTTGGGTAAGCTTAGGGTTAGGGATAGAGTTAGGTTTAGGGTTATGGAACGGGAACGGTTTAGGGTACAGGTTAGTGTACGACAAACGTTTAGGGTTAGCTTACGTGTTAGGGTATGGCTTAGGGTTATTGTACAGGTTAGGATTAAGGGATGGGTTATGGTAAGGCTTCGGGTAAGGGTTAGGGTTAGTGTTAGGGGATGGGGACAGTTTAGGGTACAGGTTAGTGTACGACAATGGTCTAGGGTTAGTGTACGTGTTAGGGTACAGGTTACGGTTAGTGTATGGTTTAGGATTAGGGGACAGGTTAGGGTAAGACTTCGGGTAAGGGTGAGGGTTAGGTTTGGGTTAGGGTTAGGGAATGCGGACAGTTTAGGGTACAGTTTAGGGTACGATAACGATATATGGGCAGCGTACATGTTAGGGTATGGGTTAGTGTTAGTGTACGGGTTAGGATTAGGGGACTGGTTAGAGTAAGGCTTTGGGTAATGGTTAGGGGTAGGGTTGGGTTAGGGTTTGGATTAGGGGACAGGGACACTTTTGGGTAGAAGTTAGGCTCGACAACGGTTTAGCGTTATCATATGTGTTAGGGTACATTTTAGTGTTAGCGTATGGGTTAGGATTAGGGGACGGGTTAGGGTAAGGCCTCGGGTAAGTGTTATGATTATGGTTAGGGTTAGGGCACAGGGACGGTTTAGGGTACAGGTTATTGTACAACAACAGTTTAAGGTTAGCGTACGTGTTAGGGAATGGATTAGTGTTAGTGTATGGGTTAGGATTAGGGGAGTGGTTAGGGTAAGGCTTTGGGTTAGGGTTAGTGTTAAGGTTAGGGTTAGGTTTAGGGTATGTGGAAGGTTTAGGGTACAGGTGAGGGTACGACAATGGTTTAGGTTGAGCGTACATGTTAGGGTATGGGTTAGTGTTAGCGTACGGGTTATGATTAGGGGACAGGTTAGCGTAAGGCTTCAGGAAGGAGTTAGGGTTAAGGTTAGTGTTAGGGGATGGGGATGGTTTAGGCTACAGGTTAGGGTATGGCAAAATTTTAGGGTTAGCGTACGTGTGAGCATACGGGTTAGTGTCAATGTATGGTTTAGGATTAGGGAATGGGTTAGTGTAAGGCTTTGGGTTAGGGTTAGTGTTAGGGTTAGAGTATGTGGACAGTTTAAGGTACAGGTGAGGGTACGACAACGGTTAAGGGATAGCCTACGTATTAGGGTATTGATTAGTGTTATTGTATGGGTTAGGATTAGGTGACGGGTTAGGGTAAGGCTATGGGTAAGGTTTAGGGTTATGTTTATGGTTAGGGTTAGGGTTAGGGTTAGGGGACGAGGACAGTAATGGTTTAGTGTACAATTTAGCGTACGACAGCGGTTTAGGTTTAGCGTATGTGTTAGTGTATGGGTTAGTGTTAGCGTACATGTTAGGATTAGGGGACGGGTTAGGGTAAGACTTCCGGTATGGTTTCGGGCTAATGTTAGGGTTAGGGTTGGAGTTAGGGGAAGGGGACAGGGATGGTTTAGGGTAGAAGTTAGGGCACGACAACCATTCAGGTTTAGCGAACGTGTTCGGGTACGGGTTAGTGTTAGCGTACGGTTTAGGTTTAGGGGATGGGATAGGGTAAGGCTTTGGGTAAGGTTTAGGCTTAGGGTTAGATGAAGGGGAAGGGGACGGTTTAGGGTACAGTTTAGGGTATGACAACGGTTTAGGGGAAGCGTACGTGTTAGGTTATGGTTTAGTGTTAGTGTACTGGTTAGGAATAGGGGACGGGCTAAGGTAAGGCTTCTGATAAGGATTACGTTTAGGGTTAGGGTTAGGTTTAGGAGACGGGGATGGTTTAGAATACAGGTTAGAGTACGACAACGGTTTAGGTTTAGAGTACATGTTAGCGTATGGGTTAGTGTTAGCCTACAGGTTAGGATTAAGGGACGGGTTAGGGTAAGGCTTCGGGTAACGGTTAGGTTTAGGGTTAGTGTTAGGGGACAGGGATGGTTTAGGGTACAGGTTAGGGTATGACAAAATTTTATTGTTAGCGTACATTTTAGGGTACTGGTTAGTGTTACCATACAGTTTAGGATTAGGGGATGGGTTAGGGTAAGGCTTCGGGTAAGGGTTAGGGGACGGGGACGGTTTAGGGTATAGGTTAGGGTACGACAACGGTTTAGGATTAGCATTCGTGTTAGGGTATGGGTTAGTGTTAGCGAATGGGTTAGGATTAGGGGACTGGTTAGGGTAAGCTTTTGGGTAAGTGTTAGGGTTATGGTGAGGTGTCAGGGATGGGGACTCTTTAGGGTACAGTTTAACATATGACAATGGTTTAGGTTCAGAGTACGTGTTAGGGTATGAGTTAGTGTTAGCGTATGGGTTAGGATTAAGGGACGGGTAAGGGTAAGGTTTCGGGTAAGGGTTATGGTTTGGGTTAGGGTTAGGTTTAGAGGATGGGGACAGGGACAGTTTAGGGTACAGATTAGAGTACGACAATGGTTTAAAGTTAGAGTACGTGTTAGGGTACGGGTTAGTGTTAGCGTACGGATTAGGAATAGGGGACGGGTTAGGTTAAGGCTTCAGGTAAGGGTTAGGGTTCGGTTTATGGTTTGGGGACGGGGAGAGTTTAGGGTACTGGTTAGGGTACGACAACTGTTTAGGGTTAGCGTACGTGTTAGGGTATGTGTTAGTGTTAGAATACGGGTTAGGATTAGGGGATGGTTAGGGTAAGGCTTTGGGTAAGGGTTGGGGTTAGGGTTAGGGGATGTGGACTGTTTAGAGTACAGTTTAGTGTATGACAACGGTTTAGATTTAGCGTACGTGTTAGGGTATGTGTTAGTATTAGCGTACGGGTTAGGATTAAGGGACGGGTTAGGGTAAGTCTTTGGGTAAGTGTTAGTTTTAGGGTTATGGTTCGGATTAGGGGATGGGGACGATTTAGAGTACAGGTCAGCATATGACAATGGTTTAGTGTTAGTGTATGTGTTAGGGTTAGGGTAGTGTTCGTGCACGGTTAAGCATTAGGGGACGTGTTAGGGTAAGGCTGCAGATAAGGGTTAAGGTTAAGGGATGGTAACGTGGACAGGGACTCATTAAGGTACAGGTTACGGTATGACAGCGGATTAGGGTTAGCATACGTGTTAGGGTACATGTTACTTTTACTGTACGGGTTAGGATTTGGGGATGGGTTTGTGTAAGGATTTGGGTAAGGGTTAGGGTTAGGGTTAGGGGACGGGTACGGAGATGGATTAGGGTTTGGTTAGTGTGCAACAAGATTTTAGGGTTAGTGTACGTGTTAGAGTACGTGTTAGTGTTAGCGTACGGGTTTGGATCATGGGACGGGTTAGGGTAAGGCTTTGCGTAAATGTTAGGGTTAGGGTAAGTGTTATGGTTAGGGTTAGGGGACGGGGACGGTTTAGGGTACAGGTTATGGTACGACAACGGTTTAGGGTGAGTGTACGTGTTAGGGTACGGGTTATTTTTATTGTACGGGTTAGGATTAGGGGATGAGTTAGGGTAAGTCTTCGGGTAAGGGTTAGTGTTAGGGTTAGGGTTATGGTAAGGGTTAGGGGATGGGGATGGTTTAGGGTAGAAGTTAGTGTACGACAACGTTTTATGGTTATCATACGTGTTAGGGTACGTGTTATTGTTAGTGTATGGGTTAGGATTAGAGGACGGGTTACGGTAAGGCTTCGGGTAAGGGTTAGTGTTAGGGTTAGGGTTATGGTAAGGGTTAGGGGATGGGGACGGTTTAGGGTACAGGTTAGGGTGCGACAATGGTTTAGGGTTAGCGTATGTTCTAGGGTATCATTTAGTGTTAGCGTACGGGATAGGATTAGGTGACGGGATAGGGTAAGTCTTCGGGTAACGGTTATGTTTAGGGTTAGGGTTAGGGAGAGGGGACGGGGACGGTTTGGGGTACAGGTTAGGGTACGACAACGGTTTAGGTTTAGTGTACATTTTAGGGTACGGGTTAGTGTTAGCATACGTTAGGGTTAGGGTTAGGGTTAGCTTTAGTGTTAGTGGACGGGGATGGGGACGGTTTAGGGTACAGGTAAGGGTACGAGAAATCTTTAAGGTTAGCGTACGTGTTAGGGTGCAGGTTGTGTTAACGTATGGGTTAGGATTAGGGGATGGGATAGGGTAAGGCTTATCGTAAGGGGTCTGATTAGTGTTAGGTGACGGTTTAGGGTACTGGTTAGGGTATGACAATGGTTTAGCTTTAGCGTACGTGTTAGAGTATGGGTTAGTGTTAGCGTACATGTTAGGATTGGGGACGGTTAGGGTAAGGCTTCGGGTAAGGGTTAGGGTTATTGTTAGGGTTAGTGTTAGGTTTAGGAGACTGGGATGGTTTAGGGTACTGGTTAGTGTACGACAATGGTTTAGTGTGAGCTTACGTGTAAGGGTATGGGTTAGTGTTAGCATATGGGTTAGGATTACAGGACGGATTAGGGTAAGGCTTCAGGTAAGGGTAAGGTTTAGGGTTGGGGTTAGGATTTGGGGACGGTTTAGGGTACAGGTTATTGTACGTCAATGTTTGAGGGTGAGCGTACGTGTTAGGGCACGGCTTAGAATTAGGGGATGGGTTAGTGTAAGGCTTCGGGTAAGGGTTAGGGTTTGGGTTAGGGGAAAGGGACGGGGACTGGGATGGTTTAGGGGAGCAGTTAGAGTATGACAATGGTTTAGGGTTAGCGTACATGTTAGGGTACATGTTAGTGTTAGTGAATGGGTTAGGATTTGGGGACGGGTTTGTGTAAGGATTTGGGAAAGGGTTAGGGTTAGGGTTAGGGGACGGGTACGGGGATGGATTAGGGTATAGGTTAGTGTATAACAACGGTTTAGGTTTAGTGTACTTGTTAGGGTACGGTTTAGTGTTAGCATACGGTTTTGTATTATGGGACGGGTTAGGGTAAGGCTATGGGAATATGTTAGGGTTACGGTAAGGGTTATAGTTAGGGTTAGGGGACAGGGACAGTTTACGATTCAGGGTATTGTACGACAACGGTTTAGTGTGAGAGTACGCGTTAGGGTATGGGTTATTGTTATTGTACGGGTTAAGATTAGGGGATGGTTTAGGGTAAGGCTTCGGGTAAGGATTAAGTTTTGGGTTAGGGGACAGGGACAGTTTAGGGCACAGTTTAGGGTACGACAACAGTTTAGCATTAGCGTACATATTAGGGAATGGGTTAGTGTTAGCGTATGGGTTATGATTAGGGGACGGTATAGGGTAAGGTTTCAGCGAAGCTTTAGGGTTAGGGCTGTGGTTAGGGTTATGCTTAGGGGACGGGGATGGTTTAGGGTACAGGTTAGGGTACGACAACGGTTTAGGGCTAGCGTAAGTTTTAGGGTACGTATTAGTGTTAGCCTACGGGTTAGGATTGTGGGACGGGTTAGGGTAAGTCTTCGGGTAACAGTAGGGTTAGGGTTAGGGTTAGTGTACGGGGATGGTTTAGGGTACAAGTTAGAGTACGACAACGGTTTAGTGTTACAGTACGTGTTAGGGTATGGATTAGTGTTAGCGTATGCATTAGGATTAGGGCACAGGTTTGGGTAAAGCTTCAGGTAAGTGTTAGGGTTAGGCTTAGGGTTAGGGTTAAGGGACGGGGACGGTTTCGGTTACAAGTTAGGGTACCACAAAGTTTTAGGGTTAGTGTACGTGTTAGGGTATGGGTTATTGTTAGCATACAGGTTAGGATTAGGGGACGGTTTAGGGTAAGGCTTCGGGAAAGGATTAAGGTTAGGATTAGGGGACGGGGACAGGGACAGAGACCGTTTAAGGAAGAGGTGAGCCTACAACAGTGGTTTAGGTTTCGAGAACGTGTTAGGGTACAGTTAGTGTTCGCATACGACTTAGGATTAGGGGACTGGTTAGGGTAAGGCTTAGGGTAAGGGGTAGAGATAGGGATAGGGTTAGGGTTAGGGTACAGGGACGGTTTAGGTTACAGGTCAGAGTACAACAACGGTTTAGGGCTAGAGTATGTGTAAGGTATGGGTTAGTGTTATCATACGGGTTAAGATTAGGGGACGGGTTAGGGTAAGGCTTCGGGTAAGGGATAGGTTTAGGGTTAGTGTTAGAATTTGGGGAAGGGGATGGTTTAGGGTACAGGTTAGGGTATGACAGTGGTTTAAGTTTAGAGTACGTGTTGGGGTAGGGGTTAGTGTTAGCATACGGGTGAGGATTAGGGGACGGGTTAGAGTAAGGCTTCAGGTAAGTATTAGGGTTAGTGTTAGTTGTTGGGGACAGGGACAGGTTAGGATACAGGTTAGGGTACGAGAAATGTTTAGGGTTAACATACTATTAGGGTGTGGGTTAGTGTTAACGTATGGGTTAGGATTAGGGGACGGGTTAGGGTAAGGCTTTGGGTAAGGGTTAGGGTTAGGGTTAGGGGACCAGGGCAGTTTAGGGTACAGTTTAGGGTACGACAACGATTTAGGGTGAGCATACGTGTGAGGGTAGTGGTTAGTGTTAGTGTTAGCATACGGGTTAGGATTAGGGACGGGTTAGGGTAAGGTTTCGGGTAATGGTTAGGGTTAGGGTTAGGGAACGAGGACAGTTTAGGGTACAGGTTAGTGTACGACAACTGTTTAGGGTGAGCGTATGTGTTAGCGTATGGGTTAGTGGTCGCGTACGGGTTAGGATTAGGGGACGGGTTAGGGTAAGGCTTCGGGTAAGGGTTAGGGTTAGGTTCCGGGTTAGGAGTAGGGTTAGGAGAAGGGGTTGGCTTAGGATACAAGTTAGTGTATGGCAACGATTTAGGGTGAGCGTGTTAGGTTACAGGATAATGTTAACGTACGGGTTAGGATAAACGGACGGGTTAGTGTAAGGCTTCGTGGAAGGGTTAGGGTTACGGTTAGGGGATTGGGAAGGGGACGCTTTAGGGTACAGGTTAGGGTATGACAATGGTTTAGGGTGAGCATACGTGTTAGGGTACGAGTTAGTGTTAGCAAACGGGTTAGTATTGGGGACGGGTTAGGTTAATCCTTCGTGTAAGGCGTCGTGTAAGGGTTAGGTTTAGGCATAGGTGATGGGTGCAGTTTAGGGTACAGGTTAGGGTACAACAATGGTTTCGGGTGCGCGTACGTGTTAGGGTATGGGTCAGTGTTAGTGTAAGGGTTAGGATTAGGGGAGGGGTTAGGGTAAGGCTTCAGGTAAGGGTTAGGGTTAGGGTTAGGGCAAAGGTTAGGGTTAGTGTTAGGGGACGGTTTAAGGTACAGTTTAGGATAGGACAACCGTTTAGTTTGAGCTTACGTGTTAGGGTGCAGGTTAGTGTTAGCGTCCGGGTTAGGATTAGGGTACATGTTAGGGTAAGGAGTCGGTTAAGGGTTATGGTTTGGGGATGGGGACTGGGACGGATTAGGGTACAGGTTAGGTTACGACAACGATTTAGGTTGAGTGTAGGTGTTAGTGTATGGGTTAGTGTTAGCATACGTGTTAGGATTAGGTGACAGGTTAGTTAAAGGCTTCGGGTAAGGTTTAGGATTAGGGTTAGGGTTAGGGGACGGGCATGGGGATGGTTTAGGGTACAGGTTAGTGTACGATAACAGTTAAGGGTGAGCGTAGGTGGGAGGGTAGAGCTTAGTATTAGCGTACGGGTTAGGTTTAGGGGACGTGTTATGGTAAGGCTATGGGTAACGGTAAGGGTTAGGTTTAGGGTTAGGGATAGGGTTAGGGGACAGGGACGGTAGGGTACAAGTTAGTGTACGAAAAATGTTTAGGGTGAGCATACGTGTGAGGGTACGGGTTAGTGTTAGCGTACGGGTTAGGATTTGGGGACGGGTTTTGTGAAGGCTTCGGGTAAGGGTTAGTGTTAGGCGTAGGGTTTGGGGTAGGGGATGGGAATGGTTTAGGGTACAGTTTAGGGTACGACAACTGTTTAGGGTGAGCGTACGTGTTAGGATATGTGTTAGTGTTAGTGTACGGGTTAGTATTAGTGGACGGGTTAGGTTAAGGTTTCATGTAAGACTTCGAGTAAATGTTAGTGTTATGGTTAGGGTTAGGTGATGAGGGCGGTTGAGGTTACAGGTTAGGTTACGAAAACTGTTTAGGGTGAGAGTACGTGTTACGTTATGTGTTAGTGTTAATGTACGAATTAGGATTAAGGGACGGGTTAGGGTAAGGCTTCGGGTAAGGGTTAGGGTTACGGTTAGGGTTAGGGGACGGGGACGGTTTTGGGTACAGGTTAGGGTACGACAACGTTTTAGGGTGAGTGTACGTGTGAGGGCACAGGTTAGTTTTATCGGACGGTTTAGGATTAGGGGACGGGTTAGGCTAAGGCTTCGTTTAAGGGTTAGGATTAGGGTTAGGGGACGGGGACGGGTTAGGGTACAGGTTAGGGTACGACAACGGTTTAGGTTGAGCATACGTGTGAGGGCACGGGTTAGTGTTAGCGTACAGTTTAGGATTAGGGGACAGGTTAGGCTAAGGCTTTGGGTAAAATTTAGGGTTAGGGTTAGGTTTAGGGTTAGGGTTAGGCTTAGGGGACGGGGGAGGTGTAGGGTACAGGTTAGGGTACGACAATGGTTTAGGGTGAGCGTACGTGTGACGGCATGGGTTAGTGTTAGCATACGGGTTAGGATTAGGGGACGGGTTAGTGTAAGGCTTCGGGTAAGTGTTAGGGTTAGGGTTAGGTTTAGGGTTAGGGTTAGGGTTAGGGAACGGTTTAGGGTTAGGGTTAGTTTTAGGGTTAGGGTTAGGGGACGGGGATGGGGACGGTTTAGAATATACGTTAGGGTATGACAACGGTTTAGGGTGAGCGTACGTGTGAGGGCATGGGTTAGTGTTAGCGTATGGGGTAGGATTAGGGGACGTGTTAGGGTAAGGCTTCAGGTAAGAGTTAGGCTTAGGGTTAGGGTTAGGGGATGGGGACGGTTTAGGATACAGGTTAGGGTACGACAATGGTTTAGGGTGAGCGTACGTCTGAGGGCACGGGTTAGTTTTAGCGTACGTGTTAGGATTAGGGGATGGGTTAGTGTAAGGCTTCGGGTAAGGGTTAGGGTTGGGGACGGGGATAGTTTAGGGTACAGTTTAGGGTACGACAACAGTTTAGGGTGAGCGTACGTGTGAGGGCACGGGTTAGTGTTAGCGTTGGCGTTAGGATTAGGGGCCGAGTTAGGGTAAGGCTTCGGGTAAGGATTAGGGTTAGTGTTAGAGTTAGGATTGGGGACGGGGACGATTTAGGATACAGGTTAGGGTACGACAATGGTTTAGGGTGAGCGTACATGTGAGGGCACGGGTTAGTGTTAGTGTATGGGTTAGGATTAGGGGACGTGTTAGGGTAAGACTTCGGGTAAGGGTTAGGGTTAGGGGACGGGGACGGTTTAGGGTACAGGATAGGGTACGACAACGGTTTAGTGTGAGCATACGTGTGAGGGCACGGGTTAGTGTTAGCGTACGGGTTAGGATTAGGGGACGGGTTAGGTTAAGGCTTCGGGTAAGGGTTAGGTTTAGGGTTAGGGGACGGGGATGGTTTAGGGTACAGGTTAGAGTACGAGAAATGTTTAGGGTGAGCGTACGTGTGAGGGCATGGTTTAGTGTTTGCGTACGGGTTAGGATAAGGGGACGGGTTAGGGTAAGGCTTCATGCAAGTGTTAGGTTTAGTGTTAGGCTTAGGCTTAGTGTTAGGGGATGGGGACGGTTTAGGGTACGGGTTAGGGTATGACAATGGTGTAAGGTGAGCGTACGTGTGAGGGCACGTGTTAGTGTAGCGTACGTGTTAGGAAGAGGGGACGGTTTAGGGTAAGGCTTCGGGTAAGGGTTAGGTTTAGGATTAGGATTTGGGGATGTGGTCGGTTTAAGGTACAGGTTAGGGTATGACAATGGTTTAGGGTGAGCGTACGTGTGAGGACACGGGTTAGTGTTAGCGTACTGGTTAGGATTATGGGATGGGATAGTGTAAGGCTTCAGGTAAGGGTTAGGGTTATGGTTAGGGTTAGGGTTAGGGGATGGGGACGGGGACGGTTTAGGGTATAGGTTAGCGTATGACAGCGGTTTAGGGTGAGCGTACGTGTGAGGGCACGGGTTAGTGTTAGCGTATGGGGTAGGATTAGGGGATGTGTTAGTGTAAGGCTTCGGGTAAGGGATAGGGTTAGGCTTAGGGTTAGGGTTGGGGACGGGGACAGTTTAGGGTACAGTTTAGGGTACGACAACGGTTTAGGGTGAGTGTACGTGTGAGGGCACGGGTTACTGTTAGCGTACGGATTAGGATTAGGGGATTGGTTAGGGTAGGGCTTCGGGTATGGTTTAGGATTAGGGTTAGGGTTAGAGTTAGGGGACGGGGATGGTTTAGGGTACAGGTTAGGGTACGAAAACTGTTTAGGGTGAGCATACATGTGAGGGCACGGGTTAGTGTTAGCGTACGGGTTAGGATTGGGGACGGGTTAGGGTCAGGCTTCGGGTATGGGTTAGGGTTAGGGGACGGGGACGGGGACGGGGACAGTTTAAGGTACAGGTTAGGGTACGACAACGGTTTAGGGTGAGCGTACGTGTGAGGGCACGGGTTAGTCTTAGCATACGGGTAAGGATTAGGGGAGGGTTAGGGTAAGGCTTTGGATAAGGGTTAAGGTTAGGGTTAGGGGATGGGGACGGGGATGGTTTAGGGTTCAGGTTAGGGTACAACAACGGTTTAGGGTGAGCGTACGTGTGAGGGCATCGGTTAGTGTTAGCGTACGGGTTAGGATTAGGGGACATGTTAGGGTAAGGCTTCGGGTAAGGGTTAGGGTTATGGTTAGTGTTAAAGTTAGGATTTGGGACAGGGACAATTTAGGGTACAGGTTAGGGTACGACAACAGTTTAGTGTGAGCGTACGTGTGAGGGGCCAGGTTAGTGTTAGCGTACGGGTTAGCATTAGGGGACGGGTTAGGGTAAGGCTTTGGGTAAGGTTTAGTGTTAGGTTTAGGGATAGAGTTAGGGGACGGGGACGGTTTAGGGTACATGTTAAGGTACGAAAACGGTTTAGGGTGAGCGTACGTGTGAGGGCACATGTTAGTGTTAGCGTTCGGATTAGGATTAGGGGACGGGTTAGGGTAAGGCTTCGGGTAAGGGTTAGGGTTAGTGTTAGAGTTAGTATTGGGGACGGGGACAATTTAGGGTACAGGTTAGGGTACGAAAACGGTTTAGGGTGAGCGTACATCTGTGGGCACAGGTTAGTGTTAGCGTATGGGTTAGGATTGGGGACGGATTAGGATAAGGCTTCGGGTAAGGGTTAGGGTTAGGGTTAGGGTTAGGGGATGGGGACGGGGACGGTTTAAGGTACAAGTTAGGGTATGACAGCGGTTTAGGGTGAGCGTACGTGTTAGGGCACGGGTTAGTGTTAGCGTATGGGGTAGGATTAGGGGACGTGTTAGGGTAAGGCTTCGGGTAAGGGTTAGGGTTAGGGTTAGGGTTAGGGGACGGGATGGTTTAGGGTACAGGTTAGGGTATGACAACAGTTTAGGTTGAGCATACGTATGAGGGCATGGGTTAGTTTTAGCGTACGGGTTAGGATTAGGGGACGGGTTAGGGTAAGGCTTCGGGTAAGGGTTAGGGTTAGGGTTAGTGTTAGAGTTAGGATTGGGGATGGGGACCATTTAGGGTACAGGTTAGGGTACGACAACGGTTTACTGTGAGCGTACGTGTGAGAGCACGGGTTAGTGTTAACGTTTGGGTTAGGATTAAGGGACGGGTTATGATAAGGCTTCGGGTAAGGTTTAGGGTTAGGGTTAGGGATAGAGTTAGGGGACAGGGACGGTTTAGGGTACATGTTAGGGTTCGAAAACGGTTTAGGGTGAGCGTATGTGTGAGGGCACGGGTTAGTGTTAGCGTTCGGGTTAGGATTCGGGGACGGGTTAGGGTAAGGTTTCGGGTAAGGTTTAGGGTTACTGTTAAGTTAGGATTGGGGACGGGGACGATTTAGTGTACAGGTTAGGGTACGACAACGGTTTAGTGTAAGCGTACGTGTGAGGGCAGGGGTTAGTGTTAGCGTACGGGTTAGGATTAGGGGACGAGTTATTGTAAGGCTTCGGGTAAGGTTTAGGTTTAAGGTTAGGTTTAGAGTTAGGGAACGGGGATGGTTTAGGGTACAGGTTAGGGTACGAAAACGGTTTAGGGTGAGCGTACATGTGAGGCCAAAGGTTAGTGTTAGCGTATGGGTTAGGATTGGGGACGGGTTAGGGTAAGGCTTCGGTAAGGTTTAGGGTTAGGGTTAGGGGACGGGGACGGGGACAGGGAAGGTTTAAGGTACAGGTTAGGGTACGATAACAGTTTAGGGTGAGCGTACGTGTGAGGGCATGGGTTAGTGTTAGCGTATGGGGTAGGATTAGGGGACGTGTTAGGGTAAGGGTTTGGGTAAGGGTTAGGTTTAGGCTTAGGGTTAGGGTTAGGGTTAGGGGACGGTTTAGGGTACAGGTTAGGGCACTACAACGGTTTAAGGTGAGCATACGTATGAGGGCACGGGTTACTTTTAGCGTATGGGTTAGGATTAGGGGACGGGTTAGGGTAAGGCTTCGGGTAAGGGTTAGGGTTAGGGTTGGGGACTGGGACAGTTTCGGGTACAGGTTATGGTACAACAACGGTTTATGGTGAGGGTACCTGTGAGGGCACGGGTTAGTGTTAGCGTACGGTTTAGGATTAGGGGACGGTTTATGGTAAGGCTTTGGGTAAGTGTTACGGTTAGGGTTAGGGTTAGGGGACGGGGATGGTTTAGGGTAAAGGTTAGGGTACGACAACGGTTTAGGGTGAGCGTACGTGTGAGGGCATGGGTTAGTGTTAGCGTACGGGTTAAGATTAGGGGACGTGTTAGGGTAAGGCTTCAGGTAAGGGTTAGGGTTAGGGTTATTGTTAGAGTTAGGATTGGGGACGGGGACCATTTAGTGTACAGGTTAGGGTAGGACAATGGTTTAGTGTGAGCGTACGTGTGAGGGCACGGGTTAGTGTTAGCGTACGGGTTAGGATTAGGGGACGGGTTAGGGTAAGCCTTCGGGTAAGGTTTAGGGTTAGGGTTTGGGATAGAGTTAGGGGACGGGGACGGTTTAGGGTATATTTTAGGGTACGAAACGGTTTAGTGTTAGTGTAATGGTTAGGATTAGGGGACAGGTTAGGGTAAGTCTTTGGGTTAAAGTTAGGGTTAGGGTTAGGGGTCGGGGTCGGGGACGGTTGATGGTACAGGTTAGGGTACGACAACGGTTTAGGGTGAGCGTACGTGTGAGGGCACGGTTTACTGTTAGCGTACGGGTTAGGATTAGGGGACGGGTTAGGGTAAGCCTTCTGGTAAGGGTTAGTGTTGGGTTAGGGTTAGCATTAGTGTTAGGGGACGGGGATGGTTTAGCGTACAGGTTAGAGTGAGACAACGGTTTAGGGTGAGCGTACGTGTGAGGGCACGTGTTCGTGTTTGCGTACGCGTTAGGATTAGGTGACGGGTTAGGGTAAGGCTTCGGGTAAGTGTTAGGGTTAGGTTTAGGGGTAGGGTTAAGGTTGGGGATGGGGACTATTTAGGGTACAGATTAGGGTACGACAACGGTTTAGGGTGAGCGTACGTGTGAGGGCACGGTTTAGTGATAGTGTACGTGTTAGGATTAGGGGACGGGTTAGGGTAAGGCTTCGGGTAAGGTTTAGGTTTAGGGTTCGGGTTAGGGGATGGGGATGGTTTAGGGTACAGGTTAGGGTATGACAACGGTTTAGAGTGAGCGTACCGGTGAGGGCATGGGTTAGTGTTAGCGTACGGGTTAGGATTAGGGTCGTTTTACGGTAAGGCTTCGGGTAAGTTTTAGGGTTAGTGTTAGGGTTAGGGTTAGGGGACGGAGACGGTTTAGGGTCCAGGTGAGGGTACGAAAACGGTTTAGGGTGAGCGTACGTGTGAGGGCACGGGTTAGTGTTAGCGTACGGGTTAGGATTAGGGGATGGGTTAGGGTAAGTCTCCGAGTAAGGGTTAGGTTTGGGGTTAGGGTTAGGGGACGGGGACAGTTTAGGGTATGACAACGGTTTAGGGTGAGCGTACGTGTGAGGGCATGAGTTAGTGTTAGCGTATGGGTTAGGATTAGGTGACGGGTTAGAGTAAGGCTTCGGGTAAGGTTTAGGGTTGGAGTTAGGGTTAGGGGATGGGGACGGTTTAGGGGACAGGTTAGGATACGACAACTGTTTACGGTGAGCGTACGTGTGAGGGCACGGGTTAGTATTAGAGTACGGGTTAGGATTAGGGGAATGATTAGGGTAAGGCTTCGGATAAGTGTTAGGGTTAGGGTTAGGGTTAGGGGACGGGGACGGTTTAAGGTACAGGTTAGGGTATGACATCCTTTTAGGGTCAGCATACGTGTGAGGGCACGGGTTAGTGTTAACCTACGGGTTAGGAATAGGGGACGGGTTAGGGTAAGGCTTCAGGTAAGGGTTAGGGTTATGGTTAGTTTAGGGTTAGGTTAAGGAGACAGGGACGGTTTAGGGTACAGGTTAGGGTATGACAACGTTTTAGGGTGAGCTTACGTGTGAGGGTATGGTTTAGTGTCAGCATACGGGTTTGGATTAGGTGACGGGTAGGGTAAGGCTTCGGGTAAGGGTAAGGGTTAGGGTTAGGGTTAGGGTTGGGGACGGGGATGGTTTAGGGTACAGGTTAGTGTACGTCAACGGTTTAGGGTGAGCGTACGTGTGAGGGCACGGTTTAGTGATAGCGTATGTGTTAGGATTAGGGGACGGATTAGGGTAAGGCTTCAGGTAAGGGTTAGGTTTACGGTTAGGGGACGGGGATGGTTTAGGGTACAGGTTAGGGTATGACAACGGTTTACGGTGAGGGTACCTGTGAGGGCACGGGTTAGTGTTAGTGTACGGTTTAGGATTAGGGGACGGTTTATGGTAAGGCTTTAGGTAAGTGTTACGGTTAGGGTTAGGGTTAGGGGACGGGTATGGTTTAGGGTAAAGGTTAGGGTACGACAACGGTTTAGGGTGAGCGTTCATGTGAGGGCACGGGTTAGTGTTAGCGTACGAGTTAGGATTAGGGGATGGGTTAGTGTAAGGCTTCGTTAAGGGTTAGCGTTAGGGTTAGGGTTAGGTTTAGGGTTGGGGACGGGGACGGGGATGGTTTAGGGTACAGGTTAGAGTACGACCATGGTTTAGGATGAGCGTATGTGTGAGGGCAAGGGTTAGTGTTAATGTACGGGTTAGGATTAGGGGACGGTTTAGGTTAAGGCTTCGGCTAAGGGTTAGGATTAGGGTTAGGATTAGGGTTAGGGGACCAGGACGGTTTAGGGTACAGGTTAGGGTATGACAAGGTTTAGGGTGAACGTACATGTGAGGGCATGGGTTAGTGTTAGCATACAGGTTAGGATTAGGGGACGGGTTAGGGTAAGGCTTCGGGTAAGGGATAGGGGTAAGGTTAGTGTTAGGGTTAGAGTTCGGGATGGGGACGGTTTAGGGTACAGATTAGGGTACGACAACGGTTTAGGGTGAGCCTACGTGGGAGGGCATGGGTTAGTGTTAGTGTACGGTTTAAGATTAGGTGACGGGTTAGGGTAAGGCTTCGGGTATGCGTTAGGGTTAGGGTTAGGGAATGGGGATGGGGACGTTTTAGGGTAAAGGTTATGGTATGACAACGGTTTAGGGTGAGCGTACATGTGAGGGCATGGGTTAGTGTTAGCGTACGGGTTAGGATTAGGGGACGGGTTAGGGTAAGGCTTCGGGTAAGGGTTAGGGTTAGGGTTAGGGGACTGGGACGGTTTAGGGTATGTTTTACGGTGTGACAACGTTTTAGGGTGAGGGTTAGGGTTAGGGTTGGGGATGGGTACGGTTAAGGGTACAGGTTAGGGTACGTCAATGGTTTAGGGTTAGCGTACGTGTGAGGGCACGGTTTAGTGATAGCGTACGCATTAGGATTAGGGGACGGGTTAGGGTAAGGCTTCGGGTAAGGGTTAGGGTTAGGGTAACGGTTAGGGGATGGGGATGGTTTAGGGTACAGGTTAGTGTACGACAATGGATTAGGGTGACCGTACATGTGAGGGCATGGGTGAGTGTTAGCGTACGGTTTAGGATTAGGGGACGGGGTAGTGTAAGGCTCTGGGTAAGGGTTAGAGTTAGTGTTAGTGTTAGGGTTAGGGGACGGGGATGGTTTAGGGTACAGGATAGGGTATGGCAACGGTTCAGGGTGAGCGAACCTCTGAGGGCACGGGTTAGCGTTAGCGTATGGGTTAGGATTAAGGGATGGGTTAGGGTAAGGCTTTGGGTAAGGGTTAGGGTAAGGGTTAGGGTTAGGGGACAGGGAAGGTTTAGAGTACAGGTTAGGGTATGACAACGGTTTAGGGTGAGCGTACCTGTGAGGGCATGGGTTAGTGTTAGCGTACGGGTTAGGATTGGGGACAGGTTAGGGTAAGGCTATGGTTAAGCGTTAGGGTTAGCGTTAGGGGATGGGGATGTGGATGGGGATGGTTTAGGGTACAGGTTAGGTTATGGCAATGGATTAGGTTGAGTGTATGTGTTAGTGTATGGGTTAGAATTAGCGTGCGTTTTAGGATTAGGGGACGATTTAGTGTAAGGCTTCGGGTAAGGGTTAGGCTTAGGGTTAGGTTTAGGTTTAAGGTTAGGGGACGGGGACATTTTAGGGTACACATTAGGGTACGACAACGTTTAGGGTTAACATATGTGTTAGGGTAATGGTTAGTGTTAGTGTACGGTTTAGGTTTATGGGACGTGTTAGGGTAAGGCTTCGGTTAAGGGTTAGGGTTAGGGTATGTGTTAGGTTTCGGGGATGGTTTAGGGTACAGGTTAGAGTATGACAAGGGTTTAGTGTGAGCGTACGTGATAGGGTATGGTTTAGTGTTAGCGTATGGGTTAGGATTAGGGGACGGGTTAGTGTAAGGCTTCGTGTATGGGTTAGGGTTAGAGTTAGGGTTTAGGGTTAGGGTTAGGGGACGGGGACGGTTTAGGGTACAGGTCAGTGTACGACAACTGTTTAGGGTGAGTGTACGTGTTAGGGTACAGCTTACTATTAGCGTACGGGTTAGGATTAGGGGATGGGTTAGTGTAAGGCTTCGGGTAAATGTTAGGGTTAGGATTAGTGTTAGGGAACGGGGACATTTTAGGGTACCGGTTAGGGTACGACAATGGATTAGTGTGAGCGTATGTGTTACATTACGTGTTAGTGTTAGCGTACGGGTTAGGATTAGGGGACGGATTAGGGTAAGGCTTTGGGTAAGTTTTATGTTAAGACTTAGGGTTAGGTTTAGGGGATTCGGACGGTTTAGGGTACAGGTTAGGGTACGAGCATTGTTTAGGCTCTGTGTACGTGTTAGGGTACAGGTTAGTGTTAGTGTACGGGTTAGGATAGGGGATGGGTTAGAGTAAAGCTTCTGGTAAGGGTTAGGTTAGGGTTAGCGTTAGGGTTAGGGGAAGGGGACAGTTTAGGGTATAGGTTAGGGTACGACAATGGTTTAGGTTGAGCGTACGTGTTAGGGTATGGGTTAGTGTTAGCGTACAGGTTAGGATTAACGGACGGTTTAGTGTAGAGTTTAGGGAGTGACAACGGTTTAGGCTGAGCGTACGTGTTAGGGTACGGGTTAGTGTTAGTGTATGGGTTAGGATTGGTGGAGGGATTAGGATAAGGCTTCGGGTAAGGTATAGAGTTAGGATTAGGGTTCGGGTTAGGGGACATAGATGGGTACAGTTTAGGGTACAGGTTAGTGTACCACAAAGGTTTAGGTTTAGTGTACATGTTAGGGTATGGGTTAGTGTTAGCGAATGGGTTAGGATTAGGGACGGGTTAGTGTAAGGCTTTGGTTAGGGTTTGTGTTACGGTTAGGGGACTGGGACGGGGACGGTTTAGGGTACAGATTAGGGTATGACAATTGTTTAGGGTGAGCGAACGTGTTATGGTATGGATGAGTGGTAGCATACGGTTTAGCATTATTGGACGTGTTAGTGTATGTGTTCGGTTTAGGGTTAGGGTTAGGGGACAGTGACGGTGTAGGGTACATGTTATGGTACCACAACGGTTTAGGATTAGCGTACGTGTTACGGTATGGGTTATTGTTAGTTTACAGTTAGGATTAGGGGATGGGTTAGGGTAAGCCTTCGGGTAAGTGTTAGGTTTAGGGTTAGGGGACGGTGACAGTTTAGGGTACAACGGTTTAGGGTTAGTGTACGTGTTAGGGTACGGGTTAGTGATAGCGTATGGTTAGGATTAGTGGACGGTTTAGGGTAAGGTTTCGGGTAAAGTTTAGGGTTAGGGTTAGGGCTAGGCTTAGGGTTAGGGGATGGGGACCGTTTAGTGTACAGGTAAGGATACGACAACTGTTTATGTTGAGTGTACGTGTTAGGGTACAGGTTAGTGTTAGCGTACGTGTTAGGAATAGGGAATGTGTTAAGGTAAGGCTTCGTGTAAGGGTTAGTGTTAGGGTTCGGGTTAGGGGACTGGCACGGTTTAGGGTACAGATTAGGGTGTGACAACGGTTTAGTGTTAGCATACATGTTAGGGTATGAGTTCGTGTTTGCGTATGGGTTAGGATTAGGGGACGGGTTAGTGTAAGGCTTCGGGTAACTGTTAGAGTTAGGTTTATGGTTAGGGGACTGGGACAGGGACTGTTTAGGGTACAGGTTAGGGTACAACAACGGTTTAGGGTTAGCGTACATTTTAGGGTATGGGATAGTGTTAGCTTATGTGTTAGGATTAGGGCACTGGTTAGGGTAAGGCTTCGGGTAAGGGTGAGGTTTAGGGTTAGGGATAGGGTTAGTGTTGGGGACGGGGACTGTTTAGGGTACAGGTTAGGATACGACAACGATTTAGGGTTAGCGTACGTGTTAGGGTATGGGTTAGTGTTAGCGTACGGGTTAAGATTAGGAGACAAGTTAGGTTATGGCTTCGGGTTAGGGTTAGGTTTAGGTTTAGGGTTAGGTTTAGTGTTAAGGTTAGGGAACGGAGACGGTTTAGTTTACAGGTTAGGGTAAGTTAACGGTTTAGAGTTAGCGTACGTGTTAGTGTATGGGTTATTTTTAATGTATTGTTTAGGATTAGGGGTCGTGTAAAAATACGGCTTCAGCTAAGGGTTAGTGTTAGTGTTAGGGTTAGGGAATGGGTACGGTTTAGGGTACAGATTAGGGTACGATATCATTTTACATTTAGCGTACATGTTAGTGTACGGGTTTGTGTTAGTGTACGGGTTAGGATTAGGGTCCGGGTTAGGGTAAGGCTTCGGGTAAGGGTTAGGGTTAGGCTTAGGATTAGGTTTAGGTATCTGGTATGGTTTAGTGTACAGATTAGGGTTCAACAACGGTTTAGGGTAGAGTACGTTTTAGGATATGCGTTAGTGTTAGTGTACGGGTTAGGATTAGGTTTAGGTTTAGGGTTATGTTTTAGGTTAGAGTTAGGGTTACGGTTAGGGAATGGGTACGTTTCAGTGTTCAGTTTAGTGTATGACAATGGGTTAGTGTTAGGGTACGTGTTAGGTTATGCGTTATTGTTATTGTAAGGGTTAGGGTACCGTGTAGTGTAAGGGTTAGGTTAAGAGTTCGGGTTAGGATTAGTGTTAGGGTTAGGGTTAGCGTTATGGAACGGGTGAATTGCCATGCCCCTGTGCTCCATATAAAGTGATGGGAAAAATCCAATGGAAGTGTTAGAAACATCCTATTTTACCCGAGGCTTATACACTGCTATATGTTAATTACAGTTTTGCTCACACATCTGTTCATTGAAGTTACAATGTTGTCAATTTCTTTTACTGATCCACCAGAGTGGACCCCAACAAGGCTCCCCTTGCCCAGTGTCATTGGAGCCAGCAGATCGAGACTGAGTTTGGTCCAGCAGCAAGGGAAACTTTATATTTTCTTCAGAGAATTGAGAGATGAGAGCATGCACTACCCCGCGGGCTGTGGGCTGGGCTGCTGTGTAGGGATCCCAGCAGCATCAGGGGGAGGGAGGGGCGGAGCTCTCAAGGGGCTGGTTGGCTGCAGCTCAGGCTCTATGTCGCGGAGTCTGCATAGGGCCCCGGGAGCTGAAATGTCGACCCAGCCATTCTGCATTAGGAAATCGGGTCTGAAGTGCCGGGTGTGGGACCTCTGCGTGCGGAACCCTAGGAACACGTGAAATTAGACAAAGCACAGAGGAAAAAAGGGTTAGGCTTTAGTTTATTGCCCAGATTCTATTTTTATCTCCCAGGAATTTTTCATGGGCTTTGCCGGTGACAAACCCCTCCTCTGCCTTTTGTCCCATTCCTAATTCTTGGGGCGCTGTGGGTGCAGACCCCTCTTCTGTAACTGCTTCGTGCTGAGTTGGGAGTCCTCATACCCGGTGGGGAGTGGCAGAATGTCTCCCCAGCAGCCTCCAGGTGAGGTTGATTGTCCCCAGGCCTCCTGCCTCACTGCTCGTCTGCCTGAGCGCCAGCACTGGAAGTGTTATAGATTCTAATGACCTTTAAGGATGCAAGAAGGAGATGCGCAGAGACGCTGGGGGGCCTGTTTTACCCCACCCCACATTTGTTTGGCCACCTTAGGCTGACGGTTTCTGCCAGCCTAGATGCTCTGACCAGTAGTCTTTGCTTTCTTCAATTAGACCCCTAAATTAACGTACAAACAGCACCAGATGTCAGAGCCCTGCCCACTCAACTCCCAGACAGTCCAGGCCCGGTGGTGATCCAGGACCATGATGGCCACTGAGTCAATGGCGTTTTGAAGTAGCCAGGAGTCCAGCCGGTCTCATTGGCCACCATCACTGCGGTGTCTGTAGGCTTTTCTATGGTGACAGCATGATATACGGTTCCCCTGCCAAGCTTATTAGCTCCACTCTGGGTGCAGTAAGTCCTGCATGCAGTAGTGTGCTCTTTTGGGGCACAGACTTGTTGTTTTCTGAGAGAAGCTCCAGGTCATGTGATGGTCACACGAGTCGTCATGGGGACCCGTTGTCCCTGGTTGTCTCTCTGGAGGTTGGAGTTGGAGGGCGTCCACACTCGAGGCCAGCGTGCCCACGGAGCGACCCCTGCAACTTCAGGGTATAGTGGGTGGTTAGGATCACCACGTGGGGTCCTTTTCCCTTAGGAGGGAGCTGGATTTGCGGGCTGCTGATTTCCAGGTTCTTAGATACCCCCAGTACCCTGGCCGGATGGGGCGGCAGGCGAAGCCATTGGTGACCGTAGTTTGTCCTACCTGGAGGGTATTCTTGCGTTGTTCCATTTCAAGTGGTCCCAGTTTTTGCACTAATACTCCAAGGGTGATTCACCTTCTATGCGGATGTAAAGTTCAAAGGGTTTAGCTAAATTAGGGAGTTCCAGGGCAAGGGACTGAATTGACTGCTCTTTGTATTCTTGAAAGGCCGCTTCTGGATTCTATTCGAAAGGATCATCATCTTTTCCTTTCAGTGTTTCATATAGAGGCCCAGCTATTAGATTGTAGTTAGGGATCCAGATGCAGCAATCTCCGGCCTCCCCAGGAACCCCTAAGCTGTCTTCTAGTTTTAGAAGGGGTAAGGCTGCAAATGGGCTTTTTCCCTTTCCTGAGATGGGCTTCTCCGACCTTCTGTGAGAATGAAGCCCAGGTAGGTCACCTTAGTCTGTGATATTTGAGCCTTTTGCTTTGACACCCTCTATCCTTTATTGGCTAGGTAGTTCAGAGGCCTCCTTAGTAGGGTTTGCGATCAGAATGTCGTCTGCATATTGAAGGAGGATTCCCGTTTGCAGAGGTAGAACTTTTAGGTGTTTAGCTAACGTTTCCCCAAAGATGGTGTGGAAATTTTTGAACCCTTGGGGCAGGACGGCCCAGCACTATTGTTTCTGTTGTATGTTGAGTCCTGCCACTCACAAGCCAAAATTTCTTGTGACTCTGGGACTAGTGGAATACAGAAGAAGGCATCATTGAAGTCTAATACAGAATACCATGTCCTGGTGGATGGTAGAATGACCAGCAGGGTGTAGGAATTAGGAACAACTGGATGTATATCCTTGGTGGCTTCACTAACTGTCCTGACATCCTTTACCAGGTCCCCAGCAGCCCACAGGGCTCTCGTGGTCACGCCACTCCCAGGATATGGAGATCACCTGGGCAGGTTGCCAGCAGCCCATGAGGCTCTCATGGTCAGACCCCTCCCATGATACAGAGCTCCCAAGGGCATGTACCCTGGCAGGGCTGGGCACACAGGAACCGTGACATAGCCCTGAATGCAGAGAACCTCCAGCTCACCTGTCACTCAGAGGTGACACAGAGCACCTCAGGGCAGGACTTGAACTAACAAACAGCAGTGCCTACAGGTCTGTGACTCTGGGCATCACTCTGTGCGGCCACCCTCCGCCTGGCCTTCCAGAGATTTCCAGTGCTGCTGGGACACCAGACCTCTGTCTCCACCCACCACCCCTCCTGTCCCTGACTCCTGGGTTCCTCTCATTAGGAGAGGGTCTTCTTGAAGTTGTCTCCCACTCATGGGCCAGATAAAATGATTAGAAAACAAGCCAGAGCTGCAGCCCTTGTGTATCCTGACTCTCAGGAGCCCACACCTCTTCCTGGGACCTGGCCGGTTCAGCAAGGTCCATTTTCTGCAACTGTGAGCCCCTGAGGGGTGAGGATTGGCTGACCTGGGCAGCCTGACCGTGCGGGCCTGCCCTCCCCAGGTGTGCCTGGGTTGAGGTCAATATAAACACTGCTCCAGGCAGTAAGAGCTCCTGCAGCTGTGCCTGACGCCATATTCTCTGCACTGTCAGCAGTGGTGGGGCTGGGCTGGTGGTGGGAGTGAGGGGCTACGCCTTTGTAGGTGACCCAGTGTGAGTGGGGCTCTGCTGGACTCTCTGCAGGAGTTGCCAAGCTGCCACCTGCTAAAGAAGAGGATGTGTCACCCGTAGCTGCCACTGGAATTTCTCCCTGGGCAGAGGTGAGGAAGGAAAAAAGCAGTGGGGGCCTGGACAGGAGGGGTATCTCAGGCAGGGAAATGGAAAGCTTCCAGAAGAGCACCCAGGGCCAGGACAATCCTGGCTGACCTGCAGGCACCAAGTCGGCAGGTGTGCTGTCGCTGGTGTGGCTCCACGGCCCTTCCTCTAGGCTTTCAAGTCCTTGAACATATTCAGGTGTTTTACCTGGGAAGGGTGGGAACAGTTCAGCAGCAGCTGGCCTGGGGCTCAGCTCACGTTTACTCACAGATGTCTCAGCACGGTCCCCCAGCTTTGCAATGAGGATGCTCCTTGCTGGGTGGGGGGCTGCTGGCTGCATGGGAGACGATTCACCACCTCTGACCAACTTCAGCATTGTTTAACCACTGGAACAAGTACCCTGATAGGGTTTTCCTCTGTATAACTGGTGGGTTCTTTTTTTTTTTCTTTTTTGGTTCAAGATAGATTTTATTCCTCTTTTTTGTATTTATAGATATAAGCATGGAAATAATTCATTCCTATAAATACATGTATGTGAAGGGAATAACTTTTTTCTGTTTCTTTAAATTTTATTTATTTTTTTAATTTTTAAATTTTATTTACTTTTTTATACAGCAGGTTCTTATTGGTTATCTATTTTATAGATATAAATGTATACATGTCAATCCCAATCTCCCAACTCCTCCCACCCAACACCCCACGGCTTTAGCCTCTTGGTGTCCATACCAAGAGGTTAGAGTACGACAACAGTTTAGTGTTAGTGTACGTGTTACGGTACAGGTTAGAATTAGTGTACGGGTTAGGATTAGGGGACGGGATAGGTTAAGGCTTTGGGATAGGGTTAGGTTTAGGGATAGGGTTAGGGTTAGGGAACGGGGATGGTTTAGGGTACAGGTTACGGTACGACAACGGTTTAGGGTGAGCGTACGTGTGAGGGCATGGGTTAGTGTTAGCGTACGGGTTAGGATTAGGGGACGGGTTAGGGTAAGGCTTCTGGTAAGGGTCAGGGTTAAGGTTAGGGTTAGGGTTTGGGGACGGGGACGGCTTAGGGTATAGGTTAGTGTACGACAATGGTTCAGGGAGAGCGTACGTGTTAGGGTACGGGTTAGTGTTAGCGTACGGGTTAGAATTAGGAGACAGGTAAGTGTAAGGCTTCAAGTAAGGGTAAAGTTTATGTTTAGGGTTAGGGTTAGGGAACGGGGATGGTTTAGGGTACACGTTAGAGTACGACAACGGTTTAGGGTGAGCGTACGTGTCAGTGTATGGGTTAGTGTTAGCGAACTGGTTAGGATTAGGGGACGGGTTAGAGTAAGGCTTCGGTTCAGGGTTAGTGTTAGGGATAGGGTAAGGGGATGGGGACGGTTTAGGTTACAGGTTAGGGTACGACAAGGGTTTAGGTTGAGTGTAAGTGTTAGGGTATGGTGTAGTGATAGAGTACGGGTTAGGATTAGGGGACAGGTTAGAATAAGGCTTCGGGTATGGGTTAGGGTTAAGGTTAGGGTTAGGGCATGGGGACTGTTTAGGGGACAGTTTAGGGTACGACAACGGTTTAGGGTGAGCGTACGTGTGAGGGCACAGGTTAGTGTTAGCGTACACGTTAGGATTAGGGGACGGGTTAGTGTAAGGCTTCGGGTAAGCGTTAGGGATAGGGTTAAGTTTAGGGTTTGGGTTATGGATGGGGATGGTTTAGGGTACAGGTTACGGTATGACAAATGATTAGGGTGAGCGTACGTGTTAGGGTACAATTTAGTGTTAGCGTATGTGTTAGGATTAGGGGATGGGTTAGGGTAAGACTTCGGGTAAGGGTTAGGGTTAGTGTTAGGGTTAGAGTTAGGGGACGGGGATGGTTTAGATTATAGGTTAGGGTACGACAACTGTTTAGGGTGAGTGTACGTGTTAGGGTACGGGTTAGTGTTAGTGTACGGATAGGATTAGGGGATGGGTTAAAGTAAGGCTTTGGATAAGGGTTAGGATTAGTGTTAGGTTTGGGGACGGGGATGATTTAGGGTACAGTTTAGGGTACGACAACGGTTTAGGGTGAGCGTATGTGTTAGGGTACTTGTTAGTGTTAGCGTACGGGAAAGGATTAGGCAATGGGTTAGGTTAAGGCTTCGGGTAAGTGTTAGGGATAGGGTTAAGTTTAGGGGTCGGGGAAGGTTTAGTATACAGGTTAGGGTACGGCTACGTATTAGGGTGACCGTACGTGTTAGGGTACGGGTTAATGTTAGCATACGGGTTAGGATTAGGGGACGAGATAGTGTAAGGCTTCGGGTAAGTGTTAGGTTTAGTGTTAGGATTAGGGTTAGGGGACAGGGATGTTTTAGGGTACAGTTTAGGGTACGAACACGGTTTAGTGTGAGCGTATGTGTTAGGATACGGTTTAGTGTTAGCGTACGGATTAGGATTAGGGGACGGGTTAGGGTAAGGTTTCGGGTAAGGGTTAGGGTTAAGATTTGGGTTAGGGTTAGGGGAAGGGGACGGTTTAGGGTACAGGATAGGGTACAAAAATGGTTTAGGTTGAGCGTACGTGTTAGGGTACGTGTTAGTGTTAGCGTACTGGTTAGGATTAGGAGACTGGTTAGGGTAAGGCTTCGGGTAAGGGTTAGGGTTAGGGTTAGGGATAGGGTTAGGTTTAGGTGACGGGGATGGCTTAGGGTACAGGTTAGTGTATGATAACGGTTTAGGGTGAGCGTACGTTTAGGGTATGGTTTAGTGTTAGCGTACGGGTTAGCATTAGGGGACGGTTTAGGGTAAGGCTTTGGGTAAGGGTTAGGGTTAGGATTAAGGTTAGGTTTAGGGGACGGGGATGGTTAAGGGTACAGTTTAGGGTACGACAAAGTTTTAGGGTGAGCGTACGTTTTAGGGTACGGGTTAGTATTAGTGTATGGGTTAGAATTAGGGAACGGGTTAGGGTAAGGCTTCTGGTAAGGGTCAGGGTTAAAGTTAGGGTTTGGGTTTGGGGACGGGGATGGCTTAGGATACAGGTTAGGGTACGAAAACGGTTTAGGGTAAGCATACGTGTTAGGGTACGGGGTAGTGTTAGCGTACGGGTTAGGATTAGGGGATGGGTTAGGTTAAGGCTTCAGGTAAGTGTTAGGGTTAGGGGACGGGGACGGGGACGGTTAAGGATACAGGTTAAAGTACGATGATGGTTTAGGGTGAGCGTACGTTTAGGGTACGGGTCATTGTTAACGTACGGGTTAGTATTAGGGGACGGGTTAGGGTAAGGCTTCGGGTAAGGGTTAGGGTTAGGATTAGGGTTAGGTTTAGGTGACGGGGACGGTTTAGGCTACGTGTTATGGTACGGCAACGATTTAGAGTGAGCGTACGTCTTAGGGTACGGGTTAGTGTTAGCTTATGGGATAGTATTAGGGGACGGGTTAGGGTAAGGCTTCTGGTAATGGTTAGGGTTAGGGATATGGTTAAGGTTAGGGGACGGGGACGGTTCAGGGTACAGGTTAGTGTACAACAACTGTTTATGGTGAGCTATGTGTTAGGGTACGGGTTAGTGTTAGCGCCCGGATTAGGTTTAGGGGACGGGTTAGGGTAAGGTTTCGGGTAAGGGTTAGGGTTAGGGTTAGTGTTAGGTGACGGGGATGGTTTAGGGGAAAGTTTAGTGTACGACAACAGTTCAGGGTGAGCATACGTGTGAGGGCACAGGTTAGTGTTAGCGTACGGGGTAGGATTAGTGGACGCGTTAGGGTAAGGTTCGCGTAAGGGTTAGGGTTAGGGTTAGGGTTAGGTGATGGGGACGGTTTAGGGGACAGGTTAGGGTACGACAAAGGTTTAGGTTGAGTGTACGTGTGAGGGCACGGGTTAGTGTTAGCGTACGGGTTAGGAATAGGGGACAGGTTAAGGTAAGTATTCGAGTAAGGGTTAGGGTTAGGGTTAGGGTTACGGCATGGGGACGGTTTAGGGGACAGGGTAAGGTACGACAACGGTTTAGGTTGAGCGTACGTGTGAAGGCACGGGTTAGTGTTAGCATACTGGTTAGGATTAGGGGCCGGGTTAAGGTAAGTATTCGAGTAAGGGTTAGGGTTAGGGTTAGGGTACGGTGACAGTTTAGGGGACAGGTTAGGGTACAACAATGGTTTAGGGTGTGCATACATGTGAGGTCATGGGTTAGTGTTAGCGTACGGGGTAGGATTAAGGGATGGGTTAGGGTAAGGCTTCAGGTAAGGGTTAGGGTTAGGGTTAAGGTTAGGGTTAGGGGACGGGGACGGTTTAGGGGACAGCTTAGGGTACGACAATGGTTTAGTGTGAGCGTACGTGTGAGGGAACGAGTTACTGTTAGCGTACGGGTTAGGATTAGGGGACGGGTTAGGGTAAGGCTTCGGTTAAGCGTTAGGGTTAGGGTTAGGATTAGGGTTACGGTTAGGGGACGGGGAGAGTTTAGCGGACAGGTTAGTGTACGACAATGGATTACGGTGAGCGTACGTGTGAGGGCATGGGTTAGTGTTAGCGTAAGGGTTAGGATTAGGGGACGGGTTAGAGTAAGGCTTCGGGTAAGGGTTAGAGATAGGGTTAGGGTTAGCGTTCGGATTAGGGTACGCGGACGGTTTAGGGGACAGGTTAGGTTACGATAACGGTTTAGTGTGAGCGTAATTGTGAGGGCCTGCGTTATGTTTAGCGTACGGGTTAGGATTATGGGATGGGTTAGTGTAAGTCTTCGGGTATGTGTTAGGGTTAGGGTTAGGGTTAGAGTTAGGGTTAGGGGATGGGGACGGGGTCGGTTTAGGGGACAGGTTAGGGTAAAAGAACGGTTTAGGGTGAACGTACGTGTGAGGGCATGGGTTAGTGTTAGCGTACGGGTTAGGATTAGGGGAACGGTTAGGGTAAGGCTTCGGGTAAGGGTTAGGGTTAGGGTTAGGGGAAGGGGACGGTTTAGGGACCGGTTAGTGTACGAGAACGGTTTAGGGTGAGCGTACGTGTGATGGCACGGGTTAGTGATAGCGTACGGGTTAGGATTAGGGGACGTCTTAGGGTAAGGCTTCGGGTAAGTGTTAGGGTTAGGGTTAGGGTTAGGGGATGGGGACGGGTTAGGGGACAGTTTAGGGTACGACAAAGGTTTAGGGTGTGTGTACGTGTGAGGGCATGGGTTAGTGTTAGCGTACGGTTTAGTATTAGGGGATGGGTTAGGGTAAAGCTTTGGGTAAGGGTTAGGGTTAGGGTTAGGGTGAGGGGACAGGAACGGGGACGGTTTAGGGGACAGGTTAGGGTACAACAACGGGTTAGGGTGAGCGTACGTGTGAGGACATGGGTTAGTGTTAACGTACAGTTTAGGTTTAGGGGACGGGTTAGGTTAAGGTTTCGGGTAAGGGTTAGGGTTAGGGTTAGGGTTAGGGGACGGGGACGGTTTAAGGTCCAGGTTAGGGTACGACAAAGGTTTATGGTGAGCGTACGTGTGAGGGCACGGTTTAGTGCTAGCGTACGGGTTAGGATTAGGGGAAGGGTTAGGGTAAGGCTTCGGGTATGGGTTAGGGTTAGGTTTAGGGGACGAGGATGGGGATGGTTTAGAGGACAGTATAGCGTACGACAACGGTTTAGGGTGAGCGTACGTGTGAGGGCACGGGTTAGTGTTAGTGTACGGGTTAGGATTAGGGGACAGGTTAAGGTAAGGCTTCGGGTAAGGGTTAGGTTTAGGGTTAGGGTTAGGGGATGGGGAAGGTTTAGAGGACAGGTTAGGGTAGGACAATGGGTTAGGGTGTGCGTACAAGTGAGGGCATGGGTTAGTGTTAGCGTACGGGTAGGATTAAGGGACGGGTTAGGGTAAGGCTTCGGGTAAGTGTTAGGGTTAGGGTTAGAGTTAGGGTTAGGGGAGGGGGACGGGGACGGGGTTGGTATAAGGGACAGGTTAGGGTACGACAACGGTTTAGGGTGAGCGTACGTGTGAGGGCACGGGTTAGTGTTAGTGTACGGATTAGGATTAGGGGACGTGTTAGGGTAAGGCTTCGGGGAAGGGTTAGGGTTAGGGTTCGGGCTAGGGTTAGGGTTAGGTGACGGGGACGGTTTAGGGTCCAGGTGAGGGAACGACAACGGTTTAGGGTGAGCGTACGTGTGAGGGCACGGGTTAGAGTGGGCGTACGGGTTAGCTTTAGGGCACGTGTGAGGGGAAGGCTTCGGGGAAGTGTTAGTGTTAGGGTTCGGGCTAGGGTTAGGGTTAGGGGACGGGGAAGGTTTAGGTCCAGGTGAGGGTAGGACAACCGTTTACGGTGAGCGTAGGTGTCAGGGAACGGGTTAGTGTCAGCTTACGGGTTAGCATTAGGGGACGGGTGAGGGGAAGGCTTCGGGGAAGGGTTAGGGTTAGGGTTCGGGCTAGGGTTAGGGGACGGAGACGGGGACGGTTTAGGGTCCAGGTGAGGGTAGGACAACGGTTTAGGGGGAGCGTACGTGTGAGCGCGCGGGTTAGTCTCAGCGTACGGGTTAGCATTAGGTGACGGGTGAGGGGAAGGCTTCAGGGAAGGGCTAGGCTTAGGGTTCGGGCTAGGGTTAGAGTTAGGGGACGGGGACGGTTAGGGTCCAGTTGAGGGTACGACAACGGTTTAGGGTGAGCGTACGTGTGAGGGCACGGGTTACTGTCAGCGTACGTGTTAGCATTAGGGGAAGGGTGAGGGGAAGGCTTCGGGGAAGTGTTAGGTTTAGGATTCGGTCTACGGTTAGGGTTAGGGGACGGGGACAGTTTAGGGTCCAGGTAAGGGTACGAGAACGGTTTAGGGTGAGCGTACGTGTGAGGGTACGGGTTAGTGTCAGCGTACGGGTTAGCGTTAGGTGACAGGTGAGGGGAAGGCTTCGGGGAAGGGTTAGTATTAGGGTTCGGCCTAGGGTTACGGTTAGGGAATGTGGACGGTTTAGGGTCCAGGTGAGGGAACGACAACGGTTTAGGGTGAGCGTATGTGTGAGGGCACGGGTTAGAGTGGGCGTACGGGTTAGCATTAGGGCACGTGTGAGGGGAAGGCTTCAGGGAAGTGTTAGTGTTAGGGTTCGGGCTAGGGTTAGGGTTAGGGGACGGGGACGGTTAAGGGTCCAAGTGAGGGTAGGACAACGGTTTAGGGTATGCGTACGTGTGAGGGCATGGGTTACTGTCAGCGTACGGGTTAGCATTAGGGGACGGGTGAGGGGAAGGCTTCGAGGAAGTGCTAGACTTAGGGTTCGGGCTAGGGTTAGGGTTAGGCGCGGGGACGGTATAGGGTCCAGGTGAGGGTACGACAACGGTTTATGGTGAGCGTACGTGTGGGGGCACAGGTTAGTGTCAGCGTACGGGTTAGCATTAGGGGACGCGTGAGGGGAAGGCTTCAGGAAAGGGTTAGTGTTAGGGATCGGGCTAGGTTTAGGGTTCGGGGACGGGGACGGTTTAGGGTCCAGGTGAGTGTATGAAAACGGTATAGGGTGAGCGTACCTGTGTGGGCTCGGTTTAGTGTCAGCGTACGGGTTAGCATTAGGGGATGGGTGAGGGTAAGGCTTCTGGAAGGGTTAGGGTTAGGGTTGGGGCTAGGTTTAGGGTTAGGGGACGGGGAGGTTTAGGGTCCAGGTGAGAGTACGACAATGGTTTAGGGTGAGCGTACGTGTGAGGGCACGGGTTAGTATCAGCGTACGGGTTAGCATTAGGGGACGCGTGAGGGTAAGGCTTCGGGGAAGTGTTAGGGTTTGGATTCGGGCTAGGGTTACGCTTAGGGTACAGGGACGGTTTTGGGTCCAGGTGAGGGTACGACAACGGTTTTGGGTTAGCATACGTGTGAGGGCAAGGGTTAATGTCAGCGTACGGGTTAGCATTAGGGCACGGGTGAGGGGAAGGCTTCGGGGAATGGTTAGGTTTAGGGATCGGTCTAGGGTTAGGGTTAGGGGACGGGGACAGTTTAGGGTCCAGGTTAGGGTACAACAACGGTTTAGGGTGAGCGTACGTGTGAGGGAACGGGTTAGTGTCAGCATACAGGTTAGCATTAGGGGACGCGTGAGTGTAAGGCTTCGGGGAAGGGTTAGGGTTAGGTTTTGGGCTAGGGTTAGGATTAGGGTACGGGGACGGTTTAGGGTCCAGGTGAGTGTAGGACAACGGTTTAGTGTGAGCGTACGTGTGAGGGCACGGGTTAGTGTCAGCGTACGTGTAAGCATTATGGGACGGGTGAGTGTCAGGCTTCGGGGAAGTGTTAGGGTTAAGGTTTGGGCTAGTGTTAGAGTTAGGGGATGGGGACGGTTTAGGGTCCAGGTGAGGGTACGACAACGGTTTAGGGTGAATGTACGTGTGAGGGCATGGTTTAGTGTCAGCGTACGGGTTAGCAATAGGGGACGGGTGAGGATAAGGCTTCGGCGAAGGGTTAGGTTTAGGGTTCGGGCTAGGGTTAGGGTTAGGGGACGGGGATGGTTTACGGTCCAGGTGAGGGTAGGACAACAGTTTAGGGTGAGTGTAGGTGTGAGGGAATGGTTTAGTGTCAGCGTACGGGTTAGCATTAGGGGACGGGTGAGTGTAAGGCTTTGGCGAAGGGTTAGGGTTAGGGTTCCAGCTAGGGTTAGGGGACGGAGACGGAGACGGTTTAGGTTCCAGGTGAGGGTAGGACAACGGTTTTGGGTTAGAGTACGTGTGAGGGAACGGGTTAGTGTCAGCGTACGGCTTAGCATTAGGGGTCGGGTGAGGGTAAGGCTTCGGGGAAGAGTTAGGGTTAGGGTTCGGTCTAGGGTTAAGGTTAGGGGACGGGGACGGTTTAATGTCCAGGTGAGGGTAGAACAACGGTTTAGGGTGAGCGTACGTGTGAGGGCACGGGTTAGTGTCAGCGTACGGGCTAGCATTAGGGGGTGGGTGAGGTGAAGGCTTCGGGGAAGGGTTAGGGTTAGGGTTCGGGCTAGGGTTTGGGTTAGGGGACGGTTTAGGGTCCCAGTGAGGGTACGACAACGGTTTAGGGTGAGTGTACGTGTGACTGCACGGGTTAGTGTCAGCGTACGGGTTAGCATTAGGGGACGGGTGAGGGGAAGACTTCGGGGAAGTTTTAGGATTAGGTTTCGGGCTAGGGTTAGGGTTAGGGGACAGGGACGGTTTAGGGTCAGGTGAGGGTATGACAACGGTTTAGGGTGAGCGTACGTGTGAGGGCACGGGTTAGTGTCAGCGTACGGGTTAGCATTAGGGGACGGGTGAGGGGAAGACTTCGGGGAAGTTTTAGGATTAGGTTTCGGGCTAGGGTTAGGGTTAGGGGACGGGGACGGTTTACGGTCAGGTGAGGGTATGACAACGGTTTAGGGTGAGCGTACGTGTGAGGGCACGGGTTAGTGTCAGCGTACGGGTTAGCATTAGGGGACGGGTGAGGGGAAGGCTTCGGTGAAGGGTTAGGGTTAGGGTCGGGCTAGGGTTAGGGTTAGGGGACGGGGACGGTTTAGGGTCCAGGTGAGTGTAGGACAACGGTTTATGTTAAGCGTACGTGTGAGGGCACGGGTTTGTGTCAGCATACTGTTTAGCATTAGGGGACGGGTGAGAGTAGGGCTTCGGGGAAGGGTTAGGGTTAGGGTTCGGTCTAGGGTTAGGGGACGGGGACAGGGACGGTTTAGGGTCCAGATGAGGGTAGGAAAACGCTTTAGGGTGAGCGTACGTGTGAGGGCACGGGTTAGTGTCAGCGTACAGGTTAGCACTAGGGGACGGATGAGGGGAAGGCTTCGGGGAAGGGTTAGGGTTAGGTTTCGGGGTAGGGTTAGGGTTAGGGGATGGGGACGGTTTAGGGTCCAGGTGAGGGTACGACAACGGTTTAGGGTGAGCGTACGTGTGAGGGCATGGGTTAGTGTCAGCGTACGGATTAGCATTAGGGTACGGGTGAGGGGAAGGCTTCGGGGAAGGGTTAGGGTTAGGGTTCGGGCTAGGGTTAGGGTTAGGGGACGGGGACGGTTTAGGGTCCAGGTGAGTGTACGACAACGGTTTAGGTTGAGCGTACGTGTGGGCACGGGTTAGTGTCAGTGTACGGGTTAGCATTAGGGGACGGGTGAGGGTAAGGCTTCGGGGAAGGGTTAGGGTTAGGGTTCGGGCTAGGGTTAGGGGACGGGGACAGGGACGGTTTAGGGTCCAGGTGAGGGTAGGAAAACGCTTTAGGGTGAGCGTACGTGTGAGGGCATGGGTTAGTGTCAGCGTACAGGTTAGCATTAGTGGACGGATGAGGGGAAGGCTTCAGGGAAGCGTTAGGGTTAGGGTTCGGGCTAGGGTTAGGGTTAGGGGACAGGGACGGTTTAGGGTCCAGGTGAGGGTAGGACAACGGTTTATGTTGAGCGTACGTGTGAGGGCACGGGTTTGTGTCAGCATACTGTTTAGCATTAGGGGACGGGTGAGAGTAAGGCTTCGGGGAAGGGTTAGGGTTAGGGTTCGGTCTAGGGTTAGGGGACGGGGACAGGGACGGTTTAGGGTCAAGATGAGGGTAGGAAAACGCTTTAGGGTGAGCGTACGTGTGAGGGCACGGGTTACTGTCAGCGTACAGGTTAGCCCTAGGGGACGGATGAGGGGAAGGCTTCGGGGAAGGGTTAGGGTTAGGTTTCGGGGTAGGGTTAGGGTTAGGGGATGGGAACGGTTTAGGGTCCAGGTGAGGGTACGACAACGGTTTGCGGTGAGCGTACGTGTGAGGGCATGGGTTAGTGTCAGCGTACGGATTAGCATTAGGGTACGGGTGAGGGGAAGGCTTCGGGGAAGGGTTAGGGTTAGGGTTCGGGCTAGGGTTAGGGTTAGGGGACGGGGACGGTTTAGGGTCCAGGTGAGGGTAGGAAAACGCTTTAGGGTGAGCGTACGTGTGAGGGCATGGGTTAGTGTCAGCGTACAGGTTAGCATTAGTGGACGGATGAGGGGAAGGCTTCAGGGAAGCGTTAGGGTTAGGGTTCGGGCTAGGGTTAGGGTTAGGGTACGGGGCGGTTTAGGGTCCAGGTGAGGGTACCACAACGGTTTAGAGTGAGCGTACCTGTGAGGGCACTTGTTAATATCACCGTACGGGTTAGCATTAGGGGACGGGTGAGGGGAAGGCTTCGGGGAAGGGTTAGGGTTAGGGTTTCGGCTAGGTTTAGGGTAGGGGACGGGGACGGTTTAGGGTCCACTTGAGGGTACGACAACCGTTTAGGGTGAGCTTAGGTGTTAGGGCAAGTGTTAGTGTCAGCGTACGGGTTAGCATTAGGGGACGGGTGAGTGTAAGGCTTCGGGGAAGGGTTAGGATTAGTGTTCGGGCTAGGGTTACGGTTAGGGGACGGGGATGGTTTAGGGTCCCGGTGAGGGTACGACAACGGTTTAGGGTGAGTGTACGTGTGAGGGCACGGGTTACTGTCAGCGTACTGGTTAGCATTAGGGGATGGGTGAGGAGAAGGCTTCGGGGAAGGGTTAGGGTTAGGGTTTGGCCTAGTGTTAGGATTAGGGTACGGGGGGCGTTTAGCGTCCAGGTGAGGGTACGACAATGGTTTAGGGTGAGCGTACGTGTGAGGGCACGGGTTAGTGTCAGCGTACGGGTTAGCATTACGGGACGGGTGAGGTGAAGGCTTCGGAGAAGGGTAAGGGTTAGGCTTCGGCTACGGTTAGGGTTAGGGGATGGGGACGGTTTAGGGTCCAGGTGAGGATAGGTCAACGGTTTAGGGTCAGCATACGTGTGAGGGCATGGCTTAGTGTCAGCATACGGTTTAGCTATAGGGGACGGGTGAGGGGAAGGCTTCGGTGAAGGGTTAGGCTTAGGGTTTGGGCTAGGGTTAGGGTTAGAGGACGGAGACGGTTTAGGGTCCAGGTGAGGGTACGACAACGGTTTAGGGTTAGCGTACGGGTTAGCATTAGGGGACGGTGAGGCGAAGGCTTCGGGGAAGGGTTAGGGTTAGGTTTCGGGCTAGGGTTAGGATTAGGGGACGGGGACGGTTTAGGGTCCAGGTGAGGG
The DNA here is from genome assembly GCF_964270905.1 of Leucopleurus acutus. Lineage (NCBI taxonomy): Eukaryota > Metazoa > Chordata > Mammalia > Artiodactyla > Delphinidae > Leucopleurus > Leucopleurus acutus. Next base: position 80,869,247 of record NC_139153.1, read on the forward strand.
TACGACAACGGTTAAGGGTGAGCGTAGGTGTGAGGGCACGGGTTAGTGTCAGCGTACGGGTTAGCATTAGGGGACGGGTGAGGGTAAGGCTTCGGGGAAGGGTGTGGGTTAGGGTTCGGGCTAGGGTTAGGATTAGGGGACCGGGACGGTTTAGGGTCCAGGTGAGGGTAGGACAACGGTTTACTGTGAAGGTACGTGGGAAGGCGCGGGTTAGTGTCAGCGTACGGGTTAGCATTAGGGGACGGGTGAGGGGAAGGCTTCGGTAAAGGGTTAGGGTTAGGGTTCGGGCTAGGATTAGGGTTAGGGGACGGGGAAGGTTTAGGGTCCAGGTGAGGGTACGACAACGGCTTAGGGTGAGCCTACGTGTGAGGGCACGGGTTAGTGTCAGCGTACGGGTTAGCTTTAGTGGACGGCTGAGGGGAAGGCTTCGGGGAAGGGTTAGGGTTAGTATTCGGGCTAGGGTTAGGGTTAGGGGACGGGGATGGATTAGGGTCCAGGTGAGGGTAGGACAACGGTTTACTGTGAAGGTATGTGAGAGGGCGCGGGTTAGTGTCAGCGTACGTGTTAGCATTAGGGGACGGGTGAGGGGAAGGCTTCAGGAAAGGGTTAGGGTTAAGTTTCGGGGTATGGTTAGGGTTAGGGGACAGGGACGGTTTAGGGTCCAGGTGAGGGTACGACAGCAGTTTAGGGTGAGCGTACCTGTGAGGGCACGGGTTAATGCCAGCGTACGGGTTAGCATTAGGGGACGGGTGAGGTGAAGGCTTCGGGGAAGTGTTAGGGTTAGGGTTCGGGGTAGGGTTAGGGTTAGGGGACGGCGACGGTTTAGGGTCCAGGTGAGGGTACGACAACGGTTTAGGGTGAGCGTACGTGTGAGGGAACGGGTTAGTATCAGTGTACGGGTTAGCATTAGGGGACGGGTGAGGGGAAGGCTTCGGTGAAGGGTTAGGGTTAGGGTTCGGGCTAGGGCTAGGGTTAGGGTACCGGGATGGTTTAGGGTCCATTTGAGGGTAGGACAACGGTTTAGGGTGAGCGTACGTGTGACGGCACGGGTTAGTGTCAGCGTATGGATTAGCATTAGGTGACGGGTTAGGGTAAGGCTTCGGGGAAGGGTTAGATTAGGGTTCGGTCTAGGGTTAGGGGACGGGAACAGGGACGGTTTAGGGTTAGGGTTAGGGTTAGGGGACGGGGACGGTTTAGGGTCCAAGTGAGGGTAGGACAACGGTTTAGAGTGAGGGTACGTATGAGGACATGGGTTAGTGTCAGCGTACGGTTTAGCATTAGGGGACGCGTGAGGGAAAGGCTTCGGGGAAGGGTTAGGGTTAGGGTTCGGGCTAGGGCTAGGGTTAGGGTACCGGGATGGTTTAGGGTCCAGGTGAGGGTATGACAACGGTTTAGGGTGAGCGTACGTGTGAGGGCACTGTTTAGTGTCAGCGTACGGGTTAGCATTATGGGACGTTTGAGGGGAAGGCTTCGGGGAAGGGTTAGGGATAGGGTTCGGGCTAGGGTTAGGGTTAGGGGACGGGGACGATTTAGGGTCCAGGTGACGGTACGACAATGGTTTAGGGTGAGCGTACGTGTGAGGGCATGGGTTAGTGTCAGTGTACGGGTTAGAATTAGGGTACGGGTGAGGGGAAGGCTTCGGGGAAGGGTTAGGGTTAGGGTTCGGGCTAGGGTTAGGGTTAGGGGATGGGGACGGTTTTGGGTCCACGTGAGGAAAGGACAACGGTTTAAGGTGAGCGTATGTGGGAGGGCACGGGTTAGTGTCAGCGTATGGGTTAGCATTAGGGGACGGGTGAGGGGAAGGCTTCGGGGAAGGGTTAGGGTTAGGGTTCGGGCTAGGGTTAGGGTTAGGGGATGGGGACGGTTTTGGGTCCACGTGAGGAAAGGACAACGGTTTAAGGTGAGCGTATGTGGGAGGGCACGGGTTAGTGTCAGCGTATGGGTTAGCATTAGGGGACGGGTGAGGGGAAGGCTTCGGGGAAGGGTTAGGGTTAGGGTTCGGGCTAGGGTTAGGGTTCGGGCAAGGGTTAGGGTTAGGGGACGGGGACGGTTTAGTGTCCAGGTGAGGTTACGACAACTGTTTAGGGTGAGAGTACGTGTGAGGGCATGGGTTAGTGTCAGCGTACGTGTTAGCATTAGGGGACGGGTGAGGGGAAGGCTTCGGGGAAGGTTTAGGGTTAGGGTACGGGCTAGGGTTAGGGTTAGGGGACGGGGACGTTTTAGGTTCCAGGTGAGGGTACAACTACGGTATAGGGTGAGCGTACGTGTGAGGGCACGGGTTACTGTCAGCGTACGGTTTAGCATAAGGGGACGGGTGAGGGGAAGGCTTCGGGGAAGTGTTAGGGTTAGGGTTCGGGCTAGGGTTAGGGTTAGGGGACGGGGACGGTTTCGGGTCCAGGTGAGTGTACGACAACGGTTTAGGGAGAGCGTACATGTGAGGGCATGGGTTAATTTCAGCGTACGGTTTAGCATTTGGGGACTGGTGAGGGGAAGACTTCGGGGAAAGGTTAGGGTTAGGGTTCGGGCTAGGGTTAGGGTAAGGGGACGGGGACACTTTAGAGGCCAGGTGAGGGTAGGACAACGGTTTAGTGTGAGCGTAGGTGTGAGGGCACAGGATAGTGTCAGTGTACGGTTTAGCATTCGGGGACTGCTGAGGGTAAGGCTTCGGGGAAGGGTTAGGGTTAGGATTCGGGCTAGGGTTAGGGTTAGGGGGTGGGGACGGTTTAGGTTGCAGGTGACGGTAGGACAACAGTTTAGGGAGAGCGTACGTGTGAGGGCACGGGTAAATTTCAGCGTACGGGTTAGCATTAGGGGACGGGTGAGGGGAAGGCTTCGGGGAAGTGTTACGGTTAGCGTTAGGGTTCGGACTACGGTTAGGGTTAGGGGACGGGGACGGTTTAGGGTCCAGGTGAGGTTACGACAACTGTTTAGGGTGAGCGTACGTGTGAGGGCACGGGTTAGTGTCACCGTACGGTTTAGCATTAGGGGACGGGTGAGGGGAAGGCTTCGGGGAAGTGTTACGGTTAGGGTTAGGGTTCGGACTAGGGTTAGGGTTAGGGGACGGGGACGGTTTAGGGTCCAGGTGAGGGTACGACAACGGTTTAGGGTGAGCGTACGTGTGAGGGCACGGGTTAGTGTCAGCGTACGGGTTAGCATTAGGGGATGGGTGAGGGGAAGGCTTCGGGGAAGGGATAAGGTTAGGGTTCGGGCTAGGGTTGGGGTTAGGGGACGGGGACGGTTTAGGATCCAGGTGAGGGTAGGACAACAGTTTAGGGTGAGCGTACGTGTGAGGGCATGGGTTAATGTCAGCATACGGGTTAGCATTAGAATACTGGTGAGGGTAAGGCTTCGGGGAAGGGTTAGGGTTATGGTTTGGGCTAGGGTTAGGGTTATGGGATGGGGACACTTTAGGGTCCAGGTCACAGTACGACAACGGTTTAGGGTGAGCGTACGTGTGAGGGCACGTGTTAGTGTCAGCGTACGGGTTAGCATTAGGGGACGGGTGAGGGGAAGGCTTCGGGGAAGTGTTAGGCTTAGGGTTCGGGATAGGGTTAGGGTTAGGCGATGAGGACTGTTTAGGGTCCAGGTGAGGTTACGACAACTGTTTAGGGTGAGCGTACGTGTGAGGGCACGGGGTAGTGTCACCGTACGGGTTAGTATTAGGTGACGGGTGAGGGTAAGGCTTCGGGGAAGGGTTAGGGTTAGGGTTCGGGCTAGGTTTAGGGTTAGGGGATGGAGACGGTTTAGGGTCCAGGTGAGGGTACAACTACAGTATAAGGTGAGCGTACATGTGAGGGCACGGGTTAGTGTCATCGTATGGGTTAGCATTAGGGGACGGGTGAGGCGAAGGCTTCGGGGAAGGGTTAGGTTTAGTGTTCGGGCTAGGGTTAGGGTTAGGTGACGGGGACGGTTTAGGGTCCAGGTGAAGGTAGGACAACGGTTTAGGGTGAGCATATGTTTGAGCGCACATGTTAGTGTCAGCGTACGGGTTAGCATTAGGGGACGGGTGAGGGTAAGGCTTCAGGGAATGCTTAGGGTTAGTGTTCGGACTAGGGATAGGGTTAGGGGACAGGGACGGTTTAGGGTCCAGGTGAGGGTACGACAACGGTTTAGGGTGAGCGTACGTGTGATGGCACGGGTTAGTCTCAGCCTACAGGTTAGAATTAGGGGACGGGTGAGGGGAAGGCTGCAGGGAAGAGTTAGGGTTAGGGTTCGGGCTAGGGTTAGGGATAGGGGACGGGGACGGTTTAGGGTCCAGGTGAGTGTACGACAACGGTTTAGGGTGAGCGTACGTGTGAGGGCACGGGTTAGTGTCACCGTACGGGTTAGCATTAGGAGACGGGTGAGGGTAAGGCTTCGGGGAAGGGTTAGGTTTAGGGTTCGGGCTAGGGTTAGGGTTAGGGACGGGGACGGTTTAGGGTCCACGTGTAGGTAGGACAACGATTTAGGTTGAGCGTACGTGTGAGGGCAGTGGTTAGTGTCATCGTACGGGTTAGCATTAGGTGACGGGTTTGGTTAAGGCTTCGGGGAAGGGTTAGGGTTAGGGTTCGAGCTAGGGTTAGGGTTAGGGGATGGGGTTGGTTTATGGTCCAAGTGAGGGTAGGACAATGGTTCAGGGTGAGCGTACGTGTGAGGGCACGGGTTAGTGTCAGCGTACGTGTTAGCATTAGGGGACGGGTGAGGGTAAGGCTTCAGGGAAGGGTTAGGGTTAGGTTTCGGGGTAGGTTTACGGTAAGGGGACAGGGACGGTTTAGGGTCCAGTTGAGGTTTCGACAACGGTTGAGGGTGAGCGTACGTTTAAGGGCACTGGTTAGTGTCAGCGTACGGGTTAGCATTAGGGGACTGATGAGGATAAGGCTTCGGGGAAGAGTTAGGGTTAGGGTTCGGGCTAGTGTTAGGGTTAGGGGACGGAGACGGTTTAGGGTCCAAGTGAGGGCACGACAACGGTTTAGTGTGAGCGTACGTGTGAGGGCACTGTTTAGTGTCAGCGTATGGGTTAGCATTATGGGACGTTTGAGGGGAAGGCTTTGGGGAAGGGTTAGGGTTAGGGGACGGGGACGATTTAGGGTCCAGGTGACGGTACGACAATGGTTTAGGGTGAGCGTACGTGTGAGGGCATGGGTTAGTGTCAGTGTACGGGTTAGCATTAGGGTACGGGTGAGGGGAAGGCTTCGGGGAAGGGTTAGGGTTAGGGTTCGGGCTAGGGTTAGGGTTAGGGGACGGGGACGGTTTAGGGTCCAGGAGAGGGTAGGACAACGGTTTAGGGTGAGCGTACGTGTGAGGGCACGGGTTATTGTCAGCGTACAGTTTAGCATTAGGGGACGGGTGAGGGGAAGGTTTCGGGGAAGTGTTAGGGTTAGGGTTCGGGCTAGGGTTACGGTTAGGGGACGGAGACGGTTTAGGGTCCAGGTGAGGGTACGACAACGGTTTAGGGTTAGCATACGTGTGAGGGCACGGGTTCGTGTCAGCGTACGGGTTAGCATTAGGGGACGGGTGAATGTAAGGCTTCAGGGAAGGGTTAGGGTTAGGGTTCGGGCTAGGGTTAGGGTTAGGGGACGGGGACGGTTTAGGGTCCAGGTGAGTGTACGACAACGGTTTAGGTTGAGCGTACGTGTGGGCACGGGTTAGTGTCAGTGTACGGGTTAGCATTAGGGGACGGGTGAGGGTAAGGCTTCGGGGAAGGGTTAGGGTTAGGGTTCGGGCTAGGGTTAGGGGACGGGGACAGGGACGGTTTAGGGTCCAGGTGAGGGTAGGAAAACGCTTTAGGGTGAGCGTACGTGTGAGGGCACGGGTTAGTGTCAGCGTACAGGTTAGCATTAGTGGACAGATGAGGGGAAGGCTTCAGGGAAGCGTTAGGGTTAGGGTTCGGGCTAGGGTTAGGGTTAGGGGACAGGGACGGTTTAGGGTCCAGGTGAGGGTAGGACAACGGTTTATGTTGAGCGTACGTGTGAGGGCAAGGGTTTGTGTCAGCATACTGTTTAGCATTAGGGGACGGGTGAGAGTAAGGCTTCGGGGAAGGGTTAGGGTTAGGGTTAGGGGATGGGGACGGTTTAGGGTCCAGGTGAGGGTACAACTACGGTATAAGGTGAGCGTACGTGTGAGGGCACGGGTTAGTGTCATCGTATGGGTTAGCATTAGGGGACGGGTGAGGCGAAGGCTTCGGGGAAGGGTTAGGTTTAGTGTTCGGGCTAGGGTTAGGGTTAGGTGACGGGGACGGTTTAGGGTCCAGGTGAAGGTAGGACAACGGTTTAGGGTGAGCATATGTTTGAGCGCACATGTTAGTGTCAGCGTACGGGTTAGCATTAGGGGACGGGTGAGGGTAAGGCTTCGGGGAATGCTTAGGGTTAGTGTTCGGACTAGGGATAGGGTTAGGGGACAGGGACGGTTTAGGGTCCAGGTGAGGGTACGACAACGGTTTAGGGTGAGCGTACGTGTGATGGCACGGGTTAGTCTCAGCCTACAGGTTAGAATTAGGGGACGGGTGAGGGGAAGGCTGCAGGGAAGAGTTAGGGTTAGGGTTCGGGCTAGGGTTAGGGTTAGGGGACGGGGACGGTTTAGGGTCCAGGTGAGTGTACGACAACGGTTTAGGGTGAGCGTACGTGTGAGGGCACGGGTTAGTGTCACCGTACGGGTTAGCATTAGGAGACGGGTGAGGGTAAGGCTTCGGGGAAGGGTTAGGTTTAGGGTTCGGGCTAGGGTTAGGGTTAGGGACGGGTTCGGTTTAGGGTCCACGTGTAGGTAGGACAACGGTTTAGGTTGAGCGTACGTGTGAGGGCAGGGGTTAGTGTCATCGTACGGGTTAGCATTAAGTGACGGGTTTGGTTAAGGCTTCGGGGAAGGGTTAGGGTTAGGGTTCGAGCTAGGGTTAGGGTTAGGGGATGGGGTTGGTTTATGGTCCAAGTGAGGGTAGGACAATGGTTCAGGGTGAGCGTACGTGTGAGGGCACGGGTTAGTGTCAGCGTACGTGTTAGCATTAGGTGACGGGTGAGGGTAAGGCTTCAGGGAAGGGTTAGGGTTAGGTTTCGGGGTAGGTTTACGGTAAGGGGACAGGGACGGTTTAGGGTCCAGTTGAGGTTTCAACAACGGTTGAGGGTGAGCGTACGTTTAAGGGCACTGGTTAGTGTCAGCGTATGGGTTAGCATTAGGGGACTGATGAGGATAAGGCTTCGGGGAAGAGTTAGGGTTAGGGTTCGGGCTAGTGTTAGGGTTAGGGGACGGAGACGGTTTAGGGTCCAAGTGAGGGTACGACAACGGTTTAGGGTGAGCGTACGTGTGAGGGCACTGTTTAGTGTCAGCGTACGGGTTAGCATTATGGGACGTTTGAGGGGAAGGCTTCGGGGAAGGGTTAGGGATAGGGGACGGGGACGATTTAGGGTCCAGGTGACGGTACGACAATGGTTTATGGTGAGCGTACGTGTGAGGGCATGGGTTAGTGTCAGTGTACGGGTTAGCATTAGGGTACGGGTGAGGGGAAGGCTTCGGGGAAGGGTTAGGGTTAGGGTTCGGGCTAGGGTTAGGGTTAGGGGACCGGGACGGTTTAGGGTCCAGGTGAGTGTACGACAACGGTTTAGGTTGAGCGTACGTGTGGGCACGGGTTAGTGTCAGTGTACGGGTTAGCATTAGGGGACGGGTGAGGGTAAGCCTTCGGGGAAGCGTTAGGGTTAGGGTTCGGGCTAGGGTTAGGGGACGGGGACAGGGACGGTTTAGGGTCCAGGTGAGGGTAGGAAAACGCTTTAGGGTGAGCGTACGTGTGAGGGCATGGGTTAGTGTCAGCGTACAGGTTAGCATTAGTGGACGGATGAGGGGAAGGCTTCAGGGAAGCGTTAGGGTTAGGGTTCGGGCTAGGGTTAGGGTTAGGGGACAGGGACGGTTTAGGGTCCAGGTGAGGGTAGGACAACGGTTTATGTTGAGCGTACGTGTGAGGGCACGGGTTTGTGTCAGCATACTGTTTAGCATTAGGGGACGGGTGAGAGTAAGGCTTCGGGGAAGGGTTAGGGTTAGGGTTCGGTCTAGGGTTAGGGGACGGGGACAGGGATGGTTTAGGGTCAAGATGAGGGTAGGAAAACGCTTTAGGGTGAGCGTACGTGTGAGGGCACGGGTTACTGTCAGCGTACAGGTTAGCCCTAGGGGACAGATGAGGGGAAGGCTTCGGGGAAGGGTTAGGGTTAGGTTTCGGGGTAGGGTTAGGGTTAGGGGATGGGGACGGTTTAGGGTCCAGGTGAGGGTACGACAACGGTTTAGGGTGAGCGTACGTGTGAGGGCATGGGTTAGTGTCAGCGTACAGATTAGCATTAGGGTACGGGTGAGGGGAAAGCTTTGGGGAAGGGTTAGGGTTAGGGTTCGGGCTAGGGTTAGGGTTAGGGGACGGGGACGGTTTAGGGTCCAGGTGAGTGTACGACAACGGTTTAGGTTGAGCGTACGTGTGGGCATGGGTTAGTGTCAGTGTACGGGTTACCATTAGGGGACGGGTGAGGGTAAGGCTTTGGGGAAGGGTTAGGGTTAGGGTTCGGGCTAGGGTTAGGGGATGGGGACAGGGATGGTTTAGGGTCCAGGTGAGGGTAGGAAAACGCTTTAGGGTGAGCGTACGTGTGAGGGCATGGGTTAGTGTCAGCGTACAGGTTAGCATTAGTGGACGGATGAGGGGAAGGCTTCAGGGAAGCGTTAGGGTTAGGGTTCGGGCTAGGGTTAGGGTTAGGGTACGGGGCGGTTTAGGGTCCAGGTGAGGGTACCACAACGGTTTAGAGTGAGCGTACCTGTGAGGGCACTTGTTAATGTCACCGTACGGGTTAGCATTAGGGGACGGGTGAGGGGAAGGCTTCGGGGAAGGGTTAGGGTTAGGGTTTGGGCTAGGTTTAGGGTAGGGGACGGGGACGGTTTAGGGTCCACGTGAGGGTACGACAACCGTTTAGGGTGAGCTTAGGTGTTAGGGCAAGTGTTAGTGTCAGCGTACGGGTTAGCATTAGGGGACGGGTGAGTATAAGGCTTCGGGGAAGGGTTAGGATTAGGGTTCGGGCTAGGGTTACGGTTAGGGGACGGGGATGGTTTAGGGTCCCGGTGAGGGTACGACAACGGTTTAGGGTGAGTGTACGTGTGAGGGCACGGGTTACTGTCAGCGTACTGGTTAGCATTAGGGGATGGGTGAGGGGAAGGCTTCGGGGAAGGGTTAGGGTTAGGGTTTGGCCTAGTGTTAGGATTAGGGTACGGGGGGCGTTTAGCGTCCAGGTGAGGGTACGACAATGTTTTAGGGTGAGCGTACCTGTGAGGGCACGGGTTAGTGTCAGCGTACGGGTTAGCATTACGGGACGGGTGAGGGGAAGGCTTCGGAGAAGGGTAAAGGTTAGGCTTCGGCTACGGTTAGGGTTAGGGGATGGGGACGGTTTAGGGTCCAGGTGAGAATAGGTCAACGGTTTAGGGTCAGCATACGTGTGAGGGCATGGCTTAGTGTCAGCATACGGTTTAGCTATAGGGGACGGGTGAGGGGAAGGCTTCGGGGAAGGGTTAGGCTTAGGGTTTGGGCTAGGGTTAGGGTTAGAGGACGGAGACGGTTTAGGGTCCAGGTGAGGGTACGACAACGGTTTAGGGTTAGCGTACGGGTTAGCATTAGGGGACGGTGAGGCGAAGGCTTCGGGGAAGGGTTAGGGTTAGGTTTCGGGCTAGGGTTAGGATTAGGGGACGGGGACGGTTTAGAGTCCAGGTGAGGGTACGACAACGGTTAAGGGTGAGCGTAGGTGTGAGGGCACGGGTTAGTGTCAGCGTACGGGTTAGCATTAGGGGACGGGTGAGGGTAAGGCTTCGGGGAAGGGTGTGGGTTAGGGTTCGGGCTAGGGTTAGGGTTAGGGGACCGGGACGGTTTAGGGTCCAGGTGAGGGTAGGACAACGGTTTACGGTGAAGGTACGTGGGAAGGCGCGGGTTAGTGTCAGTGTACGGGTTAGCATTAGGGGACGGGTGAGGGGAAGGCTTCGGTAAAGGGTTAGGGTTAGGGTTCGGGCTAGGGTTAGGGTTAGGGGACAGGGAAGGTTTAGGGTCCAGGTGAGTGTACGACAACGGCTTAGGGTGAGCCTACGTGTGAGGGCACGGGTTAGTGTCAGCGTACGGGTTAGCTTTAGTGGACGGCTGAGGGGAAAGCTTCGGGGAAGGGTTAGGGTTAGGGTTCGGGCTAGGGTTAGGGGACGGGGACAGGGACGGTTTAGGGTCCAGGTGAGGGTAGGAAAACGCTTTAGGGTGAGCGTACGTGTGAGGGCATGGATTAGTGTCAGCGTACAGGTTAGCATTAGTGGACGGATGAGGGGAAGGCTTCAGGGAAGCGTTAGGGTTAGGGTTCGGGCTAGGGTTAGGGTTAGGGGACAGGGACGGTTTAGGGTCCAGGTGAGGGTAGGACAACGGTTTATGTTGAGCGTACGTGTGAGGGCACGGGTTTGTGTCAGCATACTGTTTAGCATTAGGGGACGGGTGAGAGTAAGGCTTCGGGGAAGGGTTAGGGTTAGGGTTCGGTCTAGGGTTAGGGGACGGGGACAGGGATGGTTTAGGGTCAAGATGAGGGTAGGAAAACGCTTTAGGGTGAGCGTACGTGTGAGGGCACGGGTTACTGTCAGCGTACAGGTTAGCCCTAGGGGACAGATGAGGGGAAGGCTTCGGGGAAGGGTTAGGGTTAGGTTTCGGGGTAGGGTTAGGGTTAGGGGATGGGGACGGTTTAGGGTCCAGGTGAGGGTACGACAACGGTTTAGGGTGAGCGTACGTGTGAGGGCATGGGTTAGTGTCAGCGTACGGATTAGCATTAGGGTACGGGTGAGGGGAAAGCTTTGGGGAAGGGTTAGGGTTAGGGTTCGGGCTAGGGTTAGGGTTAGGGGACGGGGACGGTTTAGGGTCCAGGTGAGTGTACGACAACGGTTTAGGTTGAGCGTACGTGTGGGCTAGGGTTAGTGTCAGTGTACGGGTTACCATTAGGGGACGGGTGAGGGTAAGGCTTCGGGGAAGGGTTAGGGTTAGGGTTCGGGCTAGGGTTACGGTTAGGGTACGGGGCGGTTTAGGGTCCAGGTGAGGGTACCACAACGGTTTAGAGTGAGCGTACCTGTGAGGGCACTTGTTAATGTCACCGTACGGGTTAGCATTAGGGGACGGGTGAGGGGAAGGCTTCGGGGAAGGGTTAGGGTTAGGGTTTGGGCTAGGTTTAGGGTAGGGGACGGGGACGGTTTAGGGTCCACGTGAGGGTACGACAACCGTTTAGGGTGAGCTTAGGTGTTAGGGCAAGTGTTAGTGTCAGCGTACGGGTTAGCATTAGGGGACGGGTGAGTATAAGGCTTCGGGGAAGGGTTAGGATTAGGGTTCGGGCTAGGGTTACGGTTAGGGGACGGGGATGGTTTAGGGTCCCGGTGAGGGTACGACAACGGTTTAGGGTGAGTGTACGTGTGAGGGCACGGGTTACTGTCAGCGTACTGGTTAGCATTAGGGGATGGGTGAGGGGAAGGCTTCGGGGAAGGGTTAGGGTTAGGGTTTGGCCTAGTGTTAGGATTAGGGTACGGGGGGCGTTTAGCGTCCAGGTGAGGGTACGACAATGTTTTAGGGTGAGCGTACCTGTGAGGGCACGGGTTAGTGTCAGCGTACGGGTTAACATTACGGGACGGGTGAGGGGAAGGCTTCGGAGAAGGGTAAGGGTTAGGCTTCGGCTACGGTTAGGGTTAGGGGATGGGGACGGTTTAGGGTCCAGGTGAGAATAGGTCAACGGTTTAGGGTCAGCATACGTGTGAGGGCATGGCTTAGTGTCAGCATACGGTTTAGCTATAGGGGACGGGTGAGGGGAAGGCTTCGGGGAAGGGTTAGGCTTAGGGTTTGGGCTAGGGTTAGGGTTAGAGGACGGAGACGGTTTAGGGTCCAGGTGAGGGTACGACAACGGTTTAGGGTTAGCGTACGGGTTAGCATTAGGGGACGGTGAGGCGAAGGCTTCGGGGAAGGGTTAGGGTTAGGTTTCGGGCTAGGGTTAGGATTAGGGGACGGGGACGGTTTAGGGTCCAGGTGAGGGTACGACAACGTTTTAGGGTGAGTGTACATGTGAGGTCATGGTTTAGTGTCAGCGTACGGGTTAGCATTAGGAGACGGGTGAGGGGAAGGCTTCGGGAAAGGGTGTGGGTTAGGGTTCGGGCTAGGGTTAGGGTTAGGGGACGGGGATGGATTAGGGTCCAGGTGAGGGTAGGACAACGGTTTACTGTGAAGGTACGTGAGAGGGCGCGGGTTAGTGTCAGCGTACGTGTTAGCATTAGGGGACGGGTGAGGGGAAGGCTTCAGGAAAGGGTTAGGGTTAAGTTTCGGGGTATGGTTAGGGTTAGGGGACAGGGACGGTTTAGGGTCCAGGTGAGGGTACGACAGCAGTTTAGGGTGAGCGTACCTGTGAGGGCACGGGTTAATGCCAGCGTACGGGTTAGCATTAGGGGACGGGTGAGATGAAGGCTTCGGGGAAGTGTTAGGGTTAGGGTTCGGGGTAGGGTTAGGGTTAGGGGATGGCGACGGTTTAGGGTCCAGGTGAGGGTACGACAACGGTTTAGGGTGAGCGTACGTGTGAGGGAACGGGTTAGTATCAGCGTACGGGTTAGCATTAGGGGACGGGTGAGGGGAAGGCTTCGGTGAAGGGTTAGGGTTAGGGTTCGGGCTAGGGCTAGGGTTAGGGTACCGGGATGGTTTAGGGTCCAGGTGAGGGTAGGACAACGGTTTAGGGTGAGCGTACGTGTGACGGCACGGGTTAGTGTCAGCGTACGGATTAGCATTAGGTGACGGGTTAGGGTAAGGCTTCGGGGAAGGGTTAGATTAGGGTTCGGTCTAGGGTTAGGGGACGGGAACAGGGACGGTTTAGGGTTAGGGTTAGGGTTAGGGGACGGGGACGGTTTAGGGTCCAAGTGAGGGTAGGACAACGGTGTAGAGTGAGGGTACGTATGAGGACATGGGTTAGTGTCAGCGTACGGTTTAGCATTAGGTGACGCGTGAGGGAAAGGCTTCGGGGAAGGGTTAGGGTTAGGTTTCGGGCTAGGGTTAGGGTTAGGTGACGGGGATGGTTTAGGGTCCAGGTGACGGTAGGTCAACGGTTTACGGTGAGCGTACGTGTGAGGGCACGGGTTAGTGTCAGCGTACGGGTTAGCATTAGGGGACGGGTGAGGGTAAGGCATCGGGGAAGTGTTAGGTTTAGGGTTCGGTCTAGGGTTAGGGTTAGGGGAGGGGGACGGTTTAGGGTTCAGGTGAGGGTATGACAACGGTTTAGGGTGAGCGTACGTGTGAGGGCACTGTTTAGTGTCAGCGTACGGGTTAGCATTATGGGACGTTTGAGGGGAAGGCTTCGGGGAAGGGTTAGGGATAGGGTTCGGGATAGGGTTAGGGTTAGGGGACGGGGACGATTTAGGGTCCAGGTGACGGTACGACAATGGTTTAGGGTGAGCGTACGTGTGAGGGCATGGGTTAGTGTCAGTGTACGGGTTAGAATTAGGGTACGGGTGAGGGGAAGGCTTCGGGGAAGGGTTAGGTTTAGGGTTCGGGCTAGGGTTAGGGGACGGGGACAGGGACGGTTTAGGGTCCTGGTGAGGGTAGGAAAACGCTTTAGGGTGCGCGTACGTTTGAGGGCACGGGTTAGTGTCAGCGTACGGGTTAGCATTAGGGGACAGATGAGGGGAAGGCTTCGGGGAAGTGTTAGGGTTAGGGTTCGGGCTAGGGTTAGGGTTAGGGGATTGGGACGGTTTTGGGTCCACGTGAGGAAAGGACAACGGTTTAAGGTGAGCGTATGTGGGAGGGCACGGGTTAGTGTCAGCGTATGGGTTAGCATTAGGGGACGGGTGAGGGGAAGGCTTCGGGGAAGGGTTAGGGTTAGGGTTCGGGCTAGGGTTAGGGTTCGGGCAAGGGTTAGGGTTAGGGGACGGGGACGGTTTAGGGTCCAGGTGAGGTTATGACAACTGTTTAGGGTGAGAGTACGTGTGAGGGCATGGGTTAGTGTCAGCGTACGTGTTAGCATTAGGGGACGGGTGAGGGGAAGGCTTCGGGGAAGGTTTAGGTTTAGGGTACGGGCTAGGGTTAGGGTTAGGGGACGGGGACGTTTTAGGTTCCAGGTGAGGGTACAACTACGGTATAGGGTGAGCGTACGTGTGAGGGCACGGGTTACTGTCAGCGTACGGTTTAGCATAAGGGGACGGGTGAGGGGAAGGCTTCGGGGAAGGGTTAGGGTTAGGGTTCGGGCTAGGGTTAGGGTTAGGGGACGGGGACGCTTTAGAGGCCAGGTGAGGGTAGGACAACGGTTTAGTGTGAGCGTAGGTGTGAGGGCACAGGATAGTGTCAGTGTACGGTTTAGCATTCGGGGACTGCTGAGGGTAAGGCTTCGGGGAAGGGTTAGGGTTAGGATTCGGGCTAGGGTTAGGGTTAGGTGACGAGGATGGTTTAGGGTCCAGGTGACGGTAGGTCAACGGTTTACGGTGAGCGTACGTGTGAGGGCACGGGTTAGTGTCAGCGTACGGGTTAGCATTAGGGGACGGGTGAGGGTAAGGCATCGGGGAAGTGTTAGGTTTAGGGTTCGGTCTAGGGTTAGGGTTAGGGGAGGGGGACGGTTTAGGGTTCAGGTGAGGGTATGACAACGGTTTAGGGTGAGCGTACGTGTGAGGGCACTGTTTAGTGTCAGCGTACGGGTTAGCATTATGGGACGTTTGAGGGGAAGGCTTCGGGGAAGGGTTAGGGATAGGGTTCGGGATAGGGTTAGGGTTAGGGGACGGGGACGATTTAGGGTCCAGGTGACGGTACGACAATGGTTTAGGGTGAGCGTACGTGTGAGGGCATGGGTTAGTGTCAGTGTACGGGTTAGAATTAGGGTACGGGTGAGGGGAAGGCTTCGGGGAAGGGTTAGGTTTAGGGTTCGGGCTAGGGTTAGGGGACGGGGACAGGGACGGTTTAGGGTCCTGGTGAGGGTAGGAAAACGCTTTAGGGTGCGCGTACGTTTGAGGGCACGGGTTAGTGTCAGCGTACGGGTTAGCATTAGGGGACAGATGAGGGGAAGGCTTCGGGGAAGTGTTAGGGTTAGGGTTCGGGCTAGGGTTAGGGTTAGGGGATTGGGACGGTTTTGGGTCCACGTGAGGAAAGGACAACGGTTTAAGGTGAGCGTATGTGGGAGGGCACGGGTTAGTGTCAGCGTATGGGTTAGCATTAGGGGACGGGTGAGGGGAAGGCTTCGGGGAAGGGTTAGGGTTAGGGTTCGGGCTAGGGTTAGGGTTCGGGCAAGGGTTAGGGTTAGGGGACGGGGACGGTTTAGGGTCCAGGTGAGGTTATGACAACTGTTTAGGGTGAGAGTACGTGTGAGGGCATGGGTTAGTGTCAGCGTACGTGTTAGCATTAGGGGACGGGTGAGGGGAAGGCTTCGGGGAAGGTTTAGGTTTAGGGTACGGGCTAGGGTTAGGGTTAGGGGACGGGGACGTTTTAGGTTCCAGGTGAGGGTACAACTACGGTATAGGGTGAGCGTACGTGTGAGGGCACGGGTTACTGTCAGCGTACGGTTTAGCATAAGGGGACGGGTGAGGGGAAGGCTTCGGGGAAGGGTTAGGGTTAGGGTTCGGGCTAGGGTTAGGGTTAGGGGACGGGGACGCTTTAGAGGCCAGGTGAGGGTAGGACAACGGTTTAGTGTGAGCGTAGGTGTGAGGGCACAGGATAGTGTCAGTGTACGGTTTAGCATTCGGGGACTGCTGAGGGTAAGGCTTCGGGGAAGGGTTAGGGTTAGGATTCGGGCTAGGGTTAGGGTTAGGGGATGGGGACGGTTTAGGTTGCAGGTGACGGTAGGACAACGGTTTAGGGAGAGCGTACGTGTGAGGGCACGGGTAAATTTCAGCGTACGGGTTAGCATTAGGGGACGGGTGAGGGGAAGGCTTCGGAGAAGTGTTACGGTTAGGGTTAGGGTTCGGACTACGGTTAGGGTTAGGGGACGGGGACAGTTTAGGGTCCAGGTGAGGTTACGACAACTGTTTAGGGTGAGCGTACGTGTGAGGGCACGGATTAGTGTCACCGTACGGTTTAGCATTAGGGGACGGGTGAGGGGAAGGCTTCGGGGAAGTGTTACGGTTAGGGTTAGGGTTCGGACTAGGGTTAGGGTTAGGGGACGGGGACGGTTTAGGGTCCAGGTGAGGGTACGACAACGGTTTAGGGTGAGCGTACGTGTGAGGGCACGGGTTAGTGTCAGCGTACGGTTTAGCATTAGGGGACGGGTGAGGGGAAGGCTTCGGGGAAGTGTTAGGCTTAGGGTTCGGGATAGGGTTAGGGTTAGGCGATGAGGACTGTTTAGGGTCCAGGTGAGGTTACGACAACTGTTTAGGGTGAGCGTACGTGTGAGGGCACGGGTTAGTGTCACCGTACGGGTTAGTATTAGGTGACGGGTGAGGGTAAGGCTTCGGGGAAGGGTTAGGGTTAGGGTTCGGGCTAGGTTTAGGGTTAGGGGATGGGGACGGTTTAGGGTCCAGGTGAGGGTACAACTACGGTATAAGGTGAGCGTACGTGTGAGGGCACGGGTTAGTGTCATCGTATGGGTTAGCATTAGGGGATGGGTGAGGCGAAGGCTTCGGGGAAGGGTTAGGTTTAGTGTTCGGGCTAGGGTTAGGGTTAGGTGACGGGGACGGTTTAGGGTCCAGGTGAAGGTAGGACAACGGTTTAGGGTGAGCATATGTTTGAGCACACATGTTAGTGTCAGCGTACGGGTTAGCATTAGGGGACGGGTGAGGGTAAGGCTTCAGGGAATGCTTAGGGTTAGTGTTCGGACTAGGGATAGGGTTAGGGGACAGGGACGGTTTAGGGTCCAGGTGAGTGTACAACAACGGTTTAGGGTGAGCGTACGTGTGAGGGCACGGGTTAGTGTCACCGTACGGGTTAGCATTAGGAGACGGGTGAGGGTAAGGCTTCGGAGAAGGGTTAGGTTTAGGGTTCGGGCTAGGGTTAGGGTTAGGGACGGGGACGGTTTAGGGTCCACGTGTAGGTAGGACAACAGTTTAGGTTGAGCGTACGTGTGAGGGCAGGGGTTAGTGTCATCGTACGGGTTAGCATTAGGTGACGGGTTTGGTTAAGGCTTCGGGGAAGGGTTAGGGTTAGGGTTCGAGCTAGGGTTAGGGTTAGGGTTAGGGGATGGGGTTGGTTTATGGTCCAAGTGAGGGTAGGACAATGGTTCAGGGTGAGCGTACGTGTGAGGGCATGGGTTAGTGTCAGCGTACGTGTTAGCATTAGGTGACGCGTGAGGGTAAGGCTTCAGGGAAGGGTTAGGGTTAGGTTTCGGGGTAGTTTTACGGTAAGGGGACAGGGACGGTTTAGGGTCCAGTTGAGGTTTCGACAACGGTTGAGGGTGAGCGTACGTTTAAGGGCACTGGTTAGTGTCAGCGTACGGGTTAGCATTAGGGGACTGATGAGGATAAGGCTTCGGGGAAGAGTTAGGGTTAGGGTTTGGGCTAGGGTTAGGGTTAGGGGACGGGGACGGTTTAGGGTCCAGGTGACGGTAGGACAACGGTTTAGGGTGAGCGTACGTGTGAGGGCACGGGTTAGTGTCAGCGTACAGTTTAGCATTAGGGGACGGGTGAGGGGAAGGTTTCGGGGAAGTGTTAGGGTTAGGGTTCGGGCTAGGGTTACGGTTAGGGGACGGAGACGGTTTAGGGTCCAGGTGAGGGTACGACAACGGTTTAGGGTTAGCGTACGTGTGAGGGCACTGTTTCGTGTCAGCGTACGGGTTAGCATTAGGGGACGGGTGAATGTAAGGCTTCAGGGAAGGGTTAGGGTTAGGGTTCGGGCTAGGGTTAGGGGACAGGGACAGGGACGGTTTAGGGTCCTGGTGAGGGTAGGAAAACGCTTTAGGGTGAGCGTACGTTTGAGGGCACGGGTGAGTGTCATCGTACGGCTTAGCATTAGGGGACAGAAGAGGGGAAGGTTTCGGGGAAGTTTTAGCATGAGGGTTTGGGCTAGGGTTAGGGTTAGGGGATGGGGACGGTTTTGGGTCCACGTGAGTAAAGGACAATGGTTTAGGGTGAGCGTACGTGTGAGCACACGTGTTATTGTCTGCGTACGGGTTAGCATTAGGGAACGGGTGAGGGTAAGGCTTCGGGGAAGGGTTAGGCTTAGGGTTCGGGCTAGGGTTAGGGTTACGGCACAGGGATGGTTTAGGGTCCAGGTGAGTGTAGGACAACGGTTTAGGGTGAGCGTACGTGTGAGGGCACGGTTTAGTGTCAGCGTACAGGTTAGCGTTATGGGATGGGTGAGGGTAAGGCTTCGGGGAAGGGTTAGGGTTAGGGTTCGGGCTAGGGTAAGGGTTAGGGGACGGGGACGGTTTAGGGTCCAGGTGAGGGTACGACAAAGTTTTAGGGTGAGCGTACGTTTGAAGGCACGGGTTAGTGTCAGCGTACGGCTTAGCATTAGGGGCGGGTGAGGGTAAGGGTTCGGGGAAGGGTTAGGGTTAGGGTTTGGGCTAGGGTTAGGGGCCGGGCACTGGGACGGTTTAGGGTACAGGTGACGGTACGACAACGGTTTAGGATGAGCGTACGTGTGAGGGCAAGGGTTAGAGTCAGCGTACGGGTTACCATTAGTTGACGGGTGAGGGAAAGCCTTCGGGGAAGGGTTAGGGTTAGGGTTTGGGCTAGGGTTAGGGTTAGGGGACGGGCACGGTTTAGGGTCCAGGTGAGGGTACGACAACGGTTTAGGGTGACCGTACGTGTGAGGGCCTGGGTTAGTCTCAGCCTACAGTTTAGAATTATGGGACGGGTGAGGGGAAGGCTTCAGGGAAGAGTTAGGGTTAGGGTTCGGGCTAGGGTTAGGTTTAGGGGACGGGGACGGTTTAGGGTCCAGGTGAGTGTACGACAACGGTTTAGGGTGAGCGTACGTGTGAGGGCACGGGTTAGTGTCACCGTACGGTTTAGCATTAGGAGACGGGTGAGGGTAAGGCTTCGGGGAAGGGTTAGGTTTATGGTTCGGGCTAGGTTTAGGGTTAGGGACGGGGACGGTTTAGGGTCCAGGTGTAGGAAGGACAACGGTTTAGGGTGAGCGTACGTGTGAGGGCAGGGGTTAGTGTCATCGTACGGGTTAGCATTAGGTGACGGGTGTGGTTTAGGCTTCGGGGAAGGTTTAGGGTTAGGGTTCGGGCTAGGGTTAGGGTTAGGGGATTGGGATGGTTTATGGTCCAGGTGAGGGTAGGACAATGGTTTAGGGTGAGCGTACGTGTGAGGGCACGGGTTAGTGTCAGCGTACGGGTTAGCATTAGGTGACGGGTGAGGGTAAGGCTTCAGGGAAGGGTTAGTGTTAGGGTTCGGGGTAGGGTTACGGTAAGGGGACAGGGACGGTTTAGGGTCCAGTTGAGGTTTCGACAACGGTTGAGGGTGAGCGTACGTTTAAGGGCACGGGTTAGTGTCAGCGTACGGGTTAGCATTCGGGGACTGATGAGGATAAGGCTTCGGGGAAGGGTTAGGGTTAGGGTTCGGGCTAGGGTTAGGGTTATGGAACAGGGACGGTTTTGGGTCCAGGTGAGGGTAGGACAACGGTATACGGTGAGCGTACGTGTGAGGGCACCGTTTAGTGTCAGCGTATGGGTTAGCATTAGGGGACGGGTAAGGTAACGCTTCGGGGAGGGGTTAGGTTTAGGGTTCAGGCTAGGGTTAGGGTTAGGTTACAGGGACGGTTTAGGGTCCAGGTGCGTGTACGACAACGGTTTAGGGTGAGCGTACGTGTGAGGGCAAGGGTTAGTGTCAGCGTACGGGTTAGCATTAGGGGACGGTTGAGGGTAAGGCTTCGGGTAAGGTTAAGTGTTAGGGTTCGGGCTAGGGTTAGGGTTAGGGGACGGGGATGGTTTAGGGTCCAGGTGAGTGTACGACAACGGTTTAGGGTCAGTGTACGTGTGAGGGAACCGGTTAGTGTCATCGTACGGGTTAGCATTAGGGGACGGGTGAGGGTAAGGCTTTGGGGAAGGGTTAGGGTTAGAGTTCGGGCTAGGGTTAGGGTTAGGGGACGGGAACGGTTTAGGGTCCAGGTGAGGGTACGGCACGGTTTAGGGTGAGCGTACGTGTGACGTTACGGGTTACTGTCAGCGTACGGGTTAGCAGTAGCTGACGTGTGAGGGTCAGGCTTCGGGGAGGTTAAGGGTTAGGGTTCGGGCTAGCGTTAGGGTAGGGGACGGGGATGGTTTAGGGTCCAGGTGAGGGTACGACAACGGTTTACAGTGAGCGTACGTGTGAGGGCATGGCTTAGTGTCAGCGTACGGGTTAGAATTAGAGGACGGGTGAGGGGAACGCTTCGGGGAAGGGTTAGGGTTAGGGTTCAGGCTAGGGTTAGGGTTAAGGGATGGGGACGGTTTAGGGTCTGGGTGAGCGTACGACAACGGTTTAGGGTGAGCATATGTGTGAGGGCACAGGTTAGTGTCAGTGTACCGGTTAGCAAAAGGGGACAGGTGCGGGTATGGCTTCGGGGAAGGGATAGAATTAGGGTTTGGGCTAGGGTTAGGGTTAGGGGACGGGGTAGGTTTAGGGTCCAGGTGAGGATACGACAACGGTTTAGGGTGAGCGTACGTGTGAGGGCACGTGTTAGTGTCAGCGTACGGGTTAGCATTAGGGGACGGGTGAAGGTAAGGCTTAGGGGAAGTGTTAGGGTTAGGGTTCGGGATAGGGTTAGGGGACGGGGTCGGTTTAGAGTCCAGGTGATCGTAGGACAACAGTTTAGGGTGAGCGTATGTGTGAGGGCACGGCTTAGTGTCAGCGTATGGCTTAGCATTCGGGGACGGGTGAAGGGAAGGATTCGGGGAAGGGTTAGGGTTAGGGTTTGGCTACGGTTAGGGTTAGGTGATGGGGACGGTTTAGGGTCCAGGTGAGGGAACGACAACGGTTTAGGGTGAGCGTACATGTGAGGACACGGGTTTGTGTTAGCGTACGGGTTAGCATTAGTGGACGGGTGAGGGTAAGGCTTCGAGGAACGGTAAGGGTTAGCGTTCGGGCTAGGGTTAGGGTTAGGGGACGGGGACAGTTTAGGGTCCAGGTGAGGGTACGAGAACTGTTTACGGTGAGCGTACGTGTGAGGGCACGGGTTAGTGTCAGCGTACGGGTTAGCATTAGGGGACGTGTGAGGGGAAGGCTTCGGGGAAGGGTTAGGGTTAGGGTTCGGGCTAGGGTTAGGGTTAGGTTTAGGGGACGGGGTTGGTTTAGAGTCCAGCTGAGGGTACGACCAAGGTTTATGGTGAGCGTAGGTGTGAGGGAGCGGGTTAGTGTCAGCGTACGGGTTAGCATTAGGGGACGGGTGTGTGGAAGGCTTTGGGGAAGGGTTAGGGTTAGGGTTCGGGCTAGGGTTAGGGTTAGGGGACGGGAACGGTTTAGGGTCCAGGTGAGTGTACGACAAAGATTTAGGGCGAGCGTACGTGTGAGGGCCCGGGTTAGTGTCAGCGTACGGGTTAGCATTAGGGGACGGGTGAGGGGAAGACTTCGGGGAAGGGCTAGGTTTAGGGTTCGGGCTAGGGTTAGGGTTAGGGGACGAAGAAGGTTTAGGGTCCAGGTGAGGGTACGGCACGGTTTTGGGTGAGCGTACATGTGAAGTTACGGGTTACTGTCAGCGTACGGGTTAGCAGTAGGGGACGTGTGTGGGTCAGGCTTCGGGGAGCTTAAGGGTTAGGGTTCGGGCTAGCGTTAGGGTAGGGGACGGGGATGGTTTAGGGTCCAGTGAGGATACGACAACGGTTTACGGTGAGCGTACGTGTGACGGCATGGCTTAGTGTCACCGTACGGGTTATCATTATAGGACGGGTGAGGGGAACGCTTCGGGGAACGGTTAGGGTTAGGGTTCGGGCTACGGTTAGGGTTAGGGGACGGGGACGGTTTAGGGTCCAGGTGAGGGTAGGACAACGGTTTAGGGTGAGCATATGTGTGAGGCCACGGGTTAGTGTCAGCGTGCGGGTTAGCATTATGGGACTGGTGCGGGTAAGGCTTCAGGGAAGGGTTAGGGTTTGGGTTTGGGCTAGGGTTAGGGTTAGGGGACGGAGACGGTTTAGGGTCCAGGTGAGGTTTGGACAAAAGTTTAGTGTGAGCGAACATGTGAGGGCACGGGTTACTATCAGCGTACGGCTTAGCATTAGGACACGGTTGAGGGCAAGGCTTCGGGGAAGGGTTAGGGTTAGGTTTCTGGCTAGGGTTAATGTTAGGGGACGGGGACGGTTTAGTGTCCAGTTTAGGTACGACAACGGTTTAGGGTGAGCGTAGGTGTGAGGGCACGTGTTAGTGTCAGCGTACGGGTTAGCATTAGGAGACGGGTGAGGGGAAGGCTTCGGGGAAGTGTTAGGGTTAGGGTTCTGGCTAGGGTTAGGGTTACGGGACGGGGACGGTTTAGGGTCCAGGTGAGGGTACCACAACGGTTTAGGGTGAGAGTAGGTGTGAGGGCATGGGTTAGTGTCAGCGTACGGGTTAGCATTAGGGGACGGGTGAGGGGAAAGCTTCGGGGAAGGGTTAGGGTTAGGGTTCGGGCTACGGTTAAGGTTAGGGGACGTGGATGGTTTAGGGTCCAGTTGAGCGTACGACAACGGTTTATGTGGAGCGTACGTGTGAGGGCGCGGGTTAGTGTGAGCATACAGGTTAGGATTAGGGGACGGGTGAGGGAAAGGCTTCGGGGAAGTGTTAGGGTTAGGGTTCGGGCTAGGGTTAGGGTTAGAGGACGGAGACGGTTTAGGGTCCAGGTGAGGGTACGACAACGCTATAGGGGGAGCGTATGTGTGAGCGCGCGGGTTAGTGTGAGCATACCGGTTAGGATTAGGGGACGGGTGAGGGGAAGGCTTCGGGGAAGGGTTAGGGTTAGGGTTCGTGCTAGGGTTAGGGTTAGGGGACGGGGACGGTTTAGGGTCCAGGTGAGGGTACGACAACGCTTTAGGGGGATCCTACGTGTGAGGGCGCGGGTTAGTGTGAGCGTACGGGTTAGGATTAGGGGACGGGTGAGGGGAAGGCTTCGGGTAAGGGTTAAGTTTAGGGTTTGGGCTAGGGTTAGGGTTAGGGGATGGGGACGGTTTAGGGTCCAGGTTACGGTACGACAACGGTTTAGGGGGAGCGTACGTGTGAGGGCGCGGGTTAGTGTGAGCGTACGGGTTAGGATTAGGGGACGGATGAGGGGAAGGCTTCTGGGAAGGGTTAGGGTTAGGGTTCGGGTTAGGGTAAGGGTTAGGGGACGGGGACGGTTTAGGGTCCAGGTGAGGGTACGACAACGCTTTAGGCGGAGCGTACATGTGCGTGTGCGGGTTAGTTTGAGCGTACGGGTTAAGATTAGGTGACGGGTGAGGGGAAGGCTTCGGGGAAGGGTTGGGGTTAGGGCTCGGGATAGGGTTAATGTTAGGGGACGGGGACGGCTTAGGGTCCAGGTGAGGGTACGACAACGGTTTAGGGGGAGCGTACGTGTGAGGGCGCGTGTTAGTGTGAGCGTACGGTTTAGGATTAGGTGAAAGGTGAAGGGAAGGCTTCTAGGAAGGGTTAGGGTTACGGTTCGGGCTAGGGTTAGGGTTAGGGGACGGGGACGGTTTAGGGTCCAGGTGAGAGTATGACAACGGTTTAGTGGGAACGTACGTGTGAGGGCGCGGGTTAGTGTGAGTGTTCGGGTTAGGATTACGGGACGGGTGAGGGGAAGGCTTCGGGGAAGTGTTAGGGTTAGAGTTCGGGCTAGGGTTAGGGTTAGGGGACGGGGACGGTTTAGGGTCCAGGTGAGGGTACGACAACGCTTTAGGGGTAGCGTACGTGTGAGGGCGCGGGTTAGTGTGAGCGTACGGATTAGGATTAGGGGACGGGTGAGGTGAAGTCTTCCGCGAAGCGTTAGGGTTATGGTTCGGGCTAGGTTTAAGGTTAGGGGATGGGGACGATTTAGGGTCCAGGTGAGGGTACGACAACGCTTTAGGGGGAGCGTACGTGTGAGGGCGCGGGTTAGTGTGAGCGTACGGTTTAGGATTATGGGACAGGTGAGGGGAAGGCTTCGGGGAAGGGTTAGGGTTAGGGTTATGGGACGGGGACGGTTTAGGGTCCAGGTGAGGGTACGACAACGGTTTAGGGGGAGCGTACGTGTGAGGGCGTGGGTTAGTGTGAGCGTACGGGTTAGGATTAGGGGACGGGTGAGCGGAAGGCTTTGGGAAGGGTTAGGTTTAGGGTTCGGGCTAGGGTTAGGGTTAGGGGACGGGGACGGTTTAGGGTCCAGGTGAGGGTACGACAACGGTTTAGGGGGAGCGTACGTGTGAGCGCGCGGGTTACTGTGAGCGTACGGGTTAGGATTAGGGGACGGTTGAGAGGAAGGCTTCGGGGAAGCTTTAGTTTTAGAGTTCGGGCTAGGGTTAGGGTTAGGGGACGGGGACGGTTTAGGGTCCAGGTGAGGGTACGACAACGGTTTAGGGGGAGCGTACGTGTGAGGGCATGGGCTAGTGTCTGCGTACGGGTTAGCATTAGGGGACGGGTGAGGGGAAGGCTTCGGTAAAGGGTTAGGGTTATGGTTCGGGCTAGGGTTAGTGTTAGGGGACGGGGAAGGTTTAGGGTCCAGGTGAGGGTACGACAACGGCTTAGGGTGAGCCTACGTGTGAGGGCACGGGTTAGTGTCAGCGTACGGGTTAGCTTTAGTGGACAGCTGAGGGGAAGTCTTTGGGGAAGGGTTAGGGTTAGGATTCGGGCTAGGGTTAGGGTTAGGGGACAGGGACGGCTTAGGGTCCAGGTGAGGGTACGACAACGTTTTAGGGTGAGCGTACATGTGAAGTCATGGTTTAGTGTCAGCGTACGGGTTAGCATTAGGGGACGGGTGAGGGGAAGGCTTCGGGAAAGGGTGTGGGTTAGGGTTCGGGCTAGGGTTAGGGTTAGGGGACGGGGATGGATTAGGGTCCAGGTGAGGGTAGGACAACGGTTTACTGTGAAGGTACGTGAGAGGGCGCGGGTTAGTGTCAGCGTACGTGTTAGCATTAGGGGACGGATGAGGGGAAGGCTTCAGGAAAGGGTTAGGGTTAAGTTTCGGGGTATGGTTAGGGTTAGGGGACAGGGACGGTTTAGGGTCCAGGTGAGGGTACGACAGCAGTTTAGGGTGAGCGTACCTGTGAGGGCACGGGTTAATGCCAGCGTACGGGTTAGCATTAGGGGACGGGTGAGGTGAAGGCTTCGGGGAAGTGTTAGGGTTAGGGTTCGGGGTAGGGTTAGGGTTAGGGGACGGCGACGGTTTAGGGTCCAGGTGAGGGTACGACAACGGTTTAGGGTGAGCGTACGTGTGAGGGAACGGGTTAGTATCAGCGTACGGGTTAGCATTAGGTGACGGGTTAGGGTAAGGCTTCAGGGAAGGGTTAGATTAGGGTTCGGTCTAGGGTTAGGGGACGGGAACAGGGACGGTTTAGGGTTAGGGTTAGGGTTAGGGGACAGGGACGGTTTAGGGTCCAAGTGAGGGTAGGACAACGGTTTAGAGTGAGGGTACGTATGAGGACATGGGTTAGTGTCAGCGTACGGTTTAGCATTATGGGACGCGTGAGGGAAAGGCTTCGGGGAAGGGTTAGGGTTAGGGTTCGGGCTAGGGTTAGGGTTAGGTGACGGGGATGGTTTAGGGTCCAGGTGACGGTAGGTCAACGGTTTACGGTGAGCGTACGTGTGAGGGCACGGGTTAGTGTCAGCGTACGGGTTAGCATTAGGGGACGGGTGAGGGTAAGGCATCGGGGAAGTGTTAGGTTTAGGGTTCGGTCTAGGGTTAGGGTTAGGGGAGGGGGACGGTTTAGGGTTCAGGTGAGGGTATGACAACGGTTTAGGGTGAGCGTACGTGTGAGGGCACTGTTTAGTGTCAGCGTACGGGTTAGCATTATGGGACGTTTGAGGGGAAGGCTTCGGGGAAGGGTTAGGGATAGGGTTCGGGCTAGGGTTAGGGTTAGGGGACGGGGACGATTTAGGGTCCAGGTGACGGTACGACAATGGTTTAGGGTGAGCGTACGTGTGAGGTCATGGGTTAGTGTCAGTGTACGGGTTAGAATTAGGGTACGGGTGAGGGGAAGGCTTCGGGGAAGGGTTAGGGTTAGGGTTCGGGCTAGGGTTAGGGGACGGGGACAGGGACGGTTTAGGGTCCTGGTGAGGGTAGGAAAACGCTTTAGGGTGCGCGTACGTTTGAGAGCACGGGTTAGTGTCAGCGTACGGGTTAGCATTAGGGGACAGATGAGGGGAAGGCTTCGGGGAAGTGTTAGGGTTAGGGTTCGGGCTAGGGTTAGGGTTAGGGGATGGGGACGGTTTTGGGTCCACGTGAGGAAAGGACAACGGTTTAAGGTGAGCGTATGTGGGAGGGCACGGGTTAGTGTCAGCGTATGGGTTAGCATTAGGGGACGGGTGAGGGGAAGGCTTCGGGGAAGGGTTAGGGTTAGGGTTCGGGCTAGGGTTAGGGTTCGGGCAAGGGTTAGGGTTAGGGGACGGGAAGGTTTAGGGTCCAGGTGAGGTTACGACAACTGTTTAGGGTGAGAGTACGTGTGAGGGCATGGGTTAGTGTCAGCGTACGTGTTAGCATTAGGGGACGGGTGAGGGGAAGGCTTCGGGGAAGGGTTAGGGTTAGGGTTCGGGCTAGGGTTAGGGTTAGGGGACGGGGACGCTTTAGAGGCCAGGTGAGGGTAGGACAACGGTTTAGTGTGAGCGTAGCTGTGAGGGCACAGGATAGTGTCAGTGTACGGTTTAGCATTCGGGGACTGCTGAGGGTAAGGCTTCGGGGAAGGGTTAGGGTTAGGATTCGGGCTAGGGTTAGGGTTAGGGGGTGGGGACGGTTTAGGTTGCAGGTGACGGTAGGACAATGGTTTAGGGAGGGCGTACGTGTGAGGGCACGGGTAAATTTCAGCGTACGGGTTAGCATTAGGGGACGGGTGAGGGGAAGGCTTCGGGGAAGTGTTACGGTTAGGGTTAGGGTTCGGACTACGGTTAGGGTTAGGGGACGGGGACGGTTTAGGGTCCAGGTGAGGTTACGACAACTGTTTAGGGTGAGCGTACGTGTGAGGGCACGGATTAGTGTCACCGTACGGTTTAGCATTAGGGGACGGGTGAGGGGAAGGCTTCGGGGAAGTGTTACAGTTAGGGTTAGGGTTCGGACTAGGGTTAGGGTTAGGGGACGGGGACGGTTTAGGGTCCAGGTGAGGGTACGACAACGGTTTAGGGTGAGCGTACGTGTGAGGGCAAGGGTTAGTGTCAGCGTACGGGTTAGCATTAGGGGATGGGTGAGGGGAAGGCTTCGGGGAAGGGATAAGGTTAGGGTTCGGGCTAGGGTTGGGGTTAGGGGACGGGGACGGTTTAGGATCCAGGTGAGGGTAGGACAACAGTTTAGGGTGAGCGTACGTGTGAGGGCATGGGTTAATGTCAGCATACGGGTTAGCATTAGAACACTGGTGAGGGTAAGGCTTCGGGGAAGGGTTAGGGTTATGGTTTGGGCTAGGGTTAGGGTTATGGGATGGGGACAGTTTAGGGTCCAGGTCACAGTACGACAACGGTTTAGGGTGAGCGTACGTGTGAGGGCACGGGTTAGTGTCACCGTACGGGTTAGTATTAGGTGACGGGTGAGGGTAAGGCTTCGGGGAAGGGTTAGGGTTAGGGTTCGGGCTAGGTTTAGGGTTAGGGGATGGGGACGGTTTAGGGTCCAGGTGAGGGTACAACTACGGTATAAGGTGAGCGTACGTGTGAGGGCACGGGTTAGTGTCATCGTATGGGTTAGCATTAGGGGACGGGTGAGGCGAAGGCTTCGGGGAAGGGTTAGGTTTAGTGTTCGGGCTAGGGTTAGGGTTAGGTGACGGGGACGGTTTAGGGTCCAGGTGAAGGTAGGACAACGGTTTACGGTGAGCATATGTTTGAGCGCACATGTTAGTGTCAGCGTACGGGTTAGCATTAGGGGACGGGTGAGGGTAAGGCTTCGGGGAATGCTTAGGGTTAGTGTTCGGACTAGGGATAGGGTTAGGGGACAGGGACGGTTTAGGGTCCAGGTGAGGGTACGACAACGGTTTAGGGTGAGCGTACGTGTGATGGCACGGGTTAGTCTCAGCCTACAGGTTAGAATTAGGGGACGGGTGAGGGGAAGGCTGCAGGGAAGAGTTAGGGTTAGGGTTCGGGCTAGGGTTAGGGTTAGGGGACGGAGACGGTTTAGGGTCCAGGTGAGTGTACGACAACGATTTAGGGTGAGCGTACGTGTGAGGGCACGGGTTAGTGTCACCGTACGGGTTAGCATTAGGAGACGGGTGAGGGTAAGGCTTCGGGGAAGGGTTAGGTTTAGGGTTCGGGCTAGGGTTAGGGTTAGGGACGGGGACGGTTTAGGGTCCACGTGTAGGTAGGACAACGGTTTAGGTTGAGCGTACGTGTGAGGGCAGGGGTTAGTGTCATCGTACGGGTTAGCATTAGGTGACGGGTTTGGTTAAGGCTTCGGGGAAGGGTTAGGGTTAGGGTTCGAGCTAGGGTTAGTGTTAGGGGATGGGGTTGGTTTATGGTCCAAGTGAGGGTAGGACAATGGTTCAGGGTGAGCGTACGTGTGAGGGCACGAGTTAGTGTCAGCGTACGTGTTAGCATTAGGTGACGGGTGAGGGTAAGGCTTCAGGGAAGGGTTAGGGTTAGGTTTCGGGGTAGGTTTACGGTAAGGGGACAGGGACGGTTTAGGGTCCAGTTGAGGTTTCGACAACGGTTGAGGGTGAGCGTACGTTTAAGGGCACGGGTTAGTGTCAGCGTACGGGTTAGCATTCGGGGACTGATGAGGATAAGGCTTCGGGGAAGGGTTAGGGTTAGGGTTCGGGCTAGGGTTAGGGTTATGGAACAGGGACGGTTTTGGGTCCAGGTGAGGGTAGGACAACGGTATACGGTGAGCGTACGTGTGAGGGCACCGTTTAGTGTCAGCGTATGGGTTAGCATTAGGGGACGGGTAAGGTAACGCTTCGGGGAGGGGTTAGGTTTAGGGTTCAGGCTAGGGTTAGGGTTAGGTTACAGGGACGGTTTAGGGTCCAGGTGAGGGTACGGCACGGTTTTGGGTGAGCGTACGTGTGACGTTACGGGTTACTGTCAGCGTACGGTTTAGCAGTAGCTGACGTGTGAGGGTCAGGCTTCGGGGAGGTTAAGGGTTAGGGTTCGGGCTAGCGTTAGGGTAGGGGACGGGGATGGTTTAGGGTCCAGGTGAGGGTACGACAACGGTTTACGGTGAGCGTACGTGTGAGGGCATGGCTTAGTGTCAGCGTACGGGTTAGAATTAGAGGACGGGTGAGGGGAACGCTTCGGGGAAGGGTTAGGGTTAGGGTTCAGGCTAGGGTTAGGGTTAAGGGATGGGGACGGTTTAGGGTCTGGGTGAGCGTACGACAACGGTTTAGGGTGAGCATATGTGTGAGGGCACAGGTTAGTGTCAGTGTACCGGTTAGCAAAAGGGGACAGGTGCGGGTATGGCTTCGGGGAAGGGATAGAATTAGGGTTTGGGCTAGGGTTAGGGTTAGGGGACGGGGTAGGTTTAGGGTCCAGGTGAGGATACGACAACGGTTTAGGGTGAGCGTACGTGTGAGGGCACGTGTTAGTGTCAGCGTACGGGTTAGCATTAGGGGACGGGTGAGGGTAAGGCTTAGGGGAAGTGTTAGGGTTAGGGTTCGGGATAGGGTTAGGGTTAGGGGACGGGGTCGGTTTAGAGTCCAGGTGATCGTAGGACAACAGTTTAGGGTGAGCGTACGTGTGAGGGCACGGCTTAGTGTCAGCGTATGGCTTAGCATTCGGGGACGGGTGAAGGGAAGGATTCGGGGAAGGGTTAGGGTTAGGGTTTGGCTACGGTTAGGGTTAGGTGATGGGGACGGTTTAGGGTCCAGGTGAGGGAACGACAACGGTTTAGGGTGAGCGTACATGTGAGGACACGGGTTTGTGTTAGCATACGGGTTAGCATTAGTGGACGGGTGAGGGTAAGGCTTCGAGGAACGGTAAGGGTTAGCGTTCGGGCTAGGGTTAGGGTTAGGGGACGGGGACAGTTTAGGGTCCAGGTGAGGGTACGAGAACGGTTTACGGTGAGCGTACGTGTGAGGGCACGGGTTAGTGTCAGCGTACGGGTTAGCATTAGGGGACGTGTGAGGGGAAGGCTTCGGGGAAGGGTTAGGGTTAGGGTTCGGGCTAGGGTTAGGGTTAGGTTTAGGGGACGGGGTTGGTTTAGAGTCC
Organism: Leucopleurus acutus; assembly: GCF_964270905.1. Taxonomy (NCBI): domain Eukaryota; kingdom Metazoa; phylum Chordata; class Mammalia; order Artiodactyla; family Delphinidae; genus Leucopleurus; species Leucopleurus acutus. Next base: position 80,899,352 of record NC_139153.1, read on the forward strand.
AGCTGAGGGTACGACCAAGGTTTATGGTGAGCGTAGGTGTGAGGGAGCGGGTTAGTGTCAGCGTACGGGTTAGCATTAGGGGACGGGTGTGGGGAAGGCTTTGGGGAAGGGTTAGGGTTAGGGTTCGGGCTAGGGTTAGGGTTAGGGGACGGGAACGGTTTAGGGTCCAGGTGAGGGTACGACAAAGGTTTAGGGCGAGCGTACGTGTGAGGGCCCGGGTTAGTGTCAGCGTACGGGTTAGCATTAGGGGACGGGTGAGGGGAAGACTTCGGTGAAGGGCTAGGTTTAGGGTTCGGGCTAGGGTTAGGGTTAGGGGACGAAGAAGGTTTAGGGTCCAGGTGAGGGTACGGCACGGTTTTGGGTGAGCGTACGTGTGAAGTTACGGGTTACTGTCAGCGTACGGGTTAGCAGTAGGGGACGTGTGAGGGTCAGGCTTCGGGGAGCTTAAGGGTTAGGGTTCGGGCTAGCGTTAGGGTAGGGGACGGGGATGGTTTAGGGTCCAGTGAGGATACGACAACGGTTTACGGTGAGTGTACGTGTGACGGCATGGCTTAGTGTCAGCGTACGGGTTATCATTAGAGGACGGGTGAGGGGAACGCTTCGGGGAACGGTTAGGGTTAGGGTTCGGGCTACGGTTAGGGTTATGGGACGGGGAGGGTTTAGGGTCCAGGTGAGGGTAGGACAACGGTTTAGGGTGAGCATATGTGTGAGGCCACGGGTTAGTGTCAGCGTGCGGGTTAGCATTATGGGACGGGTGCGGGTAAGGCTTCAGGGAAGGGTTAGGGTTTGGGTTCGGGCTAGGGTTAGGGTTAGGGGACGGAGACGGTTTAGGGTCCAGGTGAGGTTTGGACAAAAGTTTAGTGTGAGCGTACATGTGAGGGCACGGGTTACTGTCAGCGTACGGCTTAGCATTAGGACACGGTTGAGGGCAAGGCTTCGGGGAAGGGTTAGGGTTAGGTTTCTGGCTAGGGTTAATGTTAGGGGAAGGGGACGGTTTAGGGTCCAGTTTAGGTACGACAACGGTTTAGGGTGAGTGTAGGTGTGAGGGCACGTGTTAGTGTCAGCATACGGGTTAGCATTAGGAGACGGGTGAGGGGAAGGCTTCGGGGAAGTGTTAGGGTTAGGGTTCTGGCTAGGGTTAGGGTTACGGGACGGGGACGGTTTAGGGTCCAGGTGAGGGTACCACAACGGTTTAGGGTGAGAGTAGGTGTGAGGGCATGGGTTAGTGTCAGCGTACGGGTTAGCATTAGGGGACGGGTGAGGGGAAAGCTTCGGGGAAGTGTTAGGGTTAGGGTTCGGGCTACGGTTAAGGTTAGGGGACGTGGATGGTTTAGGGTCCAGTTGAGGGTACGACAACGGTTTATGTGGAGCGTACGTGTGAGGGCGCGGGTTAGTGTGAGCATACAGGTTAGGATTAGGGGACGGGTGAGGGAAAGGCTTCGGGGAAGTGTTAGGGTTAGGGTTCGGGCTAGGGTTAGGGTTAGAGGACGGAGACGGTTTAGGGTCCAGGTGAGGGTACGACAACGCTATAGGGGGAGCGTATGTGTGAGCGCGCGGGTTAGTGTGAGCATACCGGTTAGGATTAGGGGACGGGTGAGGGGAAGGCTTCGGGGAAGGGTTAGGGTTAGGGTTCGTGCTAGGGTTAGGGTTAGGGGACGGGGACGGTTTAGGGTCCAGGTGAGGGTACGACAACGCTTTAGGGGGAGCCTACGTGTGAGGGCGCGGGTTAGTGTGAGGTACGGGTTAGGATAAGGGGACGGGTGAGGGGAAGGCTTCGGGTAAGGGTTAAGTTTAGGGTTTGGGCTAGGGTTAGGGTTAGGGGATGGGGACGGTTTAGGGTCCAGGTGACGGTACGACAATGGTTTAGGGGGAGCGTACGTGTGAGGGCGCGGGTTAGTGTGAGCGTACGGGTTAGGATTAGGGGACGGATGAGGGGAAGGCTTATGGGAAGGGTTAGGGTTAGGGTTCGGGTTAGGGTAAGGGTTAGGGGACGGGGACGGTTTAGGGTCCAGGTGAGGGTACGACAACGGTTTAGGGGGAGCGTACATGTGCGCACGTGGGTTAGTTTGAGAGTACGGTTTAAGATTAGGGGACGGGTGAGTGGAAGGCTTCGGGGAAGGGTTAGTGTTAGGGTTCGGGCTACGGTTAAGGTTAGGGGACGGGGACGGTTTAGCGTCCAGGTGTGGGTACGACAACGGTTTACGGTGAGCGTACGTGTGAGGGCATGGCTTAGTGTCAGCGTACGGGTTAGAATTAGAGGACGGGTGAGGGGAACGCTTCGGGGAAGGGTTAGGGTTAGGGTTCAGGCTAGGGTTAGGGTTAAGGGATGGGGACGGTTTAGGGTCTGGGTGAGCGTACGACAACGGTTTAGGGTGAGCATATGTGTGAGGGCACAGGTTAGTGTCAGTGTACCGGTTAGCAAAAGGGGACAGGTGCGGGTATGGCTTCGGGGAAGGGATAGAATTAGGGTTTGGGCTAGGGTTAGGGTTAGGGGACGGGGTAGGTTTAGGGTCCAGGTGAGGATACGACAACGGTTTAGGGTGAGCGTACGTGTGAGGGCACGTGTTAGTGTCAGCGTACGGGTTAGCATTAGGGGACGGGTGAAGGTAAGGCTTAGGGGAAGTGTTAGGGTTAGGGTTCGGGATAGGGTTAGGGTTAGGGGACGGGGTCGGTTTAGAGTCCAGGTGATCGTAGGACAACAGTTTAGGGTGAGCGTACGTGTGAGGGCACGGCTTAGTGTCAGCGTATGGCTTAGCATTCGGGGACGGGTGAAGGGAAGGATTCGGGGAAGGGTTAGGGTTAGGGTTTGGCTACGGTTAGGGTTAGGTGATGGGGACGGTTTAGGGTCCAGGTGAGGGAACGACAACGGTTTAGGGTGAGCGTACATGTGAGGACACGGGTTTGTGTTAGCGTACGGGTTAGCATTAGTGGACGGGTGAGGGTAAGGCTTCGAGGAACGGTAAGGGTTAGCGTTCGGGCTAGGGTTAGGGTTAGGGGACGGGGACAGTTTAGGGTCCAGGTGAGGGTACGAGAACGGTTTACGGTGAGCGTACGTGTGAGGGCACGGGTTAGTGTCAGCGTACGGGTTAGCATTAGGGGACGTGTGAGGGGAAGGCTTCGGGGAAGGGTTAGGGTTAGGGTTCGGGCTAGGGTTAGGGTTAGGTTTAGGGGACGGGGTTGGTTTAGAGTCCAGCTGAGGGTACGACCAAGGTTTATGGTGAGCGTAGGTGTGAGGGAGCGGGTTAGTGTCAGCGTACGGGTTAGCATTAGGGGACGGGTGTGGGGAAGGCTTTGGGGAAGGGTTAGGGTTAGGGTTCGAGCTAGGGTTAGGGTTAGGGGACGGGAACGGTTTAGGGTCCAGGTGAGGGTACGACAAAGGTTTAGGGCGAGCGTACGTGTGAGGGCCCGGGTTAGTGTCAGCGTACGGGTTAGCATTAGGGGACGGGTGAGGGGAAGACTTCGGTGAAGGGCTAGGTTTAGGGTTCGGGCTAGGGTTAGGGTTAGGGGACGAAGAAGGTTTAGGGTCCAGGTGAGGGTACGGCACGGTTTTGGGTGAGCGTACGTGTGAAGTTACGGGTTACTGTCAGCGTACGGGTTAGCAGTAGGGGACGTGTGAGGGTCAGGCTTCGGGGAGCTTAAGGGTTAGGGTTCGGGCTAGCGTTAGGGTAGGGGACGGGGATGGTTTAGGGTCCAGTGAGGATACGACAACGGTTTACGGTGAGTGTACGTGTGACGGCATGGCTTAGTGTCAGCGTACGGGTTATCATTAGAGGACGGGTGAGGGGAACGCTTCGGGGAACGGTTAGGGTTAGGGTTCGGGCTACGGTTAGGGTTATGGGACGGGGAGGGTTTAGGGTCCAGGTGAGGGTAGGACAACGGTTTAGGGTGAGCATATGTGTGAGGCCACGGGTTAGTGTCAGCGTGCGGGTTAGCATTATGGGACGGGTGCGGGTAAGGCTTCAGGGAAGGGTTAGGGTTTGGGTTCGGGCTAGGGTTAGGGTTAGGGGACGGAGACGGTTTAGGGTCCAGGTGAGGTTTGGACAAAAGTTTAGTGTGAGCGTACATGTGAGGGCACGGGTTACTGTCAGCGTACGGCTTAGCATTAGGACACGGTTGAGGGCAAGGCTTCGGGGAAGGGTTAGGGTTAGGTTTCTGGCTAGGGTTAATGTTAGGGGAAGGGGACGGTTTAGGGTCCAGTTTAGGTACGACAACGGTTTAGGGTGAGCGTAGGTGTGAGGGCACGTGTTAGTGTCAGCGTACGGGTTAGCATTAGGAGACGGGTGAGGGGAAGGCTTCGGGGAAGTGTTAGGGTTAGGGTTCTGGCTAGGGTTAGGGTTACGGGACGGGGACGGTTTAGGGTCCAGGTGAGGGTACCACAACGGTTTAGGGTGAGAGTAGGTGTGAGGGCATGGGTTAGTGTCAGCGTACGGGTTAGCATTAGGGGACGGGTGAGGGGAAAGCTTCGGGGAAGTGTTAGGGTTAGGGTTCGGGCTACGGTTAAGGTTAGGGGACGTGGATGGTTTAGGGTCCAGTTGAGGGTACGACAACGGTTTATGTGGAGCGTACGTGTGAGGGCGCGGGTTAGTGTGAGCATACAGGTTAGGATTAGGGGACGGGTGAGGGAAAGGCTTCGGGGAAGTGTTAGGGTTAGGGTTCGGGCTAGGGTTAGGGTTAGAGGACGGAGACGGTTTAGGGTCCAGGTGAGGGTACGACAACGCTATAGGGGGAGCGTATGTGTGAGCGCGCGGGTTAGTGTGAGCATACCGGTTAGGATTAGGGGACGGGTGAGGGGAAGGCTTCGGGGAAGGGTTAGGGTTAGGGTTCGTGCTAGGGTTAGGGTTAGGGGACGGGGACGGTTTAGGGTCCAGGTGAGGGTACGACAACGCTTTAGGGGGAGCCTACGTGTGAGGGCGCGGGTTAGTGTGAGGTACGGGTTAGGATAAGGGGACGGGTGAGGGGAAGGCTTCGGGTAAGGGTTAAGTTTAGGGTTTGGGCTAGGGTTAGGGTTAGGGGATGGGGACGGTTTAGGGTCCAGGTGACGGTACGACAATGGTTTAGGGGGAGCGTACGTGTGAGGGCGCGGGTTAGTGTGAGCGTACGGGTTAGGATTAGGGGACGGATGAGGGGAAGGCTTATGGGAAGGGTTAGGGCTAGGGTTCGGGTTAGGGTAAGGGTTAGGGGACGGGGACGGTTTAGGGTCCAGGTGAGGGTACGACAACGGTTTAGGGGGAGCGTACATGTGCGCACGTGGGTTAGTTTGAGAGTACGGTTTAAGATTAGGGGACGGGTGAGTGGAAGGCTTCGGGGAAGGGTTAGTGTTAGGCTTCGGGCTACGGTTAAGGTTAGGGGACGGGGACGGTTTAGCGTCCAGGTGTGGGTACGACAATGGTTTAGGGGGAGCGTACGTGTGAGGGCGCGGGTTAGTGTGAGCGTACGGTTTAGGATTAGGGGATGGGTGAGCGGAAGGCTTTGGGGAAGGGTTAGGGTTACGGTTCGGGCTAGGGTTAGGGTTAGGGTTAGGGGACGGGGACGGTTTAGGGTCCAGGTGAGGGTACGACAACGCTTTAGGCGGAGCGTACATGTGCGTGTGCGGGTTAGTTTGAGCGTACGGGTTAAGATTAGGTGACGGGTGAGGGGAAGGCTTCGGGGAAGGGTTGGGGTTTGTGTTCGGGATAGGGTTAATGTTAGGGGACGGGGACGGTTTAGGGTCCAGGTGAGGGTACGACAACGGTTTAGGGGGAGCGTACGTGTGAGGGCGCGGGTTAGTGTGAGCGTACGGTTTAGGATTAGGTGAAAGGTGAAGGGAAGGCTTCTAGGAAGGGTTAGGGTTACGGTTCGGGCTAAGGTTAGGGTTAGGGGACGGGGACGGTTTAGGGTCCAGGTGAGAGTACGACAACGGTTTAGTGGGAACGTACGTGTGAGGGCGCGGGTTAGTGTGAGCGTACGGGTTAGGATTACGGGACGGGTGAGGGGAAGGCTTCGGAGAAGTGTTAGGGTTAGAGTTCGGGCTAGGGTTAGGGTTAGGGGACGGGGACGGTTTAGGGTCCAGGTGAGGGTACGACAACGCTTTAGGGGTAGCGTACGTGTGAGGGCGCGGGTTAGTGTGAGCGTACGGTTTAGGATTAGGGGACGGGTGAGGTGAAGTCTTCCGCGAAGTGTTAGGGTTAGGGTTCGGGCTAGGGTTAGGGTTAGGGGACGGGGAAGGTTTAGGGTCCAGGTGAGGGTACGACAACGGTTTAAGTGGAGCGTACGTGTGAGGGCATGTGTTAGTGTCTGGGTACGGGTTAGGATTAGGGGACGGGTGAGGGGAAGGCTTTGGGGAAGGGTTAGGGTTAGGGTTCGGGCTAGGGTTAGGGTTAGGGGACGGGGACGGTTTAGGATCCAGGTGAGGGTACGACAACGGTTTAGGGGGAGCATACGTGTGAAGGTGCAGGTTAGTGTGAGCGTATGGGTTAGGATTAGGGGACGGGAGAGGGGAAGGCTTTGGGGAAGGGTTAGGGTTAGGGTTCGGGCTAGGGTTAGGGTTAGGGTTAGGGGACGGGGACGGTTTAGGGTCAAGGTGAGTGTACGACAAGGGTTTAGCGGGCACGTACGTGTGAGGGCACGGCTTAGTGTGAGGGTACGGGTTAGGATTAGGGGACGGGTGAGGGGAAGGCTTCGGGAAAGGGTTAGGGTTAGGGTTAGGGCTAGAGTTAGGGTTAGGGGATGGGGACAGTTTAGGGTCCAGGTGAGGGTACGACAGCGGTTTAGGGGGAGGGTATGTGTGAGGGGGCGGGTTAGTGAGAGCGTACGGGTTAGGATTACGGGATGAGTGAGGCGAAGGTTTCGGGGAAGGGTTAGGGTTAGGGTTCGGGCTAGGGTTAAGGTTAGGGGACAGGGACGGTTTAGGGTCAAGGTGAGGGTACGACAACGGTTTAGGGGGAGCGTACGTGTGAGCGCACGGGTTAGTGTGAGTGTACGGATTAATATTAGGTGATGGTTGAGGGGAAGGCTTCAGGGAGGGGTTAGGGTTAGGGTTCGGGCTAGGGTTAGGGGTCAGGGACGGGGACGGTTTAGGGTCCAGGTGAGGGTACGACAACGGTTTAGGGGGAGCGTACATGTGAGGGCAAGGGTTAGTGTGGGCGTACAGGTAAGGATTAGGGCATGGGTGAGGGGAAGGCTTCGGGGAAGGATTAGGGTTAGGGTTCGGGCTAGGGTTGGGGTTAGGGGACGGGGACGGTTTAGGGTCCAGTTGAGGGTACGACAACGGTTTAGGGGAAGCGAACGTGTGAGCGCGCGGGTTAGTGTGAGCGTACGGGTTAGGATTAGGGGACGGTTGAGGGGAAGGCTTCGGGGAAGGGTTAGGGTTAGGGATCGGGCTTGGGTTAGGGTTAGGGGACGGGGAAGGTTTAGGGTCCAAGTGAGGGTACGACAACGGTTTAGGGGGAGCGTATATGTGAGAGCGCAGGGTAGTGTGTGCGTATGGGTTAGGATTAGGGGACAGGTGAGGGGAAGGCTTCGGGGAAGGGTTAGGGTTAGGGTTCGGGCTAGGGTTAGGGTTAGGGGAAGAGGACGGTTTAGGGTACAGGTGAGGGTACGACAACGGTTCAGGGTGAGCGTACGTGTGAGGGCGCGGGTCAGTGTGAGTGTATGGGTTAGGATTAGGGGACGGGTGAGGGGAAGGCTTCGGGGAAGGGTTAGGGTAAGTGTTCGGGCTAGGGTTAGGGTTAGGGGACGGGGACGGTTTAGGGTGCAGGTGAGGGTACGACAACGGTTTAGGGTGAGCGTATATGTGAGGGCGTGGGTTAGTATGAGCGTACGGGTTAGGATTAGGGGACGGGTGAGGGTAAGACTTCAGGGAAGTGTTAGGGTTAGGTTTCGGGCTGGGGTTAGGGTTAGGGGATGGGGACGGTTCACGGTCCAGGTGAGGGTACGACAACGGTTTAGGGTGAACGTACGTGTGAGGGCGCGGGTCAGTGTGAGCGTACGGGTTCGGATTAGGGGACGGGTGAGGGGAAGGCTTCGGGGAAGGTTTAGGGTTCGAGTTCGGGCTAGGGTTAGGGTTAGGGGATGGGGACGGTTTAGGGTCCAGGTGAGGGTACGACAACAGTTTAGGGGGAGCGTACGTGTGAGGGCGCGGGTAAGTGGGAGCCTATGGGTTAGGATTAGGGGACGGGTGAGGGGAAGGCTTCGGGGAAGGTTTAGGGTTAGGGTTCGGGCTAGGGTTAGGGTTAGGGGACGGGGAAGGTTTAGGGTCCAGTTGAGGGTACGACAACGGTTTAGGGGGAGCGTACGTGTGAGGGCGCGGGTAAGTGGGAGCCTATGGGTTAGGATTAGGGGACGGGTGAGGGGAAGGCTTTGGGGAAGGGTTAGGGTTAGGGTTCGGGCTAGGGTTAGGGTTAGGGTTAGGGGACGGGGACGGTTTAGGGTCCAGGTGAGGGTACGACAACGCTTTAGGCGGAGCGTACATGTGCGTGTGCGGGTTAGTTTGAGCGTACGGGTTAAGATTAGGTGACGGGTGAGGGGAAGGCTTCGGGGAAGGGTTGGGGTTTGTGTTCGGGATAGGGTTAATGTTAGGGGACGGGGACGGTTTAGGGTCCAGGTGAGGGTACGACAACGGTTTAGGGGGAGCGTACGTGTGAGGGCGCGGGTTAGTGTGAGCGTACGGTTTAGGATTAGGTGAAAGGTGAAGGGAAGGCTTCTAGGAAGGGTTAGGGTTACGGTTCGGGCTAAGGTTAGGGTTAGGGGACGGGGACGGTTTAGGGTCCAGGTGAGAGTACGACAACGGTTTAGTGGGAACGTACGTGTGAGGGCGCGGGTTAGTGTGAGCGTACGGGTTAGGATTACGGGACGGGTGAGGGGAAGGCTTCGGAGAAGTGTTAGGGTTAGAGTTCGGGCTAGGGTTAGGGTTAGGGGACGGGGACGGTTTAGGGTCCAGGTGAGGGTACGACAACGCTTTAGGGGTAGCGTACGTGTGAGGGCGCGGGTTAGTGTGAGCGTACGGTTTAGGATTAGGGGACGGGTGAGGTGAAGTCTTCCGCGAAGTGTTAGGGTTAGGGTTCGGGCTAGGGTTAGGGTTAGGGGACGGGGAAGGTTTAGGGTCCAGGTGAGGGTACGACAACGGTTTAAGTGGAGCGTACGTGTGAGGGCATGTGTTAGTGTCTGGGTACGGGTTAGGATTAGGGGACGGGTGAGGGGAAGGCTTTGGGGAAGGGTTAGGGTTAGGGTTCGGGCTAGGGTTAGGGTTAGGGGACGGGGACGGTTTAGGATCCAGGTGAGGGTACGACAACGGTTTAGGGGGAGCATACGTGTGAAGGTGCAGGTTAGTGTGAGCGTATGGGTTAGGATTAGGGGACGGGAGAGGGGAAGGCTTTGGGGAAGGGTTAGGGTTAGGGTTCGGGCTAGGGTTAGGGTTAGGGTTAGGGGACGGGGACGGTTTAGGGTCAAGGTGAGTGTACGACAAGGGTTTAGCGGGCACGTACGTGTGAGGGCACGGCTTAGTGTGAGGGTACGGGTTAGGATTAGGGGACGGGTGAGGGGAAGGCTTCGGGAAAGGGTTAGGGTTAGGGTTAGGGCTAGAGTTAGGGTTAGGGGATGGGGACAGTTTAGGGTCCAGGTGAGGGTACGACAGCGGTTTAGGGGGAGGGTATGTGTGAGGGGGCGGGTTAGTGAGAGCGTACGGGTTAGGATTACGGGATGAGTGAGGCGATGGTTTCGGGGAAGGGTTAGGGTTAGGGTTCGGGCTAGGGTTAAGGTTAGGGGACAGGGACGGTTTAGGGTCAAGGTGAGGGTACGACAACGGTTTAGGGGGAGCGTACGTGTGAGCGCACGGGTTAGTGTGAGTGTACGGATTAATATTAGGTGATGGTTGAGGGGAAGGCTTCAGGGAGGGGTTAGGGTTAGGGTTCGGGCTAGGGTTAGGGGTCGGGAACGGGGACGGTTTAGGGTCCAGGTGAGGGTACGACAACGGTTTAGGGGGAGCGTACATGTGAGGGCAAGGGTTAGTGTGGGCGTACAGGTAAGGATTAGGGCATGGGTGAGGGGAAGGCTTCGGGGAAGGATTAGGGTTAGGGTTCGGGCTAGGGTTGGGGTTAGGGGACGGGGACGGTTTAGGGTCCAGTTGAGGGTACGACAACGGTTTAGGGGAAGCGAACGTGTGAGCGCGCGGGTTAGTGTGAGCGTACGGGTTAGGATTAGGGGACGGTTGAGGGGAAGGCTTCGGGGAAGGGTTAGGGTTAGGGATCGGGCTTGGGTTAGGGTTAGGGGACGGGGAAGGTTTAGGGTCCAAGTGAGGGTACGACAACGGTTTAGGGGGAGCGTATATGTGAGAGCGCAGGGTAGTGTGTGCGTATGGGTTAGGATTAGGGGACAGGTGAGGGGAAGGCTTCGGGGAAGGGTTAGGGTTAGGGTTCGGGCTAGGGTTAGGGTTAGGGGAAGAGGACGGTTTAGGGTACAGGTGAGGGTACGACAACGGTTCAGGGTGAGCGTACGTGTGAGGGCGCGGGTCAGTGTGAGTGTATGGGTTAGGATTAGGGGACGGGTGAGGGGAAGGCTTCGGGGAAGGGTTAGGGTAAGTGTTCGGGCTAGGGTTAGGGTTAGGGGACGGGGACGGTTTAGGGTGCAGGTGAGGGTACGACAACGGTTTAGGGTGAGCGTATATGTGAGGGCGTGGGTTAGTATGAGCGTACGGGTTAGGATTAGGGGACGGGTGAGGGTAAGACTTCAGGGAAGTGTTAGGGTTAGGTTTCGGGCTGGGGTTAGGGTTAGGGGATGGGGACGGTTCACGGTCCAGGTGAGGGTACGACAACGGTTTAGGGTGAACGTACGTGTGAGGGCGCGTGTCAGTGTGAGCGTACGGGTTCGGATTAGGGGACGGGTGAGGGGAAGGCTTCGGGGAAGGTTTAGGGTTCGAGTTCGGGCTAGGGTTAGGGTTAGGGGATGGGGACGGTTTAGGGTCCAGGTGAGGGTACGACAACAGTTTAGGGGGAGCGTACGTGTGAGGGCGCGGGTAAGTGGGAGCCTATGGGTTAGGATTAGGGGACGGGTGAGGGGAAGGCTTCGGGGAAGGTTTAGGGTTAGGGTTCGGGCTAGGGTTAGGGTTAGGGGACGGGGAAGGTTTAGGGTCCAGTTGAGGGTACGACAACGGTTTAGGGGGAGCGTACGTGTGAGGGCGCGGGTAAGTGGGAGCCTATGGGTTAGGATTAGGGGACGGGTGAGGGGAAGGCTTTGGGGAAGGGTTAGGGTTAGGGTTCGGGCTAGGGTTAGGGTTAGGGTTAGGGGACGGGGACGGTTTAGGGTCCAGGTGAGGGTACGACAACGCTTTAGGCGGAGCGTACATGTGCGTGTGCGGGTTAGTTTGAGCGTACGGGTTAAGATTAGGTGACGGGTGAGGGGAAGGCTTCGGGGAAGGGTTGGGGTTTGTGTTCGGGATAGGGTTAATGTTAGGGGACGGGGACGGTTTAGGGTCCAGGTGAGGGTACGACAACGGTTTAGGGGGAGCGTACGTGTGAGGGCGCGGGTTAGTGTGAGCGTACGGTTTAGGATTAGGTGAAAGGTGAAGGGAAGGCTTCTAGGAAGGGTTAGGGTTACGGTTCGGGCTAAGGTTAGGGTTAGGGGACGGGGACGGTTTAGGGTCCAGGTGAGAGTACGACAACGGTTTAGTGGGAACGTACGTGTGAGGGCGCGGGTTAGTGTGAGCGTACGGGTTAGGATTACGGGACGGGTGAGGGGAAGGCTTCGGAGAAGTGTTAGGGTTAGAGTTCGGGCTAGGGTTAGGGTTAGGGGACGGGGACGGTTTAGGGTCCAGGTGAGGGTACGACAACGCTTTAGGGGTAGCGTACGTGTGAGGGCGCGGGTTAGTGTGAGCGTACGGTTTAGGATTAGGGGACGGGTGAGGTGAAGTCTTCCGCGAAGTGTTAGGGTTAGGGTTCGGGCTAGGGTTAGGGTTAGGGGACGGGGAAGGTTTAGGGTCCAGGTGAGGGTACGACAACGGTTTAAGTGGAGCGTACGTGTGAGGGCATGTGTTAGTGTCTGGGTACGGGTTAGGATTAGGGGACGGGTGAGGGGAAGGCTTTGGGGAAGGGTTAGGGTTAGGGTTCGGGCTAGGGTTAGGGTTAGGGGACGGGGACGGTTTAGGATCCAGGTGAGGGTACGACAACGGTTTAGGGGGAGCATACGTGTGAAGGTGCAGGTTAGTGTGAGCGTATGGGTTAGGATTAGGGGACGGGAGAGGGGAAGGCTTTGGGGAAGGGTTAGGGTTAGGGTTCGGGCTAGGGTTAGGGTTAGGGTTAGGGGACGGGGACGGTTTAGGGTCAAGGTGAGTGTACGACAAGGGTTTAGCGGGCACGTACGTGTGAGGGCACGGCTTAGTGTGAGGGTACGGGTTAGGATTAGGGGACGGGTGAGGGGAAGGCTTCGGGAAAGGGTTAGGGTTAGGGTTAGGGCTAGAGTTAGGGTTAGGGGATGGGGACAGTTTAGGGTCCAGGTGAGGGTACGACAGCGGTTTAGGGGGAGGGTATGTGTGAGGGGGCGGGTTAGTGAGAGCGTACGGGTTAGGATTACGGGATGAGTGAGGCGATGGTTTCGGGGAAGGGTTAGGGTTAGGGTTCGGGCTAGGGTTAAGGTTAGGGGACAGGGACGGTTTAGGGTCAAGGTGAGGGTACGACAACGGTTTAGGGGGAGCGTACGTGTGAGCGCACGGGTTAGTGTGAGTGTACGGATTAATATTAGGTGATGGTTGAGGGGAAGGCTTCAGGGAGGGGTTAGGGTTAGGGTTCGGGCTAGGGTTAGGGGTCGGGAACGGGGACGGTTTAGGGTCCAGGTGAGGGTACGACAACGGTTTAGGGGGAGCGTACATGTGAGGGCAAGGGTTAGTGTGGGCGTACAGGTAAGGATTAGGGCATGGGTGAGGGGAAGGCTTCGGGGAAGGATTAGGGTTAGGGTTCGGGCTAGGGTTGGGGTTAGGGGACGGGGACGGTTTAGGGTCCAGTTGAGGGTACGACAACGGTTTAGGGGAAGCGAACGTGTGAGCGCGCGGGTTAGTGTGAGCGTACGGGTTAGGATTAGGGGACGGTTGAGGGGAAGGCTTCGGGGAAGGGTTAGGGTTAGGGATCGGGCTTGGGTTAGGGTTAGGGGACGGGGAAGGTTTAGGGTCCAAGTGAGGGTACGACAACGGTTTAGGGGGAGCGTATATGTGAGAGCGCAGGGTAGTGTGTGCGTATGGGTTAGGATTAGGGGACAGGTGAGGGGAAGGCTTCGGGGAAGGGTTAGGGTTAGGGTTCGGGCTAGGGTTAGGGTTAGGGGAAGAGGACGGTTTAGGGTACAGGTGAGGGTACGACAACGGTTCAGGGTGAGCGTACGTGTGAGGGCGCGGGTCAGTGTGAGTGTATGGGTTAGGATTAGGGGACGGGTGAGGGGAAGGCTTCGGGGAAGGGTTAGGGTAAGTGTTCGGGCTAGGGTTAGGGTTAGGGGACGGGGACGGTTTAGGGTGCAGGTGAGGGTACGACAACGGTTTAGGGTGAGCGTATATGTGAGGGCGTGGGTTAGTATGAGCGTACGGGTTAGGATTAGGGGACGGGTGAGGGTAAGACTTCAGGGAAGTGTTAGGGTTAGGTTTCGGGCTGGGGTTAGGGTTAGGGGATGGGGACGGTTCACGGTCCAGGTGAGGGTACGACAACGGTTTAGGGTGAACGTACGTGTGAGGGCGCGGGTCAGTGTGAGCGTACGGGTTCGGATTAGGGGACGGGTGAGGGGAAGGCTTCGGGGAAGGTTTAGGGTTCGAGTTCGGGCTAGGGTTAGGGTTAGGGGATGGGGACGGTTTAGGGTCCAGGTGAGGGTACGACAACAGTTTAGGGGGAGCGTACGTGTGAGGGCGCGGGTAAGTGGGAGCCTATGGGTTAGGATTAGGGGACGGGTGAGGGGAAGGCTTCGGGGAAGGTTTAGGGTTAGGGTTCGGGCTAGGGTTAGGGTTAGGGGACGGGGAAGGTTTAGGGTCCAGTTGAGGGTACGACAACGGTTTAGGGGGAGCGTACGTGTGAGGGCGCGGGTTAATGTGAACGTACGGGTTAGGATTAGGGGACGGGTGAGGGGAAGGCTTCTGGGAAGGGTTAGGGTTAGGTTTCGGGCTAGGGTTAGGGTTAGGGGACGGGGACGGTTTAGGGTCCAGGATAGGGTACGACAACGCTTTAGGGGGAGCGTACGTGTGAGGGCGCGGGTTAGTGTGAGCGTACTGGTTAGAATTAGGGAACGGGTGAGGGGAAGGCTTCGGGGAAGGGTTAGGGTTAGGGTTCGGGCTAGGGTTAGGGTTAGGGGACGGGGACGGTTTAGGGTCCAGGTGAGGGTATGACAATGCTTTAGGGGGAGAGTACGTGTGAGGGCGCGGGTTAGTGTTAGTGTACGGGTTAGGATTATGGGATGGGTGAGGGGAAGGCTTCGGGGAAGGGTTAGGGTTAGGGTTCGGGCTAGGGTTAGTGTTAGGGTACGGGGACGCTTTAGGGTCCGGGTGAGGGTACGACAACGGTTTAGGGGGAGCGTACGTGTGAGGGCGCGGCTTAGTGTGAGCGTACGGGTTAGGATTAGGGGACGGGTGAGGGGAAGGCTTCGGGGAAGTGTTAGGGTTAGGGTTCGGGCTAGGGTTAGGGTTAGGGGACAGGGACGGTTTAGCGTTCGGGTGAGGGTACGACAACGGTTTCGGAGGAGCGTACGTGTGAGGGCGCGGGTTAGTGTGAGCGTACGGGTTAGGATTATGGGACGGGTGAGGGTAAGGCTTCGGGGAAGTGTTAGGGTTAGGTTTAGGGCTGGGGTTAGGGTTAGGGAATGGGGACGGTTTACGGTCCAGATGAGGGTATGGCAATGCTTTAGGGGGAGCGTACGTGTGAGGGCGCTGGTTAGTGTGAGCGTACGTGTTAGGATTAGCGGACGGGTGAGGGGAAGGGTTCGGGCTAGGGTTAGGGTTAGGGGACGGGGACGGTTTAGGGTCCAGGTGAGGGTACGACAACGGTTCAGGCGGAGGGTACGTGTGAGTGCGCGGGTTAGTGTGAGCGTACGGGTTAGAATTAGGGGAAGGGTGAGGGGAAGGCTTCGGGGAAGGGTTCGGGTTAGGGTTCAGGTTAGGGTTAGGGGACGGGGAAGGTTTAGGGTCCAGGTGAGGATACGACTACTGTTTAGGGGGAGCGTACGTGTGAGGGCACGGGTTAGTGTGATTGTACGGGTTAGGAGTAGGGGACGGGTGAGGGGAAGGCTTCGGGGAGGGTTAGGGTTAGGGTTCAGGCTAGGTTTAGGGTTAGGGGACGGGGACGGTTTAGGGTCCAGGTGAGGGTACGACAACTCTTTAGGGGGAGCGTACGTGTGAGGGCGCGGGTTAGTGTGAGGGTACGGTTTAGGTTTATGGGACGGGTTAGGGGAAGGCTTCAGGGAAGTGTTAGGGTTAGGGTTCTGGCTAGGGTTAGGCTTAGAGCACGGGGACGATTTAGGGTCCAGGTGAGTGTACGAGAACTGTTTAGGGGGAACGTACGTGTGAGGGCGCGGATTAGAGTGAGCGTACGGATTAGGATTAGGGGACAGGTGAGGGGAAGGCTTCGGGGAAGGGTTAGGGTTAGGGTTCGGGCTAGGGTTAGGGTTACGGGACGGGGACGGTTTAGGGTCCAGGTGAGAGTATGACAACGGTTTAGAAGGAGCGTATGTGTGAGGGCGCGGGTTAGTGTGAGTGTACGGGTTAGGATTAGGGGACGGGTGAGTGGAAGGCTTCGGGGAAGGTTTAGGGTTCGTGCTAGGGTTACGGTTAGGGGACGGGGACGCTTTAGGGTCCAGGTGAGGGTACGAAAACGGTTTAGGGGGAGCGTACGTGTGTGGGCGCGGTTTAGTGTGAGCTTCCGTGTTAGGATTAAGGGACGGGTAAGGGGAAGGCTTCGGGGAAGGGTTAGGTTTAAGGTTCGGGCTAGGGTTAGGGTTAGGGGACGGGGACGGTTTAGGGTCCAGGTGAGGGTACGACAACGCTTTAGGGGGAGCGTACGTGTGAGGGCGCGGGTTAGTGTGAGCGTACTGGTTAGAATTAGGGGACGGGTGAGGGGAAGGCTTCGGGGAAGGGTTAGGGTTAGGTTTCGGGCTAGGGTTAGGGTTAGGGGACGGGGACGGTATAGGGTCCAGGTGAGGGTACGACAACGTTTTAGGGGTAGAGTACGTGTGAGGGCGCTGGTCAGTGTGAGCGTACGGGTTAGGATTAGGGGACGGGTGAGGGGAAGGCTTCGGGGAAGGGTTAGGGTAAGGGTTCGGGCTAGGGTTAGGGTTAGGGGACGGGGACGGTTTAGTGTGCAGGTGAGGGTACGACAACGGTTTAGGGTGAGCGTATGTGTGAGGGCGCGGGTTAGTGTGAGCGTACGGGTTAGGATTAGAGGACGGGTGAGGGGAAGGCTTCGGGGAAGGTTTAGGGTTCGGATTCGGGCTAGGGTTAGGGTTAGGGGACGGGGACGGTTTAGGGTCCAGGTGAGGGTACGACAACAGTTTAGGGGGAGCGTACGTGTGAGGGCGCGGGTAAGTGTGAGCGTACGGGTTAAGGTTAGGGGACGGGTGAGGGGAAGGCTTCGGGGAAGGTTTAGGGTTAGGGTTCGGGCTAGGGTTAGGGGTCGGGGATGGGGACTGTTCACGGTCCAGGTGAGGGTTCGACAACGGTTTAGGGTGAACGTACGTGTGAGGGCGCGGGTCAGTGTGAGCGTACGGGTTAGGATTAGGGGAAGGGTGAGGGGAAGGCTTCGGGGAAGATTTAGGGTTCGGGTTCGGGCTAGGGTTAGTGTTAGGGGATGGGGACGGTTTAGGGTCCAGGTGAGGGTACGACAACAGTTTAGGGGGAGCGTACGTGTGAGGGCGCGGGTAAGTGGGAGCCTACGGGTTAGGATTAGGGGACGGGTGAGGGGAAGGCTTCGGGGAAGGTTTAGAGTTAGGGCTCGGGCTAGGGTTAGGGTTAGGGGACGGGGACGGTTTAGGGTCCAGGCGAGGGTAAGACAGCGGTTTAGGGGGAGCGTACGTGTGAGGGCGCGGGTTAGTGTGAGCGTACGGATTAAGATTATGGGACGGGTAAGGGTAAGGCTTCGGGGAAGGGTTAGGTTTAGGGTTCGGGCTAGGGTTAGGGGTCGGGGATGGGGACGGTTTACAGTCCAGTTGAGGGTACGACAACGGTGTAAGGTGAGCGTACATGTGAGGGCGCGGGTTAGTGTGAGCATACGGGTTAGGATTAGGAGACGGTTGAGGGGAAGGCTGCGGGGAAGCTTCAGGGTTCGCGTTCGGGCTAGGGTTAGGGTTAGGGGACGGGGACGGTTTAGGGTCCATGTGAGGGTACGACAACAGTTTAGGGGGAGCGCACGAGTGAGGGCGCGGGTAAGTGGGAGCCTACAGGTTAGGATTAGGGGACGGGTGAGGAGAAGGCTTCGGGGAAGTGTTAGGGTTAGGTTTCGGGCTAGGGATAGGGTTAGGGGACAGGGACGGTTTAGGGTCCGGGTGAGTGTACGACAACGGTTTCGGGGGAGCGTACGTGTGAGGGCGCGGGTTAGTGTGAGCGTACGGGTTAGGATTATGGGACGGGTGAGGGTAAGGCTTCGGGGAAGTGTTAGGGCTAGGTTTCGGGCTGGGTTAGGGTTAGGGGCTGGGGACGGTTTACGGTCCAGGTGAGGGTATGGCAACGCTTTAGGGGGAGCGTACGTGTGAGGGCGCTGGTTAGTGTGAGCGTACGGGTTAGGATTAGCGGACGGGTGAGGGGAAGGTTTCGGGCTAGGGTTAGGGTTAGGGGACGGGGACGGTTTAGGGTCCAGGTGAGGGTACGACAACGGTTCAGGCGGAGCGTACGTGTGAGTGCGCGGGTTAGTGTGAGCGTACGGGTTAGAATTAGGGGAAGGGTGAGGGGAAGGCTTCGGGGAAGGGTTCGGGTTAGGGTTCAGGTTAGGGTTAGGGGACGGGGACGGTTTAGGGTCCAGGTGAGGGTACGACTACGGTTTAGGGGGAGCGTACGTGTGAGGGCACGGGTTAGTGTGAGCGTACGGGTTCGGAGTAGGGGACGGGTGAGGGGAAGGCTTCGGGGAGGGTTAGGGTTAGGGTTCAGGCTAGGTTTAGGGTTAGGGGACGGGGACGGTTTAGGGTCCAGGTGAGGGTATGACAACGCTTCAGGGGGAGCGTACGAGTGTGGGCGTGGGTTAGTGTGAGCGTACGGGTAAGGATTAGGGAACGGGTTAGGGGAAGGCTTCGGGGAAGTGTTAGGGTTAGGGTTCGGGCTAGGGTTAGGGTTAGGGGACGGGGACGGTTTAGGGTCCAGGTGAGGGTACGACAACGGTTTAGGGGGAGCGTACCTGTGAGGGTGCGGATTAGAGTGAGCGTACGGATTAGGATTAGGGGACGGGTGAGGGGAAGGCTTCGGGGAAGGGTTAGGGTTAGGGTTCGGGCTAGGGTTAGGGTTAGGGGACGGGGACGGTTTAGGGTTCAGGTGAGAGTATGACAACGGTTTAGGAGGAGCGTATGTGTGAGGGGGCGGGTTAGTGTGAGTGAACGGGTTAGGATTAGGCGACGGGTGAGTGGAAGGCTTCGGGGAAGGTTTAGGGTTTGGGCTAGGGTTAGGGTTAGGGGACGGGGACGGTTTATGGTCCAGGTGAGGGTACGACAACGATATAGGTGGAGCGTACGTGTGAGGGCACGGGTTATTGTGAGCGTACGGGTTAGGATTAGGGGACGGGTGAGGGGAAGGCTTCGGGGAAGGGTTAGGGTTAGGGTTTGGGCTAGGGTTAGGGTTAGGGGACGGGGACGGTTTAGGGTCCAGGTGAGGGTACGACAACGGTTTAGGGGGAGCATACGTGTGAGGGCGCGGGATAGTGTGAGCTTCCGGTTTTGGATTAGGGGACGGGTGAGGGGAAGGCTTCGGGGAAGGGTTAGGGTTAGGGTCGGGCTAGGGTTAGGGTTAGGGGACGGGGACGGTTTAGGGTCCGGGTGAGGGTACGACAACGCTTTAGGGGGAACGTACGTGTGAGGGCGCGGGTTAGTGTGAGCGTACGGGTTAGGATTAGGGGACGGGTGAGGGGAAGGCTTCGGGGAAGTGTTAGGGTTAGGGTTCGGCCTAGGGTTACGGTTACAGGACGGTGACGGTTTAGGGACCAGGTGAGGGTACGACAATGCTTTAAAGGGAGAGTACGTGTGAGGGCGCGGGTTAGTGTGAGCGTACGGGTTAGGATTAGGGGAGAGGTGAGTGGAAGGCTTCGGGGAAGGGTTAGGGTTCAGGTTCGGGCTAGGGTTAGTGTTACGGGACGGGGACGGTTTAGGGTCCGGGTGAGGGTACGACAACGGTTTAGGGGGAGCGTACGTGTGAGGGCGTGGGTTACTGTAAGCGTACGGGTTAGGATTAGGGGACGGATGAGGGTAAGGCTTCGGGGAAGGGTCACGGTTAGGTTTCGGGCTAGGGATAGGGTTAGAGGACGGGGACGGTTTACGGTCCAGGTGAGGGTATGACAACGCTTTAGGGGGAGCGTACGTGTGAGGGCGCTGGTTAGTGTGAACATACGGGTTAGGATTAGGGGACGGGTGAGGGGAAGGCTTCGGGGAAGGGTTAGGGTTAGGGTTCGGGCTAGGGTTAGGGTTAGGGGACGGGGACGGTTTAGGGTCCAGGTGAGGGTAACACAACGCTTTAGGGGGAGCGTACGTGTGAGGGCGCCGATTAGTGTGAGCGTACGGGTTAGGATTAGGGGACGGGTGAGGGGAAGGCTTCGGGGAAGGGTTAGGGTTAGGGTTCGGCTAGTGTTAGGGTTAGGGGACGGGGACGGTTTGGGGTCCGGGTGAGGGTACGACAACGCTTTAGGGGGAACGTACGTGTGAGGGCGCGGGTTAGTGTGAGCGTACGGGTTAGGATTAGGGGACGGGTGAGGGGAAGGCTTCGGGGAAGTGTTAGGGTTAGGGTTCGGGCTAGGGTTAGGGTTAGGGGACGGGGACGGTTTAGGGACTAGGTGAGGGTACGACAATGCTTTAAAGGGAGAGTACGTGTGAGGGCGCGGGTTAGTGTGAGCGTACGGTTTAGGATTAGGGGACGTGTGAGGGTAAGGCTTCGGGGAAGGGTTAGGGTTAGGGTTCCGGCTAGGGTTAGGTTTAGGGGACGGGGACGGTTTAGGGTCCAGGTGAGGGTACCACAACGCTTTAGGGGGAGCGTACGTGTGAGGGCGCCAATTAGTGTGAGCGTACGGGTTATGATTATGGGACGGGTGAGGGTAAGGCTTCGGGGAAGGGTTAGGGTTAGGGTTCGGGCTAGGGTAAGGGTTAGGGGACGGGGACGGTTTAGGGTCCAGGTGAGGGAACGACAACGGTTTAGGGGGAGCGTACGTGTGAGGGCGCGGGTTAGTGTGAGCGTACGGGTTAGGGTTAGGGGACGTGTGAGGGGAAGGCTTTGGGGAAGGTTTAGGGTCCAGGTGAGGGTATGACAACGGTTTAGGGGGAGCGTACATGTGCGCACGTGGGTTAGTTTGATCGTACGGTTTAGGATTATGGGACGGGTGAGGGGAAGGCTTCGGGGAAGGGTTAGTGTTAAGGTCATGGGACGGGGACGGTTTAGGTTACAGGTGAGGGTAAAACAACGGTTTAGGGGGAGCGTTCGTGTGAGGGCGCGGGTTAGTGTCTGCGTACAGGTTAGGATTAGGGGACGGGTGAGTGGAAGGCTTGGGGAAGTGTTAGGGTTAGGGTTCGGGTTAGGGTTTGGGTTAGGGGACGGGGACGGTTTAGGGTCCAGGTGAGTGTACGACAATGGTTTAGGGGGAGCATACGTGTGAAGGTGCAGGTTAATGTGAGCGTACGGGTTAGGATTAGGGGACGGGAGAGGGGAAGGCTTTGGGAAGGGTTAGGGCTGGGTTTGGGCTAGGGTTAGGGTTAGGGTTAGGGGACGTGGACGGTTTAGGGTCAAGGTGAGGGTACGACAACGGTTTAGCGGGCACGTACGTGTGAGGGCACGGCTTAGTGTGAGGGTACGGTTTAGGATTAGGGGACGGGTGAGGGGAAGGCTTCGGGGAAGGGTTAGGGTTACGGTTAGGGCTAGGGTTAGGGTTAGGGGATGGGGACAGTTTAGGGTCCAGGTGAGGGTACGACAACGGTTTAGGGGGAGAGTATGTGTGAGGGGTCGGGTTAGTGTGAGCGTACGGGTTAGGATTACGGGATGGGTGAGGCGAAGGCTTCGGGGAAGGGTTAGGGTTAGGGTTCGGGCTAGGGTTAAGGTTAGGGGACAGGGACGGTTTAGGGTCAAGGTGAGGGTACGACAACGGTTTAGCGGGCACGTACGTGTGAGCGCGTGAATTAGTGTGAGCGTACGGGTTAGGATTAGGGGATGGGTGAGGGGAAGGCTTCGGGGAAGGTTTAGTGTTAGGGTTCGGGCTAGGGTTATGGGACGGGGATGGTTTAGGGTGCAGATGAGGGTACGACAACGGTTTAGGGGGAGCGAACGTGTAGGGCGCGGGTTAGTGTGCGCGTACGGGTTAGGATTACGGGACGGGTGAGGGGAAGGCTTCGGGGAAGCGTTAGGGTTAGGGATCGGGCTAGGGTTAGGGGTCGGGGACGGGAACGGTTTAGGATACAGGTGAGGGTATGACAACGGTTTAGGGGGAGCGTACGTGTGAGGGCAAGGGTTAGTGTGGGCGTACGGGTAAGGATTAGGGGATTGGTGGGGGAAGGCTTCGGGGAAGGATTAGGGTTAGGGTTCGGGCTAGGGTTGGGGTTAGGGGACGGGGACGCTTTAGGGTCCAGTTGAGGGTACGACAACGGTTTAGGGGGAGCGAACGTGTGAGCGCGCGGGTTAGTGTGAGCGTACGGGTTAGGATTAGGGGACGGTTGAGGGGAAGGCTTCGGGGAAGGGTTAGGGTTAGGGATCGGGCTTGGGTTAGGGTTAGGGGACGGGGAATGTTTAGGGTCCAGGTGAGGGTACGACAACGGTTTAGGGGGGGCGTATATGTGAGAGCGCAGGGTAGTGTGTGCATACGGGTTAGGATTAGGGGACGAGTGAGGGGAAGGCTTCGGGGAAGGGTTAGGGTTAGGGTTCGGGCTAGGGTTAGGGTTAGGGGACGAGGACGGTTTAGGTTCCAGGTGAGGGTACGACAACGGTTTAGGGTGAGCGTACGTGTGAGGGCGCGGGTCAGTGTGAGCGTACGGGTTAGGATTAGGGGACGGGTGAGGGGAAGGCTTCTGGGAAGGGTTAGGGTAAGTGTTCGGGCTAGGGTTAGGGTTAGGGGACGGGGACGGTTTAGGGTGCAGGTGAGGGTACGACAACGATTTAGGGTGAGCGTATATGTGAGGGCGCAGGTTAGTGTGAGCGTACGGGTTAGGATTAGGGGACGGGTGAGGGGAAGGTTTCGGGGAAGGTTTAGGGTTAGTGTTCGGGCTAGGGTTAGGGTTAGGGGACGGGGACGGTTTAGGGTCCAGGTGAGGGTACGACAACGGTTTAGGGGGAGCGTACATGTGAGGGCACAGTTTAGTGTGAGCGTACGGGTTAGGATTAGGGGACGGGGGAGGGAAAGGCTTCGGGGAAGTTTTAGGGTTAGGGTTCGGGCTAGGTTTAGGGTTAGGGGACGGGGATGGTTTAGGGTCCAGTTGAGGGTACGACAACGTTTTAGGGGGAGCGTACGTGTGAGGGCGCGGGTTAGTGTGAGCGTAGGCTTTAGGATTATGGGACGGGTGAGGGGAAGGCTTCAGGGAAGATTTAGGGTTAGTGTTCGGGCTAGGGTTAGGGTTAGGGGACGGGGACGGTTTAGGGTCCAGGTGAGGGTACGACAACGGTTTAGGGAGAGAGTACGTGTGAGGGCGTGGGTTAGTGTGAGCGTATGGGTTAGGATTAGGGGACGGTTGAGGGAAAGGCTTCGGGGAAGGTTTAGGGTTAGGGTTCGGGCTAGGGTTAGGGTTAGGGGACGGGGACGGTTTAGGTTCCAGGTGAGGGTACGACAACGGTTTAGGGGGAGCGTACGAGTGAGGGCGCAGTTTAGTGTGAGCGTACGGGTTAGGATTATGGGACGGGTAAGGGGAAGGCTTCGGGGAAGGGTTAGGTTTAAGGTTCGGGCTAGGGTTAGGGTTAGGGGACGGGGACGGTTTAGGGTCCAGGTGAGGGTACGACAACGCTTTAGGGGGAGCGTACGTGTGAGGGCGCGGGTTAGTGTGAGCGTACTGGTTAGAATTAGGGGACGGGTGAGGGGAAGGCTTCGGAGAAGGGTTAGGGTTAGGGTTCGGGCTAGGGTTAGGGTTAGGGGACGGGGACGGTTTAGGGTCCAGGTGAGTGTACGACAACGCTTTAGGGGGAGAGTACGTGTGAGGGTGCGGGTCAGTGTGAGCGTATGGGTTAGGATTAGGGGACGGGTGAGGGGAAGGCTTCGGGGAATGTTTAGTGATCGGGTTCGGGATAGGGTCAGGGTTAGGGGACGGGGACGGTTTAGGGTCCAGGTGAGGGTACGACAACAGTTTAGGGGGAGCGTACGTGTGAGGGCGCGGGTAAGTGTGAGCGTACGGGTTAGGATTAGGGGAAGGGTGAGGGGAAGGCTTCGGGGAAGGTTTAGGGTTAGGGTTCGGGCTAGGGTTAGGGTTAGGGGACGGGGACGGTTTAGGGTCCAGGTGAGGGTACGACAACAGTTTAGGGGGAGCGTACGTGTGAGGGCGCGGGTAAGTGGGAGCCTACGGGTTAGGATTAGGGGACGGGTGAGGGGAAGGCTTCGGGGCAGGTTTAGGGTTAGGGTTCGGGCTACGGTTAGGGTTAGGGGACGGGGAAGGTTTCGGGTCCAGTTGAGGGTACGACAACGGTTTAGGGGTAGCGTACGTGTGAGGGCGCGGGTTAGTGTGAGCGTACGGGTTAGGATTAGGGGACGGGTGAGGGGAAGGCTGCGGGGAAGCGTTAGGGTTCGGGTTCGGGCTAGGGTTAGGGTTAGGGGACGGGGACGGTTTAGGGTCCATGTGAGTGTACGACAACAGTTTAGGGGGAGCGTACGTGTGAGGGCGCGGGTAAGTGGGAGCCTACGGGTTAGGATTAGGGGACGGTTGAGGGGAAGGCTTCGGGGAAGTTTTAGGTTTAGGGTTCGGGCTAGGGTTAGGGTTAGGGGACGGGGACGGTTTAGGGTCCAGGTGAGGGTACGACAACGGTTTAGGTGGAGCGTACGTGTGAGGGCGTGGGTTAGTGTGAGCGTACGAGTTAGGATTAGGGAACGGGTGAGGGGAAGGCTTCGGGGAAGTGTTAGGGTTAGGTTTCGGGGTAGGGTTAGTGTTAGGGGACAGGGACGGTTTAGGGTCCAGGTGAGGGTACGACAACGGTTTAGGGGGAGCGTACGTGTGAGGGCGTGGGTTAGTGTGAGCGTACAGGTTAGGATTAGGGGAAAGGTGAAGGGAAGGCTTCTAGGAAGGGTTAGGGTTACGGTTCGGGCTAGGGTTAGGGTTAGGGGACGGGGACGGTTTAGGGTCCAGGTGAGTTTACGACAACGGTTTAGTGGGAGCGTACGTGTGAGGGCGCGGGTTAATGTGAGGGTACGGTTTAGGATTAGGGGACGGGTGAGGGGAAGGCTTCGGGGAAGCGTTAGGGTTAGGGTTCGGGCTAGGGTTAGTGTTAGGGTACGGGGACGGTTTAGGGTCCGGGTGAGGGTACAATAACGGTTTAGGGGGAGCGTACGTGTGAGGGCGCGGCTTAGTGTCAGCGTACGGGTTAGGATTAGGGGACGGGTGAGGGGAAGGCTTCGGGGAAGGTTTAGGGTTAGGGTTCGGGCTAGGGTTAGGGTTAGGGGACGGGGACGGTTTAGGGTCCAGGTGAGGGTACAACAACGGTTTAGGGGGAGCGTACGTGTGAGGGCGCGGGTTATTGTGAGGGTACGGTTTAGGTTTAGGGGACGGGTGAGGGGAAGGCTTCAGGGAAGTGTTATGGTTAGGGTTCTGGCCAGGGTTAGGCTTAGAGCACGGGGACGATTTAGGGTCCAGGTGAGAGTATGACAACGGTTTAGGAGGAGCGTATGTGTGAGGGCACGGGTTATTGTGAGCGTACGGGTTAGGATTAGGGGACGGGTGAGGGGAAGGCTTCTGGGAAGGTTTAGAGTTAGGTTTCGGGCTAGGGTTAGGGTTAGGGGACGGGGACGGTTTAGGGTCCAGGTGAGGGTAAGACAACGCTTTAGGGGGAGCGTATGTGTGAGGGCGCGGGTTAGTGTGAGCGTACTGGTTAGAATTAGGGGACGGGTGAAGGGAAGGCTTCGGGGAGGGGTTAGGGTTAGGGTTCGGGCTAGGGTTAGGGTTAGGGGACGGGGACGGTTTAGGGTCCAGGTGAGGGTACGACAACGCTTTAGGGGCAGAGTACGTGTGAGGGCGCGGGTTAGTGTTAGCGTACGGGTTAGGATTAGGGGACGGGTGAGGGGAAGGCTTCGGGGAAGGGTTAGGGTTAGGGTTCGGGCTAGGGTTAGTGTTAGGGTACGGGGACGCTTTAGGGTCCGGGTGAGGGTACGACAATGGTTTAGGGGGAGCGTTCGTGTGAGGGCGCGGCTTAGTGTGAGCGTACGGGTTAGGATTAGGGGATGGGTGTGGGGAAGGCTTCGGGGAAGTGTTAGGTTTAGGGTTCGGGCTAGGGTTAGGGTTAGGGGACGGGGACGGTTTAGGGTCCATGTGAGGGTACGACAACGCTTTAGGGGGAGCGTACGTGTGAGGGCTCGGTTTAGTGTGAGCGTACGGGTTAGGATTAGGGGACGGGTGAGGGGAAGGCTTCGGGGAATAGTTAGGGTTAGGATTCGGCCTAGGGTTAGGGTTAGGGGACAGGGACGGTTTAGGGTACGGGTGAGGGTAAGACAACGGTTTTGGGGGAGCGTAAGTGTGAGGGCGCGGGTTAGTGTGAGCGTACGGATTAGGATTATGGGACGGGTGAGGGTAAGGCTTCGGGGAAGGGTTACGTTCAGGGTTTGGGCTAGGGTTAGGGGTCGGGGACGGGGACGGTTTACGGTCCAGGTGAGGGTACGACAACGGTGTAGGGTGAGCGTACGTGTGAGGGCGCGGGTTAGTGTGAGCGTACGGGTTAGGATTAGGGGACGGGTGAGGGGAAGGCTGCGGGGAAGCGTTAGGGTTCGGGTTCGGGCTAGGGTTAGGGTTAGGGGACGGGGACGGTTTAGGGTCCATGTGAGTGTACGACAACAGTTTAGGGGGAGCGTACGTGTGAGGGCGCGGGTAAGTGGGAGCCTACGGGTTAGGATTAGGGGACGGTTGAGGGGAAGGCTTCGGGTAAGGTTTAGGTTTAGGGTTCGGGCTAGGGTTAGGGTTAGGGGACGGGGACGGTTTAGTGTCCAGGTGAGGGTACGACAACGGTTTAGGTGGAGCGTACGTGTGAGGGCGCGGGTTAGTGTGAGCGTACGAGTTAGGATTAGGGAACGGGTGAGGGGAAGGCTTCGGGGAAGTGTTAGGGTTAGGTTTCGGGGTAGGGTTAGTGTTAGGGGACAGGGACGGTTTAGGGTCCAGGTGAGGGTACGACAACGGTTTAGGGGGAGCGTACGTGTGAGGGCGTGGGTTAGTGTGAGCGTACAGGTTAGGATTAGGGGAAAGGTGAAGGGAAGGCTTCTAGGAAGGGTTAGGGTTACGGTTCGGGCTAGGGTTAGGGTTAGGGGACGGGGACGGTTGAGGGTCCGGGTGAGGGTACAATAACGGTTTAGGGGGAGCGTACGTGTGAGGGCGCGGCTTAGTGTGAGCGTACGGGTTAGGATTAGGGGACGGGTGAGGGGAAGGCTTCGGGGAAGGTTTAGGGTTAGGGTTCGGGCTAGGGTTAGGGTTAGGGGACGGGGACGGTTTAGGGTCCAGGTGAGGGTACAACAACGGTTTAGGGGGAGCGTACGTGTGAGGTCGCGGGTTAGTGTGAGGGTACGGTTTAGGTTTAGGGGACGGGTGAGGGGAAGGCTTCAGGGAAGTGTTATGGTTAGGGTTCTGGCCAGGGTTAGGCTTAGAGCACGGGGACGATTTAGGGTCCAGGTGAGAGTATGACAACGGTTTAGGAGGAGCGTATGTGTGAGGGCACGGGTTATTGTGAGCGTACGGGTTAGGATTAGGGGACGGGTGAGGGGAAGGCTTCGGGGAAGGGTTAGGGTTAGGGTTCGTGCTAGGGTTAGGGTTAGGGGACGGGGACGGTTTAGGGTCCAGGTGAGGGTATGACAACGGTTTAGGGGGAGCATACGTGTGAGGGCGCGGGATAGTGTGAGCGTACGGGTTAGGATTAGGGGACGGGTGAGGTGAAGGCTTCGGGGAAGGGTTAGGGTTAGGGTTTGGGCTAGGGTTAGGGTTAGGGGACGGGGACGGTTTAGGGTCCAGGTGAGGGTATGACAACGGTTTAGGGGGAGCATACGTGTGAGGGCGCGGGATAGTGTGAGCGTACAGGTTAGGATTAGGGGACGGGTGAGGGGAAGGCTTCGGGGAAGGGTTAGGGTTAGGGTTCGTGCTAGGGTTAGGGTTAGGGGACGGGGACGGTTTAGGGTCCAGGTGAGGGTACGACAACGCTTTAGGGGGAGCGTACGTGTGAGGGCGCGGGTCAGTGTGAGCTACGGGTTAGGATTAGGGACGGGTGAGGGGAAGGCTTCGGGGAAGGGTTAGGGTAAGGGTTCGGGGTAGGGTTAGGGTTAGGGGACGGGGACGGTTTAGGGTGCAGGTGAGGGTACGACAACGCTTTAGGGGGAGCGTACGTGTGAGGGCGCGGGTTAGTGTGAGCGTACGGGTTAGAATTAGGGGACAGGTGAGGGGAAGGCTTCGGGGAAGGGTTAGGGTTAGGGTTCGGGCTAGGGTTAGGGTTAGGGGACGGGGACGGTTTAGGGTCCAAGTGAGGGTACGACAACGCTTTAAGGGGAGAGTACGTGTGAGGGCGCGGGTTAGTGTTAGCGTACGGGTTAGGATTAGGGGACGGGTGAGGGGAAGGCTTCGGGGAAGGGTTAGGGTTAGGGTTCGGGCTAGGGTTACTGTTAGGGTACGGGGACGCTTTAGGGTCCGGGTGAGTGTACGACAATGGTTTAGGGGGAGCGTTCGTGTGAGGGCGCGGCTTAGTGTGAGCGTATGGGTTAGGATTAGGGGACGGGTGGGGGAAGGCTTCGGGGAAGGGTTAGGTTTAGGGTTTGGGCTAGGGTTAGGGGTCGGGGACGGGGACGGTTTACGGTCCAGTTGAGGGTACGACAACGGTGTAGGGTGAGCGTACGTGTGAGGGCGCGGGTTAGTGTGAGCGTACGGGTTAGGATTAGGGGACGGGTGAGGGGAAGGCTGCGGGGAAGCTTTAGGGTTCGGGTTCGGGCTAGGGTTAGGGTTAGGGGACGGGGACGGTTTAGGGTCCATGTGAGGGTACGACAACAGTTTAGGGGGAGCGTACGTGTGAGGGCGCGGGTAAGTGGGAGCCTACGGGTTAGGATTAGGGGACGGGTGAGGGGAAGGCTTCGGGGAAGTTTTAGGGTTAGGGTTCGGGCTAGGGTTAGGGTTAGGGGACGGGGACGGTTTAGGGTCCAGGTGAGGGTACGACAACGGTTTAGGTGGAGCGTACGTGTGAGGGCGCGGATTAGTGTGAGCGTACGAGTTAGGATTAGGTAACGGGTGAGGGGAAGGCTTCGGGGAAGTGTTAGGGTTAGGTTTCGGGCTAGGGATAGGGTTAGGGGACAGGGACGGTTTAGGGTCCGGGTGAGGGTACGACAACGGTTTCGGGGGAGCGTACGTGTGAGGGCGCGGGTTAGTGTGAGCGTACGGGTTAGGATTATGGGACGGGTGAGGGTAAGGCTTCGGGGAAGTGTTAGGGTTAGGTTTCGGGCTGGGGTTAGGGTTAGGGGATGGGGACGGTTTACGGTCCAGGTGAGGGTATGGCAACGCTTTAGGGGGAGCGTACGTGTGAGGTCGCTGGTTAGTGTGAGCGAACGGGTTAGGATTAGCGGACGGGTGAGGGGAAGGGTTCGGGCTAGGGTTAGGGTTAGGGAACGGGGACGGTTTAGGGTCCAGGTGAGGGTACGACAACGGTTCAGGCGGAGCGTACGAGTGAGTGCGCGGGTTAGTGTGAGCGTACGGGTTATAATTAGGGGAAGGGTGAGGGGAAGGCTTCGGGGAAGGGTTCGGGTTAGGGTTCAGGTTAGGGTTAGGGGACGGGGACGGTTTAGGTTCCAGGTGAGGATACGACAACGGTTTAGAGGGAGCGTACGTGTGAGGGCGCGGGTTAGTTTGAGCGTACGGGTTAAGGTTAGGGGACGGGTGAGGGGAAGGTTTAGGGTTAGGGTTTGGGCTAGGGTTAGGGTTAGGGGATGGGGACGGTTTACGGTCCAGTTGCGGGTACGACAACGGTTTAGGGTGAGCAAACGTGTGAGGGCGCAGGTCAGTGTGAGCGTACTGGTTAGAATTAGGGGACGGGTGAGTGTAAGGCTTCGGGGTAGTGTTAGGGTTAGGGTTCGAGCTAGGGTTAGGGTTAGGGGACGGGGACGGTTTAGGGTCCAGGTGAGGGAACGACAACGCTATAGGGGGAGAGTACGTGTGAGGGCGCGGGTTAGTGTTAGCGTATGGGTTAGGATTAGGGGATGGGTGAGGGGAAGGCTTCGGGGTATGGTTAGGGTTAGGGTTCGGGCTAGGGTTAGGGTTAGGGGACGGGGACGGTTTAGGGTCCAGGTGAGGGTATGACAACGGTTTAGGGGGAGCGTACGTGTGAGGGCGCGGGTTAGTGTGAGCGTACGGGTTAGGATTATGGGACGGGTGAGGGGAAGGCTTCGGGGAAGGGTTAGGGTTAGGGTTCGGGCTAGGGTTAGGGTTAGGGGACGGGGACGGTTTAGGGTCCGGGTGAGGGTACGACAACACTTTAGGGGGAACGTACGTGTGAGGGCGCGGGTTAGTGTGAGCGTACAGGTTAGGATTAGGGGACGGGTGAGGGGAAGGCTTCGGGGATGTGTTAGGGTTAGGGTTCGGGCTAGGGTTAGGGTTAGGGGACGGTGACGGTTTAGGGACCAGGTGAGGATACGACAATGCTTTAAAGGGAGCGTACGTGTGAAGGCGCGGGTTAGTGTGAGCGTACGGGTTAGGATTAGGGGACAGGTGAGTGGAAGGCTTCGGGGAAGGGTTAGGGTTAGGGATCGGGCTAGGGTTAGTGTTACGGGATCGGAACGGTTTAGGGTCCGTGTGAGGGTACGACAACGATTTAGGGGGAGCGTACGTGTGAGGGCGCGGGTTACCGTGAGCGTACGGGTTAGGATTATGGGACGGGTGAGGGTAAGGCTTCGGGGAAGGGTTACGGTTAGGTTTCGGGCTAGGGTTAGGGTTAGAGGACGGGGACGGTTTACGGTCCAGGTGAGGGTATGACAACGCTTTATGGGGAGCGTATATGTGAGGGCGCAGGGTAGTGTGAGCGTACGGTTTAGGATTAGGGGACGTGTAAGTGTCAGGGTTCGGGGAAGGGTTACGGTTAGGGTTCGGGCTAGGGTTAGGGTTAGGGGACGGGGCCGGTTTAGGGTCCGGGTGAGGGTACGACAACGGTTTAGGGGGAGCGTACGTGTGAGGGCGCGGGTTAGTGTGAGCGTACGGGTTAGGATTATGGGACGTGTGAGGGTAAGGCTTCGGGGAAGGGTTAGGGTTAGGTTTCGGGCTATGGTTAGTGTTAGGGGACGGGGACGGTTTAGGGTCCAGGTGAGGGTACGACAATGATTTAGGGGTAGGGTTTGTGTGAGGGCACGGGTTAGTGTGAGCGTACGGGTTAGGATTAGGGGACGGGAGAGGGGAAGGCTTCGGGGAAGGGTTAGGGTTAGAGTTCGGGCTAGGGTTAGGGTTAGGGGACCGGGACGGTTTAGGGTCCGGGTGAGGGTGCGACAACACTTTAGGGGGAGCGTACGTGTGAGGGCGCGGGTTAGTGTGAGAGTACGGGTTAGGATTAGGGGACGGGTGAGGGGAAGTCTTCGGGGAAGGGTTACGGTTAGGTTTCGGGGTAGGGTTAGTGTTAGGGGAAAGGGACGGTTTAGGGTCCAGGTGAGGGTACGACAACGGTTTAGGGGGAGCATACGTGTGAGGGCGCGGGTTAGTGTGAGCGTACGGGATAGGATTATGGGACGGGTGAGGGTAAGGCTTCGGGGAAGTGTTAGGGTTACGTTTCGGGCTAGGGTTAGGGTTAGGGGATGCGGACGGTTTAGGGTCCGGGTGAGGGTACGACAACGGTTTAGGGGGAGCGTACGTGTGAGGGCGCGGGTTAGTTTGAGCGTACGGCTTAAGGTTAGGGGACGGGTGAGGGGAAGGCTTCGGGGAACGGTTAGGGTTCGGGTTCGGGCTTGGGTTAGTGTTAGGTGACAGGGACGGTTTAGGGTCCAGGTGAGGGTACGACAACGGTTTAGGGGGAGCGTACCTGTGAGGGCGTGGGTTAGTGTGAGCGTACGGGTTAAGGTTAGGGGACGGGCGAGGGGAAGGGTTAGGGTTACGGTTTGGGCTAGGGTTAGGGGTCGGGGACGGGGACGGTTTACGGTACAGTTGCGGGTACGACAACGGTTTCGGGTGAGCGTACGTGTGAGGGCGCGGGTCAGTGTGAGCGTACGGGTTAGGATTAGGGGACGGGTGAGGGGAAGGCTTCGGGGAAGGGTTAGGGTAAGGGTTCGGTCTAGGGTTAGGGTTAGGGGACGGGGACGGTTTAGGGTGCAGGTGAGGGTACGACAACGGTTTAGGGTGAGCGTATGTGTGAGGGCGCGGGTTAGTGTGAGCGTACGGGTTAGGATTAGGGGACGGGTGAGGGGAAGGCTTCGGGGAAGGTTTAGGGTTCGGGTTCGGGCTAGGGTTAGGGTTAGGGGACGGGGACGGTTTAGGGTCCAGGTGAGGGTACGACAACAGTTTAGGGGGAGTGTACGTGTGAGGGCGCGGGTAAGTGTGAGCGTACGGGTTAGGATTAGGGGACGGGTGAGGGGAAGGCTTCGGGGAAGTGTTAGGGTTAGGGTTCGGTCTACGGTTAGGGTTAGGGGACGGGGACGGTTTAGGTTCCAGGTAAGGGTACGACAACGATTTAGGGGGAGCGTACGTGTGAGGGCGCAGTTTAGTGTGAGTGTACGGGTTAGGATTAGGGGACGAGTGAGGGAAAGGCTTCGGGGAAGGGTTAGGGTTAGAGTTCCGGCTAGGGTTAGTGTTAGGGGACGGGGACGGTTTAGGGTCCAGGTGAGGGTACGACAACGCTTTAGGGGGAGCGTACGTGTGAGGGCGTGGGTTAGTGTGAGCGTACGGGTTAGGATTAGGGGACGGGTGACGGGAAGGCTTCGGGGAAGGGTTAGGGTTAGGGTTCGGGCCAGGTTTAGGGTTAGGGGACGGGGACGGTTTAGGGTCCAGGTGAGGGTACGACAACGGTTTAGGGGGAGAGTACGTGTGAGGGCGCGGGTTAGTGTGAGCGTACGGGTTAGGATTAGGGGACGGGTGAGGGAAAGGCTTCGGGGAAGGGTTAGGGTTAGGGTTCGGGCTAGGGTTAGGGTTAGGGGACGGGGACAGTTTAGGGTCCAGGTGAGGGTACGAGAACGGTTTACGGTGAGCGTACGTGTGAGGGCACGGGTTAGTGTCAGCGTACGGGTTAGCATTAGGGGACCTGTGAGGGGAAGGCTTCGGGGAAGGGTTAGGGTTAGGGTTCGGGCTAGGGTTAGGGTTAGGTTTAGGGGACGGGGTCGGTTTAGAGTCCAGCTGAGGGTACGACCAAGGTTTATGGTGAGCATAGGTGTGAGGGAGCGGGTTAGTGTCAGCATACGGGTTAGCATTAGGGGACGGGTGTGGGGAAGGCTTTGGGGAAGGGTTAGGGTTAGGGTTCGGGCTAGGGTTAGGGTTAGGGGACGGGAACGGTTTAGGGTCCAGGTGAGGGTACGACAAAGGATTAGGGCGAGCGTACGTGTGAGGGCCCGGGTTAGTGTCAGCGTACGGGTTAGCATTAGGGGACGGGTGAGGGGAAGACTTCGGGGAAGGGCTAGGTTTAGGGTTCGGGCTAGGGTTAGGGTTAGGGGACGAAGAAGGTTTAGGGTCCAGGTGAGGGTACGGCACGGTTTTGGGTGAGCGTACGAGTGTAGTTACGGGTTACTGTCAGCGTACGGGTTAGCAGTAGGGGACGTGTGAGGGTCAGGCTTCGGGGAGCTTAAGGGTTAGGGTTCGGGCTAGGGTTAGGGGTCGGGGACGGGGACGGTTTACGGTCCAGTTGCGGGTACGACAACGGTTTAGGGTGAGCGTACGTGTGAGTGCGCGGGTCAGTGTGAGCGTACGGGTTAGGATTAGGGGACGGGTGAGGGGAAGGCTTCGGGGAAGTTTTAGGGTTCGGGTTCGGGCTAGGGTTAGGGTTAGGGGACGGGGACGGTTTAGGGTGCAGGTGAGGGTACGACAACGGTTTAGGGGGAGCGTACGTGTGAGGGCGCGGGTAAGTGTGAGCGTACGGGTTAGGATTAGGGGACGGGTGAGGGGAAGGCTTCGGGGAAGTGTTAGGGTTATGGTTCGGTCTACGGTTAGGGTTAGGGGACGGGGATGGTTTAGGTTCCAGGTGAGGGTACGACAACGATTTAAGGGGAGCGTACGTGTGAGGCCGCAGTTTAGTGTGAGTGTACGGGTTAGGATTAGGGGACGGGTGAGGGGAAGACTTCAGGGAAGGGCTAGGTTTAGGGTTCGGTCTACGGTTAGGGTTAGGGGACGGGGACGGTTTAGGGTCCAGGTGAGGGTAGGACAACGGTTTAGGGTGAGCATATGTGTGAGGCCACGGGTTAGTGTCAGCGTACGGGTTAGCATTATGGGACGGGTGCGGGTAAGGCTTCAGGGAAGGGTTAGGGTTTGGGTTCGGGCTAGGGTTAGGGTTAGGGGACGGAGACTGTTTAGGGTCCAGGTGAGGTTTGGACAAAAGTTTAGTGTGAGCGTACGTTTGAGGGCACGGGTTACAGTCAGCGTACGGCTTAGCATTAGGACACAGTTGAGGGCAAGGCTTCGGGGAAGGGTTAGGGTTAGGTTTCTGGCTAGGGTTAATGTTAGGGGACGGGGACGGTTTAGGGTCCAGGTGAGGGTAGGACAACGGTTTATGTTGAGCGTACGTGTGAGGGCACGGGTTTGTGTCAGCATACTGCTTAGCATTAGGGGACGGGTGAGGGTAAGGCTTCGGGGAAGGGTTAGGGTTAGGGTTCGGGCTAGGGTTAGGGGACGGGGACAGGGACGGTTTAGGGTCCAGGTGAGGGTATTAAAACGCTTTAGGGTGAGCGTACGTGTGAGGGCATGGGTTAGTGTCAGCGTACAGGTTAGCATTAGTGGACGGATGAGGGGTAGGCTTCAGGGAAGCGTTAGGGTTACGGTTCAGGCTAGGGTTAGGGTTAGGGTACGGGGACGGTTTAGGGTCCAGGTGAGGGTACCACAACGGTTTAGAGTGAGCGTACCTGTGAGGGCACTTGTAAATGTCACCGTACGGGTTAGCATTAGGGGACGGGTGAGGGGAAGGCTTCGGGGAAGGGTTAGTGTTAGGGTTTGGGCTAGGTTTAGGGTAGGGGACGGGGACGGTTTAGGGTCCACGTGAGGGTACCACAACCGTTTAGGGTGAGCTTAGGTGTTAGGGCAAGTGTTAGTGTCAGCGTACGGGTTAGCATTAGGGGCCGGGTGAGTGTAAGGCTTCGGGGAAGGGTTAGGATTAGGGTTCGGACTAGGGTTACGGTTAGGGGACGGGGATGGTTTAGGGTCCCGGTGAGGGTACGACAACGGTTTAGGGTGAGTGTACGTGTGAGGGCACGGGTTACTGTCAGCGTACTGGTTAGCATTAGGGGATGGGTGAGGGGAAGGCTTCGGGGAAGGGTTAGGGTTAGGGTTGGGTCTAGTGTTAGGATTAGGGTACGGGGGGGGTTTAGCGTGCAGGTGAGGGTACGACAATGGTTTAGGGTGAGCGTACGTGTGAGGGCACGGGTTAGTGTCAACGTACGGGTTAGCATTACGGGACGGGTGAGGTGAAGGTTTCGGAGAAGGGTAAGGGTTAGGCTTCGGCTACGGTTAGGGTTAGGGGATGGGGACGGTTTAGGGTCCAGGTGAGGATAGGTCAACGGTTTAGGGTCAGCATACGTGTGAGGGCATGGGTTAGTGTCAGCATACGGTTTAGCTATAGGGGACGGGTGAGGGGAAGGCTTCGGTGAAGGGTTAGGCTTAGGGTTTGGGCTAGGGTTAGGGTTAGAGGACGGAGACGGTTTAGAGTCCAGGTGAGGGTACGACAACGGTTAAGGGTGAGCGTAGGTGTGAGGGCACGGGTTAGTGTCAGCGTACGGGTTAGCATTAGGTGACGGGTGAGGGTAAGGCTTCGGGGAAGGGTGTGGGTTAGGGTTCGGGCTAGGGTTAGGGTTAGGGGACCGGGACGGTTTAGGGTCCAGGTGAGGGTAGGACAACGGTTTAGGGTGAGCGTACGTGTCAGGGCACGGGTTAGTGTCAGCGCACGGATTAGCATTAGGTGACGGGTTAGGGTAAGGCTTCGGGGAAGGGTTAGATTAGGGTTCGGTCTAGGGTTAGGGGACGGGAACAGGGACGGTTTAGGGTTAGGGTTAGGGTTAGGGGATGGGGACGGTTTAGGGTCCAAGTGAGGGTAGGACAACGGTTTAGAGTGAGGGTACGTATGAGGACATGGGTTAGTGTCAGCGTACGGGTTAGCATTAGGGGACGCGTGAGGGAAAGGCTTCGGGGAAGGGTTAGGGTTAGGGTTCGGGCTAGGGTTAGGGTTAGGTGACGGGGATGGTTTAGGGTCCAGGTGACGGTAGGTCAACGGTTTACGGTGAGCGTACGTGTGAGGGCACGGGTTAGTGTCAGCATACGGGTTAGCATTAGGGGACGGGTGAGGGTAAGGCATCGGGGAAGTGTTAGGTTTAGGGTTCGGGCTAGGGTTAGGGTTAGGGGAGGGGGACGGTTTAGGGTTCAGGTGAGGGTATGACAACGGTTTAGGGTGAGCGTACATGTGAGGGCACTGTTTAGTGTCAGCGTACGAGTTAGCATTATGGGACGTTTGAGGGGAAGGTTTCGGGGAAGGGTTAGGGATAGGGTTCGGGCTAGGGTTAGGGTTAGGGGACGGGGACGATTTAGGGTCCAGGTGACGCTACGACAATGGTTTAGGGTGAGCGTACGTGTGAGGGCATGGGTTAGTGTCAGTGTACGGGTTAGAATTAGGGTACGGGTGAGGGGAAGGCTTCGGGGAAGGGTTAGGGTTAGGGTTAGGGCTAGGGTTAGGGGACGGGGACAGGGACGGTTTAGGGTCCTGGTGAGGGTAGGAAAACGCTTTAGGGTGAGCGTACGTTTGAGGGCACGGGTTAGTGTCAGCGTACGGGTTAGCATTAGGGGACAGATGAGGGGAAGGCTTCGGGGAAGTGTTAGGGTTAGGGTTCGGGCTAGGGTTAGGGTTAGGGGATGGGGACGGTTTTGGGTCCACGTGAGGAAAGGACAACGGTTTAAGGTGAGCGTATGTGGGAGGGCACTGGTTAGTGTCAGCGTATGGGTTAGCATTAGGGGACGGGTGAGGGGAAGGCTTCGGGGAAGGGTTAGGGTTAGGGTTCGGGCTAGGGTTAGGGTTCGGGCAAGGGTTAGGGTTAGGGGACGGGGACGGTTTAGGGTCCAGGTGAGGTTACGACAACTGTTTAGGGTGAGAGTACGTGTGAGGGCATGGGTTAGTGTCAGCGTACGTGTTAGCATTAGGGGACGGGTGAGGGGAAGGCTTCGGGGAAGGTTTAGGGTTAGGGTACGGGCTAGGGTTAGGGTTAGGGGACGGGGACGTTTTAGGTTCCAGGTGAGGGTACAACTACTGTATAGGGTGAGCGTACGTGTGAGGGCATGGGTTACTGTCAGCGTACGGTTTAGCATTTGGGGACTGGTGAGGGGAAGACTTCGGGGAAAGGTTAGGGTTAGGGTTCCGGCTAGGGTTAGGGTTAGGGGACGGGGACGCTTTAGAGGCCAGGTGAGGGTAGGACAACGGTTTAGTGTGAGCGTACGTGTGAGGGCACAGGATAGTGTCAGTGTACGGTTTAGCATTCGGGGACTGCTGAGTGTAAGGCTTCGGGGAAGGGTTAGGGTTAGGATTCGGGCTAGGGTTAGGGTTAGGGGATGGGGACGGTTTAGGTTGCAGGTGACGGTAGGACAATGGTTTAGGGAGGGCGTACGTGTGAGGGCACGGGTAAATTTCAGCGTACGGGTTAGCATTAGGGGACGGGTGAGGGGAAGGCTTCGGGGAAGTGTTACGGTTAGGGTTAGGGTTCGGACTACGGTTAGGTTTAGGGGACGGGGACGGTTTAGGGTCCAGGTGAGGTTACGACAACTGTTTAGGGTGAGCGTACGTGTGAGGGCACGGGTTAGTGTCACCGTACGGTTTAGCATTAGGGGACGGGTGAGGGGAAGGCTTCGGGGAAGTGTTACGGTTAGGGTTAGGGTTCGGACTAGGGTTAGGGTTAGGGGACGGGGACGGTTTAGGGTCCAGGTGAGGGTACGACAACGGTTTAGGGTGAGCGTACGTGTGAGGGCACGGGTTAGTGTCAGCGTACGGGTTAGCATTAGGGGATGGGTGAGGGGAAGGCTTCGGGGAAGGGATAAGGTTAGGGTTCGGGCTAGGGTTGGGGTTAGGGGACGGGGACGGTTTAGGATCCAGGTGAGGGTAGGACAACAGTTTAGGGTGAGCGTATGTGTGAGGGCATGGGTTAATGTCAGCATACGGGTTAGCATTAGAACACTGGTGAGGGTAAGGCTTTGGGGAAGGGTTAGGGTTATGGTTTGGGCTAGGGTTAGGGTTATGGGATGGGGACAGTTTAGGGTCCAGGTCACAGTACGACAACGGTTTAGGGTGAGCGTACGTGTGAGGGCACGTGTTAGTGTCAGCGTACGGGTTAGCATTAGGGGACGGGTGAGGGGAAGGCTTCGGGGAAGTGTTAGGCTTAGGGTTCGGGATAGGGTTAGGGTTAGGCGATGAGGACTGTTTAGGGTCCAGGTGAGGTTACGACAACTGTTTAGGGTGAGCGTACGTGTGAGGGCAGGGGTTAGTGTCATCGTACGGGTTAGCATTAGGTGACGGGTTTGGTTAAGGCTTCGGGGAAGGGTTAGGGTTAGGGTTCGAGCTAGGGTTAGGGTTAGGGGATGGGGTTGGTTTATGGTCCAGGTCACAGTACGACAACGGTTTAGGGTGAGCGTACGTGTGAGGGCACGTGTTAGTGTCAGCGTACGGGTTGGCATTAGGGGACGGGTGAGGGGAAGGCTTCGGGGAAGTGTTAGGCTTAGGGTTCGGGATAGGGTTAGGGTTAGGCGATGAGGACTGTTTAGGGTCCAGGTGAGGTTACGACAACTGTTTAGGGTGAGCGTACGTGTGAGGGCATGGGTTAGTGTCACCGTACGGGTTAGTATTAGGTGACGGGTGAGGGTAAGGCTTCGGGGAAGGGTTAGGGTTAGGGTTCGGGCTAGGTTTAGGGTTAGGGGATGGGGACGGTTTAGGGTCCAGGTGAGGGTACAACTACGGTATAAGGTGAGCGTACGTGTGAGGGCACGGGTTAGTGTCATCGTATGGGTTAGCATTAGGGGACGGGTGAGGCGAAGGCTTCGGGGAAGTGTTAGGTTTAGTGTTCGGGCTAGGGTTAGGGTTAGGTGACGGGGACGGTTTAGGGTCCAGGTGAAGGTAGGACAACGGTTTAGGGTGAGCATATGTTTGAGCGCACATGTTAGTGTCAGCGTACGGGTTAGCATTAGGGGACGGGTGAGGGTAAGGCTTCGGGGAATGCTTAGGGTTAGTGTTCGGACTAGGGATAGGGTTAGGGGACAGGGACGGTTTAGGGTCCAGGTGAGGGTACGACAACGGTTTAGGGTGAGCGTACGTGTGATGGCACGGGTTAGTCTCAGCCTACAGGTTAGAATTAGGGGACGGGTGAGGGGAAGGCTGCAGGGAAGAGTTAGGGTTAGGGTTCGGGCTAGGGTTAGGGTTAGGGGACGGGGACGGTTTAGGGTCCAGGTGAGTGTACGACAACGGTTTAGGGGGAGCGTACGTGTGAGGGCACGGGTTAGTGTCACCGTACGGGTTAGCATTAGGAGACGGGTGAGGGTAAGGCTTCGGGGAAGGGGTAGGTTTAGGGTTCGGGCTAGGGTTAGGGTTAGGGACGGGGACGGTTTAGGGTCCACGTGTAGGTAGGACAACAGTTTAGGTTGAGCGTACGTGTGAGGGCAGGGGTTAGTGTCATCGTACGGGTTAGCATTAGGTGACGGGTTTGGTTAAGGCTTCAGGGAAGGGTTAGGGTTAGGGTTCGAGCTAGGGTTAGGGTTAGGGGATGGGGTTGGTTTATGGTCCAGGTGAGGGTAGGACAATGGTTCAGGGTGAGCGTACGTGTGAGGGCACGGGTTAGTGTCAGCGTACAGGTTAGCCTTATGGGACGGGTGAGGGTAAGGCTTCAGGGAAGGGTTAGGGTTAGGGTTCGGGCTAGGGTAAGCTTTAGGGGACGGGGACGGTTTAGGGTCCAGGTGAGGGTACGACAATGTTTTAGGGTGAGCGTACGTGTGAAGGCACGGGTTAGTGTCAGCGTACGGCTTAGCATTAGGGACGGGTGAGGGTAAGGGTTCGGGGAAGGGTTAGGGTTAGGGTTCGGGCTAGGGTTAGGGGCCGGGCACTGGGACGGTTTAGGGTACAGGTGACGGTACCACAACGGTTTAGGATGAGCGTACGTGTGAGGGCAAGGGTTAGAGTCAGCGTACGGGTTACCATTAGTGGACGAGTGAGGGAAAGCCTTCGGGGAAGGGTTAGGGTTAGGGTTTGGGCTAGGGTTAGGGTTAGGGGACGGGCACGGTTTAGGGTCCAGGTGAGGGTACGACAATGGTTTAGGGTGACCGTACGTGTGAGGGCCCGGGTTAGTCTCAGCCTACAGTTTAGAATTATGGGACGGGTGAGGGGAAGGCTTCAGGGAAGAGTTAGGGTTAGGGTTCGGGCTAGGGTTAGGGTTAGGGGACGGGGACGGTTTAGGGTCCAGGTGAGTGTATGACAACGGTTTAGGGTGAGCGTACGTGTAAGGACACGGGTTAGTGTCACCGTACGGTTTAGCATTAGGAGACGGGTGAGGGTAAGGCTTCGGGGAAGGGTTAGGTTTATGGTTCGGGCTAGGTTTAGGGTTAGGGACGGGGACGGTTTAGGGTCCAGGTGTAGGAAGGACAACGGTTTAGGGTGAGCGTACGTGTGAGGGCAGGGGTTAGTGTCATCGTACGGGTTAGCATTAGGTGACGGGTGTGGTTTAGGCTTCGGGGAAGGTTTAGGGTTAGGGTTCGGGCTAGGGTTAGGGTTAGGGGATTGGGATGGTTTATGGTCCAGGTGAGGGTAGGACAATGGTTTAGGGTGAGCGTACGTGTGAGGGCACGGATTAGTGTCAGCGTACGGGTTAGCATTAGCTGACGGGTGAGGGTAAGGCTTCAGGGAAGGGTTAGTGTTAGGGTTCGGGGTAGGGTTACGGTAAGGGGACAGGGACGGTTTAGGGTCCAGTTGAGGTTTCGACAACGGTTGAGGGTGAGCGTACGTTTAAGGGCACGGGTTAGTGTCAGCGTAGGGGTTAGCATTCGGGGACTGATGAGGAGAAGGCTTCGGGGAAGGGTTAGGGTTAGGGTTCGGGCTAGGGTTAGGGTTATGGAACAGGGACGGTTTTGGGTCCAGGTGAGGGTAGGACAACGGTATACGGTGAGCGTACGTGTGAGGGCACCGTTTAGTGTCAGCGTATGGGTTAGCATTAGGGGACGGGTAAGGTAACGCTTCGGGGAGGGGTTAGGTTTAGGGTTCAGGCTAGGGTTAGGGTTAGGTTACAGGGACGGCTTAGGGTC
Organism: Leucopleurus acutus; assembly: GCF_964270905.1. Taxonomy (NCBI): domain Eukaryota; kingdom Metazoa; phylum Chordata; class Mammalia; order Artiodactyla; family Delphinidae; genus Leucopleurus; species Leucopleurus acutus. The sequence goes on from NC_139153.1 coordinate 80,940,062, forward strand.
CAGGTGCGTGTACGACAACGGTTTAGGGTTAGCGTACGTGTGAGGGCACGGGTTAGTGTCAGCGTACGGGTTAGCATTAGGGGACGTTTGAGGGTAAGGCTTCCGGTAAGGTTAAGTGTTAGGGTTCGGGCTAGGGTTAGGGTTAGGAGACGGGGATGGTTTAGGGTCCAGGTGAGTATACGACAACGGTTTAGGGTCAGCGTACGTGTGAGGGAACCGGTTAGTGTCATCGTACGGGTTAGCATTAGGGGACGGGTGAGGGTAAGGCTTTGGGGAAGGGTTAGGGTTAGAGTTCGGGCTAGGGTTAGGGTTAGGGGACGGGAACGGTTTAGGGTCCAGGTGAGGGTACAGCACGGTTTAGGGTGAGCGTACGTGTGAGGGCATGGCTTAGTGTCAGCGTACGGGTTAGAATTAGAGGACGGGTGAGGGGAACGCTTCGGGGAAGGGTTAGGGTTAGGGTTCAGGCTAGGGTTAGGGTTACGGGCTGGGGACGGTTTAGGGTCTGGGTGAGCGTACGACAACGGTTTAGGGTGAGCATTTGTGTGAGGGCACAGGTTAGTGTCAGTGTACCGGTTAGCAAAAGGGGACAGGTGCGGGTAAGGGTTCGGGGAAGGATAGAATTAGGGTTTGGGCTAGGGTTAGGGTTAGGGGACGGGGTAGGTTTATCGTCCAGTTGAGGATACGACAACGGTTTAGGGTGAGCGTACGTGTGAGGGAACGTGTTAGTGTCAGCGTACGGGTTAGCATTAGGGGACGGGTGAGGGTAAGGCTTAGGGGAAGTGTTAGGGTTAGGGTTCGGGATAGGGTTAGGGTTAGGATTCGGGATAGGGTTAGGGTTAGGGGACGGGGTCGGTTTAGAGTCCAGGTGATCGTAGGACAACAGTTTAGGGTGAGCGTACGTGTGAGGGCACGGCTTAGTGTCAGCGTATGGCTTAGCATTCGGGGACGGGTGAAGGGAAGGATTCGGGGAAGGGTTAGGGTTAGGGTTTGGCTACGGTTAGGGTAAGGTGATGGGGACGGTTTAGGGTCCAGGTGAGGGAACGACAATAGTTTAGGGTGAGCGTACATGTGAGGACACGGGTTTGTGTTAGCGTACGGGTTAGCATTAGTGGACGGGTGAGGGTAAGGCTTCGAGGAACGGTAAGGGTTAGCGTTCGGGCTAGGGTTAGGGTTAGGGGACGGGGACAGTTTAGGGTCCAGGTGAGGGTACGAGAACGGTTTACGGTGAGCGTACGTGTGAGGGCACGGGTTAGTGTCAGCGTACGGGTTAGCATTAGGGGACGTGTGAGGGGAAGGCTTCGGGGAAGGGTTAGGGTTAGGGTTCGGGCTAGGGTTAGGGTTAGGTTTAGGGGACGGGGTCGGTTTAGAGTCCAGCTGAGGGTACGACCAAGGTTTATGGTGAGCGTAGGTTTGAGGGAGCGGGTTAGTGTCAGCGTACGGGTTAGCATTAGGGGACGGGTGTGGGGAAGGCTTTGGGGAAGGGTTAGGGTTAGGGTTCGGGCTAGGGTTAGGGTTAGGGGATGGGAACGGTTTAGGGTCCAGGTGAGGGTACGACAAAGGATTACGGCGAGCGTACGTGTGAGGGCCCGGGTTAGTGTCAGCGTACGGGTTAGCATTAGGGGACGTGTGAGGGGAAGACTTCGGGGAAGGGCTAGGTTTAGGGTTCGGGCTAGGGTTAGGGTTAGGGGACGAAGAAGGTTTAGGGTCCAGGTGAGGGTACGGCACGGTTTTGGGTGAGCGTACATGTGAAGTTACGGGTTACTGTCAGCGTACGGGTTAGCAGTAGGGGACGTGTGGGGGTCAGGCTTCGGGGAGCTTAAGGGTTAGGGTTCGGGCTAGCGTTAGGGTAGGGGACGGGAATGGTTTAGGGTCCAGTGAGGATACGACAACGGTTTACGGTGAGCGTACGTGTGAGGGCATGGCTTAGTGTCAGCGTACGGGTTATCATTAGAGGACGGGTGAGGGGAACGCTTCGGGGAACGGTTAGGGTTAGGGTTCGGGCTACGGTTAGGGTTAGGGGACGGGGACGGTTAAGGGTCCAGGTGAGGGTAGGACAACGGTTTAGGGTGAGCATATGTGTGAGGCCACGGGTTAGTGTCAACGTACGGGTTAGCATTATGGGACGGGTGCGGGTAAGGCTTCAGGGAAGGGTTAGGGTTTGGGTTTGGGCTAGGGTTACGGTTAGGGGACGGAGACGGTTTAGGGTCCAGGTGAGGTTTGGACAAAAGTTTAGTGTGAGCGTACATGTGAGGGCACGGGTTACTGTCAGCGTACGGCTTAGCATTAGGACACGGTTGAGGGCAAGGCTTCGGGGAAGGGTTAGGGTTAGGTTTCTGGCTAGGGTTAATGTTAGGCGACGGGGACGGTTTAGGGTCCAGTTTAGGTACGACAACGGTTTAGGGTGAGCGTAGGTGTGAGGGCACGTGTTAGTGTCAGCGTACGGGTTAGCATTAGGGGACGGGTGAGGGGAAGGCTTCGGGGAAGTGTTAGGGTTAGGGTTCTGGCTAGGGTTAGGGTTACGGGACGGGGACGGTTTAGGGTCCAGGTGAGGGTACCACAACGGTTTAGGGTGAGAGTAGGTGTGAGGGCATGGGTTAGTGTCAGCGTACGGGTTACCATTAGGCGACGGGCGAGGGGAAAGCTTCGGGGAAGGGTTAGGGATAGGGTTCGGGCTACGGTTAAGGTTAGGGGACGTGGATGGTTTAGGGTCCAGCTGAGGGTACGACAACGGTTTAGGTGGAGCGTACGTGTGAGGGCGCGGGTTAGTGTGAGCATACAGGTTAGGATTAGGGGACGGGTGAGGGAAAGGCTTCAGGGAAGTGTTAGGGTTAGGGTTCGGGCTAGGGTTAGGGTTAGAGGACGGGGACGGTTTAGGGTCCAGGTGAGGGTACGACAATGCTATAGGGGGAGCGTATGTGTGAGCGCGCGGGTTAGTGTGAGCATACCGGTTAGGATTAGGGGACGGGTGAGGGGAAGGCTTCGGGGAAGGGTTAGGGTTAGGGTTCGTGCTAGGGTTAGGGTTAGGGGACGGGGACGGTTTAGGGTCCAGGTGAGGGTACGACAACGGTTTAGGGGGAGCGTACATGTGAGGGCACGGGTTAGTGTCAGCGTACGGTTTAGGATTAGGGGACGGGTGAGGGGAAGGCTTCGGGGAAGGGTTAGGGTTAGGGTTATGGGACGGGGACAGTTTAGGGTCCAGGTGAGGGTACGACAACGGTTTAGGGGGAGCGTACGTGTGATGGCGTGGGTTAGTGTGAGCGTACGGGTTAGGATTAGGGGACGGGTGAGCGGAAGGCGTTGGGAAGGGTTAGGTTTAGGGTTCGGGCTAGGGTTAGGATTAGGGGACGGGGACGGTTTAGGGTCCAGGTGAGGGTACGACAACGGTTTAGGGGGATCGTACGTGTGAGGGCACGGGTTAGTGTCTGCGTACGGGTTAGGATTAGGGGACGTGTGAGGGGAAGGCTTTGGGGAAGGGTTAGGGTTAGGGTTCGGGCTAGGGTTAGGGTTAGGGGACGGGGACGGTTTAGGGTCCAGGTGAGGGTACGACAACGGTTTAGGGGGAGCATACGTGTGAAGGTGCAGGTTAGTGTGAGCGTACGGGTTAGGATTAGGGGACGGGAGAGGGGAAGGCTTTGGGGAAGGGTTAGGGTTAGGGTTCGGGCTAGGGTTAGGGTTAGGGTTAGGGGACGGGGACGGTTTAGGGTCAAGGTGAGTGTACGACAACGGTTTAGCGGGCACGTACGTGTGAGGGCACGGCTTAGTGTGAGGGTACAGGTTAGGATTAGGGAACGGGTGAGGGGAAGGCTTCGGGGAAGGGTTAGGGTTAGGATTAGGGCTAGGGTTAGGGTTAGGGGATGGGGACAGTTTAGGGTCCAGTTGAGGATACGACAACGGTTTAGGGGGAGTGTATGTGTGAGGGGGCGGGTTAGTGTGAGCGTACGGGTTAGGATTACGGGATGGGTGAGGCGAAGGCTTCGGGGAAGGGTTAGGATTAGGGTTCGGGCTAGGGTTAAGGTTAGGGGACGGGGACGGTTTAGGGTCAACGTGAGGGTACGACAACGGTGTAGCGGGAACGTACGTGTGAGCGCGCGAGTTAGTGTGAGCGTACGGGTTAGGATTAGGGGACGGGTGAGTTGAAGGCTTCTACGAAGTGTTAGGGTTAGGGTTCGGGCTAGGGTTAGGGTTAGGGGACGGGGACGGTTTAGGGTCCAGGTGAGCGTACGACAACGGTTTAGGGGAAGCGTACATGTGAGGGCACGGGTTAGTGTCAGCGTACGGTTTAGGATTAGGGGACGGGTGAGCGGAAGGCTTCGGGGAAGCGTTAGGGTTATGGTTCGGGCTAGGTTTAAGGTTAGGGGACGGGGACGGTTTAGGGTCCAGGTGAGGGTACGACAACGCTTTAGGGGGAGCGTACGTGTGAGGGCGCGGGTTAGTGTGAGTGTACGGTTTAGGATTATGGGACGGGTGAGGGGAAGGCTTCAGGGAAGGGTTAGGGTTAGGGTTATGGAACGGGGACAGTTTAGGGTCCAGGTGAGGGTACGACAACGGTTTAGGGGGAGCGTACGTGTGATGGCGTGGGTTAGTGTGAGCGTACGGGTTAGGATTAGGGGACGGGTGAGCGGAAGACTTTGGGAAGGGTTAGGTTTAGGGTTCGGGCTAGGGTTAGGGTTAGGGGACGGGGACGGTTTAGGGTCCAGGTGAGGGTACGACAACGGTTTAGGGGGAGCGTACGTGTCAGCGCGCGGGTTAGTGTGAGCGTACGGGTTAGGATTAGGGGACGGTTGAGAGGAAGGCTTCGGGGAAGGGTTATGTTTAGAGTTCGGGCTAGGGTTAGGCTTCGGGGACGGGGACGGTTTAGGGTCCAGGTGAGGGTAAGACAACGGTTTAGGGGGAGCGTACGTGTGAGGGCACGGGTTAGTGTCTGCGTACGGGTTAGGATTAGGGGACGGGTGAGGGGAAGGCTTTGAAGAAGGGTTAGGGTTAGGGTTCGGTCTAGGGTTAGGGTTAGGGGACGGGGACGGTTTAGGGTCCAGGTGAGGGTACGACAACGGTTTAGGGGGAGCATACGTGTGAAGGTGCAGGTTAGTGTGAGCGTACGGGTTAGGATTAGGGGACGGGAGAGGGGAAGGCTTTGGGGAAGGGTTAGGGTTAGGGTTCGGGCTAGGGTTAGGGTTAGGGTTAGGGGATGGGGACGGTTTAGGGTCAAGGTGAGTGTACGACAACGGTTTAGCGGGCACGTACGTGTGAGGGCACGGCTTAGTGTGAGGGTAAGGGTTAGGATTAGGGGACGGGTGAGGGGAAGGCTTCGGGGAAGGGTTAGGGTTAGGGTTAGGGCTAGGGTTAGGGTTAGGGGATGGGGACAGTTTAGGGTCCAGATGAGGGTATGAAAACGGTTTAGGGGGAGTGTATGTGTGAGGGGGCGGGTTAGTGTGAGCCTACGGGTTAGGATTACTGGTTGGGTGAAGCGAAGGCTTCGGGGAAGGGTTAGGGTTAGGGTTCGGGCTAGGGTTAAGGTTAGGGGACGGGGACGGTTTAGGTTCAAGGTGAGGGTACGACAACGGTTTAGCGGGCACGTACCTGTGAGCGCGCGAATTAGTGTGAGCGTACGGGTTAGGATTAGGGGACGGGTGAGGGGAAAGCTTCTGGGAAGGGTTAAGGTTAGGGATCGGGCTAGGGTTAGGGTTAGCGGATGCGGACGATTTAGTGTCCAGGTGAGGGTACGAGAACTGTTTAGGGGGACCGTACGTGCGAGGGCGTGGGTTAGTGTGAGCGTACAGGTTAGGATTAGGGGACGGGCGAGGGGAAGGCTTCGGGGAAGGGTTAGGGTTAGTGTTTGAGCTAGGGTTAGGGGACGGGGACGAGGACGGTTTAGGGTCCAGGTGAGGGTACGACAACGGTTTAGGGGGAGCGTACGTGTGAGGGCAAGGGTTAGTGTGGGCGTACGGGTAAGGATTATGGGATGGGTGAGGGGAAGGCTTCGGGGAAGGATTAGGGTTAGGGTTCGGGCTAGGGTTGGGGTTAGGGGACGGGGATGGTTTAGGGTCCACTTGAGGGTACGACAACGGTTTAGGGGGAGCGAACGTGTGAGCGCGCGGGTTAGTGTGAGCGTACGGGTTAGGATTAGGGGACGGTTAAGGGGAAGGCTTCGGGGAAGGGTTAGGGTTAGGGATCGGGCTTGGGTTAGGGTTAGGGGACGGGGAAGGTTTAGGGTCCAGGTGAGGGTACGAGAACGGTTTAGGGGGAGCCTATATGTAAGAGCGCAGGGTAGTGTGTGCGTACGGGTTAGGATTAGGGGACGGGTGAGGGGAAGGCTTCGGGGAAGGGTTAGGGTTAGGGTTCGGGCTAGGTTTAGGGTTAGGGGACGGGGACGGTTTAGGGTCCAGGTGAGGGTACGACAACGGTTTAGGGGGAGCGTACGTGTGAGGGCGCAGTTTAGTGTGAGCCTACGGGTTAGGATTATGGGACGGGTGAGGGGAAGGCTTCGGGGAAGGGTTAGGGTAAGGGTTCGGGCTAGGGTTAGTGTTAGGGTACGGGGACGGTTTAGGGTCCGGGTGAGGGTACGATAACGGTTTAGGGGGAGCGTACGTGTGAGGGCGCGGCTTAGTGTGAGCGTACGGGTTAGGATTGGGGACGGGTGAGGGGAAGGCTTCGGGGAAGGGTTAGGGTTAGGGTTCGGGCTAGGGTTAGGGTTAGGGGACGGGGACGGTTTAGGGTCCATGTGAGGGTACGACAACGCTTTAGGGGGAGCGTACGTGTGAGGGCGCAGTTTAGTGTGAGCGTACGGGTTAGGATTAGGGGACGGGTGAGGGGAAGGCTTCGGGGAAGTGTTAGGGTTAGGGTTCGGCCTAGGGTTAGGGTTAGGTGACATGGACGGTTTAGGGTCCGGGTGAGGGTAAGACAACGGTTTAGGGGGAGCGTACGTGTGAGGGCGTGGGTTAGTGTGAGCGTACGGGTTAGGATTATGGGACGGGTGAGGGTAAGGCTTCGGGGAAGGGTTAGGTTTAGGGTTCGGGCTAGGGTTAGGGGTCGGGGACGGGGACGGTTTACGGTCCAGGTGAGGGTACGACAACGGTGTAGGGTGAGCGAACGTGTGAGGGCGTGGGTTAGTGTCAGCGTACGGGTTAGGATTAGGGGACGGGTGAGGGGTAGGCTTCGGGGAAGGGTTAGGGTTAGGGTTCGGGCTACGGTTAGGGTTAGGGGATGGGGATGATTTAGGGTGAAGGTGAGGGTACGACAACGGTTTAGGGGGAGCGTATGTGTGAGGGTGCGGGTTAGTGTGAGCGTACGGGTTAGGATTAGGGGACGGGTGAGGGGAAGGCTTCGGGGAAGGGTTAGGGTTAGGGTTCGGGCTAGGGATAGGGTTAGGGGACAGGGACGGTTTAGGGTCCGGGTGAGGGTACGACAACGGATTCTGGGGAGCGTACGTGTGAGGGCGCGGGTTAGTGTGAGCGTACGGGTTAGGATTATGGGACGGGTGAGGGTAAGGCTTCGGGGAAGTGTTAGGGTTAGGTTTCGGTCTGGGGTTAGGGTTAGGGGATGGGGATGGTTTACGGTCCAGGTGAGGGTATGGCAACGCTTTAGGGGGAGCGTACGTGTGAGGGCGCTGGTTTGTGTGAGCGTATGGGTTAGGATTAGGGGACGGGTGAGGGGAAGGCTTCGGGAAGGATTAGGGTTCGGGTTCGGGCTAGGGTTAGTGTTAGGGGACGGGGACGGTTTAGGGTCCAGGTGAGGGTACGACAACGGTTTAGGGGGAGCGTACGTGTGAGGGCGTGGGTTAGTGTGAGCGTACGGGTTAGGATTACGGGACGTGTAAGGGAAAGGCTTCGGGGAAGTTTTAGGGTTAGGGTTCGGGCAAGGGTTAGGGTTAGGGGACGGGGACGGTTTAGGGTCCAAGTGATGGTACGACAACGGTTTAGGGGGAGCGTACGTGTGAGGGCACGGGTTAGTGTCAGCGTACGGGTTAAGGTTAGGGGACGGGTGAGGGAAAGGCTTTGGGAAAGGTTTAGGGTTAGGGTTCGGGCTAGGGTTAGGGGTCGGGGACGGGGACGGTTCACGGTCCAGGTAAGGGTACGACAACGGTTTAGGGTGAACGTACGTGTGAGGGCGCGGGTCACTGTGAGCGTACGGGTTAGGATTAGGGGCCGGGTGAGGGGAAGGCTTCGGGGAAGGTTTAGGGTTCGGGTTCGGGCTAGGGTTAGGGTTAGGGGATGGGGACAGTTTAGGGTCCAGGTGAGGGTACGACAACAGTTTAGGGGGAGCGTACGTGTGAGGGCGCGGGTAAGTGGGAGCCTACGGGTTAGGATTAGGGGACGGGTGAGGGGAAGGCTTCGGGGAAGGTTTAGGGTTAGGGTTCGGGCTAGGGTTAGGGTTAGGGGACGGGGAAGGTTTAGGGTCCAGTTGAGGGTACGACAACGGTTTAGGGGGAGCGTACGTGTGAGGGCGCGGGTTAGTGTGAGCGTACGGGTTAGGATTAGGGGACGGGTGAGGGGAAGGCTTCTGGGAAGGGTTAGTGTTAGGTTTCGGGCTAGCGTTAGGGTTAGGGGACGGGGACGGTTTAGGGTCCAGGTGAGGGTACGACAACGCTTTATGGGGAGCGTACGTGTGAGGGCGCGGGTTAGTGTGAGAGTACTGGTTAGAATTAGGGAACGGGTGAGGGGAAGGCTTCGGGGAAGTGTTAGGGTTAGGGTTCGGGCTAGGGTTAGGGTTCGGGGACGGGGACGGTTTAGGGTCCAGGTGAGGGTCCGACAACGCTTTAGGGGGAGAGTACGTGTGAGGGCGCGGGTTAGTGTTAGCGTACGGGTTAGGATTATGGGACGGGTGAGGGGAAGGCTTCGGGGAAGGGTTAGGGTTAGGGTTCGGGCTAGGGTTAGTGTTAGGGTACGGGGACGCTTTAGGGTCCGGGTGAGGGTACGACAACGGTTTAGGCGGAGCGTACGTGTGAGGGCGCGGCTTAGTGTGAGCGTACGGGTTAGGATTAGGGGACGGGTGAGGGGAAGGCTTCGGGGAAGGGTTAGGGTTAGGGTTCGGGCTAGGGTTAGGGTTAGGGGACGGGGACGGTTTAGGGTCCAGGTGAGGGTACGACAACAGTTTAGGGGGAGCGTACGTGTGAGGGAGCGGATTAGTGTGGGCGTACGGGTTAGGATTAGGGCACGGATGAGGGGAAGGCTTCGGGGAAGTGTTAGGGTTAGGGTTCGGGCTAGGGTTAGGGTTAGGGGACGGGGACGGTTTAGGGTCCAGGTGAGGGTACGACAACGGTTCAGGCGGAGCGTACGTGTGAGTGCGCGGGTTAGTGTGAGCGTACGGGTTAGAATTAGGGGAAGGGTGAGGAGAAGGCTTCGGGGAAGGGTTCGGGTTAGGGTTTAAGTTAGGGTTAGGGGACGGGGACGGTTTAGGGTCCAGGTGAGGGTACGACTACGGTTTAGGGAGAGCGTACGTGTGAGGGCATGGGGTAGTGTGAGCGTACGGGTTAGTAGTAGGGGACGGGTGAGGGGAAGGCTTCGGGGAGGGTTAGGGTTAGGGTTCAGGCTAGGTTTAGGGTTAGGGGACGGGGACAGTTTAGGGTCCAGGTGAGGGTATGACAATGCTTTAGGGGGAGCGTACGAGTGAGGGCGCGGGTTAGTGTGAGCGTACGGGTAAGGATTAGGGGACGGGTGAGGGGAAGGCTTCGGGGAAGGGTTAGGGTTAGGGTTCGGGCTAGGGTTAGGGTTAGGGGACGGGGACGGTTTAGGGTCCAGGCGAGAGTATGACAACGGTTTAGGAGGAGAGTATGTGTGAGGGCGCGGGTTAGTGTGAGTGTACGGGTTAGGATTAGGGGACGGGTGAGTGGAAGGCTTCGGGGAAGGTTTAGGGTTCGGGCTAGGGTTAGGGTTAGGGGACGGGGACGGTTTAGGGTGCAGGTGAGGGTACGACAACGGTTTAAGGGGAGCGTACGTGTGAGGGCACGGGTTATTGTGAGCGTACGGGTTAGGATTAGGGGACGGGTGAGGGGAAGGCTTCGGGGAAGGGTTAGGGTTAGGGTTTGGGCTAGGGTTAGGGTTAGGGGACGGGGACGGTTTAGGGTCCAGGTGAGGGTACGACAATGCTTTAGGGGGAGCGTACGTGTGAGGGCGCGGGTTAGTGTGAGCGTACTGGTTAGAATTAGGGGACGGGTGAGGGGAAGGCTTCGGGGAAGGGTTAGGGTTAGGGTTCGGGCTAGGGTTAGGGTTAGGGGACGGGGACGGTTTAGGGTCCAGGTGAGGGTACGACAACGCTTTAGGGGGAGAGTACGTGTGAGGGTGCGGGTCAGTGTGAGCGTACGGGTTAGGATTAGGGGACGGGTGAGGGGAAGGCTTCGGGGAAGGTTTAGGGTTAGGGTTCGGGCTAGGGTTAGGGGTCGGGGACGGGGACGGTTCACGGTCCATGTGAGGGTACGACAACGGTTTAGGGTGAACGTACGTGTGAGGGCGCGGGTCAGTGTGAGCGTACGGGTTAGGATTAGGGGAAGGGTGAGGGGAAGGCTTCGGGGAAGGTTTAGGGTTCGGGTTCGGGCTAGGGTTAGGGTTAGGGGATGGGGACGGTTTAGGGTCCAGGTGAGGGTACGACAACAGTTTAGGGGGAGCGTACGTGTGAGGGCGCGGGTTAGAGTGAGCGTATGAGTTAGGATTAGGGGACGGGTGAGAGGAAGGCTTCTGGGAAGGGTTAGGGTTAGGTTTCGGGCTAGGGTTAGTGTTAGGGGACGGGGAAGGTTTAGGGTCCAGGTGAGGGTACGACAACGCTTTAGGGGGAGCGTACGTGTGAGGGCGCGGGTTAGTGTGAGCGTACTGGTTAGAATTAGGGGACGGGTGAGGGGAAGGCTTCGGGGAAGGGTTAGGTTTAGGGTTCGGGCTAGGGTTAGGTTTAGGGGACGGGGACGGTTTAGGGTCCATGTGAGGGTACGACAACGCTTTAGGGGGAGCGTACGTGTGAGGGCGCAGTTTAGTGTGAGCGTACGGGTTATGATTAGGGGACGGGTGAAGGGAAGGCTTCGGGGAAGGGTTAGGGTTAGGGTTCGGGCTAGGGTTAGGGTTAGGGGAAAGGGACGGTTTAGGGTCCGGGTGAGGGTAAGACAACGGTTTAGGGGGAGCGTACGTGTGAGGGCGCGGGTTAGTGTGAGCGTACGGATTAGGATTATGGGACGGGTGAGGGTAAGGCTTCGGGGAAGGGTTAGGTTTAGGGTTCGGGCTAGGGTTATGGGTCGGGGACGGGGACGGTTTAGGGTCCAGGTGAGGGTACGACAACGGTTTAGGGGGAGCGTACGTGTGAGGGCGCGGGTTAGTGTGAGCGTACGGGTTAGGATTAGGGGACGGCTGAGGGGAAGGCTGCGGGGAAGCTTTAGTGTTCGCGTTCGGGCTAGGGTTAGGGTTAGGGGACGGGGACGGTTTAGGGTCCAGGTGAGGGTACGACAACGGTTTAGGGGTAGCGTACGTGTGAGGGCGCGGGTTAGTGTGAGGGTACGGTTTAGGTTTAGGGGACGGGTGAGGGGAAGGCTTCAGGGAAGTGTTAGGGTTAGGGTTCTGGCCAGGGTTAGGCTTAGAGCACGGGGACGATTTAGGGTCCAGGTGAGTGTACGAGAACGGTTTAGGGGGAGCGTACGTGTGAGGGCGCGGATTAGTGTGAGCGTACGGATTAGGATTAGGAGACGGGTGAGGGGAAGGCTTCGGGGAAGGGTTAGGTTTAGGGTTCGGGCTAGGGTTAGGGTTAGGGGACGGGGACGGTTTAGGGTGCAGGTGAGGGTACGACAACGGTTTAGGGTGAGCGTATGTGTGAGGGTGCGGGTTAGTGTGAGCGTACGGGTTAGGAGTAGGGGACGGGTGAGTGGAAGGCTTCGGGGAAGGTTTAGGGTTCGGGCTAAGGTTAGGGTTAGGGGACGGGGACGGTTTAGGGTCCAGGTGAGGGTACGACAACAGTTTAGGGGGAGCGTACGTGTGAGGGCGCGGGTAAGTGTGAGCGTACGGGTTAAGGTTAGGGGACGGGTGAGGGGAAGGCTTCGGGGAAGGTTTAGGGTTAGGGTTCGGGCTAGGGTTAGGGGTCGGGGACGGGGACGGTTCACGGTCCAGGTGAGTGTACGACAACGGTTTAGGGTGAACGTACGTGTGAGGGCGTGGGTCAGTGTGAGCGTACGGGTTAGGATTAGGGGACGGGAGAGGGGAAGGCTTTGGGGAAGGGTTAGGGTTAGGGTTCGGGCTAGGGTTAGGGTTAGGGTTAGGGGACGTGGACGGTTTAGGGTCAAGGTGAGGGTACGACAACGGTTTAGGGGCACGTACGTGTGAGGGCACGGCTTAGTGTGAGGGTACGGGTTAGGATTAGGGGACGGGTGAGGGGAAGGCTTCGGGGAAGGGTTAGGGTTAGGGTTAGGGCTAGGGTTATGGTTAGGGGATGGGGACAGTTTAGGGTCCAGGTGAGGGTACGACAACGGTTTAGGGGGAGTGTATGTGTGAGGGGGCGGGTTAGTGTCAGCGTATGGGTTAGGATTACGGGATGGGTGAGGCGAAGGCTTCGGGGAAGGGTTAGGGTTAGGGTTCGGGCTAGGGTTAAGGTTAGGGGACGGGGACGGTTTAGGGTCAAGGTGAGGGTACGACAACGGTTTAGCGGGCACGTACGTGTGAGCGCGAGAGTTAATGTGAGCGTACGGGTTAGGATTAGGGGATGGGTGAGGGGAAGGCTTCGGAGAAGATTTAGTGTTAGGGTTCGGGCTAGGGTTATGGGACGGGGACGGTTTAGGGTCCAGGTGAGGGTACGACAACGGTTTAGGGGAAGCGTACGTGTGAGCGCATGGGTTAGTTTGAGCGTACGGGTTAATATTAGGTGACGGTTGAGGGGAAGGCTTCAGGGAGGGGTTAGGGTTAGGGTTCGGGCTAGGGTTAGGGTTAGGGGATGCGGACGATTTAGTGTCCAGGTGAGGGTACGACAACTGTTTAGGGGGAGCGTACGTGCGAGGGCGTGGGTTAGTGTGAGCGTACGGGTTAGGATTACGGGACGGGTGAGGGGAAGGCTTCGGGGAAGCGTTAGGGTTAGGGTTCGGGCTAGGGTTGGGGTTAGGGGACGGGGACGGTTTAGGGTCCAGTTGAGGGTACGACAACGGTTTAGGGGGAGCGAACGTGTGAGCGCGCGGGTTAGTGTGAACGTACGGGTTAGCATTAGGGGACGGTTGAGGGGAAGGCTTCGGGGAAGGGTTAGGGTTAGGGATCGGGCTTGGGTTAGGGTTAGGGGACGGGGAAGGTTTAGGGTCCAGGTGAGGGGACGACAACGGTTTAGGGGGAGCGTATATGTGAGAGCGCAGGGTAGTGTGTGCGTACGGGTTAGGATTAGGTGACGGGGGAGGGAAAGGCTTCGGGGAAGGGTAAGGGTTAGGGTTAGGGTTCGGCCTAGGTTTAGGGTTAGGGGATGGGGACAGTTTAGGGTCCAGTTGAGGGTACGACAACGTTTTAGGGTGAGCGTACGTGTGAGGGCGCGGGTTAGTGTGAGCGTACGGTTTAGGATTACGGGACGGGTGAGGGGAAGGCTTCGGGGAAGGTTTAGGGTTAGTGTTCGGGCTAGGGTTAGGGTTAGGGGCCGGGGACGGTTTAGGGTCCAGGTGAGGGTACGACAACGGTTTAGGGGGAGAGTACGTGTGAGGGCGCGGGTTAGCGTGAGCGTATGTGTTAGGATTAGGGGACGGTTGAGGGAAAGGCTTCGGGGAAGGGTTTGGGTTAGGGTTCGGGCTAGGGTTAGGGTTAGGGGACGGGGACGGTTTAGGGTCCAGGTGAGGGTACAACAACGGTTTAGGGGGAGCGTACATGTGAGGGCGCAGTTTAGTGTGAGCGTACGGGTTAGGATTATGGGACGGGTGAGGGGAAGGCTTCGGGGAAGGGTTAGGGTTAGGGTCCGGGCTAGGGTTAGTGTTAGGGTACGGAGACGGTTTAGGTTCCGGGTGAGGGTACGATAATGGTTTAGGGGGAGCGTACGTGTGAGGGCGCGGCTTAGTGTGAGCGTACGTGTTAGGTTTAGGGGACGGGTGAGGGGAAGGCTTCGGGGAAGGTTTAGGGTTAGGGTTCGGGCTAGGGTTAGGGTTAGGGGACGGGGACGGTTTAGGGTCCATGTGAGGGTACGACAACGCTTTAGGGGGAGCGTACGTGTGAGGGCGCGGTTTAGTGTGAGCGTACGGGTTAGGATTAGGGGACGGGTGAGGGGAAGGCTTCGGGGAAGTGTTAGGGTTAGGGTTCGGGCTAGGGTTAGGGTTAGGGGACAGGGACGGTTTAGGGTCCGGGTGAGGGTAAGACAACGGTTTAGGGGGAGCGTACGTGTGAGGGCGCGGGTTAGTGTGAGCGTACGGTTTAGGATTATGGGACGGGTGAGGGTAAGGCTTCGGGGAAGGGTTAGGTTTAGGGTTCGGGCTAGGGTTAGGGGTCGGGGACGGGGACGGTTTACGGTCCAGGTGAGGGTACGACAGCGGTGTAGGGTGAGCGTACGTGTGAGGGTGTGGGTTAGTGTGAGTGTACGGGTTAGGATTAGGGGACGAGTGAGGGGAAGGCTTCGGGGAAGTGTTAGGGTTAGGGTTCGGGCTAGGGTTAGGGTTAGGGGACGGGGATGATTTAGGGTGCAGGTGAGGGTACGACAACGGTTTCGTGGGATCGTATGTGTGAGGGCGCGGGTTAGTGTGAGCGTACGGGTTAAGGTTAGGGGACGGGTGAGGGGAAGGCTTCGGGGAAGGGTTAGGGTTAGGGTTCCGGCTAGGTTTAGTGTTAGGGGACGGGGACGGTTTAGGGTCCAGGTGAGGGTACGACAACGCTTTAGGGGGAGCGTACGAGTGAGGGCGCGGGTTAGTGTGAGCGTACGGGTAAGGATTAGGGGATGGGTGAGGAGAAGGCTTCGGGGAAGGGTTAGGGTTAGGGTTCGGACTAGGGTTAGGGTTAGGGGACAGGGACGGTTTAGGGTCCAGGTGAGGGTACGACTACGGTTTAGGGAGAGCGTACGTGTGAGGGCATGGGGTAGTGTGAGCGTACGGGTTAGTAGTAGGGGACGGGTGAGGGGAAGGCTTCGGGGAGGGTTAGGGTTAGGGTTCAGGCTAGGTTTAGGGTTAGGGGACGGGGACAGTTTAGGGTCCAGGTGAGGGTACGACAATGCTTTAGGGGGAGCGTACGAGTGAGGGCGCAGGTTAGTGTGAGCGTACGGGTAAGGATTAGGGGACGGGTGAGGGGAAGGCTTCGGGGAAGGGTTAGGGTTAGGGTTCGGGCTAGGGTTAGGGTTAGGGGACGGGGACGGTTTAGGGTCCAGGCGAGAGTATGACAACGGTTTAGGAGGAGAGTATGTGTGAGGGCGCGGGTTAGTGTGAGTGTACGGGTTAGGATTAGGGGACGGGTGAGTGGAAGGCTTCGGGGAAGGTTTAGGGTTCGGGCTAGGGTTAGGGTTAGGGGACGGGGACGGTTTAGGGTCCAGGTGAGGGTACGACAACGGTTTAAGGGGAGCGTACGTGTGAGGGCACGGGTTATTGTGAGCGTACGGGTTAGGATTAGGGGACGGGTGAGGGGAAGGCTTCGGGGAAGGGTTAGGGTTAGGGTTCGGGCTAGGGTTAGGGTTAGGGGACAGGGACGGTTTAGGGTCCGGGTGAGGGTAAGACAACGGTTTAGGGGGAGCGTACGTGTGAGGGCGCGGGTTAGTGTGAGCGTACGGTTTAGGATTATGGGACGGGTGAGGGTAAGGCTTCGGGGAAGGGTTAGGTTTAGGGTTCGGGCTAGGGTTAGGGGTCGGGGACGGGGACGGTTTACGGTCCAGGTGAGGGTACGACAGCGGTGTAGGGTGAGCGTACGTGTGAGGGTGTGGGTTAGTGTGAGTGTACGGGTTAGGATTAGGGGACGAGTGAGGGGAAGGCTTCGGGGAAGTGTTAGGGTTAGGGTTCGGGCTAGGGTTAGGGTTAGGGGATGGGGATGATTTAGGGTGCAGGTGAGGGTACGACAACGGTTTCGTGGGATCGTATGTGTGAGGGCGCGGGTTAGTGTGAGCGTACGGGTTAAGGTTAGGGGACGGGTGAGGGGAAGGCTTCGGGGAGGGTTAGGGTTAGGGTTCCGGCTAGGTTTAGTGTTAGGGGACGGGGACGGTTTAGGGTCCAGGTGAGGGTACGACAACGCTTTAGGGGGAGCGTACGAGTGAGGGCGCGGGTTAGTGTGAGCGTACGGGTAAGGATTAGGGGATGGGTGAGGAGAAGGCTTCGGGGAAGGGTTAGGGTTAGGGTTCGGACTAGGGTTAGGGTTAGGGGACAGGGACGGTTTAGGGTCCAGGTGAGGGTACGACTACGGTTTAGGGAGAGCGTACGTGTGAGGGCATGGGGTAGTGTGAGCGTACGGGTTAGTAGTAGGGGACGGGTGAGGGGAAGGCTTCGGGGAGGGTTAGGGTTAGGGTTCAGGCTAGGTTTAGGGTTAGGGGACGGGGACAGTTTAGGGTCCAGGTGAGGGTACGACAATGCTTTAGGGGGAGCGTACGAGTGAGGGCGCAGGTTAGTGTGAGCGTACGGGTAAGGATTAGGGGACGGGTGAGGGGAAGGCTTCGGGGAAGGGTTAGGGTTAGGGTTCGGGCTAGGGTTAGGGTTAGGGGACGGGGACGGTTTAGGGTCCAGGCGAGAGTATGACAACGGTTTAGGAGGAGAGTATGTGTGAGGGCGCGGGTTAGTGTGAGTGTACGGGTTAGGATTAGGGGACGGGTGAGTGGAAGGCTTCGGGGAAGGTTTAGGGTTCGGGCTAGGGTTAGGGTTAGGGGACGGGGACGGTTTAGGGTCCAGGTGAGGGTACGACAACGGTTTAAGGGGAGCGTACGTGTGAGGGCACGGGTTATTGTGAGCGTACGGGTTAGGATTAGGGGACGGGTGAGGGGAAGGCTTCGGGGAAGGGTTAGGGTTAGGGTTTGGGCTAGGGTTAGGGTTAGGGGACGGGGACGGTTTAGGGTCCAGGTGAGGGTACGACAATGCTTTAGGGGGAGCGTACGTGTGAGGGCGCGGGGTAGTGTGAGCGTACTGGTTAGAATTAGGGGACGGGTGAGGGGAAGGCTTCGGGGAAGGGTTAGGGTTAGGGTTCGGGCTAGGGTTAGGGTTAGGGGACGTGGACGGTTTAGGGTCCAGGTGAGGGTACGACAACGCTTTAGGGGGAGAGTACGTGTGAGGGCGCGGGTCAGTGTGAGCGTACGGGTTAGGATTAGGGGACGGGTGAGGGGAAGGCTTCGGGTTAGGTTTAGGGTTAGGGTTCGGGCTAGGGTTAGGGGTCGGGGACGGGGACGGTTCACGGTCCAGGTGAGGGTACGACAACGGTTTAGGGTGAACGTACGTGTGAGGGCGCGGGTCAGTGTGAGCGTACGGGTTAGGATTAGGGGAAGGGTGAGGGTAAGGCTTCGGGGAAGGGTTAGGTTTAGGGTTCGGGCTAGGGTTAGGGTTAGGGGACGGGGACGGTTTAGGGTCCAGGCGAGAGTATGACAACGGTTTAGGAGGAGCGTATGTGTGAGGGCGCGGGTTAGTGTGAGTGTACGGGTTAGGATTAGGGGACGGGTGAGTGGAAGGCTTCGGGGAAGGTTTAGGGTTCGGGTTAGGTTTAGGGTTAGGGTACGGGGACGGTTTAGGGTCCAGGTGAGGGTACGACAACGGTTTAAGGGGAGCGTACGTGTGAGGGCACGGGTTATTGTGAGCGTACGGGTTAGGATTAGGGGACGGGTGAGGGGAAGGCTTCGGGGAAGGGTTAGGGTTAGGGTTTGGGCTAGGGTTAGGGTTAGGCGACGGGGACGGTTTAGGGTCCAGGTGAGGGTACGACAACGGTTTAGGGGGAGCATACGTGTTAGGGCGCGGGATAGTGTGAGCGTACGGGTTAGGATTAGGGGACGGGTGAGGGGAAGGCTTCGGGCAAGGGTTAGGGTTAGGGTTCGTGCTAGGGTTAGGGTTAGGGGACGGGGACGCTTTAGGGTCCAGGTGAGGGTACGACAACGGTTTAGGGGGAGCGTACGTGTGAGGGTGCGGTTTAGTGTGAGCGTACGGGTTAGGATTAAGGGACGGGTAAGGGGAAGGCTTCGGGGAAGGGTTTGGTTTAAGGTTCGGGCTAGGGTTAGGGTTAGGGGACGGGGACGGTTTAGGGTCCAGGTGAGGGTACGACAACGCTTTAGTGGGAGCGTACGTGTTAGGGCGCGGGTTAGTGTGAGCGTACTGGTTAGAATTAGGGGACGGGTGAGGGGAAGGCTTCGGGGAAGGGTTAGGGTTAGGGTTCGGGCTAGGGTTAGGGTTAGGGGACGGGGACGGTTTAGGGTCCAGGTGAGGGTACCACAACACTTTAGGGGGAGCGTACGTGTGAGGGCGCCGATTAGTGTGAGCGTACGGGTTATGATTATGGGACGGGTGAGGTAAGGCTTCGAGGAAGGGTTAGGGTTAGGTTTCGGGCTAGGGTTAGGGTTAGGGGACCGGGACGGTTTAGGGTCCAAGTGAGGGTACGACAACGGTTTAGGGGGAGCATATATGTGAGGGCGCAGGGTAGTGTGAGCGTACGGTTTAGGATTAGGGGACGTGTAAGGGTCAGGGTTCGGGGAAGGGTTATGGCTAGGGTTCGGACTAGGGTTAGGGTTAGGGGACGGGGCCGGTTTAGGGTCCGAGTGAGGGTACGACAACGGTTTAGGGGGACCGTACTTTTGAGGGCGCGGGTTAGTGTGAGCGTACGGGTTAGGATTAGGGGAAGTGTGAGGGGAAGGCTTCGGGGAAGTTTTCGGGTTCGGGTTCGGGCTAGGGTTAGGGTTAGGGGATGGGGACGCTTTAGGGTCCATGTGAGAGTACGACAACAGTTTAGGGGGAGCGTACGTGTGAGGGCGCGGGTACGTGGGAGCCTACGGGTTAGGATTAGGGGACGGGTGACGGGAAGGCTTCGGGGAAGGTTTAGGGTTAGGGTTCGGGCTAGGGTTAGGGTTAGGGGACGGGGACGGTTTAGGGTCCAGGTGAGGGTACGACAACGGTTTAGGTGGAGCGTACGTGTGAGGGCGCGGGTTAGTGTGAGCGTACGAGTTAGGATTAGGGGACGGGTGAGGGGAAGGCTTCGGGGAAGGGTTAGGGTTAGGTTTCGGGCTAGGGTTAGGGTTAGGGGACGGGGACGGTTTAGGGTCCAGGTGAGGGTACCACAACGCTTTAGGGGGAGCGTACGTGTGAGGGCGCCGATTAGTGTGAGCGTACGGGTTATGATTATGGGACGGGTGAGGTAAGGCTTCGAGGAAGGGTTAGGGTTAGGTTTCGGGCTAGGGTTAGGGTTAGGGGACCGGGACGGTTTAGGGTCCAAGTGAGGGTACGACAACGGTTTAGGTGGAGCATATATGTGAGGGCGCAGGGTAGTGTGAGCGTACGGTTTAGGATTAGGGGACGTGTAAGGGTCAGGGTTCGGGGAAGGGTTAGGGTTAGGGTTCGGACTAGGGTTAGGGTTAGGGGACGGGGCCGGTTTAGGGTCCGAGTGAGGGTACGACAACGGTTTAGGGGGACCGTACGTTTGAGGGCGCGGGTTAGTGTGAGCGTACGGGTTAGGATTAGGGGAAGTGTGAGGGGAAGGCTTCGGGGAAGTTTTCGGGTTCGGGTTCGGGCTAGGGTTAGGGTTAGGGGATGGGGACGCTTTAGGGTCCATGTGAGAGTACGACAACAGTTTAGGGGGAGCGTACGTGTGAGGGCGCGGTTACGTGGGAGCCTACGGGTTAGGATTAGGGGACGGGTGACGGGAAGGCTTCGGGGAAGGTTTAGGGTTAGGGTTCGGGCTAGGGTTAGGGTTAGGGGACGGGGACGGTTTAGGGTCCAGGTGAGGGTACGACAACGGTTTAGGTGGAGCGTACGTGTGAGGGCGCGGGTTAGTGTGAGCGTACGAGTTAGGATTAGGGGACGGGTGAGGGGAAGGCTTCGGGGAAGGGTTAGGGTTAGGTTTCGGGCTAGGGATAGGGTTAGGGGACAGGGACGGTTTAGGGTTCGGGTGAGGGTACGACAACGGTTTCGGGGGAGCGTACGTGTGAGGGCGCGGGTTAGTGTGAGCGTACGGGTTAGGATTATGGGACGGGTGAGGGTAAGGCTTCGGGGAAGTGTTAGGGATAGGTTTCGGGCTGGGATTAGGGTTAGGGGATGGGGACGGTTTACGGTCCAGATGAGGGTATGGCAACGCTTTAGGGGGAGCGTATGTGTGAGGGCGCTGGTTAGTGTGAGCGTACGTGTTAGGATTAGCGGACGGGTGAGGGGAAGGTTTCGGGCTAGGGTTAGGGTTAGGGGACGGGGACGGTTTAGGGTCCAGGTGAGGGTACGACAACGGTTCAGGCGGAGCGTACGTGTGAGTGCGCGGGTTAGTGTGAGAGTACGGGTTAGAATTAGGGGAAGGGTGAGGGGAAGGCTTCGGGGAAGGGTTAGGGTTAGGGTTCGGGCTAGGGTTAGGGTTAGGGGACGGGGACGGTTTAGGGTCCAGGTGAGGATACGACTACGGTTTAGGGGGAGCATACGTGTGAGGGCACGGGTTAGTGTGAGCGTACGGGTTAGGAGTAGGTGACGGGTGAGGGGAAGGCTTCGGGGAGGGTTAGGGTTAGGGTTCAGGCTAGGTTTAGGGTTAGGGGACGGGGACGGTTTAGGGTCCAGGTGAGGGTACGACAATGCTTTAGGGGGAGCGTACGAGTGAGGGCGCGGATTAGAGTGAGCGTACGGATTAGGATTAGGGGACGGGTGAGGGGAAGGCTTCGGGGAAGGATTAGGTTTAGGGTTCGGGCTAGGGTTAGTGTTAGAGGACGGGGACGGTTTAGGGTCCAGGCGAGAGTATGACAACCGTTTAGGAGGAGCGTATGTGTGAGGGCGCGGGTTAGTGTGAGTGTACGGGTTAGGATTAGGGGACGGGTGAGTGGAAGGCTTCGGGGAAGGTTTAGGGTTCGGGTTAGGGTTAGGGTTAGGGGACGGGGATGGTTTAGGGTCCAGGTGAGGGTACAACAACGGTTTAGGGGGAGCGTACGTGTGAGGGCACGGGTTATTGTGAGCGTACGGGTTAGGATTAGGGGACGGGTGAGGGGAAGGCTTCGGGGAAGGGTTAGGGTTAGGGTTTGGGCTAGGGTTAGGGGTCGGGGACGGGGACGGTTCACGGTCTAGGTGAGGGTACGACAACGGTTTAGGGTGAACGTACGTGTGAGGGCGCGGGTCAGTGTGAGCGTACGGGTTAGGATTAGGGGAAGTGTGAGGGGAAGGCTTCGGGGAAGGTTTAGGGTTCGGGTTCGGGCTAGGGTTAGGGTTAGGGGATGGGGACGCTTTAGGGTCCATGTGAGGGTACGACAACAGTTTAGGGGGAGCGTACGTGTGAGGGCGCGGGTAAGTGGGAGCCTACGGGTTAGGATTAGGGGACGGGTGACGGGAAGGCTTCGGGGAAGTTTCAGGGTTAGGGTTCGGGCTAGGGTTAGGGTTAGGGGACGGGGACGGTTTAGGGTCCAAGTGAGGGTACGACAATGCTCTACGGGGAGCGTACGTGTGAGGGCGCCGGTTAGTGTGAGCGTACGGGTTAGGATTAGGGGACGGGTGAGGGGAAGGCTTCGGGGAAGGGTTAGGCTTAGGTTTCGGGCTAGGGTTAGGGTTAGGGGACGGGGACGGTTTAGGGTCCAGGTGAGGGTACCACAACGCTTTAGGGGGAGCGTACGTGTGAGGGCGCCGATTAGTGTGAGCATACGGGTTATGATTATGGGACGGGTGAGGTAATGCTTCGAGGAAGGGTTAGGGTTAGGTTTCGGGCTAGGGTTAGGGTTAGGGGACCGGGACGGTTTAGGGTCCAAGTGAGGGTACGACAACGGTTTAGGGGGAGCATATATGTGAGGGCGCAGGGTAGTGTGGGCGCACGGTTTAGGATTAGGGGACGTGTAAGGGTCAGGGTTCGGGGAAGGGTTAGGGTTAGGGTTCGGACTAGGGTTAGGGTTAGGGGACGGGGCCGGTATAGGGTCCGAGTGAGGGTACGACAACGGTTTAGGGGGACCGTACGTTTGAGGGCGCGGGTTAGTGTGAGCGTACGGGTTAGGATTATGGGACGAGTGAGGGTAAGGCTTCGGGGAAGGGTTAGTGTTAGGTTTCGAGCTAGGGTTAGTGTTAGGCGACGGGGACGGTTTAGTGTCCAGGTGAGGGTACGACAATGGTTTAGGGGTAGGGTTCGTGTGAGGGTGCGGGTTAGTGTGAGCGTACGGGTTAGGATTAGGGGACGGGTGAGGGGAAGGCTTCGGGGAAGGGTTAGGGTTAGAGTTCCGGCTAGGGTTAGGGTTAGGGGATGGGGACGGTTTAGGGTCCGGGTGAGGGTACGACAACGCTTTAGGGGGAGAGTACGTGTGAGAGCGCGGGTTAGTGTTAGCGTATGGGTTAGGATTAGGGGACGGGTGAGGGGAAGGCTTCGGGGAAGTGTTAGGGTTAGGGTTCGGGCTAGGGTTAGGGTTAGGGGACGGGGACGGTTTAGGGTCCAGGTGAGGGTACGACAACGGTTTAGAGGGAGCATACGTGTGAAGGTGCAGGTTAGTGTGAGCGTACGGGTTAGGATTAGGGGACGGGAGAGGGGAAGGCTTTGAGGAAGGGTTAGGGTTAGGGTTCGGGCTAGGGTTAGGGTTAGGGTTAGGGGACGTGGACGGTTTAGGGTCAAGGTGAGGCTACGACAACGGTTTAGCGGTCACGTACGTGTGAGGGCATGGCTTAGTGTGAGGGTACGGGTTAGGATTAGGGGACGGGTGAGGGGAAGGCTTCGGGGAAGGGTTAGGGTTAGGGTTAGGGCTAGGGTTAGGGTTAGGGGACGGGGACGGTTTAGGGTCAAGGTGTGGGTACGACAACGGTTTAGGGGGAGCGTACGTGTGAGGGCGCGGGTTAGTGTGAGCGTACGGGTTAGGATTAGGGGACGTGTGAGGGTAAGGCTTCGGGGAAGTGTTAGGGTTAGGTTTCGGGCTAGGGTTAGGGTTAGGGGATGCGGACGGTTTAGGGTCCAGGTGAGGGTACGACAATGGTTTAAGGGGGAGCATACGTGTGAGGGCGCGTGTTAGTGTGAGCGTACGGGTTAATGTTAGGGGACGGGTGAGGGGAAGGCTTCGGGGAACGGTTAGGGTTCGGGTTCGGGCTAGGGTTAGGGTTAGGGGACGGGGACTGTTTAGGGTCCAGGTGAGGGTACGACAACGGTTTAGGGGGAGCGTACGTGTGAGGGCACAGGTTATTGTGAGCATATGGGTTAGGATTAGGGGACGGGTGAGGGGAAGGCTTCGTGGAAGGGTTAGGGTTAGGGTTTGGGCTAGGGTTAGGGTTAGGGGACGGGGACGGTTTAGGGTCCAGGTGAGGGTACGACAACGGTTTAGGGGGAGCGTACATGTGAGGGCGCGGTTTAGTGTGAGCGTACGGGTTAGGATTAAGGGACGGGTAAGGGGAAGGCTTCGGGAAAGGGTTAGGTTTAAGGTTCGGGCTAGGGTTAGGATTAGGGGACGGGGACGGTTTAGGGTCCAGGTGAGGGTACGACAACGCTTTAGGGGGAGCGTACGTGTGAGGGCACAGGTTAGTGTGAGCGTACTGGTTAGAATTAGGGGACGGGTGAGGGGAAGGCTTCGGGGAAGGGTTAGGGTTAGGGTTCGTGCTAGGGTTAGGGTTAGGGGACGGGGACGCTTTAGGGTCCAGGTGAGGGTACGACAACGCTTTAGGGGGAGAGTACGTGTGAGGGCGCGGGTCAGTGTGAGCGTACGGGTTAGGATTAGGGGACGGGTGAGGGGAAGGCTTCGGGGAAGGGTTAGGCTTAGGTTTCGTGCTAGGGTTAGGGTTAGGGGACGGGGACGGTTTAGGGTCCAGGTGAGGGTACCACAACGCTTTAGGGGGAGCGTACGTGTGAGGGCGCCGGTTAGTGTGAGCGTACGGGTTATGATTATGGAACGGGTGAGGGTAAGGCTTCGGGGAAGAGTTAGGGTTAGGTTTCGGGCTAGGGTTAGGGTTAGGGGACGGGGACGGTTTAGGGTCCAGGTGAGGGTACGACAACGGTTTAGGGGGAGCATATATGTGAGGGTGCAGGGTAGTGTGAGCGTACGGTTTAGGATTAGGGGACGTGTAAGGGTCAGGGTTCGGGGAAGGGTTAGGGTTAGGTTTCGGGCTAGGGTTAGGGTTAGGGGATGCGGACGGTTTAGGGTCCAGGTGAGGGTACGACAACGGTTTAGGGGGAGCGTACGTGTGAGGGCGCGGGTTAGTGTGAGCGTACGGGTTAAGGTTAGGGGACGGGTGAGGGGAAGGCTTCGGGGAACGGTTAGGGTTCGGGTTCGGGCTTGGGTTAGTGTTAGGTGACGGGGACGGTTTAGGGTCCAGGTGAGGGTACGACAACCGTTTAGGGGGAGCGTACGTGTGAGGGCGCGGGTTAGTGTGAGCGTATGGGTTAGGATTACGGGACGGGTGAGGGAAATGCTTCGGGGAAGTGTTAGGGTTAGGGTTCAGGCTAGGGTTAGGGTTAAGTGACGGGGACTGTTTAGGGTCCAGGTGAGGGTACGACAACGGTTTAGGGGGAGCGTACGTGTGAGGGCGTGGGTTAGTGTGAGCGTACGGGTTAAGGTTAGGGGACGGGTGAGGGGAAGGATTAGGGTTAGGGTTTGGGCTAGGGTTAGGGGTAGGGGACGGGGACGGTTTAGGGTCCGGGTGAGGGTACGACAACGGTTTAGGGGGAGCGTACGTGTGAGGGCGCGGGTTAGTGTGAGCGTACTGGTTAGGATTAGGGGACGGGAGAGGGGAAGGCTTTGGGGAAGGGTTAGGGTTAGGGTTCGGGCTAGGGTTAGGGTTAGGGTTAGGGGACGTGGACGGTTTAGGGTCAAGGTGAGGGTACGACAACGGTTTAGCGGGCACGTACGTGTGAGGGCATGGCTTAGTGTGAGGGTACGGGTTAGGATTAGGGGACGGGTGAGGGGAAGGCTTCGGGGAAGGGTTAGGGTTAGGGTTAGGGCTAGGGTTAGGGTTAGGGGATGGGGACAGTTTAGGGTCCAGGTGAGGGTACGACAACGGTTTAGGGGGAGCGTATGTGTGAGGGGTCGGGTTAGTGTGAGCGTACGGGTTAGGATTACGGGATGGGTGAGGCGAAGGCTTCGGGGAAGGGTTAGGTTTAGGGTTCCGGCTAGGGATAAGGTTAGGGGATGGGGACGTTTTAGGGTCAAGGTGAGGGTACGACAACGGTTTAGCGGGCACGTACGTGTGAGCGCGCGAGTTAGTGTGAGCGTACGGGTTAGGATTAAGGGATGGGTGAGGGGAAGGCTTCGGGGAAGGTTTAGTGTTAGGGTTCGGGCTAGGGTTATGGGACGGGGACGGTTTAGGGTCCAGGTGAGGGTACGACAACGGTTTAGGGGGAGCGTACGTGTGAGTGCACGGGTTAGTTTGAGCGTACGGATTAATATTAGGTGATGGTTGAGGGGAAGGCTTCAGGGAGGGGTTAGGGTTAGGGTTCGGGCTAGGGTTAGGGTTAGGGGACGGGGACGGTTTAGGGTCCAGGTGAGGGTACGACAACAGTTTAGGGGGAGCGTACGTGTGAGGGCACAGGTTAGTGTGAGCGTACGGGTTAGGATTAGGGGACGGGTGAGGGGAAAGCTTCTGGGAAGGGTTAGGGTTAGGGTTCGGGCTAGGGTTAGGGTTAGGGGATGCGGACGATTTAGTGTCCAGATGAGGGTACGACAACTGTTTAGGGGGAGCGTACGTGTGAGGGCGTGGGTTAGTTTGAGCGTACAGGTTAGGATTAGGGGACGGGCGAGGGGAAGGCTTCGGGGAAGGGTTAGGGTTAGTGTTTGAGCTAGGGTTAGGGTTAGGGGACAGGGACGGTTTAGGGTCCAGGTGAGGGTACGACAACGGTTTAGGGGGAGCGTACGTGTAGGGCGGGGGTTAGTGTGAGCGTACGTGTTAGGATTACGAGACGGGTGAGGGGAAGGCTTCGGGGAAGCGTTAGGGTTAGGCTTCGGGTTAGGGTTAGGGGTCGGGGACGGGGACGGTTTAGGGTCCAGGTGAGGGTATGACAACGGTTTAGGGGGAGCGAACGTGTGAGGGCAAGTGTTAGTGTGGGCGTACGGGTAAGGATTAGGGGATGGGTGGGGGGAAGGCTTCGGGGAAGGATTAGGGTTAGGGTTCGGGATAGGGTTGGGGTTAGGGGACGGGGACGGTTTAGGGTCCAGTTGAGGGTACGACAACGGTTTAGGGGCAGCGAACCTGTAAGCGCGTGGGTTAGTGTGAGCGTACGGGTTAGGATTAGGGGACGGTTGAGGGGAAGGCTTCGGGGAAGGGTTAGGGTTAGGGATCGGGCTTGGGTTAGGGTTAGGGGACGGGGAAGGTTTAGGGTCCAGGTGAGGGTACGACAACGGTTTAGGGGGAGCGTATATGTGAGAGCGCAGGGTAGTGTGTGCGTACGGGTTAGGATTAGGGGACGGGTGAGGGGAAGGCTTCGGGGAAGGGTTAGGGTTAGGGTTCGGGCTAGGGTTAGGGTTAGGGGACGAGGACGGTTTAGGGTCCAGGTGAGGGTACGACAACGGTTTAGGGTGAGCGTACGTGTGAGGGCGCGGGTCAGTGTGAGCGTACGGGTTAGGATTAGGGGACGGGTGAGGGGAAGGCTTCTGGGAAGGGTTAGGGTAAGTGTTCGGGCTAGGGTTAGGGTTAGGGGACGGGGACAGTTTAGGGTGCAGGTGAGGGTACGACAACGGTTTAGGGGCAGCGAACCTGTGAGCGCGTGGGTTAGTGTGAGCGTACGGGTTAGGATTAGGGGACGGTTGAGGGGAAGGCTTCGGGGAAGGGTTAGGGTTAGGGATCGGGCTTGGGTTAGGGTTAGGGGACGGGCAAGGTTTAGGGTCCAGGTGAGGGTACGACAACAGTTTACGGGGAGCGTGCGTGTGACGGCGCGGGTAAGTGTGAGCGTACCGCTTAGGATTAGGGGACGGGTGAGGGGAAGGCTTCGGGGAAGTGTTAGGGTTAGGGTTCGGTCTACGGTTAGGGTTAGGGCACGGGGACGGTTTAGGGTCCAGGTAAGGGTACGACAACGGTTTTGGGGGAGCGTACATGTGAGGGCCCAGTTTAGTGTGAGCGTACGGGTTAGGATTAGGGGACGGGGGAGGGAAAGGCTTCGGGGAAGGGTTAGGGTTAGGGTTCGGGCTAGGTTAAGGGTTAGGGGACGGGGACGGTTTAGGGTCCAGTTGAGGGTACGACAACGTTTTAGGGTGAGCGTATGTGTGAGGGCACGGGTTAGTGTGAGCGTACGGTTTAGGTTTAGGGGACGGGTGAGGGGAAGGCTTCGGGGAAGGGTTAGGGTTAGGGTTCGGGCTAGGGTTAGGGTTAGGGGACGGGGACGGTTTAGGGCCCAGGTGAGGGTACGACAACGGTTTAGGGGGAGCGTACGTGTGAGGGCGCAGTTTAGTGTGAGCATACGGGTTAGGATTATGGGACGGGTGAGGGGAAGGCTTCGGAGAAGGGTTAGGGTTAGGGTTCGGCCTAGGGTTAGTGTTAGGGTACGGGGACGGTTTAGGGTCCGGGTGAGGGTACGATAACGGTTTAGGGGGAGCGTACATGTGAGGGCGCGGCTTAGTGTGAGCGTACGGTTAGGATTAGGGGACGGGTGAGGGGAAGGCTTCGGGGAAGGTTTAGGGTTAGGGTTCAGGGTAGGGTTAGGGTTAGGGGACGGGGACGGTTTAGGGTCCATGTGAGGGTATGACAACGCTTTAGGGGGAGCGTACGTGTGAGGGCGCGGGTTAGTGTGAGCGTACGGTTTAGGATTCGGGGACGGGTGAGGGGAAGGCTTCGGGGAAGTGTTAGGGTTAGGGTTCGGGCTAGGGTTAGGGTTAGGGGACAGGGACGGTTTAGGGTCCGGGTGAGTGTCAGACAACGGTTTAGGGGGAGCGTACGTGGGAGGGCGCGGGTTAGTGTGAGCGTACGGTTTAGGATTAGGGGACGGGTGAGGGTAAGGCTTCGGGGAAGGGTTAGGTTTAGGGTTCGGGCTAGGGTTAGGGGTCGGGGACGGGGACGGTTTACGGTCCAGGTGAGGGTACGACAACGGTGTAGGGTGAGCGTACGTGTGAGGGCGTGGGTTAGTGTGAGCGTACGGGTTAGGATTAGGGGACCGGTGAGGGGAAGGCTTCGGGGAAGGGTTAGGGTTAGGGTTCGGGCTAGTGTTAGGGTTAGGGGACGGGGATGATTTAGGGTGCAGGTGAGGGTACGACAACGGTTTAGGGGGAGCGTATGTGTGAGGGCGCGGGTTAGTGTGAGCGTACGGGTTAGGATTAGGGGACGGGTGAGGGGAAGGCTTCGGGGAAGGTTTAGGGTTAGGGTTCGGGTTAGGGTTAGGGTTAGGGGAAGGGGACGGTTTAGGGTCCAGGTGAGGGTTACGACAACGGTTTAGGGGGAGAGTACGTGTGAGGGCGCGGGTTAGTGTGAGCGTTCGGGTTAGGATTAGGGGACGGATGAGGGGAAGGCTTCGGGGAAGGGTTAGGGTTAGGGTTCGGGCTAGGGATAGGGTTAGTGGACAGGGACGGTTTAGGGTCCGGGTGAGGTTACGACAACCGTTTCGCGGGAGCGTACGTGTGAGGGCGCGGGTTAGTGTGAGCGTACGGGTTAGGATTATGGGACGGGTGAGTGTAAGGCTTCGGGGAAGTGTTAGGGTTAGGTTTCGGGCTGGGGTTAGGGTTAGGGGATGGGGCGGTTTACGGTCCAGGTGAGGGTATGGCAACGCTTTAGGGGGAGCGTACGTGTGAGGGCGCTGGTTAGTGTGAGCGTTCGGGTTAGGATTAGGGGATGGGTGAGGGGAAGGCTTCGGGGAAGGTTTAGGGTTAGGGTTCGGGGTAGGGTTAGTGTTAGGGGACGGGGACGGTTTAGGGTCCAGGTGAGGGTACGACAACGGTTTAGGGGGAGCGTACGTGTGAGGGCGTGGGTTAGTGTGAGCGTACGGGTTAGGATTACGGGACGGGTGAGGGAAAGGCTTCGGGGAAGTGTTAGGGTTAGGGTTCGGGCTAGGGTTAGGGTTAGGGGACGGGGACGGTTTAGGGTCCAGGTGAGAGTACGACAACGGTTTAGGGGGAGCGTACGTGTGAGGGCGTGGGTTAGTGTGATCGTACGGGTTAAGGTTAGGGGACGGGTGAGGGGAAGGGTTAGGGTTAGGGTTTGGGCTAGGGTTAGGGGTCGGGGACGGGGACGGTTTACGGTCCAGTTGCGGGTACGACAAGTGTTTAGGGTGAGCATACGTGTGAGGGCGCGGGTCAGTGTGAGCGTACTGGTTAGAATTAGGGGACGGGTGAGGGGAAGGCTTCGGGGAAGTGTTAGGGTTAGGGTTCGGGCTAGGGTTAGGGTTAGGGGACGGGGACGGTTTAGGGACCAGATGAGGGTACGACAACGGTTTAGGTGGAGCGTACGTGTGAGGGCGCGGGTTAGTGTGAGCGTATGGGTTAGGATTAGGGGACGGGTGAGGGGAAGGCTTCGGGGAATGGTTAGGGTTAGGGTTCGGGCTAGGGTTAGGGTTAGGGGACGGGGACGGTTTAGGGTCTGGGTGAGGGTACGACAACGCTTTAGGGGGAACGTACGTGTGAGGGCGCAGGTTAGTGTGAGCGTACGGGTTAGGATTAGGGGACGTGTGAGGGGAAGGCTTCGGGGAAGTGTTAGGGTTAGGGTTCGGGCTAGGATTAGGGTTAGGGGACGGGGACTGTTTAGGGACCAGGTGAGGGTACGACAATGCTTTAAAGGGAGCGTACGTGTGAAGGCGCGGGTTAGTGTGAGCGTACGGGTTAGGATTAGGGGACAGGTGAGTGGAAGGCTTCGGGGAAGGGTTAGGGTTAGGGTTCGGGCTAGGGTTAGTGTTACGGGACGGGGACGGTTTAGGTTCCGGGTGAGGGTACGACAACGCTTTAGGGGGAGCGTACGTGTGAGGGCGCGGGTTAGTGTGAGAGTACGGGTTAGGATTAGGGGACGGGTGAGGAGAAGGCTTCGGGGAAGGGATAGGGTTAGGTTTCGGTGTAGGGTTAGTGTTAGGGGACAGGGACGGTTTAGGGTCCATGTGAGGGTACGACAAAGGTTTAGGGGGAGCGTACGTGTGAGGGCGCGGGTTAGTGTGAGCGTACGGGATAGGATTATGGGACGGGTGAGGGTAAGGCTTCGGGGAAGGGTTAGGGTTAGGTTTTGGGCTAGGGTTAGGGTTAGGGGATGCGGACGGTTTAGGTTTCAGGTGAGCGTACGACAACGGTTTAGGGGGAGCGTACGTGTGAGGGCGCGGGTTAGTGTGAGCGTACGGGTTAAGGTTAGGGGAAGGGTGAGGGGAAGGCTTCGGGGAACGGTTAGGGTTCGGGTTCGGGCTTGGGTTAGTGTTAGGGGACGGGGAGGGTTTAGGGTCCAGGTGAGGGTACGACAACGTTTTAGGGGGAGCGTACGTGTGAGGGCGTGGGTTAGTGTGAGCGTACGGGTTAAGGTTAGGGGACGGGTGAGGGGAAGGGTTAGGGTTAGGGTTCGGGCTAGGGTTAGGGTTAGGTTTAGGGGACGGGGTCGGTTTAGAGTCCAGCTGAGGGTACGAACAAGGTTTATGGTGAGCGTAGGTGTGAGGGAGCGGGTTAGTGTCAGCGTACGGGTTAGCATTAGGGGACGGGTGTGGGGAAGGCTTTGGGGAAGGGTTAGGTTTAGGGTACAGGTTCGGTTAGGGGACGGGGACGGTTTAGGGTCCAGGTGAGGGTACGATAACGGTTTAGGGGGAGTGTTCGTGTGAGGGCGCGGGTTAGTGTGAGAGTACGGTTTAGGATTAGGGGACGGGTGAGGGGAAGGCTTCAAGGAAGTGTTAGGGTTAGCGTTCTGGCCAGGGTTAGGCTTAGAGCACGGGGACGATTTAGAGTCCAGGTGAGTGTACGAGAACGGTTTAGGGGGAGCGTACGTGTGAGGGCGCGGGTTAGTGTGAGCGTACGGATTAGGATTAGGGGACGGGCGAGGGGAAGGCTTCGGGGAAGCGTTAGGGTTCGGGCTAGGGTAAGGGTTAGGGGACGGGGACGGTTTAGGGTCCAGGTGAGAGTATGACAACGGTTTAGGAGGAGCGTATGTGTGAGGGCACGGGTTAGTGTGAGTGTACGGGTTAGGATTAGGGGACGGTTGAGTGGAAGGCTTCGGGGAAGTTTTAGGGTTCGGGCTAGGGTTAGGGGACGGGGACGGTTTAGGGTCCAGGTGAGGGTACGACAACGGTTTAGGGGGAGCGTACGTGTGAGGACACGGGTTAGCGTGAGCGTACGGGTTAGGATTAGGGGACGGGTGAATGTAAGGCTTCGGGGAAGGGTTAGGGTTAGGGTTCGGGCTAGGGTTAGGGTTAGGGGATGGGGACGGTTTAGGGTCCAGGTGAGGGTACGACAACGGTTTAGGGGGAGCGTACGTGTGAGGGCGCGGGTTAGTGTGAGCTCAAGGGTTAGGATTAGGGGACGGGTGAGGGGAAGGCTTTTGGGAAGTGTTAGGGTTAGGGTTCAGGCTAGGTTTAGGGTTAGGGGACGGGGACGGTTTAGGGTCCAGGTGAGGGTACGACAACGGTTTAGAGGGAGCGAACGTGTGAGGGCGCGGGTTAGTGTGAGCATACAGGTTAGGATTAGGGGACGGGTGAGGGTAAGGCTTCGGGGAAGGGTTACGGTTAGGGTTCGGGCTAGGGTTAGGGTTAGGGGACGGGGACGGTTTAGGGTCCAGGTGAGGGTACGACAACGGTTTAGGGGGAGCGTACGTGTGAGGGCGCGGGTTAGTGTGAGCGTACGGGTTAGGATTAATGAACGGGTGAGGGGAGGGCTTCGGGGAAGGGTTAGGTTTAGGGTTCTGGCTAGGGTTAGGGTTAGGGGACGGGGACGGTTTAGGGTCCAGGTGAGGGTACGACAGCGCTTTAGGGGGAGCGAAAGTGTGAGGGCACGGGTTAGTGTGAGCGTACGGTTTAGGATTAGGGGACGGGTGAGGGGAAGGCTTCGGGGAAGGGTTAGGGTTAGGGTTGGGGCTAGGGTTAGGGTTAGGGGACGGGGATGGTTTAGGGTCCAGTTGAGGGTACGACAACGGTTTAGGGGGAGCGTACGTGTGAGGGCACGGGTTAATGTGAGCGTACGGGTTAGGATTAGGGGACTGGTGAGGGTAAGGCTTCGGGGAAGGCTTAGGGTTACGGTTCGGGCTAGGGTTAGGGTTAGGGGACGGGGACGGTTTAGGGACCAGGTGAGGGTTACGACAACGGTTTAGGGGGAGGGTACGTGTGAGGGCGCGGGTTAGTGTGAGCGTTCGGGTTAGGATTAGGGGACGGGTTAGGGGAAGGCTTCAGGGAAGTGTTAGTGTTAGGGTTCTGGCCAGGGTTAGTCTTAGAGCACGGGGACGATTTAGGGTCCAGCTGAGGGTACGACAACGGTTTAGGGGGAGCGTACGTGTGAGGGTGCGGGTTAGTGTGAGCGTACGGTTTAGGATTAGGGGACGGGTGAGGGGAAGGCTTCAGGGAACTGTTAGGGTTAGGTTTCTGACCAGGGTTAGGCTTAGAGCACGGGGACGATTTAGGGTCCAGCTGAGGGTACGAAAACGGTTTAGGGGGAGAGTACGAATGAGGGCGCGGGTTAGTGTGAGCGTACGGATTAGGATTAGGGGACGGGTGAGGGGAAGGCTTCGGGGAAGTGTTAGGGTTATGGTTCGGGCTAGGGTTAGTGTTAGGGGACGGGGACGGTTTAGGGTCCAGGTGAGGGTATGACAACGGTTTTGGGGGAGCGTACGTGTGAGGGCGCGGGTTAGTGTGAGCGTACGCTTTAGGATTAGGGAACGTGTGAGTGTAAGGCTTCGGGGAAGGGTTAGGGTTAGGGTTCGGGCTTGGGTTAGGGTTAGGGGACGGGGACGGCTTAGGGTCCAGGTGAGGGTACGACAACGGTTTAGGGGGAGCGAACGTGTGAGGGTGCGGGTTAGTGTGAGCGTACGGGTTAGGTTTAGGGGACGGGTGAGGGGAAGGCTTCGGGGAAGGGTTAGGTTTAGGGTTCGGGGTAGGGTTAGGTTTAGGGGACAGGGACGGTTTAGGGTCCAGGTGAGGGTACGACAACTGTTTAGGGGGAGCGTACATGTAAGGGCATGGGTTAGTGTGAGCGTACTGGTTAGGATTAGGGGACGGGTGAGTGGAAGGCTTCGGGGAAGGGTTAGGGTTAGGGTTCGGTCTAGGGTTAGGGTTAGGGGACAGGGACGCTTTAGGGACCAGGTGAGAGTACGACAACGGTTTAGGGGGAGCGTATGTGTGAGGGCGCGGGTTAGTGTGATCGTTCGGGTTAGGATTAGGGGACAGGTGAGTGTAAGTCTTCGGGGAAGTGTTAGGGTTACGATTCGGGCTAGGGTTAGGGTTAGGGGACGGGGACGGTTTAGGGTCCAGGTGAGGTTACGAGAATGCTTTAGGGGGAGCGTACGTGTGAGGTCGCGGGTTAGTGTGAGCGTACGGGTTAGGATTGTGGGACGCGTGAGGGTAAGGCTTCGGGGAAGGGTTAGGGTTAGGCTTCGGGCTAGGGTTAGGGTTAGGCGACGGGGACGGTTTAGGGTCCAGGTGAGGGTATGACAATGCTTTAGGGGGAGCGTACGTGTGAGGGTGCTGGTTAGTGTGAACGTACGGTTTAGGATTAGGGGACGGGTGAGGGGAAGGCTTCGGGGAAGGGTTAGGGTTAGGGTTCGGGCTAGGGTTAGGGTTAGGGGACGGGGACGCTTTAGGTTCCTGGTGAGGGTACGACAAAACTTTAGGGGGAGCGTACATGTGAGGGCGCAGGTTAGTGTGAGCGTACGGTTTAGGATTAGGGGACGTGTGTGGGTAAGGCTTCGGGGAAGGGTTAGGGTTAGGGTTCGGGCTAGGGTTAGGTTTAGGGGACGGGGACGGTTTAGGGTCCGGGTGAGGGTACGACAACGCTCTAGGGGGAGCGTACGTGTGAGGGCGCCGGTTAGTGTGAGCGTACGGGTTAGGATTAGGGGACGGGTGAGGGGAAGGCTTCGGGGAAGGGTTAGGCTTAGGTTTTGGGCTAGGGTTAGGGTTAGGGGACGGGGACGGTTTAGGGTCCAGGTGAGGGTACCACAACGCTTTAGGGGGAGCGTACGTGTGAGGGCGCCAGTTAGTGTGAGCGTACGGGTTATGATTATGGAACGGGTGAGGGTAAGGCTTCGGGGAAGGGTTAGGGTTAGGTTTCGGGCTAGGGTTAGGGTTAGGGGACGGGGACGGTTTAGGGTCCAGGTGAGGGTACGACAACGCTTTAGGGGGAGCATATATGTGAGGGCGCAGGGTAGTGTGAGCGTACGGTTTAGGATTAGGGGACGTGTAAGGGTCAGGGTTCGGGGAAGGGTTAGGGTTAGGGTTCGGGCTAGGGTTAGGGTTAGGGGACGGGGCCTGTTTAGGGTCCGGGTGAGGGTACGACAACGGTTTAGGGGGACCGTACGTTTGAGGGCGCGGGTTAGTGTGAGTTTACGGGTTAGGATTATGGGACGGGAGAGGGTAAGGCTTCGGGGAAGGGTTAGTGTTAGGTTTCAGGCTAGGGTTAGTGTTAGGGGACGGGGACGGTTTAGGGTCCAGGTGAGGGTACGACAACGGTTTAGGAGGAGCGTACGTGTGAGGGCGCGGCTTAGTGTGAGCGTCCGGGATAGGATTATGGGACGGGTGAGGGTAAGACTTCGGGCAAGTGTTAGGGTTAGGTTTCGGGCTAGGGTTAGGGTTAGGGGATGCGAACGGTTTAGGGTCCAGGTGAGGGTACGAAAACGGTTTAGGGGGAGCGTACGTGTGAGGTCGTGGGTTAGTGTGAGCGTACGGGTTAAGGTTAGGGGACGGGTGAGGGGAAGGCATCGGGGAACGGTTAGGGTTCGGGTTCGGGGTTGGGTTAGTGTTAGGAGACGGTGACGGTTTAGGGTCCAGGTGAGGGTACGACAACGGTTTAGGGGGAGCGTACGTGTGAGGGCGTGGGTTAGTGTGAACGTACGGGTTAGGATTAGGGGACGGGTGAGGGGAAGGGTTAGGGTTAGGGTTCGGGCTAGGGTTAGGGTTAGGGGACGGGGACGCTTTAGGGTCCAGGTGAGGGTACGACAAAACTTTAGGGGGAGCGTACATGTGAGGGCGCAGGTTAGTGTGAGCGTACGGTTTATGATTAGGGGACGTGTGAGTGTAAGGCTTCGGGGAAGGGTTAGGGTTAGGGTTCGGGCTAGGGTTAGGTTTAGGGGACGGGGATGGTTTAGGGTCCGGGTGAGGGTACGACAACGCTCTAGGGGGAGCGTACGTGTGAGGGCGCCGGTTAGTGTGAGCGTACGGGTTAGGATTAGGGGACGGGTGAGCGGAAGGCTTCGGGGAAGGGTTAGGGTTCGTGTTCGGGCTATGGTTAGCGTTAGGGGACGGGGACGGTTTAGGGTGCAGGTGAGGGTACGACAACGATTTAGGGGGAGCGTATATGTGAGGGCACAGGGTTGTGTGAGCGTACGGTTTAGGATTAGGGGACGGGTGAGGGTAAGGCTTTGGGGAAGGGTTAGGGTTAGGTTTCGGGCTAGGGTTAGTGTTAGGGGACGGGGACGGTTTAGGGTCCAGGTGAGGGTACGAAAATGGTTTAGGGGTAGGGTTTGTGTGAGGGCGCGGGTTAGTGTGAGCGTACGGGTTAGGATTGGGGACGGGTGAGGGGAACGCTTCGGGGAAGGGTTAGGGTTAGAGTTCGGGCTAGGGTTAGGCTTAGCGTACGGGGACGGTTTAGGTTCCGGGTGAGGGTACGACAACGCTTTAGGGGGAGCATACGTGTGAGGGCGCAGGTTAGTGTGAGAGTACGGGTTAGGTTTAGGGGACGGGTGAGGGGAAGGCTTCGGGGAAGGGTTAGGGTTAGGTTTCGGGGTAGGGTTAGTGTTAGGGGACAGGGACGGTTTAGGGTCCAGGTGAGGGTACGACAACGGTTTAGGGGGAGCGTACGTGTAAGGGCGCGGGTTAATGTGAGCGTACGGGATAGGATTATGGGACGGGTGAGGGTAAGGCTTCGGGGAAGTGTTAGGGTTAGGTTTCGGGCTAGGGTTAGGGTTAGGGGATGCGGACGGCTTAGGGTCCAGGTGAGGGTACGACAACGGTTTAGGGGGAGCGTACGTGTGAGGGCGCGGGTTAGTGTGAGTGTACGGGTTAAGGTTAGGGGACGGGTTAGGGGAAGGCTTCGGGGAACGGTTAGGGTTCGGGTTCGGGCTTGGGTTAGTGTTAGGGGACAGGGACGGTTTAGGGTCCAGGTGAGGGTACGACAACGGTTTAGGGGGAGCGTACGTGTGACGGCGTGAGTTAGTGTGAGCGTATGGGTTAGGATTATGGGACGGGTGAGGGAAAGGCTTCGGGGAAGTGTTAGGGTTAGGGTTCGGGCTAGGGTTAGGGTTAGGGGACGAAGAAGGTTTAGGGTCCAGGTGAGGGTACGGCACGGTTTTGGGTGAGCGTACGTGTGAAGTTACGGGTTACTGTCAGCGTACGGGTTAGCAGTAGGGGACGTGTGAGTGTCAGGCTTCGGGGAGCTTAAGGGTTAGGGTTCGGGCTAGCGTTAGGGTAGGGGACGGGGATGGTTTAGGGTCCAGTGAGGATACGACAATGGTTTACGGTGAGCGTACGTGTGAGGGCATGGCTTAGTGTCAGCGTACGGGTTATCATTAGAGGACGGGTGAGGGGAACGCTTCGGGGAACGGTTAGGGTTAGGGTTCGGGCTACGGTTAGGGTTAGGGGACGGGGACGGTTTAGGGTCCAGGTGAGGGTAGGACAACGGTTTAGGGTGAGCATATGTGTGAGGCCACGGGTTAGTGTCAGTGTACGGGTTAGCATTATGGGACGGGTGCGGGTAAGGCTTCAGGGAAGGGTTAGGGTTTGGGTTCGGGCTAGGGTTAGGGTTAGGGGACGGAGA
Organism: Leucopleurus acutus; assembly: GCF_964270905.1. Classification (NCBI taxonomy): domain Eukaryota; kingdom Metazoa; phylum Chordata; class Mammalia; order Artiodactyla; family Delphinidae; genus Leucopleurus; species Leucopleurus acutus. Next base: position 80,976,869 of record NC_139153.1, read on the forward strand.
CGGTTTAGGGTCCAGGTGAGGTTTGGACAAAAGTTTAGTGTGAGCGTACGTGTGAGGGCACGGGTTACTGTCAGCGTACGGCTTAGCATTAGGACACGGTTCAGGGCAAGGCTTCGGGGAGGGTTTAGGGTTAGGTTTCTGGCTAGGGTTAATGTTAGGGGACGGGGACGGTTTAGGGACCAGTTTAGGTACGACAACGGTTTAGGGTGAGCGTAGGTGTGAGGGCACGTGTTAGTGTCAGCGTACGGGTTAGCATTAGGGGACGGGTGAGGGGAAGGCTTCGGGGAAGTGTTAGGGTTAGGGTTCTGGCTAGGGTTAGGGTTACAGGACGGGGACGGTTTAGGGTCCAGGTGAGGGTACCACAACGGTTTAGGGTGAGAGTAGGTGTGAGGGCATGGGTTAGTGTCAGCGTACGGGTTAGCATTAGGGGACGGGCGAGGGGAAAGCTTCGGGGAAGGGTTAGGGTTAGGGTTCGGGCTACGGTTAGGGTTAGGGGACGTGGATGGTTTAGGGTCCAGTTGAGGGTACGACAACGGTTTAGGTGGAGCGTACGTGTGAGGGCGCGGGTTAGTGTGAGCGTACAGGTTAGGATTAGGGGACGGGTGAGGGAAAGTTTTCGGGGAAGGTTTAGGGTTAGGGTTTGTGCTAGGGTTAGGGTTAGGGGACGGGGAAGGTTTAGGGTCCAGGTGAGGGTACGACAACGCTTTAGGGGGAGCCTACGTGTGAGGGCATGGGTTGGTGTGAGCGTACGGGTTAGGATTAGGGGACGGGTGAGGGGAAGGCTTCGGGTAAGGGTTAGGGTTAGGTTTTGGGCTAGGGTTAGGGTTAGGGGATGGGGACGGTTTAGGGTCCAGGTGAGGGTACGACAACGGTTTACGGGGAGCGTACGTGTGAGGGCGCGGGTTAGTGTGAGCATACGGGTTAGGATTAGGGGACGGATGAGGGGAAGGCTTCTGGGAAGGGTTAGGGTTAGGGTTCGGGCTAGGGTAAGGGTTAGGGGACGGGGACGGTTTAGGTTCCAGGTGAGGGTACGACAACGGTTTAGGGGGAGCGTACGTGTGAGGGCGCGGGTTAGTGTGAGCGTACGGGTTAGGATTAGGGGACGTGTGAGGGGAAGGCTTTGGGGAAGGTTTAGGGTTAGGGTTTGGGCTAGGGTTAGGGTTAGGGGACGGGGATGGTTTAGGGTCCAGGTGAGGGTACGACAACGGTTTAGGGGGAGCGTACATGTGCGCACGTGGGTTAGTTTGAGATTACGGTTTAAGATTAGGGGACGGGTGAGTAGAAGGCTTCGGGGAAGGGTTAGTGATAGGGTTCTGGCTAGGGTTAAGGTTAGGGGACGGGGACGGTTTAGGGTCCAGTTGAGGGTACGACAATGGTTTAGGGGGAGCGTACGTGTGAGGGCGCGGGTTAGTGTGAGCGTACGGTTTAGGATTAGGGGACGGGTGAGCGGAAGGCTTTGGGGAAGGGTTAGGGTTAGGGTTCGGGCTAGGGTTAGGGTTAGGTTTAGGGGATGGGGACGGGTTAGGGTCCAGGTGAGGGTACGACAACGCTTTAGGGGTAGCGTACGTGTGAGGGCGCGGGTTAGTGTGAGCGTATTGTTTAGGATTAGGGGACGGGTGAGGTGAAGGCTTCTGCGAAGTGTTAGGGTTAGGGTTCGGGCTAGGGTTAGGGTTAGGGGACGGGGACGGTTTAGGGTCCAGGTGAGGGTACGAGAACGGCTTAGGGGGAGCGTACGTATGAGGGTGTGGGGTAGTGTGAGCGTACGGTTTAGGATTAGGGGACGGGTGAACGGAAGGCTTTGGGAAGGGTTAGGTTTAGGGTTCGGGCTAGGGTTAGGGTTAGGGGACGGGGACGGTTTAGGGTCCAGGTGAGGGTACGACAACGGTTTAGGGGGAGCGTACGTGTGAGGGCGCGGGTTAGTGTCTGTGTACGGGTTAGGATTAGGGGACGGGTGAGGGGATGGCTTTGGGGAAGTGTTAGGGTTAGGGTTCAGGCTAGGGTTAGGTTTAGGGTTAGGGGACGTGGACGGTTTAGGGTCAAGGTGAGGGTACGACAACGGTTTAGCGGGCACGTACGTGTGAGAGCATGGCTTAGTGTGAGGGTACGGGTTAGGATTAGGGGACGGGTGAGGGGAAGGCTTCGGAGAAGTGTTAGGGTAAGGGTTCGGGTTAGGGTTAGGGTTAGGGGACAGGGACGGTTTAGGGTGCAGGTGAGGGTACGACAACGGTTTAGGGTGAGCGTATGTGTGAGGGCGCGGGTTAGTGTGAGCGTACGGGTTAGGATTAGGGGACGGGTGAGGGGAAGGCTTCGGGGAAGGTTTAGGGTTCGGGTTCGGGCTAGGGTTAGGGTTAGGGGACGGGGACAGTTTAGGGTCCAGGTGAGGGTACGACAACAGTTTAGGGGGTCCGTACGTGTGAGGGCGCGGGTAAGTGTGAGCGTACGGGTTAAGGTTAGGGGACGGGTTAGGGGAAGGCTTCGGGGAAGGTTTAATGTTACGGTTCGGGCTAGGGTCAGGGGTGGGGGAAGGGGACGGTTCACGGTCCAGGTGAGAGTACGACAACGGTTTAGGGTGAACGTACGTGTGAGGGCGCGGGTTAGTGTGAGCGTACGGGTTAGGATTAGGGGACAGGTGAGTGGAAGGCTTCGGGGAAGGCTTAGGGTTAGGGTTCAGGCTAGGGTTAGTGTTACGGGACGGGGACGGTTTAGGGTCCGGGTGAGGGTACGACAACGGTTTAGGGGGAGCGTACGTATGAGGGCGCGAGTTACTGTGAGCGTACGGGTTAGGATTAGGGGACGGGTGAGGGTAAGGCTTCGGGGAAGGGTTACGGTTAGGTTTCGGGCTAGGGTTAGGGTTAGAGGACGGGGACAGTTTACGGTCCAGGTGAGGGTATTACAACGCTTTAGGGGGAGCGTACGTGTGAGGGCGCTGGTTAGTGTGAACGTACGGTTTAGGATTAGGGGACGGGTGAGGGGAAGGCTTTGGGGAAGGGTTAGGGTTAGGTTTCGGGCTAGGGTTAGGGTTAGGGGACGGGGACGGTTTAGGGTCCAGGTGAGGGTACCACAACGCTTTAGGGGGAGCGTACGTGTGAGGGCGAAGGTTAGTGTGAGCATACGGGTTATGATTATGGAACGGGTGAGGGTAAGGCTTCGGGGAAGGGTTAGGGTTAGGTTTCGGGCTAGGGTTAGGGTTAGGGGACGGGGACGGTTTAGGGTCCAGGTGAGGGTACGACAACGGTTTAGGGGTAGGGTTTGTGTGAGGGCGCGGGTTAGTGTGAGCGTACGGGTTAGGATTAGGGGACGGGTGAGGGGAAGGCTTCGGGGAAGGGTTAGGGCTAGAGTTCGGGCTAGGGTTAGGGTTAGGGGACGGGGACGGTTTAGGGTCCGTGTGAGGGTACGACAACGCTTTAGGGGGAGAGTACGTGTGAGGGCGCGGGTTAGTGTTAGCGTACGGGTTAGGATTAGGGGACGGGTGAGGGGAAGGCTTCGGGGAAGGTTTAGGGTTAGATTTCGGGGTAGGTTTAGTGTTAGGGGACAGGGACGGTTTAGGGTCCAGGTGAGGGTACGACAACGGTTTAGGGGGAGCGTACGTGTGAGGGCGTGGGTTAGTGTGAGCGTCCGGGATAGGATTATGGGATGGGTGAGGGTAAGTCTTCGGGCAAGTGTTAGGGTTAGGTTTCGGGCTAGGGTTAGGGTTACGGGATGCGGACGGTTTAGGGTCCAGGTGAGGGTACGACAACGCTTTAGGGGGAGCGTACGTGTGAGGGCGCTGGTTAGTGTGAACGTACGGGTTAGGATTAGGGGACGGGTGAGGGGAAGGCTTCAGGGAAGGGTTAGTGTTAGGGTTCGGCCTAGGGTTAGGGTTAGGGGACGGGGACGCTTTAGGGTCCAGGTGAGGGTACGACAAAAGTTTAGGGGGTGCGTACATGTGAGGGCGCAGGTTAGTGTGAGCGTACGGTTTAGGATTAGGGGACGTGTGAGGGTAAGGCTTCGGGGAAGGGTTAGGGTTAGAGTTCGGGCTAGGGTTAGGGTTAGGGGACGGGGACGGTTTAGGGTCCGGGTGAGGGTACGACAACGCTTTAGGGGGAGCGTACGTGTGAGGGCGCAGGTTAGTGTGAGAGTACGGGTTAGGATTAGGGGACGGGTGAGGGGAAGGCTTCGGGGAAGGGTTAGGGTTAGGTTTCGGGATAGGGTTAGTGTTAGGCGACAGGGACGGTTTAGGGTCCAGGTTAGCGTACGACAACGGTTTAGGGGGAGTGTACGTGTGAGGGCGCGGGTTAGTGTGAGCGTACGGGATAGGATTATGGGACGGGTGAGGGTAAGGCTTCGGGGAAGTGTTAGGGTTAGGTTTCGGGCTAGGGTTAGGGTTAGGGGATGCGGACGGTTTAGGGTCCAGGTGAGGGTACGACAACGGTTTAGTGGGAGCCTACGTGTGAGGGCGTGGGTTAGTGTGAGCGTACGGGTTAAGGTTAGGGGACGGGTGACGGGAAGGCTTCGGGGAACGGTTAGGGTTCTGGTTCGGGCTTGGGTTAGTGTTAGGGGACAAGGACGGTTTAGGGTCCAGGTGAGGGTACGACAACGGTTTAGGGGGAGCGTACGTGTGAGGGCGTGGGTTAGTGTGAGCGTACGGGTTAAGGTTAGGGGACGGGTGAGGGGAAGGGTTAGGGTTAGGGTTTGGGCTAGGGTTAGGGTTAGGGGACGGGGACGGTTTAGGGTCCGGGTGAGGGTACGACAACGGTTTAGGGGGAGTGTACGTGTGAGGGCGCGGGTTACTGTGAGCGTACGGGTTAGGATTATGGAACGGGTGAGGGTAAGGCTTCAGGGAAGGGTTACGGTTAGTTTTCGGGCTAGGGTTAGGGTTAGAGGACGGGGACGGTTTACGGTCCAGGTGAGGGTATGACAACGCTTTAGGGGGAGCGTACGTGTGAGGGCGCTGGTTAGTGTGAACGTACGGGTTAGGATTAGGGGACGGGTGAGGGGAAGGCTTCAGGGAAGCGTTAGGGTTAGGGTTCGGGCTAGGGTTAGGGTTAGGGGACGGGGACGCTTTAGGGTCCAGGTGAGGGTACGACAAAACTTTAGGGGGAGCGTACATGTGAGGCCGCAGGTTAGTGTGAGCGTACGGTTTAGGATTAGGGGACGTGTGAGGGTAAGGCTTCGGGGAAGGGTTAGGGTTCGGGTTCGGGCTAGGTTTAGGTTTAGGGGACGGGGACGGTTTAGGGTCCGGGTTAGGGTACGACAACGCTCTAGGGGGAGCGTACGTGTGAGGGCGCCGGTTAGTGTGAGCGTACGGGTTAGGATTAGGGGACGGGTTAGGGGAAGGCTTCGGGGAAGTGTTAGGGTTCGGGTTCGGGTAGGGTTAGGGTTAGGGAACGGGGACAGTTTAGGGTCCAGGTGAGGGTACGACAACGGTTTAGGGGGAGCGTATATGTGAGGGCGCAGGGTTGTGTGAGCGTACGGTTTAGGATTAGGGGACGTGTAAGGGTCAGGGTTCTGGGAAGGGTTAGGGTTAGGGTTCGGGATAGGGTTAGGGTTAGGGGACGGGGCCGGTTTAGGGTCCGGGTGAGGGTACGACAACGGTTTAGGGGGAGCGTACGTGTGAGGGCGCGGGTTAGTGTGAGCGTACGGGTTAGGATTCTGGGACGGGTGAGGGTAAGGCTTTGGGGAAGGGTTAGGGTTAGGTTTCGGGCTAGGGTTAGTGTTAGGGGATGGGGACGGTTTAGGGTCCAGGTGAGGGTACGACAATGGTTTAGGGGTAGGGTTTGTGTGAGGGCGCGGGTTAGTGTGAGCGTACGGGTTAGGATTAGGGGACGGGTGAGGGGAAGGCTTCGGGGAAGAGTTAGGGTTAGATTTCGGGCTAGGGTTAGGGTTAGGGGACGGGGACGGTTGAGGGTCCGGGTGAGGGTACGACAACGCTTTAGGGGGAGCGTACGTGTGAGGGCGCAGGTTAGTGTGAGAGTACGGGTTAGGATTAGGGGACGGGTGAGGGGAAGGCTTCGAGGAAGGGTTAGGGTTAGGTTTCGTGGTAGGGTTAGTGTTAGGGGACAGGGACGGTTTAGGGTCCAGGTGAAGGTACGACAACGGTTTAGGGGGAGCGTACGTGTGAGGGCGTGGGTTAGTGTGAGCGTACGGGTTAAGGTTAGGGGACGGGTGAGGGGAAGGGTTAGGGTTACGGTTTGGGCTAGGGTTAGGGGTCGGGGACGGGGACGGTTTACGGTCCAGTTGCGGGTACGACAACGGTTTAGGGTGAGCGTACGTGTGAGGGCGCGGGTCAGTGTGAGCGTACGGGTTAGGATTATGGGACGGGTGAGGGTAAGGCTTTGGGGAAGGGTTTGGGTTAGGTTTCGGGCTACGGTTAGTGTTAGGGGATGGGGACGGTTTAGTGTCCAGGTGAGGGTACGACAATGGTTTAGGGGTAGGGTTTGTGTGAGGGCGCGGGTTAGTGTGAGCGTACGGGTTAGGATTAGGGGACGGGTGAGGGGAAGGCTTCGGGGAAGGGTTAGGGTTAGATTTCGGGCTAGGGTTAGGGTTAGGGGATGGGGACGGTTTAGGGTCCGGGTGAGGGTACGACAACGCTTTAGGGGGAGCGTACGTGTGCGGGCGCAGGTTAGTGTGAGAGTACGGGTTAGGATTAGGGGACGGGTGAGGGGAAGGCTTCGGGGAAGGGTTAGGGTTAGGTTTCGGGGTAGGGTTAGTGTTAGGGGACAGGGACGGTTTAGGGTCCAGGTGAGGGTACGACAACGGTTTAGGGGGAGCGTACGTGTGAGGGCGCGGGTTAGTGTGAGCGTACGGGATAGGATTATGGGACGGGTGAGGGTAAGGCTTCGGGGAAGTGTTAGGGTTAGGTTTCGGGCTAGGGTTAGGGTTAGGGGATACGGACGGTTTAGGGTCCAGGTGAGGGTACGACAACGGTTTAGGGGGAGCGTACGTGTGAGGGCGCAGGTTAGTGTGAGCGTACGGGTTAAGGTTAGGGGACGGGTGAGGGGAAGGCTTCGGGGAACGGTTAGGGTTCGGGTTTGGGCTTGGGTTAGTGTTAGGGGACAGGGACGGTTTAGGGTCCAGGTGAGGGTACGACAACGGTTTAGGGGGAGCGTACGTGTGAGGGCGTGGGTTAGTGTGAGCGTACGGGTTAGGATTACGGGACGGGTGAGAGAAATGCTTCGGGGAAGTGTTAGGGTTAGGGTTCGGGCTAGGGTTAGGGTTAGGGGACGGGGACGGTTTAGGGTCCAGGTGAGGGTACGACAACGGTTTAGGGGGAGCGTACGTGTGAGGGCGTGGGTTAGTGTGAGCGTACGGGTTAAGGTTAGGGGACGGGTGAGGGGAAGGGTTAGGGTTAGGGTTTGGGCTAGCGTTAGGGGTAGGGGACGGGGACGGTTTAGGGTCCGGGTGAGGGTACGACAACGGTTTAGGGGGAGCGTACGTGTGAGGGCGCGGGTTACTGTGAGCGTACGGGTTAGGATTATGGGACGGGTGAGGGTAAGGCTTCGGGGAAGGGTTACGGTTAGGTTTCGGGCTAGGGTTAGGGTTAGAGGACGGGGACGGTTTACGGTCCAGGTGAGGGTATGACAACGCTTTAGGGGGAGCGTACATGTGAGGGCGCTGGTTAGTGTGAACGTACGGGTTAGGATTAGGGGACGGGTGAGGGGAAGGCTTCAGGGAAGGGTTAGGGTTAGGGTTCGGGCTAGGGTTAGGGTTAGGGGACGGGGACGCTTTAGGGTCCAGGTGAGGGTACGACAAAACTTTAGGGGGAGCGTACATGTGAGGGCGCAGGTTAGTGTGAGCGTACGGTTTAGGATTACGGGACGTGTGAGGGTAAGGCTTCGGGGAAGGGTTAGGGTTAGGGTTCGGGCTAGGGTTAGGTTTAGGGGACGGGGACGGTTTAGGGTCCGGGTGAGTGTACGACAACGCTCTGGGGGAGCGTACGTGTGAGGGCGCCGGTTAGTGTGAGCGTACGGGTTAGGATTAGGGGACGGGTGAGGGGAAGGCTTCGGGGAAGTGTTAGGGTTCGGGTTCGGGCTAGGGTTAGGGTTAGGGGACGGGGACGGTTTAGGGTCCAGGTGAGGGTACGACAACGGTTTAGGGGGAGCGTATATGTGAGGGCGCAGGGTTGTGTGAGCGTACGGTTTAGGATTAGGGGACGTGTAAGGGTCAGGGTTCGGGGAAGGGTTAGGGTTAGGGTTCGGGATAGGGTTAGGGTTAGGGGACGGGGCCGGTTTAGGGTCCGGGTGAGGGTACGACAATGGTTTAGGGGTAGGGTTTGTGTGAGGGCGTGGGTTAGTGTGAGCGTACCGGTTAAGGTTAGGGGACGGGTGAGGGGAAGGGTTAGGGTTACGGTTTGGGCTAGGGTTAGGGGTCGGGGACGGGGACGGTTTACGGTCCAGTTGCGGGTACGACAACGGTTTAGGGGGAGCGTACGTGTGAGCGCGCGGGTTAGTGTGAGCGTACGTGTTAAGATTAGGGGACGGTTGAAAGGAAGGCTTCGGGGAAGAGTTAGGTTTAGAGTTCGGGCTAGGGTTAGGGTTAGGGGACGGGGACGGTTTAGGGTCCAGGTGAGCGTACGACAACGGTTTAGGTGGAGCGTACGTGTGAGGGCGCGGGTTAGTGTCTGCGTACGGGTTAGGATTAGGGGACGGGTGAGGGGAAGGCTTTGGGGAAGTGTTAGGGTTAGGGTTCGGGCTAGGGTTAGGGTTAGGGGACGGGGACGGTTTAGGGTCCAGGTGAGGGTACGACAACGGTTTAGGGGGAGCATACGTGTGAAGGTGCAGGTTATTGTGAGCGTACGGGTTAGGATTAGGGGACGGGAGAGGGGAAGGCTTTGGGGAAGGGTTAGGGTTAGGGTTCGGGCTAGGGTTAGGGTTAGGGTTAGGGGACGTGGACGGTTTAGGGTCAAGGTGAGGGTACGACACCTGTTTAGGGGGAGCGTACGTGCGAGGGCGTGGGTTAGTGTGAGCGTACACGTTAGGATTAGGGGACGGGCGAGGGGAAGGCTTCGGGGAAGGGTTAGGGTTAGTGTTTGAGCTAGGGTTAGGGTTAGGGGACGGGGACGGTATAGGGTCCAGGTGAGGGTACGACAAAGGTTTAGGGGGAGCGTACGTGTAGGGAGGGGGTTAGTGTGAGCGTACGGGTTAGGATTACAGGACGGGTGAGGGGAAGGCTTCGGGGAAGCGTTAGGGTTAGGGTTCCGGCTAGGGTTAGGGGTCGGTGACGGGGACGCTTTAGGGTCCAGCTGAGGGTACGACAACGGTTTAGGGGGAGCGAACGTGTGAGGGCAAGTGTTAGTGTGGGCGTACGGGTAAGGATTAGGGGATGGGTGAGGGGAAGGCTTCGGGGAAGGATTAGGGTTAGGGTTCGGGCTAGGGTTGGGGTTAGGGGACGGGGACTGTTTAGGGTCCAGTTGAGGGTACGACAACGGTTTAGGGGCAGCGAACCTGTGAGCGCGCGGGTTAGAGTGAGCGTACGGGTTAGGATTACGGGACGGTTGAGGGGAAGGCTTCGGGGAAGGGTTAGGGTTAGGGATCGGGCTTAGGTTAGGGTTAGGGGACGGGGAAGGTTTAGGGTCCAGGTGAGGGTACGACAACGGTTTAGGGTGAGCGTACGTGTGAGGGCGCGGGTCAGTGTGAGCGTACGGGTTAGGAATAGGGGACGGGTGAGGGGAAGGCTTCTGGGAAGGGTTAGGGTAAGTGTTCGGGCTAGGGTTAGGGTTAGGGGACGGGGACAGTTTAGGGTGCAGGTGAGGGTACGACAACGGTTTAGGGTGAGCGTATATGTGAGGGCGCGGGTTAGTGTGAGCGTACGGGTTAGGATTAGGGGACGGGTGAGGGGAAGGCTTCGGGGAAGGTTTAGGGTTTGGGTTCGGGCTAGGGTTAGGTTTAGGGGACGGGGAAGGTTTAGGGTCCAGGTGAGGGTACGACAACAGTTTAGGGGGAGCGTGCGTCTGAGGGCGCGGGTAAGTGTGAGCGTACCGCTTAGGATTAGGGGACGGGTGAGGGGAAGGCTTCGGGGAAGTGTTAGTGTTAGGGTTCGGTCTACGGTTAGGGTTAGGGGACGGGGACGGTTTAGGGTCCAGGTGAGGGTACGACAACGGTTTAGGGGGAGAGTACGTGTGAGGGCGCGGGTTAGTGTGAGCGTTCGGGTTAGGATTAGGGGACGGGTGAGGGGAAGGCTTCGGGGAAGGGTTAGGGTTAGGGTTCGGGCTAGGGATAGGGTTAGTGGACAGGGACGGTTTACGGTCCGGGTGAGGGTACGACAACCGTTTTGGGGGAGCGTACGTGTGAGGGCACGGGTTAGTGTGAGCGTACGGGTTAGGATTATGGGACGGGTGAGGGTAAGGCTTCGGGGAAGTGTTAGGGTTAGGTTTCGGGCTGGGGTTAGGGTTAGGGGATGGGTAGGTTTACGGTCCAGGTGAGGGTATGGCAACGCTTTAGGGGGAGCGTACGTGTGAGGGCGCTGGTTAGTGTGAGCGTTCGGGTTAGGATTAGGGGACGGTAGAGGGGAAGGCTTTGGGAAGGGTTAGGGTTCGGGTTCGGGCTAGGGTTAGTGTTAGGGTACGGGGACGGTTTAGGGTCCAGGTGAGGGTACGACAACGGTTTAGAGGGAGCGTACGTGTGAGGGCGTGGGTTAGTGTTAGCATACGGGTTAGGATTACGGGACGGGTGAGGGAAAGTCTTCGGGGAAGTGTTAGGGTTAGGGTTCGGGCTAGGGTTAGGGTTAGGGGACGGGGACGGTTTAGGGTCCAGGTGAGGGTACGACAACGGTTTAGGGGGAGCGTACGTGTGAGGGCGTGGGTTAGTGTGAGCGTACGGGTTAAGGTTAGGGGACGGGTGAGGGGAAGGGTTAGGGTTAGGATTTGGGCTAGGGTTAGGGGTCGGGGACGGGGACGGTTTACGGTCCAGTTGCGGGTACGACAACGGTTTAGGGTGAGCATACGTGTGAGGGTGCGGGTCAGTGTGAGCGTACTGGTTAGAATTAGGGGACGGGTGAGGGGAAGGCTTCGGGGAAGTGTTAGGGTTAGGGTTCGGGCTAGGGTTAGGGTTAGGGGACGGGGACGGTTTAGGGTCCAGGTGAGGGTACGACAACGGTTTAGGAGGAGCGTTCGTGTGAGGGCGCGGGTTAGTGTGAGCGTATGGGTTAGGATTAGGGGACGGGTGAGGGGAAGGCTTCGGGGAAGGGTTAGGGTTAGGGTTCAGGCTAGGGTTAGGGTTAGGGGACGGGGACGGTTTAGGGTCCGGGTGAGGGTACGACAACGCTTTAGGGGGAACGTACGTGTGAGGGCGCGGGTTAGTGTGAGCGTACGGGTTAGGATTAGGGGACGGGTGAGGGGAAGGCTTCGGGGAAGTGTTAGGGTTAGGGTTCGGGCTAGGATAAGGGTTAGGGGACGGGGACGGTTTAGGGACCAGGTGAGGGTACGACAATGCTTTAAAGGGAGCGTTCGTGTGAAGGCGCGGGTTAGTGTGAGCGTACGGGTTAGGATTAGGGGACAGGTGAGTGGAAGGCTTCAGGGAAGGGTTAGGGTTAGGGTTCGGGCTAGGGTTAGTGTTACGGGACGGGGACGGTTTAGGGTCCGGGTGAGGGTACGACAACGGTTTACGGGGAGCGTACGTGTGAGGGCGCTGGTTAGTGTGAACGTACGGGTTAGGATTAGGGGACGGGTGAGGGGAAGGCTTCGGGGAAGGGTTAGGGTTAGAGTTCGGGCTAGGGTTAGGGTTAGGGGACGGGGACGGTTTAGGGTCCGGGTGAGGGTATGACAACGCTTTAGGGGGAGCGTACGTGTGAGGGCGTGGGTTAGTGTGAGAGTACGGGTTAGGATTAGGGGACGGGTGAGGGGAAGGCTTCGGGGAAGGGTTAGGGTTAGGTTTCGGTGTAGGGTTAGTGTTAGGGGATAGGGACGGTTTAGGGTACATGTGAGGGTACGACAACGGTTTAGGGGGAGCGTACGTGTGAGGGCGCGTGTTAGTGTGAGCGTACGGGATAGGATTATGGGACGGGTGAGGGTAAGGCTTCGGGGAAGTGTTAGGGTTAGGTTTCGGGCTAGGGTTAGGGTTAGGGGATGCGGACGGTTTAGGGTCCAGGTGAGCGTACGACAACGGTTTAGGGGGAGCGTACGTGTGAGGGCGCGGGTTAGTGTGAGCGTACGGGTTAAGGTTAGGGGACGGGTGAGTGTAAGGCTTCAGGGAAGGGTTAGGGTTAGGGTTCGGGCTAGGTTTAGGGCTTGGGGATGGGGACAGTTTAGGGTCCAGGTGAGGGTAGGAGAACGGTTTAGGGTGAGCGTACGTGTGAGGGCACGTGTTAGTGTCAGCGTACGGGTTAGCATTAGGGGACGGGTGAGGGTAAGGCTTAGGGGAAGTGTTAGGGTTAGGGTTCGGGATAGGGTTAGGGTTAGGGGACGGGGTCGGTTTAGAGTCCAGGTGATCATAGGACAACAGTTTAGGGTGAGCGTACGTGTGAGGGCACGACTTAGTGTCAGCGTATGGCTTAGCATTCGGGGACGGGTGAAGGGAAGGCTTCGGGGAAGGGTTAGGGTTAGGGTTCGGGCTAGGGTTAGGGTTAGGTTTAGGGGACGGGGTCGGTTTAGAGTCCAGCTGAGGGTACGACGAAGGTTTATGGTGAGCGTAGGTGTGAGGGAGCGGGTTAGTGTCAGCGTACGGGTTAGCATTAGGGGACGGGTGTGGGGAAGGCTTTGGGGAAGGGTTAGGGTTAGGGTTCAGGTTCAGTTAGGGGTCGGGGACGGTTTAGGGTCCAGGTGAGGGTACGATAACGGTTTAGGGGGAGTGTACGTGTGAGGGCGCGGGTTAGTGTGAGGGTACGGTTTAGGATTAGGGGACGGGTGAGGGGATAGCTTCAAGGAAGTGTTAGGGTTAGCGTTCTGGCCAGGGTTAGGCTTAGAGCACGGGGACGATTTAGGGTCCAGGTGAGTGTACGAGAACGGTTTAGGGGGAGCGTACGTGTGAGGGCGCGGGTTAGTGTGAGCGTACGGATTAGGATTAGGGGACGGGTGAGGGGAAGGCTTCGGGGAAGGGTTAGGGTTCGGGCTAGGGGAAGGGTTAGGGGACGGGGACGGTTTAGGGTCCAGGTGAGAGTATTACAACGGTTTAGGAGGAGCGTATGTGTGAGGGCGCGGGTTAGTGTGAGTGTACGGGTTAGGATTAGGGGACGGTTGAGTGGAAGGCTTCGGGGAAGGTTTAGGTTTCGGGCTAGGGTTAGGGAATGGGGACTGTTTAGGGTCCAGGTGAGGGTACGACAACGGTTTAGGGGGAGCGTACGTGTGAGGACACGGGTTAGCGTGAGCGTACGGGTTAGGATTAGGGGACGGGTGAATATAAGGCTTCGGGGAAGGGTTAGGGTTAGGGTTGGGGCTAGGGTTAGGGTTAGGGGATGGGGACGGTTTAGGGTCCAGGTGAGGGTATGACAACGGTTTAGGCGGAGCGTATGTGTGAGGGCGCGGGTTAGTGTGATCATACGGGTTAGGATTAGGGGACGGGTGAGGGTAAGGCTTCGGGGAAGGGTTAGGGTTAGGGTTCGGGCTAGGGTTAGGGTTAGGGGACGGGGACGGTTTAGGGTCCAGGTGAGGGTACGACAACGGTTTAGGGGGAGCGTACGTGTGAGAGCGCGGGTTAGTGTGAGCGTACGGGTTAGGATTAATGGACGGGTGAGGGGAGGGCTTCGGGGAAGGGTTAGGTTTAGGGTTCTGGCTAGGGTTAGGGTTAGGGGACGGGGACGGTTTAGGGTCCAGGTGAGGGTACGACAACGCTTTAGGGGGAGCGTACGTGTGAGGGCGCGGGTTAGTGTGAGCGTACGGGTTAGGATTAGGGTACGGGTGAGGGCAAGGCTTCGGGGAAGGTTTAGGGTTAGGGTTTGGGCTAGGGTAAGGGTTAGGGGACGGGGACGGTTTAGGGTCCAGGTGAGGGTACGACAACGCTTTAGGGGGAGCGAAAGTGTGAGGGCACGGGTTAGTGTGAGCGTACGGTTTAGGATTAGGGGACGGGTGAGGGGAAGGCTTCCGGGAAGGGTTAGGGTTAGGGTTCGGGCTAGGGTTAGGGTTAGGGGACGGTGACGGTATAGGGTCCAGGTGAGGGTACGACAATGGTTTAGGGGGAGCGTACGTGTGAGGGAGCGGGTTAGTGTGAGCGTACAGGTTAGGATTAGGGGAGGGGTGATGGGAAGGCTTCGGGGAAGGGTTAGGGTTAGGGTTCGGGTTAGGGTTAGGGGACGGGGACGGTTTAGGGTCCAGGTGAGGGTACGAAAACGGTTTAGGGAGAGCGTACGTGTGAGGGCGTGGGTTAGTGTGAGCATACGTGTTAGGATTAGGGGATCGGTGAGTGTAAGGCTTCGGGAAAGAGTTAGGGTTAGGGTTCAGGGTAGGGTTAGGGTTAGGGGACGGGGACGGTTTAGGGTCCAGGTGAGTGTACGACAACGGTTTAGGGGGAGCGTACGTGTGAGGGCGCGGGTTAGTGTGAGCGTACGGGTTAAGGTTAGGGGACGGGTGAGGGAAAGGCTTCGGGGAACGGTTAGGGTTCGGGTTCGGGCTTGGGTTAGTGTTAGGGGACGGGGACGGTTTAGGGTCCAGGTGAGGGTACGACAACGGTTTAGGGGGAGCGTACATGTGAGGGCGTGGGTTAGTGTGAGCATACGGGTTAGGATTACGGGACGGGTGAGGGGAAGGGTTAGGGTTACGTTTTGGGCTAGGGTTAGGGGTCGGGGACAGGGACGGTTTACGGTCCAGTTGCGGGTACGACAACGGTTTAGGGTGAGCGTACGTGTGAGGGCACGGGTCAGTGTGAGCATACGGGTTAGGATTAGGGGACGGTGAGGGGAAGGCTTCGGGGAAGGGTTAGGGTAAGGGTTCGGGCTAGGGTTAAGGTTAGGGGACGGGGACGGTTTAGGGTGCAGCTGAGGGTACGACAACGGTTTAGGGTGAGCGTATGTGTGAGGGCGCGGGTTAGTGAGAGCGTACAGGTTAGGATTAGGGGACGGGTGAGGGGAAGGCTTCGGGGAAGGTTTAGGGTTCGGGTTCGGGCTAGAGTTAGGGTTAGGGGACGGGGACGGTTTAGGGTCCAGGTGAGGGTACGACAACAGTTTAGGGGGAGCGTACGTGTGAGGGCACGGGTAAGTGTGAGCGTACGGGTTAGGATTACGGGACGGGTGAGGGGAAGGCTTCGGGGGAGTGTTAGGGTTAGGGTTCGGTCTACGGTTAGGGTTAGGGGACGGGGACGGTTTAGGTTCCAGGTGAGGGTACGACAACGATTTAGGGGGAGCGTACGTGTGAGGGCGCAGTTTAGTGTGAGTGTACGGGTTAGGATTAGGGTACGAGTGAGGGAAAGGCTTCGGGGAAGGTTTAGGGTTAGGGTTCGGGCTAGGGCTAGGGTTAGGGGACGGGGACGGTTTAGGGTCCAGGTGAGGGTACGACAACGCTTTAGGGGGAGCGTACGTGTGAGGGCGCGGGTTAGTGTGAGTGTACGGGTTAGGATTAGGGGACGGGTGAGGGTAAGGCTTAGGGGAAGTGTTAGGGTTAGGGTTCGGGATAGGGTTAGGTTTAGCGGACGGGGTCGGTTTAGAGTCCAGGTGATCGTAGGACAACAGTTTAGCGTGAGCGTACGTGTGAGGGCAAGACTTAGTGTCAGCTTATGGCTTAGCATTCGGGGACGGGTGAAGGGAAGGATTCGGGGAAGGGTTAGGGTTAGGGTTTGGCTACGGTTAGGGTTAGGTGATGGGGACGGTTTAGGGTCCAGGTGAGGGAACGACAACGGTTTAGGGTGACGTACATGTGAGGACACGGGTTTGTGTTAGCGTACGGGTTAGCATTAGTGGACGGGTGAGGGTAAGGCTTCGAGGAACGGTAAGGGTTAGCGTTCGGGCTAGGGTTAGCGTTAGGGGACGGGGACAGTTTACGGTCCAGGTGAGGGTACGAGAACGGTTTACGGTGAGCGTACGTGAGAGGGCACGGGTTAGTGTCAGTGTACGGGTTAGCATTAGGGGACGTGTGAGGGGAAGGCTTCGGGGAAGGGTTAGGGTTAGGGTTCGGGCTAGGGTTAGGGTTAGGGGATGGGGACGGTTTAGGGTCCAGGTGAGGGTACGACAACGGTTTAGGGGGAGCGTACGTGTGAGGGCGCGGGTTAGTGTGAGCTCAAGGGTTAGGATTAGGGGACGGGTGAGAGGAAGGCTTTTGGGAAGGGTTAGGGTTAGGGTTCAGGCTAGGTTTAGGGTTAGGGGACGGGGACGGTTTAGGGTCCAGGTGAGGGTACGACAACGGTTTAGAGGGAGCGAACGTGTGAGGGCGCGGGTTAGTGTGAGCATACGGGTTAGGATTAGGGGACGGGTGAGGGTAAGGCTTCGGGGAAGGGTTAGGGTTAGGGTTCGGGCTAGGGTTAGGGTTAGGGGACAGGGACGGTTTAGGGTCCAGGTGAGGGTACGACAACGGTTTAGGGGGAGCGTACGTGTGAGGGCGGGGGTTAGTGTGAGCGTACGGGTTAGGATTAATGGACGAGTGAGAGGAGGGCTTCGGGGAAGGGTTAGGTTTAGGGTTCTGGCTAGGGTTAGGGTTAGGGGACGGGGACGGTTTAGGGTCCAGGTGAGGGTACGACAACGCTTTAGGGGGAGCGTACGTGTGAGGGCGCGGGTTAGTGTGAGCGTACGGGTTAGGATTAGGGGACGGGTGAGGGCAAGGCTTCGGGGAAGGTTTAGGGTTAGGGTTTGGGCTAGTGTTAGGGTTAGGGGACGGGGACGGTTTAGGGTCCAGGTGAGGGTACGACAACGCTTTAGGGGGAGCGAAAGTGTGAGGGCACGGGTTAGTGTGAGCGTACGGTTTAGGATTAGGGGACGGGTGAGGGGAAGGCTTCGGGGAAGGGTTAGGGTTAGGGTTCGGGCTAGGGTTAGGGTTAGGGGACGGTGACGGTATAGGGTCCAGGTGAGGGTACGACAACGGTTTAGGGGGAGCGTACGTGTGAGGGAGCGGGTTAGTGTGAGCGTACAGGTTAGGATTAGGGGACGGGTGATGGGAAGGCTTCGGGGAAGTGTTAGGGTTAGGGTTCGGGTTAGGGTTAGGGGACGGGGACGGTTTAGGGTCCAGGTGAGGGTACGAAAACGGTTTAGGGAGAGCGTACGTGTGAGGGCGTGGGTTAGTGTGAGCATACGTGTTAGGATTAGGGGACGGGTGAGGGTAAGGCTTCGGGAAAGAGTTAGGGTTAGGGTTCAGGGTAGGGTTAGGGTTAGGGGACGGGGACGGTTTAGGGTCCAGGTGAGGGTACGACAACGCTTTAGGGGTAGCGTACGTGTGAGATCGCGGGTTAGTGTGAGCGTATGGGTTAGGATTAGGGCACGGGTGAGGGGAAGGCTTCGGGTAAGTGTTAGGTTTAGGGTTCGGGCTAGGGTTCGGGTTACGGGACGGGGACGGTTTAGGGTCCAGGTGAGGGTATGACAACACTTTAGGGGGAGCGTACGTGTGAGGGCGTGCTTTAGTGTGAGCGTACGGGTTAGGATTAGGGGACGGGTGAGGCGAAGGCTTCGGGGAAGCGTTAGGTTTAGGGTTCGGGCTAGGGTTAGGGTTAGGGGACGGTGACGGTTTAGGGTCCAGGTGAGGGTACGACAACGGTTTAGGGGGAGCGTACGTGTGAGTGCACGGGTTAGTGTGAGCGTACGGGTTAGGATTAGGGGACGGTTGAGGGGAAGGCTTCGGGGAAGGGTTAGGGTTAGGGTTCGGGCTAAAGTTAGGGTTAGGGGTAGGGGACGGTTTAAGGTCCAGTTGAGGGTACGACAACGCTTTAGGGGGAGCGTACGTGTGAGGGCGCTGGTTCGTGTGAGCGTACGGGTTAGGATTAGCGGACGGGTGAGGGGAAGGCTTCGGGGAAGGGTTAGGGTTAGGGTTCAGGCTAGGGTTAGGGTTAGGGGACGGGGACGGTTTAGGTTCCAAGTGAGGGTACGACAACGGTTTATGGGGAGCGTACGTGTGAGGGCGTGGGTTAGTGTGAGCATACGGGTTAGGATTAGGGGACGGGTGAGGGGAAGGCTTCGGGGAAGGGTTAGGGTTAGGGTACGGGCTAGGGTTAGGGTTAGGGGACGGGGACGGTTTAGGGTCCAGGTGAGGGTACGACAACGGTTTAGGGGGAGCGTACGTGTGAGGGCGCGAGTTAGTGTGAGCGTACGGATTAGGATTAGGGGACGGGTGAGGGGAAGGCTTTGGGGAAGGGTTAGGGTTAGGGTTCGGGCTAGGGTTAGTGTTAGGGGATGGGGACGGTTTAGGGTCCAGGTGAGGGTACGACAACGGTTTAGGGGGAGCGTACGTGTGAGGGCGCGGATTAGTGTGAGCTCACGGGTTAGGATTAGGGGACGGGTGAGGGGAAGGCTTTTGGGAAGGGTTAGGGTTAGGGTTCAGGCTAGGTTTAGGGTTAGGGGCCGGGGACGGTTTAGGGTCCAGGTGAGGGTACGACAACGGTTTAGAGGGAGCGAACGTGTGAGGGCGCGGGTTAGTGTGAGCATACGGGTTAGGATTAGGGGACGGGTGAGGGTAAGGCTTCGGGGAAGGGTTAGGGTTAGGGTTCGGGCTAGGGTTAGGGTTAGGGGACAGGGACGGTTTAGGGTCCAGGTGAGGGTACGACAACGGTTTAGGGGGAGCGTACGTGTGAGGGCGCGGGTTAGTGTGAGCGTACGGGTTAGGATTAATGGACGGGTGAGGGGAGGGCTTCGGGGAAGGGTTAGATTTAGGGTTCGGGCTAGGGTTAGGGTTAGGGGACGGGGACGGTTTAGGGTCCAGGTGAGGGTACGACAACGCTTTAGGGGGAGCGTACGTGTGAGGGCGCAGGTTAGTGTTTGCGTACGGGTTAGGATCAGGGGACGGGTGAGGGCAAGGCTTCGGGGAAGGTTTAGGGTTAGGGTTTGGGGTAGGGTTAGGGTTAGGGGACGGTGACGGTTTAGGGTCCAGGTGAGGGTACGACAACGGTTTAGGGGGAGCGTACGTGTGAGTGCACGGGTTAGTGTGAGCGTACGGGTTAGGATTAGGGGACGGTTGAGGGGAAGGCTTCGGGGAAGGGTTAGGGTTAGGGTTCGGGCTAAAGTTAGGGTTAGGGGAAGGGGACGGTTTAAGGTCCAGTTGAGGGTACGACAACGCTTTAGGGGGAGCGTACGTGTGACGGCGCAGGTTAATGTGAGCATACGGGTTAGGATTAGGAGACGGGTGAGGGTAAGGGTTCGGGGAAGGGTTAGGGTTAGGGTTCGGGCTAGGGTTAGCGTTAGGGGACGGGGACGGTTTAGGGTCCAGGTGAGTGTACGACAACGGTTTAGGGGGAGCGTACGTGTGAGGGCTCGGGTTAGTGTGAGCGTACGGGTTAGGATTAGGGGACGGGTGAGGGGAAGGCTTCAGGGAAGTGTTAGGGTTAGGGTTCGGGCTAGGGTTATGGTTAGTAGAAAGGGACGGTTTAGGGTCCAGGTGAGGGTACGACAACGGTTTAGGGGCAGCGTACGTGTGAGGGCGCAGGTTAGTGTGAGCGTACGGGTTAGGATTAGGGGACGGGTGAGGGGAAGGCTTCGGGGAGGTATTAGGGTTAGGGTTCGGGCTACGGTTAGGGTTAGGGGACGGGGACGGTTTAAGGTCCAGGTGAGGGTACGACAACGGTTTAGGGGGAGCGTACGTGTGAGCGCATGGGTTAGTGTGAGCGTACGGGTTAATATTAGGTGACGGTTGAGGGGAAGGCTTCAGGGAGGGGTTAGGGTTAGGGTTCTGGCTAGAGTTAGGGTTAGGGGATGGGGACGATTTAGGGTCCAGGTGAGGGTACGACAACTGTTTAGGGGGAGCGTACGTGCGAGGGCGTGGGTTAGTGTGAGCGTACAGGTTAGGATTAGGGGACGGGCGAGGGGAAGGCTTCGGGGAAGGGTTAGGGTTAGGGTTCGGGCTAGGGTTAGGGTTAGGGGATGGGGACGGTTTAGGGTCCAGGTGAGGGTACGACAACGGTTTAGGGGGATAGTACGTGTGAGGGCGTGGGTTAGTGTGAGCGTACGGTTTAGGATTAGGGGACGGGTGAGGGAAAGGCTTCGGGGAAGGTTTAGGGTTAGGGTTCGGGCTAGGGTTAGGGTTAGGGGACGGGGACGGTTTAGGGTCCAGGTGAGGGTACGACAACGGATTAGGGGGAGCGTATGTGTGAGGGCGCAGTTTAGTGTGAGCGTACGGGTTAGGATTATGGGACGGGTGAGGGGAAGGCTTCGGGGAAGGGTTAGGGTTAGGGTTCGGGCTAGGGTTAGTGTTAGGGTACGGGGACACTTTAGGGTCCGGGTGAGGGTACGACAACGGTTTAGGGGGAGCGTACGTGTGAGGGCGCGGCTTAGTGTGAGCGTACGGGTTAGGATTAGGGTACGGGTGAGGGGAAGGCTTCGGGGAAGGGTTAGGGTTAGGGTTCGGGCTAGGGTTAGGGTTAGGGGACGGGGACGGTTTAGGGTCCATTAGAGGGTACGACAACGCTTTAGGGGGAGCGTATGTGTGAGGGCGCAGTTTAGTGTGAACGTACGGGATAGGATTAGGGGACGGGTGAGGGGAAGGCTTCGGGGAAGTGTTAGGGTTAGGGTTCGGGCTAGGGTTAGGGTTAGGGGACAGGGACGGTTTAGAGTCCGGGTGAGGGTAAGACAACGGTTTAGGGGGAGCGTACGTGTGAGGGCGCGGTTTAGTGTGAGCGTACGGGTTAGGATTATGGGACGGGTGAGGGTAAGGCTTCGGTGAAGGGTTAGGTTTAGGGTTCGGGCTAGGGTTAGGGTTAGGGGACGGGGACGGTTTAGGGTCCAGGTGAGGGTACGACAACAGTTTAGGGGGAGCGTACGTGTGAGGGCGCGGGATAGTGTGAGCGTACGTGTTAGGATTAGGGGACGTGTGAGGGCAAGGCTTCGGGGAAGTGTTAGGGTTAGGGTTCGGGCTAGGGTTAGGGTTAGGTGACGGGGACGGTTTAGGGTCCGGGTGAGGGTACGACAACGGTTTCGGGGAAGCGTACGTGTGAGGGCGCGGGTTAGTGTGAGCGTACGGGTTAGGATTAGGGAACGGGTGAGGGGAAGGCTTCGGGAAGGGTTAGGGTTAGGGTTCGGGCTAGGGTTAGGGTTAGGGGACGGGGACGGTTTAGGGTCCAGGTGAGAGTATGACAACGGTTTAGGAGGAGCGTATGTGTGAGGGCGCGGGTTAGTGTGAGTGTACGGGTTAGGATTAGGGGACGGGTGAGTGGAAGGCTTCGGGGAAGTTTTAGGGTTCGGGCTAGGGTTAGGGTTAGGGGACGGGGACGGTTTAGGGTCCAGGTGAGGGTACGACAACGGTTTAGGGGGAGCATACGTGTGAGGGCGTGGGATAGTGTGAGCGTACGGGTTAGGATTAGGGGACGGGTGAGGGGAAGGGTTAGGGTTAGGGTTCGTGCTAGGGTTAGGGTTAGGGTACGGGGACGCTTTAGGGTCCAGGTGACGGTACGACAACGGTTTAGGGGGAGCGTACGTGTGAGGGCGCGGTTTAGTGTGAGCGTACGGGTTAGGATTAAGGGACGGGTAAGGGGAAGGCTTCGGGGAAGGGTTAGGGTTAAGGTTCGGGCTAGGGTTAAGGTTAGGGGACGGGGACGGTTTAGGGTCCAGGTGAGGGTACGACAACGCTTTAGGGGGAGCGTACGTGTGAGGGCGCGGGTTAGTGTGAGCATACTGGTTAGAATTATGTGACGGGTGAGGGGAAGGCTTCGGGGAAGGGTTAGGGTTAAGGTTCGGGCTAGGGTTAGCGTTAGGGGACGGGGACGGTGTAGGGTCCAGGTGAGGGTACGGCAACGGTTTAGGGGGATCATACGTGTGAGGGCACGGGTTAGTGTGAGCGTACGGGTTAGGATAAGAGGACGGGTGAGGGGAAGGCTTCGGGGAAGAGTTAGTGTTAGGGTTCGGGCTAGGGTTAGGGTTAGGGGACAGGGACGGTTTAGGGTCCGCATCAGGGTACGACAACGGTTTACGGGGAGCGTACGTGTGAGGGCATGGGTTAGTGTTAGCGTACGGGTTAGGATTAGGGTACGGGTGAGGGGAAGGCTTCGTGGAAGTGTTAGTGTTATGGTTCGGGTAGGGTTAGTGTTAGGGGACGGGGACAGTTTAGGGTCCAGGTGACGGTACGACAACGGTTTGGGGGGAGCGTACTTGTGAGGGCGCGGGTTAGGGTGAGCGTACGGGTTAGGAATAGGGGACGGGTGAGGGGATGGCTTCGGGGAAGAGTTAGTGTTAGGGTTCGGGCGAGGGTTAGGGTTAGGGGACAGGGACGGTTTAGGGTCTGCATGAGGGTACGACAACGGTTTACGGGGAGCGAACGTGTGAGGGCGTGGGTTAGTGTGAGCGTACGGGTTAGGATTAGGGGACGGGTGAGGGAAAGGCTTCGGGGAAGGGTTAGGGTTCGGGCTAGCGTTAGGGTTAGGGGACGGGGACGGTTTAGGGTCCAGGTGACGGTACGACAACGGTTTAGGGGGAGCGTACGTGTGAGGGCGCGGGTTAGTGTGAGCGTACGAGTTAGGATTAGGGGACGGGTGAGGGGAAGGCTTCGGGGAAGGGTTAGGGTTAGGTTTCGGGCTAGGGATATGGTTAGGGGACAGGGACGGTTTAGGGTCCGGGTGAGGGTACGACAACGGTTTCGGGGGAGCGTACGTCTGAGGGCGCAGGTTAGTGTGAGCGTACGGGTTAGGATTATGGGACGGGTGAGGGTAAGGCTTCGGGGAAGTGTTAGGGTTAGGTTTCGGGCTGGGGTTAGGGTTAGGGGATGGGGCGGTATACGGTCCAGGTTAGGGTATGGCAACGCTTTAGGGGGAGCGTACGTGTGAGGGCGCTGGTTAGTGTGAGCGTACGGATTAGGATTAGGGTACGGGTGAGGGGAAGGCTTCAGGGAAGTGTTAGGGTTAGGGTTCGGGCTAGGGTTATGGTTAGGGGAAAGGGACGGTTTAGGGTCCAGGTGAGGGTACGACAACGGTTTAGGAGCAGCGTACGTGTGAGGGCGCGGGTTAGTGTGAGCGTACGTGTTAGGATTAGGGGACGTGTGAGGGGAAGGCTTCGGGGAAGTGTTAGGGATAGGGTTCGGGCTAGGGTTAGGGTTAGGGGACGGGGACGGTTTAAGGTGCAGGTGAGGGTACGACAACGGTTTGGGGGAGCGTACGTGTGAGCGCATGGGTTAGTGTGAGCGAACGGGTTAATATAAGGTGACGGTTGAGGCGAAGGCTTCAGGGAGGGGTTAGGGTTAGGGTTCGGGCTAGGGTTAGGGTTAGGGGATGGGGACGATTTAGTGTCTAGGTGAGGGTTCGACAACTGTTTAGGGGGAGCGTACGAGTGAGGGCACGGGTTAATGTGAGCGTACGGTTTAGGATTACGGGACGTATGAGGGTAAGGCTTCGGAGAAGGGTTAGGGTTAGGGTTCGGGCTAGGGTTAGGGTTAGGGGACGGGGACGGTTTAGGGTCCAGGTGAGGGTACGACAACGCTTTAGGGGGAGCGAAAGTGTGAGGGCACGGGTTAGTGTGAGCGTACGGGTTAGGATTAGGGTACGTGTGAGGGAAACGCTTCAGGGAAGGGTTAGGGTTAGGGTTCGGGCTAGGGTTAGGGTTAGGGGATGGGGACAGTTTAGGGTCCAGGTGAGGGTACGACAAAGTCTTAGGGGGAGTGTACGTGTGAGGGCGCGGGTTTGTGTGAGCGTACGGTTTAGGATTAGGGGACGGGTGAGGGGCAGGCTTCAGGGAAGTGTTAGTGTTAGGGTTCTGGCCAGGTTTAGGCTTAGAGCACGGGGACGATTTAGGGTCCAGCTGTGGGTACGACAACGGTTTAGGGGGAGCGTACGTGTGAGGTCGCGGGTTAGTGTGAGCGTACGGTTTAGGATTAGGGGACGGGTGAGGGTAAGGCTTCAGGGAACTGTTAGGGTTAGGGTTCTGACCAGGGTTAGGCTTAGAGCACAGGGACGATTTAGGGTCCAGCTGAGTGTACGACAAGGGTTTAGGGGGAGTGTACGCATGAGGAGGCGGGTTAGTGTGAGCGTACGGATTAGGATTAGGGGACGGGTGAGGGGAAGGCTTCGGGAAAGGGTTAGGGTTATGGTTCGGGCTAGGGTTAGGGTTAGGGGACGGGGACGGTTTACGGTCCAGGTGAGGGTACGACAACGGTTTAGGGGGAGAGTACGTGTGAGGGCGCGGGTTAGTGTGAGCGTACGGGTTAGGATTAGGGGACGGGTGAGGGAAAGGCTTCGGGGAAGGGTTAGGTTTAGGGTTCGGGCTAGGGTTAGGGTTAGGGGACGGGGATGGTTTAGAGTCCAGTTGAGGGTACGACAACGGTTTACTATGAGCGTACGTGTGAGGGCGCGGGTTAGTGTGAGCGTACGGGTTAGGATTAGGGGACGGGTGAGGGGAAGGCTTCGGGGAAGGGTTAGGGTTAGGGTTCGGGCTAGGGTTAGGGTTAGAGGACGGGGATGCTTTAGGGACCAGGTGAGGGTACGACAACGGTTTAGGGGGAGAGTACATGTGAGGGCGCAGTTTAGTGTGAGCGTACGGGTTAGGATTAGGGGACGGGTGAGGGGAACGCTTCGGGGAAGTGTTAGGGTTAGGGTTCCGGTTCGGTTAGGGGACGGGGACGGTTTAGGGTCCAGGTGAGGGTACGACAACGGTTTAGGGGGAGCGTACCTGTGAGGGCAGAGGTTAGTGTGAGCGTACGGGTTAGGATTAGGGGACGGGTGAGGGGAAGGCTTTGGGGAGGGTTAGGGTTAGGGTTCAGGCTAGGTTTAGGGTTAGGGGACGGGGACGGTTGAGGGTCCAGGTGAGGGTACCACAACTCTTTAGGGGGAGCGTACAAGTGAGGGCGCGGGTTAGTGTGAGCGTACGTGTAAGGATTAGGGGACGGGTGAGGGGAAGGCTTCGGGGAAAGGTTAGGGTTTGGGATCGGGCTAGGGTTAGGGTTAGGGGACGGGGACGGTTGAGGGTCCAGGTGAGGGTACGACACCGGTTTAGGGGTAGCGTACATGTGAGGGCGCGGGTTAATGTGAGGGTACGGTTTAGGATTAGGGGACGGGTGAGGGGAAGGCTTCAGGGAAGTGTTAGGGTTAGGGCTTGGGCTAGGGTTATGGTTAGGGGAAAGGGACGGTTTAGGGTCCAGGTGAGGGTACGACAAGGGTTCACGGGGAGCATACGTGTGAGGGCATGGGTTAGTGTTAGTGTACAGGTTAGGATTAGGGGACGGGTGAGGGGAAGGCTTCAGGGAAGGGTTAGGGTTAGGGTTTCGGCTAGGGTTAGTGTTAGGGGACGGGGACGGTTTAGGGTCCAGGTGAGGGTACGACAATGGTTTAGGGGGAGCGTACGTGTGAGGGCGCGGGTTAGTGTGAGCGTACGGGTTAGGATTAGGGGACGGGTGAGGTTAAGGCTTCGGGGAAGGGTTAGGGTTAGGGTTCGGGCTAGGGTTAACGTTAGGGGACGGGGACGGTTTAGGGTCCAGGTGAGGGTACGGCAACGGTTTAGGGGGATCGTACGTGTGAGGGCGCAGGTTAGTGTGAGCGTACAGGTTAGGATTAGGGGAAGGGTGAGGGGAAGGCTTCGGGGAAGTGTTAGTGTTAGGGTTCGGGCTAGGGTTAGGGTTAGTGGACAGTGAAGGTTTAGGGTCCGCATCAGGGTACGACAACGGTTTACGGGGAGCGTACGTGTGAGGGCATGGGTTAGTGTTAGCGTACGGGTTAGGATTAGGGGACGGGTGAGGGAAAGGCTTCGTGGAAGTTTTAGTGATATGGTTCAGGTAGGGTTAGTGTTAGGGGACGGGGTCGGTTTAGGGTCCAGGTGAGGGTACGACAACGGTTTAGGGGGAGCGTACGTGTGAGGGCGCGGGTTAGGGTGAGCGTACGGGTTAGGAATAGGGGACGGGTGAGGGGAAGGCTTGGCGGAAGTGTTAGGGTTAGGGTTCGGGCTAGGGTTAGGGTTAGGGGACGGGGACGGGGACGGTTTAGGGTCCAGGTGAGGGTACGACAACGGTTTAGGGGGAGCGTACGTGTGAGGGCGCGTGTTAGTGTGAGCGTACGGTTTAGGATTAGGGGACGGGTGAGGGTAAGGCTTCGGGGAAGTGTAAGGGCTAGGGTTCGGGCTAGGGTTAGGGTTAGGGGACGGGGATGGGTTAGGGTCCAGGTGAGGGTACGACAACGATTTAGGCGGAGCGTACGTGTGAGGGCTCGGGTTAGTGTGAGCGTACGGGTTAGGATTAGGGGACGGGTGAGGGTAAGGCTTCGGGGAAGGGTTAGGGTTAGGGTTAGGTTTCGGGCTAGGTTTAGCGTTAGGGGACGGGGACGGTTTAGGGTCCAGGTGAGGGTACGACAACGGTTTAGGGGGAGCGTACGTGTGAGGGCGCGGGTTAGTGTGAGCGTACGGGTTAGGATTAGGGGACAGGTAAGGGGAAGGCTTCGGGGAAGAGTTAGTGTTAGGGTTCGGGCTAGGGTTAGGGTTAGGGGACAGGTACGGTTTAGGGTCTGCATGAGGGTACGACAACGGTTTACGGGGAGCGTACGTTGAGGGCATGGGTTAGTGTTAGCGTACGGGTTAGGATTAGGTGACGGGTGAGGGGAAGGCTTCGTGGAAGGCCTAGGGTTATGGTTTGGGCTAGGGTTAGGGTTAGGGGACGGGGACGGTTTATGGTCCAGGTGAGTGTACGACAACGGATTAGGGGGAGCGTATGTGTGAGGGCGCGGGTTAGGGTGAGCGTACGGGTTAGGAATAGGGGACGGGTGAGGGGAAAGCTTCGGGGAAGAGTTAGTGTTAGGGTTCGGGCTAGGGTTAGGATTAGGGGACGGGGACGGTTTAGGGTCCAGGTGAGGTACGACAACGGTTGACGGGGAGCGTACGTGTGAGGCCGCGGGGTAGTGTGAGCGTATGGATTAGGATTAGGGTACGGGTGAGGGGAAGGCTTCAGGGAAGTTTTAGGGTTAGGGCTTGGGCTAGGGTTATGGTTAGGGGAAAGGGACGGTTTAGGGTCCAGGTGAGGGTACGACAAGGGTTCACGGGGAGCATACGTGTGAGGGCATGGGTTAGTGTTAGTGTACAGGTTAGGATTAGGGGACGGGTGAGGGGAAGGCTTCGTGGAAGGTTTAGGGTTATGGTTCGGGCTAGGGTTAGGGTTAGGGGACGGGGACGGTTTAGGGTCCAGGTGAGTGTACGACAACGGTTTAGGGGGAGCGTACGTGTGAGGGCGCGGGTTAGGGTGAGCGTACGGGTTAGGAATAGGGGAAGGGTGAGGGGAAGGCTTCGGGGAAGACTTAGTGTTAGGGTTCGGTCTAGAGTTAGGATTAGGGGACGGGGACAGTTTAGGGTCCAGGTGAGGTACGACAACGGTTTACGGGTAGCGTACGTGTGAGGGCGCGGGTTAGTATGAGCGTACGGATTAGGATTAGGGTACGGGTGAGGGGAAGGCTTCAGGGAAGTGTTAGGGTTAGGGTTCGGGCTAGGGTTATGGTTAGGGGAAAGGGACGGTTTAGGGTCCAGGTGAGGGTACGACAACGGTTTAGGGGCAGCGTATGTGTGAGGGCGCGGGTTAGTGTGAGCGTACGGGTTAGGATTAGGGGACGGTTGAGGGGAAGGCTTCTGGGAAGGGTTAGGGTTAGGGTTCGGGCTAGGGTTAGGGTTAGGGGACGGGGACGGTTTAGGGTCCCGGTGAGGGTACGACAACGGTTTAGGGGGAGCGAACGTGTGAGGGCGTGGGTTAGTGTTAACGTACGGGTTAGGATTAGGGGACGGGTGAGGGAAAGGCTTCAGGGAAGGGTTAGGGTTAGGGTTCGTCTAGGGTTAGGGTTAGGGGACGGGGACGGTTTAGGGTCCAGGTGAGGGTACGACAATGGTTGAGGGGGAGTGTACATGTGAGGGCGCGGGTTAGTGTGAGCGTACGGGTTAGGATTAGGAGACGAGTGAGGGTAAGGCTTCGGGGAAGAGTTAGGGTTAGGGTTCGGGCTAGGGTTAGCGTTAGGGGATGGGGACGGTTTACGGTCCAGGTGAGGGTACGGCAACGGTTTAGGGGGAGCGTACGTGTGAGGGCGCGGGTTAGTGTGAGCGTACGGGTTAGGATTAGGGGACGGGTGAGGGGAAGGCTTCGGGGAAGAGTTAGTGTTAGGGTTCGGGCTAGGGTTATGGTTAGGGGACAGGGACGGTTTAGGGTCCGCATGAGGGTACGACAATGGTTTACGGGGAGCGTACGTGTGAGGGCTTGGGTTTGCGTTAGCGTACGGGTTAGGATTAGGGGACGGGTGAGGGGAAGGCTTCGTGGAAGGGTTAGGGTTATGGTTCGGTCTAGGGTTAGGGTTAGGGGATGGGGACGGTTAGGGTCCAGGTGAGGGTATGACAACGGTTTAGGGGGAGCGTACGTGTGAGGGCGCGGGTTAGGGTGAGCGTACGGTTTAGGAATAGAGGACGGGTGAGTGGAAGGCTTCGCAGAAGTGTTAGGGTTAGGGTTCGGGCTAAGGTTATGGTTAGGGGAAGGGAAGGTTTAGGGGCCAGGTGAGGGTACGACAACGGTTTAGGGGGAGCGTACGTGTGAGGACGCAGGTTAGTGTGATCGTACGGCTTAGGATTAGGGGACGGGTGAGGGTAAGGCTTCGGGGAAGGGTTAGGGTTAGGGTTCGGGCTAGGATTAGGGTTAGGGGACGGGGACGGTTTAGGGTCCAGGTGAGGGTACGACAACGGTTGAGGGGGAGCGTATGTGTGAGTGCGCGGGTTAGTGTGAGCGTACGGATTAGGATTAAGAGACGGGTGCGGGTAAGGTTTCGGGGAAGGGTTAGGGTTAGGGTTCGGGCTAGGGTTAGCGTTAGGGGACGGGGACGGTTTAGGGCCTAGGTGAGGGTATGGCAACGGTTTAGGGGGAGCGTACGTGTGAGGGCGCGGGTTAGTGTGAGCGTACGGGTTAGGATTAGGGGACGGGTGAATGTAAGGCTTCGGGGAAGAGTTAGTGTTAGGGTTCGGGCTAGGGTTAGGGTTAGGGGACAGGGACGGTTTAGGGTCCGTATCAGGGTACGACAACGGTTTTCGGGGAACGTACGTGTGAGGGCATGGGTTAGTGTTAGCGTACGGGTTAGGATTAGGGGACGGGTGAGGGGAAGGCTTCGTGGAAGTGTCAGGGTTATGGTTCGAGCTAGGGTTAGTGTTATGGGACGGGGACGGTTTAGGGTCCAGGTGAGGATACGACTACGGTTTAGGGGGAGCGTACGTGTGAGGACGCGGGTTAGGGTGAGCGTACGGGTTAGGAATAGGGGACGGGTGAGGGGAAGGCTTCGCGAAAGTGTTAGGGTTAGGGTTCGGGCTAGGGTTAGGGTTAGGGGACGGGGACGGTTTAGGGGCCAGGTGAGGGTACGACAACGGTTTAGGGGGAGCGTACGTGTGAGGGCGCAGGTTAGTGTGATCGTACGGGTTAGGATTAGGGGATGGGTGAAGGGAAGGCTTCGGGGAAGGGTTAGGGTTAGGGTTCGGGCTAGGGTTAGGGTTAGGGGACGGGGACGTTTTAGGGTCCAAGTGAGGATACGACAACGGTTTAGGGGGAGCGAACGTGTGAGGGCGCGGGTTAGTGTGAGCGTACTGGTTAGGATTAGGGGACGGGTGAGGGGAAGGGCTTCGGGGAAGTGTTAGGGTTAGGATTTGGGTTAGGGTTAGGGTTATGGGACGGGGACGGTTTAGGGTCCAGGTGAGGGTACGAGAACGGTTTAGGGGGAGCGTACGTGTGAGGGCGAGTGTTAGTGTGAGCGTACGGGTTAGGATTAGGGGACGGAGGACGGGAAGGCTTCAGGGAAGGGTTAGGGTTGGGTTTGGGCTAGGGTTAAGGTTAGGGGACGGGGACGGTTTAGGGTCCAGTTACGGGTACGACAGAGGTTTAGGGGGAGCGTATGTGTGAGGGAGCGGGTTACTGTGAGCATACGGGTTAGGATTAGGGGACGGGTGAATGTAAGGCTTCGGGGAAGGGTTACGGTTAGGGTTCAGGCTAGGGTTAGGATTAGGGGATGGGGACGGTTTAGGGTCCAGGTGAGGGTACGACAACGGTTTAGGGGGAGCGTACGTATGAGGGCGCGGGTTAGTGTGAGCGTTCGGGTTACGATTAGGGGACCGTAAGGGGAAGGCTTCGGGGAAGTGTTAGGGACAGGGTTCGGGCTAGGATTAGGGTTAGGGGACGGGGACGATTTAGGGTCCGGTAAGGGTATGATAACGTTTTTGGGGGCGCGTACGTGTGAGGGCGCGGGTTGGTGTGAGCGTACGGGTTAGGATTAGGTGACGGGAGAGGGGAAGGCTTCGGGGAAGGGTTATGTTTAGTGTTCGGGCTAGGGTTAGGGTTAGGGGACGGGGACGGTTTAGGGTCCGGGTGAGGGTACGGCAACGGTTTAAGGGGAGCGTACGTGTGAGGGCGCGGGTTAGTGTGAGCGTACGGGTTAGGATTAGGGGACGGGTGAGGGGAAGTCTTCGGGGAAGGGTTAGGGTTACGGTTCGGGCTAGGGTTAGGGTTAGGTGACGGGGACGCTTTAGGGTCCGGGTGAGGGTACGACAACGGTTAGGGGGAGCGTACGTGTGAGGGCGCGGGTTAGTGTGAGCGTACGGGTTAATATTAGGGTACGGGTGAGGGGAAGGTTTCAGGGAAGGGTTAGGGTTAGGGTTCGGGCTAGGGTTAGGATTAGGGGATGCGGACGGTTTAGGGTCCAGGTGAGGGTACGACAACGGTTTAGGGGGAGCGTACGTGTGAGGGCGCGGGTTAGTGTGAGCGTTCGGGTTAGGATTAGGGGTCGGGAGAGGGGAAGGCTTCGGGGAAGGGTTATGGTTAGGGTTCGGGCTAGGGTTAGGGTTAGGGGACGGGGAAGGTTTAGGGCCCGGGTGAGGGTACGACAACGGTTTAAGGGGAGCGTACCTGTGAGGGCGCGGGTTAGTGTGAGCGTTCGGGTTAGGATTAGGGGACGGGAGAGGGGAAGGCTTCGGGGAAGGGTTATGTTTAGGGTTCGGGCCAGGGTTAGGGTTAGGGGACAGGGACGGTTTAGGGTCCAGGTGAGGGTACGACAACGATTTAGGCGGAGCGTAAGTGTGAGGGCTCGGGTTAGTGTGAGCGTATGGGTTAGGAATAGGGGACGGGTGAGGGTATGGCTTCGGAAAAGGGATAGTGTTAGGGTTCGGGCTAGGGTTTTGTTAGGGGATGGGGATGGTTTAGGGTCCAGGTGATGGTACGACAACAGTTTAGGGGGAGCGTACGTGTGAGGGCGCGGGTTAGTGTGAGCGTACGGGTTAGTATTAGGGGACGGGTGAGGGGAAGGCTTCGGGGAAGGTTTAGGGTTAGGCTTCGGGCTAGGGTTAGGCTTAGGGGACGGAGACGGTTTAGGGTCCAGGTGAGGGTACGACAACGGTGTAGGGGTAGCGTACGTATGAGGGCACGGGTAAGTGTGAGCGTACGGGTCAGGATTAGGAGACGGGTGAGGGGAAGGATTCGGGGAAGGGTTAGGTTTAGGCTTCGGGCTAGGGTTAGGGTTAAGGGACAGGGACGGTTTAGGGTCCAGGTGAGGGTACGACAACGCTTTAGGGGAATGAACGTGTGAGGGCGCGGGTTAGTGTGAGTGTACGGGTTAGGATTAGGAGACGTGTGAGGGGAAGGCTTCGGGGAAATTTTAGGGTTAGGGTTCGGGCTAGGGTTAGGGTTAAGGGACGAGGACGGTTTAGGGTCCAGTTGAGGGTATGACAACTGGTTAGGGGGAGCGTACGTGTGAGGGCGCGGGTTAGTGTGAGCATACGGGTTAGGTATTGGGGACAGGTGAGTGGAAGGCTTCGGGGAAGTGTTAGGGTTAGGGTTCGGGCTATGGTTAGGGTTAGGGGACGGGGAGGGTTTAGGGTGCAGGTGAGTATACGGCAACGGTTTAGGGGGAGCGTACGTGTGAGGGCGCTGGTTAGTGTGAGCATATGGGTTAGGAATAGGGGACGGGTGAGGGGAAGACTTCGGGGAAGGGTTAGGGTTAGGGTTCGGTTTAGGGTTAGTGTTAGGGGACGGGGACGATTTAGGGTCCAGGTGAGGGTATGACAACGGTTTAGGGGGAACGTACATGTGAGGGCGCAGGTTAGTGTGAGCGTACGGGTTAGGATCAGGGGACGGGTGAGGGGAAGGCTTCGGGGAAGGGTAAGGGTTAGGGTTCGGGCTAGGGTTAGTGGTAGGGGACGGGAACGGTTTAGGGTCCAGGTGAGGGTATGACAACGGTTTAGGGGGAGCGTACGTATGAGGGCGCGGGTTAGTGTGAGCGTTCGGGTTAGGATTAGGGGATGGCTGAGGGGAAGGCTTCAGGGAAGGGTTATGTTTAGTGTTCGGGCTAGGGATAGGGTTAGGGGACGGGGACGGTTTAGGGTCCGGGTGAGGGTACGACAACGGTTTAATGGGAGCGTACGTGTGAGGGCGCGGGTTAGTGTGAGCGTACGGGTTAGGTATAGGGGACGGGTTAGGGGAAGGCTTCGGGGAAGGCTTAGGGTTAGGCTTCAGGCTAGGGTTACGGTTAGGGGACGGGGACGGTTTAGGGTCCAGGTAAGGGTTCGGCAACGTTTAAGGGGGAGCGTACGTGTGAGGGCGCGGGTTTGTGTGAGCGTACGGGTTAGGAATAGGGGATGGGTGAGGGGAAGGCTTCGGGGAAGTGTTAGGGTTAGGTTTCGGGCTAGGGTTAGGGTTAGGGTACGGGGACGGTTTAGGGTCCTGTTGAGGGTATGACAACGTTTTAGGGGGAGCGTACGTGTGAGGGCGCGGGTTAGTGTTAGCGTATGGGTTAGGATTAGGGGAAGGATGAGGGAAAGGCTTCAGGGAAGTATTAGTGTTAGGGTTAGGGCTAGGGTTAGGGATAGGGGACAGGGACGGTTTAGGGTCCAGGTGAGTGTATGACAACGTTTTAGGGGGCGCGTACGTGTGAGGGCGTGTGTTACTGTGAGCGTATGGTTTAGGATTAGGGGACGGGTGAGGGTAAGGCTTCGGGGAAGGGTAAGGGTTAGGGTTCGGGCTAGGGTTAGGGTTAGGGGACAGGGACGGTGTAGGGTCCAGGTGAGGGTACGACAACGATTTAGGCGAAGCGTACGTGTGAGGGCTCGGGTTAGTCTGAGCGTTCGGGTTAGGATTAGGGGACGGGTGAGGGTAAGGCTTCGGGGAAGGGTTAGGGTTAGGGTTCGGGCTAGGGTTTTGTTAGGGGATGGGGACGGTTTAGGGTCCAGGTGAGGGTACGACAAAGGTTTAGGGGGAGCTTACGTGTGTGGGCGCGGGTTTGTGTGAGCGTACGGGTTTGGAATAGGGGACGGCTGAGGTGAAGGCTTCGGGGAAGTGTTAGGGTTAGGTTTCGGGCTAGGGTTTTGTTAGGGGATGGGGACGGTTTATGGTCCAAGTGAGGGTACGACAACGGTTTAGTGGGATCTTACGTGTGAGGGCTCGGGTTTTTGTGAGCGTACGGGTTTGGAATAGGGGACGGGTGAGGGGAAGGCTTCCGGGAAGGGTTAGGGTTAAGGTTCGGGCTAGGGTTAGGGTTAGGGGATGGGGACGGTTTAGGGTCCACGTCAGGGTACGACATCGGTTTAGGGGGAGTGTACTTTTGAGGGCGCGGATTAGTGTCAGCGTACGGGTTAGGATTATCGGACGGGTGAAGGGAAGGCTTCGGGGAAGGGTTAGGGTTAGGGTTCGGGCTAGGGTTAGGGTTAGGGGACGGGGACGGTTTAGGGTCCAGGTAAGGGTATGACAACGGTTTAGGAGCAGCGTACGTGTGAGGGCGCGGGTTAGTGTGAGCGTACAGGTTAGGATTAGGGGACCGGTGAGGGTAAGGCTTCGTGGAAGGGTTAGGGTTATGGTTCGGGCTAGGGTTAGGGTTAGGGGACGGGGACGGTTTAGGGTCCGGGTGAGGGTACGACAACGGTTAGGCGGAGAGTAGGTTTGACGGCGCGGGTTAGTGTGAGCGTACGGTTTAATATTAGGGTACGGGTGAGGGGAAGATTTTAGGGAAGTGTTAGGGTTAGGGTTCGGGCTAGGGTTAGGGTTAGGGGACGCGGACGATTTAGGGTCCAAGTGAGGGTACGACAACGGTTTAGGGGGAGCGTACGTGTGAGGGCGCAGGTTATTGTGAGCGTATGGGTTAGGATTAGGTGACGGATGAGGGGAAGGCTTCAGGGAAATGTTAGGGTTAGCGTTAGGGCTAGGGTTAGTGTTAGGGGATGGGGACGGTTTAGGGTCCAGGTGAGGGTACGACAACGGTTTGGGGGAGCGTACGTGTGAGGGCGTGGGTTTGTGTGAGCGTACGGGTTAGGAATAGGGGACGGGTGAGGGGAAGGCTTCGGGGAAGTGTTAGGTTTAGGTTTCGGGGTAGGGTTAGGGTTAGGGTACGGGGACGGTTTAGGGTCCTGGTGAAGGTATGACAACGGTTTAGGGGGAGCGTATGTGTGAGGGCGCGGGTTAGTGTGAGCGTATGGTTTAGGATTAGGGGACGTGTGAGGGGAAGGCTTCAGAGAAGTGTTAGGGTTAGGGTTAGGGCTAGGGTTAGGGTTAGGGGACGGGGACGATTTAGGGTCCGGGTGAGTGTATGACAACGTTTTAGGGGGCACGTACGAGTGAGGGCGCGGGTTAGTGTGAGCGTACGGGTTAGGATTAGGGGACGGGTGAGGGGAAGGCTTCGGGGAAGGTTTAGGGTTAATGTTGGGGCTAGGGTTAGGGTTAGGGGATGGGGACGATTTAGGGTCCGGGTGAGGGTGCGACAACGGTTTAGGGGAGAGTACGTGTGAGAGCGAGGGTTAGTGTGAGCGTACGGGTTAGGATTAGGGGACGGGAGAGGGGAAGGCTTCGGGGAAGGGTTATGGTTAGTGTTCGGGCTAGGGTTAGGGTTAGGGGACGGGGACGGTTTCGGATCCGGATGAGGGTACGACAACGGTTTAAGGTGCGCGTACGTGTGAGGGCGCGGGGTATTGTGAGCGTACGGGTTAGGATTAGGTGACGGGTGAGGGGAAGTCTTCGGGGAAGGGTTAGGGTTATGGTTCGGGCTAGGGTTAGGGTTAGGGGACGGGGATGGTTTAGGGTCCGGGTGAGAGTACGACAACGGTTAGGGGGAGCGTACGTGTGAGGGCGCGGGTTAGTGTGAGCGTACGGGTTAATATTAGGGTACGGGTGAGGGGAAGGTTTCAGGGAAGAGTTAGGGTTAGGGTTCAGGCTAGGGTTAGGGTTAGGGGACGCGGACGGTTTAGGGTCCAGGTGAGGGTATGACAACGTTTTAGGGGGAGCGTACGTGTGAGGGCGCGGGTTAGGGTGAGCGTACGGGTTAGAAATAGGGGACGGGTGAGGGGAAGGCTTCGGGGAAGGGTTAGGTTTAGCGTACGGGCTAGGGTTAGCGTTAGGGGACGGGGACGGTTTAGGGTCCAGGTGAGGGTACGACAACGGTTTAGGGGGAGCGCACGTGTGAGGGCGCGTGTTAGTGTAAGCGTACGGGTTAGTATTAGGGGACGGGTGAAGGTAAGGCTTCGGGGAAGGGTAAGGGTTAGGGTTCGGACTAGGGTTAGTGTTACGGGACAGGGACGGTTTAGGATCCAGGTGAGGGTACGACAACGATTTAGGCGGAGCATACGTGTGAGGGCGTGGGTTAGTGTGAGCCTATGGGTTAGGATTAGGTGACAAGTGAGGGTAAGGCTTTGGGAAAGGGTTAGGTTTAGTGTTCGGGCTAGGGTTAGGGTTAGTGAACGGGGACGATTTAGGGTCCAAATGAGGGTACGACAACGGTTTAGGGGGAGCGTACGTGTGAGGGAGTGGGTTAGTGTGAGCGTACGGGTTAGGATTAGGGGACGGGTGAAGGGAAGGCTTCGGTGAAGGGTTAGGGTTAGGGTTCGGGCTAGGGTTAGGGTTAGAGGACGGGGAGGGTTTAGGGTCCAGGTGAGGGTACGACAACGGTTTAGGGGGAGTGTATGTGTGAGGGCATGTGTTAGTGTGAGCGTACGAGGTAGGATTAGGGGACGGGTAAGGGAAAGGCTTCGGGGAAGGGTTAGGGTTAGGGTTCGGGCTAGGGTTAGGGTTAGGGGACGGGGACGCTTTAGGGTCCAGGTGAGTGTACGACAACGGTTTAGGGGGAGCGTACATGTGAGGGCGCGTGTTAGTGTGAGCGTACGTGTTAGGATTAGGGGACGGGTGAGGGGAAGGCTTCGGGGAAGGGTTAGGGTTATGGTTCGGGCTACGGTTAGGGTTAGGGGATGGGGACGGTTTAGGGTCCAGGTGCGGTACGACAACTGTTTAGGGGGAGCGTACGTGTGAGGGCGCGGGTTCGTGTGAGCGTACGGATTAGGATTAGGGGACGGGTGAGGTGAAGGCTTCGGGGAAGTGTTAGGGTTAGGGTTCGGGCTAGGGTTAGGGTTAGGGGAAGGGGACTGTTTAGGGTACAGGTGAGGGTACGACAACGGTTTAGGGGGTGTGTACGTGTGAGGGCACGGGTTAGTGTGAGTGTACGGGTTAGGATTAGGAGACGGGTGAGGGAAGGCTACAGGGAAGGGTTAGGGTTAGGGTTCGTGCTAGGGTTAGGGTTAGGGGACGGGGACGGTTTATGGTCCAGGTGAGGGTACGACAACGGTATAGGGGGAGCGTACGTGTGAGGGCGCGGGTTAGTGTGAGCGTTCGGGTTAGGATTAGGGGACGGGAGAGGGGAAGGCTTCGGGGAAGGGTTATGGTTAGGGTTCGGGCTAGGGTTAGGGTTAGGGGACGGGGAAGGTTTAGGGCCCGTGTGAGGGTACGACAACGGTTTAAGGGGAGCGTACGTGTGAGGGCCCGGGTTAGTGTGAGCGTATGGGTTAGGATTAGGGGACGGGTGATGGGAAGGCTTCAGGGAAGTGTTAGGGTTAGGGTTAGGGCTAGGGTTAGGGTTAGGGGACGGGGACGATTTAGGTTCCGGTGAGGGTATGACAACGTTTTTGGGGGCGCGTACGTGTGAGGGCGCGGGTTAGTGTGAGCGTACGGGTTAGGATTAGGGGACGGGTGAGGGGAAGTCTTCGGGGAAGGGTTATGGTTAGGTTTCGGGCTAGGGTTAGGGTTAAGGGACGGGGAAGGTTTAGGGCCCGGGTGAGGGTACGACAACGGTTTAAGGGGAGCGTACGTGTGAGGGCGCGGGTTAGTGTGAGCGTTCGGGTTAGGATTAGGAGACGGGAGAGGGGAAGGCTTCGGGGAAGGGTTATGGTTAGGGTTCGGGCCAGGGTTAGGGTTAGGGAACAGGGACGGTTTAGGGTCCAGGTGAGGGTACGACAACTATTTAGGCGGAGCGTAAGTGTGAGGGCTCGGGTTAGTGTGAGCGTATGGGTTAGGAATAGGGAACGGGTGAGGGTATGGCTTCGGAAAAGGGATAGTGTTAGGGTTCGGGCTAGGGTTTTGTTAGGGGATGGGGATGGTTTAGGGTCCAGGTGATGGTACGACAACAGTTTAGGGGGAGCGTACGTGTGAGGGCGCGGGTTAGTGTGAGCGTACGGGTTAGGATTAGGGGACGGGTGAGGGGAAGGCTTCGGGGAAGGCTTAGGGTTAGGGTTCGGGCTAGGGTTAGATTTAGGGGATGGGGACGGTTTAGGGTCCAGGTGAGGTTACGACAACGGTTTAGGGGGAGCGTACGTGTGAGGGCGCGGGTTAGGATTAGCGGACGGGTGAGGGGAAGGCTTCGGTGAAGGGTTAGGGTTAGGCTTCGGGCTAGGGTTAGGCTTAGGGGATGGAGAAGGTTTAGGATCCAGGTGAGGGTACGACAACGGTTTAGGGGGAGCGCACGTGTGAGGGCGCGTGTTAGTGTAAGCGTACGGGTTAGTATTAGGGGACGGGTGAAGGTAAGGCTTCGGGGAAGGGTAAGGGTTAGGGTTCGGACTAGGGTTAGTGTTACGGGACAGGGACGGTTTAGGATCCAGGTGAGGGTACGACAACGATTTAGGCGGAGCATACGTGTGAGGGCGTGGGTTAGTGTGAGCCTATGGGTTAGGATTAGGTGACAAGTGAGGGTAAGGCTTTGGGAAAGGGTTAGGTTTAGTGTTCGGGCTAGGGTTAGGGTTAGTGAACGGGGACGATTTAGGGTCCAAATGAGGGTACGACAACGGTTTAGGGGGAGCGTACGTGTGAGGGAGTGGGTTAGTGTGAGCGTACGGGTTAGGATTAGGGGACGGGTGAAGGGAAGGCTTCGGTGAAGGGTTAGGGTTAGGGTTCGGGCTAGGGTTAGGGTTAGAGGACGGGGAGGGTTTAGGGTCCAGGTGAGGGTACGACAACGGTTTAGGGGGAGTGTATGTGTGAGGGCATGTGTTAGTGTGAGCGTACGAGGTAGGATTAGGGGACGGGTAAGGGAAAGGCTTCGGGGAAGGGTTAGGGTTAGGGTTCGGGCTAGGGTTAGGGTTAGGGGACGGGGACGCTTTAGGGTCCAGGTGAGTGTACGACAACGGTTTAGGGGGAGCGTACGTGTGAGGGCGCGTGTTAGTGTGAGCGTACGTGTTAGGATTAGGGGACGGGTGAGGGGAAGGCTTCGGGGAAGGGTTAGGGTTATGGTTCGGGCTACGGTTAGGGTTAGGGGATGGGGACGGTTTAGGGTCCAGGTGCGGTACGACAACTGTTTAGGGGGAGCGTACGTGTGAGGGCGCGGGTTAGTGTGAGCGTACGGATTAGGATTAGGGGACGGGTGAGGTGAAGGCTTCGGGGAAGTGTTAGGGTTAGGGTTCGGGCTAGGGTTAGGGTTAGGGGAAGGGGACTGTTTAGGGTACAGGTGAGGGTACGACAACGGTTTAGGGGGTGTGTACGTGTGAGGGCACGGGTTAGTGTGAGTGTACGGGTTAGGATTAGGAGACGGGTGAGGGAAGGCTACAGGGAAGGGTTAGGGTTAGGGTTCGTGCTAGGGTTAGGGTTAGGGGACGGGGACGGTTTATGGTCCAGGTGAGGGTACGACAACGGTATAGGGGGAGCGTACGTGTGAGGGCGCGGGTTAGTGTGAGCGTTCGGGTTAGGATTAGGGGACGGGAGAGGGGAAGGCTTCGGGGAAGGGTTATGGTTAGGGTTCGGGCTAGGGTTAGGGTTAGGGGACGGGGAAGGTTTAGGGCCCGTGTGAGGGTACGACAACGGTTTAAGGGGAGCGTACGTGTGAGGGCCCGGGTTAGTGTGAGCGTATGGGTTAGGATTAGGGGACGGGTGAGGGGAAGGCTTCAGGGAAGTGTTAGGGTTAGGGTTAGGGCTAGGGTTAGGGTTAGGGGACGGGGACGATTTAGGTTCCGGTGAGGGTATGACAACGTTTTTGGGGGCGCGTACGTGTGAGGGCGCGGGTTAGTGTGAGCGTACGGGTTAGGATTAGGGGACGGGTGAGGGGAAGTCTTCGGGGAAGGGTTATGGTTAGGTTTCGGGCTAGGGTTAGGGTTAAGGGACGGGGAAGGTTTAGGGCCCGGGTGAGGGTACGACAACGGTTTAAGGGGAGCGTACGTGTGAGGGCGCGGGTTAGTGTGAGCGTTCGGGTTAGGATTAGGAGACGGGAGAGGGGAAGGCTTCGGGGAAGGGTTATGGTTAGGGTTCGGGCCAGGGTTAGGGTTAGGGAACAGGGACGGTTTAGGGTCCAGGTGAGGGTACGACAACTATTTAGGCGGAGCGTAAGTGTGAGGGCTCGGGTTAGTGTGAGCGTATGGGTTAGGAATAGGGAACGGGTGAGGGTATGGCTTCGGAAAAGGGATAGTGTTAGGGTTCGGGCTAGGGTTTTGTTAGGGGATGGGGATGGTTTAGGGTCCAGGTGATGGTACGACAACAGTTTAGGGGGAGCGTACGTGTGAGGGCGCGGGTTAGTGTGAGCGTACGGGTTAGGATTAGGGGACGGGTGAGGGGAAGGCTTCGGGGAAGGCTTAGGGTTAGGGTTCGGGCTAGGGTTAGATTTAGGGGATGGGGACGGTTTAGGGTCCAGGTGAGGTTACGACAACGGTTTAGGGGGAGCGTACGTGTGAGGGCGCGGGTTAGGATTAGCGGACGGGTGAGGGGAAGGCTTCGGTGAAGGGTTAGGGTTAGGCTTCGGGCTAGGGTTAGGCTTAGGGGATGGAGAAGGTTTAGGATCCAGGTGAGGGTACGACAACGGTTTAGGGGTAGCGTACGTATGAGGGCACGGGTAAGTGTGAGCGTACGGGTCAGGATTAGGAGACGGGTGAGGGGAAGGATTCGGGGAAGGGTTAGGTTTAGGCTTCGGGCTAGGGTTAGGGTTAAGGGACGGGGACGGTTTAGGGTCCAGGTGAGGGTACGACAACGCTTTAGGGGAACGAACGTGTGAGGGCGCGGGTTAGTGTGAGTGTACGGGTTAGGATTATGAGACGTGTGAGGGGAAGGCTTCGGGGAAGTTTTAGGGTTAGGGTTCGGGCTAGGGTTAGGGTTAAGGGACGAGGACGGTTTAGGGTCCAGGTGAGAGTACGACAATGGTTTAGGGAGAGCCTACGTGTGAGGGCGCGGGTTAGTGTGAGCGTACTGCTTAGGATTAGGGGATGGGTGAGGGGAAGGATTCGGGGAAGGGTTAGGGTTAGGGTTCGGGCTAGGGTTAGGGTTAGGGGACGGGGACAGTTTAGGGACTAGGTGAGGGTATGACAACGTTTTTGGGGGAGCGAACGTGTGAGGGCGTGCGTTAGTGTGAGCGTACGGGTTAGGTATTGGGGACAGGTGAGTGGAAGGCTTCGGGGAAGTGTTAGGGTTAGGGTTCGGGCTATGGTTAGGGTTAGGGGACGGGGAGGGTTTAGGGTGCAGGTGAGTATACGGCAACGGTTTAGGGGGAGCGTACGTGTGAGGGCGCTGGTTAGTGTGAGCGTATGTGTTAGGAATAGGGGACGGGTGAGGGGAAGACTTCGGGGAAGGGTTAGGGTTAGGGTTCGGTCTAGGGTTAGTGTTAGGGGACGGGGACGATTTAGGGTCCAGGTGAGGGTATGACAACGGTTTAGGGGGAACGTACGTGTGAGGGCGCAGGTTAGTGTGAGCGTACTGGTTAGGATCAGGGGACGGGTGAGGGGAAGGCTTCGGGGAAGGGTTAGGGTTAGGTTTCGGGCTAGGGTTAGGGTTAGGGGACGGGAACGGTTTAGGGTCCAGGTGAGGGTATGACAACGGTTTAGGGGGAGCGTACGTATGAGGGCGCGGGTTAGTGTGAGCGTTCGGTTTAGGATTAGGGGACGGGTGAGGGGAAGGCTTCAGGGAAGGGTTATGGTTAGTGTTCGGGCTAGGGATAGGGTTAGGGGACGGGGACGGTTTAGGGTCCGGGTGAGGGTACGACAACGGTTTAATGGGAGCGTACGTGTGAGGGCGCGGGTTAGTGTGAGCGTACGGGTTAGGTATAGGGGACGGGTGAGGGGAAGGCTTCGGGGAAGGGTTAGGGTTAGGCTTCAGGCTAGGGTTAGGGTTAGGGGACGGGGACGGTTTAGGGTCCAGGTGAGGGTACGGCAACGTTTTAGGGGGAGCGTACGTGTGAGGGCGCGGGTTTGAGTGAGCGTACGGGTTAGGAATAGGAGACGTGTGAGGGGAAGGCTTCGGGGAAGTGTTAGGGTTAGGTTTCGGGCTAGGGTTAGGGTGAGAGTATGGGGACGGTTTAGGGTCCTGGTGAGGGTATGACAACGGTTTAGGGGGAGCGTACGTGTGAGGGCGTGGCTTAGTGTGAGCGTATGGGTTAGGATTAGGGGACGGATGAGGGAAAGGCTTCAGGGAAGTATTAGTGTTAGGGATAGGGCTAGGGTTAGGGTTAGGGGACAAGGACGGTTTAGGGTCCAGTTGAGGGTATGACAACGTTTTAGGGGGCGCGTACGTGTGAGGGCGCGGGTTAGTGTGAGCGTACGGGTTACGATTAGGGGAAGGGTGAGTGTAAGGCTTCAGGGAAGGGTTAGGGTTAGGGTTCGGGCTAGGGTTTTGTTAGGGGATGGGGACGGTTTAGGGTCCAGGTGAGGGTACGACAAAGGTTTAGTTGGAGCTTACGTGTGAGGGCGCGGGTTTGTGTGAGCGTACGGGTTTGGAATAGTGGACGGCTGAGGGGAAGGCTTCGGGGAAGTGTTAGGGTTAGGTTTCGGGCTAGGGTTTTGTTAGGGGATGGGGACGGTTTAGGGTCCAAGTGAGGGTACGACAACGGTTTAGGGGGAGCTTACGTGTGAGGGCTCGGGTTTGTGTGAGCATACGGGTTTGGAATAGGGGACGGCTGACGGGAAGGTTTCGGGGAAGTTTAGGGTTAGGTTTCGGGCTAGCGTTAGGGTTAGGGTATGGGGACGGTTTAGGGTCCTGGTGAGGGTATGACAACGGTTTAGGGGGAGCGTACGTGTGGGGGGGCGGGTTAGTGTCAGCGTATGGTTTAGGATTAGGGGACGGGTGAGGGGAAGGCTTCGGGGAAGGGTTAGGGTTAGGTTTCGGGCTAGAGTTAGAGTTAGGGGATGGGGACAGTTTAGGGTCCAGGTGAGGGTATGACAACGGTTTGGGGGGGCATACGTGTGAGGGCGCGGGTTAGTGTTAGAGTACGGGTTAGGATTAGGGGACGAGTGAGGGGAAGGCTTCCGGGAAGGGTTAGGGTTAGGGTTCGGGCTAGGGTTAGGGTTAGGGGATGGGGACGGTTTAGGGTCCACGTGAGGGTACGACAACGGTTTAGGGGGAGCGTACTTTTGAGGGCGCGGGTTAGTGTGAGCGTACGGGTTAGGATTAGGGGACGGGTGAAGGGAAGGCTTCGGGGAAGGGTTAGGGTTAGGGTTCTGGCTAGGGTTAGGGCTAGGGGACGTGGACGGTTTAGGGTCCAGGTAAGGGTATGACAATGGTTTATGAGGAGCGTACGTGTGAGGGCGCGGGTTAGTGTGAGCGTACGGGTTAGGATTAGGGGACGGGTGAGGGTATGGCTTCGTGGAAGGGTTAGGGTTATGGTTCGGGCTAGGGTTAGGGTTAGGGGATGGGGACGGTTTAGGGTCCAGTTACGGGTACGACAGCGGTTTAGGGGGAACGTATGTGTGAGGGCGCGGGTTAGTGTGAGCATACGGGTTAGGATTAGGAGACGGGTGAGGGTAAGGTTTCGGGGAAGGGTTAGGTTTAGGGTTCGGGCTAGGGTTAGGGTTAGGGGACGGGGATGGTTTAGGGTCCAGGTGAGTGTACGACAACGATTTAGGCGGAGCGTACGTGTGAGGGCGCGGGTTAGTGTGAGTGTACGGGTTAGGATTAGGGGACGGGTGAGGGGAATTCTTCGGGGAAGGGTTAGGGTTATGGTTCGGGCTAGGGTTAGGGTTAGGGGACGGGGACGCTTTAGGGTCCGGGTGAGTGTACGACAACGGTTAGGGGGAGCGTACGTGTGAGGGCGCGGGTTAGTGTGAGAGTACGGGTTAATATTAGGGTACGGGTGAGGGGAAGGTGTCAGGGAAGGGTTAGGGTTAGGGTTCGGGCTAGGGTTAGGATTAGGGGATGCGGACGGTTTAGGGTCCAGGTGAGGGTTCGACAACGGTATAGGGGGAGCGTACGTGTGAGGGCGCGGGTTAGTGTGAGCGTTCGGGTTAGGATTAGGGGACGGGAGAGGGGAAGGCTTCGGGGAAGGGTTATGGTTAGGGTTCGGGCTAGGGTTAGGGTTAGGGGACGGGGAAGGTTTAGGGCCCGGGTGAGGGTACGACAACGGTTTAAGGGGAGCGTACGTGTGAGGGCCGGGTTAGTGTGCGCGTATGGGTTAGGATTAGGGGACGGGTGAGGGGAAGGCTTCGGGGAAGGGTTAGGGTTAGGGTTCGGGCTAGGGTTAGGGTTAGGGGACAGGGACGGCTTAGGGTCCACGTGAGGATACGACAACGATTTAGGCGGAGCGTAAGTGTGAGGGCTCGGGTTAGTGTGAGCGTATGGGTTAGGATTAGGGGACGGGTGAGGGGAAGGCTTCGGGGAAGGGTTAGGGTTAGGGTTCGGGCTAGGGTTAGGGTTAGGGGACGGGGACGGTTTAGGGTCCAGGTGAGGGTATTACAACGGTTTAGGGGGAGCGTAAGTGTGAGGGCGCGGGTTAGTGTGAGCGTACGGGTTAGGATTAGGGGACGGGTGAGGGGAAGG
Source organism: Leucopleurus acutus (assembly GCF_964270905.1). Classification (NCBI taxonomy): domain Eukaryota; kingdom Metazoa; phylum Chordata; class Mammalia; order Artiodactyla; family Delphinidae; genus Leucopleurus; species Leucopleurus acutus. Next base: position 81,020,808 of record NC_139153.1, read on the forward strand.
CTTCGGGGAAGGGTTAGTGTTAGGGTTCGGGCTAGCGTTAGGGTTAGGGTTAGGGGACGGTTTAGGGTCCAGGTGAGGGTACGACAATGGTTTAGGGAGAGCGTACGTGTGAGGGCGCAGCTTAGTGTGAGCGTACTGTTTAGGATTAGGGGATGGGTGAGGGGAAGGCTTCGGGGAAGGGTTAGGGTTAGGGTTCGGGCTAGGGTTAGGGTTAGGGGACGGGGACGGTTTAGGGACCAGGTGAGGGTACGACGATGCTTTAGGGGGAGCGAACGTGTGAGGGCGCGCGTTAGTGTGAGCGTACGGGTTAGGATTATGGGACGTGTGACGGGAAGGCTTCGGGGAAGTGTTAGGGTTAGGCTTCGGGCTAGGGTTAGGGTTAGGGGACGAGGACGGTTTAGGGTCCAGGTGAAGGTACGACAACAGTTTAGGGGGAGCGTACGTGTGAGGGCGCGGGTTAGTGTGAGCGTACGGGTTAGGTATTGGGGACAGGTGAGGGGAAGGCTTCGGGGAAGTGTTAGGGTTAGGGTTCGGGCTATGGTTAGAGTTAGGGGACGGGGACGGTTTACGGTGCAGGTGAGTATACGGCAACGGTTTAGGGGGAGCGTACGTGTGAGGGCGCTGGTTAGTGTGAGCGTATGGGTTAGGAATAGGGGACGGGTGAGGGGAAGACTTCGGGGAAGGGTTAGGGTTATGGTTCGACTAGGGTTAGTGTTAGGGGACGGGGACAGTTTAGGGTCCAGGTGAGGGTATGACAACGGTTTAGGGGGAACGTACGTGTGAGGGCGCAGGTTAGTGTGAGCGTAAGGGTTAGGATCAGGGGAAGGGTGAGGGGAAGGCTTCGGAGAAGGGTTAGGGTTAGGGTTCGGGCTAGGGTTAGGGTTAGGGGACGGGAACGGTTTAGGGTCCAGGTGAGGGTGTGACAACGGTTTAGGGGGAGCGTACGTATGAGGGCGCGGGTTAGTGTGAGCGTTCGGGTTAGGATTAGGGGACGGGTGAGGGGAAGGCTTCAGGCAAGGGTTAGGGTTAGGGTTCGGACTAGGGTTAGGGTTAGGGGACGGGGACGGTTTAGAGTCCGGGTGAGGGTACGACAACCGTTTAGGGGGAGAGTACGTGTGAGGGCGCGGGTTAGTGTGAGCGTACGGGTTAGGATTAGGGGACGGGTGAGGGGTAGGCTTCGGGGAAGGGTTAGGGTTAGGGTTCAGGCTAGGGTTAGGGTTAGGGGACGGGGACAGTTTAGGGTCCAGGTGAGGGTTCGGCAACGTTTAAGGGGGAGCGTACGTGTGAGGGCGCGGGTTTGTGTGAGCGTACGGGTTAGGAATAGGGGACGGGTGAGGGGAAGGCTTTGGGGAAGTGTTAGGGTTAGGTTTCGGTCTAGGGTTAGGGTTAGGGTACGGGGACGGTTTAGGGTCCTGTTGAGGGTATGACAACGGTTTAGGGGGAGCGTACGTGTGAGGGCGCGGGTTAGTGTGAGCGTATGGGTTAGGATTAGGGGAAGGATGAGGGAAAGGCTTCAGGGAAGTATTAGTGTTAGGGTTAGGGCTAGGGTTAGGGTTAGGGGACAGGGACGGTTTAGGGTCCAGGTGAGGGTATGACAACGTTTTAGGGGGCGCGTACGTGTGAGGGCGTGTGTTACTGTGAGCGTATGGGTTAGGATTAGGGGACGGGTGAGGGTAAGGCTTCGGGGAAGGGTAAGGGTTAGGGTTCGGGCTAGGGTTAGGGTTAGGGGACAGGGACGGTGTAGGGTCCAGGTGAGGGTACGACAACGATTTAGGCGAAGCGTACGTGTGAGGGCTCGGGTTAGTCTGAGCGTACGGGTTAGGATTAGGGGACGGGGGAGGGTAAGGCTTCGGGGAAGGGTTAGGGTTAGGGTTCGGGCTAGGGTTTCGTTAGGAGATGGGGACGGTTTAGGGTCCAGGTGAGGGTACGACAAAGGTTTAGGGGGAGCTTACGTGTGTGGGCGCGGGTTTGTGTGAGCGTACGGGTTTGGAATAGGGGACGGCTGTGGGGAAGGCTTCGGGGAAGTGTTAGGGTTATGTTTCGGGCTAGGGTTTTGTTAGGGGATGGGGACGATTTAGGGTCCAGGTGGGGGTACGACAACGGTTTAGGGGCAGCGTACGTGTTAGGGCGTGGGTTAGTGTGAGCGTAAGGGTTAGAATTGGGGGACGGGTGAGGGGAAGGCTTCGTGGAAGGGTTAGGGTTATGGTTCGGGCTAGGGTTAGGTTTAGGGGACGCGGACGCTTTAGGGTCCAGGTGAGGGTACGACAACGGTTTAGGGGGAGCGTACGTGTGAGAGCGCGGGTTAGGGTGTGCGTACGGGTTAGGAATAGGGGACGGGTGAGGGGAAGGCTTCGCGGTAGTGTTAGGGTTAGGGTTCGGGCTAGGGTTAGGGTTAGGGGACGGGGACGGTTTAGGGCCCAGGTGAGGGTACGACAACGGTTTAGGGGGAGCGTACGTGTGAGGGTGCGTGTTAGTGTGAGCGTATGGGTTAGGATGAGGGGACGGGTGAGGGTAAGGGTTCGGGGAAGTGTAAGGGCTAGGGTTCGGGCTATGGTTAGGGTTTGGGGACGGGGACGGTTTAGGGTCCAGGTGAGGGTACGACAACGATTTAGGCGGAGCGTACGTGTGAGGGCTCGGGTTAGTGTGAGCGTACGGGTTAGGATTAGGGGACGGGTGAGGGTAAGGCTTCGGGGAAGGGTTAGGGTTAGGGTTGGGGCTAGCGTTTTGTTAGGGGATGGGGACGGTTTAGGGTGCAGGTGAGGGTATGACAACGCTTTAGGGGGAGCGTACGTGTGAGGGCGCGGGTTAGTTTGAGCGTTCGGGTTAGGATTAGGGGACGGGAGAGTGGAAGGCTTCGGGGAAGTGTTATGGTTAGGGTTCGGGCTAGGGTTAGGGTTAGGGGACGGGGAAGGTTTAGGGTCCGGGTGAGGTTACGACAACGGTTTAAGGGGAGCGTATGTGTGAGGGCGCGGGTTAGTGTGAGTGTACGGGTTAGGATTAGGGGACGGGTGAGGGGAATTCTTCGGGGAAGGGTTAGGGTTATGGTTCGGGCTAGGGTTAGTGTTAGGGGATGGGGACGCTTTAGGGTCCGGGTGAGGGTACGACAACAGTTAGGGGGAGCGTATGTGTGAGGGCGCGGGTTAGTGTGAGAGTACGGGTTAATATTAGGGTACGGGTGAGGGGAAGGTGTCAGGGAAGGGTTAGGGTTAGGGTTCGGGCTAGGGTTAGGATTAGGGGATGCGGACGGTTTAGGGTCCAGGTGAGGGTATTACAACGGTTTAGGGGGAGCGTAAGTGTGAGGGCGCGGGTTAGTGTGAGCGTACGGGTTAGGATTAGGGGACGGGTGAGGGGAAGGCTTCGGGGAAGGTTTAGTGTTAGGGTTCGGGCTAGCGTTAGGGTTAGGGTTAGGGGACGGTTTAGGGTCCAGGTGAGGGTACGACAATGGTTTAGGGAGAGCGTACGTGTGAGGGCGCAGCTTAGTGTGAGCGTACTGTTTAGGATTAGGGGATGGGTGAGGGGAAGGCTTCGGGGAAGGGTTAGGGTTAGGGTTCGGGCTAGGGTTAGGGTTAGGGGACGGGGACGGTTTAGGGACCAGGTGAGGGTACGACGATGCTTTAGGGGGAGCGAACGTGTGAGGGCGCGCGTTAGTGTGAGCGTACGGGTTAGGATTATGGGACGTGTGACGGGAAGGCTTCGGGGAAGTGTTAGGGTTAGGCTTCGGGCTAGGGTTAGGGTTAGGGGACGAGGACGGTTTAGGGTCCAGGTGAAGGTACGACAACAGTTTAGGGGGAGCGTACGTGTGAGGGCGCGGGTTAGTGTGAGCGTACGGGTTAGGTATTGGGGACAGGTGAGGGGAAGGCTTCGGGGAAGTGTTAGGGTTAGGGTTCGGGCTATGGTTAGAGTTAGGGGACGGGGACGGTTTACGGTGCAGGTGAGTATACGGCAACGGTTTAGGGGGAGCGTACGTGTGAGGGCGCTGGTTAGTGTGAGCGTATGGGTTAGGAATAGGGGACGGGTGAGGGGAAGACTTCGGGGAAGGGTTAGGGTTATGGTTCGACTAGGGTTAGTGTTAGGGGACGGGGACAGTTTAGGGTCCAGGTGAGGGTATGACAACGGTTTAGGGGGAACGTACGTGTGAGGGCGCAGGTTAGTGTGAGCGTAAGGGTTAGGATCAGGGGAAGGGTGAGGGGAAGGCTTCGGAGAAGGGTTAGGGTTAGGGTTCGGGCTAGGGTTAGGGTTAGGGGACGGGAACGGTTTAGGGTCCAGGTGAGGGTGTGACAACGGTTTAGGGGGAGCGTACGTATGAGGGCGCGGGTTAGTGTGAGCGTTCGGGTTAGGATTAGGGGACGGGTGAGGGGAAGGCTTCAGGCAAGGGTTAGGGTTAGGGTTCGGACTAGGGTTAGGGTTAGGGGACGGGGACGGTTTAGAGTCCGGGTGAGGGTACGACAACCGTTTAGGGGGAGAGTACGTGTGAGGGCGCGGGTTAGTGTGAGCGTACGGGTTAGGATTAGGGGACGGGTGAGGGGTAGGCTTCGGGGAAGGGTTAGGGTTAGGGTTCAGGCTAGGGTTAGGGTTAGGGGACGGGGACAGTTTAGGGTCCAGGTGAGGGTTCGGCAACGTTTAAGGGGGAGCGTACGTGTGAGGGCGCGGGTTTGTGTGAGCGTACGGGTTAGGAATAGGGGACGGGTGAGGGGAAGGCTTTGGGGAAGTGTTAGGGTTAGGTTTCGGTCTAGGGTTAGGGTTAGGGTACGGGGACGGTTTAGGGTCCTGTTGAGGGTATGACAACGGTTTAGGGGGAGCGTACGTGTGAGGGCGCGGGTTAGTGTGAGCGTATGGGTTAGGATTAGGGGAAGGATGAGGGAAAGGCTTCAGGGAAGTATTAGTGTTAGGGTTAGGGCTAGGGTTAGGGTTAGGGGACAGGGACGGTTTAGGGTCCAGGTGAGGGTATGACAACGTTTTAGGGGGCGCGTACGTGTGAGGGCGTGTGTTACTGTGAGCGTATGGGTTAGGATTAGGGGACGGGTGAGGGTAAGGCTTCGGGGAAGGGTAAGGGTTAGGGTTCGGGCTAGGGTTAGGGTTAGGGGACAGGGACGGTGTAGGGTCCAGGTGAGGGTACGACAACGATTTAGGCGAAGCGTACGTGTGAGGGCTCGGGTTAGTCTGAGCGTACGGGTTAGGATTAGGGGACGGGGGAGGGTAAGGCTTCGGGGAAGGGTTAGGGTTAGGGTTCGGGCTAGGGTTTCGTTAGGAGATGGGGACGGTTTAGGGTCCAGGTGAGGGTACGACAAAGGTTTAGGGGGAGCTTACGTGTGTGGGCGCGGGTTTGTGTGAGCGTACGGGTTTGGAATAGGGGACGGCTGTGGGGAAGGCTTCGGGGAAGTGTTAGGGTTATGTTTCGGGCTAGGGTTTTGTTAGGGGATGGGGACGATTTAGGGTCCAGGTGGGGGTACGACAACGGTTTAGGGGCAGCGTACGTGTTAGGGCGTGGGTTAGTGTGAGCGTAAGGGTTAGAATTGGGGGACGGGTGAGGGGAAGGCTTCGTGGAAGGGTTAGGGTTATGGTTCGGGCTAGGGTTAGGTTTAGGGGACGCGGACGCTTTAGGGTCCAGGTGAGGGTACGACAACGGTTTAGGGGGAGCGTACGTGTGAGAGCGCGGGTTAGGGTGTGCGTACGGGTTAGGAATAGGGGACGGGTGAGGGGAAGGCTTCGCGGTAGTGTTAGGGTTAGGGTTCGGGCTAGGGTTAGGGTTAGGGGACGGGGACGGTTTAGGGCCCAGGTGAGGGTACGACAACGGTTTAGGGGGAGCGTACGTGTGAGGGTGCGTGTTAGTGTGAGCGTATGGGTTAGGATGAGGGGACGGGTGAGGGTAAGGGTTCGGGGAAGTGTAAGGGCTAGGGTTCGGGCTATGGTTAGGGTTTGGGGACGGGGACGGTTTAGGGTCCAGGTGAGGGTACGACAACGATTTAGGCGGAGCGTACGTGTGAGGGCTCGGGTTAGTGTGAGCGTACGGGTTAGGATTAGGGGACGGGTGAGGGTAAGGCTTCGGGGAAGGGTTAGGGTTAGGGTTGGGGCTAGCGTTTTGTTAGGGGATGGGGACGGTTTAGGGTGCAGGTGAGGGTATGACAACGCTTTAGGGGGAGCGTACGTGTGAGGGCGCGGGTTAGTTTGAGCGTTCGGGTTAGGATTAGGGGACGGGAGAGTGGAAGGCTTCGGGGAAGTGTTATGGTTAGGGTTCGGGCTAGGGTTAGGGTTAGGGGACGGGGAAGGTTTAGGGTCCGGGTGAGGTTACGACAACGGTTTAAGGGGAGCGTATGTGTGAGGGCGCGGGTTAGTGTGAGTGTACGGGTTAGGATTAGGGGACGGGTGAGGGGAATTCTTCGGGGAAGGGTTAGGGTTATGGTTCGGGCTAGGGTTAGTGTTAGGGGATGGGGACGCTTTAGGGTCCGGGTGAGGGTACGACAACAGTTAGGGGGAGCGTATGTGTGAGGGCGCGGGTTAGTGTGAGAGTACGGGTTAATATTAGGGTACGGGTGAGGGGAAGGTGTCAGGGAAGGGTTAGGGTTAGGGTTCGGGCTAGGGTTAGGATTAGGGGATGCGGACGGTTTAGGGTCCAGGTGAGGGTATTACAACGGTTTAGGGGGAGCGTAAGTGTGAGGGCGCGGGTTAGTGTGAGCGTACGGGTTAGGATTAGGGGACGGGTGAGGGGAAGGCTTCGGGGAAGGTTTAGTGTTAGGGTTCGGGCTAGCGTTAGGGTTAGGGTTAGGGGACGGTTTAGGGTCCAGGTGAGGGTACGACAATGGTTTATGGAGAGCGTACGTGTGAGGGCGCGGCTTAGTGTGAGCGTACTGTTTAGGATTAGGGGATGGGTGAGGGGAAGGATTCGGGGAAGGGTTAGGGTTAGGGTTCGGGCTAGGGTTAGGCTTAGGGGACGGGGACGGTTTAGGGACCAGGTGAGGGTACGACGATGCTTTAGGGAGAGCGAACGTGTGAGGGCGCGCGTTAGTGTGAGCGTACGGGTTAGGATTATGGGACGTGTGACGGGAAGGCTTCGGGGAAGTGTTAGGGTTAGGCTTCGGGCTAGGGTTAGGGTTAGGGGACGAGGACGGTTTAGGGTCCAGGTGAAGGTACGACAACAGTTTAGGGGGAGCGTACGTGTGAGGGCGCGGGTTAGTGTGAGCGTACGGGTTAGGTATTGGGGACAGGTGAGGGGAAGGCTTCGGGGAAGTGTTAGGGTTAGGGTTCGGGCTATGGTTAGGGTTAGGGGACGGGGACGGTTTAGGGTGCAGGTGAGTGTACGGCAACGGTTGGGGGGGGAGCGTACGTGTGAGGGCGCGGGTTAGTGTGAGCGTATGTGTTAGGAATAGGGGACGGGTGACGGGAAGGCTTCGGGGAAGGTTTAGGGTTAGGGTTCGGGCTAGGGTTAGGGTTAGGGGATGGAGACGGTTTAGGGTCCAGGTGAGGGTATGACAACGGTTTAGGGGGAGCGTAAGTGTGAGGGCGCGGGTTAGTGTGAGCGTACGGGTTAGGATCAGGGGACGGGTGAGGGGAAGGCTTCAGGGAAGCGTTAGGGATAGGGTTCGTGCTAAGGTCAGGGTTAGGGACGGAGACGGTTTGGGGTCCAGGTGAGGGTACGACAACGGTTTAGGTGGACCGTACGTGTGAGGGCGCGGGTTAGTGTGAGCGTACAGTTTAATATTAGGGTACGGTTGAGGGGAAGGTTTTAGGGAAGGGTTAGGGTTAGGGTTCGGGCTAGGGTTAGGGTTAGGGGACGGGGACGATTTAGGGTCCAAGTGAGGGTACGACAACGGTTTAGGGGGCGCGTACGTGTGAGGGCACGGGTTTTTGTGAGCGTACGGGTTAGGATTAGGGGACGGGTGAAGGGAAGGCTTTGGTGAAGTGTTAGGGTTAGGGTTCGGGCTAGGGTTAGGGTTAGAGGACGGGGACGGTTTAGGGTCCAGGTGAGGGTACGACAACGGTTTAGGGGGAGCGTATGTGTGAGGGCATGGGTTAATGTGAGCGTACGGGTTAGGATTAGGGGACGGGTGAGCGGAAGGCTTCGGGGAAGTGTTAGGGTTAGGGTTCGGTCTAGAGTTAGGGTTAGGGGACGGGGACGGTTTAGGGTCCAGGTGAAGCTACGACAATGGTTTGGGGGGAGCGTACGTGTGAGGGCGCGGGTTAGTGTGAGCGTACTGGTTAGGATTAGGTGACGGGTGAGGGGAAGGATTCGGGGAAGGGTTAGTTTTAGGGTTCGGGCTAGGGATAGGGTTAAGGGAGGGGGACGGTTTAGGGTACAGGTGAGGGTACGACAACGCTTTAGGGGGAACGAACGTGTGAGGGCGCGGGTTAGTGTGAGTGTATGGGTTAGGATTAGGGGACGGGTGAGGGGAAGGCTTCGGGGAAGTGTTAGGGTTAGCGTTCGGGCTAGGGTTAGCGTTAGGGGACGGTGACGGTTTAGGGTCCAGGTGAGTGTACGACAACGGTTTAGGGGGAGCGCACGTGTGAGGGCGCGTGTTAGTGTGAGCGTACGTGTTAGTATTAGGGGACGGGTGAGGGTAAGGCTTCGGGGAAGGGTAAGGTTTAGGGTTCCGGCTAGGGTTAGGGTTAGGGGACAGGGACCGTTTAGGGTCCAGGTGAGGGTACGAAAACGATTTAGGAGGAGCGTAAGTGTGAGGGCTCGGTTTCGTGTGAGCGTACGGGTTAGTATTAGGGGACGGGTGAGGGTATGGCTTCGGAAAAGGGATAGTGTTAGGGTTCGGGCTAGGGTTTTGTTGGGGGATGGGGACGGTTTAGGGTCCAGGTGAGGGTACGACAACAGTTTAGGGGGAGCGTACGTGTGAGGGCGCGGGTTAGTGTGAGCGTACGGGTTAGGATTAGGGGACGGGTGAGGGGAAGGCTTCGGGGAACGATTAGGGTTAGGGTTCGGGCTAGGGTTAGAGTTAGGGGACGGGGACCCTTTAGTGTCCAGGTGAGGGTACGACAACGGTTTACGGGAAAGTACGTGTGAGGGCGCGCGGTAGTGTGAGCGTAGGGTTTAGGAATAGGGTACGGGTGAGGGGACGGCTTCGGGGAAGGGTTAGGGTTAGGCTTCGGGCTAGGGTTAGGGTTAGGGGACGGGGACGGTTTAGGGTCCAGGTGAGGGAACAACAACGGTTTAGTGGGAGCGTACGTGTGAGGGCGCGGGTTAGTGTGAGCGTACGGGTTAGGATTAGGGACGGGTGAGGGGAAGGCTTCGGGGAAGGGTTAGGGTTAGGGTTCGGTCTAGGGTTAGGATTAGGGGACAGGGACGGTTAGGGTCCAGGTGAGGGTACGACAACGGTTTAGGGGGAGCGTACGTGTGAGGGCGCGGGTTAGTGTGAGCGTACGGGATAGGATTACGGTACGGGTGAGGGGAAGGCTTCGGGGAAGGGTTAGGTTTAGACTTCGGGATAGGGTTAGGGTTAGGGGACGGAGATGGTTTAGGGTCCAGGTGAAGGTACGACAACTGTTTAGGGATAGCGTACGTATGAGGGCGTGGTTAAGTGTGAGCGTACGGGTTAGGATTAGGGGACGGGTGAGGGGAAGGCTTCGGGGAAGGGTTAGGGTTAGGGTTTTGGCTAGGGTTAGGGTTAGGGGACGGGGATGGTTTAGGGTCCAGGTGAGTGTACGGCAACGGTTTAGGGGGAGCGTACGTGTGAGGGCGCGGGTTGGTGTGAGCGTACGGGTTAGGATTCGGGGAGGGGTGAGAGTAAGGCTTCATGGAAGGGTTAGGGTTATGATTCGGACTCGGGTTAGGGGACGGGGAGAGTTTAGGGTCCGGGTGAAGGTACGACAATGGTTAGGGGTAGCGTAGGTGTGAGGGCGCGGGTTAGTGTGAGCATACGGTTTAATATTAGGGTACGGGTGAGGGGAAGATTTTAGGGAAGGGTTAGGGTTAGGGTTTGGGCTAGGGTTAGGGTTAGGGGAAGGGGACGATTTAGGGTCCAAGTGAGGGTACGACAATGGTTTAGGGGGAGCGTACGTGTGAGGGCGCGGGTTAGTGTGTGCGTACGGGTTAGGATTAGGGGACGGGTGAAGGGAAGGCTTCGGTGAAAGGTTAGGGTTAGGGTTCGGGCTAGGGTTAGGGTTAGGGGACGGGGACGGTTTAGGGTCCAGGTGAGGGTACGACAACGGTTTAGGGGGAGCGTACATGTGAGGGCGTAGGTTAATGTGAGCGTACGGGTTAGGATTAGGGGACTGGTGAGGGGAATGCTTCGGGGAAGGTTTAGGGTTAGGGTTCGGGCTAGGGTTAGGGTTAGGGGACGGGGACGGTTTAGGGTCCAGGTGAGGGTACGACAATGTTTTAGGGGGAGCGTACGTGTGAGGGCGCAGGTTAGTGTGAGCGTACGGGTTAGGATCAGGGGACGGGTGAGGGGAAGGCTTCGGGGAAGGGTTAGGGTTAGGGTTCGGGCTAGGGTTAGGGTTAGGGTACGGGAACGGTTTAGGGTCCAGGTGAGGGTATAACAACGGTTTAGGGGAGCGTACGTATGAGGTCGCGGGTTAGTGTTAGCGTTCGGGTTAGTATTAAGGGACGGGTGAGGGGAAGGCTTCAGGGAAGGTTTAGGGTTAGAGTTCGGACTAGGCTTAGGGTTAGGGGACGGGGACGGTTTAGGGTCCAGGTGAGGGTACGACAACGGTTTAGGGGAAGGGTACGTGTGAGGGCGTGGGTTAGTGTGAGCGTACAGTTTAATATTAGAGTACGGTTGAGGGGAAGGTTTTAGGGAAGGGTTAGGGTTAGGGTTCGGTTTAGGGTTAGGGTTAGGGGACGGGGACGGTTTAGGGTCCAGGTGAGGGTACGACAAAGGTTTAGGGGGAGCGTACGTGTGAGGGCTCGGTTTAATGTGAGCGTACGGGTTAGGATTAGGGGACTGGTGAGGGGAATGCTTCGGGGAAGGTTTAGGGTTAGGGTTCGGGCTAGGGTTAGGGTTACGGGACGGAGACGGTTTAGGGTGCAGGTGAGGGTACGACAACGGTTCAGGGGGAGCGTACGTGGGAGGGCGCGGGTTAGTGAGAGCGTTCGGGTTAGGATTAGGGGACGGGTGAGGGGAAGGCTTCGGGGAAGAGTTAGGGTTAGGTTTCGGGTTAGGGTTCGGGTTACGGGACGGGGACGGTTTAGGGTCCAGGTGAGGGTACGACAACGTTTTAGGGGAAGCGTACGTGTGAGGGCGCGGGTTATTGTGAGTGTACGGGTTAGGACTAGGGGACGGCGGAGGGGAAGGCTTTGGGGAAGTGTTAGGGTTAGGGTTCGGGCTAGGGTTAGGGGACGGGGACGGTAATGGTTTAGGGTCCATGTGAGGGTAGGACAACGGTTTAGGGGGAGCGTACGTGTGAGGGCGCGGGTTAGTGTGAGCGTACGGGTTAGGATTAGGGGACGGGTGAGGGGAAGGCTTCGGGGAAGGGTTAGGTTTAGTGTTCGGGCTAGGGTAAGGGTTAGGGGACGGGAACGGTTTCGTGTCCAGGTGAGGGTACGACAACGGTTTAGGGGGAGCGTACGTGTGAGGGCGCGGATTAGTGTGGGCGTACGGGTTAGGATTAGGGCACGGATGAGGGGAAGGCTTCGGGGAAGGTTTAGGGTTAGGGTTCGGGCTAGGGTTAGGGTTAAGGGACGGTTTAGGGTCCAGGTGAGGGTATGACAACGGTTTAGGGGGAGCGTACGTGTGAGGGCGCAGGTTAGTGTGAGCGTACGGGTTAGGATTAGGGGACGGGTGAGGTGAAGGCTTCCGGGAAGGGTTAGGGTTAGGGTTTGGGCTAGTGTTAGGGTTAGGGGACGGGGACAGTTTAGGGTCCAAGTGAGGGTACGACAACGGTTTAGGGGGAGCGTACTTTTGAGTGCACGGGTTAGTGTGAGCGTACGGGTTAGGATTAGGGGACGGGTGAAGGGAAGGCTTCGGGGAAGGGTTAGAGTTAGGGTTCGGGCTAGGGTTAGGGTTAGGGGACGGGGACAGTTTAGGGTCCAGGTGAGGGTACGGCAACGGTTTAGGGGGAGCGTAAGTGTGAGGGCGCAGGTTAGTGTGAGCGTCCGGGTTAGGATTAGGGGACGGGTGAGGGGAAGGCTTCGCGGAAGGGTTAGGGTTAGGGTTCGGGCTAGGGTTAGAGTTAGGGGACGGGGACGGTTTAGGGTCCACGTGAGGGTATGACAACGGTTTAGGGGGAGCGAACGTGTGAGGGCGCGGGTTAGTGTGAGCGTACGGGTTTGGATTAGGGGACGGGTGAGGGGAAGGCTTCGGGGAAGGGTTAGGGTTAGGCTTCGGGCTAGGGTTAGGGTTAGGGGACGGAGATGGTTTAGGGTCCAGGATTGGGTAGGACAATTGTTTAGGGATAGCGTACGTATGAGGGCGTGGTTAAGTGTGAGCGTGCGGGTTAGGATTAGGGGACGGGTGAGGGGAAGGCTTCGGCGAAGGGTTAGGGTTAGGGTTCGGGCTAGGGTTAGGGTTAGGAGACGGGGACGGTTTAGGGTCCAGGAGAGTGTACGGCAACGGTTTAGGGGGAGTGTACGTGTGAGGGCGCGGGTTAGTGTGAGTGTATGGGTTAGGATTAGGGGACAGGTGACGGTAAGGCTTCGGGGAAGAGTTAGTGTTAGGGTTCGGGCTAGGGTTAGGGTTAGGGGACGGGGACGGTTTAGGGTCCAGGTGAGGTACGACAATGGTTTACAGGGAGCGTACGTGTGAGGCCGCGGGTTAGGGTGAGCGTACGGGTTAGGAATAGGGGACGGGTGAGGGGAAGGCTTCGGGGAAGTGTTAGGGTTAGCGTTCGGGCTAGGGTTAGTGTTAGGGGACGGGGACGGTTTAGGGTCCAGGTGAGGGTACGACAACGTTTTAGGGGGAGCGCACATGTGAGGGCGCGTGTTATTGTGAGCGTACGGTTTAGTATTAGGGGACGGGTGAGGGTAAGGCTTCGGGGAAGGGGAAGGGTTAGTGTTCGGGCTAGGGTTAGGGTTAGGGTTAGGGGACATGGACGTTTTAGGGTCCAGGTGGGGGTACGACAACGATTTAGGCGGAGCATACGTGTGTGGGCATGGGTTAGTGTGAGCGTACGGGTTAGGATTAGGGGACGGGTGAGGGTAAGGCTTCGGGGAAGTGTTAGGGTTAGGGTTCGGGCTAGGGTTAGGATTAGAGGACGGGGACGGTTTAGGGTCCAGGTGAGGGTACGACAACGGTTTAGGGGGAGCGTATGTGTGAGGGCGCAGGTTAGTGTGAGCGTACCGGTTAGGATTAGGGGACGGGTGAGGGGAAGGCTTCGGGGAAGGGTTAGGGTTAGGGTTCGGGCTAGGGTTTGGGTTAGGGGACGGGGACAGTTTAGGGTCCAGGTGAGGGTACGACAACGGTTTAGGGGGAGCGTACGTGTGAGGGCGCGGGATAGTGTGAGCGTACGGGTTAGGATTAGGGGACGGGTGAGGGGAAGGCTTCGGGGAAAAGTTAGGGTTAGGCTTCGGGCTAGGGTTAGGGTTAGGTTTAGGGGACGGAGACGGTTTAGGGTCCAGGTGAGGGTACGACAACGGTTTAGGGGTAGCGTACGAATGAGGGCGCGGGTAATTGTGAGCGTACGGGTTAGGATTAGGGGACGGGTGTGGGGAAGGCTTCGGGGAAGGGTTAGGGTTAGGGTTCAGGCTAGGGATAGGGTTAGGGGACGGGGACGGTTTAGGGTCCAGGTGAGGGTACGACAATGGTTTAGGGGGAGCGTACGTGTGAGGGCACGGGTTAGTGTGAGCGTACTGGTTAGGATTAGGGGACGGGTGAGGAGAAGGCTTCGGGGAAGGGTTAGGGTTAGGGTTCGGGCTAGGGTTAGGGTTAGGGGACGGGAACGGTTTAGGGTCCAAGTGAGGGTACGACAAAGGTTTAGGGGGAGCGTACTTTTGAGGGCGTGGGTTAGTGTGAGCGTACGGGTTAGGATTAGGGGACAGGTGAGGGGAAGGCTTCGTGGAAGGGTTAGGGTTATGGTTCGGGCTAGGGTTAGGATTAGGGGACGCGGACGGTTTAGGGTCCAGTTGAGGGTACGACAACGGTTTAGGGGGAGCGTACGTGTGAGCGCACGGGTTAGGGTGAGCGTACGGGTTAGGAATAGGGGACGGGTGTGGGGAAGGCTTCGGGGAAGGGTTAGGGTTAGCGTTCGGGCTAGGGTTAGCGTTAGGGGACGGGGACGGTTTAGGGTCCAGGTGAGGGTACGACAACGGTTTAGGGGAGCATATGTGTGAGGGCGAGGGTTAGTGTGAGCCTACGGGTTAGTATTAGGGGACGGGTGAGGGGAAGGCTTCGGGGAAGGGTTAGGGTTAGGGTTTGGGCTAGGGTTAGGTTTAGGGGACGGGGACGGTTTAGGGTCCAGGTGAGTGTACGATATCGGTTTAGGGGGAGCGTACGTGTGAGGGCGCGGGTTAGTGTGAGTGTACGGGTTAGGATTAGGGGACGGGTGAGGGGAAGGCTTCGGGGAAGTGTTAGGGTTAGGGTTCGGGCTAGGGTTAGTGTTAGGGTACCCGGACGGTTTAGGGTCCAGGTGAGGGTACGACAACGGTGTAGGTGCAGGGTACGTGTGAGGGCGCGGGTTAGTGTGAGCGTACGGGTTAGGATTAGGGGATGGGTGAGGGGAAGGCTTCGGTGAAGGGTTAGGGTTAGGGTTCGGACTAGGGTTAGGGTTAGAAGACGGGGACGGTTTAGGGTCAAGGTGAGGGTACGACAACGGTTGAGGGGGAGCGTACGTGTGAGGGCGCGGGTTAGTGTGAGTATACAGGTTAGTATTAGGGGACGGGTGAGGGGAAGGCTTCTGGGAAGGGTTAAGGTTAGGGTTCGGGCTAGGGTTAGGGTTAGGGGACGGGGACGGTTTAGGGTGAGGTGAAGGTACGACAATGGTTTAGGAGGAGCGTACATGTGAGGGCGCGGGTTAGTGTGAGCGTACTGGTTAGGATTAGGGGATGGGTGAGGGGACGGCTTCGGGGAAGGGTTAGGGTTAGGGTTCGGGCTAGGGTTAGGGTTAGTGGATGGGGACGGTTTACGGTCCAGTTGAGGGTTCGATAACGGTTCAGGGGGAGCGTACGTGTGAGGGTGCAGGTTATTGTGAGCGTACGGGTTAGCAGTAGGAGACGGGTGAGGGGAAGGCTTCGGGGAAGGGTTAGGATTAGTGTTCAGGCTAGGGTTAGGGTTAGGGTTAGGGGACGGGGACGGTTTAGGGTCCAGGTGAGGGTACGACAGCGTTTTAGGGGGAGCATACGTGTGAGGGCGCGGGTTAGTGTGAGCGTAAGGGTTAGGATTAGGGTACGAGTGAGGGTAAGGCTTCGGGGAAGGGTTAGGGTTAGGGTTCGGGCTAGGGTTAGGGGACAGGGACGGTTTAGGGTCCAGGTGAGGGTACGACAACGGTTTCGGGGGAGCGTACGTGTGAGGGCACGGGTTAGTGTGAGCGTACGGGTTAGGATTAGGGGACGGGTGAGGGTAAGGCTTCGGGGAAGGGTTAGGTTTAGGGTTCGGGCTAGGGTTAGGGTTAGGGGACGGGGACGGTTTAGGGTCCAGGTGAGGGTACGACAACGGTTTAGGGGGAGCATACGTGTGAGGGCGCGGGTTAGGGTGAGCGTACGGGTTAGGATTAGGGGACGGGTGAGGGGAAGGTTTCGGGGAAGGTTTAGGGTTAGGGTGCGGGCTAGGGTTAGGGGACGGGGACGGGGACGGTTTATGGTCCAGGTGAGGGTACGACAACGGTTTAGGGGCAGCGTACGTGTGAGGGCACGGGTTGTGTGAGCGTACGGGTTAGGATTAGGGGACGGGTGAGGGGAAGGCTTCGGGGAAGGGTTAGGGTTTGGGTTCGGGCTAGGGATAGTGTTAGGGGACGAGGACGGTTTAGGGTCCAGGTGAGTGTACGACAACGGTTTAGGGTGAACGTACATGTGAGGGCACGAGTTAGTGTCAGTTAACGAGTTAGCATTAGTGTACTTGTGAGGGGAAGGCTTCGGGGAGGGTTAGGGTTAGGGTTCTGGCTACGGTTAGGGTTAGGGGACGGGGACGGTTTAGGGTCCAGGTGAGGGTACGACAACGGTTTAGGGTGAGCGTACATGTGAGGACACGGGTTTGTGTTAGCGTACTGGTTAGCATTAGGGGAAGTGTGTGGGTAAGGCTTTGGGGAAGGGTTAGGGTTAGAGTTCGGGCTAAGGTTAGGGTTAGGGGATGGGGACGGTTTAAGGTCAAGGTGATGGTACGACAACGGTTTAGGGGGATCGTATGTGTGAGGGCGCGGGTTAGTGTGAGCGCACGGGTTAGGATTAGGGGAATGGTGAGGGGAAGGCTTCGGGGAAGGGTTAGGATTAGGGATCGGGCTAGGGTTAGGGCTAGGGGACGGGGACGGTTTAGGGCCCAGGTGAGGGTACGACAACGGTTTAGGGTGAGCGTACGTGTGAGGGCATGTGTTAGTGTCAGCATACGGGTTAGCATTAGGGGACGGGTGAGGGAAAGGCTTCGGAGAAGTGTTAGGGTTAGGGTTCGGGCTAGGGTTAGGTTTAGGGGACGGGGACGCTTTAGGGTCCAGGTGAGGATTCGACAACGGTTTAGGGGGAGCGTACGTGTGAGTGCGCGGGTTAGAGTGAGCGTACGGGTTAGGATTAGGGTACGGGTGAGGGGAAGGCTTCGGGGAAGGGTTAGGGTTAGGGTTCGGGCTAGGGTTAGGGTTAGGGGACGGGGAGGGTTTAGGGTCCAGGTGAGGGTACGACAACGGTTTAGGGGGAGCATACGTGTGAGGGCGCGGGCTAGGGTGAGTGTACGGATTAGGAATAGGGGACAGGTGGGTGGAAGGCTTCGGGGAAGTGTTACGATTAGGGATCGGGCTAGGGTTAGGGCTAGGGGACGGGGACGGTTTAGGGCCCAGGTGAGGGTACGACAACGGTTTAGGGGGAGCGTACGTGTGAGGGCGCTGGTTAGTGTGAGCGAACGGGTTAGGATTAGCAGACGGGTGAGGGGAAGGGTTTGGGCTAGGGTTAGGGTTAGGGGACGGGGACGGTTCAGGGTCCAGGTGAGGGTACGACAACGGTTCAGGCGGAGCGTACGAGTGAGTGCGCGGGTTAGTGTGAGCGTACGGGTTATAATTAGGGGAAGGGTGAGGGGAAGGCTTCGGGGAAGGGTTCGGGTTAGGGTTCAGGTTAGGGTTAGGGGACGGGGACGGTTTAGGGTCCAGGTGAGGGTACGACAACGGTTTAGGGGGAGCGTACGTGTGAGGGCACGGGTTAGTGTGAGCGTACGGGTTAGGAGTAGGGGACGGGTGAGGGGAAGGCTTTGGGGAGGGTTAGGGTTAGGGTTCAGGCTAGGTTTAGGTTTAGGGGACGGGGACGGTTTAGGGTCCAGGTGAGGGTACGACAACGCTTTAGGGGGAGCGTACGTGTGAGGGCGCGGGTTAGTGTGAGCGTACGGGTAAGGATTAGGGGACGGGTGAGGGGAAGGCTTCGGGGAAGGGTTAGGGTTAGGGTTCGGGCTAGGGTTAGGGTTAGGGGACGGGGACGGATTAGGGTCCAGGTGAGGGTACGACAACGGTTTAGGGGGAGCGTACGTGTGAGGGCGCGGGTTAGTGTGAGGGTACGGTTTAGGATTAGGGGACGGGTGAGGGGAAGGCTTCAGGGAAGTGTTAGGGTTAGGGTTCTGGCCAGGGTTAGGCTTAGAGCACGGGGACGATTTAGGGTCCAGGTGAGGGTACGAGAACGGTTTAGGGGGATCATATGTGTGAGGGCGTGGGTTAGTGTGAGCGTACGGGTTAAGGTTAGGGGACGTGTGAGGGGAAGGGTTAGGGTTAGGGTTTGGGCTAGGGTTAGGGTTAGGGGACGGGGACGGTTTACGGTCCAGTTGCGGGTACGACAACGGTTTAGGGTGAGCATACGTGTGAGGGCGCGGGTCAGTGTGAGCGTACTGGTTAGAATTAGGGGACGGGTGAGGGGAAGGCTTCTGGGTAGGGTTAGGGTTAGGGTTCGAGCTAGGGTTAGGGTTAGGGGACGGGGACGCTTTAGGTTCCAGGTGAGGGAACGACAACGCTATAGGGGGAGAGTACGTGTGAGGGCGCGGGTTAGTGTTAGCGTATGGGTTAGGATTAGGGGATGGGTGAGGGGAAGGCTTCGGGGTATGTTTAGGGTTAGGGTTCGGGCTAGGGTTAGGGTTAGGGGACGGGGACGGTTTAGGGTCCAGGTGAGGGTATGACAACGGTTTAGGGGGAGTGTACGTGTGAGGGCGCGGGTTAGTGTGAGCGTACGGGTTAGGATTAGGGGACGGGTGAGGGGAAGGCTTCGGGGAAGGGTTAGAGTTAGGGTTCGGGCTAGGGTTAGGGTTAGGGGACGGGGACGGTTTAGGGTCCGTGTGAGGGTACGACAACGGTTTAGGGGGAGCGTACGTGTGAGGGCGCGGGTTACTGTGAGCGTACGGGTTAGGATTATGGGACGGGTGAGTGTAAGGCTTCGGGGAAGGGTTACGGTTAGGTTTCGGGCTAGGGTTAGGGTTAGAGGACGGGGACGGTTTACGGTCCAGGTGAGGGTATGACAACGCTTTAGGGGGAGCGTACGTGTGAGGGCGCTGGTTAGTGTGAACGTACGGGTTAGGATTAGGGGATGGGTGAGGGGAAGGCTTCAGGGAAGGGTTAGGGTTAGGTTTCGGTCTAGGGTTAGTGTTAGGGGACGGGGACGGTTTAGGGTCCAGGTGAGGGTATGAA
This sequence comes from Leucopleurus acutus, assembly GCF_964270905.1. Classification (NCBI taxonomy): domain Eukaryota; kingdom Metazoa; phylum Chordata; class Mammalia; order Artiodactyla; family Delphinidae; genus Leucopleurus; species Leucopleurus acutus. The sequence continues at coordinate 81,039,477 of NC_139153.1, forward strand.
AACGGTTTAGGGGGAGCGTATATGTGAGTGCGCAGGGTAGTGTGAGCGTACGGTTTAGGATTAGGGGACGTGTAAGGTTCAGGGTTCGGGGAAGGGTTACGGTTAGGGTTCGGGCTAGGGTTAGGGTTAGGGGACGGGGCCGGTTTAGGGTCCGGGTGAGGGTACGACAACGGTTTAGGGGGAGCGTACGTGTGAGGGTGCGGGTTAGTGTGAGCGTACGGGTTAGGATTATGGGACGTGTGAGGGTAAGGCTTCGGGGAAGGGTTAGGGTTAGCTTTCGGGCTAGGGTTAGTGTTAGGTGACGGGGACGGTTTAGGGTCCAGGTGAGGGTACGACAATGGTTTAGGGGTAGGGTTTGTGAGAGGGCGCGGGTTAGTGTGAGCGTACGGGTTAGGATTAGGGGACGGGTGAGGGGAAGGCTTCGGGGAAGGGTTAGGGTTAGAGTTCGGGCTAGGGTTAGGTTTAGGGGACCGGGACGGTTTAGGGTCCGGGTGAGGGTACGACAACACTTTAGGGGGAGTGTACGTGTGAGGGCGCGGGTTAGTGTGAGAGTACGGGTTAGGTTTAGGGGACGGGTGAGGGGAAGGCTTCGGGGAAGGGTTAGGGTTAGGTTTCGGGGTAGGGTTAGTGTTAGGGGACAGGGACGGTTTAGGGTCCAGGTGAGGGTACGACAACGGTTTAGGGAGAGCGTACGTGTGAGGGCGCGGGTTAGTGTGAGCGTACGGGATAGGATTATGGGACGGGTGAGGGTAAGGCTTCGGGGAAGTGTTAGGGTTGGGTTTCGGGCTAGGGTTAGGGCTTGGGGATGGGGACAGTTTAGGGTCCAGGTGAGGGTACGACAACGGTTTAGGGTGAGCGTACGTGTGAGGGCACGTGTTAGTGTCAGCGTACGGGTTAGCATTATGGGACGGGTGCGGGTACGGCTTCAGGGAAGGGTTAGGGTTTGGGTTCGGGCTAGGGTTAGGGTTAGGGGACGGAGACGGTTTAGGGTCCAGGTGAGGTTTGGACAAAAGTTTAGTGTGAGCGTACGTTTGAGGGCACGGGTTACAGTCAGCGTACGGCTTAGCATTAGGACACAGTTGAGGGCAAGGCTTCGGGGAAGGGTTAGGGTTAGGTTTCTGGCTAGGGTTAATGTTAGGGGACGGGGACGGTTTAGGGTCCAGTTTAGGTACGACAACGGTTTAGGGTGAGCGTAGGTGTGAGGGCACGTGTTAGTGTCAGCGTACGGGTTAGCATTAGGGGACGGGTGAGGGGAAGGCTTCGGGGAAGTGTTAGGGTTAGGGTTCTGGCTAGGGTTAGGGTTACGGGACGGGGACGGTTTAGGGTCCAGGTGAGGGTACCACAACGTTTTAGGGTGAGAGTAGGTGTGAGGGCATGGGTTAGTGTCAGCGTACGGGTTAGCATTAGGGGACGGGCGAGGGGAAAGCTTCGGGGAAGGGTTAGGGTTAGGGTTCGGGCTACGGTTAGGGTTAGGGGACGTGGATGGTTTAGCGTCCAGTTGAGGGTACGACAACAGTTTAGGTGGAGCGTACGTGTGAGGGCGCAGGTTAGTGTGAGCGTACAGGTTAGGATTAGGGGACGGGTGAGGGAAAGGCTTCGGGGAAGGGTTAGGTTTAGGGTTCGTGCTAGGGTTAGGGTTAGGGGACGGGGACGGTTTAGGGTCCAGGTGAGGGTACGACAACGCTTTAGGGGGAGCCTACGTGTGAGGGCATGGGTTAGTGTAAGCGTACAGGTTAGCATTAGTGGACGGATGAGGGGAAGGCTTCAGGGAAGCGTTAGGGTTAGGGTTCGGGCTAGGGTTAGGATTAGGGGACAGGGACGGTTTAGGGTCCAGGTGAGGGTAGGACAACGGTTTATGTTGAGCGTACGTGTGAGGGCACGGGTTTGTGTCAGCATACTGCTTAGCATTAGGGGACGGGTGAGAGTAAGGCTTCGGGGAAGGTTTAGGGTTAGGGTTCGGTCTAGGGTTAGGGTACGGGGACAGGGACGGTTTAGGGTCAAGATGAGGGTAGGAAAACGCTTTAGGGTGAGCGTACGTGTGAGGGCACGGGTTACTGTCAGAGTACAGGTTAGCACTAGGGGACGGATGAGGGGAAGGCTTCGGGGAAGGGTTAGGGTTAGGTTTCGGGGTAGGGTTGGGTTAGGGGATGGGGACGGTTTAGGGTCCAGGTGAGGGTACGACAACGGTTTAGGGTGAGCGTATGTGTGAGGGCATGGGTTAGTGTCAGCGTACGGATTAGCATTAGGGTACGGGTGAGGGAAAGGCTTCGGGGAAGGGCTAGGGTTAGGGTTCGGGCTAGGGTTAGGGTTAGGGGACGGGGACGGTTTAGGGTCCAGGTAAGTGTACGACAACGGTTTAGGTTGATCGTACGTGTGGGCATGGGTTAGTGTCAGTGTACGGGTTAGCATTAGGGGACGGGTGAGGGTAAGGCTTCGGGGAAGGGTTAGGGTTAGGGTTCGGGCTAGGGTTAGGGGACGGGGACAGGGACGGTTTAGGGTCCAGGTGAGGGTAGGAAAACGCTTTAGGGTGAGCGTACGTGTGAGGGCATGGGTTAGTGTCAGCGTACAGGTTAGCATTAGTGGACGGAAGAGGGGTAGGCTTCAGGGAAGCGTTAGGGTTACGGTTCGGGCTAGGGTTAGGGTTAGGGTACGGGGACGGTTTAGGGTCCAGGTGATGGTACCACAACGGTTTAGAGTGAGCGTACCTGTGAGGGCAATTGTAAATGTCACCGTACGGGTTAGCATTAGGGGACGGGTGAGGGGAAGGCTTCGGGGAAGGGTTAGGGTTAGGGTTTGGGCTAGGTTTAGGGTAGGGGACGGGGACGGTTTAGGGTCCACGTGAGGGTACGACAACCGTTTAGGGTGAGCTTAGGTGTTAGGGCAAGTGTTAGTGTCAGCGTACGGGTTAGCATTAGGGGCCGGATGAGTGTAAGGCTTCGGGTAAGGGTTAGGATTAGGGTTCGGACTAGGGTTACGGTTAGGGGACGGGGATGGTTTAGGGTCCCGGTGAGGGTACGACAACGGTTTAGGGTGAGTGTACGTGTGAGGGCACGGGTTACTGTCAGCGTACTGGTTAGCATTAGGGGATGGGTGAGGGGAAGGCTTCGGGGAAGGGTTAGGGTTAGGGTTTGCCCTAGTGTTAGGATTAGGGTACGGGGGGGGTTTAGCGTGCAGGTGAGGGTACGACAATGGTTTAGGGTGAGCGTACGTGTGAGGGCACGGGTTAGTGTCAGCGTACGGGTTAGCATTACGGGACGGGTGAGGGGAAGGCTTCGGAGAAGGGTAAGGGTTAGGCTTCGGCTACGGTTAGGGTTAGGGGATGGGGACGGTTTAGGGTCCAGGTGAGGATAGGTCAACGGTTTAGGGTCAGCATACGTGTGAGGGCATGTGTTAGTGTCAGCATACGGTTTAGCTATAGGGGATGGGTGAGGGGAAGGCTTCGGTGAAGGGTTAGGCTTAGGGTTTGGGCTAGGGTTAGGGTTAGAGGACGGAGACGGTTTAGGGTCCAGGTGAGGGTACGACAACGGTTAAGGGTGAGCGTAGGTGTGAGGGCACGGGTTAGTGTCAGCGTACGGGTTAGCATTAGGGGACGGGTGAGGGTAAGGCTTCGGGGAAGGGTGTGGGTTAGGGTTCGGGCTAGGGTTAGGGTTAGGGGACCGTGACGGTTTAGGGTCCAGGTGAGGGTAGGACAACGGTTTACAGTGAAGGTACGTGGGAAGGAGAGGGTTAGTGTCAGTGTACGGGTTAGCATTAGGGGACGGGTGAGGGGAAGGCTTCGGTAAAGGGTTAGGGTTAGGGTTCGGGCTAGGGTTAGGGTTAGGGGACGGGGAAGGTTTAGGGTCCACGTGGGGGTACGACAACGGCTTAGGGTGAGCCTACGTGTGAGGGCACGGGTTAGTGTCAGCGTACGGATTAACTTTAGTGGACGGCTGAGGGGAAGGCTTCGGGGAAGTGTTAGGGTTATGGTTCGGGCTAGGGTTAGGGTTAGGGGACGGGGACGTTTTAGGTTCCAGGTGAGGGTACAACTACTGTATAGGGTGAGCGTACGTGTGAGGGCACAGGTTACTGTCAGCGTACGTTTTAGCATAAGGGGACGGGTGAGGGGAAGGCTTCGGGGAAGGGTTAGGGTTAGGGTTCGGGCTAGGGTTAGGGTTAGGGGATGGGGACGGTTTCGGGTCCAGGTGAGTGTACGACAACGGTTTAGGGAGAGCGTACATGTGAGGGCATGGGTTAATTTCAGCGTACGGTTTAGCATTTGGGGACTGGTGAGGGGAAGACTTCGGGGAAAGGTTAGGGTTAGGGTTCGGGCTAGGGTTAGGGTTAGGGGACGGGGACGCTTTAGAGGCCAGGTGAGGGTAGGACAACGGTTTAGTGTGAGCGTATGTGTGAGGGCACAGGATAGTGTCAGTGTACGGTTTAGCATTCGGGGACTGCTGAGGGTAAGGCTTCGGGGAAGGTTTAGGGTTAGGATTCGGGCTAGGGTTAGGGTTAGGGGATGGGGACGGTTTAGGTTGCAGGTGACGGTAGGACAATGGTTTAGGGAGGGCGTACGTGTGAGGGCACGGGTAAATTTCAGCGTACGGGTTAGCATTAGGGGACGGGTGAGGGGAAGGCTTCGGGGAAGTGTAACGGTTAGGGTTAGGGTTCGGACTACGGTTAGGGTTAGGGGACGGGGACGGTTTAGGGTCCAGGTGAGGTTATGACAACTGTTTAGGGTGAGCGTACGTGTGAGGGCACGGGTTAGTGTCACCGTACGGTTTAGCATTAGGGGACGGGTGAGGGGAAGGCTTCGGGGAAGTGTTACGGTTAGGGTTAGGGTTCGGACTAGGGTTAGGGTTAGGGGACGGGGACGGTTTAGGGTCCAGGTGAGGGTACGACAACGGTTTAGGGTGAGCGTACGTGTGAGGGCACGGGTTAGTGTCAGCGTACGGGTTAGCATTAGGGGATGGGTGAGGGGAAGGCTTCGGGGAAGGGATAAGGTTAGGGTTCGGGCTAGGGTTGGGGTTAGGGGACGGGGACGGTTTAGGATCCAGGTGAGGGTAGGACAAAAGTTTAGGGTGAGCGTACGTGTGAGGGCATGGGTTAATGTCAGCATACGGGTTAGCATTAGAACACTGGTGAGGGTAAGGCTTTGGGGAAGGGTTAGGGTTATGGTTTGGGCTAGGTTTAGGGTTATGGGATGGGGACAGTTTAGGGTCCAGGTCACAGTACGACAACGGTTTAGGGTGAGCGTACGTGTGAGGGCACGTGTTAGTGTCAGCGTACGGGTTAGCATTAGGGGAGGGGTGAGGGGAAGGCTTCGGGGAAGTGTTAGGCTTAAGGTTCGGGATAGGGTTAGGGTTAGGCGATGAGGACTGTTTAGGGTCCAGGTGAGGTTACGACAACTGTTTAGGGTGAGCGTACGTGTGAGGGCAGGGGTTAGTGTCATCGTACGGGTTAGCATTAGGTGACGGGTTTGGTTAAGGCTTCGGGGAAGGGTTAGGGTTAGGGTTCGAGCTAGGGTTAGGGTTAGGGGATGGGGTTGGTTTATGGTCCAGGTGAGGGTAGGACAATGGTTCAGGGTGAGCGTACGTGTGAGGGCACGGGTTAGTGTCAGCGTACAGGTTAGCCTTATGAGACGGGTGAGGGTAAGGCTTCGGGGAAGGGTTAGGGTTAGGGTTCGGGCTAGGGTAAGGGTTAGGGGACGGGGACGGTTTAGGGTCCAGGTGAGGGTACGACAAAGTTTTAGGGTGAGCGTACGTGTGAAGGCACGGGTTAGTGTCAGCGTACGGCTTAGCATTAGGGGCGGGTGAGGGTAAGGGTTCGGGGAAGGGTTAGGGTTAGGGTTCGGGCTAGGGTTAGGGGCCGGGCACTGGGACGGTTTAGGGTACAGGTGACGGTACGACAACGGTTTAGGATGAGCGTACGTGTGAGGGCAAGGGTTAGAGTCAGCGTACGGGTTACCATTAGTGGACGGGTGAGGGAAAGCCTTCGGGGAAGGGTTAGGGTTAGGGTTTGGGCTAGGGTTAGGGTTAGGGGACGGGCACGGTTTAGGGTCCAGGTGAGGGTACTACAATGGTTTAGGGTGACCGTACGTGTGAGGGCCCGGGTTAGTCTCAGCCTACAGTTTAGAATTATGGGACGGGTGAGGGGAAGGCTTCAGGGAAGAGTTAGGTTTAGGGTTCGGGCTAGGGTTAGGGTTAGGGGACGGGGACGGTTTAGGATCCAGGTGAGTGTACGACAACGGTTTAGGGTGAGCGTACGTGTAAGGGCACGGGTTAGTGTCACCGTACGGTTTAGCATTAGGAGACGTGTGAGGGTAAGGCTTCGGGGAAGGGTTAGGTTTATGGTTCGGGCTAGGTTTAGGGTTAGGGACGGGGACGGTTTAGGGTCCAGGTGTAGGAAGGACAACGGTTTAGGGTGAGCGTACGTGTGAGGGCAGGGGTTAGTGTCATCGTACGGGTTAGCATTAGGTGACGGGTGTGGTTTAGGCTTCGGGGAAGGTTTAGGGTTAGGGTTCGGGCTAGGGTTAGGGTTAGGGGATGGGGATGGTTTATGGTCCAGGTGAGGGTAGGACAATGGTTTAGGGTGAGCGTACGTGTGAGGGCACGGATTAGTGTCAGCGTACGGGTTAGCATTAGCTGACGGGTGAGGGTAAGGCTTCAGGGAAGGGTTAGTGTTAGGGTTCGGGGTAGGGTTACGGTAAGGGGACAGGGACGGTTTAGGGTCCAGTTGAGGTTTCGACAACGGTTGAGGGTGAGCGTACGTTTTAGGGCACGGGTTAGTGTCAGCGTACGGGTTAGCATTCGGGGACTGATGAGGATAAGGCTTCGGGGAAGGGTTAGGGTTAGGGTTCGGGCTAGGGTTAGGGTTATGGAACAGGGACGGTTTTGGGTCCAGGTGAGGGTAGGACAACGGTATATGGTGAGCGTACGTGTGAGGGCACCGTTTAGTGTCAGCGTATGGGTTAGCATTAGGGGACGGGTAAGGTAACGCTTCGAGGAGGGGTTAGGTTTAGGGTTCAGGCTAGGTTTAGGGTTAGGTTACAGGGACGGTTTAGGGTCCAGGTGCGTGTACGACAACGGTTTAGGGTGAGCGTACGTGTGAGGGCACGGGTTAGTGTCAGCGTACGGGTTAGCATTAGGGGACGGTTGAGAGTAAGGCTTCGGGTAAGGTTAAGTGTTAGGGTTCGGGCTAGGGTTAGGGTTAGGAGACGGGGATGGTTTAGGGTCCAGGTGAGTGTACGACAACGGTTTAGGGTCAGCGTACGTGTGAGGGAACCGGTTAGTGTCATCGTACGGGTTAGCATTAGGGGACGTGTGAGGGAAGGCTTCGGGGAAGGGTTAGGGTTAGGGTTCGGGCTAGGGTTAGGGTTAGGTTTAGGGGACGGGGTCGGTTTAGAGTCCAGCTGAGGGTACGACCAAGGTTTATGGTGAGCGTAGGTGTGAGGGAGCGGGTTAGTGTCAGCGTACGGGTTAGCATTAGGGGACGGGTGTGGGGAAGGCTTTGGGGAAGGGTTAGGGTTAGGGTTCGGGCTAGGGTTAGGGTTAGGGGACGGGAACGGATTAGGGTCCAGGTGAGGGTACGACAAAGGATTAGGGCGAGCGTACGTGTGAGGGCCCGGGTTAGTGTCAGCGTACGGGTTAGCATTAGGGGACGTGTGAGGGGAAGACTTCGGGGAAGGGCTAGGTTTAGGGTTCGGGCTAGGGTTAGGGTTATGGGACGAAGAAGGTTTAGGGTCCAGGTGAGGGTACGGCACGGTTTTGGGTGAGCGTACGTGTGAAGTTACGGGTTACTGTCAGCGTACGGGTTAGCAGTAGGGGACGTGTGAGGGTCAGGCTTCAGGGAAGGGTTAGGGTTTGGGTTCGGGCTAGGGTTAGGGGTAGGGGACGGAGACGGTTTAGGGTCCAGGTGAGGTTTGGACAAAAGTTTAGTGTGAGCGTACATGTGAGGGCACGGGTTACTGTCAGCGTACGGGTTAGCATTAGGGGACGGGTGAGGGGAAGGCTTCGGGGCAGTGTTAGGGTTAGGGTTCTGGCTAGGGTTAGGGTTACGGGACGGGGACGGTTTAGGGTCCAGGTGAGGGTACCACAACGGTTTAGGGTGAGAGTAGGTGTGAGGGCATGGGTTAGTGTCAGCGTACGGGTTACCATTAGGGGACGGGCGAGGGGAAAGCTTCGGGGAAGGGTTAGGGTTAGGGTTCGGGCTACGGTTAAGGTTAGGGGACGTGGATGGTTTAGGGTCCAGCTGAGGGTACGACAACGGTTTAGGTGGAGCGTACGTGTGAGGGCGCGGGTTAGTGTGAGCATACAGGTTAGGATTAGGGGACGGGTGAGGGAAAGGCTTCAGGGAAGTGTTAGGGTTAGGGTTCGGGCTAGGGTTAGGGTTAGAGGACGGGGACGGTTTAGGGTCCAGGTGAGGGTACGACAATGCTATAGGGGGAGCGTATGTGTGAGCGCGCGGGTTAGTGTGAGCATACCGGTTAGGATTATGGGACGGGTGAGGGGAAGGCTTCGGGGAAGGGTTAGGGTTAGGGTTCGTGCTAGGGTTAGGGTTAGGAGATGGGGACGGTTTAGGGTCCAGGTGAGGGTACGAAAACGGTTTAGGGGGAGCGTACATGTGAGGGCACGGGTTAGTGTCAGCGTACGGTTTAGGATTAGGGGACGGGTGAGGGGAAGGCTTCTGGGAAGGGTTAGGGTTAGGGTTATGGGACGGGGACAGTTTAGGGTCCAGGTGAGGGTACGACAACGGTTTAGGGGGAGAATACGTGTGATGGCGTGGGTTAGTGTGAGCGTACGGGTTAGGATTAGGGGACGGGTGAGCGGAAGGCTTTGGGAAGGGTTAGGTTTAGGGTTCGGGCTAGGGTTAGGGTTAGGGGACGGGGACGGTTTAGGGTCCAGGTGAGGGTACGACAACGGTTTAGGGGGAGCGTACGTGTGAGGGCACGGGTTAGTGTCTGCGTACGGGTTAGGATTAGGGGACGGGTGAGGGGAAGGCTTTGGGGAAGGGTTAGGGTTAGGGTTCGGGCTAGGGTTAGGGTTAGGGGACGGGGACGGTTCAGGGTCCAGGTGAGGGTACGACAACGGTTTAGGGGGAGCATACGTGTGAAGGTGCAGGTTAGTGTGAGCGTACGGGTTAGGATTAGGGGACGGGAGAGGGGAAGGCTTTGGGGAAGGGTTAGGGTTAGGGTTCGGGCTAGGGTTAGGGTTAGGGTTAGGGGACGGGGACGGTTTACGGTCAAGGTGAGTGTACGACAACGGTTTAGCGGGCACGTACGTGTGAGGGCACGGCTTAGTGTGAGGGTACGGGTTAGGATTAGGGGACGGGTGAGGGGAAGGCTTCGGGGAAGGGTTAGGGTTAGGATTAGGGCTAGGGTTAGGGTTAGGGGATGGGGACAGTTTAGGGTCCAGTTGAGGGTACGACAACTGTTTAGGGGGAGCGTATGTGTGAGGGGGCGGGTTAGTGTGAGCGTACGGGTTAGGATTACGGGATGGGTGAGGCGAAGGCTTCGGGGAAGGGTTAGGGTTAGGGTTCGGGCTAGGGTTAAGGTTAGGGGACGGGGACGGTTTAGGGTCCAGGTGAGGGTACGACAACGGTTTAGCGGGCACGTACGTGTGAGCGCGCGAGTTAGTGTGAGCGTACGGGTTAGGATTAGGGGACGGGTGAGTTGAAGGCTTCTGCGAAGTGTTAGGGTTAGGGTTCGGGCTAGGGTTAGGGTTAAAGGACGGGGACGGTTTAGGGTCCAGGTGAGGGTACGACAATGGTTTAGGGGAAGCGTACATGTGAGGGCACGGGTTAGTGTCAGCGTATGGTTTAGGATTAGGGGACGGGTGAGGGGTAGGCTTCGGGGAAGCGTTAGGGTTATGGTTCGGGCTAGGTTTAAGGTTAGGGGACGGGGACGGTTTAGGGTCCAGGTGAGGGTACGACAACGCTTTAGGGGGAGCGTACGTGTGAGGGCGCGGGTTAGTGTGAGTGTACGGTTTAGGATTATGGGACGGGTGAGGGGAAGGCTTCAGGGAAGTGTTAGGGTTAGGGTTATGGAACCAGGACAGTTTAGGGTCCAGGTGAGGGTACGACAACGGTTTAGGGGGAGCGTACGTGTGATGGCGTCGGTTAGTGTGAGCGTACGGGTTAGGATTACGGGACGGGTGAGCGGTAGGCTTTGGGAAGGGTTAGGTTTAGGGTTCGGGCTAGGGTTAGGGTTAGGGGACGGGGACGGTTTAGGTTCCAGGTGAGGGTACGACAACGGTTTAGGGGGAGCGTACGTGTCAGCGCGCGGGTTAGTGTGAGCGTACTGGTTAGGATTAGGGGATGGTTGAGAGGAAGGCTTCGGGGAAGGGTTAGGTTTAGAGTTCGGGCTAGGGTTAGGCTTAGGGGACGGGGACGGTTTAGGGTCCAGGTGAGGGTACGACAACGGTTTAGGGGGAGCGTAGGTGTGAGGGCACGGGTTAGTGTCTGCGTACGGGTTAGGATTAGGGGACGGGTGAGGGGAAGGCTTCGGGGAAGGGTTAGGGTTAGGTTTCGGGCTAGGGATAGGGTTAGGGGACAGGGACGGTTTAGGGTTCGGGTGAGGGTACGACAACGGTTTCGGGGGAGCGTACGTGTGAGGGCACGGGTTAGTGTGAGCGTACGAGTTAGGATTAGGGGACGGGTGAGGGGAAGTATTCGGGGAAGGGTTAGGGTTAGGTTTCGGCCTAGGGATAGGGTTAGGGGACAGGGACGGTTTAGGATTCGGGTGAGGGTACGACAACGGTTTCGGGGGAGCGTACGTGTGAGGGCGTGGGTTAGTGTGAGCGTACGGGTTAGGATTATGGGACGGGTGACGGTAAGGCTTCGGGGAAGTGTTAGGGATAGGTTTCGGGCTGGGGTTAGGGTTAGGGGATGGGGACGGTTTACGGTCCAGATGAGGGTATGGCAACGCTTTAGGGGGAGCGTACGTGTGAGGGCGCGGGTTAGTGTGAGCGTACGTGTTAGGATTAGTGGACGGGTGAGTGGAAGGGTTCGGGCTAGGGTTAGGGTTACGGGACGGGGACGGTTTAGGGTCCAGGTGAGGGTACGACAACGGTTTAGGGGGAGCGTACGTGTGAGGGCGTGGGTTAGTGTGAGCGTACGGGTTAAGGTTAGGGGACGGGTGAGGGGAAGGGTTAGGGTTAGGGTTTGGGCTAGGGTTAGGGGTCGGGGACGGGGACGGTTTACGGTCCTGTTGCGGGTACGACAACGGTTTAGGGTGAGCATACGTGTGAGGGCGCGGGTCAGTGTGAGCGTACTGGTTGGAATTAGGGGACGGGGGAGGGGAAGGCTTCGGGGAAGGGTTAGGGTTAGGGTTCGGGCTAGGGTTAGGGTTAGGGGACGGGGACGGTTTAGGGTCCAGGTGAGGGTACGACAACGCTTTAGGGGGAGAGTACGTGTGAGGGCGCGGGTTAGTGTTAGCGTACGGGTTAGGATTAGGGGACGGGTGAGGGGAAGGCTTTGGGGTATTGTTAGGGTTAGGGTTCGGGCTAGGGTTAGGGTTAGGGGACGGGGACGGTTTAGGGTCCAGGTGAGGGTATGACAACGGTTTAGGGGGAGCGTACGTGTGAGGGCGCATGTTAGTGTGCGCGTACGAGTTAGGATTAGGGGACGTGTGAGGGTAAGGCTTCGGGGAAGGGTTAGGGTTAGGGTTCGGGCTAGGGTTAGGGTTAGGGAACGGGGACGGTTTAGGGACCAGGTGAGGGTACGACAATGCTTTAAAGGGAGTGTACGTGTGAAGGCGCGGGTTAGTGTGAGCATACGGGTTAGGATTAGGGGACAGGTGAGTGGAAGGCTTCGGGGAAGGGATAGGGTTAGGGTTCGGGCTAGGGTTAGTGTTACGGGACGGGGACGGTTTAGGGTCCAGGTGAGGGTACGACAACGGTTTAGGGGGAGCGTATATGAGAGAGCGCAGGGTAGTGTGAGCGTACGGTTTAGGATTAGGGGACGTGTAAGGGTCAGGGTTCGGGGAAGGGTTAGGATTAGGTTTAGGGCTAGGGTTAGGGTTAGGGGACGGGGCCGGTTTAGGGTCCGGGTGAGGGTACGACAACGGTTTAGGGGGAGCGTACGTGTGAGGGCGCGGTTTAGTGTGAGCGTACGGGTTAGGATTAGGGGACGGGTGAGGGTAAGGCTTCGGGGAAGAGTTAGGTTTAGGGTTCGGGCTAGGGTTAGGGGTCGGGGACGGGGACGGTTTACGGTCCAGGTGAGGGTACGACAACGGTGTAGGGTGAGCGTACGTGTGAGGGCGTGGGTTAGTGTGAGCGTACGGGTTAGGATTAGGGGACAGGTGAGGGGAAGGCTTCGGGGAAGTGTTAGGGTTAGGGTTCGGGCTAGGGTTAGGGTTAGGGGACGGGGATGATTTAGGGTGCAGGTGGGGGTAGGACAACGGTTTAGGGGGAGCGTATGTGTGAGGGCGCGGGTTAGTGTGAGCGTACGGGTGAAGTTTAGGGGACGGGTGAGGGGAAGGGTTAGGGTTAGGGTTTGGGCTAGGGTTAGGGGTCGGGGACGGGGACGGTTTAGGGTCCAGGTGAGGGTACGACAACGCTTTAGGGGGAGCGTACGTGTGAGGGAGTGGGTTAGTGTGAGCGTACTGGTTAGAATTAGGGAACGGGTGAGTGGAAGGCTTCGGGGAAGGGTTAGGGTTAGGGTTCGGGCTAGGGTTAGGGATAGGGGACGGAGACGGTTTAGGGTCCAGGTGAGGGTACGACAACGCTTTAGGGGGAGAGTACGTGTGAGGGCGTGGGTTAGTGTTAGCGTACGGGTTAGGATTAGGGGACGGGTGAGGGGATGGCTTCGGGGAAGTGTTAGGGTTAGGGTTCGGGCTAGGGTTAGTGTTAGGGTACGGGGACGCTTTAGGGTCCGGGTGAGGGTACGACAACGGTTTAGGGGGAGCGTACGTGTGAGGGCGCGGCTTAGTGTGAGCATACGGGTTAGGATTAGGGGACGGGTGAGGGGAAGGCTTCGGGGAAGGGTTAGGGTTAGGGTTCGGGCTAGGGTTAGGGTTAGGGGACGGGGACGGTTTAGGGTCCATGTGAGCGTACGACAACGCTTTAGGGGGAGCGTACGTGTGAGGGCGCGGTTTAGTGTGAGCGTACGTGTTAGGATTAGGGGACGGGTGAGGGGAAGGCTTCGGGGAAGAGTTAGGGTTAGGGTTCGGGCTAGGGTTAGGGTTAGGGGACAGGGACGGTTTAGGGTCCAGGTGAGGGTAAGACAATGGTTTAGGGGGAGCGTACGTGTGAGGGCGCGGGTTAGTGTTAGCGTAAGGGTTAGGATTATGGGACGGGTGAGGGTAAGGCTTCGGGGAAGTGTTAGGTTTAGGGTTCGGGCTAGGGTTAGGTTTAGGGGACGGGGACGATTTAGGGTCCAGGTGAGGGTACGACAACAGTTTAGGGGTAGCGTACGTGTGAGGGCGCGGGTTAGTGTGAGCCTACGAGTTAGGATTAGGGGACGGGTGAGGGGAAGGCTTCGGGGAAGTGTTAGGGTTAGGGTTCGGGCTAGGGTTAGGGTTAGGGGACGGGGACGGTTTAGGGTCCAGGTGAGAGTATGACAACGGTTTAGGAGGAGCGTATGTGTGAGGGCGCGGGTTAGTGTGAGTGTACGGGTTAGGATTAGGGGACGGGTGAGTGGAAGGCTTCGGGGAAGGTTTAGGGTTCGGGCTATGGTTAGGGTTAGGGGACGGGGACTGTTTAGGGTCCAGGTGAGGGTACGACAACGGTTTAGGGGGAGCGTACGTGTGAGGGCACGGGTTATTGTGAGCGTATGGGTTAGGATTAGGGGACGGGTGAGGGGAAGGCTTCGGGGAAGGTTTAGGGTTCAGGCTAGGGTTAGGGTTAGGGGACGGGGACTGTTTACGGTCCAGGTGAGGGTATGACAACGATTTAGGGGGAGCGTACGTGTGACGGCGCTGGTTAGTGTGAACGTACGGGTTAGGATTAGGGGACGTGTGAGGGTAAGGCTTCGGGGAAGGGTTAGGGTTAGGGTTCGGTCTAGGGTTAGGTTTAGGGGACGGGGACGGTTTAGGGTCCGGGTGAGGGTACGACAACGCTCTAGGGGGAGCGTACGTGTGAAGGCGCTGGTTAGTGTGAGCGTACGGGTTAGGATTAGGGGACGGGTGAGGGGAAGGCTTCGGGGAAGAGTTAGTCTTAGGTTTCGGGCTAGGGTTAGGGATAGGGGACGGGGACGGTTTAGGGTCCAGGTGAGTGTACCACAACGCTTTAGGGGGAGCGTACGTGTGAGGGCGCCGGTTAGTGTGAGCGTACGGGTTATGATTATGGGTCGGGTGAGGGTAAGGCTTCGGGGAAGTGTTAGGGTTAGGTTTCAGGCTGGGGTTAGGGTTAGGGGATGGGGACGGTTTACGGTTCAGATGAGGGTATGGCAACGCTTTAGGGGGAGCGTACGTGTGAGTGCGCTGGTTAGTGTGAGCGTAAGTGTTAGGATTAGCGGACGGGTGAGGGGATGGGTTCGGGCTAGGGTTATGGTTAGGGGACGGGGACGGTTTAGGGTCCAGGTGAGGGTACGACAACGGTTCAGGCGGAGCGTACGTGTGAGTGCGCGGGTTAGTGTGAGCGTACGGGTTAGTATTAGGGGAAGGGTGAGGGGAAGGCTTCGGGGAAGGGTTCGGTTTAGGGTTCAGGTTAGGTTTAGGGGACGGGGACGGTTTAGGGTCCAGGTGAGGGTACGACTACGGTTTAGGGGGAGCGTATGTGTGAGGGCACGGGTTAGTGTGAGCGTACGGGTTAGGAGTAGGGGACGGGTGAGGGGAAGGCTTCGGGGAGGGTTAGGGTTAGGGTTCCAGCTAGGTTTAGGGTTAGGGGACGGGGACGGTTTAGGGTTCAGGTGAGGGTACGAGAACGCTTTAGGGGGAGCGTACGAGTGAGGGCGCTGGTTAGTGTGAGCGTACGGGTAAGGATTAGGGGACGGGTGAGGAGAAGGCTTCGGGGAAGGTTTAGGGTTAGGGTTCGGGCTAGGGTTAGGGTTAGGGGCCGGGGACGGTTTAGGGTCCAGGTGAGGGTACGACAACGGTTTAGGGGGAGCGTACGTATGAGGGCACGGGTTAGTGTGAGGGTACGGTATAGGTTTAGGGGACGGGTGAGGGGAAGGCTTCAGGGAAGTGTTAGGGTTAGGGTTCGGGCTAGGGTTAGGGTTAGGGGACGGGGACGGTTTAGGGTCCAGGTGAGGGTACGACAACGCTTTAGGGGGAGAGTACGTGTGAGGGCGCGGGTTAGTGTTAGCGTACGGGTTAGGATTAGGGGACGGGTGAGGGGAAGGCTTCGGGGAAGGGTTAGGGTTAGGGTTCGGGCTAGGGTTAGGGTTAGGGGACGGGGACGGTTTAGGGTCCAGGTGAGAGTATGACAACGGTTTAGGAGGAGCGTATGTGTGAGGGCGCGGGTTAGTGTGAGTGTACGGGTTAGGATTAGGGGACGGGTGAGTGGAAGGCTTCGGGGAAGGTTTAGGGTTCGGGCTAGGGTTAGGGTTAGGGGACGGGGACTGTTTAGGGTCCAGGTGAGGGTACGACAACGGTTTAGGGGGAGCGTACGTGTGAGGGCACGGGTTATTGTGAGCGTATGGGTTAGGATTAGGGGACGGGTGAGGGGAAGGCTTCGTGGAAGGGTTAGGGTTAGGGTTTGGGATAGGGTTAGGGTTAGGGGACGGGGACGGTTTAGGGTCCAGGTGAGGGTACGACAACGATTTAGGGGGAGCATACTTGTGAGGGCGCGTGATAGTGTGAGCGTACGGGTTAGGATTAGGGGACGGGTGAGGGGAAGGCTTCGGGGAAGGGTTAGGGTTAGGGTTCGTGCTAGGGTTAGGGTTAGGGGACGGTGACGCTTTAGGGTCCAGGTGAGGGTACGACAACGGTTTAGGGGGAGCGTACATGTGAGGGCGCGGTTTAGTGTGAGTGTACGGGTTAGGATTAAGGGACGGGTAAGGGGAAGGCTTCGGGGAAGGGTTAGGTTTAAGGTTCGGGCTAGGGTTAGGGTTAGGGGACGGGGACGGTTTAGGGTCCAGGTGAGGGTACGACAACGCTTTAGGGGGAGCGTACGTGTGAGGGCACGGGTTAGTGTGAGCGTACAGGTTAGAATTAGGGGACGGGTGAGGGGAAGGCTTCGGGGAAGTGTTAGGGTTAGGGTTCGTGCTAGGGTTAGGGTTAGGGGACGGGGACGCTTTAGGGTCCAGGTGAGGGTACGAAAACGCTTTAGGGGGAGAGTACGTGTGAGGGCGCGGGTCAGTGTGAGCGTACGGGTTAGGATTAGGGGACGGGTGAGGGGAAGGCTTCGGGGAAGGGTTAGGGTAAGGGTTCGGGTTAGGGTTAGGGTTAGGGGATGGGGGCGGTTTACGGTCTAGGTGAGGGTATGGCAACGCTTTAGGGGGAGCATACGTGTGAGGGCGCTGATTAGTGTGAGCGTACGGGTTAGGATTAGGGGACGGGTGAGGGGAAGGCTTCGGGAAGGCTTAGGGTTCGGGTTCGGGCTAGGGTTAGTGTTAGGGGACGGGGACGGTTTAGGGTCCAGGTGAGGGTACGACAACCGATTAGGGGGAGCGTATGTGTGAGGGCGTGGGTTAGTGTGAGCGTACGGGTTAGGATTACGGGACGGGTGAGGGAAAGGCTTCGGGGAAGTGTTAGGGTTAGGGTTCGGGCTAGGGTTAGGGTTAGGGGACGGGGACGGTTTAGGGTCCAGGTGAGGGTTCGACAACGGTTTAGGGGGAGCGTACGTGTGAGGGCGTGGGTTAGTGTGAGCTTACGGGTTAAGGTTAGGGGACGGGTGAGGGGAAGGGTTAGGGTTAGGGTTTGGGCTAGTGTTAGGGGTCGGGGACGGGGACGGTTTACGGTCCAGTTGCGAGTACGACAATGGTTTAGGGTGAGCATACGTGTGAGGGCGCCGGAAAGTGTGAGCGTACTGGTTAAAATTAGGGGACAGGTGAGGGGAAGGCTTCGGGGAAGGGTTAGGGTTAGGGTTCGGGCTAGGGTTAGGGTTAGGGGACGGGGACGGTTTAGGGTCCAGGTGAGGGTACGACAACGCTTTAGGGGGAGAGTACGTGTGAGGGCGCGGGTTAGTGTTAGCGTACGGGTTAGGATTAGGGGACGGGTGAGGGGAAGGCTTCGGGGTATGGTTAGGGTTAGGGGTCGGGCTAGGGTTAGGTTTAGGGGACGGGGACGGTTTAGGGTCCGGGTGAGGGTACGACAACGCTCTAGGGGGAGCGTACGTGTGAAGGCGCCGGTTAGTGTGAGCGTACAGGTTAGGATTAGGGGACGGGTGAGGGTAAGGCTTCGGGGAAGGGTTAGGCTTAGGTTTCGGGCTAGGGTTAGGGTTAGGGGACGGGGACGGTTTAGGGTCCAGGTGAGGGTACGACAACGGTTTAGGGGGAGCGTATATGTGAGGGCGCAGGGTAGTGTGAGCGTACGGTTTAGGATTAGGGGACGTGTAAGGGTCAGGGTTCGGGGAAGGGTTAGGGTTAGGGTTCGGGCTAGGGCTAGGGTTAGGTGACGGGGCCGGTTTAGGGTCCGGGTGAGGGTACGACAATGGTTTAGGGCGAGCGTACGTGTGAGGGCGTGAGTTAGTGTGAGCGTACGGGTTAGGATTATGGGACGGGTGAGGGTAAGGCTTCGGGGAAGGGTTAGGGTTAGGTTTCGAGCTAGGGTTAGTGTTAGGGGACGGGGACGGTTTAGGGTCTAGCTGAGGGTACGACAATGGTTTAGGGGTAGGGTTTGTGTGAGGGCACTGGTTAGTGTGAGCGTGCGGGTTAGGATTAGGGGACGGGTGAGGGGAAGGCTTCTGGGAAGGGTTAGGGTTAGAGTTCGGACTAGGGTTAGGGTTAGGGGACGGGGACGGTTTAGGGTCCGGGTGAGGGTACGACAACGCTTTAGGGGGAGCGTACGTCTGAGGGCGCGGGTTAGTGTGAGAGTACGGGTTAGGATTAGGGGACGGGTGAGGGGAAGGCTTCGGGGAAGGGTTAGGGTTAGAGTTCGGACTAGGGTTAGGGTTAGGGGACGGGGACGGTTTAGGGTCCATGTGAGGGTACGACAACGGTTTAGGGGGAGCGTACGTGTGAGGGCGCGGGTTAGTGTGAGCGTACGGAATAGGATTATGGGACGGGTGAGGGTAAGGCTTCGGGGAAGTGTTAGGGTTAGGTTTCGGGCTAGGGTTAGGGTTAGGGGATGCGGACGGTTTAGGGTCCAGGTGAGGGTACGACAAGGGTTTTGGGGGATCGTACGTGTGAGGGCGCGGGTTAGTGTGAGAGTACGGGTTAAGGTTAGGGGACGTGTGAGGGGAAGGCTTCGGGGAACGGTTAGGGTTAGGGTTCGGGCTAGGGTTAGGGTTAGAGGACGGGGACGGTTTAGGGTCCAGGTGAGGATACGACAACGGTTTAGGGGGAGCGTACGTGTGAGGGCGTGGGTTAGTGTGAGCGTACGGGTTAAGGTTAGGGGACGGGTGAGGGGAAGGGTTAGGGTTACGGTTTTGGCTAGGGTTAGGGGTCGGGGACGGGGACGGTTTACGGTCCAGTTGCGGGTACGAGAACGGTTTAGGGTGAGCGTACGTGTGAGGGCGCGGGTCAGTGTGAGCGTACGGGTTAGGATTAGGGGACGGGTGAGGGGAAGGCTTCGGGGAAGGTTTAGGGTTCGGGTTCGGGCTAGGGTTAGGGTTAGGGGACGGGGACGGTTTAGGGTGCAGGTGAGGGTACGACAACGGTTTAGGGGGAGCGTACGTGTGAGGGCGCGGGTAAGTGTGAGCGTACGGGTTAGGATTAGGGGACGGGTGAGGGGAAGGCTTCGGGGAAGTGTTAGGGTTATGGTTCGGTCTACGGTTAGGGTTAGGGGACGGGGACGGTTTAGGTTCCAGGTGAGGGTACGACAACGATTTAAGGGGAGCGTACGTGTGAGGCCGCAGTTTAGTGTGAGTGTACGGGTTAGGATTAGGGGACGAGTGAGGGAAAGGCTTCGGGGAAGGTTTAGGGTTAGGGTTCGGGCTAGGGTTAGGGTTAGGGGACGGGGACGGTTTAGGGTCCAGGTGAGGGTACGACAACGCTTTAGGGGGAGCGTACGTGTGAGGGCGCGGGTTAGTGTGAGCGTACGGGTTAGGATTAGGGGACGGGTGACGGGAAGGCTTCGGGGAAGGGTTAGGATTAGGTTTCGGGCTAGGGTTAGGGTTAGGGGACGGGGACGGTTTAGGGTCCAGGTGAGGGTACGACAACGGTTTAGGGGGAGAGTACGTGTGAGGGCGCGGGTTAGTGTGAGCGTACGGGTTAGGATTAGGGGACGGGTGAGGGAAAGGCTTCGGGGAAGGGTTAGGTTTAGGGTTCGGGCTAGGGTTAGGGTTAGGTTTAGGGGACGGGGTCGGTTTAGAGTCCAGCTGAGTGTACGAGCAAGGTTTATGGTGAGCGTAGGTGTGAGGGAGCGGGTTAGTTTCAGCGTACGGATTAGCATTAGGGGACGGGTGTGGGGAAGGCTTTGGGGAAGGGTTAGGGTTAGGGTTCGGGCTAGGGTTAGGGTTAGGGGACGGGAACGGTTTAGGGTCCAGGTGAGGGTACGACAAAGGATTAGGGCGAGCGTACGTGTGAGGGCCCGGGTTAGTGTCAGCGTACGGGTTAGCATTAGGGGACGGGTGAGGGGAAGACTTCAGGGAAGGTCTAGGTTTAGGGTTCGGGCTAGGGTTAGGGTTAGGGGACGAAGAAGGTTTAGGGTCCAGGTGAGGGTACGGCACGGTTTTGGGTGAGCGTACGTGTGAAGTTACGGGTTACTGTCAGCGTACGGGTTAACAGTAGGGGACGTGTGAGGGTCAGGCTTCGGGGAGCTTAAGGGTTAGGGTTCGGGCTAGCGTTAGGGTAGGGGACGGGGATGGTTTAGGGTCCAGTGAGGATACGACAACGGTTTACGGTGAGCGTACGTGTGACGGCATGGCTTAGTGTCAGCGTACGGGTTATCATTAGAGGACGGGTGAGGGGAACGCTTCGGGGAACGGTTAGGGTTAGGGTTCGGGCTACGGTTAGGGTTAGGGGACGGGGACGGTTTAGGGTCCAGGTGAGGGTAGGACAACGGTGTAGGGTGAGCATATGTGTGAGGCCACGGGTTAGTGTCATCGTACGGGTTAGCATTATGGGACGGGTGCGGGTAAGGCTTCAGGGAAGGGTTAGGGTTTGGGTTCGGGCTAGGGTTAGGGTTAGGGGACGGAGACTGTTTAGGGTCCAGGTGAGGTTTGGACAAAAGTTTAGTGTGAGCGTACGTTTGAGGGCACGGGTTACAGTCAGCGTACGGCTTAGCATTAGGACACAGTTGAGGGCAAGGCTTCGGGGAAGGGTTAGGGTTAGGTTTCTGGCTAGGGTTAATGTTAGGGGACGGGGACGGTTTAGGGTCCAGTTTAGGTACGACAACGGTTTAGGGTGAGCGTAGGTGTGAGGGCACGTGTTAGTGTCAGCGTACGGGTTAGCATTAGGGGACGGGTGAGGGGAAGGCTTCGGGGAAGTGTTAGGGTTAGGGTTCTGGCTAGGGTTAGGGTTACGGGACGGGGACGGTTTAGGGTCCAGGTGAGGGTACCACAACGGTTTAGGGTGAGAGTAGGTGTGAGAGCATGGGTTAGTGTCAGCGTACGGGTTAGCATTAGGGGACGGGCGAGGGGAAAGCTTCGGGGAAGGGTTAGGCTTAGGGTTCGGGCTACGGTTAGGGTTAGGGGACGTGGATGGTTTAGGGTCCAGTTGAGGGTACGACAACAGTTTAGGTGGAGCGTACGTGTGAGGGCGCAGGTTAGTGTGAGCGTACAGGTTAGGATTAGGGGACGGGTGAGGGAAAGGCTTCGGGGAAGGGTTAGGGTTAGGGTTCGTGCTAGGGTTAGGGTTAGGGGACGGGGACGGTTTAGGGTCCAGGTGAGGGTACGACAACGCTTTAGGGGGAGCCCACGTGTGAGGGCATGGGTTAGTGTAAGCGTACAGGTTAGCATTAGTGGACGGATGAGGGGAAGGCTTCAGGGAAGCTTTAGGGTTAGGGTTCGGGCTAGGGTTAGGGTTAGGGGACAGGGACGGTTTAGGGTCCAGGTGAGGGTAGGACAACGGTTTATGTTGAGCGTACGTGTGAGGGCACGGGTTTGTGTCAGCATACTGCTTAGCATTAGGGGACGGGTGAGGGTAAGGCTTCGGGGAAGGGTTAGGGTTAGGGTTCGGGCTAGGGTTAGGGGACGGGGACAGGGACGGTTTAGGGTCCAGGTGAGGGTAGGAAAACGCTTTAGGGTGAGCGTACGTGTAGGGGCATGGGTTAGTGTCAGCGTACAGGTTAGCATTAGTGGACGGATGAGGGGTAGGCTTCAGGGAAGCGTTAGGGTTACGGTTCGGGCTAGGGTTAGGGTTAGGGTACGGGGACGGTTTAGGGTCCAGGTGAGGGTACCACAACGGTTTAGAGTGAGCGTACCTGTGAGGGCACTTGTAAATGTCACCGTACGGGTTAGCATTAGGGGACGGGTGAGGGGAAGGCTTCGGGGAAGGGTTAGTGTTAGGGTTTGGGCTAGGTTTAGGGTAGGGGACGGGGACGGTTTAGGGTCCACGTGAGTGTACGACAACCGTTTAGGGTGAGCTTAGGTGTTAGGGCAAGTGTTAGTGTCAGCGTACGGGTTAGCATTAGGGGCCGGGTGAGTGTAAGGCTTCGGGGAAGGGTTAGGATTAGGGTTCGGACTAGGGTTACGGTTAGGGGACGGGGATGGTTTAGGGTCCCGGTGAGGGTACGACAACGGTTTAGGGTGAGTGTACGTGTGAGGGCACGGGTTACTGTCAGCATACTGGTTAGCATTAGGGGATGGGTGAGGGGAAGGCTTCGGGGAAGGGTTAGGGTTAGGGTTGGGTCTAGTGTTAGGATTAGGGTACGGGGGGGGTTTAGCGTGCAGGTGAGGGTACGACAATGGTTTAGGGTGAGCGTACGTGTGAGGGCACGGGTTAGTGTCAGCGTACGGGTTAGCATTACGGGACGGGTGAGGTGAAGGCTTCGGAGAAGGGTAAGGGTTAGGGTTCGGCTACGGTTAGGGTTAGGGGATGGGGACGGTTTAGGGTCCAGGTGAGGATAGGTCAAAGGTTTAGGGTCAGCATACGTGTGAGGGCATGGGTTAGTGTCAGCATACGGTTTAGCTATAGGGGACGGGTGAGGGGAAGGCTTCGGTGAAGGGTTAGGCTTAGGGTTTGGGCTATGGTTAGGGTTAGAGGACGGAGACGGTTTAGAGTCCAGGTGAGGGTACGACAACGGTTAAGGGTGAGCGTAGGTGTGAGGGCACGGGTTAGTGTCAGCGTACGGGTTAGCATTAGGTGACGGGTGAGGGTAAGGCTTCGGGGAAGGGTGTGGGTTAGGGTTCGGGCTAGGGTTAGGGTTAGGGGACCGGGACGGTTTAGGGTCCAGGTGAGGGTAGGACAACGGTTTAGGGTGAGCGTACGTGTCAGGGCACGGGTTAGTGTCAGCGTACGGATTAGCATTAGGTGACGGGTTAGGGTAAGGCTTCGGGGAAGGGTTAGATTAGGGTTCGGTCTAGGGTTAGGGGACGGGAACAGGGACGGTTTAGGGTTAGGGTTAGGGTTAGGGGATGGGGACGGTTTAGGGTCCAAGTGAGGGTAGGACAACGGTTTAGAGTGAGTGTACGTATGAGGACATGGGTTAGTGTCAGCGTACGGGTTAGCATTAGGGGACGCGTGAGGGAAAGGCTTCGGGGAAGGGTTAGGGTTAGGGTTCGGGCTAGGGTTAGGGTTAGGTGACGGGGATGGTTTAGGGTCCAGGTGACGGTAGGTCAACGGTTTACGGTGAGCGTACGTGTGAGGGCACGGGTTAGTGTCAGCATACGGGTTAGCATTAGGGGACGGGTGAGGGTAAGGCATCGGGGAAGTGTTAGGTTTAGGGTTCGGGCTAGGGTTAGGGTTAGGGGAGGGGGACGGTTTAGGGTTCAGGTGAGGGTATGACAACGGTTTAGGTTGAGCGTACGTGTGAGGGCACTGTTTAGTGTCAGCGTACGGGTTAGCATTATGGAACGTTTGAGGGGAAGGTTTCGGGGAAGGGTTAGGGATAGGGTTCGGGCTAGGGTTAGGGTTAGGGGACGGGGACGATTTAGGGTCCAGGTGACGCTGCGACAATGGTTTAGGGTGAGCGTACGTGTGAGGGCATGGGTTAGTGTCAGTGTACGGGTTAGAATTAGGGTACGGGTGAGGGGAAGGCTTCGGGGAAGGGTTAGGGTTAGGGTTCGGGCTAGGGTTAGGGGACGGGGACAGGTACGGTTTAGGGTCCTGGTGAGGGTAGGAAAACGCTTTAGGGTGAGCGTACGTTTGAGGGCACGGGTTAGTGTCAGCGTACGGGTTAGCATTAGGGGACAGATGAGGGGAAGGCTTCGGGGAAGTGTTAGGGTTAGGGTTCGGGCTAGGGTTAGGGTTAGGGGATGGGGACGGTTTTGGGTCCACGTGAGGAAAGGACAACGGTTTAAGGTGAGCGTATGTGGGAGGGCACGGGTTAGTGTCAGCGTATGGGTTAGCATTAGGGGACGGGTGAGGGGAAGGCTTCGGGGAAGGGTTAGGGTTAGGGTTCGGGCTACGGTTAGGGTTCGGGCAAGGGTTAGGGTTAGGGGACGGGGACGGTTTAGGGTCCAGGTGAGGTTACGTCAACTGTTTAGGGTGAGAGTACGTGTGAGGGCATGGGTTAGTGTCAGCGTACGTGTTAGCATTAGGGGACGGGTGAGGGGAAGGCTTCGGGGAAGGTTTAGGGTTAGGGTACGGGCTAGGGTTAGGGTTAGGGGACGGGGACGTTTTAGGTTCCAGGTGAGGGTACAACTACTGTATAGGGTGAGCGTACGTGTGAGGGCATGGGTTACTGTCAGCGTACGGTTTAGCATTTGGGGACTGGTGAGGGGAAGACTTCGGGGAAAGGTTAGGGTTAGGGTTTGGGCTAGGGTTAGGGTTAGGGGACGGGGACGCTTTAGAGGCCAGGTGAGGGTAGGACAACGGTTTAGTGTGAGCGTACGTGTGAGGGCACAGGATAGTGTCAGTGTACGGTTTAGCATTCGGGGACTGCTGAGTGTAAGGCTTCGGGGAAGGGTTAGGGTTAGGATTCGGGCTAGGGTTAGGGTTAGGGGATGGGGACGGTTTAGGTTGCAGGTGACGGTAGGACAATGGTTTAGGGAGGGCGTACGTGTGAGGGAATGGGTAAATTTCAGCGTACGGGTTAGCATTAGGGGACGGGTGAGGGGAAGGCTTCGGGGAAGTGTTACGGTTAGGGTTAGGGTTCGGACTACGGTTAGGGTTAGGGGACGGGGACGGTTTAGGGTCCAGGTGAGGTTACGACAACTGTTTAGGGTGAGCGTACGTGTGAGGGCACGGGTTAGTGTCACCGTACGGTTTAGCATTAGGGGACGGGTGAGGGGAAGGCTTCGGGGAAGTGTTACGGTTAGGGTTAGGGTTCGGACTAGGGTTAGGGTTAGGGGACGGGGACGGTTTAGGGTCCAGGTGAGGGTACGACAACGGTTTAGGGTGAGCGTACGTGTGAGGGCACGGGTTAGTGTCAGCGTACGGGTTAGCATTAGGGAATGGGTGAGGGGAAGGCTTCGGGGAAGGGATAAGGTTAGGGTTCGGGCTAGGGTTGGGGTTAGGGGACGGGGACGGTTTAGGATCCAGGTGAGAGTAGGACAACAGTTTAGGGTGAGCGTACGTGTGAGGGCATGGGTTAATGTCAGCATACGGGTTAGCATTAGAACACTGGTGAGGGTAAGGCTTTGGGGAAGGGTTAGGGTTATGGTTTGGGCTAGGGTTAGGGTTATGGGATGGGGACAGTTTAGGGTCCAGGTCACAGTACGACAACGGTTTAGGGTGAGCGTACGTGTGAGGGCATGGGTTAGTGTCATCGTATGGGTTAGCATTAGGGGACGGGTGAGGCGAAGGCTTCGGGGAAGGGTTAGGTTTAGTGTTCGGGCTAGGGTTAGGGTTAGGTGACGGGGACGGTTTAGGGTCCAGGTGAAGGTAGGACAACGGTTTAGGGTGAGCATATGTTTGAGCGCACATGTTAGTGTCAGCGTACGGGTTAGCATTAGGGGACGGGTGAGGGTAAGGCTTCGGGGAATGCTTAGGGTTAGTGTTCGGACTAGGGATAGGGTTAGGGGACAGGGACGGTTTAGGGTCCAGGTGAGGGTACGACAACGGTTTAGGGTGAGCGTACGTGTGATGGCATGGGTTAGTCTCAGCCTACAGGTTAGAATTAGGGGACGGGTGAGGGGAAGGCTGCAGGGAAGAGTTAGGGTTAGGGTTCGGGCTAGGGTTAGGGTTAGGGGACGGGGACGGTTTAGGGTCCAGGTGAGTGTACGACAACGGTTTAGGGTGAGCGTACGTGTGAGGGCACAGGTTAGTGTCACCGTACGGGTTAGCATTAGGAGACGGGTGAGGGTAAGGCTTCGGGGAAGGGTTAGGTTTAGGGTTCGGGCTAGGGTTAGGGTTAGGGACGGGGACGGTTTAGGGTCCACGTGTAGGTAGGACAACAGTTTAGGTTGAGCGTACGTGTGAGGGCAGGGGTTAGTGTCATCGTACGGGTTAGCATTAGGTGACGGGTTTGGTTAAGGCTTCGGGGAAGGGTTAGGTTTAGGGTTCGAGCTAGGGTTAGGGTTAGGGGATGGGGTTGGTTTATGGTCCAGGTGAGGGTAGGACAATGTTTCAGGGTGAGCGTACGTGTGAGGGCACGGGTTAGTGTCAGCGTACAGGTTAGCCTTATGGGACGGGTGAGGGTAAGGCTTCGGGGAAGGGTTAGGGTTAGGGTTCGGGCTAGGGTAAGGTTTAGGGGACGGGGACGGTTTAGGGTCCAGGTGAGGGTACGACAAAGTTTTAGGGTGAGCGTACGTGTGAGGGCAAGGGTTAAAGTCAGCGTACGGGTTACCATTAGTGGACGGGTGAGGGAAAGCCTTCGGGGAAGTGTTAGGGTTAGGGATTGGGCTAGGGTTAGGGTTAGGGGACGGGCACGGTTTAGGGTCCAGGTGAGGGTACGACAATGGTTTAGGGTGACCGTACGTGTGAGGGCCCGGGTTAGTCTCAGCCTACAGTTTAGAATTATGGGACGGGTGAGGGGAAGGCTTCAGGGAAGAGTTAGGGTTAGGGTTCGGGCTAGGGTTAGGGTTAGGGGACGGGGACGGTTTAGGGTCCAGGTGAGTGTACGACAACGGTTTAGGGTGAGCGTACGTGTAAGGGCACGGGTTAGTGTCACCGTACGGTTTAGCATTAGGAGACGGGTGAGGGTAAGGCTTCGGGGAAGGGTTAGGTTTATGGTTCGGGCTAGGTTTAGGGTTAGGGACGGGGACGGTTTAGGGTCCAGGTGTAGGAAGGACAACGGTTTAGGGTGAGCGTACGTGTGAGGGCAGGGGTTAGTGCCATCGTACGGGTTAGCATTAGGTGACGGGTGTGGTTTAGGCTTCGGGGAAGGTTTAGGGTTAGGGTTCGGGCTAGGGTTAGGGTTAGGGGATGGGGATGGTTTATGGTCCAGGTGAGGGTAGGACAATGGTTTAGGGTGAGCGTACGTGTGAGGGCACGGATTAGTGTCAGCGTACGGGTTAGCATTAGCTGACGGGTGAGGGTAAGGCTTCAGGGAAGGGTTAGTGTTAGGGTTCGGGGTAGGGTTACGGTAAGGGGACAGGGACGGTTTAGGGTCCAGTTGAGGTTTCGACAACGGTTGAGGGTGAGCGTACGTTTAAGGGCACGGGTTAGTGTCAGCGTACGGGTTAGCATTCGGGGACTGATGAGGATAAGGCTTCGGGGAAAGGTTAGGGTTAGGGTTCGGGCTAGGGTTAGGTTTATGGAACAGGGAAGGTTTTGGGTCCAGGTGAGGGTAGGACAACGGTATACGGTGAGCGTACGTGTGAGGGCACCGTTTAGTGCCAGCGTATGGGTTAGCATTAGGGGACGGGTAAGGTAACGCTTCGGGGAGGGGTTAGGTTTAGGGTTCAGGCTAGGGTTAGGGTTAGGTTACAGGGACGGCTTAGGGTCCAGGTGCGTGTACGACAATGGTTTAGGGTGAGCGTACGTGTGAGGGCACGGGTTAGTGTCAGCGTACGGGTTAGTATTAGGGGACGGTTGAGGGTAAGGCTTCGGGTAAGGTTAAGGGTTAGGGTTCGGGCTAGGGTTAGGGTTAGGAGACGGGGATGGTTTAGGGTCCAGGTGAGTGTACGACAACGGTTTAGGGTCAGCGTACGTGTGAGGGAACCAGTTAGTGTCACCGTACGGGTTAGCATTAGGGGACGGGTGAGGGTAAGGCTTTGGGGAAGGGTTAGGGTTAGAGTTCGGGCTAGGGTTAGGGTTAGGGGACGGGAACGGTTTAGGGTCCAGGTGAGGGTACAGCACGGTTTAGGGTGAGCGTACGTGTGAGGGCATGGCTTAGTGTCAGCGTACGGGTTAGAATTAGAGGACGGGTGAGGGGAACGCTTCGGGGAAGGGTTAGGGTTAGGGTTCAGGCTAGGGTTAGGGTTACGGGCTGGGGACGGTTTAGGGTCTGGGTGAGCGTACGACAACGTTTTAGGGTGAGCATTTGTGTGAGGGAACAGGTTAGTGTCAGTGTACCGGTTAGCAAAAGGGGACAGGTGCGGGTAAGGCTTCGGGGAAGGGATAGAATTAGGGTTTGGGCTAGGGTTAGGGTTAGGGGACGGGGTAGGTTTATCGTCCAGGTGAGGATACGACAACGGTTTAGGGTGAGCGTACGTGTGAGGGAACGTGTTAGTGTCAGCGTACGGGTTAGCATTAGGGGACGGGTGAGGGTAAGGCTTAGGGGAAGTGTTAGGGTTAGGGTTCGGGATAGGGTTAGGGTTAGGGTTTGGGATAGGGTTAGGGTTAGGGGACGGGGTCGGTTTAGAGTCCAGGTGATCGTAGGACAACAGTTTAGGGTGAGCGTACGTGTGAGGGCACGGCTTAGTGTCAGCGTATGGCTTAGCATTCGGGGACGGGTGAAGGGAAGGATTCGGGGAAGGGTTAGGGTTAGGGTTTGGCTACGGTTAGGGTAAGGTGATGGGGACGGTTTAGGGTCCAGGTGAGGGAACGACAATAGTTTAGGGTGAGCGTACATGTGAGGACACGGGTTTGTGTTAGCGTACGGGTTAGCATTAGTGGACGGGTGAGGGTAAGGCTTCGAGGAACGGTAAGGGTTAGCGTTCGGGCTAGGGTTAGGGTTAGGGGACGGGGACAGTTTAGGGTCCAGGTGAGGGTACGAGAACGGTTTACGGTGAGCGTACATGTGAGGGCACGGGTTAGTGTCAGCGTACGGGTTAGCATTAGGGGACGTGTGAGGGGAAGGCTTCGGGGAAGGGTTAGGGTTAGGGTTCGGGCTAGGGTTAGGGTTAGGTTTAGGGGACGGGGTCGGTTTAGAGTCCAGCTGAGGGTACGAGCAAGGTTTATGGTGAGCGTAGGTTTGAGGGAGCGGGTTAGTGTCAGCGTACGGGTTAGCATTAGGGGACGGGTGTGGGGAAGGCTTTGGGGAAGGGTTAGGGTTAGGGTTCGGGCTAGGGTTAGGGTAGGGGACGGGAACGGTTTAGGGTCCAGGTGAGGGTACGACAAAGGATTACGGCGAGCGTACGTGTGAGGGCCCGGGTTAGTGTCAGCATACGGGTTAGCATTAGGGGACGTGTGAGGGGAAGACTTCGGGGAAGGGCTAGGTTTAGGGTTCGGGCTAGGGTTAGGGTTAGGGGACGAAGAAGGTTTAGGGTCCAGGTGAGGGTACGGCACGGTTTTGGGTGAGCGTACGTGTGAAGTTACGGGTTACTGTCAGCGTACGGGTTAGCAGTAGGGGACGTGTGAGGGTCAGGCTTCGGGGAGCTTAAGGGTTAGGGTTCGGGCTAGCGTTAGGTTAGGGGACGGGAATGGTTTAGGGTCCAGTGAGGATAGGACAACGGTTTACGGTGAGCGTACGTGTGAGGGCATGGCTTAGTGTCAGCGTACGGGTTATCATTAGAGGACGGGTGAGGGGAACGCTTCGGGGAACGGTTAGGGTTAGGGTTCGGGCTACGGTTAGGGTTAGGGGACGGGGACGGTTTAGGGTCCAGGTGAGGGTAGGACAACGGTTTAGGGTGAGCATATGTGTGAGGCCACGGGTTAGTGTCAACGTACGGGTTAGCATTATGGGACGGGTGCGGGTAAGGCTTCAGGGAAGGGTTAGGGTTTGGGTTCGGGCTAGGGTTAGGGTTAGGGGACGGAGACGGTTTAGGGTCCAGGTGAGGTTTGGACAAAAGTTTAGTGTGAGCGTACATGTGAGGGCACGGGTTACTGTCAGCGTACGGCTTAGCATTAGGACACGGTTGAGGGCAAGGCTTCGGGGAAGGGCTAGTGTTAGGTTTCTGGCTAGGGTTAATGTTAGGCGACGGGGACGGTTTAGGGTCCAGTTTAGGTACGACAACGGTTTAGGGTGAGCGTAGGTGTGAGGGCACGTGTTAGTGTCAGCGTACGGGTTAGCATTAGGGGACGGGTGAGGGGAAGGCTTCGGGGAAGTGTTAGGGTTAGGGTTCTGGCTAGGGTTAGGGTTACGGGACGGGGACGGTTTAGGGTCCAGGTGAGGGTACCACAACGGTTTAGGGTGAGAGTAGGTGTGAGGGCATGGGTTAGTGTCAGCGTACGGGTTACCATTAGGGGACGGGCGAGGGGAAAGCTTCGGGGAAGGGTTAGGGTTAGGGTTCGGGCTACGGTTAAGGTTAGGTGACGTGGATGGTTTAGGGTCCAGCTGAGGGTACGACAACGGTTTAGGTGGAGCGTACGTGTGAGGGCGCGGGTTAGTGTGAGCATACAGGTTAGGATTAGGGGACGGGTGAGGGAAAGGCTTCAGGGAAGTGTTAGGGTTAGGGTTCGGGCTAGGGTTAGGGTTAGAGGACGGGGACGGTTTAGGGTCCAGGTGAGGGTACGACAATGCTATAGGGGGAGCGTATGTGTGAGCGCGCGGGTTAGTGTGAGCATACCGGTTAGGATTAGGGGACGGGTGAGGGGAAGGCTTCGGGGAAGGGTTAGGGTTAGGGTTATGGGACGGGGACAGTTTAGGGTCCAGGTGAGGGTACGACAACGGTTTAGGGGGAGCGTAC
Source organism: Leucopleurus acutus (assembly GCF_964270905.1). NCBI lineage: Eukaryota > Metazoa > Chordata > Mammalia > Artiodactyla > Delphinidae > Leucopleurus > Leucopleurus acutus. The sequence goes on from NC_139153.1 coordinate 81,069,488, forward strand.
GTGTGATGGCGTGGGTTAGTGTGAGCGTACGGGTTAGGATTACGGGACGGGTGAGCGGAAGGCGTTGGGAAGGGTTAGGTTTAGGGTTCGGGCTAGGGTTAGGGTTAGGGGACGGGGACGGTTTAGGGTCCAGGTGAGGGTACGACAACGGTTTAGGGGGAGCTTACGTGTGAGCGAGTGGGTTAGTGTGAGCGTACGGGTTAGGATTAGGGGACGGTTGAGAGGAAGGCTTCGGGGAAGGGTTAGGTTTAGAGTTCGGGCTAGGGTTAGGGTTAGGGGACGGGGACGGTTTAGGGTCCAGGTGAGGGTACGACAACGGTTTAGGGGGATCGTACGTGTGAGGGCACGGGTTAGTGTCTGCGTACGGGTTAGGATTAGGGGACGGGTGAGGGGAAGGCTTTGGGGAAGGGTTAGGGTTAGGGTTCGGGCTAGGGTTAGGGTTAGGGGACGGGGACGGTTTAGGGTCCAGGTGAGGGTACGACAACGGTTTAGGGGGAGCATACGTGTGAAGGTGCAGGTTAGTGTGAGCGTACGGGTTAGGATTAGGGGACGGGAGAGGGGAAGGCTTTGGGGAAGGGTTAAGGTTAGGGTTCGGGCTAGGGTTAGGGTTAGGGTTAGGGGACGGGGACGGTTTAGGGTCAAGGTGAGTGTACGACAACGGTTTAGCGGGCACGTACGTGTGAGGGCACGGCTTAGTGTGAGGGTACGGGTTAGGATTAGGGGACGGGTGAGGGGAAGGCTTCGGGGAAGGGTTAGGGTTAGGATTAGGGCTAGGGTTAGGGTTAGGGGATGGGGACAGTTTAGGGTCCAGTTGAGGGTACGACAACGGTTTAGGGGGAGTGTATGTGGGAGGGGGCGGGTTAGTGTGAGCGTACGGGTTAGGATTACGGGATGGGTGAGGCGAAGGTTTCGGGGAAGGGTTAGGGTTAGGGTTCGGGCTAGGGTTAAGGTTAGGGGACGGGGACGGTTTAGGGTCAAGGTGAGGGTACGACAACGGTTTAGCGGGAACGTACGTGTGAGCGCGCGAGTTAGTGTGAGCGTACGGGTTAGGATTAGGGGACGGATGAGTTGAAGGCTTCTGCGAAGTGTTAGGGTTAGGGTTCGGGCTAGGGTTAGGGTTAGGGGACGGGGACGGTTTAGGGTCCAGGTGAGGGTACGACAACGGTTTAGGGGAAGCGTACATGTGAGGGCACGGGTTAGTGTCAGCGTACGGTTTAGGATTAGGGGACGGGTGAGGGGAAGGCTTCGGGGAAGTTTTAGGGTTAGGGTTCGGGCTAGGTTTAAGGTTAGGGGACGGGGACAGTTTAGGGTCCAGGTGAGGGTACGACAACGCTTTAGGGGGAGCGTACGTGTGAGGGCGCGGGTTAGTGTGAGCGTACGGGTTAGGATTACGGGACGTGTGAGGGAAAGGCTTCGGGGAAGTTTTAGGGTTAGGGTTCGGGCTAGGGTTAGGGTTAGGGGACGGGGACGGTTTAGGGTCCAAGTGATGGTACGACAACGGTTTAGGGGGAGCGTACGTGTGAGGGCACGGGTTAGTGTCAGCGTACGGGTTAAGGTGAGGGGACGGGTGAGGGGAAGGCTTCGGGGAAGGTTTAGGGTTAGGGTTCGGGCTAGGGTTATGGGTCGGGGACGGGGACGGTTCACGGTCCAGGTGAGGGTACGACAACGGTTTAGGGTGAACGTACGTGTGAGGGCGCGGGTCACTGTGAGCGTACGGGTTAGGATTAGGGGACGGGTGAGGGGAAGGCTTCGGGGAAGGTTTAGGGTTCGGGTTCGGGCTAGGGTTAGGGTTAGGGGATGGGGACGGTTTAGGGTCCAGGTGAGGGTACGACAACGGTTTAGGGGGAGCGTACGTGTGAGGGCGTGGGTTAGTGTGAGCGTACGGAATAGGATTATGGGACGGGTGAGGGTAAGGCTTCGGGGAAGTGTTAGGGTTAGGTTTCGGGCTAGGGTTAGGGTTAGGGGATGCGGACGGTTTAGGGTCCAGGTGAGGGTACGACAACGGTTTAGGGGGATCGTACGTGTGAGGGCGCGGGTTAGTGTGAGCGTACGGGTTAAGGTTAGGGGACGGGTGAGGGGAAGGCTTCGGGGAACGGTTAGGGTTAGGGTTCGGGCTAGGGTTTTGTTAGGGGATCGGGATGGTGTAGGGTTCAGGTGAGGGTACGACAAAGGTTTAGGGGGAGCGTACGAGTGAGGGCTCGGGTTAGTGTGAGCGTACGGGTTAGGATTAGGGGACGGGTGAGGGGAAGGGTTAGGGTTAGGGTTTGGGCTAGGGTTAGGGGTCAGGGACGGGGACGGTTTACGGTCCAGTTGCGGGTACGAAAACGGTTTAGGGTGAGCATACGTGTGAGGGCGCGGGTCAGTGTTAGCGTACTGGTTAGAATTAGGGGACGGGTGAGGGGAAGGCTTCGGGGAAGGGTTAGGTTTAGGGTTCGGGCTAGGGTTAGGGTTAGGGGACGGGGACGGTTTAGGGTCCAGGTGCGGGTACGACAACGCTTTAGGGGGAGAGTATGTGTGAGGGCGCGGGTTAGTGTTAGAGTACGGGTTAGGATTAGGGGACGGGTGAGGGGAAGGCTTCGGGGTATGGTTAGGGTTAGGGTTCGGGCTAGGGTTAGGGTTAGGGGACGGGGACGGTTTAGGGTCCAGGTGAGGGTATGACAACGGTATAGGGGGAGCGTACGTGTGAGGGCGCGGGTTAGTGTGAGCGTACGGGTTAGGATTAGGGGACGGGTGAGGGGAAGGCTTTGGGGAAGGGTTAGGGTTAGGGTTCGGGCTAGGGTTAGGGTTAGGGAACGGGGACGGTTTAGGGACCAGGTGAGGTTACGACAATGCTTTAAAGGGATCGTACGTGTGAAGGCGCGGGTTAGTGTGAGCGTACGGGTTAGGATTAGGGGACAGGTGAGTGGAAGGCTTCGGGGAAGGGTTAGGGTTAGGGTTCGGGCTAGGGTTAGTGTTACGGGACGGGGACGGTTTAGGGTCCAGGTGAGGGTACGACAACGGTTTAGGGGGAGCGTATATGTGAGGGCGCAGGGTAGTGTGAGCGTACGGTTTAGGATTAGGGGACGTGTAAGGGTCAGGGTTCGGGGAAGGGTTAGGGTTAGGGTTCGGGCTAGGTTTAGGGTTAGGGGACGGGGCCGGTTTAGGGTCCGGGTGAGGGTACGACAATGGTTTAGGGGTAGGGTTTGTGTGAGGGCGTGGGTTAGTGTGAGCGTACGGGTTAGGATTAGGGGACGGGAGAGGGGAAGGCTTTGGGGAAGGGTTAGGGTTAGTGTTCGGGCTAGGGTTAGGGTTAGGGGACGGGGACGGTTTAGGGTCCAGGTGAGGGTACGACAATGGTTTAGGGGTAGGGTTTGTGTGAGGGCGTGGGTTAGTGTGAGCGTACGGGTTAGGATTATGGGACGGGTGAGGGTAAGGCTTTGGGGAAGGGTTAGTGTTAGGTTTCGGGCTAGTGTTAGTGTTAGGGGACGGGGACGGTTTAGGGTCCAGGTGAGGGTACGACAATGGTTTAGGGGTAGGGTTTGTGTGAGGGCGTGGGTTAGTGTGAGCGTACGGGTTAGGATTAGGGGACGGGAGAGGGGAAGGCTTTGGGGAAGGGTTAGGGTTAGTGTTCGGGCTAGGGTTAGGGTTAGGGTTAGGGGACGTGGACGGTTTAGGGTCAAGGTGAGGGTACGACAACGGTTTAGGGGCACGTACGTGTGAGGGCACGGCTTAGTGTGAGGGTACGGGTTAGGATTAGGGGACGGGTGAGGGGAAGGCTTCGGGGAAGGGTTAGGGTTAGGGTTAGGGCTAGGGTTATGGTTAGGGGATGGGGACAGTTTAGGGTCCAGGTGAGGGTACGACAACGGTTTAGGGGGAGCGTATGTGTGAGGGGGCGGGTTAGTGTGAGCGTATGGGTTAGGATTACGGGATGGGTGAGGCGAAGGCTTCGGGGAAGGGTTAGGGTTAGGGTTTGGGCTAGGGTTAAGGTTAGGGGACGGGGACGGTTTGGGTCAAGGTGAGGGTACGACAACGGTTTAGCGGGCACGTACGTGTGAGCGCGAGAGTTAATGTGAGCGTACGGGTTAGGATTAGGGGATGGGTGAGGGGAAGGCTTCGGAGAAGATTTAGTGTTAGGGTTCGGGCTAGGGTTATGGGACGGGGACGGTTTAGGGTCCAGGTGAGGGTACGACAACGGTTTAGGGGGAGTGTACGTGTGAGCGCACGGGTTAGTTTGAGCGTACGGGTTAATATTAGGTGACGGTTGAGGGGAAGGCTTCAGGGAGGGGTTAGGGTTCGGGCTAGGGTTAGGGTTAGGGGACGGGGACAGTTTAGGGTCCAGGTGAGAGTACGACAACGGTTTAGGGGGAGCGTACGGGTGAGGGCATGGGTTAGTGTGAGCGTACGGGTTAGGATTAGGGGACGGGTGAGGGGAAAGCTTCTGGGAAGGGTTAGGGTTAGGGTTCGGGCTAGGGTTAGGGTTAGGGGATGCGGACGATTTAGTGTCCAGGTGAGGGTACGACAACTGTTTAGGTGGAGCGTACGTGCGAGGGCGTGGGTTAGTGTGAGCGTACGGGTTAGGATTACGGGACGGGTGAGGGGAAGGCTTCGGGGAAGCGTTACGGTTAGGGTTCGGGCTAGGGTTGGGGTTAGGGGACGGGGACGGTTTAGGGTCCAGTTGAGGGTACGACAACGGTTTAGGGGGAGCGAACGTGTGAGCGCGCGGGTTAGTGTGAGCGTACGGGTTAGGATTAGGGGACGGTTGAGGGGAAGGCTTCGGGGAAGGGTTAGGGTTAGGGATCGGGCTTGGGTTAGGGTTACGGGACGGGGAAGGTTTAGGGTACAGGTGAGGGTTCGACAACGGTTTAGGGGGAGCTTATATGTGAGAGCGCAGGGTAGTGTGTGCGTACGGGTTAGGATTAGGTGACGGGGGAGGGAAAGGCTTCGGGGAAGGGTAAGGGTTAGGGTTAGGGTTCGGGCTAGGTTTAGGGTTAGGGGACGGGGACAGTTTAGGGTCCAGTAGAGGGTACGACAACGTTTTAGGGGGAGCGTACGTGTGAGGGCGCGGGTTAGTGTGAGCGTACGGTTTAGGATTAGGGGACGGGTGAGGGGAAGGCTTCGGGGAAGGTTTAGGGTTAGTGTTCGGGCTAGGGTTAGGGTTAGGGGACGGGGACGGTTTAGGGTCCAGGTGAGGGTACGACAACGGTTTAGGGGGAGAATACGTGTGAGGGCGCGGGTTAGCGTGAGCGTACGGGTTAGGATTAGGGGACGGTTGAGGGAAAGACTTCGGGGAAGGGTTAGGGTTAGGGTTCGGGCTAGGGTTAGGGTTAGGGGACGGGCACGGTTTAGGGTCCAGGTGAGGGTACGACAACGGTTTAAGGGGAGCGTACGTGTGAGGGCACGGGTTATTGTGAGCGTACGGGTTAGGATTAGGGGATGGGTGAGGGGAAGGCTTCGGGGAAGGGTTAGGGTTAGGGTTTGGGCTAGGGTTAGGGTTAGGGGACGGGGACGGTTTAGGGTCCAGGTGAGGGTACGACAATGCTTTAGGGGGAGCGTACGTGTGAGGGCGCGGGTTAGTGTGAGCGTACTGGTTAGAATTAGGGGACGGGTGAGGGGAAGGCTTCGGGGAAGGGTTAGGGGTAGGGTTCGGGCTAGGGTTAGGGTTAGGGGACGGGGACGGTTTAGGGTCCAGGTGAGGGTACGACAACGCTTTAGGGGGAGAGTATGTGTGAGGGCGCGGGTCAGTGTGAGCGTACGGGTTAGGATTAGGGGACGTGTGAGGGGAAGGCTTCGGGGAAGGTTTAGGGTTAGGATTCGGGCTAGGGTTAGGGGTCGGGGACGGGGACGGTTTACGGTCCAGGTGAGGGTACGACAGCGGTGTAGGGTGAGCGTACGTGTGAGGGCGTGGGTTAGTGTGAGCGTACGGTTTAGGATTAGGGGACGGGTGAGAGGAAGGCTTCGGGGAAGTGTTAGGGTTAGGGTTCGGGCTAGGGTTAGGGTTAGGGGACGGGGATGATTTAGGGTGCAGGTGAGGGTACGACAACGGTTTCGGGGGAGCGTATGTGTGAGGGCGCGGGTTAGTGTGAGCGTACGGGTTAAGGTTAGGGGACGGGTGAGGGGAAGGGTTAGGGTTAGGGTTTGGGTTAGGGTTAGGGGTCGGGACGGGGACGGTTTACGGTCCAGTTGCGGGTACGACAACGGTTTAGGGTGAGCATACGTGTGAGGGCGCAGGTCAGTGTGAGCGTACTGGTTAGAATTAGGGGACGGGTGAGGGGAAGGCTTCGGGGAAGGGTTAGGTTTAGGGTTCGGGCTAGGGTTAGGGTTAGGGGACGGGGACGGTTTAGGGTCCAGGTGAGGGTACGACAACGGTTTAGGGGGAGCGTACGTGTGAGCGCACGGGTTAGTTTCAGCGTACGGGTTAATATTAGGTGACGGTTGAGGGGAAGGCTTCAGGGAGGGGTTAGGGTTAGGGTTCGGGCTAGGGTTAGGGTTAGGGGACGGGGACAGTTTAGGGTCCATGTGAGGGTACGACAACGGTTTAGGGGGAGCGTACGTGTGAGGGCACGGGTTAGTGTGAGCGTACGGGTTAGGATTAGGGGACGGGTGAGGGGAAAGCTTCTGGGAAGGGTTAGGGTTAGGGTTCGGGCTAGGGTTAGGGTTAGGGGATGCGGACGATTTAGTGTCCAGGTGAGGGTACGACAACTGTTTAGGGGGAGCGTACGTGCGAGGGCGTGGGTTAGTGTGAGCGTACGGGTTAGGATTACGGGACGGGTGAGGGGAAGGCTTCGGGGAAGCGTTAGGGTTAGGGTTAGGGCTAGGGTTATGGTTAGGGGATGGGGACAGTTTAGGGTCCAGGTGAGGGTACGACAACGGTTTAGGGGGAGCGTATGTGTGAGGGGGCATGTTAGTGTGAGCGTATGGGTTAGGATTACGGGATGGGTGAGGCGAAGGCTTCGGGGAAGGGTTAGGGTTAGGGTTCGGGCTAGGGTTAAGGTTAGGGGACGGGGACGGTTTAGGGTCAAGGTGAGGGTACGACTACGGTTTAGCGGGCACGTACGTGTGAGCGCGAGAGTTAATGTGAGCGTACGGGTTAGGATTAGGGCATGGGTGAGGGGAAGGCTTCGGATTAGATTTAGTGTTAGGGTTCGGGCTAGGGTTATGGGACGGGGACGGTTTAGGGTCCAGGTGAGGGTACGACAACGGTTTAGGGGGAGCGTACGTGTGAGGGCACGGGTTAGTGTGAGCGTACTGGTTAGGATTAGGGGACGGGTGAGGGGAAAGCTTCTGGGAAGGGTTAGGGTTAGGGTTCGGGCTAGGGTTAGGGTTAGGGGATGCGGACGATTTAGTGTCCAGGTGAGGGTACGACAACTGTTTAGGGGGAGCGTACGTGCGAGGGCGTGGGTTAGTGTGAGCGTACGGGTTAGGATTACGGGACGGGTGAGGGGAAGGCTTCGGGGAAGCGTTAGGGTTAGGGTTCGGGCTAGGGTTGGGGTTAGGGGACGGGGACGGTTTAGGGTCCAGTTGAGGGTACGACAACGGTTTAGGGGGAGCGAACGTGTGAGCGCGCGGGTTAGTGTGAGCGTACGGGTTAGGATTAGGGGACGGTTGAGGGGAAGGCTTCGGGGAAGGGTTAGGGTTAGGGATCGGGCTTGGGTTAGGGTTAGGGGACGGGGAAGGTTTAGGGTCCAGGTGAGGGTACGACAACGGTTTAGGGGGAGCGTATATGTGAGAGCGCAGGGTAGTGTGTGCGTACGGGTTAGGATTAGGTGACGGGGGAGGGAAAGGCTTCGGGGAAGGGTAAGGGTTAGGGTTAGGGTTCGGGCTAGGTTTAGGGTTAGGGGACGGGGACAGTTTAGGGTCCAGTTGAGGGTACGACAACGTTTAAGGGGGAGCGTACGTGTGAGGGCGCGGGTTAGTGTGAGCGTACGGTTTAGGATTAGGGGACGGGTGAGGGGAAGGCTTCGGGGAAGGTTTAGAGTTAGTGTTCGGGCTAGGGTTAGGGTTAGGGGACGGTGACGGTTTAGGGTCCAGGTGAGGGTACGACAACAGTTTAGGGGGAGCGCACGAGTGAGGGAGCAGTTTAGTGTGAGCGTACGGGTTAGGATTATGGGAAGGGTAAGGGGAAGGCTTCGGGGAAGGGTTAGGGTTAGGGTTTGGGCTAGGGTTAGTGTTAGGGTACGGGGACGGTTTAGGGTCCGGGTGAGGGTACGATAACGGTTTAGGGGGAGCGTACGTGTGAGGGCGCGGCTTAGTGTGAGCGTACGGGTTAGGTTTAGGGGACGGGTGAGGGGAAGGCTTCGGGGAAGGTTTAGGGTTAGGGTTCGTGCTAGGGTTAGGGTTAGGGGACGGGGACGGTTTAGGGTCCATGTGAGGGTACGACAACGGTTTCGGGGGAGCGTATGTGTGAGGGCGCGGGTTAGTGTGAGCGTACGGGTTAAGGTTTGGGGACGGGTGAGGGGAAGGTTTAGGGTTAGTGTTTGGGTTAGGGTTAGGGGTCGGGACGGGGACGGTTTACGGTCCAGTTGCGGGTACGACAACGGTTTAGGGTGAGCATACGTGTGAGGGCGCAGGTCAGTGTGAGCGTACTGGTTAGAATTAGGGGACGGGTGAGGGGAAGGCTTCGGGGAAGGGTTAGGTTTAGGGTTCGGGCTAGGGTTAGGGTTAGGGGACGGGGACGGTTTAGGGTCAAGGTGAGGGTACGACAACGGTTTAGGGGGAGCGTATATGTGAGAGCGCAGGGTAGTGTGTGCGTACGGGTTAGGATTAGGTGACGGGGGAGGGAAAGGCTTCGGGGAAGGGTAAGGGTTAGGGTTAGGTTTCGGGCTAGGTTTAGGGTTAGGGGACGGGGACAGTTTAGGGTCCAGTTGAGGGTACGACAACGATTTAGGGGGAGCGTACGTGTGTGGGCGCGGGTTAGTGTGAGCGTACGGTTTAGGATTAGGGGACGGGTGAGGGGAAGGCTTCGGGGAAGGTTTAGGGTTAGTGTTCGGGCTACGGTTATGGTTAGGGGCCGGGGACGGTTTAGGGTCCAGGTGAGGGTACGACAACGGTTTAGGGGGAGAGTACGTGTGAGGGCGCGGGTTAGCGTGAGCGTATGTGTTAGGATTAGGGGACGGTTGAGGGAAAGGCTTCGGGGAAGGGTTAGGGTTAGGGTTCGGGCTAGGGTTAGGGTTAGGGGACGGGGATGGTTTAGGGTCCAGGTGAGGGTACAACAACGGTTTAGGTGGAGCGTACATGTGAGGGCGCAGTTTAGTGTGAGCGTACGGGTTAGGATTATGGGACGGGTGAGGGGAAGGCTTCGGGGAAGGGTTAGGGTTAGGGTCCGGGCTAGGGTTAGTGTTAGGGTACGGAGACGGTTTAGGGACCGGGTGAGGGTACGATAACGGTTTAGGGGGAGCGTACGTGTGAGGGCGCGGCTTAGTGTGAGCGTACGTGTTAGGTTTAGGGGACGGGTGAGGGGAAGGCTTCGGGGAAGGTTTAGGGTTAGGGTTCGGGCTAGGGTTAGGGTTAGGGGACGGGGACGGTTTAGGGTCCATGTGAGGGTACGACAACGCTTTAGGGGAAGCGTACGTGTGAGGGCGCGGTTTAGTGTGAGCGTACGGGTTAGGATTAGGGGACGGGTGAGGGGAAGGCTTCGGGGAAGTGTTAGGGTTAGGGTTCGGGCTAGGGTTAGGGTTAGGGGACAGGGACGGTTTAGGGTCCGGGTGAGGGTAAGACAACGGTTTAGGGGGAGCGTACGTGTGAGGGCGCGGGTTAGTGTGAGCGTACGGGTTAGGATTAGGGGACGAGTGAGGGGAAGGCTTCGGGGAAGTGTTAGGGTTAGGGTTCGGGCTAGGGTTAGGGTTAGGGGACGGGGATGATTTAGGGTGCAGGTGAGGGTACGACAACGGTTTCGGGGGATCGTATGTGTGAGGGCGCGGGTTAGTGTGAGCGTACGGGTTAAGGTTAGGGGACGGGTGAGGGGAAGGGTTAGGGTTAGGGTTTGGGTTAGGGTTAGGGGTCGGGACGGGGACGGTTTACGGTCTAGTTGCGGGTACGACAACGGTTTAGGGTGAGCATACGTGTGAGGGCGCAGGTCAGTGTGAGCGTACTGGTTAGAATTAGGGGACGGGTGAGGGGGAGGCTTCGGGGAAGGGTTAGGTTTAGGGTTCGGGCTAGGGTTAGGGTTAGGGGACGGGGACGGTTTAGTGTCCAGGTGAGGGTACGACAACGCTTTAGGGGGAGAGTACGTGTGAGGGCGCGGGTTAGTGTTAGCGTACGTGTTAGGATTAGGGGACGGGTGAGGGGAAGGCTTCGGGGTATGGTTAGGGTTAGGGTTCGGGCTAGGGTTAGGGTTAGGGGACGGGGACGGTTTAGGGTCCAGGTGACGGTACGACAACGGTTTAGGTGGAGCGTACGTGTGAGGGCGCGGGTTAGTGTGAGCGTACGGGTTAGGATTACGGGACGGGTGAGGGGAAGTCTTCGGGGAAGGGTTAGGGTTAGGGTTCGGGCTAGGTTTAGGGTTAGAGGACGGGGAAGGTTTACGGTCCGGGTGAGGGTACGACAACGCTTTAGGGGGAACGTACGTGTGAGGGCGCGGGTTAGTGTGAGCGTACGGGTTAGGATTAGGGGACGGGTGAGGGGAAGGCTTCGGGGAAGTGTTAGGCTTAGGTTTCGGGCTAGGGTTAGGGTTAGGGGACGGGGACGGTTTAGGGTCAAGGTAAGGGTACCACAACGCTTTAGGGGGAGTGTACGTGTGAGGGCGCCGGTTAGTGTGAGCGTACGGGTTATGATTATGTGACGGGTGAGGGTAAGGCTTCGGGGAAGGGTTAGGTTTAGGTTTCGGGCTAGGGTTAGGGGACGGGGACGTTTAGGGTCCAGGTGAGGGTACGACAACAGTTTAGGGGGAGCGTAGGTGTGAGGGCGCGGGTAAGTGGGAGCCTACGGGTTAGGATTAGGGGACGGGTGAGGGGAAGGCTTCGGGGAAGGTTTAGTGTTACGGTTCGGGCTAGGGTCAGGGGTCGGGGACGGGGACGGTTCACGGTCCAGGTGAAGGTACGACAACGGTTTAGGGTGAACGTACATGTGAGGGTGCGGGTTAGTGTTAGCGTACGGGTTAGGATTAGGGGATGGGTGAGGGGAAGGCTTCGGGGTATGGTTAGGGTTAGGGTTCGGGCTAGGGTTAGGGTTAGGGGACGGGGACGGTTTAGAGTCCAGGTGAGGGTACGACAACGGTTTAGGTGGAGCGTACGTGTGAGGGCGCGGGTTAGTGTGAGCGTACGGGTTAGGATTAGGGGACGGGTGAGAGGAAGGCTTCAGGGAAGGGTTAGGGTTAGGGTTCGGGCTAGGGTTAGGGTTAGGGGACGGGGACGGTTTAGGGTCCGGGTGAGGGTACGACAACGCTTTAGGGGGAACGTACGTGTGAGGGCGCGGGATAGTGTGAGCGTACGGGTTAGGATTAGGGGACGGGTGAGGGGAAGGCTTCGGGGAAGGGTTAGGGTTAGGGTTCGGGCTAGGGTTAGGGTTAGGGGACGGGGACGGTTTAGGGTCAATGTGAGGGTTCGACTACGCTTTAGGGGGAGCGTACGTGTGAGGGCGCGGTTTAGTGTGAGCGTACGGGTTAGGATTAGGGGACGGGTGAGGGGAAGGCTTCGGGGAAGAGTTAGGGTTAGGGTTCGGGCTAGGGTTAGGGTTAGGGGACAGGGACGGTTTAGGGTCCGGGTGAGGGTAAGACAATGGTTTAGGGGGAGCGTACGTGTGAGGGCGCGGGTTAGTGTGAGCGTACGGGTTAGGATGATCGGACGGGTGAGGGTAAGGCTTCGGGGAAGGGTTAGGTTTAGGGTTCGGGCTAGGGTTAGGGGTCGGGGACGGGGACGGTTTAGGGTCCAGATGAGGGTACGACAACGGTTTAGGGGGAGCGTACGTGTGAGGGCGCGGGTTAGTGTGAGCGTACGAGTTAGGATTAGGGGACGGGTGAGGGGAAGGCTTCGGGGAAGGGTTAGGGTTAGGTTTCGGGCTAGGGATAGGGTTAGGGGACAGGGACGGTTTAGGGTCCGGGTGAGGGTACGACAACGCTTTAGGGGGAGCGTACGTGTGAGGGCACTGGTTAGTGTGAGCGTACGTGTTAGGATTAGCGGACGGGTGAGGGGAAGGGTTCGGGCTAGGGTTAGGGTTAGGGGACGGGGACGGTTTAGGGTCCAGGTGAGGGTACGACTACGGTTTAGGGGGAGCGTATGTGTGAGGGCACGGGTTGGTGTGAGCGTACGGGTTAGGAATAGGGGACGGGTGAGGGGAAGGCTTCGGGGAGGGTTAGGGTTAGGGTTTGGGCTAGGGTTAGGGTTAGGGGACGGGGACGGTTTAGGGTCCAGGTGAGGGTACGACAACGCTTTAGGGGGAGCGTACGAGTGAGGGCGCGGCTTAGTGTGAGCGTACGGGTAAGGATTAGGGGACGGGTGAGGAGTAGGCTTCGGGGAAGGGTTAGGGTTAGGGTTCAGGCTAGGGTTAGGGTTAGGGGACGGGGACGGTTTAGGGTCCAGGTGAGGGTACGACAACCGTTTAGGGGGAGCGTACGTGTGAGGGCGCGGGTTAGTGTGAGGGTACGGTTTAGGTTTAGGGGACGGGTGAGGGGAAGGCTTCAGGGAAGTGTTAGGGTTAGGGTTCTGGCCAGGGTTAGGCTTAGAGCACGGGCACTATTTAGGGTCCAGGTGAGGGTATGAGAACGGTTTAGGGGGAGCGTACGTGTGAGGGCGCGGATTAGAGTGAGCGGACGGATTAGGATTAGGGGACGGGTGAGGGGAAGGCTTCGGGGAAGGGTTAGGGTTAGGGTTCGGGCTAGGGTTAGGGTTAGGGGACGGGGACGGTTTAGGGTCCAGGTGAGAGTATGACAACGGTTTAGGAGGAGCGTATGTGTGAGGGCGCGGGTTAGTGTGAGTGTATGGGTTAGGATTAGGGGACGGGTGAGTGGAAGGCTTCGGGGAAGGTTTAGGGTTCGGGCTAGGGTTAGGGAAAGGGGACGGGGACGGTTTAGGGTCCAGGTGAGGGTAAGACAACGGTTTAGGGGGAGCATACGTGTGAGGGCATGGGTTATTGTGAGCGTACGGGTTAGGATTAGGGGACGGGTGAGGGGAAGGCTTCGGAGAAGGGTTAGGGTTAGGGTTTGGGCTAGGGTTAGGGTTAGGGGACGGGGACGGTTTAGGGTCCACGTGAGGGTACGACAACGGTTTAGGGGGAGTATACATGTGAGGGCGCGGGATAGTGTGAGCGTACGGGTTAGGATTAGGGGACGGGTGAGGGGAAGGCTTCGGGGAAGGTTTAGGGTTAGGGTTCTGGGTAGGGTTAGGGTTAGGGAACGGGGACGCTTTAGGGTCCAGGTGAGGGTACGACAACGCTTTAGGGGGAGAGCACGTGTGAGGGCGCGGGTCAGTGTGAGCGTACGGGTTAGGATTAGGGGACGGGTGAGGGGAAGGCTTCGGGGAAGGTTTAGGGTAAGGGTTCGGGCTAGGGTTAGGGTTAGGGGACGGGGACGGTTTAGGGTGCAGGTGAGGGTACGACAACGGTTTAGGGGGAGCGTATGTGTGAGGGCGCGGGTTAGTGTGAGCGTACGGGTTAGGATTAGGGGACGGGTGAGGGGAAGGCTTCGGGGAAGGTTTAGTGTTACGGTTCGGGCTAGGGTCAGGGTTCGGGGACGGGGACGGTTCACGGTCCAGGTGAGGGTACGACAACGGTTTAGGGTGAACGTACGTGTGAGGGCGCGGGTTAGTGTTAGCGTACGGGTTAGGATTAGGGGACAGGTAAGTGGAAGGCTTCGGGGAAGGGTTAGGGTTAGGTTTCGGGCTAGGGTTAGTGTTACGGGACGGGGACGGTTTAGGGTTTGTGTGAGGGTACGACAACGGTTTAGGGGGAGCGTACGTGTGAGGGCACAGGTTACTGTGAGCGTACGGGTTAGGATTATGGGACGGGTGAGGGTAAGGCTTCGGGGAAGGGTTATGGTTAGGTTTCGGGCTAGGGTTAGGGTTAGGGGACGGGGACGGTTTAGGGTCCAGGTGAGGGTACGACCACGGTTTAGGGGGAGAGTACATGTGAGGGCGCGGTTTAGTGTGAGCGTACGGGTTAGGATTAGGGGACGGGTGAGGGGAAGGCTTCGGGGAAGTGTTAGGGTTAGGGTTCGGGCTAGTGTTAGGTTAAGGGGACGAGGACGGTTTAGGGTACAGGTGAGGGTACGACAAAGCTTTAGGGGGAACATACGTGTGAGGGCGCACGTTAGTGTGAGCGTACGGGTTAGGAATAGGGGACGGGTGAGGGTAAGGCTTCAGGGAAGGGTTAGGGTTAGGGTTCGGGCTAGGGTTAGGGCTTGGGGATGGGGACAGTTTAGGGTGCAGGTGAGGGTACGACAACGGTTTAGGGTGAGCGTACGTGTGAGGGCACGTGTTAGTGTCAGCGTACGGGTTAGCATTAGGGGACGGGTTAGGGTAAGGCTTAGGGGAAGTGTTAGGGTTAGGGTTCTGGATAGGGTTAGGGTTAGGGGACGGGGTCGATTTAGAGTCCAGGTGATCGTAGGACAACAGTTTAGGGTGAGCGTACATGTGAGGGCACGGCTTAGTGTCAGCGTATGGCTTAGCATTCGGGGACGGGTGAAGGGAAGGATTCGGGGAAGGGTTAGGGTTAGGGTTTGGCTACGGTTAGGGTTAGGTGATGGGGACGGTTTAGGGTCCAGATGAGGGAACGACAACGGATTAGGGTGACGTACATGTGAGGACACGGGTTTGTGTTAGCGTAGGGGTTAGCATTAGGGGACGGGTGAGGGGAAGGCTTCGGGGAAGTGTTAGGGTTAGGGTTCTGGCTAGGGTTAGGGTTACGGGACGGGGACGGTTTAGGGGCCAGGTGAGGGTACCACAACGGTTTAGGGTGAGAGTAGGTGTGAGAGCATGGGTTAGTGTCAGCGTACGGGTTAGCATTAGGGGACGGGCGAGGGGAAAGCTTCGGGGAAGGGTTAGGGTTAGGGTTGGGGCTACGGTTAGGGTTAGGGGACGTGGATGGTTTAGGGTCCAGTTGAGGGTACGACAACGGTTTAGGTGGAGCGTACGTGTGAGGGCGCGGGTTAGTGTGAGCGTACAGGTTAGGATTAGGGGACGGGTGAGGGAAAGGCTTCGGGGAAGTGTTAGGGTTAGGGTTCGGGCTAGGGTTAGGGTTAGAGGACGGGGACGGTTTAGGGTCCAGGTGAGGGTACGACAACGCTATAGGGGGAGCGTATGTGTGAGCGCATGGGTTAGTGTGAGCGTACCGGTTAGGATTAGGGGACGGGTGAGGGGAAGGCTTCGGGGAAGGGGTAGGGTTAGGGTTCGTAATAGGGTTAGGGTTAGGGGACGGGGACGGTTTAGGGTCCAGGTGAGGGTACGACAACGCTTTAGGGGGAGCCTACGTGTGAGGGCGCGGGTTAGTGTGAGCGTACGGGTTAGGATTAGGGGACGGGTGAGGGGAAGGCTTCGGGTAAGGGTTAGGGTTAGGGTTTGGGCTAGGGTTAGGGTTAGGGGATGGGGACGGTTTAGGGTCCAGGTGAGGGTACGACAACGGTTTAGGGGGAGCGTACGTGTGAGGGCGCGGGTTAGTGTGAGCATACGGGTTAGGATTAGGGGACGGATGAGGGGAAGGCTTCTGGGAAGGGTTAGGGTTAGGGTTCGGGCTAGGGTAGGGGTTAGGGGACGGGGACGGTTTAGGGTCCAGGTGAGGGTACGACAACGGTTTAGGGGGAGCGTACGTGTGAGGGCGTGGTTTAGTGTGAGCGTACGGGTTAGGATTAGGGGACGTGTGAGGGGAAGGCTTTGGGGAAGGTTTAGGGTTAGGGTTCGGGCTAGGGTTAGGGTTAGGGGACGGGGATGGTTTAGGGTCCAGGTGAGGGTTAGGGTTAGGGTTAGGGTTAGGGTTAGGGTTAGGGGACGTGGACGGTTTAGGGTCAAGGTGAGGGTATGACAACGGTTTAGCGGGCACGTACGTGTGAGGGCATGGCTTAGTGTGAGGGTACGGGTTAGGATTAGGGGACGGGTGAGGGGAAGGCTTCGGGGAAGGGTTAGGGTTAGGGTTAGGGCTAGGGTTAGGGTTAGGGGATGGGGACAGTTTAGGGTCCAGGTGAGGGTACGACAATGGTTTAGCGGGAGCGTATGTGTGAGGGGGCGGGGTAGTGTGAGCGTACCGGATAGGATTACGGGATGGGTGAGGCGAAGGCTTCGGGGAAGGGTTACGGTTAGGATTCGGGCTAGGGTTAAGGTTAGGGGACGGGGACGGTTTAGGGTCAAGGTGTGGGTACGACAACGGTTTAGCGGGCACGTACGTGTGAGCGCGCGAGTTAGTGTGAGCGTACGGGTTAGGATTAGGGGATGGGTGAGGGGAAGGCTTCGGGGAAGGTTTAGTGTTAGGGTTCAGGCTAGGGTTATGGGACGGGGACGGTTTAGGGTCCAGGTGAGGGTACGACAACGGTTTAGGGGGAGCGTACGTGTGAGTGCACGTGTTAGTTTGAGCATACGGGTTAATATTAGGTGATGGTTGAGGGGAAGGCTTCAGGGACGGGTTAGGGTTAGGGTTCGGGCTAGGGTTAGGGTTAGGGGACGGGGACGGTTTAGGGTCCAGGTGAGGGTACGACAACGGTTTAGTGGGAGCGTACGTGTGAGGGCACGGGTTAGTTTGAGGGTATGGGTTAGGATTAGGGGACGGGTGAGGGAAAAGCTTCTGGGAAGGGTTAGGGTTAGGGTTCGGGCTAGGGTTAGGGTTAGGGGATGCGGACGATTTAGTGTCCAGGTGAGGGTACGACAACTGTTTAGGGGGAGCGTACGTGCGAGGGCGTGGGTTAGTGTGAGCGTACAGGTTAGGATTAGGGGACGGGCGAGGGGAAGGCTTCGGGGAAGGGTTAGGGTTAGTATTTGAGCTAGGGTTAGGGTTAGGGGACGGGGACGGTTTAGGGTCCAGGTGAGGGTACGACAACGGTTTAGGGGGAGCGTACCTGTACGGCGGGGGTTAGTGTGAGCGTACGGGTTAGGATTACGGGACGGGTGAGGGGAAGGCTTCGGGGAAGCGTTAGGGTTAGGGTTCGGGCTAGGGTTAGTGGTCGGTGACGGGGACGGTTTAGGGTCCAGGTGAGGGTACGATAACGGTTTAGGGGGAGCGTATATGTGAGAGCGCAGGGTAGTGTGTGCGTACGGGTTAGGATTAGGGGACGGGTGAGGGGAAGGCTTCGGGGAAGGGTTAGGTTTAGGGTTCGGGCTAGGGTTAGGGTTAGGGGACGAGAACGGTTTAGGGTCCAGGTGAGGGTACGACAACGGTTTAGGGTGAGCGTACGTGTGAGGGCGCGGGTCAGTGTGAGCATACGGGTTAGGATTAGGGGACGGGTGAGTGGAAGGCTTCGGGGAAGTGTTAGGGTTAGGGTTCGTTCTACGGTTAGGGTTAGGGCACGGGGACGGTTTAGGGTCCAGGTAAGGGTACGACAATGGTTTAGGGGGAGCGTACATGTGAGGGCCCAGTTTAGTGTGAGCGTACGGGTTAGGATTAGGGGACGGGGGAGGGAAAGGCTTCGGGGAAGGGTTAGGGTTTGGGTTCGGGTTAGGGTTAGGGTTAGGGGACGGGGACGGTTTAGGGTCCAGGTGAGGGTACGACAACGGTTTAGGGGGAGCTTATATGTGAGGGCGCGGGTTAGTGTGAGCGTACCGGTTAGGATTAGGGGACGGGTGAGGGGAAGGCTTCGGGGAAGCTTTAGGGTTCGGGTTTGGGCTAGGTTTAGGGTTAGGGGACGGGGACGGTTTAGAGTCCATGTGAGGGTACGACAACAGTTTAGCGGGAGCGTACGTGTGAGGGCGCGGGTAAGTGGGAGCCTATGGGTTAGGATTAGGGGACGGGTGAGGGGAAGGCTTCGGGGAAGGTTTAGGGTTAGGGTTCGGGTTAGGGTTAGGGTTAGGGGACGGGGACGGTTTAGGGTCCAGGTGAGGGTTACGACAACGGTTTAGGGGGAGAGTACGTGTGAGGGCGTGGGTTAGTGTGAGCGTTCGGGTTAGGATTAGTGGACGGGTGAGGGGAAGGCTTCGGGGAAGGGTTAGGGTTAGGGTTCGGGCTAGGGATAGGGTTAGGGGACAGGGACGGTTTAGGGTCCGGGTGAGCGTACGACAACCGTTTCTGGGGAGCGTACGTGTGAGGGCGTGGGTTAGTGTGAGCGTACGGGTTAAGGTTAGGGGACGGGTGAGGGGAAGGCTTCGGGGAAGGGTTACGTTTAGGGTTTGGGCTAGGGTTAGGGGTCTGGGACGGGGACGGTTTACGGTCCAGTTGCGGGTACGACAACGGTTTAGGGTGAGCATACGTGTGAGGGCGCGGGTCAGTTTGAGCGTACTGGTTAGAATTAGGGGACGGGTGAGGGGAAGGCTTCGGGGAAGTGTTAGCGTTAGGGTTCGGGCTAGGGTTAGGGTTAGGGAACGGGGACGGTTTAGGGTCCAGGTGAGGGTACGACAACGGTTTAGGAGGAGCGTACGTGTGACAGCGCGGGTTAGTGTGAGCGTACGGGTTAGGATTAGGGGACGGGTGAGGGGAAGGCTTCGGGGAAGGGTTAGGTTTAGGGTTCGGGCTAGGGTTAGGGTTAGGGGACGGGGACGGTTTAGGGTCCGGGTGAGGGTACGACAACGCTTTAGGGGGAACGTACGTGTGAGGGCGCGGGTTAGTGTGAGCGTACGCGTTAGGATTAGGGGACGGGTGAAGGGAAGGCTTCAGGGAAGTGTTAGGGTTAGGGTTCGGGCTAGGATTAGGGTTAGGGGACGGGGACGGTTTAGGGACAAGGTGAGGCTACGACAATGCTTTAAAGGGAGCGTACGTGTGAAGGCGCGGGTTAGTGTGAGCGTACGGGTTAGGATTAGGGGACAGGTAAGTGGAAGGCTTCGGGGAAGTGTTAGGGTTAGGGTTCGGGCTAGGGTTAGTGTTACGGGACGGGGACGGTTTAGGGTCCGGGTGAGGGTACGACAACGGTTTAGGGGGAGCGTACGTGTGAGGGCGCGGGTTACTGTGAGCGTACGGGTTAGGATTATGGGACGGGTGAGGGTAAGGCTTCGGGGAAGGGTTACGGTTAGGTTTCGGGCTAGGGTTAGGTTTAGAGGACGTGGACGGTTTACGGTCCAGGTGAGGGTATGACAACGCTTTAGGGGGAGCGTACGTGTGAGGGCGCTGGTTAGTGTGAACGTACTGGTTAGGATTAGGGGACGGGTGAGGGGAAGGCTTCGGGGAAGGGTTAGGGTTAGAGTTCGGGCTAGGGTTAGGGTTAGGGGACGGGGACGGTTTAGGGTCCGGGTGAGGGTACGACAACGCTTTAGGGGGAGCGTACGTGTGAGGGCGCGGGTTAGTGTGAGAGTACGGGTTAGGATTAGGGGACGGGTGAGGGGAAGGCTTCGGGGAAGGGTTAGGGTTAGGTTTCTGTGTACGGTTAGTGTTAGGGGACAGGGACGGTTTAGGGTCCATTTGAGGGTACGACAACGGTTTAGGGGGAGCGTACGTGTGAGGGCGCGGGTTAGTGTGAGCGTACGGGATAGGATTATGTGACGGGTGAGGGTAAGGATTCGGGGAAGTGTTAGGGTTAGGTTTCGGGCTAGGGTTAGGGTTAGGGGATGCGGACGGTTTAGGGTCCAGGTGAGCGTACGACAACGGTTTAGGGGGAGCGTACGTGTGAGGGCGTGGGTTAGTGTCAGCGTACGGGTTAAGGTTAGGGGACGGGTGAGGGGAAGGCTTCGGGGAACGGTTAGGGTTCGGGTTCGGGCTTGGGTTAGTGTTAGGGGACGGGGACGGTTTAGGGTCCAGGTGAGGGTACGACAACGGTTTAGGGGGAGCGTACGTGTGAGGGCGTGGGTTAGTGTGAGCATACGGGTTAGGATTACGGGACGGGTGAGGGAAAGGCTTCGGGGAAGTGTTAGGGTTAGGGTTCGGGCTAAGGTTAGGGTTAGGGGACGGGGACGGTTTAGGGTCCAGGTGAGGGTACGACAACGTTTTAGGGGGAGCGTACGTGTGAGGGCGTGGGTTAGTGTGAGCGTACGGGTTAAGGTTAGGGGACGGGTGAGGGGAAGGGTTAGGGTTACGGTTTGGGCTAGGGTTAGGGGTCGGGGACGGGGACGGTTTAGGGTCCAGGTGAGGGTACGACAACGGTTTAGGGTGAGCGTACGTGTGAGGGCACGTGTTAGTGTCAGCATACGGGTTAGCATTAGGGGACGGGTGAGGGTAAGGCTTAGGGTTAGGGTTCGGGATAGGGTTAGGGTTAGGGGACGGGGTCGGTTTAGAGTCCAGGTGATCGTAGGACAACAGTTTAGGGTGAGCGTACGTGTGAGGGCACGGCTTAGTGTTAGCGTATGGCTTAGCATTCGGGGACGGGTGAAGGGAAGGATTCGGGGAAGGGTTAGGGTTAGGGTTTGGCTACGGTTAGGGTTAGGTGATGGGGACGGTTTAGGGTACAGGTGAGGGAACGACAACGGTTTAGGGTGACGTACATGTGAGGACACGGGTGTCTGTTAGCGTACGGGTTAGCATTATTGGATGGGTGAGGGTAAGGCTTCGAGGAACGGTAAGGGTTAGCGTTCGGGCTAGGGTTAGGGTTAGGGGACGGGGAAAGTTTACGGTCCAGGTGAGGGTACGAGAACGGTTTACGGTGAGCGTACGTGTGAGGGCACGTGTTAGTGTCAGCGTACGGGTTAGCATTAGGTGACGTGTGAGGGGAAGGCTTCGGGGAAGGGTTAGGGTTAGGGTTCGGGCTAGGGTTAGGGTTAGGTTTAGGGGACGGGGTCGGTTTAGAGTCCAGCTGAGGGTACGACCAAGGTTTATGATGAGCGTAGGTGTGAGGGAGCGGGTTAGTGTCAGCGTACGGGTTAGCATTAGGGGACGGGTGTGGGGAAGGTTTGGGGAAGAGTTAGGGTTAGGGTTCAGGTTCGGTTAGGGGACGGGGACGGTTTAGGGTCCAGGTGAGGGTACGATAACGGTTTAGGGGGAGTGTACGTGTGAGGGCGCGGGTTAGTGTGAGGGTACGGTTTAGGATTAGGGGACGGGTGAGGGGAAGGCTTCAAGGAAGTGTTAGGGTTAGCGTTCTGGCCAGGGTTAGGCTTAGAGCACGGGGACGATATAGGGTCCAGGTGAGTGTACGAGAACGGTTTAGGGGGAGCGTACGTGTGAGGGCGCGGGTTAGTGTGAGCGTACGGATTAGGATTAGGGGACGGGTGAGGGGAAGGCTTCGGGGAAGGGTTAGGGTTCGGGCTAGGGTAAGGGTTAGGGGACGTGGACGGTTTAGGGTCCAGGTGAGAGTATTACAACGGTTTAGGAGGAGCGTATGTGTGAGGGCGCGGGTTAGTGTGAGTGTACGGGTTAGGATTACGGGACGGTTGAGTGGAAGGCTTCGGGGAAGGTTTAGGGTTCGGGCTAGGGTTAGGGGACGGGGACGGTTTAGGGTCCAGGTGAGGGTACGACAACGGTTTAGGGGGAGCGTACGTGTGAGGACACGGGTTAGCGTGAGCGTACGGGTTAGGATTAGGGGACGGGTGAATGTAAGGCTTCGGGGAAGGGTTAGGGTTAGGGTTCGGGCTAGGGTTAGGGTTAGGGGATGGGGACGGTTTAGGGTCCAGGTGAGGGTACGACAACGGTTTAGGGGGAGTGTACGTGTGAGGGCGCGGGTTAGTGTGAGCTCACGGGTTAGGATTAGGGGACGGGTGAGGGGAAGGCTTTTGGGAAGGGTTAGGGTTAGGGTTCAGGCTAGGTTTAGGGTTAGGGGACGGTGACGGTTTAGGGTCCAGGTGAGGGTACAACAACGGTTTAGAGGGAGCGAACGTGAGAGGGCGCCGGTTAGTGTGAGCATACGGGTTAGGATTAGGAGACGGGTGAGGGTAAGGCTTCGGGGAAGGTTTAGGGTTAGGTTTCGGGCTAGGGATAGGGTTAGGGGACAGGGACGGTTTAGGGTTCGGGTGAGGGTACGACAACGGTTTCGGGGGAGCGTACGTGTGAGGGCGCGGGTGAGTGTGAGCGTACGGGTTAGGATTATGGGACGGGTGAGGGTAAGGCTTCGGGGAAGTGTTAGGGTTAGGGTTCGGGCTGGGGTTAGGGTTAGGGAATGGGGACGGTTTACGGTCCAGATGAGGGTATGGCAACGCTTTAGGGGGAGAGTACGTGTGAGGGCGCTGGTTAGTGTGAGCGTACGTGTTAGGATTAGCGGACGGGTGAGGGGAAGGTTTCGGGCTAGGGTTAGGGTTAGGGGACGGGGACGGTTTAGGGTCCGGGTGAGGGTACGACAACGCTTTAGGGGGAGCGTACGAGTGAGGGCGCGGGTTAGTGTGAGCGTACGGGTAAGGATTAGGGGACGGGTGAGGGGAAGGCTTCGGGGAAGGGTTAGGGTTAGGGTTCGGGCTAGGGTTAGGGTTAGGGGACGGGGACGGTTTAGGGTCCAGGTGAGGGTACGACAACGGTTTAGGGGGAGCGTACGTGTGAGGGCGCTGGTTAGTGTGAGGGTACGGTTTAGGTTTAGGGGACGGGTGAGGGGAAGGCTTCAGGGAAGTGTTAGGGTTAGGATTCTGGCCAGGGTTAGGCTTAGAGCACGGGGACGATTTAGGGTCCAGGTGAGGGTAAGAGAACGGTTTAGGGGGAGCGTACGTGTGAGGGCGCGGATTAGAGTGAGCGTATGGATTAGGATTAGGGGACGGGTGAGGGGAAGGCTTCGGGGAAGGGTTAGGTTTAGGGTTCGGGCTAGGGTAAGGGTTAGGGGACGGGGACGGTTTAGGGTCCAGGCTAGAGTATGACAACGGTTTAGGAGGAGCGTATGTGTGAGGGCGCCGGTTAGTGTGAGTGTACGGGTTAGGATTAGGGGACGGGTGAGTGGAAGGCTTCGGGGAAGGTTTAGGGTTCGGGTTAGGGTTAGGGTTAGGGTACGGGGACGGTTTAGGGTCCAGGTGAGGGTACGACAACGGTTTAAGGGGAGCGTACGTGTGAGGGCACGGGTTATTGTGAGCGTACGGGTTAGGATTAGGGGACGGGTGAGGGGAAGGCTTCGGGGAAGGGTTAGGGTTAGGGTTTGGGCTAGGGTTAGGGTTAGGGGACGGGGACGGTTTAGGATCCAGGTGAGGGTACGACAACGGTTTAGGGGGAGCATACGTGTTAGGGCGCTGGATAGTGTGAGCGTACGGGTTAGGATTAGGGGACGGGTGAGGGGAAGGCTTCGGGCAAGGGTTAGGGTTAGGGTTCGTGCTAGGGTTAGGGTTAGGGGACGGGGACGCTTTAGGGTCCAGGTGAGGGTACGACAACGGTTTAGGGGGAGCGTACGTGTGAGGGTGTGGTTTAGTGTGAGCGTACGTGTTAGGATTAAGGGACGGGTAAGGGGAAGGCTTCGGGGAAGGGTTAGGTTTAAGGTTCGGGCTAGGGTTAGGTTTAGGGGATGGGGACGGTTTAGGGTCCAGGTGAGGGTACGACAACGCTTTAGTGGGAGCGTACGTGTGAGGGCGCGGGTTAGTGTGAGCGTACTGGTTAGAATTAGGGGACGGGTGAGGGGAAGGCTTCGGGGAAGAGTTAGGGTTAGGGTTCGGGCTAGGGTTAGGGTTAGGGGACGGGGACGGTTTAGGGTCCAGGTGAGGGTACGACAATGCTTTAGGGGGAGAGTACGTGTGAGGGCGCGGGTCAGTGTGAGCGTACGGGTTAGGATTAGGGGACGGGTGAGGGGAAGGCTTCGGGGAAGTGTTAGGGTAAGGGTTCGGACTAGGGTTAGGGGTCGGGGACGGGGACGGTTCACGGTCCAGGTGAGGGTACGACAACGGTTTAGGGTGAACGTACGTGTGAGGGCGCGGGTCAGTGTGAGCGTACGGGTTAGGATTAGGGGAAGTGTGAGGGGAAGGCTTCGGGGAAGTTTTCGGGTTCAGGTTCGGGCTAGGGTTAGGGTTAGGGGATGGGGACGCTTTAGGGTCCATGTGAGAGTACGACAACAGTTTAGGGGGAGCGTACGTGTGAGGGCGCGGGTAAGTGGGAGCCTACGGGTTAGGATTAGGGGACGGGTGACGGGAAGGCTTCGGGGAAGGTTTAGGGTTAGGGTTCGGGCTAGGGTTAGGGTTAGGGGACGGGGACGGTTTAGGGTCCAGGTGAGGGTACGACAACGGTTTAGGTGGAGCGTACGTGTGAGGGCGCGGGTTAGTGTGAGCGTACGAGTTAGGATTAGGGAACGGGTGAGGGGAAGGCTTCGGGGAACTGTTAGGGTTAGGTTTTGGGCTAGGGATAGGGTTAGGGGACAGGGACGGTTTAGGGTCCGGGTGAGGGTACGACAACGGTTTCGGGGGAGCGTACATGTGAGGGCGCGGGTTAGTGTGAGCGTACGGGTTAGGATTATGGGACGGGTGAGGGTAAGGCTTCGGAGAAGTGTTAGGGTTAGGTTTCGGGCTGGGTTAGGGTTAGGGGATGGGGACGGTTTACGGTCCAGGTGAGGGTATGGCAACGCTTTAGGGGGAGCGTACGTGTGATGGCACTGGTTAGTGTGAGCGTACGGGTTAGGATTAGCGGACGGGTGAGGGGAAGGGTTCGGGCTAGGGTTATTGTTAGGGAACGGGGACGGTTTAGGGTCCAGGTGAGGGTACGACAACAGTTCAGGCGGAGCGTACGTGTGAGTGCGCGGGTTAGTGTGAGCGTACGGGTTAGAATTAGGGGAAGGGTGAGGGGAAGGCTTCGGGGAAGGGTTCGGGTTAGGGTTCAGGTTAGGGTTAGGGGACGGGGACGGTTTAGGGTCCAGGTGAGGGTACGACTACGGTTTAGGGGGAGCATACGTGTGAGGGCAGGGGTTAGTGTGAGCGTACGGGTTAGGAGTAGGGGACGGGTGAGGGGAAGGCTTCGGGGAGGGTTAGGGTTAGGGTTCAGTCTAGGTTTAGGGTTAGGGGACGGGGACGGTTTAGGGTCCAGGTGAGGGTACGACAACGCTTTAGGGGGAGCGTACGAGTGAGGGCGCGGGTTAGTGTGAGCGTACGGGTAAGGATTAGGGTACGGGTGAGGGGAAGGCTTCGGGGAAGGGTTAGGGTTACGGTTCGGGCTAGGGTTAGGGTTAGGGGACGGGGACGGTTTAGGGTCCAGGTGAGGGTACGACAACGGTTTAGGGGGAGCATACGTGTGAGGGCGCGGGTTAGTGTGAGGGTACTGTTTAGGATTAGGGGACGGGTGAGGGGAAGGCTTCAGGGAAGTTTTAGGGTTAGGGTTCTGGCCAGGGTGAGGCTTAGAGCACGGGGACGATTTAGGGTCCAGGTGAGGGTACGAGAATGGTTTAGGGGGAGCGTACGTGTGAGGGCGCGGATTAGAGTGAGCGTACGGATTAGGATTAGGGGACTGGTGAGGGGAAGGCTTCGGGGAAGGGTTAGGGTTAGGGTTCGTGCTAGGGTTAGGGTTAGGGGACGGGGACGCTTTAGGGTCCAGGTGAGGGTACGAAAGCGGTTTAGGGGGAGCGTACGTGTGAGGGCGAGGTTTAGTGTGAGCGTACGGGTTAGGATTAAGGGACGGGTAAGGGGAAGGCTTCGGGGAAGGGTTAGGTTTAAGGTTCGTGCTAGGGTTAGGGTTAGGGGACGGGGACGGTTTAGGGTCCAGGTGAGGGTACGACAACGCTTTAGGGGGAGCTTACGTGTGAGGGCGCGGGTTAGTGTGAGCGTACTGGTTAGAATTAGGGGACGGGTGAGGGGAAGGCTTCGGGGAAGTGTTAGGGTTAGGGTTCGGGCTAGGGTTAGGGTTAGGGTACAGGGACGGTTTAGGGTCCAGGTGAGGGTACGACAACGCTTTAGGGGGAGAGTACGTGTGAGGGCGCAGGTTAGTGTTGGCGTACGGGTTAGGATTAGGGGACGGGTGAGGGGAAGGCTTCGGGGTATGGTTAGGGTTAGGGTTCGGGCTAGGGTTAGGGTTAGGGGACGGGGACGGTTTAGGGTCCGGGTGAGGGTACAACAACGCTTTAGGGGGAACGTACGTGTGAGGGCGAGGGTTAGTGTGAGCGTACGGGTTAGGATTAGGGGACGGGTGAGGGGAAGGCTTCGGGGAAGTGTTAGGGTTAGGGTTCGGGCTAGGGTTAGTGTTACGGGACGGGGACGGTTTAGGGTCCGGGTGAGGGTACGACAACGGTTTAGGGGGAGCGTACGTGTGAGGGCGCGGGTTACTGTGAGCGTACGGGTTACGATTATGGGACGGGTGAGGGTAAGGCTTCGGGGAAGGGTTACGGTTAGGTTTCGGGCTAGGGTTAGGGTTAGAGGACGGGGACGGTTTACGGTCCAGGTGAGGGTATGACAACGCTTTAGGGGGAGCGTACGTGTGAGGGCGCTGGTTAGTGTGAACGTACGGGTTAGGATTAGGGGACGGGTGAGTGGAAGGCTTCGGGGAAGGGTTAGGGTTAGGGTTTGGGCTAGAGTTAAGGTTAGGGGACGGGGACGGTTTAGGGTCAAGGTGAGGGTACGACAACGGTTTAGCGGGCACGTACGTGTGAGCGCGCGAGTTAGTGTGAGCGTACGGGTTAGGATTAGGGGATGGGTGAGGGGAAGGCTTCGGGGAAGGTTTAGTGTTAGGGTTCGGGCTAGGGTTATGGGATGGGGACGGTTTAGGGTCCAGGTGAGGGTACGACAACGGTTTAGGGGGAGCGTACGTGTAGGGCGGGGGTTAGTGTGAGCGTACGGGTTAGGATTACGGGACGGGTGAGGGGAAGGCTTCTGGGAAGCGTTAGGGTTAGGGTTCGGGCTAGGGTTAGTGGTCGGGGACGGGGACGGTTTAGGGTCCAGGTGAGGGTACGACAACGGTTTAGGAGGAGCGTATATGTGAGAGCGCAGGGTAGTGTGTGCGTACGGGTTAGGATTAGGGGACGGGTGAGGGGAAGGCTTCGGGGAAGGGTTAGGGTTAGGGTTCGGGATAGGGTTAGGGTTAGGGGACGAGGACGGTTTAGGGTCCAGGTGAGGGTACGACAACGGTTTAGGGTGAGCGTACGTGTGAGGGCGCGGGTCAGTGTGAGCGTACAGGTTAGGATTAGGGAACGGGTGAGGGGAAGGCTTCTGGGAAGGGTTAGGGTAAGTGTTCGGGCTAGGGTTAGGGTTAGGGGATGGGGACAGTTTAGGGTGCAGGTGAGGGTACGACAACGGTTTAGGGTGAGCGTATATGTGAGGGCGCGGGTTAGTGTGAGCGTACGGGTTAGGATTAGGGGACGGGTGAGGGGAAGGCTTCGGGGAAGGTTTAGGGTTTGGCTTCGGGCTAGGGTTAGGGTTAGGGGACGGGGACGGTTTAGGGTCCAGGTGAGGGTACGATAACGGTTTAGGGGGATCGTACGTGTGAGGGCGCGGCTTAGTGTGAGCGTACGGGTTAGGATTATGGGACGGGTGAGGGTAAGGCCTCGGGGAAGGGTTAGGTTTAGGGTTCGGGCTAGGGTTAGTGGTCTGGGACGGGGACGGTTTACGGTCCAGGTGAGGGTACGACAACGGTGTAGGGTGAGCGTTCGTGTGAGGGCGTGGGTTAGTGTGAGCGTACGGATTAGGATTAGGGGACGGGTGAGGGGAAGGCTTCGGGGAAAGGTTAGGGTTAGGGTTCGGGCTAGGGTTAGGGTTAGGGGACGGGGATGATTTAGGGTGCAGGTGAGGGTATGACAACGGTTTAGGGGGAGCGTATGTGTGAGGGCGCGGGTTATTGTGAGCGTACGGGTTAGGATTAGGGGACGGGTGAGGGGAAGGCTTCGGGGAAGCTTTAGGATTCGGGTTTGCGCTAGGTTTAGGGTTAGGGGACGGGGACGGTTTAGAGTCCATGTGAGGGTACGACAACAGTTTAGCGGGAGCGTAAGTGTGAGGGCGCGGGTAAGTGGGAGCCTACGGGTTAGGATTAGGGGACGGGTGAGGGGAAGGCTTCGGGGAAGGTTTAGGGTTAGGGTTCGGGTTAGGGTTAGGGTTAGGGGACGGGGACGGTTTAGGGTCCAGGTGAGGGTTACGACAACGGTTTAGGGGGAGAGTACGTGTGATGGCGTGGGTTAGTGTGAGCGTTCGGGTTAGGATTAGGGGACGGGTGAGGGGAAGGCTTTGGGGAAGGGTTAGGTTTAGGGTTCGGGCTAGGGATAGGGTTAGGGGACAGGGACGGTTTAGGGTCCGGGTGAGGGTACGACAACCGTTTCTGGGGAGCGTACGTGTGAGGGCGTGGGTTAGTGTGAGCGTACGGGTTAAGGTTAGGGGACGGGTGAGGGGAAGGCTTCGGGGAAGGGTTACGTTTAGGGTTTGGGCTAGGGTTAGGGGTCGGGGACGGGGACGGTTTACGGTCCAGTTGCGGGTACGATAACGGTTTAGGGTGAGCATACGTGTGAGGGCGCGGGTCAGTGTGAGCGTACTTGTTAGAATTAGGGGACGGGTGAGGGGAAGGCTTCGGGGAAGTGTTAGGGTTAGGGTTCGGGCTAGGGTTAGGGTTAGGGGACGGGGACGGTTTAGGGTCCAAGTGAGGGTACGACAACGGTTTAGGTGGAGCGTACGTGTGAGGGCGCGGGTTAGTGTGAGCGTACGGGTTAGGATTAGGGGACGGGTGAGGGGAAGGCTTCGGGGAAGGGTTAGGTTTAGGGTTCGGGCTAGGGTTAGGGTTAGGGGACGGAGACGGTTTAGGGTCCGGGTGAGGGTACGACAACGCTTTAGGGGGAACGTACGTGTGAGGGGGCGGGTTAGTGTGAGCGTACGGGTTAGGATTAGGGGACGGGTGAGGGGAAGGCTTCGGGGAAGTGTTAGGATTAGGGTTCGGGCTAGGATTAGGGTTAGGGGACGGGGACGGTTTAGGGACAAGGTGAGGGTACGACAATGCTTTAAAGGGAGCGTACGTGTGAAGGCGCGGGTTAGTGTGAGAGTACGGGTTAGGATTAGGGGACAGGTAAGTGGAAGGCTTCGGGGAAGTGTTAGGGTTAGGGTTCGGGCTAGGGTTATTGTTACGGGACGGGGATGGATTAGGGTCCGGGTGAGGGTACGACAACGGTTTAGGGGGAGCGTACGTGTGAGGGCGCGGGTTAGTGTGAGCGTACGGGATAGGATTATGTGACGGGTGAGGGTAAGGCTTCGGGGAAGTGTTAGGGTTAGGTTTCGGGCTAGGGTTAGGGTTAGGGGATGCGGACGGTTTAGGGTCCAGGTGAGCGTACGACAACGGTTTAGGGGGAGCGTACGAGTGAGGGCGTGGGTTAGTGTGAGCGTACGGGTTAAGGTTAGGGGACGGGTGAGGGGAAGGCTTCGGGGAACGGTTAGGGTTCGGGTTCGGGATTGGGTTAGTGTTAGGGGACGGGGACGGTTTAGGGTCCAGGTGAGGGTACGACAACGGTTTAGGGGGAGTGTACGTGTGAGGGCGTGGGTTAGTGTGAGCGTACGGGTTTAGGTTAGGGGACGGGTGAGGGGAAGGCTTCGGGGAAGGGTTAGGGTTAGGGTTTGGGCTAGGGTTAGGGTTAGGGGACGGGGACGGTTTAGGATCCAGGTGAGGGTACGACAACGGTTTAGGGGGAGCATACGTGTTAGGGCGCTGGATAGTGTGAGCGTACGGGTTAGGATTAGGGGACGGGTGAGGGGAAGGCTTCGGGCAAGGGTTAGGGTTAGGGTTCGTGCTAGGGTTAGGGTTAGGGGACGGGGACGCTTTAGGGTCCAGGTGAGGGTACGACAACGGTTTAGGGGGAGCGTACGTGTGAGGGTGTGGTTTAGTGTGAGCGTACGTGTTAGGATTAAGGGACGGGTAAGGGGAAGGCTTCGGGGAAGGGTTAGGTTTAAGGTTCGGGCTAGGGTTAGGTTTAGGGGATGGGGACGGTTTAGGGTCCAGGTGAGGGTACGACAACGCTTTAGTGGGAGCGTACGTGTGAGGGCGCGGGTTAGTGTGAGTGTACTGGTTAGAATTAGGGGACGGGTGAGGGGAAGGCTTCGGGGAAGAGTTAGGGTTAGGGTTCGGGCTAGGGTTAGGGTTAGGGGACGGGGACGGTTTAGGGTCCAGGTGAGGGTACGACAATGCTTTAGGGGGAGAGTACGTGTGAGGGCGCGGGTCAGTGTGAGCGTACGGGTTAGGATTAGGGGACGGGTGAGGGGAAGGCTTCGGGGAAGTGTTAGGGTAAGGGTTCGGACTAGGGTTAGGGGTCGGGGACGGGGACGGTTCACGGTCCAGGTGAGGGTACGACAACGGTTTAGGGTGAACGTACGTGTGAGGGCGCGGGTCAGTGTGAGCGTACGGGTTAGGATTAGGGGAAGTGTGAGGGGAAGGCTTCGGGGAAGTTTTCGGGTTCAGGTTCGGGCTAGGGTTAGGGTTAGGGGATGGGGACGCTTTAGGGTCCATGTGAGAGTACGACAACAGTTTAGGGGGAGCGTACGTGTGAGGGCGCGGGTAAGTGGGAGCCTACGGGTTAGGATTAGGGGACGGGTGACGGGAAGGCTTCGGGGAAGGTTTAGGGTTAGGGTTCGGGCTAGGGTTAGGGTTAGGGGACGGGGACGGTTTAGGGTCCAGGTGAGGGTACGACAACGGTTTAGGTGGAGCGTACGTGTGAGGGCGCGGGTTAGTGTGAGCGTACGAGTTAGGATTAGGGAACGGGTGAGGGGAAGGCTTCGGGGAACTGTTAGGGTTAGGTTTTGGGCTAGGGATAGGGTTAGGGGACAGGGACGGTTTAGGGTCCGGGTGAGGGTACGACAACGGTTTCGGGGGAGCGTACATGTGAGGGCGCGGGTTAGTGTGAGCGTACGGGTTAGGATTATGGGACGGGTGAGGGTAAGGCTTCGGAGAAGTGTTAGGGTTAGGTTTCGGGCTGGGTTAGGGTTAGGGGATGGGGACGGTTTACGGTCCAGGTGAGGGTATGGCAACGCTTTAGGGGGAGCGTACGTGTGATGGCACTGGTTAGTGTGAGCGTACGGGTTAGGATTAGCGGACGGGTGAGGGGAAGGGTTCGGGCTAGGGTTATTGTTAGGGAACGGGGACGGTTTAGGGTCCAGGTGAGGGTACGACAACAGTTCAGGCGGAGCGTACGTGTGAGTGCGCGGGTTAGTGTGAGCGTACGGGTT
This sequence comes from Leucopleurus acutus, assembly GCF_964270905.1. NCBI lineage: Eukaryota > Metazoa > Chordata > Mammalia > Artiodactyla > Delphinidae > Leucopleurus > Leucopleurus acutus. The sequence goes on from NC_139153.1 coordinate 81,100,441, forward strand.
AGAATTAGGGGAAGGGTGAGGGGAAGGCTTCGGGGAAGGGTTCGGGTTAGGGTTCAGGTTAGGGTTAGGGGACGGGGACGGTTTAGGGTCCAGGTGAGGGTACGACTACGGTTTAGGGGGAGCATACGTGTGAGGGCAGGGGTTAGTGTGAGCGTACGGGTTAGGAGTAGGGGACGGGTGAGGGGAAGGCTTCGGGGAGGGTTAGGGTTAGGGTTCAGTCTAGGTTTAGGGTTAGGGGACGGGGACGGTTTAGGGTCCAGGTGAGGGTACGACAACGCTTTAGGGGGAGCGTACGAGTGAGGGCGCGGGTTAGTGTGAGCGTACGGGTAAGGATTAGGGTACGGGTGAGGGGAAGGCTTCGGGGAAGGGTTAGGGTTACGGTTCGGGCTAGGGTTAGGGTTAGGGGACGGGGACGGTTTAGGGTCCAGGTGAGGGTACGACAACGGTTTAGGGGGAGCATACGTGTGAGGGCGCGGGTTAGTGTGAGGGTACTGTTTAGGATTAGGGGACGGGTGAGGGGAAGGCTTCAGGGAAGTTTTAGGGTTAGGGTTCTGGCCAGGGTGAGGCTTAGAGCACGGGGACGATTTAGGGTCCAGGTGAGGGTACGAGAATGGTTTAGGGGGAGCGTACGTGTGAGGGCGCGGATTAGAGTGAGCGTACGGATTAGGATTAGGGGACTGGTGAGGGGAAGGCTTCGGGGAAGGGTTAGGGTTAGGGTTCGTGCTAGGGTTAGGGTTAGGGGACGGGGACGCTTTAGGGTCCAGGTGAGGGTACGAAAGCGGTTTAGGGGGAGCGTACGTGTGAGGGCGAGGTTTAGTGTGAGCGTACGGGTTAGGATTAAGGGACGGGTAAGGGGAAGGCTTCGGGGAAGGGTTAGGTTTAAGGTTCGTGCTAGGGTTAGGGTTAGGGGACGGGGACGGTTTAGGGTCCAGGTGAGGGTACGACAACGCTTTAGGGGGAGCTTACGTGTGAGGGCGCGGGTTAGTGTGAGCGTACTGGTTAGAATTAGGGGACGGGTGAGGGGAAGGCTTCGGGGAAGTGTTAGGGTTAGGGTTCGGGCTAGGGTTAGGGTTAGGGTACAGGGACGGTTTAGGGTCCAGGTGAGGGTACGACAACGCTTTAGGGGGAGAGTACGTGTGAGGGCGCAGGTTAGTGTTGGCGTACGGGTTAGGATTAGGGGACGGGTGAGGGGAAGGCTTCGGGGTATGGTTAGGGTTAGGGTTCGGGCTAGGGTTAGGGTTAGGGGACGGGGACGGTTTAGGGTCCGGGTGAGGGTACAACAACGCTTTAGGGGGAACGTACGTGTGAGGGCGAGGGTTAGTGTGAGCGTACGGGTTAGGATTAGGGGACGGGTGAGGGGAAGGCTTCGGGGAAGTGTTAGGGTTAGGGTTCGGGCTAGGGTTAGTGTTACGGGACGGGGACGGTTTAGGGTCCGGGTGAGGGTACGACAACGGTTTAGGGGGAGCGTACGTGTGAGGGCGCGGGTTACTGTGAGCGTACGGGTTACGATTATGGGACGGGTGAGGGTAAGGCTTCGGGGAAGGGTTACGGTTAGGTTTCGGGCTAGGGTTAGGGTTAGAGGACGGGGACGGTTTACGGTCCAGGTGAGGGTATGACAACGCTTTAGGGGGAGCGTACGTGTGAGGGCGCTGGTTAGTGTGAACGTACGGGTTAGGATTAGGGGACGGGTGAGTGGAAGGCTTCGGGGAAGGGTTAGGGTTAGGGTTTGGGCTAGAGTTAAGGTTAGGGGACGGGGACGGTTTAGGGTCAAGGTGAGGGTACGACAACGGTTTAGCGGGCACGTACGTGTGAGCGCGCGAGTTAGTGTGAGCGTACGGGTTAGGATTAGGGGATGGGTGAGGGGAAGGCTTCGGGGAAGGTTTAGTGTTAGGGTTCGGGCTAGGGTTATGGGATGGGGACGGTTTAGGGTCCAGGTGAGGGTACGACAACGGTTTAGGGGGAGCGTACGTGTAGGGCGGGGGTTAGTGTGAGCGTACGGGTTAGGATTACGGGACGGGTGAGGGGAAGGCTTCTGGGAAGCGTTAGGGTTAGGGTTCGGGCTAGGGTTAGTGGTCGGGGACGGGGACGGTTTAGGGTCCAGGTGAGGGTACGACAACGGTTTAGGAGGAGCGTATATGTGAGAGCGCAGGGTAGTGTGTGCGTACGGGTTAGGATTAGGGGACGGGTGAGGGGAAGGCTTCGGGGAAGGGTTAGGGTTAGGGTTCGGGATAGGGTTAGGGTTAGGGGACGAGGACGGTTTAGGGTCCAGGTGACGGTACGACAACGGTTTAGGGTGAGCGTACGTGTGAGGGCGCGGGTCAGTGTGAGCGTACAGGTTAGGATTAGGGAACGGGTGAGGGGAAGGCTTCTGGGAAGGGTTAGGGTAAGTGTTCGGGCTAGGGTTAGGGTTAGGGGATGGGGACAGTTTAGGGTGCAGGTGAGGGTACGACAACGGTTTAGGGTGAGCGTATATGTGAGGGCGCGGGTTAGTGTGAGCGTACGGGTTAGGATTAGGGGACGGGTGAGGGGAAGGCTTCGGGGAAGGTTTAGGGTTTGGCTTCGGGCTAGGGTTAGGGTTAGGGGACGGGGACGGTTTAGGGTCCAGGTGAGGGTACGATAACGGTTTAGGGGGATCGTACGTGTGAGGGCGCGGCTTAGTGTGAGCGTACGGGTTAGGATTATGGGACGGGTGAGGGTAAGGCCTCGGGGAAGGGTTAGGTTTAGGGTTCGGGCTAGGGTTAGGGGTCTGGGACGGGGACGGTTTACGGTCCAGGTGAGGGTACGACAACGGTGTAGGGTGAGCGTTCGTGTGAGGGCGTGGGTTAGTGTGAGCGTACGGATTAGGATTAGGGGACGGGTGAGGGGAAGGCTTCGGGGAAAGGTTAGGGTTAGGGTTCGGGCTAGGGTTAGGGTTAGGGGACGGGGATGATTTAGGGTGCAGGTGAGGGTATGACAACGGTTTAGGGGGAGCGTATGTGTGAGGGCGCGGGTTATTGTGAGCGTACGGGTTAGGATTAGGGGACGGGTGAGGGGAAGGCTTCGGGGAAGCTTTAGGATTCGGGTTTGCGCTAGGTTTAGGGTTAGGGGACGGGGACGGTTTAGAGTCCATGTGAGGGTACGACAACAGTTTAGCGGGAGCGTAAGTGTGAGGGCGCGGGTAAGTGGGAGCCTACGGGTTAGGATTAGGGGACGGGTGAGGGGAAGGCTTCGGGGAAGGTTTAGGGTTAGGGTTCGGGTTAGGGTTAGGGTTAGGGGACGGGGACGGTTTAGGGTCCAGGTGAGGGTTACGACAACGGTTTAGGGGGAGAGTACGTGTGATGGCGTGGGTTAGTGTGAGCGTTCGGGTTAGGATTAGGGGACGGGTGAGGGGAAGGCTTTGGGGAAGGGTTAGGTTTAGGGTTCGGGCTAGGGATAGGGTTAGGGGACAGGGACGGTTTAGGGTCCGGGTGAGGGTACGACAACCGTTTCTGGGGAGCGTACGTGTGAGGGCGTGGGTTAGTGTGAGCGTACGGGTTAAGGTTAGGGGACGGGTGAGGGGAAGGCTTCGGGGAAGGGTTACGTTTAGGGTTTGGGCTAGGGTTAGGGGTCGGGGACGGGGACGGTTTACGGTCCAGTTGCGGGTACGATAACGGTTTAGGGTGAGCATACGTGTGAGGGCGCGGGTCAGTGTGAGCGTACTTGTTAGAATTAGGGGACGGGTGAGGGGAAGGCTTCGGGGAAGTGTTAGGGTTAGGGTTCGGGCTAGGGTTAGGGTTAGGGGACGGGGACGGTTTAGGGTCCAAGTGAGGGTACGACAACGGTTTAGGTGGAGCGTACGTGTGAGGGCGCGGGTTAGTGTGAGCGTACGGGTTAGGATTAGGGGACGGGTGAGGGGAAGGCTTCGGGGAAGGGTTAGGTTTAGGGTTCGGGCTAGGGTTAGGGTTAGGGGACGGAGACGGTTTAGGGTCCGGGTGAGGGTACGACAACGCTTTAGGGGGAACGTACGTGTGAGGGGGCGGGTTAGTGTGAGCGTACGGGTTAGGATTAGGGGACGGGTGAGGGGAAGGCTTCGGGGAAGTGTTAGGATTAGGGTTCGGGCTAGGATTAGGGTTAGGGGACGGGGACGGTTTAGGGACAAGGTGAGGGTACGACAATGCTTTAAAGGGAGCGTACGTGTGAAGGCGCGGGTTAGTGTGAGAGTACGGGTTAGGATTAGGGGACAGGTAAGTGGAAGGCTTCGGGGAAGTGTTAGGGTTAGGGTTCGGGCTAGGGTTAGTGTTACGGGACGGGGATGGATTAGGGTCCGGGTGAGGGTACGACAACGGTTTAGGGGGAGCGTACGTGTGAGGGCGCGGGTTAGTGTGAGCGTACGGGATAGGATTATGTGACGGGTGAGGGTAAGGCTTCGGGGAAGTGTTAGGGTTAGGTTTCGGGCTAGGGTTAGGGTTAGGGGATGCGGACGGTTTAGGGTCCAGGTGAGCGTACGACAACGGTTTAGGGGGAGCGTACGAGTGAGGGCGTGGGTTAGTGTGAGCGTACGGGTTAAGGTTAGGGGACGGGTGAGGGGAAGGCTTCGGGGAACGGTTAGGGTTCGGGTTCGGGATTGGGTTAGTGTTAGGGGACGGGGACGGTTTAGGGTCCAGGTGAGGGTACGACAACGGTTTAGGGGGAGTGTACGTGTGAGGGCGTGGGTTAGTGTGAGCGTACGGGTTTAGGTTAGGGGACGGGTGAGGGGAAGGGTTGGGGTTACGGTTTGGGCTAGGGTTAGGGGTCGGGGACGGGGACGATTTAGGGTCCAGGTGAGTGTACGAGAACGGTTTTGGGGGAGCGTACGTGTGAGGGCGCGGGTTAGTGTGAGCGTACGGATTAGGATTAGGGGACGGGTGAGGGGAAGGCTTCGGGGAAGGGTTAGGGTTCGGGCTAGGGTAAGGGTTAGGGGACGGGGACGGTATAGGGTCCAGGTGAGAGTATGACAACGGTTTAGGAGGAGCGTATGTGTGAGGGCAAGGGTTAGTGTCAGTGTAAGGGTTAGGATTAGGGGACGGTTGAGTGGAAGGCTTCGGGGAAGGTTTAGGGTTCGGGCTAGGGTTAGGGGACGGGGACGGTTTAGGGTCCAGGTGAGGGTACGACAACGGTTTAGAGGGAGCGTACGTGTGAGGGCGCGGGTTAGTGTGAGCGTACGGGTTAGGATTAGCGGACGGGTGAGGGGAAGGGTTCGGGCTGGGGTTAGGGTTAGGGGACGGGGACGGTTTACGGTCCAGATGAGGGTATGGCAACGCTTTAGGGGGAGCGTACGTGTGAGGGCGCTGGTTAGTGTGAGCGTACGTGTTAGGATTAGCGGACGGGTGAGGGGAAGGGTTCGGGCTAGGGTTAGGGTTAGGGGACGGGGACGGTTTAGGGTCCAGGTGAGGGTACGACAACGGTTCAGGCGGAGCGTACGTGTGAGTGCGCGGGTTAGTGTGAGAGTACGGGTTAGAATTAGGGGAAGGGTGAGGGGAAGGCTTCGGGGAAGAGTTAGGGTTAGGGTTCGGGCTAGGGTTAGGGTTAGGGGACGGGGACGGTTTAGGGTCCAGGTGAGGGTACGACTACGGTTTAGGGGGAGCATACGTGTGAGGGCACGGGTTAGTGTGAGCGTACGGGTTAGGAGTAGGTGACGGGTGAGGGGAAGGCTTCGGGGAGGGTTAGGGTTAGGGTTCAGGCTAGGTTTAGGGTTAGGGGACGGGGACGGTTTAGGGTCCAGGTGAGGGTACGACAATGCTTTAGGGGGAGCGTACGAGTGAGGGCGCGGGTTAGTGTGAGCGTACGGGTAAGGATTAGGGGACGGGTAAAGGGAAGGCTTCGGGGAAGGGTTAGGGTTAGGGTTCGGGCTAGGGTTAGGGTTAGGGGACGGCGACGGTTTAGGGTCCAGGTGAGGGTACGACAACGGTTTAGGTGGAGCGTACGTGTGAGGGCGCGGGTTAGTGTGAGCGTACGAGTTAGGATTAGGGAACGGGTGAGGGGAAGTCTTCGGGGAAGTGTTAGGGTTAGGTTTCGGGCTAGGGATAGGGTTAGGGGACAGGGACGGTTTAGGGTCAGGGTGAGGGTACGACAACGGTTTCGGGGGAGCGTACGTGTGAGGGCGCGGGTTAGTGTGAGCGTACGGGTTAGGATTATGGGACGGGTGAGGGTAAAGCTTCGGGGAAGTGTTAGGGTTAAGTTTCCGGCTGGGTTAGGGTTAGGGGATGGGGACGGTTTACGGTCCAGGTGAGGGTATGGCAACGCTTTAGGGGGAGCGTACGTGTGATGGCGCTGGTTAGTGTGAGCGTACGGGTTAGGATTAGCGGACGGGTGAGGGGAAGGGTTCGGGCTAGGGTTAGGGTTAGGGTTCGGGCTAGGGTTAGGGTTAGGGGACGGGGACGGTTTTGGGTCAGGGTGAGGGTACGACAACGGTTTACGGGGAGCATACGTGTGAGGGCGCGGGTTAGTGTGAGGGTACGGTTTAGGATTAGGGGACGGGTGAGGGGAAGGCTTCAGGGAAGTGTTAGGGTTAGGGTTCTGGCCAGGGTTAGGCTTAGAGCACGGGGACGATTTAGGGTCCAGGTGAGGGTAAGAGAACGGTTTAGGGGGAGCGTACGTGTGAGGGCGCGGATTAGAGTGAGCGTACGGATTAGGATTAGGGGACGGGTGAGGGGAAGGCTTCGGGGAAGGGTTAGGTTTAGGGTTCGGGCTAGGGTTAGTGTTAGAGGACGGGGACGGTTTAGGGTCCAGGCGAGAGTATGACAACTGTTTAGGAGGAGCGTATGTGTGAGGGCGCGGGTTAGTGTGAGTGTACGGGTTAGGATTAGGGGACGGGTGAGTGGAAGGCTTCGGGAAAGGTTTAGGGTTCGGGTTAGGGTTAGGGTTAGGGGACGGGGACGGTTTAGGGTCCAGGTGAGGGTACAACAACGGTTTAGGGGGAGCGTACGTGTGAGGGCACGGGTTATTGTGAGCGTACGGGATAGGATTAGGGGACGGGTGAGGGGAAGGCTTCGGGGAAGGGTTAGGGTTAGGGTTTGGGCTAGGGTTAGCGTTAGGGGACGGGGACGGTTTAGGGTCCAGGTGAGGGTACGACAACGGTTTAGGGGGAGCATACGTGTTAGGGCGCGGGATAGTGTGAGCGTACGGGTTAGGATTAGGGGACGGGTGAGGGGAAGGCTTCGGGCAAGGGTTAGGGTTAGTGTTCGTGCTAGGGTTAGGGTTAGGGGACGGGGACGCTTTAGGGTCCAGGTGAGTGTACGACAACGGTTTAGGGGGAGCGTACGTGTGAGGGCGCGGTTTAGTGTGAGCGTACGTGTTAGGATTAAGGGACGGGTAAGGGGAAGGCTTCGGGGAAGGGTTAGGTTTAAGGTTCGGACTAGGGTTAGGGTTAGGGGACGGGGATGGTTTAGGGTCCAGGTGAGGGTACGACAACGCTTTAGGGGGAGCGTACGTGTGAGGGCGCGGGTTAGTGTGAGCGTACTGGTTAGAATTAGGGGACGGGTGAGGGGAAGGCTTCGTGGAAGGGTTAGGGTTAGTGTTCGGGCTAGGGTTAGGGTTAGGGGACGGGGACGTTTTAGCGTCCAGGTGAGGGTACGACAATGCTTTAGGGGGAGAGTACGTGTGAGGGCGCGGGTCAGTGTGAGCGTACGGGTTAGGATTAGGGGACGGGTGAGGGGAAGGCTTCGGGGAAGTGTTAGGGTAAGGGTTCGGGCTAGGGTTAGGGGTCGGGGACGGGGACGGTTCATGGTCCAGGTGAGGGTACGACAACGGTTTAGGGTGAACGTACGTGTGAGGGCGCGGGTCAGTGTGAGCGTACGGGTTAGGATTAGGGGAAGTGTGAGGGGAAGGCTTCGGGGAAGGTTTAGGGTTCGGGTTCGGGCTAGGGTTAGGGTTAGGGGACGGGGACGCTTTAGGGTCCATGTGAGGGTATGACAACAGTTTAGGGGGAGCGTACGTGTGAGGGCGCGGGTAAGTGGGAGCCTACGGGTTAGGATTAGGGGACGGGTGACGGGAAGGCTTCGGGGAAGGTTTAGGGTTAGGGTTCGGGCTAGGGTTAGGGTTAGGGGACGGGGACGGTTTAGGGTCCAGGTGAGGGTACGACAACGCTCTACGGGGAGCGTACGTGTGAGGGCGCCGGTTAGTGTGAGCGTACGGGTTAGGATTAGGGGATGGGTGAGGGGAAGGCTTCGGGGAAGGGTTAGGCTTAGGTTTCGGGCTAGGGTTAGGGTTAGGGGACGGGGACGGTTTAGGGTCCAGGTGAGGGTACCACAACGCTTTAGGGGGAGCGTACGTGTGAGGGCGCCGATTAGTGTGAGCGTACGGGTTATGATTATGGGACGGGTGAGGTAAGGCTTCGAGGAAGGGTTAGGGTTAGGTTTCGGGCTAGGGTTAGGGTTAGGGGACCGGGACGGTTTAGGGTCCAAGTGAGGGTACGACAACGGTTTAGGGGGAGCATATATGTGAGGGCGCAGGGTAGTGTGAGCGTACGGTTTAGGATTAGGGGACGTGTAAGGGTCAGGGTTCGGGGAAGGGTTAGGGTTAGGGTTCGGACTAGGGTTAGGGTTAGGGGACGGGGCCGGTTTAGGGTCCGAGTTAGGGTACGACAACGGTTTAGGGGGACCGTACGTTTGAGGGCGCGGGTTAGTGTGAGCGTACGGGTTAGGATTATGGGACGAGTGAGGGTAAGGCTTCGGGGAAGGGTTAGTGTTAGGTTTCGAGCTAGGGTTAGTGTTAGGGGACGGGGACGGTTTAGTGTCCAGGTGAGGGTACGACAATGGTTTAGGGGTAGGGTTTGTGTGAGGGTGCGGGTTAGTGTGAGCGTACGGGATAGGATTAGGGGACAGGTGAGGGGAAGGCTTCGGGGAAGGGTTAGGGTTAGAGTTCGGGCTAGGGTTAGGGTTAGGGTTAGGGGATGGGGACGGTTTAGGGTCCGGGTGAGGGTACGACAACTCTTTAGGGGGAGAATACGTGTGAGGGCGCGGGTTAGTGTTAGCGTACGGGTTAGGATTAGGGGACGGGTGAGGGGAAGGCTTCGGGGAAGGGTTAGGGTTAGGTTTCGGGGTAGGGTTAGTGTTAGGGGACAGGGACGGTTTAGGGTCCAGGTGAGGGTACGACAACGGTTTAGGGGGAGCGTACGTGTGAGGGCGCGGGTTAGTGTGAGCGTACGGGTTAGGATTAGGGGACGTGTGAGGGGAAGGCTTCGTGGAAGGGTTAGGTTTAGGGTTTGGGCTAGGGTTAGGGTTAGGGGACGGGGACGGTTTAGCGTCCAGGTGAGGGTACGACAACGGTTTAGGGGCAGCATACGTGTGAGGGCGCGTGATAGTGTGAGCGTACGGGTTAGGATTAGGGGACGGGTGAGGGGAAGGCTTCGGGGAAGGGTTAGGGTTAGGGTTCGTGCTAGGGTTAGGGTTAGGGGACGGGGACGCTTTAGGGTCCAGGTGAGGGTACGACAACGGTTTAGGGGGAGCGTACATGTGAGGGCGCGGTTTAGTGTGAGCGTACGGGTTAGGATTAAGGGACGGGTAAGGGGAAGGCTTCGGGAAAGGGTTAGGTTTAAGGTTCGGGCTAGGGTTAGGGTTAGGGGACGGGGACGGTTTAGGGTCCAGGTGAGGGTACGACAACGCTTTAGGGGGAGCGTACGTGTGAGGGCACGGGTTAGTGTGAGCGTACTGGTTAGAATTAGGGGACGGGTGAGGGGAAGGCTTCGGGGAAGGGTTAGGGTTAGGGTTCGTGCTAGGGTTAGGGTTAGGGGACGGGGACGCTTCAGGGTGCAGGTGAGGGTACGACAACGGTTTAGGGTGAGCGTATGTGTGAGGGCGCGGGTTAGTGTGAGCGTACGGGTTAGGATTAGGGGACGGGTGAGGGGAAGGCTTCGGGGAAGGTTTAGGGTTCGGGTTCGGGCTAGGGTTAGGGTTAGGGGACGGGGACGGTTTAGGGTCCAGGTGAGGGTATGACAACAGTTTAGGGAGACCGTACGTGTGAGGGCGCGGGTAATTGTGAGCGTACGGGTTAAGGTTAGGGGACGGGTGAGGGGAAGGCTTCGGGGAAGGTTTAGTGTTACGGTTCGGGCTAGGGTCAGGGGTCGGGGACGGGGACGGTTCACGGTCCAGGTGAGGGTACGACAACGGTTTAGGGTGAACGTACGTGTGAGGGCGCGGGTTAGTGTTAGCGTACGGGTTAGGATAAGGGGACGGGTGAGGGGAAGGCTTCGGGGTATGGTTAGGGTTAGGGTTCGGGCTAGGGTTAGGGTTAGGGGACGGGGACGGTTTAGGGTCCAGGTGAGGGTACGACAACGGTTTAGGGGGAGCGTACGTGTGAGGGCGCCGGTTAGTGTGAGCGTACGGGTTAGGATTAGCGGACGGGTGAGGGGAAGGCTTCGGGGAAGGGTTAGGGTTAGGGTTCAGGCTAGGGTTAGGGTTAGGGGACGGGGACGGTTTAGGGTCCGGGTGAGGGTACGACAATGGTTTAGGGGGAGCGTACGTGTGAGGGCGCGGGTTACTGTGAGCGTATGGGTTAGGATTATGGGACGGGTGAAGGTAAGGCTTCGGGGAAGGGTTACGGTTAGGTTTCGGGCTAGGGTTAGGGTTAGAGGACGGGGATGGTTTACGGTCCAGGTGAGGGTATGACAACGCTTTAGGGGGAGCGTACGTGTGAGGGCGCTGGTTAGTGTGAACGTACGGTTTAGGATTAGGGGACGGGTGAGGGGAAGGCTTCGGGGAAGGGTTAGGGTTAGGGTTCGGGCTAGGGTTAGGGTTAGGGGACGGGGACGCTTTAGGGTCCAGGTGAGGGTACGACAAAACTTTAGGGGGAGCGTACATGTGAGGGCGCAGGTTAGTGTGAGCGTACGGTTTAGGATTAGGGGACGTGTGAGGGTAAGGCTTCGGGGAAGGGTTAGGGTCAGGGTTCGGGCTAGGGTTAGGTTTAGGGGACGGGGACGGTTTAGGGTCCGGGTGAGGGTACGACCACGCACTAGGGGGAGCGTACGTGTGAGGGCGCCGGTTCGTGTGAGCGTACGGGTTAGGATTAGGGGACGGGTGAGGGGAAGGCTTCGGGGAAGGGTTAGGCTTAGGTTTCGTGCTAGGGTTAGGGTTAGGTGACGGGGACGGTTTAGGGTCCAGGTGAGGGTACCACAACTCTTTAGGCGGAGCGTACGTGTGAGGGCGCCGGTTAGTGTGAGCGTACGGGTTATGATTATGGAACGGGTGAGGGTAAGGCTTCGGGGAAGTGTTAGGGTTAGGTTTCGGGCTAGGGTTAGGGTTAGGGGACGGGGACGGTTTAGGATCCAGGTGAGGGTACGACAACGGTTTAGGGGGAGCATATATGTGAGGGTGCAGGGTAGTGTGAGCGTACGGTTTAGGATTAGGGGACGTGTAAGGGTCAGGGTTCGGGGAAGGGTTAGGCTTAGGTTTCGTGCTAGGGTTAGGGTTAGTGGACGGGGACGGTTTAGGGTACAGGTGAGGGTATGAGAATGCTTTAGGGGGAGCGTACATGTGAGGTCGCGGGTTAGTGTGAGCGTACGGGTTAGGATTGTGGGACTCGTGAGGGTAAGGCTTCGGGGAAGGGTTAGGGTTAGGCTTCGGGCTAGGGTTAGGGTTAGGCGACGGGGACGGTTTAGGGTCCAGGTGAGGGTATGACAATGCTTTAGGGGGAGCGTACGTGTGAGGGTGCTGGTTAGTGTGAACGTACGGTTTAGGATTAGGGGACGGGTGAGGGGAAGGCTTCGGGGAAGGGTTAGGGTTAGGGTTCGGGCTAGGGTTAGGGTTAGGGGACGGGGACGCTTTAGGTTCCAGGTGAGGGTACGACAAAACTTTAGGGGGAGCGTACATGTGAGGGCGCAGGTTAGTGTGAGCGTACGGTTTAGGATTAGGGGACGTGTGTGGGTAAGGCTTCGGGGAAGGGTTAGGGTTAGGGTTCGGGCTAGGGTTAGGTTTAGGGGACGGGGACGGTTTAGGGTCCGGGTGAGGGTACGACAACGCTCTAGGGGGAGCGTACGTGTGAGGGCGCCGGTTAGTGTGAGCGTACGGGTTAGGATTAGGGGACGGGTGAGGGGAAGGCTTCGGGGAAGGGTTAGGCTTAGGTTTCGGGCTAGGGTTAGGGTTAGGGGACGGGGACGGTTTAGGGTCCAGGTGAGGGTGCCACAACGCTTTAGGGGGAGCGTACGTGTGAGGGCGCCAGTTAGTGTGAGCGTACGGGTTATGATTATGGAACGGGTGAGGGTAAGGCTACGGGGAAGGGTTAGGTTTAGGTTTCGGGCTAGGCTTAGGGTTAGGGGATGGGGACGGTTTAGGGTCCAGGTGAGGGTACGACAACGGTTTAGGGGGAGCATATATGTGAGGGCGCAGGGTAGTGTGAGCGTACGGTTTAGGATTAGGGGACGTGTAAGGGTCAGGGTTCGGGGAAGGGTTAGGGTTAGTGTTCGGGCTAGGGTTAGGGTTAGGGGACGGGGCCGGTTTAGGGTCCGGGTGAGGGTACGACAACGGTTTAGGGGGACCGTACGTTTGAGAGCGCGGGTTAGTGTGAGTGTACGGGTTAGGATTATGGGACGGGAGAGGGTAAGGCTTCGGGGAAGGGTTAGTGTTAGTTTTCGGGCTAGGGTTAGTGTTAGGGGATGGGGACGGTTTAGGGTCCAGGTGAGGGTACGACAACGGTTTAGGGGGAGCGTACGTGTGAGGGCGCGGCTTAGTGTGAGCGTCCGGGATAGGATTATGGGACGGGTGAGGGTAAGACTTCGGGCAAGTGTTAGGGTTAGGTTTCGGGCTAGGGTTAGGGTTAGGGGATGCGGACGGTTTAGGGTCCAGGTGAGGGTACGACAACGGTTTAGGGGGAGCGTACGTGTGAGGTCGTGGGTTAGTGTGAGCGTACGGGTTAAGGTTAGGGGACGGGTGAGGGGAAGGCATCGGGCAACGGTTAGGGTTCGGGTTCGGGCTTGGGTTAGTGTTAGGTGACGGTGACGGTTTAGGGTCCAGGTGAGGGTACGACAACCGTTTAGGGGGAGCGTACGTGTGAGGGCGTGGGTTAGTGTGAGCGTACGGGTTAGGATTACGGGACGGGTGAGGGAAATGCTTCGGGGAAGTGTTAGGGTTAGGGTTCGGGCTAGGGTTAGGGTTAGGGGACGGGGACGGTTTAGGGTCCAGGTGAGGGTACGACAACGGTTTAGGGGGAGCGTATATGTGAGGGCGCAGGGTTGTGTGAGCGTACGGTTTAGGATTAGGGGACGTGTAAGGGTCAGGGTTCGGGGAAGGGTTAGGGTTAGGGTTCGGGATAGGGTTAGGGTTAGGGGACGGGGCCGGTTTAGGGTCCGGGTGAGGGTACGACAACGGTTTAGGGGGAGCGTACGTGTGAGGGCGCGGGTTAGTGTGAGCGTACGGGTTAGGATTATGGGACGGGTGAGGGTAAGGCTTTGGGGAAGGGTTAGGGTTAGGTTTCGGGCTAGGGTTAGTGTTAGGGGATGGGGACGGTTTAGGGTCCAGGTGAGGGTACGACAATGGTTTAGGGGTAGGGTTTGTGTGAGGGCGTGGGTTAGTGTGAGCGTACGGGTTAGGATTAGGGGACGGGTGAGGGTAAGGCTTCGGGGAAGGATTAGGGTTAGGGTTCGGGCTAGGGTTAGGGGACGGGGACGGTTTAGGGTCCAGGTGAGGGTACAACAACGGTTTAGTGGGAGCGAACGTGTGAGGATGCGGGTTAGTGTGAGTGTACAGGTTAGGTTTAGGGAACGGGTGAGTGTAAGGCTTCAGGGAAGGGTTAGGGTTAGGGTTCGGGCTAGGGGTAGGGCTTGGGGATGGGGACAGTTTAGGGTCCAGGTGAGGGTACGACAACGGTTTAGGGTGAGCGTACGTGTGAGGGCACGTGTTAGTGTCAGCGTACGGGTTAGCATTAGGTGACGGGTGAGGGTAAGGCTTAGGGGAAGTGTTAGGGTTAGGGTTCTGGATAGGGTTAGGGTTAGGGGACGGGGTCGGTTTAGAGTCTAGGTGATCGTAGGACAACAGTTTAGGGTGAGCGTACGTGTGAGGGCACGGCTTAGTGTCAGCGTATGGCTTAGCATTCGGGGACGGGTGAAGGGAAGGATTCGGGGAAGGGTTAGGGTTAGGGTTTGGCTACGGTTAGGGTTAGGTGATGGGGACGGTTTAGGGTCCAGGTGAGGGAACGACAACGGTTTAGGGTGACGTACATGTGAGGACACGGGTTTGTGTTAGCGTACGGGTTAGCATTAGTGGACGGGTGAGGGTAAGGCTTCGAGGAATGGTTAGGGTTAGGGTTCGGGCTAGGGTTAGGGTTAGGTTTAGGGGACGGGGTCGGTTTAGAGTCCAGCTGAGGGTACGACCAAGGTTTATGGTGAGCGTAGGTGTGAGGGAGCGGGTTAGTGTCAGCGTACGGGTTAGCATTAGGGGACGGGTGTGGGGAAGGGTTAGGGTTAGGGTTCGGGCTAGGGTTAGGGTTAGGGGACGGGAACGGTTTAGGGTCCAGGTGAGGGTACGACAAAGGATTAGGGCGAGCGTACGTGTGAGGGCCCGGGTTAGTGTCAGCGTACAGGTTAGCATTAGGGGACGGGTGAGGGGAAGACTTCGGGGAAGGGCTAGGTTTAGGGTTCGGGCTAGGGTTAGGATTAGGGGACGAAGAAGGTTTAGGGTCCAGGTGAGGGTACGGCACGGTTTTGGGTGAGCGTACGTGTGAAGTTACGGGTTACTGTCAGCGTACGGGTTAGCAGTAGGGGACGTGTGAGGGTCAGGCTTCGGGGAGCTTAAGGGTTAAGGTTCGGGCTAGCGTTAGGGTAGGGGACGGGGATGGTTTAGGGTCCAGTGAGGATACAACAACGGTTTACGGTGAGCGTACGTGTGAGGGCATGGCTTAGTGTCAGCGTACGGGTTATCATTAGAGGACGGGTGAGGGGAACGCTTCGGGGAACGGTTAGGGTTAGGGTTCGGGCTACGGTTAGGGTTAGGGAACGGGGACGGTTTAGGGTCCAGTTGAGGGTAGGACAACGGTTTAGGGTGAGCATATGTGTGAGGCCACGGGTTAGTGTCAGCGTACGGGTTAGCATTATGGGACGGGTGCGGGTAAGGCTTCAGGGAAGGGTTAGGGTTTGGGTTCGGGCTAGGGTTAGGGTTAGGGGACGGAGACGGTTTAGGGTCCAAGTGAGGTTTGGACAAAAGTTTAGTGTGAGCGTACGTGTGAGGGAACGGGTTACTGTCAGCGTACGGCTTAGCATTAGGACACGGTTGAGGGCAAGGCTTCGGGGAAGGGTTAGGGTTAGGTTTCTGGCTAGGGTTAATGTTAGGGGACGGGGACGGTTTAGGGTCCAGGTGAGGGTACGACAACGCTTTAGGGGTAGCGTACGTGTGAGGGCGCGGGTTAGTGTGAGCGTACGGTTTAGGATTAGGGGACGGGTGAGGTGAAGGCTTCTGCGAAGTGTTAGGGTTAGGGTTCGGGCTAGGGTTAGGGTTAGGGGACGGGGACGGTTTAGGGTCCAGGTGAGGGTACGACAACGGTTTAGGGGGAGCGTACATGTGAGGGCGCGGGTTAGTGTGAGGGTATGGTTTAGAATTAGGGGACAGGTGAGGGGAATGCTTCGGGGAAGCGTTAGGGTTATGGTTCCGGCTAGGTTTAAGGTTAGGGGACGGGAACGGTTTAGGGTCCAGGTGAGGGTACGACAACGCTTTAGGGGGAGCATACGTGTGAGGGCGCGGGTTAGTGTGAGCGTACGGTTTAGGATTAGGGGACAGGTGAGGGGAAGGCTTCGGGGAAGGTTTAGGGTTAGGGTTATGGGACGGGAACGGTTTAGGTTCGAGGTGAGGGTACGAGAACGGTTTAGGGGGAGCGTACGTATGAGGGCGTGGGTTAGTGTGAGCGTACGGTTTAGGATTAGGGGACGGGTGAGCGGAAGGCTTTGGGAAGGGTTAGGTTTAGGGTTCGGGCTAGGGTTAGGGTTAGGGGACAGGGACGGTTTAGGGTCCAGGTGAGTGTACGACAACGGTTTAGGGGGAGCATACGTGTGAAGTTGCAGGTTATTGTGAGCGTACGGGTTAGGATTAGGGGACGGGAGAGGGGAAGGCTTTGGGGAAGGGTTAGGGTTAGGGTTCGGGCTAGGGTTAGGGTTAGGGTTAGGGGACGTGGACGGTTTAGGGTCAAGGTGAGGGTACGACAACTGTTTAGGGGGAGCGTACGTGCGAGGGCGTGGGTTAGTGTGAGCGTACACGTTAGGATTAGGGGACGGGCGAGGGGAAGGCTTCCGGGAAGGGTTAGGGTTAGTGTTTGAGCTAGGGTTAGGGTTAGGGGACGGGGACTGTTTAGGGTCCAGGTGAGGGTACGACAAAGGTTTAGGAGGAGCGTACGTGTGAGGGCGTGGGTTAGTGTGAGCGTACGGGTTAGGATTACGGGACGGGTGAGGGAAATGCTTCGGGGAAGTGTTAGGGTTAGGGATCGGGCTTAGGTTAGGGTTAGGGGACGGGGAAGGTTTAGGGTCCAGGTGAGGGTACGACAACGGTTTAGGGGGAGCGTATATGTGAGAGCGCAGGGTAGTGTGTGCGTACGGGTTAGGATTAGGAGACGGGTGAGGGGAAGGCTTCGGGGAAGGATTAGAGTTAGGGTTCGGGCTAGGGTTAGGGTTAGGGGACGAGGACGGTTTAGGGTCCAGGTGAGGGTACGACCACGGTTTAGGGTGAGCGTAGGTGTGAGGGAGCGGGTTAGTGTCAGCGTACGGGTTAGCATTAGGGGACGGGTGTGGGGAAGGATTTGGGGAAGGGTTATGGTTAGGGTTCAGGTTCGGTTAGGGGACGGGGACGGTTTAGGGTCCAGGTGAGGGTACGATAACGGTTTAGGGGGAGTGTACGTGTGAGGGCGCGGGTTAGTGTGAGGGTACGGTTTAGGATTAGGGGACGGGTGAGGGGAAAGCTTCAAGGAAGTGTTAGGGTTAGCGTTCTGGCCAGGGTTAGGCTTAGAGCACGGGGACGATTTAGGGTCCATGTGAGTGTACGAGAACGGTTTAGGGGGAGCGTACGTGTGAGGGCGCGGGTTAGTGTGAGCGTACGGGTTAGGATTAGGGGACGGGTGAGGCGAAGGCTTCGGGGAAGCGTTAGGTTTAGGGTTCGGGCTAGGTTTAGGGTTAGGGGACGGTGACGGTTTAGGGTCCAGGTGAGGGTACGACAACGGTTTAGGGGGAGCGTACGTGTGAGTGCACGGGTTAGTGTGAGCGTACGGGTTAGGATTAGGGGACGGTTGAGGGGAAGGCTTCGGGGAAGGGTTAGGGTTAGGGTTCGGGCTAAAGTTAGGGGTAGGGGTAGGGGACGGTTTAAGGTCCAGTTGATGGTACGACAACGCTTTAGGGGGAGCGTACGTGTGAGGGCGCTGGTTCGTGTGAGCGTACGGGTTAGGATTAGCGGACGGGTGAGGGGAAGGCTTCGGGGAAGGGTTAGGGTTAGGGTTCAGGCTAGGGTTAGGGTTAGGGGACGGGGACGGTTTAGGGTCCAAGTGAGGTTACGACAACGGTTTAGGGGGAGCGTACGTGTGAGGGCGCGGGTTAGTGTGAGCGTACGGGTTAGGATTAATGGACGGGTGAGGGGAGGGCTTCGGGGAAGGGTTAGGTTTAGGGTTCTGTCTAGGGTTAGGGTTAGGGGACGGGGACGGTTTAGGGTCCAGGTGAGGGTACGACAACGCTTTAGGGGGAGCGTACGTGTGAGGGCGCAGGTTAGTGTGAGCGTACGGGTTAGGATTAGGGGACGGGAGAGGGGAAGGCTTTGGGGAAGGGTTAGGGTTAGGGTTCGGGCTAGGGTTAGGGTTAGGGTTAGGGGACGTGGACGGTTTAGGGTCAAGGTGAGGGTACGACAACTGTTTAGGGGGAGCGTACGTGTGAGGGAGCGGGTTAGTGTGAGCGTACAGGTTAGGATTAGGGGACGGGTGAGGGGAAGGCTTCGGGGAAGGGTTAGGGTTAGGGTTCGGGTTAGGGTTAGGGGACGGGGACGGTTTAGGGTTCAGGTGATGGTACGAAAACGGTTTAGGGAGAGCGTACGTGTGAGGGCGCGGGTTAGTGTGAGCGTACGAGTTAGGATTAGGGGACGGGTGAGGCGAAGGCTTCGGGGAAGGGTTAGGGTTAGGTTTCGGGCTAGGGATATGGTTAGGGGACAGGGACGGTTTAGGGTCCGGGTGAGGGTACGACAACGGTTTCGGGGGAGCGTACGTCTGAGGGCGCAGGTTAGTGTGAGCGTACGGGTTAGGATTATGGGACGGGTGAGGGTAAGGCTTCGGGGAAGTGTTAGGGTTAGGTTTCAGGCTGGGGTTAGGGTTAGGGGATGGGGGCGGTATACGGTCCAGGTTAGGGTACGGCAACGCTTTAGGGGGAGCGTACGTGTGAGGGCGCTGGTTAGTGTGAGCGTACGGATTAGGATTAGGATACGGGTGAGGGGAAGGCTTCAGGGAAGTGTTAGGGTTAGGGTTCGGGCTAGGGTTATGGTTAGGGGAAAGGGACGGTTTAGGGTCCAGGTGAGGGTACGACAACGGTTTAGGGGGAGCGTACGTGTGAGCGCATGGGTTAGTGTGAGCGAACGGGTTAATATAAGGTGACGGTTGAGGCGAAGGCTTCAGGGAGGGGTTAGGGTTAGGGTTCGGGCTAGGGTTAGGGTTAGGGGATGGGGACGATTTAGTGTCTAGGTGAGGGTTCGACAACTGTTTAGGGGGAGCGTACGAGTGAGGGCGCGGGTTAGTGTGAGCGTACGGGTAAGGATTAGGGGACGGGTGAGGGGAAGGCTTCGGGGAAGGGTTAGTGTTAGGGTTTGGGCTAGGGTTAGGGTTAGGGGACGGGGACGGTTTAGGGTCCATGTGAGGGTACGACAACGCTTTAGGGGGAGCGTACGTGTGAGGGCACGGGTTAATGTGAGCGTACGGTTTAGGATTAGGGGACGTATGAGGGTAAGGCTTCGGAGAAGGGTTAGGGTTAGGGTTCGGGCTAAGGTTAGGGTTAGGGGACGGGGACGGTTTAGGGTCCAGGTGAGGGTACGACAACGGTTGAGGAGGAGTGAAAGTGTGAGGGTGCGGGTTAGTGTGAGCGTACGGGTTAGGATTAGGGTACGTGTGAGGGAAACGCTTCAGGGAAGGGTTAGGGTTAGGGTTTGGGCTAGGGTTAGGGTTAGGGGATGGGGACAGTTTAGGGTCCAGGTGTGGGTACGACAAAGTCTTAGGGGGAGTGTACGTGTGAGGGCGCGGGTTAGTGTGAGCGTACGGTTTAGGATTAGGGGACGTGTGAGGGGAAGGCTTCAGGGAAGTGTTAGTGTTAGGGTTCTGGCCAGGTTTAGGCTTAGAGCACGGGGACGATTTAGGGTCCAGCTGTGGGTACGACAACGGTTTAGGGGGAGCGTACGTGTGAGGGCGCGGGTTAGTGTGAGCGTACGGGTTAGGATTAGGGGACGGGTGAGGGAAAGGCTTCGGGGAAGGGTTAGGTTTAGGGTTCGGGCTAGGGTTAGGGTTAGGGGACGGGGATGGTTTAGGGTCCAGTTGAGGGTACGACAACAGTTTACTAGGAGCGTACGTGTGAGGGCGCGGGTTAGTGTGAGCGTACGGGTTAGGATTAGGGGACGGGTGAGGGGAAGGCTTCGGGGAAGGGTTAGGGTTAGGGTTCGGGCTAGGGTTAGGGTTAGAGGACGGGGATGCTTTAGGGACCAGGTGAGTGTACGACAACGGTTTAGGGGGAGAGTACATGTGAGGGCGCAGTTTAGTGTGAGCGTACGGGTTAGGATTAGGGGACGGGTGAGGGGAACGCTTCGGGGAAGTGTTAGGGTTAGGGTTCAGGTTCGGTTAGGGGACTGGGACGGTTTAGGGTCCAGGTGAGGGTACGACAACGGTTTAGGGGGAGCGTACCTGTGAGGGCAGAGGTTAGTGTGAGCGTACGGGTTAGGATTAGGGGACGGGTGAGGGGAAGGCTTTGGGGAGGGTTAGGGTTAGGGTTCAGGCTAGGTTTAGGGTTAGGGGACGGGGACGGTTGAGGGTCCAGGTGAGGGTACCACAATTCTTTAGTGGGAGCGTACAAGTGAGGGCGCAGGTTAGTGTGAGCGTACGTGTAAGGATTAGGGGACGGGTGAGGGGAAGGCTTTGGGGAAGGGTTAGGGTTAGGGTTCGGGCTAGGGTTAGGGTTAGGGTTAGGGGACGTGGACGGTTTAGGGTCAAGGTGAGGGTACGACAACTGTTTAGGGGGAGCGTACGTGTGAGGGAGCGGGTTAGTGTGAGCGTACAGGTTAGGATTAGGGGACGGGTGAGGGTAAGGCTTCGGGGAAGGGTTACGGTTAGGGTTTGGGCTAGGGTTAGGGTTAGGGGACGGGGACGGTTTAGGGTCCAATTGAGGGCATGACAACTGTTTAGGGGGAGCGTATGTATGAGGACACGGGTTAGCGTGAGCGGACGGGTTAGGATTAGGGGACGGGTGAATGTAAGGCTTCGGGGAAGGTTTAGGGTTAGGGGTCGGGCTAGGGTTAGGATTAGGGGATGGGGACGGTTTAGGGTCCAGGTGAGGGTACGACAACGGTTTAGGGGGAGCGAACGTGTGAGGGTGCACTTTAGTGTGAGCGTACGGGTTAGGATTAGGGGACGGGTGAGGGGAAGCCTTCGGGGAAGGGTTAGGGTTAGGGTTCGGGCTAGGGTTAGGTTTAGGGGACGGGGACGGTTTAGGGTCCAGGTGAGGGTACGCCAACTGTTTAGGGGGAGCGTATGTGTGAGGGCGTGGGTTAGTGTGAGCGTACGGTTTAGGATTAGGGGACGGGTGAGGGTAAGGCTTCGGGGAAGGTTAGGGTTAGGGTTCGTGCTAGGGTTAGGTTTAGGGGACGGGGACGGTTTAGGGTCCAGATGAGGGTACGACAACGCTTTAGGGGGAGCGAACGTGTGAGGGCGCGGGTTAGTGTGAGCGTACGGTTTAGGATTAGGGGACGGGTGAGTGTCAGGCTTCAGGGAAGGGTTAGGGTTAGGGTTCGGGCTAGGGTTAGGGTTAGGGGACGGGGACGGTTTAGGGTCCACGTGAGGGTACGACAACGGTTGAGTGGGAGCGTACGTGTGAGGGCACGGGTTAGTGTCAGCGTACGGGTTAGCATTATGGGACGGGTGCGGGTAAGGCTTCAGGGAAGGGTTAGGGTTTGGGTTCGGGCTAGGGTTAGGGTTAGGGGACGGAGACGGTTTAGGGTCCAAGTGAGGTTTGGACAAAAGTTTAGTGTGAGCGTACGTGTGAGGGAACGGGTTACTGTCAGCGTACGGCTTAGCATTAGGACACGGTTGAGGGCAAGGCTTCGGGGAAGGGTTAGGGTTAGGTTTCTGGCTAGGGTTAATGTTAGGGGACGGGGACGGTTTAGGGTCCAGGTGAGGGTACGACAACGCTTTAGGGGTAGCGTACGTGTGAGGGCGCGGGTTAGTGTGAGCGTACGGTTTAGGATTAGGGGACGGGTGAGGTGAAGGCTTCTGCGAAGTGTTAGGGTTAGGGTTCGGGCTAGGGTTAGGGTTAGGGGACGGGGACGGTTTAGGGTCCAGGTGAGGGTACGACAACGGTTTAGGGGGAGCGTACAT
Organism: Leucopleurus acutus; assembly: GCF_964270905.1. Lineage (NCBI taxonomy): Eukaryota > Metazoa > Chordata > Mammalia > Artiodactyla > Delphinidae > Leucopleurus > Leucopleurus acutus. The sequence goes on from NC_139153.1 coordinate 81,121,945, forward strand.
GTGAGGGCGCGGGTTAGTGTGAGGGTATGGTTTAGAATTAGGGGACAGGTGAGGGGAATGCTTCGGGGAAGCGTTAGGGTTATGGTTCCGGCTAGGTTTAAGGTTAGGGGACGGGAACGGTTTAGGGTCCAGGTGAGGGTACGACAACGCTTTAGGGGGAGCATACGTGTGAGGGCGCGGGTTAGTGTGAGCGTACGGTTTAGGATTAGGGGACAGGTGAGGGGAAGGCTTCGGGGAAGGTTTAGGGTTAGGGTTATGGGACGGGAACGGTTTAGGTTCGAGGTGAGGGTACGAGAACGGTTTAGGGGGAGCGTACGTATGAGGGCGTGGGTTAGTGTGAGCGTACGGTTTAGGATTAGGGGACGGGTGAGCGGAAGGCTTTGGGAAGGGTTAGGTTTAGGGTTCGGGCTAGGGTTAGGGTTAGGGGACAGGGACGGTTTAGGGTCCAGGTGAGTGTACGACAACGGTTTAGGGGGAGCATACGTGTGAAGTTGCAGGTTATTGTGAGCGTACGGGTTAGGATTAGGGGACGGGAGAGGGGAAGGCTTTGGGGAAGGGTTAGGGTTAGGGTTCGGGCTAGGGTTAGGGTTAGGGTTAGGGGACGTGGACGGTTTAGGGTCAAGGTGAGGGTACGACAACTGTTTAGGGGGAGCGTACGTGCGAGGGCGTGGGTTAGTGTGAGCGTACACGTTAGGATTAGGGGACGGGCGAGGGGAAGGCTTCCGGGAAGGGTTAGGGTTAGTGTTTGAGCTAGGGTTAGGGTTAGGGGACGGGGACTGTTTAGGGTCCAGGTGAGGGTACGACAAAGGTTTAGGAGGAGCGTACGTGTGAGGGCGTGGGTTAGTGTGAGCGTACGGGTTAGGATTACGGGACGGGTGAGGGAAATGCTTCGGGGAAGTGTTAGGGTTAGGGATCGGGCTTAGGTTAGGGTTAGGGGACGGGGAAGGTTTAGGGTCCAGGTGAGGGTACGACAACGGTTTAGGGGGAGCGTATATGTGAGAGCGCAGGGTAGTGTGTGCGTACGGGTTAGGATTAGGAGACGGGTGAGGGGAAGGCTTCGGGGAAGGATTAGAGTTAGGGTTCGGGCTAGGGTTAGGGTTAGGGGACGAGGACGGTTTAGGGTCCAGGTGAGGGTACGACCACGGTTTAGGGTGAGCGTAGGTGTGAGGGAGCGGGTTAGTGTCAGCGTACGGGTTAGCATTAGGGGACGGGTGTGGGGAAGGATTTGGGGAAGGGTTATGGTTAGGGTTCAGGTTCGGTTAGGGGACGGGGACGGTTTAGGGTCCAGGTGAGGGTACGATAACGGTTTAGGGGGAGTGTACGTGTGAGGGCGCGGGTTAGTGTGAGGGTACGGTTTAGGATTAGGGGACGGGTGAGGGGAAAGCTTCAAGGAAGTGTTAGGGTTAGCGTTCTGGCCAGGGTTAGGCTTAGAGCACGGGGACGATTTAGGGTCCATGTGAGTGTACGAGAACGGTTTAGGGGGAGCGTACGTGTGAGGGCGCGGGTTAGTGTGAGCGTACGGGTTAGGATTAGGGGACGGGTGAGGCGAAGGCTTCGGGGAAGCGTTAGGTTTAGGGTTCGGGCTAGGTTTAGGGTTAGGGGACGGTGACGGTTTAGGGTCCAGGTGAGGGTACGACAACGGTTTAGGGGGAGCGTACGTGTGAGTGCACGGGTTAGTGTGAGCGTACGGGTTAGGATTAGGGGACGGTTGAGGGGAAGGCTTCGGGGAAGGGTTAGGGTTAGGGTTCGGGCTAAAGTTAGGGGTAGGGGTAGGGGACGGTTTAAGGTCCAGTTGATGGTACGACAACGCTTTAGGGGGAGCGTACGTGTGAGGGCGCTGGTTCGTGTGAGCGTACGGGTTAGGATTAGCGGACGGGTGAGGGGAAGGCTTCGGGGAAGGGTTAGGGTTAGGGTTCAGGCTAGGGTTAGGGTTAGGGGACGGGGACGGTTTAGGGTCCAAGTGAGGTTACGACAACGGTTTAGGGGGAGCGTACGTGTGAGGGCGCGGGTTAGTGTGAGCGTACGGGTTAGGATTAATGGACGGGTGAGGGGAGGGCTTCGGGGAAGGGTTAGGTTTAGGGTTCTGTCTAGGGTTAGGGTTAGGGGACGGGGACGGTTTAGGGTCCAGGTGAGGGTACGACAACGCTTTAGGGGGAGCGTACGTGTGAGGGCGCAGGTTAGTGTGAGCGTACGGGTTAGGATTAGGGGACGGGAGAGGGGAAGGCTTTGGGGAAGGGTTAGGGTTAGGGTTCGGGCTAGGGTTAGGGTTAGGGTTAGGGGACGTGGACGGTTTAGGGTCAAGGTGAGGGTACGACAACTGTTTAGGGGGAGCGTACGTGTGAGGGAGCGGGTTAGTGTGAGCGTACAGGTTAGGATTAGGGGACGGGTGAGGGGAAGGCTTCGGGGAAGGGTTAGGGTTAGGGTTCGGGTTAGGGTTAGGGGACGGGGACGGTTTAGGGTTCAGGTGATGGTACGAAAACGGTTTAGGGAGAGCGTACGTGTGAGGGCGCGGGTTAGTGTGAGCGTACGAGTTAGGATTAGGGGACGGGTGAGGCGAAGGCTTCGGGGAAGGGTTAGGGTTAGGTTTCGGGCTAGGGATATGGTTAGGGGACAGGGACGGTTTAGGGTCCGGGTGAGGGTACGACAACGGTTTCGGGGGAGCGTACGTCTGAGGGCGCAGGTTAGTGTGAGCGTACGGGTTAGGATTATGGGACGGGTGAGGGTAAGGCTTCGGGGAAGTGTTAGGGTTAGGTTTCAGGCTGGGGTTAGGGTTAGGGGATGGGGGCGGTATACGGTCCAGGTTAGGGTACGGCAACGCTTTAGGGGGAGCGTACGTGTGAGGGCGCTGGTTAGTGTGAGCGTACGGATTAGGATTAGGATACGGGTGAGGGGAAGGCTTCAGGGAAGTGTTAGGGTTAGGGTTCGGGCTAGGGTTATGGTTAGGGGAAAGGGACGGTTTAGGGTCCAGGTGAGGGTACGACAACGGTTTAGGGGGAGCGTACGTGTGAGCGCATGGGTTAGTGTGAGCGAACGGGTTAATATAAGGTGACGGTTGAGGCGAAGGCTTCAGGGAGGGGTTAGGGTTAGGGTTCGGGCTAGGGTTAGGGTTAGGGGATGGGGACGATTTAGTGTCTAGGTGAGGGTTCGACAACTGTTTAGGGGGAGCGTACGAGTGAGGGCGCGGGTTAGTGTGAGCGTACGGGTAAGGATTAGGGGACGGGTGAGGGGAAGGCTTCGGGGAAGGGTTAGTGTTAGGGTTTGGGCTAGGGTTAGGGTTAGGGGACGGGGACGGTTTAGGGTCCATGTGAGGGTACGACAACGCTTTAGGGGGAGCGTACGTGTGAGGGCACGGGTTAATGTGAGCGTACGGTTTAGGATTAGGGGACGTATGAGGGTAAGGCTTCGGAGAAGGGTTAGGGTTAGGGTTCGGGCTAAGGTTAGGGTTAGGGGACGGGGACGGTTTAGGGTCCAGGTGAGGGTACGACAACGGTTGAGGAGGAGTGAAAGTGTGAGGGTGCGGGTTAGTGTGAGCGTACGGGTTAGGATTAGGGTACGTGTGAGGGAAACGCTTCAGGGAAGGGTTAGGGTTAGGGTTTGGGCTAGGGTTAGGGTTAGGGGATGGGGACAGTTTAGGGTCCAGGTGTGGGTACGACAAAGTCTTAGGGGGAGTGTACGTGTGAGGGCGCGGGTTAGTGTGAGCGTACGGTTTAGGATTAGGGGACGTGTGAGGGGAAGGCTTCAGGGAAGTGTTAGTGTTAGGGTTCTGGCCAGGTTTAGGCTTAGAGCACGGGGACGATTTAGGGTCCAGCTGTGGGTACGACAACGGTTTAGGGGGAGCGTACGTGTGAGGGCGCGGGTTAGTGTGAGCGTACGGGTTAGGATTAGGGGACGGGTGAGGGAAAGGCTTCGGGGAAGGGTTAGGTTTAGGGTTCGGGCTAGGGTTAGGGTTAGGGGACGGGGATGGTTTAGGGTCCAGTTGAGGGTACGACAACAGTTTACTAGGAGCGTACGTGTGAGGGCGCGGGTTAGTGTGAGCGTACGGGTTAGGATTAGGGGACGGGTGAGGGGAAGGCTTCGGGGAAGGGTTAGGGTTAGGGTTCGGGCTAGGGTTAGGGTTAGAGGACGGGGATGCTTTAGGGACCAGGTGAGTGTACGACAACGGTTTAGGGGGAGAGTACATGTGAGGGCGCAGTTTAGTGTGAGCGTACGGGTTAGGATTAGGGGACGGGTGAGGGGAACGCTTCGGGGAAGTGTTAGGGTTAGGGTTCAGGTTCGGTTAGGGGACTGGGACGGTTTAGGGTCCAGGTGAGGGTACGACAACGGTTTAGGGGGAGCGTACCTGTGAGGGCAGAGGTTAGTGTGAGCGTACGGGTTAGGATTAGGGGACGGGTGAGGGGAAGGCTTTGGGGAGGGTTAGGGTTAGGGTTCAGGCTAGGTTTAGGGTTAGGGGACGGGGACGGTTGAGGGTCCAGGTGAGGGTACCACAATTCTTTAGTGGGAGCGTACAAGTGAGGGCGCAGGTTAGTGTGAGCGTACGTGTAAGGATTAGGGGACGGGTGAGGGGAAGGCTTCGGGGAAGGGTTAGGGTTAGGAATCGGGCTAGGGTTAGGGTTAGGGGACGGGGACGGTTGAGGGTCCAGGTGAGGGTACGACACCGGTTTAGGGGTAGCGTACGTGTGAGGGCGCGGGTAAATGTGAGGGTACGGTTTAGGTTTAGGGGACGGGTGAGGGGAAGGCTTCAGGGAAGGGTTAGGGTTAGGGTTCGGGCTAGGGTAAGGGTTAGGAGACGGGGACGGTTTAGGGTCCAGGTGAGAGTATGACAACGGTTTAGGAGGAGCGTATGTGTGAGGGCGCGGGTTACTGTGAGTGTACGGTTTAGGATTAGGGGACGGTTGAGTGGAAGGCTTCTGGGAAGGTTTAGGGTTCGGGCTAGGTTTAGGGGACGGGGACGGTTTAGGGTCCAGGTGAGGGTACGACAACGGTTTAGGGGGAGCGTACGTGTGAGGACACGGGTTAGCGTGAGCGTACGGGTTAGGATTAGGGGACGGGTGAGGGTAAGGCTTCGGGGAAGGGTTACGGTTAGGGTTTGGGCTAGGGTTAGGGTTAGGGGACGGGGACGGTTTAGGGTCCAATTGAGGGCATGACAACTGTTTAGGGGGAGCGTATGTATGAGGACACGGGTTAGCGTGAGCGGACGGGTTAGGATTAGGGGACGGGTGAATGTAAGGCTTCGGGGAAGGTTTAGGGTTAGGGGTCGGGCTAGGGTTAGGATTAGGGGATGGGGACGGTTTAGGGTCCAGGTGAGGGTACGACAACGGTTTAGGGGGAGCGAACGTGTGAGGGTGCACTTTAGTGTGAGCGTACGGGTTAGGATTAGGGGACGGGTGAGGGGAAGCCTTCGGGGAAGGGTTAGGGTTAGGGTTCGGGCTAGGGTTAGGTTTAGGGGACGGGGACGGTTTAGGGTCCAGGTGAGGGTACGCCAACTGTTTAGGGGGAGCGTATGTGTGAGGGCGTGGGTTAGTGTGAGCGTACGGTTTAGGATTAGGGGACGGGTGAGGGTAAGGCTTCGGGGAAGGTTAGGGTTAGGGTTCGTGCTAGGGTTAGGTTTAGGGGACGGGGACGGTTTAGGGTCCAGATGAGGGTACGACAACGCTTTAGGGGGAGCGAACGTGTGAGGGCGCGGGTTAGTGTGAGCGTACGGTTTAGGATTAGGGGACGGGTGAGTGTCAGGCTTCAGGGAAGGGTTAGGGTTAGGGTTCGGGCTAGGGTTAGGGTTAGGGGACGGGGACGGTTTAGGGTCCAGGCGAGGGTACGACAACGGTTTAGGGGGAGCGTACGTGTGAGGGCACGGATTAGTGTGAGCGTTCGGGTTACGATTAGGGGACCGTAAGGGGAAGGCTTCGGGGAAGTGTTAGGGACAGGGTTCGGGCTAGGATTAGGGTTAGGGGACGGGGACGGTTTAGGGTCCAGTTGAGGGTACGACAACGCTTTAGGGGGAGCGTACGTGTGAGGGGGCGGGTTAGTGTGAGCATATGGGTTAGGATTAGTGGACGGGTGAGGGGAAGGCTTCGGGGAAGGGTTAGGCTTAGGGTTCGGGCTAGGGTAAGGGTTAGGGGATGGGGACGGTTTAGGGTCCAGGTGAGGGTACGACAACGATTTATGACGAGCGTACGTGTGAGGGCGCGGGTTAGTGTGAGCGTACGGGTTGGGATTAGGGGATGGGTGCGGGGAAGGATTCGGGGAAGGTTTAGGGTTAGGGTTTGGGCTAGGGTTCGGGTTGGGGACGGGGACGGTTTAGGGTCCAGTTGAGGGTACGACAACGCTTTAGGGGGAGCGTACGTGTGAGGGCGCGGGTTAGTGTGAGCGGACGGGTTAGGTTTAGGGGACGGGTGAGGGGAAGGCTTCGGGGAAGGGTTAGGGTTAGGGTTCGGGCTAGGGTTAGGGTTAGGGGATGGGGACGGTTTAGGGTCCAGGTGAGGGTACGACAACGGTTTAGGGGGAGCGTACGTGTGAGGGCGCGTGTTAGTGTGAGCGTACGGGTTAGGATTAGGGGACGGGTGAAGGGAAGGCTTCAGGGAAGTGTTAGGGTTAGGGTTCTGGCCAGGGTTAGGCTTACAGCACGGGGACGATTTAGGGTCCAGGTGATGGTACGACAACGGTTTAGGGGGAGCGTACGTGTGAGGGCGTGGGTTAGTGTGAGCGTACGGATTAGGATTAGGGGACGGGTGAGGGTAAGGCTTCGGGGAAGGGTTACGGTTATGGTTCCGGCTTGGGTTAGGGTTAGGGGACGGGGAGGGTTTAGGGTCCAGGTGAGGGTACGACAATGGTTTAGGGGGAGCGTATGTGTGAGGGTGCGGGTTAGTGTGAGCGTACGGGTTAGGATTAGGGGACGGGTGAGGGTAAGGCTTCGGGGAAGGGTTAGGGTTAGGGTTCCGTCTAGGGTTAGGGTTAGGGGACGGGGAAGGTTTAGGGTCCAGGTGAGGGTACGACAACGGTTTAGGGGGAGCGAACGTGTGAGGGTGCGGATTAGTGTGTGCCTACGGGTTAGGATTAGGGGACGGGTGAGGGGAAGGCTTTGGGGAAGGGTTAGGTTTAGGGTTCTGGCCAGGGTTAGGCTTAGAGCACGGTGACGATTTAGGGTCCAGGAGAGGGTACGACAACGCTTTAGGGGGAGCGTACGTGTGAGGGCGCGGGTTAGTGTGATCGTACGGATTAGGATTAGGGGACGGGTGAGGGGAAGGCTTCGGGGAAGTGTTAGGGTTATGGTTGGGGGTAGGGTTAGGGTTAGGGGACGGGGACGGTTTAGGATCCAGGTGAGGGTACGACAACATTTTAGGGGGAGCGTAGGTGTGAGGGCGCCGGTTCGTGTGAGCGTACGGGTTAGGATTAGGGGACGGGTGAGGGGAAGGCTTCGGGTTGGGTTAGGCTTAGGTTTCGTGCTAGGGTTAGGGTTAGGTGACGGGGACGGTTTAGGGTCCAGGTGAGGGTACCACAACTCTTTAGGCGGAGCGTACGTGTGAGGGCGCCGGTTAGTGTGAGCGTACGGGTTATGATTATGGAACGGGTGAGGGTAAGGCTTCGGGGAAGAGTTAGGGTTAGGTTTCGGGCTAGGGTTAGGGTTAGGGGACGGGGACGGTTTAGGATCCAGGTGAGGGTACGACAACGGTTTAGGGGGAGCATATATGTGAGGGTGCAGGGTAGTGTGAGCGTACGGTTTAGGATTAGGGGACGTGTAAGGGTCAGGGTTCGGGGAAGGGTTAGGCTTAGGTTTCGTGCTAGGGTTAGGGTTAGTGGACGGGGACGGTTTAGGGTACAGGTGAGGGTATGAGAATGCTTTAGGGGGAGCGTACATGTGAGGTCGCGGGTTAGTGTGAGCGTACGGGTTAGGATTGTGGGACTCGTGAGGGTAAGGCTTCGGGGAAGGGTTAGGGTTAGGCTTCGGGCTAGGGTTAGGGTTAGGCGACGGGGACGGTTTAGGGTCCAGGTGAGGGTATGACAATGCTTTAGGGGGAGCGTACGTGTGAGGGTGCTGGTTAGTGTGAACGTACGGTTTAGGATTAGGGGACGGGTGAGGGGAAGGCTTCGGGGAAGGGTTAGGGTTAGGGTTCGGGCTAGGGTTAGGGTTAGGGGACGGGGACGCTTTAGGTTCCAGGTGAGGGTACGACAAAACTTTAGGGGGAGCGTACATGTGAGGGCGCAGGTTAGTGTGAGCGTACGGTTTAGGATTAGGGGACGTGTGTGGGTAAGGCTTCGGGGAAGGGTTAGGGTTAGGGTTCGGGCTAGGGTTAGGTTTAGGGGACGGGGACGGTTTAGGGTCCGGGTGAGGGTACGACAACGCTCTAGGGGGAGCGTACGTGTGAGGGCGCCGGTTAGTGTGAGCGTACGGGTTAGGATTAGGGGACGGGTGAGGGGAAGGCTTCGGGGAAGGGTTAGGCTTAGGTTTCGGGCTAGGGTTAGGGTTAGGGGACGGGGACGGTTTAGGGTCCAGGTGAGGGTGCCACAACGCTTTAGGGGGAGCGTACGTGTGAGGGCGCCAGTTAGTGTGAGCGTACGGGTTATGATTATGGAACGGGTGAGGGTAAGGCTACGGGGAAGGGTTAGGTTTAGGTTTCGGGCTAGGCTTAGGGTTAGGGGATGGGGACGGTTTAGGGTCCAGGTGAGGGTACGACAACGGTTTAGGGGGAGCATATATGTGAGGGCGCAGGGTAGTGTGAGCGTACGGTTTAGGATTAGGGGACGTGTAAGGGTCAGGGTTCGGGGAAGGGTTAGGGTTAGTGTTCGGGCTAGGGTTAGGGTTAGGGGACGGGGCCGGTTTAGGGTCCGGGTGAGGGTACGACAACGGTTTAGGGGGACCGTGCGTTTGAGGGCGCGGGTTAGTGTGAGTGTACGGGTTAGGATTATGGGACGGGAGAGGGTAAGGCTTCGGGGAAGGGTTAGTGTTAGTTTTCGGGCTAGGGTTAGTGTTAGGGGATGGGGACGGTTTAGGGTCCAGGTGAGGGTACGACAACGGTTTAGGGGGAGCGTACGTGTGAGGGCGCGGCTTAGTGTGAGCGTCCGGGATAGGATTATGGGACGGGTGAGGGTAAGACTTCGGGCAAGTGTTAGGGTTAGGTTTCGGGCTAGGGTTAGGGTTAGGGGATGCGGACGGTTTAGGGACCAGGTGAGGGTACGACAACGGTTTAGGGGGAGCGTACGTGTGAGGTCGTGGGTTAGTGTGAGCGTACGGGTTAAGGTTAGGGGACGGGTGAGGGGAAGGCATCGGGCAACGGTTAGGGTTCGGGTTCGGGCTTGGGTTAGTGTTAGGTGACGGTGACGGTTTAGGGTCCAGGTGAGGGTACGACAACCGTTTAGGGGGAGCGTACGTGTGAGGGCGTGGGTTAGTGTGAGCGTACGGGTTAGGATTACGGGACGGGTGAGGGAAATGCTTCGGGGAAGTGTTAGGGTTAGGGTTCGGGCTAGGGTTAGGGTTAGGGGACGGGGACGGTTTAGGGTCCAGGTGAGGGTACGACAACGGTTTAGGGGGAGCGTATATGTGAGGGCGCAGGGTTGTGTGAGCGTACGGTTTAGGATTAGGGGACGTGTAAGGGTCAGGGTTCGGGGAAGGGTTAGGGTTAGGGTTCGGGATAGGGTTAGGGTTAGGGGACGGGGCCGGTTTAGGGTCCGGGTGAGGGTACGACAACGGTTTAGGGGGAGCGTACGTGTGAGGGCGCGGGTTAGTGTGAGCGTACGGGTTAGGATTATGGGACGGGTGAGGGTAAGGCTTTGGGGAAGGGTTAGGGTTAGGTTTCGGGCTAGGGTTAGTGTTAGGGGATGGGGACGGTTTAGGGTCCAGGTGAGGGTACGACAATGGTTTAGGGGTAGGGTTTGTGTGAGGGCGTGGGTTAGTGTGAGCGTACGGGTTAGGATTAGGGGACGGGTGAGGGTAAGGCTTTGGGGAAGGATTAGGGTTAGGGTTCGGGCTAGGGTTAGGGGACGGGGACGGTTTAGGGTCCAGGTGAGGGTACAACAACGGTTTAGTGGGAGCGAACGTGTGAGGATGCGGGTTAGTGTGAGTGTACAGGTTAGGTTTAGGGAACGGGTGAGTGTAAGGCTTCAGGGAAGGGTTAGGGTTAGGGTTCGGGCTAGGGGTAGGGCTTGGGGATGGGGACAGTTTAGGGTCCAGGTGAGGGTACGACAACGGTTTAGGGTGAGCGTACGTGTGAGGGCACGTGTTAGTGTCAGCGTACGGGTTAGCATTAGGTGACGGGTGAGGGTAAGGCTTAGGGGAAGTGTTAGGGTTAGGGTTCTGGATAGGGTTAGGGTTAGGGGACGGGGTCGGTTTAGAGTCTAGGTGATCGTAGGACAACAGTTTAGGGTGAGCGTACGTGTGAGGGCACGGCTTAGTGTCAGCGTATGGCTTAGCATTCGGGGACGGGTGAAGGGAAGGATTCGGGGAAGGGTTAGGGTTAGGGTTTGGCTACGGTTAGGGTTAGGTGATGGGGACGGTTTAGGGTCCAGGTGAGGGAACGACAACGGTTTAGGGTGACGTACATGTGAGGACACGGGTTTGTGTTAGCGTACGGGTTAGCATTAGTGGACGGGTGAGGGTAAGGCTTCGAGGAATGGTTAGGGTTAGGGTTCGGGCTAGGGTTAGGGTTAGGTTTAGGGGACGGGGTCGGTTTAGAGTCCAGCTGAGGGTACGACCAAGGTTTATGGTGAGCGTAGGTGTGAGGGAGCGGGTTAGTGTCAGCGTACGGGTTAGCATTAGGGGACGGGTGTGGGGAAGGGTTAGGGTTAGGGTTCGGGCTAGGGTTAGGGTTAGGGGACGGGAACGGTTTAGGGTCCAGGTGAGGGTACGACAAAGGATTAGGGCGAGCGTACGTGTGAGGGCCCGGGTTAGTGTCAGCGTACAGGTTAGCATTAGGGGACGGGTGAGGGGAAGACTTCGGGGAAGGGCTAGGTTTAGGGTTCGGGCTAGGGTTAGGATTAGGGGACGAAGAAGGTTTAGGGTCCAGGTGAGGGTACGGCACGGTTTTGGGTGAGCGTACGTGTGAAGTTACGGGTTACTGTCAGCGTACGGGTTAGCAGTAGGGGACGTGTGAGGGTCAGGCTTCGGGGAGCTTAAGGGTTAAGGTTCGGGCTAGCGTTAGGGTAGGGGACGGGGATGGTTTAGGGTCCAGTGAGGATACAACAACGGTTTACGGTGAGCGTACGTGTGAGGGCATGGCTTAGTGTCAGCGTACGGGTTATCATTAGAGGACGGGTGAGGGGAACGCTTCGGGGAACGGTTAGGGTTAGGGTTCGGGCTACGGTTAGGGTTAGGGAACGGGGACGGTTTAGGGTCCAGTTGAGGGTAGGACAACGGTTTAGGGTGAGCATATGTGTGAGGCCACGGGTTAGTGTCAGCGTACGGGTTAGCATTATGGGACGGGTGCGGGTAAGGCTTCAGGGAAGGGTTAGGGTTTGGGTTCGGGCTAGGGTTAGGGTTAGGGGACGGAGACGGTTTAGGGTCCAAGTGAGGTTTGGACAAAAGTTTAGTGTGAGCGTACGTGTGAGGGAACGGGTTACTGTCAGCGTACGGCTTAGCATTAGGACACGGTTGAGGGCAAGGCTTCGGGGAAGGGTTAGGGTTAGGTTTCTGGCTAGGGTTAATGTTAGGGGACGGGGACGGTTTAGGGTCCAGGTGAGGGTACGACAACGCTTTAGGGGTAGCGTACGTGTGAGGGCGCGGGTTAGTGTGAGCGTACGGTTTAGGATTAGGGGACGGGTGAGGTGAAGGCTTCTGCGAAGTGTTAGGGTTAGGGTTCGGGCTAGGGTTAGGGTTAGGGGACGGGGACGGTTTAGGGTCCAGGTGAGGGTACGACAACGGTTTAGGGGGAGCGTACATGTGAGGGCGCGGGTTAGTGTGAGGGTATGGTTTAGAATTAGGGGACAGGTGAGGGGAATGCTTCGGGGAAGCGTTAGGGTTATGGTTCCGGCTAGGTTTAAGGTTAGGGGACGGGAACGGTTTAGGGTCCAGGTGAGGGTACGACAACGCTTTAGGGGGAGCATACGTGTGAGGGCGCGGGTTAGTGTGAGCGTACGGTTTAGGATTAGGGGACAGGTGAGGGGAAGGCTTCGGGGAAGGTTTAGGGTTAGGGTTATGGGACGGTAACGGTTTAGGTTCGAGGTGAGGGTACGAGAACGGTTTAGGGGGAGCGTACGTATGAGGGCGTGGGTTAGTGTGAGCGTACGGTTTAGGATTAGGGGACGGGTGAGCGGAAGGCTTTGGGAAGGGTTAGGTTTAGGGTTCGGGCTAGGGTTAGGGTTAGGGGACAGGGACGGTTTAGGGTCCAGGTGAGTGTACGACAACGGTTTAGGGGGAGCATACGTGTGAAGTTGCAGGTTATTGTGAGCGTACGGGTTAGGATTAGGGGACGGGAGAGGGGAAGGCTTTGGGGAAGGGTTAGGGTTAGGGTTCGGGCTAGGGTTAGGGTTAGGGTTAGGGGACGTGGACGGTTTAGGGTCAAGGTGAGGGTACGACAACTGTTTAGGGGGAGCGTACGTGCGAGGGCGTGGGTTAGTGTGAGCGTACACGTTAGGATTAGGGGACGGGCGAGGGGAAGGCTTCCGGGAAGGGTTAGGGTTAGTGTTTGAGCTAGGGTTAGGGTTAGGGGACGGGGACTGTTTAGGGTCCAGGTGAGGGTACGACAAAGGTTTAGGAGGAGCGTACGTGTGAGGGCGTGGGTTAGTGTGAGCGTACGGGTTAGGATTACGGGACGGGTGAGGGAAATGCTTCGGGGAAGTGTTAGGGTTAGGGATCGGGCTTAGGTTAGGGTTAGGGGACGGGGAAGGTTTAGGGTCCAGGTGAGGGTACGACAACGGTTTAGGGGGAGCGTATATGTGAGAGCGCAGGGTAGTGTGTGCGTACGGGTTAGGATTAGGAGACGGGTGAGGGGAAGGCTTCGGGGAAGGATTAGAGTTAGGGTTCGGGCTAGGGTTAGGGTTAGGGGACGAGGACGGTTTAGGGTCCAGGTGAGGGTACGACCACGGTTTAGGGTGAGCGTAGGTGTGAGGGAGCGGGTTAGTGTCAGCGTACGGGTTAGCATTAGGGGACGGGTGTGGGGAAGGATTTGGGGAAGGGTTATGGTTAGGGTTCAGGTTCGGTTAGGGGACGGGGACGGTTTAGGGTCCAGGTGAGGGTACGATAACGGTTTAGGGGGAGTGTACGTGTGAGGGCGCGGGTTAGTGTGAGGGTACGGTTTAGGATTAGGGGACGGGTGAGGGGAAAGCTTCAAGGAAGTGTTAGGGTTAGCGTTCTGGCCAGGGTTAGGCTTAGAGCACGGGGACGATTTAGGGTCCATGTGAGTGTACGAGAACGGTTTAGGGGGAGCGTACGTGTGAGGGCGCGGGTTAGTGTGAGCGTACGGGTTAGGATTAGGGGACGGGTGAGGCGAAGGCTTCGGGGAAGCGTTAGGTTTAGGGTTCGGGCTAGGTTTAGGGTTAGGGGACGGTGACGGTTTAGGGTCCAGGTGAGGGTACGACAACGGTTTAGGGGGAGCGTACGTGTGAGTGCACGGGTTAGTGTGAGCGTACGGGTTAGGATTAGGGGACGGTTGAGGGGAAGGCTTCGGGGAAGGGTTAGGGTTAGGGTTCGGGCTAAAGTTAGGGGTAGGGGTAGGGGACGGTTTAAGGTCCAGTTGATGGTACGACAACGCTTTAGGGGGAGCGTACGTGTGAGGGCGCTGGTTCGTGTGAGCGTACGGGTTAGGATTAGCGGACGGGTGAGGGGAAGGCTTCGGGGAAGGGTTAGGGTTAGGGTTCAGGCTAGGGTTAGGGTTAGGGGACGGGGACGGTTTAGGGTCCAAGTGAGGTTACGACAACGGTTTAGGGGGAGCGTACGTGTGAGGACGCGGGTTAGTGTGAGCGTACGGGTTAGGATTAATGGACGGGTGAGGGGAGGGCTTCGGGGAAGGGTTAGGTTTAGGGTTCTGTCTAGGGTTAGGGTTAGGGGACGGGGACGGTTTAGGGTCCAGGTGAGGGTACGACAACGCTTTAGGGGGAGCGTACGTGTGAGGGCGCAGGTTAGTGTGAGCGTACGGGTTAGGATTAGGGGACGGGAGAGGGGAAGGCTTTGGGGAAGGGTTAGGGTTAGGGTTCGGGCTAGGGTTAGGGTTAGGGTTAGGGGACGTGGACGGTTTAGGGTCAAGGTGAGGGTACGACAACTGTTTAGGGGGAGCGTACGTGTGAGGGAGCGGGTTAGTGTGAGCGTACAGGTTAGGATTAGGGGACGGGTGAGGGGAAGGCTTCGGGGAAGGGTTAGGGTTAGGGTTCGGGTTAGGGTTAGGGGACGGGGACGGTTTAGGGTTCAGGTGATGGTACGAAAACGGTTTAGGGAGAGCGTACGTGTGAGGGCGCGGGTTAGTGTGAGCGTACGAGTTAGGATTAGGGGACGGGTGAGGCGAAGGCTTCGGGGAAGGGTTAGGGTTAGGTTTCGGGCTAGGGATATGGTTAGGGGACAGGGACGGTTTAGGGTCCGGGTGAGGGTACGACAACGGTTTCGGGGGAGCGTACGTCTGAGGGCGCAGGTTAGTGTGAGCGTACGGGTTAGGATTATGGGACGGGTGAGGGTAAGGCTTCGGGGAAGTGTTAGGGTTAGGTTTCAGGCTGGGGTTAGGGTTAGGGGATGGGGGCGGTATACGGTCCAGGTTAGGGTACGGCAACGCTTTAGGGGGAGCGTACGTGTGAGGGCGCTGGTTAGTGTGAGCGTACGGATTAGGATTAGGATACGGGTGAGGGGAAGGCTTCAGGGAAGTGTTAGGGTTAGGGTTCGGGCTAGGGTTATGGTTAGGGGAAAGGGACGGTTTAGGGTCCAGGTGAGGGTACGACAACGGTTTAGGGGGAGCGTACGTGTGAGCGCATGGGTTAGTGTGAGCGAACGGGTTAATATAAGGTGACGGTTGAGGCGAAGGCTTCAGGGAGGGGTTAGGGTTAGGGTTCGGGCTAGGGTTAGGGTTAGGGGATGGGGACGATTTAGTGTCTAGGTGAGGGTTCGACAACTGTTTAGGGGGAGCGTACGAGTGAGGGCGCGGGTTAGTGTGAGCGTACGGGTAAGGATTAGGGGACGGGTGAGGGGAAGGCTTCGGGGAAGGGTTAGTGTTAGGGTTTGGGCTAGGGTTAGGGTTAGGGGACGGGGACGGTTTAGGGTCCATGTGAGGGTACGACAACGCTTTAGGGGGAGCGTACGTGTGAGGGCACGGGTTAATGTGAGCGTACGGTTTAGGATTAGGGGACGTATGAGGGTAAGGCTTCGGAGAAGGGTTAGGGTTAGGGTTCGGGCTAAGGTTAGGGTTAGGGGACGGGGACGGTTTAGGGTCCAGGTGAGGGTACGACAACGGTTGAGGAGGAGTGAAAGTGTGAGGGTGCGGGTTAGTGTGAGCGTACGGGTTAGGATTAGGGTACGTGTGAGGGAAACGCTTCAGGGAAGGGTTAGGGTTAGGGTTTGGGCTAGGGTTAGGGTTAGGGGATGGGGACAGTTTAGGGTCCAGGTGTGGGTACGACAAAGTCTTAGGGGGAGTGTACGTGTGAGGGCGCGGGTTAGTGTGAGCGTACGGTTTAGGATTAGGGGACGTGTGAGGGGAAGGCTTCAGGGAAGTGTTAGTGTTAGGGTTCTGGCCAGGTTTAGGCTTAGAGCACGGGGACGATTTAGGGTCCAGCTGTGGGTACGACAACGGTTTAGGGGGAGCGTACGTGTGAGGGCGCGGGTTAGTGTGAGCGTACGGGTTAGGATTAGGGGACGGGTGAGGGAAAGGCTTCGGGGAAGGGTTAGGTTTAGGGTTCGGGCTAGGGTTAGGGTTAGGGGACGGGGATGGTTTAGGGTCCAGTTGAGGGTACGACAACAGTTTACTAGGAGCGTACGTGTGAGGGCGCGGGTTAGTGTGAGCGTACGGGTTAGGATTAGGGGACGGGTGAGGGGAAGGCTTCGGGGAAGGGTTAGGGTTAGGGTTCGGGCTAGGGTTAGGGTTAGAGGACGGGGATGCTTTAGGGACCAGGTGAGTGTACGACAACGGTTTAGGGGGAGAGTACATGTGAGGGCGCAGTTTAGTGTGAGCGTACGGGTTAGGATTAGGGGACGGGTGAGGGGAACGCTTCGGGGAAGTGTTAGGGTTAGGGTTCAGGTTCGGTTAGGGGACTGGGACGGTTTAGGGTCCAGGTGAGGGTACGACAACGGTTTAGGGGGAGCGTACCTGTGAGGGCAGAGGTTAGTGTGAGCGTACGGGTTAGGATTAGGGGACGGGTGAGGGGAAGGCTTTGGGGAGGGTTAGGGTTAGGGTTCAGGCTAGGTTTAGGGTTAGGGGACGGGGACGGTTGAGGGTCCAGGTGAGGGTACCACAATTCTTTAGTGGGAGCGTACAAGTGAGGGCGCAGGTTAGTGTGAGCGTACGTGTAAGGATTAGGGGACGGGTGAGGGGAAGGCTTCGGGGAAGGGTTAGGGTTAGGAATCGGGCTAGGGTTAGGGTTAGGGGACGGGGACGGTTGAGGGTCCAGGTGAGGGTACGACACCGGTTTAGGGGTAGCGTACGTGTGAGGGCGCGGGTAAATGTGAGGGTACGGTTTAGGTTTAGGGGACGGGTGAGGGGAAGGCTTCAGGGAAGGGTTAGGGTTAGGGTTCGGGCTAGGGTAAGGGTTAGGAGACGGGGACGGTTTAGGGTCCAGGTGAGAGTATGACAACGGTTTAGGAGGAGCGTATGTGTGAGGGCGCGGGTTACTGTGAGTGTACGGTTTAGGATTAGGGGACGGTTGAGTGGAAGGCTTCTGGGAAGGTTTAGGGTTCGGGCTAGGTTTAGGGGACGGGGACGGTTTAGGGTCCAGGTGAGGGTACGACAACGGTTTAGGGGGAGCGTACGTGTGAGGACACGGGTTAGCGTGAGCGTACGGGTTAGGATTAGGGGACGGGTGAGGGTAAGGCTTCGGGGAAGGGTTACGGTTAGGGTTTGGGCTAGGGTTAGGGTTAGGGGACGGGGACGGTTTAGGGTCCAATTGAGGGCATGACAACTGTTTAGGGGGAGCGTATGTATGAGGACACGGGTTAGCGTGAGCGGACGGGTTAGGATTAGGGGACGGGTGAATGTAAGGCTTCGGGGAAGGTTTAGGGTTAGGGGTCGGGCTAGGGTTAGGATTAGGGGATGGGGACGGTTTAGGGTCCAGGTGAGGGTACGACAACGGTTTAGGGGGAGCGAACGTGTGAGGGTGCACTTTAGTGTGAGCGTACGGGTTAGGATTAGGGGACGGGTGAGGGGAAGCCTTCGGGGAAGGGTTAGGGTTAGGGTTCGGGCTAGGGTTAGGTTTAGGGGACGGGGACGGTTTAGGGTCCAGGTGAGGGTACGCCAACTGTTTAGGGGGAGCGTATGTGTGAGGGCGTGGGTTAGTGTGAGCGTACGGTTTAGGATTAGGGGACGGGTGAGGGTAAGGCTTCGGGGAAGGTTAGGGTTAGGGTTCGTGCTAGGGTTAGGTTTAGGGGACGGGGACGGTTTAGGGTCCAGATGAGGGTACGACAACGCTTTAGGGGGAGCGAACGTGTGAGGGCGCGGGTTAGTGTGAGCGTACGGTTTAGGATTAGGGGACGGGTGAGTGTCAGGCTTCAGGGAAGGGTTAGGGTTAGGGTTCGGGCTAGGGTTAGGGTTAGGGGACGGGGACGGTTTAGGGTCCAGGCGAGGGTACGACAACGGTTTAGGGGGAGCGTACGTGTGAGGGCACGGATTAGTGTGAGCGTTCGGGTTACGATTAGGGGACCGTAAGGGGAAGGCTTCGGGGAAGTGTTAGGGACAGGGTTCGGGCTAGGATTAGGGTTAGGGGACGGGGACGGTTTAGGGTCCAGTTGAGGGTACGACAACGCTTTAGGGGGAGCGTACGTGTGAGGGGGCGGGTTAGTGTGAGCGTATGGGTTAGGATTAGTGGACGGGTGAGGGGAAGGCTTCGGGGAAGGGTTAGGCTTAGGGTTCGGGCTAGGGTAAGGGTTAGGGGATGGGGACGGTTTAGGGTCCAGGTGAGGGTACGACAACGATTTATGACGAGCGTACGTGTGAGGGCGCGGGTTAGTGTGAGCGTACGGGTTGGGATTAGGGGATGGGTGCGGGGAAGGATTCGGGGAAGGTTTAGGGTTAGGGTTTGGGCTAGGGTTCGGGTTGGGGACGGGGACGGTTTAGGGTCCAGTTGAGGGTACGACAACGCTTTAGGGGGAGCGTACGTGTGAGGGCGCGGGTTAGTGTGAGCGGACGGGTTAGGTTTAGGGGACGGGTGAGGGGAAGGCTTCGGGGAAGGGTTAGGGTTAGGGTTCGGGCTAGGGTTAGGGTTAGGGGATGGGGACGGTTTAGGGTCCAGGTGAGGGTACGACAACGGTTTAGGGGGAGCGTACGTGTGAGGGCGCGTGTTAGTGTGAGCGTACGGGTTAGGATTAGGGGACGGGTGAAGGGAAGGCTTCAGGGAAGTGTTAGGGTTAGGGTTCTGGCCAGGGTTAGGCTTACAGCACGGGGACGATTTAGGGTCCAGGTGATGGTACGACAACGGTTTAGGGGGAGCGTACGTGTGAGGGCGTGGGTTAGTGTGAGCGTACGGATTAGGATTAGGGGACGGGTGAGGGTAAGGCTTCGGGGAAGGGTTACGGTTATGGTTCCGGCTTGGGTTAGGGTTAGGGGACGGGGAGGGTTTAGGGTCCAGGTGAGGGTACGACAATGGTTTAGGGGGAGCGTATGTGTGAGGGTGCGGGTTAGTGTGAGCGTACGGGTTAGGATTAGGGGACGGGTGAGGGTAAGGCTTCGGGGAAGGGTTAGGGTTAGGGTTCCGTCTAGGGTTAGGGTTAGGGGACGGGGAAGGTTTAGGGTCCAGGTGAGGGTACGACAACGGTTTAGGGGGAGCGAACGTGTGAGGGTGCGGATTAGTGTGTGCCTACGGGTTAGGATTAGGGGACGGGTGAGGGGAAGGCTTTGGGGAAGGGTTAGGGTTAGGGTTCTGGCCAGGGTTAGGCTTAGAGCACGGTGACGATTTAGGGTCCAGGAGAGGGTACGACAACGCTTTAGGGGGAGCGTACGTGTGAGGGCGCGGGTTAGTGTGATCGTACGGATTAGGATTAGGGGACGGGTGAGGGGAAGGCTTCGGGGAAGTGTTAGGGTTATGGTTGGGGGTAGGGTTAGGGTTAGGGGACGGGGACGGTTTAGGATCCAGGTGAGGGTACGACAACATTTTAGGGGGAGCGTAGGTGTGAGGGCGTGGGATAGTGTGAGCGTACGGGTTAGGAATAGGGGATGAGTGAGGGGAAGGCGTCGGGGAAGGGTTAGGGTTAGGGTTCGGGCTAGGGTTAGGGTTAGGGGACGGGGACGGTTTATGGTCCAGGTGAGGGTACGACAACGGTTTAGGGGGAGCGTACGTGGAGGGCGTTGGTTAGTGTGACCGTACGGATTAGGATTAGGGGACGGGTGAGGGGAAGGCTTCGGGGAAGTGTTAGGGTTATGGTTGCGGCTAGGGTTATGGTTAGGGGATGGGGACGGTTTAGGTTCCAGGTGAGGGTACGACAACGGTTTAGGGGGAGCGTACGTGTGAGGGCGTGGGATAGGGTGAGCGTATGGGTTAGGAATAGGGGACGGGTGAGGGGAAGGCTTCGGGGAAGGGTTAGGGTTAGGGTTCGGGCTAGGGTTAGGGTTAGGGGACGGGGATGGTTTAGGGTCCAGTTGAGGGCACGACAACGGTTTAGGTGGAGCATACGTGTGAGGACACGGGTTAGTGTGAGCGTACGGGTTAGGATTAGGGGACGGGTGTGTGTAAGGCTTCAGGGAAGGTTTAGGGTTAGGGTTAGGGCTAGGGTTAGGGATAGGGGATGGGGACGGTTTAGGGTCCAGGTGAGGGTACGACAACGGTTTAGGGGGATCGTACGTGTGAGGGCGCGGATTAGTGTGAGCTCACGGGTTAGGATTAGGGGACGGGTGAGGGGAAGGCTTTTGGGAAGGGTTAGGGTTAGGGTTCGGGCTAGGTTTAGGGTTAGGGGACGGGGACAGTTTAGGGTCCAGGTGACGGTATGACAACGGTTTAGGGGGAGCGAACGTGTGAGGGCGCGTTTTAGTGTGAGCAAACGGGTTAGGATTAGGGGACGGGTGAGGGGAAGGCTTCGGGGAAGTGTTAGGGTTAGGGTTCGGGCTAGGCTTAGGGTTAGGGGACGGGGACTGTTTAGGGTCTAGGTGAGGGTACGAAAACGGTTTAGAGGGAGCGTACGTGTGAGGGCGTGGGTTAGTGTGAGCGTACGGGTTAGGATTAGGGGACGGGTGAGGGGAAGGCTTCGGGGAAGTGTTAGGGTTAGGGTTCGGGCTAGGGTTAGGGTTAGGGGACGGGGACGGTTTAGGGTCCAGGTGAGTGTATCACAACGGTTTTGGGGGAGCGTACGAGTGAGGGCGCGGGTTAGTGTGAGCGTACGCTTTAGGATTAGGGAACGGGTGAGTGTAAGGCTTCGGGGAACGCTTAGGGTTAGGGTTCGGGCTTGGGTTAGGGTTAGGGGACGGGGACGGTTTAGGGTCCAGGTGAGGGTACGACAACGGTTTAGGGGGAGCGAACGTGTGAGGGTGCGGGTTAGTGTGAGCGTACGGGTTAGGTTTAAGGGACGGGTGAGGGGAAGGCTTCTGGGAAGGGTTAGGTTTAGGGTTCGGGGTAGGGTTAGGTTTAGGGGACGGCGACGGTTTAGGGTCCAGGTGAGGGTACGACAACGGTTTAGGGGGAGCGAACGTGTGAGGGAGTGGGTTAGTGTGAGCATACGGGTTAGGATTAGGGACCGGTGAGGGAAAGGCTTCAGGGAAGGGTTAGGGTTAGGGGATGGGGACAGTTTAGAGTCCACGTGAGGGTACGACAATGGTTTAGGGTGAGCGTATGTGTGAGGGCGCGGGTTAGTGTGAGCGTACGGTTTAGGATTAGGGGACGTGAGAGGGTAAGGCTTCGGGGAAGGGTTAGGTTTAAGGTTCGGGGTAGGGTTAGGGTTAGGAGACGGGGACGCTTTAGGGTCCAGGTGAGGGTACGACAACGGTATAGGGGGAGAGTACGTGTGAGGGCGCGGGTTAGTGTGAGCGTACGGGTTAGGATTAGGGGACGGGTGAGGGGAAGGCTTCGGGGTAGGGTTAGGGTTAGGGCTAGGGTTAGGGTTAGGGGACAGGGACGCTTTACGGTCCAGGTGAGGGTACGACAACGCTTTAGGGGGAGTGTACGTGTGAGGGCAGGGGTTAGTGTGAGTGTACGGGTTAGGATTAGGGGACGGGTGAGGGGAAGGCTTCGGGGAAGGGTTAGGCTTAGGGTTCGGGCTAGGGTAAGGGTTAGGGGATGGGGACGGTTTAGGGTCCAGGTGAGGGTACGACAACGATTTATGACGAGCGTACGTGTGAGGGCGCGGGTTAGTGTGAGCGTACGGGTTAGTATTAGGGGATGGGTGCGGGGAAGGATTCGGGGAAGGTTTAGGGTTAGGGTTTGGGCTAGGGTTCGGGTTGGGGACGGGGACGGTTTAGGGTCCAGTTGAGGGTACGACAACGCTTTAGGGGGAGCGTACGTGTGAGGGCGCGGGTTAGTGTGAGCGGACGGGTTAGGTTTAGGGGACGGGTGAGGGGAAGGCTTCGGGGAAGGGTTAGGGTTATGGTTGGGGGTAGGGTTAGGGTTAGGGGACGGGGACGGTTTAGGATCCAGGTGAGGGTACGACAACATTTTAGGGGGAGCGTAGGTGTGAGGGCGTGGGATAGTGTGAGCGTACGGGTTTGGAATAGGGGATGAGTGAGGGGAAGGCGTCGGGGAAGGGTTAGGGTTAGGGTTCGGGCTAGGGTTAGGGTTAGGGGACGGGGACGGTTTATGGTCCAGGTGAGGGTACGACAACGGTTTAGGGGGAGCGTACGTGGAGGGCGTGGGTTAGTGTGACCGTACGGATTAGGATTAGGGGACGGGTGAGGGGAAGGCTTCGGGGAAGGGTTACGGTTATGGTTCCGGCTTGGGTTAGGGTTAGGGGACGGGGAGGGTTTAGGGTCCAGGTGAGGGTACGACAATGGTTTAGGGGGAGCGTATGTGTGAGGGTGCGGGTTAGTGTGAGCGTACGGGTTAGGATTAGGGGACGGGTGAGGGTAAGGCTTCGGGGAAGGGTTAGGGTTAGGGTTCCGTCTAGGGTTAGGGTTAGGGGACGGGGAAGGTTTAGGGTCCAGGTGAGGGTACGACAACGGTTTAGGGGGAGCGAACGTGTGAGGGTGCGGATTAGTGTGTGCCTACGGGTTAGGATTAGGGGACGGGTGAGGGGAAGGCTTTGGGGAAGGGTTAGGGTTAGGGTTCTGGCCAGGGTTAGGCTTAGAGCACGGTGACGATTTAGGGTCCAGGAGAGGGTACGACAACGCTTTAGGGGGAGCGTACGTGTGAGGGCGCGGGTTAGTGTGATCGTACGGATTAGGATTAGGGGACGGGTGAGGGGAAGGCTTCGGGGAAGTGTTAGGGTTATGGTTGGGGGTAGGGTTAGGGTTAGGGGACGGGGACGGTTTAGGATCCAGGTGAGGGTACGACAACATTTTAGGGGGAGCGTAGGTGTGAGGGCGTGGGATAGTGTGAGCGTACGGGTTAGGAATAGGGGATGAGTGAGGGGAAGGCGTCGGGGAAGGGTTAGGGTTAGGGTTCGGGCTAGGGTTAGGGTTAGGGGACGGGGACGGTTTATGGTCCAGGTGAGGGTACGACAACGGTTTAGGGGGAGCGTACGTGGAGGGCGTTGGTTAGTGTGACCGTACGGATTAGGATTAGGGGACGGGTGAGGGGAAGGCTTCGGGGAAGTGTTAGGGTTATGGTTGCGGCTAGGGTTATGGTTAGGGGATGGGGACGGTTTAGGTTCCAGGTGAGGGTACGACAACGGTTTAGGGGGAGCGTACGTGTGAGGGCGTGGGATAGGGTGAGCGTACGGGTTAGGAATAGGGGACGGGTGAGGGGAAGGCTTCGGGGAAGGGTTAGGGTTAGGGTTCGGGCTAGGGTTAGGGTTAGGGGACGGGGATGGTTTAGGGTCCAGTTGAGGGCACGACAACGGTTTAGGTGGAGCATACGTGTGAGGACACGGGTTAGTGTGAGCGTACGGGTTAGGATTAGGGGACGGGTGTGTGTAAGGCTTCAGGGAAGGTTTAGGGTTAGGGTTAGGGCTAGGGTTAGGGATAGGGGATGGGGACGGTTTAGGGTCCAGGTGAGGGTACGACAACGGTTTAGGGGGATCGTACGTGTGAGGGCGCGGATTAGTGTGAGCTCACGGGTTAGGATTAGGGGACGGGTGAGGGGAAGGCTTTTGGGAAGGGTTAGGGTTAGGGTTCGGGCTAGGTTTAGGGTTAGGGGACGGGGACAGTTTAGGGTCCAGGTGACGGTATGACAACGGTTTAGGGGGAGCGAACGTGTGAGGGCGCGTTTTAGTGTGAGCAAACGGGTTAGGATTAGGGGACGGGTGAGGGGAAGGCTTCGGGGAAGTGTTAGGGTTAGGGTTCGGGCTAGGCTTAGGGTTAGGGGACGGGGACTGTTTAGGGTCTAGGTGAGGGTACGAAAACGGTTTAGAGGGAGCGTACGTGTGAGGGCGTGGGTTAGTGTGAGCGTACGGGTTAGGATTAGGGGACGGGTGAGGGGAAGGCTTCGGGGAAGTGTTAGGGTTAGGGTTCGGGCTAGGGTTAGGGTTAGGGGACGGGGACGGTTTAGGGTCCAGGTGAGTGTATCACAACGGTTTTGGGGGAGCGTACGAGTGAGGGCGCGGGTTAGTGTGAGCGTACGCTTTAGGATTAGGGAACGGGTGAGTGTAAGGCTTCGGGGAAGGCTTAGGGTTAGGGTTCGGGCTTGGGTTAGGGTTAGGGGACGGGGACGGTTTAGGGTCCAGGTGAGGGTACGACAACGGTTTAGGGGGAGCGAACGTGTGAGGGTGCGGGTTAGTGTGAGCGTACGGGTTAGGTTTAAGGGACGGGTGAGGGGAAGGCTTCTGGGAAGGGTTAGGTTTAGGGTTCGGGGTAGGGTTAGGTTTAGGGGACGGCGACGGTTTAGGGTCCAGGTGAGGGTACGACAACGGTTTAGGGGGAGCGAACGTGTGAGGGAGTGGGTTAGTGTGAGCATACGGGTTAGGATTAGGGACCGGTGAGGGAAAGGCTTCAGGGAAGGGTTAGGGTTAGGGGATGGGGACAGTTTAGAGTCCATGTGAGGGTACGACAATGGTTTAGGGTGAGCGTATGTGTGAGGGCGCGGGTTAGTGTGAGCGTACGGTTTAGGATTAGGGGACGTGAGAGGGTAAGGCTTCGGGGAAGGGTTAGGTTTAAGGTTCGGGGTAGGGTTAGGGTTAGGAGACGGGGACGCTTTAGGGTCCAGGTGAGGGTACGACAACGGTATAGGGGGAGAGTACGTGTGAGGGCGCGGGTTAGTGTGAGCGTACGGGTTAGGATTAGGGGACGGGTGAGGGGAAGGCTTCGGGTTAGGGTTAGGGTTAGGGCTAGGGTTAGGGTTAGGGGACAGGGACGCTTTACGGTCCAGGTGAGGGTACGACAACGCTTTAGGGGGAGTGTACGTGTGAGGGCAGGGGTTAGTGTGAGTGTACGGGTTAGGATTAGGGGACGGGTGAGGGGAAGGCTTCGGGGAAGGGTTAGGCTTAGGGTTCGGGCTAGGGTAAGGGTTAGGGGATGGGGACGGTTTAGGGTCCAGGTGAGGGTACGACAACGATTTATGACGAGCGTACGTGTGAGGGCGCGGGTTAGTGTGAGCGTACGGGTTAGTATTAGGGGATGGGTGCGGGGAAGGATTCGGGGAAGGTTTAGGGTTAGGGTTTGGGCTAGGGTTCGGGTTGGGGACGGGGACGGTTTAGGGTCCAGTTGAGGGTACGACAACGCTTTAGGGGGAGCGTACGTGTGAGGGCGCGGGTTAGTGTGAGCGGACGGGTTAGGTTTAGGGGACGGGTGAGGGGAAGGCTTCGGGGAAGGGTTAGGGTTATGGTTGGGGGTAGGGTTAGGGTTAGGGGACGGGGACGGTTTAGGATCCAGGTGAGGGTACGACAACATTTTAGGGGGAGCGTAGGTGTGAGGGCGTGGGATAGTGTGAGCGTACGGGTTTGGAATAGGGGATGAGTGAGGGGAAGGCGTCGGGGAAGGGTTGGGGTTAGGGTTCGGGCTAGGCTTAGGGTTAGGGGACGGGGACGGTTTATGGTCCAGGTGAGGGTACGACAACGGTTTAGGGGGAGCGTACGTGGAGGGCGTTGGTTAGTGTGACCGTACGGATTAGGATTAGGGGACGGGTGAGGGGAAGGCTTCGGGGAAGTGTTAGGGTTATAGTTGCGGCTAGGTTTATGGTTAGGGAATGGGGACGGTTTAGGGTCCAGGTGAGGGTACGACAACGGTTTAGGGGGAGCGTACGTGTGAGGGCGTGGGATAGGGTGAGCGTATGGGTTAGGAATAGGGGACGGGTGAAGGGAAGGCTTCGGGGAAGGGTTAGGGTTAGGGTTCGGGCTAGGGTTAGGGTTAGGGGACGGGGACGGTTTAGGGTCCAGTTGAGGGCAGGACAACGGTTTAGGTGGAGCATACGTGTGAGGACACGGGTTAGTGTGAGCGTACGGGTTAGGATTAGGGGACGGGTGTGTGTAAGGCTTCAGGGAAGGTTTAGGGTTAGGGTTAGGGCTAGGGTTAGGGATAGGGGATGGGGACGGTTTAGGGTCCAGGTGAGGGTACGACAACGGTTTAGGGGGATCGTAAGTGTGAGGGCGCGGATTAGTGTGAGCTCACGGGTTAGGATTAGGGGACGGGTTAGGGGAAGGCTTTTGGGAAGGGTTAGGGTTAGGGTTCGGGCTAGGTTTAGGGTTAGGGGACAGGGACAGTTTAGGGTCCAGGTGACGGTATGACAACGGTTTGGGGGAGCGAACGTGTGAGGGCGCGTTTTAGTGTGAGCAAACGGGTTAGGATTAGGGGACGGGTGAGGGGAAGGCTTCGGGGAAGTGTTAGGGTTAGGGTTCGGGCTAGGCTTAGGGTTAGGGGACGGGGACGGTTTAGGGTCTAGGTGAGGGTACGAAAACGGTTTAGAGGGAGCGTACATGTGAGGGCGTGGGTTAGTGTGAGCGTACGGGTTAGGATTAGGGGACGGGTGAGGGGAAGGCTTCGGGGAAGTGTTAGGGTTAGGGTTCGGGCTAGGGTTAGGGTTAGGGGACGGGGACGGTTTAGGGTCCAGGTGAGTGTATCACAACGGTTTTGGGGGAGCGTACGTGTGAGGGCGCGGGTTAGTGTGAGCGTACGCTTTAGGATTAGGGAACGGGTGAGTGTAAGGCTTCGGGGAAGGCTTAGGGTTAGGGTTCGGGCTTGGGTTAGGGTTAGGGGACGGGGACGGTTTAGGGTCCAGGTGAGGGTACGACAACGGTTTAGGGGGAGCGAACGTGTGAGGGTGCGGGTTAGTGTGAGCGTACGGGTTACGTTTAAGGGACGGGTGAGGGGAAGGCTTCTGGGAAGGGTTAGGTTTAGGGTTCGGGGTAGGGTTAGGTTTAGGGGACGGCGACGGTTTAGGGTCCAGGTGAGGGTACGACAACGGTTTAGGGGGAGCGAACGTGTGAGGGAGTGGGTTAGTGTGAGCATACGGGTTAGGATTAGGGACCGGTGAGGGAAAGGCTTCAGGGAAGGGTTAGGGTTAGGGGATGGGGACAGTTTAGAGTCCACGTGAGGGTACGACAATGGTTTAGGGTGAGCGTATGTGTGAGGGCGCGGGTTACTGTGATTGTACGGGTTAGGATTAGGGGACGGGTGAGGGAAAGGCTTCAGGGAAGGGTTCGGGTTAGGGGACGGGGACGGTTTAGGGTCCAGGTGAGGGTACGACAACGGTTTAGGGGGAGCGAACGTGTGAGGGTGCAGGTTAGTGTGAGCCTATGGGTTAGGATTAGGGGACGGGTGAGGGGAAGGCTTTGGGGAAGGGTTAGGGTTAGGGTTCTGGCCAGGGTTAGGCTTATAGCATGGTGACGTTTTAGGGTCCAGCTAAGCGTACGACAACGCTTTAGGGGGAGCGTACGTGTGAGGGCGCGGGTTAGTGTGATCGTACGGATTAGGATTAGGGGACGGATGAGGGGAAGGCTTCGGGGAAGTGTTAGGGTTATGGTTCAGGTTAGGGTTAGGGTTCGGGGACGGGGACTGTTTAAGGTCTAGGTGAGGGTACGACAAAATTTTCGGGGGAGCGTAGGTGTGAGGGCATGGGATAGGGTGAGCGTACGGGTTAGGAATAGGGGATGAGTGAGGGGAAGGCTTCGGGGAAGGGTTAGGGTTAGGGTTCGGGCTAGGGTTAGGGTTAGGGGACGGGGACGGTTTATGTTCCAGGTGAGGGTACGACAACGGTTTAGGGGGAGCGTACGTGTGAGTGCGAGGGTTAGTGTGAGCGTACGGGTTAGGATTAGGGGACGGGTGAGGGGAAGGCTTCGGGGAAGGGTTAGGGTTAGGGTTCGGCCTAGAGTTAGGGTTAGGGGACGGGGACGGTTTAGGGTCCAGTTGAGGGTACCACAACGATTTAGGGGGAAAGTACGTGAGAGGGCGCGGGTTCGAGTGAGCGTACGGGTTAGGATTAGCGGACCGGTGAGGGGAAGGCTTCTGGGAAGGGTTAGGGTTAGGGTTAAGGCTAGGGTTAGGGTTAAGGGACGGGGACGGTTTAGGGTCCAGGTGAGGGTACGACAACGGTTTAGGGGGAGCGTACGTGTGAGGACACGGGTTAGCGTGAGCGTACGGGTTAGGATTAGGGGACGGGTGAATGTAAGGCTTCGGGGAAGGGTTACGGTTAGGGTTCAGGCTAGGGTTAGGATTAGGGGATGGGGACGGTTTAGGGTCCAGGTGAGGGTACGACAACGGTTTAGGGGGAGCGTACGTGTGAGGGCGCGGGTTAGTGTGAGCTCACGGGTTAGGATTAGGGGACGGGTGAGGGGAAGGCTTTTGGGAAGGGTTAGGGTTAGGGTTTGGGCTAAGTTTAGTGTTAGGGGACGGGGACGGTTTAGGGTCCAGGTGAGGGTACGACAACGGTTTAGGGGGAGCGAACGTGTGAGGGTGCGGGTTAGTGTGAGCATACGGGTTAGGATTAGGGGACGGGTGAGGTAAGGCTTCGGGGAAGGGTTAGGGTTAGGGTTCGGGCTAGGGTTAGGGTTAGGGGACGGGGACGGTTTAGGGTCCAGGTGAGGGTACGACAACGGTTTAGGGAGAGCGTACGTGTGAGGGCACGGGTTAGTGTGAGCGTAAGGGTTAGGATTAATGGACGGGTGAGGGGAAGGCTTCGGGGAAGGGTTAGGCGTAGGGTTCGGGCTAGGGTTAGGGTTAAGGGACGGGGACGCTTTAGGGTCCAGGTGAGGGTACGACAACAGTTTAGGGGGAGCGTACGTGTGAGGGCACGGTTTAGTGTGAGCGTACGGGTTAGGATTAGGGGACGGGTGAGGGGAAGGCTTCGGGGAAGCTTTAGGTTTAGGGTTCGGGCTAGGGTTAGGGTTAGTGGACAGTGAAGGTTTAGGGTCCGCATCAGGGTACGACAACGGTTTACGGGGAGTGTACGTGTGAGGGCATGGGTTAGTGTTAGCGTACGGGTTAGGATTAGGGGACGGGTGAGGGAAAGGCTTCGTGGAAGTTTTAGTGATATGGTTCGGGTAGGGTTAGTGTTAGGGGACGGGGACGGTTTCGGGTCCAGGTGAGGGTACGACAACGGTTTAGGGGGAGCGTACGTGTGAGGTCGCGGGTTAGGGTGAGCGTACGGGTTAGGAATAGGGGACGGGTGAGGGGAAGGCTTGGCGGAAGTGTTAGGGTTAGGGTTCGGGCTAGGGTTAGGGGACGGGGACGGGGACGGTTTAGGGTCCAGGTGAGGGTACGACAACGGTTTAGGGGGAGCGTACGTGTGAGGGCGCGTGTTAGTGTGAGCGTACGGTTTAGGATTAGGGGACGGGTGAGGGTAAGGCTTCGGGGAAGTGTAAGGGCTAGGGTTCGGGCTAGGGTTAGGGTTAGGGGACGGGGATGGGTTAGGGTCCAGGTGAGGGTACGACAACGATTTAGGCGGAGCGTACGTGTGAGGGCTCGGGTTAGTGTGAGCGTACGGGTTAGGATTAGGGGACGGGTGAGGGTAAGGCTTCGGGGAAGGGTTAGGGTTAGGGTTCGGGCTAGGTTTAGCGTTAGGGGACGGGGACGGTTTAGGGTCCAGGTGAGGGTACGACAACGGTTGAGGGGGAGCGTACGTGTGAGGGCGTGGGTTAGTGTGAGCGTACGGGTTAGGATTAGGGGACGGGTAAGGGGAAGGCTTCGGGGAAGAGTTAGTGTTAGGGTTCGGGCTAGGGTTAGGGGTAGGGGACAGGTACGGTTTAGGGTCTGCATGAGGGTACGACAACGGTTTACGGGGAGCGTACGTTGAGGGCATGGGTTAGTGTTAGCGTACGGGTTAGGATTAGGTGACGGGTGAGGGGAAGGCTTCGTGGAAGGCCTAGGGTTATGGTTTGGGCTAGGGTTAGGGTTAGGGGACGGGGACGGTTTAGGGTCCAGGTGAGTGTACGACAACGGATTAGGGGGAGCGTATGTGTGAGGGCGCGGGTTAGGGTGAGCGTACGGGTTAGGAATAGGGGACGGGTGAGGGGAAGGCTTCGGGGAAGAGTTAGTGTTAGGGTTCGGGCTAGGGTTAGGATTAGGGGACGGGGACGGTTTAGGGTCCAGGTGAGGTACGACAACGGTTGACGGGGAGCGTACGTGTGAGGGCGCGGGTTAGTGTGAGCGTATGGATTAGGTTTAGGGTACGGGTGAGAGGAAGGCTTCAGGGAAGTGTTAGGGTTAGGGTTTGGGCTAGGATAATGGTTAGGGGAAAGGGACGGTTTAGGGTCCAGGTGAGGGTACGACAAGAGATCACGGGGAGCATACGTGTGAGGGCGCGGGATAGTGTGAGCGTACGGGTTAGGATTAGGGGACGGGTTAGGGGAAGGCTTCGGGGAAGGGTTAGGGTTAGGGTTCGGGCTAGGGTTAGGGTTAGAGGACGGGGACGGTTTAGGGTCCCGGTGAGGGTACGACAACGGTTTAGGGGGAGCGAACGTGTGAGGGCGTGGGTTAGTGTTAGCGTACGGGTTAGGATTAGGGGACGGGTGAGGGAAAGGCTTCAGGGAAGGGTTAGGGTTAGGGTTTCGGCTAGGGTTAGGGTTAGGGGACGGGGACGGTTTAGGGTCCAGGTGAGGGTACGACAATGGTTTAGGGGGAGCGTACGTGTGAGGGCGTGGGTTAGTGTGAGCGTACGGGTTAGGATTAGGGGACGGGTGAGGGTAAGGCTTCGGGGAAGGGTTAGGGTTAGGGTTCTGGCTAGAGTTAGCATTAGGGGACGGGGACGGTTTAGGGTCCAGGTGAGGGTACGGCAACGGTTTAGGGGGATCGTACGTGTGAGGGCGCAGGTTAGTGTGAGCGTACAGGTTAGGATTAGGGGACGGGTGAGGGGAAGGCTTCGGGGAAGAGTTAGTGTTAGGGTTCGGGCTAGGGTTAGGGTTAGTGGACAGTGAAGGTTTAGGGTCCGCATCAGGGTACGACAACGGTTTACGGGGAGCGTACGTGTGAGGGCATGGGTTAGTGTTAGCGTACGGGTTAGGATTAGGGGACGGGTGAGGGAAAGGCTTCGTGGAAGTTTTAGTGATATGGTTCAGGTAGGGTTAGTGTTAGGGGACGGGGACGGTTTAGGGTCCAGGTGAGGGTACGACAACGGTTTAGGGGGAGCGTACGTGTAAGGGCGCGGGTTAGGGTGAGCGTACGGGTTAGGAATAGGGGACGGGTGAGGGGAAGGCTTGGCGGAAGTGTTAGGGTTAGGGTTCGGGCTAGGGTTAGGGTTAGGGGACGGGGACGGGGACGGTTTAGGGTCCAGGTGAGGGTACGACAACGGTTTAGGGGGAGCGTACGTGTGAGGGCGCGTGTTAGTGTGAGCGTACGGTTTAGGATTAGGGGACGGGTGAGGGTAAGGCTTCGGGGAAGTGTAAGGGCTAGGGTTCGGGCTAGGGTTAGGGTTAGGGGACGGGGATGGGTTAGGGTCCAGGTGAGGGTACGACAACGATTTAGGCGGAGCGTACGTGTGAGGGCTCGGGTTAGTGTGAGCGTACGGGTTAGGATTAGGGGACGGGTGAGGGTAAGGCTTCGGGGAAGGGTTAGGGTTAGGGTTCGGGCTAGGTTTAGCGTTAGGGGACGGGGACGGTTTAGGGTCCAGGTGAGGGTACGACAACGGTTGAGGGGGAGCGTACGTGTGAGGGCGTGGGTTAGTGTGAGCGTACGGGTTAGGATTAGGGGACGGGTAAGGGGAAGGCTTCGGGGAAGAGTTAGTGTTAGGGTTCGGGCTAGGGTTAGGGGTAGGGGACAGGTACGGTTTAGGGTCTGCATGAGGGTACGACAACGGTTTACGGGGAGCGTACGTTGAGGGCATGGGTTAGTGTTAGCGTATAGGTTAGGATTAGGTGACGGGTGAGGGGAAGGCTTCGTGGAAGGCCTAGGGTTATGGTTTGGGCTAGGGTTAGGGTTAGGGGACGGGGACGGTTTAGGGTCCAGGTGAGTGTACGACAACGGATTAGGGGGAGCGTATGTGTGAGGGCGCGGGTTAGGGTGAGCGTACGGGTTAGGAATAGGGGACGGGTGAGGGGAAGGCTTCGGGGAAGAGTTAGTGTTAGGGTTCGGGCTAGGGTTAGGATTAGGGGACGGGGACGGTTTAGGGTCCAGGTGAGGTACGACAACGGTTGACGGGGAGCGTACGTGTGAGGGCGCGGGTTAGTGTGAGCGTATGGATTAGGTTTAGGGTACGGGTGAGGGGAAGGCTTCAGGGAAGTGTTAGGGTTAGGGTTTGGGCTAGGATTATGGTTAGGGGAAAGGGACGGTTTAGGGTCCAGGTGAGGGTACGACTAGGGTTCACGGGGAGCATACGTGTGAGGATATGGGTTAGTGTTAGTGTACAGGTTAGGATTAGGGGACGGGTGAGGGGAAGGCTTCGTGGAAGGGTTAGGGTTATGGTTCGGGCTAGGGTTAGGGTTAGGGGACGGGGACGGTTTAGGGTCCAGGTGAGTGTACGACAACGGTTTAGGGGGAGCGTACGTGTGAGGGCGCGGGTTAGGGTGAGCGTACGGGTTAGGAATAGGGGAAGGGTAAGGGGAAGGCTTCGGGGAAGACTTAGTGTTAGGGTTCGGTCTAGAGTTAGGATTAGGGGACGGGGACAGTTTAGGGTCCAGGTGAGGTACGACAACGGTTGACGGGGAGCGTACGTGTGAGGGCGCGGGTTAGTATGAGCGTACGGATTAGGATTAGGGTACGGGTGAGGGGAAGGCTTCAGGGAAGTGTTAGGGTTAGGGTTCGGGCTACGGTTATGGTTAGGGGAAAGGGACGGTTTAGGGTCCAGGTGAGGGTACGACAACGGTTTAGGGGCAGCATACGTGTGAGGGCGCGGGATAGTGTGAGCGTACGGGTTAGGATTAGGGGACGGGTGAGGGGAAGGCTTCGGGGAAGGGTTAGGGTTAGGGTTCGGGCTAGGGTTAGGGTTAGGGGACGGGGACGGTTTAGGGTCCCGGTGAGGGTACGACAACGGTTTAGGGGGAGCGAACGTGTGAGGGCGTGGGTTAGTGTTAGCGTACGGGTTAGGATTAGGGGACGGGTGAGGGAAAGGCTTCAGGGAAGGGTTAGGGTTAGGGTTTCGGCTAGGGTTAGGGTTAGGGGACGGGGACGGTTTAGGGTCCAGGTGAGGGTACGACAATGGTTTAGGGGGAGCGTACGTGTGAGGGCGCGGGTTAGTGTGAGCGTACGGGTTAGGATTAGGGGACGGGTGAGGGTAAGGCTTCGGGGAAGGGTTAGGGTTACGGTTCGGGCTAGAGTTAGCGTTAGGGGACGGGGACGGTTTAGGGTCCAGGTGAGGGTACGGCAACGGTTTAGGGGGATCGTACGTGTGAGGGCGCAGGTTAGTGTGAGCGTACAGGTTAGGATTAGGGGACGGGTGAGGGGAAGGCTTCGGGGAAGAGTTAGTGTTAGGGTTCGGGCTAGGGTTAGGGTTAGTGGACAGTGAAGGTTTAGGGTCCGCATCAGGGTACGACAACGGTTTACGGGGAGCGTACGTGTGAGGGCATGGGTTAGTGTTAGCGTACGGGTTAGGATTAGGGGACGGGTGAGGGAAAGGCTTCGTGGAAGTTTTAGTGATATGGTTCAGGTAGGGTTAGTGTTAGGGGACGGGGACGGTTTAGGGTCCAGGTGAGGGTACGACAACGGTTTAGGGGGAGCGTACGTGTGAGGGCGCGGGTTAGGGTGAGCGTACGGGTTAGGAATAGGGGACGGGTGAGGGGAAGGCTTGGCGGAAGTGTTAGGGTTAGGGTTCGGGCTAGGGTTAGGGTTAGGGGACGGGGACGGGGACGGTTTAGGGTCCAGGTGAGGGTACGACAACGGTTTAGGGGGAGCGTACGTGTGAGGGCGCGTGTTAGTGTGAGCGTACGGTTTAGGATTAGGGGACGGGTGAGGGTAAGGCTTCGGGGAAGTGTAAGGGCTAGGGTTCGGGCTAGGGTTAGGGTTAGGGGACGGGGATGGGTTAGGGTCCAGGTGAGGGTACGACAACGATTTAGGCGGAGCGTACGTGTGAGGGCTCGGGTTAGTGTGAGCGTACGGGTTAGGATTAGGGGACGGGTGAGGGTAAGGCTTCGGGGAAGGGTTAGGGTTAGGGTTCGGGCTAGGTTTCGCGTTAGGGGACGGGGACGGTTTAGGGTCCAGGTGAGGGTACGACAACGGTTGAGGGGGAGCGTACGTGTGAGGGCGTGGGTTAGTGTGAGCGTACGGGTTAGGATTAGGGGACGGGTAAGGGGAAGGCTTCGGGGAAGAGTTAGTGTTAGGGTTCGGGCTAGGGTTAGGGGTAGGGGACAGGTACGGTTTAGGGTCTGCATGAGGGTACGACAACGGTTTACGGGGAGCGTACGTTGAGGGCATGGGTTAGTGTTAGCGTACGGGTTAGGATTAGGTGACGGGTGAGGGGAAGGCTTCGTGGAAGGCCTAGGGTTATGGTTTGGGCTAGGGTTAGGGTTAGGGGACGGGGACGGTTTAGGGTCCAGGTGAGTGTACGACAACGGATTAGGGGGAGCGTATGTGTGAGGGCGCGGGTTAGGGTGAGCGTACGGGTTAGGAATAGGGGACGGGTGAGGGGAAGGCTTCGGGGAAGAGTTAGTGTTAGGGTTCGGGCTAGGGTTAGGATTAGGGGACGGGGACGGTTTAGGGTCCAGGTGAGGTACGACAACGGTTGACGGGGAGCGTACGTGTGAGGGCGCGGGTTAGTGTGAGCGTATGGATTAGGTTTAGGGTACGGGTGAGGGGAAGGCTTCAGGGAAGTGTTAGGGTTAGGGTTTGGGCTAGGATTATGGTTAGGGGAAAGGGACGGTTTAGGGTCCAGGTGAGGGTACGACAAGGGTTCACGGGGAGCATACGTGTGAGGATATGGGTTAGTGTTAGTGTACAGGTTAGGATTAGGGGACGGGTGAGGGGAAGGCTTCGTGGAAGGGTTAGGGTTATGGTTCGGGCTAGGGTTAGGGTTAGGGGACGGGGACGGTTTAGGGTCCAGGTGAGTGTACGACAACGGTTTAGGGGGAGCGTACGTGTGAGGGCGCGGGTTAGGGTGAGCGTACGGGTTAGGAATAGGGGAAGGGTAAGGGGAAGGCTTCGGGGAAGACTTAGTGTTAGGGTTCGGTCTAGAGTTAGGATTAGGGGACGGGGACAGTTTAGGGTCCAGGTGAGGTACGACAACGGTTGACGGGGAGCGTACGTGTGAGGGCGCGGGTTAGTATGAGCGTACGGATTAGGATTAGGGTACGGGTGAGGGGAAGGCTTCAGGGAAGTGTTAGGGTTAGGGTTCGGGCTACGGTTATGGTTACGGGAAAGGGACGGTTTAGGGTCCAGGTGAGGGTACGACAACGGTTTAGGGGCAGCATACGTGTGAGGGCGCGGGATAGTGTGAGCGTACGGGTTAGGATTAGGGGACGGGTGAGGGGAAGGCTTCGGGGAAGGGTTAGGGTTAGGGTTCGGGCTAGGGTTAGGGTTAGGGGACGGGGACGGTTTAGGGTCCCGGTGAGGGTACGACAACGGTTTAGGGGGAGCGAACGTGTGAGGGCGTGGGTTAGTGTTAGCGTACGGGTTAGGATTAGGGGACGGGTGAGGGAAAGGCTTCAGGGAAGGGTTAGGGTTAGGGTTTCGGCTAGGGTTAGGGTTAGGGGACGGGGACGGTTTAGGGTCCAGGTGAGGGTACGACAATGGTTTAGGGGGAGCGTACGTGTGAGGGCGCGGGTTAGTGTGAGCGTACGGGTTAGGATAAGGGGACGGGTGAGGGTAAGGCTTTGGGGAAGTGTTAGGGTTAGGGTTCGGGCTAGAGTTAGCGTTAGGGGACGGGGACGGTTTAGGGTCCAGGTGAGGGTACGGCAACGGTTTAGGGGGATCGTACGTGTGAGGGCGCAGGTTAGTGTGAGCGTACAGGTTAGGATTAGGGGACGGGTGAGGGGAAGGCTTCGGGGAAGAGTTAGTGTTAGGGTTCGGGCTAGGGTTAGGGTTAGTGGACAGTGAAGGTTTAGGGTCCGCATGAGGGTACGACAACGGTTTACGGGGAGCGTACGTGTGAGGGCATGGGTTAGTGTTAGCGTACGGGTTAGGATTAGGGGACGGGTGAGGGAAAGGCTTCGTGGAAGTTTTAGTGATATGGTTCAGGTAGGGTTAGTGTTAGGGGACGGGGACGGTTTAGGGTCCAGGTGAGGGTACGACAACGGTTTAGGGGGAGCGTACGTGTGAGGGCGCGGGTTAGGGTGAGCGTACGGGTTAGGAATAGGGGACGGGTGAGGGGAAGGCTTGGCGGAAGTGTTAGGGTTAGGGTTCGAGCTAGGGTTAGGGTTAGGGGACGGGGACGGGGACGGTTTAGGGTCCAGGTGAGGGTACGACAACGGTTTAGGGGGAGCGTACGTGTGAGGGCGCGTGTTAGTGTGAGCGTACGGTTTAGGATTAGGGGACGGGTGAGGGTAAGGCTTCGGGGAAGTGTAAGGGCTAGGGTTCGGGCTAGGGTTAGGGTTAGGGGACGGGGATGGGTTAGGGTCCAGGTGAGGGTACGACAACGATTTAGGCGGAGCGTACGTGTGAGGGCTCGGGTTAGTGTGAGCGTACGGGTTAGGATTAGGGGACGGGTGAGGGTAAGGCTTCGGGGAAGGGTTAGGGTTAGGGTTCGGGCTAGGTTTAGCGTTAGGGGACGGGGACGGTTTAGGGTCCAGGTGAGTGTACGACAACGGTTGAGGGGGAGCGTACGTGTGAGGGCGCGGGTTAGT
The DNA here is from genome assembly GCF_964270905.1 of Leucopleurus acutus. Classification (NCBI taxonomy): domain Eukaryota; kingdom Metazoa; phylum Chordata; class Mammalia; order Artiodactyla; family Delphinidae; genus Leucopleurus; species Leucopleurus acutus. The sequence continues at coordinate 81,158,201 of NC_139153.1, forward strand.
GTGAGCGTACGGGTTAGGATTAGGGGACGGGTGAGGGGAAGGCTTCGGGGAAGAGTTAGTGTTAGGGTTCGGGCTAGGGTTAGGGTTAGGGGACAGGGACGGTTTAGGGTCCGCATGAGGGTACGACAATGGTTTACGGGGAGCGTACGTGTGAGGGCTTGGGTTTGCGTTAGCGTACGGGTTAGGATTAGGGGACGGGTGAGGGGAAGGCTTCGTGGAAGGTTTAGGGTTATGGTTCGGTCTAGGGTTAGGGTTAGGGGATGGGGACGGTTTAGGGTCCAGGTGAGGGTACGACAACGGTTTAGGGGGAGCGTACGTGTGAGAGCGCGGGTTAGGGTGAGCGTACGGTTTAGGAATAGAGGACGGGTGAGTGGAAGGCTTCGCGGAAGTTTTAGGGTTAGGGTTCGGGCTAGGGTTATGGTTAGGGGACGGGGACGGTTTAGGGTCCAGTTGAGGGTACGACAATGGTTTAGGGGGAGCGTACGTGTTAGGGCGCGGGTTAGTGTGAGCGTATGGTTTAGGATTAGGGGACGGGTGAGGGGAAGGCTTCGGGGAAGTGTTAGGGTTTGGGTTCGGGCTAGGGTTAGGGTTAGGGGACGGGGATGGTTTAGGGTCCAGGTGAGGGTACGACAACGGATTAGGGGGAGCATACTTGTGAGGGCGCGGTTAGTGTGAATGTACGGGTTAGAATTAGGGGACGGGTGAGGGTAAGGCTTCTGCGAAGCGTTAGGTTTAGGGTTCGGTGTAGGGGTAGAGTTAGGGGACGGGGACAGTTTAGGGTCCAGGTGAGGGTATGACAACGGTTTAGGGGGAGCGTATGTGTGAGGGCGCGGGTTAGTGTGAGTGTACCGGTTAGGATTAGGGGACGGGTGAGTGGAAGGCTTCGGGGAAGGGTTAGTGTTAGGGTTCGAGCTAGGGTTAGGGTTAGGGGACGGGGACGGTTTAGGGTCCAAGTGAGGATACGACATGGTTTAGGGGGAGCGAACGTGTGAGGGTGCGGGTTAGTGTGAGCGTACTGGTTAGGATTAGGGGACGGATGAGGGGAAGGCTTCGGGGAAGGGTTAGGTATAGGGTTCGGGCTAGGGTTAGGGTTAGGGGACGGGGACGGTTTAGGGTTCAGGTGAGGGTACGACAACGGTTTAGGGGGAGCGTACGTGTGAGGGCGCGGGTTAGTGTGAGCGTAAGGGTTAGGATTAGGGGACGGGTGAGGGGAAGGCTTGGGGGAAGTGTTAGGGTTAGGATTCGGGTTATGGTTAGGGTTAGGGGACGGGGACGGTTTAGGGTCCAGGTGAGGGTACGACAACGGTTTAGGGGGAGCGTACGTGTGAGGACGCAGGTTAGTGTGATCGTACGGCTTAGGATTAGGGGACGGATGAGGGGAAGGCTTCAGGGAAGGGTTAGGGTTAGGGTTTGGGCTAAGGTTAGGGTTAGGGGACGGGGACGGTTTATGGTCCAGTTACGGGTACGACCGCGGTTTCGGCGGAGCGTATGTGTGAGGGCGCGGGTTATTGTAAGCATACGGGTTAGGATTAGGGGACGGGTGAGGGTAAGGCTTCGCGAAAGTGTTAGGGTTAGGATTCGGGCTAGGGTTAGGGTTAGGGGACGGGGACGGTTTAGGGTCCAGGTGAGGGTACGACAACGGTTTAGGGGGAGCGTACGTGTAAGGGCGCAGGTTAGTGTGATCGTACGGGTTAGGATTAGGGGATGGGTGAAGGGAAGGCTTCGGGGAAGGGTTAGGGTTAGGGTTCGGGCTAGGGTTAGGGTTAGGGGCGGGGACGTTTTAGGGTCCAAGTGAGGATACGACAACGGTTTAGTGGGAGCGAACGTGTGAGGGCGCGGGTTAGTGTGAGCGTACTGGTTAGGATTAGGGGTTGGGTGAGGGGAAGGGCTTCGGGGAAGTGTTAGGGTTAGGATTTGGGTTAGGGTTAGGGTTAGGGGACGGGGACGGTTTAGGGTCCAGGTGAGGGTACGAGAACGGTTTAGGGGGAGCATACGTGTGAGGGCGAGGGTTAGTGTGAGCGTACGGGTTAGGATTAGGGGACGGAGGACGGGAAGGCTTCAGGGAAGGGTTAGGGTTGGGTTTGGGCTAGGGTTAAGGTTAGGGGACGGGGACGGTTTAGGGTCCAGTTACGGGTACGACAGAGGTTTAGGGGGAGCGTATGTGTGAGGGAGCGGGTTAGTGTGAGCATACGGCTTAGGATTAGGGGACGGGTGAGGGTAAGGCTTCGGGGAAGGGTTAGGGTTAGGGTTCGGGCTAGGGTTAGGGTTAGGGGACGGGGACGGTTTAGGGTCCAGGTGAGGGTACGACAACGGTTGAGGGGGAGCGTACGTGTGAGGGCGCGGGTTAGTGTGAGCGTACGGTTTAGGATTAGGAGACGGGTGAGGGTAAGGCTTCGGGGAAGAGTTAGGGTTAGGGTTCGGGCTAGGGTTAGGGTTAGGGGACGGGGACGGTTTAGGGTCCCGGTGAGGGTACGGCAACGGTTTAGGGGGAGCGTACGTGTGAGGGCGCGGGTTAGTGTGAGCGTACGGGTTAGGATTAGGGGACGGGTGAGGGGAAGGCTTCGGGGAAGAGTCAGTGTTAGCCTTCGGGCTAGGGTTAGGGTTAGGGGACAGAAACGGTTTAGGGTCCGCATGAGTGTACGACAACGTTTTACAGGGAGCGTACGTGTGAGGGCATGGGTTAGTGTTAGCGTACGGGTTAGGATTAGGGGACGGGTGAGGGGAAGGCTTCGTGGAAGGGTAGGGTTATGGTTCGGGCTAGGGTTAGGGTTAGGGGACGCGGACGGTTTAGGGTCCAGGTGAGGGTACGACAACGGTTTAGGGGGAGTGTACGTGTGAGGGCGCGGATTAGGGTGAGCGTACGGGTTAGGAATAGGGGACGGGTGAGGGGAAGGCTTCGCGGAAGTGTTAGGGTTAGGGTTTGGGCTAGGGTTAGGGTTAGGGGACGGGGACGGTTTAGGGTCCAGGTGAGGGTACGACAACTCTTTAGGCGGAGCGTACGTGTGAGGGCTCGGGTGAGTGTGAGTGTACGGGTTAGAATTAGGGGACGGGTGAGGGTAAGGCCTCGGGGAAGGGTTAGTGTTAGGGTTCGGTCTAGGGTTTTGTTAAGGGATGGGGACGGTTTAGGGTGCAGGTGAGGGTACGACAACGGTTTAGGGGGAGCGTACGAGTGAGGGCGCGGGTTAGTTTGACCGTATAGGTTAGGATTAGGGGACGGGTGAGGGGAAGGCTTCGGGGAGGGGTTAATGTTAGGGTTCGGGCTAGCGTTAGGGTTAGGGGATGGGGATGGTTTAGGGTCCAGGTGAGGGTACGACAACGGATTAGGGGGAGCATACGTGTGAGGGCGCGGTTAATGTGAGCGTACGAGTTAGGATTAGGGGACGGGTGAGGGTAAGGCTTCTGCGAAGGGTTAGGTTTAAGGTTCGGTGTAGGGTTAGCGTTAGGGGACGGGGACGGTTTAGGGTCCAGGTGAGGGTATGACAACGGTTTAGTGGGAGCGTATGTGTGAGGGCGTGCGTTAGTGTGAGAGTACAGGTTAGGATGAGGGGACGGGTGAGGGTAAGGCTTCCGGGAAGGGTTAGGTTTAGGGTTCGGGCTAGGGTTAGGGTTAGGGGATGGGGACAGTTTAGGGTCCAGGTGAGGGTACGACAATGGTTTAGGGGGAGCGTACGTGTGAGGGCGCGGGTTAGTTTGATCGTACGGGGTAGGATTAGGGGACGGGTGAGGGGAAGGCTTCGGGGAAGGGTTAGGGTTAGCGTTCGGGCTAGGGTTAGGGTTCGGGGACGGGGACGGTTTAGGGTCCAGGTGAGGGTACGACAACGATTTAGGCGGAGCGTACGTGTGAGGGCTCGGGTTAGTGTGAGCGTACCGTTTAGGATTAGGGGACGGGTGAGAGTAAGGCTTCGGGGAAGGGTTAGGGTTAGGGTTCGGGCTAGGGTTTTGTTAGGGGATGGGGACGGTTTAGGGTGCAGGTGAGGGTACGACAACGCTTTAGGGGGAGCGTACGTGTGAGGGCGCAGGTTAGTGTGAGCGTACGGGTTAGGATTAGGAGACGGGTGAGGGTAAGGCTTCGGGGAAGGGTTAGGGTTAGGGTTTGGGCTAGTGTTAGTGTTAGGGGACGGGGACGGTTTAGGTTCCAGGTGAGGGTACGACAACGGTTTAGGGGGAGCGTACCTGTGAGGGCAGAGGTTAGTGTGAGCGTACGGGTTAGGATTAGGGGACGGGTGAGGGGAAGACTTTGGGGAGGGTTAGGGTTTGGGTTCAGGCTAGGTTTAGGGTAAGGGGACGGGGACGGTTGAGGGTCCAGGTGAGGGTACCACAACTCTTTAGGGGGAGCGTACAAGTGAGGGCGCGGGTTAGTGTGAGCGTACGGGTAAGGATTAGGGGACGGGTGAGGGGAAGGCTTCGGGGAAGGGTTAGGGTTAGGGATCGGGCTAGGGTTAGGGTTAGGGGACGGGGACGGTTTAGGGTCCAGGTGAGGGTACGACACCGGTTTAGGGGTAGCGTACGTGTGAGGGTGCGGGTTAGTGTGAGGGTACGGTTTAGGATTAGGGGACGGGTGAGGGGAAGGCTTCACGGAAGTGTTAGGGTTAGGGTTCTGGCCAGGGTTAGGCTTAGAGCACGGGGACTATTTAGGATCCAGGTGAGTGGACGAGAACAGTTTAGGGGGAGCGTACGTGTGAGGGCGCGGGTTAGTGTGAGCGTACGGATTAGGATTAGAGGACGGGTGAGGGGAAGGCTTCGGGGAAGGTTTAGGGTTAGGGTTCGGGCTAGGGTAGGGGTTAGGGGACGGGGACGGTTTAGGGTCCAGGTGAGAGTATGACAACGGTTTAGGAGGAGCGTATGTGTGAGGGCGCGGGTTACTGTGAGTGTACGGGTTAGGATTAGGGGACGGTTGAGTGGAAGGCTTCGGGGAAGGTTTAGGGTTCGGGCTAGGGTTAGGGGACGGGGACGGTTTAGGGTCCAGGTGAGGGTACGACAACGGTTTAGGGGGAGCGTACGTGTGAGGACACGGGTTAGCGTGAGCGTAAGGGTTAGGATTATGGGACGTGTTGGGTAAGGCTTCGGGGAAGGGTTAGCGTTAGGTTTCGGGCTAGGGTTAGGATTAGGGGACGGGGACGGTTTAGGGTCCAGGTGAGGGTATGACAACGGTTTAGGAGGAGCGTATGTGTGAGGGCGCGGGTTAGTGTGAGCGTACGGGTTAGGATTAGGGGACGGGTGAGGGGAAGGCTTCGGGGAAGGGTTAGGTTTAGGGTTCGGGGTAGGGTTAGGGTTAGGGGACGGGGACGCTTTAGGGTCCAGGTGAGGGTACGACAACGGTTTAGGGGGAGAGTACGTGTGAGGGCGAGGTTCAGTGTGAGCGTACGGGTTAGGATTAGGGGACAGGTAAGGGGAAGGCTTCGGGGAAGGGTTAGGGTTAAGGTTCGGGCTAGGGTTAGGATTAGGGGACGGGGACGGTTTAGGGTCCAGGAGAGGGTACGACAACGGTTTAGGGGGAGCGTACGTGTGAAGGCGCGGGTTAGTGTGAGCGTACGGGTTAGGATTAGGGGACGTGTGAGGGTAAGGCTTCGGGGAAGGGTTAGGGTTAGGGTTCGGACTAGGGTTAGGGTTAGGGGACGGGGACGGTTTAGGGTCCAGGCGAGGGTACGACAACGGTTTAGGGGGAGTGTACTTGTGAGGGCGTGTATTAGTGTGAGCGTACGGGTTAGGATTAGGGGACGGGTGAGGGGAAGGCTTCGGAGAAGGGTTAGGGTTAGGGTTCGGGCTAGGTTTAGTGTTAAGGGACGGGGACGGTTTAGGGTTCAGTGAGGGTACGACAACGGTTTATGGGGAGCGTACGTGTGAGGGCGTGTGTTACTGTGAGCGTACGGGTTAGGATTAGGGGACGGGTGAGGGGAAGGCTTCGGGGTAGGGTTAGGGTTAGGGCTAGGGTTAGGGGACGGGGACGGGGACGCTTTACGGTCCCGGTGAGGGTACAACAACGTTTTAGGGGGAGCGTACGTGTGAGGGCACGGGTTAGTGTGAGTGTATGGGTTAGGATTAGGGGTCGGGTGAGGGGAAGGCTTCGGGGAAGGGTTAGGCTTAGGGTTCGGGCTAGGGTAAGGGTTAGGGGATGGGGACGGTTTAGGGTCCAGGTGAGGGTACGACAACGATTTATGACGAGCGTACGTGTGAGGGCGCCGGTTAGTGTGAGCGTACGGGTTAGGATTAGGGGATGGCTGAGGGGAAGCCTTCGGGCAAGGTTTAGGGTTAGGGTTTGGGCTAGGGTTCGGGTTGGGGACGGGGACGGTTTAGGGTCCAGGTGAGGGTACGACAACGGATTAGGGGGAGCATACTTGTGAGGGCGCGGTTAGTGTGAACGTACGGGTTAGAATTAGGGGACGGGTGAGGGTAAGGCTTCTGCGAAGCGTTAGGTTTAGGGTTCGGTGTAGGGGTTGAGTTAGGGGACGGGGACAGTTTAGGGTCCAGGTGAGGGTATGACAACGGTTTAGGGGGAGCGTACGTGTGAGGGCGCGGGTTAGTGTGAGCGTACGGGTTAGGATTAGGGGACGGGTGAGGGGAAGGCTTGGGGGAAGTGTTAGGGTTAGGGTTCGGGTTATGGTTAGGGTTAGGGGACGGGGACGGTTTAGGGTCCAGGTGAGGGTACGACAACGGTTTAGGGGGAGCGTACGTATGAGGACGCAGGTTAGTGTGATCGTACGGGTTAGGATTAGGGGACGGATGAGGGGAAGGCTTCAGGGAAGGGTTAGGGTTAGGGTTTTTGCTAAGGTTAGGGTTAGGGGACGGGGACGGTTTATGGTCCAGTTACGGATACGACCGCGGTTTCGGGGGAGCGTATGTGTGAGGGAGTGGGTTAGTGTGAGCATACGGGTTAGGATTAGGGGACGGGTGAGGGTAAGGCTTCGGGGAAGGGTTAGGGTTAGGGTTCGGGCTAGGGTTAGGGTTATGGGACGGGGACGGTTTAGGGTCCAGGTGAGGGTACGACAACGGTTGAGGGGGAGCGTACGTGTGAGGGCGCGGGTTAGTGTGAGCGTACGGGTTAGGATTAGGGGACGGGTGAGGGGAAGTCTTCGGGGAAGGGTTAGGGTTAGGGTTCGGGCTAGGGTTAGGGTTAGGTGACGGGGACGCTTTAGGGTCCGGGTGAGGGTACGACAACGGTTAGGGGGAGCGTACGTGTGAGGGCGCGGGTTAGTGTGAGCGTACGGGTTAATATTAGGTTACGGGTGAGGGGAAGGTTTCAGGGAAGGGTTAGGGTTAGGGTTCGGGCTAGGGTTAGGATTAGGGGATGCGGACGGTTTAGGGTCCAGGTGAGGGTACGACAACGGTTTAGGGGGAGCGTACGTGTGAGGGCGCGGGTTAGTGTGAGCGTTCGGGTTAGGATTAGGGGACGGGAGAGGGGAAGGCTTCGGGGAAGGGTTATGGTTAGGGTTCGGGCTAGGGTTAGGGTTAGGGGACGGGGAAGGTTTAGGGCCCGGGTGAGGGTACGACAACGGTTTAGGGGGAGCGTACGTGTGAGGGCTCGGGTTAGTGTGAGCGTATGGGTTAGGAATAGGGGACGGGTGAGGGTATGGCTTCGGAAAAGGGATAGTGTTAGGGTTCGGGCTAGGGTTTTGTTAGGGGATGGGGATGGTTTAGGGTCCAGGTGATGGTACGACAACAGTTTAGGGGGAGCGTACGTGTGAGGGCGCGGGTTAGTGTGAGCGTACGGGTTAGTATTATGGGACGGGTGAGGGGAAGGCTTCGGGGAAGGCTTAGGTTTAGGGTTCGGGCTAGGGTTAGAGTTAGGGGATGGGGACGGTTTAGGATCCAGGTGAGGTTACGACAACGATTTAGGGGGAGCGTACGTGTGAGGGCGCGGGTTAGGATTAGCGGACGGGTGAGGGGAAGGCTTCGGGGAAGGGTTAGGTTTAGGCTTCGGGCTAGGGTTAGGCTTAGGGGACGGAGACGGTTTAGGGTCCAGGTGAGGGTACGACAACGGTTTAGGGGTAGCGTACGTATGAGGGCACGGGTAAGTGTGAGCGTACGGGTCAGGATTAGGAGACGGGTGAGGGGAAGGATTCGGGGAAGGGTTAGGTTTAGGCTTCGGGCTAGGGTTAGGGTTAAGGGACGGGGACGGTTTAGGGTCCAGGTGAGGGTACGACAACGCTTTAGGGGAACGAACGTGTGAGGGCGCGGGTTAGTGTGAGTGTACGGGTTAGGATTAGGAGACGTGTGAGGGGAAGGCTTCGGGGAAATTTTAGGGTTAGGGTTCGGGCTAGGGTTAGGGTTAAGGGACGAGGACGGTTTAGGGTCCAGGTGAGGGTACGACAACTGGTTAGGGGGAGTGTACGTGTGAGGGCGTGGGTTAGTGTGAGTGTACGGGTTAGGTATAGGGGACGGGTGAGGGGAAGGCTCCGGGGAAGGTTTAGGGTTAGGGTTCGTGCTAGGGTTAGCGTTAGGGGACGGGGACGGTTTAGGGTCCAGGTGAGTGTACGGCAACGGTTTACGGGGAGCGTACGTGTGAGGGCGCGGGTTAGTGTGAGCGTATTTGTTAGGAATAGGGGACGGGTGAGGGGAAGGCTTCGGGGAAGGGTTAGGGTTAGGGTTCGGGCTAGGGTTAGGGTTAGGGGACGGGGACTGTTTAGGGTCCAGATGAGTGTATTACAACGGTTTCGGGGGAGCGTAAGTGTGAGGGTGCGGGTTAGTGTGAGCGTACGGGTTAGGATTAGGGGACGGGTGAGGGGAAGGCTTCGGGGAAGGGTTAGGGTTAGGGTTCGGGCTATGGTCAGGGTTAGGGGACGGGGACGGTTTAAGGTCCAGGTGAGGGTACGACAACGGTTTAGGTGGACCGTACGTATGAGGGCGCGGGTAAGTGTGAGGGTACGGGTTAGGATTAGGGGACGGGTGAGGGGAAGGCTTCGGGGAAGGGATAGGGTTAGGGTTCGGGCTAGCGTTAGGGTTAGGTTTAGGGGACGGTTTAGGGTCCAGGTGAGAGTACGACAATGGTTTAGGGAGAGCGTACGTGTGAGGGCGCGGGTTAGTGTGAGCGTACTGCTTAGGATTAGGGGATGGGTGAGGGGAAGGATTCGGGGAAGGGTTAGGGTTAGGGTTCGGGCTAGGGTTAAGGTTATGGGATGGGGACGGTTTAGGGACCAGGTGAGGGTACGACGACGCTTTAGGGGGAGCGAACGTGTGAGGGCGCGCGTTAGTGTGAGCGTACGGGTTAGGATTAAGGGACGTGTGAGGGGAAGGCTTCGGGGAAGTGTTAGGGTTAGGGTTCAGGCTAGGGTTAGGGTTAGGGGACGAGGACGGTTTAGGGTCCAGGTGAGGGTACGACAACAGTTTAGGGAGAGCGTATGTGTGAGGGCGCGGGTTAGTGTGAGCGTACGGGTTAGGTATTGGGGACAGGTGAGTGGAAGGCTTCGGGGAAGTGTTAGGGTTAGGGTTCGGGCTATGGTTAGGGTTAGGGGACGGGTAGGGTTTAGGGTGCAGGTGAGTATACGGCAACGGTTTAGGGGGAGCGTACGTGTGAGGGCGCTGGTTAGTGTGAGCATATGGGTTAGGAATAGGGGACGGGTGAGGGGAAGACTTCTGGGAAGGGTTAGGGTTAGGGTTCGGTCTAGGGTTAGTGTCAGGGGACGGGGACGATTTAGGGTCCAGGTGAGGGTATGACAACGGTTTAGGGGGAACGTACATGTGAGGGCGCAGGTTAGTGTGAGCGTACGGGTTAGGATCAGGGGACGGGTGAGGGGAAGGCTTCGGGGAAGGGTTAGGGTTAGGGTTCGGGCTAGGGATAGGGTTAGGGGACGGGGACGGTTTAGGGTCCGGGTGAGGGTACGACAACGGTTTAATGGGAGCGTACGTGTGAGGGCGCCGGTTAGTGTGAGCGTACGGGTTAGGTATAGGGGACGGGTTAGGGGAAGGCTTCGGGGAAGGGTTAGGGTTAGGCTTCAGGCTAGGGTTACGGTTAGGGGACGGGGACGGTTTAGGGTCCAGGTGAGGGTTCGGCAACGTTTAAGGGGGAGCGTACGTGTGAGGGCGTGGGTTTGTGTGAGCGTACGGTTTAGGAATAGGGGACGGGTGAGGGGAAGGCTTCGGGGAAGTGTTAGGGTTAGGTTTCGGGCTAGGGTTAGGGTTAGGGTACGGGTACGGTTTAGGGTCCTGTTGAGGGTATGACAACGGTTTAGGGGGAGCGTACGTGTGAGGGCGCGGGTTAGTGTGAGCGTATGGGTTAGGATTAGAGGAAGGATGAGGGAAAGGCTTCAGGGAAGTATTAGTGTTAGGGTTAGGGCTAGGGTTAGGGATAGGGGACAGGGACGGTTTAGGGTCCAGGTGAGTGTATGACAACGTTTTAGGGGGCGCGTACGTGTGAGGGCGTGTGTTACTGTGAGCTTATGGTTTAGGATTAGGGGACGGGTGAGGGTAAGGCTTCGGGTAAGGGTAAGGGTTAGGGTTCGGGCTAGGGTTAGGGTTAGGGGACAGGGACGGTGTAGGGTCCAGGTGAGGGTACGACAACGATTTAGGCGAAGCGTACGTGTGAGGGCTCGGGTTAGTCTGAGCGTACGGGTTAGGATTAGGGGACGGGTGAGGGTAAGGCTTCGGGGAAGGGTTAGGGTTAGGGTTAGGGCTAGGGTTTTGTTAGGGGATGGGGACGGTTTAGGGTCCAGGTGAGGGTACGACAAAGGTTTAGGGGGAGCTTACTTGTGTGGGCGCGGGTTTGTGTGAGCGTACGGGTTTGGAATAGGGGACGGCTGAGGGGAAGGCTTCGGGGAAGTGTTAGGGTTAGGTTTCGGGCTAGGGTTTTGTTAGGGGATGGGGACGGTTTATGGTCCAAGTGAGGGTACGACAACGGTTTAGTGGGAGCTTACGTGTGAGGGCTCGGGTTTTTGTGAGCGTACGGGTTTGGAATAGGGGACGGGTGAGGGGAAGGCTTCCGGGAAGGGTTAGGGTTAAGGTTCGGGCTAGGGTTAGGGTTAGGGGATGGGGACGGTTTAGGGTCCACGTCAGGGTACGACATCGGTTTAGGGGGAGTGTACTTTTGAGGGCGCGGATTAGTGTCAGCGTACGGGTTAGGATTAGGGGACGGGTGAAGGGAAGGCTTTGGGGAAGGGTTAGGGTTAGGGTTCGGGCTAGGGTTAGGGTTACGGGACGGGGAAGGTTTAGGGTCCAGGTAAGGGTATGACAACGGTTTAGGAGCAGCGTACGTGTGAGGGCGCGGGTTAGTGTGAGCGTACAGGTTAGGATTAGGGGACGGGTGAGGGTAAGGCTTCGTGGAAGGGTTAGGGTTATGGTTCGGGCTAGGGTTAGGGTTAGGGGACGGGGACGGTTTAGGGTCCGGATGAGGATACGACAACGGTTAGGCGGAGAGTAGGTTTGACGGCGCGGGTTAGTGTGAGCGTACGGTTTAATATTAGGGTACGGGTGAGGGGAAGATTTTAGGGAAGTGTTAGGGTTAGGGTTCGGGCTAGGGTTAGGGTTAGGGGACGTGGACGATTTAGGGTCCAAGTGAGGGTACGACAACGGTTTAGGGGGAGCGTACGTGTGAGGGCGCAGGTTATTGTGAGCGTATGGGTTAGGATTAGGTGACGGATGAGGGGAAGGCTTCAGGGAAATGTTAGGGTTAGCGTTAGGGCTAGGGTTAGTGTTAGGGGATGGGGACGGTTTAGGGTCCAGGTGAGGGTACGACAACGGTTTGGGGGAGCGTACGTGTGAGGGCGTGGGTTTGTGTGAGCGTACGGGTTAGGAAAAGGGGACGGGTGAGGGGAAGGCTTCGGGGAAGTGTTAGGTTTAGGTTTCGGGCTAGGGTTAGGGTTAGGGTACGGGGACGGTTTAGGGTCCTGGTGAAGGTATGACAACGGTTTAGGGGGAGCGTATGTGTGAGGGCGTGGGTTAGTGTGAGCGTATAGTTTAGGATTAGGGGACGGGTGAGGGGAAGGCTTCAGAAAAGTGTTAGGGTTAGGGTTAGGGCTAGGGTTAGGGTTAGGGGACGGGGACGATTTAGGGTTCGGGTGAGTGTATGACAACGTTTTAGGGGGCACGTACGAGTGAGGGCGCGGGTTAGTGTGAGCGTACGGGTTAGGATTAGGGGACGGGTGAGGGGAAGGCTTCGGGGAACACTTAGTGTTAGGGTTCGGTCTAGAGTTAGAATTAGGGGACGGGGACAGTTTAGGGTCCAGGTGAGGTACGACAACGGTTTACGGGGAGCGTACGTGTGAGGGCGCGGGTTAGTATGAGCGTACGGATTAGGATTAGGGTACGGGTGAGGGGAAGGCTTCAGGGAAGTGTTAGGGTTAGGGTTCGGGCTAGGGTTATGGTTAGGGGAAAGGGACGGTTTAGGGTCCAGGTGAGGGTACGACACGGTTTAGGGGCAGCGTATGTGTGAGGGCGCGGGTTAGTGTGAGCGTACGGGTTAGGATTAGGGGACGGGTGAGGGGAAGGCTTCGGGGAAGGGTTAGGGTTAGGGTTCGGGCTAGGGTTAGCGTTAGGGGATGGGGACGGTTTACGGTCCAGGTGAGGGTACGGCAACGGTTTAGGGGGAGCGTACGTGTGAGGGCGCGGGTTAGTGTGAGCGTACGGGTTAGGATTAGGGGACGGGTGAGGGGAAGGCTTCGGGGAAGAGTTAGTGTTAGGGTTCGGGCTAGGGTTAGGGTTAGGGGACAGGGAAGGTTTAGGGTCCGCATGAGGGTACGACAATGGTTTACGGGGAGCGTACGTGTGAGGGCTTGGGTTTGCGTTAGCGTACGGGTTAGGATTAGGGGACGGGTGAGGGGAAGGCTTCGTGGAAGGGTTAGGGTTATGGTTCGGTTTACGGTTAGGGTTAGGGGATGGGGACGGTTTAGGGTCCAGGTGAGGGTACGACAAAGGTTTAGGGGGAGCGTACGTGTGAGGGCGCGGGTTAGGGTGAGTGTACGGTTTAGGAATAGAGGACGGGTGAGTGGAAGGCTTCGCGGAAGTGTTAGGGTTAGGGTTCGGGATAGGGTTATGGTTAGGGGACGGGGACGGTTTAGGGTCCAGTTGAGGGTACGACAATGGTTTAGAGGGAGCGTACGTGTTAGGGCGCGGGTTAGTGTGAGCGTATGGGTTAGGATTAGGGGACGGGTGAGGGGAAGGCTTCGGGGAAGGGTTAGGGTTTGGGTTCGGGCTAGGGTTAGGGTTAGGGGACGGGGATGGTTTAGGGTCCAGGTGAGGGTACGACAACGGATTAGGGGGAGCATACTTGTGAGGGCGCGGTTAGTGTGAATGTACGGGTTAGAATTAGGGGATGGGTGAGGGTAAGGCTTCTGCGAAGCGTTAGGTTTAGAGTTCGGTGTAGGGGTAGAGTTAGGGGACGGGGACAGTTTAGGGTCCAGGTGAGGGTATGACAACGGTTTAGGGGGAGCGTATGTGTGAGGGCGCGGGTTAGTGTGAGTGTACCGGTTAGGATTAGGGGACGGGTGAGTGGAAGGCTTCGGGGAAGGGTTAGGGTTAGGGTTCGAGCTAGGGTTAGGGTTAGGGGACGGGGACGGTTTAGGGTCCAAGTGAGGATACGACAACGGTTTAGGGGGAGCGAACGTGTGAGGGTGCGGGTTAGTGTGAGCCTACTGGTTAGGATTAGGGGACGGATGAGGGGAAGGCTTCGGGGAAGGGTTAGGTATAGGGTTCGGGCTAGGGTTAGGGTTAGGGGACGGGGACGGTTTAGGGTTCAGGTGAGGGTACGACAACGGTTTAGGGGGAGCGTACGTGTGAGGGCGCGGGTTAGTGTGAGCGTACAGGTTAGGATTAGGGGACGGGTGAGGGGAAGGCTTGGGGGAAGTGTTAGGGTTAGGATTCGGGTTATGGTTAGGGTTAGGGGACGGGGACGGTTTAGGGTCCAGGTGAGGGTACGACAACGGTTTAGGGGGAGCGTACGTGTGAGGACGCAGGTTAGTGTGATCGTACGGCTTAGGATTAGGGGACGGATGAGGGGAAGGCTTCAGGGAAGGGTTAGGGTTAGGGTTTGGGCTAAGGTTAGGGTTAGGGGACGGGGACGGTTTAGGGTCCAGGAGAGGGTACGACAACGGTTTAGGGGGATCGTACGTGTGAAGGCGCGGGTTAGTGTGAGCGTACGGGTTAGGATTAGGGGACGTGTGAGGGTAAGGCTTCGGGGAAGGGTTAGGGTTAGGGTTCGGACTAGGGTTAGGGTTAGGGGACGGGGACGGTTTAGGGTCCAGGCGAGGGTACGACAACGGTTTAGGGGGAGTGTACTTGTGAGGGCGTGTATTAGTGTGAGCGTACGGGTTAGGATTAGGGGACGGGTGAGGGGAAGGCTTCGGAGAAGGGTTAGGGTTAGGGTTCGGGCTAGGTTTAGTGTTAAGGGACGGGGACGGTTTAGGGTTCAGTGAGGGTACGACAACGGTTTATGGGGAGCGTACGTGTGAGGGCGTGGGTTACTGTGAGCGTACGGGTTAGGATTAGGGGACGGGTGAGGGGAAGGCTTCGGGGTAGGGTTAGGGTTAGGGCTAGAGTTAGGGGACGGGGACGGGGACGCTTTACGGTCCAGGTGAGGGTACGACAACGCTTTAGGGGGAGCGTACGAGTGAGGGCACGGGTTAGTGTGAGTGTATGGGATAGGATTAGGGGACGGGTGAGGGGAAGGCTTCGGGGAAGGGTTAGGCTTAGGGTTCGGGCTAGGGTAAGGGTTAGGGGATGGGGACGGTTTAGGGTCCAGGTGAGGGTACGACAACGATTTATGACGAGCGTACGTGTGAGGGCGCCGGTTAGTGTGAGCGTACGGGTTAGGATTAGGGGATGGCTGAGGGGAAGCCTTCGGGCAAGGTTTAGGGTTAGGGTTTGGTCTAGGGTTCGGGTTGGGGACGGGGACGGTTTAGGGTCCAGGTGAGGGTACGACAACGGATTAGGGGGAGCATACTTGTGAGGGTGCGGTTAGTGTGAACGTACGGGTTAGAATTAGGGGACGGGTGAGGGTAAGGCTTCTGCGAAGCGTTAGGTTTAGGGTTCGGTGTAGGGGTTGAGTTAGGGGACGGGGACAGTTTAGGGTCCAGGTGAGGGTATGACAACGGTTTAGGGGGAGCGTACGTGTGAGGGCGCGGGTTAGTGTGAGCGTACGGGTTAGGATTAGGGGACGGGTGAGGGGAAGGCTTGGGGGAAGTGTTAGGGTTAGGGTTCGGGTTATGGTTAGGGTTAGGGGACGGGGACGGTTTAGGGTCCAGGTGAGGGTACGACAACGGTTTAGGGGGAGCGTACGGGTGAGGACGCAGGTTAGTGTGATCGTACGGGTTAGGATTAGGGGACGGATGAGGGGAAGGCTTCAGGGAAGGGTTAGGGTTAGGGTTTTTGCTAAGGTTAGGGTTAGGGGACGGGGACGGTTTATGGTCCAGTTACGGGTACAACCGCGGTTTCAGGGGAGCGTATGTGTGAGGGAGTGGGTTAGTGTGAGCATACGGGTTAGGATTAGGGGACGGGTGAGGGTAAGGCTTCGGGGAAGGGTTAGGGTTAGGGTTCGGGCTAGGGTTAGGGTTATGGGACGGGGACGGTTTAGGGTCCAGGTGAGGGTACGACAACGGTTGAGGGGGAGCGTATGTGTGAGGGCGCGGGTTAGTGTGAGCGTACGGTTTAGGATTAGGAGACGGGTGAGGGTAAGGCTTCGGGGAAGAGTTAGGGTTAGGATTCGGGCTAGGGTTAGGGTTAGGGGACGGGGACGGTTTAGGGTCCCGGTGAGGGTTAGGGTTAGGGTTAGGGTTAGGGGACAGGGACGATTTAGGGTGCGGGTGAGTGTATGACAACGTTTTAGGGGGCACGTACGAGTGAGGGCGCGGGTTAGTGTGAGCGTACGGGTTAGGATTAGGGGACGGCTGAGGGGAAGGCTTCGGGGAAGGTTTAGGGTTAATGTTGGGGCTAGGGTTAGGGTTAGGGGATGGGGACGGTTTAGGGTCCGGGTGAGGGTACGACAACGGTTTAGGGGGAGAGTACGTGTGAGGGCGAGGGTTAGTGTGAGCGTACGGGTTAGGATTAGGGGACGGGAGAGGGGAAGGCTTCGGGGAAGGGTTATGGTTAGTGTTCGGGCTAGGGTTAGGGTTAGGGAACGGGGACGGTTTCGGATCCGGATGAGGGTACGACAACGGTTTAAGGGGAGTGTACGTGTGAGGGCGCGGGGTATTGTGAACGTACGGGTTAGGATTAGGAGACGGGTGAGGGAAGGCTTCGGGGAAGGGTTAGGGTTAGGGTTCGGGCTAGGGTTAGGGTTAGGGGACGGGGACGGTTTAGGGTCCAGGTGAGAGTACGACAACGGTATAGGGGGAGCGTACGTGTGAGGGCGCGGGTTAGTGTGAGCGTTCGGGTTAGGATTAGGGGACGGGAGAGGGGAAGGCTTCGGGGAAGGGTTATGGTTAGGGTTCGGGCTAGGGTTAGGGTTAAGGGACGGGGAAGGTTTAGGGCCCGTGTGAGGGTACGACAACGGTTTAAGGGGAGCGTACGTGTGAGGGCCCTGGTTAGTGTGAGCGTATGGGTTAGGATTAGGGGACGGGTGAGGGGAAGGCTTCCGGGAAGTGTTAGGGTTAGGGTTAGGGCTAGGGTTAGGGTTAGGGGACGGGGACGATTTAGGGTCCGGTGAGGGTATGACAACGTTTTTGGGGGCGCGTACGTGTGAGGGCGCGGGTTGGTGTGAGAGTACGGGTTAGGATTAGGTGACGGGAGAGGGGAAGGCTTCGGGCAAGGGTTATGTTTAGTGTTCGGGCTAGGGTTAGGGTTAGGGGACGGGGACGGTTTAGGGTCCGGTGAGGGTACGACAACGGTTTAAGGGGAGCGTACGTGTGAGGGCGCGGGTTAGTGTGAGCGTACGGGTTAGGATTAGGGGACGGGTGAGGGGAAGTCTTCGGGGAAGGGTTAGGGTTATGGTTCGGGCTAGGGTTAGGGTTAGGTGACGGGGATGCTTTAGGGTCCGGGTGAGGGTACGACAACGGTTAGGAGGAGCGTACGTGTGAGGGCGCGGGTTAGTGTGAGCGTACGGGTTAATATTAGGGTACGGGTGAGGGGAAGGTTTCAGGGAAGGGTTAGGGTTAGGGTTCGGGCTAGGGTTAGGGTTAGGGGACGGGGAAGGTTTAGGGCCCGGGTGAGGGTACGACAACGGTTTAAGGGGAGCGTACCTGTGAGGGCGCGGGTTAGTGTGAGCGTTCGGGTTAGGATTAGGGGACGGGAGAGGGGAAGGCTTCGGGGAAGGGTTATGTTTAGGGTTCGGGCCAGGGTTAGGGTTAGGGGACAGGGACGGTTTAGGGTCCAGGTGAGGGTACGACAACGATTTAGGCGGAGCGTAAGTGTGAGGGCTCGGGTTAGTGTGAGCGTATGGGTTAGGAATAGGGGACGGGTGAGGGTATGGCTTCGGAAAAGGGATAGTGTTAGGGTTCGGGCTAGGGTTTTGTTAGGGGATGGGGATGGTTTAGGGTCCAGGTGATGGTACGACAACAGTTTAGGGGGAGCGTACGTGTGAGGGCGCGGGTTAGTGTGAGCGTACGGGTTAGTATTAGGGGACGGGTGAGGGGAAGGCTTCGGGGAAGGCTTAGGGTTAGGGTTCGGGCTAGGGTTAGAGTTAGGGGATGGGGACGGTTTAGGGTCCAGGTGAGGTTACGACAACGATTTAGGGGGAGCGTACGTGTGAGGGCGCGGGTTAGGATTAGCGGACGGGTGAGGGGAAGGCTTCGGGGAAGGGTTAGGGTTAGGCTTCGGGCTAGGGTTTGGCTTAGGGGACGGAGACGGTTTAGGGTCCAGGTGAGGGTACGACAACGGTTTAGGGGTAGCGTACGTATGAGGGCACGGGTAAGTGTGAGCGTACGGGTTAGGATTAGGAGACGGGTGAGGGGAAGGATTCGGGGAAGGGTTAGGTTTAGGCTTCGGGCTAGGGTTAGGGTTAAGGGACGGGGACGGTTTAGGGTCCAGGTGAGGGTACGACAACGCTTTACGGGAACGAACGTGTGAGGGCACGGGTTAGTGTGAGTGTACGGGTTAGGATTAGGAGACGTGTGAGGGGAAGGCTTCGGGGAAATTTTAGGGTTAGGGTTCGGGCTAGGGTTAGGGTTAAGGGACGAGGACGGTTTAGGGTCCAGGTGAGGGTACGACAACTGGTTAGGGGGAGTGTACGTGTGAGGGCGTGGGTTAGTGTGAGTGTACGGGTTAGGTATAGGGGACGGGTGAGGGGAAGGCTCCGGGGAAGGTTTAGGGTTAGGGTTCGTGCTAGGGTTAGCGTTAGGGGACGGGGACGGTTTAGGGTCCAGGTGAGTGTACGGCAACGGTTTAGGGGGAGCGTACGTGTGAGGGCGCGGGTTAGTGTGAGCGTATTTGTTAGGAATAGGGGACGGGTGAGGGGAAGGCTTCGGGGAAGGGTTAGGGTTAGGGTTCGGGCTAGGGTTAGGGTTAGGGGACGGGGACTGTTTAGGGTCCAGATGAGTGTATTACAACGGTTTCGGGGGAGCGTAAGTGTGAGGGTGCGGGTTAGTGTGAGCGTACGGGTTAGGATTAGGGGACGGGTGAGGGGAAGGCTTCGGGGAAGGGTTAGGGTTAGGGTTCGGGCTATGGTCAGGGTTAGGGGACGGGGACGGTTTAAGGTCCAGGTGAGGGTACGACAACGGTTTAGGTGGACCGTACGTATGAGGGCGCGGGTAAGTGTGAGCGTACGGGTTAGGATTAGGGGACGGGTGAGGGGAAGGCTTCGGGGAAGGGATAGGGTTAGGGTTCGGGCTAGCGTTAGGGTTAGGTTTAGGGGACGGTTTAGGGTCCAGGTGAGGGTACGACAATGGTTTAGGGAGAGCGTACGTGTGAGGGCGCGGGTTAGTGTGAGCGTACTGCTTAGGATTAGGGGATGGGTGAGGGGAAGGATTCGGGGAAGGGTTAGGGTTAGGGTTCGGGCTAGGGTTAAGGTTATGGGATGGGGACGGTTTAGGGACCAGGTGAGGGTACGACGACGCTTTAGGGGGAGCGAACGTGTGAGGGCGCGCGTTAGTGTGAGCGTACGTGTTAGGATTAGGGGACGGGTGAGGGGAAGGCTTCGGGGAAGGGTTAGGGTTAGTGTTCGGGCTAG
This sequence comes from Leucopleurus acutus, assembly GCF_964270905.1. Classification (NCBI taxonomy): domain Eukaryota; kingdom Metazoa; phylum Chordata; class Mammalia; order Artiodactyla; family Delphinidae; genus Leucopleurus; species Leucopleurus acutus. The sequence goes on from NC_139153.1 coordinate 81,177,225, forward strand.
GGTTAGGGTTAAGGGACGGGGACAGTTTAGGGTCCAGTGAGGGTACGACAACGGTTTAGGGGGAGAGTACGTGTGAGGGCGTGGGTTACTGTGAGCGTGCGGGTTAGGATTAGGGGACGGGTGAGGGGAAGGCTTCGGGGAAGTGTTAGGTTTAGGGTTCGGAGTAGGGTTAGGGTTAGGGGACGGGGACGCTTTAGGGTCCAGGTGAGGGTACGACAACGGTTTAGGGGGAGAGTACGTGTGAGGGCGAGGTTCAGTGTGAGCGTATGGGTTAGGATTAGGGGACAGGTAAGGGGAAGGCTTCGGGGAAGGGTTAGGGTTAAGGTTCGGGCTAGGGTTAGGATTAGGGGACGGGGACGGTTTAGGGTCCAGGAGAGGGTACGACAACGGTTTAGGGGGAGCGTACGTGTGAAGGCGCGGGTTAGTGTGAGCGTATGGGTTAGGATTAGGGGACGTGTGAGGGTAAGGCTTCGGGGAAGGGTTAGGGTTAGGGTTCGGACTAGGGTTAGGGTTAGGGGACGGGGACGGTTTAGGGTCCAGGCGAGGGTACGACAACGGTTTAGGGGGAGTGTACTTGTGAGGCCGTGTATTAGTGTGAGCGTACGGGTTAGGATTAGGGGACGGGTGAGGGGAAGGCTTCGGAAAAGGGTTAGGGTTAGGGTTCGGGCTAGGTTTAGTGTTAAGGGACGGGGACGGTTTAGGGTTCAGTGAGGGTACGACAACGGTTTATGGGGAGCGTACGTGTGAGGGCGTGGGTTACTGTGAGCGTACGGGTTAGGATTAGGGGACGGGTGAGGGGAAGGCTTCGGGGTAGGGTTAGGGTTAGGGCTAGGGTTAGGGGACGGGGACGGGGACGCTTTACGGTCCAGGTGAGGGTACGACAACGCTTTAGGGGGAGCGTACGTGTGAGGGCATGGGTTAGTGTGAGTGTATGGGTTAGGATTAGGGGACGGGTGAGGGGAAGGCTTCGGGGAAGGGTTAGGCTTAGGGTTCGGGCTAGGGTAAGGGTTAGGGGATGGGGACGGTTTAGGGTCCAGGTGAGGGTACGACAACGATTTATGACGAGCGTACGTGTGAGGGCGCCGGTTAGTGTGAGCGTACGGGTTAGGATTAGGGGATGGCTGAGGGGAAGCCTTCGGGCAAGGTTTAGGGTTAGGGTTTGGGCTAGGGTTCGGGTTGGGGACGGGAACGGTTTAGGGTCCAGGTGAGGGTACGACAACGGAGTAGGGGGAGCATACTTGTGAGGGCACGGTTAGTGTGAACGTACGGGTTAGAATTAGGGGACGGGTGAGGGTAAGGCTTCTGCGAAGCGTTAGGTTTAGGGTTCGGTGTAGGGGTTGAGTTAGGGGACGGGGACAGTTTAGGGTCCAGGTGAGGGTATGACAACGGTTTAGGGGGAGCGTACGTGTGAGGGCGCGGGTTAGTGTGAGCGTACGGGTTAGGATTAGGGGACGGGTGAGGGGAAGGCTTGGGGGAAGTGTTAGGGTTTGGGTTCGGGTTATGGTTAGGGTTAGGGGACGGGGACGGTTTAGGGTCCAGGTGAGGGTACGACAACGGTTTAGGGGGAGCGTACGTGTGAGGACGCAGGTTAGTGTGATCGTACGGGTTAGGCTTAGGGGACGGATGAGGGGAAGGCTTCAGGGAAGGGTTAGGGTTAGGGTTTTTGCTAAGGTTAGGGTTAGGGGACGAGGACGGTTTATGGTCCAGTTACGGGTACGACCGCGGTTTCAGGGGAGCGTATGTGTGAGGGAGTGGGTTAGTGTGAGCATACGGGTTAGGATTAGGGGACGGGTGAGGGTAAGGCTTCGGGGAAGGATTAGGGTTAGGGTTCGGGCTAGGGTTAGGGTTATGGGACGGGGACGGTTTAGGGTCCAGGTGAGGGTACGACAACGGTTGAGGGGGAGCGTATGTGTGAGGGCGCGGGTTAGTGTGAGCGTACGGTTTAGGATTAGGAGACGGGTGAGGGTAAGGCTTCGGGGAAGAGTTAGGGTTAGGATTCGGGCTAGGGTTAGGGTTAGGGGACGGGGACGGTTTAGGGTCCCGGTGAGGGTTAGGGTTAGGGTTAGGGTTAGGGGACGGGGACGATTTAGGGTCCGGGTGAGTGTATGACAACGTTTTAGGGGGCATGTACGAGTGAGGGCGCGGGTTAGTGTGAGCGTACGGGTTAGGATTAGGGGACGGGTGAGGGGAAGGCTTCGGGGAAGGTTTAGGGTTAATGTTGGGGCTAGGGTTAGGGTTAGGGGATGGGGACGGTTTAGGGTCCGGGTGAGGGTACGACAACGGTTTAGGGGGAGAGTACGTGTGAGGGCGAGGGTTAGTGTGAGCGTACGGGTTAGGATTAGGTGACGGGTGAGGGGAAGTCTTCGGGGAAGGGTTAGGGTTATGGTTCGGGCTAGGGTTCGGGTTAGGGGACGGGGATGGTTTAGGGTCCGGGTGAGGGTACGACAACGGTTAGGGGGAGCGTACGTGTGAGGGCGCGGGTTAGTGTGAGCGTACGGGTTAATATTAGGGTACGGGTGAGGGGAAGGTTTCAGGGAAGGGTTAGGGTTAGGGTTCAGGCTAGGGTTAGGGTTAGGGGACGCGGACGGTTTAGGGTCCAGGTGAGGGTACGACTACGTTTTAGGGGGAGCGTACGTGTGAGGGCGCGGGTTAGGGTGAGCGTACGGGTTAGAAATAGGGGACGGGTGAGGGGAATGCTTCGGGGAAGTGTTAGGTTTAGCGTTCGGGCTAGGGTTAGCGTTAGGGGACGGGGACGGTTTAGGGTCCAGGTGAGGGTACGACAACGGTTTAGGGGGAGCGCACGTGTGAGGGCGCGTGTTAGTGTAAGCGTACGGGTTAGTATTAGGGGACGGGTGAAGGTAAGGCTTCGGGGAAGGGTAAGGGTTAGGGTTCGGACTAGGGTTAGTGTTAGGGGACAGGGACGGTTTAGGGTCCAGGTGAGGGTACGACAACGATTTAGGCGGAGCATACGTGTGAGGGCGTGGGTTAGTGTGAGCGTATGGGTTAGGATTAGGTGACAAGTGAGGGTAAGGCTTTGGGAAAGGGTTAGGTTTAGTGTTCGGGCTAGGGTTAGGGTTAGTGGACGGGGACGATTTAGTGTCCAAGTGAGGGTACGACAACGGTTTAGGGGGAGCGTACGTGTGAGGGAGTGGGTTAGTGTGAGCGTACGGGTTAGGATTAGGCGACGGGTGAAGGGAAGGCTTCGGTGAAGGGTTAGGGTTAGGGTTCGGGCTAGAGTTAGGGTTAGAGGACGGGGAGGGTTTAGGGTCCAGGTGAGTGTACGACAACGGTTTAGGGGGAGCGTACGTGTGAGGGCGCGTGTTAGTGTGAGCGTACGTGTTAGGATTAGGGGACGGGTGAGGGGAAGGCTTCGGGGAAGGGTTAGGGTTATGTTTCAGGCTACGGATAGGGTTAGGGGATGGGGACGGTTTAGGGTCCAGGTGCGGTACGACAATTGTTTAGGGGGAGCATACGTGTGAGGGCGCGGGTTAGTGTGAGCGTACGGATTAGGATTAGGGGACGGGTGAGGTGAAGGCTTCGGGGAAGTGTTAGGGTTAGGGTTCGGGCTAGGGTTAGGGTTAGGGGACGGGGACGGTTTAGGGTCCAGGTGAGGGTACGACAACGGTATAGGGGGTGCGTACGTGTGAGGGCGCGGGTTAGTGTGAGCGTACGGGTTAGGATTAGGAGACGGGTGAGGGAAGGCTTCGGGGAAGGGTTAGGGTTAGGGTTCGGGCTAGGGTTACGGTTAGGGGACGGGGACGGTTTATGGTCCAGGTGAGGGTACGACAACGGTATAGGGGGAGCGTACGTGTGAGGGCGCGGGTTAGTGTGAGCGTTCGGGTTAGGATTAGGGGACGGGAGAGGGGAAGGCTTCGGGGAAGGGTTATGGTTAGGGTTCGGGCTAGGGTTAGGGTTAGGGGACGGGGAAGGTTTAGGGCCCGTGTGAGGGTACGACAACGGTTTAAGGGGAGCGTACGTGTGAGGGCCCTGGTTAGTGTGAGCGTATGGGTTAGGATTAGGGGACGGGTGAGGGGAAGGCTTCCGGGAAGTGTTAGGGTTAGGGTTAGGGCTAGGGTTAGGGTTAGGGGACGGGGACGATTTAGGGTCCGGTGAGGGTATGACAACGTTTTTGGGGGCGCGTACGTGTGAGGGCGCGGGTTGGTGTGAGAGTACGGGTTAGGATTAGGTGACGGGAGAGGGGAAGGCTTCGGGGAAGGGTTATGTTTAGTGTTCGGGCTAGGGTTAGGGTTAGGGGACGGGGACGGTTTAGGGTCCAGGTGAGGGTACGACAACGGTTTAGGGGGAGCGCACGTGTGAGGGCGCGTGTTAGTGTAACCGTACGGGTTAGTATTAGGGGACGGGTGAAGGTAAGGCTTCGGGGAAGGGTAAGGGTTAGGGTTTGGACTAGGGTTAGTGTTAGGGGACAGGGACGGTTTAGGGTCCAGGTGAGAGTACAACAACGATTTAGGCGGAGCATACGTGTGAGGGCGTGGGTTAGTGTGAGCGTATGGGTTAGGATTAGGTGACAATTGAGGGTAAGGCTTTGGGAAAGGGTTAGGTTTAGTGTTCAGGCTAGGGTTAGGGTTAGTGGACGGGGACGATTTAGTGTCCAAGTGAGGGTACGACAACGGTTTAGGGGGAGCGTACGTGTGAGGGAGTGGGTTAGTGTGAGCGTACGGGTTAGGATTAGGGGACGGGTGAAGGGAAGGCTTCGGTGAAGGGTTAGGGTTAGGGTTCGGGCTAGAGTTAGGGTTAGAGGACGGGGAGGGTTTAGGGTCCAGGTGAGTGTACGACAACGGTTTAGGGGGAGCGTACGTGTGAGGGCGCGTGTTAGTGTGAGCGTACGTGTTAGGATTAGGGGACGGGTGAGGGGAAGGCTTCGGGGAAGGGTTAGGGTTATGTTTCGGGCTACGGATAGGGTTAGGGGATGGGGACGGTTTAGGGTCCAGGTGCGGTACGACAACTGTTTATGGGGAGCATACGTGTGAGGGCGCGGGTTAGTGTGAGCGTACGGATTAGGATTAGGGGACGGGTGAGGTGAAGGCTTTGGGGAAGTGTTAGGGTTAGGGTTCGGGCTAGGGTTAGGGTTAGGGGACGGGGACGGTTTAGGGTCCAGGTGAGGGTACGACAACGGTATAGGGGGTGCGTACGTGTGAGGGTGCGGGTTAGTGTGAGCGTACGGGTTAGGATTAGGAGACGGGTGAGGGAAGGCTTCGGGGAAGGGTTAGGGTTAGGGTTCGGGCTAGGGTTAGGGTTAGGGGACGGGGACGGTTTATGGTCCAGGTGAGGGTACGACAACGGTATAGGGGGAGCGTACGTGTGAGGGCGCGGGTTAGTGTGAGCGTTCGGGTTAGGATTAGGGGACGGGAGAGGGGAAGGCTTCGGGGAAGGGTTATGGTTAGGGTTCGGGCTAGGGTTAGGGTTAGGGGACGGGGAAGGTTTAGGGCCCGTGTGAGGGTACGACAACGGTTTAAGGGGAGCGTACGTGTGAGGGCCCTGGTTAGTGTGAGCGTATGGGTTAGGATTAGGGGACGGGTGAGGGGAAGGCTTCAGGGAAGTGTTAGGGTTAGGGTTAGGGCTAGGGTTAGGGTTAGGGGACGGGGACGATTTAGGGTCCGGTGAGGGTATGACAACGTTTTTGGGGGCGCGTACGTGTGAGGGCGCGGGTTGGTGTGAGCGTACGGGTTAGGATTAGGTGACGGGAGAGGGGAAGGCTTCGGGGAAGGGTTATGTTTAGTGTTCGGGCTAGGGTTAGGGTTAGGGGACGGGGACGGTGTAGGGTCCAGGTGAGGGTACGACAACGATTTAGGCGAAGCGTACGTGTGAGGGCTCGGGTTAGTGTGAGTGTATGGGTTAGGATTAGGGGACGTGTGAGGGGAAGGCTTCGGGGAAGGGTTACGTTTAGGGTTCGGGCTAGGGTTAGGGTTAGGTTTAGAGGACGGGGTCGGTTTAGAGTCCAGCTGAGGGTACGACCAAGGTTTATGGTGAGCGTAGGTGTGAGGGAGCGGGTTAGTGTCAGCGTACGGGTTAGCATTAGGGGACGGGTGTGGGGAAGGCTTTGGGGAAGGGTTAGGGTTAGGGTTCGGGCTAGGGTTAGGGTTAGGGGACGGGAACGGTTTAGGGTCCAGGTGAGGGTACGACAAAGGATTAGGGCTAGCGTACGTGTGAGGGCCCGGGTTAGTGTCAGCGTACGGGTTAGCATTAGGGGACGGGTGAGGGGAAGACTTCAGGGAAGGGCTAGGTTTAGGGTTCGGGCTAGGGTTAGGGTTAGGGGACGAAGAAGGTTTAGGGTCCAGGTGAGGGTACGGCACGGTTTTGGGTGAGCGTACGTGTGAAGTTAAGTGTTACTGTCAGCGTACGGGTTAACAGTAGGGGACGTGTGAGGGTCAGACTTCGGGGAGCTTAAGGGTTAGGGTTCGGGCTAGCGTTAGGGTAGGGGACAGGGATGGTTTAGGGTCCAGTGAGGATACGACAACGGTTTACGGTGAGCGTACGTGTGAGGGCATGGCTTAGTGTCAGCGTACGGGTTAGCATTAGGGGACGGGCGAGGGGAAAGCTTCGGGGAAGGGTTAGGGTTAGGGTTCGGGCTACGGTTAGGGTTAGGGGACGTGGATGGTTTAGCGTCCAGTTGAGGGTACGACAACAGTTTAGGTGGAGCGTACGTGTGAGGGCGCAGGTTAGTGTGAGCGTACAGGTTAGGATTAGGGGACGGGTGAGGGAAAGGCTTCGGGGAAGGGTTAGGTTTAGGGTTCGTGCTAGGGTTAGGGTTAGGGGACGGGGACGGTTTAGGGTCCAGGTGAGGGTACGACAACGCTTTAGGGGGAGCCTACGTGTGAGGGCATGTGTTAGTGTAAGCGTACAGGTTAGCATTAGTGGACGGATGAGGGGAAGGCTTCAGGGAAGCGTTAGGGTTAGGGTTCGGGCTAGGGTTAGGGTTAGGGGACAGGGACGGTTTAGGGTCCAGGTGAGGGTACGACAACGGATTAGGGCGAGCGTACGTGTGAGGGCCCGGGTTAGTGTCAGCGTACGGGTTAGCATCAGGGGACGGGTGAGGGGAAGACTTCAGGGAAGGGCTAGGTTTAGGGTTCGGGCTAGGGTTAGGGTTAGGGGACGAAGAAGGTTTAGGGTCCAGGTGAGGGTACGGCACGGTTTTGGGTGAGCGTACGTGTGAAGTTAAGGGTTACTGTCAGCGTACGGGTTAACAGTAGGGGACGTGTGAGGGTCAGGCTTCGGGGAGCTTAAGGGTTAGGGTTCGGGCTAGCGTTAGGGTAGGGGACGGGGATGGTTTAGGGTCCAGGTGAGGGTACGACAAAGTTTTAGGGTGAGCGTACGTGTGAAGGCACGGGTTAGTGTCAGCGTACGGCTTAGCATTAGGGGCGGGTGAGGGTAAGGGTTCGGGGAAGGGTTAGGGTTAGGGTTCGGGCTAGGGTTAGGGGCCGGGCACTGGGACGGTTTAGGGTACAGGTGACGGTACGACAACGGTTTAGGATGAGCGTACGTGTGAGGGCAAGGGTTAGAGTCAGCGTACGGGTTACCATTAGTGGACGGGTGAGGGAAAGCCTTCGGGGAAGGGTTAGGGTTAGGGTTTGGGCTAGGGTTAGGGTTAGGGGACGGGCACGGTTTAGGGTCCAGGTGAGGGTACGACAATGGTTTAGGGTGACCGTACGTGTGAGGGCCCGGGTTAGTCTCAGCCTACAGTTTAGAATTATGGGACGGGTGAGGGGAAGGCTTCAGGGAAGAGTTAGGTTTAGGGTTCGGGGTAGGGTTAGGGTTAGGGGACGGGGACGGTTTAGGGTCCAGGTGAGTGTACGACAACGGTTTAGGGTGAGCGTACGTGTAAGGGCACGGGTTAGTGTCACCGTACGGTTTAGCATTAGGAGACGGGTGAGGGTAAGGCTTCGGGGAAGGGTTAGGTTTATGGTTCGGGCTAGGTTTAGGGTTAGGGACGGGGACGGTTTAGGGTCCAGGTGTAGGAAGGACAACGGTTTAGGGTGAGCGTACGTGTGAGGGCAGGGGTTAGTGTCATCGTACGGGTTAGCATTAGGTGACGGGTGTGGTTTAGGCTTCGGGGAAGGTTTAGGGTTAGGGTTCGGACTAGGGTTAGGGTTAGGGGATGGGGATGGTTTATGGTCCAGGTGAGGGTAGGACAATAGTTTAGGGTGAGCGTACGTGTGAGGGCACGGATTAGTGTCAGCGTACGGGTTAGCATTAGCTGACGGGTGAGGGTAAGGCTTCAGGGAAGGGTTAGTGTTAGGGTTCGGGGTAGGGTTACGGTAAGGGGACAGGGACGGTTTAGGGTCCAGTTGAGGTTTCGACAACGGTTGAGGGTGAGCGTACGTTTAAGGGCACGGGTTAGTGTCAGCGTACGGGTTAGCATTCGGGGACTGATGAGGATAAGGCTTCGGGGAAGGGTTAGGGTTAGGGTTCGGGCTAGGGTTAGGGTTATGGAACAGGGACGGTTTTGGGTCCAGGTGAGGGTAGGACAACGGTATACGGTGAGCGTACGTGTGAGGGCACCGTTTAGTGTCAGCGTATGGGTTAGCATTAGGGGACGGGTAAGGTAACGCTTCGGGGAGGGGTTAGGTTTAGGGTTCAGGCTAGGGTTAGGGTTAGGTTACAGGGACGGTTTAGGGTCCAGGTGCGTGTACGACAACGGTTTAGGGTGAGCGTACGTGTGAGGGCACGGGTTAGTGTCAGCGTACGGGTTAGCATTAGGGGACGGTTGAGGGTAAGGCTTCGGGTAAGGTTAAGTGTTAGGGTTCGGGCTAGGGTTAGGGTTAGGAGACGGGGATGGTTTAGGGTCCAGGTGAGTGTACGACAACGGTTTAGGGTCAGCGTACGTGTGAGGGAACCGGTTAGTGTCATCGTACGGGTTAGCATTAGGGGACGTGTGAGGGGAAGGCTTCGGGGAAGGGTTAGGTTTAGGGTTCGGGCTAGGGTTAGGGTTAGGGGACGGGGACGGTTTAGGGTCCATGTGAGGGTACGACAACGCTTTAGGGGGAGCGTACGTGTGAGGGCGCGGTTTAGTGTGAGTGTACGAGTTAGGATTAGGGGACGGGTGAGGGGAAGGCTTCGGGGAAGGGTTAGGGTTAGGTTTCGGGCTAGGGATAGGGTTAGGGGACAGGGACGGTTTAGGGTCCGGGTGACGGTACGACAACGGTTTCGGGGGAGCATACGAGTGAGGGCGCGGGTTAGTGTGAGCGTAAGGGTAAGGATTAGGGGACGGGTGAGGGGAAGGCTTCGGGGAATTGTTAGGTTTAGTGTTCGGGCTAGGGTACGGGTTAGGGGACGGGAACGGTTTAGTGTCCAGGTGAGGGTACGACAACGGTTGAGGGGGAGCGTACGTGTGAGGGAGCGGATTAGTGTGGGCGTACGGGTTAGGATTAAGGAACGGATGAGGGGAAGGCTTCGGGGAAGGGTTAGGGTTAGGGTTTGGGCTAGGGTTAGGGTTAGGGGACGGGGACGGTTTAGGGTCCAGGTGAGGGTACGACAACGGTTCAGGCGGAGCGTACGTGTGAGTGCGCGGGTTAGTGTGAGCGTACGGGTTAGAATTAGGGGAAGGGTGAGGAGAAGGCTTCGGGAAAGGGTTCGGGTTAGGGTTCAGGTTAGGGTTAGGGGACGGGGACGGTTTAGGGTCCAGGTGAGGGTACGACTACGGTTTAGGGGGAGCGTACGTGTGAGGGCACGGGTTAGTGTGAGCGTACGGGTTAGTAGTAGGGGACGGGTGAGGGGAAGGCTTCGGGGAGGGTTAGGGTTACGGTTCAGGCTAGATTTAGGGTTAGGGGACGGGGACGGTTTAGGGTCCAGGTGAGGGTACGACAATGCTTTAGGGGGAGCGTACGAGTGAGGGCGCGGGTTAGTGTGAGCGTACGGGTAAGGATTAGGGGACGGGTGAGGGGAAGGCTTCGGGGAAGGGTTAGGGTTAGGGTTCGGGCTACGGTTAGGGTTAGGGGACGGGGACGGTTTAGGGTCCAGGTGAGGGTACGACAACGGTTTAGGGGGAGCGTACGTGTGAGGGCGTGGGTTAGTGTGAGGGTACGGTTTAGGTTTAGGGGACGGGTGAGGGGAAGGCTTCAGGGAAGTGTTAGGGTTAGGGTTCTGTCCAGGGTTAGGCTTAGAGCACGGGGACGATTTAGGGTCCAGGTGAGGGTACGAGAACGGTTTAGGGGGAGCGTACGTGTGAGGGCGCGGATTAGAGTGAGCGTACGGATTAGGATTAGGGGACGGGTGAGGGGAAAGCTTCGGGGAAGTGTTAGGTTTAGGGTTCGGGCTAGGGTTAGGGTTAGGGGACGGGGACGGTTTAGGGTCCAGGCGAGAGTATGACAACGGTTTAGGAGGAGCGTATGTGTGAGGGCGCGGGTTAGTGTGAGTGTACGGGTTAGGATTATGGGACGGGTGAGTGGAAGGCTTCGGGGAAGGTTTAGGGTTCGGGCTAGGGTTAGGGTTAGGGGACGGGGACGGTTTAGGGTCCAGGTGAGGGTACGACAACGCTTTAGGGGGAGCGTACGTGTGAGGGCGCGGGTTATTGTGAGCATACGGGTTAGGATTAGGGGACGGGTGAGGGGAAGGCTTCGGGGAAGGGTTAGGGTTAGGGTTTGGGCTAGGGTTAGGGTTATGGGACGGGGACGGTTTAGGGTCCACGTGAGGGTACGACAACGCTTTAGGGGGAGCGTACGTGTGAGGGCGCGGGTTAGTGTGAGCGTACTGGTTAGAATTAGGGGACGGGTGAGGGGAAGGCTTCGGGGAAGGGTTAGGGTTAGGGTTCGGGCTAGGGTTAGGGGTCGGGGACGGGGACGGTTCACGGTCCAGGTGAGGGTACGACAACGGTTTAGGGTGAACGTACGTGTGAGGGCGCGGGTCACTGTGAGCGTACGGGTTAGGATTAGGGGAAGGGTGAGGGGAAGGCTTCGGGGAAGGTTTAGGGTTCGGGTTCGGGCTAGGGTTAGGGTTAGGGGATGGTGACGGTTTAGGGTCCAGGTGAGGGTACGACAACGGTTTAGGGGGAGCGTACGTGTGAGGGCGCGGGTAAGTGGGAGACTACGGGTTAGGATTAGGGGACGGGTGAGGGGAAGGCTTCGGGGAAAGTTTAGGGTTAGGGTTCGGGCTAGGGATAGGGTTAGGGGACGGGGAAGGTTTAGGGTCAGGTTGAGGGTACGACAATGGTTTAGAGGGAGCGTACGTGTGAGGGCGCGGGTTAGAGTGAGCGTACGAGTTAGGATTGGGGACGGGTGAGAGGAAGGCTTCTGGGAAGGGTTAGGGTTAGGTTTCGGGCTAGGGTTAGGGTTAGGGGACGGGGAAGGTTTAGGGTCCATGTGAGGGTACGACAACGCTTTAGGGGGAGCGTACGTGTGAGGGCGCGGTTTAGTGTGAGCGTACGGGTTATGATTAGGGGACGGGTGAAGGGAAGGCTTCGGGGAATAGTTAGGGTTAGGGTTCGGGCTAGGGTTAGGGTTAGGGGACAGGGACGGTTTAGGGCCCGGGTGAGGGTAAGACAACGGTTTAGGGGGAGCGTACGTGTGAGGGCGCGGGTTAGTGTGAGCGTACGGTTTAGGATTATGGGACGGGTGAGGGTAAGGCTTCGGGGAAGGGTTAGGTTTAGGGTTCGGGCTAGGGTTATGGGTCGGGGACGGGGACGGTTTACGGTCCAGGTGAGGGTACGACAACGGTGTAGGGTGAGCGTACGTGTGAGGGCGCGGGTTAGTGTGAGCGTACGGGTTAGGATTAGGGGACGGCTGAGGGGAAGGCTGCGGGGAAGCTTTAGTGTTTGCGTTCGAGCTAGGGTTAGGGTTAGGGGACGGGGACGGTTTAGGGTCCATGTGAGGGTACGACAACAGTTTAGGGGGAGCGTACGTGTGAGGGCGCGGGTAAGTGGGAGCCTACGGGTTAGGATTAGGGGACGGGTGAGGGGAAGGCTTCGGGGAAGGTTTAGGGTTAGGGTTCGGGCTAGGGTTAGGGTTAGGGGACGGGGAAGGTTTAGGGTCCACTTGAGGGTACGACAACGGTTTAGGGGGAGCGTACGTGTGAGGGCGCGGGTCAGTGTGAGCGTACTGGTTAGAATTAGGGGACGGGTGAGGGGAAGGCTTCGGGGAAGGGTTAGGGTTAGGTTTCGGGCTAGGGATAGGGTTAGGGGACAGGGACGGTTTAGGGTCCGGGTGAGGGTACGACAACGGTTTCGGGGGAGCGTACGTGTGAGGGCACAGGTTAGTGTGAGCGTACGGGTTAGGATTATGGGACGGGTGAGGGTAAGGCTTCGGGGAAGTGTTAGGGTTAGGTTTCGGGCTGGGTTAGTGTTAGGGGATGGGGACGGTTTACGGTCCAGGTGAGGGTATGGCAACGCTTTAGGAAGAGCGTACGTCTGAGGGCGCTGGTTAGTGTGAGCGTACGGGTTAGGATTAGCGGACGGGTGAGGGGAAGGGTTCGGGCTAGGGTTAGTGGTCGGGGACGGGGACGGTTTAGGGTCCAGGTGAGGGTACGACAACGGTTTAGGGGGAGCGTATATGTGAGAGAGCAGGGTAGTGTGTGCGTACGGGTTAGGATTAGGGGACGGGTGAGGGGAAGGCTTCGGGGAAGGGTTAGGGTTAGGGTTCGGGCTAGGGTTAGGGTTAGGGTTCGGGCTAGGGTTAGTGTTAGGGTACGGGGACGGTTTAGGGTCCGGGTGAGGGTACGATAACGGTTTAAGGGGAGCGTACGTGTGAGGGCGCGGCTTAGTGTGAGCGTACGAGTTAGGATTAGGGGACGGGTGAGGGGAAGGCTTCGGGGAAGTTTTAGGGTTAGGGTTCAGGCTAGGGTTAGGGTTAGGGGACGGGGACGGTTTAGGGTCCATGTGAGGGTATGACAACGCTTTAGGGGGACCGTACGTGTGAGGGTGCGGGTTAGTGTGAGCGTACGGGTTAGGATTCGGGGACGGGTGAGGGGAAGGCTTCGGGGAAGTGTTAGGGTTATGGTTCGGGCTAGGGTTAGGGTTAGGGGACAGGGACGGTTTAGGGTCCGGGTGAGGGTAAGACAACAGTTTAGGGGGAGCGTACGTGGGAGGGCGCGGGTTAGTGTGAGCGTACGGGTTAGGATTATGGGACGGGTGAGGGTAAGGCCTCGGGGAAGGGTTAGGTTTAGGGTTCGGGCTAGGGTTAGGGGTCAGGGACGGGGACGGTTTACGGTCCAGTTGCGGGTACGACAACGGTTTAGGGAGAGCATACGTGTGAGGGCGCGGGTCAGTGTGAGCGTACGGGTTAGAATTAGGGGACGGGTGAGGGGAAGGCTTCGGGGAAGTGTTAGTGTTAGGGTTCGGGCTAGGGTTAGGGTTAGGGGACGGGGACGGTTTAGGGTCCGGGTGAGGGTACGACAACGCTTTAGGGGGAACGTACGTGTGAGGGCGTGGGTTAGTGTGAGCGTACGGGTTAGGATTAGGAGACGGGTGAGGGGAAGGCTTCGGGGAAGTGTTAGGGTTAGGGTTCGGGCTAGGATTAGGGTTAGGGGACGGGGACGGTTTAGGGACAAGGTGAGGGTACGACAATGCTTTAAAGGGAGCGTACGTGTGAAGGCGCGAGTTAGTGTGAGAGTACGGGTTAGGATTAGGGGACAGGTAACTGGAAGGCTTCGGGGAAGTGTTAGGGTTAGGGTTCGGGCTAGGGTTAGTGTTACGGGACGGGGACGGATTAGGGTCCGGGTGAGGGTACGACAACGGTTTAGGGGGAGCGTACGTGTGAGGGCGCAGGTTAGTGTGAGCGTACGGTATAGGATTATGTGACGGGTGAGGGTAAGGCTTCGGGGAAGTGTTAGGGTTAGGTTTCGGGCTAGGGTTAGGGTTAGGGGATGCGGACGTTTTAGGGTCCAGGTGAGCGTACGACAACGGTTTAGGGGGAGCGTACGTGTGAGGGCGCGGGTTAGTGTGAGCGTACGGGTTAAGGTTAGGGGACGGGTGAGGGGAAGGCTTCGGGGAACGGTTAGGGTTCGGGTTCGGGCTTGGGTTAGGGTTAGGGGACGGGGACGGTTTAGGGTCCAGGTGAGGGTACGACAACGGTTTAGGGGGAGCGTACGTGTGAGGGCGTGGGTTAGTGTGAGCATACGGGTTAGGATTACGGGACGGGTGAGGGAAAGGCTTCGGGGAATTGTTAGGGTTAGGGTTCGGGCTAGGGTTAGGGTTAGGGGACGGGGACGGTTTAGGGTCCAGGTGAGTGTACGACAACGTTTTAGGGGCAGCGTACGTGTGAGGGCGTGGGTTAGTGTGAGCGTACGGGTTAAAGTTAGGGACGGGTGAGGGGAAGGGTTAGGGTTACGGTTTGGGCTAGGGTTAGGGGTCGGGGACGGGGACGGTTTAGGGTTCAGGTGAGGGTACGACAACGGTTTAGGGTGAGCGTACGTGTGAGGGCACGTGTTAGTGTCAGCGTACGGGTTAGCATTAGGGGACGGGTGAGGGTAAGGCTTAGGGGAAGTGTTAGGGTTAGGGTTCGGGATAGGGTTAGGGTTAGGGGACGGGGTCGGTTTAGAGTCCAGGTGATCGTAGGACAACAGTTTAGGGTGAGCGTACGTGTGAGGGCACGGCTTAGTGTCAGCGTATGGCTTAGCATTCGGGGACGGGTGAGGGGAAGGCTTCGGGGAAGGGTTAGGGTTAGGGTTCGGGCTAGGGTTAGGGTTAGGTTTAGGGGACGGGGTCGGTTTAGAGTCCAGCTGAGGGTACGAGCAAGGTTTATGATGAGCGTAGGTGTGAGGGAGCGGGTTAGTGTCAGCGTACGGGTTAGCATTAGGGGACGGGTGTGGGGAAGGTTTGGGGAAGGGTTAGGGTTAGTGTTCAGGTTCGGTTAGGGGACGGGGACGGTTTAGGGTCCAGGTGAGGGTACGATAACGGTTTAGGGGGAGTGTACGTGTGAGGGCGCGGGTTAGTGTGAGGGTACGGTTTAGGATTAGGGGACGGGTGAGTGGAAGGCTTCAAGGAAGTGTTAGGGTTAGCGTTCTGGCCAGGGTTAGGCTTAGAGCACGGGGACGATTTAGGGTCCAGGTGAGTGTACGAGAACGGTTTAGGGGGAGCGTACGTGTGAGGGCGCGGGTTAGTGTGAGCGTACGGATTAGGATTAGGGGACGGGTGAGGGGAAGGCTTCGGGGAAGGGTTAGGGTTCGGGCTAGGGTAAGGGTTAGGGGACGGGGACGGTTTAGGGTCCAGGTGAGAGTATGACAACGGTTTAGGAGGAGCGTACGTGTGAGGGCGCGGGTTAGTGTGAGCGTACGGGTTAGAATTAGGGTAAGGGTGAGGGGAAGGCTTCGGGGAAGGGTTCGGGTTAGGGTTCAGGTTAGGGTTAGGGGACGGGGACGGTTTAGGGTCCAGGTGAGGGTACGACTACGGTTTAGGGGGAGCGTACGTGTGAGGGCACGGGTTAGTGTGAGCGTACGGGTTAGGTGTAGGGGACGGGTGAGGGGAAGGCTTCGGGGAGGATTAGGGTTAGGGTTCAGTCTAGGTTTAGGGTTAGGGGACGGGGACGGTTTAGGGTCCAGGTGAGGGTACGACAATGCTTTAAAGGGAGAGTACGTGTGAGGGCGCGGGTTAGTGGGAGCGTACGGGTTAGGATTAGGGGACAGGTGAGTGGAAGGCTTCGGGGAAGTGTTAGGGTTAGGGTTCGGGCTAGGTTTAGTGTTACGGGACGGGGACGGTTTAGGGTCCGTGTGAGGGTACGACAACGGTTTCGGGGGAGCGTACGTGTGAGGGCGCGGGTTACTGTGAGCGTATGGGTTAGGAATATGGGACGGGTGAGGGTAAGGCTTCGGGGAAGGGTTACGGTTAGGTTTCGGGCTAGGGTTAGGGTGAGAGGACGGGGACGGTTTACGGTCCAGGTGAGGGTATGACAACGCTTTAGGGGGAGCGTACGTGTGAGGGCGCTGGTTAGTGTGAACGTACGGGTTAGGATTAGGGGACGGGTGAGGGGAAGGCTTCGGGGAATGGTTAGGGTTAGGGTTCGGGCTAGGGTTAGGGTTAGGGGACGGGGACGCTTTAGGGTCCAGGTGAGGGTACGACAAAACGTTAGGGGGATCGTACATGTGAGGGCGCTGGTTAGTGTGAGCGTACGGTTTAGGATTAGGGGACGTGTGAGGGTAAGGCTTCGGGGAAGGGTTAGGGTTAGAGTTCGGGCTAGGGTTAGGTTTAGGGGACGGGGACGGTTTAGGGTCCGGGTGAGGGTACGACAACGCTCTACGGGGAGCGTACTTGTGAGGGCGCCGGTTAGTGTGAGCGTACAGGTTAGGATTAGGGGACGGGTGAGGGGAAGGCTTCGGGGAAGGGTTCGGCTTAGGTTTCGGGCTAGGGTTAGGGTTAGGGGACGGGGACGGTTTAGGGTCCAGGTGAGGGTACCACAACGCTTTAGGGGGAGCGTACATGTGAGGGCGCCGATTAGTGTGAGCGTACGGGTTATGATTATGGGACGGGTGAGGGTAAGGCTTCGAGGAAGGGTTAGGGTTAGGTTTCGGGCTAGGGTTAGGGTTAGGGGACGGGGACGGTTTAGGGTCCAGGTGAGGGTACGACAACGGTTTAGGGGGAGCATATATGTGAGGGCGCAGGGTAGTGTGAGCGTATGGTTTAGGATTAGGGGACGTGTAAGGGTCAGGGTTCGGGGAAGGGTTAGGGTTAGGGTTCGGACTACGGTTAGGGTTAGGGGACGGGGCCGGTTTAGGGTCCGAGTGAGGGTACGACAACGGTTTAGGGGGACCGTACGTTTGAGGGCGCGGGTTAGTGTGAGCGTACGGGTTAGGATTAGGGGACGGGTGAGGGGAAGGCTTCTGGGAAGGGTTAGGGTTAGGTTTCGGGCTAGGGTTAGGGTTAGGGGACGGGGACGGTTTAGGGTCCAGGTGAGGGTACGACAACGCTTTAGGGGGAGCGTACGTGTGAGGGCGTGGGTTAGTGTGAGCGTACTGGTTAGAATTAGGGAACGGGTGAGTGGAAGGCTTCGGGGAAGAGTTAGGGTTAGGGTTCGGGCTAGGGTTAGGGATAGGGGACGGGGACGGTTTAGGGTCCAGGTGAGGGTACGACAACGCTTTAGGGGGAGAGTACGTGTGAGGGCGCGGGTTAGTGTTAGCGTACGGGTTAGGATTAGGGGACGGGTGAGGGGATGGCTTCGGGGAAGGGTTAGGGTTAGGGTTCGGGCTAGGGTTAGTGTTAGGGTACGGGGACGCTTTAGGGTCCGGGTGAGGGTACGACAACGGTTTAGGGGGAGCGTACGTGTGAGGGCGCGGCTTAGTGTGAGCATACGGGTTAGGATTAGGGGACGGGTGAGGGGAAGGCTTCGGGGAAGGGTTAGGGTTAGGGTTCGGGCTAGGGTTAGGGTTAGGGGACGGGGACGGTTTAGGGTCCATGTGAGCATACGACAACGCTTTAGGGGGAGCGTACGTGTGAGGGCGCGGTTTAGTGTGAGCGTACGTGTTAGGATTAGGGGACGGGTGAGGGGAAGGCTTCGGGGAAGAGTTAGGGTTAGGGTTCGGGCTAGGGTTAGGGTTAGGGGACAGGGACGGTTTAGGGTCCGGGTGAGGGTAAGACAATGGTTTAGGGGGAGCGTACGTGTGAGGGCGCGGGTTAGTGTTAGCGTAAGGGTTAGGATTAGGGGACGGGTGAGGGGAAGGCTTCGGGGAAGGTTTAGGGTTCGGGCTATGGTTAGGGTTAGGGGACGGGGACTGTTTAGGGTCCAGGTGAGGGTACGACAACGGTTTAGGGGGAGCGTACGTGTGAGGGCACGGGTTATTGTGAGTGTATGGGTTAGGATTAGGGGACGGGTGAGGGGAAGGCTTCGGGGAAGGTTTAGGGTTCGGGCTAGGGTTAGGGTTAGGGGACGGGGACTGTTTACGGTCCAGGTGAGGGTATGACAACGATTTAGGGGGAGCGTACGTGTGAGGGCACGGGTTAGTGTGAGCGTACGGGTTAGGAGTAGGGGACGGGTGAGGGGAAGGCTTCGGAGAGGGTTAGGGTTAGGGTTCCAGCTAGGTTTAGGGTTAGGGGACGGGGACGGTTTAGGGTTCAGGTGAGGGTACGACAACGCTTTAGGGGGAGCGTACGAGTGAGGGCGCGGGTTAGTGTGAGCGTACGGGTAAGGATTAGGGGACGGGTGAGGAGAAGGCTTCGGGGAAGGGTTAGGGTTAGGGTTCGGGCTAGGGTTAGGGTTAGGGGACGGGGACGGTTTAGGGTCCAGGTGAGGGTACGACAACGGTTTAGGGGGAGCGTACGTGTGAGGGCACGGGTTAGTGTGAGGGTACGGTTTAGGTTTAGGGGACGGGTGAGGGGAAGGCTTCAGGGAAGTGTTAGGGTTAGGGTTCTGGCCAGGGTTAGGCTTAGAGCACGGGGACGATTTAGGGTTCAGGTGAGGGTATGAGAACGGTTTAGGGGGAGCGTACGTGTGAGGGCGCGGATTAGAGTGAGCGTACAGATTAGGATTAGGGAACGGGTGAGGGGAAGGCTTCGGGGAAGGGTTAGGGTTAGGGTTCGGGCTAGGGTTAGGGTTAGGGGACGGGGACGGTTTAGGGTCCTGGTGAGAGTATGACAACGGTTTAGGAGGAGCGTATGTGTGACGGCGCGGGTTAGTGTGAGTGTACGGTTTAGGATTAGGGGACGGGTGAGTGGAAGGCTTCGGGGAAGGTTTAGGGTTCGGGCTAGGGTTAGGGTTAGGGGACGGGGACTGTTTAGGGTCCAGGTGAGGGTACGACAACGGTTTAGGGGGAGCATACGGGTGAGGGCGCATGATAGTGTGAGCGTACGGGTTAGGATTAGGGGACAGGTGAGGGGAAGGCTTCGGGGAAGGGTTAGGGTTAGGGTTCGTGCTAGGGTTAGGGTTAGGGGACGGGGACGCTTTAGGGTCCAGGTGAGGGTACGACAACGGTTTAGGGGGAGCGTACATGTGAGGGCGCGGTTTAGTGTGAGCGTACGGGTTAGGATTAAGGGACGGGTAAGGGGAAGGCTTCGGGGAAGGGTTAGGTTTAAGGTTCGGGCTAGGGTTAGGGTTAGGGGACGGGGACGGTTTAGGGTCCAGGTGAGGGTACGACAACGCTTTAGGGGGAGCGTACGTGTGAGGGCACGGGTTAGTGTGAGCGTACTGGTTAGAATTAGGGGACGGGTGAGGGGAAGGCTTCGGGGAAGGGTTAGGGTTAGGGTTCGTGCTAGGGTTAGTGTTAGGGGACGGGGATGCTTTAGGGTCCAGGTGAGGGTACAAAAATGCTTTAGGGGGAGAGTACGTGTGAGGGCGCGGGTCAGTGTGAGCGTACGGGTTAGGATTAGCGGACGGGTGAGGGGAAGGCTTCGGGGAAGGGTTAGGGTAAGGGTTCGGGTTAGGGTTAGGGTTAGGGGACGGGGACGGTTTAGGGTGCAGGTGAGGGTACGACAACGGTTTCGGGTGAGCGTATGTGTGAGGGCGCGGGTTAGTGTGAGCGTACGGGTTAGGATTAGGGGACGGGTGAGGGGAAGGATTCGGGGAAGGTTTAGGGTTCGGGTTCGGGCTAGGGTTAGGGTTAGGGGACGGGGACGGTTTAGGGTCCAGGTGAGGGTATGACAACAGTTTAGGGGGACCGTACGTGTGAGGGCGCGGGTAATTGTGAGCGTACGGGTTAAGGTTAGGGGACGGGTGAGGGGAAGGCTTCGGGGAAGGTTTAGTGTTACGGTTCGGGCTAGGGTCAGGGGTCGGGGACGGGGACGGTTCACGGTCCAGGTGAGGGTACGACAACGGTTTAGGGTGAACGTACGTGTGAGGGCGCGGGTTAGAGTTAGCGTACGGGTTAGGATTAGGGGACGGGTGAGGGGAAGGCTTCGGGGTATGGTTAGGGTTAGGGTTCGGGCTAGGGTTAGGGTTAGGGGAGGGGGACGGTTTAGGGTCCAGGTGAGGGTACGACAACGGTTTAGGGGGAGCGTACATGTGAGGGCGCGGATTAGTGTGAGCGTACGGGTTAGGATTAGGGGACGGGTGAGGGGAAGGCTTCGGGGAAGGGTTACGGTTAGGTTTCGCGCTAGGGTTAGGGTTAGAGGACGGGGACGGTTTACGGTCCAGGTGAGGGTATGACAACGCTTTAGGGGGAGCGTACGTGTGAGGGCGCTGGTTAGTGTGAACGTACGGTTTAGGATTAGGGGACGGGTGAGGGGAAGGCTTCGGGGAAGTGTTAGGGTTAGGGTTCGGGCTAGGGTTAGGGTTAGGGGACGGGGACGCTTTAGGGTCCAGGTGAGGGTATGACAAAACTTTAGGGGGAGCGTACATGTGAGGGCGCCGGTTAGTGTGAGCGTACGGGTTAGGATTAGGGGACGGGTGAGGGGAAGGATTCGGGGAAGGGTTAGGCTTAGGTTTCGGGCTAGGGTTAGGGTTAGGGGACGGGGACGGTTTAGGGTCCATGTGAGGGTACCACAACGCTTTAGGGGGAGCGTACGTGTGAGGGCGCCGGTTAGTGTGAGCGTACGGGTTATGATTATGGAACGGGTGAGGGTAAGGCTTCGGGGAAGGGTTAGGGTTAGGGTTCGGGCTAGGGTTAGGGTTAGGGGACGGGGACGGTTTAGGGTCCAGGTGAGGGTACGACAACGGTTTAGGGGGAGCGTACGTGTGAGCGCGCGGGCTAGTGTGAGCGTACGGGTTAGGATTAGGGGACGGTTGAGAGGAAGGCTTCGGGGAAGAGTTAGGTTTAGAGTTCGGGCTAGGGTTAGGGTTAGGGGACGGGGACGGTTTAGGGTCCAGGTGAGGGTACGACAACGGTTTAGGGGGAGCGTACGTGTGAGGGCGCGGGTTAGTGTGAGCGTACGGGTTAGGATTAGGGGACGGGTGAGGGGAAGGCTTAGGGGAAGTGTTAGGGTTAGGTTTCGGGCTAGGGTTAGGGTTAGGGGACGGGAACGGTTTAGGGTCCAGGTGAGGGTACGACAACGGTTTAGGGGGAGCATACGTGTGAAGGTGCAGGTTATTGTGAGCGTACGGGTTAGGATTAGGGGACGGGAGAGGGGACGGCTTTGGGGAAGGGTTAGGGTTAGGGTTCGGGCTAGGGTTAGGGTTAGGGTTAGGGGACGTGGACAGTTTAGGGTCAAGGTGAGGGTACGACAACGGTTTAGCGGGCACGTACGTGTGAGGGCATGGCTTAGTGTGAGGGTACGGGTTAGGATTAGGGGACGGGTGAGGGGAAGGCTTCGGGGAAGGGTTAGGGTTAGGGTTAGGGCTAGGGTTAGGGTTAGGGGATGGGGACAGTTTAGGGTCCAGGTGAGGGTACGACAACGGTGTAGGGGGAGCGTATGTGTGAGGGGGCGGGTTAGTGTGAGCGTACGGGTCAGGATTACGGGATGGGTGAGGCGAAGGCTTCGGGGAAGGGTTAGGTTTAGGGTTCCGGCTAGGGTTAAGGTTAGGGGACGGGGACGTTTTAGGGTCAAGGTGAGGGTACGACAACGGTTTAGCGGGCACGTACGTGTGAGCGCGTGAGTTAGTGTGAGCGTACGGGTTAGGATTAAGGGATGGGTGAGGGAAAGGCTTCGGGGAAGGTTTAGTGTTAGGTTTCGGGCTAGGGTTATGGGACGGGGACGGTTTAGGGTCCAGGTGAGGGTACGACAACGGTTTAGGGGGAGCGTACGTGTGAGTGCACGGGTTAGTTTGAGCGTACGGGTTAATATTAGGTGATGGTTGAGGGGAAGGCTTCAGGGAGGGGTTAGGGTTAGGGTTCGGGCTAGGGTTAGTGTTAGGGGACGGGGACGGTTTAGGGTCCAGGTGAGGGTACGACAACGGTTTAGGGGGAGCGTACGTGTGAGGGCACGGGTTAGTGTGAGCGTACGGGTTAGGATTAGGGGACGGGTGAGGGGAAAGCTTTTGGGAAGGGTTAGGGTTAGGGTTCGGGCTAGGGTTAGGGTTAGGGGATGCGGACGATTTAGTGTCCAGGTGAGGGTACGACAACTGTTTAGGGGGAGCGTACGTGTGAGGGCGTGGGTTAGTGTGAGCGTACAGGTTAGGATTAGGGGACGGGCGAGGGGAAGGCTTCGGGGAAGGGTTAGGGTTAGTCTTTGAGCTAGGGTTAGGGTTAGGGGACGGGGACGGTTTAGGGTCCAGGTGAGGGTACGACAACGGTTTAGGGGGAGCGTACGTGTAGGGCGGGGGTTAGTGTGAGCGTACGGGTTAGGATTACGAGACGGGTGAGGTGAAGGCTTCGGGGAAGCGTTAGGGTTAGGGTTCGGGCTAGGGTTAGGGGTCAGGGACGGGGACGGTTTAGGGTCCAGGTGAGGGTACGACAACGGTTTAGGGGGAGCGAACGTGTGAGGGCAAGTGTTAGTGTGGGCGTACGGGTAAGGATTAGGGGATGGGTGAGGGGAAGGCTTCGGGGAAGGATTAGGGTTAGGGTTCGGGCTAGGGTTGGGGTTAGGGGACGGGGACGGTTTAGGGTCCATTTGAGGGTACGACAACGGTTTAGGGGCAGCGAACCTGTGAGCGCGTGGGTTAGTGTGAGCGTACGGGTTAGGATTAGGGGACGGTTGAGGGGAAGGCTTCGGGGAAGGGTTAGGGTTAGGGATCGGGCTTGGGTTAGGGTTAGGGGACGGGGAAGGTTTAGGGTTCAGGTGAGGGTACGACAACGGTTTAGGGGGAGCGTATATGTGAGAGCGCAGGGTAGTGTGTGCGTACGGGTTAGGATTAGGGGACGGGTGAGGGGAAGGCTTCGGGGAAGGGTTAGGGTTAGGGTTCGGGCTAGGGTTAGGGTTAGGGGACGAGGACGGTTTAGGGTCCAGGTGAGGGTACGACAACGGTTTAGGGTGAGCGTACGTGTGAGGGCGCGGGTCAGTGTGAGCGTACGGGTTAGGATTAGGGGATGGGTGAGGGGAAGGCTTCTGGGAAGGGTTAGGGTAAGTGTTCGGGCTAGGGTTAGGGTTAGGGGACGGGGACAGTTTAGTGTGCAGGTGAGGGTACGACAACGGTTTAGGGTGAGCGTATATGTTAGGGCGCGGGTTAGTGTGAGCGTACGGGTTAGGATTAGGGGACGGGTTAGGGGAAGGCTTCAGGGAGGGGTTAGGGTAAGGGTTCGGGCTAGGGTTAGGGTTAGGGGACGGGGACGGTTTAGGGTCCAGGTAAGCGTACGACAACGGTTTAGGGGGAGCGTACATGAGAGGGCCCAGTTTAGTGTGAGCGTACGGGTTAGGATTAGGGGACGGGGGAGGGAAAGGCTTCGGGGAAGGGTTAGGGTTAGGGTTTGGGCTAGGTTAAGGGTTAGGGGACGGGGACGGTTTAGGGTCCAGTTGAGGGTATGACAACGTTTTAGGGGGAGCGTATGTGTGAGGGCGCGGGTTAGTGTGAGCGTATGTGTTAGGATTAGGGGACGGTTGAGGGAAAGGCTTCGGGGAAGGGTTAGGGTTAGGGTTCGGGCTAGGGTTAGGGTTAGGGGACGGGGACGATTTAGGGTCCAGTTGAGGGTACGACAACGGTTTAGGGGGAGCGTACGTGTGAGGGCGCAGTTTAGTGTGAGCATACGGGTTAGGATTATGGGACGGGTGAGGGGAAGGCTTCGGGGAAGGGTTAGGGTTAGGGTTCGGGCTAGGGTTAGTGTTAGGGTACGGGGACGGTTTAGGGTCCGGGTGAGGGTACGATAACGGTTTAGGGGGAGCGTACATGTGAGGGCGCGGCTTAGTTTGAGCGTACGGTTAGGATTAGGGGACGGGTGAGGGGAAGGCTTCGGGGAAGGTTTAGGGTTAGGGTTCAGGGTAGGGTTAGGGTTAGGGGACGGGGACGGTTTAGGGTCCATGTGAGGGTATGACAACGCTTTAGGGGGAGCGTACGTGTGAGGGCCCGGGTTAGTGTGAGCGTACGGGTTAGGATTCGGGGACGGGTGAGGGGAAGGCTTCGGGGAAGTGTTAGTGTTAGGGTTCGGGCTAGGGTTAGGGTTAGGGGACAGGGACGGTTTAGGGTCCGGGTGAGTGTCAGACAACGGTTTAGGGGGAGCGTACGTGGGAGGGCGCGGGTTACTGTGAGCGTACGGTTTAGGATTAGGGGACGGGTGAGGGTAAGGCTTCGGGGAAGGGTTAGGTTTAGGGTTCGGGCTAGGGTTAGGGGTCGGGGACGGGGACGGTTTACGGTCCAGGTGAGGGTACGACAATGGTGTAGGGTGAGCGTACGTGTGAGGGAGTGGGTTAGTGTGAGCGTACGGGTTACGATTAGGGGACGGGCGAGGGGAAGGCTTCAGGGAAGGGTTAGGGTTAGGGTTCGGGCTAGGGTTAGGGTTAGGGGATGGGGATGATTTAGGGTGCAGGTGAGGGCACGACAACGGTTTAGGGGGAGCGTATGTGTGAGGGCGCGGGTTAGTGTGAGCGTACGGGTTAGGATTAGGGGACGGGTGAGGGGAAGGCTTCGGGGAAGATTTAGGATTAGGGTTCGGGTTAGGGTTAGGGTTAGGGGACGGGGACGGTTTAGGGTCCAGGTGAGGGTTACGACAACGGTTTAGGGGGAGAGTACGTGTGAGGGCGCGGGTTAGTGTGAGCGTTCGGGTTAGGATTAGGGGACGGGTGAGGGGAAGGCTTCGGGGAAGGGTTAGGGTTAGGGTTTGGGCTAGGGATAGGGTTAGTGGACAGGGACGGTTTAGGGTCCGGGTGAGGGTACAACAACCGTTTCGCGGGAGCGTACGTATGAGGGCGCGGGTTAGTGTGAGCGTACGGGTTAGGATTATGGGACGGGTGAGGGTAAGGCTTAGGGGAAGTGTTAGGGTTAGGTTTCGGGCTGGGGTTAGGGTTAGGGGATGGGGCGGTTTACGGTCCAGGTGAGGGTATGGCAACGCTTTAGGGGGAGCGTACGTGTGAGGGCGCTGGTTAGTGTGAGCGTTCGGGTTAGGATTAGGGGACGGGTGAGGGGAAGGCTTCGGGGAAGGGTTAGGGTTAGGGTTCGGGCTAGGGTTAGTGTTAGGGGACGGGGACGGTTTAGGGTCCAGGAGAGGGTACGACAACGGTTTAGGGGGAGCGTACGTGTGAGGGCGTGGGTTAGTGTGAGCGTACGGGTTAGGATTACGGGACGGGTGAGGGAAAGGCTTCGGGGAAGTGTTAGGGTTAGGGTTCGGGCTAGGGTTAGGGTTAGGGGACGGGGACGGTTTAGGGTCCAGGTGAGGGTACGACAACGGTTTAGGGGGAGCGTACGTGTGAGGGCGTGGGTTAGTGTGAGCGTACTGGTTAAGCTTAGGGGACGGGTGAGGGGAAGGGTTAGGGTTAGGGTTTGGGCTAGGGTTAGGGGTCGGGGACGGGGACGGTTTACGGTCCAGTTGCGGGTACGACAACTGTTTAGGGTGAGCATACGTGTGAGGGCGCGGGTCAGTGTGAGCGTACTGGTTAGAATTAGGGGACGGGTGAGGGGAAGGCTTCGGGGAAGGGTTAGGGTTAGGGTTCGGGCTAGGGTTAGGGTTAGGGGACGGGGACGGTTTAGGGTCCAGGTGAGGGTACGACAACGGTTTAGGTGGAGCGTACGTGTGAGGGCGCGGGTTAGTGTGAGCGTATGGGTTAGGATTAGGGGACGGGTGAGGGGAAGGCTTTGGGGAAGGGTTAGGGTTAGGGTTCGGGCTAGGGTTAGGGTTAGGGGACAGGGACGGTTTAGGGTCCGGGTGAGGGTACGACAACGCTTTAGGGGGAACGTACGTGTGAGGGCGCGGGTTAGTGTGAGCGTACGGGTTAGGATTAGGGGACGGGTGAGGGGAAGGCTTCGGGGAAGTGTTAGGGTTAGGGTTCGGGCTAGGATTAGGGTTAGGGGACGGGGACGGTTTAGGGACCAGGTGAGGGTACGACAATGCTTTAAAGGGAGCGTACGTGTGAAGGCGCGGGTTAGTGTGAGCGTACGGTTTAGGATTAGGGGACAGGTGAGTGGAAGGCTTCGGGGAAGGGATAGGGTTAGATTTCGGTGTAGGGTTAGTGTTAGGGGACAGGGACGGTTTAGGGTCCATGTGAGGGTAAGACAACGGTTTAGGGGGAGCGTACGTGTGAGGGTGCGGGTTAGTGTGAGCGTACGGGTTAGGATTATGGGACGGGTGAGGGTAAGGCTTCGGGGAAGGGTTACGGTTAGGTTTCGGGCTAGGGTTAGGGTTAGAGGACGGGGACGGTTTACGGTCCAGGTGAGGGTATGACAACGCTTTAGGGGGAGCGTACGTGTGAGGGCGCTGGTTAGTGTGAACGTACGGGTTAGGTTTAGGGGACGGGTGAGGGGAAGGCTTCGGGGAAGGGTTAGGGTTAGAGTTCGGGCTAGGGTTAGGGTTAGGGGACGGGGACTGTTTAGGGTCCGGGTGAGGGTACGACAACGCTTTAGGGGGAGCGTACGTGTGAGGGCGCGGGTTAGTGTGAGCATACGGGTTAGGATTACGGGACGGGTGAGGGAAAGGCTTCGGGGAAGTGTTAGGGTTAGGATTCGGGCTAGGGTTAGGGTTAGGGGACCGGGACGGTTTAGGGTCCAGGTGAGGGTACGACAACGTTTTAGGGGGAGCGTACGTGTGAGGGCGTGGGTTAGTGTGAGCGTACGGGTTAAGGTTAGGGGACGGGTGAGGGGAAGGGTTAGGGTTACGGTTTGGGCTAGGGTTAGGGGTCGGGGATGGGGACGGTTTACGGTGCAGTTGCGGGTACGACAACGGTTTAGGGTGAGCGTACGTGTGAGGGCACGGGTCAGTGTGAGCGTACGGGTTAGGATTAGGGGACGGGTGAGGGGAAGGCTTCGGGGAAGGGTTAGGGTAAGGGTTTGGGCTAGGGTTAGGGTTAGGGGACGGGGACGGTTTAGGGTGCAGGTGAGGGTACGACACCGGTTTAGGGTGAGCGTATGTGTGAGGGCGCGGTTTAGTGTGAGCGTACGGGTTAGGATTAGGGGACGGGTGAGGGGAAGGCTTCGGGGAAGGTTTAGGGTTCGGGCTAGGGTTAGGGTTAGGGGACGGGGACGGTTTAGGGTCCAGGTGAGGGTACGACAACAGTTTAGGGGGAGCGTACGTGTGAGGGCACGGGTAAGTGTGAGCGTACGGGTTAGGATTACGGGACGGTTGAGGGGAAGGCTTCGGGGAAGTGTTAGGGTTAGGGTTCGGTCTACGGTTAGGGTTAGGGGACGGGGACGGTTTAGGTTCCAGGTGAGGGTACGACAACGATTTAGGGGGAGCGTACGTGTGAGGGTGCTGTTTAGTGTGAGTGTACGGGTTAGGTTAGGGGACGAGTGAGGGAAAGGCTTCGGGGAAGGTTTAGGGTTAGGGTTCGGGTTAGGGTTAGGGTTAGGGGACGGGGACGGTTTAGGGTCCAGGTGAGGGTACGACAACGCTTTAGGGGGAGCGTACGTGTGAGGGCGCGGGTTAGTGTGAGCGTACGGGTTAGGATTAGGGGACGGGAGACGAGAAGGCTTCGGGGAAGGGTTAGGTTTAGGGTTCGGGCTAGGGTTAGGGTTAGGGTTAGGGGACGGGGACGGTTTAGGGTCCGGGTGAGGCTACGACAACGCTTTAGGGGGAGCGTACGTGTGAGGGCGCGGGTTAGTGTGAGAGTACGAGTTAGGATTAGGGGACGGGTGAGGGGAAGGCTTCGGGGAAGGGATAGGGTTAGGTTTCGGTGTAGGGTTAGTGTTAGGGGACAGGGACGGTTTAGGGTCCATGTGAGGGTACGACAACGGTTTAGGGGGAGCGTACGTGTGAGGGCGCGGGTTAGTGTGAGAGTACGGGATAGGATTATGGGACGGGTGAGGGTAAGGCTTCGGGGAAGTGTTAGGGTTAGGTTTCGGGCTAGGGTTAGGGTTAGGGAATGCGGACGGTTTAGGTTTCAGTTGAGCGTACGTCAACGGTTTAGGGGGAGCGTACGTGTGAGGGCGCGGGTTAGTGTGAGCGTACGGGTTAAGGTTAGGGGAAGGGTGAGGGGAAGGCTTCGGGGAACGGTTAGAGTTCGGGTTCGGGCTTGGGTTAGTGTTAGGGGACGGGGACGGTTTAGGGTCCAGGTGAGGGTACGACAACGGTTTAGGGGGAGCGTACGTGTGAGGGCGTGGGTTAGTGTGATCATACGGGTTAGGATTACGGGACGGGTGAGGGAAAGGCTTCGGGGAAGTGTTAGGGTTAGGATTCGGGCTAGGGTTAGGGTTAGGTGACGGGGACGGTTTAGCGTCCAGGTGAGGGTACGACAACGTTTTAGGGGGAGCGTACGTGTGAGGGCGTGGGTTAGTGTGAGCGTACGGGTTAAGGTTAGGGGACGGGTGAGGGGAAGGTTTAGGGTTACGGTTTGGGCTAGGGTTAGGGGTCGGGGATGGGGACGGTTTACGGTCCAGTTGCGGGTACGACAACTGTTTAGGGTGAGCATACGTGTGAGGGCGCGGGTCAGTGTGAGCGTACTGGTTAGAATTAGGGGACGGGTGAGGGGAAGGCTTCGGGGAAGGGTTAGGGTTAGGGTTAGGGCTAGGGTTAGGGTTAGGGGACGGGGACGGTTTAGGGTCCAGGTGAGGGTACGACAACAGTTTGGGGGAGCGTACGTGTGAGGGCACGGGTAAGTGTGAGCGTACGGGTTAGGATTACGGGACGGGTGAGGGGAAGGCTTCGGGGAAGGGTTAGGGTTAGGGTTCGGGATAGGGTTAGGGTTAGGGGACGGGGTCGGTTTAGAGTCCAGGTGATCGTAGGACAACAGTTTAGGGTGAGCGTACGTGTGAGGGCACGGCTTAGTGTCAGCATATGGCTTAGCATTCGGGGACGGGTGAAAGGAAGGATTCGGGGAAGGGTTAGGGTTAGGGTTTGGCTACAGTTAGGGTTAGGTGATGGGGACGGTTTAGGGTCCAGGTGAGGGTACGACAACGGTTTAGGGTCAGCGTACGTGTGAGGGCACGTGTTAGTGTCAGCGTACGGGTTAGCATTAGGGGACGTGTGAGGGGAAGGCTTCGGGGAAGGGTTAGGGTTAGGGTTCGGGCTAGGGTTAGGGTTAGGTTTAGGGGACGGGGTCGGTTTAGAGTCCAGCTGAGGGTACGACCAAGGTTTATGGTGAGCGTAGGTGTGAGGGAGCGGGTTAGTGTCAGCGTACGGGTTAGCATTAGGGGACGGGTGTGGGGAAGGCTTTGGGGAAGGGTTAGGGTTAGGGTACAGTTTCGTTAGGGGACGGGGACGGTTTAGGGTCCAGGTGAGGGTACGATAACGGTTTAGGGGGAGTGTACGTGTGAGGGCGCGGGTTAGTGTGAGCATACGGGTTAAGATTAGGGGACGGGTGAGGGGAAGGCTTCAAGGAAGTGTTAGGGTTAGCGTTCTGGCCAGGGTTAGGCTTAGAGCACGGGGACGATTTAGGGTCCAGGTGAGTGTACGAGAACTGTTTAGGGGGAGCGTACGTGTGAGGGCGCTGGGTTAGTGTGAGCGTACGGATTAGGATTAGGGGACGGGTGAGGGGAAGGCTTCGGGGAAGGGTTAGGGTTCGGGCTAGGGTAAGGGTTAGGGGACGGGGACGGTTTAGGGTCCAGGTGAGAGTATGACAACGGTTTAGGAGGAGCGTATGTGTGAGGGTGCGGGTTAGTGTGAGTGTACGGGTTAGGATTAGGGGACGGTTGAGAGGAAGGCTTCGGGGAAGGTTTAGGGTTCGGGCTAGGGTTAGGGGACGGGGACGTTTTAGGGTCCAGGTGAGGGTACGACAACGGTTTAGGGGGAGCGTACGTGTGAGGACACGGGTTAGCGTGAGCGTACGGGTTAGGATTAGGGGACGGGTGAATATAAGGCTTCGGGGAAGGGTTAGGGTTAGGGTTCGGGCTAGGATTAGGGTTAGGGGATGGGGACGGTTTAGGGTCCAGGTGAGGGTACGACAACGGTTTAGGGAGAGCGTACGTGTGAGGGCGCGGGTTAGTGTGAGCTCACGGGTTAGGATTAGGGGACGGGTGAGGGGAAGGCTTTTGGGAAGGGTTAGGGTTAGGGTTCAGGCTAGGTTTAGGGTTAGGGGACGGGGACGGTTTAGGGTCCAGGTGAGGGTACGACAACGGTTTAGAGGGAGCGAACGTGTGAGGGCGCGGGTTAGTGTGAGCATACGGGTTAGGATTAGGGGACGGGTGAGGGTAAGGCTTCGGGGAAGGGTTACGGTTAGGATTCGGGCTAGGGTTAGGGTTAGGAGACGGGGACGGTTTAGGGTCCAGGTGAGGGTACGAAAACGGTTTAGGGGGAGCGTACGTGTGAGGGCGCGGGTTAGTGTGAGCGTACGGGTTAGGATTAATGAACGGGTGAGGGGAGGGCTTCGGGGAAGGGTTATGTTTAGGGTTCTGGCTAGGGTTAGGGTTAGGGGACGGGGACGGTTTAGGGTCCAGGTGAGGGTACGAAAACGGTTTAGGGGGAGCGTACGTGTGAGGGCGCGGGTTAGTGTGAGCGTACGGGTTAGGATTAGGGGACGGGTGAGGGCAAGGCTTCGGGGAAGGGTTAGGGTTAGGGTTTGGGCTAGGGTTAGTGTTAGGGGACGGGGACGCTTTAGGGTCCAGGTGAGGGTACGACAAAACTTTAGGGGGAGCGTACATGTGAGGGCGCAGGTTAGTGTGAGCGTACGGGTTAGGATTAGGGGCCGGGTGAGGGGAAGGCTTCGGGGAAGGGTTAGGCTTAGGTTTCGGGCTAGGGTTAGGGTTAGGGGACGGGGACGGTTTAGGGTCCAGGTGAGGGTACCACAACGCTTTAGGGGGAGAGTACGTGTTAGGGCGCCAGTTAGTGTGAGCGTACGGGTTATGATTATGGAACGGGTGAGGGTAAGGCTTCGGGGAAGGGTTAGGTTTAGGTTTCGGGCTAGGGTTAGGGTTAGGGGACGGGGACGGTTTAGGGTCCAGGTGAGGGTACGACAACGGTTTAGGGGGAGCATATATGTGAGGGCGCAGGGTAGTGTGAGCGTACGGTTTAGGATTAGGGGACGTGTAAGGGTCAGGGTTCGGGGAAGGGTTAGTGTTAGGGTTCGGGCTAGGGTTAGGGTTAGGGGACGGGGCCGGTTTAGGGTCCGGGTGAGGGTACGACAACGGTTTAGGGGGACCGTACGTTTGAGGGCGCGGGTTAGTGTGAGTGTACGGGTTAGGATTATGGGACGGGAGAGGGTAAGGCTTCGGGGAAGGGTTAGTGTTAGGTTTCGGGCTAGGGTTAGTGTTAGGGGACGGGGACGGTTTAGGGTCCAGGTGAGGGTACGACAACGGTTTAGGGGGAGCGTACGTGTGAGGGCGCGGCTTAGTGTGAGCGTCCGGGATAGGATTATGGGTCGGGTGAGGGTAAGGCTTCGGGCAAGTGTTAGGGTTAGGTTTCGGGCTAGGGTTAGGGTTAGGGGATGCGGACGGTTTAGGGTCCAGGTGAGGGTACGACAACGGTTTAGGGGGAGCGTACGTGTGAGGGCGCGGGTTACTGTGAGCGTACGGGTTAAGGTTAGGGGACGGGTGAGGGGAAGGGTTAGGGTTAGGGTTTGGGCTAGGGTTAGGGGTCGGGGACGGGGACGGTTTAGGGTCCGGGTGAGGGTACGACAACGGTTTAGGGGGAGCGTACGTGTGAGGGCGCGGGTTACTGTGAGCGTACGGGTTAGGATTATGGGACGGGTGAGGGTAAGGCTTCGAGGAACGGTAAGGGTTAGCGTTGGGGCTAGGGTTAGGGTTAGGGGATGGGTACAGTTTAGGGTCCAGGTGAGGGTACGACAAAGGATTAGGGCGAGCGTACGTGTGAGGGCCCGGGTTAGTGTCAGCGTACGGGTTAGCATTAGGGGACGGGTGAGGGGAAGACTTCGGGGAAGGGCTAGGTTTAGGGTTCGGGCTAGGGTTAGGGTTAGGGGACGAAGAAGGTTTAGGGTCCAGGTTAGGGTACGGCACGGTTTTGGGTGAGCGTACGTGTGAAGTTACGGGTTACTGTCAGCGTACGGGTTAGCAGTAGGGGACGTGTGAGGGTCAGGCTTCGGGGAGCTTAAGGGTTAGGGCTCGGGCTAGCGTTAGGGTAGGGGACGGGGATGGTTTAGGGTCCAGTGAGGATACGACAACGGTTTACGGTGAGCGTACGTGTGAGGGCATGGCTTAGTGTCAGCGTACGGGTTATCATTAGAGGACGGGTGAGGGGAACGCTCCGGGGAACGGTTAGGGTTAGGGTTCGGGCTACGGTTAGGGTTAGGGGACGGGGACGGTTTAGGGTCCAGGTGAGGGTAGGACAACGGTTTAGGGTGAGCATATGTGTGAGGCCACGGGTTAGTGTCAGTGTACGGGTTAGCATTATGGGACGGGTGCGGGTAAGGCTTCAGGGAAGGGTTAGGGTTTGGGTTCGGGCTAGGGTTAGGGTTAGGGGACGGAGACGGTTTAGGGTCCAGGTGAGGTTTGGACAAAAGTTTAGTGTGAGCGTACGTGTGAGGGCACGGGTTACTGTCAGCGTACGGCTTAGCATTAGGACACGGTTGAGGGCAAGGCTTCGGGGAGGGGTTAGGGTTAGGTTTCTGGCTAGGGTTAATGTTAGGGGACGGGGACGGTTTAGGGTCCAGTTTAGGTACGACAACGGTTTAGGGTGAGCGTAGGTGTGAGGGCACGTGTTAGTGTCAGCGTACGGGTTAGCATTGGGGGACGGGTGAGGGGAAGGCTTTGGGGAAGTGTTAGGGTTATGGTTCTGGCTAGGGTTAGGGTTACGGGACGGGGACGGTTTAGGGTCCAGGTGAGGGTACCACAACGGTTTAGGGTGAGAGTAGGTGTGAGGGCATGGGTTAGTGTCAGCGTATGTGTTAGCATTAGGGGACGGGCGAGGGGAAAGCTTCGGGGAACGGTTAGGGTTAGGGTTCGGGCTACGGTTAGGGTTAGGGGACGTGGATGGTTTAGGGTCCAGGTGAGGGTACGACAACGGTTTAGGGGGAGCGTACGTGTGAGGGCGCGGGTTAGTGTGAGCGTACGGGTTAGGATTACGGGACGGGTGAGGGAAAGGCTTCGGGGAAGTGTTAGGGTTAGGGTTCGGTCTAGGGTTAGGGTTAGGGGACGGGGACGGTTTAGGGACCAGGTGAGGGTACGACAACGGTTTAGGGGGAGCGTACGTGTGAGGGCGTGGGTTAGTGTGAGCGTACGGGTTAAGGTTAGGGGACGGGTGAGGGGAAGGGTTAGGGTTACGGTTTGGGCTAGGGTTAGGGGTCGGGGACGGGGACGGTTTACGGTCCAGTTGCGGGTACGACAACGGTTTAGGGTGAGCGTACGTGTGAGGGCGCGGGTCAGTGTGAGCGTACGGGTTAGGATTAGGGGACGGGTGAGGGGAAGGCTTCGGGGAAGGGTTAGG
Organism: Leucopleurus acutus; assembly: GCF_964270905.1. NCBI lineage: Eukaryota > Metazoa > Chordata > Mammalia > Artiodactyla > Delphinidae > Leucopleurus > Leucopleurus acutus. Next base: position 81,210,354 of record NC_139153.1, read on the forward strand.
GTAAGGGTTCGGGCTAGGGTTAGGGTTAGGGGACGGGGACGGTTTAGGGTGCAGGTGAGGGTACGACAACGGTTTAGGGAGAGCGTATGTGTGAGGGCGCGGGTTAGTGTGAGCGTACGGGTTAGGATTAGGGGACGGGTGAGGGGAAGGCTTCGGGGAAGGTTTAGGGTTCTGGTTCAGGCTAGGGTTAGGGTTAGGGGACGGGGACGGTTTAGGGTCCAGGTGAGTGTACGACAACAGTTTAGGGGGAGCGTACGTGTGAAGGCGAGGGTAAGTGTGAGCGTACAGGTTAGGATTAGGGGACGGGTGAGGGGAAGGCTGCGGGGAAGGGTTAGGGTTAGGGTTCGGGCTAGGGTTAGGGTTAGGGGACGGGGACGGTTTAGGGTCCAGGTGAGGGTACGACAACGCTTTAGGGGGAGCGTACGTGTGAGGGCGCGGGTTACTGTGAGCGTACAGGTTAGGATTAGGGGACGGGTGACGGGAAGGCTTCGGGGAAGGGTTAGGGTTAGGGTTCGGGCTAGGTTTAGGGTTAGAGGACGGGGACGGTTTAGGGTCCAGGTGAGGGTATGACAACGGTTTAGGGGGAGAGTACGTGTGAGGGCGCGGGTTAGTGTGAGCGTACGGGTTAGGATTAGGGGACGGGTGAGGGAAAGGCTTCGGGGAAGGGTTAGGGTTAGGGTTCGGGATAGGGTTAGGGTTAGGGGACGGGGAAGGTTTAGGGTCCAGTTGAAAGTACGACAACGGTTTAGGGGGAGCGTACGTGTGAGGGCGCGGGTTAGTGTGAGCGTACGGGTTAGGATTAGGGGACGGGTGAGGGGAAGGCTTCGGGGAAGTGTTAGGGTTAGGGTTCGGGCTAGGGTTAGGTTAAGGGGACGAGGACGGTTTAGGGTCCAGGTGAGGGTACGACAACGCTTTAGGGGGAACATACGTGTGAGGGCGCGTGTTAGTGTGAGCGTACGGGTTAGGAATAGGGGACGGGTGAGGGGAAGGCTTCGGGGAAGGGTTAGGGTTAGGGTTCGGGCTACGGTTAGGGTTAGGGGACGGGGACGGTTTAGGGTCCAGGTGACGGTACATCAACGGTTTAGTGGGAGCGAACGTGTGAGGGTGCGGGTTAGTGTGAGCGTACGGGTTAGGTTTAGGGAACGGGTGAGTGTAAGGCTTCAGGGAAGGGTTAGGGTTAGGGTTCGGGCTAGGGTTAGGGCTTGGGGATGGGGACAGTTTAGGGTCCAGGTGAGGGTACGACAACGGTTTAGGGTGAGCGTACGTGTGAGGGCACGTGTTAGTGTCAGCGTACGGGTTAGCATTAGGGGACGGGTGACGGTAAGGCTTAGGGGAAGTGTTAGGGTTAGGGTTCGGGATAGGGTTAGGGTTAGGGGACGGGGTCGGTTTAGAGTCCAGGTGATCGTAGGACAACAGTTTAGGGTGAGCGTACGTGTGAGGGCACGGCTTAGTGCCAGCGTATGGCTTAGCATTCGGGGACGGGTGAAGGGAAGGATTCGGGGAAGGGTTAGGGTTAGGGTTTGGCTACGGTTAGGGTTAGGTGATGGGGACGGTTTAGGGTCCAGGTGAGGGAACGACAACGGTTTAGGGTGACGTACATGTGAGGACACGGGTTTGTGTTAACGTACGGGTTAGCATTAGTGGACGGGTGAGGGTAAGGCTTCGAGGAACGGTAAGGGTTAGCGTTCGGGCTAGGGTTAGGGTTAGGGGACGGGAACGGTTTAGGGTCCAGGTGAGGGTACGACAAAGGATTAGGGCGAGCGTACGTGTGAGGGCCCGGGTTAGTGTCAGCGTACGGGTTAGCATTAGGGGACGGGTGAGGGGAAGACTTCGGGGAAGGGCTAGGTTTAGGGTTTGGGCTAGGGTTAGGGTTAGGGGACGAAGAAGGTTTAGGGTCCAGGTGAGGGTACGGCACGGTTTTGGGTGAGCGTACGTGTGAAGTTACGGGTTACTGTCAGCGTACGGGTTAGCAGTAGGGGACGTGTGAGGGTCAGGCTTCGGGGAGCTTAAGGGTTAGGGCTCGGGCTAGCGTTAGGGTAGGGGACGGGGATGGTTTAGGGTCCAGGTGAGGGTACGACAACGGTTTAGGGGGAGCGTACATGTGCGCACGTGGGTTAGTTTGAGATTACGGTTTAAGATTAGGGGAAGGGTGAGTGGAAGGCTTCGGGGAAGGGTTAGTGATAGGGTTCGGGCTAGGGTTAAGGTTAGGGGACGGGGACGGTTTAGGGTCCAGGTGAGGGTACGACAATGGTTTAGGGGGAGCGTACGTGTGAGGGCGCGGGTTAGTGTGAGCGTACGGTTTAGGATTAGGGGAAGGGTGAGCGGAAGGCTTTGGGGAAGGGTTAGGGTTAGGGTTCGGGCTAGGGTTAGGGTTAGGGTTAGGGGACGGGGACGGGTTAGGGTCCAGGTGAGGGTACGACAACGCTTTAGGGGTAGCGTACGTGTGAGGGCGCGGGTTAGTGTGAGCGTATGGTTTAGGATTAGGGGACGGGTGAGGTGAAGGCTTCTGCGAAGTGTTAGGGTTAGGGTTCGGGCTAGGGTTAGGGTTAGGGGACTGGGACGGTTTAGGGTCCAGGTGAGGGTACGACAACGGTTTAGGGGGAGCGTACATGTGAGGGCGTGGGTTAGTGTGAGGGTACGGTTTAGGATTAGGGGACGGGTGAGGGGAAGGCTTCGGGGAAGCGTTAGGGTTATGGTTCGGGCTAGGTTTAAGGTTAGTGGATGGGGACGGTTTAGGGTCCAGGTGAGGGTACGACAACGCTTTAGGGGGAGCGTACGTGTGAGGGCGCGGGTTAGTGTGAGCGTACGGTTTAGGATTATGGGACGGGTGAGGGGAAGGGTTCGGGAAAGGTTTAGGGTTAGGGTTATGGGACGGGGACGGTTTAGGTTCCAGGTGAGGGTACGACAACGGTTTAGGGGGAGCCTACGTATGAGGGTGTGGGGTAGTGTGAGCGTACGGTTTAGGATTAGGGGACGGGTGAGCGGAACGCTTTGGGAAGGGTTAGGTTTAGGGTTCGGGCTAGGGTTAGGATTAGGGGACGGGGACGGTTTAGGGTCCAGGTGAGGGTACGACAACGGTTTAGGGGGAGCGTACGTGTGAGCGCGCGGGTTAGTGTGAGCGTACGGGTTAGGATTAGGGGACGGTTGAGAGGAAGGCTTCGGGGAAGAGTTAGGTTTAGAGTTCGGGCTAGGGTTAGGGTTAGGGGACGGGGACGGTTTAGGGTCCAGGTGAGGGTACGACAATGGTTTAGGGGGAGCGTACGTGTGAGGGCGCGGGTTAGTGTCTGCGTACGGGTTAGGATTAGGGGACGGGTGAGGGGAAGGCTTTGGGGAAGTGTTAGGGTTAGTGTTCGGTCTAGGGTTAGGGTTAGGGGACGGGGACGGTTTAGGGTCCAGGTGAGGGTACGACAACGGTTTAGGGGGAGCATACGTGTGAAGGTGCAGGTTATTGTGAGCGTACGGGTTAGGATTAGGGGACGGGAGAGGGGAAGGCTTTGGGGAAGGGTTAGGGTTAGGGTTCAGGCTAGGGTTAGGGTAAGGGTTAGGGGACGTGGACGGTTTAGGGTCAAGGTGAGGGTACGACAACGGTTTAGCGGGCACGTACGTGTGAGGGCATGGCTTAGTGTGAGGGTACGGGTTAGGATTAGGGGACGGGTGAGGGGAAGGCTTCGGGGAAGGGTTAGGGTAAGGGTTCGGGTTAGGGTTAGGGTTAGGGGACGGGGACGGTTTAGGGTGCAGGTGAGGGTACGCCAACGGTTTAGGGTGAGCGTATGTGTGAGGGCGCGGGTTAGTGTGAGCGTACGGGTTAGGATTAGGGAACGGGTGAGGGGAAGGTTTCGGGGAAGGTTTAGGGTTCGGGTTCGGGCTAGGGTTAGGGTTAGGGGACGGGGACGATTTAGGGTCCAGGTGAGGGTACGACAACAGTTTAGGGGGTCCGTACGTGTGAGGGCGCGGGTAAGTGTGAGCGTACGGGTTAAGGTTAGGGGACGGGTGAGGGGAAGGCTTCGGGGAAGGTTTAGTGTTACGGTTCGGGCTAGGGTCAGGGGTGGGGGACGGGGACGGTTCACGGTCCAGGTGAGTGTACGACAACGGTATAGGGTGAACGTACGTGTGAGGGCACGGGTTAGTGTTAGCGTACGGGTTAGAATTAGGGGACGGGTGAGGGGAAGGCTTCGGGGAAGGGATAGGTTTAGGGTTCGGGCTACGGTTAGGGTTAGGGGACGGGGACGGTTTCGGGTCCGGGTGAGGGTACGACAACGCTTTAGGGGGATCGTACGTGTGAGGGCGCGGGTTAGTGTGAGCGTACGGGTTAGGATTAGGGGACGGGTGAGGGGAAGGCTTCGGGGAAGTGTTAGGGTTACGCTTCGGGCTAGGGTTAGGGTTATTGGACGGGGAAGGTTTTGGGACCAGGTGAGGGTACGACAATGCTTTAAAGGAAGAGTACGTGTGAGGGCGCGGGTTAGTGTGAGCGTACGGGTTAGGATTAGGGGAGAGGTGAGTGGAAGGCTTCGGGGCAGGGTTAGGGTTAGGGTTCAGGCTAGGGTTAGTGTTACGGGACGGGGACGGTTTAGGGTCCGGGTGAGGGTATGACAACGGTTTAGGGGGAGCGTACGTATGAGGGCGCGAGTTACTGTGAGCGTACGGGTTAGGATTAGGGGACGGGTGAGGGTAAGGCTTCGGGGAAGGGTTACGGTTAGGTTTCGGGCTAGGGTTAGGGTTAGAGGACGGGGACGGTTTACGGTCCAGGTGAGGGTATTACAACGCTTTAGGGGGAGCGTACGTGTGAGGGCGCTGGTTAGTGTGAACGTACGGTTTAGGATTAGGGGACGGGTGAGGGGAAGGCTTCGAGGAAGGGATAGGGTTAGCGTTCGGGCTAGGGTTAGGGTTAGGGGACGGGGACGCTTTAGGGTCCAGGTGAGGGTACGACAAAACTTTAGGGGGAGTGTACATGTGAGGGCGCAGGTTAGTGTGAGCGTACGGTTTAGGATTATGGGACGTGTGAGGGTAAGGCTTCGGGGAAGGGTTAGGGTTAGGGTTCGGGCTAGGGTTAGGTTTAGGGGACGGGGACGGTTTAGGGTCCGGGTGAGGGTACGACAACGCTCTAGGGGGAGCGTACGTGTGAGGGCGCCGGTTAGTGTGAGCGTACGGGTTAGGATTAGGGGACGGGTGAGGGGAAGGCTTCGGGGAAGGGTTAGGCTTAGGTTTCGGGCTAGGGTTAGGGTTAGGGGACGGGGACGGTTTAGGGTCCAGGTGAGGGTACCACAACGCTTTAGGGGGAGCGTACGTGTGAGGGCGCAGGTTAGTGTGAGCGTACGGGTTATGATTATGGAACGGGTGAGGGTAAGGCTTGGGGAAGGGTTAGGGTTAGGTTTCGGGCTAGGGTTAGGGTTAGTGGACGGGGACGGTTTAGGGTCCAGGTGAGGGTACGACAACGGTTCAGGGGGAGCATATATGTGAGGTCGCAGGGTAGTGTGAGCGTACGGTTTAGGATTAGGGGACGTGTAAGTGTTAGGGTTCGGGGAAGGGTTAGGGTTAGGGTTCGGGCTAGGGTTAGGCTTAGGGGACGGGGCCGGTTTAGGGTCCGGGTGAGGGTACGACAACGGTTTAGGGGGACCGTAGGTTTGAGGGCGCGGGTTAGTGTGAGCGTACGGGTTAGGATTAGGGGACGGGTGAGGGGAAGGCTTCGGGGAAGGGTTAGGGTTAGAGTTCGGGCTAGGGTTAGGGTTAGGGGACGGGGACGTTTTAGGGTCCGTGTGAGGGTACGACAACGCTTTAGGGGGAGAGTACGTGTGAGGACGCGGGTTAGTGTTAGCGTACTGGTTAGGATTAGTGGACGGGTGAGGGGAAGGCTTCGGGGAAGGGTTAGGGTTAGGTTTCGGGGTAGGTTTAGTGTTAGGGGACAGGGACTGTTTAGGGTCCAGGTGAGGGTAAGACAACGGTTTAGGGGGAGCGTACGTGTAAGGGCGCGGGTTAGTGTGAGCGTCCGGGATAGGATTATGGGATGGGTGAGGGTAAGGCTTCGGGCAAGTGTTAGGGTTAGGTTTCGGGCTAGGGTTAGGGTTACGGGATGCGGACGGTTTAGGGTCCAGGTGAGGGTACGACAACGGTTTAGGGGGAGCGTACGTGTGAGGGCGCGTGTTAGTGTGAGCGTACGGGTTAAGGTTAGGGGACGGGTGAGGGGAAGGCTTCGGGGAACGGTTAGGGTTCGGGTTCGGGCTTGGGTTAGTGTTAGGTGACGGGGACGGTTTAGGGTCCAGGTGAGGGTACGACAACCGTTTAGGGGTAGCGTACGTGTGAGGGCGGGGGTTAGTGTGAGCGTATGGGTTAGGATTACGGGACGGGTGAGGGAAATGCTTCGGGGAAGTGTTAGGGTTAGGGTTCGGGCTAGGGTTAGGGATAGGGGACGGGGATGGTTTAGGGTCCAGGTGAGGGTACGACAACGTTTTAGGGGGAGCGTACGTGTGAGGGCGCGTGTTACTGTGAGCGTACGGGTTAGGATTATGGGACGGGTGAGGGTAAGGCTTCGGGGAAGGGTTACGGTTAGGTTTCGGGCTAGGGTTAGGGTTAGAGGACGGGGACCGTTTACGGTCCAGGTGAGGGTATGACAACGCTTTAGGGGGAGCGTACGTGTGAGGGCGCTGGTTAGTGTGAACGTACGGTTTAGGATTAGGGGACGGGTGAGGGGAAGGCTTCGGGGAAGGTTTAGGGTTAGGGTTCGGGCTAGGGTTAGGGTTAGGGGAAGGGGACGCTTTAGGGTCCAGGTGAGGGTATGACAAAACTTTAGGGGGAGCGTACATGTGAGGGCGCAGGGTTGTGTGAGCGTACGGTTTAGGATTAGGGGACGTGTAAGGGTCAGGGTTCGGGGAAGGGTTAGGGTTAGGGTTCGGGATAGGGTTAGGGTTAGGGGACGGGGCCAGTTTAGGGTCCGGGTGAGGGTACGACAACGGTTTAGGGGGAGCGTACGTGTGAGGGCGCGGGTTAGTGTGAGCGTACGGGTTAGGATTATGGGACAGGTGAGGGTAAGGCTTTGGGGAAGGGTTAGGGTTAGGTTTCGGGCTAGGGTTAGTGTTAGGGGATGGGGACGGTTTAGTGTCCAGGTGAGGGTACGACAATGGTTTAGGGGTAGGTTTTGTGTGAGGGCGCGGGTTAGTGTGAGCGTACCGGTTAGGATTAGGGGACGGGTGAGGGGAAGGCTTCGGGGAAGGGTTAGGGTTAGATTTCGGACTAGGGTTAGGGTTAGGGGACGGGGACGGTTTAGGGTCCGGGTGAGGGTACGACAACGCTTTAGGGGGAGCGTACGTGTGAGGGCGCAGGTTAGTGTGAGAGTATGGGTTAGGATTAGGGGACGGGTGAGGGGAAGGCTTCGGGGAAGGTTTAGGGTTAGGTTTCGGGGTAGGGTTAGTGTTAGGGGACAGGGACGGTTTAGGGTCCAGGTGAGCGTACGACAAAGGTTTAGGGGGAGTGTACGTGTGAGGGCGCGGGTTAGTGTGAGCGTACGGGATAGGATTATGGGACGGGTGAGGGTAAGGCTTCGGGGAAGTGTTAGGGTTAGGTTTCGGGCTAGGGTTAGGGTTAGGGGATGCGGACGGTTTAGGGTCCAGGTGAGGGTACGACAACGGTTTAGGGGGAGCGTACTTGTGAGGGCGCGGGTTAGTGTGAGCGTACGGGTTAAGGTTAGGGGACGGGTGTGGGGAAGGCTTCGGGGAACGGTTAGGGTTCGGGTTCGGGCTTGGGTTAGTGTTAGGGGACAGGGACGGTTTAGGGTCCAGGTGAGGGTACGACAACGGTTTAGGGGGAGCGTACGTGTGAGGGCGGGGGTTAGTGTGAGCGTACGGGTTAGGATTACGGGACGGGTGAGGGAAATGCTTCGGGGAAGTGTTAGGGTTAGGGTTCGGGCTAGGTTTAGGGTTAGGGGACGGGGACGATTTAGGGTCCAGGTGAGGGTACGACAACGGTTTAGGGGGAGCGTACGTGTGAGGGCGTGGGTTAGTGTGAGCGTACGGGTTAGGATTATGGGACGGGTGAGGGTGAGGCTTCAGGGAAGGGTTACGGTTAGGTTTCGGGCTAGGGTTAGGGTTAGAGGACGGGGACGATTTATGGTCCAGGTGAGGGTAAGACAACGCTTTAGGGGGAGCGTACGTGTGAGGGCGCTGGTTAGTGTGAACGTACGGGTTAGGATTAGGGGACGGGTGAGGGGAAGGCTTCAGGGAAGGGTTAGAGTTAGGTTTCGGGCTAGGGTTAGGGTTAGGGGACGGGGACGGTTTAGGGTCCAGGTGAGGGTACGACAACGGTTTAGGGGGAGCGTATATGTGAGGGCGCAGGGTTGTGTGAGCGTACGGTTTAGGATTAGGGGACGTGTAAGGGTCAGGGTTCGGGGAAGGGTTAGGGTTAGGGTTCGGGATAGGGTTAGGGTTAGGGGACGGGGCCAGTTTAGGGTCCGGGTGAGGGTACGACAACGGTTTAGGGGGAGCGTACGTGTGAGGGCGCGGGTTAGTGTGAGCGTACGGGTTAGGATTATGGGACGGGTGAGGGTAAGGCTTTGGGGAAGGGTTAGGGTTAGGTTTCGGGCTAGGGTTAGTGTTAGGGGATGGGGACGGTTTAGTGTCCAGGTGAGGGTACGACAATGGTTTAGGGGTAGGGTTTGTGTGAGGGCGCGGGTTAGTGTGAGCGTACGGGTTAGGATTAGGGGACGGGTGAGGGGAAGGCTTCGGGGAAGGGTTAGGGATAGATTTCGGGCTAGGGTTAGGGTTAGGGGACGGGGACGGTTTAGGGTCCGGTTGAGGGTACGACAACGCTTTAGGGGGAGCGTACGTGTGAGGGCGCAGGTTAGTGTGAGAGTACGGGTTAGGATTAGGGGACGGGTAAGGGGAAGGCTTCGGGGAAGGCTTAGGGTTAGGTTTCGGGGTAGGGTTAGTGTTAGGGGACAGGGACGGTTTAGGGTCCAGCTGAGGGTACGACAACGGTTTGGGGGAGCGTACGTGTGAGGGCGCGGGTTAGTGTGAGCGTACGGGATAGGATTATGGGACGGGTGAGGGTAAGGCTTCGCGGAAGTGTTAGGGTTAGGTTTCGGGCTAGGGTTAGGGTTAGGGGATGCGGACGGTTTAGGGTCCAGGTGTGGGTACGACAACGGTTTAGGGGGAGCGTACGTGTGAGGGCGCGGGTTAGTGTGAGCGTACGGGTTAAGATTAGGGGACGGGTGAGGGGAAGGCTTCGGGGAACGGTTAGGGTTCGGGTTCGGGCTTGGGTGTTAGGGGACAGGGACGGTTTAGGGTCCACGTGAGGGTACGACAACGGTTTAGGGCGAGCGTACGTGTGAGGGCGTGGGTTAGTGTGAGCGTACGGGTTAGGATTACGGGACGGGTGAGGGAAAGGCTTCGGGGAAGTGTTAGGGTTAGGGTTCTGTCTAGGGTTAGGGTTAGGGGACGGGGACGGTTTAGGGTCCAGGTGAGGGTACGACAACGGTTTAGGGGGAGCGTACGTGTGAGGGCGTGGGTTAGTGTGAGCGTACGGGTTAAGGTTAGGGGACGGGTGAGGGGAAGGGTTAGGGTTACGGTTTGGGCTAGGGTTAGGGGTCGGGGACGGGGACGGTTTACGGTCCAGTTGCGGGTACGACAACGGTTTAGGGTGAGCGTACGTGTGAGGGCGCGGGTCAGTGTGAGCGTACGGGTTAGGATTAGGGGACGGGTGAGGGGAAGACTTCGGGGAAGTGTTAGGGTAAGGGTTCGGGCTAGGGTTAGGGTTAGGGGACGGGGACGGTTTAGGGTCCAGGTGAGGGTACGAGAACGGTTTAGGGTGAGCGTACGTGTGAGGGCGCCGGTTAGTGTGAGCGTACGGGTTAGGATTAGGGGACGGGTGAGGGGAAGGCTTCGGGGAAGTGTTAGTGTTAGGGTTCGGGCTAGGGTTAGGGTTGGGGACGGGGACGGTTTAGGGTCCAGGTGAGGGTACGACAACGGTTTAGGGGGAGAGTATATGTGAGGGCGCAGGGTTGTGTGAGCGTACGGTTTAGGATTAGGGGACGTGTAAGGGTCAGGGTTCGGGGAAGGGTTAGGGTTAGGGTTCAGGATAGGGTTAGGGTTAGGGGACGGGGCCGGTTTAGGGTCCGGGTGAGGGTACGACAACGGTTTAGGGGGAGCGTACGTGTGAGGGCGCGTGTTAGTGTGAGCGTACGGGTTAGGATTATGGGACGGGTGAGGGTAAGGCTTTGGGGAAGGGTTAGGGTTAGGTTTCGGGCTAGGGTTAGTGTTAGGGGATGGGGACGGTTTAGTGTCCAGGTGAGGGTACGACAATGGTTTAGGGGTAGGGTTTGTGTGAGGGCGTGGGTTAGTGTGAGCGTACGGGTTAGGATTAGGGGACGGGTGAGGGGAAGGCTTCGGGGAAGGGTTAGGGTTAGATTTCGGGCTAGGGTTAGGGTTAGGGGACGGGGACGGTTTAGGGCCCGGGTGAGGGTACGACAACGCTTTAGGGGGAGCGTAAGTGTGAGGGCGCAGGTTAGTGTGAGAGTACGGGTTAGGATTAGGGGACGGGTGAGGGGAAGGCTTCGGGGAAGGGTTAGGGTTAGGTTTCGGGGTAGGGTTAGTGTTAGGGGACAGGGACGGTTTAGGGTCCAGGTGAGGGTACGACAACAGTTTAGGGGGAGCGTACGTGTGAGAGCGCGGGTTAGTATGAGCGTACGGGATAGGATTATGAGACGGGTGAGGGTAAGGCTTCGGGGAAGTGTTAGGGTTAGGTTTCGGGCTAGGGTTAGGGTTAGGGGATGCGGACGGTTTAGGGTCCAGCTGAGGGTACGACAACGGTTTAGGGGGAGCGTACGTGTGAGGGCGTGGGTTAGTGTGAGCGTACGGGTTAAGGTTAGGGGACGGGTGAGGGGAAGGCTTCGGGGAACGGTTAGGGTTCGGGTTCGGGCTTGAGTTAGTGTTAGGGGAGAGGGACGGTTTAGGGTCCAGGTGAGGGTACGACAACGGTTTAGGGGGAGCGTACTTGTGAGGGCGTGGGTTAGTGTGAGCGTACGGGTTAGGATTACGGGACGGGTGAGGGAAATGCTTCGGGGAAGTGTTAGGGTTAGGGTTCGGGCTAGGGTTAGTGTTAGGGGACGGGGACGGTTTAGGGTCCAGGTGAGGGTACGACAACGGTTTAGGGGGAGCGTACGTGTGAGGGCGTGGGTTAGTGTGAGCGTACGGGTTAAGGTTAGGGGACGGGTGAGGGGAAGGGTTAGGGTTAGGGTTAGAGTTAGGGTTCGGGCTAGGGTTAGGGTTAGGGGACGGGGACGGTTTAGGGTCCAGGTGAGGGTACGACAACGGTTTAGGGGGAGCGTATATGTGAGGGCGCAGGGTTGTGTGAGTGTACGGTTTAGGATTAGGGGACGTGTAAGGGTCAGGGTTCGGGGAAGGGTTAGGGTTAGGGTTCGGGATAGGGTTAGGGTTAGGGGACGGGGCCAGTTTAGGGTCCGGGTGAGGGTACGACAACGGTTTAGGGGGAGCGTACGTGTGAGGGCGCGGGTTAGTGTGAGCGTACGGGTTAGGATTACGGGACGGGTGAGGGTAAGGCTTTGGGGAAGGGTTAGGGTTAGGTTTCGGGCTAGGGTTAGTGTTAGGGGATGGGGACGGTTTAGTGTCCAAGTGAGGGTACGACAATGGTTTAGGGGTAGGGTTTGTGTGAGGGCGCGGGTTAGTGTGAGCGTACGGGTTAGGATTAGGGGACGGGTGAGGGGAAGTCTTCGGGGAAGGGTTAGGGATAGATTTCGGGCTAGGGTTAGGGTTAGGGGACGGGGACGGTTTAGGGTCCGGGTGAGGGTACGACAACGCTTTAGGGGGAGCGTACGTGTGAGGGCGCAGGTTAGTGTGAGAGTACGGGTTAGGATTAGGGGACGGGTGAGGGGAAGGCTTCGGGGAAGGCTTAGGGTTAGGTTTCGGGGTAGGGTTAGTGTTAGGGGACAGGGACGGTTTAGGGTCCAGCTGAGGGTACGACAACGGTTTGGGGGAGCGTACGTGTGAGGGCGCGGGTTAGTGTGAGCGTACGGGATAGGATTATGGGACGGGTGAGGGTAAGGCTTCGCGGAAGTGTTAGGGTTAGGTTTCGGGATAGGGTTAGGGTTAGGGGATGCGGACGGTTTAGGGTCCAGGTGTGGGTACGACAACGGTTTAGGGGGAGCGTACGTGTGAGGGCGCGGGTTAGTGTGAGCGTACGGGTTAAGATTAGGGGACGGGTGAGGGGAAGGCTTCGGGGAACGGTTAGGGTTCGGGTTCGGGCTTGGGTGTTAGGGGACAGGGACGGTTTAGGGTCCACGTGAGGGTACGACAACGGTTTAGGGCGAGCGTACGTGTGAGGGCGTGGGTTAGTGTGAGCGTACGGGTTAGGATTACGGGACGGGTGAGGGAAAGGCTTCGGGGAAGTGTTAGGGTTAGGGTTCTGTCTAGGGTTAGGGTTAGGGGACGGGGACGGTTTAGGGTCCAGGTGAGGGTACGACAACGGTTTAGGGTGAGCGTACGTGTGAGGGCGCCGGTTAGTGTGAGCGTACGGGTTAGGATTAGGGGACGGGTGAGGGGAAGGCTTCGGGGAAGTGTTAGTGTTAGGGTTCGGGCTAGGGTTAGGGTTAGGGGACGGGGACGGTTTAGGGTCCAGGTGAGGGTACGACAACGGTTTAGGGGGAGAGTATATGTGAGGGCGCAGGGTTGTGTGAGCGTACGGTTTAGGATTAGGGGACGTGTAAGGGTCAGGGTTCGGGGAAGGGTTAGGGTTAGGGTTCAGGATAGGGTTAGGGTTAGGGGACGGGGCCGGTTTAGGGTCCGGGTGAGGGTACGACAACGGTTTAGGGGGAGCGTACGTGTGAGGGCGCGGGTTAGTGTGAGCGTTCGGGTTAGGATTATGGGACGGGTGAGGGTAAGGCTTTGGGGAAGGGTTAGGGTTAGGTTTCGGGCTAGGGTTAGTGTTAGGGGATGGGGACGGTTTAGTGTCCAGGTGAGGGTACGACAATGGTTTAGGGGTAGGGTTTGTGTGAGGGCGCGGGTTAGTGTGAGCGTACGGGTTAGGATTAGGGGACGGGTGAGGGGAAGGCTTCGGGGAAGGGTTAGGGTTAGATTTCGGGCTAGGGTTAGGGTTAGGGGACGGGGACGGTTTAGGGTCCGGGTGAGGGTACGACAACGCTTTAGGGGGAGCGTAAGTGTGAGGGCGCAGGTTAGTGTGAGAGTACGGGTTAGGATTAGGGGACGGGTGAGGGGAAGGCTTCGGGGAAGGGTTAGGGTTAGGTTTCGGGGTAGGGTTAGTGTTAGGGGACAGGGACGGTTTAGGGTCTAGGTGAGGGTACGACAACGGTTTAGGGGGAGCGTACGTGTGAGGGCGCGGGTTAGTATGAGCGTACGGGATAGGATTATGAGACGGGTGAGGGTAAGGCTTCGGGGAAGTGTTAGGGTTAGGTTTCGGGCTAGGGTTAGGGTTAGGGGATGCGGACGGTTTAGGGTCCAGCTGAGGGTACGACAACGGTTTAGGGGGAGCGTACGTGTGAGGGCGTGGGTTAGTGTGAGCGTACGGGTTAAGGTTAGGGGACGGGTGAGGGGAAGGCTTCGGGGAACGGTTAGGGTTCGGGTTCGGGCTTGGGTTAGTGTTAGGGGACAGGGACGGTTTAGGGTCCAGGTGAGGGTACGACAACGGTTTAGGGGGAGCGTACTTGTGAGGGCGTGGGTTAGTGTGAGCGTACGGGTTAGGATACGGGACGGGTGAGGGAAATGCTTCGGGGAAGTGTTAGGGTTAGGGTTCGGGCTAGGGTTAGGGTTAGGGGACGGGGACGGTTTAGGGTCCAGGTGAGGGTACGACAAAGGTTTAGGGGGAGAGTACGTGTGAGGGCGCGGGCTAGTGTGAGCGTACGGGTTAGGATTAGGAGACGGGTGAGGGAAAGGCTTCGGGGAAGGGTTAGGGTTAGGGTTCGGGCTAGGGTTAGGGTTAGGGGACAGGGAAGGTTTAGGGTCCAGTTGAGGGTACGACAACGGTTTAGGGGGAGCGTACGTGTGAGGGCGCGGGTTAGTGTGAGCGTACGGGTTAGGATTAGGGGACGGGTGAGTGGAAGGCTTCGGGGAAGGGTTAGGGTTAGGGTTCGGGCTAGGTTTAGGGTTAGGGGACGGGGATGCTTTAGGGTCCAGGTGAGGGTACGACAACGGTTTAGGGGGAGAGTACATGTGAGGGCGCGGTTTAGTTTGAGCGTACGGGTTAGGATTAGGGGACGGTTGAGGGGAAGGCTTCGAGGAACTGTTAGGGTTAGGGTTCGGGCTAGGGTTAGGGTTAGGTTTAGGGGACGGGGTCGGTTTAGAGTCCAGATGAGGGTACGACCAAGGTTTATGGTGAGCGTAGGTGTGAGGGAGCGGGTTAGTGTCAGCGTACGGGTTAGCATTAGGGGACGGGTGTGGGGAAGGGTTAGGGTTAGGGTTCGGGCTAGGGTTAGGGTTAGGGGACGGGAACGGTTTAGGGTCCAGGTGAGGGTACGACAAAGGAATAGGGCGAGCGTACGTGTGAAGTTACGGGTTACTGTCAGCGTACGGGTTAGCAGTAGGGGACGTGTGAGGGTCAGGCTTCGGGGAGCTTAAGGGTTAGGGTTCGGGCTAGCGTTAGGGTAGGGGACGGGGATGGTTTAGGGTCCAGTGAGGATACGACAACGGTTTACGGTGAGCGTACGTGTGAGGGCATGGCTTAGTTTCAGCGTACGGGTTATCAATAGAGGACGGGTGAGGGGAACGCTTCGGGGAACGGTTAGGGTTAGGGTTCGGGCTACGGTTAGGGTTAGGGGACGGGGACGGTTTAGGGTCCAGGTGAGGGTAGGACAACGGTTTAGGGTGAGCATATGTGTGAGGCCACGGTTTAGTGTCAGCGTACGGGTTAGCATTATGGGACGGGTGCGGGTAAGGCTTCAGGGAAGGGTTAGGGTTTGGGTTCGGGCTAGGGTTAGGGTTAGGGGACGGAGACGGTTTAGGGTCTAGGTGAGGTTTGGACAAAAGTTTAGTGTGAGCGTACGTGTGAGGGCACGGGTTACTGTCAGCGTACGGCTTAGCATTAGGACACGGTTGAGGGCAAGGCTTCGGGGAAGGGTTAGGGTTAGGTTTCTGTCTAGGGTTAATGTTAGGGGACGGGGACGGTTTAGGGTCCAGTTTAGGTACGACAACCGTTTAGGGTGAGCGTAGGTGTGAGGGCACGTGTTAGTGTCAGCGTACGGGTTAGCATTAGGGGACGGGTGAGGGGAAGGCTTCGGGGAAGTGTTAGGGTTAGGGTTCTGGCTAGGGTTAGGGTTACGGGACGGGGACGGTTTAGGGTCCAGGTGAGGGTACCACAACGGTTTAGGGTGAGAGTAGGTGTGAGGACATGGGTTAGTGTCAGCGTACGGGTTAGCATTAGGGGACGGGCGAGGGGAAAGCTTCGGGGAAGGGTTAGGGTTAGGGTTCGGGCTACGGTTAGGGTTAGGGGACGTGGATGGTTTAGGGTCCAGTTGAGGGTACGACAACGGTTTAGGTGGAGCGTACGTGTGAGGGCGCGGGTTAGTGTGAGCGTATAGATTAGGATTAGGGGACGGGTGAGGGAAAGACTTCGGGGAAGTGTTAGGGTTAGGGTTCGGGCTAGGGTTAGGGTTAGAGGACGGGGACGGTTTAGGGTCCAGGTGAGGGTACGACAACGCTATAGGGGGAGCGTATGTGTGAGCGCGCGGGTTAGTGTGAGCGTACCGGTTAGGATTAGGGGACGGGTGAGGGGAAGGCTTTGGGGAAGGGTTAGGGTTAGGGTTCGTGCTAGGGTTAGGGTTAGGGGATGGGGACGGTTTAGGGTCCAGGTGAGGGTACGACAACGGTTTAGGGGGAGCCTACGTGTGAGGGCGCGGGTTAGTGTGAGCGTACGGGTTAGGATTAGGGGACGGGTGAGGGGAGGGCTTCGTGGAAGGGTTAGGTTTAGGGTTTTGGCTAGGGTTAGGGTTAGGGGACGGGGACGGTTTAGGGTCCAGGTGAGGGTACGACAACGCTTTAGGGGGAGCGTACGTGTGAGGGCGTGGGTTAGTGTGAGCGTACGGGTTAGGATTAGGGGACGGGTGACGGCAAGGCTTCGGGGAAGGTTTAGGGTTAGGGTTTGGGCTAGGGTTAGGGTTAGGGGACGGGGACGGTTTAGGGTCCAGGTGAGGGTACGACAACGCTTTAGGAGGAGCGAAAGTGTGAGGGCACGGGTTAGTGTGAGCGTACGGTTTAGGATTAGGGGACGGGTGAGGGGAAGGCTTCAGGGAAGGGTTAGGGTTAGGGTTCGGGCTAGGGTTTGGTTTAGGGGACGGTGACGGTATAGGGTCCAGGTGAGGGTACGACAACGTTTTAGGGGGAGCGTACGTGTGAGGGAGCGGGTTAGTGTGAGCGTACAGGTTAGGATTAGGGGACAGGTGATGGGAAGGCTTCGGGGAAGGGTTAGGGTTAGGGTTCGGGTTAGGGTTAGGGGACGGGGACGTTTTAGGGTCCAGGTGAGGGTACGAAAACGGTTTAGGGAGAGCGTACGTGTGAGGGCGTGGGTTAGTGTGAGCATACGTGTTAGGATTAGGGGATGGGTGAGGGTAAGGCTTCGGGAAAGAGTTAGGGTTAGGGTTCAGGGTAGGGTTAGGGTTAGGGGACGGGGACGGTTTAGGGTCCAGGTGAGCGTACGACAACGGTTTAGGGGGAGCGTACGTGTGAGGTCGCGGGTTAGTGTGAGCGTACGGGTTAAGGTTAGGGGACGGGTGAGGGGAAGGCTTCGGGGAACGGTTAGGGTTCGGGTTTGGGCTTGGGTTACTGTTAGGGGACGGGGACGGTTTAGGGTCCAGGTGAGGGTACGACATCGGTTTAGGGGGAGCGTACGTGTGAGGGCGTGGGTTAGTGTGAGCATACGGGTTAGGATTACGGGACGGGTGAGGGAAAGGCTTCGGGGAAGTGTTAGGGTTAGGATTCGGGCTAGGGTTAGGTTTAGGGGACGGGGACGGTTTAGGTTCCAGGTGAGGGTACGACAACGTTTTAGGGGGAGCGTACGTGTGAGGGCGTGGGTTAGTGTGAGCGTACGGGTTAAGGTTAGGGGACGGGTGAGGGGAAGGGTTAGGGTTACGGTTTGGGCTAGGGTTAGAGGTCGGGGACGGGGACGGTTTACGGTCCAGTTGCGGGTACGACAACGGTTTAGGGTGAGCGTACGTGTGAGGGCACGGGTCAGTGTGAGCGTACGGGTTAGGATTAGGGGACGGGTGAGGGGAAGGCTTCGGGGAAGGTTTAGGGTAAGGGTTCGGGCTAGGGTTAGGGTTAGGGGACGGGGACGGTTTAGGGTGCAGGTCAGGGTACGACAACGGTTTAGGGTGAGCGTATGTGTGATGGCGCGGGTTAGTGTGAGCGTACGGGTTAGGATTAGGGGACGGGTGAGGGGAAGGCTTCGGGGAAGTGTTAGGGTTCGGGTTTGGGCTAGGGTTAGGGTTAGGGGACGGGGACGGTTTAGGTTCCAGGTGAGGGTACGACAACAGTGTACGGGGAGCGTACGTGTGAGGGCGCAGTTTAGTGTGAGTGTACGGGTTAGGATTAGGGTACGAGTGAGGGAAAGGCTTCTGGGAAGTGTTAGGGTTAGGGTTCGGGATAGGGTTAGGGTTAGGGGACGGGGTCGGTTTAGAGTCCAGGTGATCGTAGGACAACAGTTTAGGGTGAGCGTACGTGTGAGGGCACGACTTAGTGTCAGCGTATGGCTTAGCATTCGGGGACGGGTGAAGGGAAGGATTCGGGGAAGGGTTAGGGTTAGGGTTTGGCTACGGTTAGGGTTAGGTGATGGGGACGGTTTAGGGTCCAGGTGAGGGAACGACAACGGTTTAGGGTGACGTACATGTGAGGACACGGGTTTGTGTTAGCGTACGGGTTAGCATTAGTGGACGGGTGAGGGTAAGGCTTCGAGGAACGGTAAGGGTTAGCGTTCGGGCTAGGGTTAGCGTTAGGGGACGGGGACAGTTTACGGTCCAGGTGAGGGTACGAGAACGGTTTACGGTGAGCGTACGTGAGAGGGCGCGGGTTAGTGTGAGGGTACGGTTTAGGATTAGGGGACGTGTGAGGGGAAAGCTTCAAGGAAGTGTTAAGGTTAGCGTTCTGGCCAGGGTTAGGCTTAGAGCACGGGGACGATTTAGGGTCCAGGTGAGTGTACGAGAACGGTTTAGGGGGAGTGTACGTGTGAGGGCGCGGGTTAGTGTGAGCGTACGGATTAGGATTAGGGGATGGGTGAGGGGAAGGCTTCGGGGAAGGGTTAGGGTTCGGGCTAGGGTTAGAGTTAGGGGACGGGGACGGTTTAGGGTCCAGGTGAGGGTACGACAACGGTTTCGGGGGAGCGTACGTGTGAGGGCGTGGGTTAGTGTGAGCGTACGGGTTAAGGTTAGGGGACGGGTGAGGGGAAGGGTTAGGGTTAGGGTTTGGGCTAGGGTTAGGGGTCGGGGACGGGGACGGTTTACGGTCCAGTTGCGGGTATGACAACGGTTTAGGGTGAGCATACGTGTGAGGGCGCGGGTCAGTGTGAGCGTACTGGTTAGAATTAGGGGACGGGTGAGGGGAAGGCTTCGGGGAAGTGTTAGGGTTAGGGTTAGGGCTAGGGTTAGGGTTAGGGGACGGGGACTGTTTAGGGTCCAGGTGAGGGTACGACAACGGTTTAGGTGGAGCGTACGTGTGAGGGCGCGGGTTAGTGTGAGCGTATGGGTTAGGATTAGGGGACGGGTGAGGGGAAGGCTTCGGGGAAGGGTTAGGGTTAGGGTTCGGGCTAGGGTTAGAGTTAGGGGACGGGGACGGTTTAGGGTCCGGGTGAGGGTACGACAACACTTTAGGGGGAACGTACGTGTGAGGGCGTGGGTTAGTGTGAGCGTACGGGTTAAGATTAGGGGACGGGTGCGGGGAAGGCTTCGGGGAAGTTTTAGGGTTAGGGTTCGGGCCAGGATTACGGTTAGGGGACGGGGACGGTTTAGGGACCAGGTGAGGGTACGACAATGCTTTAAAGGGAGCGTACGTATGAAGGCGCGGGTTAGTGTGAGCGTACGGGTTAGGATTAGGGGACAGGTGAGTGGAAGGCTTCGGGGAAGGGTTAGGGTTAGGGTTCGGGCTAGGGATAGGGTTAGTGGACAGGGACGGTTTAGGGTTCGGGTGAGGGTACGACAACCGTTTCGGGGGAGCGTACGTGTGAGGGTGCGGGTTAGTGTGAGCGTACGGGTTAGGATTATGTGACGGATGAGGGTAAGGCTTCGGGGAAGTGTTAGGGTTAGGTTTCGGGCTGGGGTTAGGGTTAGGGGATGGGGCAGTTTACGGTCCAGGTGAGGGTATGGAAACGCTTTAGGGGGAGCGTACGTGTGAGGGCGCTGGTTAGTGTGAGCGTACGGGTTAGGATTAGGGGACGGTAGAGGGGAAGGCTTCGGGAAGGGTTAGGTTTCGGGTTCGGGCTAGGGTTAGTGTTAGGGGACGGGGACGGTTTAGGGTCCAGGTGAGGGTACGACAACGGTTTAGGGGGAGCGTACGTGTGAGGGCGTGGTTTAGTGTGAGCGTACGGGTTAGGATTACGGGACGGGTGAGGGAAACGCTTCGAGGAAGCGTTAGGGTTAGGGTTCGGGCTAGGGTTAGGGTTAGGGGACGGGGAAGGTTTAGGGTCCAGGTGAGGGTACAACAACGGTTTAGTGGGAGCGAACGTGTGAGGGTGCGGGTTAGTGTGAGCGTACGGGTTACGTTTAGGTAACGGGTGAGTGTAAGGCTTCAGGGAAGGGTTAGGGTTAGGGTTCGGGCTAGGGTTAGGGCTTGGGGATGGGGACAGTTTAGGGTCCAGGTGAGGGTACGACAACGGTTTAGGGTGAGCGTACGTGTGAGGGCACGTGTTAGTGTCAGCGTACGGGTTAGCATTAGGGGACGGGTGAGGGTAAGGCTTAGGGGAAGTGTTAGGGTTAGGGTTCGGGATAGGGTTAGGGTTAGGGGACGGGGTCGGTTTAGAGTCCAGGTGATCATAGGACAACAGTTTAGGGTGAGCGTACGTGTGAGGGCACGGCTTAGTGTCAGCGTATGGCTTAGTATTCGGGGACGGGTGAAGGGAAGGATTCGGGGAAGGGTTAGGGTTAGGGTTTGGCTACGGTTAGGGTTAGGTGATGGGGATGGTTTAGGGTCCAGGTGAGGGAACGACAACGGTTTAGGGTGACGTACATGTGAGGACACGGGTTTGTGTTAGCGTACGGGTTAGCAATAGTGGACGGGTGAGGGTAAGGCTTCGAGGAACGGTAAGGTTTAGCGTTCGGGCTAGGGTTAGCGATAGGGGACGGGGACAGTTTACGGTCCAGGTGAGGGTACGAGAACGGTTTACGGTGAGCGTACGTGAGAGGGCACGGGTTAGTGTCAGCGTACGGGTTAGCATTAGGGGACGTGTGAGGGGAAGGCTTCGGGGAAGGGTTAGGGTTAGGGTTCGGGCTAAGGTTAGGGTTAGGTTTAGGGGACGGGGTCGGTTTAGAGTCCAGCTGAGGGTACGACCAAGGTTTATGGTGAGCGTACGTGTCAGGGAGCGGGTTAGTGTCAGCGTACGGCTTAGCATTAGGGGACGGGTGTGGGGAAGGCTTTGGGGAAGGGTTAGGGTTAGGGTTCAGCTTCGGTTAGGGGACGGGGACGGTTTAGGGTCCAGGTGAGGGTACGATAACGGTTTAGGGGGAGTGTACGTGTGAGGGCGCGGGTTAGTGTGAGGGTACGGTTTAGGATTACGGGACGGGTGAGGGGAAAGCTTCAAGGAAGTGTTAGGGTTAGCGTTCTGCCCAGGGTTAGGCTTAGAGCACGGGGACGATTTAGGGTCCAGGTGAGTGTACGAGAACGGTTTGGGGGAGCGTACGTGTGAGGGCACGGTTTAGTGTGAGCGTACGGATTAGGATTAGGGGACGGGTGAGGGGAAGGCTTCGGGGAAGGGTTAGGGTTCGGGCTAGGGGAAGGGTTAGGGGACGGGGACGGTTTAGGGTCCAGGTGAGAGTATTACAACGGTTTAGGAGGAGCGTATGTGTGAGGGCGCGGGTTAGTGTGAGTGTACGGGTTAGGATTAGGGGACGGTTGAGTGGAAGGCTTCGGGGAAGGATTAGGGTTCGGGCTAGGGTTAGGGTTAGGGGACGGTGACGGTATAGGGTCCAGGTGAGGGTACGACAACGGTTTAGGGGGAGCGTACGTGTGAGGGAGCGGGTTAGTGTGAGCGTACAGGTTAGGATTAGGGGACGGGTGATGGGAAGGCTTCGGGGAAGGGTTAGGGTTAGGGTTCGGGTTAGGGTTAGGGGACGGGGACGGTTTAGGGTCCAGGTGAGGGTACGAAAACGGTTTAGGGAGAGCGTACGTGTGAGGGCGTGGGTTATTGTGAGCATACGGGTTAGGATTAGGGGACGGGTGAGGGTAAGGCTTCGGGAAAGAGTTAGGGTTAGGGTTCAGGGTAGGGTTAGGGTTAGGGGACAGGGACGGTTTAGGGTCCAGGTGAGGGTACGACAACGCTTTAGGGGGAGCGTACGTGTGAGGGCGCGGGTTAGTGTGAGCGTATGGGTTAGGATTAGGGCACGGGTGAGGGGAAGGCTTCGGGGAAGGGTTAGGTTTAGGGTTCGGGCTAGGGTTCGGGTTACGGGACGGGGACGGTTTAGGGTCCAGGTGAGGGTATGACAACACTTTAGGGGGAGCGTACGTGTGAGGGCGCGGTTTAGTGTGAGCGTACGGGTTAGGATTAGGGGACGGGTGAGGCGAAGGCTTCGGGGAAGCGTTAGGTTTAGGGTTCGGGCTAGGGTTAGGGTTAGGGGACGGTGACGGTTTAGGGTCCAGGTGAGGTTACGACAACGGTTTAGGGGGAGCGTACGTGTGAGTGCACGGGTTAGTGTGAGCGTACGGGTTAGGATTAGGGGACGGTTGAGGGGAAGGTTTCGGGGAAGGGTTAGGGTTAGGGTTCGGGCTAAAGTTATGGTTAGGGGAAGGGGACGGTTTAAGGTCCAGTTGAGGGTACGACAACGCTTTAGTGGGAGCGTACGTGTGAGGGCGCGGGTTCGTGTGAGCGTACGGGTTAGGATTAGCGGACGGGTGAGGGGAAGGCTTCGGGGAAGGGTTAGGGTTAGGGTTCAGGCTAGGGTTAGAGTTAGGGGACGGGGAAGGTTTAGGGTCCAAGTGAGGGTACGACAACGGTTTAGGGGGAGCGTACGTGTGAGGGCGTGGGTTAGTGTGAGCATACGGGTTAGGATTAGGGGACGGGTGAGGGGAAGGCTTTGGGGAAGGGTTAGGGTTAGGGTTCGGGCTGGGTTAGGGTTAGGGAACGGGGACGGTTTAGGGTCCAGGTGAGGGTACGACAACGGTTTAGGGGGAGCGTACGTGTGAGGGCGCGAGTTAGTGTGAGCGTACGGATTAGGATTAGGGGACGGGTGAGGGGAAGGCTTCGGGGAAGTGTTAGTGTTAGGGTTCGGGCTAGGGTTAGGTTTAGGGGACAGGGACGGTTTAGGGTCCGCATCAGGGTATGACAACGGTTTACGGGGAGCGTACGTGTGAGGGCATGGGTTAGTGTTAGCGTACGGGTTAGGATTAGGTGACGGGTGAGGGGAAGGCTTCGTGGAAGTGTTAGTGTTATGGTTCGGGTAGGGTTAGTGTTAGGGGACGGGGACGGTTTAGGGTCCAGGTGAGGGTACGACAACGGTTTAGGGGGAGCGTACGTGTGAGGGCGCGGGTTAGGGTGAGCGTACGGGTTAGGAATAGGGGACGGGTGAGGGGAATGCTTCGCGGAAGTGTTAGGGTTCGGGCTACGGTTAGGGTTAGGGGACGGGGACGGTTTAGGGTCCAGGTGAGGGTACGACAACGGTTTAGGGGGAGCGTACGTGTGAGGGCGCAGGTTAGTGTGAGCATACGGGTTAGGATTAGGAGACGGGTGAGGGTTAGGGTTCGGGGAAGGGTTAGGGTTAGGGTTCGGGCTAGGGTTAGCGTTAGGGGACGGGGGTGGTTTAGGTTCCAGGTGAGTGTACGACAACGGTTTAGGGGGAGCGTACGTGTGAGGGCGCGGGTTAGTGTGAGCGTACGGGTTAGGATTAGGGGACGGGTGAGGGGAAGGCTTCAGGGAAGCGTTAGGGTTAGGGTTCGGGCTAGGGTTATGGTTAGGAGAAAGGGACGGTTTAGGGTCCAGGTGAGGGTACTACAACGGTTTAGGGGCAGCGTACGTGTGAGGGCGCAGGTTAGTGTGAGCGTACGGGTTAGGATTAGGGGACGGGTGAGGGGAAGGCTTCGGGGAAGTGTTAGGGTTAGGGTTCGGGCTACGGTTAGGGTTAGGGGACGGGGACGGTTTAAGTTCCAGGTGAGGGTACGAGAACAGTTTAGGGGGAGCGTACGTGTGAGCGCATGGGTTAGTGTGAGCGTACGGGTTAATATTAGGTGACGGTTGAGGGGAAGGCTTCAGGGAGGGGTTAGGGTTAGGGTTCGGGCTAGGGTTAGGGTTAGGGGATTGGGACGGTTTAGGGTCCAGTTGAGGGTACGACAACGGTTTAGGGGGAGAGTACGTGTGAGGGCGTGGGTTAGTGTGAGCGTATGGGTTAGGATTAGGGGACGGGTGAGGGAAAGGCTTCGGGGAAGGGTTAGGGTTAGGGTTCGGGCTAGGGTTAGGGTTAGGGGACGGGGACGGTTTAGGGTCCAGGTGAGGGTACGAAAACGGTTTAGGGGGAGCGTACGTGTGAGGGCGCAGTTTAGTGTGAGCGTACGGGTTAGGATTATGGGACGGGTGAGGGGAAGGCTTCGGGGAAGGGTTAGGGTTAGGGTTCGGGCTAGGGTTAGTGTTAGGGTACGGGGACGCTTTAGGGTCCGGGTGAGGGTACGACAACGGTTTAGGGGGAGCGTACGTCTGAGGGCGCGGCTTAGTGTGAGCGTACGGGTTAGGATTAGGGGACGGGTGAGGGGAAGGCTTCGGGGAAGGGTTAGGGTTAGGGTTCGGGCTAGGGTTAGGGTTAGGGGACGGGGACGGTTTAGGGTCCATTAGAGGGTACGACAACGCTTTAGGGGGAGCGTACGTGTGAGGGCGCGGTTTAGTGTGAGCGTACGGGATAGGATTAGGGGACGGGTGAGTGGAAGGCTTCGGGGAAGTTTTAGGGTTCGGGCTAGGGTTAGGGTTAGGGGACGGGGACGGTTTAGGGTCCAGGTGAGGGTACGACAACGCTTTAGG
The DNA here is from genome assembly GCF_964270905.1 of Leucopleurus acutus. Classification (NCBI taxonomy): domain Eukaryota; kingdom Metazoa; phylum Chordata; class Mammalia; order Artiodactyla; family Delphinidae; genus Leucopleurus; species Leucopleurus acutus. The sequence goes on from NC_139153.1 coordinate 81,234,501, forward strand.
GGGAGCGTACGTGTGAGGGCGCGGGTTAGTGTGAGCGTACTGGTTAGAATTAGGTGACGGGTGAGGGGAAGGCTTCGGGGAAGGGTTAGGGTTAAGGTTCGGGCTAGGGTTAGCGTTAGGGGACGGGGACGGTGTAGGGTCCAGGTGAGGGTACGCAACGGTTTAGGGGGATCATACGTGTGAGGGCTCGGGTTCGTGTGAGCGTACGGGTTAGGATTAGGGGACGGGTGAGGGGAAGGCTTCGGGGAAGAGTTAGTGTTAGGGTTCGGGCTAGGGTTAGGGTTAGGGGACAGGGACGGTTTAGGGTCCGCATCAGGGTACGACAACGGTTTACGGGGAGCGTACGTGTGAGGGCATGGGTTAGTGTTAGCGTACGGGTTAGGATTAGGGTACGGGTGAGGGGAAGGCTTCGTGGAAGGGTTAGTGTTATGGTTCGGGTAGGGTTAGTGTTAGGGGACGGGGACGGTTTAGGGTCCAGGTGAGGGTACGACAACGGTTTGGGGGGAGCGTACGTCTGAGGGCGCGGGTTAGGGTGAGCGTACGGGTTAGGAATAGGGGACGGGTGAGGGGAAGGCTTCGCGTAAGTGTTAGGGTTCGGGCTAGGGTTAGGGTTAGGGAACGGGGATGGTTTAGGGTCCAGGTGAGGGTACGACAACGGTTTAGGGGGAGCGTACGTGTGAGGGCGCGTGTTAGTGTGAGCGTACGGTTTAGGATTAGGGGACGGGTGAGGGTAAGGCTTCGGGGAAGTGTAAGGGCTAGGGTTCGGGCTCGGGTTAGGGTTAGGGGAAGGGGACGGGTTAGGGTCCAGGTGAGGGTACGACAACGATTTAGGCGGAACGTACGTGTGAGGGCTCAGGTTAGTGTGAGCGTACGGGTTAGGATTAGGTGACGGGTGAGGGTAAGGCTTCGGGGAAGGGTTAGGGTTAGGGTTCGGGCTAGGGTTTTGTTAGGGAATGGGGACGGTTTAGGGTGCAGGTGAGGGTACGACAAAGGTTTAGGGGGAGCGTACGTGTGAGGGCGCAGGTTAGTGTGAGCATACGGGTTAGGATTAGGAGACGGGTGAGGGTAAGGGTTCGGGGAAGGGTTAAGGTTAGGGTTCGGGTTAGGGTTAGCGTTAGGGGACGGGGACGGTTTAGGGTCCAGGTGAGGGTACGACAACGGTTTAGGGGGGGCGTACGTGTGAGGGCGCGGGTTAGGGTGAGCGTACGGGTTAGGATTAGGGGACGGGTGAGGGAAAGGCTTCGGGGAAGGGTTAGGGTTCGGGCTAGGGTTAGGGTTAGGGGACGGGGACGGTTTAGGGTCCAGGTGACGGTACGACAACGGTTTAGGGGGAGCGTACGTGTGAGGGCGCGGGTTAGTGTGAGCGTACGAGTTAGGATTAGGGGACGGGTGAGGGGAAGGCTTCGGGGAAGGGTTAGGGTTAGGTTTCGGGCTAGGGATATGGTTAGGGGACAGGGACGGTTTAGGTTCCGGGTGAGGGTACGACAACGGTTTCGGGGGAGCGTACGTGTGAGGGCGCTGGTTAGTGTGAGCGTACGGGTTAGGATTAGCGGACGGGTGAGGGGAAGGGTTCGGGCTAGGGTTAGGGTTAGGGGACGGGGACGGTTTAGGGTCCAGGTGAGGGTACGACAACGGTTCAGGGGGAGCGTACGTGTGAGTGCGCGGGTTAGTGTGAGCGTACGGGTAAGGATTATGGGACGGGTGAGCGGAAGGCTTCGGGGAAGGGTTAGGGTTAAGGTTCGGGCTAGGGTTTTGTTAGGGGATGGGGACGGTTTAGGGTGCAGGTGAGGGTACGACAACGGTTTAGGGGGAGCGTACGTGTGAGGGCGCAGGTTAGTGTGAGCATACGGGTTACGATTAGGAGACGGGTGAGGGTAAGGGTTCGGGGAAGTGTTAGGGTTAGGGTTCGGGCTAGGGTTAGCGTTAGGGGACGGGGACGGTTTAGGGTCCAGGTGAGGGTACGACAACGGTTTAGGGGGGGCGTACGTGTGAGGGCGCGGGTTAGGGTGAGCGTACGGGTTAGGATTAGGGGACGGGTGAGGGGATGGCTTCGGGGAAGAGTTAGTGTTAGGGTTCGGGCTAGGGTTAGGGTTAGGGGACAGGGACGGTTTAGGGTCTGCATGAGGGTACGACAACGGTTTACGGGGAGCGAACGTGTGAGGGCATGGGTTAGTGTTAGCGTACAGGTTAGGATTAGGTGACGGGTGAGGGGAAGGCTTCGTGGAAGGGCTAGGGTTATGTTTCGGGCTAGGGTTAGGGTTAGGGGACGGGGACGGTTTAGGGTCCAGGTGAGTGTACGATAACGGTTTAGGTGGAGCGTATGTGTGAGGGCGCGGGTTTGGGTGAGCGTACGGGTTAGGAATAGAGGACGGGTGAGGGGAAGGCTTCGGGAAAGAGTTAGTGTTAGGGTTCGGGCTAGGGTTAGGATTAGGGGACGGGGACGGTTTAGGGTCCAGGTGAGGTACGACAACGGTTTACGGGGAACGTACGTGTGAGGGCGCGGGTTAGTGTGAGCGTACGGATTAGGATTAGGGTACGGGTGAGGGGAAGGCTTCAGGGAAGTGTTAGGGTTAGGGTTCGGGCTAGGGTTATGGTTAGGGGAAAGGGACGGTTTAGGGTCCAGGTGAGGGTACGACAACGGTTTAGGAGCAGCGTACGTGTGAGGGCGCGGGTTAGTGTGAGCGTACTTGTTAGGATTACGGGACGGGTGAGGGGAAGGCTTCGGGGAAGTGTTAGGGTTAGGGTTCGGGCTAGGGTTAGGCTTAGGGGACGGGGACGGTTTAAGGTCCAGGTGAGGGTACGACAACGGTTTAGGGGGAGCGTACGTGTGAGCGCATGGGTTAGTGTGAGCGAACGGGTTAATATAAGGTGACGGTTGAGGCGAAGGCTTCAGGGAGGGGTTAGGGTTAGGGTTCGGGCTAGGGTTAGGTTTAGGGGACGGGGACGATTTAGTGTCCAGGTGAGGGTACGACAACTGTTTAGGGGGAGCGTACGAGTGATGGCGCGGGTTAGTGTGAGCATACGGGTAAGGATTAGGGGACGGGTGAGGGGAAGGCTTCGGGGAAGGGTTAGGGTTACGGTTTGGGCTAGGGTTACGGTTAGGGGACGGGGACGGTTTAGGGTCCAGGTGAGGGTACGACAAAGCTTTAGGGGGAGCGAAAGTGTGAGGGCACGGGTTAGTGTGAGCGTACGGTTTAGGATTAGGGGACGGGTGAGGGGAAGGCTTCGGGGAAGGGTTAGGGTTAGGGTTCCGGCTAGGGTTAAGGTTAGGGGACGGGGATGGTTTAGGGCCCAGTTGAGGGTACGACAACGGTTTAGGGGGAGCGTACGTGTGAGGGCACGGGTTAATGTGAGCGTACGGTTTAGGATTAGTGGACGTATGAGGGTAAGGCTTCGGAGAAGGGTTAGGGTTAGGGTTCGGGCTAGGGTTAGGGTTAGGGGACGGGGACGGTTTAGGGTCCAGGTGAGGGTACGACAGCGGTTGAGAAGGAGCGAAAGTGTGAGGGTGCGGGTTAGTGTGAGCGTACGGGTTAGGATTAGGGTACGTGTGAGGGAAACGCTTCAGGGAAGGGTTAGGGTTAGGGTTCGGGCTAGGGTTAGGGTTAGGGGATGGGGACAGTTTAGGGTCCAGGTGAGGGTACGACAAAGTCTTAGGGGGAGTGTACGTGTGAGGGCGCGGGTTAGTGTGAGCGTACGGTTTAGGATTAGGGGACGGGTGAGGGGAAGGCTTCAGGGAAGTGTTAGTGTTAGGGTTCAGGCCAGGTTTAGGCTTAGAGCACGGGGACGATTTAGGGTCCAGCTGTGGGTACGACAACGGTTTAGGGGGAGCGTACGTGTGAGGGCGCGGGTTAGTGTGAGCGTACGGATTAGGATTAGGGGACGGGTGAGGGTAAGGCTTCAGGGAACTGTTAGGGTTAGGGTTCTGACCAGGGTTAGGCTTAGAGCACAGGGACGATTTAGGGTCCAGCTGAGGGTACGACAAGGGTTTAGGGGGAGTGTACGCATGAGGGGGCGGGTTAGTGTGAGCGTACGGATTAGGATTAGGGGACGGGTGAGGGGAAGGCTTCGGAAAAGGGTTAGGGTTATGGTTCGGGCTAGGGTTAGGGTTAGGGGACGGGGACGGTTTAGGGTCCAGATGAGGGTACGACAACGCTTTAGGGGGAGCGAACGTGTGAGGGCGCGGGTTAGTGTGAGCGTACGGTTTAGGATTAGGGGACGGGTGAGTGTAAGGCTTCGGGGAAGGGTTAGGGTTAGGGTTCGGGCTAGGGTTAGGGTAAGGGGACGGGGACGGTTTAGGGTCCAGGCGAGGGTACGACAACGGTTTAGGGGGAGCGTACGTGTGAGGGCACGGATTAGTGTGAGCATTCGGGTTACGATCAGGGGACCGTAAGGGAAAGGCTTCGGGGAAGTGTTAGGGACAGGGTTCGGGCTAGGATTAGGGTTAGGGGACGGGGACGGTTTAGGGTCCAGTTGAGGGTACGACAACGCTTTAGGGGGAGCGTACGTGTGAGGGCGCGGGTTAGTGTGAGCGTACGGGTTAGGATTAGTGGACGGGTGAGGGGAAGGCTTCAGGAAAGGGTTAGGGTTAGGGTTCGGGCTACGGTTAGGGTTAGGGGACGGGGACGCTTTAGGGTCCAGGTGAGGGTATGACAACGGTTTAGGAGGAGCGTATGGGTGAGGACGCGGGTTAGTGTGAGCGTACGGGTTAGGATTAGGGGACGGGTGAGGGGAAGGCTTCGGGGAAGGGTTAGGGTTAGTGTTCGGGCTAGGGTTAGGGTTAAGGGACGGGGACAGTTTAGGGTCCAGTGAGGGTACGACAACGGTTTAGGGGGAGCGTACGTGTGAGGGCGTGGGTTACATTGAGCGTGCGGGTTAGGATTAGGGGACGGGTGAGGGGAAGGCTTCGGGGAAGGGTTAGGTTTAGGGTTCGGGGTAGGGTTAGGGTTAAGGGACGGGGACGCTTTAGGGTCCAGGTGAGGGTACGACAACGGTTTAGGGGGAGCGTACGTGTGAGGGCGAGGTTTAGTGTGAGCGTACGGGTTAGGATTAGGGGACAGGTAAGGGGAAGGCTTCGGGGAAGGGTTAGGGTTAAGGTTCGGGCTAGGGTTAGGATTAGGGGACGGGGACGGTTTAGGGTCCAGGAGAGGGTACGACAACGGTTTAGGGGGAGCGTACGTGTGAAGGCGCGGGTTAGTGTGAGCGTACGGGTTAGGATTAGGGGACGTGTGAGGGGAAGGCTTCGGGGAAGGGTTAGGGTTAGGGTTCGGGCTAGGGTTAGGGTTAGGGGATGGGGACGGTTTAGGGTCTAGGCGAGGGTATGACAACGGTTTAGGGGGAGCGAACGTGTGAGGGCGCGTTTTAGTGTGAGGATACGGGTTAGGATTAGGGGACGGGTGAGGGGAAGGCTTCGGGGAAGTGTTAGGGTTACGGTTCGGGCTAGGCTTAGGGTTAGGGGACGGGGACGGTTTAGGGTCTAGGTGAGGGTACGAAAACGGTTTAGGGGGAGCGTACGTGTGAGGGCGTGGGTTAGTGTGAGCGTACGTGTAAGGATTAGGGGACGGGTGAGGGGAAGGCTTCAGGGAAGTGTTAGGGTTAGGGTTCTGGCCAGGGTTAGGCTTACAGCACGGGGACTATTTAGGATCCAGGTGAGTGTACGAGAACGGTTTAGGGGGAGCGTACGTGTGAGGATGCAGGTTAGTGTGATCGTACGGGTTAGGATTAGGGGACGGATGAGGGGAAGGCTTCAGGGAAGGGTTAGGGTTGGGTTTGGGCTAGGGTTAAGGTTAGGGGACGGGGACGGTTTAGGGTCCAGTTACGGGTACGACAGAGGTTTAGGGGGAACGTATGTGTGAGGGAGCGGGTTAGTGTGAGCATACGGGTTAGGATTAGGGGACGGGTGAGGGTAAGGCTTCGGGGAAGGGTTAGGGTTAGGGTTCGGGCTAGGGTTAGGGTTAGGGGACGGGGACGGTTTAGGGTCCAGGTGAGGGTACGACAACGGTTGAGGGGGAGTGTACGTGTGAGGGCGCAGGTTAGTGTGAGCGTACGGTTTAGGATTAGGAGACGGGTGAGGGTAAGGCTTCGGTGAAGAGTTAGTGTTAGGATTCGGGCTAGGGTTAGGGTTAGGGGACGGGGACGGTTTAGGGTCCCGGTGAGGGTACGGCAACGGTTTAGGGGGGGCGTACGTGTGAGGGCGCGGGTTAGGGTGAGCGTACGGGTTAGGATTAGGGGACGGGTGAGGGGATGGCTTCGGGGAAGAGTTAGTGTTAGGGTTCGGGCGAGGGTTAGGGTTAGGGGACAGGGACGGTTTAGGGTCTGCATGAGGGTACGACAACGGTTTACGGGGAGCGAACGTGTGAGGGCGTGGGTTAGTGTGAGCGTACGGGTTAGGATTAGGGGACGGGTGAGGGAAAGGCTTCGGGGAAGGGTTGGGGTTCGGGCTAGGGTTAGGGTTAGGGGACGGGGACGGTTTAGGGTCCAGGTGACGGTACGACAACGGTTTAGGGGGAGCGTACGTGTGAGGGCGCGGGTTAGTGTGAGCGTACGAGTTAGGATTAGGGGACGGGTGAGGGGAAGGCTTCGGGGAAGGGTTAGGGTTAGGTTTCGGGCTAGGGATATGGTTAGGGGACAGGGACGGTTTAGGGTCCGGGTGAGGGTACGACAACGGTTTCGGGGGAGCGTACGTGTGAGGGCGCTGGTTAGTGTGAGCGTACGGGTTAGGATTAGCGGACGGGTGAGGGGAAGGGTTCGGGCTAGCGTTAGGGTTAGGGGACGGGGACGGTTTAGGGTCCAGGTGAGGGTACGACAACGGTTCAGGGGGAGCGTACGTGTGAGTGCGCGGGTTAGTGTGAGCGTACGGGTTACAATTAGGGGAAGGTTGAGGGAAAGGCTTCGGGGAAGGGTTCGGGTTAGGGTTTAGGTTAGGGTTAGGGGACGGGGACGGTTTAGGGTCCAGGTGAGGGTACGACAACGCTTTAGGGGGAGCGTACGAGTGAGGTCGCGGGTTAGTGTGAGCGTACGGGTAAGGATTATGGGACGGGTGAGCGGAAGGCTTCGGGGAAGGGTTAGGGTTAAGGTTCGGGCTAGGGTTTTGTTAGGGGATGGGGACGGTTTAGGGTGCAGGTGAGGGTACGACAACGGTTTAGGGGGAGCGTACGTGTGAGGGCGCAGGTTAGTGTGAGCATACGGGTTACGATTAGGAGACGGGTGAGGGTAAGGGTTCGGGGAAGTGTTAGGGTTAGGGTTCGGGCTAGGGTTAGCGTTAGGGGACGGGGACGGTTTAGGGTCCAGGTGAGGGTACGACAACGGTTTAGGGGGGGCGTACGTGTGAGGGCGCGGGTTAGGGTGAGCGTACGGGTTAGGATTAGGGGACGGGTGAGGGGATGGCTTCGGGGAAGAGTTAGTGTTAGGGTTCGGGCTAGGGTTAGGGTTAGGGGACAGGGACGGTTTAGGGTCTGCATGAGGGTACGACAACGGTTTACGGGGAGCGAACGTGTGAGGGCATGGGTTAGTGTTAGCGTACAGGTTAGGATTAGGTGACGGGTGAGGGGAAGGCTTCGTGGAAGGGCTAGGGTTATGTTTCGGGCTAGGGTTAGGGTTAGGGGACGGGGACGGTTTAGGGTCCAGGTGAGTGTACGATAACGGTTTAGGTGGAGCGTATGTGTGAGGGCGCGGGTTTGGGTGAGCGTACGGGTTAGGAATAGAGGACGGGTGAGGGGAAGGCTTCGGGAAAGAGTTAGTGTTAGGGTTCGGGCTAGGGTTAGGATTAGGGGACGGGGACGGTTTAGGGTCCAGGTGAGGTACGACAACGGTTTACGGGGAACGTACGTGTGAGGGCGCGGGTTAGTGTGAGCGTACGGATTAGGATTAGGGTACGGGTGAGGGGAAGGCTTCAGGGAAGTGTTAGGGTTAGGGTTCGGGCTAGGGTTATGGTTAGGGGAAAGGGACGGTTTAGGGTCCAGGTGAGGGTACGACAACGGTTTAGGAGCAGCGTACGTGTGAGGGCGCGGGTTAGTGTGAGCGTACTTGTTAGGATTACGGGACGGGTGAGGGGAAGGCTTCGGGGAAGTGTTAGGGTTAGGGTTCGGGCTAGGGTTAGGCTTAGGGGACGGGGACGGTTTAAGGTCCAGGTGAGGGTACGACAACGGTTTAGGGGGAGCGTACGTGTGAGCGCATGGGTTAGTGTGAGCGAACGGGTTAATATAAGGTGACGGTTGAGGCGAAGGCTTCAGGGAGGGGTTAGGGTTAGGGTTCGGGCTAGGGTTAGGTTTAGGGGACGGGGACGATTTAGTGTCCAGGTGAGGGTACGACAACTGTTTAGGGGGAGCGTACGAGTGATGGCGCGGGTTAGTGTGAGCATACGGGTAAGGATTAGGGGACGGGTGAGGGGAAGGCTTCGGGGAAGGGTTAGGGTTACGGTTTGGGCTAGGGTTACGGTTAGGGGACGGGGACGGTTTAGGGTCCAGGTGAGGGTACGACAAAGCTTTAGGGGGAGCGAAAGTGTGAGGGCACGGGTTAGTGTGAGCGTACGGTTTAGGATTAGGGGACGGGTGAGGGGAAGGCTTCGGGGAAGGGTTAGGGTTAGGGTTCCGGCTAGGGTTAAGGTTAGGGGACGGGGATGGTTTAGGGCCCAGTTGAGGGTACGACAACGGTTTAGGGGGAGCGTACGTGTGAGGGCACGGGTTAATGTGAGCGTACGGTTTAGGATTAGTGGACGTATGAGGGTAAGGCTTCGGAGAAGGGTTAGGGTTAGGGTTCGGGCTAGGGTTAGGGTTAGGGGACGGGGACGGTTTAGGGTCCAGGTGAGGGTACGACAGCGGTTGAGAAGGAACGAAAGTGTGAGGGTGCGGGTTAGTGTGAGCGTACGGGTTAGGATTAGGGTACGTGTGAGGGAAACGCTTCAGGGAAGGGTTAGGGTTAGGGTTCGGGCTAGGGTTAGGGTTAGGGGATGGGGACAGTTTAGGGTCCAGGTGAGGGTACGACAAAGTCTTAGGGGGAGTGTACATGTGAGGGCGCGGGTTAGTGTGAGCGTACGGTTTAGGATTAGGGGACGGGTGAGGGGAAGGCTTCAGGGAAGTGTTAGTGTTAGGGTTCAGGCCAGGTTTAGGCTTAGAGCACGGGGACGATTTAGGGTCCAGCTGTGGGTACGACAACGGTTTAGGGGGAGCGTACGTGTGAGGGCGCGGGTTAGTGTGAGCGTACGGATTAGGATTAGGGGACGGGTGAGGGTAAGGCTTCAGGGAACTGTTAGGGTTAGGGTTCTGACCAGGATTAGGCTTAGAGCACAGGGACGATTTAGGGTCCAGCTGAGGGTACGACAAGGGTTTAGGGGGAGTGTACGCATGAGGGGGCGGGTTAGTGTGAGCGTACGGATTAGGATTAGGGGACGGGTGAGGGGAAGGCTTCGGAAAAGGGTTAGGGTTATGGTTCGGGCTAGGGTTAGGGTTAGGGGACGGGGACGGTTTAGGGTCCAGGTGAGGGTACGACAACGGTTTAGGGGGAGAGTACGTGTGAGGGCGCGGGTTAGTGTGAGCGTACGGGTTAGGATTAGGGGACGGGTGAGGGGAAGGCTTCGAGGAAGTGTTAGGGTTAGGGTTCGGGCTAGGGTTAGGGTTAGGGGATGGGGATGCTTTAGGGACCAGGTGAGGGTACAACAACGGTTTAGGGGGAGAGTACATGTGAGGGCGCAGTTTAGTGTGAGCGTACGGGTTAGGATTAGGGGACGGGTGAGGGGAACGCTTCGGGGAAGTGTTAGGGTTAGGGTTCAGGTTCGGTTAGGGGACGGGGACGGTTTAGGGTCCAGGTGAGGGTACGACAACGGTTTAGGGGGAGCGTACCTGTGAGGGCAGAGGTTAGTGTGAGTGTACGGGTTAGGATTAAGGGACGGGTGAGGGGAAGGCTTTGGGGAGGGTTAGGTTTAGGGTTCAGGCTAGATTTAGGGTTAGGGGACGGGGACGGTTGAGGGTCCAGGTGAGGGTACCACAACTCTTTAGGGGGAGCGTACAAGTGAGGGCACGGGTTAGTGTGAGCGTACGTGTAAGGATTAGGGGACGGGTGAGGGGAAGGCTTCGGGGAAGGGTTAGGGTTAGGGATCGGGCTAGGGTTAGGGTTAGGGGACGGGGACGGTTGAGGGTCCAGGTGAGGGTACGACACCGGTTTAGGGGTAGCGTACGTGTGAGGGCGCGGGTTAGTGTGAGGGTACGGTTTAGGATTAGGGGACGGGTGAGGGGAAGGCTTCGGGGAAGGTTAGGGTTAGGGTTCGTGCTAGGGTTAAGTTTAGGGGACGGGGACGGTTTAGGGTCCAGATGAGGGTACGACAACGCTTTAGGGGGAGCGAACGTGTGAGGGCGCGGGTTAGTGTGAGCGTACGGTTTAGGATTAGGGGACGGGTGAGTGTAAGGCTTCGGGGAAGGGTTAGGGTTAGGGTTCGGGCTAGGGTTAGGGTAAGGGGACGGGGACGGTTTAGGGTCCAGGCGAGGGTACGACAACGGTTTAGGGGGAGCGTACGTGTGAGGGCACGGATTAGTGTGAGCATTCGGGTTACGATTAGGGGACCGTAAGGGAAAGGCTTCGGGGAAGTGTTAGGGACAGGGTTCGGGCTAGGATTAGGGTTAGGGGACGGGGACGGTTTAGGGTCCAGTTGAGGGTACGACAACGCTTTAGGGGGAGCGTACGTGTGAGGGCGCGGGTTAGTGTGAGCGTACGGGTTACGATTAGTGGACGGGTGAGTGGAAGGCTTCAGGAAAGGGTTAGGGTTAGGGTTCGGGCTAGGGTTAGGGTTAGGGGACGGGGACGCTTTAGGGTCCAGGTGAGGGTATGACAACGGTTTAGGGGGAGCGAACGTGTGAGGGCGCGTTTTAGTGTGAGGATACGGGTTAGGATTAGGGGACGGGTGAGGGGAAGGCTTCGGGGAAGTGTTAGGGTTACGGTTCGGGCTAGGCTTAGGGTTAGGGGACGGGGACGGTTTAGGGTCTAGGTGAGGGTACGAAAACGGTTTAGGGGGAGCGTACGTGTGAGGGCGTGGGTTAGTGTGAGCGTACGTGTAAGGATTAGGGGACGGGTGAGGGGAAGGCTTCAGGGAAGTGTTAGGGTTAGGGTTCTGGCCAGGGTTAGGCTTACAGCACGGGGACTATTTAGGATCCAGGTGAGTGTACGAGAACGGTTTAGGGGGAGCGTACGTGTGAGGATGCAGGTTAGTGTGATCGTACGGGTTAGGATTAGGGGACGGATGAGGGGAAGGCTTCAGGGAAGGGTTAGGGTTGGGTTTGGGCTAGGGTTAAGGTTAGGGGACGGGGACGGTTTAGGGTCCAGTTACGGGTACGACAGAGGTTTAGGGGGAACGTATGTGTGAGGGAGCGGGTTAGTGTGAGCATACGGGTTAGGATTAGGGGACGGGTGAGGGTAAGGCTTCGGGGAAGGGTTAGGGTTAGGGTTCGGGCTAGGGTTAGGGTTAGGGGACGGGGACGGTTTAGGGTCCAGGTGAGGGTACGACAACGGTTGAGGGGGAGTGTACGTGTGAGGGCGCAGGTTAGTGTGAGCGTACGGTTTAGGATTAGGAGACGGGTGAGGGTAAGGCTTCGGTGAAGAGTTAGTGTTAGGATTCGGGCTAGGGTTAGGGTTAGGGGACGGGGACGGTTTAGGGTCCCGGTGAGGGTACGGCAACGGTTTAGGGGGAGCGTACGTGTGAGGGCGCGGGTTAGTGTGAGCGTACGGTTTAGGATTAGGGGAGGGGTGAGGGGAAGGCTTCGGGGAAGAGTCAGTGTTAGGGTTCGGGCTAGGGTTAGGGTTAGGGGACAGGGACGGTTTAGGGTCCGCATGAGGGTACGACAACGGTTTACAGGGAGCGTACGTGTGAGGGCATGGGTTAGTGTTACCGTACGGGTTAGGATTAGGGGACGGGTGAGGGGAAGGCTTCGTGGAAGGGTAGGGTTATGGTTCGGGCTAGGGTTAGGGTTAGGGGACGCGGACGGTTTAGGGTCCAGGTGAGGGTACGACAACGGTTTAGGGGGAGTGTACGTGTGAGGGCGCGGGTTAGGGTGAGCGTACGGGTTAGGAATAGGGGACGGGTGAGGGGAAGGCTTCACGGAAGTGTTAGGGTTAGGGTTTGGACTAGTGTTAGGGTTAGGGGACGGGGACGGTTTAGGGTCCAGGTGAGGGTACGACAACGATTTAGGGGGAGCGTACGTGTGAGGGCGCGTGTTAGTGTGAGTGTACGGGTTAGGATTAGGGGACGGGTGAGGGTAAGGCTTCGGGGAAGTGTAAGGGCTAGGGTTCGGGCTAGCGTTAGGGTTAGGGGACGGGGACGGTTTAGGGTCCAGGTGAGGGTACGACAACGATTTAGGCGGAGCGTACGTGTGAGGGCTCGGGTGAGTGTGAGCGTACGGGTTAGGATTAGGGGACGGGTGAGGGTAAGGCTTCGGGGAAGGGTTAGTGTTAGGGTTCGGGCTAGGGTTTTGTTAAGGGATGGGGACGGTTTAGGGTGCAGGTGAGGGTACGACAACGGTTTAGGGGGAGCGTACGTGTGAGGGCGCGGGTTAGTTTGACCGTATAGGTTAGGATTAGGGGACGGGTGAGGGGAAGGCTTCTGCGAAGGGTTAGGTTTAGGGTTCGGTGTAGGGTTAGAGTTAGGGAACGGGGACGGTTTAGGGTCCAGGTGAGGGTATGACAACGGTTTAGTGGGAGCGTATGTGTGAGGGCTCGTGTTAGTGTGAGAGTACGGGTTAGGATGAGGGGACGGGTGAGGGTAAGGCTTCCGGGAAGGGTTAGGTTTAGGGTTCGGGCTAGGGTTAGGGTTAGGGGATGGGGACAGTTTAGGGTCCAGGTGAGGGTACGACAATGGTTTTGACGGCGCGGGTTAGGGTGAGCGTACGTGTTAGGAATAGGGGCCGGGTGAGGGTAAGGCTTCGGGGAAGGGTTAGGGTTAGGGTTCGGGATAGGGTTTTGTTAGGAGATGGGGACGGTTTAGGGTCCAGGTGAGGGTACGACAACGGTTTAGGGGGAGCGTACGTGTGAGGGCGCGAGTTAGTGTGAGCGTACGGGTTAGGATTAGGGGACGGGTGAGGGTAAGGCTTCGGGGAAGTGTTAGGGTTATGGTTCGGGCTAGGGTGTTGTTAGGGGATGGGGACGGTTTAGGGTACAGGTGAGGGTACGACAACGGTTTAGGGGGAGCGTACGTGTGAGGGCGTGGGTTTGTGTGAGTGTACGGGTTAGGAATAGGGGACGGGTGAGGGGAAGGCTTCGGGGAAGTGTTAGGTTTAGGTTTCGGGCTAGGGCTAGGGTTAGGGTACGGGGACGGTTTAGGGTCCTGGTGAGGGTATGACAACGGTTTAGGGGGAGCGTATGTGTGAGGGCGCGGGTTAGTGTGAGCGTATGGTTTAGGATTGGGGACGAGTGAGGGGAAGGCTTCAGGGAAGTGTTAGGGTTAGGGTTAGGGCTAGGGTTAGGGTTAGGTGACGGGGACGATTTAGGGTCCGGGTGAGTGTATGACAACGTTTTAGGGGGCAAGTACGAGTGAGGGCGCGGGTTAGTGTGAGCGTACGGGTTAGGATTAGGGGACAGGTGAGGGGAAGGCTTCGGGGAAGGTTTAGGGTTAATGTTGGGGCTAGGGTTAGGGTTAGGGGATGGGGACGGTTTAGGGTCCGGGTGAGGGTACGACAACGCTTTAGGGGGAGAGTACGTGTGAGGGCGAGGGTTAGTGTGAGCGTATGGGTTAGGATTAGGGGACGGGTGAGGGGAAGGCTTCGGGGAAGGGTTAGGTTTAGCGTTCGGGCTAGGGTTAGCGTTAGGGGACGGGGACGGTTTAGGGTCCAGGTGAGGGTACGACAACGGTTTAGGGGGAGCGCACGTGTGAGGGCGCGTGTTAGTGTAAGCGTACGGGTTAGTATTAGGGGACGGGTGAAGGTAAGGCTTCGGGGAAGGGTAAGGGTTAGGGTTCGGACTAGGGTTAGTGTTAGGGGACAGGGACGGTTTAGGGTCCAGGTGAGGGTACGACAACGATTTAGGCGGAGCATACGTGTGAGGGCGTGGGTTAGTGTGAGCGTATGGGTTAGGATTAGGTGACAAGTGAGGGTAAGGCTTTGGGAAAGGGTTAGGTTTAGTGTTCGGGCTAGGGTTAGGGTTAGTGGACGGGGACGATTTAGTGTCCAAGTGAGGGTACGACAACGGTTTAGGGGGAGCGTACGTGTGAGGGAGTGGGTTAGTGTGAGCGTACGGGTTAGGATTAGGGGACGGGTGAAGGGAAGGCTTCGGTGAAGGGTTAGGGTTAGGGTTCGGGCTAGGGTTAGGGTTAGAGGACGGGGAGGGTTTAGGGTCCAGGTGAGGGTACGACAACGGTTTAAGGGGAGTGTATGTGTGAGGGCATGTGTTAGTGTGAGCGTACGGGGTAGGATTAGGGGACGGTTGAGGGAAAGGCTTCAGGGAAGGGTTAGGGTTAGGGTTCGGGCTAGGGTTAGGGTTAGGAGACGGGGACGCTTTAGGGTCCAGGTGAGTGTACGACAACGGTTTAGGGGGAGCGTACGTGTGAGGGCGCGTGTTAGTTTGAGCGTACGTGTTAGGATTAGGGGACGGGTGAGGGGAAGGCTTCGGGGAAGGGTTAGGGTTATGGTTCGGGCTACGGTTAGGGTTAGGGGATGGGGACGGTTTAGGGTCCAGGTGCGGTACGACAACTGTTTAGGGGGAGCGTACGTGTGAGGGCGCGGGTTAGGATTAGCGGACGGGTGAGGGGAAGGCTTCGGGGAAGGGTTAGGGTTAGGCTTCGGGCTAGGGTTAGGCTTAGGGGACGGAGACGGTTTAGGGTCCAGGTGAGGGTACGACAACGCTTTAGGGGAACGAACGTGTGAGGGCGCGGGTTAGTGTGAGTGTACGGGTTAGGATTAGGAGACGTGTGAGGGGAAGGCTTCGGGGAAGTTTTAGGGTTAGGGTTCGGGCTAGGGTTAGGGTTAAGGGACGAGGACGGTTTAGGGTCCAGGTGAGGGTACGACAACGGTTTAGGTGGACCGTACGTATGAGGGCGCGGGTAAGTGTGAGCGTACGGGTTAGGATTAGGGGACGGGTGAGCGGAAGGCTTCGGGGAAGGGATAGGGTTAGGGTTCGGGCTCGCGTTAGGGTTAGGTTTAGGGGACGGTTTAGGGTCCAGGTGAGAGTACGACAATGGTTTAGGGAGAGCGTATGTGTGAGGGCGCGGGTTAGTGTGAGCGTACTGCTTAGGATTAGGGGATGGGTGAGGGGAAGGATTCGTGGAAGGGTTAAGGTTAGGGTTCGGGCTAGGGTTAGGGTTAGGGGACGGGGACGGTTTAGGGACCAGGTGAGGGTACGACGACGCTTTAGGGGGAGCGAACGTGTGAGGGCGCGCGTTAGTGTGAGCGTACGGGTTAGGATTAAGGGACGTGTGAGGGGAAGGCTTCGGGGAAGTGGTAGGGTTAGGGTTCAGGCTAGGGTTAGGGTTAGGGGACGAGGACGGTTTAGGGTCCAGGTGAGGGTACGACAACAGTTTAGGGGGAGCGTACGTGTGAGGGCGTGGGTTAGTGTGAGCGTACGGGTTTGGAATAGGGGACGGCTGAGGGGAAGGCTTCGGGGAAGTGTTAGGGTTAGGTTTCCGGCTAGGGTTTTGTTAGGGGATGGGGACGGTTTAGGGTCCAAGTGAGGGTACGACAACGGTTTAGGGGGAGCTTACGTGTGAGGGCTCGGGTTTGTGTGAGCGTACGGGTTTGGAATAGGGGACGGCTGACGGGAAGGTTTCGGGGAAGTTTAGGGTTAGGTTTCGGGCTAGCGTTAGGGTTAGGGTATGGGGACCGTTTAGGGTCCTGGTGAGGGTATGACAACGGTTTCGGGGGAGCGTACGTGTGAGGGTGCAGGTTAGTGTGAGCGTATGGTTTAGGATTAGGGGACGGGTGAGGGGAAGGCTTCGGGGAAGGGTTAGGGTTAGGTTTCGGGCTAGAGTTAGAGTTAGGGGATGGGGACAGTTTAGGGTCCAGGTGAGGGTATGACAACGGTTTGGGGGGGCGTACGTGTGAGGGCGCGGGTTAGTGTGAGAGTACGGGTTAGGATTAGGGGACGGGTGAGGGGAAGGCTTCCGGGAAGGGTTAGGGTTAGGGTTCGGGCTAGGGTTAGGGTTAGGGGATGTGGACGGTTTAGGGTCCACGTGAGGGTACGACAACGGTTTAGGGGGAGCGTACTTTTGAGGGCGCGGTTTAGTGTGAGCGTACGGGTTAGGATTAGGGGACGGGTGAAGGGAAGGCTTCGGGGAAGGGTTAGGGTTAGGGTTCGGGCTAGGGTTAGGGTTAGGGGACGGGGACGGTTTAGGGTCCAGGTAAGGGTATGACAACGGTTTATGAGGAGCGTACGTGTGAGGGCGCGGGTTAGTGTGAGCGTACGGGTTAGGATTAGGGGACGGGTGAGGGTAAGGCTTCGTGGAAGGGTTAGGGTTATGGTTCGGGCTAGGGTTAGGGTTAGGGGATGGGGACGGTTTAGGGTCCGGGTGAGGGTACGACAACGGTTAGGCGGAGAGTGGGTTTGAAGGCGCGGGTTAGTGTGAGCGTACGGTTTAATATTAGGGTACGGGTGAGGGGAAGATTTTAGGGAAGGGTTAGGGTTAGGGTTCGGGCTAGGGTTAGGGTTAGGGGACGGGGACGATTTAGGGTCCAAGTGAGGGTACGACAACGGTTTAGGGGGAGCGTACGTGTGAGGGCACGGGTTTGTGTGAGCGTACGGGTTAGGAATAGGGGACGGGTGAGGGGAAGGCTTCGGGGAAGTGTTAGGGTTAGGTTTCGGGCTAGGGTTAGGGTTAGGGTACGGGGACGGTTTAGGGTCCTGTTGAAGGTATGACAGTGGTTTAGGGGGAGCGTACGTGTGAGGGCGCGGGTTATTGTGAGCGTATGGGTTTGGATTAGGGGCGGATGAGGGGAAGGCTTCGGGGAAATGTTAGGGTTAGCGTTCGGGCTAGGGTTAGCGTTAGGGGACGGGGACGGTTTAGGGTCCAGGTGAGTGTATGACAACGGTTTAGGGGGAACGCACGTGTGAGGGCGCGTGTTAGTGTGAGCGTACGTGTTAGTATTAGGAGACGGGTGAGGGTAAGGCTTCGGGTAAGGGTAAGGGTTAGGGTTCGGGCTAGGGTTAGGGTTAGGGGACAGGGACGGTTTAGGGTCCAGGTGAGGGTACGACAACGATTTAGGCGAAGCGTACGTGTGAGGGCTCGGGTTAGTGTGAGCGTACGGGTTAGGATTAGGGGACGGGTGAGGGTAAGGCTTTGGGGAAGGGTTAGGGTTAGGGTTCGGGCTAGGGTTTTGTTAGGGGACGGGGACGGTGTAGGGTCCAGGTGAGGGTACGACAAAGGTTTAGGGGGAGCGTACGTGTGAGGGCTCGGGTTAGTGTGAGCGTACGGGTTAGGATTAGGGGACGGGTGAGGGGAAGGCTTCGGGGAAGGGTTACGGTTAGGGTTCGGGCTAGGGGTTTGTTAGGGAATGGGGACGGTTTAGGGTCCAGGTGAGGGTACGACAACGGTTTAGGGGGAGCGTACGTGTGAGGGCGCCAGTTAGTGTGAGCGTACGGGTAAATATTAGGGTACGGGTGGGGGGAAGGTTTCAGGGAAGGGTTAGGGTTAGGGTTCGGGCTAAGGTTAGATTTAGGGGACGCGGACGGTTTAGGTTTCAGGAGAGGGTACGACAACGGTTTAGGGGGAGCGTACGTGTGAGGGCGAGGGTTAGTGTGAGCGTACGGGTTAGGATTAGGGGCGGATGAGGGGAAGGCTTCAGGGAAGGGTTTGGGTTAGGGTTTGGGCTAGGGTTAGGGTTAGGGTACGGGGACGGTTTAGGGTCCAGTTACGGGTACGACAGCGGTTTAGGGGGAGCGTATGTGTGAGGGCGCGGATTAGTGTGAGCATACGGGTTAGGATTAGGAGACGGGTGAGGGTAAGGTTTCGGGGAAGGGTTAGGGTTAGGGTTCGGGCTAGGGTTAGGGTTAGGGGACGGGGACGGTTTAGGGTCCAGGTGAGGGTACGACAACGGTTGAGGTGGAGCTTACGTGTGAGGGCGCGGGTTAGTGTGAGCGTATGGGTTAGGATTCGGAGACGAGTGAGAGTAAGGCTTCGGGGAAGAGTTAGGGTTAGGGTTCGGGCTAGGGTTAGCGTTAGGGGATGGGGACGGTTTAGGGTCCAGGTGAGGGTACGGCAACGGTTTAAGGGGAGCGTAAGTGTGAGGGCGCCGGTTAGTTTGAGCGTACGGGTTAGGATTAGGGGACGGGTGAGGGGAAGGCTTCGCGGAAGTGTTAGGGTTAGGGTTCGGGCTAGGGATAGGGTTAGGGGACGGGGACGGTTTAGGGTCCAGGTGAGGGTACGACAACGGTTTAGGTGGAGCGTACGTGTGAGGGTGCGTGTTAGTGTGAGCGTACGGGTTAGGATTAGGGGACGGGTGAGGGTAAGGCTTCGGGGAAGTGTAAAGGCTAGGGTTCGGGCTAGGGTTAAGGTTCGGGGACGGGGACGGTTTAGGGTCCAGGTGAGGGTACGACAACGATTTAGGCGGAGCGTACGTGTGAGGGCGCGGGTTAGTGTGAGCGTACGGGTTAGGATTAGGGGACGGGAGAGAGTAAGGCTTCGAGGAAGGGTTAGGGTTAGGGTTCGGGCTAGGGTTTTTTTAGGGGATGGGGACGGTTTAGGGTGCAGGTGAGGGTACGACAACGGTTGAGGGGGAGCGTACGTGTGAGGGCGCGGGTTAGTGTGAGCGTATGGGTTAGGATTAGGGGACGGGTGAGGGGAAGGCTTCGGGGAAGAGTTAGTGTTAGGGTTCGGGCTAGGGTTAGGGTTAGGGGACAGGGACGGTTTAGGGTCAGCATGAGGGTACGATAACGGTTTACGGGGAGCGTACGTGTGAGGGCATGGGTTAGTGTTAGCGTACGGGTTAGGTTTAGGGGACGGGAGAGGGGAAGGCTTCGTGGAAGGGTAGGGTTACGGTTCGGGCTAGGGTTTGGGTTAGGGGACAGGGACGGTTTAGGGTCCAGGTGAGGGTACGACAACGGTTTAGGGGGAGCGTACGTGTGAGGGCGCGGGTTAGGGTGAGCGTACGGGTTAGGAATAGGGGACGGGTGAGGGGAAGGCTTCGGGGAAGGGTTAGTGTTAGGGTTCGGGCTAGGGTTTTGTTAGGGAATGGTGACGGTTTAGGGTCCAGGTGAGGGTACGACAACGGTTTAGGGGGAGCGTACGTGTGAGGGCGCGGGTTAGTGTGTGCGTACGGGTTAGGATTAGGGGACGGGTGAAGGGAAGGCTTCGGTGAAGGGTTAGGGTTAGGGATTGGGCTAGGGTTAGGGTTAGAGGACGGGGACGGTTTAGGGTCCAGGTGAGGGTACGACAACGGTTTAGGGGGAGCGTATGTTTGAGCGCATGGGTTACTGTGAGCGTACGGGTTAGCATTAGGGGATGGGTGAGGGGAAGGCTTCGGGGAAGGGTTAGGGTTTGGGTTCGGGCTAGGGTTAGGGTTAGGGGACGGGGACGGTTTAGGGTTCAGGTGAGGGTACGACAACGGTTTAGGGGGAGCGTACATGTGAGGGCGTAGGTTAATGTGAGCGTACGGGTTAGGATTAAGGGACTGGTGAGGGGAATGCTTCGGGGAAGGTTTAGGGTTAGGGTTCGGGCTAGGGTTAGGGTTAGGGGACGGGGACGGTTTAGGGTCCAGGTGAGGGTACGACAACGGTTTAGGGGGAGTGCACGTGTGAGGGCGCGTGTTAGTGTGAGCGTACGGGTTAGTATTAGGGGACGGGTGAGGGTAAGGCTTTGGGGAAGGGTAAGGGTTAGGGTTTGGGCTAGGGTTAGGGTTAGGGGACAGGGACGGTTTAGGGTTCAGGTGAGGGTACGACAACGACTTAGGCGGAGCATACGTGTGAGGGCGTGGGTTAGTGTGAGCGTGTGGGTTAGGATTAGGGAACGGGTGAGGTTAAGGCTTCGGGGAAGGGTTAGGGTTAGGGTTCGGGCTAGACTTAGAGTTAGGGGATGGGGACAGTTTAGGGTCCAGGTGAGGGTATGACAATGGTTTAGGGGGGGTGTACGTGTGAGGGCGCGGGTTAGTGTGAGAGTACGGCTTAGTATTAGGGGACGGGTGAGGGTAAGGCTTTGGGGAAGGGTAAGGGTTAGGGTTCGGGCTAGGGTTTTGTTAGGGGATCGGGACGGTGTAGGGTCCAGGTGAGGGTACGACAAAGGTTTAGGGGGAGCGTACGTGTGAGGGCTCGGGTTAGTGTGAGCGTACGGGTTAGGATTAGGGGACGGGTGAGGGTAAGGCTTCGGGGAAGGGTTAGGGTTAGGGTTCGGGCTAGGGTTTTGTTAGGGAATGGGGACGGTTTAGGGTCCAGGTGAGGGTAGGACAACGGTTTAGGGGGAGCGTACGTGTGAGGGCGCCAGTTAGTGTGAGCGTACGGGTAAATATTAGGGTACGGGTGCGGGGAAGGTTTCAGGGAAGGGTTAGGGTTAGGGTTCGGGCTAGGGTTAGGTTTAGGGGACGCGGACGGTTTAGGGTCCAGGTGAGGGTACGACAACGGTTTAGGGGGAGCGTACGTGTGAGGGCGCAGGTTAGGGTGAGCGAACGGGTTATGAATAGGGGACGGGTGAGGGGAAGGCTTCCGGGAAGGGTTAGGGTTAGGGTTCGGGCTAGGGTTCGGGTTAGGGGACGGGGATGGTTTAGGGTCCAAGTGAGGGTACGACAACGGTTTAGGGGGAGCGTACTTTTGAGGGCGCGTGTTAGTGTAAGCGTACGGGTTAGGATTAGGGGACGGGTGAAGGGAAGGCTTCGGGGAAGGGTTAGGGTTAGGGTTCGGGCTAGGGTTAAGGTTAGGGGACGGGGACGGTTTAGGGTCCAGGTGAGGGTACGACAACGGTTTAGGGGGAGCGTACATGTGAGGGCGTAGGTTAATGTGAGCGTACGGGTTAGGATTAAGGGACTGGTGAGGGGAATGCTTCGGGGAAGGTTTAGGGTTAGGGTTCGGGCTAGGGTTAGGGTTAGGGGAAGGGAACAGTTTAGGGTCCAGGTGAGGGTACGACAACGGTTTAGGGGGAGCGTACTGTGAGGGCGCCAGTTAGTGTGAGCGTACGGGTAAATATTAGGGTACGGGTGGGGGGAAGGTTTCAGGGAAGGGTTAGGGTTAGGGTTCGGGCTAGGGTTAGGTTTAGGGGACGCGGACGGTTTATGGTCCAGGTGAGGGTACGACAACGGTTTAGGGGGAGCGTACGTGTGAGGGCGCGGGTTAGGGTGAGCGAACGGGTTATGAATAGCGGACGGGTGAAGGGAAGGCTTCGGGGAAGGGTTAGGGTTAGCATTCGGGCTAGGGTTAGCGTTAGGGGACGGGGACGGTTTAGGGTCCAGGGGAGGGTACGACAACGGTTTAGGGGGAGCGCACGTGTGAGGGCGCGTGTTAGTGTGAGCGTACGGGTTAGTATTAGGGGACGGGTGAGGGTAAGGTTTCCGGGAAGGGTAAGAGTTAGGGTTCGGGCTAGGGTTAGGGTTAGGGGACAGGGACGGTTTAGGGTCCAGGTGAGGGTATGAAAACGATTTAGGCGGAGCATACGTGTGAGGGCGTGGGTTAGTGTGAGCGTGCGGGTTAGGATTAGGGGACGGGTGAGGTTAAGGCTTCGGGGAAGGGTTAGGTTTAGGGTTCGGGCTAGAGTTAGAGTTAAGGGATGGGAACAGTTTAGGGTCCAGGTGAGGGTATGACAACGGTTTAGGGGGGGTGTACGTGTGAGGGCGCGGGTTAGTGTGAGAGTACGGGTTAGGATTAGGGGACGGGTGAGGGGAAGGCTTCCGGGAAGGGTTAGGGTTAGGGTTCGGGCTAGGGTTCGGGTTAGGGGACGGGGATGGTTTAGGGTCCAAGTGAGGGTACGACAACGGTTTAGGGGGAGCGTACTTTTGAGGGCGCGTGTTAGTGTGAGCGTACGGGTTAGGATTAGGGGACGGGTGAAGGGAAGGCTTCGGGGAAGGTTTAGGGTTAGGGTTCGGGCTAGGGTTAAGGTTAGGGGACGGGGACGGTTTAGGGTCCAGGTAAGGGTAGGACAACGGTTTAGGGGGAGCGTACGTGTGAGGGCGTGGGTTAGTGTGAGCGTACGGGTTAGGATTCGGGGACGGGTGAGGGTAAGGCTTCATGGAAGGGTTAGGGTTATGGTTCGGGCTCGGGTTAGGGGACGGGGATGGTTTAGGGTCCAAGTGAGGGTACGACACCGGTTTAGGGGGAGCGTACTTTTGAGGGCGCGGGTTAGTGTGAGCATACGGTTTAATATTAGGGTACGGGTGAGGGGAAGATTTTAGGGAAGGGTTAGGGTTAGTGTTTGGGCTAGGGTTAGGGTTAGGGGAAGGGGACGATTTAGGGTCCAAGTGAGGGTACGACAACGGTTTAGGGGGAGCATACGTGTGAGGGCGCGGGTTAGTGTGTGCGTACGGGTTAGGATTAGGGGACGGGTGAAGGGAAGGCTTCGGTGAAGGGTTAGGGTTAGGGTTCGGGCCAGGGTTAGGGTTAGAGGACGGGGACGGTTTAGGGTCCAGGTGAGGGTACGACAACGGTTTAGGGGGAGCGTATGTGTGAGCGCATGGGTTAGTGTGAGCGTACGGGTTAGGATTAGGGGACGGGTGAGGGGAAGGCTTCGGGGAATGGTTAGGGTTTGGGTTCGGGCTAGGGTTAGGGTTAGGGGACGGGGACGGTTTAGGGTCCAGGTGAGGGTACGACAACGGTTTAGGGGGAGCGTACGTGTGAGGGCGTAGGTCAATGTGAGAGTACGGGTTAGGATTAGGGGACTGGTGAGGGGAATGCTTCGGGGAAGGTTTAGGGTTAGGGTTCGGGCTAGGGTTAGGGTTAGGGGACGGGGACGGTTTAGGGTCCAGGTGAGGGTACGGCAACGGTTTAGGGGGAGCGTACGTGTGAGGGCGCAGGTTAGTTTGAGCGTACGGGTTAGGATCAGGGGACGGGTGAGGGGAAGGCTTCGGGGAAGGGTTAGGGTTAGGGTTCGGGCTAGGGTTAGGGTTAGGGGATGGGAACGGTTTAGGGTCCAGGTGAGGGTATAACAACGGTTTAGGGGAGCGTACGTATGAGGTCGCGGGTTAGTGTTAGCGTTCGGGTTAGGATTAGGGGACGGGTGAGGGGAAGGCTTCAGGGAAGGTTTAGGGTTAGAGTTCGGACTAGGGTTAGGGTTAGCAGACGGGGACTGTTTAGGGTCCAGGTGAGGGTACGACAACGGTTTAGGGGGAGCGTACGTGTGAGGGCGTGGGTTAGTGTGAGCGTACAGTTTAATATTAGGGTACGGTTGAGGGGAAGGTTTTAGGGAAGGGTTAGGGTTATGGTTCGGTCAAGGGTTAGGGTTAGGGGACGGGGACGGTTTAGGGTCCAGGTGAGGGTACGACAAAGGTTTAGGGGGAGCGTACGTGTGAGGGCTCGGGTTAGTGTGAGCGTACGGGTTAGGATTAGGGGACTGGTGAGGGGAATGCTTCGGGGAAGGTTTAGGGTTAGGGTTCGGGCTAGGGTTAGGGTTAGGGGACGGAGACGGTTTAGGGTGCAGGTGAGGGTACGACAACGGTTTAGGGGGAGCGTAAGTGTGAGGGCGTGGGTTAGTGTGAGCGTACGGGTTAGGTATACGGGACGGGAGAGGGGAAGGCTTCGGGGAAGGGTTAGGGTTAGGGTTCAGGCTAGGCTTAGGGTTAGGGGTCGGGGACGTTTGAGGGTCCAGCTGAGGGTATGGCAACGTTTTAGGGGGAGTGTACGTGTGAGGGCGCGGGTTTGTGTGAGCGTACGGGTTAGGAATAGGGGACGGGTGAGGGGAAGGCTTCGGGGAAGTGTTAGGGTTAGGTTTCGGGCTAGGGTTAGGGGACGGGGACGCTTTAGGGTCCAGGTGGGGGTACGACAACGGTTCAGGGGGAGTGTACGTGTTAGGGTGCGTGTTAGTGTGAGGGTAAGGGTTAGAATTGGGGGACGGGTGAGGGGAAGGCTTCGGGGAACGTTTAGGGTTAGGGTTTGGGCGAGGGTTAGCGTTAGGGGACAGGGACGGTTTAGGGTCCAGGTGAGTGTACGGCAACGGTTGGGGGGGAGCGTACGTGTGAGGGCGCGGGTTAGTGTGAGCGTATGTGTTAGGAATAGGGGACGGGTGACGGGAAGGCTTCGGGGAAGGTTTAGGGTTAGGGTTCGGGCGAGGGTTAGGGTTAGGGGATGGAGACGGTTTAGGGTCCAGGTGAGGGTATGACAACGGTTTAGGGGGAGCGTAAGTGTGAGGGCGCGGGTTAGTGTGAGCGTACGGGTTAGGATCAGGGGACGGTGAGGGGAAGGCTTCGGGGAAGCGTTAGGGATAGGGTTCGGGCTAGGGTCAGGGTTAGGGACGGAGACGGTTTGGCGTCCAGGTGAGGGTACGACAACGGTTTAGGTGGACCGTACGTGTGAGGGCGCGGGTTAGTGTGAGCGTATAGTTTAATATTAGGGTACGGTTGAGGGGAAGGTTTTAGGGAAGGGTTAGGGTTAGGGTTCAGGCTAGGGTTAGGGTTAGGGGACGGGGACGATTTAGGGTCCAAGTGAGGGTACGACAACGGTTTAGGGGGCGCGTACGTGTGAGGGCACGGGTTTTTGTGAGCGTACGGGTTAGGATTAGGGGACGGGTGAAGGGAAGGCTTTGGTGAAGGGTTAGGGTTAGGGTTCGGGCTAGGGTTAGGGTTAGGGGACGGGGACGGTTTAGGGTCCAGGTGAAGCTACGACAATGGTTTCGGGGGAGCGTACGTGTGAGGGCGCGGGTTAGTGTGAGCGTACTGGTTAGGATTAGGTGACGGGTGAGGGGAAGGATTCGGGGAAGGGTTAGGTTTAGGGTTCGGGCTAGGATTAGGGTTCAGGGAGGGGGACGGTTTAGGGTCCAGGTGAGGGTACGACAACGCTTTAGGGGAAACGAACGTGTGAGGGCGCGGGTTAGTGTGAGTGTATGGGTTAGGATTAGGGGACGGGTGAGGGGAAGGCTTCGGGGAAAGGTTAGGGTTATGGTTCGGGCTAGGGTTAGGGTTAGGGGACGCGGACGGTTTAGGGTCCAGGTGAGGGTACGACAACGGTTTAGGGGGAGCGTACGTGTGAGGGCGCGGGTTAGGGTGAGCGTACGCGTTAGGAATAGGGGACGGGTGAGGGGAAGGTTTCGGGGAAGTGTTAGGGTTAGCGTTCGGGCTAGGGTTAGCGTTAGGGGACGGGGACGGTTTAGGGTCCAGGTGAGTGTACGACAACGGTTTAGGGGGAGCGCACGTGTGAGGGCGTGTGTTAGTGTGAGCGTACGTGTTAGTATTAGGGGACGGGTGAGGGTAAGGCTTCGGGGAAGGGTAAGGTTTAGGGTTCCGGCTAGGGTTAGGGTTAGGGGACAGGGACGGTTTAGGGTCCAGGTGAGGGTACGAAAACGATTTAGGAGGAGCGTAAGTGTGAGGGCTCGGTTTAGTGTGAGCGTACGGGTTAGGATTAGGGGACGGGTGAGGGTATGGCTTCGGAAAAGGGATAGTGTTAGGGTTCGGGCTAGGGTTTTGTTGGGGGATGGGGACGGTTTAGTGTCCAGGTGAGGGTACGACAACAGTTTAGGGGGAGCGTACGTGTGAGGGCGCGGGTTAGTGTGAGCGTACGGGTTAGGATTAGGGGACGGGTGAGGGGAAGGCTTCGGGGAAGGATTAGGGTTAGGGTTCGGGCTAGGGTTAGAGTTAGGGGACGGGGACGCTTTAGGGTCCAGGTGAGGGTACGACAACGGTTTAGGGGGATCGTACGTGTGAGGGCGCACGTTAGTGTGAGCGTACGGGTTAGGAATAGGGGAAGGGTGAGGGGACGGCTTCGGGGAAGGGTTAGGGTTAGGCTTCGGGCTAGGGTTAGGGTTAGGGGACTGGGACGGTTTAGGGTCCAGGTGAGGGAACAACAACGGTTTAGTGGGAGCGTACGTGTGAGGGCGCGGGTTAGTGTGAACGTACGGGTTAGGATTAGAAACGGGTGAGGGGAAGGCTTCGGGGAAGGGTTAGGGTTAGGGTTCGGTCTAGGGTTAGGATTAGGGGACAGGGACGGTTAGGGTACAGGTGAGGGTACGACAACGGTTTAGGGGGAGCGTACGTGTGAGGGCGCGGGTTAGTGTGAGCGTACGGGATAGGATTACGGTACGGGTGAGGGGAAGGCTTCGGGGAAGGGTTAGGTTTAGACTTCGGGCTAGGGTTAGGGTTAGGGGACGGAGATGGTTTAGGGTCCAGGTGAAGGTACGACAACTGTTTAGGGATAGCGTACGTATGAGGGCGTGGTTAAGTGTGAGCGTACGGGTTAGGATTAGGGGACGGGTGAGGGGAAGGCTTCGGGGAAGGGTTAGGGTTAGGGTTTTGGCTAGGGTTAGGGTTAGGGGACGGGGATGGTTTAGGGTCCAGGTGAGTGTACGGCAACGGTTTAGGGGGAGCGTATGTGTGAGGGCGCGGGTTAGTGTGAGCGTATGGGTTAGGATTAGGGGACGGGTGAGGGTAAGGCTTCGGGGAAGGGTTAGGGTTAGGTTTCGGGCTAGGGATAGGGTTAGGGGACGGGGATGGTTTAGGGTCTAGGTGAGGGTACGGCAACGTTTTAGTGGGAGCGTTCGTGTGAGGGCGTGGGTTTGTGTGAGCGTACGTGTTAGGGCACGGGTTAGTGTGAGCGTAATGGTTAGAATTGGGGGACGGGTGAGGGGAAGGCTTCAGGGAAGGGTTAGGGTTAGGGTTCGGGCTAGGGTTAGGGTTAGGGGACGGGGACGGTTTAGGGTCCAAGTGAGGGTATGACAACGGTTTAGGGGGAGCGTACTTTTGAGGGCGTGGGTTAGTGTGACAGTACGGGTTAGGATTAGGGGACGGGTGAGGGGAAGGCTTCGTGGAAGTGTTAGGGTTATGGATCGGGCTAGGGTTAGGGTTAGGGGACGCGGACGGTTTAGGGTCCAGTTGAGGGTACGACAACGGTTTAGGGGGAGCGTACGTGTGAGAGCGCGGGTTAGGGTGAGCGTACGGGTTAGGAATAGGGGACGGGTGAGGGGAAGGCTTCGGGGAAGGGATAGGGTTAGGCTTCGGGCTAGCGTTAGGGTTAGGGTTAGGGGACGGTTTAGGGTCCAGGTGATGGTACGACAATGGTTTAGGGAGAGCGTACGTGTGAGGGCGCGGGTTAGTGTGAGCGTACTGGTGAGGATTAGGGGATGGGTGAGAGGAAGGATTCGGGGAAGGGTTAGGGTTAGGGTTAGGGGACGGGGACGGTTTAGGGTCCAGGAGAGTGTACGGCAACTGTTTAGGGGGAGCGTACGTGTGAGGGCGCGGGTTAGTGTGAGCGTATGGGTTAGGATTAGGGGACGTGTGAGGGGAAGGCTTCGGGGAAGAGTTAGTGTTAGGGTTCGGGCTAGGGATAGGGTTAGGGGACGGGGACGGTTTAGGGTCCAGGTGAGGTACGACAACGGTTTACAGGGAGCGTACGTGTGAGGGCGCGGCTTAGTGTGAGCGTACTGGTTAATATTAGGGTACGGGTGAGGGGAAGGTTTCAGGGAAGGGTTAGGGTTAGGGTTCGGGCTAGGGTTAGGGTTAGGGGACGGGGACGGTTTAGGGTCCAGGTGAGGGTACGACAACGGTTTAGGGGGAGCGCACATGTGAGGGCGCGTGTTAGTGTGAGCGTATGGGTTAGTATTAGGAGACGGGTGAGGGTAAGGCTTCGGGGAAGGGGAAGGGTTAGGGTTCGGGCTAGGGTTAGGGTTAGGGGACAGGGACGGTTTAGGGTCCAGGTGGGAGTACGACAACGATATAGGCGGAGCATACGTGTGAGGGCATGGGTTAGTGTGAGCGTACGGTTTAGGATTAGGGGACGGGTGAGGGTAAGCCTTCGGGGAAGGGTTAGGGTTAGGGTTCAGGCTAGAGTTAGAGTTAGGGGATGGGGACGGTTTAGGGTCCAGGTGAGGGTATGTCAACGGTTTAGGGGGGGCGTACGTGTGAGGGCGTGGGTTCGTGTGATACTACGGGTTAGGATTAGGGGACGGGTTAGGGGAAGGCTTCCGGGAAGGATTAGGGTTAGGGTTCGGGCTAGTGTTAGGGTTAGGGGACGGGGAAAGTTTAGGGTCCAAGTGAGGGTACGACAACGGTTTAGGGGGAGCGTACTTTTGAGTGCGCGGGTTAGTGTCAGCGTACGGGTTAGGATTAGGGGACGGGTGAAGGGAAGGCTTCGGGGAAGGTTTAGAGTTAGGGTTCGGGCTAGAGTTAGGGTTAGGTGACGGGGACGGTTTAGGGTCCAGGTGAGGGTATGACAACGGTTTAGGGGGAGCGTATGTGTGAGGGCGTGGGTTAGTGTGAGCGTACGCGTTAGGATTAGGGGACGGGTGAGGGTAAGGCTTCATGGAAGGGTTAGGGTTATGGTTCGGACTAGGGTTATGGTTAGGGGATGGGGACGGTTTAGGGTCCGGGTGAGGGTACGACAACGGTTAGGGGGAGCGTACGTGTGAGGGCGCGGGTTAGTGTGAGCGTACGGTTTAATATTAGGGTACGGGTGAGGGGAAGGCTTCGGGGAAGGTTTAGGGTTAGGGTTCGGGCTAGGTTTAGGGTTAGGGGACGGGGACGGTTTATGGTCCAGGTGAGGGTATGACAACGTTTTAGGGGGCGCATACGTGTGAGGGCGCGGGTTTGTGTGAGCGTACGGGTTAGGAATAGGGGACGGGTGAGGGGAAGGCTTCGGCGAAGTGTTAGGGTTAGGGTTCGGTCTAGGGTTAGGGTTAGAGGACGGGGACGGTTTAGGGTCCAGGTGAGGGTACGACAATGGTTTAGGGGGAGCGTACGTGTGAGGGCGCGGGTTAGTGTGAGCGTACCGGTTAGGATTAGGGGACGGGTGAGGGGAAGGCTTCGGGGAAGGGTTAGGGTTAGGGTTCGGGCTAGGGTTTGGGTTAGGGGACGGGTACAGTTTAGGGTACAGGTGAGGGTACGACAACAGTTTAGGGGGAGCGTACGTGTGAGGGCGCGGGTTAGTGTGAGCGTACGGGTTAGGATTAGGGGACGGGTGAGGGGAAGGCTTCGGGGAAGAGTTAGGGTTAGGTTTCGGGCTAGGGTTAGGTTTAGGTTTAGGGGACGGAGACGGTTTAGGGTCCAGGTGAGGGTACGACAACGGTTTAGGGGTA
Source organism: Leucopleurus acutus (assembly GCF_964270905.1). NCBI lineage: Eukaryota > Metazoa > Chordata > Mammalia > Artiodactyla > Delphinidae > Leucopleurus > Leucopleurus acutus. Next base: position 81,263,587 of record NC_139153.1, read on the forward strand.
GCGTACAAATGAGGGCGCGGGTAATTGTGAGCGTACGGGTTAGGATTAGGGGACGGTTGAGGGGAAGGCTTCGGGGAAGGTTTAGGGTTAGGGTTCAGGCTAGGGATAGGGTTAGGGGACGGGGACGGTTTAGGGTCCAGGTGAGAGTACGACAACGGTTTAGGGGGAGCGTACGTGTGAGGGCGCGGGTTAGTGTGAGCGTACTGGTTAGGATTAGGAGACGCGTGAGGGGAAGGCTTCGGGGAAGGGTTAGGTTTAGGGTTCGGGCTAGGGTTAGGGTTAGGGGACGGGGACGGTTTAGGGTCCAGGTGAGGGTATGACAACGGTTTAGGGGGAGCGTACGTGTGAGGGCGCGGGTTAGTGTGAGCGTATGGGTTAGGAATAGGGGACGGGTGAGGGGAAGAGTTCGGGGAAGGGTTAGGGTTAGGGTTCGGACTAGGGTTAAGGTTGGGTGACGGGGAAGGTTTAGAGTCCAGGTGAGGGTACGACAAAGGTTTAGGGGGAGCGTACGTGTGAGGGCTCGGGTTAGTGTGAGCGTACGGGTTAGGATTAGGGGACGCGTGAGGGGAAGGCTTCGGGGAAGGTTTAGGGTTAGCGTTCGGGCTAGGGTTTTTTTAGGGGACGGGGACGGTTTAGGGTCCGGGTGAGGGTACGACAACGGATAGGCGGAGAGTAGGTGTGACGGCGCGGATTAGTGTGAGCGTACGGTTTAATATTAGGGTACGGGTGAGGGGAAGATTTTAGGGAAGGGTTAGGTTTAGGGTTCAGGCTAGGGTTAGGGTTAGGGGATGGGGACGATTTAGGGTCCAAGTGAGGGTACGACAACGGTTTAGGGGGAGCGTACGTGTGAGGGCGCAGGTTAGTGTGAGCGTACGGGTTAGGATCAGGGGACAGGTGAGGGGAAGGCTTCGGGGAAGGGTTAGCGTTAGGGTTCGGGCTAGGGTTAGGGGTAGGGGACGGTTTAGGGTACTGGTGAGGGTATGACAATGGTATAGGGGGAGTGTACGTGTGAGGGCGCAGCGTATTGTGAGCGTCTGGGTTAGGATTAGGGGACGGATGAGGGGAAGGCTTCAGGGAAATGTTAGGGTTAGCGTTAGAGCTAGGGTTAGGGTTAAGGGACGGGGACGGTTTAGGGTCCGGGTGAGTGTACGACAACGTTTTAGGGGGCGCGTACGTGTGAGGGCGCGGGTTAGTGTGAGCGTACGGGTTACGATTAGGGGATGGGTGAGGGGAAGGCTTCGGGGAAGGGTTAGGGTTAGGGTTCGGGCTAGGGTTAGTGTTAGGGGACGGGGACGGTTTAGGGTCCGGGTGAGGGTACGACAACGGTTTAGGGGGAGAGTACGTGTAAGGGCGCGGGTTAGTGTGAGCGTACGGGTTAGGATTAGGGGACGGGAGAGTGGAAGGCTTCGGGGAAGGGTTAGGGTTAGGCTTCGGGCTAGGGTTAGGGTTAGGGGACGGAGATGGTTTAGGGTCCAGGTTTGGGTACGACAATTGTTTAGGGATAGCGTACTTATGAGGGCGTGGTTAAGTGTGAGCGTGCGGGTTAGGATTAGGGGACGGGTGAGGGGAAGGCTTCGGGGAAGGGTTAGGGTTAGCGTTCGGGCTAGGGTTAGCGTTAGGGGACGGGGACGGTTTAGGGTCCAGGTGAGGGTACGACAACGGTGTAGGGGAGCGTATGTGTGAGGGCGAGGGTTAGTGTGAGCCTACGGGTTAGTATTAGGGGACGGGTGAGGGGAAGGCTTCGGGGAAGGGTTAGGGTTAGGGTTCGGGCTACGGTTAAGTTTAGGGGACGGGGACGGTTTAGGGTCCAGGTGAGTGTACGACATCGGTTTAGGGGGAGCGTACGTGAGAGGGCGCGGGTTAGTGTGAGTGTACGGGTTAGGATTAGGGGACGGGTGAGGGGAAGGCTTCGGGGAAGTGTTAGGGTTAGGGTTCGGGCTAGGGTTAGTGTTAGGGTACCCGGACGGTTTAGGGTCCAGGTGAGGGTATGACAACGGTTTAGGGGGAGCGTACGTGGGAGGGCGCGGGTTAGTGAGAGCGTTCAGGTTAGGATTAGGGGACGGGTGAGGGGAAGGCTTCGGGGAAGAGTTAGGGTTAGGTTTCGGGTTAGGGTTCGGGTTACGGGACGGGGACGGTTTAGGGTCCAGGTGAGGGTACGACAACGTTTCAGGGGAAGCGTACGTGTGAGGGCGCGGGTTATTGTGAGTGTACGGGTTAGGACTAGGGGACGGCGGAGGGGAAGGCTTTGGGGAAGTGTTAGGGTTAGGGTTCGGGCTAGGGTTAGGGTTAGGGGACTGGGACGGTTTAGGGTCCAGGTGAGGGAACAACAACGGTTTAGTGGGAGCGTACGTGTGAGGGCGCGGGTTAGTGTGAACGTACGGGTTAGGATTAGAAACGGGTGAGGGGAAGGCTTCGGGGAAGGGTTAGGGTTAGGGTTCGGTCTAGGGTTAGGATTAGGGGACAGGGACGGTTAGGGTACAGGTGAGGGTACGACAACGGTTTAGGGGGAGCGTACGTGTGAGGGCGCGGGTTAGTGTGAGCGTACGGGATAGGATTACGGTACGGGTGAGGGGAAGGCTTCGGGGAAGGGTTAGGTTTAGACTTCGGGCTAGGGTTAGGGTTAGGGGACGGAGATGGTTTAGGGTCCAGGTGAAGGTACGACAACTGTTTAGGGATAGCGTACGTATGAGGGCGTGGTTAAGTGTGAGCGTACGGGTTAGGATTAGGGGACGGGTGAGGGGAAGGCTTCGGGGAAGGGTTAGGGTTAGGGTTTTGGCTAGGGTTAGGGTTAGGGGACGGGGATGGTTTAGGGTCCAGGTGAGTGTACGGCAACGGTTTAGGGGGAGCGTATGTGTGAGGGCGCGGGTTAGTGTGAGCGTATGGGTTAGGATTAGGGGACGGGTGAGGGTAAGGCTTCGGGGAAGGGTTAGGGTTAGGTTTCGGGCTAGGGATAGGGTTAGGGGACGGGGATGGTTTAGGGTCTAGGTGAGGGTACGGCAACGTTTTAGTGGGAGCGTTCGTGTGAGGGCGTGGGTTTGTGTGAGCGTACGTGTTAGGGCACGGGTTAGTGTGAGCGTAATGGTTAGAATTGGGGGACGGGTGAGGGGAAGGCTTCAGGGAAGGGTTAGGGTTAGGGTTCGGGCTAGGGTTAGGGTTAGGGGACGGGGACGGTTTAGGGTCCAAGTGAGGGTATGACAACGGTTTAGGGGGAGCGTACTTTTGAGGGCGTGGGTTAGTGTGACAGTACGGGTTAGGATTAGGGGACGGGTGAGGGGAAGGCTTCGTGGAAGTGTTAGGGTTATGGATCGGGCTAGGGTTAGGGTTAGGGGACGCGGACGGTTTAGGGTCCAGTTGAGGGTACGACAACGGTTTAGGGGGAGCGTACGTGTGAGAGCGCGGGTTAGGGTGAGCGTACGGGTTAGGAATAGGGGACGGGTGAGGGGAAGGCTTCGGGGAAGGGATAGGGTTAGGCTTCGGGCTAGCGTTAGGGTTAGGGTTAGGGGACGGTTTAGGGTCCAGGTGATGGTACGACAATGGTTTAGGGAGAGCGTACGTGTGAGGGCGCGGGTTAGTGTGAGCGTACTGGTGAGGATTAGGGGATGGGTGAGAGGAAGGATTCGGGGAAGGGTTAGGGTTAGGGTTAGGGGACGGGGACGGTTTAGGGTCCAGGAGAGTGTACGGCAACTGTTTAGGGGGAGCGTACGTGTGAGGGCGCGGGTTAGTGTGAGCGTATGGGTTAGGATTAGGGGACGTGTGAGGGGAAGGCTTCGGGGAAGAGTTAGTGTTAGGGTTCGGGCTAGGGATAGGGTTAGGGGACGGGGACGGTTTAGGGTCCAGGTGAGGTACGACAACGGTTTACAGGGAGCGTACGTGTGAGGGCGCGGCTTAGTGTGAGCGTACTGGTTAATATTAGGGTACGGGTGAGGGGAAGGTTTCAGGGAAGGGTTAGGGTTAGGGTTCGGGCTAGGGTTAGGGTTAGGGGACGGGGACGGTTTAGGGTCCAGGTGAGGGTACGACAACGGTTTAGGGGGAGCGCACATGTGAGGGCGCGTGTTAGTGTGAGCGTATGGGTTAGTATTAGGAGACGGGTGAGGGTAAGGCTTCGGGGAAGGGGAAGGGTTAGGGTTCGGGCTAGGGTTAGGGTTAGGGGACAGGGACGGTTTAGGGTCCAGGTGGGAGTACGACAACGATATAGGCGGAGCATACGTGTGAGGGCATGGGTTAGTGTGAGCGTACGGTTTAGGATTAGGGGACGGGTGAGGGTAAGCCTTCGGGGAAGGGTTAGGGTTAGGGTTCAGGCTAGAGTTAGAGTTAGGGGATGGGGACGGTTTAGGGTCCAGGTGAGGGTATGTCAACGGTTTAGGGGGGGCGTACGTGTGAGGGCGTGGGTTCGTGTGATACTACGGGTTAGGATTAGGGGACGGGTTAGGGGAAGGCTTCCGGGAAGGATTAGGGTTAGGGTTCGGGCTAGTGTTAGGGTTAGGGGACGGGGAAAGTTTAGGGTCCAAGTGAGGGTACGACAACGGTTTAGGGGGAGCGTACTTTTGAGTGCGCGGGTTAGTGTCAGCGTACGGGTTAGGATTAGGGGACGGGTGAAGGGAAGGCTTCGGGGAAGGTTTAGAGTTAGGGTTCGGGCTAGAGTTAGGGTTAGGTGACGGGGACGGTTTAGGGTCCAGGTGAGGGTATGACAACGGTTTAGGGGGAGCGTATGTGTGAGGGCGTGGGTTAGTGTGAGCGTACGCGTTAGGATTAGGGGACGGGTGAGGGTAAGGCTTCATGGAAGGGTTAGGGTTATGGTTCGGACTAGGGTTATGGTTAGGGGATGGGGACGGTTTAGGGTCCGGGTGAGGGTACGACAACGGTTAGGGGGAGCGTACGTGTGAGGGCGCGGGTTAGTGTGAGCGTACGGTTTAATATTAGGGTACGGGTGAGGGGAAGGCTTCGGGGAAGGTTTAGGGTTAGGGTTCGGGCTAGGTTTAGGGTTAGGGGACGGGGACGGTTTATGGTCCAGGTGAGGGTATGACAACGTTTTAGGGGGCGCATACGTGTGAGGGCGCGGGTTTGTGTGAGCGTACGGGTTAGGAATAGGGGACGGGTGAGGGGAAGGCTTCGGCGAAGTGTTAGGGTTAGGGTTCGGTCTAGGGTTAGGGTTAGAGGACGGGGACGGTTTAGGGTCCAGGTGAGGGTACGACAATGGTTTAGGGGGAGCGTACGTGTGAGGGCGCGGGTTAGTGTGAGCGTACCGGTTAGGATTAGGGGACGGGTGAGGGGAAGGCTTCGGGGAAGGGTTAGGGTTAGGGTTCGGGCTAGGGTTTGGGTTAGGGGACGGGTACAGTTTAGGGTACAGGTGAGGGTACGACAACAGTTTAGGGGGAGCGTACGTGTGAGGGCGCGGGTTAGTGTGAGCGTACGGGTTAGGATTAGGGGACGGGTGAGGGGAAGGCTTCGGGGAAGAGTTAGGGTTAGGTTTCGGGCTAGGGTTAGGTTTAGGTTTAGGGGACGGAGACGGTTTAGGGTCCAGGTGAGGGTACGACAACGGTTTAGGGGTAGCGTACAAATGAGGGCGCGGGTAATTGTGAGCGTACGGGTTAGGATTAGGGGACGGTTGAGGGGAAGGCTTCGGGGAAGGTTTAGGGTTAGGGTTCAGGCTAGGGATAGGGTTAGGGGACGGGGACGGTTTAGGGTCCAGGTGAGAGTACGACAACGGTTTAGGGGGAGCGTACGTGTGAGGGCGCGGGTTAGTGTGAGCGTACTGGTTAGGATTAGGAGACGCGTGAGGGGAAGGCTTCGGGGAAGGGTTAGGTTTAGGGTTCGGGCTAGGGTTAGGGTTAGGGGACGGGGACGGTTTAGGGTCCAGGTGAGGGTATGACAACGGTTTAGGGGGAGCGTACGTGTGAGGGCGCGGGTTAGTGTGAGCGTATGGGTTAGGAATAGGGGACGGGTGAGGGGAAGAGTTCGGGGAAGGGTTAGGGTTAGGGTTCGGACTAGGGTTAAGGTTGGGTGACGGGGAAGGTTTAGAGTCCAGGTGAGGGTACGACAAAGGTTTAGGGGGAGCGTACGTGTGAGGGCTCGGGTTAGTGTGAGCGTACGGGTTAGGATTAGGGGACGCGTGAGGGGAAGGCTTCGGGGAAGGTTTAGGGTTAGCGTTCGGGCTAGGGTTTTTTTAGGGGACGGGGACGGTTTAGGGTCCGGGTGAGGGTACGACAACGGATAGGCGGAGAGTAGGTGTGACGGCGCGGATTAGTGTGAGCGTACGGTTTAATATTAGGGTACGGGTGAGGGGAAGATTTTAGGGAAGGGTTAGGTTTAGGGTTCAGGCTAGGGTTAGGGTTAGGGGATGGGGACGATTTAGGGTCCAAGTGAGGGTACGACAACGGTTTAGGGGGAGCGTACGTGTGAGGGCGCAGGTTAGTGTGAGCGTACGGGTTAGGATCAGGGGACAGGTGAGGGGAAGGCTTCGGGGAAGGGTTAGCGTTAGGGTTCGGGCTAGGGTTAGGGGTAGGGGACGGTTTAGGGTACTGGTGAGGGTATGACAATGGTATAGGGGGAGTGTACGTGTGAGGGCGCAGCGTATTGTGAGCGTCTGGGTTAGGATTAGGGGACGGATGAGGGGAAGGCTTCAGGGAAATGTTAGGGTTAGCGTTAGAGCTAGGGTTAGGGTTAAGGGACGGGGACGGTTTAGGGTCCGGGTGAGTGTACGACAACGTTTTAGGGGGCGCGTACGTGTGAGGGCGCGGGTTAGTGTGAGCGTACGGGTTACGATTAGGGGATGGGTGAGGGGAAGGCTTCGGGGAAGGGTTAGGGTTAGGGTTCGGGCTAGGGTTAGTGTTAGGGGACGGGGACGGTTTAGGGTCCGGGTGAGGGTACGACAACGGTTTAGGGGGAGAGTACGTGTAAGGGCGCGGGTTAGTGTGAGCGTACGGGTTAGGATTAGGGGACGGGAGAGTGGAAGGCTTCGGGGAAGGGTTAGGGTTAGGCTTCGGGCTAGGGTTAGGGTTAGGGGACGGAGATGGTTTAGGGTCCAGGTTTGGGTACGACAATTGTTTAGGGATAGCGTACTTATGAGGGCGTGGTTAAGTGTGAGCGTGCGGGTTAGGATTAGGGGACGGGTGAGGGGAAGGCTTCGGGGAAGGGTTAGGGTTAGCGTTCGGGCTAGGGTTAGCGTTAGGGGACGGGAACGGTTTAGGGTCCAGGTGAGGGTACGACAACGGTGTAGGGGAGCGTATGTGTGAGGGCGAGGGTTAGTGTGAGCCTACGGGTTAGTATTAGGGGACGGGTGAGGGGAAGGCTTCGGGGAAGGGTTAGGGTTAGGGTTCGGGCTACGGTTAAGTTTAGGGGACGGGGACGGTTTAGGGTCCAGGTGAGTGTACGACATCGGTTTAGGGGGAGCGTACGTGAGAGGGCGCGGGTTAGTGTGAGTGTACGGGTTAGGATTAGGGGACGGGTGAGGGGAAGGCTTCGGGGAAGTGTTAGGGTTAGGGTTCGGGCTAGGGTTAGTGTTAGGGTACCCGGACGGTTTAGGGTCCAGGTGAGGGTATGACAACGGTTTAGGGGGAGCGTACGTGGGAGGGCGCGGGTTAGTGAGAGCGTTCAGGTTAGGATTAGGGGACGGGTGAGGGGAAGGCTTCGGGGAAGAGTTAGGGTTAGGTTTCGGGTTAGGGTTCGGGTTACGGGACGGGGACGGTTTAGGGTCCAGGTGAGGGTACGACAACGTTTTAGGGGAAGCGTACGTGTGAGGGCGCGGGTTATTGTGAGTGTACGGGTTAGGACTAGGGGACGGCGGAGGGGAAGGCTTTGGGGAAGTGTTAGGGTTAGGGTTCGGGCTAGGGTTAGGGGACGGGGACGGTAACGGTTTAGGGTCCATGTGAGGGTAGGACAACGTTTTAGGGGGAGCGTACGTGTGAGGGCGCGGGTTAGTGTGAGCGTACGGGTTAGGATTAGGGGACAGGTGAGGGGAAAGCTTCGGGGAAGGGTTAGGTGTAGTGTTCGGGCTAGGGTAAGGGTTAGGGGACGGGGACGGTTTAGGGTCCAAGTGAGGGTATGACAACGGTTTAGGGGGAGCGTACGTGTGAGGGCGCAGGTTAGTGTGAGCGTACGGGTTAGGATTAGGGGACGGGTGAGGTGAAGGCTTCCGGGAAGGGTTAGGGTTAGGGTTCGGGCTAGTGTTAGGGTTAGGGGACGGGGACAGTTTAGGGTCCAAGTGAGGGTACGACAACGGTTTAGGGGGAGCGTGCTTTTGAGAGCGCTGGTTAGTGTGAGCGTACGGGTTAGTATTAGGGGACGGGTGAAGGGAAGGCTTCGGGGAAGGGTTAGAGTTAGGGTTCGGGCTAGGGTTAGGGTTAGGGGACGGGGACGGTTTAGGGTCCAGGTGAGGGTACGGCAACGGTTTAGGGGGAGCGTAAGTGTGAGGGCGCAGGTTAGTGTGAGCGTACGGGTTAGGATTAGGGGACGGGTGAGGGGAAGGCTTCGGGGAAGGGTTAGGGTTAGGGTTCGGGCTAGGGTTAGAGTTAGGGGACGGGGACGGTTTAGGGTCTACGTGAGGGTACGACAACGGTTTAGGGGGAGCGAACGTGTGAGGGCGCGGGTTAGTGTGAGCGTACGGGTTTGGATTAGGGGACGGGTGAGGGGAAGGCTTCGGGGAAGGGTTAGGGTTAGGCTTCGGGCTAGGGTTAGGGTTAGGGGACGGAGATGGTTTAGGGTCCAGGTTTGGGTAGGACAATTCTTTAGGGATAGCGTACGTATGAGGGCGTGGTTAAGTGTGAGCGTGCGGGTTAGGATTAGGGGACGGGTGACTGGAAGGCTTCGGGGAAGAGTTAGTGTTAGGGTTCGGGCTAGGGTTAGGGTTAGGGGACGGGGACGGTTTAGGGTCCAGGTGAGGTACGACAACGGTTTACAGGGAGCGTACGTGTGAGGGCGCGGGTTAGTGTGAGCGTACTGGTTAATATTAGGGTACGGGTGAGGGGAAGGTTTCAGGGAAGGGTTAGGGTTAGGGTTCGTGCTAGGGTTAGGGTTAGGGGACGGGGACGGTTTAGGGTCCAGGTGAGGGTACGACAACAGTTTAGGGGGAGCGTACGTGTGAGGGCGCGGGTTAGGGTGAGCGTAAGGGATAGAATTGGGGGACGGGTGAGGGGAAGGCTTCAGGGAAGCGTTAGGGTTAGTGTTCGGGTTAGGGTTAGTGTTAGGGGATGGGGACGGTTTAGTGTCCAAGTGAGTGTACGACAACGGTTTAAGGGGAGCGTACGTGTGAGGGCGTGGGTTAGTGTGAGCGTACGGGTTAGGATTAGGGGACGGGTGAGGGGAAGGCTTCGTGGAAGGGTTAGGGTTATGGTTCGGGCTAGGGTTAGGGTTATGGGACACGGACGGTTTAGGGTCCAGGTGAGGGTACGACAACGGTTTAGGGGGAACGTACGTGTGAGGGCGCGGGTTAGGGTGAGCGTACTGGTTAGGAATAGGGGACGTGTGAGGGGAAAGCTTCGGGGAAGGGTTAGGGTTAGCGTTCGGGCTAGGGTTAGCGTTAGGGGACGGGGACGGTTTAGGGTCCAGGTGACTGTACGACAACGGTTTAGGGGGATCGCACGTGTGAGGGCGCGTGTTAGTGTGAGCGTACGGTTTAGTATTAGGGGACGGGTGAGGGTAAGGCTTCGGGGAATGGTAAGGGTTAGGGTTCGGGCTAGGGTTAGCGTTAGGGGACAGGGACGGTTTAGGGTCCAGGTGAGGGTACGACAACGATTTAGGCGGAGCGTACGTGTGAGGGCTCGGGTTAGTGTGAGCGTACGGGTTAGGATTAGGGGACGGGTGAGGGGAAGGCTTCGGGGAAGGGTTAGGGTTAGGGTTCGGGCTATGGTTTTGTTAGGGGATGGGGACGGTTTAGGGTCCAGGTGAGGGTACGACAAAGGTTTAGGGGGAGCGTACGTGTGAGGGCTCGGGTTAGTGTGAGCGTACGGGTTAGGATTAGGGGACGGGTGAGGGGAAGGCTTCAGGGAAGTGTTAGGGTTAGGGTTAAGGCTAGGGTTAGGGTTAGGGGACGGGGACGGTTTAGGGTCCGGGTGAGGGTATGACAACGTTTTAGGGGGCGCGTACGTGTGAGGGCGTGGGTTAGTATGAGCGTACGGATTAGGATTAGGGGACGGGTGAGGGGAAGGCTTCGGAGAAGGGATAGGGTTAGGGTTCGGGATAGGGTTAAGGTTGGGGACGGGGACGGTTTCGGGTCCAGGTGAGGGTACAAGAACGGTTTAGTGTGAGCATACATGTGAGGGCAGGGTTAGTGTCAGCGTACGGGTTAGCATTAGGGGACGGGTGAGGGGAAGGCTTCGGGGAAGGGTTAGGGTTAGGGTCGGGCTAGGGTTAGGGGACGGGGACGGGGACGGTTAAGGGTCCAGGTGAGGGTACGACAACGGTTTAGGGGGATCGTACGTGTGAGGGCGCGGGTTAGTGTGAGCGCACGGGTTATGATTAGGGGAATGGTGAGGGGAAGGCTTCGGGGAAGGGTTAGGATTACGGATCGGGCTAGGGTTAGGGCTAGGGGACGGGGACGGTTTAGGGCCCAGGTGAGGGTACGACAACGGTTTAGGGTGAGCGTACGTGTGAGGGCATGTGTTAGTGTCAGCATACGGGTTAGCATTAGGGGACGGGTGAGGGAAAGGCTTCGGAGAAGGGTTAGGGTTAGGGTTCGGGCTAGGGTTAGGGTTAGGGGACGGGGACGGTTTAAAGTTCAGGTGAGGGTACGACAACGGTTTAGGGGGAGCGTACGTGTGAGGGCGTGGGTTAGTGTTAGCGTACGCGTTAGGATTAGGGGACGGGTGAGGGGAAGGCTTCCGGGAAGTGTTAGGGTTAGGGTTCGGGCTAGGGTTAGGGTTAGGGGACGGAGACGGTTTAGGGTCCAGGTGAGGGTACGACAACGGTTTAAGGGGAGCGTACGTGTGAGGGCGCGGGTTAGTGTGAGCGTACGGGTTAAGATTAGGGGACGTGTGAGGGGAAGGCTTTTGGGAAGTGTTAGGGTTAGGGTTCGGGCTAGGGTTAGGGTTAGGGTACGGGGACGGTTTAGGGTCCATGTGAGGGTACGACAACGGTGTAGGGGGAGCATACGTGTGAGGGCGCGGGTTAGGGTGAGCGTACGGGTTAGGATTAGGGGACGGGTGAGGGGAAAGTTTCGGGGAAGGGTTAGGGTTAGGGTTTGGGTTGGGTTAGGGTTAGGGGATGGGGACAGTTTAGGCTCCAGGTGAGGGTACGACAACGGTTTAGGGGGAGCGAACGTGTCAGTGCGCAGGTTAGTGTGAGCGTACTGGTTAGGATTCGGGGACGGTTGAGAGGAAGGATTCGGGGAAGGTTAGGGTTAGGGTTCGGGCTAGGGTTAGGGTTAGGGGAGGGGGACGGTTTAGGGTCCAGGTGAGGGTACGACAACGGTTTAGTGGGATCGTACGTGTGAGGACGATGGTTAGTGTGAGCGCACGGGTTAGGATTAGGGGACTGGTGAGGGGAAGGCTTCGGGGAAGGGTTGGGTTAGGGTTCGGGCTAGGGTAAGGCTTAGGGGACGGGGACGGTTTAGGGTCCAAGTGAGGGTACGACAACGGTTTAGGGGGAGCATACGTGTGAGGGCGCGGGCTAGGGTGAGTGTACGGGTTAGGAATAGGGGACGGGTGGGTGGAAGGCTTCGGGGAAGTGTTACGATTAGGGATCGGGCTAGGGTTAGGGCTAGGGGACGGGGACGGTTTAGGGCCCAGGTGAGGGTACGACAACGGTTTAGGGGGAGCGTACGTGTGAGGTCACGGGTGTGTGGGAGCATACGGGTTAGGATTAGGGGACGGGTGAGTGTAAGGTTTAGGGGAAGGGTAAGGGTTAGGGTTCGGGCTAGGGTTAGGGTTAGGGGACGGGGACGGTTTAGGGTCCAGGTGAGGGTACGACAACGGTTTAGGGGGAGAATACGTGTGAGGGCGCGGGTTAGTGTGAGCGTACGGGTTAGGATTAGGGGACGTGTGAGGGGAAGGCTTCGGGGAAGGGTTAGGGTTAGTGTTCGGGCTAGGGTTAGCGTTAGAGGACGGGGACGGTTTAGGGTCCTGGTGAGGATACGACAACAGTTTAGGCTGATAGTACGTGTGAGGGCACGGGTTAGTGTCAGCATACGGGTTAGCATTAGGGGACGTGTGAGGGGAAGGCTTCGGGGAAGGATTAGGGTTAGGGTTCTGGCTAGGGTTAGGGTTACGGGACGGGGACGATTTAGGGTCCAGGTGAGGGTACGAAAAAGGTTTATGGGGAGCGTACGTGTGACGGCACGTGTTAGTGTGAGCATACGAGTTAGGATTAGGGGACGGGTGAGGGGAAGGCTTCGGGGAAGGGTTAGGGTTAGGGTTCGGGCTAGGGTTAGGGTTAGGTGAAGGGGATGGTTTAGGGTCCAGGTGAGGGTACGATAACGGTTCAGGGGGACCAAACGTGTAAGGACGCGGGTTCGTGTGAGAGTACGGGTTAGGATTAGGGGACGGGTGAGGGGAAGGCTTCGGGGAAGGTTTAGGGTTAGGGTTCGGGCTAGGGTTAGGGGACGGGGACGGGGACGGTTTAGGGTACAGGTGAGGGTACGATAACGGTTTAGGGGGAGCGTACGTGTGAGGGCACTGGGTAGTGTGTGCATACGCGTTAGGATTAGGGGACGGGTGAGGGGAAGGCTTCGGAGAAGGGTTAGGGTTAGGGTTCGGGCTAGGGTTAGGGTTAGGGGACGGGGACGGTTTAGGGTCCAGGTTAGGGTACGACAACGGTTTAGGGGGAGCGTACGTTTGAGGGCGTGGGTTAGTGTGAGCGTACGGGTTAGGATTAGGGGACGGGTGAGGGGAAGGCTTCGGGGAAGTGTTCGGGTTAGGGTTCAGGTGGTTAGGGTTAGGGGACTGGGACGGTTTAGGGTCCAGGTGAGGGTACGACAACACTTTAGGGGGAGCGTACGAGTGAGGGCGCGGGTTAGTGTGAGCGTACGTGTTAGGATTAGCGGACGGGTGGGGGAAGGCTTCGGGGAAGGGTTAGGGTTAGGGTTCGGGCTAGGGTTAGGGGACGGGGAAGGTTTAGGGTCCAGGTGAGGGTACGACAACGTTTTATGAGGAGCGTACGTGTGAGGGCGCGGGTTAGTGTGAGCGTACGGGTTAGGATTAGGGGAAGTCTTCGGGGAAGGCTTCTGGGAAGGGTAGGGTTAGGGTTCGGGCTAGGGTTAAGGTTAGGGGACGGGGACGGTTTAGGGTCCAGGTGAGTGTACGACAACGGTTTAGGGGGAGCGTATGTGTCAGGGCGTGGGTTAGTGTGAGTGTACGGGTTAGGATTAGACGACGGGTGAGGGGAAGGCTTCGGGGAAGTGTTAGGGTTAGGGTTCGTGCTAGGGTTAGGGTTAGGGGACGGGGACGGTTTAGGGTCCAGGTGAGGTTACGACAACGGTTTAGGGGGAGCGTACGTGTGAGGGCGCGGGTTAGTATGAGCGTACGGGTTAGGATTAGGGGACGGGTGAGGGGAAGGCTTCGGGGAAGGGTTAGGGTTAGGCTTCGGGCTAGGGTTAGTGTTAGGGGACGGGGACCTTTTAGGGTCCAGGTGAGGGTACGACAACGGTTTAGGGTTAGCGTACGTGTGAGGGCGCGGGTTAGTGTGAGCGTACGGGTTAGGAGTAGGGGACGGGTGAGGGGAAGGCTTCGGGGAAGTTTTAGGGTTAGGGTTCGGGCTAGGGTTAGGGTAAGGGGACGGGGAAGGTTTAGGGTCCAGGTGAGGGTATGACAACGCTTTAAGGGGAGCGTACGTGTGAGGGCGCGGGTTAGTGTGAGCGTACGGGTTAGGATTATTCCACGGGTGAGGGGAAGGCTTTGGGGAAGTGTTAGGGTTAGGGTTCGGGCTAGGGTTAGGGTTAGGGGACGAGGACAGTTTAGGGTCCAGGTGAGGGTACGAAAACGGTTTAGGGGGAGAATACGTGTGAGGGCGCGGTTTAGTGTGAGCATACGGGTTAGGCTTAGGGGACGGGTGAGGGAACGGCTTCGGGGAAGGATTAGGGTTAGGTTTCGGGCTGTGGTTAGGGTTAGGGGACGGGGACGGTTTAGGGTCCAGGTGAGGTTACGAAAACGGTTTAGGGGGAGCATACGTGTGAGGGCGCGGGTTAGTGTGAGCGAAAGGTTTAGGATTAGGGGACGGGTGAGGGTAAGGCTTCGGGAAAGGGTTAGGGTTAGGGTTCGTGCTAGTGTTAGGTTTTGGGGACGGGGACGGTTTAGGGTCCAGGTGAGGGTACGACAACGGTTTAGGGCGAGCGTACGTGTGAGGGCGCGGATTAGTGTGAGCGTACGGGTTAGGATTAGGGGAAGTCTTCGGGGAAGGCTTCTGGGAAGGGTTAGGTTTAGGGTTCGGGCTAGGGTTAGGATTAGGGGACGGGGACGGTTTAGGGTCCACGTGAGGGTACGACAACGCTTTAGGGGGAGCGTACGTGTTAGGGCGTGGGTTACTGTGAGCGTACGGTTTAGGAATAGGGGATGTGTGAGGCTAAGGCTTCGGGGAAGGGTTAGGGTTAGGGTTCGGGCTAGGGTTAGGGTTAGGGGACAGGGACGGTTTAGGGTCCAGGTGAGTGTACGACAATGGTTTAGGGGGAGCGTACGTGTGAGGGGGCGGGTTAGTGTGAGCGTATGGATTAGGATTAGGGGACGGGTGAGTGTAAAGCTTCGGGGAAGGTTTAGGGTTACGGTTCGGGCTAGGATTAGGGTTAGGGGACGGGGACGGTTTAGGGTCCAGGTGAGGGTACGACAACGGTTTAGGGGGAGCTTACGTTTGAGGGCGTGTGTTACTGTGAGCGTACGGGTTAGGATTAGGGGACGGGTGAGGGGAAGGCTTCGGGGAAGGGTTAGGGTTATGGTTCGGGCTAGGGTTAGGGTTAGGGGACGGGGACGGTTTAGGGTCCAGGTGAGGGTACGACAACGGTTTAGGGGGAGCGTACGTGTGAGGGCGCGGGATAGGGTGAGCGTACGGGTTACGAATAGGGGACGGGTGAGGGAAGGCTTCGGGGAAGGGTTAGGGTTAGGGTTCGGGCTAGGGTTAAGGTTAGAGGACGCGGACTGTTTAGGGTCCAGGTGAGGTTACGACAACGGTTTAGGGGGAGCGTAAGTGTGAGGACGCAGGCTAGTGTGAGCGTACGGGTTAGGATTAGGGGACGGGTGAGGGGAAGGCTTCGGGGAAGGGTTAGGGTTAGAGTTCGGGCTAGGGTTAGGGTTAGGTTACGGGGACGGTTTAGGGTCCAGGTGAGGATACGACAACGGTTTAGGGGGAGCGTAAGTGTGAGGACGCAGGCTAGTGTGAGCGTACGGGTTAGGATTAGGGGACGGGTGAGGGGAAGGCTTCGGGGAAGGGTTAGGGTTAGAGTTCGGGCTAGGGTTAGGGTTAGGTTACGGGGACGGTTTAGGGTCCAGGTGAGGATACGACAACGGTTTAGGGGGAGCGTACGTGTGAGGGCGCGGGTTAGTGTGAGCGTACGGGTTAGGCTTAGGGGACGGGTGAGGGGAAGGCTTCGGGGAAGATTTAGGGTTCGGGTTCGTGCTAGGTAAGGGTTAGGGGATGGGGACCGTTAAGGGTCCAGGTGAGGGTACGACAACGGTTTAGGGGGAGCGTACATGTGACGGCGCGGGTTAGTGTGCGCCTACGGGTTAGGATTAGGGGACGGGTGAGGGGAAGGCTTCGGGGAAGGGTTAGCGTTAGGGTTCGGGCTAGGGTTAGGGTTAGGGGATGGGGACGGTTTGTGTCCAGTTGAGGGTATGACAACGGTTTAGGGGGAGCGTACGTGTGAGGGCGCGGGTTAGTGTGAGCGTACGGGTTAGGATTAGGTGACGGGTGAGGGGAAGGCTTCGGGGAAGGGCTAGGGTTAGGGTAAGGGGACGGGGACCGTTTAGGGTCCAGGTGAGGGTACGACAACGGTTTACGGGGAGCGTACCTGTGAGGGCGCGGTTTAGTGTGAGCGTGCGGGTTAGGATTAGGGGACGGGTAAGGGGAAGGCTTCGGCGAAGGGTTAGGGTTACGGTTTGGGCTAGGGTTAGGGATAGGGGACGGGGACGGTTTAGGGTCCAGGTGAGGGTACGACAACGGTTTAGGCGGAGCATACGTGTGAGCGCGCGGGTTAGTGTGAGCGTACGGATTAGTATTAGGAGACGGTTGAGGGAAAGGCTTCGGGGAGGGGTTAGGGTTAGGGTTCGGGCTAGGGTTAGGGGACGGGGACGGGGACGGTTTAGGGTCCAGGTGAGTGTACGACAACGGTTTAGGGGGAGCGTACGTGTGAGGGAGCGGGTTAGTGTGAGCGTACGGGTTAGGATTAGGGGACGGGTGAGGGAACGGCTTCGGGGAAGGATTAGGGTTAGGTTTCGGGCTGTGGTTAGGGTTAGGGGACGGGGACGGTTTAGGGTCCAGGTGAGGTTACGACAACGGTTTAGGGGGAGCATACGTGTGAGGGCGCGGGTTAGTGTGAGCGAAAGGTTTAGGATTAGGGGACGCGTGAGGGTAAGGCTTCGGGAAAGGGTTAGGGTTAGGGTTCGTGCTAGTGTTAGGTTTTGGGGACGGGGACGGTTTAGGGTCCAGGTGAGTGTACGACAACGGTTTAGGGCGAGCGTACGTGTGAGGGCGCGGATTAGTGTGAGCGTACGGGTTAGGATTAGGGGAAGTCTTCGGGGAAGGCTTCTGGGAAGGGTTAGGTTTAGGGTTCGGGCTAGGGTTAGGGTTAGGGGACGGGGACGGTTTAGGGTCCAGGTGAGGGTACGACAACGCTTTAGGGGGAGCGTACGTGTTAGGGCGTGGGTTACTGTGAGCGTACGGTTTAGGAATAGGGGATGTGTGAGGCTAAGGCTTCGGGGAAGGGTTAGGGTTAGGGTTCGGGCTAGGGTTAGGGTTAGGGGACAGGGACGGTTTAGGGTCCAGGTGAGTGTACGACAATGGTTTAGGGGGAGCGTACGTGTGAGGGGGCGGGTTAGTGTGAGCGTATGGATTAGGATTAGGGGACGGGTGAGTGTAAAGCTTCGGGGAAGGTTTAGGGTTACGGTTCGGGCTAGGATTAGGGTTAGGGGACGGGGACGGTTTAGGGTCCAGGTGAGGGTACGACAACGGTTTAGGGGGAGCTTACGTTTGAGGGCGTGTGTTACTGTGAGCGTACGGGTTAGGATTAGGGGACGGGTGAGGGGAAGGCTTCGGGGAAGGGTTAGGGTTATGGTTCGGGCTAGGGTTAGGGTTAGGGGACGGGGACGGTTTAGGGTCCAGGTGAGGGTACGACAACGGTTTAGGGGGAGCGTACGTGTGAGGGCGCGGGATAGGGTGAGCGTACGGGTTACGAATAGGGGACGGGTGAGGGAAGGCTTCGGGGAAGGGTTAGGGTTAGAGTTCGGGCTAGGGTTAAGGTTAGAGGACGCGGACTGTTTAGGGTACAGGTGAGGTTACGACAACGGTTTAGGGGGAGCGTAAGTGTGAGGACGCAGGCTAGTGTGAGCGTACGGGTTAGGATTAGGGGACGGGTGAGGGGAAGGCTTCGGGGAAGGGTTAGGGTTAGAGTTCGGGCTAGGGTTTAGGGTTAGGTTACGGGGACGGTTTAGGGTCCAGGTGAGGATACGACAACGGTTTAGGGGGAGCGTAAGTGTGAGGACGCAGGCTAGTGTGAGCGTACGGGTTAGGATTAGGGGACGGGTGAGGGGAAGGCTTCAGGGAAGGGTTAGGGTTAGAGTTCGGGCTAGGGTTAGGGTTAGGTTACGGGGACGGTTTAGGGTCCAGGTGAGGATACGACAACGGTTTAGGGGGAGCGTACG
The DNA here is from genome assembly GCF_964270905.1 of Leucopleurus acutus. NCBI lineage: Eukaryota > Metazoa > Chordata > Mammalia > Artiodactyla > Delphinidae > Leucopleurus > Leucopleurus acutus. Next base: position 81,281,358 of record NC_139153.1, read on the forward strand.
TGTGAGGGCGCGGGTTAGTGTGAGCGTACGGGTTAGGCTTAGGGGACGGGTGAGGGGAAGGCTTCGGGGAAGATTTAGGGTTCGGGTTCGTGCTAGGTAAGGGTTAGGGGATGGGGACCGTTAAGGGTCCAGGTGAGGGTACGACAACGGTTTAGGGGGAGCGTACATGTGACGGCGCGGGTTAGTGTGCGCCTACGGGTTAGGATTAGGGGACGGGTGAGGGGAAGGCTTCGGGGAAGGGTTAGCGTTAGGGTTCGGGCTAGGGTTAGGGTTAGGGGATGGGGACGGTTTGTGTCCAGTTGAGGGTATGACAACGGTTTAGGGGGAGCGTACGTGTGAGGGCGCGGGTTAGTGTGAGCGTACGGGTTAGGATTAGGTGACGGGTGAGGGGAAGGCTTCGGGGAAGGGCTAGGGTTAGGGTAAGGGGACGGGGACCGTTTAGGGTCCAGGTGAGGGTACGACAACGGTTTACGGGGAGCGTACCTGTGAGGGCGCGGTTTAGTGTGAGCGTGCGGGTTAGGATTAGGGGACGGGTAAGGGGAAGGCTTCGGGGAAGGGTTAGGGTTACGGTTTGGGCTAGGGTTAGGGATAGGGGACGGGGACGGTTTAGGGTCCAGGTGAGGGTACGACAACGGTTTAGGCGGAGCATACGTGTGAGCGCGCGGGTTAGTGAGAGCGTACGGATTAGTATTAGGAGACGGTTGAGGGAAAGGCTTCGGGGAGGGGTTAGGGTTAGGGTTCGGGCTAGGGTTAGGGGACGGGGACGGGGACGGTTTAGGGTCCAGGTGAGTGTATGACAACGGTTTAGGGGGAGCGTACGTGTGAGGGAGCGGGTTAGTGTGAGCGTACGGGTTAGGATTAGGGGACGGGTGAGGGGAAGGCTTCGGGGAAGTGTTAGTGTGAGGTTTCGGGCTAGGGTTATGGTTAGGGGACGGGGACGGTTTAGGGTCCAGGTGAGGGTACGACAACGGTTTAGGGCGAGCGTACGTGTGAGGGCGCGGATTAGTGTGAGCGTACGGGTTAGGATTAGGGGAAGTCTTCGGGGAAGGCTTCTGGGAAGGGTTAGGTTTAGGGTTCAGGCTAGGGTTAGGGTTAGGGGACGGGGACGGTTTAGGGTCCACGTGAGGGTACGACAACGCTTTAGGGGGAGCGTACGTGTTAGGGCGTGGGTTACTGTGAGCGTACGGTTTAGGAATAGGGGATGTGTGAGGCTAAGGCTTCGGGGAAGGGTTAGGGTTAGGGTTCGGGCTAGGGTTAGGGTTAGGGGACAGGGACGGTTTAGGGTCCAGGTGAGTGTACGACAATGGTTTAGGGGGAGCGTACGTGTGAGGGCGCGGGTTAGTGTGAGCGTACGGGTTAGGCTTAGGGGACGGGTGAGGGGAAGGCTTCGGGGAAGATTTAGGGTTCGGGTTCGTGCTAGGTAAGGGTTAGGGGATGGGGACCGTTAAGGGTCCAGGTGAGGGTACGACAACGGTTTAGGGGGAGCGTACATGTGACGGCGCGGGTTAGTGTGCGCCTACGGGTTAGGATTAGGGGACGGGTGAGGGGAAGGCTTCGGGGAAGGGTTAGCGTTAGGGTTCGGGCTAGGGTTAGGGTTAGGGGATGGGGACGGTTTGTGTCCAGTTGAGGGTATGACAACGGTTTAGGGGGAGCGTACGTGTGAGGGCGCGGGTTAGTGTGAGCGTACGGGTTAGGATTAGGTGACGGGTGAGGGGAAGGCTTCGGGGAAGGGCTAGGGTTAGGGTAAGGGGACGGGGACCGTTTAGGGTCCAGGTGAGGGTACGACAACGGTTTACGGGGAGCGTACCTGTGAGGGCGCGGTTTAGTGTGAGCGTGCGGGTTAGGATTAGGGGACGGGTAAGGGGAAGGCTTCGGCGAAGGGTTAGGGTTACGGTTTGGGCTAGGGTTAGGGATAGGGGACGGGGACGGTTTAGGGTCCAGGTGAGGGTACGACAACGGTTTAGGCGGAGCATACGTGTGAGCGCGCGGGTTAGTGTGAGCGTACGGATTAGTATTAGGAGACGGTTGAGGGAAAGGCTTCGGGGAGGGGTTAGGGTTAGGGTTCGGGCTAGGGTTAGGGGACGGGGACGGGGACGGTTTAGGGTCCAGGTGAGTGTACGACAACGGTTTAGGGGGAGCGTACGTGTGAGGGAGCGGGTTAGTGTGAGCGTACGGGTTAGGATTAGGGGACGGGTGAGGGAACGGCTTCGGGGAAGGATTAGGGTTAGGTTTCGGGCTGTGGTTAGGGTTAGGGGACGGGGACGGTTTAGGGTCCAGGTGAGGTTACGACAACGGTTTAGGGGGAGCATACGTGTGAGGGCGCGGGTTAGTGTGAGCGAAAGGTTTAGGATTAGGGGACGCGTGAGGGTAAGGCTTCGGGAAAGGGTTAGGGTTAGGGTTCGTGCTAGTGTTAGGTTTTGGGGACGGGGACGGTTTAGGGTCCAGGTGAGTGTACGACAACGGTTTAGGGCGAGCGTACGTGTGAGGGCGCGGATTAGTGTGAGCGTACGGGTTAGGATTAGGGGAAGTCTTCGGGGAAGGCTTCTGGGAAGGGTTAGGTTTAGGGTTCGGGCTAGGGTTAGGGTTAGGGGACGGGGACGGTTTAGGGTCCAGGTGAGGGTACGACAACGCTTTAGGGGGAGCGTACGTGTTAGGGCGTGGGTTACTGTGAGCGTACGGTTTAGGAATAGGGGATGTGTGAGGCTAAGGCTTCGGGGAAGGGTTAGGGTTAGGGTTCGGGCTAGGGTTAGGGTTAGGGGACAGGGACGGTTTAGGGTCCAGGTGAGTGTACGACAATGGTTTAGGGGGAGCGTACGTGTGAGGGGGCGGGTTAGTGTGAGCGTATGGATTAGGATTAGGGGACGGGTGAGTGTAAAGCTTCGGGGAAGGTTTAGGGTTACGGTTCGGGCTAGGATTAGGGTTAGGGGACGGGGACGGTTTAGGGTCCAGGTGAGGGTACGACAACGGTTTAGGGGGAGCTTACGTTTGAGGGCGTGTGTTACTGTGAGCGTACGGGTTAGGATTAGGGGACGGGTGAGGGGAAGGCTTCGGGGAAGGGTTAGGGTTATGGTTCGGGCTAGGGTTAGGGTTAGGGGACGGGGACGGTTTAGGGTCCAGGTGAGGGTACGACAACGGTTTAGGGGGAGCGTACGTGTGAGGGCGCGGGATAGGGTGAGCGTACGGGTTACGAATAGGGGACGGGTGAGGGAAGGCTTCGGGGAAGGGTTAGGGTTAGAGTTCGGGCTAGGGTTAAGGTTAGAGGACGCGGACTGTTTAGGGTACAGGTGAGGTTACGACAACGGTTTAGGGGGAGCGTAAGTGTGAGGACGCAGGCTAGTGTGAGCGTACGGGTTAGGATTAGGGGACGGGTGAGGGGAAGGCTTCGGGGAAGGGTTAGGGTTAGAGTTCGGGCTAGGGTTTAGGGTTAGGTTACGGGGACGGTTTAGGGTCCAGGTGAGGATACGACAACGGTTTAGGGGGAGCGTAAGTGTGAGGACGCAGGCTAGTGTGAGCGTACGGGTTAGGATTAGGGGACGGGTGAGGGGAAGGCTTCAGGGAAGGGTTAGGGTTAGAGTTCGGGCTAGGGTTAGGGTTAGGTTACGGGGACGGTTTAGGGTCCAGGTGAGGATACGACAACGGTTTAGGGGGAGCGTACGTGTGAGGGCGCGGGTTAGTGTGAGCGTACGGGTTAGGCTTAGGGGACGGGTGAGGGGAAGGCTTCGGGGAAGATTTAGGGTTCGGGTTCGTGCTAGGTAAGGGTTAGGGGATGGGGACCGTTAAGGGTCCAGGTGAGGGTACGACAACGGTTTAGGGGGAGCGTACATGTGACGGCGCGGGTTAGTGTGCGCCTACGGGTTAGGATTAGGGGACGGGTGAGGGGAAGGCTTCGGGGAAGGGTTAGCGTTAGGGTTCGGGCTAGGGTTAGGGTTAGGGGATGGGGACGGTTTGTGTCCAGTTGAGGGTATGACAACGGTTTAGGGGGAGCGTACGTGTGAGGGCGCGGGTTAGTGTGAGCGTACGGGTTAGGATTAGGTGACGGGTGAGGGGAAGGCTTCGGGGAAGGGCTAGGGTTAGGGTAAGGGGACGGGGACCGTTTAGGGTCCAGGTGAGGGTACGACAACGGTTTACGGGGAGCGTACCTGTGAGGGCGCGGTTTAGTGTGAGCGTGCGGGTTAGGATTAGGGGACGGGTAAGGGGAAGGCTTCGGGGAAGGGTTAGGGTTACGGTTTGGGCTAGGGTTAGGGATAGGGGACGGGGACGGTTTAGGGTCCAGGTGAGGGTACGACAACGGTTTAGGCGGAGCATACGTGTGAGCGCGCGGGTTAGTGAGAGCGTACGGATTAGTATTAGGAGACGGTTGAGGGAAAGGCTTCGGGGAGGGGTTAGGGTTAGGGTTCGGGCTAGGGTTAGGGGACGGGGACGGGGACGGTTTAGGGTCCAGGTGAGTGTATGACAACGGTTTAGGGGGAGCGTACGTGTGAGGGAGCGGGTTAGTGTGAGCGTACGGGTTAGGATTAGGGGACGGGTGAGGGGAAGGCTTCGGGGAAGTGTTAGTGTGAGGTTTCGGGCTAGGGTTATGGTTAGGGGACGGGGACGGTTTAGGGTCCAGGTGAGGGTATGACAACGGTTTAGGGGGAGCGTACGTGTGAGGGCACGGGATAGTGTGAGCGTACGGGTTAGGATTAGTGGACGTGTGAGTGGAAGGCTTCGGGGAAGGGTTAGGGTTAGGGTTCGGGCTATTTTTAGGGTCAGGGGACGGGGACGGTTTAGGGTCCAGGTGAGGGTACGACAACGGTTTAGGGGGAGCGGACGTATGAGTGCGAGGGTTAGTGTGAGCGTACGGGTTAGAATTAGGGGACGGGTGAGGGGAAGGCTTCGGGGAAGGGATAGGGTTAGGGTTAGGGGACGGGGATGGTTAGGGTCCAGGTGAGGGTACGACAACGGTTTAGGGGGAGCGGACGTATGAGTGCGAGGGTTAGTGTGAGCGTACGGGTTAGAATTAGGGGACGGGTGAGGGGAAGGCTTCGGGGAAGGGTTAGGGTTAGGGTTCGGGTTAGAGTTAGGGGACGGGGACGGTTTAGGGTCCAGGTGAGGGTACGACAACTGTTTAGGGGGAGCGTACGTGTTAGGGCGCGGGTTAGTGTGAGCGTACGGGTTAGGATTAGGGGACGGGTGAGGGGAAGGCTTCGGGGAAGTGTTAGGGTTAGGGTTCGGGCTAGATTTAGGGTTAGGGGATGGGGACGGTTTAGGGTCCAGGTGAGGGTACGACAACGGTTTAGGGGGAGCGTACATGTGAGGGCATGGGTTAGTGTGAGCGTACGGGTTAGGATTAGGGGACAGGTGAGGGAAGGCTTCGGGGAAGGGTTAGGGTTAGGGTTCGGGCTAGGGTTAGGGTTAGGGGACAGGTACGGTTTAGGGTCCAGGTGAGGGTACGACAACGGTTTAGGGGGAGTGTACGTGTGAGGGCGCGGGTTAGTGTGAGCCTACGGGTTAGGATTAGGGGACGGGTGAGGGGAAGGCTTCGGGGAAGGCTTAGGGTTATGGTTCGGGCTAGGGTTAGGATTAGGGGACGGGGACGGTTTAGGGTCCTGGCGAGGGTACGGCAACGCTTTAGGGGGAGCTTACGAGTGAGGGCGCGGGTTAGTGTGAGCGTAGAGTTAAGGATGGGGGACGGGTGAGGGCAAGGCTTTGGGAAAGGTTTAGGGTTAGGGTTCGGGCTAGGGTTAGGGTTAGGGGACGGGGACGGTTTAGGGTCCAGTTGAGGGTACGACAAAGGTTTAGGGGGAGCGTACGTGTGAGGACACGGGTTAGTGTTAGCGTACGGGTTAGGATTACGGGACGGGTGATTGTAAGGCTTCGGGGAACGGTTAGGGTTAGGGTTCGGCCTAGGGTTAGGGTTAGGGGACGGGGACGGTTTAGGGTCCAGGTGAGGGTACGACAACGGTTTAGTGGGAGGGTATGTGTGAGGGCGCGGGTTACTGTGAGCGTTCGGGTTAGGATTAGGGGACGGGTGAGGGGAAGGCTTCGGGGAAGAGTTAGGTTTAGGGTTCGGGCTAGGGTTCGGGTTAGGGGACGGGAACGGTTTAGGGTCCAGGTGAGGGTATGACAACATTTAGAGGGAGTGTACGTGTGAGGGCGCGGGTTAGTGTGAGCGTACGGGTTAGCATTAGGGGACGGGTGAGGGGAAGGCTTCGGGGAAGGGTTAGGGTTAGGGTTCGGGCTAGGGTTAGGGTTAGGGGACGGTTTAGGGTCCAGGTGAGGGTATGACAACAGTTTAGCAGGAGCGTACGTGTGAGGGCGCGGGTTAGTGTGAGCGTACGGGTTAGGATTAGGGGACGTGTGAGGGGAAAGCTTCGGGGAAGAGTTAGGGTTAGGGTTCGGGCCGGTTAGCGTTAGGGGACGGGGACGTTTTAGGGTCCAGGTGAGGGTACGGCAACGGTTAGGGGGAGCGTACGTGTTAGGGCGCAGGTTAGTGTGTGCGTACGGGTTAGGATCAGGGGACGGGTGAGGGGAAGGCTTCAGGGAAGGGTTAGGGTTAGGGTTCGGGCTAGGGTTAGGGTTAGGGGACGGGGACGGTTTAGGGTCCATGTGAGGGTACGACAACGGTTTAGGGGGAGGGTACGTGTGAGGGCGCGGGTTAGTGTGAGCGTACGGTTTAGGATTAGGGGACGGGTGAGGGTAAGGCTTCGGGGAAGGGTTAGGTTTAGCGTTCGGGCTAGGGTTAGCGTTAGGGGACGGGGACGGTTTAGGGTCCAGGTGAGGGTACGACAACGGTTTAGGGTGAGCGTACGTGTGAGGGCGCGGGTTAGTGTGAGCGTACGGGTTAGGATTAGGGGACGGGTGAGGTGAAGGCTTCGGGGAAGTGTTAGGGTTAGGGTTCGGGCTAGGGTTAGGGTTAGGGGATGGGGACGGTTTAGGGTCCAGGTGAGGGTACGACAACGGTTTAGGGGGAGCGGACGTATGAGTGCGAGGGTTAGTGTGAGCGTACGGGTTAGAATTAGGGGACGGGTGAGGGGAAGGCTTCGGGGAAGGGATAGGGTTAGGGTTAGGGGACGGGGATGGTTAGGGTCCAGGTGAGGGTACGACAACGGTTTAGGGGGAGCGGACGTATGAGTGCGAGGGTTAGTGTGAGCGTACGGGTTAGAATTAGGGGACGGGTGAGGGGAAGGCTTCGGGGAAGGGTTAGGGTTAGGGTTCGGGTTAGAGTTAGGGGACGGGGACGGTTTAGGGTCCAGGTGAGGGTACGACAACTGTTTAGGGGGAGCGTACGTGTTAGGGCGCGGGTTAGTGTGAGCGTACGGGTTAGGATTAGGGGACGGGTGAGGGGAAGGCTTCGGGGAAGTGTTAGGGTTAGGGTTCGGGCTAGATTTAGGGTTAGGGGATGGGGACGGTTTAGGGTCCAGGTGAGGGTACGACAACGGTTTAGGGGGAGCGTACATGTGAGGGCATGGGTTAGTGTGAGCGTACGGGTTAGGATTAGGGGACAGGTGAGGGAAGGCTTCGGGGAAGGGTTAGGGTTAGGGTTCGGGCTAGGGTTAGGGTTAGGGGACAGGTACGGTTTAGGGTCCAGGTGAGGGTACGACAACGGTTTAGGGGGAGTGTACGTGTGAGGGCGCGGGTTAGTGTGAGCCTACGGGTTAGGATTAGGGGACGGGTGAGGGGAAGGCTTCGGGGAAGGCTTAGGGTTATGGTTCGGGCTAGGGTTAGGATTAGGGGACGGGGACGGTTTAGGGTCCTGGCGAGGGTACGGCAACGCTTTAGGGGGAGCTTACGAGTGAGGGCGCGGGTTAGTGTGAGCGTAGAGTTAAGGATGGGGGACGGGTGAGGGCAAGGCTTCGGGAAAGGTTTAGGGTTAGGGTTCGGGCTAGGGTTAGGGTTAGGGGACGGGGACGGTTTAGGGTCCAGTTGAGGGTACGACAAAGGTTTAGGGGGAGCGTACGTGTGAGGACACGGGTTAGTGTTAGCGTACGGGTTAGGATTACGGGACGGGTGATTGTAAGGCTTCGGGGAACGGTTAGGGTTAGGGTTCGGCCTAGGGTTAGGGTTAGGGGACGGGGACGGTTTAGGGTCCAGGTGAGGGTACGACAACGGTTTAGTGGGAGGGTATGTGTGAGGGCGCGGGTTACTGTGAGCGTTCGGGTTAGGATTAGGGGACGGGTGAGGGGAAGGCTTCGGGGAAGAGTTAGGTTTAGGGTTCGGGCTAGGGTTCGGGTTAGGGGACGGGAACGGTTTAGGGTCCAGGTGAGGGTATGACAACATTTAGAGGGAGTGTACGTGTGAGGGCGCGGGTTAGTGTGAGCGTACGGGTTAGCATTAGGGGACGGGTGAGGGGAAGGCTTCGGGGAAGGGTTAGGGTTAGGGTTCGGGCTAGGGTTAGGGTTAGGGGACGGTTTAGGGTCCAGGTGAGGGTATGACAACAGTTTAGCAGGAGCGTACGTGTGAGGGCGCGGGTTAGTGTGAGCGTACGGGTTAGGATTAGGGGACGTGTGAGGGGAAAGCTTCGGGGAAGAGTTAGGGTTAGGGTTCGGGCCGGTTAGCGTTAGGGGACGGGGACGTTTTAGGGTCCAGGTGAGGGTACGGCAACGGTTAGGGGGAGCGTACGTGTTAGGGAGCAGGTTAGTGTGTGCGTACGGGTTAGGATCAGGGGACGGGTGAGGGGAAGGCTTCAGGGAAGGGTTAGGGTTAGGGTTCGGGCTAGGGTTAGGGTTAGGGGACGGGGACGGTTTAGGGTCCATGTGAGGGTACGACAACGGTTTAGGGGGAGGGTACGTGTGAGGGCGCGGGTTAGTGTGAGCGTACGGTTTAGGATTAGGGGACGGGTGAGGGTAAGGCTTCGGGGAAGGGTTAGGTTTAGCGTTCGGGCTAGGGTTAGCGTTAGGGGACGGGGACGGTTTAGGGTCCAGGTGAGGGTACGACAACGGTTTAGGGTGAGCGTACGTGTGAGGGCGCGGGTTAGTGTGAGCGTACGGGTTAGGATTAGGGGACGGGTGAGGTGAAGGCTTCGGGGAAGTGTTAGGGTTAGGGTTCGGGCTAGGGTTAGGGTTAGGGGATGGGGACGGTTTAGGGTCCAGGTGAGGGTACGACAACGGTTTAGGGGGAGCGTACGTGTGAGGGCGTGGGTTAGTGTGAGCGTACGGTTTAGGATTAGGGGACGGGTGAGGGTAAGGCTTCGGGGAAGGGTTAGGGTTAGGGTTGGGGCTAGGGTTAGGGTTAGGGGAAGGGGACGGTTTAGGGTCCAGTTGAGGGTACGACAACGGTTTATGGGGCGCGTACGTGTGAGGACACGGGTTAGTGTGAGCGTACAGGTTAGGATTAAGGGACGGGTGAGTGTAAGGCTTCGGGGAAGGATTAGGTTTAGGTTTCGGGCTAGGGTTAGGGTTTGGGGACGGGGACGGTTTAGGGTCCAGGTGATGGTATGAGAACGGTTTAGGGGGAGCGTATGTGTGAGGGCGCGGGTTAGTGTGAGTGTACGAGTTAGTATTAGGGGACGGATGAGTGGAAGGCTTCGGGGAAGATTTAGCGTTTGGGTTGGGGCTAGGGGTAGGGTTAGGGGACGGGGACGGTTTAGGGTCCAAGTGAGGGTACGACAACGCTTTAGGCGGAGCATACGTGTGAGGGCGCGGATTAGTGTGAGCGTACGGGTTAGGATTAGCGGACGGGTGAGGGTAAGGCTTCGGGGAAGGGTTAGGCTTAGGGTATGGGCTAGGGTTTTGTTAGGGGATGGGGACGGTTTAGGGTCCAGGTGAGGGTACGACAACCGTTTAGGGGGAGCGTACGGGTGAGTGTGCGGGTTAGTGTGAGCGTACGCGTTAAGATTAGGGGACGCTTGAGGGTAAGGCTTCAGGGAAGTGTTAGGGTTAGGGTTCGGGCTAGGGTTAGGGTTAGGGGACGGGGACGGTTCAGGGTCCAGGTGAGGGTACGACAACGCTTTAGGGGAAGCGTACATGTGAGGGCGCGTGTTAGTGTGAGCGTATGGGTTAGGATTAGGGGACGGGTGAGGGTAAGGCTTCAGGGAATGGTTAGGGTTAGGGTTCGGGCTAGGGTTACGGGACGGGGACGGTAACGGTTTAGGGTCCAGGTGAGGGAACGACAACGCTTTAGGGGGAGCGTACGTGTGAGGGCGCGGGTTAGTGTGAGCGTATGGGTTAGGATTAGGGGACGGGTGAGGGGAAGGCTTCGGGGAAAGGTTAGGTTTAGGGTTCGGGCTAGGGTTAGGGTTAGGCGACGGGGATGGTTTAGGGTCCAGGTGAGGGTACGACAACGGTTTAGGGGGAGCGTACGTGTGAGGGCGCGGGTTAGTGTGAGCATACGGGTTAGGATTAGGGGACGGGTGAGGGGAAGGCTTCGGGGAAGGGTTAGGCTTAGGGTTCGGGCTAGGGTTAGCACTAGGGGACGGGGACGGTTTAGGGTCCAGGTGAGGGTGCGACAACGGTTTAGGGGGAGGATACGTGTGAGAGCGCGGGTTAGTTTGAGCGTAAGGGTTAGGATTAGGGGACGGGTGAGGGGAAGGCTTCGGGGTAGGTTTAGGGTTAGGTTTCGGGCTAGGGTTAGGGTTAGGGGACGTGGACGCTTTAGGGTCCAGGTGAGGTTACGACAAAGGTTTAGGGGGAGCGTATGTATGAGGGCACTGTTTAGTGTGAGCGTACGGGTTAGGATTAGGGGACGGGTAAGGGGAAGGCTTCGGGGAAGGGTTAGGGTTAGGGTTCGGGCTAGGGTTAGGGTTAGGGGACGGGGACGGTTTAGGGTCCAGGTGAGGTTACGACAACGGTTTAGGGGGAGCGTACGTGTGAGGTCGCGGGTTAGTGTGAGCGTACGGGTTAGGATTAGGGGACGGGTGAGGGGAAGGCTTCGGGGAAGAGTTAGTGTTAGGGTTCGGTCTAGGGTTACGGTTAGGGGACAGGGACGGTTTAGGGTCCAGGTGAGGGTACGACAATGGTTTACGGGGAGCGTACGTGTGAGGGCACGGGTTAGTGTTAGCGTATGGGTTAGGATTAGGGGACGGGTGAGGGGAAGGCTTCGTGGAAGTGTTAGGGTTATGGTTCGGGCTAGGGTTAGGGTTAGGGGACGCGGACAGTTTAGGGTCCAGGTGAGGGTACGGCAACGGTTTAGGGGGAGCGTACGTGTGAGGGCGTGGTTTAGTGTGAGCATACGGGTTAGGATTAGGGGACGGGTGAGGGGAAGGCTTTGGGAAAGGGTTAGGGTTAGGGTTCGGGCTAGGGTTAGGGTTAGGGGACGGGGACGCTTTAGGGTCCAGGTGAGTGTACGACAACGGTTTAGGGGGAGCGTATGTGTGAGGGTACGGGTTAGTGTGAGCGTACGGATTAGGAATAGGGGATGGGTGAGGGGACGGCTTCGGGGAAGGGTTAGGGTTAGGGTTCGGGCTAGGGTTAGGGGACGGGGACGGGGACGGTTTAGGGTCCAGTTGAGGGTAGGACAACGGTTTAGGGGGAGCATACGTGTGAGGGCGCCAGTTACAGTGAGCGTGTGGGTTAGGATTAGGGGACGGGTGAGGGGAAGGCTTCAGGGAAGTTTTAGGGCTAGGGTTCGGGCTAGGGTTAGGGTTAGGGAATGGGGACGGTTTAGGGTCCGGGTGAGGGTACGACAACAGCTTAGGGGGAGCGTATGTGTGAGGGCGCGGGTTAGTGTGAGCGTACGCGTTAGGATTAGGGGACGGGTGAGGGGAATGCTTTGGGAAAGGGTTAGGGTTAGCGTTCGGGCTAGGGTTAGGGTTAGGGGACGGGGACGGTTTAGGGTCCAGGTAAGGGTATGAGAACGGTTTAGGGGGAGCGTACATGTGACGGCGCGGATTACTGTGAGCTTACGGGTTAGGATTCGGGACGGGTGAGGGGAAGTCTTCGGGGAAGTGTTAGGGTTAGGGTTCAGGCTAGGGTTAGGGTTAGGGGACGGGGACGGTTCAGGGTCCAGGTGAGGGAACGACAACGCTTTAGGGGGAGTGTACGTGTGAGGGCGCGGGTTAGTGTGAGCGTACGGGTTAGGATCAGGGGCTGGGTGAGGGGAAGGCTTCGGGGAAGGGTTAGGGTTAGGGTTCGGGCTAGGGTTAGGGTTAGGGAACGGGGACGGTTTAGGGTCCAGGTGAGGATACGACAACGGTTTAGGGGGAGCGTACGTGTGAGGGCGCGGGTTAGTGTGAGCGTACGGGTTAGGATTAGGGGACGTGTGAGGGGAAGGCTTCGGGGAAGGGTTAAGGTTAGGGTTCAGGCTAGGGTTAGGGTTAGGGGACGGGAACGGTTTAGGGTCTAGGTGAGGGTACGACAACGGTTTAGGGTAAGCGTACGTGTGAGGGCACGGGTTAGTGTGAGCGTACGGGTTAGGATTAGGGGACGGGTGAGGGGAAGGCTTCGGGGAAGTGTTAGGGTTAGGGTTCGGGCTAGGGTTAGGGTTAGGGGACGGGGACGGTTTAGGGTCCAGGTGAGGGTACGACAACGGTTTAGTGGGAGCGTACGTGTGAGGGCGCGGGTTAGTGTGAGATTACGGGTTAGGATTAGGGGACGGGTGAGGGGAAGGCTTCGGGGAAGTGTTAGGGTTAGGGTTCTGGCTAGGGTTCAGGTTAGGGGATGGGGACGGTTTAGGGTCCCGGTGATGGTATGACAACATTTAGGGGGAGCGTAATTGTGAGGGCGTGGATTAGTGTGAGCATACGGGTTAGGATTAGGGGACGGGTGAGGGGAAGGCTTCGGGGAAGTGTTAGGGTTAGGGTTCGGGCTAGGGTTAGGGTTAGGGGACGGGGACGGTTTAGGGTCCAGGTGAGGGTACGACAACGGTTTAGTGGGAGCGTACGTGTGAGGGCGCGGGTTAGTGTGAGGGTATGTGTGAGGATTAGGAGACAGCTGAGGCGAAAGCTTCGGGGAAGGGTTAGGGTTAGGGTTCGGGCTAGGGTTAGGGGACGGTTTAGGGTCCAGGTGAGGGTACGACTATGGTTTAGGGGGAGCGTACGTGTGAGGACGCAGGTTAGTGTGAGCAACGGGTTAAGATTAGGGGATGGGTGAGGGGAAGGCTTCGGGGAAGTGTTAGGGTTAGGGTTTGGACTAGGGTTAGGGTTAGGGGACCGGGACGGTTTAGGGTCCGGGTGAGTGTAGGACAACGGTTTAGCGGGAGCGTACGTGTGAGGGTGTGGGTTAGTGTGAGCGTACGGGTTAGGATGAGGGGACGGGTGAGGGGAAGGCTTTGCGGAAGTGTTAGGGTTAGGGTTCGGGCTAGAGTTAGGGTTAGGGGACGGGGACGGTTTAGGGCCCAGGTGAGGGTACGACAGTGGTTTAGGGGGAACATACGTGTGAGGGCGTGGTTTAGTGTGAGCGTACGGGTTAGGATTAGGGGACGGGTGAGGGGAAGGCTTCAGGAAAGTGTTAGGGTTAGGGTTCGGGCTAGGGTGAGGGTTAAGGGACGGGGACGGTTTAGGGTCAAGGTGAGGGTACGACAACGGTTTAGGGGGAGCGTACGTGTGAGGGGACGGGTTAGTGTGAGAGTACGGGTTAGGATTACGGGACGGGTGAGGGGAAGGCTTCGGGGAAGGGTTAGGGTTAGGGTTCAGACTACGGTTAGGGTTAGGGGACGGGGACGGTTTAGGGTCCAGGTGAGGGTACGACAACGGTTTAGGGGGAGCGTACGTGTGAGGGCGCAGGTTAGTGTGAGCGTACGGGTTAGGATTACGGGACGGGTAAGGGAAGGCTTCGGGGAAGGGTTAGGGTTAGCTTTCGGGCTAGGGTTAGGGGACGGGGACGGGGATGGTTTAGGGTCCAGGTGAGCGTACGACAACGGTTTAGGGGGAGCGTACGTGTGAGGGCACTGGTTAGTGTGAGCATACGGGTTAGGATTATGGGACGGGTGAGGGGAAGGCTTCGTGGAAGTGTTAGGGTTAGGGTTCGGGCTAGGGTTAGGAGACGGGGACAGGGATGGTTTAGGGTCTAGGTGAGGGTACGACAACGGTTTAGGGGGAGGGTACGTGTGAGGGCGCGGGTTAGTGTGAGCATACTGGTTAGGATTATGGGATGGGTGAGGGGAAGGTTTCGGTGAAGGGTTAGGGTTAAGGTTCGGGCTAGGGTTAGGGTTAGTGGACTGGGACGGTTTAGGGTCCAGGTGAGGGTACTACAACGGTTTAGGGGGAGCATACGTGTGAGGGCGTGGGTTAGTGTGAGGGTACGTGTGAGGATTAGGAGACGGGTGAGGCGAAAGCTTCGGGGAAGGGTTAGGGTTAGGGTTCGGGCTAGGGTTAGGGGACTGTGACGGGGACAGTTTAGGGTCCAGGTGAGGGTAAGACTATGGTTTAGGGGGAGCGTACGTGTGAGGGCGGGGGTTAGTGTGAGCAACGGGTTAAGATTAGGGGACGGGTGAGGGGAAGGCTTCGGGAAAGTGTTAGGGTTAGGGTTTGGGCTAGGGTTAGGGTTAGGGGACGGGGACGGTTTAGGGTCCAGGTGAGTGTACGACAACGGTTTAGCGGGAGCGTACGTGTGAGGGCACGGGTTAGTGTGAGCGTACGGTTTAGGATTAGGGGACGGGTGAGGGGAAGGCTTTGCGGAAGGGTTAGGGTTAGGGTTCGGGCTAGGGTTAGGGTTAGGGGACGGGTACGATTTAGGGCCCAGGTGAGGGCACGACAACTGTTTAGGGGGAGCGTACGTGTGAGGGCGTGGTTTAGTGTGAGCGTATGAGTTAGGATTAGGGGACGGGTGAGGGGAAGGCTTCGGGGAAGGGTTAGGGTTAGGGTTCGGGCTAGGGTGAGGGTTAAGGGACGGGGACGGTTTAGGGTCCAGGTGAGGGCACGACAACGGTTTAGTGGGAGTGTACGTGTGAGGGCACGGGTTAGTGTGAGAGTACGGGTTAGGATTAGGGGATGGGTGAGGGGAAGGCTTCGGGGAAGGGTTAGGGTTAGGGTTCGGGCTAGGGTTAGGGTTAGGGGACGGGGACGGTTTAGGGTCCAGGTGAGTGTACGACAACGGTTTAGGGGCAACGTACTTGTGAGGGCGCGGTTTAGTGTGAGCGTACGGGTTACGATTAGGGGACGGGTGAGGGCAGGCTTCGGGGAAGGGTTAGGGTTAGGGTTCGGGCTAGGGTTAGGGTTAGGGGACGGGGACGGTTTAGGGTCCAGGTGAGGGTACGACAACGGTTTACGGGGAGCGTACGTGTGAGGACGCGGTTTATTGTGAGCGTACGGGTTAGGATTAGGGGACGGGTGAGGGGAAGGCTTCGGAGAAGGGTTAGGTTTAGGGTTCGGGATAGGGTTAGGGTTAGGGGACGGGGACGGTTTAGGGTCCAGGTGAGGGTACGACAACGGTTTAGGGGGAGCGTACGTGTGAGGACGCGGGTTAGTGTGAGCGTACTGGTTAGAATTAGGGGATGGGTGAGGGGAAGGCTTCAGGGAAGGGTTAGCGTTAGGGTTCGGGCTAGGGTTAGGCTTAGGGGATGGGGACGGTTTAGGGTCCAGGTGAGGGTACAACAACGATTTAGGGGGAGGGTACGTGTGAGGGCGTGGGTTAGTTTGAGAGTACGGGTTAGGATTAGGGGACGGGTGAGGGTAAGGCTTCGAGAAGGGTTAGGGTTAGGGTTCAGGCTAGGGAGAGGGTTAGTGGACGGGAACGGTTTAGGGTCCAGGTGAGGGTACGACAACGGTTTAGGGGGAGCGTAGGTCTGAGAGCACGGGTTAGTGTGAGCGTACGGGTTAGGATTAGGGGATGGGTGAGGGGAAGGCTTCGGGGAAGGGTTAGGGTTAGGGTTCGGGCTAGGGTTAGGGTTAGGGGACGGGGACGGTTTAGGGTCCAGGTGAGGGTACGACAACGGTTTAGGGGGAGCGTACGTGTGAGGGCGAGGGTTATTGTGAGCCTACGGGTTAGTATTAGGGGACGGGTGAGGGGAAGGCTTCGGGGAAGGTTTAGGGTTAGGGTTCGGGCCAGGGTTAGGTTTAGGGGTCGGGGACGGTTTAGGGTCCAGGTGAGGGTACAACGGTTTAGGGGGAGCGTACGTGTGAGGGCGCGGGTTAGTGTGACCGTACGGGTTAGGATTAGGGGATGCGTGAGGGGAAGGCTTCGGGGAAGGGTTAGGGTTAGGGTTCGGGCTAGGGTTAGGTTTAGGTGACGGGGACGGTTTAGGGTCCAGGTGAGGGTACGACAACGGTTTATGGGGAGCGTACTTGTGAAGGAGTGGGTTAGTGTGAGCGTATGGGTTAGGATTATGGGATGGGTGAGTGGACGGCTTCGGGTAAGGGTTAGGGTTAGGGTTCGGGCTAGGGTTAGGATTAGGGAATGGGGACGGTTTAGGCTCCTGGTGAGGGTACGAGAACGGTTTAGGGGGAGCGTATCTGTGAGTGCGCGGGTTATTGTGAGCGTACGGGTTAGGATTAGGGGACGGGTGAGTGGAAGGCTTCGGGGAAGGGTTAGGGTTAGGGTTCGGGCTAGGGTTAGGGTTAGGGGACGGGGAAAGTTGAGGGTCCAGGTGAGGGAACGACAACGCTTTAGGGGCAGCATACGTGTGAGGGCGTGGGTTAGTGTGAGCGTACGCGTTAGGATTAGGGGACGGGTGACGGGAAGGCTTTGGGGAAGGGTTAGGTTTAGGGTTCGGGCTAGGGTTAGGGTTAGGGGACGGGGACGGTTTAGAGTCCAGGTGAGGGTACAACAACGCTTTATGGGGAGGATACGTGTGAGGGCGCGGGTTAGTGTGAGCGTACGGGTTAGTATTAGGGGACGGGTGAGGGTAAGGCTTCGGGGAAGGGTTAGGGTTAGGATTCGGGCTAGGGTTAGGGTTAGGGGACGGGGAGGGTTTAGGGTCCAGGTGAGGGTACGACTATGGTTTACGGGGAGCGTACGTGTGAGGGCGCGGGTTAGTGTGAGCAACGGGTTAAGATTAGGGAACGGGTGAGGGGAAGGCTTCGGGGAAGTGTTAGGGTTAGCGTTTGGGCCAGGGTTAGGGTTAGGGGACGGGGACGTTTTAGGGTCCAGGTGAGTGTACGACAACGGTTTAGGGGGAGCGTACGTGTGAGGGCGCAGGTTAGTGTTAGCTTACGGGTTAGGATTAGGGGACGGGTGAGGGGAAGGCTTCGGGGAAGGGTTAGGTTTAGGGTTCGGGCTAGGGTTAGGGTTAGGGGACGGGGACGGTTTAGGGTCCAGGTGAGGGTACGACAACGGTTCACGGAGAGTGTATGTGTGAGGACGCGGTTTATTGTGAGCGTACGGGTTAGGATTAGGGTCGGGTGAGGGGAAGGCTTCGGGGAAGTGTTAGGGTTAGCGTTTGGGCCAGGGTTAGTGTTAGGGGACGGGGACGGTTTAGGGTCCAGGTGAGTGTACGACAACGGTTTAGGGGGAGCGTACATGTGAGGTCGCGGGTTAGTGTGAGCGTACGGGTTAGGATTAGGGGACGGGTGAGGGGAAGGCTTCGGGGAAGAGTTAGGGTTCGGTCTAGGGTTACGGTTAGGGGACAGGGACGGTTTAGGGTCCAGGTGAGGGTACGACAATGGTTTACGGGGAGCGTACGTGTGAGGGCACGGGTTAGTGTTAGCGTATGGGTTAGGATTAGGGGACGGGTGAGGGGAAGGCTTCGTGGAAGGGTTAGGGTTATGGTTTGGGCTAGGGTTAGGGTTAGGGGACGCGGAGAGTTTAGGATCCAGGTGAGGGTACGACAACGGTTTAGGGGGAGCGTACGTGTGAGGGCGTGGTTTAGTGTGAGCATACGGGTTAGGATTAGGGGACGGGTGAGGGGAAGGCTTTGGGAAAGGGTTAGGGTTAGGGTTCGGGCTAGGGTTAGGGTTAGGGGACGGGGATGCTTTAGGGTCCAGGTGAGTGTACGACAACGGTTTAGGGGGAGCGTATGTGTGAGGGTACGGGTTAGTGTGAGCGTACGGATTAGGAATAGGGGATGGGTGAGGGGACGGCTTCGGGGAAGGGTTAGGGTTAGGGTTCGGGCTAGGGTTAGGGGACGGGGACGGGGACGGTTTAGGGTCCAGTTGAGGGTAGGACAACGGTTTAGGGGGAGCGTACGTGTGAGGGCGCCATTTACAGTGAGCGTGTGGGTTAGGATTAGGGGACGGGTGAGGGGAAGGCTTCGGGGAAGTTTTAGGGCTAGGGTTCGGGCTAGGGTTAGGGTTAGGGAACGGGGACGGTTTAGGGTCCGGGTGAGGGTACGACAACAGTTTAGGGGGAGCGTACGTGTGAGGGCGCGGGTTAGTGTGAGCGTACGCGTTAGGATTAGTGGACGGGTGAGGGGAAGGCTTTGGGAAAGGGTTAGGGTTAGCGTTCGGGCTAGGGTTAGGGTTAGGGGACGGGGACGGTTTAGGGTCCAGGTAAGGGTATGAGAACGGTTTAGGGAGAGCGTACATGTGAGGGCGCGGATTACTGTGAGCTTACGGGTTAGGATTCGGGACGGGTGAGGGGAAGTCTTCGGGGAAGGGTTAGGGTTAGGGTTCAGGCTAGGGTTAGGGTTAGGGGACGGGGACGGTTCAGGGTCCAGGTGAGGGAACGACAACGCTTTAGGGGGAGTGTACGTGTGAGGGCGCGGGTTAGTGTGAGCGTACGGGTTAGGATCAGGGGCTGGGTGAGGGGAAGGCTTCGGGGAAGGGTTAGGGTTAGGGTTCGGGCTAGGGTTAGGGTTAGGGAACGGGGACGGTTTAGGGTCCAGGTGAGGGTACGACAACGGTTTAGGGGGAGCGTACGTGTGAGGGCGCGGGTTAGTGTGAGCGTACGGGTTAGGATTAGGGGACTTGTGAGGGGAAGGCTTCGGGGAAGGGTTAAGGTTAGGGTTCAGGCTAGGGTTAGGGTTAGGGGACGGGAACGGTTTAGGGTCTAGGTGAGGATACGACAACGGTTTAGGGTAAGCGTACGTGTGAGGGCACGGGTTAGTGTGAGCGTACGGGTTAGGATTAGGGGACGGGTGAGGGGAAGGCTTCGGGGAAGTGTTAGGGTTAGGGTTCGGGCTAGGGTTAGGGTTAGGGGACGGGGACGGTTTAGGGTCCAGGTGAGGGTACGACAACGGTTTAGTGGGAGCGTACGTGTGAGGGCGCGGGTTAGTGTGAGATTACGGGTTAGGATTAGGGGACGGGTGAGGTGAAGGCTTCGGGGAAGTGTTAGGGTTAGGGTTCGGGCTAGGGTTCAGGTTAGGGGATGGGGACGGTTTAGGGTCCCGGTGATGGTATGACAACATTTAGGGGGAGCGTAATTGTGAGGGCGCGGGTTAGTGTGAGCATACGGGTTAGGATTAGGGGACGGGTGAGGGGAAGGCTTCGGGGAAGTGTTAGGGTTAGGGTTCGGGCTAGGGTTAGGGTTAGGGGACGGGGACGGTTTAGGGTCCAGGTGAGGGTACGACAACGGTTTAGTGGGAGCGTACGTGTGAGGGCGCGGGTTAGTGTGAGTGTATGTGTGAGGATTAGGAGACGGCTGAGGCGAAAGCTTCGGGGAAGGGTTAGGGTTAGGGTTCGGGCTAGGGTTAGGGGACGGAGACGGGGACAGTTTAGGGTCAAGGTGAGGGTACGACTATGGTTTAGGGGGACCGTACGTGTGAGGATGCAGGTTAGTGTGAGCAACGGGTTAAGATTAGGGGATGGGTGAGGGGAAGGCTTCGGGGAAGTGTTAGGGTTAGGGTTTGGGCTAGGGTTAGGGTTAGGGGACCGGGACGGTTTAGGGTCCGGGTGAGTGTAGGACAACGGTTTAGCGGGAGCGTACGTGTGAGGGCCCCAGTTAGTGTGAGCGTACGGGTTAGGATTAGGGGACGGGTGAGGGGAAGGCTTTGCGGAAGTTTTAGGGTTAGGGTTCGGGCTAGGGTTAGGGTTAGGGGATGGGGACGGTTTAGGGCCCAGGTGAGGGTACGACAGTGGTTTAGGGGGAACGAACGTGTGAGGGCGTGGTTTAGTGTGAACGTACGGGTTAGGATTAGGGGACGGGTGAGGGGAAGGCTTCAGGGAAGTGTTAGGGTTAGGGTTCGGGCTAGGGTGAGGGTTAAGGGACGGGGACGGTTTAGGGTCCAGGTGAGGGTACGACAACGGTTTAGGGGGAGCGTACGTGTGAGGGCATGGGTTAGTGTGAGAGTACGGGTTAGGATTAGGGGACGGGTGAGGGGAAGGCTTCGGGGAAGGGTTAGGGTTAGGGTTCGGACTACGGTTAGGGTTAGGGGACGGGGACGGTTTAGGGTCCAGGTGAGGGTACAACAACGGTTTAGGGGGAGCGTACGTGTGAGGGCGCAGGTTAGTGTGAGCGTACGGGTTAGGATTAGGGGACGGGTAAGGGAAGGCTTCGGGGAAGGGTTAGGGTTAGTTTTCGGGCTAGGGTTAGGGGACAGGGACGGGGATGGTTTAGGGTCCAGGTGAGCGTACGACAACGGTTTAGGGGGAGCGTACGTGTGAGGGCACTGGTTAGTGTGAGCGTACGGGTTAGGATTTTGGGACGGGTGAGGGGAAGGCTTCGTGGAAGTGTTAGGGTTAGGGTTCGGGCTAGGGTTAGGAGACGGGGACGGGGATGGTTTAGGGTCCATGTGAGGGTACGACAACGGTTTAGGGGGAGGGTACGTGTGAGGGCGCGGGTTAGTGTGAGCGTATGGGTTAGGATTATGGGATGGGTGAGGGGAAGCTTTCGGTGAAGGGTTAGGGTTAAGGTTCGGGCTAGGGTTAGGGTTAGTGGACTGGGACGGTTTAGGGTCCAGGTGAGGGTACTACAACGTTTTAGGGGGAGCATACGTGTGAGGGCGTGGGTTATTGTGAGCGTTCGGGTTAGGATTAGGGGACGGGTGAAGGGAAGGCTGCGGGGAAGGGTTAGGGTTAGGGTTCGGGCTAGGATTAGGGTTAGGGAACAAGGACGGTTTAGGGTCCAGGTGAGAGTACGACAACGGTTTAGGGTGAGCGTACGTGTGAGGGCGCGGGTTAGTGTGAGGGTACGTGTGAGGATTAGGAGACGGGTGAGGCGAAAGCTTCGGGGAAGGGTTAGGGTTAGGGTTCGGGCTAGGGTTAGGGGACTGTGACGGGGACGGTTTAGGGCCCAGGTGAGGGCACGACAACGGTTTAGGGGGAGCGTACGTGTGAGGGCGTGGTTTAGTATGAGCGTATGGGTTAGGATTAGGGGACGGGTGAGGGGAAGGCTTCGGGGAAGGGTTAGGGTTAGGGTTCGGGCTAGGGTGAGGGTTAAGGGATGCGGACGGTTTAAGGTCCAGGTGAGGGTACGACAACAGTTTAGGGGGAGCGTACGTGTGAGGGCACGGGTTAGTGTGAGAGTACGGGTTAGGATTAGGGGATGGGTGAGGGGAAGGCTTCGGGGAAGGGTTAGGGTTAGGGTTCGGGCTAGGGTTAGGGTTAGGGGACGGGGACGGTTTAGGGTCCAGGTGAGTGTACGACAACGGTTTAGGGGCAACGTACGTGTGAGGGCGCGGGTTAGTGTGAGCGTACGGGTTACGATTAGGGGACGGGTGAGGGGAAGCCTTCGGGGAAGGGTTAGGGTTAGGGTTCGGGCTAGGGTTAGGGTTAGGGGACGGGGACGGTTTAGGGTCCAGGTGAGGGTACGACAACGGTTTACGGGGAGCGTACGTGTGAGGACGCGGTTTATTGTGAGCGTACGGGTTAGGATTAGGAGACGGGTGAGGGGAAGGCTTCGGAGAAGGGTTAGGTTTAGGGTTCGGGCTAGGGTTAGGGTTAGGGGACGGGGACGGTTTAGGGTCCAGGTGAGGGTACGACAACGGTTTAGGGGGAGCGTACGTGTGAGGACGCGGGTTAGTGTGAGCGTACTGGTTAGTATTAGGGGATGGGTGAGGGGAAGGCTTCGGGGAAGGGTTAGCGTTAGGGTTCGGGCTAGGGTTAGGCTTAGGGGACGGGGACGGTTTAGGGTCCAGGTGAGGGTACAACAACGTTTTAGGGGGAGGGTACGTGTGAGGGCGTGGGTTAGTTTGAGAGTACGGGTTAGGATTAGGGGACGGGTGAGGGTAAGGCTTGGAGAAGGGTTAGGGTTAGGGTTCAGGCTAGGGAGAGGGTTAGTGGACGGGAACGGTTTAGGGTCCAGGTGAGGGTACGACAACGGTTTAGGGGGAGCGTAGGTGTGAGAGCACGGGTTAGTGTGAGCGTACAGGTTAGGATTAGGGGATGGGTGAGGGGAAGGCTTCGGGGAAGGGTTAGGGTTAGGGTTCGGGCTAAGGTTAGGGTTAGGGGACGGGGACGGTTTAGGGTCCAGGTGAGGGTACGACAACGGTTTAGGGGGAGCGTACGTGTGAGGGCGAGGGTTATTGTGAGCCTACGGGTTAGTATTAGGGGACGGTTGAGGGGAAGGCTTCGGGGAAGGTTTAGGGTTAGGGTTCGGGCCAGGGTTAGGTTTAGGGGTCAGGGACGGTTTAGGGTCCAGGTGAGGGTACAACGGTTTAGGGGGAGCGTACGTGTGAGGGCGCGGGTTAGTGTGACCGTACGGGTTACGATTAGGGGATGCGTGAGGGGAAGACTTCGGGGAAGGGTTAGGGTTAGGGTTCGGGCTAGGGTTAGGTTTAGGGGACGGGGACGGTTTAGGGTCCAGGTGAGGGTACGACAACGGTTTATGGGGAGCGTACGTGTGAAGGAGTGGGTTAGTGTGAGCGTAAGGGTTAGGATCATGGGATGGGTGAGTGGACGGCTTCGGGTAAGGGTTAGGGTTAGGGTTCGGGCTAGGGTTAGGATTAGGGGATGGGGACGGTTTAGGCTCCTGGTGAGGGTACGAGAACGGTTTAGGGGGAGCGTATATGTGAGTGCGCGGGTTATTGTGAGCGTACGGATTAGGATTAGGGGACGGGTGAGTGGAAGGCTTCGGGCAAGGGTTAGGGTTAGGTTTCGGGCTAGGGTTAGGGTTAGGGGACGGGGAAAGTTGAGGGTCCAGGTGAGGGAACGACAACGCTTTAGGGGCAGCATACGTGTGAGGGCGCGGGTTAGTGTGAGCGTACGGGTTAAGATTAGGGGACGGGTGAGGGGAAGGTTTCGGGGAAAGGTTAGGGTTCAGGTTCGGGCTAGGGTTAGGGTTAGGGGACGGGGACGGTTTAGGGTCCACGTGAGGGTATGACAACGGTTTAGGGGGAGCGTACGTGTGAGGGCGTGGGTTAGTGTGAGCGTACGGGTTAGGATTAGGGGACGGGTGAGGGGAAGGCTTCGGGGAAGAGTTAGTGTTAGGGTTCGGTCTAGGGTTACGGTTAGGGGACAGGGACGGTTTAGGGTCCAGGTGAGGGTACGACAATGGTTTACGGGGAGCGTACGTGTGAGGGCACGGGTGAGTGTTAGCGTATGGGTTAGGATTAGGGGACGGGTGAGGGGAAGGCTTCGTGGAAGGGTTAGGGTTATGGTTCGGGCTAGGGTTAGGGTTAGGGGACGCGGACAGTTTAGGGTCCAGGTGAGGGTACGACAACGGTTTAGGGGGAGCGTACGTGTGAGGGCGTGGTTTAGTGTGAGCATACGGGTTAGGATTAGGGGACGGGTGAGGGGAAGGCTTTGGGAAAGGGTTAGGGTTAGGGTTCGGGCTAGGGTTAGGGTTAGGGGACGGGGACGCTTTAGGATGCAGGTGAGTGTACGACAACGGTTTAGGGGGAGCGTACGTGTGAGGGTACGGTTTAGTGTGAGCGTACGGATTAGGAATAGGGGATGGGTGAGGGGACGGCTTCGGGGAAGGGTTAGGGTTAGGGTTCGGGCTAGGGTTAGGGGACGGGGACGGGGACGGTTTAGGGTCCAGTTGAGGGTAGGACAACGGTTTAGGGGGAGCGTACGTGTGAGGGCGCCAGTTACAGTGAGCGTGTGGCTTAGGATTAGGGGACGGGTGAGGGGAAGGCTTCGGGGAAGTTTTAGGGCTAGGGTTCGGGCTAGGGTTAGGGTTAGGGGACGGGGACGGTTCAGGGTCCAGGTGAGCGAACGACAACGCTTTAGGGGGAGTGTACGTGTGAGGGCGCGGGTTAGTGTGAGCGTACGGGTTAGGATCAGGGGCTGGGTGAGGGGAAGGCTTCGGGGAACGGTTAGGGTTAGGGTTCGGGCTAGGGTTAGGGTTAGGGAACGGGGACGGTTTAGGGTCCAGGTGAGAGTACGACAACGGTTTAGGCGGAGCGTACGTGTGAGGGCGCGGGTTAGTGTGAGCGTACGGGTTAGGATTAGGGGACGTGTGAGGGGAAGGCTTCGGGGAAGGGTTAGGGTTAGGGTTCGGGCTAGGGTTAGGGTTAGGGGACGGGAACGGTTTAGGGTCTAGGTGAGGGTACGACAACGGTTTAGGGTAAGCGTACGTGTGAGAGCACGGGTTAGTGTGAGCGTACGGGTTAGGATTAGGGGACGGGTGAGGGGAAGGCTTCGGGGAAGTGTTAGGGTTAGGGTTCGGGCTAGGGTTAGGGTTAGGGGACGGGGACGGTTTAGGGTCCAGGTGAGGGTACGACAACGGTTTAGTGGGAGCGTACGTGTGAGGGCGCGGGTTAGTGTGAGAGTACGGGTTAGGATTAGGGGACGGGTGAGGGGAAGGCTTCGGGGAAGTGTTAGGGTTAGGGTTCGGGCTAGGGTTCAGGTTAGGGGATGGGGACGGTTTAGGGTCCCAGTGAGGGTATGACAACATTTAGGGGGAGCGTACTTGTGAGGGCGCGGGTTAGTGTGAGCATACGGGTTAGGATTAGGGGACGGGTGAGGGGAAGGCTTCGGGGAAGGGTTAGGTTTAGGGTTCGGGCTAAGGTTAGGGTTAGGGGACGGGGACGGTTTAGGGTCCAGGTTAGGGTACGACAACGGTTTAGGGGGAGGGTACGTGTGAGGGCGTGGGTTAGTGTGGGCGTACGGGTTAGGATTAGGGGACTGGTGAGGGAAAGGCTTCGGGGAAGTGTTAGGGTTAGGGTTCGGAATAGGGATAGGGTTCGGGGACGGGGATGGTTTAGGGTCCAGGTGAGGGAACGACAACACTTTACGGGGAGCGTACGTGTGAGGGCGCGGGTTAGTGTGAGCGTACGGTTTAGGATTTGGGGACGGGTGAGGGGAAGGCTTCAGGGAAGGGTTAGGGTTAGGGTTCGGGCTAGGGTTAGGGTTAGGGGACGGGGACGCTTTAGGGTCCAGGTGAGGGTACGACAACGGTTTAGGGGGAGCGTACGTGAGAGGGCGCGGGTTAGTGTGAGCGTACCGGTTAGGATTAGGGGACGGGTGAGGGTAAGGCTTCGGGGAAGGGTTACGGTTAGGGTTCGGGCTAGGGTTAGGGGACGGGGACAGGGACGGTTTAGGGTCCAGGTGAGGGTACGACAACGGTTTAGGGTTAGCGTACGTGTGAGGTCGCGGGTTACTGTGAGCGTACGTGTTAATATTAGGGGACGGGTGAGGGGAAGGCTTCGGAGAAGTGTTAGGGTTAGGGTTCGGGCTAGGGTTAGGGTTAGGGGACGGGGACGGTTTAGGGTCCAGGTGAGGGTACGACAACGCTTTAGGGTGACCGTACGTGTGAGGGCGCGGCTCAGTGTCAGCGTACGGTTTAGGATTAAGGGACGGGTGAGGGGAAGGTTTCGGGGAAGGTTTAGGGTTAGGGTTCCGTCTAGGGTTAGGGTTAGGGGACGGGGACGGTTTAGGGTCCTGGTGAGGGTACGACAACGGTTTAGGGGGAGTGTACGTGTGAGGGCGCCAGTTAGTGTGAGCGTGTGGGTTAGGATTAGGGGACGGGTGAGGGGAAGGCTTCGGGGAAGGGTTAGAGTTAGGGTTCTGGCTAGGGTTAGGGTTAGGGGACGGGGACGGTTTAGGTTCCGGGTGAGGGTATCACAACGTTTTAGGGGGAGCGTACGTGTGAGGGCGCGGGTTAGTGTGAGGATACGAGTTAGGATTAGGGGACGGGGGAGGGGAAGGCTTCGGGGAAGGGTTAGGGTTAGGGTTCGGGCTAGGGTTAGGGGACGGGAACGGGGACGGTTTAGGCTCCAGGTGAGGGTACGACAATGGTTTAGGGGGAGCGTACGTGTGAGGGCGCGGGTTAGTGTGAGCGTACGGTTTAATATTAGGGGACGGGTGAGGGGAAGGCTTCGGAGAAGTGTTAGGTTTAGGGTTCGGGATAGGGTTAGGGTTAGGGTTAGGGGACGGGGACGGTTTACGGTCCAGGTGAGGGTACGACAACGGTTCACGGGCAGGGTACGTGTGAGGGGGCGGGTTAGTGTGAGCGTACCGGTTAGGATTAGGGCACGGGTGAGGGTAAGGCTTCGGGGAAGGGTTAGGGTTAGGGTTCGGGCTAGGGTTAGGGTTAGGGGACGGGGACGGTTTAGGGTCCAGGTGAGGGTACGACAACGGTTTAGGGGGAGCGTACGTCTGAGGGCGTGGGTTAGTGTGAGCGTACGGGTTAGGATTAGGGGACGGGTGAGGGGAAGGCTTCGGGGAAGGGTTAGGGTTAGGGTTCGGGCTAGGGTTAGTGTTAGGGGACGGGGAAGGTTTAGGGTCCAAGTGAGGGTACGACAACGGTTTAAGGGCAGCGTACGTGTGAGGGCGCGGGTTAGTGTGAGCGTACGGGTTAGTATTAGAGGGTGGGTGAGGGGAAGGCTTCGGGGAAGGGTTAGGGTTAGGGTGCGGGCTATGGTTAGGGTTAGGGGACGGGGATGGTTTAGGGTCCAGGTGAGGGTACGACAAAGGTTTAGGGGGAGCGTACGTGTGAGGGCGCAGGTTAGTGTGAGCGTACGGGTTAGGATTAGGGGACGGGTAAGGGAAGGCTTCGGGGAAGGGTTAGGGGTAAGCTTCGGGCTAGGGTTAGGGTTAGTGGACGGGGACGGTTTAGGGTCCAGGTAAGGGTACGACAACGGTTTAGGGGGAGCATACGTGTGAGGGCGTGGATTATTGTGAGCGTTCGGGTTAGGATTAGGGGACGGGTGAGGGGAAGGCTGTGGGGAAGGGTTAGGGTTAGGGTTCGGGCTAGGATTAGGGTTAGGGAACAAGGACGGTTTAGGGTCCAGATGAGAGTACGACGACGGTTTAGGGGGAGCGTACGTGTGAGGGCGCTGGTTAGTGTGAGGGTATATGTGAGGATTAGGAGACGGGTGAGGCGAAAGCTTCGGGGAAGGGTAAGGTTTAGGGTTCGGGCTAGGGTTAGGGGACAGAGACGGGGACGGTTTAGGGTCCAGGTGAGGGTACGACTATGGTTTAGGGGGAGCGTACGTGTGAGGACGCAGGTTAGTGTGAGCAACGGGTTAAGATTAGGGGATGGGTGAGGGGAAGGCTTCGGGGAAGTGTTAGGGTTAGGGTTTGGGCTAGGGTTAGGGTTAGGGGACCGGGACGGTTTAGGGTCCGGGTGAGTGTACGACAACGGTTTAGCGGGAGCGTACGTGTGAGGGCGCGGGTTAGTGTGAGCGTATGGGTTAGGATTAGGGGACGGGTGAGGGGAAGGCTTTGCGGAAGTGTTAGGGTTAGGGTTCGGGCTAGGGTTAGGGTTAGGGGACGGGGACGGTTTAGGGCCCAGGTGAGGGTACGACAGTGGTTTAGGGGGAAGGTACGTGTGAGGGCACGGGTTAGTGTCAGCATACGGGTTAGCATTAGGGGACGTGTGAGGGGAAGGCTTCGGGAAAGGGTTAGGGTTAGGGTTCTGGCTACGGTTAGGGTTAGGGGACGGGGACGGTTTACGGTCCAGGTGAGGGTACGACAACGGTTGAGGGTGAGCATACGTGTGAGGGCACGGGTTAGTGTCAGCGTACGGGTTAGCATTAGGGGTCGGGTGAGGGTAAGGCTTCAGGGAAGGGTTAGGTTTAGGGTTCGGGCTAGGGTTAGGGTTAGGGGACGGGGACGGTTTAGGGTCCAGGTGAGGGTATGACAACGTTTTATGGTGAGCGAACGTGTGAGGGCACAGATTAGTGTCAGCGTAAGCTTTAGCATTAGTGGATGTGTGAGGGGAAGGCTTCGGGGAAGTGTTAGGGTTAGGGTTCGGGCTAGGGTTAGAGTTAGAGGACGGGGACGGTTTAGGGTCCAGGTTAGGGTACGACAATGGTTTAGGGTGAGCGTACGTGTGAGGGCATGTGTTAGTGTCAGCGTACGGGTTAGCATTAGGGGACGGGTCAGGGGAAGGTTTCGGCGAAGGGTTAGGGTTAGGGTCCTGGCTAGGGTTAGGGTTAGGGGACGGGACGGTTTCGGGTCCAGGTGAGTGTACGACAACGGTTTAGGGTGAGCGTAGGTGTGAGGGAATGGGTTAGTGTCAGCGTAAGGGTTAGCATTAGGGGAAGTGTGAGGGTAAGACTTCGGGGAAGGGTTAGGGTTAGAGTTCGGGCTAAGGTTAGGGTTAGGGGATGGGGACGGTTTAAGCTCCAGGTGAGGGTACGACAACGGTTTAAGATGAGCGTATGTGTAAGGGAACGAGTTTTTGTCAGCGTACGTGTTAGCATTAGGGGACGGGTGAGGGGAAGGATTTGGGGAAGGGTTAGGGTTAGGGTTTGGGCTAGGGTTAAGGTTAGGGGACGGGGACGGTTTAGGGTCCAGGTGAGGGTACGACAACGGTTTAGGGTGAGTGTAAGTGTGAGGGCACGGGTTAGTGTCAGCGTACGGGTTAGCATTAGGGGACGGGTGAAGGGAAGGCTTCGGGGAAGGGATAGGGTTAGGGTTCGGGTTAGTGTTGGGGACAGGGACGGTTTCGGGTCCAGGTGAGGGTACGACAACGGTTTAGGGTGAGCATACGTGTGAGGGCACGGGTTAGTGTCAGCGTATGGGTTAGCATTAGGGGACAGGTGAGGTTAAGGCTTCGGGGAAGGGTTAGGCTTAGGGTTCGGGCTAGGGTTAGGGTTAGGGGACGGGGAGGGTTGAGGGTCCAGGTGAGGGTACAACAAAGGTTTAGGGGGAACGTACGTGTGAGGGCACAGGTTAGTGTGAGCGTACGGGTTAGGATTAGGGGACAGGTGAGGGGAAGGCTTCGTGGACGTGGTAGGGTTAGGTTTCGGGTAGGATTAGGGTTAGGTGATGGGGACGTTTTAGGCTCCAGGTGAGGGTACGACAACGGTTTAGGGGGAGCGAACGTGTGAGGGCGCGGGTTAGTATGAGCGTACTGGTTAGGATTAGGGAACGGTTGAGGGGAAGGCTTCGGGGAAGGGTTAGGGTTAGGGTTCGGGCTGGGTTAGGGTTAGGGGACGGGGACGGTTTAGGGTCCATGTGAGGGTACGACAACGGTTTAAGGGGAGCGTACGTGTGAGGGCACGGGTTAGTGTGAGCGTACGGGTTAGGATTAGGGGACAGGTGAGGGGAAGGCTTCGGGGAAGGGTTAGGGGTAGGGTTCGGGCTAGGGTTAGGGTTAGGGGACGGGGACGGTTTAGGGTCCAGGTGAGCGTACGAAAACGCGTTAGGGGGAGCGTACGAGTGAGAGCGCGGGTTAGTGTGAGCGTACGGTTTAGGGTTAGGGGACGGGTGAGGGGAAGGCTTCGGGGAAGGGTTATGGTTAGGGTTCAGGCTAGGGTTAGGGGACGGGGACGGGGACGGTTTAGGGTCCAGGTGAGGGTACGACAACGGTTTATGAGGAGCGTATGTATGAGGGCACGGGTTAGTGTGAGCGTACGGGTTAGGATTAGGGGACGGGTGAGGGGAAGGCTTCGGGGAAGTGTTAGGGTTAGGGTTCGGGCTAGGGTTAGGTTTAGGGGACGGGGATGGTTTAACATCCAGGTAAGGGTACGACAAAGGTTTAGGGAGAGCGTACATGTGAGGGCGCGGGTTAGTGTGAGCGTACGGGTTAGGATTAGGGGACGGGTGAGGGGAAGGCTTCAGGGAAGGGTTAGGGTTAGGGTTCTGGCTAGGGTTAGTGTTAGGGGACGGGGACGGTTTAGGGTCGAGGTGAGGGTACGACAACGGTTTAGGGGGAGCGTACATATGAGGGCGCGGGTTAGTGTGATCGTATGGGTTAATATTAGGGGACAGGTGAGGGGAAGGCTTCGGGGAAGGGTTAGGGTTAGGGTTCGGGCTAGGGTTAGGGTTAGGGAACGGGGACGGTTTAGGGTCCAGGTGAGGGTACGACAACGGTTTAGGGGGAGCGTAAGTTTGAGGGCGCGGGTTACTGTGAGCGTACGGGTTAGGATTAGGGGATGGGTGAGGGGAAGGCTTCGGGGAAGGGTTAGGGTTAGGGTTCGGGCTAGGGTTAGGGTTAGGGAACGGGGACGGTTTAGGGTCCAGGTGAGGATACGACAACGGTTTAGGGGGAGCGTACGTGTGAGGGCGTGGGTAACTGTGAGCGTACGGGTTAGGATTAGGGGACGGGTGAGGGGAAGGCTTCGGGGAAGGGTTAGGGTTAGGGTTCGGGCTAGGGTTAGGGTTAGGGAACGGGGACGGTTTAGGGTCCAGGTGAGAGTACGACAACGGTTTAGGGGGAGCGTACGTGTGAGGGCGCTGGTTACTGTGAGCGTACGGGTTAGGATTAGGGGACGGGTGAGGGGAAGGCTTCGGGGAAGGGTTAGGGTTATGGTTCGGGCTAGGGTTAGGGTTAGGGGACGGGGACGGTTTAGGGTCCAGGTGAGTGTACAAAAACGCGTTAGGGGGAGCGTACGAGTGTGGGCGCGGGTTAGTGTGAGCGTACGGGTTAAGATTAGGGGACGGATGAGGGGAAGGATTCGGGTAAGGGTTAGGGTTAGAGTTCGGGCTAGGGTTATGGTTAGGGGATGGGGATGGTTTAGGGTCCAGGTGAGAGTACGACAATGGTTTAGGGGGAGCGTACGTGTGAGGGCGCGGGTTAGTGTGAGCGTACGGGTTAGGATTAGGGGACGGGTGAGGGGACGGCTTCGGGGAACGGTTAGGGTTAGGGTTCGGTCTAGGGTAAGGGATAGGGGACGGGGACACTTAGGGTCCAGGTGAGGGTACGACAACGGTTTAGGGGGACCGTACGTGTGAGGGCAAGGGTTAGTGTGAGCGTAACGGTTAGGATTAGGGGACGGGTGAGGGGAAGGCTTCGGGGAAGGGTTAGGGTTAGGGTTCGGGCTAGGGTTAGGGTTAGGGGACGGGGACGGTTTAGGGTCCAGGTGAGGGTACGACAACGGTTTAGGGGGAGCGTACGTGTGACGGCGCGGGTTAGTGTGAGCGTACGGGTTAGGATTAGGGGACGGGTGAGGGGACGGCTTCGGGGAAGGGTTCGGGTTACGGTTCGGTCTAGGTTAAGGGTTAGGGGACGGGGACAGTTTAGGGTCCAGGTGAGGGTACGACAACGGTTTAGGGGGAGCGTATGTGTGAGCGCACAGGTTAGTGTGAGCGTAAGGGTTAGGATAAGGGGACGGGTGAGGGGAAGGCTTCGGGGAAGGGTTAGTGTTAGGGTTCGGGATAGGGTTAGGATTAGGGGACGGTTTAGGGTCCAGGTGAGGGTACGACAATGGTTTAGTGGGAGCGTACGTGTGAGGGCGCAGGTTAGTGTGAGCGTACGGGTTAGGATTAGGGGACGGGTGAGGGGAAGGCTTCGGGGAAGGGTTAGGGTTAGGGTTCGGTTTGGGTAAGGGTTATGGGATGGGGACAGTTTAGGGTCCAGGTGAGGGTACGACAACGGTTTAGGGGGAGCGTACGTGTGAGGGCACGGGTTAGTGTGAGCGAACGGGTTAGAATTAGGGGACGGGTGAAGGGAAGGCTTCGGGGAAGGGATAGGGTTAGGGTTCGGGCTAGGGTAAGGGTTTGGGGATGCGGACGGTATAGGGTCCAGGTGAGGGTACGACAACGGTTTAGGGGAAGCGTACGTGTGAGGGCGCGGGTTACTGTGTGCGTACGGGTTAGGATTAGGGGATGGGTGAGGCGAAGGCTTCGGGGAAGGGTTAGGTTTAGGGTTCGGGCTACGGTTAGGGGACGGGGACGGTTTAGGGTCCAGGTGAGGGTACGACAACGGTTTAGGGGGAGCGTACGTGTGATGGAGCGGGTTAGTGTGAGCGTACGGGTTAGGATTAGGGGACGGGTTAGGGGAAGACTTCGGGGAAGGGTTAGGTTTAGGGTTCGGGCTAGGGTTAGGTTTAGGGGACGGGGACGGTTTAGGATCCAGGTGAGGGTACGACAACGGTTTAGGGGTAGCGTACGTGTGATGGCGCGGGTTAGTTTGAGCGTACGGCTTAGGATTCGGGGACGGGTGAGGGAAAGGCTTCGGGGAAGTGTTAGGTTTAGGGTTCGGGCTAGGGTTAGGGTTAGGGTTAGGGGACGGGGACGCTTTAGTGTCCAGGTGAGGGTACGACAACGGTTTAGCGGGAGCGTACATGTGAGGGCGCGGGTTAGTGTAAGCGTACGGTTTGGATTAGGGGACGGGTGAGGGGAAGTCATCGGGGAAGGGTTAGGGTTAGGGTTCGGGCTAGGGTTAGGGTTAGGGGACGGGGACGGTTTAGGGTCCAGGTGAGGGTACGACAACGCTTTAGGGGGAGCGTACGTGTGACGGCGCGGGTTAGTGTGAGCGTACGGGTTAGGATTTGGGGACGGGTGAGGAGAAGGCTTCTGGGAAGGGTTAGGGTTAGGGTTCGGGCTAGGGTTAGGGTTAGGGGACGGGGACGGTTTAGGGTCCAGGTGAGGGTACGACAACAGTTAAGGTGGAGCGTACGTGTGCGGGCGTGGGTTAGTGTGAGCGTACGGCTTAGGATTAGGGGACGGGTGAGGGAAAGGCTTCGGGGAAGTGTTAGGTTTAGGGTTTGGGCTAGGGTTAGGGTTAGGGTTAGGGGACGGTTTAGGGTACTGGTGAGGGTATGACAATGGTTTAGGGGGAGTGTACGTGTGAGGGCGCAGCTTATTGTGAGCGTCTGGGTTAGGATTAGGGGACGGATGAGGGGAAGGCTTCAGGGAAATGTTAGGGTTAGCGTTAGAGCTAGGGTTAGGGTTAAGGGACGGGGACGGTTTAGGGTCCGGGTGAGTGTACGACAACGTTTTAGGGGGCACGTACGTGTGAGGGCGCGGGTTAGTGTGAGCGTACGGGTTACGATTAGGGGATGGGTGAGGGGAAGGCTTCGGGGAAGGGTTAGGGTTAGGGTTCGGGCTAGGGTTAGTGTTAGGGGACGGGGACGGTTTAGGGTCCGGGTGAGGGTACGACAACGGTTTAGGGGGAGAGTACGTGTAAGGGCGCGGGTTAGTGTGAGCGTACGGGTTAGGATTAGGGGACGGGAGAGTGGAAGGCTTCGGGGAAGGGTTAGGGTTAGGCTTCGGGCTAGGGTTAGGGTTAGGGGACGGAGATGGTTTAGGGTCCAGGTTTGGGTACGACAATTGTTTAGGGATAGCGTACGTATCAGGGCGTGGTTAAGTGTGAGCGTGCGGGTTAGGATTAGGGGACGGGTGAGGGGAAGGCTTCGCCGAAGGGTTAGGGATAGGGTTCGGGCTAGGGTTAGGGTTAGGGGACGAGGACGGTTTAGCGTCCAGGAGAGTGTACGGCAACGGTTTAGGGGGAGCGTACGTGTGAGGGCGCGGGTTAGTGTGAGCGTATGGGTTAGGATTAGGGGACAGGTGACGGGAAGGCTTCGGGGAAGAGTTAGTGTTAGGGTTCGGGCTAGGGTTAGGGTTAGGGGACGGGGACGGTTTAGGGTCCAGGTGAGGGTACGACAACGGTTTAGGGGGAGCGTACGTGTGAGGGCACGGGTTAGGGTGAGCGTACGGGTTAGGAATAGGGGACGGGTGAGGGGAAGGCTTCAGGGAAGGGTTAGGGTTAGCGTTCGGGCTAGGGTTAGCGTTAGGGGATGGGGACGGTTTAGGGTCCAGGTGAGGGTACGACAACGGTGTAGGGGAGCGTATGTGTGAGGGCGAGGGTTAGTGTGAGCCTACGGGTTAGTATTAGGGGACGGGTGAGGGGAAGGCTTCGGGGAAGGGTTAGGGTTAGGGTTCAGGCTACGGTTAAGTTTAGGGGACGGGGACGGTTTAGGGTCCAGGTGAGTGTACGACATCGGTTTAGGGGGAGCGTACGTGAGAGGGCGCGGGTTAGTGTGAGTGTACGGGTTAGGATTAGGGGACGGGTGAGGGGAAGGCTTCGGGGAAGTGTTAGGGTTAGGGTTCGGGTTAGGGTTAGTGTTAGGGTACCCGGACGGTTTAGGGTCCAGGTGAGGGTATGACAACGGTTTAGGGGGAGCGTACGTGGGAGGGCGCGGGTTAGTGAGAGCGTTCAGGTTAGGATTAGGGGACGGGTGAGGGGAAGGCTTCGGGGAAGAGTTAGGGTTAGGTTTCGGGTTAGGGTTCGGGTTACGGGACGGGGACGGTTTAGGGTCCAGGTGAGGGTACGACAACGTTTCAGGGGAAGCGTACGTGTGAGGGCGCGGGTTAGTGTGAGCGTACGGGTTAGGATTAGGGGACAGGTGAGGGGAAAGCTTCGGGGAAGGGTTAGGTGTAGTGTTCGGGCTAGGGTAAGGGTTAGGGGACGGGAACGGTTTAGTGTCCAGGTGAGGGTACGACAACGGTTTAGGGGGAGCGTACGTGTGAGGGCGCGGATTAGTGTGGGCGTACGGGTTAGGATTAGGGCACGGATGAGGGGAAGGCTTCGGGGCAGGTTTAGGGTTAGGGTTCGGGCTAGGGTTAGGGTTAGGGGACGGGGACGGTTTAGGGTCCAAGTGAGGGTATGACAACGGTTTAGGGGGAGCGTACGTGTGAGGGCGCAGGTTAGTGTGAGCGTACGGGTTAGGATTAGGGGACGGGTGAGGTGAAGGCTTCCGGGAAGGGTTAGGGTTAGGGTTCGGGCTAGTGTTAGGGTTAGGGGACGGGGACAGTTTAGGGTCCAAGTGAGGGTACGACAACGGTTTAGGGGGAGCGCGCTTTTGAGAGCGCTGGTTAGTGTGAGCGTACGGGTTAGTATTAGGGGACGGGTGAAGGGAAGGCTTCGGGGAAGGGTTAGAGTTAGGGTTCGGGCTAGGGTTAGGGTTAGGGGACGGGGACGGTTTAGGGTCCAGGTGAGGGTACGGCAACGGTTTAGGGGGAGCGTAAGTGTGAGGGCGCAGGTTAGTGTGAGCGTACGGGTTAGGATTAGGGGACGGGTGAGGGGAAGGCTTCGGGGAAGGGTTAGGGTTAGGTTTCGGGCTAGGGTTAGAGTTAGGGGACGGGGACGGTTTAGGGTCTACGTGAGGGTACGACAACGGTTTAGGGGGAGCGAACGTGTGAGGGCGCGGGTTAGTGTGAGCGTACGGGTTTGGATTAGGGGACGGGTGAGGGGAAGGCTTCGGGGAAGGGTTAGGGTTAGGCTTCGGGCTAGGGTTAGGGTTAGGGGACGGAGATGGTTTAGGGTCCAGGTTTGGGTAGGACAATTCTTTAGGGATAGCGTACGTATGAGGGCGTGGTTAAGTGTGAGCGTGCGGGTTAGGATTAGGGGACGGGTGAGGGGAAGGCTTCGGCGAAGGGTTAGGCTTAGGGTTCGGGCTAGGGTTAGGGTTAGGGGACGGGGACGGTTTAGGGTCCAGGAGAGTGTACGGCAACGGTTTAGGGGGAGCGTACGTGTGAGGGCGCGGGTTAGTGTGAGCGTATGGGTTAGGATTAGGGGACAGGTGACGGGAAGGCTTCGGGGAAGAGTTAGTGTTAGGGTTCGGGCTAGGGTTAGGGTTAGGGGACGGGGACGGTTTAGGGTCCAGGTGAGGTACGACAACGGTTTACAGGGAGCGTACGTGTGAGGGCGCGGGTTAGTGTGAGCGTACTGGTTAATATTAGGGTACGGGTGAGGGGAAGGTTTCAGGGAAGGGTTAGGGTTAGGGTTCGTGCTAGGGTTAGGGTTAGGGGACGGGGACGGTTTAGGGTCCAGGTGAGGGTACGACAACAGTTTAGGGTGAGCGTACGTGTGAGGGCGCGGGTTAGGGTGAGCGTAAGGGATAGAATTGGGGGACGGGTGAGGGGAAGGCTTCAGGGAAGCGTTAGGGTTAGTGTTCGGGTTAGGGTTAGTGTTAGGGGATGGGGACGGTTTAGTGTCCAAGTGAGGGTACGACAACGGTTTAGGGGGAGCGTACATGTGACGGCGCGGGTTAGTGTGCGCCTACGGGTTAGGATTAGGGGACGGGTGAGGGGAAGGCTTCGGGGAAGGGTTAGCGTTAGGGTTCGGGCTAGGGTTAGGGTTAGGGGACGGGGACGGTTTGTGTCCAGTTGAGGGTATGACAACGGTTTAGGGGGAGCGTACGTGTGAGGGCGCGGGTTAGTGTGAGCGTACGGGTTAGGATTAGGTGACGGGTGAGGGGAAGGCTTCGGGGAAGGGCTAGGGTTAGGGTAAGGGGACGGGGACCGTTTAGGGTCCAGGTGAGGGTACGACAACGGTTTACGGGGAGCGTACCTGTGAGGGCGCGGTTTAGTGTGAGCGTGCGGGTTAGGATTAGGGGACGGGTAAGGGGAAGGCTTCGGGGAAGGGTTAGGGTTACGGTTTGGGCTAGGGTTAGGGATAGGGGACGGGGACGGTTTAGGGTCCAGGTGAGGGTACGACAACGGTTTAGGCGGAGCATACGTGTGAGCGCGCCGGTTAGTGTGAGCGTACGGATTAGTATTAGGAGACGGTTGAGGGAAAGGCTTCGGGGAGGGGTTAGGGTTAGGGTTCGGGCTAGGGTTAGGGGACGGGGACGGGGACGGTTTAGGGTCCAGGTGAGGGTACGACAACGGTTTAGGGGGAGCGTACGTGTGAGGGAGCGGGTTAGTGTGAGCGTACGGGTTAGGATTAGGGGACGGGTGAGGGGAAGGCTTCGGGGAAGTGTTAGGGTGAGGTTTCGGGCTAGGGTTATGGTTAGGGGACGGGGACGGTTTAGGGTCCAGGTGAGGGTATGACAACGGTTTAGGGGGAGCGTACGTGTGAGGGCACGGGATAGTGTGAGCGTACGGGTTAGGATTAGTGGACGTGTGAGTGGAAGGCTTCGGGGAAGGGTTAGGGTTAGGGTTCGGGCTATTTTTAGGGTCAGGGGACGGGGACGGTTTAGGGTCCAGGTGAGGGTACTTCAACGGTTTAGGGGGAGGGTACGTGTGAGAGCGCGGGTTAGTGTGAGCGTACGGGTTAGGCTAAGGGGACGGGTGAGGGGAAGGCTTCGGGGAAGATTTAGAGTTCCGGTTCGGGCTAGGTAAGGGTTAGGGGATGGGGACCGTTTAGGGTCCAGGTGAGGGTACGACAATGGTTTAGGGGGAGCGTACATGTGAGGGCGCGGGTAAGTGTGCGCCTACAGGTTAGGATTAGGGGACGTGTGAGGGGAAGGCATCGGGGAAGGGTTAGGGTTAGGGTTCGGGCTAGGGTTAGGGTTAGGGGACGGGGACGGTTTGTGTCCAGGTGAGGGTATGACAACGGTTTAGGGGGAGCGTACGTGTGAGGGCGCGGGTTAGTGTGAGCGTACGGTTTAGGATTAGGTGACGGGTGAGGGGAAGGCTTCGGGGAAGGGCTAGGGTTAGGGTTAGGGGACGGGGATGGTTAGGGACCAGGTGAGGGTACGACAACGGTTTAGGGGGAGCGGACGTATGAGTGCGAGGGTTAGTGTGAGCGTACGGGTTAGAATTAGGGGACGGGTGAGGGGAAGGCTTCAGGGAAGGGTTAGGGTTAGGGTTCGGGTTAGAGTTAGGGGACGGGTACGGTTTAGGATCCAGGTGAGGGTACGACAACGGTTTAGGGGGAGCGTACGTGTTAGGGCGCGGGTTAGTGTGAGCGTACGGGTTAGGATTAGGGGACGGGTGAGGGGAAGGCTTCGGGGAAGTGTTAGGGTTAGGGTTCGGGCTAGATTTAGGGTTAGGGGATGGGGACGGTTTAGGGTCCAGGTGAGGGTACGACAACGGTTTAGGGGGAGCGTACATGTGAGGGCATGGGTTAGTGTGAGCGTACGGGTTAGGATTAGGGGACAGGTGAGGGAAGGCTTCGGGGAAGGGTTAGGGTTAGGGTTCGGGCTAGGGTTAGGGTTAGGGGACAGGTACGGTTTAGGGTCCAGGTGAGGGTACGACAACGGTTTAGGGGGAGTGTACGTGTGAGGGCGCGGGTTAGTGTGAGCCTACGGGTTAGGATTAGGGGACGGGTGAGGGGAAGGCTTCGGGGAAGGCTTAGGGTTAGGGTTCGGGCTAGGGTTAGGATTAGGGGACGGGGACGGTTTAGGGTCCTGGCGAGGGTACGGCAACGCTTTAGGGGGAGCTTACGAGTGAGGGCGCGGGTTAGTGTGAGCGTAGAGTTAAGGATGGGGGACGGGTGAGGGCAAGGCTTCGGGAAAGGTTTAGGGTTAGGGTTCGGGCTAGGGTTAGGGTTAGGGGACGGGGACGGTTTAGGGTCCAGTTGAGGGTACGACAACGGTTTAGGGGGAGCGTACGTGTGAGGACACGGGTTAGTGTTAGCGTACGGGTTAGGATTACGGGACGGGTGATTGTAATGCTTCGGGGAACGGTTAGGGTTAGGGTTCGGCCTAGGGTTAGGGTTAGGGGACGGGGACGGTTTAGGGTCCAGGTGAGGGTACGACAACGGTTTAGTGGGAGGGTATGTGTGAGGGCGCGGGTTACTGTGAGCGTTCGGGTTAGGATTAGGGGACGGGTGAGGGGAAGGCTTCGGGGAAGAGTTAGGTTTAGGGTTCGGGCTAGGGTTCGGGTTAGGGGACGGGAACGGTTTAGGGTCCAGGTGAGGGTATGACAACATTTAGGGGGAGTGTACGTGTGAGGGCGCGGGTTAGTGTGAGCGTACGGGTTAGCATTAGGGGACGGGTGAGGGGAAGGCTTCGGGGAAGGGTTAGGGTTAGGGTTCGGGCTAGGGTTAGGGTTAGGGGACGGTTTAGGGTCCAGGTGAGGGTATGACAACAGTTTAGCAGGAGTGTACGTGTGAGGGCGCGGGTTAGTGTGAGCGTACGGGTTAGGATTAGGGGACGTGTGAGGGGAAAGCTTCGGGGAAGAGTTAGGGTTAGGGTTCGGGCCGGTTAGCGTTAGGGGACGGGGACGTTTTAGGGTCCAGGTGAGGGTACGGCAACGGTTTAGTGGGAGCGTACGTGTTAGGGCGCAGGTTAGTGTGTGCGTACGGGTTAGGATCAGGGGACGGGTGAGGGGAAGGCTTCAGGGAAGGGTTAGGGTTAGGGTTCGGGCTAGGGTTAGGGTTAGGGGACGGGGACGGTTTAGGGTCCAGGTGAGGGTACGACAACGGTTTAGGGGGAGGGTACGTGTGAGGGCGCGGGTTAGTGTGAGCGTACGGGTTAGGATTACGGCACGGGTGAGGGGAAGGCTTCGGGGAAGGGTTAGTGTTAGGGTTCGGGCTAGGGTTAGGTTTAGGGGATGGGGACGGTTTAGGGTCCAGGTGAGGGTACGACAACGGTTTAGGGTGAGCGTACGTGTGAGGGCGCGGGTTAGTGTGAGCGTACGGGTTAGGATTAGGGGACGGGTGAGGTGAAGGCTTCGGGGAAGTGTTAGGGTTAGGGTTCGGGCTAGGGTTAGGGTTAGGGGATGGGGACGGTTTAGGGTCCAGGTGAGGGTACGACAACGGTTTAGGGGGAGCGTACGTGTGAGGGCGTGGGTTAGTGTGAGCGTACGGTTTAGGATTAGGGGACGGGTGAGGGTAAGGCTTCGGGGAAGGGTTAGGGTTAGGGTTGGGGCTAGGGTTAGGGTTAGGTGAAGGGGACGGTTTAGGGTCCAGTTGAGGGTACGACAACGGTTTATGGGGCGCGTACGTGTGAGGACACGGGTTAGTGTGAGCGTACAGGTTAGGATTAAGGGACGGGTGAGTGTAAGGCTTCGGGGAAGGATTAGGTTTAGGTTTCGGGCTAGGGTTAGGGTTTGGGGACGGGGACGGTTTAGGGTCCAGGTGATGGTATGAGAACGGTTTAGGGGGAGCGTATGTGTGAGGGCGCGGGTTAGTGTGAGTGTACGAGTTAGTATTAGGGGACGGGTGAGTGGAAGGCTTCGGGGAAGATTTAGCGTTTGGGTTGGGGCTAGGGGTAGGGTTAGGGGACGGGGACGGTTTAGGGTCCAAGTGAGGGTACGACAACGCTTTAGGCGGAGCATACGTGTGAGGGCGCAGATTAGTGTGAGCGTACGGGTTAGGATTAGCGGACGGGTGAGGGTAAGGCTTCGGGGAAGGGTTAGGCTTAGGGTATGGGCTAGGGTTTTGTTAGGGGATGGGGACGGTTTAGGGTCCAGGTGAGGGTACGACAACCGTTTAGGGGGAGCGTACGGGTGAGTGTGCGGGTTAGTGTGAGCGTACGCGTTAAGATTAGGGGACGCTTGAGGGTAAGGCTTCAGGGAAGTGTTAGGGTTAGGGTTCGGGCTAGGGTTAGGGTTAGGGGACGGGGACGGTTCAGGGTCCAGGTGAGGGTACGACAACGCTTTAGGGGAAGCGTACATGTGAGGGCGCGTGTTAGTGTGAGCGTATGGGTTAGGATTAGGGGACGGGTGAGGGTAAGGCTTCAGGGAATG
Organism: Leucopleurus acutus; assembly: GCF_964270905.1. Classification (NCBI taxonomy): domain Eukaryota; kingdom Metazoa; phylum Chordata; class Mammalia; order Artiodactyla; family Delphinidae; genus Leucopleurus; species Leucopleurus acutus. The sequence goes on from NC_139153.1 coordinate 81,321,502, forward strand.
GTTAGGGTTAGGGTTCGGGCTAGGGTTACGGGACGGGGACGGTAACGGTTTAGGGTCCAGGTGAGGGAACGACAACGCTTTAGGGGGAGCGTACGTGTGAGGGCGCGGGTTAGTGTGAGCGTATGGGTTAGGATTAGGGGACGGGTGAGGGGAAGGCTTCGGGGAAAGGTTAGGTTTAGGGTTCGGGCTAGGGTTAGGGTTAGGCGACGGGGATGGTTTAGGGTCCAGGTGAGGGTACGACAACGGTTTAGGGGGAGCGTACGTGTGAGGGCGCGGGTTAGTGTGAGCATACGGGTTAGGATTAGGGGACGGGTGAGGGGAAGGCTTCGGGGAAGGGTTAGGCTTAGGGTTCGGGCTAGGGTTAGCACTAGGGGACGGGGACGGTTTAGGGTCCAGGTGAGGGTGCGACAACGGTTTAGGGGGAGGATACGTGTGAGAGCGCGGGTTAGTTTGAGCGTAAGGGTTAGGATTAGGGGACGGGTGAGGGGAAGGCTTCGGGGTAGGTTTAGGGTTAGGTTTCGGGCTAGGGTTAGGGTTAGGGGACGTGGACGCTTTAGGGTCCAGGTGAGGTTACGACAAAGGTTTAGGGGGAGCGTATGTGTGAGGGCACTGTTTAGTGTGAGCGTACGGGTTAGGATTAGGGGACGGGTAAGGGGAAGGCTTCGGGGAAGGGTTAGGGTTAGGGTTCGGGCTAGGGTTAGGGTTAGGGGACGGGGACGGTTTAGGGTCCAGGTGAGTGTACGACAACGGTTTAGGGGGAGCGTACGTGTGAGGTCGCGGGTTAGTGTGAGCGTACGGGTTAGGATTAGGGGACGGGTGAGCGGAAGGCTTCGGGGAAGAGTTAGTGTTAGGGTTCGGTCTAGGGTTACGGTTAGGGGACAGGGACGGTTTAGGGTCCAGGTGAGGGTACGACAATGGTTTACGGGGAGCGTACGTGTGAGGGCATGGGTTAGTGTTAGCGTATGGGTTAGGATTAGGGGACGGGTGAGGGGAAGGCTTCGTGGAAGTGTTAGGGTTATGGTTCGGGCTAGGGTTAGGGTTAGGGGACGCGGACAGTTTAGGGTCCAGGTGAGGGTACGGCAACGGTTTAGGGGGAGCGTACGTGTGAGGGCGTGGTTTAGTGTGAGCATACGGGTTAGGATTAGGGGACGGGTGAGGGGAAGGCTTTGGGAAAGGGTTAGGGTTAGGGTTCGCGCTAGGGTTAGGGTTAGGGGACGGGGACGCTTTAGGGTCCAGGTGAGTGTACGACAACGGTTTAGGGGGAGCGTATGTGTGAGGGTACGGGTTAGTGTGAGCGTACGGATTAGGAATAGGGGATGGGTGAGGGGACGGCTTCGGGGAAGGGTTAGGGTTAGGGTTCGGGCTAGGGTTAGGGGACGGGGACGGGGACGGTTTAGGGTCCAGTTGAGGGTAGGACAACGGTTTAGGGGGAGCGTACGTGTGAGGGCGCCAGTTACAGTGAGCGTGTGGGTTAGGATTAGGGGACGGGTGAGGGGAAGGCTTCAGGGAAGTTTTATGGCTAGGGTTCGGGCTAGGGTTAGGGTTAGGGAATGGGGACGGTTTAGGGTCCGGGTGAGGGTACGACAACAGTTTAGGGGGAGCGTATGTGTGAGGGCGCGGGTTAGTGTGAGCGTACGCGTTAGGATTAGGGGACGGGTGAGGGGAAGGCTTTGGGAAAGGGTTAGGGTTAGCGTTCGGGCTAGGGTTAGGGTTAGGGGACGGGGACGGTTTAGGGTCCAGGTAAGGGTATGAGAACGGTTTAGGGGGAGCGTACATGTGAGGGCTCGGGTTAGTGTGAGCGTACTGGTTAGAATTAGGGGACGGGTGAGGTGAAGGCTTCAGGGAAGGGTTAGGGTTAGGGTTCGGGCTAGGGCTAGGGTTAGGTTTAGGGGACGGGGACCATTTAGGTTCCAGGTGAGGGTACGACAACGGTTTAGGGGGAGCGTACGTGTGAGGGCGCGGGTTAGTGTGAGCGTACGGGTTAGGATTAGGTGACGGGTGAGGGGAAGGCTTCGGGGAAGGGTTAGGGTTAGGGTTCGGGCTAGGGTTAGGGGACCGGGATGGGGACGGTTTAGGGTCCAGGTGAGTGTACGACAACTGTTTAGGGGGACTGTACGTGTGAGGGCGCGGTTAGTGTGAGCGTACGGGTTAGGATTAGGGGACCCGTGAGGGGAAGGCTTCGGGAAAGTGTTAGGGTTAGGGTTCGGGCTAGGGTTAGGGTTAGGGGACGGGGACGGTTTAGGGTCCAGGTGAGGGTACGACAACGGTTTAGTGGGAGCGTACGTGTGAGGGCGCGGGTTAGTGTGAGGGTATGTGTGACGATTAGGAGACGGCTGAGGCGAAAGCTTCGGGGAAGGGTTAGGGTTAGGGTTCGGGCTAGGGTTAGGGGACGGAGACGGGGACGGTTTAGGGTCCAGGTGAGGGTACGACTATGGTTTAGGGGGAGCGTACGTGTGAGGACGCAGGTTAGTGTGAGCAACGGGTTAAGATTAGGGGATGGGTGAGGGGAAGGCTTCGGGGAAGTGTTAGGGTTAGGGTTTGGGCTAGGGTTAGGGTTAGGGGACCGGGACGGTTTAGGGTCCGGGTGAGTGTAGGACAACGGTTTAGCGGGAGCGTACATGTGAGGGCGTGGGTTAGTGTGAGCGTACGGGTTAGGATGAGGGGACGGGTGAGGGGAAGGCTTTGCGGAAGTGTTAGGGTTAGGGTTCGGGCTAGAGTTAGGGTTAGGGGACGGGGACGGTTTAGGGCCCAGGTGAGGGTACGACAGTGGTTTAGGGGGAACATACGTGTGAGGGCGTGGTTTAGTGTGAGCGTACGGGTTAGGATTAGGGGACGGGTGAGGGGAAGGCTTCAGGAAAGTGTTAGGGTTAGGGTTCGGGCTAGGGTGAGGGTTAAGGGACGGGGACGGTTTAGGGTCCAGGTGAGGGTACGACAACGGTTTAGGGGGAGCGTACGTGTGAGGGCACGGGTTAGTGTGAGAGTACGGGTTAGGATTACGGGACGGGTGAGGGGAAGGCTTCGGGGAAGGGTTAGGGTTAGGGTTCAGATGACGGTTAGGGTTAGGGGACGGGGACGGTTTAGGGTCCAGTTGAGGGTACAACAACATTTTAGGGGGAGCGTACGTGTGAGGGCGCAGGTTAGTGTGAGCGTACGGGTTAGGATTAGGGGACGGGTAAGGGAAGGCTTCGGGGAAGGGTTAGGGTTAGCTTTCGGGCTAGGGTTAGGGGACGGGGACGGGGATGGTTTAGGGTCCAGGTGAGCGTACGACAACGGTTTAGGGGGAGCGTACGTGTGAGGGCACTGGTTAGTGTGAGCATACGGGTTAGGATTATGGGACGGGTGAGGGGAAGGCTTCGTGGAAGTGTTAGGGTTAGGGTTCGGGCTAGGGTTAGGAGACGGGGACAGGGATGGTTTAGGGTCCAGGTGAGGGTACGACAACGGTTTAGGGGGAGGGTACGTGTGAGGGCGCGGGTTAGTGTGAGCGTACGGGTTAGGATTATGGGATGGGTGAGGGGAAGGTTTCGGTGAAGGTTTAGGGTTAAGGTTCGGGCTAGGGTTAGGGTTAGTGGACTGGGACGGTTTAGGGTCCAGGTGAGGGTACTACAACGGTTTAGGGGGAGCATACGTGTGAGGGTGTGGGTTAGTGTGAGGGTACGTGTGAGGATTAGGAGACGGGTGAGGCGAAAGCTTCGGGGAAGGGTTAGGGTTAGGGTTCGGGCTAGGGTTAGGGGACTGTGACGGGGACGGTTTAGGGTCCAGGTGAGGGTACGACTATGGTTTAGGGGGAGCGTACGTGTGAGGGCGGGGGTTAGTGTGAGCAACGGGTTAAGATTAGGGGACGGGTGAGGGGAAGGCTTCGGGAAAGTGTTAGGGTTAGGGTTTGGGCTAGGGTTAGGGTTAGGGGACGGGGACGGTTTAGGGTCCAGGTGAGTGTACGACAACGGTTTAGCGGGAGCGTACGTGTGAGGGCACGGGTTAGTGTGAGCGTACGGTTTAGGATTAGGGGACGGGTGAGGGGAAGGCTTTGCGGAAGGGTTAGGGTTAGGGTTCGGGCTAGGGTTAGGGTTAGGGGACGGGTACGGTTTAGGGCACAAGTGAGGGCACGACAACGGTTTAGGGGGAGCGTACGTGTGAGGGCGTGGTTTAGTGTGAGCGTATGGGTTAGGATTAGGGGACGGGTGAGGGGAAGGCTTCGGGGAAGGGTTAGGGTTAGGGTTCGGGCTAGGGTGAGGGTTAAGGGACGGGGACGGTTTAGGGTCCAGGTGAGGGCACGACAACGGTTTAGTGGGAGCGTACGTGTGAGGGCACGGGTTAGTGTGAGCGTACGGGTTAGGATTAGGGGATGGGTGAGGGGAAGGCTTCGGGGAAGGGTTAGGGTTAGGGTTCGGGCTAGGGTTAGGGTTAGGGGACGGGGACGGTTTAGGGTCCAGGTGAGTGTACGACAACGGTTTAGGGGCAACGTACGTGTGAGGGCGCGGGTTAGTGTGAGCGTACGGGTTACGATTAGGGGACGGGTGAGGGGAAGGCTTCGGGGAAGGGTTAGGGTTAGGGTTCGGGCTAGGGTTAGGGTTAGGGGACGGGGACGGTTTAGGGTCCAGGTGAGGGTACGACAACGGTTTACGGGGAGCGTACGTGTGAGGACGCGGTTTATTGTGAGCGTACGGGTTAGGATTAGGAGACGGGTGAGGGGAAGGCTTCGGAGAAGGGTTAGGTTTAGGGTTCGGGCTAGGGTTAGGGTTAGGGGACGGGGACGGTTTAGGGTCCAGGTGAGGGTACGACAACGGTTTAGGGGGAGCGTACGTGTGAGGACGCGGGTTAGTGTGAGCGTACTGGTTAGAATTAGGGGATGGGTGAGGGGAAGGCTTCGGGGAAGGGTTAGCGTTAGGGTTCGGGCTAGGGTTAGGCTTAGGGGACGGGGACGGTTTAGGGTCCAGGTGAGGGTACAACAACGATTTAGGGGGAGGGTACGTGTGAGGGCGTGGGTTAATTTGAGAGTACGGGTTAGGATTAGGGGACGGGTGAGGGTAAGGCTTGGAGAAGGGTTAGGGTTAGGGTTCAGGCTAGGGAGAGGGTTAGTGGACGGGAACGGTTTAGGGTCCAGGTGAGGGTACGACAACGGTTTAGGGGGAGCGTAGGTCTGAGAGCACGGGTTAGTGTGAGCGTACGGGTTAGGATTAGGGGATGGGTGAGGGGAAGGCTTCGGGGAAGGGTTAGGGTTAAGGTTCGGGCTAGGATTAGGGTTAGGGGACGGGGACGGTTTAGGGTCCAGGTGAGGGTACGACAACGGTTTAGGGGGAGCGTACGTGTGAGGACGAGGGTTATTGTGAGCCTACGGGTTAGTATTAGGGGACGGGTGAGGGGAAGGCTTCGGGGAAGGTTTAGGGTTAGGGTTCGGGCCAGGGTTAGGTTTAGGGGTCGGGGACGGTTTAGGGTCCAGGTGAGGGTACAACGGTTTAGGGGGAGCGTACGTGTGAGGGCGTGGGTTAGTGTGACCGTACGGGTTAGGATTAGGGGATGCGTGAGGGGAAGACTTCGGGGAAGGGTTAGGGTTAGGGTTCGGGCTAGGGTTAGGTTTAGGGGACGGGGACGGTTTAGGGTCAAGGTGAGGGTACGACAACGGTTTATGGGGAGCGTACGTGTGAAGGAGTGGGTTAGTGTGAGCGTATGGGTTAGGATCATGGGATGGGTGAGTGGACGGCTTCGGGGAAGGGTTAGGGTTAGGGTTTGGGCTAGGCTTAGAGTTAGGGGACGGGGACGGTTTAGGGTCCGGGTGAGGGTACGACAATGGTTTACGGGGAGCGTACGTGTGAGGGCACGGGTGAGTGTTAGCGTATGGGTTAGGATTAGGGGACGGGTGAGGGGAAGGCTTCGTGGAAGGGTTAGGGTTATGGTTCGGGCTAGGGTTAGGGTTAGGGGACGCGGACAGTTTAGGGTCCAGGTGAGGGTACGACAACGGTTTAGGGGGAGCGTACGTGTGAGGGCGTGGTTTAGTGTGAGCATACGGGTTAGGATTAGGGGACGGGTGAGGGGAAGGCTTTGGGAAAGTGTTAGGGTTAGGGTTCGGGCTAGGGTTAGGGTTAGGGGACGGGGACGCTTTAGGATGCAGGTGAGTGTACGACAACGGTTTAGGGGGAGCGTACGTGTGAGGGTACGGTTTAGTGTGAGCGTACGGATTAGGAATAGGGGATGGGTGAGGGGACGGCTTCGGGGAAGGGTTAGGGTTAGGGTTCGGGCTAGGGTTAGGGGACGGGGACGGGGACGGTTTAGGGTCCAGTTGAGGGTAGGACAACGGTTTAGGGGGAGCGTACGTGTGAGGGCGCCAGTTACAGTGAGCGTGTGGCTTAGGATTAGGGGACGGGTGAGGGGAAGGCTTCGGGGAAGTTTTAGGGCTAGGGTTCGGGCTAGGGTTAGGGTTAGGGGACGGGGACGGTTCAGGGTCCAGGTGAGCGAACGACAACGCTTTAGGGGGAGTGTACGTGTGAGGGCGCGGGTTAGTGTGAGCGTACGGGTTAGGATCAGGGGCTGGGTGAGGGGAAGGCTTCGGGGAAGGGTTAGGGTTAGGGTTCGGGCTAGGGTTAGGGTTAGGGGACGGGAACGGTTTAGGGTCTAGGTGAGGGTACGACAACGGTTTACGGTAAGCGTACGTGTGAGAGCACGGGTTAGTGTGAGCGTACGGGTTAGGATTAGGGGACGGGTGAGGGGAAGGCTTCGGGGAAGTGTTAGGGTTAGGGTTCGGGCTAGGGTTAGGGTTAGGGGACGGGGACGGTTTAGGGTCCAGGTGAGGGTACGACAACGGTTTAGTGGGAGCGTACGTGTGAGGGCGCGGGTTAGTGTGAGAGTACGGGTTAGGATTAGGGGACGGGTGAGGGGAAGGCTTCGGGGAAGTGTTAGGGTTAGGGTTCGGGCTAGGGTTCAGGTTAGGGGATGGGGACGGTTTAGGATCCCGGTGAGGGTATGACAACATTTAGGGGGAGCGTACTTGTGAGGGCGCGGGTTAGTGTGAGCATACGGGTTAGGATTAGGGGACGGGTGAGGGGAAGGCTTCGGGGAAGGGTTAGGTTTAGGGTTCGGGCTAAGGTTAGGGTTAGGGGACGGGGACGGTTTAGGGTCCAGGTTAGGGTACGACAACGGTTTAGGGGGAGGGTACGTGTGAGGGCGTGGGTTAGTGTGGGCGTACGGGTTAGGATTAGGGGACTGGTGAGGGAAAGGCTTCGGGGAAGTGTTAGGGTTAGGGTTCGGAATAGGGATAGGGTTCGGGGACGGGGATGGTTTAGGGTCCAGGTGAGGGAACGACAACACTTTACGGGGAGCGTACGTGTGAGGGCGCGGGTTAGTGTGAGCGTACGGTTTAGGATTTGGGGACGGGTGAGGGGAAGGCTTCGGAGAAGTGTTAGGTTTAGGGTTCGGGATAGGGTTAGGGTTAGGGTTAGGGGACGGGGACGGTTTACGGTCCAGGTGAGGGTACGACAACGGTTCACGGGCAGGGTACGTGTGAGGGGGCGGGTTAGTGTGAGCGTACCGGTTAGGATTACGGCACGGGTGAGGTTAAGGCTTCGGGGAAGGGTTAGGGTTAGGGTTCGGGCTAGGGTTAGGGTTAGGGGACGGGGACGGTTTAGGGTCCAGGTGAGGGTACGACAACGGTTTAGGGGGAGCGTACGTCTGAGGGCGTGGGTTAGTGTGAGCGTACGGGTTAGGATTAGGGGACGGGTGAGGGGAAGGCTTCGGGGAAGGGTTAGGGTTAGGTTTCGGGCTAGGGTTAGTGTTAGGGGACGGGGAAGGTTTAGGGTCCAAGTGAGGGTACGACAACGGTTTAAGGGCAGCGTACGTGTGAGGGCGCGGGTTAGTGTGAGCGTACGGGTTAGTATTAGAGGGTGGGTGAGGGGAAGGCTTCGGGGAAGGGTTAGGGTTAGGGTGCGGGCTATGGTTAGGGTTAGGGGACGGGGATGGTTTAGGGTCCAGGTGAGGGTACGACAAAGGTTTAGGGGGAGCGTACGTGTGAGGGCGCAGGTTAGTGTGAGCGTACGGGTTAGGATTAGGGGACGGGTAAGGGAAGGCTTCGGGGAAGGGTTAGGGGTAAGCTTCGGGCTAGGGTTAGGGTTAGTGGACGGGGACGGTTTAGGGTCCAGGTAAGGGTACGACAACGGTTTAGGGGGAGCATACGTGTGAGGGCGTGGATTATTGTGAGCGTTCGGGTTAGGATTAGGGGACGGGTGAGGGGAAGGCTGCGGGGAAGGGTTAGGGTTAGGGTTCGGGCTAGGATTAGGGTTAGGGAACAAGGACGGTTTAGGGTCCAGATGAGAGTACGACGACGGTTTAGGGGGAGCGTACGTGTGAGGGCGCTGGTTAGTGTGAGGGTATGTGTGAGGATTAGGAGACGGGTGAGGCGAAAGCTTCGGGGAAGGGTAAGGTTTAGGGTTCGGGCTAGGGTTAGGGGACAGAGACGGGGACGGTTTAGGGTCCAGGTGAGGGTACGACTATGGTTTAGGGGGAGCGTACGTGTGAGGACGCAGGTTAGTGTGAGCAACGGGTTAAGATTAGGGGATGGGTGAGGGGAAGGCTTCGGGGAAGTGTTAGGGTTAGGGTTTGGGCTAGGGTTAGGGTTAGGGGACCGGGACGGTTTAGGGTCCGGGTGAGTGTACGACAACGGTTTAGCGGGAGCGTACGTGTGAGGGCGCGGGTTAGTGTGAGCGTATGGGTTAGGATTAGGGGACGGGTGAGGGGAAGGCTTTGCGGAAGTGTTAGGGTTAGGGTTCGGGCTAGGGTTAGGGTTAGGGGACGGGGACGGTTTAGGGCCCAGGTGAGGGTACGACAGTGGTTTAGGGGGAACGTACGTGTGAGGGCGTGGTTTAGTGTGAGCGTACGGGTTAGGATTAGGGGACGGGTGAGGGGAAGGCTTCAGGGAAGTGTTAGGGTTAGGGTTCGGACTAGGGTGAGGGTTAAGGGACGGGGACGGTTTAGGGTCCAGGTGAGGGTACGACAACGGTTTAGGGGGACCGTACGTGTGAGGGCGCGGCTTAGTGTCAGCGTACGGTTTAGGATTAAGGGACGGGTGAGGGGAAGGCTTCGGGGAAGGGTTAGGGTTAGGGTTCGGGTTAGGGTTAGGGTTAGGGGACGGGAACGGTTTAGGGTCCAGGTGAGGGTACGACAATGGTTTAGGGGGACCGTACGTGTGAGGGCGCGGCTTAGTGTCAGCGTACGGTTTAGGATTAAGGGACGGGTGAGGGGAAGGCTTCGGGGAAGGGTTAGGGTTAGGGTTCGGGCTAGGGTTAGGGTTAGGGGACGGGAACGGTTTAGGCTCCAGGTGAGGGTACGACAACGGTTTATGGGGAGCGTCCGTGTGAAGGAGTGGGTTAGTGTGAGCGTATGGGTTAGGATTATGGGATGGGTGAGTGGACGGCTTCGGGTAAGGGTTAGGGTTAGGGTTCGGGCTAGGGTTAGGGTTAGGGGACGGGGACGGTTTAGGGTCCAGGTGAGGGTACAACAACGATTTAGGGGGAGGGTACGTGTGAGGGCGTGGGTTAGTTTGAGAGTACGGGTTAGGATTAGGGGACGGGTGAGGGTAAGGCTTCGAGAAGGGTTAGGGTTAGGGTTCAGGCTAGGGATAGGGTTAGTGGACGGGAACGGTTTAGGGTCCAGGTGAGGGTACGACAACGGTTTAGAGGGAGCGTAGGTGTGAGAGCACGGGTTAGTGTGAGCGTACGGGTTAGGATTAGGGGAATGGTGAGGGGAAGGCTTCGGGGAAGGGTTAGGGTTAGGGTTCGGGCTAGGGTTAGGGTTAGGGGACGGGGACGGTTTAGGGTCCAGTTGAGGGTACGGCAACGGTTTAGGGGGAGCGTACGTGTGAGGGCGAGGGTTATTGTGAGCCTACGGGTTAGTATTAGGGGACGGGTGAGGGGAAGGCTTCGGGGAAGGTTTAGGGTTAGGGTTCGGGCCAGGGTTAGGTTTAGGGGTCGGGGACGGTTTAGGGTCCAGGTGAGGGTACAACGGTTTAGGGGGAGCGTACGTGTGAGGGCGCGGGTTAGTGTGAGCGTACGGGTTAGGATTAGGGGATGCGTGAGGGGAAGGCTTCGGGGAAGGGTTAGGGTTAGGGTTCGGGCTAGGGTTAGGTTTAGGGGACGGGGACGGTTTAGGGTCCAGGTGAGGGTACGACAACGGTTTATGGGGAGCGTACGTGTGAAGGAGTGGGTTAGTGTGAGCGTATGGGTTAGCATTATGGGATGGGTGAGTGGACGGCTTCGGGGAAGGGATAGGGTTAGGGTTCGGGATAGGGTTAGGTTTGGGGATGGGGACGGTTTAGAGTCCAGGTGAGGAAACGACAACAGTTTAGGCTGATCGTACGTGTGAGGGCACAGGTTAGTGTCAGCATACGGGTTAGCATTAGGGGACGTGTGAGGGGAAGGCTTCGGGAAAGGGTTAGGGTTAGGGTTCTGGCTACGGTTAGGGTTAGGGGACGGGGACGGTTTACGGTCCAGGTGAGGGTACGACAACGGTTGAGGGTGAGCATACGTGTGAGGGCACGGGTTAGTGTCAGCGTACGGGTTAGCATTAGGGGACGGGTGAGGGTAAGGCTTCAGGGAAGGGTTAGGTTTAGGGTTCGGGCTAGGGTTAGGGTTAGGGGACGGGGACGGTTTAGGGTCCAGGTGAGGGTATGACAACGTTTTATGGTGAGCGAACGTGTGAGGGCACAGATTAGTGTCAGCGTAAGCTTTAGCATTAGTGGATGTGTGAGGGGAAGGCTTCGGGGAAGTGTTAGGGTTAGGGTTCGGGCTAGGGTTAGGGTTAGAGGACGGGGACGGTTTAGGGTCCAGGTTAGGGTACGACAATGGTTTAGGGTGAGCGTACGTGTGAGGGCATGTGTTAGTGTCAGCGTACGGGTTAGCATTAGGGGACGGGTCAGGGGAAGGTTTCGGCGAAGGGTTAGGGTTAGGGTCCTGGCTAGGGTTAGGGTTAGGGGACGGGACGGTTTCGGGTCCAGGTGAGTGTACGACAACGGTTTAGGGTGAGCGTAGGTGTGAGGGAATGGGTTAGTGTCAGCGTAAGGGTTAGCATTAGGGGAAGTGTGAGGGTAAGACTTCGGGGAAGGGTTAGGGTTAGAGTTCGGGCTAAGGTTAGGGTTAGGGGATGGGGACGGTTTAAGCTCCAGGTGAGGGTACGACAACGGTTTAAGATGAGCGTATGTGTAAGGGAACGAGTTTTTGTCAGCGTACGTGTTAGCATTAGGGGACGGGTGAGGGAAAGGATTTGGGGAAGGGTTAGGGTTAGGGTTTGGGCTAGGGTTAAGGTTAGGGGACGGGGACGGTTTAGGTTCCAGGTGAGGGTACGACAACGGTTTAGGGTGAGTGTAAGTGTGAGGGCACGGGTTAGTGTCAGCGTACGGGTTAGCATTAGGGGACGGCTGAAGGGAAGGCTTCGGGGAAGGGATAGGGTTAGGGTTCGGGTTAGGGTTGGGGACGGGGACGGTTTCGGTTCCAGGTGAGGGTACGACAACGGTTTAGGGTGAGCATACGTGTGAGGGCACGGGTTAGTGTCAGCGTACTGGTTAGCATTAGGGGACAGGTGAGGTTAAGGCTTCGGGGAAGGGTTAGGCTTAGGGTTCGGGCTAGGGTTAGGGTTAGGGGACGGGGAGGGTTGAGGGTCCAGGTGAGGGTACAACAAAGGTTTAGGGGGAACGTACGTGTGAGGGCACAGGTTAGTGTGAGCGTACGGGTTAGGATTAGGGGACAGGTGAGGGGAAGACTTCGTGGACGTGGTAGGGTTAGGTTTCGGGTAGGATTAGGGTTAGGTGATGGGGACGTTTTAGGCTCCAGGTGAGGGTACGACAACGGTTTAGGGGGAGCGAACGTGTGAGGGCGCGGGTTAGTATGAGCGTACTGGTTAGGATTAGGGAACGGTTGAGGGGAAGGCTTCGGGGAAGGGTTAGGGTTAGGGTTCGGGCTGGGTTAGGGTTAGGGGACGGGGACGGTTTAGGGTCCATGTGTGGGTACGACAACGGTTTAAGGGGAGCGTACGTGTGAGGGCACGGGTTAGTGTGAGCGTACGGGTTAGGATTAGGGGACAGGTGAGGGGAAGGCTTCGGGGAAGGGTTAGGGTTAGGGTTCGGGCTAGGGTTAGGGTTAGGGGACGGGGACGGTTTAGGGTCCAGGTGAGCGTACGAAAACGCGTTAGGGGGAGCGTACGAGTGAGAGCGCGGGTTAGTGTGAGCGTACGGTTTAGGGTTAGGGGACGGGTGAGGGGAAGGCTTCGGGGAAGGGTTATGGTTAGGGTTCGGGCTAGGGTTAGGGAACGGGGACGGGGACGGTTTAGGGTCCAGGTGAGGGTACGACAACGGTTTATGAGGAGCGTATGTATGAGGGCACGGGTTAGTGTGAGCGTACGGGTTAGGATTAGGGGACGGGTGAGGGGAAGGCTTCGGGGAAGTGTTAGGGTTAGGGTTCGGGCTAGGGTTAGGTTTAGGGGACGGGGATGGTTTAACGTCCAGGTAAGGGTACGACAAAGGTTTAGGGCGAGCGTACATGTGAGGGCGCGGGTTAGTGTGAGCGTACGGGTTAGGATTAGGGGACGGGTGAGGGGAAGGCTTCAGGGAAGGGTTAGGGTTAGGGTTCTGGCTAGGGTTAGTGTTAGGGGACGGGGACGGTTTAGGATCGAGGTGAGGGTACGACAACGGTTTAGGGGGAGCGTACATATGAGGGCGCGGGTTAGTGTGATCGTACGGGTTAATATTAGGGGACGGGTGAGGGGAAGGCTTCGGGGAAGGGTTAGGGTTAGGGTTCGGGCTAGGGTTAGGGTTAGGGAACGGGGACGGTTTAGGGTCCAGGTGAGGGTACGACAACGGTGTAGGGGGGGCGTAAGTTTGAGGGCGCGGGTTACTGTGAGCGTACGGGTTAGGATTAGGGGATGGGTGAGGGGAAGGCTTCGGGGAAGGGTTAGGGTTAGGGTTCGGGCTAGGGTTAGGGTTAGGGAACGGGGACGGTTTAGGGTCCAGGTGAGGATACGACAACGGTTTAGGGGGAACGTACGTGTGAGGGCGTGGGTAACTGTGAGCGTACGGGTTAGGATTAGGGGACGGGTGAGGGGAAGGCTTCGGGGAAGGGTTAGGGTTAGGGTTCGGGCTAGGGTTAGGGTTAGGGAACGGGGACGGTTTAGGGTCCAGGTGAGAGTACGTCAACGGTTTAGCGGGAGCGTACGTGTGAGGGCGCTGGTTACTGTGAGCGTACGGGTTAGGATTAGGGGACGGGTGAGGGGAAGGCTTCGGGGAAGGGTTAGGGTTATGGTTCGGGCTAGGGTTAGGGTTAGGGGACGGGGACGGTTTAGGGTCCAGGTGAGTGTACAAAAACGCGTTAGGGGGAGCGTACGAGTGTGGGCGCGGGTTAGTGTGAGCGAACGGGTTAAGATTAGGGGACGGATGAGGGGAAGGATTCGGGTAAGGGTTAGGGTTAGAGTTCGGGCTAGGGTTATGGTTAGGGGATGGGGATGGTTTAGGGTCCAGGTGAGAGTACGACAATGGTTTAGGGGGAGCGTACGTGTGAGGGCGCGGGTTAGTGTGAGCGTACGGGTTAGGATTAGGGGACGGGTGAGGGGACGGCTTCGGGGAACGGTTAGGGTTAGGGTTCGGTCTAGGGTAAGGGATAGGGGACGGGGACACTTAGGGTCCAGGTGAGGGTACGACAACGGTTTAGGGGGACCGTACGTGTGAGGGCAAGGGTTAGTGTGAGCGTAACGGTTAGGATTAGGGGACGGGTGAGGGGAAGGCTTCGGGGAAGGGTTAGGGTTAGGGTTCGGGCTAGGGTTAGGGTTAGGGGACGGGGAGGGTTTAGGGTCCAGGTGAGGGTACAACAACGGTTTAGGGTTAGAGTACGTGTGAGGGCGCTGGTTAGTGTGAGCGTACGGGTTAGGATTAAGGGACGGGTGAGGGGAAGGCTTTGGGGAAGGGTTAGGGTTACGGTTCGGGCTAGGGTTAGCGTTAGGGGACGGGGACGGTTTAGGGTCCAGGTGAGGGTACGACAACGGTTTAGGGGGAGCGTACGTGTGACGGCGCGGGTTAGTGTGAGCGTACGGGTTAGGATTAGGGGACGGGTGAGGGGACGGCTTCGGGGAAGGGTTTGGGTTACGGTTCGGTCTAGGTTAAGGGTTAGGGGACGGGGACAGTTTAGGGTCCAGGTGAGGGTACGACAACGGTTTAGGGGGAGCGTATGTGTGAGCGCACAGGTTAGTGTGAGCGTAAGGGTTAGGATTAGGGGACGGGTGAGGGGAAGGCTTCGGGAAAGTGTTAGGGTTAGGTTTCGGGCTAGGGTTAGGGTTAGGGGATGGGGACGGTTTAGGGTCCAGGTGAGGGTAAGACAACGGTTTAGGAGGAGCGTACGTGTGAGGGTGCTGGTTAGTGTGAGCGTACGGGTTAGGATTAAGGGACGGGTGAAGGGAAGGCTTTGGGGAAGGGTTAGGGTTAGGGTTCGGGCTAGGGTTAGCGTTAGGGGACGGGGACGGTTTAGGGTCCAGGTGAGGGTACGACAACGCTTTAGGGGGAGCGTACGTGTGAGGGCGCGGGTTAGTGTGAGCGTACGGGTTAGGATTAGGGCACGGTTGAGGGGAAGGCTTCGGGGAAGGGTTAGTGTTAGGGTTCGGGATACGGTTAGGATTAGGGGACGGTTTAGGGTCCAGGTGAGGGTACGACAATGGTTTAGTGGGAGCGTACGTGTGAGGGCGCAGGTTAGTGTGAGCGTACGGGTTAGGATTAGGGGACGGGTGAGGGGAAGGCTTCGGGGAAGGGTTAGGGTTAGGGTTCGGTTTGGGTAAGGGTTATGGGATGGGGACAGTTTAGGGTCCAGGTGAGGGTACGACAACGGTTTAGGGGGAGCGTACGTGTGAGGGCACGGGTTAGTGTGAGCGAACGGGTTAGGATTAGGGGACGGGTGAAGGGAAGGCTTCGGGGAAGGGTTAGGGTTAGGGTTCGGGCTAGGGTAAGGGTTTGGGGATGCGGACGGTATAGGGTCCAGGTGAGGGTACGACAACGGTTTAGGGGAAGCGTACGTGTGAGGGCGCGGGTTACTGTGTGCGTACGGGTTAGGATTAGGGGATGGGTGAGGCGAAGGCTTCGGGGAAGGGTTAGGTTTAGGGTTCGGGCTAGGGTTAGGGGACGGGGACGGTTTAGGGTCCAGGTGAGGGTACGACAACGGTTTAGGGGGAGCGTACGTGTGATGGAGCGGGTTAGTGTGAGCGTACGGGTTAGGATTAGGGGACGGGTTAGGGGAAGACTTCGGGGAAGGGTAAGGTTTAGGGTTCGGGCTAGGGTTAGGTTTAGGGGACGGGGACGGTTTAGGATCCAGGTGAGGGTACGACAACGGTTTAGGGGTAGCGTACGTGTGATGGCGCGGGTTAGTTTGAGCGTACGGCTTAGGATTAGGGGACGGGTGAGGGAAAGGCTTCGGGGAAGTGTTAGGTTTAGGGTTCGGGCTAGGGTTAGGGTTAGGGTTAGGGGACGGGGACGCTTTAGTGTCCAGGTGAGGGTACGACAACGATTTAGCGGGAGCGTACATGTGAGGGCGCGGGTTAGTGTAAGCGTACGGTTTGGATTAGGGGACGGGTGAGGGGAAGGCATCGGGGAAGGGTTAGGGTTAGGGTTCGGGCTAGGGTTAGGGTTAGGGGACGGGGACGGTTTAGGGTCCAGGTGAGGGTACGACAACGCTTTAGGGGGAGCGTACGTGTGACGGCGCGGGTTAGTGTGAGCGTACGGGTTAGGATTTGGGGACGGGTGAGGAGAAGGCTTCTGGGAAGGGTTAGGGTTAGGGTTCGGGCTAGGGTTAGGGTTAGGGGACGGGGACGGTTTAGGGTCCAGGTGAGGGTACGACAACAGTTTAGGTGGAGCGTACGTGTGCGGGCGTGGGTTAGTGTGAGCGTACGGCTTAGGATTAGGGGACGGGTGAGGGAAAGGCTTCGGGGAAGTGTTAGGTTTAGGGTTTGGGCTAGGGTTCGGGTTAGGGTTAGGGGACGGGGACGATTTTGGGTCCAGGTGAGGGTACGAGAACGGTTTAGGGGGAGCGTATGTGTGAGGGCGCGGGTTACTGTGAGCGTACGGTTTCGGATTAGGGGAAGGGTGAGGGAAAGGCTTCGGGGAAGGGTTAGGGTTAGGGTTCGGGCTAGGGTTAGGGTTAGGGGACGGTTTAGGGTCCAGGTGAGGGTACGACAATGGTTTAGTGGGAGCGTACGTGTGAGGGCGCGGGTTAGTGTGAGCGTACAGGTTAGGATTAGGTGACGGGTGAGGGGAAGGCTTCGGGGAAGGGTTAGGGTTAGGGTTCGGGCTAGGGTTAGGGTTAGGGGACGGGGACGGTTTAGGGTCCAGGTGAGGGTACGACAACGGTATAGGGGGAGCGTCCGTGTGAGGGCGCGGGTTAGTGTGAGCGTACGGGTTAGGATTAGGGGACGGGTGAGGGGAAGGCTTCTGGGAAGGGTTAGGTTTAGGGTTCGGGCTAGGGTTAGGGGACGGGGACGGTTTAGGGTCCAGGTGAGGGTACGACAACTGTTTAGGGGGAGCGTACGTGTGATGGAGCGGGTTAGTGTGAGCGTACGGTTTAGGATTAGGGGACGGGTGAGGGGAAGGCTTCGGGGAAGGGTTAGGGTTAGGGTTCGGGCTAGGGTTATTGTTAGGGGACGGGGATGGTTTAGGGTCCAGGTGAGGGTACGACAACGGATTAGGGGGAGCATACGTGTGAGGGCGCGGGTTAGTGTGAGCGTACGGGTTAGGATTAGGGGACGGGTGAGGGGAATTCTTCGGGGAAGGGTTAGGGTTAGGGTTCGGGCTAGGGTTAGGGTTAGGGGACAGGGACGGTTTAGGGTCCGGGTGAGGGTACGACAACGGTTTAGGGGGAGCGTACGTGTGAGGGCGAGGGTTAGCGTGAGCGGACGGGTTAGAATTAGGGGACAGGTGAGGGGAATTCTTCAGGGAAGGGTTAGGGTTAGGGTTCGGGCTAGGGTTAGGGTTAGCGGACGGGGACGGTTTAGGGTCCAGGTGAGGGTACGACAACGGTTTAGGGGGAGCGTACGTGTGAGGGCACGGGTTAGTGTGAGCATACGGGTTAGGATTAGGGGACAGGTGAGTGGAAGGCTTCGGGGAAGTGTTAGGGTTAGGGTTCGGGCTAGGGTTAGGGTTAGCGGACGGGGACGGTTTAGGGTCCAGGTGAGTGTACGACAACGGTTTAGGGGGAGCGTATGTGTGAGGGCGCGGGTTAGTGTGAGCGTACGGGTTAGGATTAGGGGACGGGTGAGGGGAATTCTTCGGGGAAGGGTTAGGGTTAGGGTGTGGGCTAGGCTTAGGGTTAGGGGATGGGGACGGTGTAGGGTCCGGGTGAGGGTACGACAACGGTTTAGGGGGAGCGTACGTGTGAGGGTGAGGGTTAGTGTGAGCGTACGGGTTCGGATTAGGGGACGGGTGAGGGGAAGGCTTCGGGGAACGGTTAGGGTTAGGGTTCGGGCTAGGGTTAGGGTTAGGGGACGGGGACGGTTTAGGGTGCAGGTGAGTGTACGACAACGGTTTAGGGGGAGCGTACGTGTGAGGGCGCGGGTTAGTGTGAGCGTACGGGTTAGGATTAGGGGAGGGGTGAGGGGAAGGCTTCGGGGAAGGGTTAGGTTTAGGGTTCGTGCTAGGGTTAGGGTTAGGGGACGGGGACGGTTGAGGGTCCAGGTGAGGGTACGACAACAGTTTAGGGTTAGCGTACATGTGAGGGCGCGGGTTAGTGTGAGCGTACGGGTTAGGATTAGGGGACGAGTGAGGGGAAGGCTTTTGGGAAGGTTTAAGGTTAGGGTTCGGGCTAGGGTTAGGGTTAGGGGACGGGGACGGTTTAGGATCCAGATGAGTGTACGACAACGGTTTAGGGGGAGCGTACGTGTGAGGGCGCGGGTTAGGGTGAGCGTACGGGTTAGGATTAGGGGACGGGTGAGGGGAATTTTTCGGGGAAGGGTTAGGGTTAGGGTTCGGGCTAGGGTTAGGGTTAGGGGACGGGGACGGTTTAGGGTCCAGGTGAGCGTACGACAATGGTTTAGGAGGAGCGTACGTTGGAGGGCGCGCGTTAGTGTGAACGTACGGGTTAGGATTAGGGGAAGGGTGAGGGGAAGGCTTCGGGGAAGGGTTAGCGTTAGGGTTCGGGCTAGGGTTAGGGTTTGGGGACGGGGAAGGTTTAGGGTCCAGGTGAGGGTACGACAACGGTTTAGGGGGAGCGTACATGTGAGGGCGCGGGTTAGCGTGAGCGTACGTGTTAGGATTAGGGGATGGGTGAGGGAAGGCTTCGGGGAACGGTTAGGGTTAGGTTTCGGGCTAGGGTTAGGGTTAGGGGACGGGGACGGTTTAGGGTCCAGGTGAGGGTACGACAACGGTTTAGGGGGAGCGTACGTGTGAGGGCGCGGGTTAGTGTGAGAGTACGGGTTAGGAGTAGGGGACGGGTGAGGGGAATTCCTCTGGGAAGGGTTGGTTTAGGGTTCGGGCTAGGGTTAGGGTTAGGGGACTGGGACGGTTTAGGGTCCAGGTGAGGGTACAACAACTGTTTAGGGGGAGCGTACGTGTGAGGGCACGGGTTAGTGTGAGCGTACGGGTTAGGATTAGGGGACGGGTGAGGGGAAGGCTTCGGAGAAGTGTTAGGGTTACGGTTCGGGATAGGGTTAGGGTTAGGGGACGGGGACGCATTAGGGTCCAGGTGAGGGTACGACAACGGTTTAAGGAGAGCGTATGTGTGAGGGGGCGGGTTAGTGTAAGCGTACGGGTTAGGATTGGGGACGGGTTAGGGGAAGGCTTCAGGGAAGGGTTAGGGTTAGGGTTCGGGATAGGGTTCGGGTTAGGGGACGGGGACGCTTTAGGATCCAGGTGAGGGTACGACAACGGTTTAAGGAGAGCGTATGTGTGAGGGCCCGGGTTAGTGTGAGCGTACGGGTTAGGATTGGGGACGGCTGAGGGGAAGGCTTCAGGGAAGGGTTAGGGTTAAGGTTCGGGCTAGGGTTAGGGGACGGGGACGCTTTAGGGTCCAGGTGAGGCTACGACAACGGTTTAGGGGTAGCGTACGTGTGAGAGCGCGGGTTAGTGTGAGCGTACGGGTTAGGATTAGGGGACGGATGAGGGGAAGGCTTCGGGGAAGGGTTAAGGTTAGTGTTCGGGCTAGGGTTAGGGTTAGGGGACGGGGACGGTTTAGGGTCCAGGTGAGGGTACGACAACTGTTTAGGGGGAGCGTACGTGTGAGGGCGCGGGTTAGTGTGAGCGTACGGGTTAGGATTAGGGGACGGGTGAGGGGAATTCTTCGGGGAAGGGTTAGGGTTAGGGTTTGGGCTAGGCTTACGGTTAGGGGATGGGGACGGTGTAGGGTCCGGGTGAGGGTACGACAACGGTTTAGGGGGAGCGTACGTGTGAGGGTGCGGGTTAGTGTGAGCGTACGGGTTAGGATTAGGGGACGGGTGAGGGGAAGGCTTCGGGGAAGGGTTAGGGTTAGGGTTCGGGCTAGGGTTAGGGTTAGGGGACAGGGACGGTTTAAGGTCCAGGTGAGGGTACGACAACGGTTTAGGGGGAGCGTACGTGTGAGGGCGCGGGTTAGTGTGAGCGTACAGGTTAGGATTAGGGGACGGGTGAGTGGAAGGCTTCGGGGAAGGGTTAGGGTTAGGGTTCATGCTAGGGTTAGGGGACGGGGACGGTTGAGGGTCCAGGTGAGGGTACGACAACAGTTTAGTGGCAGCGTACATGTGAGGGCGCGGGTTAGTGTGAGCGTACGGGTTAGGATTAGGGGACGAGTGAGGGGAAGACTTTTGGGAAGTTTTAAGGTTAGGGTTCGGGCTAGGGTTAGGGTTAGGGCACGGGGACGGTTTAGGGTCCGAGTGAGGGTACGAAAATGGTTTAGGGGGAGCGTACGTGTGAGGGCGCGGATTAGTGTGAGCGTACGGGTTAGGATTAGGGGACGGGTGAGGGGAATTCTTCGGGGAAGGGTTAGGGTTAGGGTTCGGACTAGGTTTAGGGTTAGGGGACAGGGACGGTTTATGGTCCGGGTGAGTGTACGACAACGGTTTAGGGGGAGCGTACGTGTGAGGGTGTGGGTTAGTGTTAGCCTACGGGTTAGGATTAGGGGACGGGTGAGGGGAAGGCTTCGGGGAAGGGTTAGGGTTAGGGTTCGGGCTAGGTTTAGGGTTAGGGGACGGGGACGGTTTAGGATCCAGGTGAGGGTACGACAACGGTTTAGGGGGAGCGTACGTGTGAGGGCGCTGGTTAGTGTGAGCGGACGGGTTAGGATTAGGGGACAGGTGAGGGGAATTCTTCGGGGAAGGGTTAGGGTTACGGTTCGGGCTAGGGTTAGGGTTAGGGGAAAGGGACGGTTTAGAGTCCGGGTGAGGGTACGAGAACGGTTTAGGGGGAGCGTACGTGTGAGGGCACGGGTTAGTGTGAGCGTCCGGGTTAGGATTAGGGGACGGGTGAGTGGAAGGCTTCGGGGAAGTGTTAGGGTTAGGGTTCGGGCTAGGGTTAGTGTTAGCGGACGGGGACGGTTTAGGGTCCAGGTGAGGGTACGACAACGGTTTAGGGGGAGCGTACGTGTGAGGGCGCGGGTTAGTGTGAGCGTACGGGTTAGGATTAGGGGATGGGTGAGGGGAATTCTTCGGGGAAGGGTTAGGGTTAGGGTTTGGGCTAGGCTTAGGGTTAGGGGATGGGGACGGTTTAGGGTCCGGGTGAGGGTACGACAACGGTTTAGGGGGAGCGTACGTGTGAGGGTACGGGTTAGTGTGAGCGTACGGGTTAGGATTAGGGGACGGGTGAGGGGAAGGCTTCAGGGAAGGGTTAGGGTTAGGGTTAGGGGACGGGGACGGTTTAGGGTCCAGGTGAGGGTACGACAACGGTTTAGGGGGAGCGTACGTGTGAGGGCACGGGTTAGAGTGTGCGTACGGGTTAGAATTAGGGGACGGGTGAGGGGAAGGCTTCGGGGAAGTGTTAGGGTTAGGGTTCGGGCTAGGCTTAGAGTTAGGGGACGGGGACGGTTTAGGGTCCAGTTGAGGGTATGACAACGGTTTAGGGGGAGCGTACGTGTGAGGGCGCAGGTTAGTGTGAGCGTACGGGTTAGGATAAGGGGACGGGTGAGGGGAAGGCTTCGGGGAAGTGTTAGGGTTAGGGTTTGGGCTAGGGTTAGGGTTAGGGGACGGGGACGGTTTAGGGTCCAGGTGAGGGTACGACAACGGTTTAGGGGGAGCGTACGTGTGAGGTCATGGGTTAGTGTGAGCGTACGAGTTACGATTAGGGGACGGGTGAGGGGAAGGCTTTGGGGAAGTTTTAAGGTTAGGGTTCGGGCTAGGGTTAGGGTTAGGGGAAGGGGACGGTTTAGGATCCAGGTGAGGGTACGACAACGGTTTAGGGGGAGCATACGTGTGAGGGCGCTGGTTACTGTGAGCGTATGGGTTAGGATTAGGGGACGGGTGAGGGGAAGGCTTCGGGAAAGGGTTAGGGTTAGGGTTCGGGCTCGGGTTAGGGTTAGGGGACAGGGACGGTTTAGGGTCCAGGTGAGTGTACGACAACAGTTTAGGGGGAGCGTACGTGTGAGGGCGCGGGTTAGTTTGAGCGTACGGGTTAGGATTAGGGGACGGGTGAGGGGAAGGCTTCGGGGAAGGATTAGGGTTAGGGTTCGGGCTACGGTTAGGGTTAGGGGACGGGGACGGTTTAGGGTCCAGGTGAGTGTAAGACAACGGTTTAGGGGGAGCGTACGTGTGAGGGTGCAGTTTAGTGTGAGCGTACGGGTTAGGATTAGGGGACGGGTGAGGGGAAGGCTTTTGGGAAGGTTTAAGGTTAGGGTTCGGGCTAGGGTGAGGGTTAGGGGACGGGGACGTTTTAGGGTCCAGATGAGTGTACGACAACGGTTTAGGGGGAGCGTACGTGTGAGGGCGCGGGTTAGTGTGAGCGTACGGGTTAGGATTAGGGGACGGGTGAGGGGAATTCTTCGGGGAAGGGTTAGGGTTAGGGTTCGGGCTAGGGTTAGGGTTAGGGGACAGGGACGGTTTAGGATCCGGGTGAGCATACGACAACGGTTTAGGTGGAGCGTACGTGTGAGTGCGCGGGTTAGTGTGAGCGTACGGGTTAGGATTAGGGGACGGGTGAGGGGAAGGCTTCAGGGAAGGGTTAAGTTTAGGGTTCGGGCTAGGGTTAGGGTCAGGGGATGGGGACGCTTTAGGGTCCAGGTGAGGGTACGACAACGGTTTACGGAGAGCGTAAGTGTGAGGGCGCGGGTTAGTGTGAGCGTACGGGTTAGGATTGGGGACGGCTGAGGGGAAGGTTTCAGGGAAGGTTTAGGGTTAGGGTTCGGGCTAGGGTTAGGGTTAGGGGACGGGGACGGTTTAGGGTCCAGGTGAGGGTACGACAACGGTTTAGGGATAGCGTACGTGTGAGGGCGCGGGTTAGTGTGAGCGAACGGGTTAGGATTAGAGGACGGGTGAGTGGAAGGCTTCGGGGAAGTGTTAGGGTTAGGGTTCGGGCTAGGGTTAGGCTTAGCGGACGGGGACGGTTTAGGTTCCAGGTGAGGGTACGACAACGGTTTAGGGGGAGCGTACGTGTGAGGGCACGGGTTAGTGTGAGCGAACGGGTTAGGTTTAGGGGACGCGTGAGGGGAAGGCTTCGGGGAAGGGTTAGGGTTAGGGTTCGGGCTAGGGTTAGGGTTAAGGGACGGGGACGGTATAGGGTCGAGGTGAGGGTACGATAACGGTTTAGGGGGAGCGTACGTGTGAGGGCGCGGGTTAGTGTGAGCGTACGGGTTGGGATTAGGGGACGGGTGAGGGGAAGGCTTCGGGGAAGGGTTAGGGTTAGGGTTCGGGCTAGGGTTAGGGTTAGGGGACGGGGACGGTTTAGGGTCCAGGTGAAGGTATGACAACGGTTTAGGGGGAGCGTACGTGTGAGGGCGCAGGTTAGTGTGAGCGTACGGGTTAGGATAAGGGGACCGGTGAGGGGAAGGCTTCGGGAAAGGGTTAGGGTTAGGGTTCGGGGTAAAGTTAGGGTTAGGGGACGGGGACGGTTTAGGGTCCGGGTGAGGGTACGACAACGGTTTAGGGGGAGCGTAGGTGTGACGGCGCGGGTTAGTGTGAGCGTACGGGTTAGGATTAGGGGACGGGTGAATGGGAGGCTTCGGGGAAGTGTTAGGGTTAGGGTTCGGGCTAGGGTTAGGGTTAGCGGACGGGGACGGTCTAGGTTCCAGGTGAGGGGACGACAACGGTTTAGGGGGAGCGTATGTGTGAGGGTGCGGGTTAGTGTGAGCGTACGGGTTAGGATTAGGGGACGGGTGAGGGGAAGGCTTCGGGGAAGGGTTAGGGTTAGGGTTTGGGCTAGGTTTAAGGTTAGGGGACGGGGACGGTTTAGGATCCAGGTGAGGGTACGACAACGGTTTAGGGGGAGCATACGTGTGAGGGCGCTTGTTAGTGTGAGCGGACGGGTTAGGATTAGGGGACAGGTGAGGGGAATTCTTCGGGATAGTGTTAGGGTTAGGGTTCGGGCTAGGGTTAGGGTTAGGGGAAAGGGACGTTTTAGGGTCCGTGTGAGGGTACGAGAACGGTTTAGGGGGAGCGTACGTGTGAGGGAACGCGTTAGTGTGAGCGTACGGGTTAGAATTAGGGGACGGGTGAGTGGAAGGCTTCGGGGAAGTGTTAGGGTTAGGGTTCGGGCTACGGTTAGCGTTAGCGGACGGGGACAGTTTAGGGTCCAGGTGAGGGTACGACAACGGTTTAGGGGGAGCGTACGTGTGAGGGCGCGGGTTAGTGTGAGCCTACGGGTTAGGATTAGGGGATGGGTGAGGGGAATTCTTCGGGGAAGGGTTAGGGTTAGGGTTTGGGCTAGGCTTAGGGTTAGGGGATGGGGACGGTTTAGGGTCCACGTGAGGGTACGACAACGGTTGAGGGGGAGCGTACGTGTGAGGGTGCGGGTTAGTGTGAGCGTACGGGTTAGGATTAGGGGACGGGTGAGGGGAAGGCTTCAGGGAAGGGTTAGTGTTAGGGTTCGGGCTAGGGTTAGGGTTAGGGGACGGGGACGGTTTAGGGTCCAGGTGAGGGTACGACAACGGTTTAGGGGGAGCGTACGTGTGAGGGCACGGGTTAGTGTGTGCGTACGGGTTAGGATTAGGGGACGGGTGAGGGGAAGGCTTCGGGGAAGCGTTAGGGTTAGGGTTCGGGCTAGGGCTAGGGTTAGGGGACGGGGATGGTTTAGGGTCCAGGTGAGGGTATGACAACGGTTTAGGGGGAGCGTACGTGTGAGGGCGCAGGTTAGTGTGAGCGTACGGGTTAGGATAAGGGGACGGGTGAGGGGAAGGCTTCGGGGAAGTGTTAGGGTTAGGGTTTGGGCTAGGGTTAGGGTTAGGGGACGGGGACGGTTTAGGGTCCAGGTGAGGGTACGACAACGGTTTAGGGGGAGTGTACGTGTGAGTGCGCGGGTTAGTGTGAGCGTACGAGTTAGGATTAGGGGACGGGTGAGGGGAAGGCTTTGGGGAAGTTTTAAGGTTAGGGTTCGGGCTAGGGTTAGGGTTAGGGGACGGGGACGGTTTAGGGTCCAAGTGAGTGTACGACAACGCTTTAGGGGGAGCGTACGTGTGAGGGCGCGGGTTAGTGTGAGCGTACGGGTTAGGATTAGGGGACGGGTGAGGGGAAGGCTTCGGGAAAGGGTTAGGGTTCGGGTTCCGGCTACGGTTAGGGTTAGGGGACGGGGACGGTTTAGGGTCCAGGTGAGTGTACGAAAACGGTTTAGGGGAAGCGTACGTGTGAGGGCACGGGTTAGTGTGAGCGGACGGGTTAGGATTAGGGGACAGGTGAGGGGAATTCTTCGGGGAAGGGTTAGCGTTAGGGTTCGGGCTAGGGTTAGGGTTAGGGGACGGGGACGGTTTAGGGTCCGGGTGAGGCTACGACAACGGTTTATGGGGAGCGTACGTGTGAGGGCACGGGTTAGTGTGAGCGTACGGGTTAGGATTAGGGGATGGGTGAGGGGAATTTTTCGGGGAAGGGTTAGGGTTAGGGTTTGGGCTAGGCTTAGGGTTACGGGATGGGGACGGTTTAGGGTTCAGGTGAGGGTACGACAACGGTTTAGGGGGAGCGTACGTGTGAGGGTGCGGGTTAGTGTGAGCGTACGGGTTAGGATTAGGGGACGGATGAGGGGAAGGCTTCGGGGAAGGGTTAAGGTTAGTGTTCGGGCTAGGGTTAGGGTTAGGGGACGGGGACGGTGTAGGGTCCAGGTGAGGGTACGACAACTGTTTAGGGGGAGCGTACGTGTGAGGGCGCGGGTTAGTGTGAGCGTACGGGTTAGGATTAGGGGACGGGTGAGGGGAATTCTTCGGGGAAGGCTTAGGGTTAGGGTTTGGGCTAGGCTTAGGGTTAGGGGATGGGGACGGTGTAGGGTCCGGGTGAGGGTACGACAACGGTTTAGGGGGAGCGTACGTGTGAGGGTGCGGGTTAGTGTGAGCGTACGGGTTAGGATTAGGGGACGGGTGAGGGGAAGGCTTCGGGGAAGGGTTAGGGTTAGGGTTCGGGCTAGGGTTAGGGTTAGGGGACGGGGACGGTTTAAGGTCCAGGTGAGGGTACGACAACGGTTTAGGGGGAGCGTACGTGTGAGGGCGCGGGTTAGTGTGAGCGTACAGGTTAGGATTAGGGGACGGGTGAGGGGAAGGCTTCGGGGAAGGGTTAGGGTTAGGGTTCGTGCTAGGGTTAGGGTTAGGGGACGGGGACGGTTGAGGGTCCAGGTGAGGGTACGACAACAGTTTAGTGGCAGCGTACATGTGAGGGCGCGGGTTAGTGTGAGCGTACGGGTTAGGATTAGGGGACGAGTGAGGGGAAGACTTTTGGGAAGGTTTAAGGTTAGGGTTCGGGCTAGGGTTAGGGTTAGGGGACGGGGACGGTTTAGGGTCCGAGTGAGGGTACGAAAATGGTTTAGGGGGAGCGTACGTGTGAGGGCGCGGATTAGTGTGAGCGTATGGGTTAGGATTAGGGGACGGGTGAGGGGAAGTCTTCGGGGAAGGGTTAGGGTTAGGGTTCGGGCTAGGTTTAGGGTTAGGGGACGGGGACGGTTTAGGATCCAGGTGAGGGTACGACAACGGTTTAGGGGGAGCGTACGTGTGAGGGCGCTGGTTAGTGTGAGCGGACGGGTTAGGATTAGGGGACAGGTGAGGGGAATTCTTCGGGGAAGGGTTAGGGTTACAGTTCGGGCTAGGGTTAGGGTTAGGGGAAAGGGACGGTTTAGAGTCCGGGTGAGGGTACGAGAACGGTTTAGGGGGAGCGTACGTGTGAGGGCACGGGTTAGTGTGAGCGTCCGGGTTAGGATTAGGGGACGGGTGAGTGGAAGGCTTCGGGGAAGTGTTAGGGTTAGGGTTCGGGCTAGGGTTAGTGTTAGCGGACGGGGACAGTTTAGGGTCCAGGTGAGGGTACGACAACGGTTTAGGGGGAGCGTACGTGTGAGGGCGCGGGTTAGTGTGAGCGTACGGGTTAGGATTAGGGGATGGGTGAGGGGAATTCTTCGGGGAAGGGTTAGGGTTAGGGTTTGGGCTAGGCTTAGGGTTAGGGGATGGGGACGGTTTAGGGTCCGGGTGAGTGTACGACAACGGTTTAGGGGGAGCGTACGTGTGAGGGTGCGGGTTAGTGTGAGCGTACGGGTTAGGATTAGGGGACGGGTGAGGGGAAGGCTTCAGGGAAGGGTTAGGGTTAGGGTTAGGGGACGGGGACGGTTTAGGGTCCAGGTGAGGGTACGACAACGGTTTAGGGGGAGCGTACGTGTGAGGGCACGGGTTAGTGTGTGCGTACGGGTTAGGATTAGGGGACGGGTGAGGGGAAGGCTTCGGGGAAGGGTTAGGGTTAGGGTTCGGGCTAGGCTTAGAGTTAGGGGACGGGGACGGTTTAGGGTCCAGTTGAGGGTATGACAACGGTTTAGGGCGAGCGTACGTGTGAGGGCGCAGGTTAGTGTGAGCGTACGGGTTAGGATAAGGGGACGGGTGAGGGGAAGGCTTCGGGGAAGTGTTAGGGTTAGGGTTTGGGCTAGGGTTAGGGTTAGGGGACGGGGACGGTTTAGGGTCCAGGTGAGGGTACGACAACGGTTTAGGGGGAGCGTACGTGTGAGGTCATGGGTTAGTGTGAGCGTACGAGTTACGATTAGGGGACGGGTGAGGGGAAGGCTTTGGGGAAGTTTTAAGGTTAGGGTTCGGGCTAGGGTTAGGGTTAGGGGAAGGGGACGGTTTAGGATCCAGGTGAGGGTACGACAACGGTTTAGGGGGAGCATACGTGTGAGGGAGCTGGTTACTGTGAGCGTATGGGTTAGGATTAGGGGACGGGTGAGGGGAAGGCTTCGGGAAAGGGTTAGGGTTAGGGTTCGGGCTCGGGTTAGGGTTAGGGGACAGGGACGGTTTAGGGTCCAGGTGAGTGTACGACAACGGTTTAGGGGGAGCGTATGTGTGAGGGCGCGGGTTAGTGTGAGCGTACGGGTTAGGATTAGGGGACGGTGAGGGGAAGGCTTCGGGGAAGGATTAGGGTTAGGGTTCGGGCTACGGTTAGGGTTAGGGGACGGGGACGGTTTAGGGTCCAGGTGAGTGTACGACAACGGATTAGGGGGAGCGTACGTGTGAGGGTGCGGTTTAGTGTGAGCGTACGGGTTAGGATTAGGGGACGGGTGAGGGGAAGGCTTTTGGGAAGGTTTAAGGTTAGGGTTCGGTCTAGGGTGAGGGTTAGGGGACGGGGACGGTTTAGGGTCCAGATGAGTGTACGACAACGGTTTAGGGGGAGCGTACGTGTGAGGGCGCGGGTTAGTGTGAGCGTACGGGTTAGGATTAGGGGACGGGTGAGGGGAATTCTTCGGGGAAGGGTTAGGGTTAGGGTTCGGGCTAGGGTTAGGGTTAGGGGACAGGGACGGTTTAGGATCCGGGTGAGCATACGACAACAGTTTAGGTGGAGCGTACGTGTGAGTGCGCGAGTTAGTGTGAGCGTACGGGTTAGGATTAGGGGATGGGTGAGGGGAAGGCTTCAGGGAAGGGTTAAGTTTAGGGTTCCGGCTAGGGTTAGGGTTAGGGGACGGGGACGCTTTAGGGTCCAGGTGAGGGTACGACAATGGTTTACGGAGAGCGTACGTGTGAGGGCGCGGGTTAGTGTGAGCGTACGGGTTAGGATTGGGGACGGCTGAGGGGAAGGTTTCAGGGAAGGTTTAGGGTTAGGGTTCGGGCTAGGGTTAGGGTTAGGGGACGGGGACGGTTTAGGGTCCAGGTGAGGGTACGACAACGGTTTAGGGATAGCGTACGTGTGAGGGCGCGGGTTAGTGTGAGCGAACGGGTTAGGATTAGAGGACGGGTGAGTGGAAGGCTTCGGGGAAGTGTTAGGGTTAGGGTTCGGGCTAGGGTTAGGCTTAGCGGACGGGGACGGTTTAGGTTCCAGGTGAGGGTACGACAACGGTTTAGGGGGAGCGTACGTGTGAGGGCACGGGTTAGTGTGAGCGAACTGGTTAGGATTAGGGGACGCGTGAGGGGAAGGCTTCGGGGAAGGGTTAGGGTTAGGGTTCGGGCTAGGGTTAGGGTTAGGGGACGGGGACGGTTTAAGGTCCAGGTGAGGGTACGACAACGGTTTAGGGGGAGCGTACGTGTGAGGGCGCGGGTTAGTGTGAGCGTACGGGTTAGGATTAGGGGACGGGTGAGGGGAATTCTTCGGGGAAGGGTTAGGGTTAGGGTTTGGGCTAGGCTTAGGGTTAGGGGATGGGGACGGTGTAGGGTCCGGGTGAGGCTACGACAACGGTTTAAGGGGAGCGTACGTGTGAGGGTGCGGGTTAGTGTGAGCGTACGGGTTAGGATTAGGGGACGGGTGAGGGGAAGGCTTCGGGGAAGGGTTAGGGTTAGGGTTCGGGCTAGGGTTAGGGTTAGGGGACGGGGACGGTTTAAGGTCCATGTGAGGGTACGACAACGGTTTAGGGGGAGCGTACGTGTGAGGGCGCGGGTTAGTGTGAGCGTACAGGTTAGGATTAGGGGACGGGTGAGGGGAAGGCTTCGGGGAAGGGTTAGGGTTAGGGTTCGTGCTAGGGTTAGGGTTAGGGGACGGGGACGGTTGAGGGTCCAGGTGAGGGTACGACAACAGTTTAGGGGCAGCGTACATGTGAGGGCACGGGTTAGTGTGAGCGTACGGGTTAGGATTAGGGGACGAGTGAGGGGAAGACTTTTGGGAAGGTTTAAGGTTAGGGTTCGGGCTAGGGTTAGGGTTAGGGGACGGGGACGGTTTAGGGTCCGAGTGAGGGTACGAAAATGGTTTAGGGGGAGCGTACGTGTGAGGGCGCGGATTAGTGTGAGCGTACGGGTTAGGATTAGGGGACGGGTGAGGGGAATTCTTCGGGGAAGGGTTAGGGTTAGGGTTCGGACTAGGTTTAGGATTAGGGGACAGGGACGGTTTATGGTCCGGGTGAGTGTACGACAACGGTTTAGGGGGAGCGTACGTGTGAGGGTGTGGGTTAGTGTTAGCCTACGGGTTAGGATTAGGGGACGGGTGAGGGGAAGGCTTCGGGGAAGGGTTAGGGTTAGGGTTAGGGCTAGGTTTAGGGTTAGGGGACGGGGACGGTTTAGGATCCAGGTGAGGGTACGACAACGGTTTAGGGGGAGCGTACGTGTGAGGGCGCTGGTTAGTGTGAGCGGACGGGTTAGGATTAGGGGACAGGTGAGGGGAATTCTTCGGGGAAGGGTTAGGGTTACGGTTCGGGATAGGGTTAGGGTTAGGGGAAAGGGACGGTTTAGAGTCCGGGTGAGGGTATGAGAACGGTTTAGGGGGAGCGTACGTGTGAGGGCACGGGTTAGTGTGAGCGTCCGGGTTAGGATTAGGGGACGGGTGAGTGGAAGGCTTCGGGGAAGTGTTAGGGTTAGGGTTCGGGCTAGGGTTAGTGTTAGCGGACGGGGACGGTTTAGGGTCCAGGTGAGGGTACGACAACGGTTTAGGGGGAGCGTACGTGTGAGGGCGCGGGTTAGTGTGAGCGTACGGGTTAGGATTAGGGGATGGGTGAGGGGAATTCTTCGGGGAAGGGTTAGGGTTAGGGTTTGGGCTAGGCTTAGGGTTAGGGGATGGGGACGGTTTAGGGTCCGGGTGAGGGTACGACAACGGTTTAGGGGGAGCGTACGTGTGAGGGTGCGGGTTAGTGTGAGCGTACGGGTTAGGATTAGGGGACGGGTGAGGGGAAGGCTTCAGGGAAGGGTTAGGGTTAGGGTTAGGGGACGGGGACGGTTTAGGGTCCAGGTGAGGGTACGACAACGGTTTAGGGGGAGCGTACGTGTGAGGGCACGGGTTAGTGTGTGCGTACGGGTTAGGATTAGGGGACGGGTGAGGGGAAGGCTTCGGGGAAGGGTTAGGGTTAGGGTTCGGGCTAGGCTTAGAGTTAGGGGACGGGGACGGTTTAGGGTCCAGTTGAGGGTATGACAACGGTTTAGGGGGAGCGTACGTGTGAGGGCACAGGTTAGTGTGAGCGTACGGGTTAGGATAAGGGGACGGGTGAGGGGAAGGCTTCGGGGAAGTGTTAGGGTTAGGGTTTGGTCTAGGGTTAGGGTTAGGGGACGGGGACGGTTTAGGGTCCAGGTGAGGGTACGACAACGGTTTAGGGGGAGCGTACGTGTGAGGTCATGGGTTAGTGTGAGCGTACGAGTTACGATTAGGGGACGGGTGAGGGGAAGGCTTTGGGGAAGTTTTAAGGTTAGGGTTCGGGCTAGGGTTAGGGTTAGGGGAAGGGGACGGTTTAGGATCCCGGTGAGGGTACGACAACGGTTTAGGGGGAGCATACGTGTGAGGGCGCTGGTTACTGTGAGCGTATGGGTTAGGATTAGGGGACGGGTGAGGGGAAGGCTTCGGGAAAGGGTTAGGGTTAGGGTTCGGGCTCGGGTTAGGGTTAGGGGACAGGGACGGTTTAGGGTCCAGGTGAGTGTACGACAACGGTTTAGGGGGAGCGTACGTGTGAGGGCGCGGGTTAGTGTGAGCGTACGGGTTAGGATTAGGGGACGGGTGAGGGGAAGGCTTCGGGGAAGGATTAGGGTTAGGGTTCGGGCTACGGTTAGGGTTAGGGGACGGGGACGGTTTAGGGTCCAGGTGAGTGTACGACAACGGTTTAGGGGGAGCGTACGTGTGAGGGTGCAGTTTAGTGTGAGCGTACGGGTTAGGATTAGGGGACGGGTGAGGGGAAGGCTTTTGGGAAGGTTTAAGGTTAGGGTTCGGGCTAGGGTGAGGGTTAGGGGACGGGGACGGTTTAGGGTCCAGATGAGTGTACGACAACGGTTTAGGGGGAGCGTACGTGTGAGGGCGCGGGTTAGTGTGAGCGTACGGGTTAGGATTAGGGGACGGGTGAGGGGAATTCTTCGGGGAAGGGTTAGGGTTAGGGTTCGGGCTAGGGTTAGGGTTAGGGGACAGGGACGGTTTAGGATCCGGGTGAGCATACGACAACGGTTTAGGTGGAGCGTACGTGTGAGTGCGCGGGTTAGTGTGAGCGTACGGGTTAGGATTAGGGGACGGGTGAGGGGAAGGCTTCAGGGAAGGGTTAAGTTTAGGGTTCGGGCTAGGGTTAGGGTTAGGGGATGGGGACGCTTCAGGGTCCAGGTGAGGGTACGACAACGGTTTACGGAGAGCGTACGTGTGAGGGCGCGGGTTAGTGTGAGCGTACGGGTTAGGATTGGGGACGGCTGAGGGGAAGGTTTCAGGGAAGGTTTAGGGTTAGGGTTCGGGCTAGGGTTAGGGTTAAGGGACGGGGACGGTTTAGGGTCCAGGTGAGGGTACGACAACGGTTTAGGGATAGCGTACGTGTGAGGGCGCGGGTTAGTGTGAGCGAACGGGTTGGGATTAGGGGACGGGTGAGGGGAAGGCTTCGGGGAAGGGTTAGGGTTAGGGTTCGGGCTAGGGTTAGGGTTAGGGGACGGGGACGGTTTAGGGTCCAGGTGAGGGTATGACAACGGTTTAGGGGGAGCGTACGTGTGAGGGCGCAGGTTAGTGTGAGCGTACGGGTTAGGATAAGGGGACGGGTGAGGGGAAGGCTTCGGGAAAGGGTTAGGGTTAGGGTTCGGGGTAGGGTTAGGGTTAGGGGACGGGGACGGTTTAGGGTCCAGGTGAGGGTACGACAACAGTTTAGGGGGAGCGTACGTGTGAGGGCGCGGGTTAGTGTGAGCGTACGGGTTAGGATTAGGGGACGGGTGAGGGGAAGGCTTTTGGGAAGGTTTAAGGTTAGGGTTCGGGCTAGGGTTAGGGTTAGGGGACGGGGACGGTTTAGGGTCCGGGTGAGGGTACGACAACGGTTTAGGGGGAGCGTAGGTGTGACGGCGCGGGTTAGTGTGAGCGTACGGGTTAGGATTAGGGGACGGGTGAATGGGAGGCTTCGGGGAAGTGTTAGGGTTAGGGTTCGGGCTAGGGTTAGGGTTAGCGGACGGGGACGGTCTAGGTTCCAGGTGAGGGTACGACAACGGTTTAGGGGGAGCGTATGTGTGAGGGTGCGGGTTAGTGTGAGCGTACGGGTTAGGATTAGGGGACGGGGGAGGGGAAGGCTTCGGGGAAGGGTTAGGGTTAGGGTTTGGGCTAGGTTTAAGGTTAGGGGACGGGGACGGTTTAGGATCCAGGTGAGGGTACGACAACGGTTTAGGGGGAGCATACGTGTGAGGGCGCTGGTTAGTGTGAGCGGACGGGTTAGGATTAGGGGACAGGTGAGGGGAATTCTTCGGGGAAGTGTTAGGGTTAGGGTTCGGGCTAGGGTTAGGGTTAGGGGAAAGGGACGTTTTAGGGTCCGTGTGAGGGTACGAGAACGGTTTAGGGGGAGCGTACGTGTGAGGGCACGGGTTAGTGTGAGCGTACGGGTTAGAATTAGGGGACGGGTGAGTGGAAGGCTTCGGGGAAGTGTTAGGGTTAGGGTTCGGGCTACGGTTAGCGTTAGCGGACGGGGACAGTTTAGGGTCCAGGTGAGGGTACGACAATGGTTTAGGGGGAGCGTACGTGTGAGGGCGCGGGTTAGTGTGAGCCTACGGGTTAGGATTAGGGGATGGGTGAGGGGAATTCTTCGGGGAAGGGTTAGGGTTAGGGTTTGGGCTAGGCTTAGGGTTAGGGGATGGGGACGGTTTAGGGTCCGCGTGAGGGTACGACAACGGTTGAGGGGGAGCGTACGTGTGAGGGTGCGGGTTAGTGTGAGCGTACGGGTTAGGATTAGGGGACGGGTGAGGGGAAGGCTTCAGGGAAGGGTTAGTGTTAGGGTTCGGGCTAGGGTTAGGGTTAGGGGACGGGGACGGTTTAGGGTCCAGGTGAGGGTACGACAACGGTTTAGGGGGAGCGTACGTGTGAGGGCACGGGTTAGTGTGTGCGTACGGGTTAGGATTAGGGGACGGGTGAGGGGAAGGCTTCGGGGAAGCGTTAGGGTTAGGGTTCGGGCTAGGGTTAGGGTTAGGGGACGGGGACGGTTTAGGGTCCAGGTGAGGGTAGGACAACGGTTTAGGGGGAGCGTACGTGTGAGGGCGCAGGTTAGTGTGAGCGTACGGGTTAGCATAAGGGGACGGGTGAGGGGAAGGCTTCGGGGAAGTGTTAGGGTTAGGGTTTGGGCTAGGGTTAGGGTTAGGGGACGGGGACGGTTTATGGTCCAGGTGAGGGTACGACAACGGTTTAGGGGGAGTGTACGTGTGAGAGCGCGGGTTAGTGTGAGCGTACGAGTTAGGATTAGGGGACGAGTGAGGGGAAGGCTTTGGGGAAGTTTTAAGGTTAGGGTTCGGGCTAGGGTTAGGGTTAGGGGACGGGGACGGTTTAGGGTCCAGGTGAGTGTACGACAACGCTTTAGGGGGAGCGTACGTGTGAGGGTGCGGGTTAGTGTGAGCGTACGGGTTAGGATTAGGGGACGGGTGAGGGGAAGGCTTCGGGGAAGGGTTAGGGTTAGGGTTCTGGCTACGGTTAGGGTTAGGGGACGGGGACGGTTTAGGGTCCAGGTGAGTGTACGACAACGGTCTAGGGGGAGCGTAAGTGTGAGGGCGCGGGTTAGTGTGAGCGTACGAGTTAGGATTAGGGGACGGTTGAGGGGAAGGCTTTGGGGAAGTTTTAAGATTAGGGTTCTGGATACGGTTAGGGTTAGGGTTAGGGGACGGGGATGGTTTAGGATCCAGGTGAGGGTACGACAACGGTTTAGGGGGAGCGTACGTGTGAGGGCGCTGGTTAGTGTGAGCATACGGGTTATTATTAGGGGACGGGTGAGGGGAAGGCTTCGGGGAAGGGTTAGGGTTAGGGTTCAGGCTAGGGTTAGGGTTAGGGGACGGGGACGGTTTAGGGTCCGGGTGAGGGTATGACAACGGTTTAGGGGGAGCGTACGTGTGAGGGCGCGGGTTAGTGTGAGCGTACGGTTTAGGATTAGGGGACGGGTGAGGGGAAGGCTTCGGGGAAGGTTTAGGGATAGGGTTCGGGCTAGAGTTAGGGTTAGGGGAAGGGGACGGTTTAGGGTCTGGGTGAGGGTACGACAACAGTTTAGGGGGAGCGTACGTGTGACGGCACGGATTAGTGTGAGCGTACCGCTTAGGATTAGGGGACGGGTGAGTGGAAGGCTTCGGGGAAGCGTTAGGCTTAGGGTTCGGGCTAGGGTTAGGGTTAGCAGACGGGGACGGTTTAGGGTCTAGGTGAGGGTACGACAACGATTTAGGGGGAGCGTACATGTGAGGGCGCGGGTTAGTGTGAGCTTACGGGTGAGGATTAGGGGATGGGTGAGGGGAATACTTCGGGGAAGGGTTAGGGTTAGGGTTTGGGCTAGGCTTAGGGTTAGGGGATGGGGACTGTTTAGGGTCCGGGTGAGGGTACGACAAGGGTTTAGGGGGACCGTACGTGTTAGGGTGCAGGTTAGTGTGAGCGTATTGGTTAGGATTAGGGGACGGGTGAGGGGAAGGCTTTGGGGAAGGGTTAAGGTTAGGGTTCGGGCTAGGGATAGGGTTAGGGGACGGGGACGGTTTAGGGTCCAAGTGAGGGTACGACAACGGTTTAGGGGGAGCGTACGTGTGAGGGTGCGGGTTAGTGTGAGAGTACAGGTTAGGATTAGGGGACGGGTGAGGGGAAGGCTTCGGGGAAGGGTTAGGGTTAGGGTTCGGGATAGGGTTAGGGTTAGGGGACGGGAACGGTTTAGGGTCCACGTGAGGGTTCGACAACGGTTTAGGGGGAGCGTACGTGTGAGGGCGTGGGTTAGTGTAAGCGTACGAGTTAGGATTAGGGGACGCGTGAGGGGAAGGCTTTGGGGAAGGTTTAAGGTTAGGGTTCGGGCTAGGGTTAGGGTTAGGGGACGGGGACGGTTTAGGATCCAGGTGAGGGTACGACAACAGTTTAGGGGGAGCATACGTGAGAGGGCGCAGGTTAGTGTGAGCGTACGGGTTAGGATTAGGGGACGGGTGAGGGGAATTCTTCGGGGAAGGGTTAGGGTTAGGGTTCGGGCTAGGGTTAGGGTTAATGGACTGGGACGCTTTAGGGTCCGGGTGAGGTTACGACAACAGTTTAGGGGGAGCGTACGTGTGAGGGTGCGGCTTAGTGTGAGCGTACGGGTTAGGATTAGGGGACGGTTGAGGGGAAGGCTTCGGGGAACGGTTAGGTTTAGGGTTCGGGCTAGGGTTAGGGTTAGAGGACGGGGACGGTTTAGGGTCCAGGTGTGGGTACAACAACGGTTTAGGGGGAGCGTACGTGTGACGGGGTGGGTTAGTGTGAGCGTACGGGTTAGGATTAGGGGACGGGTGAGGGGAAGGCTTCGGGGAAGGGTTAGGGTTAGGGTTCGGGCTAGGGTTAGGGTTAGGGGACGGGGACGGTTTAGGGTCCAGGTGAGGGTACGACAACGGTTTAGGGGGAGCGTACGTGTTAGGGCGTGGGTTAGTGTGAGCGTACGGGTTAGGATTAGGGGACGGGTGAGGGGAAGGCTTCGGGGAAGGGTTAGGGTTAGGGTTCGGCCTAGGGTTAGTGTTAGGGGACGGGGACGGTTTAGGGTCCAGGTGAGCGTACGACAATGGTTTAGGAGGAGCGTACGTGTGAGGGCGCGCGTTAGTGTGAACGTACGCGTTAGGATTAAGGGAAGGGTGAGGGGAAGGTTTCGGGGAAGGGTTAGCGTTAGGGTTCGGGCTAGGGTTAGGGTTAGGGGACGGGGACGTTTTAGGGTCCAGGTGAGGGTACGACAAAGGTTTAGGGGGAGCGTACGTGTGAGGGTGCGGGTTACTGTGAGAGTACGGGTTAGGATTAGGGGACGGGTGAGGGGAATTCTTCGGGGAAGTGTTAGG
Source organism: Leucopleurus acutus (assembly GCF_964270905.1). Classification (NCBI taxonomy): domain Eukaryota; kingdom Metazoa; phylum Chordata; class Mammalia; order Artiodactyla; family Delphinidae; genus Leucopleurus; species Leucopleurus acutus. The sequence goes on from NC_139153.1 coordinate 81,357,699, forward strand.
GTTAGGGTTCGGGCTAGGGTTAGGGTTAGGGGACGGCGACGCTTTAGGGTCCAGGTGAGGGTACGACAACAGTTTAGGGGGAGCGTACGTGTGAGGGCGCGTGTTAGTGTGAGTGTACGGGTTAGGATTAGGGGACGGGTGAGAGGAAGGCTTCGGGGAAGGGTTAGGTTAAGGGTTCGGGCTAGGGTTAGGGTTAGGGGATGGGGACGGTTTAGGGTCCAGGTGAGGTTACGACAACGGTTTAGGGGGAGCGTACGGGAGAGGGCGCGGGTTAGTGTGAGCGTACGGGTTAGGATTAGGGGACGGGTGAGGGGAATTCTTCGGGGAAGGGTTAGGGTTACGGTTCCGGCTAGGGTTAGGGTTAGTGTTAGGGGACAGGGACGGTTTAGGATCCGGGTGAGGGTACGACAACATTTTAAGGGGAGCGTACGTGTGAGGGCG